>NC_086320.1:95304885-97805718 GCF_036172605.1 Pelobates fuscus
AAAATATGAAATAGTTTGAAGAGCATATTCTGATTCAAATAGCAAACATTTAAAATTCCTTTGCTTAGAAGTATTTTCTGATTTTTTAAATATAACTTTTACCAACTATTTAACTATTTGATAATGGATATTCTAAGAATTGCGGTATTACCCAGTGATTTTCCCATTTCCAAATGATGACAGCAGGGCCAAGGGATCGTGCCGGATTCATACTTGCTCCTGTGTAGTTAATCTATTGAAATAAGCAGAACCAACAAGTTTGTGTCGTCATTTGTGCTTGAAATACTTTACTGTTCTTAGATTGCATCTCATAAAATGAAATCTCCAGTTTAATTATATATATATATATATATATATATATATATATATATATATATATATATATATACATACACACACACACACACACACACACAACAGGAGTTGCAACAGGATCTCCCCAGCTAGCCCAGAGTGTCCCAGGTGCAGAAATTACAGAGAGCTCTCTCCCTTGCACAATGGCACGTCTCAGTGAGTCAGAGTGCTGCTGTGGGCTACCATAGCAACACTCCGACTTACTGGTAAAGTAAGAAACTGAGACCCAAAAGGGGTCTGCAGGTGTGGAAGGTGCAGACCGCAAGCTCTACCAGAACGCTAGGAATTAATTAGGTTTCGTGCCCTCTCACTGGCCACCAAAGGCAGTCAATAAGGAAGGTCGGCAAAAAAGATTATATTAAGTATACTTCACTAAGCCTCCACAGCAATCTTGCAAACACCCCACACACAATATACATACACAACACTAGAGACGGCCCACACACACAACTTCATAAACAGCCCTCTACACACAGCAGCAAAAACAGCTCCAATGAAACACACACAGACAAATATAGTCAATTCACATATACACTCTTAACATCACAGACAGCACACACACAAAACCCCAGAAAGCTCACACATACCACAGACAGCCCACACACATACATAACGTAACAGGCAGGCCTCATACAATCACACATACACAATACTACACACAGATCATGTATACACTCACATAACACCACAGACAAAACGAAACCCAAGCAGAATTCCTCAACATACATAAGTGTTACCTAAAAAAATAGGGTCAACTCCCTAAGGAACTTCAAAGTTTTTACACTGGCATAGCACTTCCAAATTTAGCCAAATTCATAAATACACAAATATGCAATTCATCACTTTGATACCTTACTTAAAGCGGCACTGTCATGCCGAATCCTGTTTTTTTCTTTTTAATCCCCCTTCCGCCTCCACTACATCCAATTGACCCCTTAGTCACCCCCAAATGCCCCTAAGCCCCCCATATTACCTATTTATTAATCTGTATTTTCTGCCCCGATCTTTATTCAGGGCACCGCCATCTTTGTGTGGGTAGCTGACACGTCATCTGCCCACACTATATAGCACTGAGATTCCCGCACATGCCCAGTGAAACACCTGGACATGCAAACGGAAATTTCATCTATTCATTCATTCATTCATCAGACAGACGAATGAATGAATAGAAAAAGCAGACGAACAAACAAACACTGTGTATCAGTGTTCGTTTGTTCGTTCAGTTTATTACAAGCAGGGAGCTACCGGCAAGCAGCTCCCTGCTTGTAATATGTAAAGACAGAAGCGGCAGGGAGCAGTGCTCCCCACCACTTCATAAGCCGCCCAGGTCCCCCCCCTCACTCTATGGGGGTCAATATGACCGCCATAATAGTATAAAGGAGAAAAAAATCTCCCCAATGCCCCTACTCGCTATACCACGAGTAGGGGCATGTCTACTAAACAGTGAGCAGCCTGTGGCTGCTCACTGTAAAATAATATCCCTATTATCCAGCCCCCACCCCTGCGTGGTGGGTGGGGGCCATAAATTACAATGGGGGGATGGGGACCTACTGTCCTCCCCCCAGTCCCCCACCCCTGTGCGGTGGGTGGGGGCCATAATGATAATGAGTGGGGGACGACCTACTGTCCTCCCCCAGGCCCCCACCCCTGTGCGGCGGGTGGGGGCCATAATGATAATGAGGGGGGCAACTACTGTCCTTCCCCCCAGCCCCTACCCCTGTGCGGCGGGTGGGGGCCATAATTATAATGAAGGGGGGGGGACCTACTGTCCTCCCCCCCGTCTCCCACCCCTGGGCAGCGGGTGGGGGCCATAACGATAATGAGGGGGGGACCTACTGTCCTCCCCCCCTGCCCCCACCCCTGGGCGGCGGGTGGGGGCCATAATGATAATGGGGGGGACCTACTGTCTTCCCCCTTCTGTCTCCCACCCCTGGTAGGCGGGTGGGGGCCATAATGATAATGACGGGGGGGACCTACTGTACTCCACCCCCCCGGTCCCCACCACTGGGCGGCGGGTGGGGGCCATAATGATAATGAGGGGGACACACCTACTGTCCTTCCCCCTCTGGCCCCCACCCCTGGGCAGCGGGTGGGGGCCCTAAATAAAATATCCCCCCCTCCATCAAAGGTGACTAGGGGTCCCCAAGCCCCTAGTCACCCACCCCCCACCCAAATAAAAAAGCCCCTACCTACCCCCCTCACCCTAAAAAATAGTGAGGGGGGAATAAAATGACTACCCTGTAAATAAAATTAAACTTACCATTCGACGTCTTCTTTTTTTAAAATCTTAATTTTTCAGCCCTAAAAAAGGCCAAAAAAAATCCATTATACCCGTCGAACTTAAAATAAAATAAAAAAAACCAGAGCGCAAAAAAAAAACCTGCCGAAAAAGAAAAAACCTGAGCGCAAAAAAAATAATCCATCTTCACCCATGGAGGGCTCCGCGCAGACTGAGCTCCGCAGGGCGGGGGAAGGCTTATAAAGCCTTGCCCCGCCCTGCTATTAGGCTAACAACACTCTGATTGGTGGGTTTAAGCCAATCAGAGTGCTCTTTGTCATTTTACACAGCGTGGGAAAATTCCAAAGAACTTTCCCATGCTGTGTAAAATGACACAGAGCACTGTGATTGGATGACTTGAAATCCATCCAATCACAGTGCTCTGTGTAATTTTACACAGCGTGGGGAAATTCCAAAGAACTTTCCCACGCTGTGTAAAATTACTCAAAGCACTGTGATTGGATGGATTTCAAGCCACCCAATCAGAGTGCTCTGTGTCATTTTACACAGCGTGGGAAAGTTCTTTGGAATTTTCCCACGCTGTGTAAAATGACAAAGAGCACTCTGATTGGGTGGCTTGAAATCCATCCAATCACAGTGCTCTTTGTAATTTTACACAGCTTGGGAAAATTCCAAAGAATTTTCCCATGCTTTGTCAAATGACAAAGAGCACTCTGATTGGTGGGCTTGGAATCTAACCAATCACAGTGCTCTGTGTCATTTTACACAGCGTGGGAAAGCTCTTTGGGATTTTCCCACGCTGTGTAAAACGACACAGAGCACTGTGATTGGATGGATTTCAAGCTACCCAATCAGAGTGCTCTGGGTCATTTTACACAGCGTGGGAAAGTTATTTGGAATTGTCCCATACTGTGTAAAATGACAAAGAGCACTCTGATTGGCTTAAACCAGCCAATCAGAGTGTTCTTAGCCTAATTGCAGGGCGGGGCAAGGCTTCATAAGCCTTCCCCCGCCCTGCAGAGCTCAGTCTGCGAGGAGCCCTCCATTGGTGAAGATGGATTAATTTTTTAAGCGTCAGGTTTTTTCTTTTTCGTCGGGATTTTTTTTGCGCTCGGGTTTTTTATTTTATTTTAAATTCGACGGGTATGATGGCTTTTTATTTGGCCTTTTTTGGGGCTGAAAAACAAAGATTTTAGAATAAAGAAGACGTCAAATGGTAAGTTGAATTTTTCTTTACAGGTTAGTTATTTACAGGTCCCCCCACCATTCTTATATAGGGCCCCCACCCACCGCTCAGGGGTGGGGGCCGGGGAGGAGGATAGTAGGTCCCCCCTTATTGGTTTTTAGGGCCCCCACCCACCTCTCAGGGGTGGGGGCCAGAGGGGGAGGACAGTAGGTCCCCTGTTATTGTTTTTTAGGGCCCCCACCCACCGCTCAGGGGTGGGGGCCGGGGGGAGGACAGTAGGGGGGTGGACAATAAGTCCCCCCATTGTGATTTATAGCGTGGGGGCAGGACAGTAGGGGTGGGGCCAATTGTTTTTTTTTGTGTGTGTGTTTTTTTTTACAGTGAGCAGCCACAGGCTGCTCACTGCTTACTAGACATGCCCCTACTCTCGGTATAGCGAGTATGGGCATATTGTTTACTAATACTAAGTAATCTTTACTTAGTATTAGTAAATTTGGCTGAAAGACCAATTTAGGTCTTTCAGCCTTTTAGTAGATAGCTCCCTAATAAAAATTAGGGAGTTATCTACTAAGCGGCTGCAAGATGCAGCCACAGCAATGAATAGGATTGGCGTTTCATTCATTTGAATGAAATTCCGATCCGAACAAAGTCCCGAATTGCGTTCTAACACGAATGGAGAAACTGTTAGAATGCAATTCGGCAGTTTTGCCGGCGTTCTGTCTAAGTGACAGGAAGCATCGTGGGAACAGGTAGGAAAGCTAAGGATCATGGGAAAATTGCTGTGACCACCGGAAATTAAGCATACTTTGCTCTTCTGCTGGTCACCTCTGGTCACTGCGTAGGAAACCTCCAGAAGAGAAATAGTCCCTACTTTTTCTTAAATTTTAAAGAAAACTATAGCAGATTGGAAGAAAAGAAGAACAGATCCCGAGAGAGGGAGAGAAGAGGAATCGATTGGGGAAAGGTAAGTTCGGCATGACAGTGCCGCTTTAAACTATTTTGTTTCTAATTCTCAATTGTGTATCAGAGTTTATGTCTATCATTAAGGGCATGCAGAACAAAAAATAGTTTGAATTATCAAGCAAAATGTAATTACCCTAGCTTTAAAGTTTACATTATATCTGAACAAAAACTGTCATCTTAACCCCTTAAGACCGCAGGACGTACCATGCCGTCCTTATTTGGGCGGCTCTAAACGCCGCAGGACGGCATGGTACGTCCTGGGCGGTCTTTAGCCCCACGTGGCCGGCGGCACATGGCCGCTGCAGATCGCGGTCGGGGGGCATGCCTGGCCCCCCAGGCAGCCCCCCTGTGCCTGGGGACCGCGGTCTGCAGCTTCCGATCGCAGTGACAGGCTGTCACTGCGATCGGTATTTACCATGTGTCAGCCGATTTTAAAATCGGCTGACACATGGAGCCGGCCGCGTTTTCACTGTGCAGATCGCGGTCGGGGGACATGCCTGGCCCCCCAGGCAGTCCCCCTGCGGTCAGTGACCGCGATCTGCAGAGTCTGATCGCAGGGAGAGGCTGTCTCTGCGATCTGAATGCAGAGACAGCCTCTCCCTGCGATCTGATCGCAGTGACAGCCTGTCACTGCGATCAGAGTTACTATGTGTCAGCCTATTGGCTGACCCATAGTAACTCCAATCAGGATCCCCCTGCAGATCGCGGTGGGGGGCATGCCTGGCCACCCAGGCACTCCCCCTGTGGCCAATTACCGCGATCTGCAGGAGGTGATCACAGTGACAGCCTGTCACTGTGATCACTGATCCTGTGTGTCAGCCAGTGATGTAAAATCACTGGCTGACACTGTCTCTGCCCCTCTCCTCCCCTATTAACCCCTTAAAGTAAAATAAAAATAAAAATTAAAGTTAAAAATAAAATACACTTACATCATTTATATATATATTATATATATGATCTATATATAATATATATATATATATATACGCACACATTTACACATACACTAAGTGTATTTTAATATTTATATATATATATATATAATATATATAATTATATATATATATTAATATCAAAATACACGTAGAAGGATATTGATTAAATATATACATAATTATAATTATATAAATATATATATATATATATATATATATATATATATTATAATAAAAAATATGTAAATACGTAAAAAAAAATTATTAAAAATATATATATGTGTGTAATTTCGTTCTAACTGTATTTTGATATTAATATATATATATATATATATATATATATATCAAAATACACGTAGAACGAAATAATATATATGTATATACCCAAGTATATACGTATACATCACTATATGTATAACTATATATAAATAAAAAATAATAGTAAAAAAATTATATACATATATATACATATATATATACACACACACGTGTATATATAATAATTTTACATATATATTTATGTAATAATTTTACATAATTAGGTCCTTTTATTAATTACAATTTGCAGGACCTGCCTAACAACCCAGGCCGAAAGTATAGGGAATTTAATTTGCTAGCACTATATTTAACCCTATAACTTTCCAAGACACTATAAAACCTGTACATGGGGGGTACTGTTTTACTCGGGAGACATCGCTGAATACAAATATTTGTGTTTCAAAACCGTAAAATTTATTACAACAATGATATCGTCAGGGAAAGTGAAATTTATTGCCTTTTTCGCACACAAACGGCACTTACACTGACGATATTTTTGCTGTCATACTTTTTACTGTTTTGAAACACAAATATTTGTGTTCAGCAAAGTCTCCTGAGTATAACAGTACCCCTCATGTACATGTTTTATGGTGTTTTCAAAAGTTACAGAGTCAAATATAAGGCTTGCGTTTCAGTTTTTTCATAATGAAATTCGCCAGATTGGTTACGTTGGCTTTGAGACCGTATAGTAGCCCAGAAATAAGAATTACCTCCATAATGGCATACCATTTGCAAAAGTAGACAACCCAAGGTATTGCAAATGGGGTATGTTCAGTCTTTTTTAGTAGCCACTTAGTCACAAACACTGGCCAAAATTGGCTTTCAAATTAGTTTTTTGCATTTTTCACACACAAACAAATATTAACGTTAACTTTGGCTAGTGTTTGTGACCAAGTGGCTACTAAAAAAGACTGGACATACCCCATTTGCAATACCTTGGGTTGTCTACTTTTGCAAATGGTATGCCATCATGGGAGTAATTTTCATTCCTGGGCTACCATACAGTCTCAAAGGCAACGTAACCAAACTGGCAAATTTCAATGTGAAAAAACTGAAAAGTGTAACATGCTATATTTGACCCTGTAACTTCCCAAAACACCATAAAACCTGTACATAGGGGGTACTGTTTTACACGCGAGACATCGCTGAATACAAATATGTGTATTTTATTGCAGTAAAAGCAAACAGTATTATGACATTCACAGTTAGAATGTCACATAGAACTAAGAAAATTTAAAAAAAATCATATTTTCTCTCATTTTTTTATATTTTATTCATATTACGTTATGTTCCATACCTAAATATTTGATGTTAAATGAAAGCCCTGTTTCCCCTGAACAAAATGATATATAATAAGTGTGGGTGCATTTAATATGAAAGAGGTAAATTATTGTTGAACAGACATATAGTCAAAATCTGTGGTTTGTTTACATTTTTTTTGGTTCACAACTTGTACATTTGGCTGCGGTCTTAAGGGGTTAACTACTATTTTTTTCAAACATACTGTATTTTGTATGTGAAAAGGAATTAAAGGACCCACTCCAAGTACATATATCCAAATAATGTTGAAATAAATGTGTCAAAAGCAGAAATCATGAATATTTATTTCTAAATGAAAACATTCACTACAATACTTGATGGGAATATTTGTGACATTTGTCTTAATATCCATATATTGAACAATTTTATTCTACATGCCACATTACTAAGTATGGATATATTTGCTTTATCTATTCCATAGTGATATATTTAGATATTCATTTTCTTATGGCTGATCTGTCATAATGTATATTAATCTGCACTCATGTCGCTTTAACCCCTGTATCACAACTCAACTTTGAATTCTATGTGTCGTCTTACTCAGAAATGCTTCAGACTTGAGAAAGGGAGGTTCTCCCGAAAGCTTGTCATTAAAAAATTCTGTTAGTCCAATAAAAAAGGTATTACAAGATACAAATTTTATCTGCTTTTTACATATATATTACAGGGAGTGCAGAATTATTAGGCAAGTTGTATTTTTGAGGATTAATTTTATTATTGAACAACAGCCGTGTTCTCAATGAACCCAAAAAACTCATTAATATCAAAGCTGAATATTTTTGGAAGTAGTTTTTAGTTTGTTTTTAGTTATAGCTATTTTAGGGGGATATGTGTGTGTGCAGGTGAATATTACTGTGCATAATTATTAGGCAACTTAACAAAAAACAAATATATACCCATTTCAATTATTTATTTTTACCAGTGAAACCAATATAACATCTCAACATTTACAAATATACATTTCTGACATTCAAAAACAAAACAAAAACAAATCAGTGACCAATATAGCCACCTTTCTTTGCAAGGACACTCAAAAGCCTGCCATCCATGGATTCTGTCAGTGTTTTGATCTGTTCACCATCAACATTGCGTGCAGCAGCAACCACAGGCTCCCAGACACTGTTCAGAGAGGTGTACTGTTTTCCCTCCTTGTAAATCTCACATTTGATGATGGACCACAGGTTCTCAATGGGGTTCAGATCAGGTGAACAAGGAGGCCATGTCATTAGATTTTCTTCTTTTATACCCTTTCTTGCCAGCCACGCTGTGGAGTACTTGGACGCGTGTGATGGAGCATTGTCCTGCATGAAAATGTTTTTCTTGAAGGATGCATGTTTTTGTTTTTCTTGAAGGATGCAGACTTCTTCCTGTACCACTGCTTGAAGAAGGTATCTTCCAGAAACTGGCAGTAGGACTGGGAGTTGAGCTTGACTCCATCCTCAACCCGAAAAGGCCCCACAAGCTCATCTTTGATGATACCAGCCCAAACCAGTACTCCACCTCCACCTTGCTGGCGTCTGAGTCGGACTGGAGCTCTCTGCCCTTTACCAATCCAGCCACGGGCCCATCCATCTGGCCCATCAAGACTCACTCTCATTTCATCAGTCCATAAAACCTTAGAAAAATCAGTCTTGGGATATTTCTTGGCCCAGTCTTGACGTTTCAGCTTGTGTGTCTTGTTCAGTGGTGGTCGTCTTTCAGCCTTTCTTACCTTGGCCATGTCTTTGAGTATTGCACACCTTGTGCTTTTGGGCACTCCAGTGATGTTGCAGCTCTGAAATATGGCCAAACTGGTGGCAAGTGGCATCTTGGCAGCTGCACGCTTGACTTTTCTCAGTTCATGGGCAGTTATTTTGCACCTTGGTTTCTCCACATGCTTCTTGCGACCCTGTTGACTATTTTGAATGAAACGCTTGACTGTTCGATGATCACGCTTCAGAAGCTTTGCAATTTTAAGAGTGCTGCATCCCTCTGCAAGATATCTCACTATTTTTGACTTTTCTGAGCCTGTCAAGTCCTTCTTTTGACCCATTTTGCCAAAGGAAAGGAAGTTGCCTAATAATTATGCACACCTGATATAGGGTGTTGATGTCATTAGACCACACCCCTTCTCATTACAGAGATGCACATCACCTAATATGCTTAATTGGTAGTAGGCTTTCGAGCATATACAGCTTGGAGTAAGACAACATGCATAAAGAGGATGATGTGGTCAAAATACTAATTTGCCTAATAATTCTGCACTCCCTGTAATTTAAAATGTACAGAAAAAAGACAGGTGTAGGTGCTCGCTATAATGTGAACAGGCAGCAGTAAATCTACAAGAATTCCCAAACCTTGCGTAAGATACAGAAATGTGACAAAACAGGTAATAAACCGCGCCAAACAAAACTAAAAAAAAAAAATCACACAGGTATATTCAATCTTAACAATAACCCTATAATGTGTAATAAAATATATATATACGTATTCTCTCTGGAGTAAAGTGATTTTATATTTCGGTACCAGGAAACCTCAAAATAAAACAGAAATACAACAAAATAGTGTAATATATCTTAATGGTTTCACAGACAGATAAGTATATAGGTGTCTCACTCACACTTTTATGAGCTACTGAGAGCTCTGCTGTTTGTCACTTCGACAGCACAATCCTCATCTTGGGATATATGTAAATCCACAATTTTATGGGTCCAGTAAATATAAAATAAATCAAAGAGGATCTAATAGTACAATATGTTAAAAAATATAACTCCAGCATTTAAAAGAAAATAGAGAGGGTCTAATAGTGCAATATGTTAAAATATATAAGGTGCAAAACAGCAAAGTATCCTACTTACACTTTGGAGAGCAATAAACTTGCCCTGGTGGTAGAAAGCCTTGGTGGTATAATCCCCACCTGAGGATGTGCAGGAAGCAGGTTAGTTGTTCAGCAGCAAAACAACACATTGGACAATGAATTTTTTATATACCGTATATACTCGAGTATAAGCCGAGTTTTTCAGCACATTTTTTGTGCTGAAAAACCCCAACTCGGCTTATACTCGAGTCAATAGTCTGTATTATGGCAATTTGCATTGCCATAATACAGACTGGGGCTGGCAGAGCTGTACTTACCTTTCCTGCAGCTCCTGTCAGCTCTCTCCTCCTCCGCGCCGTCCGTTCAGCACCTCGGTCAGCTCCCAGTGTAAGTCTCGCGAGAGCCGCGGCTCTCGCGAGACTTACAGTGTGAGCTGACAGAGGGAGCTGCACAGACCGCGCGGAGTTGTAAGGAACTGACAGGAGCTGCAGGAAAGGTAAGTACAGCTCTGCCAGCACCCCTCTTCCCCCCACTGAACTACAAATGACACTGGACCACCAGGGAAGGAGAGCCCCCCTCCCTGCTATGTATCAAGCAGGGAGGGGGGACGAAAAAAAATATATAATTTAAAAAAAATATATTAATAATTAAATAATAAATAATAATACAAAAAAAAATAATAATATAAAAAATTTTAAAAAATAATAATTAATAATATATTAAATGCCCACCCCCACCAACACATACACAAACACACAATGCATCACACTGTCAGGATCGGGACAGGGATCCAACACGCAGCGTACAAACAGTAGCCAGATACGTATACCGGACCTTAGAATGGCCGGACTAACGTAAGTAGTACTGAGAGAATAGTCAAAGACAAGCCGAGGTCGAGGGTAACAGAAGACAGGAGAGCGAGAGACTAACCGAATCAAGGATACAGAGGTAAGCAGAGTAGAATAAACAAGCCGGGTCAAAACCAAAGGGGATAAGCAGAATACAAGCACTGAGTGACTAGAACAAGCTAGAACCACGACAGGGCAATGAGCTGAAGAAAGAAGCTCCGTTAAATACCCTGTTCAGAAAAGTAACCACGCCTCTGAGGCGTCCTGATTGGTCCTGCAGCACTTGACTGACAGGTCGTTCCGGTAGTGTCCTGACGTACTTCCGGACGTGATGCTGTAAAAGGCAGTCACTCCCTCGCGGCCGGCTTTGCATGACCGGATAGACCGCGAGGAAGGAAGCCATCAGACCGTCCGGATGGAGGAACTGCTAAGTCTCTACCTCTTTCGGAGGTAGAGACCACAGGTACCCTGACAGTACCCCCCCTCTCAGATACGCCCACCGGGCGGAAGACACCAGGACGAGAAGGGAAGCGAGAGTGGAAGGCCCTGCGGAGACGGGGAGCATGCACCTCCTCCTGAGGTACCCAACTTCTCTCCTCAGGACCATAACCCTTCCAATCGACCAGATACTGCAGTCTCCCTCGGGAGACTCGAGAATCAACGATGGAATTGACCTCATACTCCTCCTGACCCTCCACTTGCACAGAGCGAGGAGGAGCGATTGTGGAGGAGAATCTGTTACATATTAGTGGTTTTAGCAAGGAAACATGAAATGAATTCGGAATGCGTAAGGCATTAGGCAACGCTAAACGATACGCAACTGGGTTAATTTGAGACAGTACCCTGTAAGGTCCAATATATCGAGGAGCAAACTTCATGGACGGCACCTTTAACCGAATGTTTCTAGTACTTAACCATACTTTATCGCCTGGAACAAACACCGGTGCTGCCCTTCTACGTTTGTCAGCGTGTTTTTTAACCAGCATGGAATTGTGCAGAAGGATTTGTCGAGTCTGATCCCACAACTTCCTTAAATTGGCAACATGAATATCCACCAACGGTACCCCTTGAGAAGAAGATTCCGAAGGAAGGATGGAAGGATGAAAGCTATAATTCAAGAAAAAAGGGCTAGACTGCGTAGAATCACAAATGAGATTGTTATGTGCAAACTCCGCCCAAGGAATCAAACCGACCCAATCGTCCTGGTGTTCAGAAACGAAACAACGTAAATATTGTTCAACCTTTTGGTTAGTGCGTTCAGCAGCTCCATTGGACTGAGGATGATAGGCAGAGGAGAAATTCAATTTGATGCCTAGTTGGGAGCAGAAAGATTTCCAAAAACGGGAAACAAATTGGGAGCCTCTGTCAGAAACAATTTGGGAAGGTATCCCATGCAAACGGAAAATCTCCCTAGCGAATATCTCCGCTAATTCAGGCGAAGATGGGAGTTTAGGTAAGGGGATGAAGTGAGCCATCTTAGTAAATCTGTCCACCACAGTGAGGATAACAGTCTGCCTTTTAGAGATAGGCAAATCAACAATGAAGTCCATAGTCAAACAGGACCATGGCTTTTCAGGGACCTCTAAAGGATGCAGAAATCCGCATGGGAGCGAATGAGGTTGCTTAGTCTTGGTACAAACCTCACATGCCCCGATGAATTCTTTAATATCTTTACGTAAATCAGGCCACCAAAAATCTTTAGAGACCAGAGCATATGTTTTGCGGATGCCCGGATGCCCCGCCACTTTGCTGTTATGGAGACAGCATAGCACCTCCAGTTGGAGAGTGGCAGGAACGAAGTGTCGATCCCCAGGAGTCTGTTTAGGTGCCAAATGCTGAGACTTCATGATCTCGGAAAGCAATGGAGAGTGAATCCTAAGATTCGTGTTTGCGATGATATTTCCCTTAGGAACTATGGAGGACAGGACAGGTTCAATTATAGTGGATGGTTCATATTGACGAGACAAAGCATCGGCTTTAGAGTTCTTAGAACCAAGTCTATAAGTAAGTACATAATTAAAGTGAGTGAGGAACAAGGACCAGCGAGCCTGTCTGGCGGATAAGCGCTTAGCCTCCCCAATATAAGACAAGTTCTTATGATCCGTTAATATAGTAACAGGGTGTAATGTCCCTTCCAGTAAATGTCTCCACTCCTTTAACGCCTTAATGACCGCTAACAATTCCCTCTCCCCAATGTCATATCTGCTCTCAGGCCCAGATAATTTCTTAGAGAAGAAACCACAAGGGTGTAACGGTTTGTCCACCCCTAACCTTTGAGATAGAACAGCCCCAACTCCTGTCTCAGAGGCATCGACCTCGAGCAAGAAAGGCAGAGTCGTATCAGGATGAACTAGAATGGGAGCCGAGGCAAAAAGTTCCTTGAGAGTCTTGAAAGCAACAAGAGCCTCCTCAGACCAGACCTTAGTATCAGCCCCTTGTTTGGTCATATTGGTAATAGGCGCAATGATAGAGGAGTATCCCTTAATGAAACGCCTATAGTAGTTGGAAAAACCAATAAACCTCTGGATAGCCTTGAGTCCTTTGGGCAAAGGCCAGTCTAAAATAGATTGGAGTTTTTCAGGGTCCATTTTAAAACCTTCCCCAGAAATCACGTACCCAAGAAAGTCTGTCTGAGACTGATCAAAACTGCATTTCTCCAATTTGCAGTATAGACCATTTTGCAGAAGTTTGTGTAATACCTTTCTGACCTGTTTATGGTGAGTCTCAATCTCCTTAGAGTGTATTAGTATGTCGTCCAAGTAAACAATAACACATTCATGTTGAAACTCCCTAAGTACCTCATTAATCAAATCTTGAAATACTGCAGGAGCATTGCAAAGTCCAAATGGCATAACCGTGTATTCGTAGTGACCATACCGGGTATTGAATGCCGTCATCCACTCGTGACCATGCTGGATTCTCACCAAATTGTATGCCCCTCTAAGATCTAACTTGGTGAAGATCTTGGAGCCCTTAAGACGATCAAATAACTCGGTAATCAGTGGGATAGGATAGGCATTTCTGACAGTTATTTTATTCAAGCCTCGGTAATCGATACAAGGTCTCAGCGTGCCATCCTTTTTTTTAATGAAAAAGAACCCAGCCCCGGCCGGAGAAGAAGACCTCCTAATGAATCCCTTTTCTAAATTCTCCCGAATATACTCCTCTAGAACCGAGTTTTCCTGAACAGACAAAGGATATACATGGCCCCTCGGAGGCATCGTCCCTGGTAAAAGCTTAATCTTACAATCAAATGACCTGTGTGGCGGTAAAGAATCGGCATTCTTCTTGTCAAATACTGCCTTTAAGTCTAGGTAAAGGTCTGGTATTTGTCTTTCTGTGAACTGAGTAGGATTCTCCGGTATGTTAATATTAGCTAAGGGAGAAACCTTGCTTAAACACCTATCCTGGCAGCCCTGGCCCCACGAGAGTATCTCCCCTAACTCCCAATCAATAATAGGGTTATGTTTCTTCAACCATGAGTACCCTAGAACTTTGGGAACGGAAGGGGACGAAATGAGCATAAGAGATAAATTCTCCACGTGTAGGATACCAACATTTAAATCAATGGGTATGGTTTCACGAAAGATAACAGGGTCTAGTAGTGGTCTACCATCTATGGCCTCAACGGCCAAGGGTGTCTCCCTTAGCTGGGATGGGATGTTGTTTTTAATCGCAAAGGCCTGGTCGATAAAATTCTCCGCAGCACCGGAATCTATCAATGCCATAGCCCTTACTACTTCCCTCTCCCAAGACAAGGAAACTGGTAGCAGAAGCCTGTGATCTTTATAATTAGAAGTAGAGGACAAAATAGAAACACCCAAGGCCTGTCCTCTAGAGAGACTTAGGTGGGAGCGTTTCCCGGACGGTTAGAACAGTTCGAGAGTAAATGACCTTTGGCTCCACAATACATACACAAACCCTCTCTTCTTCTGTACTGTCTTTCCTCCTCAGAGAGGCGGGTATACCCTATCTGCATAGGTTCAGGAAGCAAAGATACCGTGGAGTCAGGACTTGGAAAGGAGGGAGCTAACCTAAAAGAAGGTCTCCGGTTCCTCTCTCGAGTGTTCTGTCTCTCTCTTAAACGTTCATCTATACGAGAGATGAACGAAATTAAATCTTCTAAATTCTCAGGGAGTTCTCTAGTAGCAACCTCATCAAGGATTACATCAGATAGGCCATTCAAAAATACATCCATATACGCCGGCTCGTTCCACTTGACTTCTGACGCCAGAGACCTGAACTCTAGTGCATAATTCACAAGTGTTCGGTTCTCCTGTCTCAGGCGCAACAGTAATCTGGCTGCATTAACCTTTCTACCTGGAGGGTCAAATGTTCTTCTAAAAGCAGCTACAAATGCGTTATAGTTATATACTAATGGGTTATCGTTCTCCCATAGTGGATTGGCCCATCTCAGAGCCTTCTCAATAAGTAGGGTGATAATAAATCCTACCTTTGCCCTATCTGTAGGATAGGAACGAGGTTGCAATTCAAAGTGGATACTAATTTGGTTTAAAAAACCACGACACTTCTCAGGCGCCCCACCATAGCGTACTGGGGGGGTAATGCGAGAAGAAGCACCCACTGTGGCTACCTCTAAACCTGAACTGACAGGAGAAATAGGGGTATTACGTATCTCCTCTGGTGGGTTATTGGCACGAGATAATAGTGCCTGTAGCGCAAGTGCCATCTGATCCATTCTGTGATCCATGGCTTCAAACCTAGGATCAGGAGAAGCAAGCTGACTGTTTGTACTTGCAGGATCCATTGGCCCTGTCGTAATGTCAGGATCGGGACAGGGATCCAACACGCAGCGTACAAACAGTAGCCAGATACGTATACCGGACCTTAGAATGGCCGGACTAACGTAAGTAGTACTGAGAGAATAGTCAAAGACAAGCCGAGGTCGAGGGTAACAGAAGACAGGAGAGCGAGAGACTAACCGAATCAAGGATACAGAGGTAAGCAGAGTAGAATAAACAAGCCGGGTCAAAACCAAAGGGGATAAGCAGAATACAAGCACTGAGTGACTAGAACAAGCTAGAACCACGACAGGGCAATGAGCTGAAGAAAGAAGCTCCGTTAAATACCCTGTTCAGAAAAGTAACCACGCCTCTGAGGCGTCCTGATTGGTCCTGCAGCACTTGACTGACAGGTCGTTCCGGTAGTGTCCTGACGTACTTCCGGACGTGATGCTGTAAAAGGCAGTCACTCCCTCGCGGCCGGCTTTGCATGACCGGATAGACCGCGAGGAAGGAAGCCATCAGACCGTCCGGATGGAGGAACTGCTAAGTCTCTACCTCTTTTGGAGGTAGAGACCACAGGTACCCTGACACACACACACTCTCACTTCATTCATATACACACACTGCACTCACACACACTGCACTCACACACACTGCACTCATACACACACTGCACTCACACACACTGCATTCATACACACACTGAACTCACACACACTGCATCACACACACTCACACTTCATTCATATACACACACTGCACTCACACACACTGCACTCACACACACTGCACTCATACACACACTGCACTCACACACACTGCATTCATACACACACTGCACTCACACACACTGCATCACACACACTCACACTTCATTCATATACACACACTGCACTCACACACACTGCACTCACACACACTGCACTCATACACACACTGCGCTCACACACACTGCATTCATACACACACTGCACTCACACACACTGCATCACACACACTCACACTTCATTCATATACACACACTGCACTCACACACACTGCACTCACACACACTGCATTCATACACACACTGCACTCATACACACACTGCCCTCATACACACACTGCACTCATACACACTGCACTCATACACACTGCATTCATTATATACACACACTGGAAATAAATATTCAATTAATATATACGCACACACACTGCACTCACACTGCACTCATACACACACACACTGCACTCATACACGCACTGCACTCATACACTGCATTCATACACGCACTGCACTCATACACGCACTGCACTCATACGCACACTCTGCATTCATTATATACACACACTGTAAATAAATATTCAATTAATATAATTTTTTTAGGATCTAATTTTATTTAGAAATTTACCAGTAGCTGCATTTCCCACCCTAGTCTTATACTCGAGTCAATAAGTTTTCCCAGTTTTTTGGGGTAAAATTAGGGGCCTCGGCTTATATTCGGGTCGGCTTATACTCGAGTATATACGGTATATATATATATATATATATATATATATATATATATATATATATGAAAAGTAATATTACAAGTAAATAAAATACAAAAATAAAATGCAAGTCTGTCGCTGCACATCACTTCTGGATGACACATGTGACCCAAAGAACTAGGAAGTAAATAAGCACATCTAATTCTACTAATTGGAGACAAACTACCTATATAAACTTGGACATTCGGATGATCATCCACACTTCTTAGGAAGCCCTGCTGGGAGAAACGCATTAAGTGTGACCTTAGAGAAGTTCTTTATATACATATATTTTATTTTTGTATTTTATTTACTTGTAATATTACTTTTAACTACTATATATATATATATATATATATATATATATATATATATATATATAAAATTATTTGTCCAATTTCTTGTTTTGCTGCTAAGCAACTATCTTGGTTCCTGCACATCAACTATCTTGGTTCCTGCACATCCTCGGGTGGGGATTATACCACCAAGGCGTTATACCACCAGAGCAATTGCTCTCTTTTTATTGATATTTTGCTTTTGTGCACCTTATATATTTTAACATATTGCACTATTAGACCCTCTCTGCTTTATTTTATATGCTGGAGTCGTACTGGACACATAAAATTGTGGATCTACATATATCCCAAGACGGGGATTGTACTGTCAAAGCGCCAAACAGCAGAGCTCTCAGTATCTCATAAAAGTGTGAGTCAGACACCTATATACTTAACTGACTGTAAAACCCTTAAGACATCTTACACTATTTAAGTGTTCTTGCATAGCAAGACCACTTACTGTTATCTCACATATATATTATTATTCTTATTATAGCCAAATTTACTACCCTAACTCCTCCCACAGTTTTTACACTACATAGACAGTAATATACCGAAACGTGCGGATTGTTCCCGATTGGTGTGCTATTGCTTTGTGGAACGTTTCGCCGAATGGTTCTCGAAATATTGTCGTTCTTGTGGCGAAATTGGTCCCATATGAATGAATGGCAAAATGTTCAAAACTACAGTGGGAGCTGGCAAAAGCTGAAAAATCAGGACATGATTTCTAAACTGCTACCACTCCCTCATTTTCAAGCCCACCTACACAAATCTTATATAAAAACATTCAGCTATCCCTGCTGCCACTAGAAATGTCCACGGCTAAGTCCACGGCCATAGTCCTGATAGTTTTCACAATATGCCCATTTGTTTGCAACTCACGCCTTCCATTGACATTCATTGAAACTTCACTCAAGCCAGCTCAAACTTGAAGGGCAATTTCTAAACTGCGACTGTGCCTTCATTTGTAATACTTCAGAGACATACTATGCATCAAGATGTAGGTCTGGGTCTTGTGATTCTCACAATATAAAGCTCTTCGCTGTAGGATGCATAGTTTTTTAAATTACGACCGTTTGAAGATGGCAACCGCCAAAATACTCTGACCTGTGCCAGGCTGCAGCAGCAAGTGATGTCATAGACAGGGCCTTTTGCACCTGCTAATGTTTTTTATAACTGTATGTTTTAATGTGTACAAAGAACGCTATTGTGAAAATAAATGCCAAATAGTGCAAAATGTGGAGCGCTTTAACAATAAAGTGAACACTTACTCCTGTAATTCTCAGGAGATATAGGTAGATATGTTTTAATGTAACTGTGAAGCACTTTGGGCAACAACGTTGCCATTAAATGTGCTATATAAATAAATAATAACAGTTACTCCGCCCACTCCAGTTGTAGACTACTGGTGGAGGCAAGAACACTTCACACAATTTCCCCAGAAATTGTAGCTTTTCTATTTTTTTTGCATTTCTGTTTTAGTTTGAGGTTTTCCTGGTACCGAAATACAAAATCACTTTACTACTGAGATTACATATATACACATCTTTTCCTACACATTATTGGGTTATTTTTAAGATTGAATACACCCGTATGATTTTTTTTCAGTTCTGTTTGGTGCGTTTTATCACCTGTAGTTTTGTCATATTAATTTAAGCAATATTTCATGGTTAATAATGCATATTCTACAATAAACCCCTGTATGCTAAAAATGCAATAGAATAGAAAACACATTGAGCACCTAAAATGGAACTGTACGAATAGATTATGTATTTAAAGCTCTACCTTAAAGTTAGAACAATTAGTGCTGGAGAGATTTGTTAACTTATGAATTATACTACACACAGCATAGGGAATTACCCCTTTTAGCAACAATAAATGTCCCCAGAGTCTAGCTGTGCTTGTTATTTTCACATCAGATTTTCATGCTTGAGTTTGACATTTTGCAGATCCACTAGAAAGATTACGTGGAAGATAGTGAGATCATTCTGTCATGTTACCTTTTGGTACCAATTAAAAGTCAAAGTAAGATGAAGGTTCCTAAAAATGACTCTAGGCATTCAGAAGTTGGAAAAAAATATTATATTAATATATGTTAGGTTATATTATAGATGAGAGCAAGAACTGAATGCAAGGTAAAAGATAAGTAAGTCTTTAAATCTCTTGACCTAACCCTTTCATATGCTAAAGCAACACCTATAAACTAGTATTAATTAAAACACAACTTTTAATGAAACTTAACTAAAAGTACTATATATACACACAAAGTGTGTATATATATAGCTCTTTGTGTGTATATATAGTACTTTTAGTTAAGTTTCATTAAATGTTATGTTTTAATTAATACTAGTTTATAGGGCTTGCTTTAGCATATATGAAAGGGTTAGGTCAAGAGATTTAAATACTTACTTATCTCTGACCTTGCCTTCCGTTCTCACTCTAATTTATATTTCCTTTAGGGGTTAATCCCCATCAACTACTAGCAACCTGACATACTCTCCCTACTTTCATCTTTATTTAGGTTATATTACAGATTATATATTTTGTATAGACAAAAAAGTATAAAAAAATAAAAATAGAAAACTTTTAACAGACACAAGGAAGAGCAAAAAAATAAATAAATGAAAGAACATGTATAAGTATAAATGCTATATTGGAAAAATACTTACAGCAAATAAGTGGCCAACCATAACAGAAATTCCAATTGATAGTGTAGACAATTTGTCTTTGTGCTTTGAATCACAAGCTGCGCTAATTGTAAAAACTAATTGGAATGTAATTAAAATCTCTATAAGAAGTCCATGCCCAACAGAAAGTCCTTCATTCAGCTGTGAATTACATAAATTAGAAAATATACACATGGTTAAAATATTAAAAATACTACTATTCATCATCATGATTATTATTAACACAGGTGCCTCATTCTAGGGCCCTTGGAAATCCAGGTACCTCATACCAAGGCCCTAGGTTGCAAGAACAAGTCCTGCCAAAAATGGGGTACATTGGTGTTGTGGCTGGCTTATGCAACGTATTATCATATACTGTAAAAAAAAAAAAAAAACATTATATTTTCTTGTCAGGTGTATTTTTCTTTTTTAAAAAAAGCTGGTGTTTAGTGAGTGTGTGAGTGCGCTGGATCTTGTATAACCTTCAATCCTCACAGCGATTTCCATTCTGATAAAAGTCTGAGACAAATGAAAAGTGAATAAAGAACCAAGCTGCTTGATCATACATTTGGCTGGGGGTTGAGCCACAAGGGGAAAGGGAGAAGAGCTACAAAGAGTGGTTAGAAACACAAAGTGGGTAGGAGACACAGGGGGTAAGAGACCAGTCCTCTTTTTTCCTCATGTACATTAATTACAATCACCATAATGCTCCTTTATTGTTTTATGAAAATCATGGGAGTTAAAATCACACTTCTTTCCTTTTTTTTTTCTTTACCGTTTTTAGTATGGTAGAGAGAAAAAACAATTGTGTTCTTATTGTGATTCTCAAGAGCTGAGTAAGCATCCGGAGAACTTTAATTTAGGTAGATTGAGTGTAATATGTGATTTTCACTTCTAGCACTTAATTTACAAAAGATTGCAATTATTTCATCCATACTCACCCAGCTTGTAATCATGGTTTTTGTTTCGTTTCAGCACCGGATGATTAACACTAATGATAAGTTGGTGCTCCTATATTTACAGATGCATTAAACATAGACACACCTACATAAAATGATTTACTTGAAGATGTTCGCATTAACCATGCCCATCAGTTGCCATATTATATAAACCATATACATTGTTACACATTTATACTAAAATGTGACCTTCCCATATTTGACATCAAAGCACGTGCAGTTATTTCTAGTTTTGACAATTTTGTGTGTGCGCCTCTAGAACAGGGCAGCCCAAAAGGTAGATCCCCAGCTGTTTTAAAACACCAGTTTCCATGATGCTTTGTCATTCTAAAAACATGCAAAGCACCATGGGAGTTCTACTTCTACAACATCTGGGGATCTGCCATTTCTTCCCCTGCTCTAGAACAATAAATATATATATTTTAAAGAATTTAACTTATTTTGCCAAAAATTGTCTCTAATTTTTCATCATAGTCTGGTATGTGCAAAAATATTGGGACAATCTAGGCACCTTAACCACTACAGTTCCTTTTACTGGTTACGTTGTAGTGAGTTTTTAGATGCTGTTTCTTGTTAAACCATTTTCAAGGCGTCAGAAAAAAAGGGGTTCTCTCCAGAACCCAGATTCCTGCACCACTGTAGTCACTTGGATAATGTGGAAGTTACACTTGGAGAGTAAAGAATGGCTGTACACACTGGGCTAACCTATACCCAAGGTTTGACTGGATAGTATAGAAGTATAACTTTCTCATTCTCAGAGCAGCTACAAAGGGGCTGAGAGTTGGTAGAGAAGAGAACCCTGTCTTTTATGTTGCACGATAAGTTCTTTTTTAGTAATGACATCTTAGATATTTGTCTGCATTTCATATACACCCTGTTCCAAATTATTATGCAAATTATATTTTTCTCATTTACCTAAATAATTGATGTAAATAACAGTCAGCATAATTATCATGTTATCAACTATTAAGAGTACAATTCAAAATTTATTGAACAAACCTCCTAATGATAACAGTATTTTAAACATAAAAAACTTATAATGCACTGTTCCAAATTATTACGCACAGTAAGTTTCAAAACACTTTATAGGTTGTAAAGAACTGAAAATTGTCATTTGTTGTGTTTGCAGCATATTTACTGAAATCAAAAGCTTTTTCAATCAAACTTATAACAATATTTTAACTTTTTAAACATTTTAACAAGTCACATTACATTTTAACATAGGACCCCTTATTTGATAGCAGCTTCAAAAGTCTTGCATCCATTGAACTTGTGAGTTTTTGGGCAGTTTCTGCTTGAATTTGTTTGCAAGATGTCAGACTAGCCTCCCAGAGCTGCTGTTTGGATGTTAACCGCCTCCCACCCTCATAGATATTTTGCTTGAGGATGCTCCAAAGGTTTGCAATAGGATTGAGGTCAGGGGAGGATGGAGGCCACACCATGACTTTCTCTCCTTTTATCCCCATAGCAGCCATTGATGCAGAGGTATTCTTTGCAGCATGAGATGGTGCATTGTCATGCATGAAGATGATTTTATTACGGAACGCATAGTTCTTCCCTCTGTACCAGGGAAGAAAGTGGTCAGTCAGAAACTCCACATACTTTGCAGAGGTCATCTTTACGCCTTCGGGGACCCTAAAGGGGCCGACCAGCTCTCTTCCCATGATTCTGGTCCAAAACATGACTCCACCACCGCCTTGCTGACGTCGCAGCCTTGTTGGAACAGGGTGGCTGTCCACCAACCATCCACTACTCCATCCATCTGGACCATCCAGGGTTGCACGGCACTCATCAGTGAACAGGACTGTTTGAAAATTAGTCTTCATGTATTTTTATGCCCAATGCAGCCGTTTCTGCTTGTGAGCATTGGTTAGTGGTGGCCGAATAGAAGGTTTATGCACATTTGCAAGACTCTGGAGGACTCTACACCTTGATGTCCATGGGACTCCAGAGGCACCAGCAGCTTCAAATATCTGTTTGCTACTATGTAATGGTATTTTAGCAGCTGCTCTCTTGACCCGATACATGGATCTGGCAGAAATCTTCCTCAATGTGCCTTTATCTGCACAAACCCGTCTGTGCTCTGAATCAGCCACAAATCTCTTAATAGTGTGATGATCACGCTTAAGTTTTCGTGAAATATCTAATGTTTTCATACCTCGTCCAAGGCATCAAACTATTTCACTATTTTCGGCAGCAGAGAGATCCTTTTTTTCCCCCATATTGCATGAAAATGGTGCTCTGCTTAATAATGTGGAACACCCTCCTTTATTAGTTTTTCCTTAAATTGGGCTCACCTGGCAATCTAATTATCACAGGTGTCCAAGAATGTTTTCAGTGATCAAAAGAGCCCTGAGACACAATGCCATCCATGAGTTAAACTGAAAAACAAAATATTTAATCTTTGTGACACTTAAATAGAATTTGCATAATAATTTGGAACAGGGTGTAGTTGTAAAATTCAAATTCATTTAAAATTATACCATTGTGGCACTGACCTGTTTAAATGGACATAGAATCAGATTACATGCCAGGATGGAAGTGACCCATTTTTTAAAAGCATTATATAGATAACACATTAAATAAATAAAAAATAAATTAAACATAACCAAAAAATGTAATAAAATAATAGTTACAATTATTTCGAAAATCTAAACTTCATTCATTAAACACCAAAATATATAGAACTGAAAAATGCCTTTTTGGTTGAAATGCATCAATGAATAATACTTTTGCTTAAATAAAACTACACAGAAAGATATATTTACCGCAGTCACTCCTAAGGTGCCGATCACATTTACAGGCGTTATGATAAACAGAAGTCCAGCTGCAGTAATGGCACCCAAGCACTGTGCAGCGATGTAAAATATTGACTTGGCAAGTGTTATTTTCCTTGTACATACAAATGCAATGGTCACTGCAGGATTGATATGAGCTCCACTGATATGTCCAAAGCAATGCACCATAGTAACAATACTGAACCCAAAACAAAGAGATATGCGAACAACATCTGCTTGCTGAAGACTGTCTTCCACACCCCAATTTATTGTTGAGCCAACGCTGAGAAGAACAAAAATAAGCATAGCCATAAATTCTCCAGAGACAGCTTTCCAGAAAGACTGAGTCCATACGCCTTTGAAAGCCACCATATTTGTACACAATTGTTATTCCTAGAAGAGAAATAGGGAAAATCTGAAATAATTTTAGAACTACTTCAAGCGGCATTACTAATTATAAACCTTGCATATGTTATGGTACAAAGAGCTTCTTAATTTAATCCATTCTAGTTATTTTAAACCTACTCGTGTTGTATGATATCAAAGAGGAAGCTATTCTTCCTCTGGTAGTTCAGAATGTGTCATCACATGTGACGCACAAGCAGTGGACATCCTAATTTAAATGGCTGTCACATAGCTTTTTAGGAAATAGCCTGCACAGCTGAATCAAATTGCTAGATAGCGTAAGCAATGTACCACACAACATCGTTTTTCCCCACTGGTACAGAGCAATGTAGATGTTAGAGAATAACTCTGTACATGAAATACTAAGAAGTGACCGAGCCACTTTAACTCTGTTGACTAAATTGTGGGGAGTATGTCAAAATCCCAAGTATGAAATCTAAAATAGTTAGACTTCTAAATTTGACCCTGTTATATCAAAACATCGCTGCAAAGGTCTACATAAGTGTGCTATTGTTCTCAAATGCAGTTGATTTGATCTTCTAGCACTGAAGCATACATTTAAAATGGACAAAGAACGTCACTTTAACTTCAGTGATACTTCATTAATTGTTGTGATACGTTTTACGGTTTTGAAACACTAATATTTGTGTTCAGCGAAGTCTCCGGAGTATAATAGTACCCCTCATGTACAGGATTTATGGTGTTTTCAAAAGTTACAGAGACAAATATAAGGCTTGTGTTTCAATTTTTTCACATTAAAATTCGCCAGATTGGTTACGTTGCCTTTAAGACTGTATGGTAGCCCAGGAATGAGAACTACCCCATGATGGCATACCATTTGCAAAAGTAGACAACCCAAAATTCAAATATTTGAAAATTGACGTTCAAATCATTTTTTTGTATTTTTCACACAAACAAATATTAGCGCTAACTTTGCCCAGTGTTTCTGACTAAGTGGCTACTAAAAAAGACTGGACATACCCCATTTGCAATACAGTGTGTTGTATACTATTGCAAATGGTATGCCATCACGGGGGTAATTCGCATTCCTGGGCTACCATATGGTCTCAAAAGCAACGTAAGCATTCTGGCGAATTTCAATGTGAAAAAACTGAAAAATGTAACATGCTATATTTGACCCTGTAACTTCCCAAAACACCATAAAACCTGTACATAGGGGGTACTGTTTTACACATGAGACATTGCTGAATACAAATATGTGTATTTTATTGCAGTAAAAGCACACAGTATTATGACATTCACAGTTAAAAAGTCACGTAAAACTAAAAAAAAAACTTTTCTTGAAAATGTTTATATTTTATTCATATTAAAATATGTTTAAAAGCTAAATATCTGATGTTACGTGAATGCCCTATTTTCCCTGAAAAAAATGATATATAATAAGGGGGGGTGCATTTAATATGAAAGATGGGAATTGCGGTTGAACAGATATATAGTCAAATTCCAAGTTTTGTTTACATTTTATTTTGATCAACATGCGTACATTTGGCTCAGTCCTTAAGGGGTTAAACAGCTTTCACATTATTGTTCTTTCACTTGTTTAGTAGATAGGCTCCTAATTTGGTGTTATTAATATGACAATCTCACATCAGGGTACCAAATTATTAAGTTATCTACTAAGCTGCCAAAAGATATAAATTAAAAGTTTATTTTTTTTTCTTATTTTCGCTCTTTCAGCGGTGTAGAAAATAGCTCCCTAATTTAGTATCCTTAAAATGCAATCCCACATTAGGGTACCACATGATGTTATAAATTATAAGTGCAACACTTGTGTTTTTCCCTACTTTTTTCATGAGCTGTTCTAACACTTTTTCTATGTACACAAATTTCTCTCAAATATTGTTCACAAATCTGTCTAAATCTGTTAGTGAGCACTTCTCCTTGGCAGAGATAATCAATCCACCTCACAGGTGTGGCATATCAAGATGCTGATTAGACAGCATGATTATTGCACAGGTGTTCCTTAGGCTGGCAACAATAAAAGGCCACTCTGAAATGTGCAGTTTTATCACACAGCATAATGCCACAGATGTCGCAAGTTTTGAGGGAGCGTGCAATTGGCATGCTGGCTGCAGGAATGTCCACCAGAGATGTTTCCCGTGAATTGAATGTTCATTTCTCTACCATAAACCATCTCCAAAAGCGTTTCAGAGAATTTGGCAGTGCATCCAACCAGCCTCACAACACATATATACATTCTATACACATGCAGCACATACATTAACTTTTGCATCTACCACTTCCATTGAAAGCCTGTTACTTGTATCTCTGTATTTGCTACCCTTTCTATATCACTGCTAGCCTTTACTGCTGCTACCCTTTCTATATAAGACTTGTATACAGACGTATAGAATGTCTGTTATATACACATTATGCTTATAGAAAGTCTGTAATATACATAGGATAGCAAATTAGGGAGCAGTCTTCTAATCAATTAAAATATAAAAATAAAATAAAGCCATTTTCTTAAATTTGATCCTTCAGCTGTTCACTAGATAGTTCTCTAACAGTACCCTTATGTGTGGTGGTCATTTTAAGGATAACAAATTAGAGAGCAACACAACAGTTGGCTAGTTTGGGAATTTGGGGTTACTAATGGCAATCCCCATGGGCGTAGGAACCGGGGGGGATGGGGGGGACGCATCCCCCCCAGCAAATCATGCGGGGGGGACAGGTATGGGGAAATCCCCCCCAGCTCCGCCGCCCCCCCCCTGATGCTGCAGCCGCCCGAGCACTCTGCAGAGAGCCTCAGGCGGCTGCAGCTTTGCCCGGGCTGGTGCGTCCATGAGAGCGCACCGCCCGGGCGCAGCATGAAGAGAGGAGCTGACAGGAGGGAAGCGCTCAGCGCTCCCTCCTGTCACTCCTTCACTGTAGCGTAGCCGAGCGCTGTATAGTCCGCCGGTACAGGGAGCATCTGTCTCCTGTACCCGGCCGGACTAACAGGAAGTGCACACTGAGTGTGCACTTCCTGTTAGTCCGCCGGGTACAGGAAACAAAAGCTACCTGTACCGGCGGACTATACAGCGCTCGGCCACGCTACATCATAGGTAGGGGAGGGAGGGAGAGAAAGAAACAGGAAGGGGGGAAGAGGGGGGGGGGGAATAAAGAAACAGGGAGGGAGGGAGGAAGGGGAAATAAAGAAACAGGGAGGGGAGGGGGGGGGGAATAAAGAAACAGGGAGGGGGGGGGGATAAAGAAACAGGGAGGGGGGGAATAAAGAAACAGGGAGGGAGGGGGGGGGAATAAAGAAACAGGGAGGGAGGGGAAATAAAGAAACAGGGAGGGAGGGAGGAAGGGGAAATAAAGAAACAGGGGGGGAAGGGGGGGGGAATAAAGAAACAGGGAGGGAGGGGAAATAAAGAAACAGGGAGGGAGGGTGGGGAAATAAAGAAACAGGGAGGGGGGGGGAAAGAAGCAGGGAGGGGGGAGAAAGAAGCAGGGAGGGGGGGAAAGAAGCAGGGAGGGGGGAAAGAAGCAGGGAGGGGGGGGAGAAAGAAGCAGGGGGGGGGGAGAAAGAAGCAGGGAGGGGGGAGAAAGAAGCAGGGAGGGGGGGAGAAAGAAGCAGGGAGGGGGGGGAGAAAGAAGCAGGGAGGGGGGGAGAAAGAAGCAGGGAGGGGGGGAGAAAGAAGCAGGGAGGGAGGGGGGGAGAAAGAAGCAGGGAGGGGGGGAGAAAGAAGCAGGGAGGGAGGGGGGGAGAAAGAAGCAGGGAGGGGGGGAGAAAGAAGCAGGGAGGGGGGGAGAAAGAAGCAGGGAGGGAGGGGGGGAGAAAGAAGCAGGGAGGGAGGGGGGGAGAAAGAAGCAGGGAGGGAGGGGGGGAGAAAGAAGCAGGGAGGGAGGGGGGGAGAAAGAAGCAGGGAGGGAGGGGGGGAGAAAGAAGCAGGGAGGGAGGGGGGGGAGAAAGAAGCAGGGAGGGAGGGGGGGGGAGAAAGAAGCAGGGAGGGAGGGGGGGGGAGAAAGAAGCAGGGAGGGAGGGGGGGGAGAAAGAAGCAGGGAGGGAGGGGGGAGAAGGAAGCAGGGAGGGGGGGGAGAAGGAAGCAGGGAGGGAGGGGGGGAGAAGGAAGCAGGGAGGGAGGGGGGGAGAAGGAAGCAGGGAGGGAGGGGGGGAGAAGGAAGCAGGGAGGGAGGGGGGGGGAGAAGGAAGCAGGGAGGGAGGGGGGGAGAAAGAAGCAGGGAGGGAGGGGGGAGGAGAAAGAAGCAGGGAGGGAGGGGGGGAGAAAGAAGCAGGGAGGGAGGGGGGGGAGAAAGAAGCAGGGAGGGGGGGGGAGAAAGAGTGACAAGGGAGGGAGAGAGATTGACATCCACCACACACACACACACACACACACACAATCATACCACCCTTACACACACAGAAACACACAATTCATCCTTACACACACTCAATGCACCCCGTACACACACACACACACACTCACACAATCATGCAACCTTACACACTCAATGCACCCCGTACATACACTCAATGCACCCCTTACAGACGCACACACTGCATCCCGTACATACACAGAATCACACCTTGCAGCCCTTACACATACAAACACAGATTCACACAATGCATTCCTTACACACATATCAGGACATCCCCTACACACTCCACCCCCTGTGAACAAACTCATTGGTGGAACATGAAGGTGGACCCTGGGATCCAGACCTTGAGCTGTGTAAAGGACCCCCAAAAAATGGAGCTGCTTCCCGTTCTCACAGAACATTGATTTTTGTGACCACAGTTACAAACAGCCTCCAGAGAGCCTGTTCTACACCAGACCAGTGGAGCCAGACTGCAGCTAGAGCCCATCATCATCCTCATCTGGTTGTAAGTAGGCAATCTAGCATATTATTCGTTGCACTAATCTCTAATTTACCTCACATTAAAGAAACACTATAGTTCCCAGAAGCACTGCAGCTTAGTGTAGTGGTTCTGGTGTCTATAGCCTGTCCCTGCAGGCCTTTTAATGTAGGCACTCCAGCACTGGCGTTAGTTAACATGGCAGAAAAATAATTGGAAAGGGTTAGAGGGGCTACTAATAAGGATAGGGGAGAGGGGTAGGTAGAAAAATAATTGGAAGGGTTTAGGGGGGCTACTAATATGGATGGGAGGAGGGGGTAGGTAGAAAAATTATTGGAAGGGGTTAGGGGAGTACTAATATGAATGGAAGAGGTAGAGTGGGTTCTAATATGCATGGAAGGGGTTAGGGGGGTACTAATATGCATGGAAGGGGTAGGGAGTTAATGTGCGTGGAAGGGGTAGGTGGAGTTCTTTTGTGCATGGAAGGGGTAGGGGTGGTTCTAATATTCATGGGAAGGGTAGGGGTGGTTCTAATCAGGAGGATCCCGGCGCTGTATCCGGGTAAGTAAAACCCCTTCCCTGTGGTGACCCTTTAATGTTGTTATTATTTAATCATTTATATAGCGACTGCAAATTCCATAGCGCTGTACAATGGGATAAACAACTCCTAGTTTACGGAATAAGAATATACCCGGCGAGTAAAAATGCTATCCCCCCCAGATTTTTTTGGGTTCCTACGCCCATGGCAATCCCACATAAAATATAGGATACCAAATTAGGGAGCTATCTAGTAAACAGCGGAAAGTACAAAAATAACCAAAAAAGTCATTTTCCCAATTTTGCTGTTGCAGTTGTTGGGTACCTAATTTGCTATCCTCATGAAGATAAATGTATTCCAAAAAGTTTGTTTCAATATATTCTGAATTTGTGTTTTTTGGTTAATTTCATTATTCACTAAAGTTTAAGCACAAAACCAAATGTGGCCAAAGCCAACAAGATGCGCATGGGGCCATTCAGACCGCAATATCCGGGCATTTTTTATGGAATGTATCAATGTCCAGATTTTGTAATTCAGGCTCCAAATATGCCTGAAAATGATCTGGATTTCAGCTGGGCTGAACTCCACCGAATGGCTGTAATACAGGCCACATGCTGCAATGCCAAGCTTGGATATTTGAATTCCGGGCCTGGATTAAAAATAATAATAATAATAAAAAAAAAAAGCAGAACCATTTGCCTGCTGGCGCTGCCAGGGGGCAAATTGTTCTGTTTTTTTTAGTTATTGTTTAAACTTACTAGAAACCATCAGCAGCGCAGGTGGCCACCAGCCACATCTAAAAAAAAGTAATAAAAACAGAAATAATAATACATAGAAAATCCTATGGTTGTCAATAACACCCTCATAATACTATCATGGAGCACTGCAGTAAGTAGAATCAATACATTGCAAGGAGGAAATCTATTCATTAATCAGTGCAAGTACCCAAATTAACTGCTTTATTTCCCTATTGCATTGCACCACCTTCATTTAATAAGGAGTATTGTGTCAAGGAAAATATGGCACATCTGACAACTAAGGCACCTATTGCTGTCAGAGCTGTGATTTGCAAGCATTGATTTACCACTAACTCACCTCTCATAAGCTGCTAGAGTCAGTGTGTTTCTGCTTGGCTCAGTGTGTGAGTCTGAATGGGTCAGTGTGTCTTTATGGGTCAGCGTTTGTCTGCATGGATCAATGTATGTGTCTGCATCGGTCACTGTGAGTGTGTCTGCATGGGTCACTGTGAGTCTGTCTTCATATGTCAATGTGTGTCTATATTGATCAATGTGTGTTTGCATGGGTCAGTGTCAGTATGCCCGCATGGATCTATGTGTGTTTGCATGGGTCAGTGTGTATCTGCAAGGGTCAGTGGGTGTGTCTGCATCGATCAGTGTGTGTCTGCATGGTCAATGTGTATCTGTATGACTCTGTGCCAGTGTGTCTGATTGGGTCAGTGTCAGTGTGTCTGTATAGGTAAGTGAGTCTGTGTGTGTCTGCACATCTCAAGGGCAGAAACTTATTTAATTTGTGAACTACATTGAGCGCCAGGACCGAAAATTGCCAGTACAGCCACTTAACCACTTTGGTGCTTCACATTCGATTGGGGGACACACAGAAAGGCAAGGAATAATATGTAAATTACTCATTTTTGCAACTGCAAAGTAATTTAGAAAAATAACAAAATACGGGCTGATTTCAGAACATATGTATTGTAGTTTAACCTTTTTAGGATAGAGACAATTGTACAAGTTCTAAATCAAAACAGAATCTGTAATTTAAAGTATATCTCTGTTCAAACATAATTTTATCACATGGCAGGAGGCTTCCTATTTTGTATAACTCTCTTTACTAAACTCCACAGCAGTAAAGAAAGTGAAACGTTTAACCAATCAAAAATGCAATAGGGAGTATAGTATCCCAGTAAATAGGCTTCTCCCCTTATTTTTTACTGCTCCATCGCAGATAGGTCCGAGTTTTTGGCTCTTCCCTTGTTTTTTCTCTCTATTGTTCAGATTACATTATATGTATATATATATTTCCCTAGATATTTACTATATATTCATAGGTTTCTATATTGTCAGATCTCTATGCATATTTCTTGTCTATTTTTTCAGTTTTTATTTATCTAGGTTCCATCTATCTGTTATATTTATACATTTCCTCCTCACTGTGCTTAATCTTGCTTCGGCAAGCTTTCTTACTGCCCCGCCCTAGGACGGACCTGGTCTCTCTTGCCGGTGGTCTCCACCGCCAGATTCCGTCACCGGCGGACCCCCTCCCCCCTTTTTCACCGCCACCCCGGCGGATATAAATCGCAACCCCTCCGCCTTACCCGGCTCCCTCGCACGCATCAACACAGTCGCGGCGACCATTTTCGATCTCGCATCTTGCAAGATCACGACCGCTATTTTAACACAACCCCGCAGTGCCGCGAGCGGATATACACAGAGCTTTAAAGCAACAGAGGTCAGTCAGTTACTTATAAACTGTATTTAAGCACTAAAGGGCTTACTACCATGTGCTAACCTGGGGTGCTGCCCCTGTACATATTGTGCTGCTGTTGGAGGTCGCCCTGTGGCCACCTCTGTAATCCTGGGTGAGGCCCAGCAAGATTTATAAAATCCCAATAAAGTGGTTTGGCCCTGCTGGGGCAATTTGACACTTATAAGTGCCAAATCAAGCTGAATACCCTGCTAGGGTTTTTCAACAGCTTATTACCATTACTTATAGACCCTGCTGGGGTCCACAAAAAACACAACTAATACCCTGCTGGGGTACTCCATATTTATATATCCTGCTGGGGTCATTTTGTACGTGATACAATACATTGCACGCTACTGCACCATGCTGGGGTTCGCATAGCGCTATTTATACAGTCAGAACACTGACTACAGTACAGCCTATACTGACCTCTGCTACAAACGCCCTGTGCCAGACCTATATATATATATATATATATATATATAACCTATCAGTCGGCATCATGGAGGCCTCTCAAAACCCGACAGACCTCAAGCTTATGATAAATGAGGCCGTAGCCGCCTCTATGGAGAAAGCTCTCTCAAGAATGATGGCCTCTAGCACCGACAAGAGGAAACCATCCCGCCACGATTCTGATTCTGAAGCCTCAGAATCACATAAGAGCCACAAACCCTGCACTGGCAAACGCCACTGGAAAGGGGAAAAGGGTCTACAGAATCCGACCAAGGGCAAGACTCCGGCCAAGCGGATTAAACCTTCTATGGTCACCACGCAAATTGGATACTCCTCTGAAGAAGAAGAGACTCACACAAAGTCCATGGCCATTCTAGATGAATGGCAGGCGGACGAGTCAGACCCAAACGAGGACGCATGGGGATCAGACTCCAGGTCTCAATCCTTTTGCCTACAAGACACGTTTCTGGGAGACCCCCAAGAGCCAGGTACTCAATCTTCGACCCGTCGGGCCACAAACTATTTGACCCGAGAAACATAAGGCACCCATGCTCAGGGGACTGGACACCCCCCGAACACCTGGCCAAGTTCATGCACCTCTGGCTTCGTAAATCCATGGACAAGACAGTCCGTAATCGACTGCGGTCAGAATGCCCACAGCCCTCTCTCCCCGACCACATAGCGGAGACACCCGAATTCGACCAGGTGATGACCACCTTTATGTCTTGAGGGGGCCGCGACCCATGCAAAGGCATGGAGAAAGGTTTCAGAGGAGTACAAGACAAACTTCTGGATTCCATGGGACCACTATCCAGAATAATGTACTTGGCTGACAATGCCCTCGCCAAAGCCTATCAATTTGACACCACCATGGTGCGCGAATGGGCTCATGATGTATGGGAGTGGGCACAAAGATGTTTTTGCTTTGTGGGTAATGCCAATGTCGCCCTCTCCTCTGAGCGATGCAAAGCAGCACTACTCCGCATTGACGGAAAGTTGGTGGAATTGGGCACCAAGGAGCCAGGTCCTTTGGCACAGGGCAAGCTATTCAGAGACCCTTTCCTCAAGGATTTAAACAGACATGTCAACATCTTCACATCTTTAAATAAGGCTCAAAGGGGCCATGCTGCCAGCCGTTTCTGGCCCTCAGGCCCCCGCACCTCAAGACCACAACCTTTCTACTCAGAGTTGGGATACTGTCCACCCTTATATTCCTGAGGTGCAGACAGAGGTCGTGGTCCATGTACCCGAGGCAGAGCACGCTTCTCCACAGGTAAGCAACCACCTAACCCCTCCTTCTCTCCCACTTTGTACTGCAGGTCGCATTTCTCGGTTTCTCCAGGAATGGACGACCATCTCCACAGACACATGGATCCTACAGACGGTACGCGGCTACGTCATAGACTTGGTAGACCATCCACGACAAAGGGGACTACCACATCCCATCAACTGCTCAACAGAAGACACCAAGCTCATCAACAACGAGCTGCAAGAACTATACTCGAAAGGCGCAATCGAACCCACCTCCGGTCCCCGGGGTTTCTTCAGCAACATTTTCTTGGTGAAGAAGAAAACGGGAGACTTCATAAACCTGAGACGACTCAACGAATACATCACATACAGGCACTTCAAGATGGAGGGCATACATCTTCTGAGGGACATATTACAATACAAAGATTGGTTCATAAGACTATACTTGAAGGATGCATACCTATCAGTACCCGTCCATCAATCCTGCCGGCAATTCCTAAGGTTCCACTGGCAAGGCCTTCCCTGGCAATTCACGTGCCTCCCCTTCGGCCTGAGCTCGGCCCAATGGTGCTTCACCAAACTACTGAAGCCCGTGGAATTCACTGCATTATATACCTGAACGACCTCCTGCTGTTCTGTTCCGACAAGTCCAGACTGGTACGACACACACGCTATACCACGGATCTCCTGTCATCCCTGGGCTTTATAGTGAACTTTTAGAAATCGGCCATCTCCCCATCACAAATGGTACAATTCCTAGGATTCAAGATAGATTCCGCCTCCAGCACAATGCGACTGCCGACATCAAAGATCTCGGCCATTGGGGGCGGAAGCCAACAGCCGAAGCGAACAGACGCATGTAAGCACAGCTCCGCCGAAACAAGCCTAAAAAAGCGATATATTCACCCTAAAAGCCCCATCACCAACCCCAACTACGATATCGCAGGATGGGGAAGAAAGCTAAACACCAGGGAACCGTAAAACCAGCTGGGGCCCGCGATATCGGAGACCTTCACCTCCGTCCCGCAAAGGCCTCAAGCCTCACCGCGCCAAAACAATATGGTGACGCGACCTCGGCCTCCTCCGAGGAACAAGCTATGGACGAGCTGGATGAATTCCCGAGCTCTGGGGGCTTACACCAGGCCTCCTCTGACGAGGACAACGAGTTACCCTCCACGAAGGGAGACATTAAAGCCCTTCTCCGCAACCTCCGTACGCTATTTGCCGCAGACGTGGCTGCTCTGCGTGAGGAAATACAATCGGTGGAGGGGAGAGTCAAGACCGTAGAAGGACACTCCGAAGGCCTAACAGCCCGATGCACACAACTAGAAGCCCAAAATACTGAGCTGCAGCGTGCCCAGTCACATCTTTCCTGCCGCCTCGACGCGATAGAAGATAGGCACAGGAGCAGAAATGTAAAAATCCGGGGAATCCCGGAGACGGTGACCCCGAATGACCTACCGCAATACGCCGGAAGACTGCTTGCTGCTCTACTCACATCACCCCAAGCAACTCCAGCCGTGATCGACGGGATCTACCGCATCCCGAGGGCCGCAAAAACCCCGGCGGACACCCCAAGGGATGTCATACTACAACTACAGACACGGGAAGCTCAACAAACCCTCATGACAGCTGTGAGAGGAAAACCTACCTTTCTTTTTGAAAACTCTACCCTGTCCTTCTACCGGGATCTGTCTCGGCCCACGGTGCTCTGGAGAAGCAGATTCAAGCCCCTCACTTCCGCGCTCCGACAACACTCCATCCCATACAGATGGACATTTCCCAGAAACCTGGTCATCTCCCATGGAGGAGCCACAACCCGCTTGACGGAAGCAGCAGAGATGGACTCGGTGATGTTAGCTCTTGGACTGACTGCACACCCAGCGCCAACTACCCAAGCCACGAGACAGTGGCACCCCCACGTATGGGACATGACAAAAGTGCGCACATTCCAGCCGACTGGGACTCCCGCTTCACCCTCTACCGCGTTCAAGGCGCAGAGGGTTAGCCGCCAACCGATGGGCACCTGAGCCATGGAGGGGCACACAGAAGAACAGGCTACCAGAACTGTCGGACTATACTGTTGAGTCTACATTTTATTTTTGCTGCAATTTTCTTGTTAAGTTATGCTATGTTGCATGTGTAAACAGCCCAGTTACAGCATGATACCTTACTCCTAACTCCCCTGAGCCTTAACTTTCTGCCTTGGTAACAACCGATAACAGACAGGAATAGGCCCCACCGCTTTATTGCTTCTCGCCGGCAGCTCCTTAACTTTCTGCGGGCAGCAAACTCAATGTAACCCTGCACATTACATCCCCGAATATTGGCCACCTAGAGATACCACGTAGGTGACAGTAAATTTGGGGGTCTAGCCGCCAGTCAGAGCTAGAAAGCGTAACCCCCACAATTAGCAAACATACTCAACCCTACACTGGCCACGCCACCTGGGCATTCTGATAGGCAAACCACTCAATACAGAAGTATGACAGTACAAGCTTTTTCACCTCACCGAGTGCCCCATTCTCACACCAAGCTATACCTACCCACCTTCAACTCGGGATATGCACCGACGGCGAATTGGCAGGCTAGGGGGTACCGATGAGGGTCGTTTACCCCATATGATCCAGGACCACATACTTTGCGACACAATTATGTCTGACACAGAGAGACACCACCCAGACCCCCATTGACATAGTGAGTTCAACCTAACACAGCTATCTAGGGCACACACGAAAGACAACATGGTTCCCACACCTTTAGGACCGAAGCATCACTGAGCTACTCATGTTTATAAGTTACTTATGATTTACTTTACTTTATAATATACGTTATACTTCACAATGCATAGTTTAAAAGCGCATCGACACACTTTTGAATAAGCTAAATGTTCGACTAAAATGCTACAATGTTATTATTTATACCCAAAATGTGCATGAAAATCGTTTTCCATGACATGTAAAACAAATGTTTAATCAAGTACCCAGATGTCGCTGTTGTGGCACATCGAGGCTTATGGTATCTTTCTTGCACACCAAAAATAAAGAATTAAAAAAAAAAAAGATCTCGGCCATTCACAAAGAATTACCTAGGGCCATTCATTGCCACACCATTCCATTCCATTCGAATAGTGTGACTCCTTTCTGCTTCCATACAAGCGATCTTCCCAGGCTCACTCCATTACAGGGCGATGCAGCGCCTCAAAGCTTCCTTCCTCAGTGAAAATCCCTCATACGACCAGTCGGTCCCGATGACAGAGGAAGTCAGAGACGAACTCAGATGATGGCTAGACAGCATGGAGGCATGGAACGACCAAGCCATCTTCGGGAAAACACCCGACATAGTCTTGGAATCAGACGCCAGCCTCTGGGGATGGGGCGCGACAAGCGAAGGTACATCGACAGGAGCTGCCTGGACCTCCCAGGATCTCAACATGCACATAAATTTCCTAGAGCTTCTAGCGGAATCATTCGCTATCCGCAGCCTAACAAAGGACAAGTCGGACTGCTGCATCCTCCTCAGGATGGACAACATCTCCGCAGTCCGCTACATCAACCGCCTGGGTAGGGAAAGATCCACTGGTATGTCGAGGCTCTCTCTCAGACAACTTTCAGCAAAGCTCATGGTTTTACTTTGCCTGGTTTCTTTCCGCAGGGTATCGGACGTTCGAGCGTTTGACCTAGACGCGTTCTCAGTCTCCCCGAAAGGAGTAACATTCCGGGTATCCCGTCGCACGAAGTCGGACTCTACATCGGTATTCTACCCTTTTTTCCCCACTGATCCACAACTCTGCGTCGTTTCCACCCTACGACGGTATATGGAGATTACGCTACCGATTCGGACTTCGTCATCAGGTCAACTTCTGGTATCATATGTTAGGTCACATGTTCCCATCTCGACGACCCCCCTCGCCAGATGGGTTCGTTGGGTCCTATCACTAGCAGGCGTGGACGCTACCTTCGGGGTCCACTCGGTACGCAGAGCGGCAGCTTCCTAGGCCTTCACAGCAGGTGCCTCCCTATCGGATATCCTACGTTCCACGGACTGGTCTAGAGAATCTACGTTCCGCACCTTCTATTTCTGCCCGAACTCCGGTGCGGCCATGTCACTTATACAACAGCGTTAAAAATGCAAAATAGGAAGCCTCCTGTCATGTGATAAAATTTAAGATTATGCTAGCGTTAGTGTACTTATAATCTTAATTATAAGGGGGAACTGCTGTATTTAATACTGTCTACAGTTTCTTCTCACTTATATCTTCTCTATTTGTCTCTACCCGAGCCTGTATGTTTGTATTTATTCACAGCAGTTATCCTCAGTCAGTTATACTACTGTACAGTTGTACACCTAGTCCGTAGACAGAATTATTACGATACTAATCAATGGATCACTGTCATTGCTGCAACCAGTTTCGAGACCGGTGCCTAACCTTTGTCATATTCTCCTTTCAGTTTAATTTCATAAGAATGTGGAGCATCTACAGCATATTCCTTGGATTACGGCTCATCACATAAAGACCATGGTTCCTATCGAATGTTTACCTGTTGGTGCTTGTTTACCGCTGATGCCATGAAGATAATCGTTCCTTCTGGAGACCACCCGTTGGTGTTTGTTTACAGACTTTTATATACTGAACTACTTCCCTGTTTTCAATGTCGCTTCCGAAACAGGGGGAGGAGCCTATTTACTGGGATACTATACTCCCTATTGCATTTTTGATTGGTTAAACGTTTCACTTTCTTTACTGCTGTGGAGTTTAGTAAAGAGAGTTATGCAAAATACTCGCCTCCTGTCATTAAAATAAAGTTATGCAAACAAGGTTTGTGACCAAGTTTATATGTACATTATTTTACATAGTTATTTGGTTTTGTTAATTATATATTGGGGGATCTGTCTGACAACCCTGTCAATCTTACAATCTGGCCGATTTGAGTCATGTGATTGTAGTGTCATCGCGTTAGCATGCTCTAACATCGGGAAAGGGTTAAAGATGCATTACTATATTATTATAGTATTATTGCTGTGGAGCTCTGTTGTACACTCACACTTCAAAAATATGGAGCTCCTAGAAAAGAGTTTCATTGGGATAAAAAGATGCACAGAGGGATTTGGGCCCAAAATAGGGACTGTCCATCCTAAACAGGAACATTTGGAATGCTGAAGTAGTACACATTATACAGTACAGATGTATGAATTACATATGAAATGCACATTGATGAAGTAATATTATGTATGTGTAAGAAAAACACAATATTATACTTACCAGAACTTGGATGCAGTTGTAGTGTAGAAATACCCCTGGGGCCTTGAAGTAAATCATTTAGAAAAAAATCATAGGTTTGTGTAGCAATTTTATTTTGTGTTACTGCTGTTAAACTTAGAGGGTAAGCATTTCATATTCTGAAAACTTGTGCTTTAAAACTGCATTGTGTTCCTTGCAATTTGTGACCAATAAGTGCTAAACTAAAGTATTTTTTTATAAATCAAAAGGAACAAGTGGATTTACTTTTCTTTTGTTTGTCTAACTATATTCAGATTATAGGTACATTTTTTTAATTTGCATTATTTTGTATTTTTTCCTTAAGATAGACAGACAGATTTCACAGTTATTTCAGTTTCTGTCATTAAATTATCTTATACGAAGGTGAATTAAAATGATGGAAGCCACCAGTCAGGACTGTAACTCCTACTACACCTAGGCATGTATGTGCTGATTGTGACCAAATTTCAGGGTCATACCTAATAGTACATGAAAAAGAGGTTCTTCGCAACAAAGAAATATTAATGTTGACTGTCTGTTATAAATGTCCAAAAATGATTAATTCCTCCAACATTCCAGATTTCATATATTTTATTTGTCTATAAAGTCACAAACCATCTTGCTATTTCATCACTGTATTGCCCATTAAACCTCAGAAGCTATCTCTTAAAATAAAACATATCTGTAATATATATTGCACACACATACAAATACACAGAGATTTTTTTCAGTCTCATGGAATCAGCTCAACATAATAACAACATTATGTGTATGAAGGTCCCTTACCTGGTAATTTCTGATTATCCTGATATCTTAAACCCAGTAATTCAAAAATCCTTGCTTTTCTTTCTAGTATTCTAATCCTGTACAGCGTCAGGTTACTACCAGCTCCTCCCATTCATTAGGAAAACACCTGTGATATTTTTTCACCTCTTTCCCAATACATTACGCAATTGTCAAACACCTGATGCATGGTTCATATAAGCCATATTATATGCTTCTCTGAGGATTTCAAATTTTCATTCAAAGCTTTTTTTATGATTTTCAATGTGTAAAGAATAAACAGCAATACTACTTAAGGTGCTGAAACAATACATTCATAATAAAATATCAAGTTAAATGTAATTGTAAAGATGGAAAATATATTGTGATTTAAATTAAAGGGACACTATAGTCACCATAACAACTACAGCTCAATGTAGTTATTTTGGTGTTTAAAGCTTGTCCCTGCAGGCTTTTTAATGTAAGCACTGCCTTTTCAGAGGGAAGGCAGTGTTTACATTACTTACTAGTAACACCTCCAGTAACAGTCACTCAGACGGCCTATAGAGGTTCTTCCAGGGCGTCTCTACTCTCTTAATAGAGGCAGTGAATGATTGCAACAGAGGTGCCTTGATTCTCTATCAGGAGATGCTGATGGATGCAGCGTGGCATTTTGCTGTGCATGCTCAATGGCCTCCTGGCTTGGCTGAGTTTGTCAAGTTTGATCATCAGTCAAGGAAGGGGAACAGTGGTGAAGCTATCCTCAACGGCAGTCGAAAAGGCAATGTTTGCATGAAAATGCCTGCATATAATGATTATACTCACCAGAACTACAATAAGCTGTAGTTGTTCTGGTGACTATAGTGTCCCTTTGAATGATTTATTCACTAAATTCCACATAATCGTGAAATTTAAATTCTCATGGCAAAAGTTAGGCCAAAATATGTGATATGGAAAAATTCTCTATTGTCTTCATTTTCAATCACACTCCCATTTTCTCCCACTCTTGTTTACAGGGCGGGGGGAAGAGGGGCCGGGGGGAATCTGATGATAGCATATGCTAACTGGTTTTTAATGATTCTGTTCATTGTTAATTGTACATTCATTTTCTTATCCATTAGATTTTATGATGGTTATAACTTTGTGCTATGTTAGCACTGTGAAACTCACACAAGGTTAATCACTAAACTCTTAAATGCAGCAAACTGAAGCCAGTCAGTAACGTCCCATTTATAAAAAAGGTACATACCTAGAACTGCAGATCTAGCACTTGAGACTGCCTGTAGATCTGCAGGAGAAACTGCAGATCCGGTGCTGGAGACTACCATTCAATTTTTTGAGGTTACATATAGTTTCATAGTTACAAAGCTGAAAAGAGACATGCATCCATCAAGTTCAGAATGTGTTACATCTGTTTTTGCTTTTCATCTAAAAGAAGACAAAAAAAAAAGAAACACTCTGATGCACTTTCCAATTTTGCAACACACTAGGAAAAAAATACCTTCTCTTTCCCAGAATGACAGTCAAAACTCTCCTTTGATCAATAAGCTATTACTCCATAAATTACAAATTATATACCTGAATATTATGTTTTTGTAAGTATTCATCCAGTTGCTGTTTAAACATCTGTATAGACTGAGAAACATCTTCTTCAGGCAGAGAATTCCACATACTTATTGTTCTTACTGTAAAAACATTCCAGTCTACATGCGTGACCTTGTGTCCTTTGTATAGTCCTTTTTATGAATAGATTTCCAGATAATGGTTTGTATTGGCCTCAAATATATGCTATACTCTGAGGCGCTGTTTTTGTATTTAAAATAGTTTATTTTTCTTCCTAACTAAAATGCTCCATTCCTTTTATTACGTTTTTAGCCCGCCTCTGCATTTTTTCTAGTGCCATAATATCCATCTTTAGAAGAGGTGCCAAAAATTGCACATCATATTCAAGGTGTGGTTTTACCATTGATTTCTAGAGTGGCGAATATATATTTCCATCCAGAGAATTAATACCCATTTTTATACATGACAATACCTTACTGGCCTTGGCAACAGCTGATCAACATTGCATATGGTTGCATATTTTGTTCTCTATAACAATTCCCAAATCTCCTCGGGTGTCGTTATCCCTAATTCACTACCATTTAGGGTGTTGCTTGTGCATTCTTTAACCTGAAGTACATCATTTTTCATTTTTCTACATTAAATTTCATCTACAATTTGAGTGCCCATTCCCCCAATCGGTCTAAATCCCTCTGCAGAAAAAGCAATATCCTGCACATTGTATTACTTTACAAAGTTTTGTGTCATTTGCAAACACTGAAACATGACTTTCAATGCATATTTCAAGATCATTTATAAATCTGTTAAATAGAAGCGGTCCCAGAACAGAAACCTGAGGACACCACTTACCACTTTTGTCTAGCTTGAAAATGTATCATTAATGACAACTCACTGTACTCTACCTTTGCACCAATGTTCTATCTAAGTGCAAGACTTTTCATGTAGACCAACTTTTAGTTTGACCCATATTAAATGAGTTGACAAAATCCAAGTAGATCACATCTTTTGCAAAACCCAGATCTACACTTCTACGTATGTCTTTGTTTAAGATTAAAAACAGAGGTTCACTAATTTCCACAATTAGTTCCATAAGTACTAGCGGGTGAATACTGACAGGTTCTGGAGCTTTATTTACATTAACTTTCTTTAGTTGCTGCAGTATTGAGTTCATGGGCATTCACAGGAATTTTTCCAGACGGGGGGCATAATTGTAATGACATCCATGCCAGTGTCATGAAGGGGAGGGGCAGAGTCATTATCACATAAAGCCAGGGTGACCAGATTTTGGAAATAAAAAACAGGACACCCATTGGGGTGGGGCAGGCTACGTAAATAGCATTTTCACAACTATGGTCTCAAGAATACATGTTTGTATTCCTGACACTATAGTGTTCCTTTAAGCAAATAAAAGGAACATTCTGGTTACCATAACTTTATCTTAATAAAAAAGCTATGATGCCTAGAGGCTCATGTGTGCTCTCTTTCCTTTAGGGGGTTAAACCACTCTCACATGGTTTAAACCCAAAGGCTTCCTCCTGCTTCAGATCTCTAGGTTGCTCAGTGGTATTCGGCTTCTGAAACGGAGTGTCAGTGAGTGCAGATTGACATCAGGCATGGGTGCCACTGATTGGCTTGAGTGGTCAGCTGATGCTGTTTTACTTTTTTATGAATGGGGATCTAGTGATTGGCTTAGAGTGCCAGCTGACCAATCTGCGGCACCCCTAGCAGCAGCACTCTGTGCTTCCTGATACTCAGTAAATAAAATAGAACACATTAACACTGACATTTTTTTTTTTTACCTGGGTAGATGAGAAGGTCCAAAGTTTTCCTGCCAGGCTCAGGGACCAAATCCTTGTTATGTGGTGTCCAGAATGAAGTGCTCCAATCTTATTTTCTTCTCCTTCATTTGGCACAGCCTTTTTTTTATTCTGACACTGTCTTCTCTTCTCCATGGCTCCTTCTGCTCATTTACCTTTCAGCTTCTTTTGTGCCATTCTGCTCCTTTCTCTTTCTGATCCCTTTCTGCTACTTTTGTGCCCTTCTGCTCCTTATGACCCTTGCTGACCCTTCCTGATCCTTGCAGACCCTTCCTGATCATTTCTGTTTCTTTCTGATCCTTCTCCTACTTTACCTTTGTGCTCCTTCTGCCCCCCCCAGCTCCTTGCTGACCCTTTCTGTTCCTTGATGCCCTTTCCCTGCTGACACTTTCTGTTACTTTGTGCTCCTTCTCCTACTTTACCTTTGTGCTCCTTGCAGACCCTTTCTGCTCCTTAAAGGGACACTATAGTCACCAGAACAACTTACAGCTTAATGTAGTTGTTCTGGAGAGTATAATCATTGCCTTTTAACAGAAAGGCAGTGTGTACATCGCCCCTAGGGAAACCTCCAAGTGGCCACTCCTCAGATGGCCACTGGAGATAACTCCTGGCTCAGTGCTGCATAGTAGGCAGCAGTGCTGTTCAGCGGCTCCATGGGGACGCTGCATTTTCATTATAGAGGTGCATTGATTAAAATGCGGGGCAAGTGCCAACCCCCCCCCCCCCCCCCGCCTGCAGATGCCCATGCTTGAGTTAGCCAATCAAAATAATTTTGCAAGTTTTTTGCAGCAATCATTTGCATATATCTTGCCATCGGCTCCTCCTTAATATTTACAGAGGAAAATGTTTTATTTAAAATGACTGTCTTGTCCTTGTCTTCTTTAACTAACACTCCCATTTCAGTTATTTTTGTTTGTTTGTTTTAGAATTTATGTACTTAAAGGGATACTATAGTCACCAAAACAGCAAACAGCTTTTAGCTTATTATAGCAGTTTTAGTGTATAGATCATGCCACTGACGTTTCAATGCTCAATTCACTGCCATTTAGGAGTTAAATCACTTTTGTTTATGTTTATGCAGGCCTAGCCACACCTACCCTGGCTGTGACTGACACAGCCTGCCTGAAAAAAATGGTTTTACTTTCAACCAGATGTAACTTACTTTAAAGGTTTTTATCTCCTGCTCTATAAATTGAACTTAATTTACATACAGGAGTGTCCTACAAGGTCTGGTAAGCTACAGGGTGCAGCAGAACCGATTTAAACAGTTTTGAGTGTGTCAGGACGAACCAGTGGCCCAACACGCAGAATTAAGTCAAACACGTAACAAATACAAACAGTAACAACGTATTACTGGGCCTTAGAATGGGCAGAATTAACTTAATAGAATAAACAGTCACGAGCCGAGGTCAGGAATACAAAAAGGAACAAATTCTGAAAGAACAAGGCCAAAGGGTCAGGGATACCAGAAATACGGGAAGTGAAGTCAAGCCAAGATCAAAAAACAATAATCAGAATCAGGAATGCGCTCTCGGATAACCAACAAGATGGACACCACGGCCGGAAAATGAACTACTGCATGTTTGGGTTTAAATTACCCAGTTAATCCTGCTATTGGCTGATTTTGGTTCCATGACCCCAGAACGTGTGTGCATGGCGAAAACGTGACACAGCACGCATGTTCACATCACTAGTGATGTCATTGTGGGCGGCAATATTAATTAGAGCCATCGTGCAGTGGCAGGCGTCCGTCCCAACGCTGGACCCAGCTGCTTATCCTGCGGGGTTATAAAACATTAACTGAGCTATATAGAGGAAAAACTGTGTATATTCAAATTCAGCAGTAAATACCATTTTATATTCATTGAGTTTCATTGAGACACAAAATAGTGTCCTTGAGAAGGAGGACATTAGCAGCAACACACTGTTGGAGACAATCTCTGAAGTTTTGTATAGCTCATTCACACATCACAGGGTATGGCGTTAACTTCTTCAATAATCTGCTCCCTTTGCTCTGGTAGGGTGTGAGGGAGATGTTTGAACACTTTTCCTTTAGATATCCTCAAAGAAAAAATTAGCAAATGCTTAAATCTGGTGACTGTGCCGGCCACCCCACATCACCCGTCAGAGAGACCAGACGTCCAGGAATAATTTCTTTCAAAACATTGAGTAAATTCCGGGCTGTGTGGGCTGTAGCCCCATCCTGTTGGAACCAGACGTCCCCCAATTCCTCTTCTTCAACAATCTCTTCCATTCTGGGCTGCAAAATGTTTTCCAACATTGAGACATAGCATTCAGAATTCACGGTCACGCCTTCCTCCTCAAAAAGTCTTGGCCTATCACTCCGAATTGTGATATGGCACACCACACAGTTAGTTTAGGGGAATGTAGCAGTCTTTCATGAATCATTCGGGGGTTATTTTGAGCCCAGTAGCGGAAATTTAGCTTATACACAGTTCCACTGTGAAAATGTACCTCGTCGATACTGAAGAAAGATGCTACGGGAGGGATCTCTGCAAGCATTTGCTCACACAGATTTCTGCAGCTGACATTCCCAAAACAGCAGCATGCTTTCAAGCAGAACTTTCGTGGCTACTGCTTAATTGCTGCTTTCACCAGCTGCACATTTTCTGCCTCCCCCACCACAGCTCGAACATTGACCCCTCAAAACTGCTTAATCGGTTCTGCTGCACCCTGTATTAACAGTGCAGACATTTTAAATAAAGACATTTTAAATTAAACATAATTTGAAATAAAGGAAGTGTAAACATTAGATGACACTCTACATAAAGTGTTTAGGGTGGCTGTGCAAGACACATGCAGGGAGGTGTGACTAGGGCTGCATAAACAAAGTGATTTAACTCCTAAATGACAGTGGATTGAGTAATGATCAATACAGCAAAACTGCTTCATTAACCCCTTAACACCGCAGCCAAATGTACAAGTTGTGAACGAAACAAAACGTAAACAAAACCTGGCATTTGCGCTATATGTCGGTCCAACCGTAATTCACCTCTTTCATATTAAATGCACCCCCCCTTATTATATATAATTTTATTCAGGGGAAACAGGGCTTTCATTTAATATCAAATATTTAGCTATGAAACATAATTTAATATGAAAAAAATGGGAGAAAATAAGATTTTTTTTGATTTTTTTCGTTCTACATGACATTTTAACTGTCAATGTCATAATACTGTTTGCTTTTACTGCAATAAAATACACATATTTGTATTCAGCAAAGTCTCACGTGTAAAACAGTACCCCCTATGTACAGGTTTTATGGTGTTTTGGGAAGTTACAGGGTCAAATATAGCGTGTTACATTTGAAATTGAAATTCGCCAGATTGGTTACGTTGCCTTTGAGACTGTATAGTAGCCCAGGAAATAAATTTACACCCATAATGGCATGCCATTTGCAATAGTAAACAACCCAAGGTATTGCAAATAAGCGATGTCCAGTCTTTTTTAGTAGCCATTTGGTCACAAACACTGGCCAAAGTTAGCGTTCGTATTTGTTTGTGTGTGAAAAATGCAAAAAAAGCCAATTTTGGCCAGTGTTTGTGACTAAGTGGCTACTAAAAAAGACTGGACATACCCCATTTGCAAAACCTTTGGTTGTCTACTATTGCAAATGGTATGCCATCATAGGGGTAATTTTCATTCTTGGGCTACCATAGGGTCATAAAGGCAACGTAAGCAATCTGGCGAATTTTAATGTGAAAAAAATTAAACACAAGCCTTATATTTGACGCTGTAATTTTTGAAAACACCATAAAACCTGTACATGAGGGGTACTGTTGTACTCAGGAGACTTCGCTGAACACAAATATTTGTGTTTCAAAACAGTAAAAAGTATTGCAGCAATAATATCGTCCCTGTAAGTGCTGTTTGTGCGTGAAAAGTGCAAAAAACATCACTTTTACTGGCGATATCATGGTTGTAATACATTTTACTGTTTTGAAACACTAATATTTGTGTTCAGCGAAGTCTCCCGAGTAAAACAGTACCCCCCATGTACAGGTTTTATGGTGTCTTGGAAAGTTATAGGGTTAAATATAGTGCTAGCAAATTAAATTCCCTATACTTTCGGCATGGGTGGTCAGGCAGGTCCCGCTAATTGTAATTAATTAGGATACATAATTATGTAAAATTATTACATAAATATATGTGTAGAATTAATATATGTATATATATATACATATGTGTATATATACGTATATATATATATATATATATATATATTTTTAATATTTTTATTTATATATAGGTATATATATAGTGATATATCCGTATATATTTATGTATATAGATATATATATTATTTCATTCTATGTGTATTTTGATATAAATATATATATATATATTAATATCACAATACAGTTAGAACGAAATAAAACACATCTATATATTTTTTAATATTTTATTTTTAATAATTTTTTTGTATTTTTTTTACGTATTTACATATTTTTTTTAATATTATTTATAAATATATATATAACAATAATTATATATATATATAATCAGTATCAGTCTACGTGTAATTTGATATTAATATATATATATTATTATATATATATTAATATTAAAATGCACCTAGACGGTGTATGTGTGTGTATGTATATGTGTATATATATACTTAGATCATATATATATATATATAATATATATATATATGATCTAAGTATAAATTTTTTTTTTTACACTTTTAACATTATTTTTATTTGATTTTCAGCCAGCAGGGGGACCAACTGTCATTACAGTTGGTCCCCCTGCTGGCAATACAGAAGCCAGCTATACCGGCCATGTGATTGTGAGGTCCTCGCAAGGACCTCACTCTCACATGACCGGGAGGGACCGGAGGAGGAAGATGTGCCGCGGGGGGGCTCCCTGGGAGTCCCCCCAACCGCGATCGCCGGCGTGGGACCGCCGGCGACCGGGTAAGTTACTAAAAACCGGAGGGCGTACTATTACGCCCTGCGGCGTTTAGAGCCGCTTTTAAAAGGACGTAATAGTACGCCCTCCGGTCTTAAGGGGTTAAGCTAAAGTTGTATTGGTGACTACAGTGTCTCTTTAAAACATTTTTGTGATTGGCCCTGCTTGGAAAGACTTCCACAAGACTCCTGATGCTGACATGCTGGCATTATCACTAGGACATCAGTGTCAGTGCATCCTATGCTCCCCTAGTACTGCCTAGCAGTGTCTGCTGGGGAAGTTACACCGTGACAGGCAAGATACCATCTGGGCAAGGATTGTCTTGCTATCTGTCTCTCACTAATCAGCAGTAGACCCTGTGATCCTCTGGCACAGAAGTTTAATACTGAATATTTAAATGACAGATGGGGAGGGCCCGACATTTTAAAGACCTTTAAATGAAAATCTACACATTTGCTAGCATTTCTGCTAACACAATGTATAGATGGAATTGATTAATTTGTAAAATTAGATAAATGTGTGTGTGCAATGACAGGTACATTTTAAGAGGAAAAACAATGTATGCTTAAAGAAATACTATAGCGTTAGGAATACAAAACTGTATTCCTAATTCTATAGTATCCTTCTGCCTCTGTGATTAAAGCATAAAAAAATATTATTTTTTTGCTTCTTACCAGAGCTGAGGTCCCTTAGCACTTTTGTGATGTCACATTGGTGGGGAGACATAATGCACATGCGCCATGAGTGCAGTGCGCACAATAGACCTTCCCTAGAGGAAATCTTTGAATTAATGCTTTCCTATGTGGATTTTGAAGACACTGGACATCATTTCATGTAGTTGAAAATGTAGCAAGTGCCTCTAGTGGCTGTCTGGAAGACATCAGACATCGCACTTTCTCTGAAACTGCCTGCAGTAAACCCTTAATTAGTGATGTCACGAACATAAAATTTTCGGTTCGCGAACTTCCGCAAATGTTCACGAACGGGCGAACAGGGCGAACAGCCATAGACTTCAATGGGCAGGTGATTTTTAAAACCCACAGGGACTCTTTCTGGCCACAATAGTGATGGAAACGTTGTTTCAAGGGGACTAACACCTAGACTGTGGCATGCCGGAGGGGGATCCATGGCAAAACTCCCATGGAAAATTACATAGTTGATGTAGAGTCTGGTTTTAATCCATAAAGAGCATAAATCACCTAGCATTCCTAAATTGTTTGGAATAACGTGCTTTAAAACATCAGGTATGATGTTGTATCGTATAATTGATGGGATGTTTTGGGATATTGCTAGTGTACCTATAATAGAGGACAAAACATAGTGCAAATATTGCTAATAAACTATAATGAAACTGCCAATGATCAGAATGCACTCACATATTCCAGGAAAATAAAGCGTATTATGGGTGCCTCCCCTTGATGGAAATGGGGGGTATGTTCCTTTAAAATTCCCTCCTCAAGTGATAGCCAATAGGGTATCCAGGTCAACCCGAAATTTCACAGACAGCAACCAAAAAGTTTCCCATCCAGCAGCAGCATGGTCCTCTGTTCTCGCGATCCGCGAGAGCGTTGCTATGGCAACCCACGGCAACGCTCTCGCGGATCGCGAGAACAGAGGACCCTGCTGCTGCTGGATGGGAAACTCGGGTAGATAGTCTTATTAGCGGCCGGGCCCTTTACACAAGACACAGGGCGGCATTTCGCCGCCCCGGCGAAAGTTCACCCTGGGCACCCCCCTAGTGAGTGGTACCCGGGGCGGACCACCCCCGCCGCCCCCCTTAGTACGCCACTGCCTCTATATACAGAGTAACATGGCTACCTCTATATACAGAGTAACATGGCTTCCCTCTGTATACCGTGTAAACATGGCTCCCTCTATATACAGAATAACATGGCTCCCTCTATATACAGTGTAACATGGCTCCCCTCTATACGCAGTGTAACATGGCTCCCTCTATATACAGTGTAAACATGGCTCCTCTCTATATACAGAGTAACATGGCTTCCCTCTATATACCGTGTAAACATGGCTCCCTCTATATACAGAATAACATGGCTCCCTCTATATACAGAGTAACATTGCTCCCCTCTATATACAGTGTAAACATGGCTCCTCTCTATATATAGAGTAACATGGCTCCCTCTATATACAGTGTAAACATGGCTCCTCTCTATATACAGAATAACATGGCTCCCCTCTATATGCAGAGTAACATGGCTCCCTCTATATACAGTGTAAACATGGCTCCCTCTATATACAGAGTAGCATGGCTCCTGAGCTGCGGGTGGGGGCCCTATAAAAGAATAATGGGGGGAACCTACTTTCCTCCCCGCCGCCCCCACCCCTGAGCGGCGGGTGGGGGTCCTAAGTTACAATAAGAGGAGGGGACCTACTGTCCTCCCCCCGGTCCCCCCCTGAGCTGCGGGTGGGGGCCCAAAACAACAATAAGGTGGAGGGGACCTACTGTCCCCCCCGGCCCCCACCCATGAGCGGCGGGTGGGGGCCCTAAATGAAAATCTCCCCCTCCCCCATCAAAGGTGACTAGGGGTCCCCAAGCCCCTAGTCACACACCCAAATAAAAAAGCCCCTACCTACCCCCTCACCCTAAAAAATAGTGAGGGGGGAATAAAATGACTACCCTGTAAAGTAAAATTCAACTTACTATTCAATGTCTTCTTTTTTCTAAAATCTTCATTTTTCAGCCCCCAAAAAGGCCAAATGAAAAGCCATCATACCTGTCGAACTTAAAAATAAAATTAAAAACCCGAGCGCAAAAAAAAATGAATCCATCTTCACCCATGGAGGGCTCCGCGCAGACTAGGGTATTAACATATACCCTATTGTTACAATTGTTACTTGAAAAGCATGAGGAATGCCGTTGGGGTACCACATGCTCATTTGTTATACCTCCATGCACAACAAAAATTAAGAATTAAAAAAAAATAATAATAATAATTTATGCAGCTTCCAAATTAATCGAAAATGGATGCTGTCCAGGAGGTGGGAGGGTCTACTAGGGAGGGTGTGCTGCAGATTGGCTGGAATGTGTCTGCTGACTGTGAGGTACAGGGTCAAAGTTTACTCAATGATGATGAATATGGCGCGGATCGAACCGCGCATGTGTTCTCCCGCCGTGGCGAACGCGAACACACTATGTTCGCCAGGAACTATGCGCCAGCGAACCGTTCGGTACATCACTACCCTTAATATAAAATCTAACAATATAAGTTTTGGATAGTGATAATTTTGTTTTTTTTTAAAATACCTTTTTGTTTGTTTGTTTTTATATTTTGGTTTTTTTTAACTTACAAAGTATTATACATTGTAATAAGAAAATTACAGAACATATTAACAATAAAAAATTGTATGTACTATTATCAAATTTTGTATTCATATTACCATTTAACAATATAAATAACATAATAGTTTTAGATCTATAAAATGCCTCATTTTGATTTAAACATTTTCTTCACACATCATACTATGCTTGTACATCGTGCTATAATGAAGAGTTTCCTTGTTAATTTGCCATGTTGCTATGGAACAATTCTTGTGTATAAATAGTAAAGATCCCTGTGGATTTAATGCATAGCATTATTGTAGTCATGCATAAGTGATGATTATACTTACACAACACATAATTACTGGAGCGTGTTTCCTTAGATTCATGTCAGTCATCAGTCAGTCTTGTACAGAACCAGGTTAAATATATACATACATATAAAATAGATACATCTATAGATAACAAATTTCTCATTGATGCATATTTAATGGGCAAAATGTGTTTTTTCAATAAAATTATTTGAAATATAGACTGTGAGGAAATGGAATTTCCAATTTTTAAAACCTTTTATCTGTAAATTTTCATAAATTGTACCCCTAACTAGTAAATCTGTGTAAAAGCTACCTCAAGAAAGGTTGCGTCAAATGTCTGGGGCAGCAATAAATTGTCCATTAATGAGGACTTAGTGCCATGACTGAAACGGATACAATCAGTCTGAGTTATTCTCTAAACCATGATTAGAAAAATATATAAAGATTCTCCAGCGTGGCTAGCTTGGTCTAAATTTTACAACCTTTCATCTATTCTCAGTGAAGATTGGGGTCATGAGATGAGGTTACAGAATGCCGTCAAAATAAAGAAAAGCAAACATTCAAGTATCAACAGAAAAGAGGTCCCCATTGAGACTGGAAGAAAGGTGTTTTCACTTACAGCAGATTACAGCGTTCTTCACAGTTAATACGATAAAGATGTGGGATTCTTTACCTTTAGAGGTTGTCTTTTCAGATTCTATAAATATGTTTAAAAAAAGACCTGGATGCTTTTTTTGGGTGTTTTTTTGGGGTTTTTTTTGTTGTTTTTTTGTTGCAAAAAACTAATATTTAAAGATACAATTAATATGTATGTGGATAGGTTTCTGAATCAAGTAGAAATCTTGACTCTGTTATGGAATCAAAGATTCGTTTTTTTCCCCTTTTTGTGGCATAATTGGCTACAATTGGAGACAACAACATAAAGGTTCAACTTGATGGACTCCAGTCTTTTTTCAACCTAAATGTCTAAGTAACTATCAAATTTTAGGGGTCAACAACAGTACCACTTCAGTGAGAACCCATCCTTCTAGTGGTCCAGTGTAGAAGAAGTAATATAATTGTGATATATAGGATAGTAGCAAGGGCACAAAGCATTACAAGACAGCATTAATTATTATCATTAACATTTATTTTTATAAAAATAATTAATAATTACACAAAATAAATCATTTATTCAGGCCTTAATACATTATTTGAATGGGTAAAACACACTAAGCTTAGCAAAAGTAATAAATGTCATGGAGTACCTTGCCAGCAATATGGCAATCCAGCCAGAACAGATTTTACTGTTCCCTTACACTAGACCACCAAAACTCACCTTTAACATCCCTGTCACCTTGTCTATTATGGAAAACTGTGTAACCCTAATCAGTGTTATCATGTTCATAAGCTTTGCCAATATTGAAAATTGTATCATAGAAATATTATATCCATGGCCATGTATGTGTACTATTCATACCTGGACATGTGTTTGTTTGTTTGTATTTGTGTATGTGATTGTGTAGTGAAACAGAGGATTCCAATATTGCTCAAAAGTAATAATAACAACATCCACAAGTCCAGTAGTTTATGGATGTCTCCACAACCTCAATATGACATCAATTTCCCCTAAAACATGGTATGTCAATTTGCTATTTTCATATTAAAAATCTGTAGTTTAAAAAAAAATAAAATATTAAAAGGGACACTGTAGACACCAAAACCACTTCAACTAATTAAAGGGGTCTGGGTTCCATTTCTCTGTCCTCTTAACTCTGCAAGGTTAATTATTGCAGCTTATGAGAAACAGCAATAATTACATTGCAGGGTAAAGACTGCCTCTAGTAGCTGTCAATCAGACAGCTACTAGAGGCACTTCCTGCTTACTAGGCGACTTTTGGTCACCTGACGCTGGACGTCCTCACGCTCTGCATGAGGACACCCAGCATAAGTAAAATACCAATAGAAAAGCATTGCAGCAATGCTTTTCTATGGGGAAGACTTAATGGGCCCATCAGGTGACGTCAGAGGAGGCAGGGCGTCATTCAAGCAATGAGGGATACAGTAAGGGTTTTTGTTTTTTATCCCTCACATTGTGGGGAAGTGAGGGGGAGGGAAGAGGAAACTATAGTGCTAGAAATACAACATTGTATTCCTAGCAATACAGTATCCCTTTAAGATAAAGTAAAGGTTTACAGACGCACAGCACAAATGCCCTCTCAGCCAGTAGTGGGATTACAAATTTTAGTAAACAGTACCGACTTTTCATATGTTTCCAACTCCACAGGACTGGCCCAAGACACCACCCCCTCATGCATGCACACACACACACACAAGCACATCAACTCAGTCAGAAATATATATCCTTGGGGGCAAAGGGAATGCTATTAATGGATTAAATGCATAAACTTTGTATATCTTGCCAATGAGCAGAATATAGAAAAATGGGTATACCATGTAATGATCAATAAATACATAAACTTGATATATCACGATAATGGAAAGTAAATGCATACACTTGGTATATCGTGCGAATGAAGCAATAAATACATAAACTAGGTATCTCATGCCAAAGAGCAATACATTCATAAAATCTTTATATAATGTCAATAAGCCACATGTGCCCTCGAACAGCCTTCCAATGCCATTCTGCCCTTAGCCTGTGTGTTCCCTCTCTCTGCCACCAGCCTCTATCTTGCACTATCCTATCTGTGCCATCTGTCTGCCCTTAGCGTCTCTGTGCCACCTCTGCCTCTCTGCCTCCAGTGAGGGTGACAGTGTGACAATGTGTGGTGGAAGGTGACATTCCCCCTTCCATCCATGTCTCTCTCTCTTCCTCCCCTCCATGTCACCTTATCCCTTTCATCCATGTCTCCTGCCCCTATATATCCTGCTACCTCTTCCTTCCATGTCTTACCCCTTCATGTCCCCTTTCCCTTCCCCTCCATGTATCCCTACAAGTCATGTCTCCCCCTTCCCCTCTATGCCCTTTACCAATTCCATCCATATCCACCTTCATGTTCTTCATGTGCTTTCCTTGTCCCCTTACCAATTTTATCCATGTCCCCCTCCTCGCCATGTCCCCTTACCAATTCATCTATGTCCCCCTCTCCTCTCCATGTTCCCCCTCTCCTCTCCATGTTCCCCTCCTCTCCATGTCCTTCTCCTCCTCCATTCTATCCATGTCCCCCCACCCCATGACACTGATTTGTCTGTCTCTTCTTCCCTAACTGGTAGGGAGCCTATTCCCTCACCCAACAGTATATGGCCCCCTCACTGCTTACCTGTCTAGGCAGGGGTGGGGGCTTCTTGCTGTCCAAGGCACTCTGGCTCCTTCACTGAGCGCCGAGTAGTCATGTGACTCCCTGCGCTCCTATGCTGAGCGCAAGGGGTAGGCGCTCCCCAGCTGTCTTAGTGTGCGGGCGGTTTCCTTATGGAGCTGCATGCTGCCTGCATGTCGAGGGGAGAGCAGAAGTCAGTTGGCAGACTGACAACAAATTTTTGCCCTCCTAGTGGCGGCTGGTTTTGCAGACGGTTCGGCGAACTTGTTAAATGTTAGTAACAGGTTCGCGTGAACCGGCTGAATTCCACCACTGCTCCCAGCACAGATTTCTGCCTGGTGACTAGATAATTCTTCTGCACTCTGAATTCAGCTGCATGGGAATTAACTCATATAGGCAATATCATCTCCATTAATAATAAGGTTATAAAAATGGATACCTTAAAAAAGAGATGACTGAGTAATGGTCAAGAGACTAGAAATTATTTATATATCAGACTCTTTTCTATCTGTATAAGATTTTCTTTGTAGTTCATTCAAAAAGCCAAGCGTGTCTTTCAGTAAAACAAATAGAAGAACAATATATCCAGTTAAAACTCGATGACCAAGAAGCCCTTTGTTTAATATGTGTTATCTGTTTATTTGACATGGCAGAACCTTTAGCTGAACTGTGCAGAGCAAACATAGATCAAGGCTTACAGACACAAAACTGTAAACAAGACCCCAGGAAATAACAGATCAGCATTCATTTTCCGGGTAGAAAATGATTATATTTGTCATGTTTGAAATAGAAAAGGCTGCAAAGTGTAGTCTTAAAGTAATCCAATATAACCAATCAGAATCCTCGCCTTTGGAACACATGCAATAAAACGCATAAATTAACTCAACAATTAGTCAACCACATTATTTGAGGAGTCAAGCAAGACGAGTACTTGCTGGATCCAGAAAATGACATATGTTAGTTATGCTAATATTAAACGTGCACATGTAAACAAACTGCTATGTGTTGATGTGTGATAATGAAATTAGAATTAAGTATATAATTGTATGTTGCAGCCTTTGGTTTGATATGCATGACAAGAATTAATTTAAGATACAGTCCATACACTGAATACAGTTTCTGTTTCTCTATTCGGAGAATGAATACTTATCAAACCAATCCTTCATCTGGATGGCTGGAAATTACATGGTTATACGGTGGACAGGGAATCGTTCTTTATAAAGTCCACGCACTGGCTTCTAATTCCCACTTGCTCCCTTTCAGTGTCCAGTTGGTATGCAGCTACTATGATTTATGCCATGGTGACCCTATTGCAACAAGCACAAGGTTAAAATGACGTCTCAGATAGCCCTATATTGGATATCCATTTTCATATCAGGTTATTAATCTTCTCCCAGTCACTTTCCCTCATTTATTAAAACAGGGGCAAAACTAGGGACCATCAAGTGAAAACATCAAAAAATAAGTCTCTCTCTTAGCCCCCTCCTTGCTACTCTCTAAGCAGTACAGCTGAGTCGAATGTGTGTAATTTGTCTGAATGTGTGGATCTGCATGGATTGGTTGAGTGCGACTGTGTGTGGGCAGGGCCGGCCTTAGGGGTGTGCGAGCTGTGCGGCCGCACAGGGCGCCATGGAGCAGGGGGCGCCGTGGATTTAAAAAAAAAAAAAAAAAATTAAATATTTTTTTTTTTTTAAATTTGCAGCGGGGGCGGAGCTTACCGTGCGGCGGGGGCGGAGCTAAAAGCGCCGGAAAACTGCTGCAGGGGAAGCAGGAAGGAGTCCCTGCTTCCCCACCAAACAGTCACCAGGAGCTGCACTGCCTCCACAATGAACTCCACAGGTAACTCTTTGCCTGTGTTTATTACTGTCTGTGTGTGTATGACTGTCTGCCTGTGTGTGTGTCTGTGTATGACTGTCTGCCTGTGTGTGTGTGTCTGTGTATGACTGTCTGCCTGTGTGTGTGTGTCTGTGTATGACTGTCTGCCTGTGTGTGTGTGTCTGTGTATGACTGTCTGCCTGTGTGTGTCTGTGTGTGTGTGTATGACTGTCTGCCTCTGTGTGTGTCTGTGTGTATGACTGTCTGCCTCTGTGTGTGTCTGTGTGTATTACTGTCTGCCTCTGTGTGTGTCTGTGTGTATTACTGTCTGTGTCTGTGTGTGTGAGACTGTCTGCCTGTGTGTGTGTGTGTGTGTGTGTATCTGACTGTCTGCCACTGTGTGTCTGTGTGTATTACTGTCTGCCTCTGTGTGTGTGTGTCTGTGTGTATTACTGTCTGCCTCTGTGTGTGTGTGTCTGTGTGTATGACTGTCTGCCTCTGTGTGTATGACTGTCTACCTCTGTGTGTGTGATTGTGTGTATGACTGCCTCTGTGTGTATGGCTGTCTGCCTCTGTGTGTATGGCTGTCTGCCTCTGTGTGTATGGCTGTCTGCCTCTGTGTGTATGGCTGTCTGCCTCTGTGTGTATGGCTGTCTGCCTCTGTGTGTATGGCTGTCTGCCTCTGTGTGTCTGTGTGTATGGCTGTCTGCCTGTGTGTGTCTGTGTGTATGACTGTCTGCGTGTTTGTCTGTGTGTATTACTGTCTGCCTCTGTGTGTGTCTGTGTGTATTACTGTCTGTGTCTGTGTGTATGACTGACTGTCTGCCTGTGTGTGTCTGTGTGTGTGTGTGTGAGACTGTCTGCCTTTGTGTGTCTGTGTGTGTGTGTGTATGACTGTCTGCCTGTGTGTGTGTGTGGATGTCTTCCTGTGTGTGTGTATGGCCGTCTGACTCTGTGTGTGTGTGTGTGTGTCACATACAACCAATACACGCATATCACACACTGTTAATACACCCATTACAAATATCACACATAGCATACATATCACACACAGTCATCACACCTACTATCACATACACAGACAACACAAACATTACAGCATACATGGATGACGGGGGGGAGGTGGAGGGCGCTGTGAAGATTTTTCGCACAGGGCGTCAAAATGCCTAAGGCCGGTCCTGTGTGTGGGACTTGGCTGAGTGTGATTGTGATGGGAAAAGTGTGATATATATGTATGAAGTTGGCTAAGTGTAATTTTGTGTGTATGTCTAAGGGCTGGTTGAGAGAAATTGTGCATGCGCAGACTCTATACAGAAACTCCCCACATCCACAATACATTCCCCTATATACATAATCTGAAGATTACTGTGATTATGGTACTGGTTGTTTTATTTTATTTTTTTTGTTTCTTATAAATGTCTGGTTACTAACTGGTAACCTATGGATGTATCTTAAAATCCAGTGCCTCATATATTCCCAAAAATATGGTAATCCCAATAAAACGTTTTAGTTTTATTCTTTTCATGCTGCTGTAGGTCTATATTGCAAGATGCTCTGCTGGCACCATGGTTAATCGTCTGTTATTTTGTCATCAATTAAGCAGGTAAAAGGTCTGGATTTGATTCCAGGTGTGGCATTCGCATTTGAAGCTGCCGCTGTCAACCCCTAACATGCGGTCAAATGAGCTCTTAATGCAAGTGAAACAGGCCATCAGACATATAGGAGGAACATTAGGAGTGGTCAAATCAACAGTTTGGTACATTCTGAGAGAAAAGGAACACACTGGTGAGCTCTGCAACACAAAAAGATGAATGTCCACGAAAACAGTGGTGGATCATCATAGGATCCTTTGCATGGTGAAGAAAATCTCTTGCACAACATCCAGCCAATTGAAGAACACTCTCTATGAGGTAGGCATATCATTATCGAAGTCTAACATACAGAGACGACTTCAGGAGAGCAAAGAGGGTTCACCACAAGGTGCAAACCATACATACGTCTCTAGAATAAAAAGGCCAAGTTAGACTTTGCCAAAAAGAATCTTTAAAAAGCCAGTCCAGTTCTGGAACAGCTTTGGAGAGGTGGAACTTAAGATAGACCTGTGCCAGAATGATGGGAATAAAAAAGTATGGACAAGGCTTGGAACAGCTCATGATCCGAAACATACCACATAATCTTTAAAACATAGTGTAGGCAGTGTGATGGCATGGGCATGCATGACTTCCAATTTCACTGGGTCACGAGTGTTTTGTTGATGATATGACAGAAGACAGAAGCAGCCGGATTAATTCTGATGTGTTTATAGATATATTGTCTGCTCAGATTCAGCCAAATTCAGTGAAGTTGAAACCCAAAACATATCGCAAAAGCAACCCAGGGGTTTGTTAAGGCAAAGAAGTTGAATATTCTGCAATGGCAGAGTAAATAACCTGATTTAAACCCGATCCAGCTTGCATTTCACATGCTGAAGAAAAACCTAAGCAGAAAGACCCATGAACAAACAACTGAAGACAGCTGCAGTAAAGGCCTGGCAAAGCATTACAAAGGAGGAAACCCAGCGTTTTGGTGATGTCCATGCGTTTCAGACTTCAAGAGGTCATTGCCTGCAACGGATTCTCAAAGTATAAAAAATTAACATTTTATTTATGATTGTGTTAATTTATCCAATTGCACATGAGCCCCTGAAATAAGGGGGCTGTGTATGAAAATGGTTACAATTCCAAAACATTTCATACAATATATTTGTTCAACCACTTGAATTGAAGCTGAAAGTCTGCACTTCAATTTCATATTTTTTGTTTCATTTCAAGTTGATTGTGGTGACGTGCAGAGCCAAAATTATAAATGTGCCAGTGTCCAAATATTTCTGGATCTAACTGTATATGATATATAAGTATATTTAGCTTATTTTACTGCTTCTCCTTTTTTGCCTCTACTGGTCGATTCTCAATATGTGCAGGGTAATTCACTAAAGTGAGAATCCAGTGAATTTCTAATTTAAGGCCAGAGTAGCCATACTGAAAGCATAGTTGCCTTTTCCTATTCAGCTATTTTAACCTTATACGTGAATAGTGATGTCGCGAACACAAAATTTTCGGTTCGCGAATGGCGAACGGGAACTTCCGCAAATGTTCGCGAATCGGCGAACCGGGCGAACCGCCATTGACTTCAATGGGCAGGCGAATTTTAAAACCCACAGGGACTCTTTATGGCCAGAAAAGTGATGGGAAAGTTGTTTCAAGGGGACTAACACCTGGACTGTGTCATGCCGGAGGGGGATCCATGGCAAAACTCCCATGGAAAATTACACAGTTGATGCAGAGTCTGGTTTTAATCCATAAAGGGCAGAAATCACCTAACATTCCTAAATCACAATGGATATGGATTGACACCTGACATATGACATATTGACACCTTGACATATGGATTGGCACCTGTCCTCAGAGACCCTGATACACACTGACACAGAGCAGAATAGGGACTATTCCCCCTACATAGGGTCACTTGGCAGATATGGATTGACACCTATCCTAAGGATCCCTGATACACACTGACACAGAGCAGAATAGGGACTGTTCCCCCCTACATAGGGTCACTTGGCAGATATGGATTGACACCTATCCTAAGGATCCCTGATACACACTGACACGGAGCAGAATAGGGACTGTTCCTCCTACATAGGGTCACTTGGCAGGTATGGATTGACACCTATCCTAAGGATCCCTGATATACACTGACACAGAGCAGAATAGGGACTGTTCCTCCTACATAGGGTCACTTGGCAGATATGGATTGACACCTATCCTAAGGATCCCTGATACACACTGACACAGAGCAGAATAGAGACTGTTCCCCCTACATAGGGTCACTTGGCAGATATGGATTGACACCTGTCCTCGGAGACCATGATACACACTGACACAGAGCAGAATAGAGACTGTTCCCCCTACATAGGGTCACTTGGCAGATATGGATTGACACCTGTCCTCAGAGACCATGATACACACTGACACAGAGCAGAATAGAGACTGTTCCCCCTACATAGGGTCACTTGGCAGATATGGATTGACACCTTTCCTCAGAGACCAATGTACACACTGACACAGAGCAGAATAGAGACTGTTCCCCCTACATAGGGCCACTTGGCAGATATGGATTGACACCAGTCCTCAGAGACCATGATACACACTGACACAGAGCAGAATAGAGACTGTTCCCCCTACATAGGGTCACTTGGCAGATATGGATTGACACCTGTCCTCAGAGCCCCTGATACACACTGACACAGAGCAGAATAGTGACTTTTCCCCCTACATAGGGTCACTTGGCAGATATGGATTGACACCTGTCCTCAGAGACCTAATTGTGTAATAATGGTAATACTATTACCTATTATATAATATTGGCAGGGGCAAGGAAATTCCCTCTAAATAGATGGGTATAGGCAGAGAGTATGGAGACCAGAGTGTCAATAAAGTGTCAATAAGGTGATATAAAGTTAAATGTATCACAGACACACAGCCACCCTTTCTCTTAGCTAGTTTCCAGAAATGCTGGATAGGTAGAAGGGCTATAAAGACCCAGAGAGGTCTAAGAAGAATCCTCTAAACTAGCCCTAATCTCCTTAAAGGACCACTCTAGGCACCCAGACCACTTCAGCTTAATGAAGTGGTCTGGGTGCCAGGTCCAGCTAGCTTTTACCCTTTTTTTTATAAACATAGCAGTTTCAGAGAAACTGCTATGTTTATTCTGAGGGTTAAGCCAGCCTCCAGAGCCTCTAGTGGCTGTCTCACTGACAGCCGCTAGAGGCGCTTGCGTGCTTCTCACTGTGAAAATCACAGTGAGAGCACGCAAGCGTCCATAGGAAAGCATTATGAATGCTTTCCTATGCGACCGGCTGAATGCGAGCGCGGCTCCTGCCGCGCATGCGCATTCAGCCGATGATGTCGCGAGGAAGAAGAGGAGGAGGAGTAGAGCTCCCCGCCCGGCGCTGGAGAAAGAGGTAAGTTTAACCCCTTCCTCCCCCCAGAGCCCGGCGGGAGGGGGTCCCTGAGGGTGGGGGCACCCTCAGGGCACTCTAGTGCCAGGAAAACGAGTATGTTTTCCTGGCACTAGAGTGGTCCTTTAAACACCTTCAAGGGTGTTCTAAGCTATAGCTTAATCTAAACGTTTAGATGACTGTCTGATTTCCCATCACAGATGCTGGCTAGGAATAACAGTGTGCAAGACAAAGAGTGGGTCTAAGTGCCCATAGTGCAGTAAAGTGTCCCTAGTGAAGTGAAAATGAGAATAACGAGCTGGCACCCAAGAGAATAACGAGCTGGCGCCCTATCAGGGGACGTGTATATGGCATCGATTTTAGGAACCGGGAGATGGAAAAAGATGCTTGGTCGGTCCTCCTACTTCAAATTTGGGGCACTGCGCGTGCAATCTAATGTGGCACCAGATAGGAGTGGTGTGTTAAGTAGTACTATTCCTATCAGTTTAATCCCTGTTATGTGCCATTTTTTTGGTTTGGTTTTTGATGCCACAGTGCAGCACCAGAGGGCCGAAAAATTAGGCATGTACACATGCCTGAAAAATTAGGTATTGTTGCAGCCGCTGCTGTAGCAGCGGCCATAAAAATTTATGTTTGTTTCCCAGGCAGAAAGTGCCCTAAAACATTGCAGCTTGAACCCTAGTTGGCGGCGGATAAGTCACGCAAGTCAACCGGCATTCAGAGCTAAAATACAGCAGCGTGTGGACCATTTTTAGCCCAAAGCAGCTCATCTCATCTGGCCTTTTTTAGTCGAATGTATCGCCCAGTGTCAGTCCCTTTAGGATCCATCCCTCATTCATCTTAATAAAGGTGAGGTAATCTAGACTTTTTTGACCTAGGCGACTTCTCTTCTCAGTGACAATATCTCCTGCTGCACTGAAGGTCCTTTGACAGGACACTTGAAGCGGGGCAGGCCAGAATTTCTATCGCAAATTGGGATAGCTCAGGCCACAGGTCAAGCCTACACACCCAGTAGTCAAGGGGTTCATCGCTCCTCAGAGTGTCGATATCTGCAGTTAAGGCGAGGTAGTCTGCTACCTGTCGGTCGAGTCGTTCTCTGAGGGTGGATCCCGAAGGGCTGTGGTGATGCTTTTGACTTAAAAAGCTCTGCATGTCCTCCATTAACAACACGTCTTTAAAGTGTTCTGTCCTTGCCGGCGTGGTCGTGGGAGGAGGAGGATGACTTTCACGTCTCCCCCTGTTAGATTCCCGTTGTGCTGTGACATCACCCTTATACGCTGTGTAAAGCATACTTTTTAATTTATTTTGCAAATGCTGCATCCTTTCCGACTTGTTGTAATTCCGTAACATTTCCGCCATTTTCTGCTTATACCGGGGGTCTAGTAGTGTGGACACCCAGTACAGGTCGTTCTCCTTCAGCCTTTTTATATGAGGGTCACTCAACAGGCACGACAGCATGAAAGACCCCATTTGCACAAGGTTGGATGCCGAGCTACTCATTTCCCGTTCCTCCTCTTCAGTGATCTCAATGAAGGTATGTTCTTCCCCCCAGCCACGTACAACACCATGGGTTCCAGATAGGTGACAACGAGCACCCTGGGATGCCTGTTGTGGTTGGTCTTCCTCCTCCTCCTCAAAGCCACATTCCTCCTCTGACTCCTCTTCCTCACAATCCTCTTCCAGCATTGCCGCAGGTCCAGCAAGCGATGCTGATAAGGCTGTTTCTGGTGGTGATGGTGACCACAACTCTTCCTCTTCCTCTTCACGCTCATCTACGGCCTGATCCAGCACTCTTCACAGGGCACGCTCCAGGAAGAAAACAAATGGTATGATGTCGCTGATGGTGCCTTCGGTGCGACTGACTGGGTTTGTCACCTCCTCAAAAGGACGCATGAGCCTACAGGCATTGCGCATGAGCATCCAGTAACATGGCAAAAAAATTCCCAGCTCCCAAGATGCTGTCCTAGCACCCCGGTCATACAAATACTCGTTAACGGCTTTTTCTTGTTGGAGCAGGCGGTCGAACATTAGGAGTGTTGAATTACAACGTGTCGGGCTGTCGCAAATCAAGCGCCTCACTGGCATGTTGTTTCGCCGCTGGATATCGTAAAAGTGCGCCATGGCCATGTAGGAACGCCTGAAATGGCCACACACCTTCCTGGCCTGCTTAAGGACATCCTGTAAGCTTGGGTACTTATGCACAAAGCGTTGTACGATCAGATTACACACATGTGCCATGCACGGCACATGTGTCAACTTGCCCAACTTCAATGCCGCCAACAAATTTGTTCCGTTGTCACAAACCACTTTGCCGATCTCCAGTTGCTGCAGAGTCAGCCACTTTTCCACCTGTGCATTCAGGGCAGACAGGAGTGCTTGTCCGGTGTGACTCTCTGCTTTCAAGCAAGTCAAACCCAAGACGGCGTGACACTGCCGTATCCGGGATGTGGAATAGTACCTGGGGAGCTGGGGGGGTGCCGTTGATGTGGAGCAAGATGCAGCAGCAGAAGAAGACTCAGCCGAGGAGGTTATGGAAGAGGATGGAGTAGGAGGAGTAGAGGAGGTGGCAGCAGGCCCGCCTGCAAGTCGTGGCGGTGTCACCAACTCCTCTGCAGAGACACGCATTCCATGCTTGGCAGCCGTCAGCAGGTTTACCCAATGCGCAGTGTAGGTGATATACCTGCCCTGACCATGCTTTGCAGACCAGGTATCAGTGGTCAGATGGACCCTTGCCCCAACACTGTGTGCCAGACATGCCATTACTTCCTTTTGCACAATCGAGTACAGGTTGGGGATTGCCTTTTGTGAAAATAAATTTCGTCCGGGTACCTTCCACTGCGGTGTCCCAATAGCTACAAATTTTTTGAACGCCTCAGACTCCACCAGCTTGTATGGTAAAAGCTGGCGGGCTAATAGTTCAGACAAGCCAGCTGCCAGACGCCGGGCAAGGGGGTGACTTTGTGACATTTGCTTCTTACGCTCAAACATGTCCTTGACAGACACCTGACTGTGGGCAGATGAGCGGGAACTGCTCAAGGCGAGAGACGGAGTGGCGGATGGTTGAGAGGGAGCAAGGAGGACAGCAGTGGTTGATGTGGCTGAAGATGCTGGACCAGGAGGAGGATGGCGGCTTTGAGTTTGTGTGCTGCTTGTTCTCATGTGTTGATCCCATAGGCGTTTGTGATTTGCGATCATGTGCCTACGCAAAGCAGTTGTACCTAGGTGGGTGTTGGACTTCCCACGACTCAGTTTCTTTTGGCACAGGTTGCAAATGGCATCGCTGTTGTCAGAGGCAGACACACAAAATCAATTCCACACTGCTGAGCACCGCAATGACGGCATTCTGATTACACAGGAAAAAAAGCAGACATGGTCTAGCCCTAAAAAGGGCTTTTTTGGGGTGCTGTCCTTACAGCAGAGATCAGATGAGTCCTTCAGGACTGTAGTGGACACTGAATACACTAGCCTAGCTATCCATTTCCCTATCACATGAGCAGCAGCTACACTTTCCCTCCTCTATCTAAGAATGCAGCTTCAGAATGAATCTAAAATGGATGCTGTACAGGAGGTGGGAGGGTCTGGATTGGAGGGTCTGCTGCTGACTGGCTGGAATGTCTCTGCTGACTGTGAGGCACAGGGTCAAAGTTTACTCAATGATGACGAATAGGGGGCGGATCGAACCGTGCATATGTTCGCCCGCCGTGGTGAACGCGAACACGCTATGTTCGCCAGGAACTATTCCCCAGCAAACCGTTCGGTACATCACTAGTAATCATACAAATTAGTATGTGTCTGGAATGAGCATTTTTTTTTGTTTGTTTGGGAAAAAATCAATAACATAACATTTATTTGAAACGTGGTGTGTAACTAGCACATAAACACATTCACATTGCATGCTTAAACTGTATTGCAAAACACCCAATGTACTGTATGATGGTGGAATGAGCATTTTTAAATGCAGATTTTATAGTATAAAGGTGCTTAGCATTTACAGTAGCAAAAGCCTAAATTGCAGAGTCCTGTTTGAGTTTTTGCTAAAAGGTTAACTACATATTTTGCACGTTTTTCTTTTTTAATATGGACAGTTTATTAAATGTTACGTAATTTCAGAACTCACTTTAAAACAATAAACCTAAATGTATTCTTATTGATAAAATACTTACTAAATAAATGCATATATTCAGTGCTCGAGTCCTGCAGAAACGCGTGGGAACGGCATTCCCGTTGTTTCTGCATGCACTCAGTGGGTGGCAAAAAATGCCCCCCATGTTTCCCCTGTCATGGGGGGCCCAGGAGGGGGCCTGTTGGTCACCTGATAGACCCCCCCGGCGGGTGCCTGTCTCCTGGTCAGACGTGGTGAGGGAGCTGTATTCTCTCTGATCTTCTCCCTCACGCACCGTTTGATAATACCGGAAGACGGAATATGACGTCATATTCCCGCGCGGCGAGAAGGAGCAGAGCAGAGAGAACACAGCTTCCTCACCGCGTCTGACCGGGAGACAGGCACCCGCCGCACTGAAGCTCCACTGGACCTCAGGGACAGGTCCACACCAGCTCTCCAGGTAGGGAGGCTGGGTGGACATTTTTAAATTTTACAAAATAATAATAATTTGTGTGTTTCTGTGAGTGTATGTGTGTGTGTGTATCTGTGTGTGTCTGTGTGCGTGTGTACGAGTGTATGTGTGTGTCTGAGTGTGTGTATGCGCACGCGAATATACGAGTGTAAATGTATTTATTTTTTGGGGTGAGGGGTGGATCTTGGGTGAGTTCCCACACTTTATTCCCCAGGACTTGACCACTGCATATATTTAAACATATTGTCATGATTCCTATTACACCATACTTGTCACGATTCCGGGAACCAAACACGCTAACACACAAACAGAAAAGGTGCAGTACCGGACCTTAGAGTGGCCGAACTAAGCACACAAAGAATAGTCAGGAGACGAGCCGAGTAAGGGGAACCAGAAGACAGAATAACGAGAAACAAGCCGAGGTCAAAGGGTAGGAGAAAGTCACAAAGTCATATAAACAAGCCAGAGAGTATGTAATCAGAAACACAAGTTCAGTAGCAATACTAGCAAGCAAAGACCACAACAGGGCAGAGAGGAACAGGAAACGTAAGTATTTAAATCCATAGGTTAATTCTGATTGGATAATTTCCAATCAGAATTAACAATCACACGTGGGAGATATCTAGACCTCCCACTGTGATTAAGGCACTGTGCCTTTAACGCCGGGTCAGGTGGCTGACCCCGGCGTTTATTAAAATGGGCGGTCTCCCAGCGTGCAGCGTCATGCATGCTGCCGCTGGGGGACGTAGAGGAAGACGCGGCGGGATCCGTGGCTGGGAGGATCCTGCCCGCCGAGCGCACGCCAGGAAGGGGACCGCGGACAGCTGGAGGGTGAGTGCCGTGAGCGGACTGCAGCCTCCCCTCGCAGCCGCCCGCGTGATCCTGGCAATACTAAAGAAAAAAATATGCAGAAAAAATGGTGGATTGTCTTGAAGTAATTTAATATGCAAACTCTTAACTTTCAAACATATGTTGTTCATCTGTAAAAGCACACATCTAAAGAATAAGCTACAACAAGCGTACTTGTATGTGGGAAAGCAGTGGAACTTGCCAAAATGTAATTTCATTTCTCTGTATTTTGCATTTTATTACAGAATTGGTTCTAGTTAGTTAGGTTTCACTAGTCGATTTTTTTCATCTCAGACCACAAATTACCCACCTTATTGTGACTGGATGACAACACAAGGGAACTGCTCGACATATATACCTGATTTTAACATTTTTACTTCTTTCTCCTTTCTTACTATCTGCTCTTAGGGCTTCTCAATGATCATAATATATTAAGTGTCATGACTTCCATGTGTATATGATCTTGTATCAAGATTTAGATTATGTATGGGCAATAAAAATTGTTGTTGCTTTCAAGTGTTTAATGTATTATGCATATTTCACTTGGTAGTTTGCAGTCATTGCTCAATGGCATTGCCTAATGGAATTGAAAGGACGTCATGAAAAGCAATATAAATGAAAAGGTCTCCCTCTAGTGTCATCAATAGGAATGCACAGAATGCTGTCAGATGTTTAAAATGTATCTTAATGAAGGTTACATTTTACAAGATGAATGAAGAAATCTTTTGTTTAAACCAGTTAGGTTAATGGATTTTTCAAAAACAGTGGCATTTTTCAGATTTTTGCTCAAGCAATTTGTGTATGCAATGTATGTAATGTTTTATATAATCCATTTATTATGTTATGCAGTTTCTTTAGGCATTATTTCCACTGTTCGAACTCCAGAGTTAGTTTATATGATGACAAGTGATGATTTAAATATAAACTGGCATTTTTATAATGTAACCATGTTACATACCCCTGGCTTTCAAGAAGTCGACAGGTCCTTTTACTTCCTGGTTTGGTTAACTCAGTGGAGCTAAACTCGAGACAGCAATTGCCCAGAGCCTTGCAAACGTTTCTCATTGAGCTTCATAGGGAAGTCTGTGATTGGACAATCACAGAAAGTCTTGGCGGGGAAAGCCCTTAGAAAAGGAGGGCTTACAAAGGTTGAAGTCAAGAGAACTGCCCTATACTGTAGTTATGCACATAACTACAGTCTTCACATGACAGCAGACCATGTTGATTGATAAATGAGGTACCACACATGGGTGAGTTTGCTTACTTGCTTTGTTCAATTAAGTACTACTATGTGGCTAACTTCACTCCTATAGGAAGTGGTTGCTATCTCCTATACCAGTCCTGCATTTACAGATTTTTATGCTAATGAATAAAGCACCCCTTAATATAGTTACCTTTCTCCTTTGTTCAATTTCTTCTGTTCTGCCAGATCTTGTATGATACCTGCTCAACATACCTTTTCTGAACTATCTACAATATGTCATATTTGTGAGTTTTATTGAGTTTTCACATGTCAGCAGGTAAGGCACTTAAGTCAAATGTCTCTGCCCTGAGACTCGCACTTTGCCCACTGTTACGCAAAGTTTACTTTTTATTTGAAGGGTGTTTTTTTTACTATGAACTTTCATCCATTTGACCATTGTTTTACTTGTAACTTTCATTATCTAAAGGAGCCTGTGTACTTAGAAACACAAGACTGGGAAAACACTGCTCCTTTACCTTTAAGCAAGAGTTAAATAAAGAGAATTGGCACCCTTTGACATTTACTTGGATATTTACTAAAGTGATAATTCAAAGTGAATTTGAGCAGATTTAAGTCCACTATTGCTGAACTGGATATATTTTCTAAGTCAGTACTGCTTCCAGTTTGGCTACTTTCAACTAAAATTTGAAATTTATTTGAATTCACTTTAAATTCTCACTTTAATGAATACCTCTATAAAAATGAAGACCACTCATAGACACTCTCTGGATAGCCCACAAAGCAGTCATGAGGGGTGCCCTAATACAAACAGGGTCAATCACAAAAAAAGTACAACAAGGATACCCAGTCACGACCCCTCCAGGACCGAGTTAGCTCAGATGCCCAAAACAAAAATAGGCCATTAAAAACCTTATCCAAATAAATCGACATAATTAACCAAGAACTTTGCTCATTATCTCTTATAACAACATAAAGACACATGTGATCACTTCAACAACTTCACTACACATCTGGCAACAAAGCAGGAAAACTGTTTGCCAAAAAAATCTTAAATCTAAATGTCTCCAGACCAAAATCCTCTATATTCTATCCAGATCTGGCGACAAATTATTTAATCCAAACAATATAGTGGAAGAATTAGCGCAATTCTACAAACACCTGCATGATTTAAGAGATGATCCTGATACGCATACCACTAGTAAAATCGAAATTGATAAATTCCTGGGTGAAGTGCACTTCCCAAAAATTACCGCCCAACAAACTTAAACTCTAGACACACTCTTTATGGAAGATGAAGTTATGACTGCGATTCTTACTCTCCCAAAGCACAAAGCACGACGTCCAGACTGCCTCTACAACTACTACATTAAATTCAACAACATTTTAACCCCATACATAACAAAATTATTCAACATGATACGAACAACGGGTAAAATCCTTCAGGAGATGTTAGAAGCACACGTTGTAACATTGCCAAAGCCCAACAAACCTCCAACTATGTGTGCTAATCTACACCCCATATCATTATTAAATGCCGATATTAAGTTGTACGCCAAACTATTAGCATTCCGCATCAAACCGCTACTACCATATATTTTGTCGGAGCAAAAAGGTCTGGTAAAAACAACAACAAAACTTCAAAGAAAAAGCCCTTTGAAGTTTTGTTGTTGTTTTTACCAGACCTTTAGTTGACCCTCTAATGTGTTACAGCTATGCTGGAGAGATCGGTTCTTGGCTATGTACTGCTGGGGGATTGTTGAGCATGTAGTATGGAGCTAGTAGTAGGCTGATTCATACAGCTTCTGTGCATCTGGATCTGTGTTACATTGATTCCTACTATCCATTTTCTTCTTAAACTACACTATCTCATCTATCCTTTCGATTTCCACCCTATGCTAGTGACTGTGTATTTCCTGACCTTGTACAAGGTTTAATGAGTATTGCAATTATAACTTTGGACACTTATTTGCTCCTAGTTTAATTGCTACAGTAGATGGTATTCTGTATTGTTATTATCACCCTTAGCACTAACTTTTTATAAAGTTCAAACTGCTACATTTAGGAGTGACTAATACATACTATCCTTATCTCAGAACCTTGTAACCCAAGGCAAGATTCATTTATGGGTCCTTAGGCTGTATATACTGTATATATTCCTTATTTGAATATTTCCAATAAAATGTATTTATTTTCTATAGACGTTTTGTTCTGGGGTGGCTTTGAAGGAGAGCTGCCCATTTCTATACGAGGGGGGCTCTCTCTCATTTTCTGTTTTTTTGTATATTATATGCTCTATGCAGGGTTATGCCCTTGTTGCCACCCCTATAACCCGATTTTTTCTGTACTCCCTATTAGGTTTTCTATTTAGGGAGTACCTTTACTCATTGCTATAAACTACACCAAAGCAGCTTCCAAAAACTTATCCATGTGGGATGGACACACCAAACTGATGATGGTATTTGGCACCTCTTTGGCTATCACAAATATATAATGTCTTGAGCCCAACCTGTTGGAGGTGTCAAAAAGACATTGGTTCTCTAAGTCATATATTCTGGGAACGCTCAGAACTAACACATTTCTGGAACTCAATAGTAGATATAGTAGACAAAGCCTCTGGGATTATTATGCCCAGATTGCCTGAATAATATCTGCTCCACATGTTTGACCTTAAATCGATGTCTAATAGGATAATGTTACTTAATCTCCTTGTAGCGGCAAAAATAAGTATTGCCCACCACTGGAAAAGTACTCTTCCCCCACCAATGAAAAAAAACGTTTCAAAGAGTAGATTCTGTATGTTTATACAAGAGAATGTCCTTAAGCGTACAGGGTAAAATGTTTACACATCAGCAACAGTGGAAAGATTTGGATGAGGTTTGGAAATAATTCCTTTATAACTCAACACAGATGCCCACTAGTCCACTAAATCTGCCATAACATGTACCTATCTACAGCCGAGGATTAATTAATTAACTGACAAGGTTAAAGGATGTACCTGCAGTGTATTTTTTATTGTCTATTAGAAGGTTTGTAATGTACTTTCCTTGTGAGTATACCAATTCCATGATCTGAAGGTGTAAGACAGCTAATTAGCAGCCACAAGACAAATTAAGTCCAAATGCAGATTAATCAACTAAATTCTAAACTTCTTCTCTTACTTATACATTATTGAACTACTTTCTGGAATGAACTGTCCCCTGTCTCCCTCCCTTTGTTCTTCCCCTCCCTCTTTTATAATCCACCTACCCCTTCCTTCCTTTGTCTTAGATAATGGATCTACCCTGCCCTACTCCCAGGAGGAATGCTGAGGTAGATGACAATGTAAAGTTGATACAATAAGGTACATTGCATGCTTATATCGATGGTTATGCAAAACCTGAACTCAACTGTTTGCAAGATTACTTTTGCTAGACCACTTTAATTGTATACACATTAAGTTTCTGTACAGGATGTAAGTGAAATGTTTTCTTTATCTATGTTGTACTAAGTTGTACGATTGCTTCATTATTGTCAATATACCTTGCCTGAGTCAATGGCTTAATGTAAGGAAGTACTTTGTCTATTATGATTTCTCTTTTGTTATAACTCAATAAAAACTACATATTGAAAAAAAAATGTAGACCACTTAGATAAAAAAAACTGGGCACCCTTTTATACAGTAGCATATTTAGAGACTAGACACATACAAGCCCATAAACTTGATGAATCCCATTATTAATTCATTTTTGAAAGCCTCACAAATAATATCACTTGATATGTGATTACAATCTTCTTATACTATCCAACACCCTAAAATCAGGCAGATTTCTACATACATGGCAAGAGAGTGGGGTAGTAAGATGTATTCCTAGCTTCAGGCCTATCCTAGGCAGTCATACACTTTAATAATTTTGTTAGGATTTTACAATATGCTCCGGCTTGCCAGTGTGAATAGAAAATAAATGTGTCTTTCATTTGCTTCTAAGTTTAGTTAGCATACCTCTTTCTCGGTTTTCTCAGTAGAAACTACATAAAACAACCAATGAAAATCTATACCAGCTGTTTGATTTTTGCACATCACATGGCCCCAGATGTACAGGAAGAAAGACACAGCAGACGAAATGTATAGAAAAACCACAAGGTGGCAGTCAAGATACACATATAAGATGCAACATCTTTTTACTATTTTTACCTTAATATAAAAGATATAGAAAAATCTAAAGTAAACCTATATAATTTAGTATTATTTAAATAATTTGTATAATACAAATATGAATTAGGGTGGCCACATTAAAAGCAACTATGCTACTGCAATGATATTGACATGCTAGTAAATATTAAAGTTTTATTTCATTTTTTTTTAAATGCCATCATAAAATTAATATATTGCTATTAATATATAAAATATATAAAAAATCATTAAAAACATATCAGCTATGAAGAAAGGTTAACAAATTTAAACCTATTTAGTTTAGAAAAATGTCGCCTGAGAGGGGATATGATAACATTATACAAATATATTCGGGGCCAATACAAACCATTGTGTGGAAATCTATTCACAAACCGGACTTTACATAGGACACGAGGCCATGCGTTTAGACTGGAAGAAAGAAGATTTCGTCTAAGGCAAAGGAAAGGTTTTTTTACTGTAAGAACAATCAGGATGTGGAATTCTCTGCCTGAAGAAGTGGTTTTATCAGAGTCCATACAGATGTTTAAACAGCTACTAGATGCATACTTGCAAAGACAGAATATTCAAGGATATAATCTTTCAATGTAGGGTAATAACTGCTTGATTCAAGGATAAATCTGACTGCCATTCTGGGGTCAAGAAGGAATTTTTTGTCCTAGCTTGTTGCAAAATTGTGCTTCAAACTGGGGTTGTTTTTTTTTTTTTTTTTTGCCTTTTGGATCAACAGCAAAAAACAGGTGTGAGGAAGGCTGAACTTGATGGACGCAAGTCTCTTTTCAGCTATCTAACTATGTAACTATGTAACTTCTTCATAAAAGCTTATCAATTAAACTGTTAATAGCTCCTGACTGATTCCTCTTCTGCAACGGTCACTAGTCTAATACTATCCTTACCTTTTTGTGTCATTTTACCCCACTCCCTCTAGCATGTAAGCTCATTGAGCAGGGCCCTCAACCCCTCTGTTCCTGTGTGTCCAACTTGTCTGGTTACAACTACATGTCTGTTCGTCCACCCATTGTAAAGCGCTGCGGCATTTGATGGCGCTATATAAATATCACAATAATAATAATAATAATACATTCACTATACACATTTTGCACTACACACACACACTACACTACACATACACTACATTCACAATACACTCTCTGCACTCACTACAAACACTACATTCACTAAACACACTCTGCACTACACACACACTTCATTCACTAAACAGACTTTGCACTACACACACACTGCATTCACTAAACACACTTTGCACTACACACACACACACACACACACTACATCACTATACACACACGTTTCACTCACTCAACTGCGGCAAGGGCGGGGTTGAATGTGCCCCCCTACTTTTGTCCCTGGCCCACCCTGTGCCCCCCTTAAAAATGAATCCTAGAGACGCCACTGTGTGGAAGGCAGTAAAGGGTTCTATACAAAATATTGCTTGAGGATCTAATATCCTTCAGTCCTTCATGTCACCAATAGAGCTAACTTAATATTAAGCAGTTGTGGAGAGATATACTCTCATGGTTGAAAGGGGTGAAGATTTCAAAGCAAAAAAAAAACACAACAGGGAAGAATTCCACTGGGAGCAATGGTTAACTGTGGGATCATATAAATACAGCTGACCAAAATTTTGATACTTCCATATCAAAGCCGAAAAGAGAGCTCAAAGAGTGCTGAGACATATATCTCTGAGGTGATGTGGCTAATTTCTAGATGAGTCCTGGATTGAAGAACTTAGAACCTCCTTGGTAGAATGAATGATCACCTATTAGAAATAGATCAGGAAAAAATGCATCTCAACTCTGTAAAGGTAGCCAATGATATACGTTTTCCATGGCCTTCAGAATGGTATTAATTACTGTAGTTAAAAAAAAAAAACTCTTATATTTAAGCCCTTCTTACAATATTGAAACCTTCAGGATGAGGAAAGTAGCACTGGACCTGATGGAAGAGGATAGAACTCTTTTGGGAGATCCCATGGAGGTACTGAAGAAGATAAGTAGAAGTGGAAACCATGGACGGGGTACCAGTATGGAACTGTCAGGATGATTGATATTGGCTCTTGCAACCTATGCAGAAGAGAAGTGTTGGATGTTAAGGGTTTTCCTTTTCTGAACGTATTTGATTTTGGAGAAAAGTTCCTCAACCCCAGTGGATGGTATTCATAGTTATCACTGTCCAAAGGATTTCCATAGGAAAGTTAACCTCTGCTCTTGTGACAGATCTATGGTGGAGAACCTGGATCAAAACTCTCTCTGCTGAGGTAATATGATAGTCTGAAGAGCTGACCATGTCGAACTGTGTTCCCAGCTATACCCAGAACTGGGAGGAAGAAAGGTGACTACAGTAGACATTCATCTTTCACCATGAAGATGTAAAAATAAAAGTGCCACGCTACTGCAATCTGAGAAACATCTGGTGATGTGCGGTAAAGGATACATGGCAATAAGCATCCTGCAAATCTATAGACATCGTCCAATGTACTAGGAATACTGCCTTTTGTAAAGAAGAATGTCAATCCTGTAAACTAGAATGGATCTCAGACACCTGTTATAAACAGATTGTTTGTGTTCTAGTTGCTTTAAAAAAAGAATTCTCAAAAGACCTTACAGGAGCAGGACCATGTATACTCCATGAAGTTTCAGAGAGATCCCGCATTGTTTACAGGCAGAGAGGAACATTTAGCCACAGGTACTAGTAACTTAAATTCCAATGGATGAAGTTTATTTGCATTATGGACAGGAATTGAACCTGTGAGCCCCAAGGAATGGGGAGATTCTTCTGATGAGGAATTAGCCCATTGAGCTATCTCACCACACTTAGGTGACAAAGCTGCAATAAAAGGTTTAAGAATAAGTGAATCCAGAAGCAATAATAAAAAGGCCAACAGAGGCCTAGGAAAATGTTATTCCAGCTGCTATATTAAAAGGCATAAATGCCTAGGAAAAAAACACAGAAGCCTAGGAATAAGTGACTCCAGTGGCTATTTTAAAAAGGCCCAACAGAGGCCTAGGAATAACTAATCCATTGGATATATTAATACACAGAGGTCTAGGAATATTACACATTAGCCTAGGAATAAATTCAGATTAGCAGGAATCTCTTACCATTTAGATGAAACTGATGAAGGGTAGAAGGGGTTATATCCATATATATGCTCTATATGTGTCTGCCCAGCCTGCTACTCCTTGGTCACTGCAGAAAATAGGATGATCAGGGGGTGACAACCATGACGGTTGTCACGGGCCCGGCCGCCCGGGCCCCACGTGTAGTGGCGGAACTGCCGCCGGTGTAGTTAAAATAATTTCAATGCTTTCCTATGGGGAAATGAGCGACGCTGGAGGTCCTCACACAGCATGAGGACGTCCAGCGACGCTCTAGCACAGGTTTCCTGTGCTATGAAGGAGGAAGTGACCTCTAGTGGCTGTCTAGTAGACAGCCACTAGAGGTGGAGTTAAACCTGCAAGGTAATTATTGCAGTTTATAAAAAACTGCAATAATTACACTTGCAGGGTTAGGAGTAGTGGGAGTTGGCACCCATACCACTCCAATGGGCAGAAGTGGACTGGGTGCCTGGAGTGGCCCTTTAAAGCCTTGGAAGGACAGGGAGGCCCTAAAACAAGAAAATGCTGGTCTAAAACAAGAAAATGCTGATGGGCTTTCCAGGATACACTCTCTGTTGTCCATGGTCGCTGAAACCCATAGGTATGAGCTGGGGCGGAGGATATGTGAGAGGAAATGTGGTTTGGTAGTTGATGGCATGTATATTAGACCTGATTTACTGAACAGCAGCCTGAGGTTTTAGAGTTAAATGTCCCAGGGAGAGATGTTAGGTTTGCAAGATGCATTACTGGTACTCTGCAAACCGCGGTATGGGTCCCTGGGGCGGAGCACTTGGAGAGCAGGGTGGGCCAGTGCTCCAATAGCACCAGCTGCTATGTAACAGTCGAACCAGAACTTTTATTTTGCTTAGTGGTATCACTTATGTCTAATTGCACCTCACCTGTATCTGATCAATTAGCTAGCAGGCTTTTAAAAGGAAGGGATCAGCATGCTGCAGAGTGAGGACGAAAAGCCAGAGGAATGGTGTCTTGAAGTTATACTTTTTGTAAATTGGCAAGTGGGAAAGCCACTCAATTCCAGATAGAGATTTGCTGTGTATAATAAGTGCTCAAGCAAGAGCAAGGGATTTTGTTTTGTTTATTTTTCACTTTTGAAACACCTGTATATATATTTCACCAAATAAATCTGAAAAACAGAGCCGGATGTGTCCTGGACTTTCATTACCCTAGAAGATCTGTGACAAAATCCTACCTGGAAGAGAGGTGGTGTGTTACAATATATATACACACAAACAAACATATATATATTTCCTGGCCATATCCATGGCAGCACAACAATGGGTAGCTCCTCCCTATCTCTAACCAGACAGGAACCTAATTAAAACAGAAGGTATAAGTAACCTCTCCTACCCCTCCCACCCTCAGTCTTTTTGTCCCTGTCCTATCCCTAGGACAGACTTAGTCATTCTAAAACTAGATAATTTTTCTTTTTGGCTTACCTGAGGGTTGTTACCTTCTCCCTCAAGAGAGTTCAGCCTCTCTCCCTTGGGCAGTGTCCAGTACACGACCCTGTTCAAAGGTGACCCCCTGGAGAGACCCCTTTAGTGACCGGGGGTTCTAACTTGCTGTGACCCAAGGGGTAGCAAGATCATGCCATCACCATGATTCCTGCAGTAACCAAGGGGTAGCAGGTTGGGCATGCACATAGAGAGCATATGGATTTACTTGCGGTGACCCAAGGGGTAGCAAGATTATGCCATCATCCTGTCTCCTGCAGTGACCAAGGGGTAGCAGGCCGGAAATGCACATACAGAGCACATGGATTGCAAGGATTAATATGACATTGACTAACATTCCATCACTGAAGGAGTTAATGTGAGATGGACTAGCATTCCATCACTGAAAGGGTTAAAGAACAACTCTGCTATCTTGTACTTTGCCATGGATTTACTTGCTGTGACCCTAGGGGTAGCAAGATTGTGCCATAATCTTATTTCCCACAGTGACCAAGGAGTAGCAGGCTGAACATGCATATACAGAGCACATGGATTACAAGGATTAATATGTCATTGACTAACATTCCATCGTGAAAGAGTTAATGTGAGACAGACTAGCATTCCATCAGTGAAAGGGTTAAAGTACAACTCACTATCTTGTACTTTCCCATGGATTTACTTGCTGTGACCCTAGGGGTAGCAAGATTGTGCCTCAGGGTCTCTGCTCAGGGTCTGGGCCCCCAGGGGCCCGCCTCCAAGCTCGCCCACAGGGACCGCCTCCAAATCCCACCCACAGGAATACACACACTGATACAAAAGGACACAGATACATACACAAAGAAACATACTAACACACACATGCATATAGGCATATATACTGACACACACATACTGAGACATACACACATATACAGACACACAGGCATACACAGTGACAGACAGACACATACTAACATACACACAGACACACATGCATAAGGACATACAGACACATAGATACATACTGACATACATACAGACACCGACATACATACATACACACACGCAGACATACATTCATAATGACATACAGACATACTGACAGACATACATACATTCATACAGACAGACATACATGCATACTGACATACATGCATACAGACACTGACATCCATACACACATTCATAATGACATACAGGCATACATTGATACTGACATACATTAATACTGGCATACATACATATATAAATACAGACATACATTCATTCATACAGACATACATGCGTACTGACATACATGCATACAGACACTGACATCCATACACACAAACACATTCATACTAACATACAGACATACACATAAACATACATAGACATACATCCATGCATACTGACATGCATGCATACACACACAAACATACATTCATACAGACATACATACATACATACTGACATACATATATACATACATAGACATACATTCATGCATACTGACATACATGCATACAGACATACATACTGACATATACACACACAGACATACATTCATACAGACATACAGACATACATATACATACATTCATGCATACTGACATACATATACACACACACACACAGAAATACATTTATAATGACATACAGACATAGATTGATACTGGCATACATACATACTGACAGATATAAATTCTGACATACATAAACACACACATAAACACACACACACATGCACACATATCTCATCATTCAGCCACCCTCCTGTTTCTTACCTTGTCTTTGCAGGAGGGTGGCTGGGGCCGGGTGACCGGGCCCCTGAAGATATAGAGCCCATCTGGTGGCCCTAAGTGCGTGGGCCACTTGATAGGCCCCAACAGTGTGCAGGCGCATGCGCATTAGGTCTCCTCGGCCGGTGGGCGGGATCAGTCTCGCCCACTGGCCGACGCAATGCAGAGGAGGAGCAGCGCGGAGGAGGAAGCAGCGACGAGGGACATCGCCGCTGCCTCAGGTAAGTGACTGAAGGGGTTTTCACCCCTTCAGTAACTGGGGATTGGTGGGTGGGAGGGAGAGGGACCCTCCAGTGCCAGGAAACTGATGGCTCGTTTTACAAACGCACAAACGCAGTCATTTCGCTTTCGTTTCCCTTACAGTTCATTCGTGTGTTTTAGTCAATCACATACGAACCTGTCCTTTGGTGTCGGTATGAAACAGTGGAAAAATAATAGGGGAAAGATAATGGTGGAAGTATTTATTCTGTTTGGGAGATTCTCCCCATTCGGCAGATATTTGCTGGATTTATTTTAAGTTCACGAATTGAGTTGATTAGCCTTCTTTATGTCATAATGCCCCTAGTGGTTAGACTAGTTATTATAGTTTTACATTTTGGCAATTATTTGTGGCTATTTAGATAACTGACTTAGGCTGGTTCATCATGTTTTTTGTTAGTTGACATTTGTCATGATGTTCCGACAGGTTTTCACTCCTGGAAGTTAAGCATAAGAATTGTGACAACTTTGTCAATACTTGGCCTTATTAGGTTGGTAATTTGGTTTAAGGTTGTACTCATGGGAAGCTCCTTTTGATTTGTCATTAACATATCACATTCCTTTAGGGGCCTTGGTCATACAAGACAGTAGCTTTTACAAGCACTACAATCCCGTTACCAGCCTCTGTCATATTTTCACTACTCATCTTTAGGTTCTGGTCGGTTTCCTTTATTATTATTCGGGCCCACGATCTGGCCCACTCACATAAGATATTATGAGTATCTGTGCGTATAGATTATCTATAGGTCGCAGCATGTATCTACTGCCACCATCTTTTTCCTATAAATCTGCAAAGAATCTCATCCTGACTCAAACTTTATCAGGTACGATTTCACAACCCTGTACCTTTTTCCTATTTCCAGATTAGTACTGGCTTTTAGAGATTTAGGTTGTCCAACTAGGTTCTGTTTTCTGGTCTAACTCCATAAGCTAGTGGTCCCACGAGGCCAACACCCATCATCATACTCGGAGGTATACATCCCTCTACCCAAATCATAGTTATTCGCCTTGCATAGAGAGGGCCTCCCATGTCACTCCCATTCTATCTTATGCTTTAGTTACCACCAAGAGGCCAACACCCGCCACAATGTTTCAGTGGCCTCAAACTCCCCTCGGGCCAATGCATAGTTAGTGCCTCTCATGCCGCTTGGCAACTAGTAGGGACTCATCTGTCACGTTATGATAGCATAATTCTTCGCGCTTGGCATCTAGCTAGCCAGCCAGTACCAGCCAGAACCACCTGGGTCACATTGTCTCACTTATGGTATTTACATTGCATATATATATTTTCAGTTATGTCTCAAGTTCCTGATGTTCCTGAGGGGCTGTTCCTTCCCAGTACCCCCCATAGATAGGTCCGGTACCCCCGCCCACAGAGCTGATGTGACTAGTCCATCTTCCTTGAGATCATGGACTATTCCACGCCTCACAGCTGAACTACGGAGAAGATGCATTCCTTTCCCAGCTACTGCTAGGAAAGCAGAGTTGTTTAGACTTTTAAATACTAATACTGACAACTCTGATGCTGGGGAAAGGCCTAGAGGGTCCCAGATGCCGACTCTTCATGCCATGATGACGTCTTTAATGTCATTCATTGGTACTATTAGTGACAGACTGGAGAAATTGGAAGCAGTGTGTTCTTCCCAGGTTCCTACAGGCCTGGTTGTTTCTAATGACACAGGAATAGCTGTCATCACCGGTAATACTCTTGCCTCAATTAAAGTCCCCGAGAGTATCAACCCATCGCACATGGTCCCAGCTCATCTTAAAAAGAACATTCTGGAAGGCAAAGACATTAACCTAGTCTCGCTTCTCATTGCCTCCCAGGATGTTCTTGAGAATAGGATATTTGCGTATGGGGACATTTCTGTGGTACTAAGGGCAAGAGATCCCAGGTTAAACAACAAATTATCTATTCCTGACTTTGTACTGGGTTTTGGGATTTATAGGGATGTATATTGCTCGGTATATCCTGAGAAAAGAGAAGAATTGGACATTTATATGCACAAGTTGGTGGATCTAGGGCACAAATATGGTGGTACTGCCTTTTATGACTACCACCGTTCCTTCTCTGCAAAAGTGGCTGCAGCTCTGACTCAATTCAATTACAGCATAAATTGGAGTAAGCTGGACACTGAGTTATCCTGCAGACATTTTTCAGGCCTCAGGTCTCTGACTTGTGCAGTTTGTGCATCTATGGCGCACAATACAAACTTTTGCCCTAACACGGCAGAAGTTGAGCAGGGCCACTCTGTCCCAAACTCAGCAAGACCAACCAGAATCTTGAAGGATAAGCTGGGTAGGGACATTGTCTTCCTGGGCAAATCACAAATTTGAAACAATTTTAATGCGGGCACTTGTGATTTTAGTTCATTTAGATTGTTACACGTTTGTACTCATTGTTTCCGGGCTCATGCAAAATCCATGTGCCTGAATAAAGTTTTTCCTAAACCATACCACACTTGCATCAACATCACGTTATTGGCTGCGCTGTTACAACACCATCCATCACAGAATTTTGGTTACATTTATCATCAAAGGGTTGTCGGAGGGGTTCCACACGGGTATCGTACACTTGCCATCTGGGACACTGGATTGCAACAATTTGCAAACTGCTTTAATGGACCCAGAGTTAGTATATACAATCTATAGGACTGAATTAGATCAAGGGTTTTGTTAGGGCCATTTGTTTCCTCACCTTTCACATCTTGGAGAACTAACCCCATAGGGGTCGTCACGGGGAAAACTTCACTTAAACCCCGACTAATCATAGACTTATCGACACCACATTCCTCCACTATTCTCAGCCTTAATTCCCTCATACCCTTCGACAAATTTTCCTTACAATATGCCACTATCGACAATGCCATATGGGCCATTTTGGTGGCTGATACAGGAGCATGGCTAAGTAAAACGGACATTGTCAATGCTTTAAAATTGCTTCCCATTCACCCTTCACTTTGGCATTAAGTGGCAAGGGCTATATTATTTTTTCTCACGACTCACTTTCGGCTCCAAGAGCAGCCCCAAAATTTTTGATACTTTTGCGGAAAATTTGTGTTGGTTATTGCTTAATGTGTGCAGATGTCCATCCATTCACTATCTAGACAATTTTCTCACAATTTAAAACAACGCACTCCCCCCTAGCAGCCTTAAAAACATCTTGGCTCTTTTTGAGTCCCTGGCCATACCAGTCTCCCCTCAAAAGACCTTAGGCCCTGATATGATCATGCATTTTCTGGGGATTTAACTGGACTCAATTCACATGCAAGCTAACCTTCCTCAGGATAAGATTGAGCGCACCCTGTCAAGCATTGAACACTACTTACAACCGCAAGGAACTTCAATCGCTGCTAGGGTCGCTCAATTTTGCCATGAGTATTATCCCACAGGGTAGATCCTTCATTTCCCATTTACTTTCTTTATTCCCACAACTCACTTCAGACGAATCATGTATCACGTTAGACACTCACACAACCTCTGACTTACTCACGTGGCGCTTTTTCCTCATATCTTGAAATGGGTGAGCCATGTTTATCCGTCCCCCTCCCTCTGACATTTCACCCACACTTTGGACAGATGGTGCGGCAAATACTGGTTTTGCAGCCATCTGGGGGAATCAATGGCGTGGGGGTTCATGGCCTACAGACGTTAAATCCTTGCCTAACTTCTCCTCTACATCGGCCTTGTTCGAATTATATCCGATCGTGGCAGCTGCCATTGCCTGGGGACCAAAGTGGTCCGGTCACTCTGTCAGATGTTATTCAGACAACCTAGCCACATTGTGAATAAAGGCCGATCATCATCTTTGGTCATCATGAGACTATTGAGAAAACTCACATGGGTAGTGGTCACTTGCTAATTTTTAATCACATGTATTCAGGTTCCTGGTTTCACAAACATATCAGCTGATCACCTGTCTCGGTTTCGTTTTCAGGCTTTCTTCCAGACTCTGCCCACCGCTTCCTGGTTGGCTACCCCTGCCCAGCCATTCCAAGACATGCTCATGAATTAAATGTCTTATTGGCTCATGCACAACACATTTCTCACCTTGCACTTTCGGTCAACACTAGGAAAACATACGAAAGGGCTTTTCACATCTTCACCAAGTTTATAGCGGAGTTTCAAGTTCAGGACATGTTTGCTTTGGAATCTATACTGGGGTTCACTTCTTTTTGCCACCTTAACTTAAAATTATCTTTTAACACAATTAAATTACAGGCATCCAACACCACATGTTTCTACAACACCCTAATAACATAGGAATCCTTTCATCATATCAGATAAAGACCTTACTGAAAGGAATCCAAAAGATAAATACAGACGTACCATCTCAAAGACAACCCATCCACAATGAAATTTTTCATTCACTATCCGATTTATTAGATACAGCTCCTTTTGAACACATGAACAATATGGTAATAAAAACAGCCATCTACTTAGCGTTCTATGGGTTTTTATGTCTAAAAGAATTTACCACTAGAAATGTAACAGCCACAGAATACATGGAAACTGCTGAAATTCACAAAACCTTAGAATATTATGTAATATCACTTAATTATTCCCAAACTAGCCCTATTGGACATACAGTCAATATACTTCTATTCCCTACTTACAATAAATGGTGCCCCGTAAAAGTTCTGGACACTTATTTTAACACTCTCGAAAAACAACCACACCAACCATTACTAGAACTTCACGGATCCATCCTTACTACGTCTAAATTCATGCTTTATGTTCGTTTACTGTTAACTAGGCTCGGTCTAAAGGCAAACCTTTTCACAGGACATTTCTTCTACATGGGGGCAGCATCTTCCGCTTACTCCAACCACATTCCAGCTCATATCATCAAAGCTAAGGGACGCTGGAAATCTTCCGCTTATACTCTTTATATTCCAAATCTTCCAAAGCTTTTCGCAACTTGTCCAAATAAGTGATGATTCTTATATGAATATCATTTTTGTATGGTACACCTCTTTTTGCCCTCTTTTATTACAGGCCTACTGCATTGTCGGTTCTGGCACACCACAACCGACTGGTTTTATTTGAAATATGTTTATTGGTTATAGATTATGCGATTATTATCACGGCAAGATTGCCCCGACTACAAAAATATACATATACACACACACACAAACACACACACACACATTGTCAGGGTACTTATATCGGCAGATATTTTGTGCTATGATAGAAATTAAAGTGTATATTGTCTAAATCATTCTGAACAGAGCAGACTCCATTTTGTTATCTTCAAGCTAACAAAAGACACAAGATTTCTATCCTTTCTGTAAAACTAACCACTTTGCCAGAGCTAAAGGAATGCTTAGTATATACAAACCTGTAGATAAGAGATGAGAACGGGGGATGGACAGACTGTCTAAATGCTAATGGAATATAATCAATTCTAAACCCAGACATTTGTGACAGAGAAGATTAAATAATTTAATTTTACTTTCGATATTGTATAACGTCCCATTGTAAGTTTAGGGGTCATATTTAGTTATAACTGTCATATTAGAAATTATAGCAGAATTTGCAAGACACATAGTCTGAATAAAGTCTAAAAAAAACTCTTTAAACTGACAGAAAACGTAAGTTATAGACAACCATAAAGATAAGCTAAATGACGTCAAAATAGCCACCAGGAAAAGTTAACTCTTTCCTGGATAGGAATGTTTAGTGGGACGAGACTGCCCTCTATAGACCAAATACTTAAATTGCTATCTGGAAGGTAACCACACCTCCAGTTTTCTATTGGTCTATCACCTAGTGAATTTTTCCCTTTAAAAGTTAAGACAAAGGGAAGAGAGAGAGAAGAGGTATGCAAAGGGAATACAAAAGAAGCAAAGAAGCAAAGAGGTGAGCAGTCGGGGGCAATGCAGAGAAATCCATGACAGATATCCACTCCAGGGCACTCAGAATTTCTTACACACCGATCACACATCCATTCCAGTTCCTTAATCTAAATTAATTAAAAATTTCTAATAGCATGATATATGACTAGATAAATCACGATCAGATTTCAATATTTAGAAATCTTAGTTAAATAAGAAGTACATAATTATAACCATTCCATTCTGCAGATGGAATTAGAATAATGATGTATTTATGTGATTTATCACATGTTAGCATATCGTGATATGTATCCAGGTGTATTGATTTGCTCTAAAATAAGATAAAATATCTTTTTAGGCAAGTTAAAATTCTGCTTATAGAACATGGTAGATTACTCTTATTGGATGGTTCCAGGAAATGACTAATGAGCTGGTTTAAATGTTATTTTATTTAAAATTACATGAGAATAGATCTTAATTACCTAGGAGGTCTAGCCAGCATTGAAAGGGTTATTCTAACTGTTAGCTAAAGTTTTTATGGCTATTCGCTCGAAGCTTCCTCTGTGTGAAACTTTCACTTTCTTTCTGTGAAGTACAGTCATAAATCTTGTTTGACAATTGGCTGTGTTAGCCATTGGGAGATGTTTTTACATTGCCATTGTATTGCATACTATGTTATACTGAATACTTATTGATTATTATCACGCATGTTACATATTATTATTATTTAATTTGTCACAATAAATTATATTTATTTTTATAACAAATTGTGATTTTATTTATATGGAATACATTTCACATACACGATAACGATCTTTGGGATCTGAGAATTGAAATAGTGGGCAATTCTCAACTGTTTACTATTATTATCCCATAAATATCCCCACAACATGCAACTATGTGAATATTATCAACAATCAAATTATCTGACCCCTGATCAATCAGGCTTTTGTCCAAATCACTCAACTTTGACTGCCCTCTTAAAAGTTTGCAATGACATCTAAATTGGCATGGAACAAGGAGACTTAATTGGAGCTATTTTCCTTGATTTTGCCAAGGCCTTTGACACATTAGACCATGGCATTCTTTTTCAAAAACTTAAAAACTCAGGCATTGGTGATCGTCCGCTAACCTGGTTTCGATCGTATGTTTCAGACCGATGGCAATATATGGCCATTTCTGATAGCATTTCCCTCCGTCTTCCAGTCACGTGTGGTGTTCCCCAAATCTCCATACTCGGCATGCTATTCACATTATTTATAAATGATCTGCCTAACGTTTGCAAATCCTTAACTGTACACATGTACACTGTAATCCACGCTAGAAAAACCCAAGCTTGAGGCTGTGCTCCAAAACCAATTCACAGACGTAGAAAAGTGGATAGCGCATAAAAAACTCTTCCTAAACACTGACAAAACCATTACAATGATCTTTGGAACTGTACCTAAATTGCGTAAACTACAAAATCAACAATTGTGTATCAGAACAAATTCAAATAGCACACTGAGAGCAGTCTGGTCTTTTAAATATCTAGGTATGTTGCTAGACCCCAATCTATCTTTTGGCCTTCACATTGAAAAAAATCTCTTCAAAGCTTTACCCAAAACTAAGTGCCCTGAAACTCAGAAACAAATCCTGCTTAAGCCCTACAGTAAGGAAATTGGGGATGTAGTGTATGCACCCGCATCGCAAACCCACCTTAATAAACATAATCCGTTATATAATTAATTTTGCCACTTTGCACTAGAATGTAATTAATCAAAAAAGGGAGAGTGAGTGAAGTTGGACTAGCCAGCTCCTACACGCTCCAAATAGGTTACTAGAGGTATATAAGGGGCTTGACCCCAGATAATGTCAAAAAGAGAGCAAAAAAATGAAAACTGAATGTGGGGAACACTCCCATCCCATGGGTGTGGACCAAATTCGTTTCCAAATATATACCTCAAAATGTGAAAATCACATATAAAGGGTAGGGGGAGGGGAAAGGGATTAACCTTTATTGAAAAACAAATACAATTAAAGTTAAAAAATTGGCTACAATAAGTGCCAATATACAATAGGACCTAGAAGGTGGGCAAATATGGTATCCTAGAGTTAATTCTGATGAGGAGTCAAAAAGCTCCAAAGTATAGGTATCTGAGTAAAACAGAAAAACGAGGAGGGGCAGGGGAGAAAAAACAGGAAATATTCATATAGGTACTATAAACCCCTGTATTGGAGGTGTTAACACAGAAGTTGTGTATATAGCACTATATACATGCAGGTACATTAGCTTGTCATGGGGAGTAAAAAAAAATGCTATCAGAAATGGCCATATATTGCCATCGGTCTGAAACATACGATCGAAACCAGGTTAGCGGACGATCACCAATGCCTGAGTTTTTAAGTTTTTGAAAAAGAATGCCATGGTCTAATGTGTCAAAGGCCTTGGCAAAATCAAGGAAAATAGCTCCAATTAAGTCTCCTTGTTCCATGCCAATTTAGATGTCATTGCAAACTTTTAAGAGGGCAGTCAAAGTTGAGTGATTTGGACAAATACAGGGGTTTATAGTACCTATATGAATATTTCCTGTTTTTTCTCCCCTGCCCCTCCTCATTTTTCTGTTTTACTCAGATACCTATACTTTGGAGCTTTTTGACTCCTCGTCAGAATTAACTCTAGGATACCATATTTGCCCACCTTCTAGGTCCTATTGTATATTGGCACTTATTGTAGCCAATTTTTTAACTTTAATTGTATTTGTTTTTCAATAAAGGTTAATCCCTTTCCCCTCCCCCTACCCTTTATATGTGATTTTCACATTTTGAGGTATATATTTGGAAACGAATTTGGTCCACACCCATGGGATGGGAGTGTTCCCCACATTCAGTTTTCATTTTTTTGCTCTCTAGAATGTAATTAGTTTACCCACCACTGTGACATGTTAAAAGAGCTAAACTGGCTGTCACTAGAATCCCGACTCACTCTCCATCTTTCCAGCCTTGTGCATAAGAGCATTTCAGGGAAGCTCCCACTGGATCGGAGGTTATAGGAGGTGGGAACAGCCAGGTAAAGCATTCTACCCTACCTGAGTAGAATGCTCTCCCTGGCTGTTCCCACCTCCTATAACCTCTGATCCAGTACTAGCACAATATTTAGCATTCCGCAATACAAAAATAAAGTGGCTCGATCCTCCATTTCCTACAGAGCACCGCAATTATGGAATAACCTGAGGGACACAGTCAAATTTTCAATTAATCTAAAATCTTTTAAGAGATCTATGGCAGTATACCTCAGCACAGAATGCCCCTGTCGTGGTTGAATATATGTATTACCTGTTATGTGTATATATATAGTTTGTATATTGTATTTTTGTAATATTTTATCCTATTGTAACAATGCAATGTTTTATGGACAAAGACCCAGGACATACTTGAAAATGAGAGAAATCTCAATGTATCAATCCTGGTAAAAATAAATATATATATATGTATTTATGTGTAAATAAAGGCCAGGGTTAATTTCGAGCCTTGTTAACAATAACCGTACGTATAACATGAACTTAGAGGTAGTGAGGATAGCCTGTGAAGTGACAGTAGCAGAAGAGATGCGATATTTGGTACGGTGAGGAGGAAGGAATCGAAAACCTTCACCGGGCACAATATATTTTTCGGGGGATAGTATGGAATGTGGACGCGTTGACCCAGTTGACTCGTTTTGGTCATGGGTAGAGTCAGTTTGTAATGATCTTGATATTTAATTAGGTAGGAGCTTTGAAGGCAACCTTGTGCGTTGTGTTGGCCACTGATGGTGAATTCTTGTGGCCTCAGGAAGCCGTAAAAGTCCAGATAAATACAGTTTTTAATGACCGAGTTAGTGAGGGGTTTGAAAGGGGCTGAACCTAGCAAATCAGACATATTTTTGATACCCTTTAGTATAGCCTCATTGGCTAGGATGAAAGGAAACTGGTGTTGTTGTGAAAGCAGAGAAACATGTCATGTTGGGTGTCAGTCAGGCGTAACTTGATGGTATAGTGAGATAGCCTAAATTGAAGGTGGCAAAAAAAGTAGTGAACGCAACCAGAGACATAATAACCAACATTATGTAATGAAGGACCATTTACCTGTGACGTGAATAGTAATGGAGAGACTTGGTGACAGCAATTGCTGCAAGATCATTAAGGGCACAACTTGAAATACCTTAGAACCTGCAGGAGTAATACAGAGTTCATTGAAATAGCAGAATCTGCCAGACACGTGAGCCCTACAAGGGCTAAGGAAATTGTTGTAAACATGTACGTGACAACTAATATATACCTTGCAAACAAGTGAGGGGTAACACGAGCGACTTAGACTAAACCAGGTAGCATGAATTAATAGCACTGAGGCATATAGAAAAATTCTAATAATGCAGAAACTCTGGAAAGTAAGGGAATCGTGAACCTGTCACATGTATAAGCCCCTGTTGCCTGAAAATAATGGGATAACCCGGAGACAGATAAGTGAAGAACGTAGATAAGTGATTAATATAGTGAGGGTCTAGTTGATAAAACCAACTTATATAGAAGAAATAATAGAGTAGAAAGGGTTGAGAACTGGAAATGTATCAATACTGAAGAAAACCAAAAGAATAGCATAGGTAACTAGTATCAGTATCAACAAGAATATACAATGAAAAGTATCTACATGGACCATAACGGTGGACAATTCAAGCTAACAAATGTATGAGATGTAAACCAACAACCCCTAATTAGTATAACTAAACCCAGGGCCGTCTTTAAGGAGGGGCAAACGGGGCAGCTGCCCTGGGCCCAGTTACTCATGGGGGGCCCAAAGCAGCTGCCCCATGGGCCCCGCCGCCTGCAATAATTTTTTTTTTTTAAATATTTTCCTACCTAATGGGCCCGTGGTGCTAGTATTGCGGCTGCACCGGGGCCCGCACACTAAGGGGGCCCACCGGGTGGCCCAAACCCTTAGGGCCACTCAGTGAGCATGTTCCAGCAGGGGTCCGGTCGGCACTGTGGCCCTTTAACAGCGCGACCGGGCCCTTGCTTAACGGCTGCATGGGAGGAAGTGACATCCGCGAATCACTTACCCCCACGTCACAGACATCGGGCCGCGCGGGAGGCTGCTGAGCCAGGATCCAGAGAGCAGGGGGAGCAAGCAGAGCCAGATCCCCAACTACCCCAGCCAGCACACTGGACCCCAGGGAAGGAAGCCTCTTGCAAAGGTAGGAAACTGAAGAGTGTCTGTCTGTGTGTGTCAGTATGTTTGTCTGTGTGTCAGTATGTCTGTCTGTGTGTGTCAGTATGTCAGTGTGTGTCAGTATGCATGTGTGTGTGTCAGTATGTCTGTGTGTGTGTCAGTATGTATGTCTGTGTGTGTGTCAGTATGTATGTCTGTGTGTGTGTCAGTATGTATGTGTCAGTCAGTATATGTCTGTGTGTGTGTCAGTCTGTATGTCTCTGTGTGTGTCAGTATGTATGTGTGTGTCAGTTTGTGTGTCTGTATGTATGTCGGTGTGCCAGTCAGTATGTCTGTGTGTGTGTCAGTATGCATGTCTGTCACAGTGTCAGTATGTCTGTCACAGTGTCTGTGTGTGTGTGTGTGTCAGTGTGTATCTGTATGTTGTCAGTATGTATGTATCTGTATGTGCCAGTGTGTATACCTGTGCATGTATCTGTATGTAGTCAATGTGTGTATCTGCATGTGTGTCAGTGTTTGTATCTGCATTTGTCAGGTTATGTATCTGTGTGTCTGTATGTTGTCATTGTGTGTGTCTGTGTATCTGTATGTTGTCAGTGTATCTGCGTGTGTGTGCATCTGTGTGTCTGCATCTGTGCCAGGTTGTGTGTCTGTATGTGTGTGTGTCAGTGTGTGTAAATGTGTCTGTATAGCTGCATCTGTATGAACAACAAAATTATATATAACCACACCAGTGTATTCATAAACCAACACTACACATAAATACATACTTGCATTTAAATGCCATCTCCACATACAAACACACCTCTACATTCACACAAACATACTCCATACAAAAACATGCTTACACTCAAACACACAAATACTGCTCAGTGCTAAATACAACCCTGCATGCAGTGATGAGTCCCATGAGGGTTGTATTTAAGTATAGTGAATGTATATACAAGTTAGTTTACATTAGTGAACCATATGCGTAGGCCCAAGTTGGGCTTGACATGATTGATCCAGTCAATAGCGACACTTAGCCATGTTTGGGGCCAATACATATAATATAAGTTGATATGTTCCAGTAAGGAGCCTAATACTGGAAGCTGAAGAAGGCTTCGTTGTGAAGCTATGTATTAATGAAATGCTGAATATGATAGTAGTGAAATTCGCCCTGAAAGAACAAACATACAGTAGTTAGTAGAAACCAATTAAATCAGCCATGGCGACTTCTATGAGTACGAGGTAGGGCTGGCTCAACTTAAAGATGACATATTTTAGTATTATAATGATGTTGTCACAATATGTCTGATAGGTGTGGCATCGCAACTTATCTACATCCTAATTCACCTATTAGTGTTAAAACTTTCAGACAGAAACACCCTCTGCAGGTGTTATGGCTTACTTAGCTGATTAGAGTGGGACACTGTGAGCCTAGAATATTGCACCTTTTCACAATATTCTAATTTACTGAGATTGGGGATTTGGGGCTTTCATGAGCTGTAAGCCATAATCATCGCACTTAGTATGACAAATCACGACTTGAACTAACTTGCTTTGCATGTAATGCGTCTATCTCATATATTAGTTTCCCCTTTTACGTTGCATTACTGAAATAAATTAACTTTTGCACGATATTCTAATTTTTCAAGTATCACCTCTACATACAATTAACTTACCCACCACCATCCACTCCCTGTCAGCCCGGTCTGGAGCTCGCGCGGGTTCCGCCGACATCATCGCGTGCGTGTGTGAAACATCAACGTCATTACCTCATCACGCAAGACAGCATTCCATGGCATCATCGGGAGGACATTGCTATAGAAACAATATACAAAATACTATGACATAATTATAAAATATACCAAACTTCACAATAGCCAAAATTGAGTAATACTGGGGCTTACTGGATTAATAATAATTGAATCCACAGCAATCTCAGAATAAATGCATTACATATAAATTTCACATTGTAAAAATATAAACCCATTAGTGGGTCTAAACATTGAGAAAACTATAAATACCCCTCTTCTGACGTTCCATAGCAAAATATCTAAATCCAACTTGATATTAAGGGTAACTTAATATCCCATACCCCATATTGCTTAAATACTACATGGATCCTAATTACTAATGGGACAGAAAGTATACCCAGAGGAGGCTATAAAACAGGCAAGGAATACACCAAAGCACTGTATACAAAAAACTATACCTGCTAACTTATTAAATAGAACCATACATATGCATATACACAATGAATGGATTGAAGCCAAGCGCTTTAGGGAACATGTGCTAAGTAGTTATCCTATTGGATAAAAAAAACAAAGAAAAAGTTACCTGCACTCTCTCCTAAATCCCTATGTATATTTAAACAACTGGTGGCCATTTAGTTACTCGAATGGCCCGTGTACGGTGGTCGTTGCTGCTGCCCAGGAGTGAGGAGTGATGGGAGTGAGCACAGGACTTTTTTTGTATTTGTATTCACTTTTTGTATCACACAGCTAAGTTACAATGCTGCCGCTCATCCCATGTATTCCCTATTAAGGGTTAATAAGTATATAGGGGTATATATCAAAAATACCCCTCTCTGTCACATTAGAGATATATTTGCCAGAAGCTCAAGGAAACAAGGTGAAAGGTCAGTGTAGGAACCCACCTGTGGAGGGTCTGCCTTGACGTTGGCAGGCGGGCATTACTTCCAATGGCCATTGGAGTTAAGATCAGTCTCTGTTTAGCTGAGGAATTCCCAGTAACCAAACCTATTGGGTTATTCTTCCAGTTGGAGAACAGAGAACATGGACTTCGCATGTGTCCTAAAGCAGTGAGAACATACATGCAACAAGCGGTAGGCACTATAGCTGCAGGTACCTTCATTGAAATTATTGCACACCTGTGATTTCCCTAAATATACAATAGAACGACCAAGCTTATCCTTTACTGATTTGTCGGACCTGGCTCTGGCTCCTGGGAAAGCCATAGAAGGAGAGGTATCAGGTAAGATCCCACAGTAATCCGTGGCATGCGAGGTGGATGCACAGATTGCACAAGCTGGTGTCTTCAGTCCAGTGAAGTGCCTGCCAAACAGCTCAGTGTCCATCTGGCTCTGATCAGTTTTGATGTTGAACTGAGCCAGAATGGCAGACGCTTCACTGAAAAGGACTGGTGGTAATCATAAAATGATGTACCACCGTATGTATTACCTAAGTCCACCAGCTTATGCAAGTAGAGGTTCAGCTCCTCTCTCCTATGAGGGTGTACAGAGCATATGACATCCCTATCAATCCCAAAAGCAATAACGAAATCCGGGATAGACCATTTCTTACTCAGTCTAGGGTCCCTAGATTGCAATACAATGGATATATCACCATATGCGTACGTGCGATTCTCCACTATATCTTGAGAGGCAATGAGTAGTGAGATGAGATTAACATCTTTGCCTTCCAGGATATTTTTTTTTAGGCTCGCAGGTACCATATGGGCCGGGTTGACGACATTGGTTTCTGATCCTGTCGGTATGTTATTACCAGCTTGCAACTGTGGAGAACCAGGAAGTTCAGCAGCAAAGGACCCAGATGATGCTAGGGGAAGGCTACGAGCCTCAATTCTATCCAGCCTATTATTAATCTTTCCCATAGAGGCTACGAGTGAGGCCACCATAGTGTGGAGATCCATGGTGCCTGAACCACTCGTTCCTTCTCCTGCCCCTGTGTTGTCAGTATTTGTCTGTAAGTTTCACTTTCCTGCCAGTAGCTGGGAAAGGGATATTGCGTCTGCGAAGTTCCGCCGTGTTGCGGAGAATGGTCCATGACCGGATCGATGCAGGGCTACTGTTATCGCCTTTACGTGTAGGTGAAATGGACCTGACAGGAGTACTGGGGAGAGATAAATTGTCCGCTTCTTAAGGGATCTGAGCCATACTAAAAAAAAAAAAAAAAAAAACAAGCATTAATCAGAAAACTGGTTGTTTTTTCTGGCTGGATAACTAGTGCCAAGTGGCGAAACAATTCACTAGGTTGGTGACAGGTGGGGTCCTGATAGTTGCCAAGCGGCTTGAGAGGCTCTATGTGTTGGCACGAGGGGATTTGTTAGCCTCTCGTGACTTTTAAAGCAAAAGACAGTTTGGGAGTGACAGGGGAGGCCCTCTCTATGCAACCGTGCAAGGCGGCTATTTATGATTTGGCCCGAGGGGCGAATTTTACCTCAAGCATGGAGGATGGGTGTTGGCCTCGTGGGACCACTGTAAAATGAGGCAAAGAGGCCAGAAATGCTCCTACTAGTGGCCCTCAAGACCTCATCCAGCCAGTTAACCTAAAAACCCAAGGGTGGGGGGAACATTGTGGGAATAAATAGGCAAAACGTAACCTTAAACCCACTTGTGTGTTTGTTTAAGTCAGAATATATGTGTGTATTCACCATTTAGCTTGTAACATGTATTTCAATTCCTGGTGCAATCACCAGCTTTGAAACACAACTCAAAAAGAGGTGCAAATTGCAATGCCAGTGATCCACTCATGGACAGCTGTTTTGTTGTTATTTCAACTCATCAGCATGAGATAGGTGGCATTGCACCTCTTCCTGAGTTGCATTTCAAAGCTGGTGTATACAGCAGATACATACCCCAAATAATCTATGTATAAAGTGGAATTATGGGGCAAAAATGTGGTTCTTTGTTGAGCTCAATTGCATATGCCTACACAGAATCCCTTGCAGTATTGAGAGCACTGTTAAAGTGAGATTGCTGTGGGAAAAGCAAGTCTTATGGCTTGCCTGGTGTGTGTATTTGTGTTTAACATTGCATTAACTATCCACTTTTTTCAGATGGAAGGGGTTTACACACACACACACACACACACAATAAAAATTCAGCAAGTTAGCCATGTTTACAGAACAACTATTATTGCCTTTTAGAAGCTGCATGACAGGCAGCTGAAATTTTAGAAGCTGCAAGACAGGCAGTATTTCAATTCAATTTTTAGCCACTCATGAAAACTCCATTCCACATGACATCTTTTTTCATCCTCTTGCAATGATTAACAGCTGGTCACCTGCTCCATATTAATGCTCCAAATTTAGAACATCATGTTTTCAGGTTCAATTCCAGGAACCATGTACCCTTACTGGAAAAGACTGTATTAGTATTTGTATGTGTTGCAGGCAAATAGTCATTTCAGGCAAATAGTTTTACATTTTTATTATAGGTTTTCTTTTTCTCTCTGATTTCAAAGCCATATGCATAAAAAACAGGCAACCCTGCTAGTCAATAGGTGCCAAGAAGTGTGTAAAGTGCTAAACAACATACACCCAGCACCTGGGACAGTGGCTTCTGGTATCGAATAGATTCACAGGCACCCATAAAAGTGGCTCCTGCTCACCAAAACAAGCCCAAGTACCATTGGAAAGTGGCCCAGGTAGCCCTAGGGTCACAGACAGCCCAGGAAAGTGAACCCTGCTTACCAAATACTTGACCACTTTCACAGGTTGCTTGATTTGTCTATTAGTTAAAAAGGTACTCCAACCTCCATGATCATTTATGCTTTTAAAAGCACACGTTTAACCCTTTCCTTGCTGGGTGGGCATGAGGTGGGGGAGGGGGAACTATAGTGTAAGCCTGTAAGTAAAACAACTTTGCATTACTTACACCATGGGTGTCCAACCTTTTGGCTTCCCTGGGCCGCATTGAGCGCTGACGAATTGTCTTGGGCCACACATAAAAGCTATAAGATAATTAATTTAAATAATGAAACTTAAAAACCCATTTTATTAATTATGTTTAGGAGATAACTTCCTTATTTGTTATCCTTTTGTGCAATATATATATATATATATATATATATATATATTTTATGTTAATATATATTTTAACATATTTAAGGATACCAAATTAGTGCGCTATCTACTAAATACATACACATGTATATGCATATGGACACACACACACAATCACAGATCCACACACATACTGTGGTGGAATCTCAGTAAAAATACATTTACTAGGACAAGATTGCCATGTGGCATATGTGTAAATGTTGGTGTATCAGTTACACGTAGCTAAGATACAATCAACACTGTATTGAGCAATTTCAGGAATGCAGAAACTGAAAACACTTCCCCTCCTCCATTCTTCTGGGTGAGCCATGTGGTCTAACAGGTAAGGGAAGTTAGGCTTTGTTCAGCTGATTGTGTAAAGAGTATATGTGGGTAGAGTTAACTATAGGAGGAGCTATATGTCTATATTATGCATTTACACAGTCAGTTCTGGGCTCAGATCTTGTTGTATTTTGGTGACATTAGTCCCTCTGAGCCCCGGTCGGTGAATCGAATAAAGAATCTCTTCCTTCCTGAAGAAACCTGTGTCCACTTCTCTGTGCTTGGCTTCCGTCAGTTTCTCCGGTATCATTTGGTGCATTGGGCCGGGAAGCTCATCGTTCAACGGTAGCTGAGAAGCAGAGGCGTGAGACGGTCTATCTTTGCCCACATTCTCTACGGCTGCACCCCTGAACTTCTGCGTGGACCTCCTTTCGTCTCGGCGCCACTGGTCTGTTGTCCAGGAGATCATCGGCCTCTACGTAGTAAGTGCTGGGGTGCCCCCGTCGATGAGTGTGAACCCAGGTTCAGGAACGAGGAGGTAAGACGACTACTGTTTTAGACGGTGGACCCACTAGGGGTATTGGATACCGATTGTGCGGTAGGCCCATAAGGGGTTATTTGTGTATGGAATCTGCCCCCTCCAGTGGAGGGAAGGAGCGAAGGCGCACCGCTCAATTAAACGCCCTTTAGTAAGCCCGTTTAATTTTGGTTTGGAGTCAGGCGGGGTTCTGGTGTAAATAGCCCTAGCCGGACACCGGTGTCTTGTCTAGACTAGCGTTCTAGGGTGTATATTTTGTTCGCTAGGTCGGAGGGACCGGGAGACTAAGCGGCGTCTGTGTAAATTCGGTCCGCTAGATCTCAACCTATCCTGGCTAAGTGGGAAGGCGTGTAAATTTGGAACCCACTAGATTTTTGATAGAGTAAATAGACTAAAAGGGTGCTGTTGTAAATTCCGCCCTCTAGTTCGCTATATGTGGTGTTTGGGCAGCGTGGCTAACCAAAACGGATGTAAATTGTTTTAGGTAGTCCATCAAGGTACTGGCCAATAGATTAGTTGGGAATTGTAAATGTGTTAAAGATTGTTGTAGTAGAGTGTATATCTTGCCAGATAGCGTGAGCTCTGCCGTCTAGCGAGAGTGTGAATAGTGTGTAACTGTATTATAGCGTACGGTACCATAACCATGTATAATAACTACTGATATTGTAAATAACTACTAATAACTGTCGTCTATGTTGTATGTTTAACACCATAACCACTACTAATTGAACTGTGACTTTAAATTGTACTCTAACCAATGCTAACCGTACTATAACTACTGTTTGTAAAGACGATGTTACTGGGGTGTGTTATAGACGGGTAATTCAGATATAGGGAATTATAGCGTCGGTGACTGTATAGTTTCACCAAAGGGCACAGTATTAGTTACTTACTGACTGGTGTAACAGCTGTGTGTGTACGGGAATTCCCTGTATGTTTTGTTGTATGAGTTTGACCTAGTAACTGTGCCACATGGTGCTGTTGCCAGGGAAACGAGTGTGACTGTTGGAGGTGTGTTTGTTGTGTTTCTTTGAATTAGACGCTCCGTTGCTAAGTATGGATGCGCCAGAATTCAAAAATGAATAATCCCTTAGAATGTATGCTAAATAACTTTAAAAAGAGATATAATGTGTGTGATTTTGGGGTTAAATTGGCTCCGAATCACCTGACTATCTCTGTGGTAATCTGTCTTGATTTAAATCTAGTGCAGCGTGTACATGTGTATCTATTATGTTTGAATTCTATGACCAGTTTCCATATTTTGACTGTTTAAAACAGTTTGTGTTACTAGATGGTTACCAAAAACTGGTTTGTCCATCCCCAATGGAATCTGACCCATCTGACCATCCCTCAACTAAATTCTTTAGCAAGAACTGGTGCAGCAGGTATGTCCACCTGTGCTCTCTGTGCCTACCTACTCCCCAACTGGTTCTTGTACCCTGAGGCCATTTTTGGTGGAAGGGTATTTTAGTGTTTTTTTATTATTATTGTTCAGTTTTATTATTAGCAGTCAAAATTGTGAGGAGAATTCTTAATAACAGTAACTCTGATCCACTGAATCAGATAATTCTCAGCAATTACACAATACCATAACCATTGACAACACCATAACCACTGAAAACACCATAACCACTGATAATACCATAACCACTGAAAACACCATAACCACTGACAATACCATAATCACTGACAACACCATAACCACTGACACTACCATAATCACCGAAAACACCATAACCACTGACATAACACTATAATTAGTGAGCCTTGTGTGCCTTTAGTAACAGTAAATTAGTTTTGAAATACAACTGGATGAAATGGTCAGTGGTATAGGACGCTGGAATACACTTTTACCATTTTTGGTTACTGGTCAGGCTCCTCCTAGCCCTGTCCGAAACATTTTGTTAACCATGTTACTGACCAGTAAAATTAATTTATCCATTTCCACCTACCTCACCACTTCCCGACCGGAACCTAGGACTAAACAACCCTATCTAAGTCCCACCCTAACCTGACAAATGACCGGTGCCCTCCAACTTTGACATTTACAAATGCCACTGCAGCTTACCCCTGGTCCCCCACACATTGATATTAATGGTCAATTACAGTTGGCAGACCCTGTATTTGTTTATGTCCCGTTCACCATGACTGATCTGTTTAATTGGAAGACCCATAATTCCTTTATGAAAGCCGACGAGTCACCTAGTGCTTTCTATGAGAGATTGCTGGAGTCATATAGATTATATACTCCTTTTAATCCAGAGGCCCCTGAGAACTCTCGAATGAACAACTCAGCATTTGTCAGCCAGACCCAAGGTGATATCAAAAGAAAATTGCTAAAGTTAAAGGGATTTGTAGGAATGTCCATATCACAGTTAATGGAAATTGCAAGTCAGGTGTATATGAACAGGGAGATTGAAACAAAGCAGGAGGAAGAACGTAAAATGAGGATGAAGGCAGATATGCTAGCTGTAGCTATCATAAGTGTAGAGAGACAGGGAAGGGAGGTGAATAGAGGAGTTGAGAATAGGCTGAGTAAGGGAGGAAGTAGGAATCACTGTGCGTATTGTAGAGAGGAAGGATATTGGAAAAGTGACTGCCCACAGAGGGAATATAAAGCAAGTTATAGATAAGACAAGAGAGAAGGTTACGAGATGGTTACAGAGGTGGCTATAGAGAAAGTCTTGGAGGGAATGACAGTAGTAACAGAGGAGGTGTTCAGGGAAGTAGATACTATTCCCCTACCCAGAGATTAAGGGATAGAGAAGATAGAGATTTTGTCGGACTGGCTGACACTGTCATGGAAGACTATTGATACCGACTGGGCTCCATCCCCCTTTAGCCGAGTGCAGCCTATGGTCAATGTATCAATAGAGGGAAAGAGGAGCTCTTTCATGATTGACACTGGTGCTGAGTACTCTGTGGTAACTAACCTAGTTGCTCCTCCTTCAGGAAGACTATAATTATGATAGGAGCTACTGGGAAAAGCGCTGCTAGACCAATTCTCAGGAGTCATACTTGTATTCTAGGAGGCCATTTTGTTAAGCACCAGTTCCTATATATGCTGGAGTGTCCAGTTCAGCTTCTAGGACGAGATCTATTATCAAAGCTTCAAGCCCAGATAACTTTTAAACCCAACGGATCAACATCTCTGAAGTTGATCACCAGGCATAATATCAGTATCGGTGCGAAGGGAAGAAGAATGGCACTTCTACTCTATAATAACAAATACAGACCCTAAGAGTGATGAATCCTTATTTGACATTTCAAGAATATGGACAGAGAATAATCCTCCAGGACTTGCTCGCAATATTCCACCAATACACATTGAATCAAAGCTTGGAGTGTATCCTGTTAGCCTTAGTTAGTACCATATATTATAGAGGGCTAAGGAAAATATACAAACCTATGTGGATAAGTGTGTAAAGTATGACATCCTAAAATTCTGTACCTCCCCTTGGAACACTTCATTATTACCTGTTCAGAAGCCGGGATCAGATGAGTATCATCCTGTACAAGATCTAAAAGCAGTTAATAATGCAGTAGTCAATATACACCCAGTGGTACCCATCCCCTATAATCTGCTTGCTTTAATACCAGGTGGGGCAACCTACTATACCTTCCTAGACCTCAAATATGCTTTCTTTTGTTTCTGGGGTACTGCTGAAAAATTATGTATGGGCATCCACCTTCCATACTTGGTAACTTAAGGGGGGATTTGATTCAGTTGGGAGAAGGAATTACCCGGCAGCAGGTTGTAGAGTTGGGTAAAACTATGGAGGAGGTACAGAAATGGGTACAAGATAGATTACCTGTGAATATTTATCCACCTGTTCATTCTTACTATCCAGGGGATCAAGTGTGGATAAAAGAATGGAACACTGTTCCATTAGGTTCCAAGTGGAGAGGTCCCTATGTTGTTCTTTTATCTACCCCAACAGTTGTAAAGGTTGTAGAAGTGACTCCGTGGATTCATCACTCTAGGGTAAAAAAACCAGCGGCAGATTCCTGACAAGCTACCAGATCCAGAGAACCCTGCAAAATCCGGTTAAAGCGCACGACTCAGTCGGAGTGACGAGGAGATATTGGGATTACAATTGTATTTAAAGAGATTAGTACGTGAGTGTTTTGACGGCCATAATAAAGCCTGACCACTCACCCACGTGTCATAGCCAGGGTGTCTCGAAGGGACCTCTGTGAAGAAGAGCAGAACTCCATTCCTTGCAGCCCTTACATCCTGGAAGCTGAGGTGCCATCGCACGGACGAAGACTGAGGATGAAGACGTCGAAAGAAGTGTTTTTGATAATATGTATTTTTGTGTCTTTTTATATTCAGGAAGGTAGAGGTACCGACACTCCTAGCTGTGAGGTTTGCATTAAGACTACTATAACAGGTAATCATGTTTCCCAGACCCTAATTTGGCATTCACAATATGAGTGTAAGGGATATGTGTCTAGGTGTAGATACCTAGGTATAGAATATAGTGTATGCCATTTAGGAGTAGGAGAACCTAAGTGCTTCAATCCGGAGTATCAACCCCGTACAATTTGGTTGACCCTCAGGAATGGAGATCCACAGGGGACCCTAATAAATAAAACTGTATTAGAAACCATACATTCTTCGGGTGTTCTGCTATTTGATGCATGTAAAGCGGTATCAAGTGGTAGAAAGCCGTGGAATGTATGTGGGGATCTTAAGTGGGAGAGAACGTATGGGTCTAACGATAAATATATTTGTCCCAGTAGTAAAAACAAGTATGTAAGTCCAAAATGCCCAGATAAGGATTATAATTATTGCCCATATTGGTCTTGTGTGAGGTGGGCAACTTGGGGACAGACAGCAGATAAGGATATGATTGTTACTAAGTTGCCTACCAAACCGTATTGTAAATCTATGGAATGTAACCCAGTCCATATACTCATAAATAATCCTGAACAATTTTTAGATAGGTTCGGTAACTTATTTGGGTTCCAAATATATGGGACGGGTTTAGATCCTGGGACAATATTATTTATAGGGATAGAGACCGATACCGTAGCATCCCAAACTCATCAGGTTTTCCATTCTTTTTATGAAGAGATGAGTGTGGAAAATAAGATCCCCCATAATGTGAAAAACATATTTATAGATCTAGCCGAAAACATTGATGGTAGTCTTAATGTAACCAACTGCTATGTGTGTGGAGGTACTAACATGGGAGACCAATGGCCATGGGAAGCAAAGGAGGTAATGTATTCCGGTTCTGAGACAGTTGAACAGTTAATATCTTCTCAAACTGATTATCAAGTGAGTGTTAGAGGTAAATCTGAGTGGCGATTAAAGACCTCCATTATAGGTTATGTTTGCATAGCAAGAAAAGGAATAATGTTTAACACATCTGTAGGAGAACTAACTTGTCTAGGGCAAAAAGCTTATAATGATAGTACAAAAGATACAACTTGGTGGTCAGCTTCAAATGTCTCAGAACCACCTAATCCGTTTTCAATTTATACCAATTTAAAGGATGTGTGGTTTGACCTATCTGCTACATCTAGTTGGAAAAGCCCAGCAAATTTGTACTGGATCTGTGGTAAGAAAGCCTATTCGGAGTTACCACAGGACTGGGAAGGGGCATGTGTATTAGGTATGCTCAAACCATCCTTCTTCTTGTTGCCAATTGAAACAGGAGAGACCTTGAGAGTTAAAGTTTATGATGTGAATCATAAAAAGAAGCTAGCATCCTTGAGTGTAGGTAGCTGGGAAGATAATGAGTGGCACTGGCTACCTTAGCGCGCTTCATTGCCAATAGGAGGGATGTAATATGTGAGGGAACTGGTTAACAGCGAAACTGTATGCCCATGAAGTGTTATTGTATTCTAATACAGGGATTCAAGCCTCATTCTACCATTAGGCAATTATGGATTCCTCTGTAAAGCACATAGCCTTCTTACCAGGTAAACCAGTTGGGCTGTTGATAAAGTCCTCCATTCACTTCCAGTGCAAATAGAAGGAGGTGTATGTGGAAAGTTCAATCTCAGCAACTGTTGTCTGCACATAGATGATGAAGGGCAGGCAGTGGCGGATCTCACAAGCCACATGGCTAAACTGACGCATGTACCGACTTAAGCCTGGAACGGGTACAATTCTAGTAGTTGGTTTGGAAGTAGGTACGAGCAGCTTGGAGGGATCAAGACATCAGTAGGAGGAGTCATGTTGATTATAGTGTGTCTCTTTCTACCATGTTTGGCTCCATTGGTAATTAGGTCCATACAGAGTGTCATAGAGAGCACGACAGAAAGGAAACCAGCTGCACATGTTATGGCTGTTTGCAAGTATGAACCCTTAGCCCAGAGAGAATATATTCAGAATGAGGAGTGCTGAAGGAATTTGTAATGATGCTAAGATGCTTACGAGGTCTGTTCTGATTCATGGCAACCTGAGGTGTAAGCAAACTATGGTTAAGTGATGCATCTGGAATTGTGAAATATCAGAAGCATCAAAGGGGGGAATGTGGTGGAATCTCAGTAAAAATAAATTTACTAGGACAAGATTGCCATGTGGCATATGTGTAAATGTTGGTGTATCAGTTACACGTAGCTAAGATACAATCAACACTGTATTGAGCAATTGCAGGAATGCAGAAACTGAAAACACTTCCCCTCCTCCATTCTTCTGGGTGAGCCATGTGGTCTAACAGGTAAGGGAAGTTAGGCTTTGTTCAGCTGATTGTGTAAAGAGTATATGTGGGTAGAGTTAACTATAGGAGGAGCTATATGTCTATATTATGCATTTACACAGTCAGTTCTGGGCTCAGATCTTGTTGTATTTTGGTGACATTAGTCCCTCTGAGCCCCGGTCGGTGAATCGAATAAAGAATCTCTTCCTTCCTGAAGAAACCTGTGTCCACTTCTCTGTGCTTGGCTTCCGTCAGTTTCTCCGGTATCAATACAAATTACAGATCTATACACAGTCATTTTGGGGCCCCTAACTCAGCTCAGTGTCTGGGCCCCCGGGGCCCGCCTCCAATCCCGCCCACAGGAATACACACACTGATACAAAAGGACACAGATACACACACACACAAGCATATAGGCATACATACTGACACACACATACACAGACACACAGGCATACATAGTGTCAGACACATAATAACATACATACAGACACACATGCATGAGGACATACACATACATACACACTGGCATACATACATACATACTGACAGACATACATTCATACATACATAATGACAAGGGTCCTCAAACTTTTAAACAGGGGGCCAGTTCATGGTCCCTAAGATACTGTTGGGGGCCGGACAATAAACAATATGAACGAATTCATATGCACACACACGCATAAGGACATAAATACACACACACACACACACACACACTGACATACATACATATATAAACAGACAGACACAGGCATATACATACACACAAATACAGCTAATTGTGCTTACCTTTTTGCAGGTGGAAGGCTGTGGCTAATGGGAGTCGGCGTGGCGCCCGCGGCCCGGCTTTCTTCCCTCCCACGTTGTGCGGAGGGGAGGGAGCTTGGAGGAAGTGACGGCCACTTCCTCCCAGCAGTACTTTGCAGCTGCGATTTTTTTAAAGGGGCCCGGTTGCGCTATTGCACGGCCGCAGCGCTGACCGGGCCCCTGAAGATATAGGGCCCACCAGGTGGCCCTAAGTGCATGGGCCACCTTATAGGCCCCAACAGAGTGCGGGCCCCGGTGCAATTGCACCGGCGGCAGTTCCGCCGCTACATGTGGGGCCTGGGCGGCCGACCCCCCCAGGGCCACCGGGCCCGTGACAACCGTCATGGTTGTCACCCCCTGATGGTGGCCCTGCATATACGCACACATAATCACAGATGTACACACACACACAGGGCCGGCCTAAGGCGCCCTGTACGAAATATCAGCACAGTGCCCCCCCCCCCTCCTTTTATCCATGTAGTGTGTGTGTATATATATGAGTGAAGTGATTGTATAGGGAATTTATTAAATTATTAATGATTTTAAAATATTCATTCCTTCTTTCCTGTTGTTACCTAGTTGGGAGAGGGGCATGTTGATCTGAATCTGGTCTGCCCCTCCACTGGTCTGCCCCTCCACTTGCAGTGTCCTGTGGTAATCTGCGGCAGCACTCTGATTATCCTGAGCTAGGAAGAAAGCTACTTATGGTCTGCAGCCAACAGAAGTACTAGACTGCCTCCCCTACATTACAGAGGAGCAGACTAAGTACGTCACATAATACTGTGAGTGGTTTTGCTCTGGAGCTCTGGATTTTACTTATTTACCTTGACCTCTTTGGAAATAAAATTTTGTAGTAATGCACTTCTTCTCCATTTATCACAGAGCTCCACAACAATAAAACTCCCAGTAATGTGGAGCTCTGTGGCATACACTATACCACAATACAAATCTAAGTAATGTGTCTATTAGTGTATCACTGAGCTCCCTAACTATAAAACAGAGTAATGTGCATTTTATATACCAGAGCTCCACTGTAATACATCTCACTATAATATGATGTAATGTTTGTGCTGTCTGTGTATGTCATGACTGTGTGTGATATGTATGCTATGTGTGATATTTGTAATGGGTGTATTAACTGTGTGTGGTATACGTGTATTGGTTGTATGTGATATTTGTGCTTGTTTTTTTGGCTGTGTGTGATGAGTATTTAATTCAGATAAAACTATGCATTTAAGCCTATGTGTGAATGCAGGTGTATATTTTTGCAGAGTTATGTGCACACAGTCCCACAGTCAGATGCACAACATACAGTTATACATATACACTGTCAAATACACAACATGCACACAGTCGCAGGCAGATAGTCGCAGAAACACACAGGTACAGACAGTAACACACATACACAGTTACAGGCAGATTTACACACTCACACACAATTACAGGAAGACAGCCACACATATAGTCTGACTTACACACACACATACTTACATGCAGACAGCCACACACACACACACACAGGCAACCACACACAAACACACACACAGGCAGACATAGAAACATAGAATAGAAACATAGAAACATAGAATGTGACGGCAGATAAGAACCATTCGGCCCATCTAGTCTGCCCAATTTTCTAAATACTTTCATTAGTCTCTGGCCTTATCGTATAGTTAGGATAGCCTTATGCCTATCCCATGTATGCTTAAACTCCTTTACTGTGTTAACCTCTACCAATTCAGCTGGAAGGCTATTCCATGCATCCACTACCCTCTCAGTAAAGTAATACTTCCTGATATTATTTTTAAACCTTTGTCCCTCTAATTTAAGACTATGTCCTCTTGTTGTGGTAGTTTTTCTTCTTTTAAATATAGTCTCCTCCTTTACTGTGTTGATTCCCTTTATTTATTTAAATGTTTCTATCATATCCCCCTGGCTCCTCCAAGCTATACATGTTAAGATCCTTTAACCTTTCCTGGTAAGTTTTATCCTGCAATCCATGAACCAGTTTAGTAGCCCTTCTCTGAACTCTCTCTAAGGTATCAATATCCTTCTGAAGATACGGTCTCCAGTACTGCGTACAATACTCCAAGTGAGGTCTGTACAATGGCATGAGCACTTCCCTCTTTCTACTGCTAATGCCTCTCCCTATACAACCAAGCATTCTGCTGGCATTTCCTGCTGCTCTATTACATTGTCTGCCTACCTTTAAGTCATCAGAAATAATCACCCCTAAATCCCTTTCCTCAGATGTTGAGGTTAGGACTCTATCAAATATTCTGTACTCTGCCCTTGGGTTTTTATGTCCAAGATGCATTATCTTGCACTTATCCACATTAAATGTCAGTTGCCACAACTCTGACCATTTTTCTAGTTTACCTAAATCATTAGCCATTTGGCTTATCCCTCCTGGAACATCAACCCTGTTACATATCTTAGTATCATCAGCAAAAAGACAAACCTTACCATGAAGACCTTCTGCAATATCACTAATAAAAATATTAAAGAGAATGGGTCCCTGAGGTACCCCACTGGTGACAAGCCCAAGCTTCGAATATACTCCATTGGCTACAACCCTCTGTTGCCTGTCACTCAGCCACTGCCTCACCCATTCAACAATATTGGAATCGAAACTTAAAGATTGCAGTTTATTGATAAGCCTTCTATGTACAACAGTGTCAAAAGCTTTACTGAAATCTAGGTAAGCAATATCTACTGCACCACCCTGATCTATAATTTTAGTTACCCAATCAAAAAAATCAATAAGATTAGTTTGGCATGATCTCCCTGAAGTAAACCCGTGTTGTCTCTGATCTTGAAATCCATGTGTTTTTAGATGTTCAACAATCCTATCCTTTAACATGGTTTAACATGGTTTCCATGTGACGGCAGATAAGAATCATTCGGCCCATCTAGTCTGCCCAGACAGGCAGACAGTCACACACACAGGCACAGACACACAGACAGTCACACACGCAGGTAGACAGTCACACACACACACAGGTAGACAGTCACACATAGTTACCTCTGTTCCTTATGGAGGTGGAGGCAGTGCAGCTCCTGAAGACTGTTTTTTTGGGAAAGCAGGGACTCCTTCCTGCTTCCCCTGCAGCAGTTACCCAGCACTTTTAGCTCTGCACCTGCTGCACGGTAAGCACTGACCCCACCGCAATTTTTTTAATACCTACAAACCCATAATCACAGACACACACACACACAATTATAGACCCACACACATTATCACTGACTTACACAAACAAAATCACAGGCATACACACAGACGCCCCCACCACACACACACACACACAATTACTGACAAATCATTAATAAAAATTACATTCATCACTGTGCCAGCTCACTGACACAAACACACATGTTCACTACAGACAAGCTCATTCAGTAGCAAGCACATGCACAAAGAGTCAATTACAAATTAGCTGAAGCTTACCTGACACTGAAGACTGTGGGAGCCATTTCTTGACCTCTTCCTGCTTGTGTGCGGAGGTGGAGCTTGCATCTGAGGTTGTGGCTTATATACAGGAGGTGGAGCTTGCATGCGGGGATGAAGCATTGCCAAATATTGTGAAGGGAGCCTCACAGTGCTCCCTCCGGCCGCCTGCACCCCCCAGCACCCCATTCATTTATCCCCTCGAACTGACAAAGGAAACATTTAAATGGCATTTTTTAATTTTTTAGGGACTGGACAGGTCTGGGTTGGCCAGTCCATTCCCTTTCCACCCAGGCAACCGGGCCGCACTGCTAGCGTTACTGGGCCGCGGGTTGGACACCCCTGCCTTACACTATAGAATTCCTTTTAAAACTATGACTGCTAGCTTTTTAAGGGACATGGAAATGATTACCAATGTTACAAACAGGTTGTCGTACTAAAATTGATACCCGCTTTGTAAATAATACAGCCTAACACTGGGTACATAAACGTCTTGGCATTACATTGCATATTTGGCAAACAAATATATATATATATATATATATATATATATATATATCACATTACAAAGTGTCTACAGTTACACCTAATTGATCTCATGTGTTTCACAAGTTCATTCCAGTCTGTTCAAGTAACAGAACATTTCTATTTATCATGTCTCAAGTAGAGACATTCTTGAAGAATTTGATAAAATGAATAAAATTGTTTTATTTCTACAAGAAATGCTTAAAAGATGGATGTCCTTCTGGAATCCATGACACATGTTGCACATCTGAATATCACAAAATGCATTTGCCATACTAATCACTTGTGAATGTGAGAGATTTCATAAGTGTCAAACATTGAGAGCACCTGGCATTTAATAACCTTAATAGTAAGCATGTGAAAACTCAGATAATAGTTAGGCTGTTGATAATATGTTTCTCACGGTGAGCTGTCTGTTTCGGAAGGCAAACTTAGAGCAGAACATTAACAAGATCAAAAGGAATGGATCTTCAAGGCCACAGTGGAATGAAGAAAATACAACGATAAAACCATTAACAGATGTTCATCCAAATGTGGTGACAGTAGCAATTTATTCACATTTAGACATGTGCAATTAGTTTCGGTCCTAATGAATATTCGAACGAATTTCGTCAATTCAGACATTCGGATGCTTATGAATGTCCGAAGTGCCGAAGTTCCGAAGTGGCCGAAGTTCCGAAGTTCCGAAGTGCTGATATCCCGAATATTCGAAGTTCCGAAGTTGTCGAAGTGCAGAAGTTCCGAAGTGTCGAAGTTCCGAAGTGTCGAAGTTCCGAAGTGCTGAAGTTCCGAAATGCCGAAGTGCCGAAGTGTCAAACGAAAACAAGAGAGAGAGAGGGGAAATTATGTGAATGATGACAGGAATCTTAACCAATAAGCTAATTCCTTTTGTGCAATGTAATTCTTGCTTGCCCAATCCGGTTTCACTATTCCCTGTCCAATGAAATTAGCCAATTTTTTGTTTGATGTTAGAGGACAGCAAATTAATGGTGATTTTGTCACTGACACTTGGCCAATGAAAGCACACAGATTCATTAAGGTGGAATAGCAATAAATCAGGCTGTCAGGTGTTGGCTTGCATTCATGTGACAAGACGGCAGGCTAGTTGTGATAGCACAAAGAGACTGAGAAAGTTAAACAACATTCCATTTACTTTACTTCTTGCAGACTTACGGAGCCACATTGCTTTTACGTGTGTTCCAGGGAGAGAGATAGAGAGATAAGGGGGAGAGAGAGTGAGATTTTTCCTTTTTTTTTTAAGAAAGTTTGTGTCTTTGCAAGCCAGCCTGATTGCCAGAGTCAGTGTCTCTCTACTGCACTGTGATTTTACTGAAGTAATTAATTTTGTGTTTTTAAGCTGTTGGCAGGTAGCCTGATTGATTGCCAGGGTGTCTCTTTGTTGCATTGTGACTTTGCTACAGTGATACATTTTGTATTTTTTCTTTCTTTTTTTTTCTGTGATTTAATTTAAATAAAAAATTCATAACAGAAAAGAAATCATAATGGACCGTCCATGTCCTCCAAGTCCTCACATTCTCCCCTCAAGCAAAGTGACTGAGGAAACTGGTAGCCGCCATATCACTGCTGGTAGTACCACTACTAGCTCCTCCACCAGTACAGGTAGTGGTACACTTGTTTCCTCTTCAACTCACCTGAAGCGGAGGCAAATGAAACAGCAGGAGCTGCTAGTGCTTCCAATTCCTGAAACCAAAGCCAGCAGTAGCACTAGAAAGAGTTCAAGCCCAGTTAGCCCACCTATGAAACTGAAGAGGGAAGAGAGGGAAACTGCAGGTCTCAATGTTCAGCCATTTGGTACCAAAAAGCAGCAGCAGATGCCTTCCAGTGGCAGGGTTGAGAGGTCCCCTAGGTCCACAAAGCAGCCACTATCCAAATCTCGTAGACAGCTATTTACTCCTCTCACAACCACCAGCATTGTTAGTAGTGACAGTAGTACCTCTACCTCCACTACTGCCAGCTCCACTGCTATGTTTTACAGCAGCTGGGCAGTTTCAACACAGCCTGTTACCGCTGCTCATCCATTTAGGCAGCCTAAGAGGGAGATATTGGAGTTAGAGGAGGAAAAAAATGCTAGTGCTACTCATGCCACCACCACTACTACCCCTGCTACTGCCACCATCTCTCATAGCAGCAGCAGCACGACAATAATTGATGACATAATACAAGAAGATATTGTAGTTCCCAGTAGCCAGAGAGAAGAGGGAATTGATCAGTTTGCCCCAATTTCAGCTGCTGGTGACATATCTTTGTTTCTCAGCAGCAGAGATATGGACCAAGGCTCTAGTCTAGGAAATGAGCAACTAGACTATGATGATGAGCCTGAGGATCTCTCTTTTGAAGATAGTCCACCACTTCCCACTCAATCTCCCCTACTGATATCTGCTCCCCCAACTCCAGCAGTGCAAACTGCCTCTCCAGTTGATTGTGAAATTGCACATGTGTGTGAGTGAACAAAAATGGGATACAGCTGAATGACTAAAAAACAAAAGAATACATAGTACATAGTGAAGTACAATAACAGTAATTGGATTTAACCCACAATGATTGCACTCACAAAATAGTGTAGAGTAATGCACCTTTAAGCCCACATGAGGCTGGAGTAGCGTTCACCTTCCACGGATAGGTTACTCTGTCTTCCAAGAAATGGGAGTATGCCAGTTGAAATGTAAAAACATTTTTATTTAAAGGCAATAACAAGCCTTAATCAAAAATCAATAAATTAAATTTAAAATTAACTGCAATCTAACGTGTTTCGTCCATATAGATTGGACTTCCTCAGAGATAATTGTGCAGTATAAACAGTAGTATAAAATACAAAGCATGCATCTATAAGCATTTATACTACTGTTTATACTGCACAATCTATATGGACGAAACGCGTTAGATTGCAGTTAATTTTAAATTTAATTTATTGATTTTTAATTAAGGCTTGTTACTCTACACTATTTCGTGAGTGCAATCATTGTGGGTTAAATCCAATTACTGTTATTGTACTTCACTATGTGCTATGTATTCTTTTGTTTTTTAGTCATTCAGCTGTATCCCATTTTTGTTCACTCACATATCTGTATTTGAGGTTCGTTTGGGGGAAACCTCTTGGGAAGCTGTATCCATCTTACACTCAGTTAAGTACCTCTGCATATTCTTACCATTGAGTTGGTCAGGTGCATTTGTATTTCTTGTGTATATTTTTTTTTTTTATACATGTGAAATTGCACAGTCTTCCCCACCCATAACTAATAGTGGCACTCGTCGTTCCACAGTGTGGGAACATTTTTCAACAATTGGAGACGTCTGGCAAAATGTAAACTGTGTGGCAGGGAAGTCGGCCGTGGGAAGGTGTTGGGTCATCTTACTAACTCTGGGATGAACCAACATCTTTGTACACACCACAAGGCCATCTTGCTAAGGCAAGAAAGCAGTGTGGCTCCTCCATCTAGCAGTATTAGGAGAAGTAGTAGTGCCACCACCACTAGCCATGTCAAGAGGAAGGGGGATCATCGAACTTCTGCTGCACGGCATAGTGCCACCAGTCATCCAATTCATGCTGCACAGCCTACCCTAGAAAGTTTTCGTGGGTTTCACTCTAGGGGGATGTCCAGGCAGCAGTCCAGGAAAATTACTCGGCTCATTGCTGAGCTGATAGTCATTGGAGGTGCCCCTTTTAACATGGTAGAATGGGAGCCCTTCAAGCATCTTATGGCGGCTGTTTCACCGCAATATGTAATTCCATCGCGCACAACTTTTAGCAGGAACATAGTGCCCTCACTCTACCGTTCTTGTGTTGCGGTGTTGAAGGAGCATCTGGCAAAGGCTGGTGGCCAGTCAGTGCACTTCACAACTGATTTGTAGAGTGCTCCTAGTGGACAGCATGCTTTCCTGTCCTTGACAGGACATTGGTGGCAGCCCAGGGTGTCAGGAGATGTCACCACGTCATGCACAGAGAGAAAGCACTGCTCCTTCCTCCTCCATGCTGAGATGATGGACGAACAACATACCTCAGCAAATATTTTGCAGGCACTAAAAAAGATGGTGGTGCAGTGGGTAGGAGCAGCAAACATGGTGAAGGCTCTCCGTGATAGTAGCTTTGTAGCCGTGCGTTGCTCAGCTCATATCCTTCATTTAGTAGTGAAGGCTGCTATTGAAAATGAAAGTAGTGGACGGTTGGCAACCCTGCTTGAGAAATGCAGAAAGATTGCTGGCCACTTCCACCATAGCGTGAAGGATAGCCAGCTCCTGAGAAATGAGCAAAAGAAGGCAGGCATTGACCAGCATCGTCTCAAGCAAGATGTAGGGACTAGGTGGAACTCCACTTTGGAGATGCTGGAGTGCATCCTGGGGCAGCAGAAAGCAATCAATGCCATGTCCTATGAGCATTACATCGAGATCGATAGCCCCTTAGTCAGGGAGGATTGGTTAATGATTGGGCAGCTAGTGGCAGTCCTTAGGCCATTCAGGGATGTTACAGAGAATTTAAGCCAAGAAAATGCGAGCCTTGGTCAAGTAATTCCCTTGTTCACCCACCTCTCAAATAAGCTGAGTTGCTTAATTTCTAAAAAGGAAGTGGTACCTGGTGGCCAACTAGTTGGTGATGTTGCTGCACTTGTTAGGAGGCTCGAGGAGCAACTAACACGTAGGTTCAATGAGCGCATGGAGTCCTGCCAAGAGTTGATGCTTGTGTGCATGTGTGACCCAAGAATAAAGGGCAAAATGGCACTCCACATGAATTCCCTGACTGCTTGGAGGGATAAATTGATTGACAGGGTGCGTGATGTGCAAAGGAAGAGGATAAGGTTGTTTGAGGAAGAAGACCTGGAGGAGCCTGATAGTATAGCACCATTATCTACCAGTGTAAGCAGCACTGCTCAGTCCACTGGAGCAGCTGCGTTTTGGGCTGAAGCCCTGGATACTTTTGTGGGACCCACTACGGTTCCCTCAAGAAAAGGAAGTAGTGCTGAAGAGATGGTGAAGGCTTTCCTTGGTGAACCACCTATGCCCCCTACTACAGATCTTTTGAGCTTTTGGGATGAGAAAAGGGATGTGTGGCCTGCTCTCTCTCTGTTAGCCCAGGAGCTCCTTTCTTGTCCCCCAAACACTGTCCAGAGTGAATGTGTGCGTTCTGTTACGGGAAACATACTTTGCCCTCAGCGGTCCCAACTGGCACCGTGGCTCATGGAGCAAATGGCTCTCATGTGCTCCATCGCCTGGCGCTGCTCTATGCTGACCCGGGACACCACACGATCCATTTTGGTCGACAAGCTTAGACTCATGATGGCCCGGGTCTGCCTCCTTATAGCCCGGGTCTGCCTCCTTATGGCCTGAACCATATCCTCCATCAGCTCCTCCATTCGCCGCATGGATCCTCCTGGGCCAGGTGATGACTCTGACTGGAGAGGTGGCAGTGGCTGGACAGGTGGCGGTGTGATTGGTGGCTCTTGTGCAGTCACACTGTGGGCAGTCTCAAAGACAGACCCTGGGCCCATTTCCTCCTCCAGGGAGCAGGCAATAGATTCTGAGGACAGCGCCGCCTCAATCACACTGTCCTCATGTGACGGGAGGACAGGTAACTGAAGCGAGCTGCCCTCTTTGCCTCTCCCAACAGACTGCATTGGACCTGAAATAGACAAGATAGGCAATGTTATTAATATGCAAACAAATTGATTTGTGGACATGTTGTAGACATTACTACATGTGGCTGTGTCACTACTATCTTTTTAATAATCTATAGTGTATTTTTTTTTATGTAAAAAGAATAGTGTTACTCTAGGAAATATTGAAACTTCTATCTAAGGCGGATTTATAGCAATGCTAATCATTGCTAATTGTGCTACCAGTTAAAGGACCAATATAGCGTTAGGAATACAAACTTGTATTCCTAACGCTATAGAGCCCTAGTCACCGTTTATAAATTAACTATTTATTTGCTTACCTAATCCAGCGCCGGGCTCCCTCGGCACTGGTGACCTCTCCATTGACGTCAGCTTTCGAGTGTAGCCGAAACTGCATGTGCCGCCAGAAAAGTGCGATCACTTTTTTTTTTTTACTACATGTAAATCGCGGAAGTGGCCTCTAGTGGCTGGATTAAGCCTGCAGTGTAAACATAGCAGTTTCTCTGAAACATGTTTTCAGCTGCAGGGTTAAGACTAGGGGGACCTGTTCCCAGACCACTTCATTGAGCTGAAATGGTCTGGGTGCCTACCAGGCCCGGACTGGCCATCGGGCACACCGGGCAAATGCCCGGTGGGCCGCGATGGCCGAGGCCGGCAGGGGAGATCACAGGATCTCCCCTGACAGCCCCAGCAGGGCCAGCGCGCTACCCGAGCGCCGGCCCTGCTCTGAGCCTCCATGGGCCGGTGGGGAGATCAAAGATCTCCCTCACCGGCCCAGAGACACTGACAGGCGGCCGCCGGCTGTGGGGTGTGAGGGAGGCAGCAGAGAGGACCGACGGAGCTCAATCCAGCAGCTCCGCCGGGTCCTCTCGCAAGGTCTGAGCGTTGCCGCGGTTACCGCGGCAACGCTCAGATCTCGCGAGAGTGAACTCTAACAGGCAGGTTAGAGTTCACTCTCACCACTGGACCACCAGGGAAGGAAGCTGCAGAAAGGATCCCCCCCAGGCAGAACGGCTCCCCCCCTCCCATGCTAAAGGTAAGAAGGGAGGGGGGGATATAACTTTTTTTTTTTTTTTAATTATTAATAATATATTTAAATAAAAAAAAAATAATTATTAATATATTTAAATTAAAATATTTAAATTAAAAAAAAATCACACCAACAGCCCCCTCACACACACAGCCCCCCCCAGACACACACAGCCCCACCCAGACACACACAGCACCCAAACACATACAGCACCCCCAGACACACACAGCCCCCCCAGACACACACAGCCCCCCCAGACACACACAGCACCCAAACACATACAGCACCCCCAGACACATACAGCACCCCCAGACACACACAGCACCCCCAGACACACACAGCACCCCCAGACACACACAGCCCCCCCCAGACACACACAGCCCCCCCGACACACACAGCCCCCCAGACACACACAGCCCCCCCAGACACACACAGCACTTAACACACACAGCACCCAAAAACACACAGCACCCCCAGACACACACAGCCCCCCCCAGACACACACAGCACCCAAAAACACACAGCACCCAAAAACACACAGCACCCCCAGACACACACAGCCCCCCCAGACACACACAGCACCCAAACACATACAGCACCCCCAGACACACACAGCCCCCCCAGACACACACAGCCCCCCCGACACACACAGCCCCCCCGACACACACAGCCCCCCGACACACACAGCCCCCCGACACACACAGCGCACGCAGACACACAGCGCACGCAGACACACAGCGCACGCAGACACACAGCGCACGCAGACACACAGCGCACCCAGACACACAGCGCACCCAGACACACAGCACCCTCAGACACTCAGCACACATCACCTTCAGACACACACAGGACCCTCACTCACAGACAGCACCCTCACTCACAGACAGCACCCTCAGACAGACAGCACCTTCAGACAGACAGCACCCTCAGACAGACAGCACCCTCAGACAGACAGCACCCTCAGACAGACAGCACCCTCAGACAGACAGCACCCTCAGACAGACCGCACCCTCGCTCACACACATACACATATATAAAATAACCCTCAGTGAGTTAACAGACAAAGAAAATTAGAAACCTAGAATGTGACGGCAGATAAAAACACCCTCACACACAGCACCCCTCTTAAATACACACACACTGTGTTATGGTACTTTTTGAAAGTAAACCAAAATGTTCAAATGTCTATCTGTTCCTGTCCAAATCAATAAAATTAAATTGCGTATATACGCTGAAGTAATTAAGTCTGACACACGAGGTTCAGGTTAAAATAACTTCGAGAAAGTTTATTGGCAAGTGCAGTAAAAGCGGGCGCGCAGGCCCTTTTAAGAGGCATTTTGCGTCATCATTGATTATTAGAATATCAGCAAATAAACACCATCAATTGGATTAATTGTTAAGTGTCGGTGTTAGTGTCTTACCTATTGGTTTAAAAATAAAAAGGTTAGTCCCGTGCCCACCCATCAGAGGTGGGATTATTCTGGACGCGGGTGGGGATAAGGGGGTCCTAAACGTCATTTTACACGGTCAATGATATCAGGCTTCATGTCCAGGTGCAAGGTCTCTTATGAATAGAACATTTCATTACTACTGTGTTCTGTGGCCTTCAAACTATACTATCTTACAAATTCTAAGGAGTAGCCGGCAAGTCTTAAGGAGTAACCAGCACCTCCTGGTATTTGTCCTTGCAGGAAAACACAGTCTTTGTCTACTGTACTAATTGGGTTGAGAAGTTCAGTCACGTAATGTAATTTTAAAATGAACAAGTTAAGTCATGAGGACAAAATGGAGGATTTGAAGAAGTCAGGTTAGGGGGACAAAATGGAGGAGGAAGTCACAGTATAAGATTAAAATGGAGTTAGTACAATAATTCAATACAAGTACAATAGTAATTTTTAATAATTCCACATCAGTCCCCCCTATGAAATGTTAGATTCTAAGAGATAAAAACTTTATTATGTTAGTATCAGAAGACGTGTTAACCCAAAGGCACAGAAACCCCATGGCCGCTAGCTAGGTGTTAATGCAAAGTGCAAGTCTGTCCCTAGATCTGACCCTGATAGGCTAACTCATCCGTCAGTATGGCTCTCGAACACTTCACACCCATGGGTATCCCATGGCAGCTAATCCACCACTTCTCCAACACGGGGCCTTTACCATTCACTGACAGATGCTGTCTCTAAGCTAGTCCCTTCCTAGAATTCCTGCACTTTATCAACAAAGGGGAATGTTTGCAGCGGCAGACAGGGTGAATTGATGTCTTGGGATTCTTGGTCATCAACTTCGAGATGGGTGAAAGTGGGTGCCGCTTGGTCAACAGTCTTCATGAGGGATTTTCTCAGACATGGGAGGACACAACAAAAGAGAAGAGCAAAAATAAAAAGAAAAATTAGTATAGCCATACCAATCTGCATTAAAGCCTTTTGCCATCCTGTCATTCAACCAAACCATCTTTCCCAAGGATCCTTTATCCCAGAATTCCTTTTTAACTCTTCAGACAGATCATTTAATTTTTCTATGGCTAATGTAACTTTACCATTAGGGCCTGTGTTTTCTGGGATGTAGGTACAACATGTCATGGTGTCGGGCAAAATTTTACAAACCCCTCCTTTTTCCGCTAAGATCATATCTAGGGCCATTCTATTCTGGAAAGTCATTTGGGATGTGGCCTGCAACTGTTCGGCCAACCCCTGGAGGGCGTCTCTGGTGTAATTAACAAAACGCTGTTGGTTATAATAAATGTAATTTATCCAATTTAAATTCTTGTTTGCGGTAACTATGGTAAAAATTGACTCAAATCCTGCAGCAACCTCATCTCTTGCTTTAAACTCATTGGGTACCCCCCTAGGCACCCCAATGGCATCAATGTAAATGTGAGGGTCAAAACTTCCTTTTACTGGGGCTTCACGTTTAACCTTAGTGTGGCTGGGCCCATGGGTGTTGAGGTGTGTGTCAGAGATAATGTGTATAGGCATAATGGCTTTAGTCAACGTACACTCCCCCCACCACGCCGTGTCCATTCTGGATCTTAACTGTAAATCCCCACACAACCAGTAAATATCTCCTAATGACCTAGTGTGATGCTGCAGTAAACGTACAGGGACAGTTCTGTATGTAGCACAATAACCTTTGGAAAAGTTACCTACAAATTTACCAATACCATCGTACATGGCATAGCAAGTGTAATTACCTTTATATACGGTAATACCATCAGGGGGTTTGACATCCTGGGTTAGGAGAGGATACTCCTTTGTCCATGCAATACATATGGACCTGTTAAAATTATAGTGATAGGCAAAAAGGCTTAAAACACATTCTTCTATATCTACGGGTAGGATTAAAGGTACGGTACCCAGGTGAGGCCGGGCACCGCCACACACATAACATGCAGTTCTATTATGCTTATTAGCATTATATTTCATCCATTCTAACCATAAATTTACATCATTAAAACCTGTTTCAGCGGCCATGGTATCTTCAAAAGTGGGGTTAGCAATGGCCATCATGTCTTGAAAGGTCTGGATATGAGGTTTTAATGGGTTAGGGACCATATGGGTGGCCCCTTGCCACTCAGAAGAGTTGCACATATCTTTGAGATAGAAATGCCCTAACTTTTTATAGGAACCCTTTTTCCAATACATTCCCATCACATACTGGTCTGCATCTGTTGGGCTTGGATGCTCAATGTTAAGGATTAGTTTCATTGGTGTACTCCCCCCGGGCTTTCTCAAAGTCATTCTCTGGAGGAGGGATCTGCCATGATCATCTACTTTAGATACGGCACTTTTTGGTTTGTAACCCCAGGCAGGCCCGGCATTCCATCCCGCCGCCCCCCAATGGTCACAATTGTGCCCCCATTGCCTGTCAACTACACAAACATATGGGTCTTTCGAATGAGGGATATCTCTATAGATGCTCTGGATTTGTGGTGTGGGAAATGGGCATTCTACAATATCACAGTAGTCAAAGGTATAGGTAGCCACCTGGGTGCACGATGAATTATACCAGAAAGTGTACCCACTAGTGTCTTTGGTAATGGCTACTTGCTGGGCCTTCATAAGGCTAATTAAGGAGGAGATGTACCAGAGATACATGTTTGTGCGATATTCGCTTCCTCTGGGGCAGGAGATTTCTTGCAGTGGGAAGCGTGGACCCAATTTGGCCTACCGGCCAATTTGACGGAGGTTGCGGTAATCAGGAGAACTTGGAATGGACCGTCAAATCTTGGTTCTAGGGTATTTTTCCGCACAAACTTCTTGACCAGGACCCAATCTCCGGGAAGTAGGTTATGGGAACCTGTATCCAATTCGGGATCTGGAATTGAAGAGAAAACTTGGGCATGTATTTTGTTTAGGACACTTGCAAGTTCAGTTACATAGTCTACTAAAACATCTGATTGGAGTTGCAACTGCTGCGGATAATAACAACCTAGCCTGGGTGCTGTCCCAAATAGAACCTCATATGGGGACAGTGAATGCTTCCCTCTAGGTGTGTGCCTAACACTAAATAAAGCTATTGGTAGGCTTTCTGGCCAGGGCATCTTTGTTTCTTGTGACATTTTTAACATTCTGGTTTTTAGAGTGCCATTCATGCGCTCCACTTTACCACTACTTTGTGGGTGGTAAGGGGTATGGAAGGCTAGAGTCACCCCCAGGGCAGTCCAAATTTCTTTAGTCACAGTTGCTGTAAAGGCTGGGCCTTGATCACTCTCAATGACTTCTGGGAGTCCGAATCTACATACAATATCTGTAAGTAGGCGTCTTGCGGTTGTTTTTGCAGTGATATTGGCCACTGGGTAGTGATAAATATTTTTATGAACTTTAAATGTACTCAATGTGTTTTAGGAATGTAGAAATATTATAAGTTATTATTCTAAGCATATCCAGACATTAAGGGGTCATACATAGGCATATATATTACAAACATACTGTAATTTATACACATATGGCTCTAGTCAAGAATGATGGATGGAGACTTGTGGACCCTGTTGATAATAACCTTTGACCTAGCCTTGAAAGCCTGAATTCCTTTGAAGACTCACATTTCTACAGGCAATTATTCATTACATCATGTATATAGAAGTCTTTGTGTGTGTAATTTACCAAAATAATATAACGTATGGCTTTAATCAGAGATTTGGGTTACCACCTTTCTTTCTCAGATAACCAATTATTTTAAAGAAGGCAAACCTTATGTCTTTGTGTATACGCCCTATGTAACTGAATTTAAACATATAAAAAACCTTTTGCAGATAGAATTTTTACCAATACTTTTACCATCAAGCTTGGATAAGATCTAGAAGTGAATATACATTGTTTATTGGTCCATATGATTTTAAAAACAGACTGTTGTTATTTTCCGGATGAAATGTATATTGGAATAAATATACGGTTTTAACTGCAAGATACTCTGATTCGATTTCTTCAGAAACTGGTGTGAAAAACAAAGATCTCACGGAATGCCAATTTCCTACATTTAATGGTGGAGAATGCGGGCATTAACACCAACACCAACACCAACAACAACAACTTTGATTTAAGTCTGAATTATTACTGACTTAATATTTAGGTGTTCTGCTACAAGCTACAAGAAGACAAGAAGATAAGAAAATCACTGAAGAAAAGCTGAAATTGTAACTTGAAGAAAAAGCTGTACTACCCGGCTTGAAACAGGAAGAAATACAAGTGATTGAAACAGCAGGAGGGCATCCCAAAGACTTTTTTTAAACATCCCAGATCTGATGCGAAGACAGAGGTGAAGCAGGGGAGAAGACGTTCGAACGCGGCTAATGTGTATTTCCAGCGCTGGAGGAAAATAATATATATATATATATATATATATAGATATATATGAAGATAAATAATTGAGATGGACAATTTGGATCCTTTTTATCCACACTTTATTAAGTAATTTGTGACGACTTGCAGATCGAAGATTGCATTTCGGAGGATTCTCAAGAAATAACTACACACTCCAGAAAGTATTTTTCTATCAGAAAGTGGCCATATCTGTGGAGCCGAAATACTTAATGGGTATGTGTCTGTTTTAAATCATATGTAAAAAGTGCTCTCACATATATATTGTTTTGTTAAACAAATAGTTTTAACTGTTTAAGTTAATTATGGAGTGGTTGCAAAAGATTGCTGCCAAGTCTAATAGTGATCTTTCTGTAAAAGGGGTTAATCCTGAAAATATTTGGGATGATTGTTTATTGAAATTGTTAGACGGATTAAGTGAGATTGAGCACAGCAATGTATTTAAGAAGGAAAGTCAAAAAGTTGCATTACTGGCAAAGAGCTTTTTGGAAACTAATGATGCAATGAATGAATGGTGTCAACTTAAAAAGACCAGTAATTGTTATGTGTGTAGTACAACAAAACAAAAAAGAGATGTTTTGTTAAAACAACTGAAAAATGTATGTGTTGTCACAAGGACTAGTTATTTCCCTAGCCCCCCCAGCAAAACTGTGAAATCTCCTCAAAAGCTGTTAACAGAAGGGAGATTGCCCCCAAGGCTTTCTTTTGATAGTGACTTAGACTCCACGTTAACTGAAGCAAAAACTCAAATAGAAGATTCTCGGCGATTGTTGAAAAGATTTAGTGAGGATGAAGTAAGTGAAGATATTACTATAATGAAAGAGATGCTTAGGAATCAGACTGATCTGTTAGATAGAACTCACCAAACCCTGTCTCACATGTCTAAAGAGTTAGACATAAATGTTACTAATTTTGACAAATTGCAGAGACAAATTACTAATCTGGGGAATGCTACAGATATTTTGTGGAAAGCTACAAATCAGAAAGATTTGGATTTTACTTTGAAAGAGGAAAGTGAAAATGAAATAGCTCAAAGGTTAAGTTGTGAAAACGGGCAGGCGAGAAGTGAAATAGAAAATAAATTGGGAAATGTACAAGGAAAGGGTCAGTTGGATATTCTCAAATTAGCTAAATTGATTAAGGATTTGCCTAAATATGATGAGAAGAGAGGACCTTTTTACAATATGAGTGTTTTTGAAGGTGAAATGAATAAAAGACAATTTGATGATGTGGTAGCCACAAGAGGTCTTTTGATCTGGCTGCCAACCTCATTAAGTGAATGGGTTAAAGTTAAACTCATTGATATGTTGGAAGGGAAGTCAAGTGAAAAGCCCAGAGTTGAATTGGAAGAATTGTTTCCAAATAATACACAAAGATTGCTAATGGTGGTACAGTGTGCAACTGGTGTGGAGAATTTTCAATTTTCTACTCTTGATTCATTTAAAATGGAGAAAAATGATGATATACGTGTTTGTGCTAATTTGTGGAATAAGGCATGGAATTTAATTACTGATACAGAACCGTCTGCTATGTCTAAAGAACAACATAAGCAGAGTGTTACTGAATTTGTCTCTAGAATAGCAGGGTTGCCAAATGAGATAAAATTAAGAGCTTTTGATTCACCCACAGTTGATTTTGCTGCTACTGAAATAATGAAATCTTTGCAATTGTTGCAAAAGAAAAACACAGAAACAGCTAAGATTTTTGCTTTCACAGACACACTCTTCTCTAGGGATACTTCAGCAGGTCTGGCCCCTATTAACTATGTGTCTCGTGAAGAAGGTAGAGGAAGATATGAAAATGATAATAGGAATGGTAATTTTAGAGGGAGGTCTATGAGTAAACCACAAAATTACCAAGGTACTAGAAATTATTCGGCCCCATCCCATGATAGATACTATAGGGTTAATCAGAGTAATCCTATGGTATGCTATAAATGTAACCAAGAAGGTCATGTTAGGAGATATTGTCCTAAAAATGAAGAAAAATCTTACCCAGTGAAAGGTAGAGAAAATGGCATTGTGCCAGGCTATAAGAATCAACTGAGAGTGGCAGCTGTAGAACCCGAAAATACATCTTCAAAACCCCCTCATATAGCAAATCCATATGAAGAGTGTAGACGGATGTTAAATGCCATTGAAAAGAAGGTGGAAGCAGTTACAAGTCCAGAAGTGAATTCTGCTTACCACACCTATAAATAGGGATGTGTAACCCCTAGTTGTTCTCTGGTCTATCTTACTGATATTACTCTGGGTGAAGATGGACGGCCATATATTTATGGAACACTAGAGGGGAATATAACAGAGTTTTTAGTAGACACAGGAGCTGCAGTGTCTCTAACCAACAAAAGCTTGCCTTTAAAAATTGAAGCACCAACAATTTCCCTTCTAAGCTTTAATGGAGCTCAAGCACACGCAATTCTATCCATTGATAATGACATTGAATTTGAAGGAGGTAAAATAAATTGTGACTTATGGGTCGACCTCTCCTCCCACTGTACTATTATGGGAATGGATGTTATCAATGAAAAAAAGTTGTATGTGGATTTATTGAATTTGGTTTTGTGGCAAGCTCCAGGTGAGAGCAAATCAGGTGGAGTTGTTAAACCTAATGATTTAGGATGGTATAGTCATGTCATGGCTGTAAAACAGAGTGAAGTGCCACCTTCTATACAACAAGATGATGAGTTTGTAACCTATCTTAAAGAAAAATACCCCACAGTGTGGTCTAAGTCTAAACAAGATTGTGGGAGAATGAATTTACAAGTTGTCATTGAAGGTCCAGACCCCCCTGCAGTAAAACAATATAAAATTCCAAAAGAATCAGAAGAAGGTGTGAGTCAGGTGATAGAGGCATTGGTATCTCAAGGAGTGCTGAGAGTGGGTAATTCCAAATGTAATTCCCCCATTTGGCCAATAATCAAGCCAGATGGCTCTTATCGTTTAATTGTGGACATGCGAGTGGTGAATAAGTATACCCCACCAGCAGCCCATATAGTGGCCTCCTCACCAGATATCATGGCACAAGTAGACGGCAATGCTAAGTATTTTTCTGTCCTGGATATAGCCAATGGGTTTTTCTCAATACCAGTACACCCAGATAGTCAGTATCGTTTTGCTTTTACCTTTAAAAATCATCAATATCTGTTCCAGGTGCTGCCACAGGGCTTCCACTCCTCGCCAGCTTATTTTCATAAAGCATTGGCTCAAGTATTGGAACCCCTGAGGTATGGGAGCAAGATTTTGCAATATGTTGATGATTTATTGGTTCAAACAGTTACAAGGAAAGAGCATGAGAAGATACTGTGTGATATCTGTCAAGCACTGGCAGATAATGGGTTAAAACTGAACACATTTAAAGTGCAGATCTTGAAAGAAAGTGTGGCTTTCCTAGGAGTAAATATAGATCCAGAAGGTAAAACCCCACGAACAGCAAGGGTTAAAGCGTTACAGCAATTGCCAAGGCCAATGACAGTGTCTGACCTAAGGAAATTTTTAGGTTTGGTAAATTTTAGCAGAGAATTCATCTATGATATGGCAGGGATAGCAAAACCCTTGTACAATATGCTAAAAGATAGTGCCAATACAGATAAGCTACTCTGGACAGAGGAAGCTGAAAAGAGTTGGAATCTGTTAAAAGATGCTCTTACACAAGCGCCTGTGCTAGCTGCTCCCATTGAAACAGTACCATATATTGTTCAATGTTACGCAGGTGTCTCTTCATTAATAGCAGTTTTGATGCAAAGGCAACATGGCTCCTTACGAATACTGGGATATTTTTCTAAAATCATGTCTCCAGTGGAAAGGGGAATGTTTTCCTGTGTAAAACAGATCATGGCTGTATTTTGGGCTTTAGAAGCAACACAACACATTGTAGGATTTGGACAGATAATTTTACAAACCCCCCATACGCCTTTAAAACTGTTACAAAATTGTCCAGATTTAGGAGTACATAGCCAGAGAGTAGCTCATTGGATATTGAAGTTACAAGATAAACCACTCAGAGTAGAAAGCAGTAAAAGATATGTTATTCCTGAATTGATAGAAATACATGGAACGCCACATGATTGTCAGAAGGAATTGGAAATTGAATCCAAATCTCCTTTTGAGAAACAAGCAATACAAGGGGCTCCTTGTTTGTATGTGGATGGTACGAGATTTTATGCTGATGGATCACATCACACAGGTTATGCCATATATGACGATCAAACAAAAGAAATGCAAAGATTTAAATTGCCAGGCCATATGTCTGCTCAGAGAGCTGAGTTAGAGGCTGTAAGGAAAGCTCTTGAAATAACAGTATATGACCCAGTGAATATAATCAGTGACAGCAGCTATGTAGTTAAAGCTTTAACACTTCATCTCCCAATATGGAGAAAACGGGGGATGGTAGATTCTCAAGACAAAGCTTTAAAACATGCAGGTATTTTGACAGAACTGTTTGACTATGCAGAAAAAAAAGGTTTAACTTGTGCTATTTTGAAAGTTCAAGCACATCAAAACAGGAAAAATGGGGATGAAATGGCAGAAGGAAACAGACTTGTAGATCAGGGAGCAAAGGAAGCTGCTTTAATAGGAACGTTGCAATATTCAGAAAATATAATGATTGCAACTGTGAGTAAAAGACCAATAGCAGATCCCTTACAAGATCTGAAAGAAAATCAGAGTAAAGATGTAGCTTTCAGTAGAGAAACAATGGATTTAGATACTGAAACTGGCTTGTACGGGGTTAAACATGAGGAAACACAAACTTTTGTACCATTTGTACCGAGTGATTTATTGCAGGAGTTGATTGTATTCAATCATCGTACACTGGGGCATTTGGGTACAGAAAAACTGTTTAAGGTCCTGCAAAATAAATTTTATCATCCTAATTTGAAAAAATGGTGTATAAATATAGTGCAGGAATGTCTCATATGTGCTCAATTTAATCCCAGACCTAAAGGTCAGAAACCAAAATTGCAGAGAGTGCCTTTGGCAAAAGGACCATGGGACTCTATACAAATTGATTTTATTGGACCATTACCTATAGCTCCAGGAGGTCTAAAGTACGGATTGGTAATTGTTGATATATTCTCCAAATGGGTAGATTGTATAGCACTTACCAATTGTACGGCGTTATCGACAAGTAAAGCACTGTGGAAATATGTATTTTCTGTATGGGGTTTTCCCAGAATCATTGAATCTGACAATGGTCCACACTTCATTGGAGAAGTACTTAAAGAAACGTGTAGATTGTTGGGGATCCAACAAAGATTTCATGTCCCATATCATCCACAGTCGGCTGGCATAGTGGAAAGAATGAATAGGACATTGAAATCTAGATTGAAAAAAATGCTTGAGGATAAAGGGAGTAGTTGGGTAACACACTTACCAGGAGTTTTAATGTCTATTCGTGCAACTCCAAACTCTAAAACGCAAGTGTCACCTCATGAGTTAATGACAGGCAGAACCATGCCAATTACTTTCCCCAATGAACCTTTTGTTCCAAGTACTTTCAAAGTTGCTGCAGAACATGCTGAATGGTTGAAAGTATTACAAGAACAGCTGCAGTCAGTTTTGAAGTTTGCTGCTTTGAATATGGCCCCTTCTGGCAAACAATGGGTTAAAGATGTAACTCAGGGGAATTATGCAGATAAATTTAAACCAGGATACAAGGTGATGGTAAAATCATTTAGAACACCAGGTCCCTGGAAAGCAGGTTGGGAAGGTCCTTATGTTATTCTAAAGAAATTAGGACAAACTGTGTTACAGGTTCAAAGAGCAAAAGTTGGTAGGAAATGTAATAAAGCAATTCTTGTGCATATTGATCAATGTAAACTCACAAATGTATAAGAATAGTAAACTGCCATCTGTTTTTCATTACAGAACCAATAATGTTTGTTCATGGACAAAGACTGTTTAATTTTAAAAAGGACAAACTGTGTGGACTTTTAAAAGACACTATGGACAAAAAGACTGCTCTCATTGATGCGATTGGAGAAGACATTACTTCATGGACTAAATCAAACCGATTGGGGTTTCTTGTAAATGTAATACTGTTATTAATCATGATAATGTTAGGTACAATCAATGCCCAAGATACAGGTACTCCAGATTGTGAAAGCAGAGATACCTTTACTAAATGTACAGCATTTCCATATGATTGTAAAGTGAGATATTGTAAGACTCCTGATGTTGATTATTGTGGATGCATTAATGCAGACACATCTGAGGATGCAATATCTGGTATGCTCATGTTTCATGATAACCAGGAACCATGTATGACATATCTATCAGTTGACGGACGAATTGATTTAATCATTAATATTACCAAGGATCGGACATATATAAGGCAAAATAATACTGAGAGTAGGTGTGTGGTACCTACTGGTATAGACAACACCCTTACCCTTACTATGTTTAATGTGAGAAGTATTAATGATGATGGGTTAAATTGCTACATGTACTTAATAGATACACTTGTTAATCCTTACACAAACGCTAAAGTAAAAGTACTCGAACAAACACAAGACAGCTCATTTACTTATCAAAACCCAGCTAAATGTGCAGGCCAAATCACAATGTGGCCTTGGCATCCAAAATCTAGAAAACCTGCATGGTTATGGACACCTATTTTTGTTATGAGACATACAATAAATAGGAATGGACACACTGTTTCGCTGTCATATGCATTCACGATCATGACATTTCATGATAATTGGGCTCCAGAAAAAAAAAATAACAGATGATTGTAATATTGTAGAACAGGAAGGGAAAGATCCCATTAGAATATACAAAGATGATGACCACAAAGTATTATTTGGAGCTTCATTTAGTATATACACATATTCATTGAACATGTCAGAATGGGACATTACACGTACATTCCCACAATGTCAGGAATATACAGTAGGAATACAGCAAGATTTCTATTATTGGTTAAAACAAGACACCACTTTCTCGAGACCAGTGAATACACGAAGAAAACGTGAGTGGTATAACACAGTATTAGGTGGTTTAGGTGTAGGAGCAAGTATGTTAAATGGAGTAAATATAGAATCGTTAGCAGCTAGAATGAGTACACTAGCAGCTGCAGGTAGCAAATCGCAGGATGCTTCATTGTTATTATCTAAGATACAGATGCAAACAGTTGTCAACAACTACAGAACAGATATTTCCATTATTAAGAATCTCATTAATAAGAAGTATAATATCAGTGTAGGAATGGAAAAGATTGCAACGGATACCTCTTTAGCTTTAGGCTGTATAGCTTTACAAATGGACATCAATACAAATGCAAAAATATTCTTGCAAGCTCTTTTTAACCATCAATGGCCTTATGAAGTCCCACTTGAAGTGCCTAAATTAAGTTTTTACTACAGAGCTTTTTGGCATACACAATGGTTAGGATGTCTGGAAGACACAATAGAAAATTGTGCTTTTGCTATTTTTCTCCCTACTAGAGGATTTAATTACAACAGATTTAAATATATTGATTTGGGTAAAATAGTGAATTCCAAATGGATAAAAATGGATAATAAGCAAAATGATAAAATCCTAGTGGGAGTAAAAACTGTAGAGTACATGCTTAATATAGAAAATTGTTTGCTAAATGATGGTGATTATGTCTGCCCTTATGGTGTTAATGTTCTAGAAGAGGTATCATGGTGCTGGGAAAATAATGACACATGTCAAATGAAATTAAATAAAATACCAATTCAGCCTGCATGGACATACAATAAAGGCATGGTATGTTGGCATCAAATAGAAGGAAAAACAGAAATACATGAGAAAAATTGTTCTGAGACAGTAAGCTTAGCACCGGGAAGTTACTGTACAAAGAGACCTGCTTTGTCAGTAACTACCAAGGATATAAGGGGTAAATATTATGATATAATACCGCCCATACTAAAAAGGACTGATTCTATTATGAGGTATGATCAACGAACTTTGTATAATGTAAGCATAGGTTACGGAGCTGATTTCTATAAGCAGTTAAAGAACAATGAAGAGTTAATACAAGTTATTGATAAAGCTGCGACTGGAGTACATAACACTTTAGTACAAATACATACAGTGCAAGGTATGATTAAAAGCATTAAACAAGACTATATTGAAGAAACCACATCCTGGTGGCAACGGTGGTTTGGGGGACAAAAGACAGGATTAGTTATGGGTATGACACACTTCATAACTCATCCTTTGGTAATATTGATAATTATCATTATGGTTTTATTCTTATTTAGTTGTTATATGTCTAAAAGAATTAATCATATGCGATCTCAACTGATGGATGTTGAATACAGATGTAAATTTCTGACCACAAAATTAAAGTCTTACAAGGAATTGGAGTAAATTATGATGCATTATATGTACATAAAGCATCAAAGGGGATCTTGATAAATATTTTTATGAACTTTAAATGTACTCAATGTGTTTTAGGAATGTAGAAATATTATAAGTTATTATTCTAAGCATATCCAGACATTAAGGGGTCATACATAGGCATATATATTACAAACATACTGTAATTTATACACATATGGCTCTAGTCAAGAATGATGGATGGAGACTTGTGGACCCTGTTGATAATAACCTTTGACCTAGCCTTGAAAGCCTGAATTCCTTTGAAGACTCACATTTCTACAGGCAATTATTCATTACATCATGTATATAGAAGTCTTTGTGTGTGTAATTTACCAAAATAATATAACGTATGGCTTTAATCAGAGATTTGGGTTACCACCTTTCTTTCTCAGATAACCAATTATTTTAAAGAAGGCAAACCTTATGTCTTTGTGTATACGCCCTATGTAACTGAATTTAAACATATAAAAAACCTTTTGCAGATAGAATTTTTACCAATACTTTTACCATCAAGCTTGGATAAGATCTAGAAGTGAATATACATTGTTTATTGGTCCATATGATTTTAAAAACAGACTGTTGTTATTTTCCGGATGAAATGTATATTGGAATAAATATACGGTTTTAACTGCAAGATACTCTGATTCGATTTCTTCAGAAACTGGTGTGAAAAACAAAGATCTCACGGAATGCCAATTTCCTACAGGTAGGCTTCTGGCCAGCCTGAGAACATGTCCACTATTACTAGTGCATATTCATGGGGCCCACTCTTGGGCATTTGGATGTGGTCAATTTGAATCCGCTGGAAGGGGTACATGGGCTTTGCCAGGTGTTTCGCAGGTACTTTAACTGGTCTTCCTGGATTGCATTTTGCACAAATGACACAGGCCTTGCAGAAGCTATTGATCAATGTTGTGATTCCAGGTGCTTCATAATACTTCTGTATGAGGGCGGCCATCAATTCTTTTGACAGGTGTGCAGGCCCATGTGCCCATTGGACAACTGCTGGATACAAATTTCTGGGAAGACAAAATTTGAAGTTGTTGTAATATATTCCGTCCTTTTGGACAGCTCCTTTCTTTTTCCATTTCTGGATTTCTTCAGGAGTGACTGCAGCTTGCTGTTCTTGTAAAATTCGCAAATCAGTAGGAAGAGTTTGCAGAGCAAAAATAGGGACTTCTTCTTGTTCTTGTCTGGACACTTCTTCATCCACTTCCTGCAGATCCCGGGCCGCTAACTTAGCAGCCTGATCAGCCAAATGGTTGCCCTTTGCTTCATCTGTATCCAATTTCCCATGGGCCTTAACTTTCAAAACGGCCACTTCTTCGGGAAGTAGGAGGGCATCCATTAGCTCCTTAATTGCAGTGCTGTGTTTGACTGGTGTACCGGCGGTGGTAAGAAATCCTCTTGTCTTCCAGATTAGGCCGAAGTCATGTGCCACACCCAGAGCATATCTTGAATCTGTATAGATGTTGGCACGTTTTCCTTCGGAAATTTTGCATGCTGAAGTCAGAGCCTGTAATTCAACTTCTTGTGCAGACATTGCTGGCGGTAAGGATGATGATTTGATGACTTTGTCTGTTGTGGTTACGGCATATCCTGTGTGGTATGTTCCTCCTTCATCGGCATATCTTGATCCATCCACAAACAGGGTAAAATCCGGATCTGGTAATGGATTCTCATGCACAGTTGGTAAGTGCACTGTTTCCATTTTCATCTGTTCAAAACAGTCATGAGGTGTTTCTGGGTCATAATCATTCTTTATGACCAGGTCTCGAAATTCCTTTTCCAGGAAATGGCGTGGCCATGCTTCCAGAAGGTCAGTTGTTGGGTATTTGGCAATACCATTTTCCTGTAGCTGTTCTTCATTCATGGTGGCCCATAGTTTTGCCATGGGCCCAAGATCATTCCATGACCTTGTCTTCAACTTGGTAACAGGAATATGTGGGATAGCGGTATCCCAATGGCGGTAGAGGTAGTTAAGTTGTTGAGGTAGCTGGACCAAGACCATGCTATTACCTTCAGAGTCACAATAAAAGTCTTGTGCAGTGAGCTTTACATCGGTCCAGTGGTAAAGCTCATCTTCATAGCAAGGTTCGGGAGTAATATTTGGCTTGTACCACATGGTACAGAAGGCGTAATCCGGGCCTTCACAAAGAGGTGTCTCATCTTCATGAAATGACAAATGTGGATGCATGACTTTCTTGATACATCCACAGAGCAGGTAGATGTAGGTTTCATCTGTGATAAATCCATAATAGATACCCCCCTCAGGGAGTGGAAGAAGAGTGGACGGATTAAGCACTTGACATCTTTGGATGGAAATGTTGTCAGGCAAAAGAAGATGACACTGTAGGCGCAGGTGTCTGGCTGGAGACACGTGCTTGAGCTGGACTTGGTTGATAATAGCAGAAATGTCATGAGGGGCCAAAACAACCAGAGGGTGGCCAAGGACCAGGTCTGAGGTTCTTTCAATGAGCTCTCTTGCGGCAAAAACAGCCCTGAGACAGGAAGGAGTCCCTCTGGCCACAATGTCTAGTTGACATGAGAAATATCCAATAGGCCTCTGGCGGCCTCTTAAGTCGTTCGTTTGGGTGAGAACTCCTGTTGCGTGGCCTTGTCTTTCAGAGACAAATAATTTAAAGGGTTTGGAGTAGTCAGGTAGGCCCAAGGCAGGAGCAGAAGCAATGGCACGTTTTAAAGCATCGAAATTGGCCAGGGCTTCATTGGTCAGACAGAACGGGTCAGACTTAAGAGCATCATAGAGAGGTTGCATAAGCAGAGAGGCTTCTGGGATCCATGCTCTGCAGTAGGAAATGAGGCCTAGGAAGGCATGAAGAGATTTTGAAGTCCTTGGAGGTGGAATGTCCAGAACAGCCCTTACCCGGTCCCGAGTAAGATGTCTGGTACCTTGAGATAGGCAATGTCCAAGGAAGATCACCGAAGATTGACAGAATTGTAGCTTGATGAGTGAAGCTTTGCATCCCTGTTCTGCCAAATAGGAAAGAAGGCTGATTGAACACCTTTCAGTAGTGGGAGAATCATCTCCACACAGCAGTAGATCATCCACATACTGAAGCAGGACAACTTCTGGGTGCTCAGTTTGCCATGGGTCAAGGATGGTACCCATGGCCTTTGCAAATTGACTTGGAGAATTTTGTGCCCCTTGGGGCATGACAGTCCAGGTATACTGTTGCATCTCATGGGTGAAGGCAAACAGGTATTGGCAGGATGGGTCCAGTGGAACACTGAAAAAGGCATTGGCCAGGTCAATAACTGTGAAGAATTTGGCAGATGGAGGGACTCCGGAGAGCAGAGTATGGGGATTTGGTACAAGAGGGGTGTCCAGGACGGTAGCTTCATTGACAGCACGGAGATCCTGAACCATCCTGTACTTCTCTGGCTCACCCTTTGGAGTTTTCTTTTTCACAGGAAACAATGGGGTGTTGCATTCAGATTTACATTTCACCAGGGCACCCTTCTCCAAGAGTGCCTTGATGTGGACAGAAATAGCAGCAGACTGGGCTGGTTTCAACGGATATTGTGGTTTTCTTGGTAACTTAGCTCCTGGAATAAGCTTTACCACCACAGGGGGAACATTTAGGTGACCTATGTCCTCTGGGCCTGAGGACCATAACTTGGCGGGCACCTGTGTTTTTAATTCCTCTGGGAAATTGGACCTTAATTCTGCCGCTTCCTCACGGGGCTTATCTAAATGCAGCATCAGAGGCAAGGAGCACAAGGCTGAGGTGTCTGGTTCAGATAGGGGTGTAGTCATTTCTATTTGCCCATCTGGGGTGAAGGTGATGGATGCCTGCAGGCGGGAGAGAACATCAGCACCTAACAGGTTAATTGGGCAAGTGGAGGATACCACAAAACGAGCAAGCAGGCTAGAGCCAACTCGTAGTGGAGTTGTTAAAGGGCTGTGTCTTGGCTGACCATCCACTCCAACACAAGAGACATCAATATTGGACAGGAAAGATGGGTCTGGCAGGTCTTGTTCTCTTAGAACGCTACGGGCTGCACCTGTGTCAACAAGAAATGTGGTAGGGTGGCCTTCAATAGGCAGAGTTACTGTAGCAAGTGGCCCCCCCTTATCCCCTGTAGACACTGCCATAACAGGGGTTAATGACACAGGCTTGCCAGTTTCCTAGTCATCTGGTTCCTCAATTATTGGAACCTCCTTCTCAGCCTTAGGGGCCGGGGCAGGCCTGTGTGGCTTTCTTGGCTCTCTCTTGGGTTCCGGGCAATCACTTTTAAAATGCCCTTTGACCTTGCAATTAAAACAAACACCTTCCTCTGGTCTGGTACCCTTGGGAATAGGGGTAGTGCGTGCCACCATGAGGGGAGCAGAAGTTGGCCTTCTAAGGGTCTGGGCAGACTCTAGGCCCCTAGCAACTAGGAGTAAAGTATCTAGGGGAACAACCTTATATTCGGGGCGTGCAGCAATGATTCCCTTGCGTATTGGGTCTTTAACACCTTGGACAAACGCACCGGACAACATTTGTGAATGAATCTTGTCAGTGAGATCAAACCCCAAATCTGTGAACATTTGGTACAGTCTTGCATGAAACCTTTCCACTGATTCTCCTTTTTCTTGAATAACATCAGTAAGGCCAGCAGCCTGATCCGCAAGTTTGTCCTTAGCCCATTCTCTTAGTTGAGTGCAAAAAGTTACTCCAGAGGGGTAATCAACATCACTGCTGAGTAGATCAGTACTGAGGTGTCGGGCCATGCTCGGCCAATATGCATCCCCTGCTTTAATAGCACAAATACTCAGTAGATCACGCCATGCGGCGGAATAAGTCTTTTGAATTTGAACTACCCCTCGGTAGAAGGGCATGGGCTGTTTTTCTGGGTCGGGGAGTGATTTCATTAGAGCACTAGCTTGAGTGGGATTGAAAGCAACATATTTAGGAGGGGCCTGTTCTCCCCGACCCTTGTGGCCAAAGGGGTCATCGATAGAACGATGAGTTGGGGCTCCCGCGGCAAGCTCCGATGAGACATGGGACACCCTGTCCATCTCGTCATCATCGAATTCTATGATATTGGCTCTTTTGCGTGGTGCAAGGCCTGAATGAGGTGAAAGGATCGGTGGTTGGGAACGAGCCCCAGATGCAGGGGTGGCTAGCGAGTCATAACCTGGGGATAGGTAGTCACCGGGAATTACCGGCATCAGGGCCGAACTGGGGGCCGCCATATTGGTGGCCGGAGAAGGTACTACATTAGGGTTAAGGGAAGAAGTGGCGGCCATGTTGGAAGAGGGCACATCCGGGGCAGACTGTGCCGGACTGGGCATGACCGGAACCTGGGGAGTGGCTTGGGGAGTGGGGAGTGGATATCCGGGATAGGGCAGGGCCATGGGATATGGGAAGGGGTAGGGCCAGGCTGGGGAGGGGAAGGAGGTGGGGTATTGAGCTGGGGTGGAGATGGGAGGGAACGGAGAGGGATTGGTAGGGGTGGGTGTAGAGGGAGGAGCCGGGGCAAGGGCGGAGGAGGTGGTTAGTTGGGCGGAGGAAGAGGGGAGGGGATCATTAACGGAGAGAGAGTGTAGGGAAGGAATGGCAGGTGAAATTTTAGGGGGAGGTGCAGCAGGTAACGTAGGGATGGATGAGGATGATGGGAATGCTAGAGACGGGGAGGGGGAAAAGAAAGATCCATCAGAATTCAGGACCGGGCAGACAGGGGAGGTGACGGGATGGGTGTTAGGAGGATTGGGAGTGGGGAACATAGTCAGCTGGCTATCACCTACTGCTGATTGAACCTTGGGGATAGACGTCCCCTGGGCGCCACTTTGGGGCGCTGGCTGAGGGTAAACTCCAGTAACACAGTTATTATGATACACAAACAATTTCACACCTTTGTGATTTATCTCTTCCTCAACCCAACCTTCTAGCTGAATAGCCTTCGCTACTCTGTACCATGCTTCAGCAGTCTTTAATAAACCATTATCTGTAAGCTTGCCTTTCTTTTCTGTCAGTAACCTACGCCAACTTTCTGGTTGCAATCTTCCACATGTCGGTACAGCAATTCTACATACTTTCGCAATCTTTTCAACACCTCTAACCATGTCCTCACCTTCTCTGTCTTCAACTAAATCACATGCTAACCAGCCCTTACTGGGCTTGCTTAAATCCTGTCCCATAATCCCTTTACCCCTATACCAGCGTCCTAGATATAGGGAGAGAGAAGGAAAACGGAACAAGAACGTCTACAATGCTCGACTGCCACCCGAGAACCGTAGGACTTTCTCAGGTACGTCTTCCCAAAACGTAGACCAGTCACTGAATCCGCCTACCCGGGGTGGTAGACACGGATTGGAGCGAGGTGAGAAGTGTGTGACCAATCACTTCTCTTTCAAGAGAAATGGGAGTGGATAGTATAATAATATAGGAAGTTTAGAAAAGATGAAAGGCAAGGAAAAAAAATCCTTAGAGACAGACACAGGAGTTCATGAGACTCCTAATTAGACAAACAAGACAACAATACAATTGAAATACAGTGCATGCATCACAGTTCAAATGAAATCAACAGTAATCCCTTTCCTTTACTCGTGTGCTTACTCCAAAGTCACCTCCCTCAACCCCGTAGTGTCTCCGCTCGGAGAACGACTTTCGTAAGTCTCACTACCAGCGGCCACGGAAACCAACTGACACCGGTCCGAGTTCCGTCAGCCTCTCTCTACTCTGCAGCCCACAAGAATGTGGCCACGTCTATCCTCACTCCCGTAGTGCCCCTATAAAACCCACTTTATAAGTCTCACTACCACGTGATGCGGAAAACAAGCAATGCCTACTTGAATCCCCCCCAGGAAACAGAGTCCCCCTCACAAATAAAACAGAAAACTGGAATTCCACAAGCCCCAGCACTCAGGGTTGTGGTTACCAAAGAAAACCGGACTCCCCCCAGCCGAAGCTGTGGGTTACCAAAATCGGACTCCCCTCAGCCAAAGCTGTGGGTTACCAAAACCGGACTCCCCTCAGCCAAAGCTGTGGGTTACCAAAACCGGACTCCCCTCAGCCAAAGCTGTGGGTTACCAAAACCGGACTCCCCTCAGCCAAAGCTGTGGGTTACCAAAACCGGACTCCCCTCAGCCGAAGCTGTGGGTTACCAAAACGCTAGCTAGACTGTAAAACAGTCAACAGAAGACCCCTAGGAACACATCCACAGGTCCACCCCCCCTTTATCCCAAAAAGGGGCAAAATACGAACAGATAAGCAGACAAACCGAAGACCTAGGCAAATCCCCTCAGGTCCACCCCCCTTTATCCCAAAAAGGGGAAAACAAGCAAGACAGAACCCCAGGCAAATCCCCTGCAGGTCCACCCCCCCTTTATCTCAAAATGGGGAAACAGGCAAACAATTCAAACACAATTCAAACACACCCAGGCAACAGATAGACTAAAATGCAGGTAAACAAGTGAGTAACGGGACACCGGGCAAGATATTACCTGTCTTTGATGTCCTCCCGGGAAGCAGTCACAGACACGTGGACGGGTCAATCAAAGGGGCCGGAACATACCGGTGGCTCTGCAGAAGTCTCTACCGTGTACCTGGAGGTGATCAGTCTCCCTTCCTTCCCCCCGGATTCCTCCGTCCACCCTTGTCTTCCTTAGGACGGCTCACCGGCCGGACATAGCCCGATGCCCCACGTTGGGCGCCAAGTTGTTATGGTACTTTTTGAAAGTAAACCAAAATGTTCAAATGTCTATCTGTTCCTGTCCAAATCAATAAAATTAAATTGCGTATATACGCTGAAGTAATTAAGTCTGACACACGAGGTTCAGGTTAAAATAACTTCGAGAAAGTTTATTGGCAAGTGCAGTAAAAGCGGGCGCGCAGGCCCTTTTAAGAGGCATTTTGCGTCATCATTGATTATTAGAATATCAGCAAATAAACACCATCAATTGGATTAATTGTTAAGTGTCGGTGTTAGTGTCTTACCTATTGGTTTAAAAATAAAAAGGTTAGTCCCGTGCCCACCCATCAGAGGTGGGATTATTCTGGACGCGGGTGGGGATAAGGGGGTCCTAAACGTCATTTTACACGGTCAATGATATCAGGCTTCATGTCCAGGTGCAAGGTCTCTTATGAATAGAACATTTCATTACTACTGTGTTCTGTGGCCTTCAAACTATACTATCTTACAAATTCTAAGGAGTAGCCGGCAAGTCTTAAGGAGTAACCAGCACCTCCTGGTATTTGTCCTTGCAGGAAAACACAGTCTTTGTCTACTGTACTAATTGGGTTGAGAAGTTCAGTCACGTAATGTAATTTTAAAATGAACAAGTTAAGTCATGAGGACAAAATGGAGGATTTGAAGAAGTCAGGTTAGGGGGACAAAATGGAGGAGGAAGTCACAGTATAAGATTAAAATGGAGTTAGTACAATAATTCAATACAAGTACAATAGTAATTTTTAATAATTCCACATCAACTGTGCCCCTCACACATACAATACGTCCAAATATATATATACACACACACAAACACACACACACACACACACACTACAGCACCCCTCACACTGCACCACCACACACATTACGCTCCAGATACACGCTAGATCCCTTACCCTATATGCACTCTTAATCCTCTATATACACACACACACACAATCTCCTATACACACTCTGGGTCCTTTACACACTAGATCTCCTACACACCCTCTCTACAACCCCTACACACACTACGTCACCTATACACACACACACACACTACAGCCTGTATGCACACACTCACTACATCCCCTATAACACTATGCCCCTATACACACACTATCTACAGCCCCTAGCCACACATATTACACCACAAACACAAATGAAATTGACCTATTTACACAATACCACACCACACTCTACACACACGCAATTTCACAAGCAGGCTCCAAACACATGCACCATACACTTTCCTGGCCCAATTGTCCTCTGGTATCCCACTTGTGGAGACACCAGAGACAATTTAAAAGCAAACACAGCGCAAGCCTTTTTCTAATGCCAGAGCTCTTCAGCGCGGCTCTGCGCATTGAACCAACTTGCTCACTTTGAGAGGGGGTGTGCTTGTCATTAGTGATGACAAAACACACCCTCTCTGGCCCCGCCCCCTTCTTAGGGGGCCGCTCTGATTGAAAAATGCCCGGGCCTAATTTTTTTCCCAGTCCGGCCCTGGTGCCTACAGTGGTCATTTCAGTAGATAAAAACTGTATTTGGTTAAAAAGATACAGTAACTCTGCTGTATAATATCTATGTATGCACTTGTATGATATTTTCTGTATATACAAGCACAACATTAATGCATTTATAATTGTACTGTGATGTGTGTGTGTGTGTGTGTGTGTGTGTGTGTGTGTGTGTGTGTGTGTGTATGTGTGTGAAGATAGATTCGGATTATAATCGACTTTAAAGTGTTTTATAGGGTAAGGACTCATCATTGTGTGTAATGCATAGGTAATAATGGCATGTCATGTTTAGACGCAGTTTCTACTTACGTGGAGGAGAAATGGGCCCAATAGTAATTTTGTATATGCCATTTTGGGATATTTTAGCAGAAATTTGACATTTTGTGAGTAAATCTAACTAATCTGGCTATTGAATTGTCTACTGGAGGTAAAGGGAGCCTTGGGAGTGATGTAAAAAAAAACAACTCTATCAGTTCTTTAAGCAAATTCTGCATAGATTGGATGGATTAGTTAATCCAACCATCATGACAACTTCAGTGATTTGAAGTGGTCATGGTGTCTGGAGTCTGCATGTACAGAGTCTCGCTGGGAAGCGCTGGGAAGCGGTGTAACTCTACCTCCGGCAATGTTAACTGGTGTGCCATTCATTGGCTGAGAATGGTCTGCTGAATCTAAAGCGCTCAGCCAGTGAATGAATAGCCAGCAGGATTTGCATCCAGCTTCTGCTGCTGTGCATAAGCCAGATCTCAAATCCTGCTTCACAGCAGAACAGGTGCCCAGAAAGAGGGCCAGGGTACTCTTGGCACGAGTTACGCTTTATAATAAGTAATGCTTTATGTATGAGTTTGTCCTATTTTTTCCCCTTCATTTTATAAAAAGTGCCGATTTTATTAGAAATTGTCACTTTTTATAAATTAAAGGGACACTCTAGGCACCCAGACCACTTCTGCTCATTGGAGTGGTCTGGGTGCCAACTCCCACTACCCTTAACCCTGCAAGTGTAATTATTGCAGTTTTTATAAACTGCAATAATTACCTTGCAGGGTTAACTCCACCTCTAGTGGCTGTCTATTAGACAGCCACTAGAGGGAACTTCCTGGTTTCTAGCACAGGAAACCTGTGTTAGAGCGTCACTGGACGTCCTCACGCTGTGTGAGGACCTCCAACGTCGCTCAAAACCCTATAGGAAAGCATTGAAATTATTTTTCAATGCTTTCCTATGGGGAGACGTAATGCGAATGCGCCAACGCAATGGATAGGAGGAGCATCGCGGAGGCGGAGACAGCGGCGAGGGACATCGCCGCTGCCTTAGGTAAGTGACTGAAGGGGTTTTCACCCCTTCAGTAACCAGGGATTGGGGGGTGGGAGGGAGAGGGACCCTCCAGTGCCAGGAAAACGGATTGTTTTCCTGGCACTGGAGATTCCCTTTAACTTGGTAACACTCAAGCAGACAACCGGTCAATTTACTTCCGGATTTGGTTAGCTCAGCTGAGCTAAACTCAATAGGCAGTCAATTGCCCAGAGCACCTGCCTTGCAAAGGCTTCTAATTCAGCTGCATTTGAAAGTCTGTGATTGCACAGCCACAGAAAGCCTGGGGGGGTTATAAGGGGAGTGCTTGCAAAGACTGCAGACAAGAGAACTGCTGGTTCTGCAAGCTGTTAGACATAGCCCCAATGAAAAATGCATAATTAAATGCATGCATGTTTTCATTGAGGGTACATCTTCTAAACAGTGATTTGCTTTGTTTTATTTGGGCAGTGATGTGCTTGGAGCTGATCCCACACCAGATGAGGTTGATGGACCTTGAAAAAAAAATGGAAAGCAAAAAGTAAGTTCACACTTGTAATAGTGCAGTATAGTGAGCTTCAAAACAACAATGTCATCATTATAATGTAATGATGAAATTCATTTTACTCACTGAGAGTATGATTTTATCTGTTGGATCTCTGTAGAACTGGCTAATTTACTGCAGAGAACATTCTTTAATACCCTGTGTCTTTCATGCCTCCCTCTCCCCCTTCCTTGTTTTCTCTCTCAAAGTCGTTAACTATGATTTGTTATTAGGAATTGTGTTTTAGTGGTATAATTTTAACTCTACTTGTTTCCTGTTTTTCAACGGCTAACACGGTACTATTTTAACTATTTTACTCACCAGCTCGCTGCTGCACAGCTGGCTCTTCCGTATCCACAGCACCAAGACTCGGGACTGCCTCTGAAAGGAGCCCGTCTTTGAGACGAGTCTGCCACTCATTGAATCCCACAGCGGACTGCGTCATCTTCCTTTTCACCGCCACCTTGCAATCATAGTACCTGTAAAAAACAGCATTAGTTATTAAGTACATAAGAAATTGACAAAACGTTAACAATAACCTCTTATTAAAAACATGATGGCTTGCTTCCACTATCAGGTTAGCCTTCACACTGACTGGGGAGTATAAGATTAAATAATAATCTGGGTAGAATTTTTCAAAAACATTTCTTTTTAAAAAGTCTAGGTTTTTAAAGACTGACATTAGAAGTTGCATTGAGAACTGAAACAAAGATACAAAGAGCATGTTTATTCTACATTAAACCTAGGCAGACATTAATTTACATTTAACCAAAATGCGCTTAATTTTTTTGTTTTTTCAAAACACTCCTTGCACCATAACCACTACATCATGGTTTGACTACCATCACTGGGGCAGATTTAGGGCACTCCTTGTACAATAACCAGTGTTCTGTTTTGGTAACGGTTCTAGCAGTATTCTTTTAACCCCTTAACGCCGTTACGGCGTTCTATGCCGTTGCGGCTTTAAAGGGCTTTAAAGCCGTTGCGGCGGCATAGAACGCCGTAACAGCGTTAAGGGGTTAAAAGAATACTGCTAGAACCAGAATGTGTGTTTGAAAGTGTCAACACATATGTTGAGTGGTAGTCTTATTCCAAAAAAATAAAAAGTTGTAACTGTGACAGAAAAGGGTTTTTAGAGGAGTCAAAATTGTGCTGTAGGTAAGATACTTTAAACTGATCTTTAGAGTAATTATGTGTCTGAACATCAACACTAGTGCTAGTGACTTAACCTAATCAGGAGGTGCCATTAAAATATGCAAGAACAAAAAATAAAACCCCAAACATTACATTAAAGGAAAACTCCAGTGCCAGGAAAACAATCCGTTTTCCTGGCACTGGAGGTTCCCTCTCCCTCCCACCCCCCAATCCCCAGTTGCTGAAGGGGTGAAAACCCCTTCAGTCACTTACTTGAGGCAGCGACAATGTCCCTCGTCGCTGCCTCCTCCTCCGCGCCACTCCTCCTTCTTACTCCGGCGGCTGGTGGGCGAGACTGATCCCGCCCCCGGCCGGGGAGACCTCATGCGCATTAGCGCTCCCCAAAGGAAAGCATTGAAAAAGATTTTCAATGCTTTCCTATGAGGAAATGAGCGACGCTGGAGGTCCTCACACAGCGTGAGGACGTCCAGCGACGCTCTAGCACAGATAATCTGTGCTATGATCCAGGAAGTGCCCTCTAGTGTCTGGAGTTAACCCTGCAAGGTAATTATTGCAGTTTATAAAAAAACTGCAATAATTACACTTGCAGGGTTAGGAGTAGTGGGAGTTGGCACCCAGACCATTCCAATGGGCAGAAGTGGTCTGGGTGTCTGGAGTGTCCCTTTAAAGTGTCAAGTGCAAGTCAATTATTGATTTAGTGTAAGTTTCACAAACACTCCCCAATGTAAACCAAGTTATGTTGCATAGTCTGTGCATAGGACATACTGTGGGATTTTAAAGGACCACTATGGGCACCCAGACCACTTCAGTTTAATGAAGTGGTCTGGGTGCCAGGTCCAGCTAGGATTAACCCTTTCTTCTATAAACATAGCAGTTTCAGAGAAACTGCTATGTTTATAATAGGGTTAATCCAGCCTCTAGTGGCTGTCTCGTTGACAGCTGCTAGAGGCGCTTCCGCACTTCTCACTGTGATTTTCACAGTGAGATAACGCCAGCGTCCATAGGAAAGCATTGAGAATGCTTTCCTATGGCCTGGCTGAATGTGCATGCCTCCGATGACGTCGATATGGAGGAGGAGAGTTCCCCGCCCAGTGCTGGAGAAAGAGGTAAGTTTAACCCCTTCCACCCCCTAGAGCCCGGTGGGAGGGGGACCATGAGGGTGGAGGCACCCTCAGGGCACTAAAGTGCCAGGAAAACAAGTTTGTTTTCCTGGCACTATAGTGGTCCTTTAAGTAGTAATTTTCTTGATTACGTACATAAGTTTCTTCTTTTACAGAGTGTGGAAAGTAAATCTGAGCACTTGACTTTCTTAAATTCCATTTTTTACGCAGCTTTGAATTCTTCCTATTGGGTTTAGAGGAAAACACTGCTGTACAATCCACATGTTTGTGCAGCTTTTTAGGCAGCTTCTGACCAGCCGGAGTCTTGAAGGCATGTACAGTCCCACCATATGTTGGATATAGCTCCATGTAGCTCGGTTCCTTTTCCTTGAAAACATCTTCAGAATTCAGAAGCAACTTTTCAATACCACACTGTTCATCTGGTTCTCTTAAAGCCCAATCATTGACCTAACTTGATGTCGTACTATTAGCAAGGCTTCTGGAAAGATGAAGCTCATAACTGTCCCAGATGATACTTTGCTTTGGTTCTACATATTCATGCTTATGGAATGTGCCATAGAGAGAGGAATCATGTTGTGTTGTATAGAGATCAGGAATATTTGATGGCTGGTTATCAGTTTGAACACTGCAGTCACAGCAATTAATGGAATTCTTAAGACTATCTCTGGATCTGGACCATGACATAGGTTTGTTGGAGTAAAGAGTAGGTTTAGCAGTGTCCTCTTTTTCATGATCGGTTATCTGCATATGATGACATGGCATGGTTTTTGTCAAATTAAGTGGCAAGCTAAAAACAGAACTCTTTGTACTATTCGAAGAATATAGAGTATCATTGTTTAAGACAGGCATTGGAGGCAGATTTAAACACTCATGTTCTAGATTTGTACAAGGTAAGCATTCCTGTAAAATTTTAATTTGAAGAGTTAGTGGACTCCAGTTTCTAAAAGCATCTTCCCGGGCAGGTTTATGTTTAGGAGTCTCCAGTTGAGGAACGTAGCCAAACTCGTGAAGCGTTAACGTAGCAGAAGAGTTTTCTTGCAAGTTTGTTATGGAACATTGTCCAGTGGGCCCGTTTACTATGTAGTTTTGATGTTCTGAAAACTTGGGTCCTTCAATGGTGTGTAGAGAGGTTAAGCATATAGGCTTTGGTGGACAAGGTTGATTTGACAGACTAGACAGCCAATCAAAGTCATTCACATCCTTAAAGGAACTTTAAGTTATTTATGTCATACTTGAAGTTACCAAGCGAATCAGAAGGAAAGAGGCCTTGGTCAATACAACTGGTTAGCTCAAATACGATTGCTTTTATTAGCTTGCCTGATGAGCGCTTCTTCTGGATTCCCACAGCTCTAAGAGATTCATAACAGTAAGTGATCTCACAGCAGATATTGAACAATTCCAATCAACTGCATCCAGGCTTTGACTGACACTATCCAGACTCACCACACACCGGCTACAACTTACAGGTAATGAGGCAGCTTGGACTAAGGTTGCACCACATGTAAACTGTCATTTGCTTATTAGATTGTAATTGCTAGCTACATGATAAGAAGTTATTATTTTATGTCATTTAACTATTAAACTATTTAACCAATACGTATACTAATATAGAATATGTATATACAAATAAATAACATATTACAATATTTGCATTTATTATTGTCTGCTGTTAATGTGCTAAGTTAATAAATATTTTTTGGAACAAGTAATATTGTGTGCCTATATGTTTTGTTTTTTTTACATTTAAAGGACCACTATAGGCACCCAGACCACTTCAGCTGAATGAAGTGGTCTGGGTGCCAGGTCCATCCAGGATTAACCCTTTCTATTGTAAACATAACAGTTTCAGAGAAATGACAGGAAGAAAGATGGTTTTACCACAGCATTTACTATATCGTACTTCGGATCATAACTTGATCAATGCTGCAACTACACATCAGTATATCGAAGATTTGCGCAAGCATTTACAGCATGCATTTGCTTTTGCCCAAAAGAATCTAGAAAAAGCAGCGACAGGGGTTAAGACCTATTACGATTTCAAAAGGTGACAATTTGGTAGCAGTGCTAGGTCTAGCTCTAATCGCCATTAAAACTAGGGGCAATTTAATGTCCTAGTCTTTACCAGACTCCTTAACATACTTCTTCAGAATATTAACGATAGACTGGTTATATCGCTCTACTCCCCCCCCCCCCCCCCCCCCCCCGCTAGACGCAGCGCGGTATGCAATATGTAGCTTTCGTTTAACACCTAGAATGTTCCACATCTTAGCCATTACTTCGCTGGTAAAATGACTACCTCTGTCTGACTCAATTCTTTGAGGCAGATCGAACCTGGAAAAGACATGGTTAATCAACAAAGTGGCGCACTCGGTACTTGTGTTCTCTTTCAAGGCAAACACTCTATCCACTTTGTGTACATACATGTAACGGTTAACATGTATTTGTTACCTCTTGAAGATCTGGTTACAGGACCTATAAAGTCAATTTGAATATCAGACCAGGGTAATGACACCTCCCTCTTCTGAAGTGGTGCACGATGGGTTGGACCATGGGGTTGATATTGCGGACAAATCAAGCATCCCTGACAGTATGTCTTAACATCTCTTAACATCTGTGGCCAATATGCATAATCACGCAATATCTCATATGTGATCTTATCACCACGATGCCCAGATGTAGGTGCATCATGTGCGTGTTGGAGCATTAACCCTCAGTATACAATTGGGACTACCCATTGTTGAATACCATGTTTAGAAGTTCTGACCAGCAACCCATCCATGATACTAAATTGGACTTTGTATCTCATCAAGATTCGTAAATCTTCATTATCTTTGCAATCCTCATCTGTGATGGGATTGGCAGTAGGGTCTTCTATATGTTTAAAGAATATACCTATGACGGGATTGTTCTTCTGACTGGTAATCAGGTCCTCACTAGGAGCTTCTTCACTCCATTGCACGACATTTAAGTCGGCATTATCTCTAGCCTGTCGTCTAGTTATGGCTTCAATATGAATTGAACCCATAAGATCATCAATGTTTAGGGTCTCACCATTGTTGGCTGCTTGTTTTGCCAGTGAATCGGCTAAGTCATTACCATCCTTGTCAATACCTTCTATATTAGAATGGCCTTTGGTTTTCTTCCAATATATGGTTAAACCATGTTCCTTAACCAGTTCATCGATTTTACAAAACAATTTGCCATGTTTAACAGGTTTGTTATTGCTTTTCAGCATTTGGTTACGTTTCCAGCTAGGCATATATTCGACGAAACTGTTGCAAACATAGGCTTGAATCAGTTATGATAACACATTCTGTGATACCATATTCTATTGCCATTTAAATGGTCTTATATACTGCACAGAGTTTGGCTATCTGACTGCTTTTGGGACCAATATTGTATCCTATAGATACATTGGGATAATCACCTATGCAGGCGATTCTGATACCTGCAACTAACTTCCGTTCAGCACCAGCGACGTGGTGATATGAACAACCATCGATGTATACCCACGGTTGTGGTCGACAGTATTCCTCATCATAAACTTTAAGGGGATAGTAATTGCTCTTCTAGGAAGTCATCTCCGGTGTCATTATCATCCAGAGATGGAGCAGTACAATCATGTAATTCTGCTAAACCTTGGGCAACTGGGCTTCTCTTATTATGTTTATAACGGACTTCTAACGGCCATCCCTGTAAGGATAGAGTCCATGCAGTAATCCGACTGTTAGAGAGATTACCGTCTCTAATTCTTTCACTCTGCAGATACTGTAGAGGTTTGTGAGCTGTTTCTACAATTATTTTCTCACCTTGGATATAGCTACGAAAATTTTGTAGTGCCCAGACAGTCGACAATAACGTCTTCTCACACGTGTTGAATTTAACTTCAACAGGTGACAAAGTCTTGCTAGCATATGCAATAACTTTGTTTAAACTGTCCTGCTTCTGATACAGAACAGCACTTATGCTTAAATCGGTATATCCTGTCTCCAGATAGAAGGATTAACCCCCCTATGGGTATGCTAAACAGGGTGCCTGAGTGATCTTCCTCCTCAGTTCACTTACCGCTTGGTCCTGAGGCTCCCCCCAGTTCCAGGTAGTTTCCTTTTTAAGCAGGTGTAAGAGTGGTTTCGTTATTTCTGCATAGTTATCTATAAACTTACGGGAGTAATTAGTCATACCAAGGAATGATCTTAATTCCCTGATGTTGGAAGGTGTTTTAGCCTTCAACCTTCTTCCTCTGGGGATTTAATCCTTCAGAGGTTACCTCATGTCCGAGGAAGTTGACATGGGTGCGACACCATTGCGCCTTTTGTAAAGACAGTTTAATCCCTGCCTCTCTTAACTGATATGATATGCTTATCAAAGGAAGTACTTTTCAGCAAGACATCATCGACATATGATAACGTTCCTCTCTCGAGTGCGTCAGGCATAGCTTTATGCATGAACACAGCAAAATCATGACCAGAGTTTATGTAACCGAAAGGCATACGGGTCCAGTTATACTGCTGCTTTCCAAATGTGAAGGCCAATTTGTATTGGTCTTCATTATGGACTGGTACAGTCCAATATCCCTGCGCACAGTCAATGGCAGTGAATATTATGGATCCCTGCATTTGTACCAAACATTGGTCTATGTGTGGCACTGGCCAACCAGACATATAGACGCATTTATTTAGCTGTCGTAAGTCAGCGCATAAACGCCATTGTCCATTAGGTTTCAGAATCCCCAAGATCGGATTATTATACGAACTGTGCACCGGACGTATAATGCCCCTTTCCTTTAAATTCTGAATGATGTCTTGTAGACCATCATATGACGCTAATGGGAGTCTATATTGTTTGATAAATACAGGTGGTAAATTTGGATCAGTTTGTATTCTGGCTACGTGGAGGTTAGTTAATCCACAGTCGTAGGAATCTTTGGCAAAAATATCTTGGAATTCCAAAAGGATTTCCTTTAGCTGCTGTCGCTCAGCATCGTTGGAGCAAGCGTCAGCTAAAGATATTTGCTCTTCTAGCCTTTCCTGAAATCCTGGAAAGATTTCAAGCTGGCCTATCTCATAAGCTTCTTCAAGCCTAGAAGTTAGGTCAGTTCGGTGTTGACTTACCTTTTCTCTTTGGTCGTGATACTCTTGTGATTCCTGCTCATTGAGCGGATGATCGAACGTGATTGATGCTTCTTCGATTTTTATATTTGCTGCGGCACTTGTTGTTGCTGCTGCAGTTGCACAGGTGGCTCTGCAATTGGAGCTGTCCCTAAAAAAGGATTGATAGCAAAGACTTGGTTAATCTTTATTATTTCCTCCATTAATTTGCCCATCTGGTCTGTCAATTGACCAACCTGACGATGCTAATTATTTCCCCCATTGCCGTTTTGTCTTTGCCCATTAGAATTTGGCTGGGATGGCTGAGACTGTTGGGAGTTATTGGAAGCAGATTGGTTGTTTCTGTTTCCATATCTCCTATTTCCATGAGGATTCCTTCTCCATTGGGAATTGCCTTGGTTCTTATTAACCCAGGGGCGTTTATTCCCATTGGCATTGGATTTTTCAGAGTTATCAGAGGAATTTGCAGAATTGCTTCTGGCGTTTTCCTGTTTCTGAGGTTTTGGTGTTTTCAAAACCTCAGAATAGGTCCTCTTTTTCTGTTGGGTTTCTAAACCTAACTGTATTTTAGTCTCTGACACCATGTTATCACCAGGTTTCTTAACCTTTGGCTGATTTTCGTCATGTGCATGGTGTATAGTATACAATTTCATGCACTGACTGACTAGCCATTCTAATGGTAACTTACAATCGTAATCTCTTGCGAGATTCATTTGTATGTTTACCGGCATGGCATGAAAATACAGATCTTTGAAGTCTGTGCTTTCATACCTGGGTTTTCTTTGGGCCACGGAGTATGCATTTTTAAGAATTATTAAAAAAATTCTGGGGCTTTGATCTGGACGGCACTTTAAGTTATAAAGCGCCTTCTTTGCAGAAGCAATGGTTTTATACTTACCATATTCCATGATGATTTTTATATTTCATCTTGGACCAGGACATTAACTGTATAGCTTGAAGACTTTCTAGATAAACACGGCACATTGAATCAAAGGTCCACGTGATGAACCATTTCTTATGGATGTCATCATACATGCCCAATGAATTCATTGCTCTATCATAATTTTCCAGATGTTCAGATATGTTTCCTGAACCTCTAGAAAACTGTGGGACAGTCTCTCTAAGGAATTTAATAACCTTTGGCGTTTCATAAACAGGCATCGTTAATTTACGATCTCTGTTTCTGTCCCTGTGTAAACGTCTATGCGATCTGGCTGCTGGAGAGGAATTAGATCTGTACAACAGTGCAGTTGGCATATCAGTCACATGGCCTTCAGAGTGGACAGTGCAATCACTTTCACTCCCATCACTCTGAGCTTCTCGTTCACTGTCACAATTCTGATCAGCATCAGAATCCTGCCAGTGTACAGAACCATGTCGGTTTTCATTCCTATCACCTTGAATCTGATTCCCTCTGTCAAGTTTGGCCAGGACAGTCTTTTCAAACTGTTCTGCCCAAGATTGCCAAGAATCTACAGGTGTTTTCTCAGAATTACTCACATCTTTACTTTGAGACTGTTTTATGAAAACCTGGTCTGGTGTGGGAAAATCATAACAAGGAGGGGATTTACAGATAGTCTTTTCTTGCCTTTTTGTGCAACTTTTTGGCACAGAATGATGGCTGTCTGATTTCTGACTCTCCTCTTCATACTCATCCAATTGCATTTTAAGCTGACTTATTTCCTGTGCATATTTATCCGTCAAAGCTTTCATTTCTTTTTCATGATCAGCCTGACGAATTTTATGCTCAGCAAGTAAATCTTGGTATTTCCCATCCTGAATGACCAATTGTTCACTGTACGTGTCCAATTTGGTATTCAATACCTTGTTTTCATCAAACGCCTTAAGAAGTGCTGTCAAGACAGAGCTGACTTACTGGAGGAGGAGGACAGGGCCAGGGGCGTGGCTTGGAGGCCGAGGAAGATGGCGGCGTAAACCCGGAGCTCCTCAGCAGGCTCAGCTAAAGATCCTCGTCACAGCGCTAATACTGAGCAACCATGGGCAAAACTCACCGGGCATCGCACTCCGCCAAACCCGCCGACACACCGAAGGGTGCTACTCCCTCCTCCATGCGGCAATACCTGACGTCCCATGCCGAAACAGCATCTCAGGCCTCCAACGACTCAGAGGCGCCTGGCGTCTCCCGCCCAGCATCGCCACGTGGCGAACTCCAGGGACCGCTAACCCAAACACTCCCAGACCTCCAACCAGAGTGGGTGCAACTAATCCGGGCACTCCCGACCAAGCAAGATCTGAAGGAGGCCAACTCCGAACTGCGGTCCTCCATTACGGCGCAGCTGCACTCCCTCAGGGAGGACATTCAGGGCCTACACACCAAGGTGGCGCAGCTAGAGGCGGACTGCGATCACCTGACGTCCGCCCAGTCTGCCACTTCAAACACCCTGCGGAACCACACTGCACAGATGCAGCAAATGGCTCTACACATAGAGGACTTGGATAACCGTGGCCGCAGACAGAACATCAGGGTGAGGGGTATCCCCGAAGACACCGACCAAAACACACCTATCCTTGACACTCTCAGAGAACTATTCAACAGAATACTGGGCTGCCCGACTACCACCAACATTGATTTTGTCAGAGCTCCTCCGGAGGCCCCCCCCAGAGACGCGATCTGCTGCCTGACGGACTTCCAACTCAAGGAAGAGATACTGCGCAAAGCACGCGGAATGGAGAGGATCACCCTGCATGGAGCGGAGGTACAGCTTTACCCAGACCTCTCCCCGGCCACCCTGGCCTACCGAAGGGCGATGAGGCCCCTCACTAGAGCTCTCCAGGCGCAAAAGATTAGGTACCGATGGAACTTTCCAACTGGGCTACAGGCCATCACCGCGGAGGGCACCTTCACAGTTCGACAACCTGAAGACCTGACTGATTTAATCGTGGAGCTACAACTCCCCCCCATTCACATGACCTGGCCGGACCCCGCCGCCTTTTACACAATGAACTCCAACGCACGGGGACCTTCGCCCCTACCCCGCAGAAGCAGGGGTTCCCGCCAGCAAGCCACCAGGCTCTCGGGGACCGCAGCATAAATGAACCAGAGACGATCGCAGCACATAACCGCAAGTAACACCCCGTGGGACTCTCTCCTCACTCAGGGCATTAGCCTTATACGAACACTATAAAAACGCTCCGAGGCCTACATCGGCCAACCTGTGGTAACTCAAGATCTCGGGGGGGGGGGTGGGGGTTGGGGGACTGTTGGGACACTTGGCTGGTAGGGGTCCGACTGCCCCGGCCCATCCTCCACAGACTGGGAGGAGGGAACAGAGAGGCCCCTCAAGAAGGGGAGACACCTACAGTCAGTCCGGGCTCCAGTGGGGGAGGATGGGAATGGGGACCTAAGGGGGAGACACCCCTAGTCATCAGCTCAGTGCCGGGCACAAATACTACGAGATACCTGGGGGAAGCGGCCCTGCCCCGACCCCATGGGGGGAGGGAAGGCGGTTCAGTCAGACTGGGCCCCGCCGCAGGGGCCCCGGTAGACCTGTGATGACCTAGGCAAGCAGGCGGGGAGCCTCACCGGCGAGGCCCACTCATTCCTTCACAGCCCAAGCACGCACGCTATTCCTGGGAGGGGACGGTAGACATTCTAGGCAACCAGGCACGGTGGACCTAATTAACACCCCTAACGCCATCCTACATTAGCTAACCCAGTCCCCACGACACGCACCCCACTCACTGACTCAACCTGGCAGCAACACAACGGGGAACACCCGAGGAGGCCTAGAGACGAGGGGATTGCCCCGCGGGGGGGAAGGGGGGGCCCGATCAGAGGTAAGGGCACGCTCACCTGGAGGGGGGAAAGGGGAGCGTGGAGGAGCCACCCGAACACTCTGAAAGGGGCACATGTAATGTGGAATATGCTGCTGAATTATGCACCGTTTAATATGTTATTGCATACGTTATGCTATACTAAACTTGCTCAATTGCACAGCAGGCACTCACGACCGGCCCACAGTCACCTGACCCGGAACCATACTGACGAGGATCATACCAATGACATGACCCCTGCAGATAGAGCCGAACAGGGAACTCACAGGGATCCGACGAGTAGAGACTGAGACACTACTCACAGGTACCCGCCAACCACGCGGACACGGGGAGGGCTGGACCCACCCGGAGTCCCCCTACCTCCTTCTACAACCTCGTAGGGCACAGCGACTCTCAAAAGGTGAGTGGAATCCGCGGACTGCAGGAGACCGCGGACCTACCACTCCCCGTCGCTGACACCTCCTTGTCGCCCAAAGGGGACAAGAACACACACACACACTCCCCCCCCAGCATTCCCCCTACCCACTAACCCTACCCAGACTAACCCGCCTGACGTACCACCCCCCCGGACACTAGGACTCGACTGCGACGCATAAGCCCACTGATACATACCTTACTACGCCATGACACAAACGGCCCTCACACCGGAGGACCTCACCATCCTCTCCATTAACGCCAGAGGCCTCAACAAACCAGAGAGGCGCTCGGGGGCACTAAGGGACTTCCACGCTAACAGAGCTTCCATAGTTCTGATACAAGAGACACACTTTAGGGAAGGAAGTAGGCCGAAACTGACCGACCACCACTTCCCGACGGGATACTATAGTGATTACCACGCAGGGAAATCCAGGGGCACGGCTATCCTGGTCAGCAAACGGGTTCCATCTGAAGAGGGGGGCCAGATGACGGACAGGGAGGGCAGATACCTATTCATAAGGGGCACAATTGCAGGCCAGGCCTATACCATCGCAAGTATCTATGCTCCTAACCACGGGCAGCATAGATTCCTAGCGAACACCCTCAAAAAACTACAGACTTTCACAGAGGGGATCCTCATAATCGGGGGCGACCTGAATGTAGCACTTCACCCACACTGGGACTCATCCTCCGGCACATCCCGCGTACCGACACAACACCTCAACCAAATTAAATCTCTCTTAACACGCCACAGACTGATAGACTGCTGGAGGGCCCACCACCCCGACGAGAAAGATTACACCTTCTTCTCGCACCCACACAACGCATACACCAGACTGGACTATTTCTTCACCTCGCTTTACCACCTACCGCTGACACGCGTCGTGGAGCATAGTACGGCGACATGGTCGGACCACGCACCCGTGACCCTGACACTCGCATCCCCCCTCTATAGACCAAGGCTCTCTAAGTGGAGACTCAACGACTATTTGCTCACTAGACCGGACTTAACAACAGACATAGGGGTACGACTAGAAGAATACTTTAAGATAAACACGACCGAACAGACATCACCGACCATTAGATGGGAGGCGCATAAAAGTGTGGTTCGCGGACTCTTCATCAGACAGAGTGCCACCCTCAAAAAACAGACTGACTGCCAAATGAAGGAGCTGGTGACAGAAATACAAAGACTAGACTCCCTTAATAAAAACACACAACATCAGACACATCAGGTGACGCTGCTACAATTACGACGTGAACTGACCGGCCTCCTCCACAGGAAACACCATAGGGACGTGGTCAGACATAAAGCCTTTTTCCTACTCCATGGCAACAAGAGCGGAAAATTGCTGGCGAGAATGGAGACAAACGGAGACAGACGACATTGACAAAATGAGAGACGCGAAAGGCACCCTACAGCGCCTACCCTCCAAAATCTCAGACATAATAAGAGGATACTACTCCGACCTATATGCCCTCCCACAGCCCCAATCGGACAAGGCGAAAGACGGCCTACGGGAGAAAATTAATAACTACCTGACAGCACACCCCCTGCCGACAATAGACATAGACGCATCTAACCGACTGGACGAACCCATCACGATGGACGAGCTAACCCGGGCCATCAAAGCGACGAAACAAGGCAAAAGCCCGGGACCAGATGGGTTGCCACTGAAGTACTATAAGACATTTGCTGGCCACCTTTATGCCCCCCCTGCTAGACGCACTAAATGCCATACGTGAGGGACATCACCTCCCTAAACAGTCACTGACTGCACATATCACCCTCATCCTGAAAGGCGACAAGGACAGAGAACAATGCAGTAATTTCAGACCGATTTCACTCATCAACTGTGATGTTAACCCCTTAAGGACACATGACGTGTCTGACACGTCATGATTCCCTTTTATTCCAGAAGTTTGGTCCTTAAGGGGTTAAACTACTAGTGAAAATCCTGGCCACACGACTCCAAACCCACATCCCTCACCTGATACATCCAGACCAGGTGGGATTTGTCATGGGCCGAGAGGCTAGGCACAATACAGTTAGGGCACTGACTCTTATCTACGGCCAGGGCGGGCACAACGATGGCCTTCTCTTGCTGTCCACGGATGCAGAGAAGGCCTTCGATAGAGTCAACTGGCAATACATGTTCCAAACACTGACACACATGGGACTGGGACCACAATTCAGGAGCTGGATTGAGGCGCTATATGACGGACCCACGGCACATGTCGTCGTTAACGGGGCGGTGACAAGGGAGCTGACGATCCATAACGGCACGAGGCAGGGATGCCCCCTATCCCCCCTTCTATTCGTACTGGCGCTCGAACCCTTCCTCTCCCATGTGCGGCACGATATGGACATAAGGGGCATCACAAAGGGAGGCACACAACATAAGGTAGCGGCGTATGCCGACGACCTCCTGTTCTTTGTCACCAACCCAGAGGTCACGTTACCGAACATCCTGAAAGCATTTCGGGAATACAGGGCAATATCCAACCTCAAAATTAATTACTCAAAGCCCTACGTCCTGAATGTTAACGTGCCCGAAGCCAGGGCCGCCCCACTGAGACAGAGCCACACGTTCCAATGGGCAGACCAGAAGATCCAATATCTAGGTACATGGCTGACCAAGAACACCAAAGCCCTGTACAGGGCGAACTTTGCCCCCCTATTAGATAGATTTAGACGAGACCTATCAGACTGGGCGTACCCGCACATATCTTGGTTAGGCAGGATTCAAGTTATTAAAATGAATTTTCTCACGTGCCTACTTTACCTTATGCAGGCCCTCCCAATCACTATTCCCAGACCTTTCTTTACCACCCTGAGACAAGCGATGGGAAAGTATATCTGGAACCAAAGAAGGCCGAGAGTCAGGATGGCCACACTGACTCTGCCTAAAGACAGGGGAGGCCTGGCTATGCCGGACCTCACCCTGTACTATGAGTCCTGCCACCTTCAAAGAGTCATGGAGTGGACAAAGGGGAAGGTACTCAAGAGCTCGAAGAACGTGGAAGAGGTGGAGGCCGGGAGACCACTGTCCACCCTGCCTTGGCAGACGGGGGGGGGAGTGGGGGGGCAATACTCACCCTACACGGCTGCGACATTGCAGGTATGGAGGGGGTGGCAAAAAGATGCAGATTGGCGCCCTACCCACCCCCCCTCCTCCCTTTGACCCACAACGACAGCTTCCCACCTGGCTCGGACCCTAACGCATTTAGAGACCTGTTGCACCACAAAGCCCCAAAACTACACCACCTACTCGACGGGCCTGACTGCAAGATGATACCAAACCTATTGGAGGGAGCCACCCCCTACACCATTTCAAATACAGACAACTGCGTAGCTACATACGAACTCTCCCGGGAGGCATAGCCTTTACGAGGGAACCCACCACGTTCGAACGACTGTGCATGGACCCAGACCCTCAACCGCACGGGATCTCATTTATTTACTCCACACTCCAAAGGGAAACCCCGACAGAGAAACCGAAATTCATGGGGAAATGGGAGCGGGCGCTAGGTAAGACATTCACCGATGGAGACTGGGAGGAGATGTGCTATCTAGCGCACCACTGCTCAGTCTTCAGCAAGACACAAGAGACAGCCTTTAAGCTACTTACAAACTGGTACTGCACCCCAGCCACACTTCACGCTATAAACCCAGAACACTCAGAACTCTGTTGGAGATGCAACACAGAGATAGGCACCACACTCCACCTATGGTGGGATTGTAAGGCCATCCGACCCTTCTGGAACGGCATACACAGTCTCCTCCACACATTTTCCGACGCACCACCACCCTTCATACCCGAAGCCATGCTCCTACACCACACAAAGACCCCCAGATCACGCTACAAGAAATCACTGACCATACGAATCTTAAACGTAGCCAAACAGGTGCTTCCACAATTCTGGAAGCAAACAGCTACACCACCACTGACGGCCTGGTTCTCCCAAATGGAAGAACTCAGGGCAGTAGAAGAACTCAATATGTGTGCCACTAACGCCTCCGACAAATATTTAGAAATATGGACATATTGGCTGCTGACGACCTCCAAACCAGACTTAGTACATAGACTCAAATACGAGACCCAAGTAGAGGCAGACGGTGACACCCCCCTGACGGAGACCGACCCCCCACGGACTGAACCCCCACCCAAACCCTCCCACGCCACACATACACCCTCACAGGACACATGAAACGCACTGCCCAGATGACCTACAGACCATCGCGACATAGGTCTACGAAACATAACACACGACTCCGACTTGGGTACATACGCCTCAGGACGTGACCTAGGCGAGGGATCTGAGTATCCCGACTTACCACTCTACTGCATCACAACGAAACATGTGAATCTAAACTTTAGGACCTGCGTGTCCACCCTGCCAGTTATCGTAACATGTGAAAACAACACATAAATATTTTTTGCTCCTAGGACCTGCGCGTCCAACACAAGGAAACTTCTGGTGATATGGTGTGACCTGCGAGTCACCAAACTCTGCTAACGTGATCAATTTTATCACCTTTCCAGTTAACTAAATGCAATTATAACTAAGCGAAAATGTGGGACCTGCGAGTCCTGATTGAAATGTTCAATGACAAGTTTACCACTGAAAAATTGATAATACCAAATAAAAACATATTTACAAAAAAAAGAAGTGCTGTCATAAAGAAAGGGTGTATTATGAACGCCATTTTCCTTTCTATGTTCTTTTGTCCAGCAATTTCTTTAAGAAATTGTATTATGTGTTCATCACTTAGAATGGTGTGTTTAGCTTCCCATGCTATGCTTTTCAACCAAATCTCACAGCTTGAATCATTTTTCATATGTTTACGAATATGGACTAAAGCATTTTTTCTTAGGTCTTCAATTATTTCAGTATTATCTGATACAGATGGATCGCTGGCCATATTTTTATATACACTGATTTAATCTCAATACAAAACTCTTTTCTATATCAAGATGAAATTGCATGAATTACACCAATTTTATTGTATATGGAATATAATTTCAATTTAAACGATCTCTGCACCGTGCCTCCAATTTGTTGGGATATTTATGGGATAATAATAGTAAACAGTTGAGAATTGCCCACTATTTCAATTCTCAGATCCCAAAGATCGTTATCGTGTAAGTGAAATGTATTCCATATAAATAAAATCACAATTTGTTATAAAAAAATACAATTTATTGTGACAAATTAAATAATAATAATATGTAACATGCGTGATAATAATCAATAAGTATTCAGTATAACATAGTATGCAATACAATGGCAATGTAAAAACATCTCCCAATGGCTAACACAGCCAATTGTCAAACAAGATTTATGACTGTACTTCACAGAAAGAAAGTGAAAGTTTCACACAGAGAAAGCTTCCAGCGAATAGCCATAAAAACTTTAGCTAACAGCAGTGGCGTACACACAACCCATGGGGCCCCGGTGCGAAAACTGATCCGTGGGCCCCCCCCCGCGCGCGCTTACTCTGCGCGGGCTGGGGCCGCAACACATGGCGGCGGGCACCTGGTCGCAGGGCTGCGACCCCTGCGACCACGTTCTGTACGCCAGTGCATGCATAAACACATACACTTCAAAGGACCACTACAGACACCCAGATCACATCAGCTCAATGAAGTGGTCTGGGTGCCAGGTCTCTCTAGTTTTAACCCTGCAGCTGAAAACATAGCAGTTTCAGAGAAACTGCTATGTTTCACTGAGGGTTAATCCAGCGTCTAGAGGCTGTCTCATTGACAGCCGCTAGAGGATTTTCTGCGTTTCTCACTGTGAAAATCACAGTGAGAAGACGCTGAACGTCCATAGGAAAGCATTGAGTAATGCTTTCCTATGGGCGGTTTGAATGCGCGCGTGGCTCTTGCCACGCATGCGCATTCGGAGCTGAGAGGCGGATCAGGGCGGAGAGATCCCCAGCGCCAAGGGAGTCCAGCGCTGGAGAAAGGCAAGTGCTTAAGACACACACGCACACATTAACTGACAGACACACACTCAGTGACAAACATACATACACACTCACTAACAGACGCACACAGACACACACTCTAACACTAACACGCACACTCCAACACACACACTAACACACACACACTCTAACACTAAGACAAACACTCTAACACTTACACACACACACTCTAACACACGCTCACACACACACACTAACACGAACACACACACACACACTCACTAACATACACTCACACACACACACACACTCACTAACATACACTCACACACACACACTCACTAACATACACTCACACACACACTCACTAACACACACTCACTAACACACACTCACTAACACACACTCACTAACATACACTCACACACACTCACTAACATACACTCACACTAACATACACTCACACTAACATACACTCTCACACACACACACACTAACATACACTCACACACACACACTCACACACTAACTAACATACACTAACACACTCACACTCACACTAACATACACTCACACTAACATACACTCACACTAACATACACTCACACTAACACTAACACACACTCACACACACTAACGAACATACACTAACACACTCACTAACATACACTCACTAACATACACTCACTAACATACACACACACACTAACTAACATACACTAACACACTCACACAAACACACACTCACTAACATACACTCACTAACATACACTCACTGACATACACTCACTGACATACACTCACACTAACACACACTCACACTAACATACACTCACTAACATACACACGTTTTTTTTTTTTGTATTTAATCCCCCCAGCCTCCTTACCTGTGGGAGAGCTGGGGGGATTCCCTGGGGTCCAGTGGTGTCACCCGGCGGGCAGTCAGGCTGGCGGGCGCGCGAGGGAGCACTCTCCCCTGAGTGCTCCCTCTTCAGCTCCCTCGCGCGCTGCGTACTGATGCCGGAGCCGGAAGATGACGTCATCTTCCGGCTCCGGTTTCAGTGCGGTGCGCGAGGGAGCTGAAGAGGAAGCACTCAGGGGAGAGTGCTCCCTCGCGCGCCCGCCAGCCTGACTGCCCGCCGGGTGTAAGCAGGGCCAGCCTCGGGGGGCCCGGAGGTGGCCGGCTCCTGGGCCCCCCAGGAGAAGAGGCTGGCCCAGTGAGTACATACCTGGGTCGCAGGGCGGCCGGGCCCCCTGGTGGGCCGGGCCCGGTCGCAGCCGCGACCCCTGCGACCCCGGTATGTACGCCACTGGCTAACAGTTAGAATAACCCTTTCAATGCTGGCTAGACCTCCTAGGTAATTAAGATCTATTCTCATGCAATTTTAAATAAAATAACATTTAAACCAGTTCATTAGTCATTTCCTGGAACCATCCAATAAGAGTAATCTACCATGTTCTATAAGCAGAATTTTAACTTGCCTAAACAGATATTTTATCTTATTTTAGAGCAAATCAATACACCTGGATACATATCAAGATATGCTAACATGTGATAAATCACATAAATACATCATTATTCTAATTCCATCTGCAGAATGGAATGGTTATAACTATGTACTTCTTATTTAACTAAGATTTCTAAATATCGAAATCTGATTGTGATTTATCCAGTCATATATCATGCTATTAGAAATGTTTAATTAATTTAGATTAATTAAATGAAACCAGTATAATTATCAGTTGAGTAGATATTTTCATCAGATTAGTAGGTAGTCTCAGGAACTGAATGGATGTGTGATTGGTGTGTAAGAAATTCTGAGTGCCCTGGAGTGGATATCTGTCATGGATTTCTCTGCATTGCCCCCGACTGCTCACCTCTTTGCTTCTTTGCTTCTTTTGTATTCCCTTTGCATACCTCTTCTCTCTCTCTTCCCTTTGTCTTAACTTTTAAAGGGAAAAATTCACTAGGTGATAGACCAATAGAAAACTGGAGGTGTGGTTACCTTCCAGATAGCAATTTAACTATTTGGTCTATAGAGGGCAGTCTCGTCCCACTAAACATTCCTATCCAGGAAAGAGTTAACTTTTCCTGGTGGCTATTTTGACGTCATTTAGCTTATCTTTATGGTTATTTATAATTTAAGTTTTCTGTCAGTTCAAAGAGCTTCTTTGGGCTTTCTTCAGACTATGTGTCTGGCAATTCTGCTATAATTTCTGATATGACAGTTATAACTAAGTATGACCCCTAAACTTACAATGGGACGTTATACAATATCGAAAGTAAAATTAAATTATTTAATCTTCTCTGTCACAAATGTCTGGGTTTAGAATTGATTATATTCCATTAGCATTTAGACAGTCTGTCCATCCCCCGTTCTCATTTCTTATCAACAGGTTTGTATATACTAAGCATTCCTTTAGCTCTGGCAAAGTGGTTAGTTTTACAGAAGGGATAGAAATCTTGTGTCTTTTGTTAGCCTGAAATAACAAAATGGAGTCTGCTCTGTTCAGAGTGATTCAAGCAATATACACTTTTAATTTCTATCATAGCAAAAAATGTCTGCCAATATAAATACCCTGACACTATACCAGACAGCATTTGCTCTCTCTCACACACTCTCACTTGCTTCTTCACACACAAATTGCTTTCTCTCTGCTCATACTCTCTACTCACTCTCTGCTCACACTCTCTGCTCACACTCTCTACTCACACTCTCTTTGCTCACTCTCTTTGCTCACTCTCTTTGCTCACTCTCTGCTTACTCTCTGCTCCTAAACTCTCTGCTCCTAAACTCTCCACAAAGATGGTGTCACAGGGGTGGGTTCATATAGTGTGCAGAATGTTGCATGCTGGTAGTGCTCCCTGATTGGCTGCACTATCTGTGCAGTGAAAATCAAAATTTCATCCATTTTGTAAACTGTATAATATATATTACACTAACACTACACTACTAAGTATGAGCAATTATTAACTAAACCCAAACCCCTTCTTTAACCCTTTAAGGACCAAACTTCTGGAATTAAAGGGAATCATGACATGTCACACATGTCATGTGTCCTTAAGGGGTCATGATTCCCTTTTATTCCAGAGGTTTGGTCCTTAAGGGGTTATTATTAAGTGGTCTGGGTGCTGCTGTGGTCCACTAGCAGTGTAAAAAAACAAAAAAAACACACACACACATAAATGCCTATTTTTCCGAATTTCCAAAGTCGCCGAAGTCTCTGAAGTCGCCGAAGTCTCCGAAGTTGCCGAAATTCTGAAGTCTCCGAAGTCGCCGAAGACTCCGAAGTCGCCGAAGTTCCAAAGTCGTCAAAGTCTCCAAAGTTGCCAAAATTCCGAGGATTCAAAGTGCCGAAGTTCCGAAGGTTCGAAGTGCCGAAGGTCCGAAGTTGCCGAAGTTGCCGAAGTTCCGAAGTCGCCGAAGTCTCCGAAGTTGCTGAAATTCCGAGGATTCAAAGTGCCGAAGTTCCGAAGGTTTGAAGTGCCAAAGGTCCGAAGTTCCGAAGTTGCCGAAGTTCTGAGGTGTCGAAGAGCCGAAGTTCCGAAGTGTCGAAGGTCCGAAGTTCCGAAGTTGCCGAAGTTCCGAGGTGTCGAAGTGCCGAAGTGCTGAAGTGCCGAAGTACCGGAGTTCTGAATTTCGGAATGCCGAACCAAACCAAATTTTTTCGCTATGCACATGCCTATTCACATTCATACTCATGTGATTACATACAATTGGTTCAATGTATTGTTGAATGTCATAATAACATTATGGGACTGTCTACATCATGCCACACTCACTGAATCCTCATCCCTCTGAAAACACTCTAGAGCAGTTGTACTGCTTTCTCAACAGTAAATTTGCAGGTCTCCTTCCTCACAGAGTAGAACATCACCAGTCTACTGGCCGAGTCACTGTGCATCTGTGAACAGATAGACTCAAAATTAATATTCTGCTTTTTATATATTTTCAAGTCCCTACATTTAAAATGTACCATTACCAGACTTTGCTGAATATCAGCCTAATACTGCCATAGTTTGGATGTCAAGGAGAGACGTATCAGGATGACCATGGGATGGAATAACAATAGCTGATCCAACTATTTTGATTCAACTTATCTTTTATATTAAACAAAATTTAGAAAAAAGGAGAGAAGCGCAACCACAAGTGCATGCAACAAGGCTACAGCTTTAATTGAAGAAGAAACATCTATACAAACATTTCATTTCTCAATGAAGGACAAGATGTATTGAGAAAGGGCTTTGCCCGAAACATTTTTATAGATGCTTGCTCTTCAATTCCCTAATTTTTTCTAAATTTTTTTTGCATATATCACTGTAGGAGCCATGGTGAGGTGGGATAGCAGCACCTGAACCCTTGTAATTTTACTGCCTATTTGGAGTACTGTGGTAACTCCAGCTTCTATATTTTTTCATATCTTTAATATTACTGTCAAATATCCAGTTATTATGGAATGATTGGAACTGACTATTTCATTTAGCAGGGGAAAAAACTAAGATTCAAGAAGGGAAAAGGAGAGGAGGGGGCTAAAGAGAGCACAGGAGGAAAGGGTGCAAAATAAAGGGCACCGGAGGGGAGCAAAATAAGCAGTGGGGCAAAGAAGAGCACAGGAGGGGAAGGGGCAAAAGAAGGGCACAGGAGGTGGCAAAAGAATGGCACAAAAGTGGAGAAAGGGGCCCAAAAATAGTCGCAGTTGTGCCCTTCTTGGCCATAGTCACAGCCAGTCAAAAAGGGCACAGGAGGAGAGGGTCAATATAAGGGCGTGGGGGAGGGAGGAAAGACAAACAGAGAGGCTGGGGGCATAAAGAGACACACAGAGGATCTGTGGTGGGACAAATAGACATACAGATGGTCTGATGGGGTCAATGTGGCACACAGAGTGGGTGAGGGGGACAGAAAGATATACAGAAAGGGTTGGGGAAGAACAAATAAACACACAAAAAGAAAGAAAAGAAAAAAGAAGGACTGGGGGAGAAACAGAAACACACAGAGGGGAGGGGGTAAAGAAACACACAGAGGAGAAGGGGAAGAAGAGACAAACACATTGGTTTGGGGAGAAAAAAATGCCTGCTGGGAGTAGAGAGAGGCCAGCCAGTCAGCTACAGCTGCCAGCTGCAGCCAGCCAGCCAGAGCAGCCAGCCTGCCTGCCAACCAGTGACAGCAGCCAGCCTGCCAGCAACTGTAATTAAGGTGAGAAGAGCCAACTTGGGCTTGGTATCAAAGAACTATTTTGTGAATAGGGGCCAATTACACTTCATTGTAGTCTCTAATTGGGTCTTGAGAGGACACTTTCTAAGATAGAGTTTACAAATGCGTTCAATAAATATTCTTAAAACCATTTAAAAAATTGTGCGTGTTTTTTACATTTTAAAGTTGGGGGGGGGGGTCGTTCCAGATACAGGATCTGCCCCAGTTGCAAAATGATCTATGTATGCCCTTGCTTGTAATATTATTGTTTAGGCTCTGATCCCTGGACTGATCTGACCCTGCCATTGCCACTGGATTGCCCATTGTGTACCTCATGTGGATTGTTGCTTCTCTGGACATTGACCACTGGCCTGACTTAACCCTGCCTGAAATTGTCCCTTGTATATCCTCCTGGAACCTGACCCATAGGCTGCCCTTTGATTCCACTTCTGGATTTGCCATGGTAATGTTTCTGCTGTCAAAACCTTGGGCTCCCACCTCCCCAACCTGTCACCCACACTTTAATCGAAAACATGAAATAGAATTGCAAGAGGAGTCAGTAGGGTTAAGATTCATGTAAGACCTGGATTATTATTATTTTTAACAGGCTTGCTAAATTGCTCTTGGATAATAAATTGGAATAAATTAATTTCATGATTCTTTGATACAGATCCAAGGAATTCAGCAATTATGTAGATGGCTAGAAATTCCTTTTTTTTTTTTTTTTTTTTTATTAAGAAGAGCCTACAAAAACAAAACATGTTAAATAGGCCAATATCTTGTAAATAGAACTGTAAAGTGTATTGTAAACCGGGATTAATGTTAAGGACAACATTTTTTGAAAACATACTATAAATATTAATTATTAAGGCAAATGCCTCACTATGCTTTACCAAGAATATATATTGTAATCCATTGGATAGGATTATACGAAGAAGAAGAAAAAAGGGGATGAAAATAAAAAGAACAAAGTATTACCTGAGGATTTAGGTTGCGGATTTGTGGTGAGGACATCGGTCTAGATTTAGAATGTTCAGAACTCTTTAATCTGAGTCTTCAATTGGTTCAGCTAGTACTTAATATTTGCACTCATCCACTAACCATTGGAGAAAACAATTCAGCCTTGACAAGTGGCAAATAAACACCCTTCTACACGTGGCAGCAAGTCGACCCACCTGGTAGCCACTGTGTCAGTGCTTGGAGTGACATATTTTCTGCTTCCAGGTGTGCCTAGGGATGACAAAATAACAATTTAATCTTCACTCTGCACAAGCCAAATTGTTTTCAAATATTAAACTAATATATTTTCATTTTACTTTTTCTGATTTAGTGTTTGCTGCTATATCATCAGCACAGAGGTAAATATTAAAAAATATAAAGTGCACAGGTAACCACATACTAGCAATTGTCAGATGATGTAGGTCATTTAGGGGTTTGTTGACTGAATGTGTCACCTACTTTTTCAGGTGAAAAGTAACTTTTAGGCCTAGCTAGCACCATAGGAAATTTTGAGATCTAGGTTCACAACTGTATACTGTAAACAGCGCTGCTATTTTGGCAGAGAGTGTTAAAGCAGTACTATCACTTGGGGAATCATTGAATTTTTACAAAGATCTCTCAGAGCTATATGTCCATTTCCATGGTGAAAGAGGAAAAATACTTACGTGATGCTCTCCCCCTCATCACTGTTATTCTCCTTGCGAACTCCATCTTAAGCTACTGGAAGATAGACCTGCCAGCAGGGCCGGTGCTAGGATTTTTAGTTACACAGGCGAAGATGCATTTTGGTGCCCCTCACCCTCCTTTAAAAGAAAAAAAATGCCTCTTCACCTGTGTGTATTTCCTCCAAAGCCACAGACATCATTTTCCTGTCACACAGGTACACTGTCATACAAACACATAAATAATCATACAGAGACATACAGACACAGACACATACAGTCAGAGACATACAGGCAAAGACATACATGCATACAGAGACATGAAGGTATATAAAGACATGCATACATACAGAGGCATACCATCATACAGACACATACAGGCATACAGAAACATACATACAAAGACATACAGGCATACATACACATACATACATACATACAGAGACATACAGGCATACATAAACATACATACAGGCATACATAAACATACATACAAGACATACAGACACATACAAACATACCTACATACAGAGGCAAACCGTCATACAGACACATACATACAGAAACATGCATACAAAGACATACAGAGACACACAGACACATACATGCATCCATACATACAGAGACATAAAGGCACAGAGTTACACACGTGCATACAGATACATACATGCATGGATACAGAGACATACATACATACAGACAGAGACATACAGACAGAGACATACATACATACATACAGAGGCATACATACATACAGAGGCATACATACATACATACATACATGCATAATTACATACTTACATCAGTTCAATCTTGTTCCTGGGGTGCATGGAGTCCGGCTCTGTGGAGTCCTGTCCTGCAGCCCAGCCTCATCACTGGGCGCCAGCCGCGCTGTGCGGTACACAGGGAGCAGGGATATGATGTCATTCATATCCCCGCCCCCTCCACACAGCCTGCGGCAGTCGGCAGACACCAAGGTGGGCGGGCAGAGGCTGGGCTCCACGGGCGGGAATCTCTGCTCTCGGCCACGCTACAAATTGTAACCGGCTGGAGGGGAGCGCAGTGCGCTTCCCTCCTTCCAGTCAGCCTGACATTGCGCCCCCAGGGCTGGTGCCTCCTGAGCCGCCTTATGGTAGCGCCTGCCCTGCCTGCCAGTAATGGCATCAATAATGTACTCTTGCATGAAAATACAAAATGAGGATTTATGGAAGATATTGCAAGAATGAGGGAAACCTCTACAGACCTCATAGTCATGTATTGTTAATGTATGAGATGTCTGTTCCTATCAGCCTTCAAGACTGAATACTGATGGCAAATGGCAGTTGAAGCTGTTCAGCATTTTATTGGATATTCCAGTACTGTCTAGTAAGTAAGTTTTTCATAAAGATTCCCAGGCTTCCACTTAGAAAAAGAGTGCTCTCCCAGCAATAACGTGTTGTAATTGTATTTAGTGTACAGCAGCAGACACACAAATAGCAATCGTAGCACAAATGCATTTTAGGAATAAAACAAATTACTTTTAATCTACACCTGAACAAACTAAATTTCATTCATTAGGTCATCAATAGAAACTAATGAAGATTAGCCTCACCAGAGGGCAAAACTTTACTAAAAGTGAAATATAACTATTTTATGGTAAGGAAAGAATCATTTTATTTAAATCATAATTGAGTACCGACACTCCTCACTTACCGACTGGGTTCCGTTCCTACGACCCAGTCGTAGAACAAATTGGTCGGTAAGTGAGGAGTTAATGGATTCCCTGCTCTGCTGCGTTCTTCTATGTTCGGGGAAATGTCCCTGAACATAGACAGATGCAACAGTGCAGGGAATCCCTCAAATCCAGGGGTGGCCTAAAGACATGCTAAGCATCATGGGAGTTGTAGTTCCACAACATCTGGGGATTTAGCTATTGGGCAGCCCTGCTCTAATCTACGTTCGGGGAAATTTCACGAACATAGGTTAAGCGATTCCCTGCTCTGGTGCGCATGTCTGTGTTCAGGGACATTTCCGCGAACATAGAAGAATGCAGCAGAGCAGGGAATACCTCTAATTCCCACGACAGCTCGCACTTACCACCCCACGAGAGAGTTCGTAAGTGCGAGCCATTGTAAAGCAGGTATGTCGGAAAACAAAGACCACCTGTATAGTAAAAAGTAACACATAAGTGAAAACTGAATAAACTAATAAACTGACAAAGTGTTTTTAAAATAGCTAATGGTCCAGGAGACAGATATATGTATATATGTATAGAGCCAATGACCAGATACAATGCTAACCACTTCAATAAATCAAGAATATGTATTGTTGCAACATTTTCACAGATTATTTCCAGCATTGTAATAGTTACTAGGATACACTGTAGTGGGATAAATATTGTGTAACAGTAACTATTAGGAAACTACATTGTATCTAGATAGCCATTACTAAATGGTTGGACAGAGTCAGGGCTGAATAAAAAGCTAGAAAAGAATCTGTCTAAAGAAGTAATAATCAGCAGGTTTAGATTGATATATCAAAGATCTTGTTCAGGGTATCTTAAGAATTTCATATATCAAATCTGTCTAAAGATAGATTCCAGGTTCAGTTAGGAGACCCCCTCTCCCAACCCCAAAAAGAGAGTGGGGTGATCAAGGCGGGTGTCCCTCCCGAAACCCTGAGATCAAAGAAGCCACCAGGTTGTACAGATTACAGGGGGTAACCCTAGGAGAAAATTATTAAACAGAAAAAAAAGGTTCTAATTCACCAGCACAGATACCCGAATCGGTAGTGTGCCAGGAAAAAGATGTACAACCCTTAAAACTCGTTCTTATGATTAAAAAGTCGTAGTTTATTGAATAAAGCTAAAAACCTTAGTCTCCAGTCCACTAGGAACTAATTGTCGTAGGTCAAAATTAAATATTCTATGTCAAAGACTCAAGGTAACCATCAGGGATAATAGGCAGCTTACTATAGACAAAAGTTCTAGCAGGAACTAATCATAGGTATCCAGCAGGCATTAATACACTCCTGTCAGTGCTACACGGCTTAAATTCATCCGTAAATTCTCTAAATCAATTGACCAGTTGAGTGCTGCCTGAATACTGTCCCTATTACCTCAGCATAGCATAGAGCTCATGCCTACTAACAAGAAGTTCTAGCAGGAACTGATCATAGGTATCCAGCAGGCATTAATACACTCCTGTCTGTGCTACACAGTTTCTCTGAATCAATTAGCCAGCTAAGTGCTGCCTAAATACTGTCCCTATTACCTCAGCATAGCATAGAGCTCATGCCTACTATCACAATAGTCCTATGGAGTGACTAAAAAAACACAAAAAAAGGTTAAGTAAAGTGCTAACCCCCACACCCCAAGTCACATACACCGACACAGGCTAATCCACCAAAAAGTATCCTAAAGAAAGGGGTGGATTTTTTAGGCCTACGTCAGGCAGAGCTATCTCAGGGTCCACGTACAAGGAACAGAGGCAGAGGCCGAGGCCAGAGATACCGAAGATAGTATCTAAACCATCCTTACAGATCATCAACCTGTCCAAATTCACTCTTTCAAATGCCCAAAGGAACGTATTATCAAAGGGATTATCCTATGTCCCGACACCGACATTTAATACATTTATATGGACAAAGGATGTCCATCTATTCGTGCGGAAGTTAGCTTTGCATAAATATCATGAACAACGCAAGGAAACTAAAGCACATAGCCTGGGACTACTACCCAAAGATCTAGATTGCCTCCAAACACTGGTTGAACTACTGGAATCCAGTGATGGATCCGTTAGGAATCTCGTTCCACAAACTAATCTGAGATCCAAGAGTAGATTTACCCCTCCGTTCAAAGACTATAGGAACCTGGAGGTATTTCTGGACATGGTTTGTAGGGAAATTGTCTCTTTACCAAATGACGACTTCCAAGTACGTTCTGGGGGTAACCTTCCTAAACATGAGAAGTTGGCTATTAGTCAGCTCCAGGCTAACAAGGACTTGATTATTAAGCCATCAGACAAGGGGGGAAATGTGGTTGTTATGGACAGGGATAATTATATAAGGATGGCTGAACGACTATTACTCGATGAGAATACATATCGTGTGATTAGAAAGGATCCAACTCCAGTCTTTTTGATTGAACTACGTACGCTATTGACTGAAGCTGTTGAAATGGAACTCATCTCGGAAGATGAGTTTAAGTTCATGAACCCTAAAGAACCCATCCTGTCAACTTTTTATTGTTTACCGAAAGTACATAAGTCCATGACAGATTTGACAGGTAGACCAATTGTATCTGGTTGCGGTAATCTTACCCAGAATGTGAGTGTATTTCTTGACAAGATCTTATCCCCGATGGTACAAGGTTTACCCTCACACCTTCGGGATACCAAACAACTACTGGGGTTCTTAACCCAGACCGAGATTCCCCCTCATGCTAAACTATGTAGCCTTGACGTCGAGGCTCTGTACAGTTCAATTCCCCATGAACTTGGAATTGAACACTGCAGACTGTTTCTCTCACTCAATCCGAAATTACCTGAGATGTACATTGAATTCATATCCAATCTGTTGAAATTTGTATTAACACACAATATATTTCTCTTTAATGGGAAACTTTATCAACAGACAAGGGGAACGGCTATGGGCCCACCTTGTGCACCCTCTTATGCAAATTTACATCTGGGCTGGTGGGAGCGAACAATCAGAGAAGACCCCAACCTCAAACAGTATATGGACCACGTCCTGTACTGGAAGAGGTACATTGACGACATTTTTGTCGTTTGGCAGGGGACCTCTGAGCACTTTACTGATTTTGTGGCTACTCTTAATGACAATAGCTATAACCTGCGCTTTACCAGTGAGATGGGGGGCTCTAAACTATGCTTTCTGGATGTCTCTCTTGAAATAGGGGAAGCAAATAAAATAAACACTACCCTTTTCAAGAAAAAAACAGCGACAAACAGCCTTTTGGATTGGTCCAGCTACCATCCTACCCCACTGAAAGCTGGTATCCCCATTGGACAATATCTCAGGTTACGACGAAATTGTTCATCTCTTGATGACTTTAAATCTAAAGCACGGACCTTGAGATTATCCTTTAGGGAAAAAGGCTATCCCAATAGGGTGCTTAAGAGAGCGTATGTGAGGGCTCTCTCAACCGAACGACAAACTCTTATTGATGATAATTCAACCAAACAGGAGGGACACTTGATAAAATGCATTGGAACATTCGATGCCGGTTGGGCCCAAATGATGGGAATTTTTAAGAAATATTGGCCCATCATATCCTCAGACAAACATCTTAAAGATGTACTAACAACATACCCCTCTGTTACGGCACGTAGAGGTAGGAACCTAAGGGACTTACTTGTCCCCAGCCACCTATCCTCACTTTCAACCTCAGGATCTCTTAAGAACTATCTGCCCACTGGCACATACCGATGTGGTCACTGCAGTGCATGTTCCTATATTAATAAGAACTCTAAAGTGTGTAATAACAGTTCAAACTCAGAGACCTTTGATTTGCGCTCTTTCATCAACTGTCGAACCACAGGGGTTATTTATTTACAAACCTGCTCATGCGGTCTTATGTATGTGGGGAAAACTTTTCGCCCCTTTAAGCTTAGAATTAGGGAACATGTAAACTCAGTAAGGAGACGTCTTGAAACCCCTATATCAAGACATCTACATCTCTGCCATAATCACTCCTCAGCAGGAATACGCTTCCTGGGATTAGAACATATCCCTCAGCCTCAACGAAAGGGAGGGTGGGATACTAAACTCCGTCAGAGGGAGGCATTTTGGATTTTTAAACTCCAAACCCTGTCACCACAAGGTCTAAATGAGGGGTTTTCATATACCCCTTTCATCTAATGAACACACTCTGTCCAGTAACGTTATAAGGGGTTTTGTTCATTATGATTGTAATTTTTATTCATAATTTATTTTTGAAGCTATAATTCACTTTTTGGTTTGTTTTGTGTTCATTTAGGGATCCAATCTACCATGTGTATCTCCTTATATACACTTCAGTGATGTTATATTGATTATCCTTAGTCACCTGATTATCGGGAGGAATCTATGTTCGCCCTTGATATCTAATATATAACAGGACTCTACACTGACCTCCTATGGTTAGATAATGGGGTTGGGACACATCTTGCATTAGGGAGTGCCCATTCACAATTAAATTACAAGTTTATTATTATTTTTAATATTCTTTATTTCTTTAGTGGGCCTCATGTATATGTGTCCTTCATAACTTCACATTGTGTTACTGTTATAATATCTGGGCAATGAATAGACAACCCTGGTTTAGGATTTGATCTCCTTTATAAAACTTATCCCCTTGCTATAGCGTGTTTTCGGGGATCTTTGATAACCCCGCCCACCTAGTGACGTTTCTTCAGTCATATGGTTCGCTAGTGGGGGGATGTAACTATGGAGATGGCGTCCTTCCCCGCCCACGTGACGTAACGCTCGACGTCACAGTCACGTGGGGTATCCTGACGTCGCAATCGCCTCCTCATTACCCACGTGACGTAACGTGATTACGTAATCGTCACGTGGGATACGTGGAGGCAAGCTGTGTTGAGATGGACTCATTGGCTTAGGTTGGTGGGAGGAGTCTCGTCCGGACCAACGGATTGTGAGTCTTTACGATGGGGACCAGCTGGTAATGATGACCAATTAACCAGCTGGTAATGATGACCAATTAAGAATTCGGCTTTTTAAGGAAGTGGGAGAGACTGGTAGATTTCACACTTGCCCCTGACGACGGCGTCTAGATACGCTGAAACGCGCGTTGGGCTTTGATCCTTGTTTATTTTAACTATGCACTTGGGGTGTGGGGGTTAGCACTTTACTTAACCTTTTTTTGTGTTTTTTTAGTCACTCCATAGGACTATTGTGATAGTAGGCATGAGCTCTATGCTATGCTGAGGTAATAGGGACAGTATTTAGGCAGCACTTAGCTGGCTAATTGATTCAGAGAAACTGTGTAGCACAGACAGGAGTGTATTAATGCCTGCTGGATACCTATGATCAGTTCCTGCTAGAACTTCTTGTTAGTAGGCATGAGCTCTATGCTATGCTGAGGTAATAGGGACAGTATTCAGGCAGCACTCAACTGGTCAATTGATTTAGAGAATTTACGGATGAATTTAAGCCGTGTAGCACTGACAGGAGTGTATTAATGCCTGCTGGATACCTATGATTAGTTCCTGCTAGAACTTTTGTCTATAGTAAGCTGCCTATTATCCCTGATGGTTACCTTGAGTCTTTGACATAGAATATTTAATTTTGACCTACGACAATTAGTTCCTAGTGGACTGGAGACTAAGGTTTTTAGCTTTATTCAATAAACTACGACTTTTTAACCATAAGAACGAGTTTTAAGGGTTGTACATCTTTTTCCTGGCACACTACCGATTCGGGTATCTGTGCTGGTGAATTAGAACATATATCAAATCTATAATCTCATAAAAGTAATGAACTTTCAAATCCAGAGAATATTGATTTACTTAGATGAGTTTAGTGACACCTCATCACACCACTTCAGTCCACCCACCTCCCAATTCTGGAGACGTCAGGAAGGGGATGAAGGAGGGAGCATGTCATTGAAGGAAGTATACTTAGCAATTAGCACAAATGTATTAATTTCTCCATAAGTCAGCATTACAAGATGACAGATTGTTTGCACCATGCCCACTTCTAAAAGCTTGTGTGGTCATGGTGGTTGGAGTAACATCTTTAACATATTAATATATGACATATTCAGTAGGAACTTAAAAGATGACTTGGCAGGAATGAGAACCAAAAAATAACACAAAAGTTGGCTAAGTATCTTCTAAGGTGTATGTCCGCATGTATTTTAAAAAAAAACAAAAAACTTATTCTGCATAAAGGTAATAATGGTATTAGAAAAACAGGGGCGTGGCCGGACCGTGCATGAGAGCAGACGTGTAGTCTCAGAGCTCCGTGCCCTCGGCCTATACTAACAGCTAACAAAGCCTGCAAAAGAGCCCTCAATGGTCCGAACAAAGAGGCACCTGCTCCTGGGTACCCCTCACACCGGTTCCCCGAGGAACAGTAGAGGTACCTTAGACGATTTCGTGTCCACCCCGTCGGACTCTCGCTCCGCCGGGCCTACTGCAAAGATGGCGTCGGCTTCCCCTGATGCAGAAAGCGCGGGAGCCCCCTCCGAAGACGGAGACCAGACAGATGCGCTGACACTGATCCGGCAAGAACTCTCCCGGATCTCGTCCAGCATGCTCACTAAAGCAGACTCTACCGGGATGCTGAAAGAGTTCCGCGCAGCTATGCGAGAAGAGATCGCCTCCATGCGCACCGAGCTGACGGCAGTGGAGGTGAGGGTGGAGGCCCTTGAGACAGAAGCGGAGGCGAGCCGGTCCCAACACAGGTCTGCTGAGGTTGCCACCACAAGACAGGGGAACCTCTTACTTACACTGAGACGGCAGGTTGAGGACTTAGAGAACCGGAGCCGCCGCCAGAACATCCGCATCCGCGGCCTACCTGAACCGGACTCAGCCCCGCTGTCTGAGAAGGTACAGGCCCTGTTCAGGCAGATCCTAGGCCGCAACTGCCCAGAGACTATCCAATTCGACCGGATCCACAGAGCCCTGGGCCCCCCGAGGCAAGATGGGAAACCCAGGGATGTGCTATGCTGCCTACACGCCTATAGCCTGAAGGACGCACTAATGGCGGCCACCAGGGGCTCAGACACCATATTGTTCCAGGGCGCAAACGTGGCGCTGTTCTAGGACCTCTCCGGCCTGACCTTAGACGCTAGGAGAGCACTTCGGCCCATAACGGCTATACTACGGGAGAAAAATGTGCCCTACCGCTGGGGCTTCCCGTTCAGCCTGCGGATTCGACAGGGCAATACCTGGCTGCACATCCGATGGCCGGACGATGTGGCCCCCACACTGCGTGCGCTACACATCCCCTTCGTACGCACCCGTAACTGGCTTCTGGAGACACCACTGGCACCCAACCGAAGGCGAGATACGGGCAGCCCACCGCCGGACACGCGGAGAGTGAGAGACTCCCCTGCTCGGATGCTTGGAGGCCCGGCGGGATCTGAGGAGTGACCTCCTACTAGAGCCCAGAAGAGGACTACTGCTGAGGTACCTGGGGTGGGCATCGCGGTTGACCATAGTGGGCAATAGTCAGTAGGTTGGGAGGTGGGACTGAACCTCGGACACTGGCCTAAGGTGACTCTGCTGCTGCCCCCCCCCCCCGTGCTGATCTGCATCACCCTGAACTTGGGACGCTATCCAGTAACTAAGCTCACCCCCCCCCCCACCCCCTCCATTGATACCTTTGGGTTAGCGTATTTATCAAGCGTTAGCCCCTCCCTGGGATTTGGGTGGGGGACTGGTTTCCAGACAACACCACCCGGATGGGACTCGGGTGAACTGGCTAAACGACCTAACTTGGATGTTGCTTTTGGGGTGGCTTGGGCAGGGGAAGTGAATGAGAGTAAGAGGTAGCAATGGGATCAGTAACATAAGGTGTGCTTCGAAGCCCGGGGGGTTGGGGTTTGAGGATTGGTCAGTTAGCCGTGAGTTAGGCCCCCTGCCCTGTAAAGTGTCAACCGAACCCAGATTAGTACCTAGACCTTAGTCCTAGTTTTGCTCAAATCAGAACGGCCGAGGGCCGGACGTTGTAGTTTACGACACACTAATTTTTTCTTCACACTGTACCACATTTACACTGAATGTACTGAGTATACCTGTACGGTTTCTGTGTATGACCCCGAGGACAGACTGCGGGTTACAGACGGGAGGACCGCGGGCGGCTGAGTTACTTAAAGGGATTGGGGACTCAGGCCTGTCGGACGCCTTCCACACAGTCAAGTCCAATCACTTTTGATAGCGGTTAATCCGCTATTTCCTGACCTCCCTTCCTACCTCACGGACCCCCCCCCCAGACAGTTTCCCTACCCTTCCCCCCCCCCTCCCCTGACTGCATTCCTCCCTCCCTCCCCACTCTCTGAACCTACCCCCCCCCCTTTGTCGGCTATGGCGGGGAGCCCGGGTGGAGGTTTCGGCCCGGCCCCCCTGCGCCTCTGGACCAACAATGTGAGGGGCCTGAACACCCCGGAAAGGAGGTCTCATTTGCTCCGGTCCCTGTGGACGGCTCGGGCCTCTATAGCGTTCCTCCAGGAGACCCACTTTAAGGGTGCTGCTCTTCCCCCCCTGGGGGACTCGAGGTTCCCAACTGGGTATTTCCCAAACCACCAGTCAGCGAAGAGAGCAGGTGTGGCAATTCTTTTCGCCCAACACATCCCATTCTGCTGCCTGGATACGAAAATAGATCCGAACGGGCGCTACTTATTCCTAAAGGGCACAATTGCCGATAAGAAATATACGCTGGCTACGATTTACGCCCCGAACTCGGGACAACACCGATTTCTCTCAAAGACCCTCCAACTCCTAGACCAGTTCCGAGATGGACTACTCATTGTAGCTGGGGACACCAATGTCCCATTAGACCCACGTCTCGACACCTCTAGAGGTTGCAGCTCGCACTCCGGTCTTTGTATCCGGACGGTCGGGAAGGCCCTGCGAGATTCGGGCTTGGCTGACGCCTGGAGAGTGCTCCATCCTGAAGACAAAGACTACTCGTTTTACTCACAGGTCCACCACGGTCACAGCCGCCTGGACTATATCCTGATTGCTCAGGAATACCTGCACCTCCTTCTGACCTGCGACATCCAGACGACAATTTGGTCAGACCATGCCCCGGTTCTAGCCACGCTGCGCTCACCCTTGTTTAAACCAAGTGACAGACAATGGAGACTGAATGAACAGGTGCTTGGGGATCCAGTTGTGTGCACAGACACGAGAGAGGTCATTCGGCGCTACTTCCTAGAGAACCCGGCTACGGACACCTCTCCACAAGTTCGATGGGAAGCTCACAAATGTGTCCTCCGCGGCCACTTTATTAAGACCTGCACAAGACGCAAACGGGAACAAAATCACGCACTGAAGGACCTACACAAACATACAGCGCAGCTGGAAATAGTACACAGAGCCGAACCGACTGAAGACAATCTCCGCCCCCTGCTAGAGGCGAGGAGGAACCTACGTTCCCTCTTGTCCCGGAACCTGACGCACACACTCCGCAAATCCCGGAGATTCTTCTATGAGAACTCAAACAAATGCGGTCGCCTGTTGGCCCGCATGCTCCGCAAGAAACGGAGGCAGTCCCGCATTACTCTCCTGCAAAAGGCTAATTCGCCCCCCGAGCGGAGGCCACAAGCCATTATGAAAGAATTTGGAGAGTTCTATGCGAAACTGTACAACCTACCGAAGGAGGTAGGAGCGGAGGCAAAACTACGGAGACGTGCCGACATTCAAGAATACCTGGAACAACATCTCACCCAGAAACTCACGCAGACCCAAGCCGAGGACCTGGACGCCCCCATCACCCTAGAGGAGCTCAAAGGAGCCCTTAAGGCGGCAAAAGCAAACAAGGCCCCGGGCCCTGACGGCTTCCCGGTGGGATATCTGCGGACATTTGAGGAGCTGCTCATGCCCGAACTACTGACGAGCCTTAATTCGTTGCTGGATGGTGGGAGGTTCCCAGAGGACACTTTGATGGCCACAGTAGCGGTGGTCCCCAAAGAGGGTAAGGACCCCACGTCCTGCGCCAGCTATCGACCTATCTCCCTCCTTAATGCGGACCTTAAGCTTTTCACGAAGATCCTGGCCCGCCGTGTGGGGGAGGTTGCACCAGATCTGGTGCACCCGGACCAAACAGGTTTCATCCCAGGACGCGAGGCGAAAGATAATACGACCAGAGCCCTCAATATCATCCATTCCGCTAAAACCACCTCCCGAGGGGGCCTCCTGCTCTCCACCGACGCCGAGAAGGCTTTTGACAGAGTCGACTGGCAATTCATGGAAGAAACCCTCCAGGCTATGGGTTTCGGCCCCAACATCCGATCATGGATAGCAGCCCTATATACGTCCCAGAAGGCCCGCCTGAGGATTAACGGAGCACTATCCCCTGCTTTCCCCATCAGCAATGGCACGCGGCAGGGGTGCCCCCTGTCCACCCTCCTGTTTGCCCTCACGCTAGAGCCCTTTCTGGCGGCGGTCAGACAGGATGGGGGTATTACGGGAATAAAAGTAGCCAAATCGGAACACAAAGTGGCCGCTTATGCGGATGACTTGCTCTTCTTTATCGGCAATCCGATAGTCACGCTTCCCAACCTGCTACGGTCCTTTCAAACGTATGGAGCACTCTCCAACCTGCGCCTGAATACAGAGAAATCCGAGGCTCTGCCCTTGGAGCTCCCCCCCGGCCTAACAACCCATCTGAGAGCTAACTTCCCATTTCGTTGGTGCACGCAACGCATTAAATACCTCGGCATCTGGCTGATGAGTGATCTAGCAAAGATGTACACAGAAAACTTCCTTCCCCTCCTACGGACACTGGCCGCGGACATGAAAAGATGGGGGGGATCCTGTATATCATGGTTCGGGAGGATAAACGCGGTGAAGATGAACCTCCTACCGCGCCTCCTATACTTATTTCAGACGATCCCCATCAAAATCCCCAAAACCTTCTTCAACGAGATGTCCACGGCCATCAACCGCTTCGTCTGGGCTTCGGGAGTAGCCAGACTCCGATACACGCACCTGATTAGACCAAAACGCCAGGGTGGAGTGGCACTTCCCTCGATTCAAATATACTACCAGGCAGCTCACCTCCTCAGGGTGATAGAATGGCACGTGCCGGACACTGATAAACAATGGGTTAGTCTAGAGCGAGCTGCTTCCAAGGAGCGCTTGCCCTGGATTACCTGGTTACCAAAACCCGCACAGACTAAAGAAATCCGGTCTCACCCACTCATTGGAGCTACCCTACAGATCTGGGCGACTCTACGGTACAAGCTCGACCTCACCACCAACCCTAATCCGCTGACCCCAGTGATCTATAATCCAGAGATTGCAGGCGGTTTGGCCCCCGGGGACATCATCGGCTTGGGTAACCCGAACGCCCCATGTCTTGGCGAATGGTGTGCAGACACACGTCTGAAACCTTTCGAGACACTAACCTCCTCAACACCTCCAACGGGGCTAGCCCGTTTCCGATACCAACAGATCCGACACTACCACAGCTCCCTCCAGGGAAAGCAACTACTATTCTGGAAAAAGACGGGCTTTGAGACCCTCTGTACGGAGGGACGACATCTTCCACGGGGTATCTCCACGCTGTACTCCATGATATTGCAGGCTACCAGGCTCCCCCCTGCGAGATACCAATCTAAATGGGAACAAGTCACGGGGACTACCCTCTCTGAAATGGAATGGGAGAAAATACACGTCCTCGCCCATCAGGGTACGACCAGTGCAAAACTTCAAGAAACCAATTACAAGCTCATGACGAACTGGTATCGGACCCCCCATAGGCTTTTCCAGATGGGGTTGCTGCCATCGGCTAGGTGCTGGAGATGTGGAGCGGACGATGGCACGGACCTACACATCTGGTGGTCTTGCCCCCCCATCGAGGCATTCTGGCGACAAGTACACGAGAAACTACGCGAGATCCTTGACTCCGACATACCACTGCAACCCCTACCGATGCTACTCCACCACTCCACGATGCCCCTTGGAGCCTACAAGAGATCTGTTACGCGACACTTCCTAAACGCAGCCAAGAGCCTAATTCCCACCCGCTGGAAATCCACAACAACCCCCACCATAGCTAACTGGATGGAAGCAGTAGAAGAGATATACAGTATGGAGAGCCTCACAGCTGACCTACAGGGGACGGCGGAAAAGTGCGCCCGGCTTTGGGCCCCCTGGATCGAATACATGGCTCGTGTACCGGCGGGTTCCCGGAGACGTGGGGCCGAATAGACGGGAGTGTGGGTGGACTCGGATTGTTGGGCTATGGGCCGGGGTGTCGCTGGCGGACCCTCCCCCTGGTTTCCTTCCTGCTGCTGCCGACCCTCTCTCCCCCCCCCCCCTGTAATCCCTCCCCATCTGCCCTATACTACCTTGCCCATGCAACAGTCCCCCCACTGTATGGCCCTCTGACCTAGCTATGGTTACAGATGTAACAAACTGTATATAGACGACGAATCTACCCGCCTTCACTTGAGTTTTATGGATCGAGGTCCCTACCCACACCACCGGGCACCTAATTGACGTTGACAAGTCCTGACAAGGGACCCTTGACCACTCAGACTTACCCCCGACCTGTTTCTCTCTCCCTCCCCCCCCCTCCCCCCCCCCACAGGGGGACAGACAGAGACCGACTAGGGACAATATAGTTGCGCAGTTGCGCCTGTTCAGGGCATCTCCAATTAGGGTTTCAGTAGGGTGACAGTTCCAACATTGACCTAAGCGATTAGTCAACCAAGCTAACATACACCTGGGCTTAAGTTTGAAATTATGTAATAAAGCTGAGTTGGGTGGCATATAAGACCTATCAGGCAATCTCTGTGTTATAAGCACGACCCCCTAAGCTGAAAAAGGTTCTATGTATCCCACCTGACTCTGGGTGACTAAGCTGAGCCTCCCCTTTACAAGACGGGGCTGAAAATCCCTGGTTGAGACTCCTGTTCCCTCAATGTAGAGGAGAACACCCAACCCGCTTTGTTCACCTATGTCGATATACTACTCCCACTATGTATGTTTACTCATTTTCCCTTATAACTGCTTATATGTTTGTTATGTTATAATGTCTTGATAAAATCTAAATAAACACTCAGATTGTCAAAAAAAAAAAAAAAAAAGAAAAAAGAAAAACAACTTGTTTTGGTTTTCACATAGGCAATTTAATCTTGCATGTATTGCAGCAAATGTATTCATAATGATTTTGTGTAAGGTATGTAATGTATAAAGTTTCATAAACACATCAAGTTACACTCAGATTTTGCACTTTATAGATCCAAAAAGGGCCTACCTTTTCCATACAATAGCAAATCATAATAATTTCTGGAGTCTTATTCAAAACCCCATAGATTATTAATATTTTATTTTTAAAAGATCTGACTTGGTTCGTTCATGTTGCCAGTATCAGGAAATATATCTTAACTGAACAACTCTACAGTCAAAATTTTAATTAAAAAAAATAAACAAAATACAAATTTATAATAAAAAAATAAGTGTGGGGTCAACCAGCCTCATGAATGATTTTGAAAGTGTATTAATCATTTGAACAGTGTCAGCATAATACTGCATTTAACTCATTTTTCACCATGCGTGCAGCATGTATTGCATGATTCTTGGCAGATTACTCAGACTGACATAACAGAACTTTTTATTCAGCCAAATCCCCTCTGAAAAATATTGAAGAGTCTGACCTTTGTGGAAAGACTTCCCGGGAGTCTTTAATGTTTCCTCGCTATGTGGCCAGATTCATCAGAGCTCTTAAAATTTAAAAAAAATGGGGAAAGGCATTGTTGCTAAAGGCAAAAGAACAGAATGGAAGAAACTGCCATCGCGTCTCCATGTGCCTAGGTTATTTTAGGTCAAGTGATCACACAACAGCTTTGTACTAGAAGGCATTGTAATTATGTTCAATAATAAACACAAAACACAATAGACTATTAAAAACATATGCCATGCCACTTTAGCGTGATTAATATTGGGACATACCAATCCAGCTCTATAATTATCCAGTCAGTTAATTAGACTGAAAACATATTGTGCATAACAGGATGTAAATTTTATTAATCAGAAACAGGTATGTATTTATCCAAGTGTTTAAATTAAGTCATAACCCCAGTACCACAGTTGTCTAACTTTAATTGAACCAGTGCTACATGCAATAGTCTTGTCACGTTTGGTGATATGAAACCCAAAGTGCAGTATTTGTACTAGCAAAAAAAAAAAAATAAACAAAGGCAAACAAATCCAACAGAGACAAGGCAAGAACAAGGTCAGGCAATCCAATGGCCAATATATCATTTCAACCATGGATGGAAGGATAATGGAGTTTGAAATCTTCTCAGTTTTCAACTTCCCTGGTCACATAAACATAATGAATGCAGAAAGACAAATTTTGACAATTTGGGGTCTGAAATATAACTTATATTATAATCATCTTTTCTATTTTTTTTTTATTCATCTAACTAGTGTTTTGTTTTTCTTGTTACCCATTTAAAACGTAACATTTACAGCTTGCTTTCTAAACATTTACACAATGTTTGACCAATGATTTGGGGAATATTTGTGCAATATTTTTGATTACACGCAAGCTTTCTCTTGTTTAAGGTAACTAACAAAGCTATGACATAGTTCAGCTGACTAATAACAATTTATGAAAATCAGCTTTAAAAGATAGTTTCATGAAGTTGAACTATTAACTATGTCTATCAGGAACTTTAAAAAGTTAAATAGGATAAGAAGGGATTTTCTAATTAAAAGCCATTTTAAAATCACATTATAAAACTAGAAGCACAATACTATAAAAAAGAAAATCAATTGAAGAATCGCATATGAGTAAATATATACCAAACTCAATTTGTCTGCTCTAAAAGGATACAATATACCTTCCGTAGATGTTTCATTTATGACATTTTCCAAGGTTAATTAAAAAAATATCATCTTCACTGAAGGATGAATCTATCAACCAGTCACAAATGTCACAATGTCGTCCCATGCAGAAAATAAATCTAAATGCACTTGTATATACAATACAAAAAAGTGTAGTGTTTCTATCTTTGATTAACCATAAAAAGCTAATAATGTTAGGAAATTAACTTTCAACTGGAATCTTGTCCATTTTGCAGCATAATAATATGTAAAACAACCTAAATGTCATGTCATGGAGCACAGATTAGATTCCTAATCTTCATGCAAAAATAATTAATTTTCAAGCGTTCAACAGGAGCTATTATTTATCTGAAATTTGCACTATTGAATTAAAGGAACACTATAGGGTCAGGAGCACAGACATGTATTCCTGACAATATAGTGTAGCCCCTCTGCTCCCCCCTTGCTCCCCTAAATATAGTAAAATCTTACTTTTTTGCCAGTCTGCTACTGCTGGATGTGCCCCTTTTCTACCTCTTTGGCTGACATCATCAAAAGTGGGGATCTCAGCCAATCACAATGCTTTTCCATAGGAAAGCATTGTATTGTCTCAAGAGTGTCAAGAGTGTCAAGGAGGCAGATATGGGCAGAGCCAGCACAAGCCAAAAAAGCCAATTAGCATCTACTCATAGGTACAGGATCAATCTTACAAAAATCTGTCCTCTTTGAATTTTATTTGTTTTACATATCAGTACATAACAACAATCATCTGTTCCTTAGCGGGTCTTAAAATTAGGTAAATACAACCTCACATGCACAACAACACATGACATATTACACTGTGTCATGATTTACGTAACAAAAAAAGCCAACATGGAGAACTCATGTGTGAAAAACTACATTGGTATGTATTTCTTGCTGTATATGAAATCTAAGACACAAGATGTTATTTTATAAGCATCACTCACTATTTTAACATATCCTTAAATACTATTTCTGTGGGTAATACACTACTTAACTACTGTAGCATTTGTACTGTAATGGTATTTTTATTTTAAATGTATAAGGATATAAAATTACGGCATTATCTATTATTGGTAAACCAAAGCTACCATCATCTACACTAATACTACAGGACAGAAGGCTTCATATTTTGCTCAACACTTTCTTTACTGTATCAAATTAAAGAGTTTTAAGCAGAAAAGCCGTTTTCTTAATTTTAAACTTTCAGCAGTTTAATAGATAGCTCCCTAATGTGGTATCCTTATATATGACAATCCCACACAAGGATACCACATTAAGGAGTTATCTATGTAACTGCTGAAAGTTATGTTTCTTAATTTTTGATAGTTCAGCAGTTTAATAGATATCAAAGGTGTGTGTGTGTAATGTTGCATTTGAATGGAGGTGTGCATTTGTATGTAATGTTGGTGTTTGAGTGCAGGGGAGTGCTTGTATGTAGCGTTGTACCTCTGAATGCAGAGATTTATGTGTGTGTATTGTTTGAGTTTAAATGCAAGGGAGTGTTTGCCTGCCATGTTGTCATTTGAATGCAGGGGTATATGTTTGTATAGTGTTGGTGTTTGGAAGTGGCGATATATGTACATATGTACATACACTGAACAAAATTATAAACACAACACTTTTGTTTTTGCCCCCATTTTTTATGAGCTGAACTCAAAGATCTAAGACTTTTTCTATGTATACAAAAGGCTAATTTCTCTCAAATATTGTTCACAAATCTGTCTAAATCTGTCTAAATCTGTGTTAGTGAGCATGTCTCCATTGCCGAGATAATCCATCCACCTCACGGGGGGGGGGGGGGGAGACGGGAACCAGTCAGTATCTGCTGTGACCACCATTTGCCTCACGCAGTGCAACACATCTCCTTCGCATAGAGTTGATCAGATTGTTGATTGTGGCCTGTGGAAAATTGGTCCCCTCCTCTTCAATGGCTGTGCAAAGTTGCTGGATATTGGCAGGACCTGGAACATGCTGTCGTATATGCCGATCCAGAGCATCCCAAGCATGCTCAATGGGTGACATGGCCATGCAATAACTGGGATGTTTTCAACTTCCATGAATTGTGTACAGATCCTTGCAACAGGTGGCCGTGCATTATCATGCTGCAACATGAGGTGATGGTAGTGAATGAATGGCACAACAATGAGCCTCAGGATCTCGTCACAGTATCTCTGTGCATTCAAAATGCCATCAATAAAATGCACCTGTGTTCGTTGTACAAAACATACGCCTGCCCATACCATAACCCCACCGCCACTGACTCGATCCACAACATTGACATCGCAAACCGCTCACCCACACAAGGCCATACAAGCTGTCTGCCATCTGCCCTATACAGTGAAAAACAGGATTCGTCCGTGAAGACAACACCTCTTCAAAGTGCCAGACGCCATCGAATGTGAGCATTTGCCCACTCAAGTCGGTTACGACGACGAACTGCAGTTACAGATGAGCTTCCCTGAGACAGTTTCTGACAGTATGTGCAGAAATTCTTTGGTTATGCAAACCGATTGTTGCAACAGCTGTCCGGGTGGCTGGTCTCAGTCGATCTTAGAGGTCAAGATGCTGGATGCGGAGTTCGTGGGCTGGTGTCGTTACACGTGGTCTGTGGTTGTGAGGCTGGTTGGATGTACTGCCAAATTCTCTGAAACGCCTTTGGAGATGGCTTATTGTAGAGAAATGAACCTTCAATTCATGGGCAAACGTTCTGGTGGACATCCCTGCAGTCAGCATGCCAATTGCATGCTCCCTCAAAACTTGCGACATCTGTAACATTGTGCTGTGTGGTAAAACTGCACATTTTAGAGCGGCCTTTTATTGTGGCCAGCCTAAGGCACACCTGTGCAATAATCATGCTGTCTAATCAGCATCTTGATATGCCACACCTGTGAGGTGGATGAATTATCATTCACAGATTTGTGAACAATATTTGAGAGAAATAGGCCTTTTGTGTACATAGAAAAAGTCTTATATTTTTTTTAGTTCAGCTCATGAAAAATGGGGCAAAAACAAAAGTGTTGCATTTATAATTTTGTTCAGTGTATGTACTGATACACACAGACTGACACATATACACATATACGGACACAGATATACACATACTGAAACCGGTACAGATACATACATACTGACACTGTTACACAAACAGACTGACACAGATGCACACTGGCACACACACACACGTATTGCCACATATATGCATACATACTGGCACACACAATGTATACACTGGCAAACAACTAATTACGTAATTTACAAATGTTTAGCCACCCCCTTCTTCCATACCTTGGGTACAGAAGATTGGTTTCCCTGGGGACAAGTTGGATGCATCATTCCCTGTTGCTACGCCCATGTCTGTTCCTTTCCTTCTCATTGCTGTGAGCTACATGTTTTATTATTAAAGGGACTCTATAGTCACCATATAAAAGCAAGAAAGACAGGTCCCCCAGCCTTCCTTCTTGCTTTTATATGTACTTTCATTTATTTAAAATATTTTTTGAGGTGGTTTAATATTAAAAACTTACCTCCGTTCCAACGCTGAGCTCCCAGCCATGCCGCGCCCCCTTTTTCGTCAAAATGACGAAATCGCGGGGCCCAATAGGACGCTTCTCACAGAGAAGCGTCATCGCGATGTGGTGTGCATGCGCGGCTTCGCGCTGCACCAATCGCGTTCTTCATAGAGCGGCATTGACAGTAGCCCTATGAAGAACCTCAGCGCTTTACCGCGCATGTGCGCGGAATGCGCGTTCGCGAGCTGAGCTGTCTGACTGACAGCTCAGCTCGCTTTCTAAAATTATCAATAAGGGGGGGGACCTACTGTCCCCCCCGGCCCCCACCCCTGAGCGCCGGGTGGGGGCCCTAAAATTATCAATAAGGGGGGGGACCTACTGTCCCCCCCCGGCCCCCACCCCTGAGTGCCGGGTGGGGGCCCTAAAATTATCAATAAGGGGGGGGACCTACTGTCCCCCCTCTGGCCCCCACCCCTGAGCGGTGGGTGGGGGCCCTAAAATTATCAATAAGGGGGGGACCTACTGTCCCCCCCTGGCCCCCACCCCTGAGCGGCGGGTGGGGGCCCTAAAATTATCAATAAGGGGGGGGGACCTACTGTCCCCCCCCGGCCCCCACCCCTGAGCGGCGGGTGGGGGCCCTAAAATTATCAATAAGGGGGGGACCTACTGTCCCCCCCCCGGCCCCCAACCCTGAGTGCCGGGTGGGGGCCCTAAAATTATCAATAAGGGGGGGGGACCTACTGTCCCCCCTCTGGCCCCCACCCCTGAGCGGTGGGTGGGGGCCCTAAAATTATCAATAAGGGGGGACCTACTGTCCCCCCCTGGCCCCCACCCCTGAGCGGCGGGTGGGGGCCCTAAAATTATCAATAAGGGGGGGACCTACTGTCCCCCCCGGCCCCCACCCCTGAGCGCCGGGTGGGGGCCCTAAAATTATCAATAAGGGGGGACGACCTACTGTCCACCCTAACCCCCACCCCTGAGCGGTGGGTGGGGGCCCTAAAATTATCAATAAGGGGGGGGACCTACTGTCCCCCCCCGGCCCCCACCCCTGAGCGGCGGGTGGGGGCCCTAAAATTATCAATAAGGGGGGGACCTACTGTCCCCCCCGGCCCCCACCCCTGAGCAGCGGGTGGGGGCCCTAAAATTATCAATAAGGGGGGGTACCTACTGTCCCCCCCGGCCCCCACCCCTGAGCGCCGGGTGGGGGCCCTAAAATTATCAATAAGGGGGGGGACCTACTGTCCCCCCCCGGCCCCCACCCCTGAGTGCCGGGTGGGGGCCCTAAAATTATCAATAAGGGGGGGGACCTACTGTCCCCCCTCTGGCCCCCACCCCTGAGCGGTGGGTGGGGGCCCTAAAATTATCAATAAGGGGGGGACCTACTGTCCCCCCCTGGCCCCCACCCCTGAGCGGCGGGTGGGGGCCCTAAAATTATCAATAAGGGGGGGGGACCTACTGTCCCCCCCCGGCCCCCACCCCTGAGCGGCGGGTGGGGGCCCTAAAATTATCAATAAGGGGGGGACCTACTGTCCCCCCCCCGGCCCCCAACCCTGAGTGCCGGGTGGGGGCCCTAAAATTATCAATAAGGGGGGGGGACCTACTGTCCCCCCTCTGGCCCCCACCCCTGAGCGGTGGGTGGGGGCCCTAAAATTATCAATAAGGGGGGACCTACTGTCCCCCCCTGGCCCCCACCCCTGAGCGGCGGGTGGGGGCCCTAAAATTATCAATAAGGGGGGGACCTACTGTCCCCCCCGGCCCCCACCCCTGAGCGCCGGGTGGGGGCCCTAAAATTATCAATAAGGGGGGACGACCTACTGTCCACCCTAACCCCCACCCCTGAGCGGTGGGTGGGGGCCCTAAAATTATCAATAAGGGGGGGGACCTACTGTCCCCCCCCGGCCCCCACCCCTGAGCGGCGGGTGGGGGCCCTAAAATTATCAATAAGGGGGGGACCTACTGTCCCCCCCGGCCCCCACCCCTGAGCAGCGGGTGGGGGCCCTAAAATTATCAATAAGGGGGGGTACCTACTGTCCCCCCCGGCCCCCACCCCTGAGCGCCGGGTGGGGGCCCTAAAATTTTCAATAAGGGGGACGACCTACTGTCCCCCCCCCAACCCCCACCCCTGAGCGGTGGGTGGGGGCCCTAAAATTATCAATAAGGGGGGGACCTACTGTCCCCCCCCCCGGCCCCCACCCCTGAGTGCCGGGTGGGGGCCCTAAAATTATCAATAAGGGGGGGGGACCTACTGTCCCCCCTCTGGCCCCCACCCCTGAGCGGTGGATGGGGGCCCTAAAATTATCAATAAGGGGGGGACCTACTGTCCCCCCCTGGCCCCCACCCCTGAGCGGCGGGTGGGGGCCCTAAAATTATCAATAAGGGGGGACCTACTGTCCCCCCCTGGCCCCCACCCCTGAGCGGCGGGTAGGGGCCCTAAAATTATCAATAAGGGGGGGGACCTACTGTCCCCCCCCGGCCCCCACCCCTGAGCGGCGGGTGGGGGCCCTAAAATTATCAATAAGGGGGGGACCTACTGTCCCCCCCCCGGCCCCCACCCCTGAGTGCCGGGTGGGGGCCCTAAAATTATCAATAAGGGGGGGGACCTACTGTCCCCCCTCTGGCCCCCACCCCAGAGCGGTGGGTGGGGGCCCTAAAATTATCAATAAGGGGGGACCTACTGTCCCCCCCTGGCCCCCACCCCTGAGCGGCGGGTGGGGGCCCTAAAATTATCAATAAGGGGGGGACCTACTGTCCCCCCCGGCCCCCACCCCTGAGCGCCGGGTGGGGGCCCTAAAATTATCAATAAGGGGGGACGACCTACTGTCCACCCCAACCCCCACCCCTGAGCGGTGGGTGGGGGCCCTAAAATTATCAATAAGGGGGGGGACCTACTGTCCCCCCCCGGCCCCCACCCCTGAGCGGCGGGTGGGGGCCCTAAAATTATCAATAAGGGGGGACCTACTGTCCCCCCCCAGCCCCCACCCCTGAGCAGCGGGTGGGGGCCCTAAAATTATCAATAAGGGGGGGGACCTACTGTCCCCCCCGGCCCCCACCCCTGAGCGCCGGGTGGGGGCCCTAAAATTTTCAATAAGGGGGGGGACCTACTGTCCCCCCCCCGACCCCCACCCCTGAGCGGTGGGTGGGGGCCCTAAAATTATCAATATGGGGGGGGCCTACTGTCCCCCCCCCGGCCCCCACCCCTGAGTGCCGGGTGGGGGCCCTAAAATTATCAATAAGGGGGGGGGACCTACTGTCCCCCCTCTGGCCCCCACCCCTGAGCGGTGGATGGGGGCCCTAAAATTATCAATAAGGGGGGGACCTACTGTCCCCCCCTGGACCCCACCCCTGAGCGGCGGGTGGGGGCCCTAAAATTATCAATAAGGGGGGGACCTACTGTCCCCCCCGGCCCCCACCCCTGAGCGCCGGGTGGGGGCCCTAAAATTATCAATAAGGGGGGACGACCTACTGTCCACCCCAACCCCCACCCCTGAGCGGTGGGTGGGGGCCCTAAAATTATCAATAAGGTGGGGGGACCTACTGTCCCCCCCGGCCCCCACCCCTGAGCGCCGGGTGGGGGCCCTAAAATTATCAATAAGGGGGGGGACCTACTGTCCCCCCCCGGCCCCCGCCCCTGAGCGCCGGGTGGGGGCCCTAAAATTATCAATAAGGGGGGGACCTACTGTCCCCCCCGGCCCCCACCCCTGAGCGCCGGGTGGGGGCCCTAAAATTATCAATAAGGGGGGACGACCTACTGTCCACCCCAACCCCCACCCCTGAGCGGTGGGTGGGGGCCCTAAAATTATCAATAAGGGGGGGGACCTACTGTCCCCCCCCGGCCCCCACCCCTGAGCGCCGGGTGGGGGCCCTAAAATTATCAATAAGGGGGGGGACCTACTGTCCCCCCCCGGCCCCCACCCCTGAGCGGCGGGTGGGGGCCCTAAAATTATCAATAAGGGGGGGACCTACTGTCCCCCCCCAGCCCCCACCCCTGAGCAGCGGGTGGGGGCCCTAAAATTATCAATAAGGGGGGGACCTACTGTCCCCCCCGGCCCCCACCCCTGAGCGCCGGGTGGGGGCCCTAAAATTTTCAATAAGGGGGACGACCTACTGTCCCCCCCCCAACCCCCACCCCTGAGCGGTGGGTGGGGGCCCTAAAATTATCAATAAGGGGGGGGCCTACTGTCCCCCCCCGGCCCCCACCCCTGAGTGCCGGGTGGGGGCCCTAAAATTATCAATAAGGGGGGGGACCTACTGTCCCCCCTCTGGCCCCCACCCCTGAGCGGTGGATGGGGGCCCTAAAATTATCAATAAGGGGGGGACCTACTGTCCCCCCCTGGCCCCCACCCCTGAGCGGCGGGTGGGGGCCCTAAAATTATCAATAAGGGGGGGACCTACTGTCCCCCCCGGCCCCCACCCCTGAGCGCCGGGTGGGGGCCCTAAAATTATCAATAAGGGGGGACGACCTACTGTCCACCCCAACCCCCACCCCTGAGCGCCAGGTGGGGGCCCTAAAATTATCAATAAGGGGGACGACCTACTGTCCCCCCCAACCCCCACCCCTGAGCGGTGGGTGGGGGCCCTAAAATTATCAATAAGGGGGGACGACCTACTGTCCACCCCAACCCCCACCCCTGAGCGGTGGGTGGGGGCCCTAAAATTATCAATAAGGGGGGGGACCTACTGTCCCCCCCGGCCCCCACCCCTGAGCGCCGGGTGGGGGCCCTAAAATTATCAATAAGGGGGGGGACCTACTGTCCCCCCCCTGAGCGCCGGGTGGGGGCCCTAAAATTATCAATAAGGGGGACGACCTACTGTCCCCCCCAACCCCCACCCCTGAGCGGTAGGTGGGGGCCCTAAAATTATCAATAAGGGGGGGACCTACTGTCCCCCCCCGGCCCCCACCCCTGAGCGGCGGGTGGGGGCCCTAAAATTATCAATAAGGGGGGGACCTACAGTCCCCCCCGGCCCCCACCCCTGAGCAGCAGGTGGGGGCCCTAAAATTAAAAATAAGGGGGGGACCTACTGTCCCCCCCGGCCCCCACCCCTGAGCGGCGGGTGGGGGCCCTAAAATTATCAATAAGGGGGGGACCTACTGTCCCCCCCTGGACCCCACCCCTGAGCGGCGGGTGGGGGCCCTAAAATTATCAATAAGGGGGGGACCTACTGTCCCCCCCGGCCCCCACCCCTGAGCGCCGGGTGGGGGCCCTAAAATTATCAATAAGGGGGGACGACCTACTGTCCACCCCAACCCCCACCCCTGAGCGGTGGGTGGGGGCCCTAAAATTATCAATAAGGTGGGGGGACCTACTGTCCCCCCCGGCCCCCACCCCTGAGCGCCGGGTGGGGGCCCTAAAATTATCAATAAGGGGGGGGACCTACTGTCCCCCCCCGGCCCCCACCCCTGAGCGCCGGGTGGGGGCCCTAAAATTATCAATAAGGGGGGGACCTACTGTCCCCCCCGGCCCCCACCCCTGAGCGCCGGGTGGGGGCCCTAAAATTATCAATAAGGGGGGACGACCTACTGTCCACCCCAACCCCCACCCCTGAGCGGTGGGTGGGGGCCCTAAAATTATCAATAAGGGGGGGGACCTACTGTCCCCCCCCGGCCCCCACCCCTGAGCGCCGGGTGGGGGCCCTAAAATTATCAATAAGGGGGGGGACCTACTGTCCCCCCCCGGCCCCCACCCCTGAGCGGCGGGTGGGGGCCCTAAAATTATCAATAAGGGGGGGACCTACTGTCCCCCCCCAGCCCCCACCCCTGAGCAGCGGGTGGGGGCCCTAAAATTATCAATAAGGGGGGGACCTACTGTCCCCCCCGGCCCCCACCCCTGAGCGCCGGGTGGGGGCCCTAAAATTTTCAATAAGGGGGACGACCTACTGTCCCCCCCCCAACCCCCACCCCTGAGCGGTGGGTGGGGGCCCTAAAATTATCAATAAGGGGGGGGCCTACTGTCCCCCCCCGGCCCCCACCCCTGAGTGCCGGGTGGGGGCCCTAAAATTATCAATAAGGGGGGGGGACCTACTGTCCCCCCTCTGGCCCCCACCCCTGAGCGGTGGATGGGGGCCCTAAAATTATCAATAAGGGGGGGACCTACTGTCCCCCCCTGGCCCCCACCCCTGAGCGGCGGGTGGGGGCCCTAAAATTATCAATAAGGGGGGGACCTACTGTCCCCCCCGGCCCCCACCCCTGAGCGCCGGGTGGGGGCCCTAAAATTATCAATAAGGGGGGACGACCTACTGTCCACCCCAACCCCCACCCCTGAGCGCCAGGTGGGGGCCCTAAAATTATCAATAAGGGGGACGACCTACTGTCCCCCCCAACCCCCACCCCTGAGCGGTGGGTGGGGGCCCTAAAATTATCAATAAGGGGGGACGACCTACTGTCCACCCCAACCCCCACCCCTGAGCGGTGGGTGGGGGCCCTAAAATTATCAATAAGGGGGGGGACCTACTGTCCCCCCCGGCCCCCACCCCTGAGCGCCGGGTTGGGGCCCTAAAATTATCAATAAGGGGGGGGACCTACTGTCCCCCCCCTGAGCGCCGGGTGGGGGCCCTAAAATTATCAATAAGGGGGACGACCTACTGTCCCCCCCAACCCCCACCCCTGAGCGGTAGGTGGGGGCCCTAAAATTATCAATAAGGGGGGGACCTACTGTCCCCCCCCGGCCCCCACCCCTGAGCGGCGGGTGGGGGCCCTAAAATTATCAATAAGGGGGGGACCTACAGTCCCCCCCGGCCCCCACCCCTGAGCAGCAGGTGGGGGCCCTAAAATTAAAAATAAGGGGGGGACCTACTGTCCCCCCCGGCCCCCACCCCTGTGCGGCGGGTGGGGGCCCTAAAATTATCAATAAGGGGGACCTATTTCCCCCCCCGGCCCCCACCCCTGAGCGGTGGGTGGGGGCCCTAAATTCAAAGGGGGGGACCCTAGTTAACCCTCCCCCCCCAAAAATTTTTTATCTCCCTACCTACCCCCCTCACCCTAAAAATAATGAGTGGGGGACCATTAACTAAAAACCTGTAAAAAAAAAAATGAGATAAAAACAACTTACCATTCGATGTTTTCTTTCTTCTAAAATCGTCTTTCTTCAGCCCCAAAAAAGGCCAAATAAAAAGCCATAATAACCGACGCAATAAAAAAAAAAAAAAACGAGCGCAAAAAAAACAATCCATGTTCACCCATGGAGGGCTCCGCGCAGACTGAGCTCCGCAGGGCGGGGGAAGGCTTATAAAGCCTTGCCCCGCCCTGCAATTAGGCTAAGAACACTCTGATTGGTGGGTTTAAGCCAATCAGAGTGCTCTTTGTCATTTTACAAGCGTGGGAAAGTTCTTTGGAATTTTCCCACGCTTGTAAAATGACACAGAGCACTGTGATTGGATGGATTTCAAGCCATCCAATCACAGTGCTCTGTGTCATTTTACAAGCGTGGGAAAGTTCTTTGGAATTTTCCCATGCTTGTAAAATGACACAGAGCACTGTGATTGGATGGATTTCAAGCCATCCAATCACAGTGCTCTGTGTCATTTTACAAGCGTGGGAAAATTCCAAAGAACTTTCCCACGCTTGTAAAATGACAAAGAGCACTCTGATTGGCTTAAACCCACCAATCAGAGTGTTCTTAGCCTAATTGCAGGGCGGGGCAAGGCTTTATAAGCCTTCCCCCGCCCTGCGGAGCTCAGTCTGCGCGGAGCCCTCCATGGGTGAACATGGATTGATTTTTTGCGCTCATTTTTTTTTTCTTTTTTATTGCGTCGGTTATTATGGCTTTTTATTTGGCCTTTTTTGGGGGCTGAAGAAAGAAGATTTTAGAAGAAAGAAAACATTGAATGGTAAGTTGTTTTTATCTAATTTTTTTTTTTTTACAGGTTTTTAATTAATGGTCCCCCCCTCATTATTTTTAGGGTGAGGGGGGTAGGTAGGGAGATAATTTTTTTTGGGGGGGGAGGGTTAACTAGGGCCCCCCCTCTTTGTATTTAGGGCCGCCACCCACCGCTAAGGGGTGGGGGCCGGGGGGGACAATAGGTCCCCCCTTATTGACAATTTTAGGGCCCCCACCCGCCGCTCAGGGGTGGGGGCCGGGGGGGACAGTAGGTCCCCCCCCTTATTGATAATTTTAGGGGCCCACCCGCCGCTCAGGGGTGGGGGCCGGGGGGGGACAGTAGGTCCCCCCCCTTATTGATAATTTTAGGGCCCCCACCCGCCGCTCAGGGGTGGGGGCCGGGGGGGACAGTAGGTCCCCCCTTATTGATAATTTTAGGGCCCCCACCCGCCGCACAGGGGTGGGGGCCGGGGGGGGGGACAGTAGGTTCCCCCCCTTATTGATAATTTTAGTGCCCCCACCCGCCGCTCAGGGGTGGGGGCCGGGGGGAGCAGTAGGCCCCCCCCTATCGATAATTTTAGGGCCCCCACCCGCCGCTCAGGGGTGGGGGCCGGGGGGGGCAGTAGGTCCCCCCCCCCCTTATCGATAATTTTAGGGCCCCCACCCGCCGCACAGGGGTGGGGGCCGGGGGGAGAAGGAGAGTAGGTCCCCCCACCCCTTCAACCACAATTATGGACAGACAGCATCCCTGTGGGTTCGGGCTTCAGCTGTCAGCTGAAGCCACGCCCACAGCAGTCCTGACAGGCTATCAGCACACATAGCGCGTTCACAGTGCTTTGTGTGCTGATAGCCCGTCTGAAGTATTCACCCAGAATGCATCAGACGAGAGGCCTTTTTAGGGCCTCTGAACTCGGAAGTCCCTCTGGTGGCCGTCTGATTGACTGCAACAAAAGGTGTTCCAAGCTTCCAATGTAAACACTGCATATCTCAGAAAATACAGTGCTTTCAAGAAAAAGGCTCCGGGTAGCTGTAGCACTCACCTGAACAACCTCATTAAGCTGAAGTTGTTCAGGTGACTATAGTGTCCCTTTAAAGCTTACTGGGCCTTAACACGGAATGTTCAGCTATTCTCTCTTTATTTGTAACTGCAAATTTTTGTTTTTAATCAGCTTAAAGGAGCACTCCAATCACCAAAACTACTACTGTGACTTGTAATGCTCATGTATGTATCCATGTATGAATTCTAATGTGTCAGTTTTTAGCTAGATCTACATCTTTTTTCCTAAATATTTAATTTAATAAAAAATATTGCACTGGACTATGTACTAAGGCAGGGGTGCCCAAGAGGTAGATCCGCAGATATTTTAAAACTACAGCTTCCATGATGATTTGTCATTCTAGTGTAGCTGTAGCTGTACTTACTCTTTCCAGGGGCCGGCCAGGGTCCTCTGTTCAAATCGAGCGCGGCCCTGCTGCTGCACGAGCCGCGCGCGGCTCATCTGACGGCTGCAACAGGAAGGCGGGCAGTGACCGCGAGAAGCGGTCACGTGTCCCGTCTGACTCTAAGAGACCCGCGGCGCGCTCTTAAGGGGACAGTGGGAGCCTAAATTGGCAAAGGCCTCCCATTGGTCCCTGTCATGCCACACTCCCCATACACTTACCTTTTGGGGGCGTGGATGTGACAGGGACCAATCAAAATAGATGTTTAGGCATATATACTCACCTTTTTCCCTTAGTTCCTTGCCCTATCGTGGTTTCTGTTTCAGTTCCCTTTAGCGCTTGTTGTGTTCAGTTGTGTTCCTTCGTACTTGACCTTGGCTTTGTTTCTGACTATGTTATCTCTTTATCCTTATCTGTTCTGTTTGCCGGCTTGCTGTTTACTGTGTACCAGACCCCGGCTAGTCCTAGTTTACGCTGTCTCTTTGTGCCCTTGACCTCGGATCGCTCCTGACTCTGTACTCCTCTCATATACGTCGAGTCCGGCCACTCTAAGGTCTGGTAGACGTGTCTTCCCTCTGTGTTGTCTTCTGTTTAGTTGAATCCTGCGTGTTGGGGTATATTTTCGTTACAGTAGCAGACTCCATTTCTTTATGTTTTGTTGTCCGTACCCCCTTGTTCGTCTACCAAAAGACTAGTATGTAGTCTCTTGTTATGTCCAAGTGAACACCAACCTCCCCTGGCTGTAAACCACAAATTAACGACTTTGCACCTTTGCATGAGTGCTTTCCCTGGGTGGCAGCGATTCGTATAACTGAATGCATGTTGTCCAGTGAACGGCCATTTTGTCTCCCAAACGCAGTCAAATGTGCCTGGAACTGTTTTTGGCCTCGCGTCTCCGCAAACCTGGGCAAAGATGGTACTGCTGCCCGTCCCACTTACCGAACACCTAGACCAGTGATGGCAAACCTACGCTGAGCCCTCTCTGTGGGCACGCAAGCATAGGTCACCGGGGGGGCGCTGGTCGGCAGCCTTAAGCCCTCCTAGCGGGAATGCAGAGTAGCAGGGATGATCCTGGGCAGGTGCAAGGGGTGCACTGTGCCCAGGCACCAGAAATTTGGGGGTGCTCCTGGGGCAGTGGAGTTGTGGGAGGCAGAGGGAGCCAATATCACCTCCAAATATGATGCTGTCCAAACTCCTGTGGTATTGCGCTAGGTGAGGGTCTCGTCAGCCATTCCCTAGCGCAGCACTGTGTTTGCTCTCTCTTGGCGCCAAGGAGCTACTTGAAATATGCTACTCGGCGCCGCGTTTCAGCCTGCCTCATATGCACCACTCACTGATAGGAGGTGTATGGCCAGCAGGGGAGCTCCATATGAGCACTCCCTGTATAGCTCCCTTGTGCGCCATGTAGAGGTCCCAGGAGCCAGAAAGTGATGTCATTCTGACCCAGGGCACACAGGGGAGCTATACAAGGAGTGCTCATATTGATCAGAGCACCCTCAGAGGGGCACAGCAGCAGCCCACACTGGACACCAGATCCACCCTAGTGCTCGTAATTTAAAAAACTTTTTTGCTGAGTGTTTGTGTGAGAATGTCTCTTAGTGTGTGAGATTGTGTCTGTGGTTGTTTGTGTGGCTTAGTGTTTTTGAGTGTGTTTCATTATGTGTCTATGTGCCCACAATACTGTCCCCAGTTCCCCCAACTAAAGTTTTAATCCCCAACAATACTGTTCATATCCTCCCCAACCTAAAGCCCCCCCACAATACTGTACTTATTAAGCTCACACTAGAGCCCCAATCCCTACAATACTACCCCTCCCCTCCCAATATCTCTGTTGTTGTGTTCTTCTTTTAAAGCAAAATATGTTAATTAGTTCTGACAACTGTATGAGTTGTTTTTTTCTAAACTTAAACCTCAACATTCAGTTTTAATTGCCATGTTGGCACTTTGAGAAAAAAAAGTTGGTTTGTATTGTGGTTTGGGCACTTGGGCTCAAAAATGTTCGCCATCACTGACCTAGATGAACAGCATTTGAGAGATAGGATCTACAGTGGGGGGGTGGGGGGGGGACAGGATCAACAGGGGGAAACATAGAAACATAGAAATATGGAATATGATGGCAGATAAGAACCATTTGGCCCATCTAGTCTTCCCATTTTCTAAATACTTTCATTAGTCCCTGGCTTTATCTTATTGTTAGGATAGCCTTATGCCTGTCCCACGCATGCTTTCGCTCCATAGCAGCCAGGGTGAGCGTACGTCCGTGATCGCACAGGAACCCCCGAAAGCCAAAACTGTGTTCAACGATAACTTTCGTTCTACCGAACAGATCTGAGCACTTGTGGGTATGTTGTGCACTCAGAATGAGCTATTCGGGAATATGATTGCTGTGTGGTTCCTGTACTGTTTTCATATATTTGGGGTATATTAAAAATATCTGTAAGTTTCTGTATTTGAGAGATAATTGAGTTATCCTAAGTATCTCTCAAACACAGAGGCTCTTGGGAAAGAAAACCTTGTATTCTTGACTTTGAAACCCCATGCTAGGGGCAATGCATAAAAGCCATGTGTGGCCAAAATAAAGTCAGTTGTACTCCCAGAATTGTGTGTCATCCATTTGCTCGGGAGGAGGTGACCTATTTACTTGGCATTTTCTTGTTCCTGATTTTACTCTTTGTGATCCAGCGGAGGAAAGTCCCTGCCAGGACTAGGGCTCTGCTACACTAAGCATCATGGGAGTTGTAGTTCTATAACATCTGGGGATCTACCTTTTGGGCACACCTGTACTAGGGAAATAATGCAGCCTCAGATTCTGTGGCACTAAGCTTCAATCTTGTGATTTATTATTACTCCAGGACCTCTCAGTGTTACATTAAATTTTAAAATTGTATGTTTTTTTTTTGTTTTGTTTTTAGTGGTTAGTTTATAAACAGATGCTGTGTATTACAGTAGACTTTTAGCTCTAAGGTCCCAATGTATCAAACTATATTATTAACTAGCGACAAAATGTACAATTTATACATTATTAAATAGAAAAAAATTGCTTACATACTTGAGCCTGGTATGTATCTTTTTATAAAAACACATATAAAAGTGTCATTGGGAATAAACTAATGTAATTAGTTCAGGATTAGTTTATGTTAACATTCATATGTTTACAAATGTAACAATGTCTGCAGTTTGCACGATACTACAATTTCAGATTTGAAAATCTACCTGGAAAAGAGTAAAATGACATTTTATTAGTTTAATTTAGTATGATTTCTCCTGTTTTTTTTTGTTTTTTTTTACATTATTTTGCATTATAAAAGACTGTCGTTTTTGTGGTTTGTTTTTTTAAAGGTGGGAAAAGGTTGTTATAAAGTCAACCAATCCAAAACCAGGCAAACCTTTGCGATAAGCAGAGCCCCTTGCTAAGTTAAGATGTAAACTTTATTGATTCTAGACTATTACACAGTCAAATGGTAGAAACAATTAAAATAAAATAAAAACAAATAAGCCAACTAATACAGGGATCATCCGTCATGTTAAGTTAAGGAATCGTTTTTAACCCTTCCATGACAGATGGCAACATAGTAGCAATGATACCCCTTAACTAAAAACCAACAGGATTATGTAAAGAATAGACATGTGCAATTAATTTCGGTCCGAATATGAATTCGGACGAATTTCGGGCAATTCGGACATTCAGGTACTTCCGAATGTCCAAATTGCCGAAGTGCCGAAGTTCAGAAATTACCGAATTGCCGAAGTTCAGAAGTGCCGAAGTTCCGAAGTTGCGAAGTGTCAAGGTGCCGAAGTGCCGAAGTTCCGAAGCACAGTATTGCCTAAGTATTAATATACTTACCAAGTGAAAGAAGAAGAATGTTACATTGTAAACAATTTTAAATAAAAAGTAGCTAGGATTCAGCTGTAAGTATTTGCAATACTTACAACAATCAAGTAACATACATTCATATAAAATGTAAGTTACTTAGCCAGTTCCCAATTCCCACGGTATTAGGGAGCTATCTACTAAACGGTTAAAAGACTTAAATTGGTCTTTCAGCCAAATTTACTAATATTAAGTAAACATTACTTAGTATTAGTAAATTATGCCCCTACTCGCTATACCAAAAAATAATATAAGGTTCACCGGCCCCCACCCCTGAGCAGCGGGTGGGGGCCCTAAATCAAATAAGGGGGGGACCTAATGTCCTCCCCCCTGGCCCCCACTCCTGAGCGGTGGGTGGGGGCCCCCAATGTAAAATAATAGGGGGGACCTATTGTCCTCCCCCCGGGCCCCCACCCCTGAGCGGTGGGTGGGGGCCCTAAATTATAATAAGGGGGGGACCTAATGTCCTCCCCCATGGCCCCCACCCCTGAGCGGTAGGTGGGGCCCTACAATAAAATAAGGGGGGACCTAATGTCCTCCCCCCTGGCCCCCACCCCTGAGCGGTGGGTAGGGGCCCTAAATACTAATTAGGGGGGGACCTAATGTCCTCCCCCTGGCCCCCACCCCTGAGCGGCAGGTGGAGGCCCTAAATTGGAATAAGTGGGGGGGACCTAATGTCCTCCCCCTGGCCCCCACCCCTGAGCGGCGGGTGGGGGCCCTAAAAACAATGTCCCCCCCTAGGTGACTAGGGGTCCCCAAACCCCTAGTCACCTCTCCACCCCAATAAAAATTACCCCCCTACCTACCCCCCTCACACTAAAAACTAATGAGGGGGGAGACCTCAACTAAGTACCTGTAAAAAAAAATTAAACTTACCATTCAATGTTTTCGTTCTTCTAAAATCTTTTTTCAGCCCCAAATAAGGCCAAATAAAAAAACATAATAACCGACGCAATTATAAAAAAAATAGTCCTTCTTCACCCGGCGAGGGCTCCGCGCAGACTGAGCTCTTCGGGGGCAGGGGAAGGCTTATAAAGCCTTGCCTCGCCCTGCAGTTAGGCTCAGAGCACTCTGATTGGTGGGTTTAAGCCATCCAATCACAGTGCTCTGACAGGTAAATGAAGAGACTGACAGGTAAGTCTCTACATTTACCTGTCGCAGCACTCTGATTGGTTGGTTTGAAATTCACCAATTAGAGTGCTCTGTGTCATTTTACACAGCGTGGGAAAGTTATTTGGAATTTTCCCACGCTGTGTAATTTGACTCATACCTCTCTGATTGGTTACTTAATCCACCAATCAGAGAGTTATGAGTCAAATTACACAATGTGGGGAAATTCCAAAGAACTTTCCCACGCTGTGTAAAATGACATAGAGCACTCTGATTGGTGGATTTCAAACCAACCAATCAGAGTGGTGTGACAGGTAAATGTAAAGACTTACCTGTCAGCCTCTTCATTTACCTGTCAGAGCACACTGATTGGATGGCTTAAACCCACCAATCAGAGTGCTCTGAGCTTAATTGCAGGGCGGGGCAAGGCTTTATAAACCTTCACCCGCCCTGCAGAGCTCAGTCTGCGCAGTGCCCTCCATGGGTGAAGAAGGATTTTTTTTTGCGCTCTTTTTTTTTTTATATATATATAATTGCGTCGGTTATTATGTTTTTTTTATTTGGCCTTTTTGGGGGCTGAAAAAAGAAGATTTTAGAAGAAAGAAAACATCGAACGGTAAGTTTTTTTTTTTTTACAGGTACTTAGTTAATGGTCCCCCCTCATTAGTTTTTTAGGGTGAGGGGGGTAGGTAGGGGGAAATTTTTTATTGGGGGGAGGGGGTGACTAGGGGTTTGGGGACCCCTAGTCATCTGTGGGGGCATTTTTTAGGGCCCCCACCCGCCGCTCAGGGGTGGGGGCCAAGGGGGAGGACCTTAGGTTCCCCCCCTTATTAGTATTTAGGGCCCCTACCCGCCGCTGAGGGGTGGGGGCCGGGGGGAGGACACTAGGTCCCCCCTCCTTATTCTTGTTTAGGGCCCCCACCCGCCGCTCAGGGGTGTGGGCCAGGGGGGAGGACACTAGGTCCCCCCTCCTTATTCTTGTTTATGGCCCCACCCACCGCTCAGGGGTGTGGGCCAGGGGGAGGACATAAGGTGTCTCCCCTTATTCTAGTTTAGGGCCCCCACCCACAGCTCAGGGGTGGGGGCCGGGGGGGAGGACATTAGGTGTCCCCCCTTATTAGTATTTAGGGCCCCCACCCGTGGTTCATGGGTGGGGGCCAGGGGGAGGACATTAGGTCCCCCCAAGTGGCTGCAAGAGAAGTCCCGAGGTGCCGAAGTCCCGAAATGCTAAAGTTCCGAAATTCCGAAGTGTTGAAGTGCCGAAGTTGCCGAATTTCCGAAGTGTCGAAGTGCCGAAGTTCCGAAGTGCTGAAGAGCCGAAGTTCCGAAGTTACCGAATTTCAGAAGTGTCGAAGTGCCGAAGTTCCGAAGTGCTGAAGTGCCGAAGTTCCGAAGTTGCCGAAGTTCCGAAGTCTTGAAGTGCCTTGTGTAATTTGTGATGTGTCTTTTGGTGTGTCAATGTGTATTCATATATGTATTCTAATGTTTCAGTTTGTAGGTAGATCTACAACATTTTTCCTAAATATTTAATTTTAAAAAAAATCCAAATTGTGTAATATAAAAATTTATGGCACGAAACTGAGTACTAGGGAAACGATGCAGCCTCCAGTTCGGTGGAATTAAGCTTCAGTCTTCGCATGTATTGTAACTCCAGAAACTCTCGATGGCACTCTTTCCCCACATTACAAGGGTAATTTTTAAACAAGTTTTAGAATTGTATGTTTTTATGAATAAACACTTGTGTTTTTTTTGTTTTGTTTTTTAAAGAGATCCTATGTATTGTTAGACCCAAGGTCCCAATGTATCTAACTATACTATTACCCAGAGACAAAATGTGAATTGTATGTTTTTATAAATAAACACTTGTGTTTTTTTTGTTTTGTTTTTTAAAGAGATCCTATGTATTGTTAGACCCAAGGTCCCAATGTATCCAACTATACTATTACCCAGAGACAAAATGTACAATTTATACATTATTAAATGAAAAATATTATTGCTTAAATACTTGAGCCTGGTAGATGTATCTTTTTATACAAACTCATAAAAGTGTCATTGGGAATAAACTAGTGTAATTAGTGCAGGATTAGTTTATGTTAACATCCATATGTTTACAAATGTAAGAATGTCTGCAGTTTGCAAGACAACTAAGATTTCAGATTTGACAACTTACCTGGAAAAGTGTAAAATTACATGTTATTAATTTAATTTAGTATGATTTCTCTTCTTGTTTTAATCGTTACGTAGTTTTGCATTTTGGTCCTAAATGTTTATGCTATGGTGATTACAATAAAAATGGTGTGTGTGTTTGAACATTGTAGCATAAAACCAATTCAAATGAAACATTACCATGTTTCTAATACATGTAACAGTAATGTAAGGGAAAGCAATACATACAAACTAAAACTAAAGAAGTACTGTGTGATATTTTGCACAACAACATAAGGTTTGATATTTAGTATGCTTTTTGTTTTGAATTTACATTATATGCTAGACCAGGGTTCAGCAACCTATGGCATGTTTGCCATGCATGGCACTCAGTTGCCTTTGCATGGCACTCAAGGCTGCCTGGGACAAACAGGGTCGGGCCTATCAGTCCTAATGGGAGGTCAGATATCTGCTAATGCAAACTGAGCAGTGATTGCAGATGGTGAGATTCAATCCTCAATTTACGCCTTGCAGCACTGAGAGGAAGTGATCCCAGCACTTGTGAACAGGAATCCTTGGAGTAGACCAATCTGCAGCAGTTATCGCAGCTCCTGCCCTTGAACTGTACCTAGCCAGACTGGTCCCCATTGGACCTCAGTTAAGACAACAACACTGCTAAAAAAAAACACATAGCTGCAGAAGATGCCTCCCCACCATACAAATAATACAAACAGCCCACACACATGCAGTCACCACAAACTCAACACATCTGACAATCCACATACATGCACACTCGACAAGCAACCCCAAACACACACACACCAAACACACAAAGTGACATATCATCCACATACATAATTCCACAAGCAGCCCCATAGGTATCAAACACAATACCACAAACTACTCATGAACATATACAATATAACAGCCAACATATGAACAAATACAACACTACAAAGCAACTGCAGCACCCAAAAATAACACAAGCAGAATACAGCAACATACACATCTTAATAAAAAAATTAAAAAAAATAGGACTGGCCCACTTCAAGATCTTGTTTTGGCACAGTAATACTAAAAGGTTGCCGACCCCTGTGCTAGATCAAGGCATAGGCTGGCATGCAAACAATTAAAAATATTCCATGATGATGACCATGCAATACGTTAATTTAATAAACATGCATGAATAACATTAAGAAAAGCAGGGCTGATGCAATCATAAGGCACAATGTGTGGGTGACCGGCAGGAATAGAGGTCACAGAGCTTCTCCTCCTGCCTTTCAATTCTTATACAGTGAGGGGGAAAAGTATTTGATCCCCTGCTGATTTTGAACGTTTGTCCACTAACAAAGAAATTATTATTATTATTTATAAAGTACACAATACAAAACACATGGTGAAAAAGAAATATTTAGTATTTTACTATGTTAGACTAAGAGGTCTAAGTATTATCTATTATGATCTATTTCTTCTCCCCCCCCCCCCCTTTTTTTGTTTCCTTTTGGATTTATGGTCTTATTCGTTGTAATCTTTATGTCTCATAATTGAATTTGCATGGACTTTCGAGATGACGGTTCCCACACGTCATTCTCGCCGAAACCGGAAGTGACGTCAGGGCGTGATGACGCAGGACGCGTCCTGACGACAGAACCGGGAAGTAAAGTTCCGGGAAGACGGCGAAAACCGCGCCAATTTAGATTTAAAAAGGGGCTTTGTTGCCTGAACAGAATACAGCACCTCTGATGAAGGCTTTGTGCCGAAACGCGTAAGGTGGACTCTATGGACATTTTGGGACATTTTTCTCATACTTATGGGACTTTCCTTATTATAACAGTTTGTTTTATACAGTGTGTTCTTAATAGTTTACATTAAATTTTGTGTGCAATCTTCAACCTGCGTTCCTGATTTTTGCATCAACTGTGGGAAGATACCCATCAAGAATTTTCCTGTTCCAGTCCTTAGAAATATTTCTGTTCAATGCGCTTAGCTTGAGCCAGCTTCCAATTGGCTCCGTGTATGTGAGTGCAATTAATCAATTTTTTAATTTGTTTTATCTGACGTTATTACCCTATATTATCTCTGTTTTTTTACAGTGTTATCCTCAAAATGGGTAATATTTTTTCTTAAATTGAGTGCTCTCACCATTTTGTTTTACTTTATCACCATTATTTATAAAGTGCCAACAAGTTTCGTAGCACTGTACAATGAGTGTACTAACAGACACGTATTTTTAACCAGACAAGTTGGACACACAGGAACAGAGGAATTGAGGGCCCTGCTCAATGAGCTTACATGTTAGAGGGAGTGGGGTATAGTAACACAAAATGGGTTACTATAGGGTAGGGTAGAAAAGTAGGTTGATAGGATAGTATTCATTGAGGGCTTAGTGTTTTGTTTTGATGACAGTTTCAGGAGAGGAATCAGGAGAGGGAAAACAGTTTAATTGATATGCTTTCCTAAAGAAAATAGGGTAGGATGCATGCAATGTTTTTTGAGATGGAAGCGGCAGGATTTAGCGATTGATTGGACATGAGGGGTGAAGGAGAGATCGGAGTCAAAGAGAACACCTAGGCAGTGAGCCATATTGCACTAGTGACTTGTCAGCAATAGTAATAATTGCATGGGGACACTGGGAGACATGTGGACACAGACTCTAAGGGACACTGAGAGACATGGGGACACAAACACTAGGGGACACTGAGACACTCGGGGACACTGAGAGACATGGGGAAACATGTTTTCTCATAGCTACATTCTATGAGTTTCCCTGCAGCACCATCTCCATCAGATACATGACGCTTGGGAGGTAGGACTGTTTTAGTGATTTTGCTCAATAAGAATTTGTAATTAGGCTCATCATAATTGTCAGCAGCAGGCCCACTGGGCTCTTAATCTGGCCCTGGGTGTAGGCATCCTTCTCTCCCCCCAATGTGCCTTTCAACCTATCCTCCTTGTCCCTGCCCTATCCTTTACTTCCTTTGAAGTTCACACTGTCCATCTATTTAGACCCACTCCTTTAAGAATTACCATCATTTATCGTCCCCGGTCATCTTAAACTATTTATTGAACACTCTTCTTCCTGGCTACCCCATTTACTCTCCTCCTGGACTCCTTCCATCATTCTTGGGGACTTTAATATCCCAATCAACTCTCTATACCCTCCTCCATTGGACTCACACAGTGGTCTAATTCATCAACTCATAGAGCAGGAAACACTCTTGACCTCATCTTCATTAATCTCTGTACCACCTCTAATCTCTCCAATGTTCCATTTCCTCTATCTGACCACCATCTGCTGTCCATTGACATACGCATACCCCGTTCCCAAAGTACCTCACCCTCACCACATCAATCTTGCAGAAACCTCCATTGTCTTGGCTACAGCAATTCTCCAACAACCTCCAAAGTCTCCTTTCACCAATCTCAAACCTCACCTCCCTCTACAACTCCACACTCTCCTCTCAACTAAACATCGTGGCACCTCCTTGTCAGGATCGGGACAGGGATCCAACACGCAAAGTACAAACAGGAGGTAGGTACATATACCGGACCTTAGAATGGCCGGACTAACGTAAGGAGTAAGCAAAGAATGGTCTAGAGACAAGCCGAGCTCGAGGGAACGAGAGAGCAGATAAGCGAGAGACAAGCCGACTCAAAGGGTAATAGAGGTAAGCAGGATAGAACAAACAAGCCGGGTCAAAACCAAAGAGACAAATAGATAACAAGAGCACTGAGTGACTAGACAAGCTAGAACCACGACAGGGCAATGAACAAATGCATAAAGCCCTACTTTATACCCTGGTTCTAGATAGGTAATCACGCCCCCGACGAGTCCTGATTCGTGGTCGGGACTTGATTGACAGGTCGGAACGGATTGTTGTCATGACGTCGGCTACTGAGCGCCGCGTCATAAAAGGAAGCGGGTCCCTCGCGGCCGGCGTGTAACCGGCCGAGAGAACTGCGAGGAACGAGTGAGTCAACCCCTCTGAGAGGATGAACGTCTAAGTATCTCACCTCCTCTGAGGTAGAGACAACAGGTACCCTGACAGTACCCCCCCTCTCAGAAACGCCCACCGGGCAGAAGGAACCGGGGCGAGATGGAAAACGAGAGTGAAAAGCCCTGCGGAGGCGAGGAGCATGCACATCCTCCTGAGGTACCCAAGTCCTCTCCTCAGGACCATATCCCTTCCAGTCAACAAGATATTGTAACTTCCCCCGAGAGATTCGAGAATCGAGGATGGAGTTGATCTCATACTCCTCCTGACCCTCAACCTGAACAGCGCGAGGAGAGGATACAGCGGAGGAAAACTTGTTACATACTAGAGGCTTCAACAAGGAAACATGAAAGGAGTTAGGAATGCGTAAGGCAGACGGAAGGGCCAGACGATACGCAACTGGGTTAATTCGAGTCAGAACCCTGTAAGGGCCAATGTAACGAGGGGCGAATTTCATAGAAGGAACTTTCAAGCGAATGTTTCTGGTACTCAGCCATACCCTATCACCTGGAACAAAAACCGGAGCCGCCCTTCTACGCTTATCAGCGTGTTTCTTGAACAACGCGGAATTATGCAGGAGAATTTGTCGAGTTTGATCCCACAACTTCCTCAAATTGGCAACATGAACATCAACCGACGGTACCCCTTGGGAAGGAGAAACCGAGGGAAGAATGGAAGGATGAAAGCCATAATTCATGAAAAAGGGGCTAGAACGAGTAGAATCACAAACGAGATTGTTGTGTGCAAACTCCGCCCAAGGAATCAGACCGACCCAATCGTCCTGGTGTTCGGAAACAAAACAACGCAAATATTGTTCAATCTTTTGGTTGGTGCGTTCAGCAGCTCCGTTAGACTGGGGATGATAGGCAGAAGAGAAATTCAATTTGATGCCCAGTTGAGAACAGAAGGATTTCCAAAAACGGGAAACAAATTGGGAACCTCTATCAGAAACAATTTCGGAGGGTATCCCATGTAAACGAAAAATCTCTCTCGCGAATATCTCAGCCAATTCGGGAGAAGATGGCAGTTTAGGTAAGGGCACGAAATGAGCCATCTTAGTAAACCTGTCAACCACCGTGAGGATAACAGTCTGTTTTTTAGAAACAGGCAAATCGACAATGAAGTCCATAGCCAGACAGGACCACGGTCTCTCGGGAATTTCCAAGGGATGCAAAAGCCCACATGGAAGCGTATGAGGTTGTTTAGTCTTCATACAGACCTCACATTCTCCGACGAAATCCCTAATATCCTTAAGTAGTGAAGGCCACCAGAAATCTTTGGAAATCAAGGCACACGTCTTGCGAATGCCAGGATGCCCAGCCACCTAACTGTTGCGAATGCACTGTAACAGTTCCACTTGGAGTTCAGGAGGAACAAAATACCTTGCCCCAGGACCCTGTCTAGGAGCCAGATGCTGTAACTTCATGATCTCGGCAAGCAACGGAGAATGAATCCTGAGACTCGTGTTGGCGATAATATTGCACTTGGGAACTATAGAAGACAAAACCGCCTCAGATATAGTAGAAGGTTCATGTTGGCGAGACAAAGCATCGGCTTTAGAGTTCTTAGAACCAGGTCTATAAGTGAGCACGTAATTGAAATGAGTGAGGAACAAGGACCAACGAGCTTGCCTGGCGGACAAGCGCTTGGCCTCCCCAATATAGGACAAGTTCTTGTGATCCGTCAAAATAGTAACAGGATGCAAGGTCCCTTCCAATAAATGTCTCCACTCCTTTAATGCCATGATGACCGCTAGTAGTTCCCTGTCACCAATGTCATATCTGCTTTCAGGCCCAGATAATTTCTTGGAAAAAAAACCACATGGATGTAACGGTTTATCCACACCTAACCTTTGAGACAAGATAGCGCCTAAACCTGTCTCTGAGGCGTCTACCTCGAGTAGAAAAGGCAAAGTCGTATCAGGGTGAACTAAAATTGGTGCAGAAGCAAAAAGTTCCTTGAGTGTCTTGAAAGCAACGAGAGCTTCAGTAGACCAAGTCTTAGTGTCAGCCCCCTGTCTGGTCATATTGGTAATAGGAGCAATAATAGAAGAGTATCCTTTAATGAAACGCCTATAATAATTGGAGAATCCAATAAACCTCTGAATGGCTTTGAGACCCCTGGGTAATGGCCAATCTAAAATAGACTGGAGTTTATCCGGATCCATTTTAAACCCGTCCCCAGAAATCACGTAACCAAGAAAGTTTATCTGAGATTGGTCAAAACTACATTTCTCCAATTTGCAGTACAAGCCATGTTGTAGAAGTTTGCGCAATACCCTTCTGACTTGTCTGTGGTGGGTCTCAATTTCTCTAGAGTGTATTAGTATATCATCCAAATATACAATAATGCAATCCTGTTGAAATTCCCTAAGAACTTCATTGATTAGGTCCTGAAATACTGCCGGTGCATTACAGAGCCCAAAAGGCATTACCGTGTACTCATAGTGCCCATATCGGGTATTGAACGCTGTTTTCCACTCGTCTCCCTGCTGAATTCTAACCAAGTTATACGCCCCTCTGAGATCTAACTTGGTGAAAATCTTGGAGCCTTTTAGACGATCAAAGAGCTCAGTAATCAAAGGAATCGGGTAGGCATTTCTAATCGTTATTTTATTCAAGCCTCGATAATCAATGCAAGGCCTTAACGTACCATCCTTCTTTTTCACAAAAAAAAAACCGGCCCCGGCAGGAGAGGAGGATCTCCTAATGAATCCTTTGTCTAGGTTCTCACGAATATACTCCTCTAAGACTAAGTTCTCCTTAGTGGATAAAGGGTATACCGTACCCCTCGGAGGCATGGTCCCAGGCAGGAGTCTGATCTTGCAGTCAAAGGACCTGTGTGGAGGTAAAGTGTCAGCATTCTTTTTGTCAAAGACTGCCTTTAAATCCAGGTACAGAGGCGGTATTTGTACGTCTGTAGACTGGGTAGAATTAGCCGGTGCGTTAACTACGCAAACCGGTGAGACTTTCTGTAAGCACCTGCTCTGGCAACCCTGACCCCATGAAGTTATCTCCCCTAGTTCCCAATCAATAATAGGGTTATGTTTCTTTAACCACGGATACCCCAGGACTATAGGAACAGAAGGGGACGAAATAAGCATAAGAGATATACCTTCCTCGTGTAGGATACCAACAGTTAAGTTAACAGGTATGGTCTCACGAAAAATAACAGGTTCAGATAATGGTCTACCATCTATGGCCTCAACGGCCAAAGGTGTATCTCTTAGCTGGGATGGAATAGAGTGTTTAGTAACAAAAACTTGGTCAATAAAGCTCTCAGCAGCTCCGGAATCTACCAACGCCATAGTTTTTAGTACTCCCTTCTCCCAAGCTAAAGAAACAGGTAGCAGAAGCCTGTGATCTTTATAATTATGTATAGAGGACAAAATAGAAACACCCAAGGCCTGTCCTCTAGAGAAACTTAGGTGCGAGTGTTTCCCGGGCGATTAGGACAATTTAGGCGTAGGTGCCCTCTTACTCCACAATACATACACAACCCCTCCCTTCTCCTGTACTGTCTCTCTTCTTCTGAGAGGCGAGTATTGCCTATCTGCATAGGTTCTGGAAAAGCTGAGGTTGTGGATTCAGGACTTTGAAATGAGGGAGCTAGTTTAAAGGAAGGTCTACGGGTTCTATCTCGAGTGTTCTGCCTCTCTCTTAAACGTTCATCAATACGAGAAATAAAAGAAATTAAATCCTCCAAATTTTCAGGAAGCTCTCTTGTAGCAACCTCGTCTAGAATTTCATCTGATAATCCGTTTAAAAATACGTCTATATAAGCCTGTTCATTCCACTTAACTTCTGCCGCCAAGGACCTGAACTCTAGTGCATAATCCACAAGGGTTCGGTTATCTTGTCTAAGGCGCAACAATAATCTAGCTGCATTTACCTTTCTACCTGGAGGGTCAAAAGTTCTTCTAAAAGCAGCGACAAAGGCATTATAGTTATAGACTAACGGGTTATCATTCTCCCACAATGGATTGGCCCATCTCAGAGCCTTATCAATGAGTAGTGTGATAATGAATCCAACCTTCGCCCTATCTGTAGGGTAGGAGCGGGGTTGTAATTCGAAATGAATACCTATCTGGTTTAAAAAACCACTTATCCGGAGAGCCACCATAACGTACAGGAGGAGTAATACGGGAAGAAGCACCTACTGTGGCTACCTCTAGACCTGAACTTACAGGGGAGATGGATGTAGTACGCATCTCTTCTGGTTGATTATTAGAACGAGATAATAAAGCCTGCAGCGCTAGAGCCATCTGATCCATTCTATGATCCATGGCCTCAAATCTAGAGTCGGAAGAACCAACCTGAGTGTTTGTACCTGCAGGATCCATTGGCCCTGTCGTAATGTCAGGATCGGGACAGGGATCCAACACGCAAAGTACAAACAGGAGGTAGGTACGTATACCGGACCTTAGAATGGCCGGACTAACGTAAGGAGTAAGCAAAGAATGGTCTAGAGACAAGCCGAGGTCGAGGGAACGAGAGAGCAGATAAGCGAGAGACAAGCCGAGTCAAAGGGTAATAGAGGTAAGCAGGATAGAACAAACAAGCCGGGTCAAAACCAAAGAGACAAATAGATAACAAGAGCACTGAGTGACTAGACAAGCTAGAACCACGACAGGGCAATGAACATATGCATAAAGCCCTACTTTATACCCTGGTTCTAGATAGGTAATCACGCCCCCGACGAGTCCTGATTCGTGGTCGGGACTTGATTGACAGGTCGGAACGGATTGTTGTCATGACGTCGGCTACTGAGCGCCGCGTCATAAAAGGAAGCGGGTCCCTCGCGGCCGGCGTGTAAACGGCCGAGAGAACTGCGAGGAACGAGTGAGTCAACCCCTCTGAGAGGATGAACAACTAAGTATCTCACCTCCTCTGAGGTAGAGACAACAGGTACCCTGACACTCCTACACTTAAACGCCCTAAGCGCCCCAATTACAAACCTGGTGCACCAAGCTGACCCGATACCTTCAAAAATGTTCCAGAACTGCTGAACGCTGCTGGAGAAAGTCTCACTCTGCATCTGACTTCCTCCACTATAAATTTTTGCTGTGCTCCTACAATCTGGCTCTTTCCTCTTCAAAAGAACACTACTTCAATACACTCATAACCACACTCTGCCGCAAGCCCAAATGAGTGAAATAAGTATTTGATCCCCCACCAATCTGCAAGATTTTGGACTCCCAGGTGTCTTTTATACAGGTAACGAGCTGAGATTAGGAGCACTCTCTTAAAGGGAGTGCTTCTAATCTCACCTCTTTACCTGTATAAAAGACACCAGCCCACAGAAGCAATCAATCAATCAGATTCCAAACTCTCCACCATGGCCAAGACCAAAGAGCTGTCCAAGGATATCAGGGACAAGATTGTAGACCTACACAAGGCTGGAATGGGCTACAAGCAGCTTGGCGAGAAGGTGACAACAGTTAGTGCGATTATTCGCAAATGGAAGAAACACAAAATAACTGTCAGTCTCGCTCAGTCTGGTGCTCCATGCAAGATCTCACCTCGTGGAGTTTCAATGATCATGAGAATGGTGCAGAATCAGTCCAGAGCTCCAGGGGAGGATCTTGTTAATGATCTCAAGGCAGCTAGGACCATAGTCACCAAGAAAACAATTGGTAACACACTATACTGTGAAGGACTGAAATCTTGCGGCGCCGCAAGGTCCCCCTGCTCTAGAAAGCACATGTACAGGCCTGTCTGAAGTTTGCCAATGATTCAGAGGAGAACTGGGTGAAAGTGTTGTAGTCAGATGAGACCAAAATCCCGCCTTATTGCACTAGTGACTGGGCAGCAATAGCTGCCCAGTCACTAATACTTTTAGATTGGTTTAGGCGACATACCCCTACTCACGGCATGCCACGAGTAGGGGCATGCGGGAGGATTGAACATCCCTTTTATCAATATTGGGTCGTAGTGACCCCCATACTGATATATATTAAGTTTTAAATGACAGCGAGCAGCTGCTCGCTGTTTAGGAGACATGCCCCTACTCACGGCATGCCACGACTAGGGGCATGTGGAAGGATTTAACCACCTTTTTTTTAATATGTGGGTCATAGTGACCCCCATAGGTTTTAATGCAGGGGTAAGGGGGGGGGGGGGGTGGAATTAATATTTATTACAAGGGAGCTGGTAGCACTGCCTCCTTGTTTTTTTGTTTTTTTGTCGTGCATGCGCAATGTTAATTTTCCGTGCTGTGGGGGTTAATTTCCCTGCAGCACGGAGTCTATTAAACAAACTAAACAAAACGGTAATGCATTTGGCATTTCCCCTTTTGTTTCGTTTATATTTAGTTTGTAGCTTTCGTTTACGTTTTTTTTTATTTAGCCAAAAATCCTAGCACCCGCCCTGAAGAAAAGCATGTCCAGGCACACATGTACACACAAAGCTTAAGGGTAAAATGGCACAGAATGTGCATATGTTCTTGCAGCATCTTACCAAATTTGTAATAACACTACTCAAAAGTGTGGCTGATTTTTATTTTTATTTTTTTAAGTTGTATAGTATACATATTTTTAAAAGTAGCATTTTCTGGAGTAATGGACAAAGTAATTGATATGATACCATCAGGAAAAATTACCTTTTTATGTTTAAGTGTAATTTTTGTGTGTGACTTTGCTAACTTGTAATACCTGCACCCCCATAGTTTGAGACAAAAAAAACCCAGAGATGATCCAAATGAAAGTAGTAGAAGTTAATTTAGCATATTCAGCTTTTAGTAAATATACTCTACAGTGTCTGCATATTGCCACTCACAATGAGAAAATCAACTTGAAAACATTTGTAGGACAGCCGTTTACTAAGAACACCCACTATATCTATAGCACACTTCAAAACACATTTTTATACAAGCAGAGTATACATAATCCCTGGGGAGGTTTTAAAATGATTTCAAGTACTAGTGGAGTGGTTCCATTTTTTTTCTGTGTACCAAATATAAGAGTGTGTTTGAAAAAAAAAAAAAAAGAAAAAAAAAAGACCACTGCATACAAGGGAGTAGGAAAGGATGTTATAAAGGGACCTCTTCTAAACCAGGGCATAACTACCTTGATACTAGAATAAAATAAATAGCCCACTAATACAGGGGTCATCTGTCATATCAGGTCAAATAATCATTTTTAAACCTTCCAATGACAAATGGCAACATAGTATGAATTATACCAACTCGATTATGTAAAGACCATTCCTTATGCTAGTGGGGTAATTTTGGTGTTTTATAGGGGTTTATTACTAAATTATGTAATTTATTTTAGAGATAAGAGATCACTGCATGGGTTTGTGTATTTATTTATTTATTCTACAATTTGCTGCACATACTGAGATTAACCACTCTGCTTCCTAAGGTATAACTCTACCCACTGCTATATCCTGGGGTGTCACAAGTCAGCCTGGAACTTCAGCCTCATATTATCTGTTTTTGTTTTAATGTACAATCTCTGCAAAGTTTTCTTTCCATTATTTGCTCAGCAGAAGCTGAAAGCTCATCACCCAGCAGTAGATAAGATCATGAAACCGACAGGAACCCAGCTATGAGAGCAAACCATTACTATTGAGCAACTAGATAATCATAGCTGGGAGGATCTGTCCCCTCTAATCCCTTCCACTAAATTATCCATGTCAATCTGCCATGTGCCACCTCTTTGTCGACACTTATGTAGTAAACATGAATCATGGTCAAAGCGCGCTGGTGACAGATAAAATGCGCTTCCCCCTTGCAGGCAGTGTACTTGCAAGGGGAAGCCTTGCTCTAAGCCAGTATAAAGGTTCAATCAAATGGACCACTGAGATGAAGGGAGTGATGTGGCATGGAAGACCCTTGTCCATCGCTGGATTTCAAGTAAGATTTTACTCTACTTTATAGAGATTTATAGAGTAATAAGGGGGAGACCTATTAACTAGTGACCAATAGGAAAATGGTGAGAGTAACAAGATGGATACAAAGAGAAGTTATATACAGTGAAGGATGTATGGAAAATAAACCTAAATGTGCAAGTAAAAATTAATCACCATAAAAAACATGAGGGTAATGTTACTTAAAAAACTAATTATACAAAAGTTGAAATCTAACACAGTACTCTGCTGATTATTTTAGTATCTGTATCTGCGAACTTTCAAATGCCAGTCAGCATGGCAGTCACTAGAGGCAGGTTAACCCTGCAATGAATGCATTACTGTTCCTGAGGTGGGGGGGGAGGGGGCATGACACCAACGCCGCTTCAAATGTGGGTGCTTGCAGAGTCCCTTTAAAAGATTCAAATGTCCCTGGCAGTAGCTAATAGCTAGAACCAGCTAAAAGCCTTGTCTCACACTAGAAGCAATGACACAGGCTAGCCAAAAAAAATGAATGTGTTACTGAGCACACTACACTCCCCAAAAGAAGGATTTTCTTCCACAAAACAGTAAACAAAAAAAACTTTTAACAACTATATATTGCCAATCAAATCTCACACTAGCAATAATTACTAAATGGCAATCTCCTATATCCCACTGAAAGTTGTTTCAAATGCCTCAGACAATAACTGCTAACTAGAGACAGCAGTCACAGCTAGAGTAAAGCACACAGTATCAATGCTGGTCTTTCTCCCTTGGTGGCTGCAGTCAAAGTGTCTGGAAAAGTCCAGCTTGGAAGTATAGATTGTTTTACCGTTCCTCTTGTTCTCACTTCATTTGTCAGTTGTCACTTAAACTATGAATAAAATCAACATTTAGTTGTCATCAACCATCTTTTTTTTTTATTATTCGACAAGAGATCCAATCTTTTGAGTAACAAACAGTACAGGATCAGTTTTGTTCTTTGTCCTAAAACTGCACTTCTTCATTAGAAAAATATTAGCAATGGATCCTCCCCTCCCCTTCTTTTCTTCTTACTTTTATATTTTATCAATTTTTTTTTTTTCATTTTACTTAATTTTTATTTATTTATTTATTCTACTTTTTCCCTTAATTGGACTCGTTTTATTACTTGATTGTTTAAAAAATATATATATATATTTATGTTTTTTTAAAAATGTATTAATAAAAACTATTTGAAAATAAAAAATATTAGCCCAATATCTATTTGAAGCATGTGATGCATAACTTGCATGTACAAATATAACAACACAGTGATAAATATATGCAAACAAACTTAAACATCACAGTTGTGAAAATTTACACCATTTTTATATTTCACCTATTTATTCATGCTTTATAAAAAATATTTGGGAAAGGGAAATCTTTACACATTATATAGTGTACTATATCTTATCAATATTTCACACAGGGACTGGGATGTTAGTTAGCAAAATGCAATTATTCCCACATACAGTAGATGTGACAAAATAGATACATAAATATGGTCAAATACATGGTTCATAGGTGTTTACAAGAACTCTGAAGGCACTACTATCAGTATTATTGAATGAAAATGGCAACAGAATGTAAAAAAAAAGTCCTAATTTATTCATAATGCCCCCTAAATACTGATAAATCGGATAAGCCATAGAATGCCCACCCCCATTGGTTAATTCTTTAAAGTCCTCACCCACCGCCTTTGAGTGGGGCTTGGGGGTTGGGAGGGCATTAGGTCCTCCGAGCTGAATATTATTATTAGGGCCCTCACCCATTGCTAATGAGTGGGGGCCAAACCAAACCCTAGGCTGACCACAGGTAGAGACGTCTCCCCCGTTTTTATTTTATTTAATAGTTGCCACCCACTTCCATGTATGGGTACATGGAGGCGGGTAAATAGTATTTAAAATTAGAACTGGGATTTCGTTTTGAGACGAACATATCTTCGGCCAGAATTCGGCTATTCGCCCAAAAGACTAATGAATGACTCCAAATTAAAATGAATTGAATGAAGACCGAATTATTTGTTGGACGAAATTTCGTCATGCAATTTGTTCTTGTGTTTGTTTGTTTTATATTACAATGAGGGAGCTAATTGGTTCACGGCTCCCTACTTGTAATAATTAAAAATTAAAGTGCGAGTGAGCTTTGCTCCCTGCTGCTTCCTAAATCCCCCCATGTTCCCCTCACCATACGGGGGATCAATATGACCCTTATATTAGTATAAAGAAGGTTAAATCCTTGTTATTTTTATATAGGTCCACCCTTTGTTATTTAGGGCTGACATTGTGGGGGGACTTTGAGGACACTATATCCTCCATTATTATTTTTAGAGCAACCACGTGCTACCAGTGGTTGTAAGCATGGGGTACACTATGTCCTCCCCCTGTTAAATTCTTTACAGGTGCCTCAACGTGGGGTCATGTGGTACCTGTGCCAGGTCAGGATTTAGTGGATTAATGACTGGGCAGCAAAAGTGAAGTGATCTTATAGATCAGTTGGATGGCCAGATATGTGTGCATCCCTTACCTGGGGTAGAGGTGGCAGCGGGATGAACTATGGGAAGACGGCAAGCAAGCAGAGGCAGTGTTATACTCTATCTTTTGACACATACCATCTACCTAAAGATTGTTGCAGACCACGTACACCCCTTTACGGCAATAGTGCTCCTGTTGGCAGTGGCCTCTTTCAGCAGAATAATATACCCAGCGAAATTCAGGAATGGTTTGAGGAACATGAAAAAGAGTTCAAGCATTGCCTTGGCCTCCAGATTCTACGGGTCTTAATCCTATTAAGCATCTATGGGATGTGCTGGTGCAAAAAAATCTGATTTGGAATTGCTTTACATTTCTCACTTATGACATATTGACTCTGTTCTTTCTCTCTGTTAATGTGTTTACAGTTGTTATATTACCTCATGGCAATCTACTTAAATATAAAAAATAAATGAGGATTTTAATGTCATCATTGGATTTTATGATCCTCCCATTTATTTATAGTATAATGTATACTCTGGCATGATGACTATAAATGGCACTGTACATTACTAATGTGCATTAATTAAATGCCAATTGGAGATCCATTCAGTCTATGTCACACAAGATTGTGCTGTTATGAAAGGATCCACTAGATGGTGCAATGCAATAAGGATCTCTTACCTGTTATTCATTGCGCTATGCTCTCCACTGGGTTCAACAAAAAAATGCAAAATACATGAACTAAGTTTCTTTCTTAATTTGTTTGTAATTTTTTTTTCCATAAAGTTGATTTATAATACTGAACAATATATGTATCATGTTATTTAATAATCCATACTAATTTCACACTTCTGTTTGACATTACCAGGACTACCAGTGTCATGCTTGTTGAAGAAAATTCATTCATTCATTGGTTTGAGGGAATTTGTAATTATTGTTATGGATTAAACATGCTTTCAAAAAATGTAATATAGGCCAAAATATTTAAATATTACTAAATAATGTATAATCTATCTAAGGTGGATAATTGATACAGCTCAACTATTTTGCCCTTAATTGGATTCAAATGTCATTTTTCAGGTAACTACCTTTGAGTATTTAGTGAATAAACCTCTGAATACAGATACATTTCAGAGATTTTTAAGGACTTTAGTGCTAGAGTCATCTGCAGCATTGTATTATCTTACCATGCTGAATGAAACAGGACATTTCTAATTTGGGATCTCTGTGCATCCATCTAATATTTTTCTGTGACTTTTCACATCTGGGTTCACCCACTAAAGAAAATTTCAGTTGCTTTCCTGTAGGAACACTATGGCGTTAGGAATGCAAAGCTGCAATGTTTAAAAATTACATGGTCAAAATAACAGGACCACTGCACCCAGACCACTTTATTGAGATCAAGTGGTCTGAGTGAATTTAGTGGTCGTGTGAATGTGTGTGTATCTCCCTGAAGCACCTGGAGGGCATTTCTGCCTACAGCTCTTTGACCATGGGCAGTTATAGCTAATTATCTGCCGCAAAAAGGAGCCTGTAGACTAAACAGTGCAAATAGAAGGCCATGTTTGCCTTGTTTAAAAAAACTAAAAAAAAAAAACTGTATATTTATCTATGAATTTCACAGAACAAAAAAAAATATGGAGTAGAAAATCATCACAAACATCTAGCTTTGTCGCATTCCAGACTTGGTTTCACTCCTCCTAATGCTGGGTTATGTATTGGAGCAATCTGAGTATTTCTTCATACTGTAAAACTGTATTCAAAACTTTTTATTTTTTCTAATATGTACATTGTACATTATCAAAATATACCACTACCCTACTACATGTGTCCCATAACTTTGGATCCAGAAAGAAAGACTTTCTTTTTGTCTACAACTCATTTTAAACACATTAAGAGGAGAGCCAGACATATGCGAAACATAGTAAAAAAGTGATGCATTTCACACTTGTCTGGAACTCAAATTATCAGCATACTACTCTTATGGAAGTCTCTTGTTTTTGGGAACCTGAGCTTCAATGCATGAACTTAATACATTGGATTGAGAATAATAACAGCAAATAGGTCAACTCATAAACATAAATTAAATGTTTCTTGCATTAGTGTATGATCTAAAAGGGTCACACTAAACACAGTCTGGGATGGTGCATATACCACCTTGATCCTACTCTCCGTTCTGAGAGTTCTACATCTGTCTCTCAGAGCTGTCAGTCAAGTAGCCCAGAATGAGCGTATGCAGAATTTGGACTGAGCTCTTTCTTCTTCCACTAGAGAAAGCTAAAATGCAGACAATGTACCAGATGAACTGGGCTATGTGTAAACTAATAACAGCAGGAGAATGGCTGGAATCAGTTTTTAGAGCAGTTTCACTCATTTTATATGATGAATTGAACTGCTCTTTGGGTGTAAACTACTTATCTCTTAAACACCTGTTGACACAGATTTATTGGATACGATCAGACCCCATGACCAGAATTATACATCCTTTTTTACAGCATTTCTAACTCATTTGGGAAGGCATAGCTTTCAGCAGCTGACAAATCCGATTTATAGTGAAAAGCTTTAAAGACAAGTAACTTTTTTTAGAATATTTAATGCATTATCTATATAATGTATTGTAAAATGAGGGCAGCCTGCAGAGCCATTGCCGGAGTGTTTGTTATATTTCCCCCCTTGTTGGCAAAAGTATCTGTCATAATTAGAGACCACATGCTGATGGACACGTTGACAGCAATAGTTCATCATACATCTGCATCCTTTTAAGTCTAGATCTCTTGGTTGGACTATACTTCATACTAGTGTCTCATTGTAACGTTTACATAGGTTGATATGGAGCACAACTGCAAATTTCTTAGGACTTAGATTGTTGATTAGGATACTTAGAGAATAGAATAGGAACTGTGTATTCAATAATAAAAAATACAGGTACTGTATCTTTAATTACTTCGCTGTTGGTTTAATTGGAGTAAGCAGCTTCCGATATATACATGCAATCTAGCACATTGATGTTTGCAAGTTTTAAGGAAATGGAGGAAGTTAGAAATGAAGTTGTAACAGGAGTGATTCGTTTTGGAGTTAGAGATAGCGGGCCTGGGAGCAGCTGTAGCCTGAATGCTTAACGGACTTGAGAGCAGGCTGTAGCAGAAATGCTTGGCAAACTTGAGAGCAGACTATGGCAGGAATGCTTAGCGGTTTTGAGAGAAGGTAAGCTCTTATCACAGATATAACAATTGACTTAGCTTCCAAAGGGTGAAAAATCAGGTTCCCGGAGTTCTCCTCCGGGGAGGGTTGTTTCTCAGGCAGGATGAGGGAAGTCCCGATACTAGCCGTGGTCGAGGAGAGGAGAAGGAGGGTAAGTAGAATTCCAGACCGGTTCGGTACACAAGTAGAGGTCGCAGAGAAACTTTTAGCCGGGTTGATATCGCGGTAACGCTGTTCAATAATCCAGCATCTTGTATCTGCCGCGGTCGCATTTTGTAGCGTGGGGAGACCGCGTAAGAGAAGGGGTGTGGCTAAACTCCGTCAACCCGGAAGAGACAAGGAATTACCGGTAGTTGAGGCATGACACTCATCTTCCACTTTGATGTATATTGATACTTCCATTAGCCTTGATCCACAGTTCCTCAACCTTTCTATACTGTCTTCTTTTTCTTCTCTATCTCTCTTTCTCAATCTTTTTTTCACTTTTTTTTTTTATTCCTAATTACTGTGATATGGTTGTTATCAGGGCCAGACAGGCAACAAAAATCATCCAGGGTATTTTTAAATCATAGCGGTGCAAGAGAGGGTGTGTTATGTCATCACTAATGACAAGTACGCCCCCTCTCAAAGTGAGCATGTTGGTTCAATGCGCAGAGCCCCACTGAAGAGCTCTAGCATGAGAAAAAGGCCCTGTATTTGTTCTGCGCAGCGCAAGCAAATTTAATAAAATGCTTGTGCTGTGTTTAACTTGTCTCTGGTGTCTTCATAAGTGGCATACCAGCAGACAAAAGGGACACGAAAGTTTATGGTACATGTGTTTGGTGCCTGCTTGTGGAATTGAGTGTGTGTAAAGTGAGCTTATTGTGGTGGGGTATTGTGTAAATAGGTCGATTTCATTCATGTTTGTGGTGTAATATGGTGTAAATGTAATATGTGAGGCTAGCGGCTGTAGAGAGTGTGTGTGTAGGGGGCATAGTGTGTGTTGGGTTTGTGGAGATTGTGTGTTTAGAGAATGTGTGTGCATAGGGGATCCAGAGTTTGTATGTCAGGAATGTAGTGTGTGTAGGTGGTGCAGTGTGCGTGTGTGTAGGGGATCTAATGTGTAAAGGACTAAGAGTGTGTATAGGAGATTGTGTGTGTGTGTGTGTGTGTGTAGGATTCAGAGTGTATATAGAGATCTAGTGTGTGTGTATGTGTGTGTAAATTAGATGATTCAGAGTTGGGATCTAGCATTTATCCAGAGTGTTATGTGTGTAGTAGTGCAGTGTGAGGGGTGCTGTAGTATATATACATATATATTTGGACATATTGTATGTGTGAGGGGCGCAGTGTGTTGGGTGTGCTGTGTGTATGTGTGAAGGGTGCAGCGTGAGTGTGTGTGTGTGTGTGTATGAGGGGAGCAGTGTGTGTGTAAGAGGGTTGCTGTGTGTGAGGGTGTTCTTTCCTTACCACATGGGAAGGGATTGTGGTGTCCTTTATATTGTGTCACGAGTAAGGTATATGACATATCTATGGAATAGAAAAATAATAACAAATTGATATATGCAATTTTTATTTCTGTGGCAGGTACATAAGAGAAGTTAGAGCCAAATGTTTCCATTTGGATTGATGGGGGTCTGGACACAAGGGGGTGGCCCCTTACTGTCTCTATAGAAATGCCTTAGCTCCAACTCTGGGTGAGGCTTGGTAAGCCACAGGGTATTACTCTAATGCAACTTAAGTATGCCTGGTACTTGCTTGGGGCCAAGATCTAATTTTGAAGTAAGTCTCCATTCTCCTTGCCAGAGACCCCCTGGGAAGAAGTATTACTGAATACCTGAGTAAGTGATTTAGGACTTCTGTTATTTGATCCCTTTTGTTTTTTTCTGTTGTTGGTGTTGTGAGCGTGAAAGTGGCATTGTGGTTGATGGAAGATACATCAGGCCGGATTTGCTAAACTGCAACCTGAGAATTTTCAGTTAAATGCCCCAAGGAGATGTTAGTGTTTGCAATCTACATTGCTGAGGTTCTGCAAAACATGGTATGGGTCCCTGGGGCGGAGTATTTGGAGAGTAGGGTGGGCCAATGCTCCAACAGCATTAGTTGCTGTGTAACAAACCACAATTTAGATCAGACTTAAGAGTTAACTAAATTGACACTCACCTGTAGCTAGTCAATTAGTGGACAGGCCTTTAAATGAAGAGGGCAGCCTGCTGCAGAGTGAGGGAGGAAAAGACAGCTAGGAGAGTGAATGACAACTGTGTTTGTTGCAAAGACATTTCTTTTGTTTGGAAAATTGGTAAGTGGGAAAGCCACCCAATTGCAGATAGCAATTTCCTGTCTAGTAAGAGCTCTAGTAAGAGCAAGGATTTTGTTTGTTTTTGTTATTATTTGAAGCACCTGTTTTCTTATTGAATAAAAAAAAGGAAAACCGAGCTGACTGTGTCCTGGACTTTAAATACCCTAGAAGGCGGTGGTTACTGCAAGATCTGTGACAACCCTACCTGTAAAAGAGGTGGTTTGTTACAGTGTAAATAATTTGCTTATTATCTATTTTTTTGTATGCACTATGACTATACCTTTATTAGTTTGCCTTTGTTTGGTAAAATAATCATGTTACCTAAGGAGACTAATTAGTATGTTTGCAATTCCTTAAATATTGTGCTAAGTTGCATTTGGTGGGTTTTTATTATTGATTTACCTGGAGGACCAAGGCACCCCATTTATAAATTGCCTTGGTGGTGGCAGCGTTAAAATAGTAATAGATATATTATTATGTTTAAGTGTGGGTGGTGTTAAGGAGGATTTTGTCATTATTTCCAGTTTAGTGCAGACAAATAATGAACTTTAACCCTTTCACCACCACAACTACATCACGCACACTCTTGAAGTAGGGTGCGTTCGTGACAAGGGGAATTTTAATGCATAGTTTAATTTTAAGTTAGTTATACGGACAAAACCTGCATGAACTAAAAGAGAAATCAATCAGTTCAGACCAGTCAACAGTGTTAAGTGGTAACATATCATAGATAAGAACTACACTATGCAGACAGAATTGACACAAAAGGATAAGAATAAACCATGCAGAGATGAATATTAAATGAAGAATTGAAACAGCATTACAAAGAAACATAATCTTTCTAGAAATGAGTCATCTTGAGTCACTAATGAAACCATGAATATATCAGATTATTTATCAAGTTGTTCAGAATCTGCTCCATTTGTTTATGTGTGGAGAATAAATTAATTTAAAGTGCAACTACATTAATAACATATCTTGGAGTGTTATTAAAGAGAACAGAATTTGACCCTGATATAACTTTTCAGTGTGTGATAGAGTTCAACAGAGAAAATAATCTATACTGTGTTATGCCTGGACCTCACAAAGACTTACATTCTGCAGGTAGAGGTACTTCCTTTATTGCTAAGCAAACAGCTGCACAATTGTATGGCATTTAAAAGGTAGATGCCACAGGGTCAGGGTATGTCAGAAATACAAGCATTTTTTTGCTATGGGCCACCAATGACAGGTCAAGAGCATCAGCTGACACTCTCAGCCTATTACTGGGGCTTAGGAAGGAGACCAACATGCTGAGCAGAAGGAAGAGGACAATTTCAGGGTTAAACCTTTTGAAATAAGTTTAACACTACAAGGTAAGATGGCACCCAAGACCCAAGTTGTTATGGGGCTGGAGTTTTTCTTTTATGCATCCTGAAAATAAAAAATGCATTGGCGACGGTCAAGGACACTGTGCACAGTGTTAGCCAACATAAGTATATTAGTATTTGTGGGAAACACAGGCGCTATGATTATAGCACTTTACAAGACAAAACAGCAATAAAAGAGGCACTAAAAATAACATAACCACTACTGACAGCTGTACCGGTTACATTGTTTTCAGGTAGCTGGAGACTGGAGTGATTATGTGGTCATCTTTTTGAGTGTTTTTCCACATTGGGTGGTGTCTGAGGAGATAATCACAGATTACTTAGATGATTTATTCACTTTGTGTGGATTTGTTGACTTCTTTCTGCAACATCATGAATTGGTTTCGTGTCCCCGTTGCCGAGAAGAAGACAGAAGAACCAGTGACTACACTTTCCTCTTGTCTAAAAAGACTGTATCTTTTGGATTTTGCTCTTCTACAATATTTAGAGTTGCATTGTTTGCACTTGGTTAATGTCACTGGGGAATTAAATATTGTGGCTGACGCTCTTTCTTGTTTGCATTGGCAGTTCCTTAAGGAAGTAGCTCCAGAGGTGGTGAAGACAGGGGAGGTGTGTCCGGAGAACTTGTGAAGTTTTGTTTCCAACATTTGATGATGCTGGTCTGGGACTCTTTGGAGGGCTGCTGTCAAGAAGGTTTGGCAGTTGTGTTTTTCACTTTCCCAGTGAGATAGGGATTTTGGTGGAACATAGATGAGGGGTAGCTACTCTGAAGTGTATGTTTATGTTGAGAAATAGGGGCATCTCTTTGTCGGTAGTTTCTTTGCTCTTTAATTTTTGTCTCAGGTTATGAATTGTGAAGACATCACTAAGGATTCTTTCTCCACTGGATTGTTCTTGTTTGAGGCAGGGATCAACCTCTGGGTTCCAGATGCCCAGTGTCCCTTAACATTCTTTTTGGTTTGCTTCAGGTTTTACCAGATATTTACTTGTCCTCCTAAGAGGTGCAGTTATTTTGGGTTGTCTTTTCATTAGCATTTTTTGAAGCCCTTCAGGTGGGTGAGTTGAGGCTAGGAATAATTTGGATTCCCCTTTGCAGTGCATGGATATGTCTCTGCTGGCTGGGTCAGTGCACTTGTGGATCATGAGGTCAAAAGCTGACCAGGTGGGTAGGGGCGCTAAAATGGTTATTTGTGCAGTTTTGGACCTTTTGTCTGGTATACTTGGTGGCAGAATATTTGAAGGTGCATCTGTTGGCGGTTTCCATTTTGCTACATCGAGTTTGGGTTCCCCTGTCTGGCTTTCAGTTTTCATAAGTTTTAGGGCTCTCTTGCATAGTTTGGGACTGGATCTAAGGGCTTTCACTTCGCATTCATTTAGGGTTGGGGTAGCTACATTGGTGCATGGTGTGTGTTTTACCCAGGGTGGGGAGATGGTCAGATTGGGCCTAGGTTTATGTTTGTTTTCATCTCTTGTGATTTATTGCAGATTTATTGCTTGGCTTCACTGGCAGGGAATTCGAGTGCTACAGTGGTGTGGCTGGAAGTTTGTGGAGGATTGTTTCAAGTCCATTTGTTTTAGTTAATCATGTGGGAAGGAAATGATTTGGGTGGCATGCGCAATGTTGACAGTATTCAGGCCATCAAGCAGGACCTGGCCAAGTGTTTTGTTCTCTTCTTATAGGTTTCGCTGGTGTGGTCTGAAGTAGTATCTCAAATAGTTTGGGTTTTCTTGGAGAATCTTGGGGCCCTGGAGTGGTGGTTCAAGCATAAGTTACATTTTGCGGTCTCTAAGTTTGTTTGTTCTATGCGGGATGGTTTTTTCTAGATTTCAAATTGGAAGAAAACAATTGTGATGTCAAGAGGAAGGATAGGGTGCAACCTAATGATTTTAACGTTAATATCTTTAAATCAGGGATACAAGCTGGGGTAGAAGTGGTGCAGGGAAAAAGGGGTGCAGCCTGCCCTTGTAGGTTGGTCATGCTGCTGTGGTGGAATTTTCCATGGTCAACGACTGAAGAAGTGGTGACTTGACAGTTATAAGTAAAGCAAGATTTGTTAACGATTTTTCATAAATAAAGCTGTGGCCTAGCCTTTTAACTTTAAACTGTTTTTTTTTTTTTATTAATGGGGATTTAGGAGCTTGGGATCATTGGTTACAGGCATGTAACTTTCATTTAACTTGACAGTCACGCCACGGAGCTGCAGTGTCCTGTATCTAAGCATCATCTTGGCATAAAAAAGGCAAAAATTAAGAACAAAAAACTGTTGTGTGTTTGCTACATATTAATAACACCAGAATTGCCCTTACACATTTCCTATAAAAATAGATCAAATATTTTAACTTTTAAACAGTCTGTTTAATTTAGAATTTCTTATCTCTTGCTCTTTTAATAGCCTGCTAGACTCTGCAGGGCCCTCCTGTGTGTGATTAAAGTTCAATCAACAGTGTAGTCTGTAGGAGATAAAACCATCCAAAGTAGGCATACTGTGCTGTCATATGGGATCTATATATCAAAACTAACTGCATCAATAAGCGTCATTGTTTTGATGCTTAGATGCTTATATCCCTTTAAAGCTGATCTGTCACTTTATTGATTTTGTCCGTCTATATCTCCTTGTTTTTAAATTTTTTTTGTTAATTCACCTTAGTTATACAAGAGAAAAAGTAGGAGCTATGTTTTTGTATGGGGAGAGCGAGCTGTGGTAACTTTGACAATGGGCAGAACTTCAGAAAAGTTCAATTTCAGTTGCAAAGCTAATTTACCCACAATTCATTACTCACAAAATCCCACAGAATGGTAAACTGCAGACATCATGAACAAAAGAGATTAAAATAGAGGTAAGTAGGTAATGAGACCTAGCGCTAAGGGGAAATAATTCCTTCTTTTTTTTTTTTTTTTTTTTTAAAGCAAGTGGTAATGGGGGGAGGATTATCATTAAGACCTAAGGGGCATAAAGTAAGGAAAACCAAAAGTAAAAAAATTATAGTGTATTAGCCCGATTTCATACTTTTTTAGTATTGTTTAATATGTGAAGCTCACATACTACATCTGCGTTGCGCTGAAGTGTTCTCTTTTTAAGGGTTTTGTATCTGTCTTTATTGCTACTTCCTTCCTTGTATTTGCTTGGCTACCTCTACTTTTGCAGTATTTGTGTACATGGGCCTTAAGTAATGAACTCTTTCCCAGTTGTTAGTGATATCCCAATTTGCACTACATGATATCAAATGCCGCATCTCATCTACAGCACATTCCAAGTGGTGTAAATTATGACATGATCATTGGATTCAAAACTGCTCATGAAATATACATGTGTATATATATTGAAAATATTATAGGGAATATTTTTAATACTGTCCTGTAGGAAATACTAATGTCCCTTTGAAAGTTGCCAGAAGCAAAATAAATGCAGGCAAAGTAAGAGTAGTTGTCTTCTTAACCCAAGACTTTGGTTTCATCTCATCCTTGAGAAGATGATATAAATCAAGAATGTTTACATGCATCAAGAGATACCTCTTATGTATCTCCACATCCAACAATGCCTTATGCAAAACTAACTGGCATCCTCTAACTATGCTGTTGAAAGGGGAAATCTCATGATCTATGCTGCTGGTGATCTGCCTGTTAGGGCTGCACCTGGGGCTGCTGGTCCACCTCCAGTAGTATAACCATCATTGTTGGATCCATGCTGTCATATCAGGCTTCTCTGAAATACTCTCAGATAAATTTTAATTTTAAGAATAGTAATTATTTCATACCTTCCAATGTTTCAAATGAATAAAGAGTGAATCAGAAATGTTAAGGATGTGATAGGCATTTGTCAGGGGCTAGCTGATCTGAGAAATTTTAGGTAACTGACACATTACAATTTCTGAAACTAAAATGCAATTTACAACAAGAACAATGCATTCTTTTTATGTAGGCTGATTTTTAAACACATTTACAGTAGTTTAAAAGGAAACTATAGTGCCAGGAAATTTAAGGCCCACCCCGTGGTGCAGAAGAGGTAGTAACCCTTTCTGCCACTTACCTGGGTCCAGCGCTGCTGTCCCTTGATGCTGGCTCAGCTCTGCCCACGCTCCTCCCCTGCCAAAGTCTGCCGGTGGAGGAGACCTAATGCGCATGTGCGGCAATGGCCGTGCTTGCATTCGGATTTCCCCTAGGAAAACATTAGCTTTTCCTAGGGGGATGCTTTCCTATGGGGATTCCAGTGACGCTGGAGGTTATCATGCAAAGTCACCTTCAAGCCCAGAAGTCCCTGTAGTGGCTGTCTAGTAGACAGCCACTAGAGGAGGAGTTAACCCTAGCAGGTAATGATTGCACTTTATAAAGACTGCAATAATTACCACTCTAGGGTTAAGGGTGATGGGAGCTTGCACCCAGACCACTTTAATGAGCTGAAGTGGTCTGGGTGCCTACAGTTTCCCTTTAACCCCTTAGTGACCAGACCATTTTTCAATTTTCTTACCGTTAAGGACCAAGGCTGTTTTTACATTTCTGCAGTTTTTGTGTTTAGCTGTAATTTTCCTCTTACTTATTTAATAAAGATACCATTATTTTCATCATATCGTATAATTTACTAAAAAAAATTCTAAAATACGATTAAACATTTTTTAAAAACATACTTTTTCTAACTTTGACCCCAAAAACCTGTTACGCATCTACAACCGCCAAAAAACACCCGTGCCAAATAGTTTCTAAATTATGTTGTGAGTTTAGAAATACCCAATGTTAACATGTTCTTAGCATTTTTTGCAAGTTATAGGGCTATAAGTACAAGTATGTATTTTTAAAATGTATCAATAGTGACATTGTAACACTGTTATCTATCTTAAATCTCTGAATCACACCTCACATGTACATATCATTTTAAAGTAGACAACCCAGGGTATTCAATATGGGGTATGATCAGTCTTTTTTAGTAGCCACTAAGTCACAAACACTGGTCAAAGTTAGCATTTATATTTGTTTGTGTGTTAAAAATGCAAAAAACAATTATGAAAGCTAACTTTGGCCAGTGTTTGTGACTAAATGGCTATTTAAAAAGACTGAACATACCCCATTTGCAATACCTTGTGTTGTCTTCTTTTGCAAATGGTATGCCATCATGAGGGTAATTCTCATTCCTGGGCTACCATAAGCTCTCAAAAGCAACATAACCAATCTGGCAAATTTTGATGTGAAAAAATGGAAAATCAAGCCTTACATTTGACCCTGTAACTTTCAAAAACACTATAAAACCTGTACATGGTGGGTACTGTTATACTCAGAAGACTTCGCTGACCACAAATATTAGTGTTTCAAAATAGTAAAATGTATCACAAGAATGATATCATCAGTGAAAGTGCCATTTGTGTGTGAAAAGTGCAAAAAATTTCAGTTTCTCTAACAATATCATTGCTGTTATATGTTACACTGTATTGAAACACTAATATTTGTGTTCAGCGAAGTCTCCCAAGTAAAACAGTACCCCCAATGTACAGGTTTTAGGGTGTCATGGAAAGTTACAGTGCTAGCAAATTCAATTCTCTGGACTTTTGCCCTGGGTTGTCAGGCAGGTCCCTCGAATTGCAATCAATAAAATTACTTAATTATGTAAAAATATTAGATCGCACATAGAATTTAAATATATATTTATATATTTAAAGTCTGCATGTGTATTTATGAAATTATTTATGTAATTATGTATATGGAGATATATATATTTTGTTTTTTATCGATTGCTCTACCACAGGTAGGTCTTGCTTTCTGATTTATATTGATGGGGGAGAAATTGGGGATCAGAGGGAATACTACTGTGATGTCCCAGCATGTCCTAACACCACCTGTTGTGGGAGCTATAGTCTCCCAGCATGCACTATAGAGCCATTAACTTCACAGAGTACCGTAGCACAGGGGAGGCATGAGAATCAGAAGTGTGTTGTTCTCCTCAGTAGTCACCTCTAAAATATCAAAGTTGTTCTATTTGATGTTTAAAATATAGATTTTTTAAATTTTAGTCTCAAAAAATAGGGGTCGTCTTTTACATGGGGGCATCTTATACACAGAAAAATATGGTATTTGTCTGTTTCTCAAAGACAATCAAATGGACTTTTCAGGTATGGTGCACAAAGTTTCTTATGTTAATGATTTCATATGGATTTCATTATATTATGCCACAATTCCAGAAAATAACCACAAGATGGATCCTTAAAAGTACTCTGTTTAAAAATATTCAACATAGTACAATAAATACACACAGACCTCATAAGTAACTTGCGATCTAGATAAAATCCTCAATTAAATTGACAAAGAATACAATTATTTTTTTTTTTTAATTCCAAGTCCTCACATTGACCTCCCTATTCCCCTCTTGTTTCTGTATCCTCAACAAAACAATAAAAATGGTTAAATTGAAAAAAAATCCATGTTCCAGATCCAAGTACCTGTGAGGAAAGTGATGAAGACTAGGAAGACTTAGCCCAGGCCCTTGGTGGCCGCATATGCCGCCTTATGGGTAATATGGTTCTGGTTAACTTGCTGATAAATGTTAGATAGAAAATTGTGATTTACATAAAAAAGTTAGAACAAGCTAGATTGGTGAAAATGCTATTTGCGCATGCGATTATAGAATGTTTTAGTAACTAAGATTGATTGTATTTCTCATTGTTACTCTGGACATGAAAAGAATGGAGAAGTGAAATATCACCCTAATGTGCTTAGTTGAAGCAATTTGATTAGAGATGTCCCGAATAGTTCACTGGCGAATAGTTCCTGGCGAACATAGCTTGTTCGCGTTCGCCACAGTGGGCGAACATATGCGATGTTCAGTTCGCCCCCTATTCGTCATCATTGAGTAAACTTTGACCCTGTACCTCACAGTCAGCAGACACATTCCAGACGATCAGCAGCAGACCCTCCCTCCCAGACCCTCCCCCCTCCTGGACAGCATCCATTTTAGATTCATTCGGAAGCTGCATTCTTAGTGAGAGGAGGGACAGTGTAGCTGCTGCTGATTTAATAGGGAAATCTATAGCTAGGCTAGTATATTCAGTGTCCACTACAGTACTGAAGGACTCATCTGATCTCTGCTGTAAGGACAGCACCCCAAAAAGCCCTTTTTAGGGCTAGAACATCAGTCTGCTTTTTTTTTTCCCTGTGTAATCTAATTGCAGTTGCCTGCCTGCCAGCGTGTGTGTCAGGCTCACAGCGTATACTGTGCCCACTTGCCCAGTGCCACCACTCATATCTGGTGTCACAATAGCTTGCATTTAAAAAAAAAAAAAAGTTATGACTATAATAGCAGTTTCCTTCACACGTGTGCGTTTCAGGGCCTGCCAGGGCACAGTGTCACACCAGTGCAACTCATATCTGGTGTAACAGTAGTGTACATTAAAAAAAAAAAATAGAAATTTGACTGTGAAATTGATACCGGAGAAACTGACGGAAGCCAAGCACAGAGAGATGGACACAGGTTTCTTCAGGAAGGAAGAGATTCTTTATTCGATTCACCGACCGGGACTCAGAGGGACTAATGTCACCAAAAAACAGCAAAGTCTGAGTCCTGATCATACAGTGTAGGTCCCTTATATAGGCATGTAGCTCCTCCCATAATCAGTTCAACCTACACATACTCTTATCTAATCAACCGAATAGAGACTAAAATCCTGTTTGACCACATGGCTTGCTCAGCACAATGGAGGAGGGGAAATACTCGTATATCCTGTATTCCTACTTATGCTCCTTACACTACTGATTGTATCTTAGCTACGTGTAACTGACTTAACTGGTACATCGACATATGCAAGTGCACATACCACGTGGCAATCTTGTCCTAGTAAATTTATTTTTACTGAGATTCCACCACATTCCCCCCTTTGATGCTTCTGATATTTCACAATTCCAGATGCATCACTTAACCATAGTTTGCTTACACCTCAGGTTGCTATGAACCAGACTAGACTTTGCGACTCCCTAACGATATGAATCCCTCAACATTCCTCTTCCTGTACTAGTTCTCCCTGATTTAGAGCCATTATCTGTGCAGCAGCCTTTCTCTCTGCTATATTCTCTATAATGCTCTGCACATACCTAACTACCAAAGGAATCAGACATGGTAGGAGAAGGCACAGCATCAAAATTAGCATGACTCCACCTACCAATGCCTTAAGTCCTCCAAACTGCTCATACCAATTACCAAACCAACTACTTGGATTATATCCTTTCCATACCTGGGTAGGCACATGCGCTAGTTTAACCATATGGCTAGTAAGCTCAGCTATTGCTTGCCCTTCATCATCTATTTGAAGACAACAATTGCTTCGGTTAAACTTCCCACATACACCTCCCTCTACTGCCAATAGGTAATCCAAGGCTAATCTATTTTGGTAAACGGCTGTCCTCATCCTAGTATTATGTTTCGCTAGGAGATTGAGCGCTTGTGATGTCTCATTGGTAATTATCTCAACCACTGCCTGTAACCTTATAATGCGGTTGAGCATATATATTGGGGTTCTATATCCGAAAGTACCATCTTCTGCTCAAGTGGCTGGCCCATAATAATCTATGATACGCTGGGGAGGCCATTCATTATCTTCCCAGGTACCTATCTCTAGGGGTCCCCTTTTCTTCCTATGATTCACATCATATACTTTAACTCCCAAAGTCTCTCCTGTTTCAATAGGCAACAAGAAGAAGGATGGTTTGAGCATACCTAACACACATGCCCCTTCCCAGTCCTGTGGTAACTCCGAATAGGCCTTCTTACCACAGATCCAGTAGAAATTTGCTGGGGCTTTCCAACTAGATGTGATAGATAGATCAAACCACACGTCCTTTAAATTGGCATAACTTGCAAACGGGTTAGGTGGTTCTGAGACATTTGAAGCCGACCACCAGGTTGTATTATTTGTAGTATCATCATAAGCTTTTTGCCCTAGACAAGTTAGTTCTCCTACAGATGTGTTAAACATTATTCCTTTTCTTGCTATGCAAACATAACCTATAATGGAGGTCTTTAATCGCCACTCAGATTTACCTCTAACACTCATTTGATAATCGGCTTGAGAAGATGTTATCTGTTCAATTGTCTCAGAACCAGAATACATTACCTCCTTTGCTTCACAGGGCCATTGGTCTCCCATATTAGTACCTCCACACACATAGCAGTTGGTCACATTAAGACTACCAGCAATACTCTCGGCTAGATCAATAAACAGGTTCTTAGCATTATGGGGGATCTTATTTTCTACACTCATCTCTTCATAAAAAGAATGGAAAACCTGATGAGTTTGGGATGCTACGGTATCGGTCTCTATCCCTATAAATAATATTGTCCCAGGATCCAAACCCGTCCCATATATCTGGAACCCAAATAAGTTTCCGAACCTATCTATAAACTGTTCAGGATTATTAATAAGTATATGGACTGGGTTACACTCCATAGACTTACAATACGGTTTGGTAGGCAACTTAGTAACAATCATATCCTTATCTACTGTCTGTCCCCAAGTTGCCCACCCCACACAAGACCAATATGGGCAATAATTATAATCACTATCTGGGCATTTTGGACTTACGTACTTATTTTTACTACTGGGACAAATATACTTATCGTTAGACCCATACGTTCTCTCCCACTTAAGATCCCCGCATACATTCCACGGTTTTCTACCACTTGATATCGCCTTACATGCATCAAATAGCAGAACACCCGAAGAATATACGGTTTCTAATACTGTTTTATTTATTAGGGTCCCCTGTGAGTCTCCATTCCGGAGGGTCAACCAAATTGTACGGGGTTGATACTCTGGATTGAAGCACTTAAGTTCGCCTACTCCTAAATGGCATACACTATACTCTATACCTAAGTATCTACACCTTGATACATATCCTTTACATTCATATTGTGAATGCCAAATTAGGGTCTGGGAAATATGATTACCTGTTATAGTAGTCTTAATGCAAACCTCACAGCTAGGTGTGTCGGTACCTCTACCTTCCTGAATAATAAAAAACATAAAAATACACAATATCAAGAGCACTTCTTTCGACGTCTTCATCCTCAGTCTTCGTCCGTGCGATGGCACCTCAGCTTCCAGGTTGTAAGGTCTGCAAGGAATGGAGTTCTGCAGGTCCTCTCTTCCCTTCACAGAGGTCCCTTCGAGACACCCTGGCTATGTCACGTGGGTGAGTGGTCTGGCTTTATTATGGCCGACAAAACACTCACTTTACTGATCTCTTTAAACACACTTGTAATCCAAATATCTCCTCGTTACTCCGACTGAGTCATGCGCTTTAACCGGATCTTGCAGGGATTCTCTGGATCTGGTGTAGCTTTCCAAGAATCTACTGCTGCTGGTTTAACCCTGGAGTGATGAATCCACGGAGTCACTTCAGCCACCTTTATTGCTGTAGGGGTAGACAAAAGAACAACATAAGGACCCCTCCACTTAGGCCCTAACGGTATACTGTTCCACTCTTTAATCCACACTTGATCTCCTGGATGATAGCTATGAACAGGGGGATAAATATTCACAGGTAATCTATCTTGTACCCATTTCTGTACCTCCTCCATAGTTTTACCCAACTCTACAACCTGCTGCCGGGTAATTCCTTCTCCCAACTGACTCAAATCCCCCCTTAAGTTACCAAGTACGGGAGGTGGACGCCCATAGATGATTTCAAAAGGTGAGAGACCCATCCTTCTGGTAGGTGTACTACGAATACGTAACATTCCACTTAAGTTGAGTTTCTTGACACATCTTTGCCAATTGGTTCTTAATAGTTCTGTTCATCCTTTCCACTTTCCCAGAACTCTGAGGTCTATATGCCGTATGAAGCTTCCACTTAATACCAAGCATATGAGTCAGTTGTTGTAGGCACTGGTGAACAAAGGCTGGACCATTATCCGATCCTATAGAACATGGTAGTCCATATCGGGGTATTATTTCACGCAACAGGAATCGCACAACTTCTCCTGCTTTCTCTGTACGAGTGGGACATGCTTCTACCCAACCTGAGTAGGTACACACAACTACTAGTAGGTAGCGATGTCCGCCGGATTTAGGCATTACCGTATAGTCTATTTGAAGATCGGACATAGGGAGTCCCCCCATATACTGGACTCCCGGTGGTTTCACTAGTCCTTGCTTTGCGTTATTCTTCCTTCTGTGCCGATGTTCCTTTTGACAATGGCCGAGCTTCTATCACCTTGTCTATGGTAGTCACTGCATATCCTGCATAGCGAATCCCTTCTTTCACATAACTACTGCCGTCCGTATAATACTGGGCATCAGGGTTCTGGATAGGAAAATCACGAAGGTCCGGTCTACTTGAGAACACTTCATCCATCACCTCCAGGCAATCATGTTGACGCTCAGTAGGTTGTGGCAAAAGGGTAGCTGGATTCAAGGTATTAACAGTCTCTAAATGCACTCTTGGGTTTTCACACAACATAGCTTGATACTTAGTCATGCGGCTATTACTAAACCAATGATTGCCTTTATAGTCTAGCAACGTTTGTACTGCGTGCGGGACTCGCACGTAGAGTTCCTGACCCAGAGTGAGCTTATCAGCTTCGGCTACCAGCAGGGCGGCGGCAGCTACAGCTCTTAGACAAGGTGGAAGACCACTGGCCACTGCATCCAGTTGTTTGGACATATATGCAACAGGTCTTTGCCATGATCCCAAGTACTGTGTCAATACTCCCACAGCCATTCTTCTTTGCTCGTGTACATATAAGTAGAATGGACGTGTATGATCAGGTAGACCTAATGCTGGGGCACTCATCAAAGCCTTCTTCACATCTTCAAATGCCTTTTGCTGTTCAGGGGTCCACAGGAAGGGATCGTGTTCTGTACCTTTTATAGCTGAATAAAGAGGTTTCACCAATATCGCATAACTGGGAATCCATATCCTACAGAAGCCTGCTGCCCCCAAGAATTCCCGCACTTGTCTTCTATTCTTGGGTATTGGTATTTGGCATACAGCTTCTTTTCTCTCTGGCCCCATTATCCTTTGACCTTCAGAGATATGGAATCCCAGATACTTGACAGTTGGCTGACACAACTGAGCTCTCTTCCTGGACACCTTGTATCCTGCCTTCCAGAGAATGTGTAGTAGATCATGTGTTGCTTGCTGACATATTTCTCTTGTAACTGCCGCTATCAACAAATCATCTTCATATTGCAATAGTACACACTCTCCTGGGATGGACTTGAAATCCAGTAAGTCTTGACTTAAAGCTGATCCAAATAGGGTGGGTGAATTTTTAAACCCTTGGGGCAGTCTTGTCCAAGTCATCTGGCGTTTCGAGCCCGTTACAGCATTTTCCCATTGGAATGCGAAGATACACTGGCTTTCCGCAGCAATTCGAAGGCAAAAGAAGGCATCTTTGAGATCTAAGACAGTGAAATAGGTAGCCCTGCCCGGAATTAAAGCAAGCAGGTTATATGGATTGGGCACAACTGGGTGTATACTTACGACCGCATCATTGACTGCTCTCAAGTCCTGCACAGGGCGATACTCATCTGTACCGGGCTTTTGAACAGGCAACAATGGGGTGTTCCAGGGGGAAGTACAGAATTTTAGGATACCATACCGTATGAACTTATCCAAATACGATTGTATATTCTTCTTGGTCTTTTGTGGGATATGATATTGCCTTAAGCTCACTGGATAGACCCCAAGTTTCAGTTCGATTCGAATTGGTGGAATATTGCGAGCAAGTCCTGGTGGGTTGTTCTCTGCCCACACTCCTGGTATATTATACAAGGATTCATCACTCTTAGGGTTTTGGCTAGTCAACGCTGTATGAAGTCGCCACTCTTCTTCCTTTGGTACAGATATTGTCATTATACCTGAAGGTCCATTGAACTTTAAAGATGTTGTTCCATTTGGTAGAAACGTTATCTGCGCTTGTAGTTTTGACAACAAATCACGTCCTAACAGTTGGACTGTACATTCAGGCATATAAAGGAATTTATGTTTTACTACGTGGCCTCCCAATGTACAGAGTCGACTTTTAAGAACCGGTTTAGCAGCACTCCTTCCAGTTGCTCCTATTACGGTGATAGTTCTTCCGGATGGAGGAGCAACTAGGTCAGTCACCACCGAATGTTCAGCACCAGTATCGATCATGAACGCACTCCTTTTTCCCCCTATTGATACATCGACCATAGGCTCCGAAATGGGCGTAATTACGGCCTTAGTGGACAAGCGAGTCCTGGCCACCATGAGGCGACATTGTTCCTCGTGGCATACTCGGATCCATTTTGGCGAGTCTTTTACGGCCTGCCTCCAACAATCAATATATGGAAACTGGCCGTAAAGTTCAGGCCTACCTGATACAGCCACGTGTACACGCTGTACCAGATTAGGATCCAAACTGCCACGTGGCGGCCATGCGGCAACCAAAGTAGGCCATTCCCTACTACACAATGTAATCAAGCGTGCTGGAGACATCTTTACCCCAAAATCACATACTGTATATCCCTTTTTAAAATTCTTTAGCATACATCCTAAGGGATCCAAAATCGTCGAATTTGACGCGCCCATACTTAACAATGGAGCGTCGTTTCCAACAGAAACTATACAAACACTCTACCAACGGTCACACCCATTCCCTCGGCAACAGCACCACGTGGTACAGTTACTAAGTGAAACGCACACAACAAAACACTCAGGGAATGTTACACACAGCTGTTACACCAGTCACTAAGTAACTAATACTGTGCCGTTTGGCGAAACTATACGGTCACCCACGCTATAATTCCCTATATTTGAATTACCCGTCTATAACATACCCCAGTAACATCGTCTTTACAAACAGTAGTTACAGTACGGTTAGCATAGGTTAAAGTACAATTTAAAGTCACAGTACAATTAGTAGTGGTTATGGTGTTAAAACATGCAACATAGACGACAATTATTAGTACTTATTTACAGTATCAGTAATTATACATGGTTATGATACCGTGCGCTATAATACAGTTACACACTATTCACACTCTCGGTAGACGGCAGAGCTCACGCTATCTAGCAAGATATACACGCTACTACAACAATCTTTAACACATTTACAATTCCCAACTAATCTATTGGCCAGTACCTTGATGGACTACCTAAAACTATCTACATAAGTTTTGGTTAGCCACACTGCCCAAGCACCACATATAGCGAACTAGAGGGCGGAATTTACAACAGCACCCTTTTAGTCTATTTACTCTATCAAAAATCTAGTGGGTTCCAAATTTACACGCCTTCCCACTTAGCCAAGATAGGTTGAGATCTAGCGGACCGAATTTACACAGACGCCGCTTAGTCTCCCGGTCCCTCCGACCTAGCGAACAAAATATACACCCTAGAACGCTAGTCTAGACAAGACACCGATGTCCGGCTAGGGCTATTTACACCAGAACCCCGCCTGACTCCAAACCAAAATTAAACGGGCTTACTAAAGGGCGTTTAATTGAGCGGTGCGCCTTCGATCCTTCCCTCCACTGGAGGGGGCAGATTCCAAATAACCCCTTATGGGCCTACCGCACAATCGGTATCCAATACCCCTAGTGGGTCCGCCGTCTAAAACAGCGGTCGTCTTACCTCCTCGTTCCTGAACCTGGGTTCACACTCATCAACGGGGGCACCCCAGCACTTACTACGTAGAGGCCGATGATCTCCTGGACAACAGACCAGTGGCGCTGAGACGAAAGGAGGTCCACGCAGAAGTTCAGGGGTGCAGCCGTAGAGAACGTGGGCAAAGATAGACCGTCTCACGCCTCTGCTTCTCAGCTACCATTGAACGATGAGCTTCCCGGCCCAATGCACCAAATGATACCGGAGAAACTGACGGAAGCCAAGCACAGAGAGATGGACACAGGTTTCTTCAGGAAGGAAGAGATTTTTTATTCGATTCACCGACCGGGACTCAGAGGGACTAATGTCACCAAAAAACAGCAAAGTCTGAGTCCTGATCAGTGTAGGTCCCTTATATAGGCATGTAGCTCCTCCCATAATCAGTTCAACCTACACATACTCTTATCTAATCAACCGAATAGAGACTAAAATCCTGTTTGACCACATGGCTTGCTCAGCACAATGGAGGAGGGGAAATACTCGTATATCCTGTATTCCTACTTATGCTCCTTACACTACTGATTGTATCTTAGCTACGTGTAACTGACTTAACTGGTACATCAACATATGCAAGTGCACATACCACGTGGCAATCTTGTCCTAGTAAATTTATTTTTACTGAGATTCCACCACAAAATAATAGCAGTCAGTTTCCTTCACACGTGTGCGCTTCAGGGCCTGCCAGGGCACAGTGTCATACCAGTGCAACTCATATCTGGTGTAACAGTAGTGTACATTTTAAAAAAAACAAAAACTTTTTTGACTGTGAAATAATAGCAGTCAGTTTCCTTCACACGTGTGCGTTTCAGGGCCTGCCAGGGCACAGTGTCACACCAGTGCAACTCATATCTGGTGTAACAGTAGTGTACATTTAAAAAAAACAAAAACTTTTTTGACTGTGAAATAATAGCAGTCGTTTCCTTCATGCATGTGCATTTCAGAGCCTGCCAGGGCACAGTATCACACCAGTGCAACTCATATCTGGTGTAACAGTAGTGTACATTTAATAAAAAAACGAGAAATTTGACTGTGAAATAATAGCAGTCAGTTTCCTTTACACGTGTGCATTTCAGGGCCTGCCAGGGCACAGTGTCACACCAGTGCAACTCATATCTGGTGTAACAGTAGTGTACATTAAAAAAAAAAAACTAGAAATTTGACTGTGAAATAATAGCAGTCAGTTTCCTTCACACGTGTGCGCTTCAGGGCCTGCCAGGGCACAGTGTCACACCAGTGCAACTCATATCTGGTGTAACAGTAGTGTACATTAAAAACAAAAACTAGAAATTTGACTGTGAAATAATAAATATCAGTTTCCTTCACACGTATGCGTTTCAGTGCCTGCCAGGGCACAGTGTCACACCAGTGCAACTCATATCTGGTGTAACAGTAGTGTACATTTAAAAAAAAAAAACTTTTTTGACTGTGAAATAATAGCAGTCAGTTTCCTTCACACGTGTGCGTTTCAGGGCCCGCCAGGGCACAGTGTCACACCAGTGCAACTCATATCTGGTGTAACAGTAGTGTACATTTAAAAAAAAAAAAACTTTTTTGACTGTGAAATAATAGCAGTCAGTTTCCTTCACACGTGTGCGTTTCAGGGCCCGCCAGGGCACAGTGTCACACCAGTGCAACTCATATCTGGTGTAACAGTAGTGTACATTAAAAAAAAAAAAACTTTTTTGACTGTGAAATAATAGCAGTCCGTTTCCTTCATGCATGTGCATTTCAGAGCCTGCCAGGGCACAGTGTCACACCAGTGCAACTCATATCTGGTGTAACAGTAGTGTACATTTAAAAAAAAAAAACGAGAAATTTGACTGTGAAATAATAGCAGTCAGTTTCCTTTACACGTGTGCATTTCAGGGCCTGCCAGGGCACAGTGTCACACCAGTGCAACTCATATCTGGTGTAACAGTAGTGTACATTAAAAAAAAAAAACTAGAAATTTGACTGTGAAATAATAGCAGTCAGTTTCCTTCACACGTGTGCGTTTCAGGGCCTGCCAGGGCACAGTGTCACACCAGTGCAACTCATATCTGGTGTAACAGTAGTGTACATTAAAAACAAAAACTAGAAATTTGACTGTGAAATAATAAATATCAGTTTCCTTCACACGTATGCGTTTCAGTGCCTGCCAGGGCACAGTGTCACACCAGTGCAACTCATATCTGGTGTAACAGTAGTGTACATTTAAAAAAAAAAAATTTTTTGACTGTAATAGATTGAATAGCAGTTAGTTGTCTGCAAGCGTGTGTGTCAGGCCTACAGTGTCTACTCTGCCAACTTCTGCCAGTGCACACTGCCACTCATATCTGTTGTCACAGTAGCTTGCACGCATAGTACCACTAATTGAAAAAAAAATGACAGGCAGAGGCAGGCCACCCCGCAGGGGCCGTCGTGGTCGTGGTGCTGTGATTCCCATTGGCCCTAGAATAATGCCCAGTGTTCAGAGGCCACGTACCCTGAACTCGAAAAGTTCTGAGGACATAGTTGACTGGCTAACACAGGACACCCAATCTTCTACAGCTTCTGCTCGGAACCTTGACGCACCATCCTCCTCCAGCTTAGCTTCGGCTACCTCTCAAGTTACCACTTGCCGGCCTGCCGCCACCACCAACACTAGCACCACAGCCGCTTCACTTGATCTGTCAGAGGAGTTATTTACACATCAGTTGGAAGAAATGAGTGATGCACAACCATTATTGCCAGAGGATGTAGGTAACAGGGATATGTCTCAGTCAGGCAGCATTACACACATGGACGTACGGTGTGATGATGATGATGTTGTACCTGCTGCTGCTTCCTTTGCTGAGTTGTCAGATACAAGTGAAGCGGTTGATGATGACGATGCATCCGTGGATGTCACGTGGGTGCCTGCTAGAAGAGAAGAAGAACAGGGGGAAAGTTCAGATGGGGAGACAGAGAGGAGGAGGAGGAGACGAGTTGGAAGCAGGGGGAGGTCGTCGCAAGGAGCTAGTGGCACAGTCAGACAGCATGCATCGGCACCCGGGGTCAGCCAGACAGCACGCCAATCAACGCATGCTGTTGCCACCACCAGAATGCTGTCATTGCAGAGCTCAGCAGTGTGGCATTTTTTTTGTGTGTCTGCCTCTGACAACAGCGATGCCATTTGCAACCTGTGCCAAAAGAAACTGAGTCGTGGGAAGTCCAACACCCACCTAGGTACAACTGCTTTGCGAAGGCACATGATCGCACATCACAAACACATATGGGATCAACACATGAGAACAAGCAGCACACAAACTCAAAGCCGCCATCCTCCTCCTGGTCCAGTATCTTCAGCCACGTCAACCACTGCTGTCCTCCTTGCCCCCTCTCAACCATCCGCCACTCCTTCTCTCGCCTTGAGCAGTTCCTGCTCATCTGACCACAGTCAGGTGTCTGTCAAGGACATGTTTGAGCGTAAGAAGCCAATGTCACAAAGTCACCCCCTTTCCCGGCATCTGACAGCTGGCTTGTCTGAACTCTTAGCCCGCCAGCTTTTACCATACAAGCTGGTGGAGTCTGAGGCATTCCAAAAATTTGTAGCTATTGGGACACCGCAGTGGAAGGTACCCGGACGAAATTTCTTTGCACAAAAGGCAATCCCCAACCTGTACTCGATTGTGCAAAAGGAAGTAATGGCATGTCTAGCACACAGTGTTGGGGCAAGGGTCCATCTGACCACTGATACCTGGTCTGCAAAGCATGGTCAGGGCAGGTATATCACCTACACTGTGCATTGGGTAAACCTGCTGACGGCTGCCAAGCATGGAATGCGTGGCTCTGCAGAGTAGTTGGTGACACCGCCACGACTTGCAGGCACGCCTTCTGCCACCTCCTCTACTCCATCCTCTTCAATAACCTCCTCGGCTGAGTCCTCTTCTGCTGCTGCGTCTTGCTCCACATCAACGGCACCCCCCCAGCTCCCCAGGTACTATTCCACATCCCAGATACGGCAGTGTCACGCCGTCTTGGGGTTGACTTGCCTGAAAGCAGAGAGTCACACCGCACCAGCACTCCTGTCCGCCCTGAACGCACAGGTGGATCAGTGGCTGACTCCGCACCAACTGGAGATCGGCAAAGTGGTTTGTGACAACGGAAGAAATTTGTTGGCGGCATTGAATTTGGGCAAGTTGACACATGTGCCGTGCATGGCACATGTGTGTAATCTGATCGTACAACGCTTTGTACATAAGTACCCAGGCTTACAGGACGTCCTGAAGCAGGCCAGTAAGGTGCGTGGCCATTTCAGGCGTTCCTACACGGTCATGGCGCACTTTTCAGATATCCAGCGGCGAAACAACATGCCAGTGAGGCGCTTGATTTGCGACAGCCCGACACGTTGGAATTCAACACTCCTAATGTTTGACCGCCTGCTCCAACAAGAAAAAGCCGTTAACGACTATTTGTATGACCGGGGTGCTAGGACAGCCTCTGCGGAGCTGGGAATTATTTTGCTGCGTTACTGGACGCTCATGCGCAATGCCTGTAGGCTCATGCGTCCTTTTGAGGAGGTGACAAACCTAGTCAGTCGCACCGAAGGCACCATCAGAGACATCATATCATTTGTTTTCTTCCTGGAGCGTGCCCTGCGAAGAGTGCTGGATCAGGCCATAGATGAATGTGAAGAGGAAGAGTTGTGGTCACCATCACCACCAGAAACAGCCTTATCAGCATCGCTTGCTGGACCTGCGGCAACGCTGGAAGAGGATTGTGAGGAAGAGGAGTCAGAGGAGGAATGTGGCTTTGAGGAGGAGGAGGAAGACCAACCACAACAGGCATCCCAGGGTGCTCGTTGTCACCTATCTGGTACCCGTGGTGTTGGACGTGGCTGGGGGGAAGAACATACCTTCAGTGAGATCACTGAGGACGAGGAACGGGACATGAGTAGCTCGGCATCCAACCTTGTGCAAATGGGATCTTTCATGCTGTCGTGCCTGTTGAGGGACCCTCATATAAAAAGTCTGAAGGAGAACGACCTATACTGGGTGTCCACGCTACTAGACCCCCGGTATAAGCAGAAAGTGCCTGAAATGTTACCGAATTACCGCAAGTCGGAAAGGATGCAGCAGTTCCAAAATAAATTAAAAAGTATGCTTTAAACAGCGAATAAAGGGTGATGTCACAGCACAATGGGATTCTAACAGGGGAAGAGGTGAAAGTAATCCTCCTCCTCCCACGACCACGCCGGCAAGGACAGGACGCTTTACAGACGTGTTGTTGATGGAGCACATGCAGAGCTTTTTAAGTCCTATGCATCGCCACAGCCCTTCGGGGTCCACCCTCAGAGAACGACTCGACCAACAGGTAGTAGACTACCTCACCTTAACTGCAGATATCGACACTCTGAGGAGCGATGAACTCTTGACTACTGGGTGTGCAGGCTTGACCTGTCGCCTGAGCTATCCCAATTTGCGATAGAACTTCTGGCCTGCCCCGCTTCAAGTGTCCAGTCAGAAAGGACCTTCAGTGCAGCAGGAGGTATTGTCACTGAGAAGAGAAGTCGCCTGGGTCAAAAAAGTCTAGATTACCTCACCTTTATTAAGATGATGTCAGGATCGGGACAGGGATCCAACACGCAGAGTACAAACAGGTGGTAGGTACGTATACCGGACCTTAGAATGGCCGGACTTAACGTAAGGAGTAAGTAGAGAATGGTCTAGGAACAAGCCGAGGTCGAGGGAACGAGAGGACAGGTAAGCGAGAGACAAGCCGAGTCAAAGGGTAACAGAGATAAACAGGGTAGTACAAACAAGCCGGGTCAGAACCAAAGAGACAACTAGAATACAAGAGCACTGAGTGACTAGACAGGCTAGAACCACGACAGGGCAATGAGCAGATGCCGAAAGCCTTACTTTATACCTTCATTCTAGAGGGTAATCACGCCCCCGACGAGTCCTGATTAGTGCTCGGGACTTGACTGACAGGTCGACCCGGGTTGGCGTTATGACGTTGACTACTGAGCGTCGCGTCATATAAGGAAGTGGATCCCTCGCGGTCGGCTTGTAAATGGCCGAGAGAACCGCGAGGAACGGAAGAAACAACCCCTCTGGGAGGATAAACGTTTAAGTCTCTCACCTCCTCTGAGGTAGAGACTACAGGTACCCTGACAGTACCCCCCCTCTCAGAAACGCCCACCGGGCGGAAGGAACCAGGACGGGATGGAAAACGGGAGTAAAAAGCCCTGCGGAGGCGAGGAGCATGTACATCCTCCTGAGGTACCCAAGTCCTCTCCTCAGGACCATATCCCTTCCAGTCAATAAGATATTGTAACTTCCCCCGGGAGATTCGAGAATCGATGATGGAGTTGATTTCATACTCCTCCTGACCCTCAACCTGAACAGAGCGAGGAGAGGATATAGTGGAGGAAAATCTGTTACAGACTAGCGGTTTCAGTAAAGAAACATGAAAGGAGTTAGGAATGCGTAAGGCAGCTGGAAGAGCTAGGCGATACGCAACTGGGTTAATTCGAGTCAGAACCCTGTAGGGGCCAATGTAACGAGGAGCGAATTTCATAGAATCAACCTTCAAACGAATGTTTCTTGTACTCAACCATACCCTATCACCTGGAACAAAAACCGGAGCTGCCCTTCTGTGCTTATCAGCGTGTTTCTTGAACAACATGGAATTATGTAGGAGAATTTGTCGAGTCTGATCCCACAACTTCCTCAAATTGGCAACATGAACATCCACCGACGGTACCCCTTGGGAAGGAGAAACCGAAGGAAGAATGGAAGGATGAAAGCCATAATTCATGAAGAAGGGGCTGGATCAAGTAGAATCACAAACGAGATTATTGTGTGCAAACTCCGCCCAAGGAATCAAACCGACCCAATCGTCCTGGTGTTCAGAAACAAAACAACGCAAATATTGTTCAATCTTTTGATTGGTACGTTCAGCAGCTCCGTTAGACTGAGGGTGATAGGCAGAAGAAAAATTCAATTTGATGCCTAGTTGAGAACAGAAGGATCTCCAAAAACGTGAAACAAATTGGGAACCTCTATCGGAAACAATTTCGGAAGGTATCCCATGTAAGCGAAAAATCTCTCTCGCGAATATCTCCGCCAATTCAGGAGAAGTCGGGAGTTTAGTTAAGGGCACGAAATGAGCCATCTTAGTAAACCTATCAACCACCGTGAGGATCACAGTCTGTTTTTTAGAAACAGGCAAATCTACAATGAAGTCCATAGCCAAACAGGACCATGGTCTCTCTGGAATGTTCAAGGGATGTAACAACCCACATGGAAGCGTATGAGGTTGCTTAGTCTTCATACAGACCTCACATGCTCCGATGAAATCCCTAATATCCTTCCGTAAAGAAGGCCACCAGAAATCTTTAGAGATCAAGGAACATGTCTTGCGAATACCCGGATGCCCAGCCGCCTTAGTGTTGTGAAAACACTGTAAGAGTTCCAGTTGGAGTTCAGGAGGAACGAAATGCCTTGCCCCAGGAGTCTGTCTAGGCGCCAGATGCTGCAACTTCATGATCTGACCAAGCAACGGAGAGTGAATCTTAAGACTCGTGTTGGCGATAATATTGCACCTGGGTACTATAGAAGACAAAACCGGCTCAGATATCGCAGAAGGTTCATATTGTCGAGACAAAGCATCGGCTTTAGAATTCTTAGAACCAGGTCTATACGTGAGCACGTAATTGAAATGCGTGAGGAATAAAGACCAACGAGCTTGCCTGGAGGACAAGCGCTTGGCCTCCCCAATATAGGACAGGTTCTTGTGGTCTGTCAAAATAGTAACAGGATGTAAGGTGCCCTCCAATAAATGTCTCCACTCCTTTAAAGCCATGATAACTGCTAGTAGTTCCCTGTCACCAATGTCATATCTGCTCTCAGGACCTGATAGTTTCTTGGAAAAAAAACCACATGGATGTAAGGGCTTATCCACACCTAACCTTTGGGACAGGATAGCACCTATACCTGTCTCTGAGGCGTCTACCTCGAGTAGGAAAGGCAGAGTCGTATCAGGGTGAACTAAAATTGGTGCAGAAGCAAACAGTTCCTTGAGTGTTTTGAAGGCAAGAAGGGCTTCAGTAGACCAGTTCTTAGTGTCAGCCCCCTGTCTGGTCATATTGGTAATAGGAGCTATAATTGAAGAGTAACCCTTAATGAAGCGCCTATGATAGTTGGAGAATCCAATAAACCTCTGAATGGCCTTGAGGCCCCTGGGTAAAGGCCAATCCAAAATGGACTGGAGCTTATCCGGGTCCATCTTAAACCCTTCCCCAGAAATCACATAACCAAGAAAGTTTATCTGGGATTGGTCAAAGCTGCATTTCTCCAATTTGCAGTACAGGCCATGTTGAAGAAGCTTGCGCAATACCCTTCTGACTTGTCTGTGGTGAGTCTCAATCTCTCTAGAGTGTATAAGTATATCATCCAGATATACAATAACGCAGTCATGTTGAAATTCCCTAAGAACTTCATTGATCAGGTCCTGAAATACTGCCGGTGCATTACAGAGGCCAAAAGGCATTACTGTGTATTCATAGTGCCCATAACGGGTATTGAACGCCGTCATCCACTCGTGTCCCTGCTGAATTCTCACCAAGTTATACGCCCCTCTGAGATCTAACTTGGTGAAAATCTTGGAGCCTTTTAGACGATCAAAGAGCTCGGTAATCAAAGGAATTGGGTAGGCATTTCTAATGGTTATTTTGTTCAAACCTCGATAATCAATGCAAGGTCTTAGTGTACCATCCTTCTTTTTAACAAAAAAAAACCCAGCCCCGGCAGGAGAGGAGGATCTCCTAATGAATCCTCTTTCAAGGTTCTCACGAATATACTCCTCTAAGACTAAGTTCTCTTTAGTGGACAAAGGATATACATTACCCCTGGGGGGCATAGTACCAGGTAGTAGATTAATTTTACAATCAAAAGACCTGTGTGGAGGTAAAGTATCAGCATTCTTTTTGTCAAATACTGCCTTTAACTCCAGGTACAGAGGCGGTATTTGTACCTCTGTAGAGTAGGTAGAATTAATCGGTGTGTTAACTGCGCAAAGCGGTGACACTGTCCGTAAGCACCTGTCCTGACAACCCTGACCCCATGAGATTATCTCCCCTAATTCTCAATCAATAATAGGGTTATGTTTTTTTAACCAAGGGTACCCCAGGACTATGGGAACAGAAGGAGAAGAAATAAGCAATAAAGATCGTTTCCCGAGCGATTAGGACAATTTAGGCGTAAATGACCTCTGACTCCACAGTACATACACAACCCCTCCCTTCTCCTGTACTGTCTCTCCTCTTCTGAGAGGCGAGTATTGCCTATCTGCATAGGTTCTGGAAAAAGTAAGGTTGTGGATTCAGAACTTTGAAATGAAGGAGCTAGTTTAAAGGAAGGTCTACGGTTTCTCTCTCGAGTGTTCTGCCTCTCTCTTAAACGTTCGTCAATGCGAGAAATAAAATAAATTAAATCCTCCAAATTTTCAGGAAGCTCTCTAGTAGCAACCTCGTCAAGGATTATGTCTGATAACCCGTTTAAAAATACATCTATATAAGCCTGTTCATTCCACTTAACCTCTGCCACCAAGGACCTGAACTCTAGTGCATAATCCACAAGTGTTCGGTTTTCTTGTCTAAGGCGCAACAGTAATCTAGCTGCATTGACCTTTCTACCTGGAGGGTCAAAAGTTCTTCTGAAAGCAGCTACAAAGGCATTATAATTATATACTAACGGATTATCATTTTCCCACAATGGATTGGCCCATCTCAAAGCTTTCTCAACAAGTAATGTGATAATAAATCCAACCTTCGCCCTATCTGTAGGATAGGAGCGGGGTTGTAATTCGAAATGGATACCTATTTGGTTTAAGAAACCACAACACTTCTCTGGAGAACCACCATAACGTACAGGTGGAGTGATATGGGAAGAAGCACCTACAGTGGCTACCTCTAGACCTGAACTCACAGGAGAGATAGAAGTATTACGCATCTCCTCTGGTTGATTACTAGAACGAGATAGTAACGCCTGTAGTGCTTGAGCCATCTGGTCCATTCTGTGATCCATGGCGTCGAACCTAGAGTCAGAAGGACCAACCTGAGTGTTTGTACCTGCAGGATCCATTGGCCCTGTCGTAATGTCAGGATCGGGACAGGGATCCAACACGGAGAGTACAAACAGGTGGTAGGTACGTATACCGGACCTTAGAATGGCCGGACTTAACGTAAGGAGTAAGTGGAGAATGGTCTAGGAACAAGCCGAGGTCGAGGGAACGAGAGGACAGGTAAGCGAGAGACAAGCCGAGTCAAAGGGTAACAGAGATAAACAGGGTAGTACAAACAAGCCGGGTCAGAACCAAAGAGACAACTAGAATACAAGAGCACTGAGTGACTAGACAGGCTAGAACCACGACAGGGCAATGAGCAGATGCCGAAAGCCTTACTTTATACCTTCATTCTAGAGGGTAATCACGCCCCCGACGAGTCCTGATTAGTGCTCGGGACTTGACTGACAGGTCGACCCGGGTTGGCGTTATGACGTCGACTACTGAGCGTCGCGTCATATAAGGAAGTGGATCCCTCGCGGTCGGCTTGTAAATGGCTGAGAGAACCGCGAGGAACGGAAGAAACAACCCCTCTGGGAGGATAAACGTCTAAGTCTCTCACCTCCTCTGAGGTAGACACTACAGGTACCCTGACAGATGAATGAGGGATGGATCCCGAAGGGACTGACAGTGGGCGATACATTCGACTAAAAAAGGCCTGATGAGGGGGACGTAACAGGGATTAAACTGATAAGAATAGTACTACTTAACACACCACTCCTATCTGGTGGCACATTAGATTGCACGCGCAGTGCCCCAAATTTGAAGTAGGAGGACCGACCAAGCATCTTTTTCCATCTCCCGGTTCCTAAAATCGATGCCATATACACGTCCCCTGATAGGAGACGTAACAGGGATTAAACTGATAAGAATAGTACTACTTAACAAACCACTCCTATCTGGTGGCACATTAGATTACACGCGCAGTGCCCCAAATTTGAAGTAGGAGGACCAACCAAGCATCTTTTTCCATCTCCCGGTTTCTAAAATCGATGCCATATACACGTCCCCTGATAGGGGACGTAACAGGGATTAAACTGATAAGAATAGTGTGGCGAAACCGACCTCACCATGTGTCCTTGGAGGGGGCTGCTTGCCCGCCTCTTGCCTTTGGACTATGGACCCGACTTTATGTGAATGTGTTAACCCAGATAGCTATGCCATGGAGCCCATTCGTGTAGTTAAAGACTTCGGCTCCATGGCAATTGAACTATGTGAATAGGATCTGCGCACTATTCGGTAGTTTTGTGCGCTCAGATCCCAGCTATCTGGGGATATGTGAAATGTCTGTGTGTTATGTGTAAAAGGTGACTTTATGTATTTTAAAGTGTTTTACTGTCTTTGTGTCCCCATGTGCTCAATGGAGTCTGTCTCTGTCCTGGGAGGTAATTGCATTACTTCTCCATTGTCTCCAGGAGAGAGGGCTCTGTAAAACCGGTCTGAGCCGGAAAGCCATGCTGGCAGGGGTTTTAAAAGATACTTTACTAACTTTTGAACCCCTGGTCTGATTCATGCCATTTTTTAATATGTTGTTCCACTGAATAGATTGATTGTTGGTATGTATTTTTATGTGAATGTGATGTATGGTTTTAGAGTTATGAAAGTTGTGTAGAAAGTATGTTTTAACTGTATGTATAATTGAGTTTCCTCTCAGGATAAGGGGAGGGAATATGTGGGATGTAACTGATGTGTGAGTGGTTGTTTTATACCTCCCTGTGGGCGGACCTGTATTTGTAACAACTGCAATAAAAACAAGGCTGGGTGTGCCAGCACCTCAGATTCTGCTTGACCCTCAAAACGAAGTGTCGTCTCGTCATTGGGGGAATTGGATTGTATGCTGACTGCCAGGAGTGTAAGCGGATTGTATGCTTTTCCTGTTCAGCTATTCCAGGGTTCGTGTGTTTCCAGTTCGGGAGTTGGAAGATTCGTACAGTTTGCAGTTCGGGAGATTGGTGCTTGCAGTAGCTGCTGGTCTATGGAAAAGGGGATTATCGCCTAAACGGTTTTTATCCTCTTGTAAGTGAAACGGTCCGTTACAATTGGTGGCAAGCGGCGGGATCGTTCCTACAACCAGAAGGACAGCTACAGGTAACACCATCCCCTGGATTTACAAAGTGAGTGCAACGCCAGTACCCGTACAGCGCCCCTATCTACAAGGAACCAACTTCAGCAGAGCAAGCATGGCACCCAGCTACACTCAAGAGGCGTTTGACAGAGGTCACCGCGGTGCTGGCTTTATGCGGACCCAACCCCTCGGAGAGTATAGTGCAGCGTGTGAGGAAAGCAGTGGGAGAGTACTTGCCATGGGAATCAGAGCAGGCAAGGGGGTTTGCCGTCCTTCCTCACCAGCGGCAGTGTGTACCCCAGGGAGCTGATGGTGTCGTCCGTCCTCCCCAGTGGCAGTGTGTCCCCCAGGGAGCAGAAGGTGCCGTCCTTCCTCCCCAGCGACAGTGTGTAACCCAGGGAGCAGAAGGTGCCGTCCTTCCTCCCCAGCGGCAGTGTGTAACCCAGGGAGCTTATGGTGTCGTCCGTCCTCCCCAGCGGCAGAGTGTGTCCCAGGGAGCAGAAGGTGCCGTCCTTCCTCCCCAGCGGCAGTGTGTAACCCAGGGAGCTGATGGTGTCGTCCGTCCTCCCAGCGGCAGTGTGTGTCCCAGGGAGCAGAAGGTGCCGTCCTTCCTCCCCAGCGACAGTGTGTACCCCAGGGAGCTGATGACGTCGTCCGTCCTCCCCAGTTGCAGTGTGTGTCCCAGGGAGCAGAAGGTGCCGTCCTTCCTCCCCAGCGACAGTGTGTACCCCAGGGAGCTGATGGTGTCGTCCGTCCTCCCCAGCGGCAGTGTGTATCCCAGGGAGCTGAAGGTGTCGTCCTTCCTCCCCAGCGGCAGTGTGTACCCCAGGGAGCAGAAGGTGCCGTCCTTCCTCCCCAGCGGCAGTGTGTAACCCAGGGAGCAGAAGGTGCCGTCCTTCCTCCCCAGCGGCAGTGTGTAACCCAGGGAGCTTATGGTGTCGTCCGTCCTCCCCAGCGGCGGAGTGTGTCCCAGGGAGCAGAAGGTGCCGTCCTTCCTCCCAGCGGCAGTGTGTAACCCAGGGAGCTGATGGTGTCGTCCGTCCTCCCCAGCGGCAGTGTGTGTCCCAGGGAGCAGAAGGTGCCGTCCTTCCTCCCCAGCGACAGTGTGTACCCCAGGGAGCTGATGGTGTCGTCCGTCCTCCCCAGCGGCAGTGTGTGTCCCAGGGAGCAGAAGGTGTCGTCCTTCCTCCCCAGCGGCAGTGTGTACCCCAGGGAGCAGAAGGTGCTGTCCTTCCTCCCCAGCGGCAGTGTGTACCCCAGGGAGCAGAAGGTGCCATCCTTCCTCGCCAGCGGCAGAGTGTCCTGCAGGGAGCAGAGGCCGTCAGTCTCGCACCCCAGCAGCAGGACAAAATATTGAAAGGGGAGACAGCTGGTCCCCCTCTGCACCAGCAGAGAGAGTGTCAGGGAGATGAGCCTGCTACCCCCTCTCCCCAGCGGCAGGTTACAGTTCAGAGAGAGGAGCTTGTTACACCCTCTCTCCAGCGGCAGCCTAACCCACCAAGGGGAGATGTTACACCCCCCAACAGTGCAGATGGGACCGTAGTCTCTGCACTTGCAGCACAAGGGGTAGGGATGGTCGGTCCTGTCCCCCAGCCCCAGAGCTGTGTACCCAGAGGGGAGACGGTCGGTCTCCCCCTCCCACATCCAGGCTCCAATCAGGCTACTTCAGTAGTAGCGCTGGCACCAGGGCAGAGTACCGCTGGTCTCTGCCCACTCAGCAACCCACCAAGGCAGTCTACCAGCTCCCTGCACAGCCGTGGTGAGGAACCTGGACCTGGACAAGCAGCTACTTTATCCAGGTGGAGTAAACATTTATTGTGGGTGGGAGATACTGCAGTTTGTGCTTCGTGGGTGGGTTGCTGGCCTAACCAGGGCACTGACCGGCAGGAGGTCAGATACCCTGTTAGTCTGGGGGGTAAAGGGGAGAAGTGTGGCGAAACCGACCTCGCCACGTGTCCTTGGAGGGGGCTGCTTGCCCGCCTCTTGCCTTTGGACTATGGACCCGACTTTATGTGAATGTGTTAACCCAGATAGCTATGCCATGGAGCCCATTCGTGTAGTTAAAGACTTCGGCTCCATGGCAATTGAACTATGTGAATAGGATCTGCGCACTATTCGGTAGTTTTGTGCGCTCAGATCCCAGCTATCTGGGGATATGTGAAATGTCTGTGTGTTATGTATAAAAGGTGACTTTATGTATTTTAAAGTGTTTTACTGTCTTTGTGTCCCCATGTGCTCAATGGAGTCTGTCTCTGTCCTGGGAGGTAATTGCATTACTTCTCCATTGTCTCCAGGAGAGAGGGCTCTGTAAAACCGGTCTGAGCCGGAAAGCCATGCTGGCAGGGGTTTTAAAAGATACTTTACTAACTTTTGAACCCCTGGTCTGATTCATGCCATTTTTTTAATATGTTGTTCCCCTGGATGGATTGATCGTGGATATGTATTGTTATGTGAATGTGATGTATGGTTTTAGAGTTATGAAAGTTGTGTAGAAAGTATGTTTTAACTGTATGTATAATTGAGGGGCCCGGGCCCCACGTGTAGCGGCGGAATTGCTGCTGGTGCACTTGCACCTGGGCCTGCACGCTAATGGGGCCCATTGCGTGGCCCACGCACTTAGGGCCACCCAATGGGCCCCATATCTTCAGGGCCCTGGTCAGCGTGACCGGGCCCCTTTAAAAAAAAAAAAAAGCAGCCTCAGTAAGTGCTGCTGGGAGGAAGTAGTCACTTCCTCCCAGCTCACTCCATGGGCCCGACAGTGAGGGAGAGTCAGCCGACTACTCCCATCAGCCCCAGCCACCCTCCTGCAAAGAAAAGGTAAGAAACAGGAGGGTGGCTGGAAAATGAGCTCTGTGTGTGTGTGTGTGTGTGTGTATGCATGCATGTATGTATGTCTGTATGTATGCATGACATTTTGAATGTGTGTATGTATGGCTGTCAGTGTCTGTATGCATGTCTGTATGTATGTCTGTCTGTATGTCTATGTATGTATGTATGTCTGTATGCATGCATGTATGTCTGTATGCATGCATGTATGTCTGTATGTATGTCTGTCTGTGTGTATGTGTATGTATGTATGTATGTCTGTATGCATGCATGTATGTCTGTTTGTATGTATGCATGTCTGTATTCATGCATGTATGTCTGTATGTATGTATGTCTGGATGTATGTATGTATGTATGTCTGTATGTATGTCTGTATACATGCATGTATGTCTGTCTATGTCTGTCTTCATGTATGTCTGTATGCATGCATGTCTGCCTGTATGTATGTATGTATGTATGTATGTATGTATGTCTGTATGTCTGTCTGTATGTATGTCTGTCTGTATGTCTATGTATGTATGTATGTATGTATGTATGCCTGTATGCATGCATGTATGTCTGTATGCATGTATGTCTGTATGTCTGTCTGTCTGTATGTATGTTTGTATGCATATATGTCTGTCTGTATGTATGTCTATGTATGTATGTATGTATGTATGTCTATATGTCTATGTATGTATGTCTGTATGCATGCATGCATGTCTGTATGCATGTATGTATGTATGCATGTCTGTATGCATGCATGTATGTCTGTATGTCTGTATGCATGCATGTATGTCTGTATGTATGTCTGTATGTATGTATGTCTGCATGTCTGTATGCATGCATGTATGTCTGTATGTCATTATGAATGTATGCATGTCTGTCTGTATATCTGTCTGTATGTCTGTATGTATTTCTGTATGCATGTCTGTATGCATATCTGTATGCATGTATGCATGTCAGTGTCTGTATGCATGTCTGTCTGTCTGTATGAATGTATGTCTGTATGTCATTATGAATGTATGTATGTCTGTCTGTATGTCATTATGAATGTGTCTGTCTGTCCTTATACATGTGTGTCTGTATGTATGTTAGTATGTGTCTGTCTGTCACTATGTACGCCTGTGTGTCTGTATGTATGTTAGTATGTGTCTGTCTGTCACTATGTATGCCTGTGTGTCTGTATATGTGTGTATGTCTCAGTATGTGTGTGTCAGTATGTATGCGTATCAGTATGTGTGTCTGTTAGTATGTGTGTGTGTGTGTGTGTGTATCTGTGTCCTTTCTATCAGTGAATGTGTTTGTGTCTGTGTGTGTATTCCTGTGGGTGGGATTTGGTGGCGGCCCCTGGAGGCGGGCCCCCAGGGGCCCAGATCCTGAGCTCAGTTAGGGGCCCCAAAATTTCTGGTGGAGGCCCTGCTTGTGGCAAGTGGTTTTGTGTGCAATGCAACCTATGGTTTTTAATCTTACATTACAGACACGTGCTAAAACCCCTATATACATATATTACAGCCCTTAGACACGTTACCCCTATTCAAACACAACAGTCCCTACGCACATAAACAAACAATTTCTACAACCCATAGACACACACACCATAACCCCAAGTCACACATAGTACATCTCAGACTTCCTATTACACATAAACTATAGAATTAACAGCTTCCTGTACAAACACTCAATTGTACAAGCATCCTCCAAACACATATAACCCCACACTTGCACAACACCATTTACTGTCCCTGTTCCACTTTGGTTCTCTGGTATCCGACTTATACATACTGTGGTGGAATCTCGGTAAAAATAAATTTAGTAGGCCGAGATTACCACGTGGCATGTGTACGTGCATATGCTGACGTATCGATCAGTTGGTTGCACGAGGCAAGATACGATCAGTAGTGTACGGAGCATGTGCAAGAATACAGGATGTAGTATTCCCCTCCTCCATTGTGCTGGACAGGCCATGCGGTCAAGCAGGAAGTTAATTCTTATTTGTATTGATTGGTCAAGAGAATGTGCGGGTGGAGCTTAATATGGGAGGAGTTATGTGCCTATATAAGGAGCCTGCACTATTGTCCGGGGCTCAGAACTTGTTGTATTTTGGTGACATTAGTCCCTCTGAGTCCCGATCGGTGAACCGAATAAAGAATCTCTTCCTTCCTGAAGAAACCTGTGTCCATCTCTCTGTGCTTGGCTTCCGTCAGTTTCTCCGGTATCAATACAACAGAGACATCACCAACAAACGCAGTGCAAATGTGTAATTAAATTGCCTTGCGCTATGCAAAACAAATACAGAGTCTCCCCATCAGTGGTATACCAAGGGAGGGTGGGGGGAGCGGTCCGTCCTGGGTGCCACAAGGTAGAGGGAGCCACCAGGTAACTGTGTGTGGTACTGTCTGCCTGTAACTGTGTGTGTGACTGTGTGTAACTGTCTGCATGTCACTGAGTGTGTGTGTGTGTGACTGTCTGCCTGTGACTGTGTGATGCTGCCTGTAACTGTGTTACAGTCTGCCTGTAATTGTGTGTGCTACTGCCTGTAACTGTGTGTGTCTGTGTGTGTGTGTGTGTGTGTGACTGTCTGCCGGTAGCTGTGTGTGTAACTGTATATGACTATCTGTCTGTAACTGTGTTTGACTGTGTGCCTGGAACTGTGTGCATGTGGCTGTATTTGACAGTATATGTGTATAACTGTGTGCATCTGACTGTGTCTGACTGTCTTCACCCTGCAGTGAGCTGGTGTCAGGGTACCTGAAGTCTCTACCTCCGAGAGAGGTAGAGACTTAGACGTTCATCCGTCCGGACGCCATGTTTCCTCTGTTCCTCGCGGTCGACCCGGTCACACTAACGCCGGCCGCGAGGGAGCCTCTTCCTTTTGTAGCATGGTGCCCGGAGGCCGACGTCATCACGCCAATCCGGAACGACCTGTCACTCAGTCCGAGACAGACTAATCAGGTTTCGTCGGAGGCGTGTCTATCCTCTCTAGCCAGGGTATTTAAACATACTTCGCCCTGTTGCTCATTGCCCTGTCGTGGTTCTAGCCTGTCTAGTCACACAGTGCTCTGGTGTTTCTCAGTTATCCTTCTGGTTTCGACCCGGCTTGTTTCCTTACTCTGTTTACCTCCGTTATCCTTGACCCGGCTTGTTCCTCGCTTACCTGTCTTCTCGTTCCCTCGACCTCGGCTTGTCTCTGACCATTCTCTATACTCTCTGTACGTTAGCCCGGCCATTCTAAGGACCGGTATACGTACCCTGTACCTGTTTGTACTTTGCGTGTTGGATCCCTGTCCCGATCCTGACATTACGACAGGGCCAATGGATCCTGCAGGTACAAACAGTCAGGTTGGTTCCTCTGATTCCAGGTTTGACGCCATGGAACACAGAATGGACCAAATGGCCTTAGCACTACAGGCATTGTTGTCTCGTGCTAATAATCCTCCAGAGGAGACGCGTCCTACTCCTATTTCCTCTGTAGGTTCAGGCCTAGAGGTAGCTACTGTAGGTGCCTCTTCCCGTGTTACTCCACCTGTACGTTATGGTGGGTCACCTGAGAAGTGTCGTGGTTTTTTAAACCAGATCAGCATTCACTTTGAATTGCAACCTCGCTCCTATCCTACCGATAGGGCAAAGGTTGGGTTTATTATCACCTTACTCATTGAGAAAGCTCTGAGATGGGCTAACCCATTATGGGAGAACGATAACCCGTTGGTATACAATTATGCTGCCTTTGTAGCTGCTTTTAGAAGAACTTTTGACCCCCCTGGTAGAAAGGTCAATGCAGCCAGATTACTGTTGCGCCTGAGACAGGAGAACCGAACATTAGTGGATTATGCACTAGAGTTCAGGTCTCTGGCGTCAGAAGTTAAGTGGAATGAACAGGCTTATATGGATGTATTCTTGAACGGGTTATCAGATGTTATCCTTGACGAAATTGCTACTAGGGAGCTACCAGAGAATTTAGAGGACTTAATTTCGTTCATTTCTCGTATTGATGAACGTATAAGAGAAAGACAGAACACTCGAGAGAGGAACCTAAGACCTGCCTTTAAATTAGCACCTGCATTTCTAAGTCCTGAGTCCAATACCTCACTAATTCCTGAACCTATGCAGATAGGCAATACTCATCTCTCAGAAGAGGAGAGACTGTACAGGAGAAGGGAGGGATTGTGTATGTATTGTGGAGTCAGAGGTCATTTACGCCTGAATTGTCCTGTTCGCTCGGGAAACGCCCGCACCTAAGTTTCTCTAGAGGACAGGCCTTGGGTGTTTCTATTTTGTCCTCTACGCATAATTACAAAAATCACAGGCTTTTACTACCAGTTTCTTTAACATGGAAGAAGGAAGTACTTAAGACCGTGGCATTGATAGATTCCGGCGCTGCTGAGAATTTTATCGATCAAGCCTTTGCCACTAAGCACACTATTCCTTCCCAGTTAAGAGAGACCCCCTTGGCCGTTGAGGCCATTGATGGTAGACCACTACTCGAGCCTGTTATTACTCGTGAGACTATATCCATGAGCCTGTCTGTTGGTATCTTACACGAGGAGAGTATATCTCTTATGCTTATTTCGTCCCCTTCCGTTCCCATAGTCCTGGGGTATCCATGGTTAAAGAGACATAACCCTACTATCGATTGGGAGTTAGGGGAGATACTCTCGTGGGGTCAGGGTTGTCAGGAGAGGTGTTTACAGAAGGTATCCCCTTTGGCTGTAATTTACACACCTGACACTACTACCCAGCCTAAGGAGAGACAGATACCTCCTTTGTACATGGACTTAAAGGCAGTATTCGATAAAAAGAACGCTGATACTCTACCTCCTCACAGGTCCTTTGATTGTAAAATTAACCTATTACCTGGTACCATGCCTCCTAGGGGCAATGTATACCCTCTATCCACTAAAGAGAATGCTGTTTTAGAGGAGTATATTCAGGAGAATTTAGACAAGGGATTTATCAGGAGATCCTCATCTCCTGCCGGGGCTGGGTTCTTTTTTGTTAAGAAGAAGGATGGGTCACTCAGACCTTGTATCGATTATCGAGGGTTGAATAAAATAACCATTAGGAATGCCTATCCTATCCCCTTGATTACAGAACTCTTTGATCGGTTAAAGGGCTCTAAGATTTTCACCAAGTTGGACCTCAGAGGGGCGTACAACTTGGTGAGAATTCAGCAAGGCCATGAGTGGAAGACAGCGTTTAATACCCGCTATGGTCATTATGAGTATACGGTCATGCCTTTTGGTCTCTGTAACGCACCTGCAGTTTTCCAAGATTTGATTAACGAAGTTCTTAGGGAATTTCAACATGATTGTGTTATTGTCTACCTGGATGACATACTCATACACTCTAAAGAGATTGAGACCCACCATCGACAAGTCAGACAGGTATTACACAAACTTTTACAACATGGTTTGTACTGTAAACTTGAGAAATGCAGTTTTGACCAGACCCAGATAGACTTTCTTGGATACGTGATTTCTGGGGAGGGCTTTAAGATGGATCCTGACAAACTCCAGTCTATTTTAGATTGGCCATTGCCTCAGGGACTCAAAGCTATCCAGAGATTTATTGGCTTCTCTAATTATTATAGACGCTTCATTAAGGGCTACTCGTCTATTATTGCGCCCATCACCAATATGACCAAACAAGGGGCGGATACTAAGACATGGTCTACTGATGCTCTAGCTGCTTTCAAGAGTCTCAAAGAACTTTTTGCTTCTGCTCCAATACTAGTCCATCCGGATACGACCTTACCGTTCCTGCTCGAGGTCGATGCCTCTGAGACAGGAGTTGGGGCGGTTCTGTCACAAAGATTGGGGGTAGATAAACCATTGCACCCATGTGGTTTTTTTTCTAGGAAACTTTCGGGCCCTGAGAGCAGATATGACATCGGCGACAGAGAACTCTTAGCAGTCATTAAAGCCTTAAAGGAATGGAGACATTTATTAGAGGGAACCTTACACCCTATTACTATCCTGACGGACCACAAGAACTTGTCCTACATTGGCGAGGCTAAGCGCCTGTCCTCTAGGCAGGCTCGTTGGTCCTTATTCCTGACTCACTTCAACTATGTGCTGACTTATAGACCTGGTTCAAAAAATTCTAAAGCCGATGCCTTATCTCGCCAGTATGAACCTTCTACTGTACCTGAGCCGGTTCTTTCCTCTATAGTTCCGCAATGCAATATTGTTGCTAATACGAATCTCAGGATTCATTCTCCGTTACTGGCCGAGATCGTTAAGCTACAACATTTAGCACCTAGACAGACTCCTGTGGGTCGACATTTCGTTCCTCCTGCTCTTCAACTGGAACTGTTGCAGTGTTTCCATAACAGCAAGATGGCGGGACATCCTGGTATTCGCAAGACTTTTGCGTTGATCTCTAAGGATTTCTGGTGGCCTGCTTTACGTAGGGATACTAAAGATTTCATCGCTGCATGTGAGGTTTGTACTAAGACCAAACAACCTCATACGCTTCCTTGTGGATTCCTGCACCCCTTAGAAGTTCCTGAGAAGCCGTGGTCCTGCTTGGCCATGGACTTTATTGTCGATCTACCTATCTCTAAAAAACAGACTGTTATCCTCACCGTGGTTGACAGATTCACTAAGATGGCACACTTCATTCCTCTGCCTAAACTTCCATCTTCTCCCGAATTGGCCGAGATATTCGCTAGGGAGATTTTTCGCCTACATGGGATACCCTCTCAAATTGTGTCTGACAGAGGTTCCCAATTTATTTCCCGTTTTTGGAGGTCCTTCTGTTCGCAACTTGGTATCAAATTGAACTTTTCTTCTGCCTATCACCCTCAGTCTAATGGAGCTGCTGAGCGTACCAACCAGAAAATTGAACAATATTTGCGATGTTTTGTTTCCGAACACCAGGATGATTGGGTCGGTTTGATTCCTTGGGCAGAGTTTGCGCACAACAATCTCGTTTGCGATTCTACTCATTCAAGCCCCTTCTTCTTGAATTATGGCTTTCACCCGTCTATTCTTCCTTCGGCCTCTCCTTCCCAGGGGGTGCCGTCGGTTGATGTTCATGTTGCTAATCTGAGGAAGTTGTGGGATCAAACTCGGCAAATCCTTACGCACAATTCTATGCTGGTTAAGAAACATGCTGATAAACGTAGAAGGGCGGCTCCGCTCTTTGTTCCGGGTGATAGGGTATGGTTGAGCACGAGGAACATCCGTTTAAAGGTGCCCTCCATGAAGTTCGCTCCCCGTTATATTGGACCTTACAGGGTGTTGTCTCGTATCAATCCAGTTGCGTATCGTCTAGCTCTTCCTGATACCTTACGCATCCCTAACTCGTTTCATGTGTCGTTGCTGAAACCTCTTATTTGTAACAGGTTCTCCTCCACAACAGCCCCTCCTTGTCCTGTTCAGGTGGAGGGTCAGGAGGAGTATGAGGTTAACTCTATTATTGATTCTCGTATCTCCCGGGGGAAAGTACAATATCTGGTCGATTGGAAGGGATACGGTCCTGAGGAGAGGAGTTGGGTACCTCAGGAGGATGTTCATGCTCCTCGTCTCCGCAGGGCGTATCACTCTCGCTTTCCATCTCGTCCCGGTTCTTTCCGCCCGGTGGGCGTATCTGAGGGGGGGGGTACTGTCAGGGTACCTGAAGTCTCTACCTCCGAGAGAGGTAGAGACTTAGACGTTCATCCGTCCGGACGCCATGTTTCCTCTGTTCCTCGCGGTCGACCCGGTCACACTAACGCCGGCCGCGAGGGAGCCTCTTCCTTTTGTAGCATGGTGCCCGGAGGCCGACGTCATCACGCCAATCCGGAACGACCTGTCACTCAGTCCGAGACAGACTAATCAGGTTTCGTCGGAGGCGTGTCTATCCTCTCTAGCCAGGGTATTTAAACATACTTCGCCCTGTTGCTCATTGCCCTGTCGTGGTTCTAGCCTGTCTAGTCACACAGTGCTCTGGTGTTTCTCAGTTATCCTTCTGGTTTCGACCCGGCTTGTTTCCTTACTCTGTTTACCTCCGTTATCCTTGACCCGGCTTGTTCCTCGCTTACCTGTCTTCTCGTTCCCTCGACCTCGGCTTGTCTCTGACCATTCTCTATACTCTCTGTACGTTAGCCCGGCCATTCTAAGGACCGGTATACGTACCCTGTACCTGTTTGTACTTTGCGTGTTGGATCCCTGTCCCGATCCTGACAGCTGGCAGCTGGGATATGACGTCATCCCGGAATCTGCGTCATTACCGTGCACACAAGGGATCTGTGCAGGAAGAGCACAGAGATCCCAAGAGCAACCAGTGACCATCAGCCCACCACTCCAGCCCTCCTATAGCAAGGTAGGAAGGTTGGGCGGACCTCATATTAAATGTGTGTATGTATGTGATGATTGTGTGTGGACATCAAAGTAACAGATCCCCCTGTTCCCTGTATAGGAACCTAACCGAACAGATTTCCCAATTTGGTTCGTATACCGAACAAAGTACCAAACACATGGACCATGAAAAAGACCCTCGGGGGGGGGGGGGGCGTGGCTTGCCGTGCATGGAGTGAGTCGCACACCGCCGGAGCTCCGCAACCTCGGACCACAAAGCCCCATATCAATGCCTCACTACACCACAAAGATGGGTAAAACAAAGCGCCAGGGCACCCCGGGACTCTCTGGATCCAGCCCGCAAAGGAAAAACGCCGGACCGCTAGATGATTTCCTCACTTATTCAGACGGCCCCAGATCCGCGAGACACGCGGACAAGATGGCGGCCGCTTCCCCAGGGGCTGAGAGTAACGCAAGCTCGGAGCCGGGAGCAACGGGAGGTGACCCTCTATCTCGAATCACTGCCGAACTGGCAACCATTTCGGCTAATATGCTCTCAAAGAACGATAAGACTGCCCTAGTAGCGGAGCTGAGGTCGGCGATACGAGAGGAGATACAGGAGGTGCGGAGGGACCTTACTGCACTGGAGGAAAGAGTCACAGAGCTGGAAGGGGAGAACCTCAGGGCCATACAACACTCCCAATCGGCAGATCATGCCACAGCGAGGCAAGGCTCAGTGCTGCTTGAACTCCGAAGGCAGGTGGAGGACCTGGATAACAGGGGGCGACGCAATAACATTAGAATTCGAGGCCTGCCAGAAGCTGACCAAGAAAACCTGACTACGGTCCTCACGCAGTTATTTACACACATCCTGGGCGAAGACGCCCCAGAGGACTACCAAATAGAACGCGCCCACAGGGCCCTGCGTCCCCCCAGGAGAGACGGCCTACCACGAGACGTGATCTGCTGCCTCCTGTCCTTTCAACTCAAGGACGCCATTATGAGAGCGGCGCGCCCTCAGACAATCACCTTCCATGAGGCCACTATCTCGCTCTACCAGGACCTGTCCACCCTCACATTGGACGCACGAAGAGCTCTAAGGCCTCTCACGCACATACTCCAAGAAAAACGTATTCCCTATAAATGGGGCTTTCCCTTCAGCCTTCAGGCCAAACGGGGGAACACGTGGTGCACACTGAGGTGGCCCAACGACGTACCCAGTTTCCTGAGGACAATGGAACTGCCACCGGTTACCATCCGCAACTGGATCTTGGATCAGCCTCCGACTCGTCCTGACCACCCTGAAGTGCCTGTTCCGCCATGCAACCAGGCACGGAGAGACACGCAGCCTACACGCTGGGGAGGCCCCGATGGGCCCGAAGAATAGATTGATCCACGCAGACTCCGGCCCCGGCGCTTCCCTGCCCTCCTGCACAGACTTAACCTGCTGAGGTTACCCCATGGCTTCCACGATAACAGCTAAGTACTCACACTTTCATCCATTGGGGTACTGCCACATTTCCCATCACATCTAGGGTACGGGGGCCCGGGGCCTACAGTTATGGACACCACGGGTTCACGGGGAGGGCCTATACTTTATACTTTCTGATTGTCTCTTGGGTGGGGTACGGGCGCAAGACTGATCAATATCTCCCGGGTCGGCCAAGTAGCAGAATTCATCTAACCGGGGTTTGAGAGATGCGGCACCCTGGCTCTGCCTCCCCCACATGCAGTGCCGTTGCCTGGGACCCTTCTCGTGGTCCAACCTACAGAAGGACTGCCTCGCCCTTGTGTCTCGCTGACCCACTCACCAATAAATGCTGACCCACATGATGACCCATTAACTGGGGCCGAGTGAACAAACACTAATCCCGGGTTGGGTGGCGAGGGGACTGGGAAACTTGGGGGTTATTTACTTGGGATGGAATGTCGCATGTTATGTGAAAAGTAACCTACCCTGTTCAATATGAGCCCACACGCTGATTGTTAACCTTATTGTTTTGGGGTCTTAGCTTACTTAGCAGATATGTTGGCCACATTGCTGCGACACTTTAGCCCCCAGATACCAACTGCTCCCCACGCTTACAACGAGATACCCCGTATGATTCATTAGCCGGGATGGGGGAGGGGGGGTTCCTTGAGGTTGTCTAGACTAGCCAAGGTATTGTGAGAAGCATGCATGTCTTCCGGTTCTGTTATGTACCAGCTAACCTGCTCCCATACACCCATAGAGTCTGTCTTCCGATATATGCTCGAATGTCATGTTTGCCATGCTACTGTCGTATTTTCATTCCCGGGGCTGTGAGGGCCGCCCGTGCCCCGGGGTGGGATGTTGTAGGGGTTGAAGGACCTGGGAGTGGTTAAACTTAGCGGGAGTATTGCGAGAATTGTATAACTTTATATGATATGTACTGTGTATGCAAACCCAAACAATTCTATCGGTGTGTGGTGCATTCTCTAGACTGGCTCGACCGACATGCCCACCAGGTTAACGCAGTTGTGATGATACTAGATCGACCCCCTCCCACCCTCCCCCTCCGCTGCCACCCCAGACGGCCTGGTGACGGCCCGTGAGTTCGGGAAACAAGACCTTTCACTACACCTGACCCTCCACACCATAGTTGGACCGCCCCTGCCGTTGCTGCCCCCCTAGAGACATAGCAAAGGACGTTACGCCCCTTCCCCGGCACCCGTTGCCCTACTACTTCGACAAAACTGACAGTACGGTCAGACGCCCCAGAGGATCCACAATAATCCCGCCAAGACTAAATACCCTGCCCGCCCACACCGCACTACCAAAGAGACCCCCGGTGGACGTACCAACTAATCTGAGACGTGGGCCGAGGGACCGCGGTCCCGGTATACACCGACAGACCACACCCGCCTGACTTCCGTGACCCCCTGCGACCGGCCCTCTTGTAAATTAGGTCACCCTAGCACGACCTAGGGCTACGGTTGCCTATACCCCAGGGCCCCTTAACGGGCTAACACCTTAACCCGCCTAACTCCCCTCTCCCAACCGTCCCTCACTGCCCTCTATATCCCTTTCCCCCCCCTCCCTACCCCCGGCGCTCCGCTCCCTCCGCACGTACGGTGCCACTACACAGCCATGGCGTCGGGCTTCAGACCCTCGCCTTTACTCCTACGGACACATAATGTCCGCGGCCTCAACTCCCCTGATAAGAGGCGCCATCTGCTACGCACACTCTGGTCACAAAAGGTCTCAGTAGCGTTTCTACAGGAAACGCATCTAAAAGGGGATGATGCCCCACAGGTCAAAGACAGGAGATTCCCATTAGGATACTACGCCAACCACCCCGACGCTAAACGTGCGGGGGTTGCCATTATCTTCTCCCACAACACCCCATTTCTTAGCTCAGCCACACAGGCAGACACCATGGGCAGATCTCTATTTGTTAAAGGCACGATAGCTGAACACAAGTACACGTTCGCCACTGTCTACTGCCCCAATAAAGGACAACACCGATTCCTAGCAAAAACCCTCGCGAAATTGGAGAGGTTCCGGGAGGGAACTTTGATCCTAACCGTTGACCTCAACATCCCCCTGGACCCCCGGTTGGACTCCTCCGCGGGCACTAGCACCATCCCCCCGCACTGTATCCGACAGGCTAAGCAAGCCCTGTCCAGATCGGGTCTGGTAGACTGCTGGAGGGTGGCGCTTCCTGATGATAAAGATTTCACATGTTACTCTGCAGCACACAATAGGTATAGCAGGATAGACTATATCTTCCTAGCCCAAGAATACCTCCCCTTCCTAATGTCTTCCTCGATAGGGATACAGCACGACTCAGATCACGCACCGGTCCGAGCCACTCTTAAGTCACCGCTTTTCAAACCCAGTGAACGCCACTGGAGGCTAAATGAAAATATACTGACGGACAACAATATCGCCACACAAATAGCCCAAACTCTGACCCAATACTTTCAAGAAAATGTCAGGCCAGATACTGCACCCCTCACAATATGGGAGGCGCATAAATGCGTAATACGGGGACACATGATTAAACTATGCACACAGCGGAAAAAGGAACACTCAGCCAGAACACAGGAGTTGATACGCGAAATAGCCACCTTAGAGACAAGACATAAAAGTGACCAGACGGACGATACCTACCGACGCCTCACAGACACGCGTAGGCAGCTCAGAGACCTGCTATCCCAGAATTTACTCCAAACCATACGCAAATCCCACAGACACTTTTATGAGTTCTCTGACAAATGCGGTAGGACACTAGCCCGTACACTGAAGCAGAGACAGAGACAACACCACATCCACCAGATTAAGGGGAAAGATGGGACGCTGAGAAGGACACCGACGGATATTTTGCAAGCATTTAGGCTTTTCTATGAGGAGTTATATAACTTAGATACCACTACACGACGCTCAGATAGACCCCAACACCTACGCAACATAAACGCCTTCCACACGGAACACGTAGGCCGAACGCTCCCAGAGGAGCTAGCCGAGGAATTAGAACAACCTCTGACTGGGGAAGAACTCGCCGCCGCACTTAAAAGTTCTAAGTCGAATAAGGCACCGGGCCCCGACGGTTTGACGGTCTCATACCTGCGAAGTTCAAAGACATACTGCTACCACATCTGTTACAGGGTCTCAACTCCATGCTGGAAGGTGGGCGGTTCCCGACAGACTCCCTACGCGCCACGGTCACGGTCATACCAAAGGAGGGGAAGGACCCCACTGACTGCGGGAGCTACAGACCGATCTCGCTCCTCAATGCTGATCTCAAGCTCTTCGCTAAAACTATAGCTGTGAGACTCTCCCGCGTCCTCCCCACTCTGGTCCACCCAGACCAGGTGGGGTTCATCCAGGGACGAGAAGCTCGAGACAACACCATCCGAGCCCTACACATGGTCCACTCTGCTCGGTCGACAAGTAGAAGCCTAATCCTGGTCTCCACAGATGCGGAGAAGGCCTTCGACCGGGTAGACTGGCAGTACCTTGAAGCCACCCTCTGTCACATGCGGTTTGGCCCCCACATACGCTCATGGATCCTCGCCCTATACACTAACCCGACGGCCCGCATTCGGATTAACGGCGGTCTCTCTGCTCCCTTTGCCATTCGGAACGGAACCAGACAGGGCTGCCCCCTGTCCCCGCTCCTGTTTGCCCTCACTCTAGAACCTTTCCTAGAGGCGGTCAGACAGGACGGGGGAATCACCGGGTATAGGCACCGCCACACAGTGCATAAAGTGGCCGCCTATGCCGACGACATGTTATTTTTCCTAGACAACCCCACAATCTCCTTCCCCAATCTCCCCTGAGCTTTCAGAATCTTCGGTGAGATCTCCAATCTTAAGCTAAACCTCAGCAAATCGGAAGCCTTGCCGATTTCACTCGCCGCCGAGAGAGTCGCGCATTTAAAGTCACAGTTTCGCTTTTCCTGGTGTGACACTAAACTCAAATATCTCGGCGTCTGGCTGCCCAGTGACCTAACACACCTGTTCCAACTAAACTTCCTTACCATTCTCTCAGTCCTACAGGCGGATCTACATCACTGGAAGGGCCTCTACGTCTCTTGGTTCGGCCGAATCAATGCCGTAAAGATGAATGTACTTCCGCGCCTTCTGTACTTGTTTCAGGCAATCCCCATTACAATACCCAGGTCATTCTTCCAAACACTAGACACAGCAATACGGCAGTTTGTCTGGAACGGTAAGGCAAGCAGAATAAGCAGGAAGCTCCTAGAGCGCCCTAAAAGTAAAGGGGGTGCGGGCCTCCCATCCCTCCGGGGATACTATCACGCAGCACACTTACTCAGGGTAATTGACTGGCACGCCCGTCCCACAGCCAAACTATGGGTCCCCATGGAGCAGGCACAGGTGGGGGGCGCACTCCCCTCCCGTCTGTGGCTCAGCTCACTCACTTTAACAACACTGCGAACAGGTAATCCCCTGACCGATGCTACGCTACGGGTCTGGTGTAAGTTGCGGTTCACACACCAACTCACCACCACTGACGGCCCCCTTACACCCATCACACATAACCCACAGGTGGGAGGGGGACTCACGCCCTCAGATCTACGCGCTTACACGGACACTGGCTGGCTCAGCTTCCAGCTACTGCGGGGAAACCAACTCAGACCTCTCACAGACATATTAGGGGACAAGACACCTACAGGAGTAGATTACTTTCATTACGCCCAAATACGAGCTTATTACGCGGCCTTCCCAAATAAACAATGCCTGAACAGACCGCCCACGCAGTTTGAATCCCTTTGCATAGCCCAAACCCACCCGGAAAGGGGAGTCTCGCAGCTATATGCGACCCTGCTCAGCAACGAACACCAGTCTCACCCGAGGTACATCACAAGGTGGGAAACAGAGACAGGGACCACGCTCACAGAACAGGAATGGGACAAGATCTTTATACTGACCCACAAATGCTCCATCAGCTCTAAGCTCCAGGAGACAAGCTTTAAAATCCTCACACACTGGTACAGGACCCCAGACATCATACACCGTATAGATCCAGGAATACCAAACGAGTGCTGGAGATGCGGGGCCCCAGATGGCTCTTTTATTCATATCTGGTGGAGCTGCCCTGACATCGCACCCTTCTGGACAGCGATCAGGGAGACCATCCGTCTCATAACGGATATCACCCTCCCTCTCCACCCCCTTACTATGCTTCTTCACCACACAGACATGTCCATCACCACGTACAAAAAATCCCTACTCAAACACCTGTTGTCCGCGGCAGCGGCGATAATCCCAACTAGGTGGAAACAGAAGGATGCGCCTACCCTCTGGCAGTGGCTAGACAAGGTGGGAGAGATACACCATATGGAGTCACTCACGGCAGCGCTTCACGGGAGGCTAGAGAAATGTGATCGCACCTGGGCACCGTGGCTGTGGTACCTCATGATGGACGGAGCGGGGAGCCGGAGGCCTCATGTCCCCCCCCCTCTCCTCCCCCCTCCCCTGTCATGCCCCCTTAACTGAACAATGGGCCGGAGTTCCAGTCGACTGAGTGCGGACTAACCCCAACTCACTAACACCCACCCCCACTAGACAACCCCAGTGATGACCCTCACACACGTTCTTACTCTCCTCGAACCCCATACTTACGGCTACATACCTGTATGGACCTGAGACAACCTGACACTGACACTAGTAATGCTAACTACACACAGGCCCGATGCCTGAGAACCACACGCACAGTTCCAGACGTAAGACCTGCACCCAGACACGACCTGGTACCCGAAAAACGAACCTCTGTGACCGGATCAACTAAAATGGAGCCCCCAAACACACTACCCTCAGGCAGAGGACCAGCTCCTATCTTGTAATCAAGCCGGTTTACGCTCACTATCTGACTTAGAATTCACTTCCCTGGTCATATGCAGCCGGATGACCAAACAATCCCCCCAAGGTACTAACCTCCTCATCCCGTCCACGGAACGTCTCAACCGCTGGCAGAGGAAAGCTCATATACGCCCCGTTAGGTAGGGACACCCCAATTCCCCTTTACCCTGTACAGTTACTGTCACCCATATCTGAAAGGTGGTGAACCCAGTTACAAGTTTCAATTTATCTGGATGTTACCGTTCACAAACAGCATGTAACTCGTTGAACTTGTTATCCTTATACCCCTGTTGTACGCATCACCTAACCATTCTGTTTTCTTTGAATATTGATATGTGTACACTTGTATCATCCTTTCTACATATGTCAAATATAAAACGAAAATAAAGATTGTCTAAAAAAAAAAAAAAAAGAAAAAGACCCTCAGGGGTCGAAACGTTGGAAAATTTTGAAATAACAGAATAAACTTCACACTTGGAAGAAGACCTGTGAGTGCACCTCTCTATTCATTATTACTATATATTTTATACGCTGGTAGCACCAAGGCAAAAAAACTAAAGGGTGAGTGCCGTGATACATTGTGTATATATATATATATATATATATATATATATACACACACACACAACCACAGATGTACACACACAGACATACATCTATTATGTTATTGTGTGTATATAAATGTGTATGTGTTTAGTAGATAGCTCCCTTATTTGGTGTCCTTAAATATTGCAATCTCATATAAGGATAACAAATAAGTGAGTTATTTACGAAACAATTGAAAGATTAAAATTAAGAAAAGGGCTTATAGCTGTTTAGGAGATAATTCCCTAAATTGTTGCCCTTATGTGAGATTTCCATACTTAAGATACTAAATTAGGGTGCAGTTTATCAGATAGCTCCCTTATTTGGTGTCTTTAAGTATGGTAATCCCACATAAGGATAGCAAATAGGGGATGTGGCAGAACCACTGCCTATTCGTGGAGTTCCTTACATATTGTGTGTGTTCCCCTGTAATATTCGTATACTGTGCCCTCTCCCCATTCCGGAGAGCTCCCACAAAAGGAACTCATTCATCTCCCAAATGGGGACCACCCCCATATCCCATTTAGAACGCGCGTTAGAACGTTCAAATAAAATGTTCTAAACTCGATCATTGGTGCGAAACTGCAAGGGAAACAATTCATGAGGGCTCCCCTACAGTACAGATGAACGCCAGCCAGGGGGAGCATTCATGGATTGTTTCCCGACTCGTTCATCTCCCGAACGAGGACCTCCTCGGTGCCCCATTAGAATGTTTCCCCCAATTAATCAGAACGTTCACACTTGCAATGTAAGTGTTAAACCACAACGTTCGCACTGGCAACATAGTGTGAAACCGCAAGGGAAGTAATTAATGAGTTCTCCCCTGGGTGGCTGCCCTTTCGTATACATGAACACCAAACAGGGGGAGCATTCGTACTCCGAAAGGAGACACTTCCCTTGCAGGTTTATTGCCTACTCTCTACATGCCTAACCGATGTCTATAGCTGGAAAATGCTGTAGTAATCCAGTATCTCGGACAAGTGCCTAGCTTGAATTATTTTCTTGTTTGCATATCTAAAGCTCAGCTTGATTAATTATATAAAAATGTGTTCTCAACACCACAAATATGTTCTACTATGTCTATTCATATGTTTGTTCCAGCTGTTGTGGGGAAGCAAACTTGTTTGTCTAACATATGTACAAATAAAATAAAGAACTAAAAATAAATAAATAAATACATTTTAAATATATATATATATATATATATATATATATATATATATATATATATATATATATATATATATATATAAAGAAAGATAAACTTGGCACTCACCCTTCAAAAATCAATACAATTTTCTTGCCTGGGTGCAAACCTCAGCGTCAAATATCAATATCCAAAAGTATACAAGGTGCACTCACAGGTCTTCATAAGTGATTTTCTTTATTCTTTAGTGTATATTACATGTGAAGAAACAAATTTTCAATGATCGCCGTTTCGACCCATATAGGGTCTTTTTCAAGATCGTGAAAAAGACCCTATATGGGTCGAAATGTCGATCATTGAAAATTTGTTACAGGTGCCTCATCTCAGGTCCCTATTTAGCCTTGTACTGCAGAGAGCCTCAGATGGAATTTTTTCCCAAGTAAGTGGGTTAATCTCATAAGAGCAGACATTAGGCTGTGAGAGTAGGACCTGCCAAAGATGGGGTACATTGACGTTGTGGCAGGCTTATGCAATGTATGATCATATAATGTAACTAAATCCCCATTATTTTTTTTTGCCTAGATTAGGTGTTTTTAAAAAAACTTTTAAAAACTAATAAAATCTGTCAACATTGAAGTTGCTGTTTAGTAGATAGGAGAGTGCGTTGGATCTTGTGTATTGTTTATATATATATATATATATATATATATATATATATATATATATACATATATATATATTGTTTTATGAGAACAAACATTAACATACCACACATTAATAATATAGTAAAATTAATAATACAATAAAAAGTATCAAACAGCATTCAAACAAAAAATGGGCACACAACTATTTAGACACCATTTAGGTGACATGAGCCCATTTTTTGTTTGAATGCTGTTTGCTACTTTTTAGTAACTGTAGATAATAAATATTTTTGTTCCAGTTATTATTAAGTATTTTATCAACCGCTACTGTACTGCGCTCTATTTACATTATTGAGATTTGTTTCGGTTATTTTTTGTATGTTATTTACTGCTCCTGTGTATATACAAATGCAGTTAAGTTACAATATCGATAATACAGTACTGTATTAATTTTTGTCTTATGAGATTTGTCCTTTTTTTGTATAGTAAACTTATGTTTATTCTAATAAAATATGTATATTTTTTTAATATAACTTATCTATGTGAGTAATTTTATTAAAGACACGGAGGCTCCTATTATGCATAACTCTTTCTTTATTTCCTCAGCAGCAAAGATAGAGGAATATGAATATTGTAAAAATGAAAGAAAAAACAGTATAGATACACAGGCAACCAATCACATAACAGAGGAAGTGAGTATATAAGGCCTGTGTTTCCCACAATCCCCCTCTTTCTTTGCTGCTTCCTCAGATCAGCTAAGTATTTTCTCTTGCTCTACATGTTCTCAGCATTTATTGAATTTATTGCATTTTATTGCTGTTTACACTTTGCTCGTTTGATTGTGTATTTAACGTTTATTCTCCTGGTGTGCCTAGTGGGTTTCCCATCCCTCTGTTACTGTTTTTCTCCGCGGAGGAGATCCCCCCCTTGCTTCCCCTGCGGTTGGTTTCCCCGCTGGGTGCTCGCTCGCAGTCTTTTCGTGGGCGGTTGTTTGCCGCGGTCTGTCTGTTCCGACCGCGGCTGCATGTCTCTCGCCCTCTCGGCATACGTGCCGCGGGGATAAGGTGCACGCGCCCCTTCCCCCAGTAGGTCCGGACCGCGAGAGCTATCCGCCGGCCTCCTCGTGCGGCGGCCATTTTGGAGGCGGAGCTTACTCGCGGCCGGTACCACTGCTTCTCTGCGGCTCGCGGTCAGCCTGCTGTCCGCCTCCGCTGTCCCCTGGGTCCCCTGGCACACCTAACAGCATTTTTTCCCTGTTCTCGTGGGTTACTCAACCCTGTTGCTCTACATATCCCTTTTCCGACGTCATCTGTGAGTAATTGTCCCTACCATTATGCAAGACAAGGATGAAGGGCAGGAAGGCCTTACTGGCACTTTTACTCAGGATGCTCCAGAGGGTAATATAGCTTCTCAGGAATTCCATGCCCTCTTGGACGCCACTATGGCTTCATCCTTGCAGAAGGCCTTTGCCTCTGCCATGGGAGCGGTGTCCACATCGTTTTCCCAATCTCTACAGAGTATGCTTTTGCCCTCGTTGGCGGCTCCCTCCCCCCTGGGTGATGGGACCCCCCGCCGGCCCCCGCCATGCCTGGGGGCGTAAGGCAAGGGCTAAGGCGAAACACGTCAGCTCCCACTCCCCGATGCAGGCTATGCCTGCCATGATGGACTCGCTTGACGCGGTCACAGACAGCGCGCATCCCACGCGCAAAAGAGCCCCTGGCCGGGCTAAAAAGGCTAGATTATGGAAACTGGATAGAGCCCTCAATGATGTGTCGGATTCCGACCGGAGTGTGGAGAATGAGTCTGACGCTATGGAGTATGACTCCTATGATGAGGATGGTTCAGACGAGGATTTGCCCCCTACGGGTGTAACCCCCTCGGGTTCCTCTGCCGTTACTAAGGGCCATGTTCAGGACCCCGCTGGGGATGGTAAAGTGTTATTTGACCCTCAGGGTAACCCCCTGTTTGACCCCGACGACCTCCGCCATCCCCGGTCAGCTGAATGGGTTCCCCCGGAACACATAGCCCAATATGTGGCCAGACGCATGCGTACCCCCCTGTCTAAGGAAGGTCGCAATAAGTTGCGGGCGGAGTGCCCCAGGCCTTCCCTCCCGGGCTCGGCCTGCAAGATTCCCGATATTGACCCCCAAATTGCCCAGTTCCTGAATAAATCAGGCTGGAAGTCCAAAAAGGGCCTAGACTACTCCCTTAAGGGCTGTCAGGACAAGATCTTGGATACCCTGGGCCCACTGTCAAAGCTCTACGAGCTGCTTGACGCCACTAGAACTGGCGATTCGATTTTGGACATTGATGTAGCCATCGGTTGGGTACAAAGGGCTATATGCCTGGTGGGGAACGCTAAAACCGCCATGTCCTCTGAGAGGCGCAAGGCGATTCTCCTAAAAATTGACCCGAAATTGGCTGCCATGACGGTAGCAGAGCCGGGCCCTTCCGAGGAAGGGGTCCTGTTCGGTAATTCTTTCGTTAAGGACCTGGGGTCATACGTTTAAACCTTTACGGCCATAGACAAAGCACAGGCGAACATGAAGCGCATGTTCGCGCCCAAGGTTTTTGGAGGGGCCGGGCGTAGCAGGAACCGTCCACCCGGCCGTGGTTTCCGAGGCTCCTTCCGTGCCTCCAGAGGTTCCTTTTTCCCATCCCGGGGATTTCAGGACTCAAAGACGCCTCCTTTCTTCCCGGCCAGAGGGAGATCTTGGGGCTCCAGATACCCCCGCGGTGCCGCTTCGGGCAGACGCCCTTATGGTGAGTACCCTTTCTTCCCCTGTCGCTCACGGGCGGGTAGCGGGGAGGCTGGCTCTGTTCCACCAAGGGTGGGCATGTATTACTTCGGACGCTTGGGTCCTACAATGTGTGAAAGGTTATCACCTGGACTTTGTCTCTCTGCCTGTCCAACCTTATGTCCCCAGGGAACTGTCTCTTCCCCCAGATCAGGACAGGATGATCTCCGCGGAGGTCGAGGAGATGTTGTCCAAAGGCGCCATAGAAGAATTGCCGTTCAACGCCCCGGGCTTTACGAGCAATCTCTTCCTGGTACTGAAAAAAGGGGGCGGAGTCCGTCCGGTGATAAACCTCCGCCCTCTCAACGCGTTCCTCCGCTACCAACATTTTCAGATGGAAGGTATCCACTGCCTCAGGGACCTCCTTCGGCAGTCAGACTGGCTGGCCAAGTTGGACCTGAAAGACGCATATTTCACGGTCCCGATAGCGGTGGACTACAGAGACTACTTACACTTCACCTGGCACGGAAGACGTTGGCGCTTTACCTGCCTACCATTCGGCCTCTCCTCGGCTCCTTGGTGTTTCACCAAGATCATGAAGCCTGTGGTGGAGTTCCTCCGCACCCGTGGAGTGCGATTGATCATTTACCTTGACGACATTCTAATCATGTCCCAGTCCAGAGACCATCTACTAGTACATTTGAGGTGGACGATCGATCTGCTTCAGAACCTGGGTTTCATGGTCAACTGGGACAAATCGGTCCTGGAACCCGCTCAGTCGATGGAATTCTTGGGTTTCAAGGTGGACTCCGTCCGCCAGTTTCTATACCTACCGGACTCAAAGGTGAAGGCCATCCGGAAGGAGTTGCGAAGGGCTCTTCGTGTATCAGACCTGTCCATCAGACAATTGGCACGGGTTATTGGCCTCCTTGCGGCCTCCATACAAGCGATATTCCCGGGCCCGCTGCACTATCGTGCCCTCCAGAGGCTCAAAGGTTCGCACCTCCGGTCAGGTCATTCATATGAATCTCGGGTACAACTGGACGAGGAATCCAGGGACGAGCTGGCGTGGTGGCTGGCACACATGGAGGCCTGGAACGGAAGGGCCATCTTCGGTTCTGTCCCGGACGTGGTGATCGAATCGGATGCCAGCTTACACGGCTGGGGTGCTCGCTGTGGCAACGTTTCCACCGGATGCAGATGGTCCGAGATAGAGAGATCCCTGCACATCAATTGCCTGGAACTCTTAGCAGGGGCATTCGCGATTCGCAGCCTTACCCCAAGACGAGCGAACTGCTGCGTTCTCCTCAAGATGGACAACGTCTCGGCAGTACGCTATATAAACCATCTCGGGGGCACCAAGTCCAGGATGTTAGCCCTGTTGGCAAAGGATTTTTGGCAATTTTGCCTTTCCAACAATGTCTCAGTGACGGCGGAACACATTCCGGGTCTAGACAATTCGGACGCGGATTGGAACTCCAGACATTTGAAAGACTCGGGAGACTGGCACTTGCACGTTTCGGTATTCCAAAGCCTAGACAAGCTTTGGGGACGGTTCAGGATGGACTTGTTCGCATCCCGTCTGAACACTCAACTACCGGAGTTTTACAGTTGGGGGCCGGACCCGGCGGCTGTGGCGACAGACGCGTTTCTCCAGGAATGGCCATCGGGATGCCTGTATGCGTTTCCCCCATTCAACATGATCGCCCGGACGATCTCGAAGTTGGTTCGTCACGATTGTTGCCTGGCGTTGGTCACTCCCCTGTGGAGATCCCGGCCTTGGTTCCCACGCCTGTTGGAATTGTCAATAGACTACCCCCGATTGATTCCGAGCTTCCCGGATCTACTTCTGGATCCGGACGGGAACTCGCACGGTCTGGTGCTCCTGCAGCAACTGCCTCTGGTAGCGTGGCTCCTTTCAGGGGAACCTGGACTGTCCCGGATGTTCCGAGGTCAACTCTCCTGCTCCTCGATAACGCCTGGGCTCCCGGTACAAGATCAGCCTACCGGGCCTCATGGAAATCATGGTCTAATTGGTGCATGGAACGGGCAGTGGATCCCATATCTGCCCCTCTCCATCTGATCCTGGAGTTCCTCACGTTGTTATTTGATGCGGGCAAGGCATACCGCACGATCAACCTTTTCCGCTCGGCGATTTCGGCCGGGCATAGTGGTCTGGATGGTTCACCAGTCGGCAGACATCCTTTTGTATGTCGTCTTCTCAAGGGTATCCGTCTCGCTCACCCTCCTAGATCCCGTTTCTCGGCCTTCTGGGACGTCAACATCATGTTACAGTTCCTCTCTTCATGGTACCCTAATCATGAACTGAGCCTCAAGCAATTGTCCTCCAAACTGGTGATGCTTCTCTGTTTGGTTTCGTGTAAAAGAGTGTCTGATGTTAGAGCCCTTGATTGGGACGCTATTGCTTTTACCCCGGAAGGTGTCGCTTTCAACATATCCAGAAGGACAAAATCGGCATTGTAACGGATCGCCTGGCACCCCGACTTGGTACCTCCGTTAATGGATGCTCCTAGCGCTTCCTGAGGACTCCAAGCACTCTGGCAGACACCACAATCACCGAATCCGAGAAACCTTTAAATTTCTCCCAAGCATATGAATGCTGTAGACCATTGAATAGGAATCATATGAATAGGCTTGTACTCCTAGCAGTCAACTGGAACAGCATGCAATAAATCCTTCCCCCCCAATAATGAGACGACACATCACTTTGAGGGTAAAACAGGAACTCTGGACTGGCTCATCCAGCCTGGCTTTTATTACATTAATCCACATACAGGCCACACCCAGGGGGAGGCATAAAATAACCAATCACATACATGGTTCAGCCCACACATCCCCTCCCCTCAGATAACATTAAACTCAATTATCCGGTACACTTTTTCAGCCAAATTCTGGATGTACCCCAAAACCCGGGGGTACACCTTTAAATCCAGCATCGCTGGATAGCCCTTATTCAGGGGGACAACATATCCAAAATTCAAGTAATTCGGATGAATGGTTCGTGAGATATGGGGTTCCAAAGATTTGACCGACCGCATGGGTAAAGTATCCGAAAACAGTTCCATGCATTTTGGCCCTGCGGTCGGTCACAAACAAGGGAATGAAAACAGGCGAATTGCCTGTGTTATAGAGCCTGGAGAGGGTTTGAATGAATTCCCTTGTTTATGGGGTTCTTTCTACCGAACGGCGGGTCATTCGGTAGTTTCCATACGAATTTCTGGAAGTATGGAGGTCTCAGCGGTGTTTGCCTAGTCAAGTGTCCGATTTTAGTTCCAGACACTCGACGGCAAAACACCGCTGTTCGGTAGTTTAAGATGGCCGCCGCCACGTGTTTGTTTCCCGAATGGCGGCCACCCAGAGGACAAAGAATACATTACACTGATTACCAATTACCCGTTTGCAACATTGTTGCAAACTGTAATTGGAGGCACACTTATTCCTGGGTGGTCTGGTTGTTCGGTAGTTTCACTCAATATAATAAATGGAGTGATTCTACCGAACAATCAGATGAATGCTGCATACATATCCCAGGTTAAACTTAATACACATATAATATTACAGGCAGTACACTAGAATATGTATCACAGTCTTAAAGGGACAGTAGTCCCAAAAGTCCCAATATGTCCATAGATGCTGTTAAAAGGGCCAGTAGCAGCAATATACAGTACAATATGCCCCAAATAACCCAGGGGCCATAGTCAGCAGGTAGGAGGCTAGCAAACAGGCTTCTCCAGGGCCCAGTGGCGAGGTTGGTTTCGCCACAGGCATCCAAATCGTTTGTGTATCCTAGGTTCCCAGAATGTCCGGCTCTATGCCCGGTTGACTGCTTGAAGGCTTATCTGGACGCTACCCAATCTATCCGCTCCTTGGACCTACATCCTTTATTCGTGTCTTTTAAAGCGCCTCACCGACCTGTGTCAACTCCGACTCTGGCGCGTTGGGTGCGCTGGCTTTTGTCTTCAGCGGGTATTGACACTTCGGTTTTTACGCCTCACTCTGTTCGGGGTGCCATGGCTTCAAAAGCGTCCGCGGTCGGCTGTCGACTGGAGGACATCATGCGTGCAGCGGACTGGTCTAGGGAATCAACCTTCCGCGACTTCTATTTCAGACCTATTGAACATATCGCATCTCAGGTGATAGCACAGCTTTAAACTTGCATAATAGGAGCCTCCGTGTCTTTAATAAAATTCCCAGATTTTACTATTAACATGACGTAAAGTCATGATTTTATTAAAGACACGGAGGCGAGTATTATTCCCTCCCACCCTCCCGAGGTGGGTTTTTGGGATGAGATGCTATTGGATTCTTCGGGTAAGTTCAATTCGGTCTGTCTTTTGTGGTGATTTACGCATGTCATTTATATGTTATATTAATGATTTTCATTATGTTTTTCAGATTCCAGTTTTTCTATGATTGGAGATATCGGCATTATGTTTTTGATTCAAGTTTTTCTCTCATTGAATTGCCTACAGTTTGTTTTGGTAAGTCTACAGTTTGGAGTTTGGATATTACCATATTTCTCTCTCTCTTTTAGCTTGACGTTATCGGTTGGTTACCGTTTACTGTTCTGGACAAGTTGGATTTCGTTCTTCTTACCTGATCTTCGGTTTTCGCAAGAAAGAGGGGGATTGTGGGAAACACAGGCCTTATATACTCACTTCCTCTGTTATGTGATTGGTTGCCTGTGTATCTATACTGTTTTTTCTTTCATTTTTACAATATTCATATTCCTCTATCTTTGCTGCTGAGGAAATAAAGAAAGAGTTATGCATAATACTCGGCTCCGTGTCTTTAATAAAATCATGACTTTACGTCATGTTAATAGTAAAATCTGGGAATTTTGTGAGCATCCACTTAAACCATTAAAAACTAAATGGAAGGATGGCACTAGGTGACTCCAGTCACTATAAACACTTCAATGAGATTAAGTAATTACAGTATCTGCTGTGTCCCTTTAAGATTGGACATTACAATCCTTCCTGTTAGTTAAAAAGATTTTGGTGTGAGCAGGCCATATTTCTGTATCACAATATTTGCAGAACAAAGTAAAGTGACAGTGTTTTCTAACTTCCTCATCCAATCCTGTCAAATAAGTATTTTATATGTAATTTTAAGGCAGGATTGCTCTTATTACAAGGTTTTGGATTAAGAATTAAAGCAAGAAGAAATACAATAAATGTAAAATGCAATTATAAACATGTAATACAATAATAGAAAGTAAAAGAACACTTTTTTTTTTTTTTTTTTTGAAAGGTCCCAGAAATCCTCTTCCGGCCTCACTTGCTTTGAACTGTAGTTAAAAGTGTAAGTGATGGCTTCAAATGGAGATGCACTGGTTTCAATGCTTCCCAAAGAAGCATCGCTGATTATTATTAGTATTATTCATAAAGCGCAAACAAATGTCGCAGTTCTGTACCATTGGTAGACTAACATACCCATAGTTGAAACCAGACAAGATGGACAAGATGGACGCACGGGAACAGAGGGGTTGAGGGCACACTTACATATTAGAGATAGTGGAGTATAGTGACACAAAAGGTAAGGGCATGGTAGAAAATTAGGTTGCTAGAATAGTATTCACTGTTACAGGAGAGGAACCGGGGTGTGGGAGGAAAAGTTATTAACAGTTTAATTGATATACTTTTGTGAAGATTTGAGTTTCCAATGATTTTTGAGGGATTGGAGATTGGGTGAAAGTCTAAGGAAGAAGGGAGGGAGTTCCACAAGAATGGTGCAGCCCTAGAGAAGTCTCAAAGGTGAGCATCAGTGGTGGGAGTACGAGCAGATGATAGACATAGGTTTTTGGCAGAGCATAGGTGCCGAGACGGGACATACTTGTGTATTAGGAGGGACATGTAGATTGTAGCAGCAATGTGTAGAGATTTGCAAATAAGGAACAGAATTCTGATGGGAAGCCAATGTAGGGACTGGCAGAGGGGAGATGTGGGCAGACAGGAAGGTGAGCCGTACTGCTGCATTTATTATAGACAGTAACGGAGCAAGTTGAAAACATGCAAGAACACAGAGAAGTGAGCACAGAGAAGGCGATAGAGGATAGCGGCATGGACCAGCACCATAGCCGCGTCTGCTGTTAAGTAGGGGCAGATATGCACTGTGTTTTTGAGATGGAAGTGGCAGGATTTGACAAACGACTGTACATGAGGGTTAAGGAGAGGTTGGAATCAAAGAGAACACCTAGGCAGCGACCCTGTAAGGTAGAGCTAATTGTAGTGCCGTTGACTTGGAGGGAGAAAGACGCAAAAGTAGCAACACTTGAGGAAGGAAAGACCAGAAGTTCTGTTTTGGACAGGGTAAGTTTAAAGAAGTGAGCAGCCATTCAGTTGGAAATAGCAGAGAGGCAGTCAGAGACACGAGTCAATAGGGGTGGTGAGAGATCAGGAGAGGAGAGATAGATTTGTGTATAGAAAAGATACTTAAAACTAAAGGAGCTGATGAGTTTACTAAGAGAGGCAATGTAGCTCAAGAACAGTAGAGCACCAACGATAGAGCCTTGAGGAACACCAACAGAAAGGTATTGGGGAGAAGAGGCAGAGCCAGAGAAAGAAACACTGAAAGAGAGCTGGGAGAGGTAGGAGGAGCACAAGGAGAGAGCAGTAAAACCGAGATTTCAGAGGATGAAAAGAAGCTATTGATGATCAACAGTGTCAAAAGCAGCAGAAAGGTCAGGGAGAATTAAGATAGAATAGTTACCATTGGATTTTGCAGTGAAAAGATCATTGAATACTTTAATCAGAGCTGCTTTGACATATTGACAAATGCGGAATCCAGACTGAAGTAGGTCAAGCAGAGAGTTGGATTTGAAGTAGTCTATCAATCTTGGATACACAACTATCTCAAGGATCTTGGAGGCAAACGGCAGTAGCGAGATAGGGCGGTAATTGGACGGGGAATTAAGGTCAAGGTAGGGCTATGTCAGAATCAGGGTTACGATGGATTGCATTGCTTGCCTCTCATGCTCAGTGTGTCCCAATGCATGTTACTGAGCAAGTTATCTGTAAAGATGAATTTTCAGTGGGCAGGTTGGAGCTACAATGAGTAGCTTCTTCTACGGCTGGAATAAAGGTGAGTTTAATAGATTTTTAACGCATTCAGTAAAACAGGTGGCCAGATAATCTAAATAACTTAAGGAATGTTACAATCTAAATATATATTTATATATTTATAGTATTTTATTTATATACATATATATATATATATATATATATATAAAATATATATATATATATATATATATATATATATATATATATATAAATATATTGTTTTTTCTTCAAATATTTTCCTTAAATTAAAGCTTCTAATAATGTACAATAAAAATTAGAACATGTGAATTAATTATGAGGTCTGGGAATTAAAAATGTTTCCTGCATGCATATTTGCTAAAATAATATATATCTTTTGGAGACATTTAATTAAAAACCTCTTACATAATTACAAAGCGTTAAGAAAAAGTTTCCAAATGACTAACATAAAAAGTTAGTTACAAAACAAATATACAGAAAGTTGAGCTGAAGAAAACAGTGTCTAGAAAACAGATGATTTAAAAATTCACAATTAAGGAATTATTAAATAAACAAACAGGAAATGTAGTGATCTAAGGTACTATAGTTACTCATTAAGACTCAAAACCCTAATAAACAAGTTAAAAAAAGTTTTGTCTGTAATCCAAATCTTTAACTGTGTGCCTGCTTCACATATATTCTGATATTCTAATACAATTTAATTCTAAAAAGGGGGATTTAGACCACTACACTAAAACACATTATAGCCTTTAATTGTATCTAATTGCTTTAGACAGATTAATTTGAAAATTACATTAAACTGCTGATAAATGTAAAATATGACAACTCAAAATATATATAATAGAGTCACTATATATTGAAAACAGAGCCCAGGCAATAATTGAAAATGAGAGAAATCTCAACGTGTCCTTTCTTTAAAAAAAATTTAAAAAATCATTTGCATTTTACGTTTGAGTTTCTATTTCTCATCTGATATAATTTAACTTTATCTTCTATCTGTGTCTGTGTTGATTGAATGTTTATTATCTCAGTGTAGTGTGCTCCTTGAGAAAAAAGTGGTTGAGTAGTGGAACTTGAAGAATTAGTTTTAGACTTAAAACATATCTCCGAAGCTAAAGTTAGAATGGCATGCATAGTCTGTGGTTTAAGTCTCTTAAAGGTCAAAATACCCTGTTATTTAGGAAGGTAATGCCCCAAGCATCAAAGGATAGAGATGAGGCAATGTAACCTATGAGACTTCTGAGTGATATACAACTGTGTGTTGGTGAAGGGGTATCTGCTAGGGAATTTAATCACGTACCATAAGGCAAAATTTTTTGCAAATTCATACTTTAAATGAGTCACTCCAATTCAAGATTTAAAATTTAAAATGTGAGGACTTCGCTTATATATGTGATCTCATGGTCTAAAACATGATGTTTGACATCTGCAGAACCATAATGTGCAGAGAAATAAAATTACATAATAATGTAGCCTGCAAGTTATATTCATAGAACGTTAGCATTTTGCTATTTGGCAATTTAGCCAACCTGTCGTTTGTGATTGATTGACACATTAAAACTAGACAGTGTCCTGCCATTTGATATTTAAAGGGAGGACTCTGGACAGAGCATAAATCTCTATCTTGGGATATAACGAAAACGTGGGAAATTTTTGGAAAGACAGATTTGGTGTTTTCATGTAGAGAATCTAGCTTTCTAAGTCCGAATGTAGGGTTTCCTATGTTTTGATGTAGGTCCTATTGTGTTTTCTTTTTAATTGTGTGTACACTGTGTATTGTTTGTTGTGATATTTATCTTATGTTTAATTGTTTATTCCTATTTTAAGTTTTATTAACATGTTATTGGCTTTAGCGAATCCACACTTTCCCTGAAAGTAATATTGATTCATCCCAGTCCTAAATTGTTAATTGTTTGGGTATATATAAAATATATATTGCTTACCAGGTTCGGGATATATGCCATAGATTGTAAGGAAATGGTGCATCGCAATGTAATAGGCTTATTAATCATCTGTAAAACAATATATTCAAAAACGCGCAAAAAAAATGTATAAAATACAAAACAATAAATTATAGTTTAAAAATAGATAGCTGCCAGACACATGAAAGGTTATTCCTCAAACCTATAAATAGAATGTTCGATCTAAAAAATGTCAGCGCTGTACAACAATCCCCAAAGAATTTATACATAGAGGGAGTACTTGGTAATGTAATAATTATTTTTGTGCAGAGTTCACTTTCCACCTCCACAGCAGTGGATAAAGGAGAACTGAGGTGGCCTTTATGTTTTCTGTGTGATTTCCCAATGTGGATTATACTTTGTATCCAGTACCAATAGTTACGTTCATGTACCTTAAAAGTATTCAGAGAAACGAATATAGTGTAAACAGTGGCGTAGCGTGGGTTGTCAGCACCCGGGGCAAGGCAAATAATTTGCGCCCCCTAACCCGTGGATTTTAGGGGATCTGTGTGCGTGGATCTGACAGGGGATCTGTGTGCGTGGAGGGAATCTGTGTGCGTGGAGGGAATCTGTGTGCGTGGAGGGGATCTGTGTGCGTGAAGGGGTTCTGTGTGCATGAAGGGGTTCTGTGTGCGTGAAGGGGTTCTGTGTGCGTGGGGGGGTTCTGTGTGCGTGGGGGTTCTGTGTGCGTGGATGGGTTCTGTGTGTGTGGAGGGGTGCTGTTTATGTGTGGAGGGGTTTTGTGTGCGTGGAGGGGTTTTGTGTGCGAAGGGGTTCTGTGTGTGTGGAGGGGTGCTGTTTATGTGTGGAGGGGTTCTGTGTGCATGGAGGGATTCTGTTTATGTGTGGAGGGGTTCTGTTTATGTGTGGAGGGGTTCTGTTTATGTGTGGAGGGGTTCTGTGTGTGTGAAGGGGTTCTGTGTGTGTGAAGGGTTTCTGTGTGTGGGGGGGTTCTATGTGCGTGGAGGAATTCTGTGTGCGTGGGGGGGTTCTGTGTGCATGGGGGGGTTCTGTGTGTGTGGGGGTTTCTGTGTGTGTGTGTGGGGGGGGGTTCTGTGTGTGTGGGGGTTCTGTGTGTGAGTGTATGGGGGTTCTGTGTGTGTGTGTGTGGGGGTTCTGTGTGTGTGGGGGGGGGCTTCCCCTCCTGCCAGTCACCCTGTAATTGCTGCCAGGGCTGGTGCACACTAGGCGGCCGCGCACCGGCCCCCTGGTGTGCCAGCCCACCGGGAAATTTCCCGGTGAGCCAGTCCGCGCCCCCCCAGATGTTGCGCCCGGTGCGGCTGGCCCCCCCTGCACCCCCTACGCTACGCCTCTGAGTGTAACACAGTTTATTAACATAGAATAAAACCTCAACCCCTAATAAAAACTCTTGCACAGTAAAAGAAAGTGGTTATGGATTCCCAATAGCCACAAAAGTCCAGTGTATGACAGATATGCAGTGTGTAAGTTAATTGTTACCACTCCGTTGGTGCAGCAATCGTCCATGGACATTCCGTGTGTCAGGCTGTCATCTGTGTTTGTGGCTACATTAGTAAGATTTGGTAAAACATGTACCTTCGGTCTGAATTAAAATTAAAATAGGGCACTTTACAATTCAAATCAGAACAGAAATGAAACTCAACCATGTTAAATCTACCAAAACATATGAACAATATATGCTTGAATTATTGTAAACGTTTTAAAACAAAACTCAACCATGTTAAATCTACCAAAACATATGAACAATACATGCTTGAATTATTGTAAACTTTTTAAAACAAATATCATCAAATTCTCAGATTTTCCTGTGCATCTTATTAATGCTTGAAATGTCTTTTATTTCTGACACATTGCCCCTTACAAAACACTGCTTGATTAAGGGTTTCACATTTCATGTATTTCTTGACATTTTCATTGACCAAAGGATTTCTCTAAATCTTGTATAATCTTGAGCTGAATGCATTATGACTAAATGTGTAATACTCATGTGTAATAGGCCCAATAAAGCTAGATAAGCCCAGAGTGGAGCTATGCATTGATCCTTCAGATAAATTATTAGAGGGAAAGAATCACAAGAGATAATTGAAGCTGAAAGAATTATATGTGCTCTGTATATCAACAGAGTCTTTCTAGACAAATTAAGATTAAGAATGAAAAATGATCAAAGTCTACAAAATAATAAAATCTTCTATAGCAGTGATATGTTTCCATATAGAATTAAAGAAACATTATAGAATGTGCACTAAAAGAGAAAATGTATTCAAACTTAACATAATTTTACAGTTTCCTGAAAAGCACAGGCCAAGCTGTACAATTGAGAAAAAGACAGTACAATATAAACAGAGCAAACAAAAGGAAGAGGGACCTGCTCGTGAGTGGAGATCTAGCCCTTGAAGATCTTTCATACAGAGAACTTTGCTAGATACATTCTGAAAGACATGACCAGCATGGGGGGGAGAGGGAACCAAGCCATACATACATAAGTATAAATGAGTTTTTTTGGGTAGGCTGGAAGCAGCTCCGCACTGTTTTAAAGACAGAATGGCTTGGCAAAACACATTCTGATCTCATTATAACATGATCCTTGCAACCTTTATAAACCTCTCCTTTTTGAAAATGTTATATTAAAGACCCAAAGGTCAATCAGACAGGGATACACTCCAACATTCCTTACATATAATGCAACTGAAAGCTTTGCACACTGTTATCATATGTGTGATCCTAAGATGTTACATACACAAGTTATATACAGTTTTGCAGTGTCTTGCGTATCAGTTTCTTACAAGAGGTGGAAATATTAAAATATCACAAGTGTATCATATATAAAAATAACATTTTCATATTACTAAATCATTTAGAAAGTTAGCGTTCATATTTGTTTGTGTGTAAAAAAATGCAAAAAACTAATTTGAACGCTAATTTTGGCCAATGTTTGTGACTAGGTGGCTACTAAAAAGACTGGACACCCCACAGAGGCCGACCACACGCAGCAAAAGAACAGAGCTCTGCACCCACCATAGATCGGAGTAATGGGCGGTAAGCGAGACTTTTACTACCCCAGGGGATCCACGGACGCCCACACTGACCCCCTGCCCAGGACTTAACCCGCATCACACACCACAACTACACCAAGAAATCCCCTACAGCGGTGAACCGTCCACATCGCCACAATCATATACTCTTACTTTATCATATCTTTTTATTTATATTTTTTTACACAAGCTGCCCTCTACAGTGTATAATATTTTTTCAATTTTTCGATAAAGAATGGGGAGCATTTCACTGTTTTTGTGGCTCCCTGGTTGAACATAAATCTTGATGGAATAGCCGTTATGTTGTGGACAGATAGCGTCTCCCCACTCTTAGAAGCGCGCACCCACCCCCAACGTCTGCACACGGAGGATTCCTCAGAGGCCGTCATTTTTTTTTTTTTCTAAAACGAATGGCTCCCTCCAAGATCTGAAAGAAGAACCTACTGGCTGGAAGGCTTTATGACCCCTGGAAGTCTGGAACACTTAACCCTTGTGTCACGTACTCAGGGGGCCACTCCTGACTCCTTTGGTACCCCACAGTGAGAACTCACGAAAAATTAACCAGGGTGCTTGTTACTTAACTTGTTATGATTAGCAGTAGTATCTGTGTAATCTGTATCTTCCGATTACCTGCCAACCTAGCAAAGAGAAACCGCTGGGCATCTAGTAATATTGATCTTAGAAAATGTATGTGATATATATCCACTTGACTGATATTAGGCATATTGTTTTATAGAGTGCAAGATTTCCTTAAAATTGTACTTATGCTTAGTTAGTGGGAACTAACTCAAATGATGCGATGGCGCATGCAATAAATACTTCCCTACATGACCAGCTGTTCCGATCACATAGTAAAGTACCATCGATGGAACTAGGTTCCTAAATAGTGAAAGGTGATGCACCTCGTCATATAGCAAATCTGGAGAGACCTGAGTGGCCATGTTATAATATTTTATAATTTGTACTGTTCTCTATAAGTTTATAATATTGGTGCAGTTTTGACAGCCTGGTAGACCGGCAATTCATGCTACGGCATGGCGGTCACCAAAACTCCTGCCATGCTTTGATGTTCTGTATTCCCTTTGGCTCGTAATGACGGCTGTTACTTTTAACTAGTCTTGAAAGCATACCCTTTTTGCCCCCTTAAGTATTTGACGCACCTGGGGAAACATGTATAAATCAGTCACCTCTGCGGGTCACTCGGGGGGACAGTCCCACCGTATCGATGATGTGCTCTGCACGCAGGCCCAATATATTTGAGTGACTCTTGCAACTTAGACAGGGCGCCAGACTGTAGGTCATACATTATACTTTATATATTTTACATTTTGCGGACTTGAGTTAAGGCAAAACAACTCCTTCCAATATCGTAAATGTACCTAGTCATGTCGAATAGATGGCCCTCATTAGCCTGATAGGTCTTATAACTGCAACTCCCCAAAAATACAATATTGCCACAAGAATAGAAAAACTAGATCTTCACATCATAATCTGTTCACGCTACTTGTATGCGATGTTAATCTTGTTAAATTTTATAATACTTTGAGTAATGCACTGTATTTGTTATACCATATCATCCTATGTTTATTGAACGGCCGGCTGTAGCTATTGTGGCACAGCTTGCCAGACTATACTTTCATGCACAAACAAAAAATAAAGAATTAAAAAAAAAAAAAAAAAAAAAAAGACTGGACATACCCTATTTGCAATACCTTGGGTTGTCTGTTTTTGCAAATGGTATGCCATCATGGGGGTAATTCTCATTCCTGTGCTACCATACGGTCTAAAAGGCAACATAACCAATCTGGCCAATTTCAATTTGGAAAAACTGAAATGCAAGCCTTACATTTGACTCTGTAACATTTGCAAACACCATAAAACCAGTAAAACGTGTCACATCAATGATACCGCTAGTGAAAGTGCCATTTGTGTGTGAAAAATGCAAAAAAAATGACACTTTCACTAATGATATCATAATTGTCATATGTTTTACTGTTTTTAAACACTAATATTTGTTTTCAGCGAAGTGTCCCAAGTAAAACAGTTACCCCCCATGTACAGGTTTTATGGTGTCTTGGAAAGTTACAGGGTTAAATATAGAACTTGCCAACCAAATTTTTTGGACTTTATGTCTGGGTTGCCAGGCGTCAATTTTTAAAGCATAGTTCCATACAGATGCACACAGATGCATCTGCCAAAAAAATCCTCCCTTGTGCTCCCTTTTCTCAGTCTTGGATTATTATTTGTGGAACAGGCTTTTATAATAGTCTTATGGACTGAAAACATAGCTAATGTTCTCGGAAGTGATGTACCGAACTGTTCGCTGGCGAATAGTTCCCGGCGAACATAGCATGTTCGCGTTCGCCAGCGCGGGCGAACACATGCGCCGTTCGATCCGCCCCCTATTCGTCATCATTGAGCAAACTTTGACCCTGTGCCTCACGGTCAGCAGACATATTCCAGCAAATTAGTAGCAGACCCTCCCTTCAAGACCCTCCCACCTCCCTCCCAGCATCCATTTTAGATTCATTCTGAAGCTGCATTTTTAGAGAGAGGAGGGAAAGTGTAGCTGCTGCTCATTAGATAGGGAAATTGATAGCTAGGCTAGGGTATTCAGTGTCCACTACAGTCCTGAAGGACTCATCTGATCTCTGCTGTAAGGACAGCACCCCAAAAAGCCCTTTTTAGGGCTAGAACATCAGTCTGCTTTTTTTTTCTGTGTAATGTAATTGCAGTTGCCTGCCTGCCAGCTTCTGTGTCAGGCTTACAGTGGATACTGGTCCCATTTGCCCAGTGCCACCACTCATATCTGGTGTCACAATAGCTTAAGCTTGACATTTAAAAATAACTTTTTTTTTCACTGTAATAGATTGAATAGCAGTTAGTTGCCTGCCAGCTTCTGTGTCAGGCTCACAGTGGATACTGTGCCCATTTGCCCAGTGCCACAACTCATATCTGGTGTCATAATAGCTTAAGCTTGACATTTAAAAAGATAATTTTTTTTTCACTGTAATAGATTGAATAGCAGTTAGTTGTCTGCCAGCTTCTGTGTCAGGCTCACAGTGGATACTGTGCCCACTTGCCCAGTGCCACGACTCATATCTGGTGTCACAATAGCTTAAGTTTGACATTTAAAAAGAGAAAACATTTTTTTTCACTGTAATAGATTGAATAGCAGTTAGTTGTCTGCAAGCGTCTGGGTGTCAGGCCTTCAGCGTGTACTCTGCCAACCTCTGCCAGTGTACTTTGCCACTCATATCTGGTGTCTCTATAGCGTGCCTTTACAAAGAAAAAAAGTTAAATTACCTAATTGACCACCGCTGCATAATTACCTAATTACGTAACCAGTTCAATGCATAATCCAAGTGGGGAGGTAAACACTTTATTAATTTGGCACAAAATATGTATCCTAAGATCCTTAAATGTTAAGTGTAGAAGATACATTTAAAACTGGTTCACTACTTGAACTAAATAGAGGGACCCTTTACCCTTATTATGGCACATAGTATAAGCCTTAAAGGCAAATGTGGTAAGTTACATTTTAAGATTTATTATTATTTTTGCTATTTATATAACACCAACTTATTTCGCAGTGCTTTACAAAATTACAAAAGGGAAATTTTACAATAAATGAAACAATTACAAACTGTTACAGGAGCATAGGTTGATGAGGACCCTGCTGTTCCGGCTTTGATCTTGTTGTAAAGGAACAAGATCAAAGCTGGATAAAATAACTCATATGATTGAAATCATGGTGATCATAGAGATCCTCACTTTAAAAGAATTAACCTATCCAGTTACAAATATCCCTATAAGAATATTGCAGTATACTGGATATGGGATAGAAATATCTAACTAGCACTAATAAAGGTGGTGGTACCATCGTTTTACAGGGAACAAGAGAATATTAAATATGACATTATACACATTTCAATAGTAATGAAAATCCTACAAGAAGACTGGCTTCATCAGGTTAGTACACATCCCCAAGTTTTCCTCGATCTCCCTAAATACATCTCCCTCAGGAGATGTGGTGCTGCAATCTCCTTGCGGCCTGCAAACTGTCCAGGATGGGCGTCCTAAGTGCAGCATGGTTGATGGTCCGCGTTTCGGCATGATTTGGCCTTCCTAGGCACGCACATGCTGGAAGGCACTCTCTTAAAGGGGCAGGGGTGGTACAAGGAGGGAGGTGTGTCAGGAGCCCAGGAATGATGTGGATGGGGCATATCCCTTCTCACATATACGGCTTGTCTGCTAGCCCTCTTTGCTCAGTTGTACTGTGCTTACTGTGGTGTTAACTTCAGTATTCCTCTGCTGCATTATTGACTACCTGGTATTTGAGCTTCCGCCAGTTTTCTTTAGTTTTTTTTTATCAGTTATGAACCTATGTTGCCCAGCCTGATCTGTGGCTATCCTGACTACATCTTTGCTTATTCCCTATCCTTGTTTTTATTGAGAGACTTTTCATAATTATACATATAACATTTTTAATTTTTTTTTATTCTTTATTTTAGTTGTGCATAAAAAATAATAAGCATAAACAATGTGCCACAATAGCACGCATTCAGGTAACATTTGTGGATCGTATTGGGCCTTGAGTGGAATGCACATTTTTATTTTTTACAGAGAAGTGTAGACTATATTAACAACTGTCAGACTGATATTTCTGCTATTAGTCTTGGCGGTAACTAGTAGTATATACTCTTTATGGTTTGTGCGGAGAGAAGAAGCATTGGCAAACAGTGCCGCTGGTAGATCACGCATTGTGGGTGGGTGCAGGGCCGGATTAACATAGGGGCTGATGGAGCTGCAGCTCCAGGCCCATGGAATAGGCCCATTGATTTAAAAAACAAAAAAAACAAAATTTCACACACACGCACGCACGCACACACAGACGCACGCGCGCGCACGCGCACACACACACTACTCTTAGGGATTCCACCTTTCTTTTATTTTATTGGAACAGACAGTATTTGAGGCTGCCTGGCTGGTGCCAATATTGCAGTGATACTGGCAATACAAATGCTGGTATTTTTCTCAGTATAAACAAGAGATTACTCTGCAATACCAGCACTGGCCAGTAGGGGTCACTGTATGTGGAGACAGGCAGGGATAGGAAGTTCCAGCATATCCCTCCCTGCCTATCTATACTCACTGATCTGCAGGGGTGCAGATACAGAGAGTCCAGACAGCAACACCCACCCTGCAGAGACAGCCTACAGCTCAGGGAAGTAAGGGATGGGGGAAAGGCTGCAAGGAGTGTCGGTCATTATACGGAGTTGTTGGTCTCTAGGGGGTGATGTCTCTTCTCCAGTCAGCCCCCCAAGCTCCCGAGGGGAGAACGGCACCGTCAGTCCCGACCAGTGTCCGAACGCTGTGCCAGAGACGTGTGTCCAGTGTCAATGTCTGGGAAACCAGGGGACTATCTGTAGGTACTCGTGGAAAGAAGGGGGTGTGGTCATTGGTCATGGTCCCTCGTCCCTTTCCCCTGTCCACGTAAATGCTACTCCTAGGCCTGTCCGGTGAGGGAGGTCATACATGGAGTTTTAAAATAACAATAGAGTAGTGAGGCGTGACTAGAGAACATCAAAAGCAAACATAAAACATAAAGTACCATAAAAAGGTTGATTAGAGTTTTTAGACTTTAGCTGTTGGAGTGGGCACCAGTCCTGGTGGATTGGCATCAGCCGGGCTCAGCCGGGTGTCCGTGGCTAATCAGGTGCTTACCGCCACGTAGGCATCTGGCCTCGTTTCCCGGGGCACAAAAGGGAGTACTGTATCCGGATTCCATGTGTGGGCTGCCGGGGCTGCGGTGGGCAGTGTGGCAGATTTCAGGGCGTCCTTAGACAGTCCCAAGGTTGGCAACAGGTTTCTCACTTCCTGTAAGTCCCGAACAGGGTGTGTTGCGTTGCCATGTTGGTCCTCTAGGGTGTGTTGCAATCTCCACCGGTACAGGATGCCTTTGTCTCGGAGCAGGGTTGTAAAGGCCTGTAGTGATCTTCTCCAGGCCACGGTGTATCCAGATAGGTCTGTGTAGAAAGAGAGTTGCATTCCTTCAAAGGCATAGGGTGAGTGGTTCCGGACAGCTCCCATAACCGCTGATCTGTCTTTGCTGCTCTGGAATTTCACCAGGAGGTCCCGTGGTGCTGAACTCGGTGCTTTCATCGACTTTTGCAAGCGGAACATCCCTTCCAGACCCACCTGTTTTGCCTGCCTGGGTGGCAGTAGTGCTGCGAGGAGGCGCCTTATCAGGTGCGGTGTCTCGGTCTCCGGGGTCTCGTCCGGTATTCCTCTTATCTTGAGGTTTAGGTTGCGCCTGTGGTCCTCTGCCACTGCCATTTTTTGATCCGTTTTGGCTTGGTGTGCCTGTAGGTCCATGACAGCCCTCTGGAGTTGGGTATTTTTGTGGGTATCGCTTTCCAGGACCTCCATGCGGTTCGTTAGGCCTCGGACCTCTTGTCGGATTTGGGCCATATCGGCCTGTATGTTCCATCTGAGTTCTGCAAGGAGCCCTCTCATTATTGCCGTAGTTACCGGGGCAGCTCCACTGTATTTCCCTCTGTTAGTCCCATGCAATAATCCACTCCGGGCCTGGCGCCACAGGTCACTGATATTCATGCCCATATGCGGTTTTTCGGATTTTTGTTTTTAATTTTTCTTCCCCAGGGCTTGGGGTGTTTCGCCAATGGTTTGGGGTGGTGTAAACCCAATTTTGCGGCTATTAAGTCGTTTGTGGGCTCGGAGCTTCAGTAACATGCAGCCGCTCGGTTAAGTGGCTTGGCTCCGCCCCCATACATATAACATTTAATCTGACATAACAATGTGTTGTCTTTCTCATAATTAATATAATGTTGATACATATACAAGTTTAGAGACAACAGGTATCAATTTTATCACATATAAGATTTTTGTCTCCTTTCGCTAAACCTTACAGAACAATTAAGCCCCATAAGGAGCTCCCTGAGGTGTGGAGATGCTTAATGCTCTGGCATGACAAGTGTCTAATACTCTAACACAAACGGTATAAAAACTACAAACAAAGGCTGTGGTTTATCACAACCACCTGTAGTGGCACACCAAGTTCCTCTCCCAGAGGATCATGCCATAGCTACAAAACCTCAGGTTCCATTACTGAAATGATTGGCAGGGGATAGGTCCAGATACTGTTTGCTCATTAAATCACGTGAACTTATGTTTGATCTGAAACCCCAAACCTATCATTCAGATGAAATCAAAGTTTATACTTTTATTTTACTACTCTCTTGCTACCCTCAAAAATTTACTTATTTTGAATTGATAAAGATATTAAATTCCAATACATTCTTAATTGATAAACATAACCTTATGAAAAACATCAATGAGTTGATTAAATGAATGTAGATTTAGGCCACTGGGAGCCTGAGTTTGTAAGTTAAAAATCCAGTACATTTTTATTTTTAACAGACTTTTATATAAATTTCCTCCTTTTGCTCCAAGTCTGCCTTTCTCAATGCACATAAAGGGGAAAAAGGATACATCTCCTTTTACACACTTTCAAATGTGGGTAGACACTGGTTCTTTGTTTTGCTGTTTTAGATTTTACACTACAGATATGTTCTGCTATTCTGATTTTTCGTTTCTGCTTTGTTTGTCCCACATACTGTTTTACCACAGGTCAGCAGATATATTACCCCTTCTGTAGAATAATTAATACAATCTCAAAATTCATATTCTATACTGTTGACGTGAAATGCTTACTTCTGTTAACTAATTTTCACACATTGCATTCCTCACACTACTTCGTAATCTAGACTCACATAGGGGTCTGTAAAAATTGTCTAAACTCAAAATTGAAAGATGTTTTTGGGCAATTTTACAATTTTATTATATTGATTGCTATATCCTGTGCACAAAATAGGTAAAGTCAGGCCCTCTTTTCTATTAGAATATTCCCTTTTCCCCACCTCCCCGATACTTTGCTTACTGTATTTAATATGGATGAATGGGATATTTTAGCAGATTTTCAGACACTGATTTAATCAACTCATTGGTGTTTTTCACAAGATTATGTTTATCAATTTATTATATATTGGTGTTCAATGTTCTTATCAATTAAAAATAAGTTTACATAGTTATATTCTGCTATTGTCTATCATGTTTCCCAATGTGTATACATACAATGTAACACGAAATTTTGGTGTGCTGTCAATATTGCCAAAGCTATTGCAGTTACCCCGATCCTACATTACATAAAATCATGGTTACGTCAACATTTAAAACTTGCTAGTGAGAGCCATCACTCCTGTTTTGTTTTTCCTTTTTCTTTTAAGTTGCTCATTTTCATCTAGTGTATAGGACTGAGATTCATTTTTATTTATGGTTTTGTTTCAAATTTATTTCACTATACATTGAATTTATTTAAGTTTGAATTTGGAATATTTATTATTTTGTATATTATAAATGTTTAAAACCTGTTCAAACCTGTTTCAGTTCTAATGAATTCATGCTAATTAATATTAATTGCTACATTTTATTGTTTTCTTTATATCATTTGTTATCAATGACATTTTTGTAGTTTCATCTTAGAAATACGAACTAGTATTGCTTGCTTTTAAGCATGACATTTTATTTCAGTGATCGTAGTTGCATCCATAAACATAGTGTCAAACATCAGAGTACATATGCTGCTTCTGCTATTTTGGGTATGTGTCAATTTTATGGCACATTTACACAATTATAACTCAGTTTATTTCTTGAAAATCCAATAGCATATGTGTATCATATTAGTATATGTTCCAATCTTCTTATAGGACTTTCATTACTATTGAAAAAAATTTAATGCCATGTTTAAAGGTACACTATAGTCACCAGAACAACTACAGCTTATTGAATTTCTTCTGGTGTGTAGAATCATTACCTTTTTTTCAGAGAAAATGCAGTGTTTACATTACAGTCTAGTGATAACTTCACTGGCCACTCTTTAGATAGCTGTTAGAGATCCTTCCTAGGTCATGGCTGCCTAAATTGCATCCAAACATTCAGTATCTCCTCCCTTTGCTTGCAGACACTGAACTTTCCTCATAGAGATTCATTGATTCAATTCATCTCTATGAGGAGATGCTGATTGGCCAGGGCTGTGTTTGAATCATGCTGGCTCTGCCTCTGAGTCAGTCTCAGCCAATCCTATGGGGAAGCATTGTGATTGGATCAGGCCACCACTTCTGATGATGTCAGCAGACAGCTTGTTTTATATGAGTCTAACAGCATGCAGAGTTACAGCTTCTGGCTTGAATACAGTAAGATTTGTACTATATTTATGGAGGCATGAGGGGTTAGATGATGGTTTTAACACTATAGGGTGAGAAATATATGTTTGTGTTCCTGACCCTATAGTGATCATTTAACCCCTTAAGGACTCATGACATGTGTGACATGTCATGATTCCCTTTTATTCCAGAAGTTTGGTCCTTAAGGGGTTAATCTTTTTCTTGTTCCCTATAAATAGATGGCACTTCACAACTTTATTGGGACTTGTTAAATATAAGACATTTCTTTTCTACATCCAGTATACTGCAAGGTTCTTAAAATATTTCTAACTGGAAGGGTTAATTCTTTGAAAATGTGGTTCTCTGTGATCATCGTGATTTTAATTATATGAGGAATTTTGTCCAGCTTTGAACTTGTTTCTTTACATCTTAACACGTAACTTTGGTTTTCAGTGTAGGGAGTAGGCTTCCCACATTCGCCTTTAAGACATATCGTTGTGTGTAAAAGCAATAAAGAATGCATTCCTACGATTGGTTCAAGTGGTGAACTGGTTTTAAGTTTATCTCGTACACTTAACATGTCCTTTTACAATGTAAGTTTTTCAACAATTACAATTTTCTACTCCTTACCTTCTAATGAAATGTTTACATACCTTAGAATAAAGAACTACTTGTCTACTAAACAAATTATCAAACAAAATAAAACTACAGAATTCTTAGGTATTCAAAAGATTTCAAAGATGGTATCTCATTTATTGAACTTTTTGTGTTATTTTGAAACCTTTGTTAAAGAAGGTCCCCTGACTAGGTAGGAATCTGATGTAAAAAAAAAAAAAAAAATCTAATTCTAGAATGGAGACAAAGTATAAAATTGGCAAAACAAAGTATTCACTGTATAACTTTGATAGAACTACATTATAAAATATATAGGTGGTACATAATACCATCTAATCTACATAAGATTAATAAAATCCATTTCGACCGATGTTGAAGAAGTAACAATGGTAAATCCCCTCACTACCACATAAAGTGGAAATGCAAAGAATTAGATGATCTTAAATTAAAATTGTATGCACTTTTGAAAACACCATTTGGACACTATCTCTGTTTGACCCCTCAGCTACTCTTCTTTCATATTGGTGTACCTAAATGGGAAAAATCATTACTGCATTTATTGGTACACATTGTGCTTGCTTTAACAAACTGTGTAAAGGAAAAAAGGATGCTAAGTAATGAATTAGATATATATTTGAAGACATGGGCCACTTGGGAATCTTCTCCCTTTGTAAGAAAAAAACTGTAGAATTTATTATTAGACCCTTCCTCCAATAATATTCTGTTAATAACAGTTTAACAGTTTAAAGCCTCCTCTTTTTGCTCCCCTTGCGTCTGGATGAATGGTGCATGAAAGTACCTTGATTGTTTGTTTTTGATTTTATTAACTCTAACATATATTATCATGTGTATTTTTGTAATATTGATAATGTAAATTTTATTGTGTAACACTAAAAATGTAATAAAGGCATAACTTGTAATATTGATGATGTCAATTTTATTGTGTTACACAACATTTTTAAATACATTTATAAGTATTAAACAGTTTCCCGTATTTTTATTCATTTTGAGCCAAATAAATAAATATTAAAGTGTTCATCCCCCTGCTTGGACTATGCAGTGAGCTGGTTATCTGTGGGAATAGTGGGCAATTTGGTGATTTAGGATGGTGATAAGGGTATTCTATATTTCCCCCACCCATTCCTAATTCTTTTTTAAGCACAATTTTGTGTTTGCTTTTGTTGCTTAAGAAGCGCTGTTTTATATTTACAAACAAAAAACAAAAAAAAAGAAGCGCTGTTTGGCAGACAAAAAACGCTTCCAGGTCACGTTTAATTTTGTTTTGTGGTGTCCTACCTCCCTTATTTTTTCATTGTTTTTGGACCTATTTTTCCTCACACATATAGTTATGTTGATTTTTTTCTGCCATGTAAGATTTTTGATAATGATAATGATAATGAAAATGATAATCATTTTCAAGGAATAGTTCCTGCTTATCTTCCTGGGAACGACGGTGTATTTTATGGAACCATGCTCACCGGCACTGATGTAACCATAAGTTGTTAATAGTGAATACTTTCTTTATATTTTTATCTTTATATTTTTTATTTATTTAAAAGTTTATCTCACTGGGGAAGCAGCATTTTATCTGTCTTATTTAGTACATCTGTGCCTCAGAGACTCTTACCCCCTAAGGCTACTCATCACATGCTTCATCTAGTGACCTTCATCTTTATAGAACTGGTAGTCTCCTGTCTACCTGAGCTGTAAAAAACAAGCATGCAATGAATGAATGAGTTTTAAGGGTAATCCAGACGTGGACCCCTTGCTCATGGTGCCCAAAGAGATATCAGCTATGCCTCACTGATGATGCCTAACAAGGCTGAAACGATCATCTGGGGTTGCTGTGTCTCTCATGCAGAGGGAACTTGCTGGCATTTCGGATTTGGACTGCCCATATGGGTGGGACCAGTCTGATATGTTTCAGAGAGGTTCTCTCTGTAATGGCACAAGATGAGCTAAAACCCGCTTGAGATCTGAGCGTGGACCCACCGAAGGGCAGGCTATTTCAGCTGCTGCCCGTTCTCAGTATTCTCTTGCGCCCCATTTTTTGCTCTCTGTTAGTGAAACATCACCAAAGGCCCACAAACTAATAAAGAAAATGTTGTATTTGTCATAGATTAAGTGCAACCTAGTTTTTAAATGTCAGAAATCTAAATACATAGTGGATTTTATCAAAAGAGAGCAAAAACAAAAAAGGTAGATATCTCTTACAGCTCAATATCCACTGTCTAGAACTTAAGCAAAACCTGTACGATCAATTAAATTTGTCCAAAACAGACAACAAAAGGATGCAAATGAACCCCTAAAAGGCATTATAAAGAAAATGAAAAAAATCAGCACAAAATCATGCCATGAAGTAATGAATACAATAACATAATTAGCACAGAAACACACAAAAAAATGCTATTGCACATGCACATACCGGAGCAAGTGCAACTTGAAAACTACCCAAAACTTTGTCCACACATGGGCCAAGTACAAATTGATTCAAGAGACCAGGAGGCATTCTCACACATTTCTGAGATCAGTGAGTTGAAATTCATAAAATAAGTAAGTGGAAAGCCATAAAATTTGTAACACACTGTATCTAATGCCATTGATTGAGGCACGAGGGATCAAAGCATTGGTTTAGGAACTGGGAAGGGTTGAGAGGGACAAATCACTATATGGAAATCTGGAGTCGCTTTTAAAATCATATGTTTCACTCTTTAATAAAGATAAGAGAAAAAACACATGTACTAACAGACTTCTTAGTGATAACATGTAATTTTGTCTGAAGAAAACAACATAAATCTGTATGCTCCATGCTCCTGTCCTTTAGATACTGACAGACATACATGCATATATACAGACATCCATTGTAGCGGAGAGGTAGTATAATCCACAAGGTCTCCGCTGGTAGACAGGAAAAGCAGGTAATAATCCACATAGGCAGGTACAGCATACAATAATCCCGGTAGCGTTATAAGAATCCTTCCCTCCCAAGAACTAGACGAAACATAGGCTGGGAGTCAACTGAGGTCTTTATTCACAGGTCACAGTATTTATGGGATTCCCCATGCAAGGGGTTTCCCTACAGACATTCCAGGGGTTGTACAGTAGGGGACTACATGGGGAACTTAACAACCTGGACATTTCTCCCATCATACACCGCTGCACGAGAGGGACACTCCCACTAGAATATACAGTTAAGTGGATTATCCCCTCGTGCAGCAGAACCAATATTCTATATAAAAATGCATAACTTTCACAATATTCGTTAGATTTGAATGAATGGACGTTCGGTAGGTAGCTGGGGTCTGAGTGCACATTTCGTGAAAGTACCGCTCAGATCCCAGCTTAAATAACCGAATGCCGCACGAAACACATATTATTTCTAAGTTACATTCAAACTACCGATTGACCATAAAGAAACACATTACCAAAAGACCGGGGCTCCCGAACGGCTTGGAAGTCCAGCGGTATTCGTGCCGCCGAGTAGCCGATTTTAGTTCCAGGCGCTCGACGACCAAATACCGCTGGGCTAACAAAGGATCCAAGATGGCCGACCGCCACGTGGTCGGCAGTCGAACGACGGCCAACCTAAATCCTCTTAATTACCGATTGCAACAATGTTGCAATCCTTAATGGGAGCCACACGACCTCCTGTGTGTGGTCTCCATTCAGTAGTTTGTTCGTTTCATGAACAGTGTTGAAATTCACTGTTCGTGAAACAATTACATGAATGCTGGCGGTTTTCATGCCGTCAGCATACGAACGCTGTAGATCACCAGAACCCTGTTATACATAATACACATACGCTTGGTTCTTTAAAGTGGTATACACATATGTAATAACATGAGACATACAGGAATAACAATATACAGTGGCTGTGTTTGCCACATCCATACACACATAATGATATGCAGACATACATTCATACTGACATACAAACATACATATATGCATACATAGACATACATACAGACAGACATACATACATGCATTCAGACAGACAGACAGACATACATGCATACAGACAGACAGACATACAGATATGCATACATACAGACATACATACACATACATACATACAGACATACATACACAGACATACAGACATACATACACAGACATACAGACATACATACACAGACAGACATACTTACATACATAAACAAAAAGGGAAAGAATTCAGCGCTAATTAACACACAATAAGTAGAGGTAGGCAGCAACCCAAACGAAGAAAAATCCCTCAAGTCCTCCAGTGGATAAACCCAGATAGAGAAAAGAAGAAGCCACTTATAGTGAAACGTGTTTATGGTTACTTACTCTTGTATTTTACTGTGTATTTTAGATCAATAAAAGTTTTTTTTGGCTACGTTACCGTACCAATCCTATTTTTATTGCATTATCTATGCACTTTAAACTTTTTTTAAACTTTATTACTTATTCCTGGCATTTTAAATCGTTCCTGGTCACTTTTATTTCCACTGCCAATTTTACTGTTCCAGTACTCCAAGAAATCCTAGGTGGGGATCATACCACCAACGCCTATTCATAGAGCAGTACCTCTGCTCTATCTTTGTGAGTATTATTTTACCTTCTATTTTACTCTCTTATCCTTTGGATTACCAGACGGTGCTGACGGACGTACTGCCGCTACATATCCCATAAGCGGAGATTATACTGCTGTATGCTATCCACACCAGAGCTGGCCATAGCTCCCTCAAATGTGAGTTCTTTATCTTTCTCTATCAACTGCACATTGAACCCCATCACAATTGAGAGCACTATTGTTGCTTTCTATTTTCTTTCCCGAGTTTTGGACGGTGCTGACGGAGACCCTAAATATCCCATAAGCGGGGATTATACCGCTGTACGCGATTCACACCAGAGCTGGCCATAGCTCTCCCGAATGTGAGTTCTCTACTTCTGTTATTTATTGCACCTTGAATTTGACATACTGCACCATTGGTCGCCTCTACCTCTTTTGTATTTTCATATACTGAACGGTCAACACCAGACGCACCTACCTCCACCAAGAAACGTAATCAAGTATTCCCGACTATCTACTGGTATCCTAGCGATATTTTACTTGACTACTTTCCTCCATTTGGTGCAGCCCTTATATATATTTTTTTCTCTATACATACATACATACATACATACAAATACATACAGACAGACATACACATGCATACAGACAGACATACAGACATACATACAGACAGACATAGACATACATACAGACAGGCATACATACATACACATACATACAGACATACATACACAGACATACATACAGACAGACATACAGACATACATGCATGCATACATACATACATACACATACATACAGACAGACATACAGACAGACATAGACATACAGACATACAAACAGACATAGACATACAGACATACATACATACATACATGCATACAGACACACACACATAGCTCAGTTTCCACCCACCCACCTGTCTCTTACCTTTTCTTTGCAGGAGGGTGGCTGGGGATGATGGGAGTTGGTGTGGCTCCCTCTTCACTGCCTGGCTCTCTCTCTTCACTGGCGCGCGCGCTCCTCCCGCGCGGAGTGAGCTGGGAGGAAGTTTTTTTTTTTAAAGGGGCCCGGTTGCGCTATACCACGGCCACAGTGCTGACCGGGCCTCTGAAGACATAGGGCCCATCGGGTGGCCCTAAGTGTGTGGGGCCCCTAGCTCAGCTCAGGGTCTGGACCCCAGGGGCCCGCCTCCAAATACCGCCCACTGGGTCCGCCTCCAAATACCGCCCACAGGAATACACACACAGACACAAACACACACACTGATACAAAAGGACACAGATACATACTAACAGACACACATACTGAAAGGCAATTTTAGGTTGGTCTAATATTTACATTGAAGAATACTTGGCTGATAAAACAGTCCCTAGCAGAGCATTTGGCACCTGGGGCAGATTCATCCACCCTCCTTTAGTACGCCACTGCTCCCTAGCACTGCATTATGATTGGTCCATGATTGTGGTCACAGGATTGGTCAGAAAACACTCACTGCTTTACTGTTGTTGGTGGCAGTTTGGTGCACGTCTGATACCAAATGAAGAAATGGAATCGAATGGAAATTCTGAACTGAAATGTCCGTTCATTTGGTCATTCGACATTGATTTTGCATTCATCATCATGTATCTTAAAGCATTCAAACATACAAGCATGTTCAAGATGTTCGTTTTTTTTTCAAAGCAAACATAAGAAACATATAAAGCAAATTAACCAGTGGAAACACTAATTAGAAGACAGGGAGCTGGTATATAGGATGTATATAAAATAAAGATTATAAAATTAATGTTAATCAATAAATGAAAATCAATACATAAAATAAAAGATATGAATGTTAAAAAAATACAAATATCAAATCAGCATTACAGGATCCAGTCAAAAATAAATAAAAAGTTCTTTCAGTTTTGTGTCGATTAAAGAAAACATTGTGGCAAACCGTGCTAAATGCTACAAAGTAGAAATTACTCAATCCAAGCACACTTTGCTGAATATTATAGTACTCTGCAAGGAAAAGTAAATAAGGATACATAAGTATCCAGAATGTGGGGGTACAGTTTAAACTATAGGGTAGGCAGTGAAAAGAAACATCAGTCTAAAAATGAGTATCTGGAAAATATAAAATAAAAACACCATAGTGCTCCCTGTATAATCAATATACTTTATTGTAAAATGATTAAAAACACTCACAATAGTCCAGATCATGTCACCCATCAGGTATCGCAGTTCCTACAAAGATCCTGCCACAGATTGTTTATATCTGCAACAGCTTTGCTCAGAAGGTGCACTTAAAGCGGCACTGTCATGCCGAACTTACCTTTCCTCAATCTCTTCCTCTTCTCCCCCTCTCTCAGGATCTGTTATTCTTTTCTTCCTGTCTTCTTTAGTTTTCTTTAACCCCTTCCCGCTGTTTCGACATTCTATGCCGTCGCGCTTTAAGTGGGCTTTAAAGCCGTTGCGACGGCATAGAACGTCGTAACGGCTTTGAGCCCTGGAGCACCCGGGATACTTACCCTTCCGGCGCTCCGCTTCGGGAGGACTGCCTCACAGCCCAGGCAGCCACCCCACGGTATAAGAAGCCCCGGGGGCCATGTGATCGCTCTCAAAGAGCGATCACATGGCCCCCTATAGCTGGCTATGGATCTGCCAGGAGGGGGACTGTCTGAAATATCAGACAGTCCCCCTGCTGGTAGGTAGTGTAAAAAAAAAAATATTAGACAGGTTATAAAATAAAATAAATATATTTATAAATATATAATATATGTATATATATTATATGTATAATATATATACATATTATATATATTTAACGTCATACATAGTGTATTTTAATACTAATGTAAGTACATATATTAGTATTAAAATACACTTAGAATGACGTTACATATATATAATATACATATATTATATATATATATATATAATAGATATATATATACATATATTATATATATATATAAATACGTATAATTACAATAATAAATAAATAAAATAATACAATTAATAAATAAAATATTGAAACAAAATTTAATATAAATTATATATACATAAGTAATTTCATTCTAACTGTATTTTGTTATTAATATATATATATATATTGGTAACAAAATACACTTAGAATGACATTCTATATATATCTATATATAAAATGCAAATAACCGCAAATATATATATATATATATATATATATATATATATATATATAGATAAATACATATAATTACATAAAAGATTACATCAGTATACACGTAGAATTTAAGTACCTATAAATGCATATATATTAAAATTCTACGTGTATATTTAAGTAATCTTTTAACATAATTAGGTGATTTAATTAATTAAAATGTGATTGACATACCTGATAACACAGGGAGAAAGTGCAGAGAATTAATTTCGCAAGCACTATATTTGACCCTGTAACTCTCCAAGACACCATAAAACCTGTACATAGGGGGTACTGTTTTACTCGGGAGACTTCGCTGAACTCAAATATTAGTGTTTCAAACTGGTAAATTGTATTACAACGATGATATTTTAAGTAAAAGTGAAGTTTTTTGCATTTTTTACAAACGAACGGCACTTTTATGGACTATATTATTGTTGTAATATGTTTTACTGTTTTAAAACACTAATATTTGTGTTTAGTGAAGTCTCCCGAGAATAACAGTACCCCCCATGTACAGGTTTCATGGTGTTTTGGAAAGTTAGAGAGTCACACGTGTAGCGCATGCTGATGGGGCCCATTGGGTGGCCCACTCACTTAGGGCCAACCCATGGGCCCTGTATCTTCAGGGGCCCGGTCAGCGCTGCGGCCGTGCAATAGCGCGACCGGGCCCCTTAAAAAAAAATCCCAACCGCAAAGTACTGCTGGGAGGAAGTGGCCGTCACTTCCTCCCAGCTCCCTCCCCTCCCCTCCCCTCAGCACCGCGCGGGAGGCAAGAAGGACAGGCCTGCAGCCCGCAGGAGCCACGCCGACTCCCATCAGCCACAGCCTTCCACCTGCAAAAAAAGGTAAGAAAAATTAGCTGTATTTGTGTATGTATGTCTGTGTGTATGTCAGAATGTCTGTATGTATGTTAGAATGTCTGTGTGTATGTCAGAATGTCTGTATGTATGTTAGAATGTCTGTGTGTATGTTAGAATGTCTGTATGTATGTATGTTAGAATGTCTGTATGTATGTTAGAATGTCTGTATGTATGTTAGAATGTCTGTATGTATGTTAGAATGTCTGTATGTATGTTAGAATGTATGTGTGTATGTTAGAATGTCTGTATGTATGTTAGAATGTCTGTGTGTATGTTAGAATGTCTGTATGTATGTTAGAATGTCTGTGTGTATATTAGAATGTCTGTATGTATGTTAGAATGTCTGTGTGTATGTTAGAATGTCTGTGTGTATGTCAGAATGTCTGTGACTGTCTGTGTGTGTATGTCAGTATGTCAGTATGTCTATATGTATGTATGCCAGTATGAATTAATGTATGTCTGTGTGTATGTATGTGATGTCGGTGTATGTGTGTGTAAGTCCTCATACATGTGTGTCTGTATGTATGTTAGTATGTGTCTATCTGTCACTATGTATGCCTGTGTGTCTGTATATGTGTGTATGTCTCAGTATGTGTGTGTCAGTAGGTATGCCTATATGCGTGTATTTCTGTTTCAGTATGTGTGTCTGTTAGTATGTATTTGTGTGTGTGTGTGTGTGTCTGTGTCCTTTTGTATCAGTGTGTGTTTTTGTGTCTGTGTGTATTCCTGTGGGCGGGATTTGGAGGCGGACCCTGTGGGCGGGATTGATGGCGGGCCCCAGGGGGCCCAGACCCTGAGCTGAGTTAGGGGCCCCAAAATTTCTGGTGGCGGCCCTGTTCACAGCTAAAATGTCAGACGGAAATACAAATTAAAAAAAAATTCTTATTTTCTCACATTTGTTTTTAAATTTTATTCATAATGAATTATGTTCCATATATGAATAGTTAATGATAAATTACAGCCCTGTTTCTCCTGAACAAAATGATATATAATAAGCATAGGCGTGCGCACGGGGTGTGCCGGGTGTGCCTGGGCACACCCTAATCCCCGTGGCACGCCTATGTATTGAGTCCTGCAGGCACTCAGCTCCCCCTTCCTCACCCTATGTTCCCCCTGTCATGGGGGGGGGGGGGGGGCAGGTGATGAAGGACCCCCACCCCCCGGTCAGGTGCCGGTCTCCACTCAGCCGCGGCGAGGGAGCTGTGTGCTCTCTGCTTCCTCTCGCCGCGCGCTGTTTGCTGATGCTGGGAGCCGGAATATGACGTCATATTCCGGCTCCCAGCTACAGCAGACAGCCCGCATGGTGAGAGGAAGCAGAGAGCACACAGCTCCCTCGCCGCGGCTGAGTGGAGACCGGCGCCTGACCGACCCACTGGACCCCAGGGACAAGTCCACCAGCACTCCAGGTAGGGAGGCTGGGTGGACATTTTTTTATTAAAAAATACTAATTTGTATGTATGTGTCTGTGAGTGATTGTGCCTGTGAATGTATGTATGTGTGTGTGTGTGTCTGTGTGTATGTATCTGTGAGTGATTGTGTCTGTGAATGTATGTATGTGTGTGTGTGTGTCTGTGTGTATATGTCTGTGAGTGAGTGTGTCTGTGAATGTGTGTGTGTCTGTGTGTATGTGTCTGTGAGTGAATGTGTGTATGTGTCTGTGTGTCTGTGAGTGAGTGTGTCTTTGAATGTATGTATGTGTGTGTGTCTGTGTGTGTGTGTCTGTGAGTGAGTGTGTCTGTGAATGTATGTATGTGTGTCTGTGAATGTAGGTGTGTATCTGAGAGTGTGTGTGTCTGAATGTGTGTGTGTGTCTGTGAGTGTGTGTGTGTAGGTGTGTGGGTGTCTATGAATGTGTGTGTGCACGCGTATATATGTGTTCTGTGTATGTGTCAGTCTGTGTGTGCACATATATATATATATATATATATATATATATATATACATACACACACACACACACACACGTGTATATTATTTTTTTTGGGAGGTGGGAAAAGAGTTCCCACACTTTATTCCCCAGGACTTCACCGGAGATCTCCAGATCTCCCCTGTCGGCTCACGCAGAGTCGGCGCTATCTGAGTGCCGGCTCTGCTCTAAGCCTCCAAGGGCTGGCGGGGAGATCAAAGATCTACCTCACCAGCCCACAGCAACATGGAGGGAGGAAGTAGAGGACCCGGGGAGCTCTAGACAGCAGCTCCGCCAGGTTCCTCTCACGAGATCTGAGCATTGCCACAGCAACACTCAGATCTCGCGAGAGTTAACTCTAGCCCCGCAGGCTAGAGTTCACTCTCCACTGGACCACCAGGGATGGCACATGGCAGCAAGGATCCCCCCCTCCCTATATAAGGTAGGGAGGGGGGATATTTACTAATCTGCCCCCACCTCCACAATCCCTCCAAACATACAGCCCGCACGCTCACACACACAGTACACTAACCGCACCCTCACAAACACACAACACCCTCACACACAGCACACTAACAGCACCCTCACAAACACACACAAACAGCACCCTCACAAATACACGACACCCACACACATCACACAAACGGCACCATCACACGCACACATCACACAAACAACACCCTCACACACACAGCACCCTCACACAGCACAGTAACAGGACCCTAACAAACACACACACACAAACACCCTCACCCACATAGCACACTACCAGCACCCTCACACCACCCTCACACAGCACACGAGCCTCACACCACCCTCACACAGCACACGAGCAGCACACACATACACAGCAGTGTATGTGTGTGTGTGTATATGTGTGTATGTATGTATGTATATATATATATATATATATATATATATAAATATATATTACATATATACACATGCGCCGTGTGTTTGTGCTTTAGGGTGCACACCCTAATGCAATAGGCTGCGCACGCCTATGATAAAAAGTGTGGGTGCATATAATATGAAAGAGGGGAACTACGGGTGAACAGACATATAGCGCAAATTCCAGTTTTTGTTTACGTTTTGTTTTGATCAGAACGTGCACTATTGACTCCGTCCTGAAGGGGTTAAAATCATAAGACAAAGTAGGGACTCTTTGCCTTATGGAGGATTCGTCCGCTTGACCAGCTCTGACCAGCGGAGGAAGTGTGCTTCATTTCCGCTGGTCAGAGCAATTTTCCCATGATCCCTATCTTTCCTCCCTGTTCCCACAATGCTTGTCGGTATTGCCGAACATCCTATCACTTAGACAGAACGCCGGCAAAACTGCCGAATTGCATCCTAACAGAATGAGAAGAGTTTCTCCATTGGTGTTAGGATGCAATTCGGCACTTTGTTCGTATCGGAATTTCATTCTAATGAATGAAACTCTGATCCTATTCATTGCTGTGGCTGCATCTTCCAGCCGCTTAGTAGATAACTCCCTAATTCCCACGGTATCAGGGAGCTATCTACTAAAAGGCTGAAAGACCTAAATTGGTCTTTCAGCCACATTTACTAATACTAAGTAAAGATTACTTAGTATTAGTAAATAATATGCCCCTACTCGCTATATCGCGAGTAGGGGCATGTGTAGTAAGCAGTGAGCAGCCTATAGCTGCTCACTGTAAAAAACAAAAAAAAACTAATAATCCCCCTCCCCCCCTTGCGCGGCTGGTGTCCTGCCCCCACCCCTGTGCGGTGGGTGGGGGCCCTAAATAAAGATGGGGGGGACCTACTGTCCTCCCCCCCTGGCCCCCACCCCTGCACGGTGGTTGGGGGCCCTAATAAAACAATAAGAGGGGGGGGAACCTACTGTCCTCCCCCCCTGGCCCTCATCCCTGCGCGGTGGGTGGGGGTCCTAATAAAACAATAAGGGGGAGGATCTACTGTCCTCCCCCCCTGACCCCCACCCCTGCGCGGTGGGTGGGGGCCCTAATAAAACAATAAGGGGGAACCTACTGTCCTCCCCCCCTGGCCCCCACCCCTGGGTGGGTGGGGGCCCTAATAAAACAATAAGGGGGGGACTTACTGTCCTCCCCCCCTGACCCCCACCCCTGCGCGGTGGGTGGGGGCCCTAATAAAACAATAAGGGGGGGGGACCTACTGTCCTCCCCCCCTGGCCCCCACACCAGTGCGGTGGGTGGGGGCCCTAAATAAAGATAGGGGGGGACCTACTGTCCTCCCCCCCCCTGGCCCCCACCCCTGCGCGGTGGGTGGGGGCCCTAATAAAACAATAAGGGGGGGACCTACTGTCCTCCCCCCCTGGCCCCCACCCCTGTGCGGTGGGTGGGGGCCCTAAATAAAGATAGAGGGGACCTACTGTCCTCCCCCCCTGGCCCCCACCCCTGAGCGGTGGGTGGGGGCCCTAATAAAACAATAAGGGGGGGACCTACTGTCCTCCCCCCCAGCCCCCACCCCTGAGTGGTGGGTGGGGGCCCTTTATAAGCCTTCCCCCGTCCTGCGGAGCTCAGTCTGCGCGGAGCCTTCCATGGGTGAAGATGATTTATTTTTTTTGCGCTTGGGTTTTTTCTTTTTCGTCAGGTTTTTTTTGCGCTCGGGTTTTTTATTTTATTTTTAGTTCGACGGGTATGATGGATTTTTATTTGGCCTTTTTGGGGGCTGAGGAAAGAAGATTTTCGAAAAAAGAAGACGTCAAATGGTAAGTTTTTTTTTGTTTTTTTTTACAGGTTAGTTATTTTATTCCCCCCTCACTATTTTTAGGGTGAGGGGGGTAGGTAGGGGATAGTTTGATTTGGGTGGGGGGGTCACTAGGGGCTTGGGACCCCTAGTCACCTTTATTGGGGGGGGGTGTTAAATTTAGGGCCCCCACCCACCGCTCAGGGGTGGGGGCCGGGGGGGAGGACAGTAGGTCCCCCCCCTTATTGTTTTATTAGGGCCCCCACCCAACGCGCAGGGGTGGGGGCCAGGGGGGGAGGACAGTAGGAGCCCCCCCTTATTGTTTTATTAGGGCCCCCACCCACTGCGCAGGGGTGGGGGCCAGGGGGGGAGGACAGTAGGTCCCCCCCTTATTGTTTTATTAGGGCCCCCACCCTCCCACCGCCCGGGGGTGGAGGACAGTAGGTCCCCCCCTTATTACCATTTTTTTTTTACAGTGAGCAGCCACAGGCTGCTCACTGTTTAGTGGACATGCCCCTACTCGCGGTATAGCGAGTAGGGGCATTGGGGAGATTTTAATCTTCTGAGTGCTGGGTGGGGGCCCTTTAGAGGCCTTCCCCCGTCCTGCGGAGCTCAGTCTGCGCGGAGCCTTCCATGGGTGAAGATGATTTATTTTTTTTGCGCTTGGGTTTTTTCTTTTTCGTCAGGTTTTTTTTGCGCTCGGGTTTTTTATTTTATTTTTAGTTCGACGGGTATGATGGATTTTTATTTGGCCTTTTTGGGGGCTGAAGAAAGAAGATTTTCGAAAAAAGAAGGCGTGAAATGGTAATTTTTTTTTTTTTTTTTTTACAGGTTAGTTATTTTATTCCCCCCTCACTATTTTTAGGGTGAGGAGTGTAGGTAGGGGATAGTTTGTTTTGGGTGGGGGGGGTCACTAGGGGCTTGGGACCCCTAGTCACCTTTATTGGGGGGGGGTGTTAAATTTAGGGCCCCCACCCACCGCTCAGGGTCAGGGGGGGAGGACAGTAGGAGCCCCCCCTTATTGTTTTATTAGGGCCCCCACCCTCCCACCGCCCGGGGGTGGAGGACAGTAGGTCCCCCCCCTTATTACCATTTTTTTTTACAGTGAGCAGCCACAGGCTGCTCACTGTTTAGTGGACATGCCCCTACTCGCGGTATAGCGAGTAGGGGCATTGGGGAGATTTTAATCTTCTGAGTGCTGGGTGGGGGCCCTTTATAAGCCTTCCCCCGTCCTGCGGAGCTCAGTCTGCGCGGAGCCTTCCATGGGTGAAGATGATTTATTTTTTTTGCGCTTGGGTTTTTTCGTTTTCGTCAGGTTTTTTTTTGCGCTCGGGTTTTTTATTTTATTTTTAGTTCGACGGGTATGATGGATTTTTATTTGGCCTTTTTGGGGGCTGAAGAAAGAAGATTTTCGAAAAAAGAAGATGTCAAATGGTAAGTTTTTTTTTTTTTTTACAGGTTAGTTATTTTATTCCCCCCTCACTATTTTTAGGGTGAGGGGGGTAGGTAGGGGATAGTTTGTTTTGGGTGGGGGGGGTCACTAGGGGCTTGGGACCCCTAGTCACCTTGATTGGGGGGGTGTTAAATTTAGGGCCCCCACCCACCGCTCAGGGGTAGGGGCCGGGGGGGGAGGACAGTAGGTCCCCCTAGGGCCCCCACCCATCGTGCAGGGGTGGGGGCCAGGGGGGAGGACAGTAGGTCCCCCCCTTATTGTTTTATTAGGGCCCCCACCCAACTCGCAGGGGTGGGGGCCAGGGGGGGAGGACAGTAGGAGCCCCCCCTTATTGTTTTATTAGGGCCCCCACCCACTGCGCAGGGGTGGGGGCCAGGGGGGGAGGACAGTAGGTCCCCCCTTATTGTTTTATTAGGGCCCCCACCCTCCCACCGCCCGGGGGTGGAGGACAGTAGGTCCCCCCCTTATTACCATTTTTTTTTACAGTGAGCAGCCACAGGCTGTTCACTGTTTAGTGGACATGCCCCTACTCGCGGTATAGCTCCTTGTAATAAACCGAACAAACAAACGAACACTGATATTCGGTGTTTGTTTGTTCGTTTGATTTTTTTCTATTCATTCATTCGTCTGTCTGATGAATGAATAGGTGAAATTCCTGTTCGCATGTCCAGGTGTTTCACTGGGCATGTGCGGGAATCTCACAGGCTATCTAGTGTGGGCAGATGACGTGTCCCACAGGGACTTCCTCTACCCACACGGGTTCACACTGGACCTTTGGCTGCATTTGAAGTTACCTAGTACTTTTAGGAGGGGTGCCAGTATGAAAAATGTGTTAGCCCCCACAAAATTTAAAGAAGCTGAATCCCATCTTCATCTATCGTTTGGAAAAGTGGGTAATTACAGATGTGGTGCCATGAGATGTACTAGTTGTAAACATATATTACATGGTGCCACAACCTTTGTCTTCAGTGTTATCCTTAGCTGGCCTGCTGTGGCCTACAGGATCACTTGCAGCACTGCATTTGTGGTGTATGTGTTTGTAACGGATCGCCTGGCACCCCGACTTGGTACCTCCGTTAATGGATGCTCCTAGTGCTTCCTGAGGACTCCAAGCACTCTGGCAGACACCACAATCACCGAATCCGAGAAACCTTTAAATTCTCCCAAGCGTGTGAATGCTGTAGACCATTGAATAGGAACCATACGAATAGGCTTGTACTCCTAGCAGTCAACTGGAACAGCATGCAATAAATCCTTCCCCCAATAATGAGACGACACATCACTTTGAGGGTAAAACAGGAACTCTCGACTGGCTCATCCAGCCTGGCTTTTATTACACTTGTACACTTACAGGCCACACCCAGGGGGAGGCATAAAATCACCAATCACACATCTGGTGCAACCCACACATTCCCTCCCCTCAGATAAACAGTTAAACCAATTATTACATACAATAAAAATACAGTTTTTACACACACACTGTAACTTTAAAACCATACATCCAATTTCAATAAAAGTTGCATATTCAGACTCAGCATACATCAAACATAAACACTTCCAAAAATCAGCCAAATCCCTCCAGTGGATCAAAAGTTAGCTGGAAGTCCTTTATGACCGACCGCAAGCACAATTTCCTGCCCAAAACAGTTCCATAGATTTGGGCTGTGCGGTCGGTCAATTTCATGCCGAAAAAACGACTAAGTCCCATTTCGAACGGGACTTAGTCTCTGGAGCTGCAAGTTCCGTATGGGAGAAGGTAAGGGTCAGCGGTGTTCGGCAGAATGTGTAGCCGATTTTAGTTCCACAGAATCTTTAGCATACACCGCTGACTGCATTCGAGGAAACCAAGATGGCCGCCGCCACGTGCAATTAACCGGCAGTAACCTCACAGCCTGGGAGGTAAATTGCCTGCACACTTTAGCTTCTGGGTGGTCCGCCTGTGTGGTACTTGGTTCAGTAAGCCCTATTTACTGAACCAAGTGGGGGAAAGCCAGGAACAAGTTATTTTACCGGTCTGGGGACATAGTCTTAAAGGGGCATTGTTCACCAAAGTCACAATATGTCCCCAGACGGTTCTTAAAGGGCCATACACACCAATAAAAGTCCATACGTTTTCAGGGGCCATAGTCTTAAAGGGTATTGTTACCCAAAGTCTCAATAGGTCCCCAGACAGTTCTTAAAGGGCCAGCAGTCGCACGATAAAATACAATATGCCCCAAATATGTCCAGGGGCCATAGTCGCAGGGCAGGAGGCTAGCAACCAGGCTTCTCCAGTTCACAGTGGCGAAGTTGGTTTCGCCACAGTGTTGTCTTGTCCCTGTGGGCTACAGTATGTGGGACAAAAAAGGGGACCATTAAAGAGATGATTTGTGGACCATAGAGCATCTATTATAATAAGGGGATTGTTATACACGTTGCCTTACATTTTTGGAATCACCATTTAAGGGATCTGGGGTGGGTTAACCGTAATGGGACTGAACTGGATACCACCAAATTCAAATACACAATCGAGAGTTAGAAAGTTATTTAAGTCAGAATCCCCTGAATTTATTTGTTCACCTGTAAGACTAATTAAACTATAAAAGTAATCAATATATAAAGTGTGCTTTTTTTTGTCTCATATCTCATCTATATGCATAGACATTTGTGGGTATGTACCTACACATGTGTTTTTTCATGCTAGTTCGATGTAAATGTATTTTTTAATTAATGCATTTTATATTTGTTAATGTGATTATGAATAAGACGTTCTAACACACTTATATATGGATACAAACATTAATTGCATTTTATTTCATTTAAATATGAGCTGTTGTTAAATTATAGTATATTGTTTTTGTTCTATAGAGTAATTACATCATTATTAATAAGGAATGTGTCTCCATGTAATGTTATATACACATGATGTGTGTGCTTAATTATGAAATGCATCTATGTGCCGTTAAAGGAACACTATAGGGTCAGGAACACAAACATGTATTCCTAACCCTACAGTGTTAAAACCACCATCTAGCCTCCCTGGGCCCCTCTTGGCTCCCTAAATATAGCAAAATCTTACTTGTATTCAAGGCTGAAGCTGTAGCTCTGCATGCTGTTTGCCTCCTGTCTGCTGACATAATCAGAAGTGGTGGCCTGATCCAATCACAGTGCTTCTCCATAGGATTGGCTGAGACTGACAAGGAGGCAGATCAGGGGCAGAGCCAGCATGATTCAAACACAGTCCTGACCAATCAGCATCTCTTCATAGAGATGAATTGAATCAATGAATCTCTATGAGGAAAGTGCAGTGTCTGCATGCAGAGGGAGGAGACACTGAATGTTTGGATGCATTTTAGGCAGCCATGACCCAGGACGGATCTCTAACAGCTATCTAAGGAGTGGCCAGTGAAGTTATCACTAGGCTGTAATGTAAACACTGCATTTTCTCTGAAAATACAGTGTTTACAGCAAAAAGCCTGAAGGTAATGATTCTACTAACCAGAACAAATTCAATAAGCTGTAGTTGTTCTGGTGACTATAGTGTCCCTTTAAGTGAAACAAAGGAACATATTTATTTAACTTTGTATCAATGATTAGTCCTATATTTACACCTGGATAGTCTAACTCTGTGAATTAGTCCAACATGTCCAAAATGATAAAACATGATACTATAGGCACTTTTATTATTATAAAGACCTACAAGACCATTTTGAGTGATTTACTTTCATGGACCTGCTTGACTACTGCCCTCAGCATTTTATAGTAAATATACCGTATATACTCGAGTATAAGCCGAGTTTTTCAGCACATTTTTTGTGCTGAAAAACCCCAACTCGGCTTATACTCGAGTCAATAGTCTGTATTATGGCAATTTGCATTGCCATAATACAGACTGGGGGCTGTGGGGGCTGGCAGAGCTGTAACTTACCTCTCCTGCAGCTCCTGTCAGCTCCCTCCTCCTCCGCGCCGTCCGTTCAGCACCTCAGTCAGCTCCCAGTGTAAAATCTCGCGAGAGCCGCAGCTCTCGCGAGACTTATAGTGGGAGCTGACAGAAGAGCTGCACGGACCGGCGCGGAGGAGGAGGGAGCTGACAGGAGCTGCAGAAGAGGTAAGTTACAGCTCTGCCAGCCCCCCTCTCCCCCCCACTGAACTGCCAATCCCACTGGACCACCAGGGAAGGAGAGCCCCCCTCCCTGCCATATATCAAGCAGGGAGGGGGGATGAAAAAATATATTATAATAATAAAATAAAAAAATAATTAAATAAAATAAAAAATAATAAGAAGAAATAATAATAAAAAAAAATCTAAATAATTAAAATAATAATAATAAAATTGCCCACCCCCCACCAAGGCTCTGCAACACACACACACACACACCACTCATGCACACACCACTCATACACACACACTGCATTCATACACACACTGCACTCACAAACACACTGACTGCACTCATACACACGCTGCACTCACAAACACACTGACTGCACTCATACACACGCTGCACTCATACACACGCTGCACTCATGCACACACTGCACTCATACACACACTGCATTCATACACACTGCACTCATACACATGCTGCACTCATACGCACACACTGCATTCATACACACACACTGCATTCAATATACACACACTGTAAATAAATATTCAATTAACATATTTTTTTTTTAGGATCTAATTTTATTTAGAAATTTACCAGTAGCTGCTGCATTTCCTACCCTAGTCTTATACTCGAGTCAATAAGTTTTCCCAGTTTTTTTGGGTAAAATTAGGGGCCTCGGCTTATATTTGGGTCGGCTTATACTCGAGTATATACGGTATATAGTATAGCATTTTATAGTATTATTAATATATATTGTTGCTGGGACCTGTGAGTGACTTGCATTTCCCAGATTTGCATTATAATCGTGGCACCTCAGCAGAATTTCTAACTGTATACCTGAAAGTTATTTTGTCTCCAAGGAGCATCTACTAATCGCTCCGGTAACAGGATTTGGGGCACTGCCGGCCGATGGACTCTTAATATGGTGAATGATTACATCACAGGACTAAGATGCTTCCAGTTACTGTCAATCAGAAAGTCACTAGAAGCACTTCCTGGATGCTAACGCACTCTAGCTTGCCTCAATGACACTAGATTTATCACACTCTGCATGAGGACATCAAGTGCCAATGAAATCGCCATAAGAAAGCATGGAGACAATGCTTTCCTAATGGAGGGCCTAATGGGCTTGCGGCACTTGCCGCACATTTTGAAAAATGTATTTTTATACATATATATGCATATACACAACACTGCACATAATCTACCAATGACACTACCAAGATTGAGTTCTGCATCTGCCCCTGTAGTAAATATCAATTAATATTTACTATTTTTTTTGTATAGCTTTTCCTCTTTATTTGAACCTTGAAATAATATTATGTAATATGTAATAATATCAATTATTATTTACTATTTTTTTGTATAGCCTTTCCTCTTAAACTTGAAATATTTTGATGCTATAGTCAGACTACAACATTAGTAAGTGATTATTTCACATTCATGTCATATCAGTGAGAACAAGAATAATTATTTGATAAAAATCTATTATATTGAATAGAACTCATTGTACTACTGCTGTTTCTTATTTTTCACATAAGTGAAGCCATATGGCTGACCTCAATTTCCCAAAACAAAAATATATCGAAGATGGTAGATCACTAATGAAGCACAAATGACCTACAATAGAAAAATCTGAGATTTATCAGATTTCCATTACATTTTACGTAACTGAGTCTGTTTCATAGTGTTTTCGTTTTTATTTTTTTCTAAATAATTTTGGTACTATTCAAAATGTTTACATGCTGTATATTGGAATATATTACAAAAGTGCTCTGGCCTTATGTATGCACTATATAAATGGACAGACAGATAGGGCTATACAATGCCCCTTTAATAATGTAAAAGTAAAATTATTTTCTTAATATTAATTGCCTGTTACATTATTACATGAAGATCTTGCTTCTCAACCATCCTGATTTCAGAAGTTAAAGTCCAGATTTCAAGGTCTTGTCCCGACTTTGTTTCCCGGTGTCAGGCTTTCATCATATCATTAGATGTGCTTGTGCTACATTCATGTCTCTAGAACCCTAGAGAAAGCATTACAACAAAGCTCCCTGCCTGGTCGACCCTCAGTGGGTGGGCCTGCTTAATTGGCAGGCAGCCTGGCGTTCATTCACACCTGTCTGTATTTTAGTTTTTGTGATGCACGTGCCCCCCTTTGCCCCCTTCCACTAGATTCCCACTTCTGGGTAAGGGGTTATACAAGTTGCTAAATATGTTGTGTTACATACAATGCCTTCTTGGTGTAGGAATCTATCTATATATCCTGTGGTAGTACTACTGGCGGTGCAGCCATTACAACCACCCTGGAGCAAGCTTGAGGAGCACATTGGATGGCCTTAAAACTAAAGGCCATCTCATGGGTATCTCTAATGTGGGGATCGGGTATCACAGGCACTGGACTTCACCACTGACAATTTCGCTGTTCCCCCATGCTTAGCTGGGAAAAAGTTTGTCACACTTCCCTTCCTCCCAGCAGTTAGCGCAGAGCAGAGAGCAGGAAAGAGGTAGCAGAGAGAAGAGACAGCCCAAGCCCACTCCCATAAACCCGAGCCACATAAAAATGTAGAAGCTTTCTACTTGCAACTGTTCAATCTTATGTGTATTATACGGTTTAGTCAATTCTCGGGTACTATAAAATATGTGTTAATTCTAATTCGAGGAGGAGGGGAGGAGACTTGGTTAAAAAACTCACAAATCAGGAAATGTCCTGGATCTATAATCTAAAAACCTTAGTCCCATTTTGCCTAAATGCCAAATTAGAATTAAGAAATATTTTTGTTGATGAGATCACTGCTGGGAGGATGTGACTGCCCCTGTCACTCCTCCCTGCTATCAGAGAGCCGAGCGGGAGGAAGGAGAGGGAGTCAGAGTGGGAGCTCTGAATCCCACCAGCCTGAGCCACCACTGGACCCCAGGGAAAGTCACCCTACTGCACCTAAAAGGTAGGAAACAGGAGGGTGACTTGATAGAGCTTGGTTGCTTCTTCTAAGTGTTGCTTCTAAGTGTCTGTGGTTGGAGATATTCTGGAGAGTTTTACAGAAGCTTCAACTGTCTAAGAGTTGTGCTAAGAGTTTTCTTTTTTACTGTTACAGGTAAGACTCATCTGTAGGAAAAGGTTACTGATTGCACAAGGTTTGATTTCCTGTTGGTAATTATAAGGCATTTGATTGGATTAGGTAGTTACTTGCAATTGATTGCTGTGTAAATTAGCTATTGTTTGCTAATAAGCAGAGGCCTACCCAGGTGTTAAACATTCCTAGTGGGAGCTGATTTTAGGAGTATATAAGGGCTGTTGTCATTAGCTTGGCTAATAGAGCTTGGTTGCTTCTTCTAAGTGTTGCTTCTAAGTGTCTGTGGTTGGAGATATCCTGGAGAGTTTTACAGAAGCTTCAACTGTCTAAGAGTTGTGCTAAGAGTTTTCTTTTTTACTGTTACAGGTAAGACTCATCTGTAGGAAAAGGTTACTGATTGCACAAGGTTTGATTTCCTGTTGGTAATTATAAGGCATTTGATTGGATTAGGTAGTTACTTGCAATTGATTGCTGTGTAAATTAGCTATTGTTTGCTAATAAGCAGAGGCCTACCCAGGTGTTAAACATTCCTAGTGGGAGCTGATTTTAGGAGTATATAAGGGCTGTTGTCATTAGCTTGGCTAATAGAGCTTGGTTGCTTCTTCTAAGTGTTGCTTCTAAGTGTCTGTGGTTGGAGATATCCTGGAGAGTTTTACAGAAGCTTCAACTGTCTAAGAGTTGTGCTAAGAGTTTTCTTTTTTACTGTTACAGGTAAGACTCATCTGTAGGAAAAGGTTACTGATTGCACAAGGTTTGATTTCCTGTTGGTAATTATAAGGCATTTGATTGGATTAGGTAGTTACTTGCTATTGATTGCTGTGTAAATTAGCTATTGTTTGCTAATAAGCAGAGGCCTACCCAGGTGTTAAACATTCCTAGTGGGAGGTGATTTTAGGAGTATATAAGGGCTGTTGTCATTAGCTTGGCTAATAGAGCTTGGTTGCTTCTTCTAAGTGTTGCTTCTAAGTGTCTGTGGTTGGAGATATTCTGGAGAGTTTTACAGAAGCTTCAACTGTCTAAGAGTTGTGCTAAGAGTTTTCTTTTTTACTGTTACAGGTAAGACTCATCTGTAGGAAACGGTTACTGATTGCACAAGGTTTGATTTCCTGTTGGTAATTATAAGGCATTTGATTGGATTAGGTAGTTACTTGCTATTGATTGCTGTGTAAATTAGCTATTGTTTGCTAATAAGCAGAGGCCTACCCAGGTGTTGCTTCTAAGTGTCTGTGGTTGGAGATATTCTGAAGAGTGTTGCTTCTAAGTGTCTGTGGTTGGAGATATTCTGAAGAGTGTTGCTTCTAAGTGTCTGTGGTTGGAGATATTCTGGAGATAAACTGGAGGTAATATGAGGTATTCAGGAGGATAAATAAAAAGTTAAGATTCGTTTGATTTAAATAATTGATCTCATTGGAATGGCAGACTTAGTTCAGTGTAATAGTTGCTATGCATTTGTTTCGCGTTCCACTTTTTGGAGGTTTAGTTGTTGTCTAATCTGTAGACAGTTCTCTATCTTGCGGCAGGAGATTGTATTTTTGAAGTCTGAGATTTGTAAATTATCTGGTAAACAAACTCAGGCTGGAACTGCTGCAAAGCCACTGCCACAGAGACATACTAGGAATGGCAGATGGATTACTGTAGGATCTGGTAGACTTAGAGTTGTGGATAAAAGGCATATTGCACAGTCTGTTGTTCTACATAATTCATTTTCTGCACTTTCAGAGTGTAATGGTGTCATGGAGACAGGCACTGAGGCTAGTGGTGTTGTGCAGAGAGGCACTGAGGCTAGTGGTGTTGTGCAGAGAGGCACTGAGGCTAGTGGTGTTGTGCAGAGAGGCACTGAGGCTAGTGGTGTTGTGCAGAGAGGCACTGAGGCTAGTGGTGTTGTGCAGAGAGGCACTGAGGCTAGTGGTGTTGTGCAGAGAGGCACTGAGGCTAGTGGTGTTGTGCAGAGAGGCACTGAGGCTAGTGGTGTTGTGCAGAGAGGCACTGAGGCTTGTGGTATTGTGCAGAGAGGCACTGAGGCTAGTGGTGTTGTGCAGAGAGGCACTGAGGCTAGTGGTGTTGTGCAGAGAGGCACTGAGGCTAGTGGTGTTGTGCAGAGAGGCACTGAGGCTAGTGGTGTTGTGCAGAGAGGCACTGAGGCTAGTGGTGTTGTGCAGAGAGGCACTGAGGCTAGTGGTGTTGTGGAGAGAGGCACTGAGGCTAGTGGTGTTGTGGAGAGAGGCACTGAGGCTAGTGGTGTTGTGGAGAGAGGCACTGAGGCTAGTGGTGTTGTGCAGAGAGGCACTGAGGCTAGAGGTGTTGTGGAGAGAGGCACTGAGGCTAGAGGTGTTGTGGAGAGAGGCACTGAGGCTAGAGGTGTTGTGGAAAGAGGCACTGAGGCTAGTGCTGTTGTGGAGAGAGGCATTGAGGCCAGTGGTGTTGTGCATAGAGGCTTGAAGACTATGATGAGGCCTAATAGAAAGCAGTTGTTGTTGGGGGATTCCATCATAAGAGGTGTGGAGATGGACAATGGTGGTCTTGTGAGGTGTCTTCCCGGAGCTACTGCTCACAGAGACAGGAGACGTATCTGTAATATTGTTAAGCAAGCAAAGCAGGAAGGTGAATTGGATGTACTTGTCCATTTAGGGACAAATGACTTGGCTTGCAATGAGGTTTCAGAGGTTAAGGAAGTTTTTAGTGTTTTTGCCAATGATATACGGCAGGTTGCTTCCACACTGTCATTCTCTGAAGTTCTGCCTGTGCATAACACTCAGAATGACAGGCGGATGCGTATTAGGGACTTTAACTTGTGGCTTGGTGAATGGTGTCGGGAGCAAGGATTTGGCTTTATTGCTCATGGTAGCTCTGTTTGGAATGGAAATAAACTGTACAAAAAAGATGGTTTGCATCTTTCTCAAAAGGGAACAAATGTTCTCAGTGAGCAGTTCAGATGTTTTGCTAAGATGTATTTAAACTAGGAGGGGGGGGGCAAAAGGGTGATAAAACATCAATCCAATTGTCCCCCAAAACAAGGACAGAAGGTGCCTGTAGCAAGTGTGTTAAAAAATGATAAGCTTAGAGTCATGTCTACAAATGCTCACAGTTTAGGGAATAAGATCCATGAACTTGTGGCAATAATGGCAACTGATAGTGTAGATTTAGTCGCTGTTACTGAGACATGGTATAATGAAAAAAATGACTGGGACATAGCAATACCAGGTTACTCTTTATATAGAAAAGACAGGGAAGGCAAGAAAGGGGGAGGGGTGGCTCTGTATGTGAAGGATAGCATAAAATCTAGCCTAATAAAGGTTAGTGAGACGAACATAGAGTCCATTTGGGTTACGTTAGAATTTGGTAATCACACAGTAGTTCGTGTAGGTGTGATTTATAGGCCCCCAGGACAAATTGAAGAGTTAGATAATCTACTAGTTGAAGAAATAGCTAAAATGACAATGAAGGGGGAAGTTATCACCATGGGTGACTTTAATCTTCCTGATGTGAATTGGAAAACAAAAATAGCTACTTGTGCCAGAAGCACACATATTCTAAACTCCCTACTGGGATTGTCTCTAAAACAAGTCGTTGAGGAGCCAACTCGTAAAGAGGCCATACTAGATTTAGTGTTAACAAATGGAGATTTGGTATCAGATATTACTGTAGGTGAAAGTTTAGGATCCAGTGATCATCAGTCAGTGTGGTTTAATATAAGAACAGTGACTGAGTCACACCACACAAAAACAAAAGTTTTAGACTTTAGAAAAACAGACTTTTCTAAAATTAGAATATGTGTAAAGGAGTCATTATCAGACTGGAGCAACTTAAATGGAGTCCAAAAGAAATGGGATTATTTAAAAGCTGCACTACTGAAGGCAACAGAAAATTGCATTAGGCTTGTCAGTAAAAGCAAAAAATTCACGAAACCACTGTGGTACTCCGCAGATGTGGCCAAAATAGTAAAAAACAAAAAGTTAGCATTTAGTAATTATAAAAAACCCAGAGTGAGGAAGACAGAATGACCTATAAGATTAGGCAGAAAGAGGCTAAGCAAGTTATAAGAGCTTCCAAATCACACACAGAAGAGAAAATAGCACAGTCAGTAAAAAAGGGGGACAAAACTTTTTTTAGATACATAAATGAGAAAAGAAAAGTAAAACAAGGATTAGTTAGATTAAAAACAAAAGAAGGAAGGTATGTAGATGAGGATAAAGGTCTAGCTGACTGCCTCAATGAATATTTTTGTTCGGTATTTACAGCTGAAAATGAAGGAAAGGGACCTCTGTTAAAAAAAAGGATAAATGAGTCATTTATTACACGTGAGTTTACAGAGGAAGAGGTTCTATTTCAACTGTCAAAAGTAAAGACAAATAAGTCAATGGGACCTGATGGAATACACCCAAAGCTATTAAAAGAGCTTAGTGGTGTACTAGCAAAACCATTAACAGATTTATTTAACCAATCATTGTTCACAGGAGTAGTCCCAGAAGATTGGAAGTTAGCGAATGTTGTGCCCATTCACAAGAAAGGTAAAAGGGAGGAGTCGGGCAACTATAGGCCAGTAAGCCTTACTTCAGTAGTGGGGAAAGTGATGGAAACCATGTTAAAGGATAGGATTGTTGAACATCTAAAAACACATGGATTTCAAGATCAGGGACAACATGGGTTTACTTCAGGGAGATCATGCCAAACTAATCTTATTGATTTTTTTGATTGGGTAACTAAAATTATAGATAAGGGTGGTGCAGTAGACATTGCTTACCTAGATTTCAGTAAGGCTTTTGACACTGTTGCACATAGAAGGCTTATCAATAAACTGCAATCTTTGAGTTTGGATTCCAATATTGTTGAATGGGTAAGGCAGTGGCTGAGTGACAGGCAACAGAGGGTTGTAGTCAATGGAGTATATTCGAAGCTTGGGCTTGTCACCAGTGGGGTACCTCAGGGATCTGTACTTGGACCCATTCTCTTTAATATTTTTATTAGTGATATTGCAGAAGGTCTTGATGGTAAGGTGTGTCTTTTTGCGGATGATACTAAGATATGTAACAGGGTTGATGTTCCAGGAGGGATAAGCCAAATGGCAAATGATTTAGGTAAACTAGAAAAATGGTCAGAGTTGTGGCAACTGACATTTAATGTGGATAAGTGCAAGATAATGCATCTTGGACGTAAAAACCCAAGGGCAGAGTACAGAATATTTGATAGAGTCCTAACCTCAACATCTGAGTAAAGGGATTTAGGAGTGATTATTTCTGAGGACTTAAAGGTAGGCAGACAATGTAATAGAGCAGCAGGAAATGCTAGCAGAATGCTTGGTTGTATAGGGAGAGGTATTAGCAGTAGAAAGAGGGAAGTGCTCATGCCATTGTACAGAACACTGGTGAGACCTCACTTGGAGTACTGTACACAGTACTGGAGACCATATCGTCAGAAGGATATTGATACCTTAGAGAGAGTTCAAAGAAGGGCTACTAAACTGGTTCATGGATTGCAGGATAAAACTTACCAGGAAAGGTTAAAGGATCTTAACATGTATAGCTTGGAGGAAAGACGAGACAGGGGGGATATGATAGAAACATTTAAATACATAAAGGGAATCAACACAGTAAAGGAGGAGACTATATTTAAAAGAAGAAAAACTACCACAACCAGAGGACATAGTCTAAAACTAGTAGGACAAAGGTTTAAAAATAATATCAGGAAGTATTACTTTACTGAGAGGGTAGTGGATGCATGGAATAGCCTTCCAGCTGAAGTGGTAGAGGTTAACACAGTAAAGGAGTTTAAGCATGCGTGGGATAGGCATAAGGCTATCCTAACTATAAGATAATGCCAGGGACTAATGAAAGTATTTAGAAAACTGGGCAGACTAGATGGGCCGAATGGTTCTTATCTGCCGTCACATTCTATGTTTCTATGTTTCTATGACTTAAACATTTTGTATATGTGTGTGTGTTGTTTGTTTGTTTGTTTGTATTTATGTGTGTATGTGTCTGTATGTATGTGTCTGTGTGTCTGTCTGTCTGTATGTGTGTATGTGTGTGTGTGTGTGTGTGTGTGTGTGTGCCTGTCTGTCTGTCTGTGTGTATGTGTCTGTGTGCATATGTGTGTGTCTGTCTGTATGTATGTGTGCCTGTCTGTTTGTATGTATGTGTCTTGTGTGTGTATGTGTCTGTGTGTGTCTGTCTGTATGTATGTGTCTGTGTGTGTGTATGTATGTATGTGTCTGTGTATGTGTGTGTTTCTGTATGTATTTATGTGTCTGTATGTATGCATGTGTGTTGTTTGCTGGATATTGTTTTGTCTGTTTTATTGCTGGTATGCGCATCGAGACCCTATGGGTAATAAGACTGCGTTTCTTAAGAATTTTTAATAAATAAATAAATAATAAATGTATGTATGTGTGTATGTGTCTGCATGTGTCTATGTGTGTGTGTCTCTATGTATGTATGTGTCTGTGTGTATGTGTGTGTCTCTGTATGTATGTGTGTATGTATGTACGTGTGTGTGTGTGTGTGTGTGTCTGTCTGTCTGGGGGGGGAGAGGGAGGGTAGGGAGGGCCCCCCAATGGATCAGTTTCGCACTGAGGCCCCATGGATTGTGTGTACGCCACGGGTAGACTCTATAGGCATATTTAACATTTCAGACACAGTCTTATCGGTAGATCAAACCAAGGTATTAAATAAAGTTTTGAAATACACACCCTCTATCAAAACTAATCCTTTTCTTAATTTCCTAGACAGACACAAATTCATGAGAAATCTATCCTTAAAACTACATTTTCAAAACTACAGGATCACAATTTGAAACAATTACCAATTTTCAATCGTACAAAGCGAAAAAAAGTTATGCAATTGATGATTGTATCACATGCCACTCTGTAACGGACGGTTTCACTTACAAGAGGATAAAACCCAGTTTAGGCAATATCCCCCTTTCCAGATGCACAGGCAGCTACTGCAAACACCGCTCTCCCGACTGGAACCACACGAACACTGGAACAGCTGAACAAGAAAAGCATACCATCCGCTTACACTCCTGGCAGTCAGCATACAATCCAATTCCCCCAAAGAACGAGACGACACATCGCTTTGAGGGTTAAGCAGGAACTCTGGACTGGCTCATCCAGCCTGGCTTTTATTACACTTGTACACTTACAGGCCACACCCAGGGGGAGGCATAAAATAACCAATCACATACATGGTTCAGCCCACACATCCCCTCCCCTCAGATAACAGTAAACCCAATTATACAGTACACATTTTTAACCAAGTTCTGGATGTACCCCAAAAACAGGGGGTACACCTTTAAATCCAGCATCGCTGGATAGCCCTTATTCAGGGGGACAACATATCCAAAAATCAGTTCATTCGGATAAACGGTTCGGGAGATATGGGGTTCCAAAGATTTGACCGACCGCATGGGTAAAGTATCCGAAAACAGTTCCATGCATTTTGGCCCTGCGGTCGGTCACAAACAAGGGAATGAAAACGGACGAATTGCCTGTGTTATAGAGCCTGGAGAGGGTTTTAATGAATTCCCTTGTTTGTGGGGTTCTTTCTACCGAACGGCGGGCCATTCGGTAGTTTCTATACGAATTTCTGGAAGTATGGAGGTCTCAGCGGTGTTTGCCTAGTCGAGTGTCCGATTTTAGTTCCAGACACTCGACGGCAAAACACCGCTGTTCGGTAGTTTAAGATGGCCGCCGCCACGTGTTCGTTTCCCGAATGGCGGCCACCCAGAGGACAAAGAAGACATTACACTGATTGCCAATTACCCGTTTGCAACAATGTTGCAAACGGTAATTGGAGGCATACTTATTCCTGGGTGGTCTGGTTGTTCGGTAGTTTCACTCAGTATAATGAATGGAGTGATTCTACCGAACAATCAGATGAATGCTGCATACATATAACCCAGGTTAACTGAACACATAAATGCATACATGATATTAAAGGACTAAAGGCAGTATTACTGTAATATGCTCTACAGTCTTAAAGGTACAGTATCCCAAAAGTCCCAATAGGTCCACGGATGGCCCTTAAAGGCCCAGTAGCAGTAATATAAACTATTACATGCCCAAATGTAGTTTTTAAAGTGCAATATGTCCAGGGGCCATAGTCAGCGGGCAGGAGGCGGGCAAACAGGCCTCTCCAATGCTCAGTGGCGAGGTTGGTTTCGCCACACACTCTAAACAAGTGATTTATTTATTTATTAGAGTATGGTTTTCAGTAGAAATTGAGAAATATTAATGAACTGGCAGGTTGGTATATTTGAACAACTTGGAGGTCCGTGCCTACTAAGCCTTACAGTAATGTCCTGTTATGGGAAAACGGTGGGAGGTAGGAGATATTCAGTGTTTTAAATACATCTATACTCGGGATCAGGGAGTTCATTTAGCCCATGACCTGTAACCATTGAAATTGAAGCCGTCAATCAAATGACGTCCGCCACAGAGACTCTCTCACTCCTCCCACCCAGAGACAGTCACGTGGGGCAAGGCGTCATCATCGACGCGATGCTATTCTACCTAACTAGTCAATCTAACTGACTAGGAGCATCGCCCCTCCCACCGCCCCGCCTACCGGCAGTCACGTGGGCGGATAGTGATACATGACGCTCTGATCACATGGGGCGGAACGTCACGATCGACGTCACGGGATTCCGGACACGTGACCGGACCACGGAGGAGGAACCGAACAGCTGATTGGTCACAGGGGGGTTAAAAAGTCCCGGCTTTTCTCAGGTGATTCAATTCTTAGCCCCTGACGAAGGTGTTCTAATACACCGAAACGCGCGTCGGGCGTTAGCTCTTTTTTTATTTTCACTTCATCACTGATTTGCTCACTTTAGGGACACTTTTGCTCACTATGGGTATTTAGACCCTCACTGGTTAATACAATTGTCTTCACTTTATACAGTGCTGTCCATACAGTTAGTGTGACGGCACATTATGCAGCAATTGCTCTATTTTAGAGTTAGCTACAGATTAGAACACCCTCGAAGGTGTTGGGAGGTAACTAGGGACTGATGTACAGCCTCTCGGTCAGATAGATACCAGATGAGTCAGTTTCCAGTCTCTACTATATAGATATTAGGGGAGTTGGTCTCCAATCTATATCTCCCTCTGAATAATTAGCAAGGAAGGAGTTACTTTAGCTGCATCACGTTTGATGATTGCAACATTGTATTGAGCTAACACTGTGGCTTCCTACCCTCTGCTTTTCCTATTGCTGCTAGTGTGTTTTTATGGGAAATTTTTGTTTGCTTTTGGTAACCAGACCACAGCTACAAACACCATTTATTTATCGGTTAGGCTACAGCTACCGATAAAGGGAGACTGTTTATCGGCAAACTATGCTATTAAGGATCCATTAAAGACAGCAGTCATTTTTTCTCTGCATAAGTACCGATATTTATTCAGTAAGGAGTCGTTTATCTCCTACCTCCCACCGTTTTCCCATAACAGGACATTACTGTAAGGCTTAGTAGGCACGGACCTCCAAGTTGTTCAAATATACCAACCTGCCAGTTAATTAATATTTCTCAATTTCTACATTTAATCGGGTACATGCCCTTTGGTGGACTGGCACCACCCACTGACCACAACTCTTTGCCTGTCTATATCCCAATACCCTCCTCCGTTTTCCAACTGTAGAGGAACTTGGGATTACCAGGCAAACCATTTATCTTTAATTGTTATTTGAGGGTTTAGGACCCATTAATTGGTCAGATTCTCTAGAGATCTTTACTCTAAATAATACCTACCACACCACTCCCAGGATGAAATGGCAGGTTTTCTCTCGAACTTACCTAATGCTTCAAATTGGTGTCTAGATGCTGATATCATTTTTTCTGAGGTCAATTTACCACCTGATGAGTTCAACTACTCTTTAACAGCAGGGTTTAACTCTTTAACTCAGCTATACAAACAACAAATCAGAACTAGTTGGGAAATAGCATCCCTGGAAAATTACTTAAAGAAAGGCTTAATACCCAGAGGTCTGAGAGTTCCCACAACATCAACCTCACACTTAGATGAGGAAGATTTTGTAAAAGAGTGGGAAGAGGCAGCCGGACATTGCTCGGCAAAATTTATGGAAATTATCTGTAAATACGAAAATAAAAAACTAAAGGAAATAGAAAAAAAGGTGGAAAAAGAAGTAGAAAGGGTACAACAATTCAAAACAGATCCCACCTTTAGTCAGAATGAAACTAAACTACAAAACAACCTGGAAAAATTCCAATCTATCATAAAACAACGTAAACACCATAAATTTCTAAGGGATACGAAAGACTTTAAAACGGGCAACGTATATAGGAGATCCCAAAGGAGGCGGAGGGTTAATAGGGACCAGTTTTCCACCTCCGAATACGAAACCAGTGAGTCAGATCCTGAGTCTCAAGCATCTACCTCTACTTGGGACGAACAGAGTGGGGGAATCCTTAAAAAAGGGGTCACTTTTTTAGAGAAACAGGGGGTAGGCCACCCCCAACTAGGACTAAGATCCAAGAGACAGTACAATTGAAAGAGCCAGTTCTAGCAAACAAAAATCAAGTGATCAACTTATCTACGTATAAGCTGACACAAATAGAACTGGACCTTCTAAATAAGGGTCTATCCTTTATACCTACTCCACGCATTGATAAATTCCCTTGGGTGAAAGATATTCACCTTTTTACCCGTAAACTTCTGTTACATAAAAATTATCTCCTCACTGAGGAGAAAAAAGCTAAAACGTTAGGACTAGATCCTAAAGACTACAGAATGACTATGCTACTAGTGGGACTCTTAGAAGAAAACGAAGGTGGAGAACCGGTTTCACCTCCCCTAACTACTCTAAAGAAAAAAAGTCGATACTGTCCTAAACTTGCAGACTCTAAATACATTGAGACATTCGTTGAGCTAGTATGTAATGAGATTGAGAAAATCAAAATATCTGATTTAGATTTCACACCTAACTCAAACCTCACCACAGCAGAAGTGAATGCTTTAGATTCCCTAAGAAATAATAAGGAAATCACAATTAAACCATCTGACAAAGGGGGCAACGTGGTCATTATGGATACCACTAACTACGCCAATATGACCAAAAGAATATTGATGGATGTAAATACCTACAAAGTTATCCCTAACGACCCCACTAAGAAGTTTCAGGAAGAACTAAAAATGATCCTTGAAATAGGACTAAATCAAAATTTGATCTCCAAAAACGAATATGAGTTCATTATAGGCGATAGTCCACGTATCTCTACCTTTTACAGCCTCCCAAAGATACACAAAAAATATGATATCTTAACAGGGAGACCAATAGTCTCTGGAAACAACAATTTAACTCAAAATGCAAGCATTTACATTGATCAAATTCTGAAACCACTGGTTACCCAACTCCCATCACACTTAAGAGACACCAAACAGACCCTAGCAGAGCTAACTAAGATACAGATGCCCCCACATTCGATATTGTGCAGTTTAGATGTGGAGTCTCTGTACAGCTCCATCCCTCACTCCTCAGGCTTAGAACACACGAGCTACTTCCTACGGAAAAGAGGTACTCATCTGTATGAGCATAGTGATTTTACTACACAACTACTCAAGTTCATACTAACACACAACTTCTTTCTGTTTGATGGGGTATACTATCACCAGGTGCAGGGAACAGCAATGGGGACGTCTTGTGCGCCCTCATATGCCAACCTGCACCTGGGATGGTGGGAGGAAAAAATAGTGTTCGCTCACCCACAAAACCATCTAGTCCAATGCATCCACTATTGGAAAAGATACATAGATGACATTGTGATTATATGGACAGGTACACAAGACCAGTTCTCAGAATTTGTACAGCTACTGAACACCAATGATCTTAACCTCAGATTTACCACTGAGGTGGGAACCCCAAACTTAACGTTCCTAGATCTCACCCTGATCCCCAATTTAAATGGGACAATCAAAAGTGATTTATTTAGGAAGAGCACCGCTACAAATAGCCTACTAAACTGGAAGAGTCACCATCCAACCCCCCAGAAAAAGGGAATCCCTATTGGACAATATCTGCGCCTCAGGCGCAATTGCACAGACATTGAAGACTTTAAAACCAGGGCTAGGGCCTTAAGAACAATGTTCAGGACAAAGGGGTATCCCAACAAATGTCTCAAAAGGGCCTACCACAGAGCCCTACTAGTAGACAGGGAGAGCCTAATAAGAGAGGACTCGGTTCCACGTAAGAAATTAATGGAACAAGACAATAAGCAATTAAGATGTATAGCCACGTACGATGCTGGATGGAACTGTGTAAGATCAATTATGCACAGATTCTGGCCACTGCTAAAACAGGACGAATACCTGAGGGAGATCATCCCAGCACAGGTAGCTCTGGTAGCAAGGAGAGGAAAGAATCTCAAAGACTCTTTAGTACACAGTCACTTTCAGAGAACCACAGCACCAACACATTGGCTATCTAACAACCTCAAAGGTACTTACAAATGTGGCAGGTGTAAGGCATGTAAATTCATCAAGAAAGACTCAAAAACCTTCACCGACAGTACCAAAAATCAGCATTTCGACACACGCTCCTTTTTCAATTGTAGCTCAAAAGGTTTAGTGTACTTGATTACCTGCCAATGTTCAATATCTTATGTGGGAAAAACCTTCCGCCCCTTCAGAAGAAGAATCCTTGAACATATCAACTCTGTCAAGACCACCAGACATATAGAGACCCCCATCTCTAGGCATGTGAAGAATGCACACAGTGGAGACCCTACAGTTTTGAAATTTCAGGGAATCTAACTGATTAAACAGGACCAAAGGAAGGGAAATTGGGATCAACACATTAGAAAAAGGGAGTGCTATTGGATTTACCGATTGAAAACCCTGTCCCCCAATGGACTGAATGAAGGGTTCACTTACACTCCCTTTATAACATGATCTCTATCCATAATGACTTACAACTTGATGAATATATAGATATATATATTCTTTCCAGCACTGTAAACAACTCACTGTAAATAATTTATTTAACCACTCTGTACACACAGATAACCTAAAACCCTGTGCCCAATCCTTCAATAATCTCTGTGCAGTATCACCCTTGGATATCATCTATCTATAATAAACTCCCCCTGATCAAAATTAACACGAATACTTTAACACTGTATCCACCATATAGGATGACTTCCGCAGAGAATTACCATACCTATCCTGCGTATATAATCCCCTAGGGTACATTAATCCTCCTCCCCTCTTATAATTATAACTTTTTGAAGTGGGAGACATTAGAACATTATACTATGAAGCTAATAATAAAAAGCAATTAACATTCACACAAAGTCTCCCACTCTCCCACTGATAAATAGAATATACTGTAAATGGATTAAGAAACCATGGAGGATATTCAGTGTTTTAAATACGTCTATACTCGGGATCAGGGAGTTCATTTAGCCCATGACCGGTAACCATTGAAATTGAAGCCGTCAATCAAATGACGTCCGCCACAGAGACTCTCTCACTCCTCCCACCCAGAGACAGTCACGTGGGGCAAGGCGTCATCATCGACGCGATGCTATTCTACCTGACTAGTCAATCTAACTGACTAGGAGCATCGCCCCTCCCACCGCCCCGCCTACCGCCAGTCACGTGGGCGGATAGTGATACATGACGCTCTGATCACATGGGGCGGAACGTCACGATCGACGTCACGGGATTCCGGACACGTGACCGGACAACGGAGGAGGAACCGAACAGCTGATTGGTCACAGGGGGTTTAAAAAGTCCCGGCTTTTCTCAGGTGATTCAATTCTTAGCCCCTGACGAAGGTGTTCTAATACACCGAAACACGCGTCGGGCGTTAGCTCTTTTTTTATTTTCACTTCATCACTGATTTGCTCACTTTAGGGACACTTTTGCTCACTATGGGTATTTAGACCCTCACTGGCTAATACAATTGTCTTCACTTTATACAGTGCTGTCCATACAGTTAGTGTGACGGCACATTAGGCAGCAATTGCTCTATTTTAGAGTTAGCTACAGATTAGAACACCCTCGAAGGTGTTGGGAGGCAACTAGGGACTGATGTACAGCCTCTCGGTCAGATAGATACCAGATGAGTCAGTTTCCAGTCTCTACTATATAGATATTAGGGGAGTTGGTCTCCAATCTATATCTCCCTCTGTATAATTAGCAAGGAAGGAGTTACTTTAGCTGCATCACGTTTGATGATTGCAACATTGTATTGAGCTAACACTGTGGCTTCCTACCCTCTGCTTTTCCTATTGCTGCTAGTGTGTTTTTATGGGAAATTTTTGTTTGCTTTTGGTAACCAGACCACAGCTACAAACACAATTTATTTATCGGTTAGGCTACAGCTACCGATAAAGGGAGACTGTTTATCGGCAAACTATGCTATTAAGGATCCATTAAAGACAGCAGTCATTTTTTCTCTGCATAAGTACCGATATTTATTCATTAAGGAGTCGTTTATCTCCTACCTCCCACCGTTTTCCCATAACAGGACATTACTGTAAGGCTTAGTAGGCACGGACCTCCAAGTTGTTCAAATATACCAACCTGCCAGTTAATTAATATTTCTACATTTCTACATTTAATCGGGTACATGCCCTTTGGTGGACTGGCACCACCCACTGACCACAACTCTTTGCCTGTCTATATCCCAATACCCTCCTCCGTTTTCCAACTGTAGAGGAACTTGGGATTACCAGGCAAACCATTTATCTTTAATTATGGTTTTCAGTATGTGAGACAAAGGAAAGGAAAGTTAAAACAAGCTTGAGGGAACATGTATAATATAAAATGAAATATGTGAATCACACTCTGTCAAAGCATTATGTGGAATGCCATGAGAGTGACCCCAAAACCTTGAAATACTGTGGTATACAACTTATAAATATACCATGGAGGGGAGGAGACTTAGTTAAAGAACTCACAAATCAGGAAATGTTCTGGATCTATAATCTAAAAACCTTAGTCCCATTTGCCTAAATGCCAAATTAGAATTAACAAATATTTTATAGTACCCAAGAATTAACGAAACACTATAATACACATAAGGTTGTCTAGATGGATCCTAAAAAAAAGTATTTTTTAAGAATTTTAAACAAATCCTATCATTCTAAGAAAGAATTGCAAATAATAATGCTGTACCTTTTAACCCCTTAAGGACACATGACATGTGTGACATGTCATGATTCCCTTTTATTCCAGAAGTTTGGTCCTTAAGGGGTTAAAACCATGTTTTATAATATGATGTGGATATTTATGACTGATAATTTATGATTTAGAATATACAGTATTTCCTTTTAATTTATTGTGATAAATTTTAAATAAATGTACACAAATACATAGCACTGGTATGAAGGTATATATCTTTCAGATATTTAAGGTTTGTAATTAAGATTTTTATTTATTTTAGCACCGCAATATCTTCATTTACACTGATCCTTACCAATTTTATGTTTATTTTTAATAACATTGAGTTTTTAAATATTATCTGTGTGTTTTAGCATACATCAGAATGCAATAATGCTTACATACTTAAAGAGGTATGATATTAAGTATTTTATTTTCAATCTTTATCACTAAGGATTTTGTAATTTTGTTATTTTATATTTTAACAAATGTATACCTGTTAAGAGATATTAAGATTTGATATACTTTATGGTAAAAATATTAGAAGGTCCTGCCACACCATATTTAAGAGCATTCTGATTTGAAAATGGACCATTACAGGTACATAAGGACCCCATAGTGTTGCTATCTCCTTATCTTGAAAAAGCCTGCTAAGTTTGGGTGAAACGCGCAGATTGAAGACTGGCCTGCCCCACATCAGTGAACACAGACTAGCGGTGTTGTGTTACGGCGTCCCTCTGGTTCGGCATTCACACATTGTGGCTTTGCATCCAGGATATCGACAGATGCAGCTGCTCCGACGATGTGGTATATAAATATTCCTGTAAACATTCTGCTTGTCTGTACATCACTGGATATTTGCATTTTCAGTGGTTATTGGAAACGAAAACCGCATTTCTTTACTGTGTAAGAGTTTTCAATAAGGGGTTGTTAATTTTCCATTAATAAATATGAACTGTGTTACACTATTTTCTGACTTTTTGCATCTTTCAAGGTACACAGAACATTTAACCCATTAAGGACTGAGACAGTTGTACAAGTTCTGATCAAAAGAAAACGTAAACAAAACCTTGAATTTGTGCTATATATCTGTTCAACCATAACTCACCTCTTTCATATTAAACTAATCCACACTTATTATACACTGCTCAAAAAAATAAAGGAAACACTTGAACAACACAATGTAACTCTAAGTCAATCACACTTCTGTGAAATCGAACTGTCCACGTAGGAAGCAACACTGAGTGACAATCAATTTCACATGCTGTTGTGCAAATGGGATAGACAACAGGTGGAAATTATAGGCAATTAGCAAGACACCCCCAATAAAGGAGTGGTTCTGCAGGTGGTGACCACAGACCACTTCTCAGTTCCTATGCTTCCTGGCTGATGTTTTGGTCACTTTTGAATGCTGGCGGTGCTTTCACTCTAGTGGTAGCATGAGACGGAGTCTACAACCCACACAAGTGGCTCAGGTAGTGCAGCTCATCCAGGATGGCACATCAATGCAAGCTGTAGCAAGAAGGTTGGCTGTGTCTGTCAGTGTAGTGTCCAGAGCATGGAGGCGCTACCAGGAGACAGGCCAGTACATCAGGAGATGTGGAGGAGGCCGTGGGAGGGCAACAACCCAGCAGCAGGACCGCTACCTCCGCCTTTGTGCAAGGAGGAACAGGAGGAGCACTGCCAGAGCCCTGCAAAATGACCTCCAGCAGGCCACAAATGTGCATGTGTCTGCTCAAACGGTCAGAAACAGACTCCATGAGGGTGGTATGAGGGCCCGACGTCCACAGGTGGGGGTTGTGCTTACAGCCCAACACTGTGCAAGACGTTTGGCATTTGCCAGAGAACACCAAGATTGGCAAATTCGCCACTGGTGCCCTGTGCTTTTCACAGATGAAAGCAGATCCACGCTGAGCACATGTGACAGACGTGACAGAGTCTGGAGACGCCGTGGAGAACGTTCTGCTGCCTGCAGCATCCTCCAACATGACTGGTTTGGCAGTGGGTCAGTAATGGTGTGGGGTGGCATTTCTTTGGGGGGCCGCACAGCCCTCCATGTGTTCACCAGAGGTAGCCTGACTGCCATTAGGTACTGAATGTCACAGTAGTTTACCCCAAGATTTAGTCCAACAATTGACAATATAGAGCAGAGATACGTCTTACCGGACCTTATAATGGCCGGACTAGACGTAGAAGAGAGAAATACAGAGTCAGGAACGATCCGAGGTCAAGGGTACAAAGAGACAGCGAAAACAAGAACGAGCCAAGGTCTGGTACACAGTAATCAGTAAGCCGGCAAACAGTACAAACAGGGATAAAGAGATAAACGGAGTCAGATACAAAGCCAAGGTCAAGTACGAAAAATCACAACTGAACACAACAAGCGCTAAAGGGAACTGAAACAGAAACCACGATAGGGCAGGGAGTTAAGGGAGAGGTAAGTATAAATACCCTAACATTTAATTTGATTGGCCCCTGTCATATCCACGCCCCCAAAATGTGAGTGTATGCTTGTGCAGATGGATGCGTTCTGGCGGGGAAATCTCTCTAACGGGTAGTTAATATATTTGCTCATTTGAATTTTGTATAGCAATCTTTCATTGGATATAGGGTTCTCAACTCAGTTGTTACTATGTAAGTTAGGTACACTAATTATTGTTTGATTACACTGATTATTGATCTAGTTAATGGATTTGTGTACCTATAAATTATTTTTGATGTGTGTATTTTATAGCTTAAAAAGACTGTGTAGGTCGAAACGTCGTGTTACATTGGGCTTCAATAAATTAGCCATTCCTGAACCTTGGAGTGCTTATTTCATGCTTTTAGATAAAATGTATAACCAGACAGCTTATACAATCCCTCCAAACCTACATATTAATATTCATGCATATAGGTGCATCTACCCATATAGTTCTCTAAATATATACCTATATGTAAGGCGAGTGTCATATATTTAAGAAATAAGACAGATATACTCTACACATAATTCTATTTATTAATCATTGGCATGGGCAGAACTTGAATACATTAATACATTATTTATTAATGGTTTTAGTTCAGTTAATATTTCCCATTTCCATATAGTATGGTGCATCATCTCTTTCTGTAATAATGACTCAAATCTCAATTAAACAGGATGAATTCCTCTATGATATATGCTTCACCCATGGATCCTCTGTAATGTTTAGTACGTTTTCTATATATTTATCTAGCTTTTACATCATGCATTTCAAAACCCTGTTTCATAACTTTGTGACCTGGGACTAACATGCTTACTTCATGACCATTTATTCCTTTATATAGGTTTATATGGTAATCCAGTTGCGTGCACAATGTTGAGTATCGCCCCTTGAACAATTACCATGGCAGATGGGGTGCCAGGTGGCCGATAAAACTCACACACGCAGGGACCAGTAATTACTTAAAAACTGGCCACATGGAAGGAAAGTGGGACCGGAGCCAAACCGGCAGTGAGGGGAAGGACTTAACACATTCAGTCCCTTAAGTTAATAAGAGTTGTCATATTTCCTAGAATACCACTTAAAATGTCCTCCAAAAATCAGTTTGGTTTGCCTTTATCCAGTTCTGTTAGCTAGAAAACACTTTATTTCTTGCAGCATAATTCAGGATACATTTTGGAGAAACACATTACATACAACAAATACAAAATGCAACCATCCAGAACTCAATTTGAGACATTTTGGATCAATGAAACAATAGTGTATAGACCATGTTGTGGACTACATCCCCCATAATGCTCTTACACCCATAATGCTGGCAAAGCATCATGGGAAGTGTAGTCCAAAACATCTGCAGTGCCGAAGGTTGCCTATGCCTGGTATAGACCATAACAATCTATTATAAGGCCACACAATTCTAGTTTGTTGTGCATGAACTTAACTTCTCTTCAACCCATAGGTCATTAGACTCTGCAGTACTCTCTCTACATTAGGTCTGTGTTCTTCCTCTCCGCTGACCAAGATTAACATGTTGTCTAAAACAGTGTTTCCCAACCCAGTCCTCAAGGCACACCTACCAGTCCAGGATTTAAGGATTACCCAGTTTTGTCTAAGGTGTTTTTAGAAAAAAAATAAAAAACACCTTAGACAAAACTGGGTAATCCTTAAATCCTGGACTGGTAGGTGTGCTTTGAGGACTGGGTTGGGAAACACTGGTCTAAAAGGCATTAAACACGGGGTTGTACATTTAAAAATTCCTGCATGATGCGTTGACAGATTGCTCGTGCAGGAGCGAGACAATACGATTATATTGAAATAAACCGCAGTGAGCATTGATGGTGAGTAACTTGTGAGAATCTGGATGTACTTCTAGCTGAAGGTAAGCATTCTTTAACCCCTTAGTGACTAGGCCATTTTTCAATTGTATTACCGTTAAGGACCAGGGCTCTTTTTACATTTCTGCAGTGGTTGTGTTTAGATGTAATTTGCCTCTTACACATTTACTGTACCCATACATATTATATACCATTTTTCTCGCTATTAAATGTTCATTCTAAAGATACCATTATTTTCATCATATCATATAATATACTAGAATAAAAAAAGTAAAATCTGATAAAAAAAACAAACAAACAAACAAAAAAAAAACACAGCTGGCCAACATGCACCCATGTCCCAGTTGGAACATGTCTGAAGCCGACCAATGTAATTCACCTGCGTCAAACTGTATGTTTTTGAAAAGTACACACCCTAGGGCATTTCACATGGTGGCATTTCAACACTTTACATTCACTAATTCTACCACCAGTCTCTGTCAAACGTTTTTGTGGTGTTATTTTTCACTCACACATTCTACTTTGTGCATAGATTCTAAGCTCCTGTTAGGTGTTACTGCCAAAGGACACCCCGATATGTACTTGGCATCATCTCCCGAGTACAGCGATAACACTCATGCATATGTTTGTCGGGTTCACTGGGGGGGGTGCAAAGCGAAATGTCTGATATGCGTTTTTCAAATTTTATATATCTCGTTTGCCTATCTTGCTTTTGAGGGCCTTATCAGATATCCCAATGTATTTTCTTGCCATGAGCGTGCATATATTTGAAAAGTTTACACCCCACAGTAGTTGAAGAACGTGTGTGGAGGTAACTGTTCAATCCTCAATTTTACACAAGCACACCGCTTTTTGACTGTGATTTAGGAGAGCCCGCTGTTGGTTATTGCAAGAACACACCCCGGGTTGTTTTCTGCGAGGCCTCCTAAGGACACCCATGCCCCCCCATGCATAGGTCTGCCAGGATTTTGGGAAGGTCCGGTTACAATTGTATGACTTGCCATTTGAGTTGAAATTGAGAGTATGTCTTCTGATAGGCCTATCTTTAGCTTGGGGCTTATCACATACCCCAGTTTTATATATCGCCACAAAAGGGTACATACTTGAAACGTAGACACCCGAGGTATTGCATGTATGTGGAGTGCTTTGATGCAACTTTTTTTTAGCCAGACAAAAGATAAAACAAGTTGAAGAACGTGTGTGGAGGTAACTGTTCAATCCTCAATTTTACACACGCACACCGCTTTTTGACTGTGATTTAGGAGAGCCCGCTGTTGGTTATTGCAAGAACACACCCCGGGTTGTTTTCTGCGAGGCCTCCTAAGGACACCCATGCCCCCCCATGCATAGGTCTGCCAGGATTTTGGGAAGGTACGGTTACAATTGTATGACTTGCCATTTGAGTTGAAATTGAGAGTATGTCTTCTGATAGGCCTATCTTTAGCTTGGGGCTTATCACATACCCCAGTTTTATATATCGCCACAAAAGGGTACATACTTGAAACGTAGACACGCACACCGCTTTTTGACTGTGGAACACACCCCGGGTTGTTTTCTGCGAGGCCTCCTAAGGACACCCATGCCCCCCATGCACGGGGTAAATGTAACAACCCCCCCCCCCCAAAAGAAAAAGACACCCAAAAAAAAAACTGAACGGCAAATGTTAAAAAATAAATAAAAAATGGGCCAGCGTGTGGTATCGTTTGAAACAGTCTCCAATGCAGAGTCCAGGCTGCCCAGGGCAATCAGGACAGTAATATACACTGTCTTTTCTCTGCCCCCTCTTAGAACAGACCCTGCATCTTTTTTGGGGATTCTGTTTTGCCGCAGTAGGGGGAATTTTAAAAATAAAATGTGTAGCCCCAACTCTGCTCTCTCCCATCACCGCCCGGGGACCAGGTGCATCACGGTACAAAATCCCCGAAATGATCTGGAGCTGAAACTGTAAAAATCTCAGTTGCGTCCCGGGGTTTGCTTTTTTGAACAACAAGAAAGCGTTGTGGGTTGCAATCTGCATTAGGTAGATTGCAACCTTTTTGTACCAGGCCCTTGTCTTTCGTATAACTAACCCCACCCATATGACGGTTATAGGCCTTGATGCACACTGGCTTCCTCGTTCTCTCAGCTCTGCCACGTACAGGGACCTCCACAGTCCCCTCAGTGTGGATGGTGGTAAGAAGGTACACATCCTTCTTGTCTCTGTACTTAACTGCCTCTTGGCGCAGAGCTGAGGTCTCCCCCCTCCGTAGCCGGGTGCGTGCAAGTTGTCCTGGGAAACCTGTGCTGTTCTTTTTAATTGTGCCGCAAGCTACTGTCTCAAAACAGTACAGTAGCTTGAACAAAGGGACACTTGTATAAAAATTGTCAGTATACAAGTGGTACCCTTTGTTCATCAGGGGGAATATCAGGTCCCAGACATTCTTGCCACTGGTTCCCATATGTTCTGGGCAACCTGGAGGGTCAAGGTGGCTATCCTTTCCCTCGTACACCCGGAAGGCCTGAGTATACCCAGTCTCGCTATCACAGAGCTTATACATCTTTACACCATACCTAGAGCGCTTGGAAGGAACATACTGCTTGAATCCCAGCCTTCCCTTATACTTCATCAGGGATTCATCCACGCATATATTCCTTCCAGGTGTATAAGCCTCTGCAAACCTGGCAGCAAAGTGGGTAATCAGGGGGCGGATTTTATACAGCCTGTCAAACTGGGGATGCTCCCTAGGGGGACACAGGCTGTTGTCGCTGAAGTGCATGAAATGCAGAATCATTTCATACCTCTTCCTCGACATACATTGGGAGTAAATGGGGGTAGAGCAGATGGGGCTACTGCTCCAGTAGGAGCGGATGGAGGGCTTCTTTATGATGCCCATCAGCATAGTCAATGCCCAGAATCTTTTAAATTCTGGCACATCGATGGGGGCCCATTGCTGCTTTGCCAAAAAAGAGTCCGGTTTTGTAGCTCGGAATTGATGGGCATATAAATTAGTTTGGGCGACAATGTTCCCCAATACATCATCGCCCAGAAACACCTCCATAAACTGCTGAGGGCTAAATCCTGTGACATCCAAATTAATGCCAGGATTTGCAGTAAAGGATGGGATGTCTGGCCTCTGGCGATGAGGCACTACCCACTCCTCAGCAGTTCTGCCAGCTGGAGCAGCACGTCTCCTTCTGGCAGGGAGACCAGCAGGCACAGATACAACATCACCAGATACATCACTAGCAGTAGACACTGTATCGAGTGATGATGTATCTGAGCACCTGGCAGGGTCAAAATCAGGGTCAGAGTCTGACATAGACGCATCAGACTCTAGCGCAAGGGTGGCATATGACTGCTCAGCGCAGGTTGTCTTCCGTGACCCGTGTGCCATGATCACAATTGCTTTACTTAGTGACCTGTCACAAAAAAAAAAAAAAAAATAACCCCTGAAAAAATGAACAGACAGCAAAATAAGTGATGCTGTGCAAGAGCCTGTGATCTGTATAGTGATCACTGGCAGGACAGGGGTTAATCGTTCTGAAAAGAGCTTTTGGGTCTCAAAAAAGATCACAAAAAAATGAACCCCTAAAAAAAAAAAGGCACAAACAGCAGAAAAGATCTGCTGTGCAAGAGCCAGTGATTATAGTGATCACTGGCAAGACAGGGCTCTGAAAAGAGCCTTTGGGCTCTGAAAAGAGCCTTTGGGTCTCAAGATTTTACAAATCCCTACCTATAAATACCTAAATCTCTCTAGCTAAACCACAGATCTCTCTCTCTCTCTCTCTCACTAAAACACAAGTGAAGAGAGGGAGGCAGATCCACACTAATCAGAGAAATGGGGAACACACTTGGGATGAAATTGCTAATGGGGCAAGCTGTGATTGTATAACTCCAGCCTGCCCCTTATGATGCGGCATGCTAGGGACGCCCCCAGAAGCCCCATGATTCACTGCCTTTAGAAAAAAAGGGGGGGGAGTTAATATTGATAATTTTATTTATTTTATATTTATTTTTTTATATATATTATTTTATATGCACGGAGTGCCAGGACCCCTCAAGGCACTCATCACATGCAGTACATCACTGCTATACTATCAGAGCTTCCAGAGCTCAAAATAGGTGCAGACGTACCAGGTACGTCCAAGGTCATTATGGACTGTTTCTGCCAGACGTACCTGATACGTCCGCAGTCGGGAAGGGGTTAAATCAAGTTTTGTGAAATGCTGTTCCCCAGCTAAGTTAGCAAAAATAATCTTCCATCCTAAAGTCTCCACATATTCGAATCTCACCATCTTTCTTCCATACTGGTACAATAGGAGAAGCCCACTCAATATGATGAACTTGTGATATAGTCTTTAACTCTTCTAACCTCTTCACTTCAGCATCAACTCCTGCCCTTATAGCAAATGGCACTGTCCAAACTTTGCAAAACTTTGGCCTAGCTCCAAGATTTAATTAATTGTAACTGAACCTTTATGTTCTTTACTTTTCCCAGACTATCTTCAAACACAAGAGCAAATTTGATCTTAATTCTCAATCCACTGAACACAATCAGGACCAATAAGATAAAAGCTCTCGGCCAAGGACCCGTATCCAATCCCTTTCATATAGATGTATCCCATCTGATTTAAGTTTGTACAGTGTAAGATTGGCAGTGTCACTATTTGTACACACAGACACATATGCACATCCTAACAGTGCCAATACCTCATTAGTATATGTTTGCAACTTGAAAGTAGTTGGCTGCAATGATATTGAAATATTTAACTTTGTCCAGTCTTTAACTGGCATAACTTAAAAGGCAATCCCAGTATCCAAGTCCATGGTCAAATATTTTCCTTCAATATTATATGAAAGGCTCAGTCCTTTCTACCATGGTATATACAGTCAAATGCTGAACAGTCTCTTTTGAATCTGATGTGGTTACTCTACAAGTTATGTGACAATTTCCCTTCTTATGTGATTTGTTGCACTCTGCTGTGGTCCTCTGCAGACCAGACGTACGGGTAGGTCTGTAAATTACATAGTTACATAGTTACATACTTACATAGCTGAAAAGAGACTTGCATCCATCAAGTTTAGTCTTCCTCACATGTTTTTTCTGTCGATCCAAAAGAAAGCAAATATCAAAGTTAGAAAAAGTGTGATTTTTTTTACTTTTTCATCATATTTTTTTTTTTTTTTTTTTAATTCTTTATTTTTGACAATGCAGCATGAGGTAGACAATTTTCAAAAGGCATGTATACATATGCACGTTATGAGGCATACATTCAGTTAACATATAAGGTTATCCATACTGCACTGTCTTTTTTTTTAGTTTTTGTTCAAGAAGTCAAATAGGTCAAGCGTGAAAAAGTCTCTACCAGCGTAGCAGCACCTGGGGGTCACAGTCCTATACTGTGGGTGATTGGGTCCGAGAGTGGGACTGCGAGACTCCCCACGTGTCGGCCAGCCGTGAGAGAGAGTATTTAATGTACTGGCGTGTGAAGGCTGTCTATGTGAGCAGCTTAATTTAGTGTGTAAGTGGTGTCGGAGCGGGGTCTTATTCAGTAATGACTCTAGGGTACAGATGTGTCTTGCTGACGTGGGTCATGCAGAGCCCTGTCAGGGGTAACCCCTCTCCTGGTTTAATTAAGGAGACACTTCTGTGTTGCGCTGTACCGTCCAGGGTATGGGGGGGAGGAGGGGGGGAGGGGGGGGAAGGGGAAGAGTGCTTCTTACACGGTGTGTCCGTGTGTAGAAATTTGAAGGGCGTGAGTGTCAACGGGAGCCAACTCGTGCAGATACCAGTTATGTCGGTCTGAACATAATGACCGTTGAGACACAAGTACAAGGCATAAAAAAAAAGGAAAAACAGCAAACCATAAATAAAATGAGCAGTCAGTTTGTCAACCTTATTTAGCTATGGAACAATGTACATTCAAAGGAGCCTGATGGGCCAGGTGTCTAAGCGTCCAACGGTGGTGGGGTTGGAAGGAACCTAATATGCCCCTTAGGCGGGTGTCTCCGCAACTCTGGATCAGGGCATTATCGTGGGCAAAACTCGCATTAGCAACAAATCAATAAAATGTTTAAACCAAAGTAAAACAGAGTCATGCTTAACTGGTGCCCCTGTCAGGAGCGTTCAGGTAGGGGCCACAATCCGTGAGGCTCGGGCCGTTTCTCTCGGTACAAAAGTCTCTGCTGTGGCAGGGTTCCATTCGTGGGTCGTGGATTGTGTGCAAGGTTGTCGTAGGGAATCCGGAGGGAGGCCCAGAGGGACGAGGTGCGACTTCGCCTCCTGTAGATCCGAGATAAGGTATGTTTTCCCATCCTTTATCACCTAGAGCTTGTGCGAGGGGTGCCAGTGGTAAGTAACGGTGTGTGCGCGGAGCAAGGCGGTAAACGGCCTCAGGGTTGCGCGCCAAGCCACGGTCCCCCTGGAGAGGTCAGCATATAGCGAGATGGTCATATTTTCGAAGGAGAGGGGTGTGTTACCCCTGGCGGCTGCCATTACCGCCATCTTGTCCTGCCGCCTTTGAAACTTGACGATTAAGTCTCTGGGTGCTGTCTGAGGGGCTGTGGGTGGTTTCGGTATTCTGAATATGCCGTCTAGCACCACTCCCTTGGCCTGTTTCGGCGGGAGTAGTTTGCCGATTAGGCGCCGCATGAGGTGAGGAAGTTCAGCCTCTGGGACCGTCTCCGCCATGCCTCTTATCTTCAGGTTTTGGGCCCGGCGTGAGTCTTCCATTGTCGCCATGTGTTGTTCCATTTGCAGGTGCCGTGTGTTCAATGTTTGTACCTCCTGTTGGAGCGTGGTTACGAGCCTCGAGCGGTCTCGGCAGTCTTGTTCCACCGTGTCCATGCGGTGCGTTAGGCCCTGAATGCTTTTTTTCATTTCGGCCATGTCAGATTGAATGTTGCTGCGAAGTTCGGCCAGCAGCTCCCTCATTTCTGCCTTGGTGACCGGGGCAGTGTCTGGCTTTGGTTGGGGTTGCGGCGGGCTGCGCATTGCGGGCGGGCATGCTTCTTCAGGGTCAGAGAGACCTTCTTCGGAGTCGTCTAAGCCCTCCATGTAGGAGTCTAAGTCTGGTTCCAGAGCGCCACGTGCGCGCCGCCATAGGTCCCCTATGCTGGCACCCGGCCGGGGCATGTCTGGTTTTGTTTTTTTGTTTTTTCTGCCCATTAGTGCGTTTCTTGCTGTGTCTGCAGCAGTGGGTCAGCTTTGGTAGCCTTTTTGGGGGGTAAAATAGTCGAATTTTGCTCGTTTTGTGGTTGTGGATCTCGGAGCTCTCATGAGATGCGACCAGTCAGTTCGGCTGTTGGCTCCGCCCCCACTTTTTCATCATATTTTATAATTTTTTATAGTAAATTATATGATATGATAAAAATAATGGTATCTTTAGAAAGACCAAATAATGGCGAGAAAAACTGTATATAATATGTGTGGGTAAAGTAAATGAGTAAGAGGAAATTTACAGCTAAACACAAGCACCGTAGAAATGTAAAAACAGCCCTGGTCCTTAACGGTATGAAAATTGAAAAACGGTATGGTCACTAAGCACTTAAAGTAGAGGTTTAGGTCGTCTGCTATGGTTGCAGCTATGTTTGCTTTTAGAAGGCTGCTATTCAGTCTCCAGGTCCCCTTCCTCTTGCTGGCAAAGCTTTCCTGGACAGTGAGAGTGATGGGGACATGGTTGGACCATGATATCATGCCTATAGAGATGTCATGTATTTTGTGTCTAGTCCTGTGGGTATGAAAGATATATTGATTCTGGTATATGTGTTGTGCACCAACGAGTGAAATGGAAGTCAGTTTCTGTAGGATGTAATACTCGCCAGGCATCGAGGAAGTCAGGTCGAAGGATAATTCGACAGAGATTGTCAGCGAGAGTGGCCTGTTTCATGGCGGCTGTTTCATGGCGGCTTTCATGAAACGTATATGGTTCATTACTGATATAGCATTGTAGCAATAGGAATCTGTCTGCTTTGTCTACTTTTTTTTTTTTTTTTTTTAATTCTTTATTTTTGTTTGTGCATGGAATAACATTTTAGCTCTCCGAACCACAACAGTTGCAGAAAACCATTGGATAACAGCGAATAACATGGCATAGAGATAGCTGTGCACATTTTTAGAAAAACGTTGAACTATATATAAATGTATGTAAACAGAGTCGACATGTATTTTAAAAGACGAGTAAGTACAAAGCATGGAGTTAAAGGAGTGTTGGCTTCTTATATATAAATCTTATGAAGCTTTAGCTTCATTGGAAACCAGAGCCTGACTTAACCATTCACACCTTTAAAAACAGTTCCTGCTAGTATGACTGATTATCCGTTTAACTATGTTGTCACAAAGTAAGTTATATAATGTATTCTCTTAAGAACATCAAGTATGCAAGAAAAAGGAAAATAAAAGAAACGAAACAATGGCATTGAGGACTATCGTGTTAGCCTAGATCATGGCCCGTAAGTGGGCACAATAGTGTGTCTATGGTTGTCTAGTAGGGGCTATAAGCCTGATTCTCCCCTGGGGGACACATGCATCTCTTGTGGTCTTTGGTACTTTGTCTCCTTAAATTATATAATATAATATTGCAAATTAAGCCTATGTACAGCAAATTAAACATAATGTGGTGTCTAGGAGGGCCTGTCCTGGGTAGAGGTTCCCGTATGTAGTAATCTGGCCGCCGTGAGGTTATATGGACTTCACTGCTTGCCAGTAATTACGGGTACAGAGAAAGAGTGTGTGATCTAATGAGCGATCCCCTATAAGGCAAGTGATCCCACTAGTTTGGGGCCATCCCTCGCTATGTGGAAGGTGTAGGTAGGGAAAAATGTTAATGTGTCGGTCTGAATTTGGGGCCTAGTCTGTTGTGCTGTCTTGGTGGGGCGCACTCGGTAAACTGAGCTACTGCTCTGATAAAATGTAAGCTATAGCAGAGGTTAAAGGGTTGCGCTGCAAATCTTTGTGAGTCAAGGTTTTAATTGTCCCTGGCAACTACAGCAATCGTTCCGCTGCAACCGGATACCGCCTGATGGGTAGCCGGGTTGGCCACTACAGTCTGCTGACTCGTTAAGGAGGGTTCTGGTCACTGTTTCGGGCTGGTCCGTTCTGGCTGGTTGCCGGAGTGGTCGTTCCCTCCGTTGTTCCCTTTGACGGCTGCATTGTAACGGGCAGCCCCAGCGTGTTGAGGAGCTTGGTCGGGTCTTCCCCTGCTGAGAGGGCCAGGACAGAGTCGCCGTGGGGCACTACCAACGTGCCGGATGCTCCCCATCTGTACCGGACTCCGTGCTCTCTGAGGGCCCTGGTGATGGGCTGGAATCTGCGCCGCTCTGCTAGTATCGAGAAAGGTAGGTCATCAAAGATTCTTATGCGGCTGTTTTCCACCGCCACGGTGTCCTGGTTTCTGGAGCGAGATATTATGGCTGACTTGACTGAGATATCTCGTGTAATCATGATGGTGTCCCTGGGGGCGTCTGCAGGGGCTGTGGGGGCCTTCCGGACTCGGAACGCCGATATCAAGGGCTGTATTCCGTTCCCCACCTGCACCCCCAATGCTACGGCTACCTTAGTAGCAAACTCCATCAGGGCCTCCTGGTTCACGGTTTCCGGTATGCCTCTGAGCCTAATGTTTTTCTTGCGGTGTCTTGCCTCCAGAGTCGTGACCGAGTTGGTAAGTCTCTGGATCTGCAGGGACATGGCTTGTATTTGCGTTTGAGAGACTGCTATTAGGCCGTCTCGTTCCCCCTCTCTGGATTCTGCTTCATTTACTCGGTGGGTCAGGGTGGTTATTTCAGACTGTACCCCCGCGAGGTCTGCTTTCCATACCGCCCGTAGGTCCAGTAGGAGTTGTTTAATGTCTCCTTTAGTGGACGGGGATGTGTCTGTGTCTGATTCTGCCCTTTGGTGTATTCCACTCACTGTCTGTGGGGCCTCGGTATCTTCCTCCTCCATGGAATCCTCCGAGTTACTAGATCCTCGTGCTGTGTCAGGGGCCATCTTGGTCCGGGCCTGAGGCCGCGGCCCGTCGAAGGATCGTCGAATATCGGTCTGGCAGTATCCCTCCGTGTGGGTTAACTTGCGGTGTTTGCGCCCCATCGTGATATAGGAGGTATAGGCAATAATTTATTTCAAAAAATTGGCCGTTTTTGCTGTCTATTTAGCAGGAGCTCTGCACAGGCACGTCTTGTCGGTTGGTCAGCTGCCCACGCCCCCCCCTTTTTTTTTTTTTTATAAAAGTGAAGGAGACATCTCCACCGATGAGAGTAGATATTCCACACTTCTTAGATTTGTAACAAGAATGCTAGTCATCAGGAAAGTGCATAGAATTGAATCTAGGTCTATAACCCCATTTGAAGTGAGTCTCCTGAAAAAAGTCTTATTTTTTGCTTCCATTAATGCCAATCTTCTCTTGTGTGGGGAGTTCAGGCCTTTAGTGTTTAGAAAAAGTATCGTCAAGATCATTCTGGATTGGTGGTGAGGTTGCTATACCTTTAGTGTTTAGAAAAAGTATCGTCAAGATCATTCTGGATTGGTGGTGAGGTTGCTATATGAGCATGATACAATGCAAAATGTGGGTATCTAGGTTGTGCCAGTTGGCCTCTCTCCGTCTCTCCCAGGGGAGAGTGTATAAAGCAGAGGGGAGCCGCCGCACATGTTCCCACTTGTCCTCCGACCTATCTTATATATCTCCTTGTAACTCCTTATTTAAAGAGGTTTCCTCAGGTGGGAGCCTAAAATGTGAGAGGGGGAGTTAGCCTACAGTCTCTGGCCAGTGGAGTGAGTCAGCAGGGTTAGTGTGGTATGAACCCTGTAGTATTTAGTAATCAAGCCATAGGAGAGTGGTATTGTGAACACTTAACATTTCATGAGACATGATACAGACAAGAGCATCATCTGGCTACTTAAAAAAGTAGAAGCATGAACAGAAAAATAAACAAGAATCTATATACATAACACTGTAAGTATAAGTACAGTTTGGCACAGACTGTAAACACATGGCGCTAATCGTCGTGTGGGGTGGTTCCTCCTCAGAAGTGGAGATAAGGCTAACTTTTGGTTAGCGTGTGGAGTAAGAATATAAAAAGAAAAAAATTAGTTTTTTTTTCTTTTCTAACCCATTACTAAAAGTTGTATAAGTAAGAATACAGTGTTATGGAAGAGCCTCCGGCTCTAAGTGATGGTAACAGATCGACAGGGCTAAGTGGGTGATGCCCTGAATATTAGGTGTCTCATTATATCACTTACCTGTTGGGACCGTAGACGGTAAAAGTGTATTTTAGCGTATTTTATTATTTGCTGTTTCATTCAGCTGTGATTAAGCGGCACAATAAGCAAAATAACTAACTCCAAGTAACACAATATGCGAAAATACACTTTTACTCCCATATTCTAGGTAAGACAAATTCTATATGAGTTAGTTATTTTGCTTAAATCACACCTGAATGAAACAGCAAATAATAAAATACGCAAAAATATACTTTTACCCCCTAGACCAATCTCTGACGATTATTATTATTATTATTATGATATTTATAGAGCGCCGTCAAATTCCGCAGCGCTTTACAATGGGTGGACGAACAGACATGTAGTTGTAACCAGACAAGTTGGACACACAGGAACAGAGGTGTTGAGGGCCCTGCTCAATGAGCTTACATGCTAGAGGGAGTGGGGTAAAATGACACAAAAATGTAAGGATAGTATTAGACTAGTGACAGTTGCAGAAGAGGAATCAGTTGGGAGCTATTAACAGTTTAATCAATTGACGATCTTTGTTGGTGAGTTTCGCTGGGTGTTGGAGCTTGTAGGTTGGTTGAGCATAGTCTCTGGGATGTTTCACTCTGACAACACCTTGCAGCCCTCTTCTCGGTTGAATATGCGGCGGTCTGTCCCTTTGCGACAGATGAGGAGGTTAGTAAGAAATCCCCATCTGTACAGAACGTGGGCATCAGTGCTTTAGTTATATTTACAATATTTTGAGTTCTTTTTATTAATTGATCTGGATGTGAAAAACATTTTATAAGCAAAAATGTGAAAAAAAACAACCCCCCCCTCCCCACCCCCCCACAGTTTTTAACATTTCAGTCACATGTAATGTTGTTATGTATATACATGGGCTTTTAAATGAAAGCCCTTTAAGATATAATATACACTATCTATGGGGCACTTGAAGAAAACTATAGACTGTATATATTCCTCCTTGATAATGATGGTTGATGTCTTCTGTAGTCCATCTATGTTTAATTTATTTATATATAAAAATATATTATACTATATAAATATTAAGGAAACAACGTTAGTACTAATGCTAGTTAATTATGTTGAAGACTAATTGTTTTGTGATGATGGTAGTAAAACAATGGGTTTATACAATGCACTTTCTATGTTTGCAATGCCAAGCGGTAGACCCAGGTCTGTGCCCGTGACGTCACCAGATAGGCGTCAGCCTACAGGGAAGAGAAACGCCTGAGCACACAGCCTCTCCCCCTCCTCCCCTTGTCCTTTTCCAATGACGCTCCCAGGTCCTGAAACTCTGCGAGATCTCCGCTTAATCTCGCGATGTTACAGCCGCCGCCGCCGGAAACAAGCTACCCGAGCGATGCTGAGTCGTCAACAACAATAACAATAACAAGGGGATCTTCCTGACTGTCAGCCACACACTAACCGGGTATGAGGGGCACACGGCTGGGAGGGAGGAGGGACAGGGGAGAGGGCACTGGCTGGCTAATAAAGCCAGTTAGCGGTTTGTTATGATTTAAAGGCAGTATGGAGCAGACCTGTCAAGATGACAACTCCTCCCCGGTCTGTGGGAATGAGGCCCCTGATAACTCATGGCCCCAGCCTGCCACTGCATGCCAGACACTGCATGCCAGCCAGATGTGTAGGCACCCTGCTGCCACCTGTCACTCACCTGGCACTGGGATACATCTCATCACAGACCAGTGGTGGCCATCCTTTGTCACTCCAGCTGCTGGGGCACCAAGGGTTAGACATGACAGGGGTAGGCAACCTTTGGTTCTCCAGTAGTCGTGGATTACATCTCCCATAATGCTCTCACAGGCATAAAGCTGGCAATGCATCAGGGAAGATGGCCACAACATCTGGAGTGCTGAAGGTTGCTTCCCCCTAGATATAATTCCCATTCTGAACCCTATCGCAATACACTATGCCAGATGTGGGGGGATGGTAGATTAGCAGCTGTTGTGCAATAAGGACACCTGTGTTGCCTTAGAGTGGCACGGTCATTGTTTGGGGACTTTATAAAGTTACCTGATGGTGACATCACAGCCGGTGGTTGTGGGGGCAGGTAAAGTTGAGTTTACGCAAGGGCTGTCATTTTGATATGGCGGGGTCCTCTAATGTGCCGACGTCACTGCTGTACTCTCGCACATGCGTTATAGTACAGCATTGAGGTCTGTGGAGGATCCCGGGAGATCCTCCATAGACAAAGCCAATTCCCTGCAGCTGTCACTGGAGTCTCCGCCTTGTGTCAAAGAAAGTCAGGCAGAAGAGCAATGCAGAGATGATATAGTCCCTACTTCGCCTCTGTATATTTCTTGATTGGTTGGGAATTTCAGTGAAATTCCAACACAGTGATAATGAGAATTTCCTAAGTCTGCTATCTTTTATGAAATGCTCATTTTTAATATGAGGGTAACAGGGCTGCTTTAAAGGCCTTCAGACTGGCAGAGCACCAAGGGAGTTAGTCTCTAGCTTCTAGATGCTGTTACTGCTCAATAGAGTAATTTATTAGGAATGCTTGTTCTATAGCATGAATGCATAATTATGTGTCTTATTCACAGATTTAAGTCAGTGTATGCTTCAACGTATTTATGTGTGTGTATGTATATGTATGTGTGTATGTATATATATATATATATATATTTTTTTTTTTTTTAGTGTTCGCTTGTTCTTCTATGCAAGATTAGCGATATAGTTATCATTTACAGCAGTGGCGACCAGGAAAAAGATCCCCAGATGTTGTTTTCATATGCATTGCAAGTCTCACACCATAGAGTAGGTCATCAACAGCTGGAGGTCTACATTTTGGCAACCCCTGATTTTAGAATAATTGCACAAAGTATTGTAATCTATGCGAAATCAGATTGTATACCAGTAGTGAAGCCCATGCAAACATGGTAGAATATAAACATACATATTTTTTTGTAAATCGTATTGACTTATCTCATTGTTTTTTTTTGTGTGACTTAGAATACAAAGTTGTATTGCTAACACTATAGATCCCTCTGGTTCTCCCCTCTCCCCTCCCTTTGTGCCCCACCCCTCCCCCCATCCCATAGCAGCTAAAGGGTTAAAAAAAAACTTTTAGTCACCTATGCGATTCCAGCGCTGATGTCTGTCTGTGTTGGGTCGTCACACAACCTCCTTCAGTGCTTTTATATGGTGATTCCACTGATACTGGATGTCCTCATGCAGAGTGTGAGGACATCAGCGTAATTTTAAACGACCAAGAGTCTGTTAGAAATCAGGAAGTGCCTCTAGTCTAGTGGCTGTCTGTCAGCTACAAGAGGCAATCTGAGACCTGCAAGGCAAAGATTTACATTGCAGGACTAAGTGGGACAGGGACACTGCACCCAGATCACTTCAATAAAATGAAGTGGTCAGGGTGGCTATCGTGTCAATTTAAAACAGCACTATCACCTTATGGGGTCTTTGCATATTTTGCAAAGCCCCCAGTGGTGACATAGCTGCTCTGGGTACAGTGGCCCAGGTGTGCAGAGGAGGTGAGTTATACGTGTCTGATGCTGTCCTGTGCAGGCACCGCCATTACGATCTTAAGCTCTTGGTACCTCTTCCTCCAGGAGCCCACAGCCCAGAGGTGTACTCTTGCACATGCAGGAATGTACGACACCAATGTCTATGGAGGATCCCTTGTGATGTGATGTGGGAGATAGTGTGCCTTGTTCCCACAGTCGTTGTGGGAAGTGACCAAACTTGATGGTAATAGCTTCGTACTTCGTCAAGTTTTGTCAACTTGAGGATACACCATAAGTCAAAGTAATCCCTACTTTTTCTTTTATATCATCTTTTTTTGAATTTTGATGACATTCCAACACAGTCTTTGTGAAATGCTCAAAAGGATTTTTGTGTGACAAAGCTGCCTTAAACCATATTTTGGTACCATGGATATCATCAGTCACCACTGAATGTGAACCTGTTGTCAAAATATTAATTTACCTGAAACCGCTCCCATGTGCATTGAATACATCATATATCACAAAGATACATGATGTATTTACTGTAAAATATGGAGATTTACTCACCTTTCCTCCATTCCAGTGCCACTATCTTCAAGCTTTGTGGGTGTTATGTGTCATGTAACAACCACATCCAGGCCATCCTCTGCCTCCAGTCTTCATTGATTTGCCTTGCTTGGGTGACATCACTCTGTTCCTATACTCCCTAGCCGGCATGAGTTTCCTTAGCAACCACAGTGCATGCTCTTTATCGATATATATATTTTTAATAAAAGTACTATAAGTTATTTTAACCTCCTGCAGTCTGTGTCCCACCATATGATCAATACTAAGATACTGAAAAAAAAAATCAGAAGACATGGGGATACCTATTACTTTCATATACTGATGGTTAAACTTGATATTGCTGGTTCCCTAAATAGTGAGTGTAACCAGTATGCGTGTGCACTTAAAATTTTTGTTTTTTTTAAATATACACCATGAAAGTTTTTTTTTATTAATTTAAACTTTATTAACTCTATACCTTCAGTTGCAAATTGAATTATCCACAACAATTCATTGTTTTATGTTGTGCTTAGTGTGCACTTTCACATGTATGAATTTTGTATTCATTTTGCGGAACACTTATTGGAAAACACTACACTAGAGGCACTTTCTCTGGAAAAACCGAGTAAAACTCATCATGTGACCAAATGCAACTCATTCATCCGTAGCATTTGATTGGATGCATGTGACATCCTCTATAAGGAATATTGGACGAATGTTCATCGTGGAAGTGATACCTCCACGATGACCTAATGGGAGGTGGAGCAGGCAACAACCCAGGGTGAATCTTGGTGCTCGAAAAAAGATAAGTAAAATCTTTTGATTTTTACTGGTGAAAGAGGGAAGCTGAATTTAAAAATGCACTAGGACACTATAGTGTTAGGAATTCTGGTTTCTCTTCCTAACTCTATAGTGCTACTTTTAATACTTCCATCTTATTGGACAGGAGCTTCTGGCTTTCCTGGAGGAGGTGACCTGCGCCTGGCAAACAAAAGGTAAATTGTCACACTATTTGCAAACGGTTTTATTACTTGAGTCCTGTACAGCCACTATTCAATGTTGGAACATTTCTCAATTTTTCTTTAATTACAATTATAAGACCCAGGGGCATATTACAAACTGAACTGTAGGCCAAAAGAACTAATTTGGAATTGTTTAAGCTTCAGCTGCTGCTTGACTATTCTACACTATATGTTGCAGGTTGATTTTCAAATCTCTACAATTCAGTGTTTGGTGAAAATCCCTCTCTGGATTTTTCAGTCTCCTTGAGCACTAGTTTGTTCTAAATTAATGTATTTTCCTCTTAGCAGGAAACTTGAATAGTGTGTATTTGTTTGTACAGGCTAGTTGCACCTAGCTTATATAAGTGCATTTATATATTCCCTTGTTTAACAAAGTCCACTAATTTCACAGGTCAATGTTCTTCAGGACTCTTGTTTATTACAGGTTACAGTGCGTCAGGAAACTCAATAGTACAAAGCGAGCTTAGTTTAGCCCAGTCTTTTTAATCTACAGGGCAACTCTCTAAGGCAAAGAGCCAGCAGATTGCAGTAGAGGAGATGTGGTAGCTATTTTTAAAGGGAAATTACAGCAATTTGAGTTTGACATAGGCATGGAGAAATTATATTAACAGTTATCAAGTGATAATATTAAAGGGACACTACAGTCACCAGAACAACTACAGCTTTTTGTAGTTCTGGTGAGTATAGTCAGTCCCTGCAACCTTTTTAATGTAAATATAGCCTTTCTGGAGAAAAGACAGTGTTTACATTACAGCCTAGGAACTGCTCTAGTGGCCACTCCTGGAGATAACAAGTCAGAACAATATTAAAAATAGATGGCCTCTCTGGGCTTTTGTAATGTCTGTTTTTTTTTTTTTTTTTTAAATAACACTGGGACAAACTGCACATAAAAAAAAGTAAAGTAAATCTTCAGGGTTATTCACTAAAGTGAATATAGTCGTGAATTCATTTAAAGGGAATTTAACAATTTGAATATTATGGCCTATAATAGATTTTAAAAATTCACTTTGAATTCCTAGCAATTCTCACTATAGTAAATAACCCTGCTTCTCTCCCTATTTAGAAGGAGAGAGATGTACTAGGACCATTTGTCTTCTCAGATGAGTCACTGATTAATCCTCATATTTTTGAAAGCGAAAAAGAAAAATCACTGTCATTATGGAGGCAAGAAGGATTTTTTCCTTTTTAAGTTACTGTAATGGGAAGAGTGAGTGCTTCTCTGTGGAAATGATCTCCCAGTGAAAGGAGTGAATGCGGCACCAAGACCAGGAAGGTAATGGATAACTAGTTTCACAGGAACAGGAAAAACAGGAACACCCAAATGTTATAAATATGTATTTATAGAATTAGTGTACCTTTAAGTACTATCTTCTGAGCTGGGAGAGCAGTTTGTATATCAATGTTTTAACTAGGTCTTCTGTACAGTACATTATATGTAACACATTCAGGTTGTATTTGGTAGATGTAGATGCATTCTACATTTTACTTATGCAGCACTTAATTATTTTTATTCTATAATCATGGCATTTCATTTTTTAAATCTTAGTTTAAAGGACCACTCTAGGCACCCAGACCACTTTAGCTTAATGAAGTGGTCTGGGTGCCAGGTCCAGCTAGGGTTAACCCATTTTTTTTTAATAAACATAGCAGTTTCAGAGAAACTGCTATGTTTATTAATGGGATAAGCCTTCCCCCAAATCCTCTAGTGGCTGTCTCATTGACAGCCGCTAGAGGCGCTTGCGTGATTCTCACTGTGAAAATCACAGTGAGAGCACGCAAGCGTCCATAGGAAAGCATTGTAAATGCTTTCCTATGCGACCGGCTGAATGCGTGCGCAGCTCTTGCCGCGCATGCGCATTCAGCCGACGGGGCGGAACGGAGGAGGATCGGAGGCAGATATCTCCCCGCCCAGCGCTGGAGAAAGGTAAGTTTTACCCCTTTTCCCCTTTCCAGAGCCGGGCGGGAGGGGGACCCTGAGGGTGGGGGCACCCTCAGGGCACCATAGTGCCAGGAAAACAAGTATGTTTTCCTGGCACTAGAGTGGTCCTTTAAGTGCATTCTTTTTAACTTTAAAATTTATTAACCAAAAAATTATAAATAAAAAAGACAATATGTGTATTGTAGACAGCCATGCAGACTATGCTGTTGCTTATGGTAAAGTGTGCTCTGCATTGAAGAAATAATATTTACAGCCTCTGAATTAGTACTACTAGTAGTAGTATTCATATAGCTCAAACTTATTTCACAGCTATTTACAATATTATGGAAGGGGAAATGTAAATATAAATGGGACAATTACAAAGTGATATGCGAACAATAGATGGATAAGGACACTGCTCAGACGAGCTTACAGTCTAAAGCCGTGGTCTTCAACCACTGGTCCGCGGACCGGTGGCGGTACGCAAATATTTATTGCTGGTCAATGAAAGATTTCACCTGACTATACTGTCGGGTAAAAGTTTTCGCGCACCGGCAATAAATTGCCGCGGTTACCACGGCAAAGCTCGCAAAAGTGAGCTCTAGCAGCTCCTGAGGATGCTAGAGTTCACTCTCACCACCAGGGAATGCAGGAAATCACCCACCCACCTCCCAGGCAAAGGTAAGCAGGGAAGGGGGGGGGGGGGGGGGGAGAATATCAAGATTATTATTTTTTTAATTAAAAAAAATATACATTTATTAATCTCCCCTCCAACCCCACAGACCCACAATCATTTTACCCTACACACACACACACACACACACTACCGTTGATTAGAGCGTTATAGGTAAGGCTTAGTATTTTTAATTAACACCTACAGCATACAATAAGTCAGTGTAACGATCGACAGATGGGCGAAGGATGAGAGGAGCAAAAGATCATTCAAGTTGTAGTGGGGCAGTACGGCTTCTGGGGAGACAGTTGGGAGAGAATTACAGTAAGCCATGTTTTTAAGAGTACATTTACAGCAAAGTATGACTTTGATTTTATTTAGTGGTGTTTTAAAGGTTTCAAATTCTTTCTACATGTATTGCAAATGAGGCCTGAAAATAATTCTAATACAAGTCATGATGATTAATTGCACCCATATACAAAATGCTTCTGAGTTTATTCCACATTAAATACATGAGTCATAAATTCCACTCTAGTTTCTCATGCAGCTCATGTGTCTTTTTAATAAAGCAAAACTCATGATCATCTTCATAGATTTAAATTTCATTCATACTCTGTAATTTCATAAGAAAGCATTATTTAGCTTTTGTAAGAGCTTGATTTGTATAGGCTAGTTAGACACTGTGAGTAAATGACATCTTTAAATAAATCGTATAATATCCTATCATAAAATGTTAGTATCCCATTCTAATCTATGGAATAGGGAGTGGCCAGTACTGATTAGAGACCAGATATCTTGGCCAAAGGGGTTCAGAAACAAATACAGGAGGATTAGTTACAGAAATAAGTAACCCTAACACTTAACCTTACCGTAATCCTAAAGAATTCCATCTGCCAATATCAGCAAATGGATATCCTAGTTTAAACAGTGGAAAGCGGCATGTGACCGCAAGAAAAACACTGTATATACATGTAATGGCACAATATTATGGAAGTTGTTTAAAATCTTTACATGTCATGTTTTATCTCTAAATGACTGACTACAAGGTTTTATTTCGTTACTTTGCTTAAAGGGACACTATAGTCACCCAGACCACTTCAGCGCAATGAAGTGGTCTGGGTGCCAGGTCCCTCAGGTTTTAACCCCCACTGCTATGTTTACATTTGGGGTTAAGCCAGCCTCTAGTGGCTGTTTTCCGGACAGCCACCAGAGGCGCATCTGCGACGCTGGAGGCATATTATGCCTCCATCGCGCAGAGCGTCCATAGGAAAGCATTGAGAAATGCTTTCCTATGGACAATTTGAATGCGCGTGCGCGGCATGTGCATTTGGCTCCTGTGATGTCGGACGGGAGAGCTGACGTCGGAGTGGGAGGCGAGGTGAACAGCGCCCCGGCGCTGGAGTAAGTTAAGCTGCTGAAGGGGTTTTAACCCCTTCAGCGCCACGGGAGGGGAACCCTGAGGGTGGGGGCACCCTCAGGGCACTATAGTGTCAGGAAAACCGCTTTGTTTTCCTGACACTATAGTGATCCTTTAAGAAAACAAACAAATCTGTTGTTTTTCAAGTTTGTGTAATATCTTCATATATCAATTATTAGTACGTGTTTTAAAACAGTTTGTTCATGGTTTTTAACTAAAATGTGCCTTTTTTTATTTTCCTGTGACTTTATTCTGTCCACCCATGAAACAGGTGAAAGTGCCACCTGTGCAAACAGGTGAAAGTGTCACCTTTGAGACATTGGTTATTTATTCCTTTCGAGAACAATCTGCTGATATATTGCTGTGTAATAACCATGTGACACCCATGGTCTTATGTTAGTCATTCCATTTAATACATACAGTGCCTTGCAAAAGTATTCACCCCCCTTGGCATTTTTCGTGTTTTGTTGCCTCACAACCTGGAATTAACCCCTTCCCGCCATTACGGCGTTCTATGCCACCCTGCTTTAAGTGGGCTTTAAAGCCGTTGCGGCGGCATAGAACGCCGTAACGGCTTTGAGCCCTGGAGCGCCCGGTATACTTACCTTACCGGCGCTCTGCTTCAGGAGGACTGCCTCACAGCCCAGGCAGCTCTCAAAGAGCGATCACATGCCCCCCTATAGCTGGCTGTGGATCTGCCAGCAGGGGGACTGTCTAAAATGTCACAGTCCCCCTGCTGGTGGGATCTGTAAAAAAAAAAAATATTAGACATGTGTAAAATTAAAATAAATATATATATGTTACAGAACATGCCCACAGCTTTGAAGATGTTGTTTTTTTTAATTTTTTTTTTATTGTGAAGCAAACAACAAATAGTACAAAATAACAGAAAAAGTCAATGTGCATAACTATTCACCCCCTTAAAGTCAATACTTTGTAGAGCCACCTTTTGCGGCAATCACAGCTCCAAGTCGTTTTGGATAAGTCTCTATGAGCTTGCCACATCTTACCACTGGGATTTTTGCCCATTCCTCCTTGCAAAACTGCTCCAGCTCCTTCAGGTTGGATGGTTTGCGCTTGTGAACAACAGCAATCTTTAAGTCTGGCCACAGATTTAATATTGGATTGAGGTCTGGTCTTTGACTAGGCCATTCCAACACATTTACATTTTTCCCCTTAAACCACTCAAGTGTTGCTTTAGCAGTGTTTTTGGGGTCATTGTCCTGCTGGAAGGTGAACCTCCGTCCTAGCCTCAAATCATACACAGAGTGGTACAGGTTTTGCTCAAGAATATCCTTGTATTTAGCACCATCCATCTTTCCCTCAACTCTGACCAGTTTCCCAGTCCCGGCTGCTGAAAAACATCCCCACAGCATGATGCTGCCACCACCATGTTTCACTGTGGGGATGGTGTTTTTTGGGTGATATGATGTGTTGGGTTTGCTCCAGACATAGCGTTTTCTTTGATGGCCGAAAAGTTCAATTTGAGCAAACTCAAAAGTACTATTTTGGATTTTGCTGAAAATAATGGCTTTCTTCTGGCCACTCTGCCATAAAGCCCAACTCTATGGAGCGTACGGCTTATTGTCGTCCTATATACAGATACTCCAGTCTCTGCTGTAGAACTCTGCAGCTCCTCCAGGGTTACCTTAGGTCTCTGTGCTGCCTCTCTGATTAATGCCCTCCTTACCCAGTCCGTGAGTTTATTAATGCCCTCCTTGCCCAGTCCGTGAGTTTTGGTGGGCGGCCGTCTCTTGGCAGGTTTGCTATTGTGCCTTGTTCTTTCCATTTGGTTATGCTAGATTTGACGGGGACTTTAAAAAAAGGTGTGTATATGTAATGACAGATCATGTGACACTTAGATTGCACACAGGTGGACATCATTTCACTAATTATGTGACTTCTGAAGGTAATTGGCTGCACCAGAGCTTTTTATGGGCATCATAACAAAGGATGTGAATACATATGCACATGCCAATTTTCTGTTTTCTATTTCTAAAACATAGTTTTATGTATATATTTTTCTCATTTCACTTCACCAACTTAGACTATTGTGCTCTGATCCGTCACATAAAATTCAGATTAATAAAACATTGAACTTAAGGCTGTAATGTAACAAAATAGGCCAAAAGTCAAGTGGGGTGAATACTTTTGCAAGGCACTGTATATAGCTCCCAAAAACCATGCATTTAATATTGTTTTTTCATGTACTGTTCTGTAAACTGTATCACACACACACAAGCTCACTAGACAGTTCTAGTTGCAGGCACACTCTCAACAAGCATTTTTGATCAGTATAGGTTTCCACGTCACTTTAATGTTGAACTGTATTTACTGATATAAGTATGTTAAAATATTCCTCTTGCGATTGTCACATTTATAAGAGAAGTATACTGGGAGAGGCAATTTAAAAGGACACTATAGTCACCAGAACAACTACAGCTTATTACATTTGTTCTGGTGAGTAGAATCATTACCTTCAGGCTTTTTGCAGTAAACACTGTCTTTTCAGAGAAAATGCAGTGTTTACATTACAGCCTAGTGATACTTCACTGGCCACTCCTTAGATGGTTGTTAGAGATCCTTCCTTGGTCATGGCTGCCTAAAATGCATCCAAACATTCAGTATCTCCTCCTTCTGCATGCAGACACTGAACTTTCCTCCTAGAGATTAATTGATTCAATTCATCTCTATGAGGAGATGCTGATTGGCTAGGGCTGTGTTTGAATTGTGCTGCCTCTGCCCATGATCTGCCTCCTTGTCAGTCTCAAACAGTCCTATGGGGAAGCATTGTGATTGGATCAGAGGTCAGAGGGAGTTCACAGGCAGAGGCAGCAGCTTCAGACTTGAATACAAGTAATATTTTACAATCTTTAGGGAGGCCAAGGGGGCCAGATAGTGGTTTTAACCCTATAGGGTCAGTGATACATGTTTGTGTTCCTGACCCTATAGTGCTCCTTTAACCCTAAAGTACTTCAGCAAACATTAAGTGCTTTAGGTGGCTGTAGTGTTCCTTTAAAATTACTCTATAGGCCAGTGGGTTTTCATCTGTGAACTGTGGCACATTGGTGTGCTACAAATGCTTTGCCTTCAAGTGTGTAATAGGTTGAATGCAGTCCTTAATTTTTCATTTTTGTTCATGTATTTATATTTTAAAAAGTGTTGGTATTAAAATAATATGTCAAGCACTATATATAGTAGAGCAACATTGTGATTATGATGGGCACTCACTAAAGTAAGTAGTCAAACTGTTTAATAACCAGGTGTCTTTATCTGGGGTCCACCTCTGTCTGAGCTAAGCCCAGCAGTGCAGGAACACATTTGCAGAGAGCAGTTAGTCTACCCTCTCAGTTATTGAGTTGGCACTGCACTTAAAGGAAAACTGTCATCAACGTTTTACTTCTTGTTTCTTTTTTCTTTACATTTAATGAAACGTAATGATATTTTTAAAAAATTAGGTATATCGATTTTGTTTTTGAGAACTTCACTTTTTATTTGGCTGAGCAGCCATGTCAGGCTGTAATCTAATCAGCTACTTCTCAGCCTTACTTAGGTTGAGCAACAGTTGACCAGAGTCTGATTAAACATGGCTGCTCATCCAGTTAAAAAGTAAAAAAAAAAATGTAAGAAAACAATATAAATCATAAAAAAAAAATAAAAAAAAAATCATTAAGGTTCATCAAATGTAAAACTTTTAAAGAATGAAAAGTGAAAATGTGATGACAGTTGCGCTTTTTGTTTGTTTGTAATTATTTATAAGTTCAAAGATGTTGCATACATGGTGTACATAGTAAAGGTATACAAAAAGGTTTACATTTTATGCAGGGAGTGACATCCAATTGACCCATTTAAGAAGTCAAGCTATTATTATGTCTCTGTAGACTTGAGCACGACTGATGCAGGCCTGTGCTTATTGACTAGGAGCACTCAGCTGTCACTGTCAGCCATTGAGTGTGGTCCTGTATTGTCAGGTTTAACTAGATTCTATGAAAGGAGAATCCCAGACGTAATTGAAAGGAGACCTGGGGGACTCGGATATATTGCCAGACGGTTTGATGAAGTACACTAGGACGTGCCAGACATTTCTGGCACTACAATGAGCTGTAGTTGTTATGGTGCTTAGAATATTCTGTTAATTAATTGAAACTAATAAGTCAGATTGGTTTCATTTGATAAGCTACTGATGAAGATGGGGGAAAAAAAAGGGTGAGGGAGAGAGAGAGAACAATCCTTACCCCAAAATTGTACCTTACAAGTTTTTATACCATTGAAGTGTGCCTTGGTGCAACAAGTGTGGAAACTGTAGGATCCCCTTATTAAAGCATTATTTAGGTAATATAATAAACCTAAAAGAGAAGGATAAAGACTTGTAACTATGTCTTGTTAGTGGTACATTCCCAGAATCTTCTTGTTTTGCATGAATGAAGCTATTGCACAATAGAAGCATTAGCACAGTCTCTGCAATTGATTGATTTTTATTGTGAATGAAGCATTAATTGCTATACAAATGTACTCATAGTCACAATCTTCAATTTGTGGTAATTTGTTTTCTGTGCTGCTTAAAGATAAATTATATATAATCGTTTTACATTTTTTTTGTTTTGTTTTTTAAATGTCTTTATAAAAGACATACATGCTGGGAATTAACTAATTCCTGTCTTTTGACATTCCTTGTGATTTACATTTACTGGAGTTAATATAATAACATATTGCTTCTTTAGGGCAGAGACATGGCATGTATTTTTGACATGTAATTTCTGTGGCTGCCAATCAGAAACCTGAATTCTCAGATGACTAAGTCAATATTTACTGTTACTGATTTAGAGGAAGGTGGCAGAGTCACGGTGTGTCCTAACAGCTCTTAGAAATGGTGCTATAAAAAAAGTAATAGCATTTTTAATCCTCCCCCCAACACACACAGACTGACAAACTATTAATAAATAATCAAATCTAACATTACAACAGTATTAATCTGTGTGTACTCTTGAGTATTTTTTTCCCACCTTATTTTTTTCACTTCTCATATATTTTGGATTTACTAATCCATAATAGTTAACTAAAAGTTGACTATTGGTTGTCTTGGTTTTATTCTAAAAAAAATAATATATTTTACATTTTTTATCAAAGCTGGCACAGGTTGAAAAGGTAGCTGGGTTTATGATTACCAAATAAGTATATTTTGATGTTTGCGGCCTCAACAGTAAAAAATTAAAATGTCACGAACAAAAAGGCATCACTTTCTTTTTATTGTGCGTTGTTGATGATTTTGATGTTATGATGGCGTGTGCTTTTTTTTTATATAGATTTACGGAAGCCTGTTTTAAAAAAAAAAAAAAAAAAAAAAAAAAAAAAAATTATTTTAAGAGCCAGTGATTAACATTAAACATACCTTGGAAATCACAGGAGTTCTGTGTAGCTGGAACAGGGGACACAGTCGCCATGGCTTGACTGGGGTCCTGGAACCGCTCCCTCCTAGAGCCAAATGGGGAACTTGCTCTATCCACCCCCAGGTACTGGACAACACTCAGTCTGCGGAGCTCTAGTCCTTACAAGGACTTTCTCCCGTTGAATCCTCCACACTGGAACAGTGATTAGTGAGTAGCCCTTTCCCCTCCCAGTAACCAGACGACACAGTTCTGGGAGTAGAAGCTGGAATGTTTTAATCTGGCCAGATGGCCTGCTTTCATACAATTCTGAACACAGACAAGCACGCCCATGACACTCCCACACAAAACAGGATAATCCCTCCCCTATGCCTGGGAGGTAAATGAGTCAGGAACTGTAAAAAACTCCATTATCTCCAGGCACAAAAACACACATTTCACAAACACCCGAAAATACCCCCCCAACCCAAAGTTACATACCCTTACATCCCCCAATCTGGGTGACCAACATATCCAAAAATCACCCAGATCGGTTCAGGGGTTCGGGAATTTCCTGGAAGTCCTAATTTTACTGACTGCACATGAGGCTCCTGCCCAAAACCGTTCCAAAAGATCAGAGTTAGCTGTCAGTCTAGTAGGTAGTTTAAAACCAAACAAACTACCGACCATACTCAATTTTCTTACCCTGGAGGTTGTTTCCCTTGTTCATGGGAACGTTTCCACCGAACAGTGTCCTCCTAAGTGTTGTAGAACCGAACGCAGGTGATTCTGGAAGTCCAGCCGTGTTCGGGAGTTCCTGTGTCCGTTTTCAGATCCATAAACTCGATGACCAAACACACGACCTCGTGGTCGTCCAAAGGAAATGCGGCCACCCAGACAAACACTTGAACACGGCGGTGGAAATTGCTACAAAGTAGCAATTAGGCTTGCAAGCACCCGGGTGGTTTCCAGTTCGTGCATCTGTTCGGTTCCCGAACCATATAGTCCAAATACACGGACAGAGACTTTTACATTGCATATTACAGGGTCCATAGTCTGTAGGCAGGAGGCTGGCTCCTCCAGGAGCTTGTGGCAAACTCATGTGAGAAGGGGAGTTTGTCACGTTCTGTGAAGCCAATAATTAGGCAGTTTTTACCTAATAACAGGCCTCCTTATGTTCCCGATTTTGCTGGACCGGGAACTATCTAGAAAGTACATCATTAGTTGCCACTGCCTTTTACTCCCACCACTGGAGTTCTGTGAAGCGGGACACTGTAGTTTGAGGGGAGTATGTATGAAACTGGGGCTTCAGGCTCTCTGAAGATCATGAAAATACACAGAAACCTGTAGCAGGATTCTCTAATTTGAATAAGATATTTTTTGGTGCCAGGACTACCCTGTCATTTCCTCTCTGTAAGTAGTCAAACTGTTTTAAAATGGTTTGACCTCTTACCTGGTCCTGCATGGCTCCACTCTCTGCCTCTTTAGGTAGAAACTCTTAACTCTCTGGTGCAGGGCCCAGGTCATTAGTTGTGAGCAATTAGCTGATGCTTTTAACCAGGTTGATTGAACTTATTCTCTAGGTCAGGGTTTCCATATTGGTGTGGGGTTCCGCCAATTTTTTATTTTATTTTTTTTATTTTATTTTTTTTATTTTATTTTTTTTAAATGGCCGCGGGCGGCGAGGGAGCAGTTGATGTTGATACACTATGTCAAAGGGTTACATGGGAAAAATTAGTTGGGAAACCCTGCTCTTGGTGGATGGGCATATTCCTTCAGGGTGTTAAGAATATAAAAATTTTTATGATTTCCTGGATGATTTGGGCAGGTTCTCAATGTGATTGTACATCTTGTTAGATTACATTTTTTTAGTGCGTGCAAATTTGTTATTTGTCATTTTGGTCCTTGGTGCCGTTTTTTCAAGGTGTTTTGGGTATAATTCTGAGGATATTTGGAATACATTCCTGGTTTATTTTTGATTGACTATAAAAATAGAGGATATGTTGGCTGCAATCCAAAACATTAGACCTTATTGTTGGAATTCCCTTAAAAGTTACGTTGATTTTAGTTGTATGCTCATTACAAAATATCAAGTTAATGAAGTGTCAGCAAATAAAATCTATTGTTTTCCTATTCACACAAGTTTTCAGATAGGGGAAAAAATAGCATCAGTTGCAAGTAAAGTAATATGTACAATCTGTACATTTTTATGACCCTATTACTCCATGCTTTATCAGTTTTAACAGTTTCCCATTAAGGTAGATGTTTAAGATGTGTCATATGTCTTTTTCATAATCGGTGTGCGTTATTTACTTTTCAATAACTACCATAATAACTTTTGTTGCATATAAGGTTTTGTTGAGAATTGCAGCAGATGACAATGCCACCAACTTTCTTACTCAGATGCCCAGGGTGGCAGGGCCATTGGTTGGCTACCTGTTTGTATATTGTTTGGTTATTTGCTGCTGTTCAGAAGAGCAGTGACACATCTGGGATGTAAGTTCTGCAATTACAACTTTTTCTCTCTCCTAAATTACTAGTGGCTGGGTATACTCTTAGTACTGGTTTTAGTTGCACGACATATGGGATTTAAATTTTCCAGAGGACTCACCGTGTAACATTTGGCACTGTGGTTCTTGTTTTTTTTTTTTTTTATTTAAATAAAAGCATGTGCTTATTATGGACTTTCCTGTTATGCACACTGTATGTATAGTTAGATGGTTATCCATCTTTACATGTCTGTCTCTACATTTTACTTGACCTCTCATATCTATCTATATTTAATATTATTATTATTATTTTTTTCCGTAAGGGATAGTTCAAAATTGGCTCATCCCTCCACCCCCCTCCAATCTCCCCCACATAGTCTCAGATGTGAACTTTGGCACATACAAATGGAGATTAATAGATAAAGAAACAAAGTTTTGTTAAGGAAGCATTGCCAGTGCAATTCAAGTGATAACTGCAGATCAAAGGAATGTCAAATGCAAAGTGTTTGAGAAGCAAATCCTATCTTCAAGAGGGAGCTCTAGAAGAATTGATGACCTGAAAGGGATAAAGTACTTGTCTAATTAAGACAGTTAAAGGGACACTATAGTCACCAAAGCTACTTTAGCTTAATAAAGCAGATTTGGTGTATATATCATGCTCCTAAAGTCTCACTGCTTAATTCTCTGCCATTTACGGTTAAATCACTTTGTTGTACTGCCCTAGTCACACATACCTGCATATGGCTTACACAACCTTCCTAAACGCTTCCCGTAAAGAGTCATCTAATATGTACACTTCCTTTATTGCGCATTCTGATTAGTTTATATTATTTTTTTAATCTCCTACTCAGTTTATAGCTTGCAGGGTGCAGGAACACTTAACCCACACCTTAACACGTCTCTTGACACAGAGTTATTTACAGACACGTACACACACAGTCACAGCCTGTGTTACACCGGCACAGGCAGAATGGACAGCTGCACACTGGTACGGACAGGCAAACACAAGCACAAACAGTCACACAAAGACAAAGTAAACAGGTACACACAGACAGGCCTCCTTCAAACCAGAATTGCCTCTCTGTTATCTCTCTTTTCCTCTTCACAATTCCCACCTCTCCCTGTGTCCCTCTGATATCTCTTCTATGATGACTGGATGCAATTCAAGCTGAAGTGCTCCCTGTGTGTTTTCTAGTGCCTGCTGCACAGCACAAGCACATCTAATGATTTTACTAATTTCACTTGTCTCCAGACTCGAGACACCAAGGAACTATGAGACAGCAGAACAGGACTCTAAAATTGGGACTGTCCCACCAAAAGCAGGACTTTTGGTAGTCCTGCTTAAAGGAACACTATAGTCACCGAAATTACTTTAGATAAATAAAGCAGTTTTAGTGTATAGATCATTCCCCTGCAATTTCACTGCTTAATTCACTGTCATTTAGGAGTTAAATCACTTTGTTTCTGTTTATGCAGCCATAGCCACACCTCCCCTGGCTATGATTGACAGAAACTGGTTTCACTTTCGTACAGATGTAATTTACCTTAAATAATTGTATCTCAATCTCTAAATTGAACTTTAATCACATACAGGAGGCTCTTGCAGGGTCTAGCAAGCTATTAACATAGCAGGGGATAAGAAATCTTAATTAAACAGAACTTGCAATAAAGAGAGCCTAAATAGGGCTCTCTTTACAGGAAGTGTTTATGGAAGGCTGTGCAAGTCACATGCAGGGAGGTGTGACTATGGTTCATAAACAAAGGGATTTAACTCCTAAATGGCAGAGTATTGAGCAGTGAGGCTGCAGGGGCATGTTCTATACACCAACACTGCTTCATTAAGCTAAAGTTGTTCAGGTGACTATAGTGTCCCTTTAAGTTCTTAATACATGCTCAATAGCTGCAGTTCCATTTTTAAGGCGAGAGTGCACTTTTTTAACATTTCTCATCACTTTCGAGTTTAATATCTTTGATGGCAGACCAGATAGGAACTTTACATTTCTCCAAAAATAAATACCGTATATACTCGAGTATAAGCCGACCCGAATATAAGCCTAATTTTACCCCCAAAACTGGGAAAACGTATTGACTCGAGTATAAGACTAGTGTGGGAAATGCAGCAGCTACTGGTAAATTTCTAAATAAAATTAGATCCTAAAAAAAATATATTAATTGAATATTTATTTACAGTGTGTGTATATAATGAATGCAGTGTGTGTGTATGAATGCAGTGTGTGCGTATGAATGCAGTGTGTGCGTATGAATGCAGTGTGTGCGTATGAATGCAGTGTGTGTATATGAGTGCAGTGCGTGTATGAGTGCAGTGCGTGTATGAGTGCAGTGCGTGTATGAGTGCAGTGCGTGTATGAGTGCAGTGCGTGTATGAGTGCAGTGCGTGTATGAGTGCAGTGCGTGTATGAGTGCAGTGCGTGTATGAGTGCAGTGCGTGTATGAGTGCAGTGCGTGTATGAGTGCAGTGCGTGTATGAGTGCAGTGCGTGTATGAGTGCAGTGCGTGTATGAGTGCAGTGCGTGTATGAGTGCAGTGCGTGTATGAGTGCAGTGCGTGTATGAGTGCAGTGCGTGTATGAGTGCAGTGCGTGTATGAGTGCAGTGCGTGTATGAGTGCAGTGCGTGTATGAGTGCAGTGCGTGTATGAGTGCAGTGCGTGTATGAGTGCAGTGCGTGTATGAGTGCAGTGCGTGTATGAGTGCAGTGCGTGTATGAGTGCAGTGCGTGTATGAGTGCAGTGCGTGTATGAGTGCAGTGCGTGTATGAGTGCAGTGCGTGTATGAGTGCAGTGCGTGTATGAGTGCAGTGCGTGTATGAGTGCAGTGCGTGTATGAGTGCAGTGCGTGTATGAGTGCAGTGCGTGTATGAGTGCAGTGAGTGCAGTGCGTGTGTGTATGAGTGCAGTGCGTGTGTGTATGAGTGCAGTGTGTGTGTGTGTGTGTGTGTGTGTGTGTGTGTGTGAGTGCAGTGTGTGTGTGTGTGAGTGCAGTGTGTGTGTGTGTGTGCAGTGTGTGTGTGTGTGAGTGCAGTGTGTGTGTGATGCAGTGTGCGTTTGTGTATGTGTTGGTGGGGGTGGGCATTTGATATATTATTAATTATTTTTTTTATTTTTTTATATTATTATTATTTTTTGTATTATTATTTATTATTTAAATATTATTAATTTTTTTTTTTAATTATCTTTTTTTTTTCGTCCCCCCTCCCTGCTTGCTAGCTGGCCAGGGAGGGGGGCTCCTTCCCTGGTGGTCCAGTGTCATTGGTAGTTCAGTGAGGGAGAGAGGGGTGCTGGCAGAGCTGTACTTACCTTTACTGCAGCTCCTGTCAGCTCTCTCCTCCTCCGCGCGGTCTGTGCCGCTCCCTCTGTCAGCTCACACTGTAAGTCTCGCGAGAGCCGCGGCTCTCGCGAGACTTACACTGGGAGCTGACCGAGGTGCTGAACGGACCGGCACGGAGGAGGAGAGAGCTGACAGGAGCTGCAGTAAAGGTAAGTACAGCTCTGCCAGCACCCCTCTCCCCCGGTCTGTATTATGGCAATGCAAATTGCCATAATACAGACTCTGACTCGAGTATAAGCCGAGTTGGGGTTTTTCAGCACAAAAAATGTGCTGAAAAACTCTGCTTATACTCGAGTATATACGGTAGTCTGTGGTAGCACTTCGCTTTAAACATGTAGTGTTTGAGATTCCACTGGTTACACAGCTAGGGCTATTAGAAATCTCGGTAAAAGCCAACTTTATTAATTTGTTTTGAGAAATGAACAGAAGTAATATAGGCATAACAAATAATACAACTTAACATTATTTTACAGTAATTGTTTGACTGATATTCGATAGTTTATGCTTGCCAATGAGGTATATTTATTTCTTTCACTTTCATTTTCCTGCAACTGGCATCCTATTAATTTGTGTTCTCCTTGTTTTACAGTTTCTAAATGAACACACCAAAGTGTAGAGCACGAACCAGAGAAACCTAGAGCTGCCATCATGAAGTTGTATGTATTCTTGGTGAACACTGGAACCACCTTTGCATTCGACACTGAACTAGCAGTCCAGACGTAAGAAAAATTAGATCTGATTTAAAAATATTACTCTTTAATTATTTTGCGTGATAGTATCCCTTTATGATATCATTAATGGCTTGGCACATGGGAAGAGACAGCATAAGTACTGTATTTATTGCTGTATTTTCCTGTGTACTGCTAATAAGTTTTGGATCACAGCTGGCTATTTACTGTTTTAAGTTTAACGAACGGTTAGAATTGTATTGATTGTTATTATTGAATGTCAGAGTTAAAGTGACACTATAGTCATCAAAATAACATTAGCTTTACCTCGTATGACGTAGGGCGTTATATGCCGTCCTTAAAGGGGTGGATCTAAATGCCGGCGGGCGGCATTGAACGTCCCTGCCGTCCTATTCACTTACCCGATCCTTATTTTTATGATTAGTTAACATTATTGTTTGTTTAATGTGCTTTATGATCGAGCATTCCGCAATAGTGCTTTGTGGGCTTGTCACACTGTCATTGCAGTTGTGTTCTAGTAACCAGAAATCTTTGTAGTCCTCGGTGTTAAGCCCAGCTTAGATGCTATAACCTCTATCACCATGAATCTGATATCTGATCATTTGAATCTGTGATTGACAATGTGAGTTTGTAGAAATCACTCTAACCCTGCAATTGGATCATCTAGTAAATAACCCCTTGTGGATGTTACTTCCTTACTATAAGAGGCTTTAATACCTTTAGGGCAGGGCTGTCCAACCTGCGGCCCCCCAGATGTTGCTGAACTACAACTCCCATGATTCTTTCAATGAAACAGCCAGGGAATCATGGGAGTTGTAGTTCAGCAACATCTGGGGGACCGCAGGTTGGACAGCCCTGCTTTAGGGCATAATGACACATCCTGCAGATATGGTGTTATCTGGGTTAAATCCAAGCTTACACCAACAAGTCCAATGGATACCTAGGGCTCTCCTCTATCACCTTACACCATTATTATTGCCAATGGGGGCACTTAAAGAGAAACTCTTACAAATCATAGTGTGAAAAACCTACAGTTCAAATTCAAGGCTTTATTTTGGTTTAGTGGACAATTACCTTTGTCTTTAAGGGGATAAGATATTGGAACAAAAAGTCAAGTGGGAGGCAGAGGGTACTGCTCTTGTAAAGCTTTGCAATTTGACAGCAGTTCAGAAAGGTTCAACAGAATATAGCAATATGTAAAAGTAAAATGACATGTTACTTCAGTTTAGTTACTAAATATATTGAATCCATACCACTTGGGAAAAAAAAACTCTTGAGTATTTGAAACATTCAATGTACAGTAGTTAATTTTATTTGCATAACCTGTTATTTCAGCAAACCACAAGGCACTGAGTGAAGTTATGTAGTGAACTCCTAACCAAAGGATATGTCATACTGAATATGTAATGATGGTAATCAGAAACACAAATTTTGTAAGCTTACGCATTGCTGGCTCTCAAGATTAGTTTTACCATAATAGGAAAGCATAAATGGTTACTATATATTGGTGCTCACCCTCACTGTTAATTATTTAGATACAATACATTTATAAACATGTAATAAATTTAATAACGCTGTTATGGCAGCATAGTACGCATAGTTGTAGCCCTTCCAGGAGCCCTTCAGTGGCGATCCCGATCGAGGGACCTCACAATCACATAACCGGATCAGCAGTTTGAAACATTGCCTGCAAGGGGACTGCCTGGGCTGTCAGGCAGTCCTGTTTTATTCATGAGACTTCACTGAACACAAATATGAGTGTTTTAAAACCGTAATAGGTATAATGACTATTACTATTTTCGATTTATGTAAGTCTGCATTTATCACAGTGATAATCTTGCAGTTAACTAATTTCATAATTAAAATGCTACATATATTAATAAATATTAAATATATTCTATAGATTACCCAAGCCAGTATTAGAATTTTATCTTTGTGGAAAGAGAGGTCCCCAATATGAGTTTAGGAATTTGCAAATGCCTACAGTGCTAATAGCCTACTTATTTTGGTGCTGTAATTGAACGTGATGGACTTACAAAAAAATCTGTCTGCCAAGGAAAGTGCCTCCTCTAGTCGCTTTCTAATGGACAACCACTAAAGGGATACTGATTGAAAGATATAAACATTAATGTTTCTCACAAATGGCAATGCTTACGTTGGTCAGACTGTAGGGACAGGATAAGTGCATCAAAACCACTATGTTAATTGAGGAAAAGGCACATCCTCATGATCATCATCTGCAGTGATGCTAGAAAAAATCAAATGCAGTGTAGACAAAAAGACAAAGAGAGCTTCAGGCAAATACAACAACAATTCAAGGCATTCTATAACACAAAGAAGACCACTTATACAGTACTATACAGACATTTCTAGTCAATGCCAACTATTTTTCCAGTGTGAAAAAAAATAAGGTGCCAACAAAATAAATGCAGCTTTACATATGAAAACTGCACTGGTCCATCCAATTAACATAAGCAGGGCTATTTACTAAATTCCAAAACTCAAATTTCAAGAAATTAGCCTAAATTTAGTAATTCAGATTTAAAGTAATGAAGCTGTGACTAAAGCTGAATTGGATCATTTTTTCATAGCAGCTATTTTTATCCTACATTTTTCCATTCAGATATCATTATTTCACATTCAGAGTTTAGTGAATAGTTTAGTTTTTAAGGTACTCTACAATGTGCTATTCAAAAGAGATGGTGGAACTTGCTATTTGAACATCAAGACATTTTTGAAAGTAGTCTCATTTTACTTGTCTATGGTTAGGTTTGGTACAGCATTTTGTGTCTGATACATGACAAACTTGGTATAATTGCAGTTTTATTTTGCATTTAGGGTGAACGATCTTAAACATGCTATCCAGACAAAGTATAAGATTGCTGTTCACAACCAGATGCTTGTTGTTAATGGAGGAGAATGCATGGCACCGGAGCGAAGGGTCTGTAGCTACAGTGCTGGTACTGTAAGTATGTTTTCCCTAATAAATTAGATTCACCATTTTAATTGCAAAGGTAAACTGACACTGTTGTGATTTTAAATAAATGGGCACTATACATGGTAAGAAAAAATTAACTGAAAACTGAGGTTTTTTTATTTTTTTATTTCTTTAGCCTACAGTCCCTAGCATAACCAATACAACTCATCTTGCCAAATGACCCCTGCAACTCCTGGGCATCCTTGCTAGAAAGAAGTTGTACATCTGCCCTTTCCTTCTCGTATTCTTTTGTGTTAGAAACTCAAAAACATTAATCCTACCATTTTATCCAGATTAAAGGAGTGCCCACTGTAGTGTTTATGGTACTAGAATTTCTCTGGTGCCCTTGCAGTTCTAAAATAGTTTGAAAATAGTCTCACCGTGTTCCTTGCATGCAGTTCTAAATTCAGATTATCCCTGTTTGCTTCACTGTTCTATCCAGTTAGCTCCACTGAGCTAAGCAGGATCATGCATGATAACCCTCATTGGCTAAGAATGTCAGCTGAGTGCTCTCATCCAGTCAGTTAGCACCTGTAAGCAGACCTGCATAGCTCAGTGGATACTTTCATAGGAGAACTTGATGTGGTATGGGTCCTCTTGAGGACCCAAATAAGTTGTTTTTTGTCTTGTTTTTGTGCGTATATCATCGGCGACTATTTCTTTCACAGTATATTATCTTATGTATTTTTTTTTATGTATCTTTTTAAATAGGACACCAATCCAATTTTTTTGTTTAACAAAGAGATGATTCTTTCTGATCGCACTCCAACTATTCCCAAGGCAACATTTAATGCAGAGAATGAAATGGAACTGAAAGTGGAAGAATCGCTTATGATGCCTGCGGTATTTCACACAGTTGCCTCAAGGACACAGCTCGCTGTGGTAGGAAATTCTTATTTTTTTGGGAGATACTGTTTCATCAGTACTAGCCAGAATGTAATGCTCCTAGTTCAAAGAGGGAAAAAAAAAGGTCTAGCTTGCCCAATTTAACTCGGCTTTTTATAGGAGTGTAGACTAGTTATGTAAGAGGTAAACCATGGTCAACAATGTAAATAAATTAATAAAATTGAATAGAAATATGTATATTCAGTAATTCTAAGGTACACAGCTGGGGCAAGCTGAATTCAGCTTCAGGAATGCCTCTCCATCGATAGCAGGCTTTACCAATCAGGATCCTCTCAATTTGATGTATGGGGTCAGATTGTATGCCAGATGCTGTTCTATAAGTAGTTGTTTTATTTATTTTTTTTCAGTAGCTTTTCCATCTTTCACAGTTTTTATTTAGATTGATCGTGTCTCCACATATCTCATGAAATGCGATGCTAAACAGGAATTAAAAACAATAATAATTTGATGGTTTTTTTTTTCCTTCCCTTGTTTGTTGATTAATGCTGTGTTTGTGCTTGTGTTAAGGAAATGTATGAAGTTGCCAAGAAGCTGTGCTCCTTTTGTGAAGGTCTGGTTCATGACGAGCATCTTCAGCACCAAGGCTGGGCTGCAATTATGGCCAATTTAGAAGATTGTACACATTCTTACAAAAAGCTGCTTTCCAAGTTTGAGAGTGCATACTCCAAATATATACACTCAATAGATGACATTAAGCTTAAATTAACAAAGTAAGTGGCCAGCAAATCATGCAAAAACTGTATTTCAGCAACTATTGTTTTAGATCACCAGCAATATGTTGACTTCTGTTAGAGGTGTATCCCCAATGGATGTAACAAATTAAAGGAAATCTAACTTGATCTCCTGTAATAACTTAATATGAAAGCAAGAGTCGTTCATATAACAATGGCAATATGGCAATCATTACCCGTCCTATCTCTGCCAGTGACTGCTTATGATGGATGGAGTTTGCACCAATGCCTTTAGTACTCTCTCTTAGCTCTAATCGGATTGTAAAACCGCATGTATCTGTAAAGTGTTACCAAGCTCTTGTGCCAGCATTAGTTTACTTTGGAAATTAATGCATTTTGTCAATAGTATCCAGATTGCTTTATAAGCTTAGATGGTCATTTACTTTGAATAGTCCACAGGTAGCTGCATATGCAGTTAAAATGCCTCTAATTGTTGTGCCAGCAGCTTACAACCCCTTTTGTTCACTTGCACACTAAATTTGTTAGATGATGTGCACCTGATCATTTGTATTAAAAATAAAAGTGACATGATGCTTATGTTTAAATTGCAAAATCATGTGTCTGGCACTTTTCAAAAAGAATATCTTTGTGTACTAAAATGTAATTCTTGTCCCCTTGTTTGTCTTACAGTTTAGGAATAGCTGTTTCTGTTATGGCCAAGATTCCGCTGCTAGAGTGCCTGACTCGACATCACTATAGGATGTGTTTAGGTAGGCTTATGTCCTCTGACGGAGGTATGGATGCAACAGAAAATGAGAAGGTTACTGAAATTACACAGTATGATGATGAAACAAAACTGAAACGTTTGGATTTCCTAGACTCATTCACTAAGTCTTCTCAGCATACATCCCAGGAACTAGGAGAAAATGAAACTGAAAAACAGAAAAGGGATTCCTTTACCCAAGATATGGAGTCTATGAATGAGCATTTGTCAGAAAAGGAAAATATGCCTTCCTTCAATGTTTCATTATTGGACTGGATTAATGTACAGGATCGTCCAAATGATGTTGAATCATTGGTTAGAAAATGTTTTGATTCAATGAGCAGAGTAAGTCATTTGAATTACTTACTATTTATATGTGATTTTAATTGCCTATTACTTTTTTGTGCTCTAATTAAGGACTTGTTTACAGTCTTGTTGGGAGATAGCTACTGGAAGCATTTGCTTTTAACGGCTGCTTGTAGCGGCTTCAAATTACCAACATCTCTCCCAAGTTTGTTGCTAAATTTCTGTAGTCTATTTGTAATGATGACTGCCACTACATACACGATCCATTCTCATTTTTGTGGCTTGCCGATAAAGCACAGAAACTCACACTTAAACATTCTCACTTTCCTTTTGTGTGGCAAGTAGTGGCTGCTCAGTAAACTTCTTTGGAAAATACTTTTTTATTTGGATTTACAAGGTTTTGGCTGCAATTGATCCCTATATTCCAGGACAGAGGCTGATTGTTAGGTTTTCTGGGTTAGCAGAAGCCAGTAGTGTGTAGCGACAAGGTTATAAGCCATTTGCCAAGTGTGGTTTAGCGGCTCCTATAGAAAATAATGGGAGATGACGGGGCAGCTGTTTAGCAGCTGACTATAAGTCGTAGCAACCGGATACTCCCTGTCTCTTCTTGTGAAATGTTTGAGTTAGGAAACAGATGCTACATGCTAACAGTAGCAACGGGCACTGAATTTAGTGGTGTGAAGTCACTAAACAGTAGCGACAGGATTGTAAATCAGGCCTAAGGTGGCACACCTGTATATGCAATTAGAGTTTTTACTTTAGAATTAAAAAGTAATTTTTATTTGCACATGATGTCAATTGATGGAAATTTATAATTTACAACTGACCCATCGTGGGAAAATGTTGGTACGGTGGAAGGACTTGTCCGCCTTTGCCTAGAGCTGACTGGGGATGTGGTACACCTACAGGTAGGCATGAGGACGTGCGATACACAGAGCTTATAGCTGCTAGGAGCATGACGTCAAATCCTGGGGCCAGATCTCTGTACATGGACGTGGGGGGACAAGCGTCAGAACAGCAGCTAAACTATGAAGGCTGCTGGTACTGTAAAATATTTATTGGTTCTGTCAAGTATGTGGGTAAGTGTGTTAGACTGTATGAGTGTAAGTATGGAGTGTGTGTTTGTTGGTGTGTTCATCAGTGATTGTGTAATACTGTGTGTGCATAGGTTAGTGAGGATAAAGTTTGATTACATTTAAATACATTTTTACTTTCATTTTTAAGAGCATTAAGCACTGCTTATATATGCATAAAACCCTCAAATTGTAGAGAACACGTTTGAATCACACGCTTTTAAAAATATAGCCAGGTCCGGTGCAAGCATTGTTGCAGCCGTAGGCAAAAAGTATTTTGCCGCCTCCACTCATGCAGACTCACACACTGATCCATGCAAACCAACACACTCTCACTGACCCATATACACACACTGATCCATGCAGAGATAAACATATAGGCTCAAACTAATCCATGCAGGCACACACAATGAACCATGCAGAAACACTGACCCATGCGAACACTTACACTGACCTATGCAGACACACACACACTGACCTATGCAGACACACACACACACACTGACCTATGCAGACACACACACACACACACACTGACCTATGCAGACACACACACACACACACTGACCTATGCAGACACACACACACACACTGACCTATGCAGACACACACACACACACTGACCTATGCAGACACACACACACACACTGACCTATGCAGACACACACACACACACTGACCTATGCAGACACACACACACTGACCTATGCAGACACACACACACACACACACACACACTGACCTATGCAGACACACACACACACACACTGACCAATGCAGACACACACACACACTGACCTATGCAGACACACACACACACACACACACTGACCAATGCAGACACACACACACACACTATGGCCCATACAGACACACTATGGCCCATACAGACACACTATGGCCCATACAGACACACTATGGCCCATACAGACACACTATGGCCCATACAGACACACACGCACTGACCCATACAGACTGAAGCAGACTATCACACATTTTCTGACACACATCTTACTTCCATAGCTGTTCTTATGTTGTCTACGCCTGGTGGCCCATCCTTTCCTGTCTCAGCCCCTCTCCTCCCACCCGCTTGCCTCCATGTACAGGGAAAGGAGCAGGCGTGAGCAATTGAAGCGCCCTCACGCTGCTTCAGCATTGGATACCTGGGAGGGGGTCTGGCTCTGAGGGCTGACGTGGAAGCAGCTGGACTGGTGTTCTACCGATCGCTAGTGAGCAGCAATTTAAGTGCTCCCTAGCTCCCGGTAATATGGCCGGCAGCACACTCGAAATAATAGAGGGGAGGCCATAGAGCAAACTTGCACATAAGTCATTGCTGGCGACCCCCTTGAGCAGCGCCCTAGGCGACTGCCTAGTTGGCCTATAGGAAGCGCCGATCCTGAATATAACCCCACAGACACACTTACAGAGTACATACAGCCAACACACCTTACACAGAGTACATACAGGCAGCACACAACACAAGCAGCCAGCACACACAATGACAAATAGACTACACTCAGGGTAATTCGCTAAACTTCAATTTTTTGCAAAATAAATCCAAATGGAAATGGTAAAATTGATGCAGATATACCTGTGTTGTGACTATAGCAATGTTAGAGAATATTTCTAGATCAGCTGTTTTTAACTACATGTTCCATTCAGTGTAATTTGTGAATTCTAAGTTTAGCAAATAGCTCTGCCAATGCCCATAGAAATGGGTAAGTGCCCCAAATCTTTGTGACATACAAGTAGATTGGACTACTACTTGGGTCCCTTGGACAAGTAGATATTTTTTTTTTATTTATTATTCCACATTCCTGAAAAGGGGAAAAAAGATTAGAGCTATTTATTTATTTATTTATTTATATATTTAAAAATGTTTTATTTTTTTTTGTGTAAGACGACTTACATGATAAATGATCGCAGGAGAAAAAAAGCAATGTGGCGTGCACGGAATACTCAGGATTGTAACTAATATTCATTGTTTATTATGAGTGACTAACTTAAAGCTTACATTGCTCCGTGACAGCCACCAGAGGCCGCTTCCATAATTTACACGGAGTAAATCTTACTTATTTGACGCTGGACGTCCTCATGGAGTCCAGCGTCAAAAAAGATTCCCATAGGAAAGCACTGAGTAACGCTTTACTATCGGCGGGTTTGAATGCGTGCGCGCCTCTGGCCACGCATGCTAATTCGGCTCCACTCGGGAGCTGACGTCGATGGAGGAGGAGAGGTCACCAGTGCCGAGGGAGCCTGGCGCTGGATTAAGGTAAGCAAATAAATTGTTAATTAACCTAAACAGTGACTAGGGCTCTATAGAGTTAGGAATGCATATTTGTATTCCTTACGCTATAGTGTTCCTTTAAGTAAAACTTTCTTATTGAGTAGGAATACATATTGTCTATGTTTGTGCTCCACTGGAGCTTTTCATATTGAATACTTACTGGAGGAGTTCCTTGCAGCTGTGCCTTGGAGGTGGTCTAATACAGTATAGGTAAATCTGAACTTTCGAAAGGGAGTTATTAGTGAAGATTTACTAAATTTTTGTTATGTTTAATGGTTTACAGATTTATTTTTTATTTGATGTTGGATTATATATATATATATATATATATATATATATATATATATATATATTTAATTCCAGATAGCACTCTCAGGACTTGTCAAAAAAGAAAACTTCGGTTTTTATTAACTTTCCATAAAAAATCCACGTTTCATTTTGTTACACACAAACTTTAATCAGGATTCCTTTTTGTTTGTGTAACAAACTGAAACGTTGATTTTTTTCTTTTTTTATTGAAAGCTAATTAAAAGCCAAGTTTTTTTTTTTTGACAAGTCCTGAGTGCGCTATCTGGAGTATCTTCTATGCATTTGGCTTGAAGAGAGCTGGGCAAGTTACTTAATATATGTAGTGCGAGATCTTTTTTTCAATTTTGTGTGTGTGTATATGTACATATATATCATAGTAATCATCGCACTGTGGATGTATTGCACACATAAACATCACTTTATCTAAATATGGTACACCTGTATATTTGTGGCAGTTATTGTTATTTGTCCTTGCTGCAGATCATTTTGTATTCAGTATTTGTTTCATGCTGTGTCATATTTACATAGGTTTCTCCATTCTGCATAATTCTGGCTCTCATTTGATAGTACCATCTAACAATCTCTATACATTTTTAGTTCAAAATTAGAGTGTACTTCACATTAATTCATAACATTACACAGAATTGTGAAATACTGCTTTTTCGGGAAGACTCCATATATTTTTGGTCCTGAAAATTGTGTAGATAGTTTATTAACTTTACTAATAATATGAGACCACTAATCATCTGATATTGCATATGCTTGTAGGTTGATATAAAAAATGTAATGTTGACCTCCGTGACAATATAAAATATACTGAGATGGAACGGTCCAAAGTTGCCTATTTAAATTTTTTACCTTTTTATATTATTATTATTATTATTTTAATATTGAAATATAATTTAAGGATATATACACCTGTTATAGTGAGATTTACAAAAGAAAAAAATACAAATGAATTTGTCTTTAAAACCCCCCTTGTGAATGGCTTTTAGTAAACAACAGAGACAAACAAAGAGAGTAAACAAAGAGACTTCTATTTTTTTTTTAATTTTTTTAAACGTGGGTCAGCTTCAGTCTGCAGTGTCCCTTAAAATGTTGGTTTGTCAGATGAGATGAATGTACAGATTGGGCAATGCTAGTGATGATATTGTTTAGCTGCATTAAATGGGATGCCAAGGCTGTGTATAAAGTCTGCATGCTGGGCAGCAGCGTAGTACCATATAGAATAGCATACTTTTGTGTTCTTCTCTTTGCTGTTCAGAGAAAATACATGGTAACCCATCTGTATTTTTAACATAACCTGTATATTCCTATGTAGAATGTCTGATTTTAAATTTGAATAAAGATATTTGTCCTTTGGAATGAACATAAAGAATGTTTTTGATTTAAGAATTCCTGATTGAAATTTCTTTGTTCGGTAGCAATAAATCAACCATGTAGATCATAGAATAAGCTTGCTATATGTTGGGACTTGTTTGAAGTGGAATATAGTTTCTTTCTCTTAAGCATTTTAAATGGTGCAATTATAGAAGACCGTTTCGTTTTGGTAGAATTCAGCTTTTTATTGTAACTTCACTAATACAACCTGGTGAATGTCAATGAATTGTGCAACACCAACTCTTTTCCATTAGGAAACTAATTTCATGAGGAATTAGTGCATTTTCTTATCAGTTCAATTTTATAACTTGTCTGTTGTGTTTTAAAGCATGTCATCCCTCGAGTCTTTTTAACCTGTTTTTAAATTCATTTTTGGGGGTGAGGGGGTGGAAGAGTTATAAAACTAGTTCATCATAGATGTTTTTTTTATGTAATGAGCTTGACTTAGCGTAGCCTTTACCAATAAAAAAAAAACAACACCTGCACTAATTAGAAGCAGCTTAAGTGAAAACACTAATTGGAGACAGTTTCAGATAAGTCAGCTACTTGGGCACTGCATCCTTTTGTATTGTTTCTGCAGCAGTTTTGTTTGTGTGCGCACGCATATTCAGACATTGAGACGTTGTTGGAATCATCTGTATTTTTCTGTATATTTGGTACTCTACTATTGGTTGACTCCTGTGACATGCCTTAGTTTAGGGTATAAATCTGACATTGATCTATATATTTTCATTGGCGTTTTCACATTTTGTGAATGGATTGGCGACATTGGCTAATTGTAGAGCAGCTGGAAGTATGACCTTAGCTAGAAAGGCATGACTTTAGCTTGCATCAGGGCTTATAAATTTGTTTGTAATCTAGGAGCCAGTTAAAAAAAAAAAAAAAAAGGAAATAGCCAGTTTTTTAAACTAACAAAGTGAACATTTTCAACAAAAAACAACACAAAATAACAAACCAAATGGCACACTACAATCACCAGAACCACTGCAGAATAATGCAGTTGTTCTGGTGTCTATAACGCACGCACACGCACGCACATTCTGCACTTTCAGCCAACAGTATCCAGGTGACTCCTTTTCTTCAACTAGATCTATTCTTCCTTGATGCTCAAGTTATGCTCATTCTTGGCAATTTGGTTAAAAACTTTTTGGTTAAAAAGTACAGCACTGTTATAATTTTATTTTAGTTTTTTTTTTAAACTTACAAAGCTTTATATTCAACAACATAAGTATACACACACACACGCCGTCTGCCTCCACGACCCCCCCCGGCATTCCGCCTGCCTCCACGACCCCCCCGGCATTCCGCCTGCCTCCACGACCCCCCCGGCATGCCGCCTGCCTCCACGACCTCCCCCCCCGGCATGCCGCCTGCCTCCACGACCCCCCCCCCCGGCATGCCGCCTGCCTCCACGACCCCCCCCCCCCCCCCGGCATGCCGCCTGCCTCCACGACCCCCCCCCCCCCGGCATGCTGCCTGCCTCCACGACCCCCCCCCCCGGCATGCTGCCTGCCTCCACGACCCCCCCCCCCCGGCATGCCGCCTGCCTCCACGACTCCCCCCGGCATGTCGTTTGCCTCCACGACTCCCCCCGGCATGTCGTCTGCCTCCACGACTCCCCCCGGCATGTTGTCTGCCTCCACGACTCCCCCCGGCATGTCGTCTGCCTCCACGACTCCCCCCGGCATGTCGTCTGCCTCCACGACTCCCCCCGGCATGTCGTCTGCCTCCACGACTCCCCCCGGCATGTCGTCTAGGATTTCCACATATGAAAGCATTATTCAATGGGGGGAAAATCTGACGCTGGAAGTCCTTATGCAGAGCATGAGGACATCCAGCGTCAGATACTGGACAAAAGGTCAGTTTCAGGAAGTCTCTCTAGTTGTTGTTTGGTAGACCGCCACTAGAGGTGGAGTTAACCCTCAGAAACTGCAATAATTACCACTGTAGGGTTAAGGGACATGGGACATTGAACCCAGACCACTTCAATGAGCTGACGTGGTCTGGGTGCCTACAGTCTCCCTTTAACTTCGTACACTCTGACTGTATCAGGATATCGTGGCATGCAATATTAAAAATAAAAAGTGATATTTTGATAATAAAAATTAAATTAAATAATTTGTTCAACCATCCCTGTCTTTTATGGATGTATTTTTTTTTTTTTTTTATGGATTTTTTTTTGTTTTGCTTTGCAACGTGCATTTCAAATTGTAAAGTTGTATGTTTGGAGAATTGTCATCAAAGCTTTAGTTTGGTAATGACTTTTCTTTACACATAACACATTTTCTCTGTTCTTATATAAAATCAATAAATAGCACTTGAGTTAAATGCTTGCTAATGTCTATGGAGCCATTCATGTTTTGTGGATTTCTGTTTGTGTTGGAGATGCTACATTAAGTTTGGAAGCGGGAGGTAGTGTGCAAAACCAAATAAAATATTCTTTAATGTTGGAAATTTGTAATTCTATCTGGAAAGAAGACCCTTTTTCTAAGTGTTTTGTTTGCCTATATCTCATCTCAAGGAAAAGCTCAACCAGAGCAAATGCAGATTTGTGACTGGCTCCAAGGTTTTTTTTTTGTTTTTTTTCCATGGATTAAAGAGATAAAAGCCTTATTGTTGAAATTTGAGAACATTTTGTTGATGTTACGGTCATTTTTAGTTAGGACATTTGGGGGAAAAAACTAACTGCAAAGTTTCAAAAAAATTAGTGTTTTCCTTTTAAATTTAAAATTACCTCTTGATTAAAGTTACTATTGATGGAAGATTTTCCCATAACAGTTATGCCTGTTTAAGTTTGGAAAACCAGAACTGTGCCTTATAGGTTTTTATTTATAACTTGTATCTTCTGTATGTTTTTTGTAATTACTGTCTGTTTATAATATCCATTACCAGTTACCACAGTGCAACAGTCTTCCGGTGAAATTTGATAACTGTTTTATTTTTCATGATATTAAATTTACACAGGTTATTGAAAATGTGACTTAAAGGAAATTATGGTGTAAGGAATAGAAACACTACAATGACCTGCTCAGTGTTTACTTACCTTTTCTCCCTCACTCTCTGTGGCTGCCTCCGCCTTCTTGGATAAATGCATCTATCTTGATGATCTCAGCCAATCCAGTGCTTTCCCATAGGAAATCATTGGAATGTTAATGCGCATGTGCAGCAAAAAGCTGCACTGCATCTATAAAATGGTCTCTATGGGACCATCTGATTCAATAGAAGAGTTAGAAGGACCACTTCAGTTCAAAGTTATGCACTTCAGGGTAAAGAATGCACAAACAACTTATACCCTAATGGTAGTGAATTGGGGATAACGACACACGAGAAGGATTTAGGAATTGTTATAGACGACAAACTAGGCAACAATATGCAATGTCAATCAGCAGTTGCTAAGACCAGTAAGGCATTGTCATGTATAAATATGGGCATTCATCTTCAGGATGAAAATATAAGTTTGCCTCTTTATAAATCACTGGTAAAAATTTTGAATAGTCTGTGCAATTTTGGGCACATGTTCTAAAGAATGATATTATGGCACTAGGAAAGGTGCAGATAATTTCTAATAAAAGGAATGGAGCATTTCAGTTACGAAGAAAGATGATCAAGTTTAAATCTAGTCTGGATAAACGGTGCCTCAGAAAAGATATGGTAGCATTATACAAATATATTCGGGACCAATACTACAAACCATTGTCTGGAAATCTATTCAAAGACAAGGCTATTAGGACACACTGTAGTGGAGCTGCAATCCGGAGACTGAACATCTCAGCTGGAATCCTCTGGAGCTGGAAAGAAGCACCAGAAATAATTGATTATAGCCCATTCCCCCAGTAACTGGAGAACACACAGTTCTGGGAGTCAACTGAGGTTTTTTGTGCCACACTCTGCTTTTATGCACAGACCTCCAGCATGAGGTCTCTATAGAGAAATGCACAAGTCCCTACCAGGCTTCTCTGTGTCTTGGAGATAATGGAGTCCCTGGAAGGCTAACTTAATTATCTCTCCGGTATAGGAAGTTATACAAAATATTACAAAGCAAGTATGATATCCCCGATTAGCTGGTGTCTGAGCTTCAACATATTCAAATAGCGCTCAGATCTGTTTGGTAAAATGGAATCACCATTCGGGTAAAGTTTTGACCAGCCGGCCACGAGGTGATGATCCAAAATAGTTCCCCAGAATTGAGAGCAACGGCCAGTCTACTTATGGGAATTCCCATACGAACAACGAAAAATGCTCCCCCTGGCTTTTGGGTAGCGAATGCTCCCCCCCTGTCGGTACTTTCTATCTCCTGAACACCGTTCGTATAGCTGGTCGGGAAGTTGTACGGGCAGCGGTACAATCTTTGCGGTGGTTTGCGAGATTGTGTAGCTGAAATGACTTCAACGTGCTCGACGACAAATTACCGTGTTAGGGAGACAGCCAGGGCTGTTTGGTGTTCTGAACTAATAACAGGAGGGACCACACATGTTCCGTTTGGTCCATGAACAGGGGAATATGTATAAGTTCAGAAACTTTCCAGATGGTTTCGGGCAACCCCAGTGAATGTTACAAGGTCCGCCACACACACATTTATTCTGGAAGAAAAGCGATTTAGTCTAAGGCAAAGGAAAGTTTTGTTTTTTTTATGGTAAGAACAATAAGGATGTGAAATTATGTGCCTGAAGATCTTTAATGAGCCTTTAGATGAATACTTTCAAAAACATAATACTCTGGGATATCATTTTTTATTAGTTGGGTAGTAGATTCTTGATCCAAGGAGAGATCTATCATTCTGGTCTTAAGAAGTAGGGATCAACCGATTATCGGTCTGGCCGATATTCTGAATTTTCAGCAACTGAATTTTCCGATCAACTCCACCTGAATGATTTTTCAAGTAGAAGTGAAAGTCAGTGCTTGCCTATAAGAAGCCATGTGTGGGCGATCACCGTATTTGAATTGTGCATTTGCAGCAATGGCTGTGCATATGCAAATTTTAGCCAAACAAGATGGGTAGAATTTTGTCAATGACAGTCTTCCTTGGGGGGTAGTGGAGCAGTGATGAAAGGGCGCTTGCTGCTGGATAAAAAGGTAAATTATCTTCACTTTTTTTTTTTTTTTTGGATGGCTCGAGGCACTTGATTGTTTAAAGTATATTGGATTCCTTTAATTAAAAAAACAAAACAAAAACTGTAGATGTTTGTGCATCTAAAGAAACTATGCTCACTGATAAAACAATCAAAATTTTGTTTTTAAAGATAGAAAAAGATTATTTACACTAACCGTTTAACAAGTTAGAGTAAGATTTCTGGTAGCTGATTCCTGAGTGCAAGCATTGTTGAATTAAATATCTATGTATTCACTTCAAAAGAAATTATATTAAATGAACAATTTAGGTTTAAGCACCAAATAATTGGCTTTAAAAGGTGGTTTTGCATGTGGTACCACTGGTTCCAATGGCTATCTTTAGCTGCCATTACGGGAGACGCATAGCACCCGGGGGGGACCGGGGGGCTTGTGGCCCCAACCAATCCCAGAAACGGGACCATGGACAACACAACACTTTAGACAACCCATGGCGGTGCCGAAGACACCGCACCAACATTTCCCTCGATCAAAGGGGACAGGACCCCCTACGGACACCCGGAGACACTGGACCTGGACCCGGGGGGAAGGAAGATGGGACGGGGGACTAAGAACCTCACCTACCTTCTCCTCCCCTCACCCTAACCCACTCAGCCTTGAACTACTTCCTTCCCACCTCATCTTTTCGCACCCTCTCTTCCCCCCTCCACCAATCGCTCGAATTGCCCTTTCAATTCACTCTCTACCCTTCCCAGCAGCTCCTTTCAGCTCCCCTGTCTAAATCTTGCGAGTCCCGTTGTTATCCTTAACACAAACCAGATGTTTGTAGGCCTAGCATTATCTTGATACACCTATTGTTTTACCTTTGCTATTGTTACATGGATATGTACTACAGCTCCAAACAATACCATTGCATCATTATGTTCTCACTTCAAAACTCATGTCTACCCTATAAGATGTTGTGATACTCTCTCGCTCCATATGCATTTTCTGGTGTATGCGATTCTCACATCAATAAACGTTGAATAATTAAAAAAAAAAAAGGTGGTTTGGGTATATGGATAATTATAAAATGAATGCAAGACATGTATACACTGTAGCAGAATTCCACCTTTTTAAAATGCATATTATAGAGGCTCAATGACGTCTATTTTATTGCATAAATAGCTTCACTCCGGATTTTATGATTATTTGTTATGGCTAAACATATTAATTTATAGAAAACAACGAAAGAGCTTCTGTAGCCTTAAAATTATTTATTCATATATAGTTATTTGTGGTGATGCTCCATAGAAATCTACTATAACAGCAAAAAATAAAACCTAAAAGTTTTGGGTTGAAAGAGGAATTGAGGAAGATAAAAAAATAAAGTGCTAGAAAATAAAATAAACCATCACAAGGTCAACTAATAACCTACACCTTACACATACCACGTGTGGTTGCCTAGATTGATTTGTATACAACTGTGGTATTATAAAATAGTGAGTGTGTTGCATAACAAAAGTTGTCCTAATATTCCTGAAGAAAGATCAGTTTGAAAAGCCAATAAAAGGAGTTTGAAAGACAATCAAAGGTGTAGTATACCCCTAAATGTTAGTGGAAATCATTCTAGTTATATCTAACATGCATACATGTGTCAATCAATATGACTAAAGCTTAGCATCTGTAAAAAATATTGTTTGGTTAATACAATTCCAATACAGTGGAACCTCGGAACTCAAACTTAATCCGTTTCGGAAGGCTGTTTGAGTTCCAATTTGTTCGAGAACCGAATCAACATTTCCCATGGGACTTAATGTAAATTTGATTAATCCTTTCCAGACCCCCACAATTACAGCATTTTAACACAAATTTTACAGTTTAATAATGCCTTACATGCATGAAATCATGTAGAAATAAAATAATAAACACAAGTACAGTAAATTAAATAAGAATTTAGCTTCACTTTACCTGTAATTATGAGAGTTGATGGTGTAATTGGAAAGGAGAAGAAAAATTGTCTGGATGGGTATAGGTAACTGTTCTTCTGGCATTTAAATGTCTAAAGTGTGTCTAATTGAACATGTTTGTGGCAGGATTTGTTCGGGTACCGAGGATCGTTCACGTACTGAGACTTTTTTTTTTTTTTTATGCAAAATTTTAGTTTTACTACCGAATTGTTTGAGAGCAGGACCGTTCGAGTTCCGAGGTTCCACTGTACATTGTTTGCATTGTAGTACGTGCATTTGAAACAGTGTTAGAATTTAAAAAACAATATGCATATATATATAAAATCTACATAGCAGGAAGTTCTGGTGAATAGTAATTGGAATTATCATGTAACATTTAGTTGGTAGTTACATTAATGCATCTCTTTCTGTTTTAATTCTAGCTTGATCCTCGATTAATTCAACAATTTTTGGCAGAAAGCCACCAAACTATTGCCAAACTGGATAATCAGAATATGAAATCTATCAAAGGGCTCGAGGATCGACTCTATGCACTCGATCAAATGATTGCAAGCTGTAATAGGCTGGTTAATGAACAAAAAGAACTTGCTCAGGTTAGTACCAACTGCTTTATGTACCCGAAATGTGTTTGTTCAGTTACACCCTTAGCAATGGTTACTAAAATGTTTTCAAACCTCATTTACTGAAAACGACCTTTCTGGTTGGCTCTTAATTTGGTTGTAGGCTAAGTATGCGGGAGTGCTTGTTATTTAGACCCTCTCAAGCAGCAACTCTTCCCACAGCTTCACCACTGACTACTACTCATTCAGTGCACTCTTTTGCTTGCTTAGTTTTAATCTTTACCTTTGGAAGCAAAATATATCTGTAGTGTATTGACCCTCTTGTACAGTGGTCCCCAACCCAGTCATCAGAGCATACCCAGAGTCTAGGTTTTAGGCATTTTCTAATTTTGTTCCAATTAGGATATTCACAAGACCTGGACTGCTGGTGTGCTTTGAGCACTGGCTTATGAACCTCTAATCTAATATTACCAGGTATGTATATTCTTTTGTTTCATGGGATTTACAATGGGATCTTCACAATTATTATCCTGTTTACTTTTGAATTATTATGAATCCATGACTGTGTGCTCAATGGGCAGATACTAATACAGCAATCTTATTTTGTTATCTGTGTGGTTTTATTTTTTTACAAGTGTAATATACTTTTGAGGAGCTGCGGAAACAATGATGCATCTAAAATATGTGTTATAACAAAAGAAAGTCACTAATTATTCACCTTTTGTGTGTTAATCTGCTCAGAAAAAGAGAGAACAAAAATGTTCTGGATCGAAAAGTTATTTTCATGCATTCATAACAAAGAAAACTGTTTCATTTTTAGGAGTTGACATAATTCACATGGCTGTATACTTGAACATTCTGCTCAATCAGTTTGTTTCTTTTGAGCAATAAGTAATACAATCCCTTGATTTTTCCATATGTAGTCAAACTATCTGTAATGTAAAAACATATGCCAGTAATAGCTGTAACTGTAGCATTTGTATTGCCATATTAAGCAATGATATATTGATTTTATATCATATGCAAATGTTTTGATTGTCTAGACAAGCCAGAATACTTGAGGAATTGAGAAATTCATGGTTAGGTGATGTTAAATAGGAATGTGTGATGATCCCTTAAGTTTTAGCTACTGACGTCAAGTTATGACATATGACTCACATTAAACTTGAAATCTATTACTTTGTATATATTATGAAGTTATAGTTGGAACATGACTGAAAATCATTTTTATTGTAATAGACATTTAATATTTTACATTTGTTTATTCCTTCTTTGCTGTCATAATGATAACATATGAGCTTAGTAAGTGCTACTTAGCCATATTACAAATTACACAAAGAATTTTGTTCTTTATTTGGGTAATCCTGTTAAAGGGGGAAAAATATATGATGATGTTAAAGATGTTTTTTTTTTTTTTAAGTAGCTTACTGATATGGGTCTGGAGCAGTTACAATGAACACAAGAGGGGTGTAGCTAAGCCACGGAGCTGAATGGCCGCACGCCGTCTGAGCTCCGGACAAAACTGCCATTTTCACCCTATTTACAGCGCCCAGACTCTGCACAACGATCGCAAAATAGCAGTGCTGGCTGTAGCAGACTAGATGGGGCGTAAACCTAAAAAGTCCAAACCGGACAAGCCACGGCAAAACTCTAGAATTGGAGACAGGCCTGGACTGCAGGGAGCCCAAACATGGCCGCCCTCCATGATGAAAGCTCTGACATGTCTGATGATTTTACGACCGGAACGGAGGTAGAGCCCCTACCCGCACCAAAGGCCCATCTCTCCACTCCCCCGCGACCCGACTCACCCCCGGTCACCATAGCGGTTATGAAGGACCTGCTGGCCGGGGTCCAACACGCTATTCAGGCGGATATGGCGAAAATACGCACAGACCTGCAGGGTCTGACAGGCCGCATTAACGCCCTGGAACAGGGATCCCTGCACACCAGCACGCACACCAAGCAACTACAACAACTGGTGACCGATCTGCAACACCAGAATCTTACATTTGAGCACCAATTCGCAGTTCTGGAGGACCAGAGGCGCAGCCAAAACATTAAGATTTGAGGGATCGCAGAAGAGATACCGGAGGAGGAATTACCTCATTTCACAAGAAGGCTATTCACGACCCTAATAAAACCTAAACTGGCTAAGCAGATAACCCCGGAAGGGATGTTCCGACTCCCAAGGCCTACCACAGCCCCAACCACACAACCCAGAGACCTACTGGTACGCCTTCCGAATAGTAGGGATAAAACAGCAGTGCTGAACGCAACACAAAACTGTTCTCCCTACCTGTTCGAGAATCTGTCGCTCTCATTCTACTCAGACCTCTCACGGTCCACAATGGCCTGGCGCCGTTCCCTCCAGCCCTTCACGGCACTTCTCCGCGCGCAAAGCATCACATACAAGTGGAGGGGCTCACGCGCATTACAACTCTCTCACGGAGATTCCCGGTACACCATCCAAGATCTGCATGGCGCGAGAGACCTACTTTCCACACTGGGCCTCAGACAGGACTCCATACCAACGACGGGACAACTCACCATACCCGCTACACCCGGGATAGGGAACCCAGCGACGACACTACCATTTGTCCCCCGACGGTTTGAATCACGGAAGGGCACAGCAGCCGCAATCTGACGAGACTTTGATGGCTACCTAGGCCCCAGGCCCAAAGACTTGCCCCGAGGGCTTAAATGGAGGAACTCTAAACGCACGATAGTTTAAAGTGGACAAGTTATTTGTTTCCTTATATTTTGGTTAAAATCGTTATTATTCTTATTTTAGACACCTTATATTGGCACAAGACACACTTAATTTTCAAAGCCTGAGGGAAGGGTACTACAAGCTGTCCCACTGCAGCAGTCATACCTACAACCACACATCTGCCCGACAGACACAGGGCCACCGAGAGAGCTCAACTTTCACTCTCTTCCCCTCCCCCCCTCCCCAGGGTAACCGGGGATACTAAACCACCCTACTGGCCACAAAACACATGATGACATCACCATACATTCACTCCATGCATGCAAGCCACAGGTGAACCACACACATCAAGCACAGGAGATGTCATGTCCCGCAGAGACACTTAGCTTCGACGCGCAACAGTAGCAAGATAAGTTCACACGCTAGTCCTAAGCTAATCTATCCTCTACTTCACGACCGAAGCTAATGAATATCTACGTTTCTATTATTACCTAAATATAAAATGTGCTGTCTATATATAGCCATGTAACTGTGGCTGATTGTTTATGATGTGCTTGATACAGCTATCGTGGCGTTTCAGGCTTGTTTGTCACTCTTTGCACGTGAAAAATAAAGAATTTTAAAAAATACAAAATAAAAAAAGGAACACAAGAGGCACCCAGGCCACTTAACCCCTTAAAACTGATATGGCTTGGTCTCCAATATGGCACTGTAGCTTCACAAAATAGTGCCAAAGACATTCATTGGGGATGTCTTTTTACTCAGACGACTTAGCTGAGCATAATTTGGAGGTTTTGAACTTAGTGGCACATATGAAATATACAAAATGCCCAGCAAAAATGCAATCCGTATGTAAAAAAAATGCACACAATTATTTTTTACCACATACTTTGGCATGTAATGGTAAAAAAATGTTAAGGCACAATATGCACCTTATGAGATACCCTGGAGTGTCTACTTTTACAAATGGTAGGCCTTTGTGGGTTTTTTTGAACAGTCAAACTGTTATAATACCCCAAATGGAAGCATAGGCTCATTAAATCCGTCTCTCAAAATTCTACTGTGAATACTGAAAAGGACAGGTCTCCTATATGGCACTGTAGCTTCACGAAATAGTGCCAAAGACATACAATGGGGCTACCGTTGTACTCAGCAGAAGTAACTGAACACATAATAAAACTTTGTACAGGAATAGCACACACCAACTTTACAAAATACACATGAGAAGTTCTTTGTTATAAGTTTGTGTGCAAAAACCCCCAACAAAACACAATTTTACTCCAATATTTAGCAGAGGTTGGCGGTAAAATGGCTACGTAGAAAGTGTCAAAACAACCTTAGGTAAATAGCCTGTGGTGTCTACTTTATATAAATATATACTTTTGTGTGGCAATTTTGTTTTCTTTTATGGCTATTAAGCTTACAAGACAAACATACCTTCAGAAGGATATTGATACCTTAGAGAGAGTTCAAAGAAGGGCTACTAAACTTGTTCATGGATTACAGGATAAAACTTACCAGGAAAGGTTAAAGGATCTTAACATGTATAGCTTGGAGGAAAGACGAGACAGGGGGGATATGATAGAAACATTTAAATACATAAAGGGAATCAACACAGTAAAGGAGGAGACTATATTTAAAAGAAGAAAAACTACCACAACCAGAGGACATAGTCTAAAATTCGAAGGACAAAGGTTTAAAAATAATATCAGGAAGTATTACTTTACTGAGAGGGTAGTGGATGCATGGAATAGCCTTCCAGCTGAAGTGGTAGAGGTTAACACAGTAAAGGAGTTTAAGTATGCGTGGGATAGGCATAAGGCTATCCTAACTATAAGATAATGCCAGGGACTAATGAAAGTATTTAGAAAACTGGGCAGACTAGATGGGCCGAATGGTTCTTATCTGCCGTCACATTCTATGTTTCTATACCAAATTCTAAAATCGCTCCACATTAAAAGTTTGTTTTACTCCTTGTGCTTTGTGACCTGTAACTACCAAAAAAAACTTAAAATCCCAGACACATTATATATTCTGTAAATCAGAACTACTAAATGAATGTATTTTTAATTACTTTCCTTAACCTGCACTATATTGTACACACATTATTATTGCAAAAACTTTTTTGCATGTTTCTGTATTTTTTAATAATAAATAAGCATGTATTTATATATATATATATATATATATATATATATATATATATGTATGTATATGTGTGTGTTACATCAAATTAAAGCCCTTTCTGACGGTATATAATATGCGTCGGTGCAATAAATGAGTAAAATGCAAATTGCAGTTGAACGCAAACAGCAAAAAATGCAAAAAATGACGTTGTCATTAAGTGAAGGACAAGCTTCTGAAGCTCTGTCCTTAAGGGGTTAATCTCAAGGATGTTGTCTGTGTGAAGTGCCCCTGATGTTTTATCCCTGGCAATGAGTCCAGTAAACACGTTTTTTCTATATTTTAATTGAGGGGTGGGGGGCTGCAAATAGCTAGCGAGAAGAACACTATAGTTTTACATTCATGGACCATCACCATTTGTACACATGTGATTGCTCTTTGTCTATACCGTGTTGTCCCCTCTACTGGGGATTGTCTATCCTATGGTCCTTTCTCCTCACTTCAGTCGAGTCTCTACAAGACCTACCGTATCAACAAATACTAAGCTTTGCATTATCCGCCTAAAATAAAGTAAAATTGTAAAATAAAGCAAGTATGCCTGCTCTTTACTGTATCACAAGAATGCATATCATATAATATCGAAATGTAATTGGAATTCTACATTCAACAAATACTGGTGAGATGAGATCTTTTTTTTTTTTTTAAACAATTCACATACAAGGGCTTATCCAACGAATTTAGTATTTATGATCACTGTTGTCAGTAGGTTAGAATACAATTTGTCAAAGATTGTGTTGATATAATTGTACTATATTTAGTGGAGTGAGTGGAAACTTTCCGAGTATGTGGAAATTGGTTATGATGATGATTATTACAGCGGAGAGCAGGCAATAATGGAAAATAGTATTGTTAAATGAGGTGGACGGATATGTGTATTTTGTTATAAAGTGAAAAGGTGTGTCTGTGACAATCTGCAAAATTGAATGTGAAGAGGTTACTGCATATGGGCAGAGGGTAGGTTACAATGTGTGGAGTCCAGGGTGAATGGACCACTTATCTATGACTCTTCTAACAACAGCAACAATTGAGCAGTCCACTCTAACTTTTCTGTCTTTTGGCCAAGATAGGACATCACTTCACTATTGTGATATAACAGGAAGCACAGAACCAATGAATACATTTTTATTTATTTTTTTTTTTTTAAATGAAGCTATCTAATTCTACCCAGCTGCTACACCCCCATAGTGCTGAACCAGCACCTGCATAGGCCACTGCTAGAGTTTATAGGTATTCATGTCTGGCTTCTCTCACTCAGTAGTGTGATTGGCCAGTCTGCATTGAATAATAAGCAGTTTGTGAGTATGTCCGGTCTTGTACTGCTCTAAAGCACAATTCTGATGATCTCCGCCAAGGAGATGGATCAGGGGCCTGAACAGCGTCGGCGGACCTGTGTGGAGCTGGTATACAGATGAGTTTTCTACTTACTTAAGGGGGGCAAGGGGTTGCCGGGCAGCTAAATAGTGTTTTTAACACTATAGGGTCAGGAATACACGTTTGTATTTCTGACCATACCATGAAAAGTATCTACTTCCTTGAATAGTACCGACAGCTTATCAAACAACGTAGATTTTTTTTTTTTATCTGCAGTCATTATTTTATTTAAGTAGGAGCAGATAGCTTTTAAGTGCATGGCCGGGGCTGACGATAAGCAGTAGCTACTTGTCGTAAATCCCCAGTGAAATGTTGCTATATGATCTTTTGGCTTGACTTTAGTTGATGGATCACAGGTGGAAAGTATTTTAATTATTTTCCATTCAGGGATGAAGTAATATGATAATTTTTACAGTAAATGCTAGAAATATGTAAACAGTTAAGTCTGTCACTGACTTTTAGAAAGAGGTGTCATCCATGCAAGCTTCAAATAGTTTGTAAGGTTAGTAATATTTATATTGCAGGTGGTATTACTGAATAAGGCTTCATCTTCATCATCAACATTGCTACATTTTAAATTATGTTATAAAATGTACATTGAAAATTACAGGCTGATACACTACCTATTAAAAAAGCATTTGTGTATGATGTATTATACAAAGATAAAATGTAGAAAAAAGGGGGTAGTACTAGCGCTAATTTAGTGGATGTGATATAGGTGAACAAGCTGCTTCAACACCAAATTCTTATCTTTAAACAATAGTGGATACAAGGTGAAGCGCTGTATATTTTAAACAATGTGAAGTATAAAAAATAGGATAATACCTTAATTTCATAAACAAAAGTCCATATGTGACATATAGTACCTTGAAATAAAACACAAATAAAGATAAAAATAGTGTATCCTGTGATATAAATAAATTGGTATAGAATGAAGTAAATTTCCCACTCACACTTTTAAGAGCTAATGGATATAGCTCAATAAAATCGCTTGTAGGATCCGTAAAGGCGATCCTAATCCCTTCTTTTGGTGGGAGTTCTTCCTCTTCCTTGGTCTCTAAAATCAGGAGAGGTATATGGTGCAGTACCTTAGATATAAAATCTATAAAAGGGTAAAGCAAAAGGGGTACTTACAAACCCAGAGCCATCCAAATCGGCTCTGATCAGGAGTGTATGTGGTTAAGGACCACAATCCTTCTTTGTGCAAATAAAAGTAGCAGGAACAATGCCAGTAGTGTTAAAAAATATATATAAATACTTTATTTACATAAAAATATATAACATTATAAAAACACTTTACTAGGCATTAAAAAAGTCCAATTCCATGAAGACAAGTAATCTCCAAGTTCCCAAGTTGGATGCCTGAATTTCCCTTTTGCACTTCTTTTTGAGTTGTTTTAAAGTAACATGCCATTGCATTTATTTTTTCATTTTTTTTTTTTATTTAACTGTATGGTAGATATACCTCCAAAGAAAACCTGCACATGTGTTTTTATGTTTTTCTTTGGGTTATAAAAAACAGCTTGCAGACGTGCAGGCCCTCTGTTCTGACACAGACTTTCAGTCTGTACTGGGGAATACTCCAATCTGAATCTTGAAACTAGCAAAAGAAAACATCCCTGGATGTCTGAGTGACTGCTGGAGAGTTATTTCTTTCCCCAGTTATAAAAGTGCTGATTTCTATTGAAAAAAAAGAAAGAAAGATGAGAAAGTCCAGACTCAGAAAGCACTTGAGCAAGCTGAAGTACTTTGTATCTGGAGTGTTTCTTTGACTTTTTAGCCAAGAATGGGCAAGGTCTGCAGCATTGTTAGGTATATTGCCAGATCCATAAGTTGTTTTTTTTTTTTGTTTTTTAAATTATATTTTCCTTTGTCTGCTGAGCAGAACCCCAGAGACCTTCTTGAGAAATTTAAACTTTAACACATCTAATTTTCTGTAGAAGGTGTTTTAATTCATCCTGTTTTTTTAAATTGTTATTAAGGTGCTCTTAAATCTTTTAGCAATGTGTATTGGGACACCATAATGCTGAATAAAGGGCAAAGGAACAGTGCTTGCATCAATAGGTGCACATGGTCTTATAAAATGGCTTTATATTTCATTATGAAACTATACAGGCAATTATTGACCTAATGACCTCACAAGAGTTGATTAACCATTAATTACATCATGGCTCCAGGCATTCTGCAAAGAAAATGTCATTTTCCTGATGTTGGCTTATCTTGTTAAAAATATGACAAGAGATGGCTGTCACAAAATACTATTTGCTTTCCTTTGCAAAGGAGATCAGGATTTTATGCCTTTAACCCAGGTTTTCAGGTTTCGTATCATTATGTGTCATCCTTTGATACACATGTTTTTAAATCTCTCAATGTGCAATATTTTATATATTTTTTCAAGGCTGTACTTCACTGGCAGTCGTGTTGTAAAATAAAATGATCAACTCTCCATATTAGTGAACTTTAAATTGCATCTTTATTTTCCTTTTTTTTTAAAAATTTATTTTTTTATTAAGCAACTTATGCTGTTATTTTGGCCTTGCTCTCCTCAACATATAAAATAATAATCATGACTATTGAATATGCAATTTGTGCACAAAATTCGTGAACCATTCGGTGAAATGTTCCACAAAGTAATAGCAATCCAATCGGGAACAAACCGCACGTTTCGGTATATTACTGTCTATGTAATGTAAAAACTGTGGGAAGAGTTAAAAAGTCCCGTATGAGGGTCAAACCTCTCTTACAATCGACAGATGCTGTTTAACTGTTGGTTGCATTTGTAATCAAAGTTTAATTGACCACAACCTTTGGCTGTTCAGTCATTTCTGTTTAAGCTGGATGATTTTGCTGGCTAGTGGTGCCGAAGAGAGGCCTGTTACAAGAGTTTAAAGATATTTAGCAATGTACCTTCAGTCGTGTATTTTCTGTCTTTTCCACCACAATATTTTTAATTCCTGTTATACCGTCTCATCCAATCCCAAATAAGCGCTCTTTTCTGCCCCACAATCTTGCCACAGTTAACTTCTGTATGAATGAAGAAATTATGTCTAGTTTATATGACTTATGTGGGATGTCATCAGTAAATGATATATGCTGATTACGGTACTTTACTTTGTACTTCATAATTATACACAAACCAAAAAGGAATATTTAATTTTCCAATATTCACTGTCTAAAAGGTTAATGGAGATTGGCTATCTTGCATGTGTATTAGAACACTGAATAAAACATCTATTGATCTCTTTGCTAAAAATAACTTTAAAAAAATACTCTTGTGACAGCTTTTTTTTCTTTTTCTTTTTCTTTTTTTTTTGTATTAACTTGAAAAAATGTTAATCATCTGTTCCTATGTTATGAAACAATTGGGAACTAATAGTAATTATATTATTATAGGGATTTTTAGCCAATCAAAAACGGGCTGAAAACTTGAAGGACCCCTCTGTGTTACCTGATTTGTGCTTGAGTCATGCAAACCAATTGATGATAATGCTAACAAACCACAGGAAGTTGTTGGACATCAAACAAAAATGTGCCACTGCCAAACAGGAGCTTGCTAACAACCTGCAAGTTCGATTAAGGTCAGTATGGAAATTTGTTTACAATTCTTATATACTTTTTAAAATTAATGCAAACTCATGTTCATTAATAATCTCAGTCATAGATTACAGTTGAAATGAAGTAGCAAGACATATGTCAATTCCTACCTTGCTAATACATTGGTTGTGTTCATTTAGTTTGCATGCAGATTTTTTTTTTTTTTAAATGGTCATCACACTCTCGCCTCAAAGGATGAAAAATGACAGATCATATATGTAGCGGAGAGCCGATCTTGCACAGCTATTCTCCACTAGAGATTCCAGTGAGGCTCAGGAACAAGGTGATGTTAAGTCTATAGGCAAGGTTTCCAGCAGGTAAAGTAATACAGCAGTATCCCCATCGCAATCCCAATAACTGGACGACACACAGTTTCAGGAGTAGACTGACAAGCTTTATTCCACAGTTCCTTATAAAGCCCTCTCCCATGCAAGGGAGGAGGTTCTAACACTTAAGACATTATCCAATCTCTAAGTAGTAACCTCCCACAGATCTCCTCCCCTCCTCTAGCATCATAATCCCCTTATTGTGTACACAGTTTTCCCCGAGTTTTGGATGTACCCTAAATACTTGGGGTACATCCACAAATCCAACATCCCCAGATAGCTCTATTCTGGGGGACCAACATACTTAAAAATTAGCCCATTCGGATGAATGGTTCGTGAGATATGGGGTTCCAAAGATTTGACCGACCGCATGGGTAAAGTATCCGAAAACAGTTCCATGCATTTTGGCCCTGCGGTCGGTCACAAACAAGGGAATGAAAACAGGCGAATTGCCTGTGTTATAGAGCCTGGAGAGGGTTTGAATGAATTCCCTTGTTTATGGGGCTCTTTCTACCGAACGGCGGGTCATTCGGTAGTTTCCATACGAATTTCTGGAAGTATGGAGGTCTCAGCGGTGTTTGCCTAGTCAAGTGTCCGATTTTAGTTCCAGACACTCGACGGCAAAACACCGCTGTTCGGTAGTTTAAGATGGCCGCCGCCACGTGTTTGTTTCCCGAATGGCGGCCACCCAGAGGACAAAGACCACACTGCACTGATTGCCAATTACCTGTTTGCAACATTGTTGCAAACGGTAATTGGAGGCACACTCATTCCTGGGTGGTCTGGTTGTTCGGTAGTTTCATTCCCTTGTTTTATTTGAATGATTCTACCGAACAACTAGAGGAATACAATTCTTTACATACATTTAACTGTCATTATACCCGGATACCATGCTTTCTATACATGTACATACACATTAAACCAGCCATATGACCAAATACACTTATTCTCATACATGTCGTGGGACAGCCCGGTACCAATCCGCTACAATATATATTTCTTTGCATTCTAGTAGTTTGGCTGATACAATATTCCGATTGTTTTTTTATTTATTCTGAAACATATTTTGCCAGATCCTAACTAGTCATTGAATTTTTAGAACATTTTTTACACAAATACAAATGAAAAATTACATTTTCACTTTTTTTATTTTTTTATTTTAAGCTATGTTGTTTACATTTAAAGGATTAATATGATTAACATGACCACTTTAGTGATTTTCAGTAGTCATGGTGCCTGGAGTCCGCTTTAAAATGCCGTACATACAGAGATGAACCCCTTAGCTACCTCCTGCAGCATCATGGTGGCATCATCAGCCAGTCAGGAACTAGACTTCTGGGCTAGCTAATAACAGTTCTGTGCCACTTTGTTTGCACAGAATGTCCACCTCCCATGATGCTGTTGGAGGTGGAGCTACACATCTGGGAGCCAAGTGTTTAAAGCGGTACTGTCGTACCGAACTTACCTTTACCCAATCGATTCCTCTTCTCTCCCTCTGTCAGGATCTGTTCTTAAGTTCTTGATGTCTACTGTGTTTTTCTTTAAAACATAGACAAAGTAGGGACTACTTTGTCTTATGCAGGTTTCATACGCTTGATCAGCGGAGGAACAAAGTGTGCTTCGTTTCCGGTGATAAAAGCAATTTTCCCACAATTCTCACCTTTGATCCGTGATCTTGCGATGCTTCCTGTCAGTATTCTCGAACATCCTATCCCTTAGACATAACGCTGGAAAAACTACACAATTTCGTCCTAACAGAATGAGAAAAATGTGTTCATTCATTTTAGGACTTTGTTCGTATCGGAGTTTCATTCATTTGAATGAAATTCCGATCCTATTTGTGCCGTGGCTGCATCTTGCAGCCGCTCGGTAGATAAATCCCTAATTCCCACGGTAAAGATTACTTAGTATTAGTAAATTCTGCCCCTACTCGCTATATCACGAGTAGGGGCATGTCTACTAAACAGCGAGCAGCCTGTGGCTGCTCACTGTTAAAAAAACAAACAAAAAAAAAACCCCTAGTGTCCCCCCTCCCGATCTTGATGATCTCAGCCGAACAAATACTTTACCATATGAAAGCATGTGGAGGGTATTGTGCATGCATGACAAAATGCCACGCTGCGAATTTCAGCATCTCTTTTACGGATGCATTGAATTTTAATGCAACTCTATGGGGAGTATTCAGTGTCTCCATGCAGAGCACACAGTGCAACACTGAAATAGGAAGCACCTCTAGTGTCTGCCTTAGTGAATGCCACTACAGGTGTTACTAGGCAGCCAATAGTGAAATGTAAAGAAGAAAAACCTGCATGGACATGCTTTAGACACCAGATGCACTACATTAAGCTGTAGTGGTGGTTCTGGTGACTATATTTTAAATGCCAAAAGAGCACATTATTCTAAACCAAAATAGAACATATCATGTGGTACCATCTGGTGTCTGCCTTAAAAATATTAATTCTCCCATGCAATTCTAATATAAATATTTGGATTTGCATATATGAAAACCTGAATTTCAGTTGGTTTCACTACAGTTGAAGGCAAATTAACAAACAATATCACCTACTTTTTCTTGCAGTTGATCCAAAATAAATTTGCAGTATTAGCTCAGTGGCAGTGCAAACAACCAGCAAGCAAATGGTTAAAATAATGATACATTTAAAAAACAATAAAGTAATAACACTATATGAATTAAATATATAAATACATTCGTTAATAATTTCTCCTCAGAATAATGCAAATGGCAGCATTTTGTAATATACGAGTGCCTTAAAGGCACATTGTAGGCATTATAAACCATTTTTGAAAAAAAAATTTTTTAGAAGTTAAATACCGAATAAGCTTTGCCTTCGGGAGGTGTGTGTAAGGCAGAGATTGCCTTACTTGTTGGCATATAGATTCATACCTGCAATGACACTGTTCTAGGCTGAAAGCTGTCATCTGACACTCAGCCAGTTACAGCCACCCTTTCCATTGCTGCTCAGGCTAATGCACATAGAGGATGGGTTTATGGTGACTTTTGTTAAGTGTTCTTGCATAGCAAGACCACTTAATGTTATCTCACATATATATTATTATTGTTATAGCCAAATTTACCACCCTAACTCCTCCCACAGTTTTTACATTACATAGACAGTAATATACCGAAACGTGCGGATTGTTCCCGATTGGATTGCTATTACTTTGTGGAACGTTTCACCGAATGGTTCACGGAATATCGTCGTTCTTGTGGCAAAATTGGTCCCATAGGAATTGTGGCGAAACCAACCTCGCCACTATGAACTGGAGAAGCCTGGTTGCCCGCCTGCTGCCTTTGGACTATGGCCCTGGAAGATTGGGCCCTTTAAAAAAATGTATTCGGCCCTAACAGAGTGCATGTCACTCATTCTGGCCCTTTAAATACAGTGGGTACTTGCCCTGTGTGAGCGGTGATACCCCAGATAGCTATGCCATGGAGCCCATTCATATAATGAAAGACTTTAGCTCCATGGCAATTGAACTGTGTGAATAGGATCTGAGCGCTATTCGGTAGTTTTGTGCGCTCAGATCCCAGCTATCTGGGGATATGTGAAATGTCTGTGTGTTATGTGTAAAAGGTGACTTTATGTATTTTAAAGTGTTTTACTGTCTTTGTGTCCCCATGTGCATAATGGAGTCTTGTCTCTGTCCTGGGAGGTAATTGGATTACTTCTCCATTGTCTCCAGGAGAGAGGGATCTGTAAAACCAGTCTGAGCCAGATAGCCATGTGTCAGCCAGGGCCCAAAAGATATTTTACTAACTTTTGAACCCCTGGTCTGATTCATGCCATTTTTTAATATGTTGTTCCCCTGAATGGATTGATTGTGAATATGTAATGTTATGTGAATATGTTTATGTGAATGTGATGTATGGTTTTAGAGTTATGAAAGTTGGGCAGAAAGTATGTTTTAACTGTATGTGTAATTGAGTTTCCTCTCAGGATAAGGGGAGGGAATATGTGGGATGTAACTGTGATGTGATTGGTTGTTTTATACCTCCCTGTGGGCGGACCTGTATTTGCAACAACTGTAATAAAAACCATGCTGGGTGTGCCAGCACCTCAGATTCTGCTTGACCCTCAAAACGAAGTGTCGTCTCGTTATTGGGGGAATTGGATTGTATGCTGACTGCCAGGAGTGTAAACCTTTCGGATGGTTTTTCCTGTTCGGCTGTTTCCAGGTTCGTGTAGTTTGCAGTTCGGGAGATTGGTGCTTACAGTAGCTGCCTGTGTATCTGGAAAGGGGGATATCGCCTAAACTGTTTTTTATCCTCTTGTGGGCGAAACGGTCCGTTACAGGAATGAATGGCAAAACTAGAGTGGGAGCTGGCAAAAGCTGAAAAATCAGGACATGATTTCTAAACTGCCACCACTCCCTCATTTTCTAACCCATCTACACAAATCTTATATCAAAATGTTCAGCTATCCCTGCTGCCACTAGAAATCCATAGTCCTGATAGTTTTCACAATATGACCATTTGTTTGCAACTCACGCCGTCCATTGACATTCATTGAAACTTCACTCTAGCCAGCTCAAACTTGAAGGGCAATTTCTAAACTGCGACTGTGCCTTCATTTTACTTCAGAGACATACTATGCATCAAAATGTAGGTCTGGGTCTTGTGATTCTCACAATATAAACCTCTTCGCTGTAGGATGTATAGTTTTTAAAATACGACCGTTTGAAGATGGCAACCGCCAAAATACTCTGACCTGTGCCAGGCTGGAGCAGCAAGTGATGTCATAGACAGGGCCTTTTGTACACCTGCTAATGTTTTTATAAATGAATGTTTTAACCCCTTCATGACGGAGTCAATAGTGCACGTTCTGATCAAAACAAAACGTAAACAAAAACTAGAATTTACGCTATATGTCTGTTCAACCGTAGTTCCCCTCTTTCAAATTATATGCACCCACACTTATTATATATCATTTTGTTCAGGAGAAACAGGGCTTTAATATATCATTAACTATTCATATATGGAACATAATTTATTATGAATAAAATAAAAATGTGAGAAAATAAGATTTTTTTTTTTTAAATTTGCATTTCCGTCTGACATTTTAATGTCATGTGAATGTCATAACACTGTTAGGTTTTACTGCAAAATGCACATATTTGTAATCAGTGATGTCTCACGAGTACAACAGTAACCCCCATTAACAGGTTTTATGGTGTTTTGGAAAGTTACAGGGTCAAATATAGAACATTCCATTTTTAAATTGAAATTTTCCAGATTAGTAATGTTACCTTTGAGACGGTGTGGTAGCCCAGGAATGAGAATGACCCCCATAATGGCATAGCATTTGAAAAAGTAGACAAGCCCAAGGTATTGAAAGTGGGGTATGTTTAGTCTTTTTTAGTAGCCACTTAGTCACACTGGCCAAAGTTAGCGTTCATATTTGTTTTTGTGTGAAAAAAGCAAAAAAACGAATATTTGGCCAGTGTTTGTGACTAAGTGGCTACTAAGAAAGACTGGGCATACCCCACTTGCAATACCTCGGGTTGTCTACTTTTGCAAATGGTATGCCATCATGGGGGTAATTCTCATTCCTGGGCTACCATACGCTCTCAAAGGCAACATAACCAATCTGGCAAATTTCAATGTCAAAAAAATGAAATGCAAGCCTTATATGTGACTCTCTAACTTTCCAAAACACCATAAAACCTGTACATGGGGGGTACTTTTATTCTCGGGAGACTTCACTAAACACAAATATTAGTGTTTTAAAACAGTAAAACATATTACAACAATAATATAGACCATAAAAGTGCCGTTCGCTTGTAAAAAAATGCAAAAAACGTCACTTTTACTTAAAATATCATCGTTGTAATACAATTTACTAGTTTGAAACACTAATATTTGAGTTCAGCGAAGTCTTCCGAGTAAAACAGTACCCCCTATGTACGTATTTTTGGTGTCTTGGAGAGTTACAGGGTCAAATATAGTGCTTGCAAATTAAATTCTCTGCACTTTCTCCCTGTGTTGTCAGGCATGTCAATCAAATTTTAATTAATCAAATCACATAATTACGTTAAAAGATTATTTAAATATACACGTAGAATTTTAATATATATGCATTTAAAGGTATTTAAATTCTACGTGTATACTAATGTAATCTTTTATGTAATTATATGTATTTATCTATATATATATATATATATATATATATATATTTGCGGTTATTTGTATTTTATATATATATATATAGATAGATATATATAGAATGTCATTCTAAGTGTATTTTGTTACCGATATATATATTAAAGGAACACTATAGTCACCTAAATTACTTTAGCTAAATAAATCAGTTTTAGTGTATAGATCATGGGTCGTCAACCTGGTCCCTACCGCCCACTAGTGGGCGTTTCGGGATTCCAGGTGGGCGGTAGGGATTTTCACATTTTTTTATGGATTGGGTGAGCGGGCGGGCGGGTGTGAGCCGGCGGTACCCCTGCGATCGGGTACCGCCATCACCACTTGCGGCCCCGGCGGCAATCCGCCGGGGCCGCATATAGAGGGGTCCATCGGGTGGCCCATGCTGTCAGGGCCACCCGATGGATGTGGATTGTGAGGGGGCCCGGTCAGCGCTGGGCGCTTTAACAGCGCGACCGGCCCCCTGTGATGACATCATCTCTGCTGGGAGGAAGTGATTCCCCGGTCACTCCTCCCAGCATACTGAGAGCCCGCGCGGGAGGAAGGAAGAGGAGGGAGTCAGAGTGGGAACTCTGACTCCCATCCACCTGAGCCACCACTGGACCCCAGGGAAAGTCACCCTCCTGCACCTTAAAGGTAGGAAACAGGAGGGTGACTTAAATATAATGTGTGTTTGTTTGTGTATGTGTCTTTGTATGTATGTCTTGTGTGTGTCTGTATGTGTGTCTTGTTTTTGTATGTATGTCTTGTGTGTGTATGTGTCTTTGTATGTGTCTGTATATATGTGTCTTGTTTTTGTATGTATGTCTTGTGTTTGTATGTATGTCTTGTGTGTGTGTGTCTGTATATATGTGTCTTGTTTTTGTATGTATGTCTTGTGTGTGTGTCTGTGTGTGTGTCTTGTTTTTGTATGTATGTCTTGTGTGTGTGTCTGTGTATGTGTCGTGTGTCTGTCTGTATATATGTGTGTATGTATGTGTGTCTTGTCTTTGTATGTATATGTTTCTTGTGTCTGTCTGTATGTGTGTGTGCCTGTCTGTATGTATGTGTGCCTGTCTGTATGTATGTGTGCCTGTCTGTATGTATGTATGTATGTATGTATGCCAGCAGGGCCGCCATCAGAAATTTTGGGGCCCCTAACACAGCTCATGTTCTTGGCCCCCCCTTCAAGCCCGCCTCCGAATACACACACACACACTAACAGATACAAATACTGAAACAGACATACAGGCATAAGGCTATCCTAACTATAAGATAAGGCCAGGGACTAATGAAAGTATTTAGAAAACTGGGCAGACTAGATGGGCCGAATGGTTCTTATCTGCCGTCACATTCTATGTTTCTATGTTTCTAAACAGACATACACACATGCATACACACTGGCATACACACAGTGCATACGCATACACTGACATACACTGGCATATACACATACACTGGCATACATACACACACACATACACTGGCATACATACACACACACATACACTGGCATACACATACACTGGCATACATACATACACACACTGGCATACACATACACTGGCATACACACACACTGGCACACACACACACTGGCATACACACACACTGGCATACACACATACACCTCATTTTCAGCCACCCTCCTCTCCCCTTATCGTCGCAGGAGGGAGGCTGGGGATGATGCGAGTCGGCTGCCTCTCCTCGCGGCCTTTCTCTCCTCCTTCCCGCGCGGAGTAAACTGGGAGGAAGTGACCGGACGTCACTTCCTCCCAGCAGCACTTGCTTCCGGCTGCATTTTTTTTTTTTAAAGGGGCCCGGTCGCGCTGACCGGGCCCCTGAAGATAATAGGGCCCATTTGGTGGCCCTAAATGCTTGGGACACCTGATGGGCCCCATAAGCGTGTGGGCCCCGGTGCAGATGCACCGGCGGCAGTTCCGCTGATACACGTGGGGCCCCCAGGGCCGCCAGGCCCGTGACAATTGTCACGGTTGTCATGCCCTGATGGCGGCCCTGTGTGCCAATCTGTTATACTGGGATACCTAGCTCAGCCTTCCTTCTGGGCATTTCTATAAGGAAGGTTAAAAAAGGGGGGGGAAAAAAGGTGGGGAGGGGAATTGAGGAGGGATAAGAGGGGAGATGACGCACAGATGAGAAATCCTATTATGCGCAAACAGAGAAGTCGTCTGAATATCACCGAAAGAGGAGACCTTTGTTTGTTCCTTACGAAAATCGAACCAGATATCAAATATTTAGTCTTGCATCATCAACCTCAAGGATCTCATTAATCACTAGTAAAGGTAATTTCAATTTACTTTATTGTTTTCTCATTAAACTTTATAAAGTTAAAAACATTATAAACATGCATTAATTGGAAATAAAAAGATAAATGAACGTACACGCTCCTTTCGAAAAACATTCCGCACTTGCGCGAAAACTGGTGGGCGGTAAGGGAAATTTTTCAACCAAAAAGATGCATTAGTGGGCGGTAGTTAGAAAAAGGTTGACTACCACTGGTATAGATCATTCCACTGCAATTTCACTGCTCGATTCACTGTCATTTAGGAGTTAAATCACTTTGTTTCTGTTTATGCAGCCCTAGCCACAAATCCCCTGGCTATGATTGACAGAGCCTGCATGAAAGAAAAACTGGTTTCACTTTCAAACAGATGTAATTTACCTTAAATAATTGTATCTCAATCTCTAAATTGAACTTTAATCACATACAGGAGGCTCTTGCAGGGTCTAGCACGTTATTAACATAGCAGGGGATAATGAAATCTTAATTAAACAGAATTTGCAATAAAGAAAGCCTAAATAGGGCTCTCTTTACAGGAAGTGTTTATGGAAGGCTGTGCAAGTCACATGCAGGGAGGTGTGACTAGGGATCATAAACAAAGGGATTTAACTCCTAAATGGCAGAAGATTGAGCAGTGAGGCTGCAGGGGCATGTTCTATACACCAAAACTGCTTCATTAAGCTAAAGTTGTTCAGGTGACTATAGTGTCCCTTTAATAAAAAAATACAGTTAGAATGAAATTACATATGCATATATACATACAATATAAGGTGGAGTATCTTCTTGTTTAAAACGAATTTAAAACAACCTAGAGATAAAGCAAAAAAAACCACATAATAGTGCAATATTGTCTAAATCTCCTATGAACGTCAGGGAAGTATGTGGAAATAAACTCACAAAGCAGGAGCCTGTAAAGTAAGGCTCAATCTTCCAGCGTTGTGGGATTTAGGTTCCCACTCCCTTCTTTCTACTGCCCAGAGGTGATGAATAAGGTGATGTCCTCTCACAGGTAAGTTTAAATAGTAAAAAGTGCTTTATTGATAAAGTGCACAAAAAGTATAAAAATCACAAGACCTTACGGTTGAAGGAAATCTTGTAGAGATTGTCTCTGATAGCAAAACGCGTTTCGCCTCCTATGGAGGCTTCCTCAGTTGCTGTGGGTCCTTGCTGTAGGTTTTCTTTATATGTAGTTTGAATTTCGCGCCCTTTTTCTGGCTTGAGTGCTCGATCGCGGTATTTTTTACTTCCGCGTTCCACGGGTGGAACGCATTAGTTCAGTCATTTCCGGTTTCGGCTCTTGCGTTCCAACGGTGGAACGCATGCGTTGGTTCCGATTTCTCTGTATTGGGACGTGCCTCTGCGTTCTACTTGGTTTCATTTTCGGCTGGTAGTCCATTATGCCCTTAATGAGTCTCATAAAAAGCTGGCAGTCCATTTTAAATAATTGTCATTGTGCAAATAAGTCTCTCAAAACGGAGTTTAAATGGAGAGAATAAAATGAAGTAAATACATATTCTAGATTCAAAATTTACATAAATATAATATAGAAAAACTTATAAATGACCAGGAAATATAAAATTATACACTTTAAAATTACTATATAGATCTGGTTTAAAAAAGAGAACTAAATGGATAAGACATGTGAATGAAAAAGTGCTGATAGTAAGGCAAGAATAAAATGAGCTTAAAAGCATTCCCAAAATAGACTTAAAATGAAAAACCTTTATAAAAAACTTAATAAAAAACACCTTCGAAACAATGGTGATGAAGGATGTAGAGAAATTTGGAAAAATTAACAAATATAAACATAATTTATCGATAAAAGGAAAAAAAGCTTTAAAAGAAATTAAAAATAATGACCAATTAGTGATCAAACCCGCTGACAAGGGGGGAGGGACGGTAATTCTGGATAAAGATTCATACATTAAAGAAGCAGATAGAATACTTTCGGATTCCTCGACCTATCAGAAATTAACACATAACCCTACGAATGAAACCATAAAAATCTTTAAGCAGTATGTGGAGAAAGGAAAAAACTTAGGAATCCTTACAGACAAAGAGGCAGACTATCTGTGGATAGACAACCCCAAAATACCGGTCTTTTATCTATTACCTAAAATTCATAAAGATATAATCAATCCCCCAGGAAGACCAATTATATCTGGCATAGATTCAATCTCTACTAGAATTTCCGAGTATATAGATACCATCCTCCAGCCAATTGTCAGAAAAAATCCCACATATCTTAAGGATACTATTCATGTCCTACAGATTTTAGAAAAAACAAAATGGATAGAAGGCAACAGATTAGTCACGTGTGACGTAACTGCGCTATATAGTATCATACCCCATAATAAAGGAATAGCAGCAGTGAAACATTTTTCGATTTTAAAGAAGAGCAAATACAGTACATCTTGGAAGGAATCTCACTAATTTTAACCCATAATTATTTTTGGTTTGAGAATACTTTTTACCTACAAATCTGTGGAACGGCAATGGGCACCAAATTCGCCCCAAGCTATGCCAACCTTTTCATGGCATTTTGGGAAGAAGCATTTGTACTCCAAGGACATCCATGGGGGGCGAGTTTGGTGTCCTATTGTCGTTTCATAGATGATATCTTTTTTATATGGACTGGCACTTTAGAGGCTCTACAAGAATTCATTTTATATCTTAATACTAACAACTATGGAATCAATTTAACTAGCACTTATAGTGAACATAATATTAATTTTTTGGACCTTGACATCAGGATTCAAGACGCCATGATAGTTACCAAAAACTACTTCAAACCAGTGGATGCCAATAGTTATATCGACACCAGTAGCTGTCACCATAAACCCTGGCTAAGCAACGCCCCTAGGAGCCAATTTTTAAGGATTCGCCGCAACTGTAAATTAGACAGTGACTACTTAGAGCAAGCCCAGTACATTAAACAGCAATTTATGGAAAAGGGATATAACGAAACATCTTTGAATCAAGACTTAGAAGATGTAGGTAAACTAAAAAGAAGCCAACTTATCCAATACAAACCAACACCAATGAAGTTCCTTTCATTTGTAACTTTAACGGACATAATAAACGTATAAATAAGACCATAAATAAATATTGGCACTTATTAAAAGACGATCCAATTTTATATAAAATTTTACCTTCAAAACCTAGGATCACATACAGAGGAGCAAACAATTTTAAAAATATACTAGTTAAGAGTCACCTAAAACCCACAAAACCTAAGCATTTTATTCAGGATCTTAAAGGATTCTATGGTTGTGGCACATGTCTCCCATGTAGAACAACTAAACAAACAAAAAGACATCTTGAAGACTTGGAGAGTATTATTCAGAAACCGTATACTATAAAAGACCATCTCACGTGCCACTCCAAGGGTATCTTATATATTTTAAAATGCCCTTGTAATCTGCTCTATGTAGGGAGAACCATTAGACCTCTCAAAGTTAGAATCGCCGAACACATTCGGAACATTAAAAATGTCTTGGAAACCCATAGAGTGTCGCAGCATTTCAAAGAAACTCATAATCAAAACCCAGAGAATTTATTTTTCTGTGCGATTAAGGAAGTGAAACGAGACTGGAGAGGGGGAAATTATATTAAAACATTAGGGAAAGAAGAAATGAAATTCATATATACTTTTAAAACTCTTATCCCCCATGGCCTTAATTTATATTTTGAGGTTTGTCACTTTTAAATATCCAGTTCCTTTTAAAGCATGTTTTTTTATAAAGGTTTTTCATTTTAAGTCTATTTTGGGAATGCTTTTAAGCTCATTTTATTCTTGCCTTACTATCAGCACTTTTTCATTCACATGTCTTATCCATTTAGTTCTCTTTTTTAAACCAGATCTATATAGTAATTTTAAAGTGTATAATTTTATATTTCCTGGTCATTTATAAGTTTTTCTATATTATATTTATGTAAATTTTGAATCTAGAATATGTATTTACTTCATTTTATTCTCTCCATTTAAACTCCGTTTTGAGAGACTTATTTGCACAATGACAATTATTTAAAATGGACTGCCAGCTTTTTATGAGACTCATTAAGGGCATAATGGACTACCAGCCGAAAATGAAACCAAGTAGAACGCAGAGGCACGTCCCAATACAGAGAAATCGGAACCATAACGCATGCGTTCCACCGTTGGAACGCAAGAGCCGAAACCGGAAATGACTGAACTAATGCGTTCCACCCGTGGAACGCGGAAGTAAAAAATACCGCGATCGAGCACTCAAGCCAGAAAAAGGGCGCGAAATTCAAACTACATATAAAGAAAACCTACAGCAAGGACCCACAGCAACTGAGGAAGCCTCCATAGGAGGCGAAACGCGTTTTGCTATCAGAGACAATCTCTACAAGATTTCCTTCAACCGTAAGGTCTTGTGATTTTTATACTTTTTGTGCACTTTATCAATAAAGCACTTTTTACTATTTAAACTTACCTGTGAGAGGACATCACCTTATTCATCACCTCTGGGCAGTAGAAAGAAGGGAGTGGGAACCTAAATCCCACAACGCTGGAAGATTGAGCCTTACTTTACAGGCTCCTGCTTTGTGAGTTTATTTCCACATACTTCCCTGACGTTCATAGGAGATTTAGACAATATTGCACTATTATGTGTTTTTTTTTGCTTTATCTCTAGGTTGTTTTAAATTCGTTTTAAACAAGAAGATACTCCACCTTATATTGTATGTATATTCTGTTTGTTGTGAGGGCGAAGGGTACTCACTAAGGTGTATGAGAATCTCTTGGTTTATTTTAACATATGTGTGTTCCACTGGTAATACTGTATTTCTTTTAGTTTACATATGCATATATAATTTATATTAAATTTTGTTTCAATATTTTATTTATTTATTTTATTATTTTATTTATTTATTTTATTATTTTATTTATTTATTATTTTAATTATACGTATTTATATATAATATATATACCGTATATACTCGAGTATAAGCCGAGTTTTTCAGCACATTTTTTGTGCTGAAAAAACCCAACTCGGCTTATACTCGAGTCAGAGTCTGTATTATGGCAATTTGCATTGCCATAATACAGACCGGGGGAGAGGGGGGCTGGCAGAGCTGTACTTACCTGTCCTGCAGCTCCTGTCAGCTCTCTCCTCCTCCGCGCCGTCCGTTCAGCACCTCGGTCAGCTCCCAGTGTAAGTCTCGCGAGAGCCGCGGCTCTCGCGAGACTTACACTGGGAGCTGACAGAGGGAGCTGCACAGACCGCGCGGAGGAGGAGGGAGCTGACAGGAGCTGCAGGACAGGTAAGTACAGCTCTGCCAGCCCCCCTCTCCCTCCCACTGAACTACCAATTACACTGGACCACCAGCGAAGGAGCCCCCCTCCCTGCTATGTATCAAGCAGGGATGGGGGACGAAAAAAAATATAATAAAAAAAATAAAAATTAATAATAATTCAGTTAAATAATAAATAATAATAATAAAAAAATATAATATTAAAAAATAAAATAATAATTAATAAAATAATTAATAATATATCAAAATGCCCACCCCCACCAACACATACACATACACACACTGCATCACACACACTCACACTTCATTCATATACACACACACTGCACTCACACACACTGCACTCATACACACACACTGCATTCATTATATACACACACTGGAAATAAATATTCAATTAATATATACGCACACACACTTCACTCATACGCGCACACACTGCACTCACACACTCACACACACACACACACACTGCACTCATACACAATCACTGCATTCATACACGCACTGCATTCATACGCACACACTGCATTCATTATATACACACACTGTAAATAAATATTCAATTAATATAATTTTTTTAGGATCTAATTTTATTTAGAAATTTACCAGTAGCTGCTGCATTTCCCACCCTAGTCTTATACTCGAGTCAATAAGTTTTCCCAGTTTTTTGGGGTAAAATTAGGGGCCTCGGCTTATATTCGGGTCGGCTTATACTCGAGTATATACGGTATGTACATCTATTATATATATATATATATATATATATATATATATATATATATAAATATTATATATGTAACGTCATACTAAGTGTATTTTAATATTAATATATATACTTATATTAATATTAAAATACACTTTGTATGACGTTACATATATATAATATTTATATATATTATATATATATATATATATATATATATATATATATATATATATATATATATATGCATTTTATTTATTTATTTATTTTTAAATTCTTTATTTTTGCAGTGCGTATAGTGGTCACAAGCATACATATGGTACCCCAACGGCAATCCATATGCTGATTTCAAGACATTAGTTACAATGGGAGGTAGATGGACCACGCACTTTTTTTTTTTTTTTTAGATATTACATAAAGATAACAAGCTAAAGGTGTCGCTTTATGGTATAACATTGCGTTTAAGTGAACTAGTTGCACATCAGATTGTAGTTATATTGCATTAACAGGTTAGACAAGAAATGTTAAAGACATAGTTGTGTTCCATGCTTGAGGAGGGAACGATTATGGTGTCATATACTGCCTGCTATCTATGAGTACAGGAGTCAAACTGACTATTGCCACAATGAATGGGTTAATCTAAGACATGGGGTTGCTTGTACATGACACAGACTGGTAATCAGGTTATCAGTTTAAGAAAAGATCTGCTTGATTTTGCGGTATATCATGCTGTAATAAGTGAAACCACCGTTGTTGACACCGTCCACATACCTGTCTCAGTCCATTGTACTGCAGTGACAGTCTGTTTCGTGGTGTTTTGTCTGAGGCTGGGATCAGCCATCCCGGGGGATCTAGGGACGTTAAGACCCCTGTGGGTACCGTTCGCCGTCTCTGATCTCCCGCTCCGGCTATTGCCCTCTCTCCACGCGGTATGAAGGCAGGTTCGTATGCGTGCTTGTTAGGTAGGTGCGATGTTCCATAGACTGTTTCTGCCTGCTGCGGCTGTGATGTCTCGTGCAGGTTGCAGTGCCGCCATTTTGGTGGTCAGGCGCGTGGTGCACAGTTCCGGGTAGGCTTGGTGTTATGCCTTTGTCGGTCGGACTCTCCCTCCGGTGGGGACCGGGATGACCCCCCCGGTCTATGGGGGGGGGGGGGAAAGCGAGGCCTGCAAGGCGCATCGCAAGGCTGTCGCGTGGGAGCCAGGTTCTCAAACAGGACGGCGGCCGTCCGTCCCGCTCTCCACCCTCGTAGGCCGCAGTCCCCGAAGTCTCCTTTCACCCACAGGTGGCTTCGAGACTCCCGATCTCAGGGACCGCGGTAGCTCCGGCTTCTGCCCGGACACGTGAGATGACTTTTGGTCACCCAGAGTACTTTCCTTGTCGAGTTTTGTGCCGCAGGGGACCAAGTTTGCCAGGAGCCTCTCCGGCCTGCGACCGGTCAGCATGGCGGTCAGTCCCTGCCCCCCCCATTTAATTTATTTTTAAACATGTTTAATTGTTTTTTTTTACACTACCTACCAGCAGGGGGATTGTCTGATATTTCAAACAGTCCCCCTGCTGGCAGATCCATAGCCAGCTATAGGGGGCCATGTGATCGCTCTTTGAGAGCGATCACATGGCCCCCGGGGGCCTCATTTGCCGGAGGGGGGCTGCCTGGGCTGTCAGGCAGCCCCCCAGAAGAGGATCGCGGCGGAGGTGAGTACACCTCTGCTCCTGGGGCTAAAAGCCGTTACGACGTACCATGCCGCCGCAACGGCTTTAAAGCCCATTTAATGCGGGCCGTAACGTCGTGCTATATAAATAAATACTAAGTTTCTCCGCCCACTCCAGTTGTAGACTACTGGTGGAGGCAAGAACACTTCACACAATTTCCCCAGAAATTGTAGCTTTTCTAGTTTAAATTTAAACCGTCAAAACTATTTAATTTTGAATGGAAGAACACTGCCAGGGGAAACCAGACACTGTAACATCTTCATTAAGATGAAGCAGTTATGATGCCTGTAGGGTTCCTTTAATACTCTTGAGGGGACTTTGTGTAGTTGGTGATTGGGAAGGTAAGGGTGTTGAGTGATTTTTGGTGAGGCAGCCAATAGTGAAATTTGAGCAATGTTTCATGAGGACAGAAAGCTCTACAGTGATTCTAATGATACAGAGGTCAGCTATCAATCCATTCCATAAACAATGGTGATTGCATTCCAGCAATTTATGAGATCTATATGCTGGGATCACTGCATATGGATAAAATCTCTAGGGGATTGCCTGGTTTGTTCCTAGCACATCCCGTTACTCCCTCTACTTAGGGAATGGCAATAAACCTTTGAATGTATAAAATATCCGTACAATTTAATTTGTTGTCAAGCAATGGTGTGGTAATTTGAGGTGATTGTGGACATCTGCCAAGAAAAATATGTGGTTCTCTACCGCTGCACTGTTCTCATATTATCAAGTGCACAGTGTTGAACATAAGAAATACATTTTATTTAAGGTTGTTACTTATATTTCAACATCTATTTGAACCACATTCCTTTCTTAAGCATAAAAAGCTGCGATGCTAAACTATATGGAAGTAGTAACAGCCAAGGATAACATATTGAAACAATTGATACCTCCCACCCACAATTACATTACTGCTACACAAAATTCCCTGTAATTAATATACATTACATATAGTCGCCTAATAAATAAAATCTTTTTTTTTTTTTTTATTCCTTATTGTTGGTGCATGTGTAAAACATAACATTCGCAGGTGCCACTTCCATGTGGTCAAGTATTAACAGTTAAACATCTGACGTGGCATTCAAAACATTTACACATTTTAAGATGATGGTCTGTGTGGTTATAACGGGGTGACCTATCTGTTCGTATTATACCTCCATGTCGTGTGTGGTTCCGTTGGGATGGTAACCCCGCTGTGCATAGGTGACCGGTGAGGTCGCTGAGTGATTTCCTCTATTGGAGAATGGTTTTAGTTAAGTCCTGGTAAAAAGTCAATTGAGACTCCTTGAGTGGGGTCTTGCCTTTGATCGCAGTCATAACGTGCCCCTTGTCTTTGGGTAGGATGCAGCGGACGATGATATCTCCGGCAAGCGTTGTGGTAGCTCTGGGTGGGGTGGGTAGGCAATATATCCCTGCGAAGGTGAGCTTCCTTGCCACTGCAGGGAGTAGTGGGGATTGCATGAGTCTTCTCATATAGTGTGGCAGGTCCTCTTTGGTCACAGAGGCAGGTATGCCTCGGATTTTGATGTGGTTACGTCAGTTTTAAACAAATATGGTTTAAACAAACAATGTAAATTTGGTTGAACTGAATTAGTTGTTAGACAGCTGCCAGTTCTGTGTAGTTATTTGCCTATTTCTGTATTCAATAGCATGTTTTGTTAATTCGTGTCAAGTTTGTCTTTGCATCCAAAGAGGCTAAAATCTGGACTACATTTACTCAAATTAGAAAGCAGTATTGCAAAATCTGGACATTGATAAATCATGTCTGGACTAGTGGCATTCATTATTTAATGAATAACTGTGTCTGTTGCATTAAAATCTAGTGGAAAATGTGCCAATTATTTAAATTAAATTGAAAACATGCAGTTAGAAATGTTTAAAGCAAATATCATTGAATAGGTTAATGAAAATTATACCCGATTTTAAAATTAGTTGTAATCATTTAATTATGTTAAATTTATTTTTATTATATTCTTCAAAATTGATATACAAAAATTATGCAAGCTTATGAAATCCAATTTCACTTATTTTTAAATGTGTTTTCCTGTTTTCCTCGGAGTAGCCAAAGTAAATGTTTGTCAATGTGTTCCTATTGCTTGTTACAATCACCAACTCCGTCCCTGTAACAATTAGATAATGTTTTTGTTTTGTAAAAAGCAGCATTATCTAGTCGTTTTCTTTGTCAATTAATTCTTTAGTGCTCAGAGAAAATCGATGAAACTTTTTTCAGTTGCTTCTCCTTCAAGGTGACCTCCAAGTTCTGTTTACTTTGTGACTATAAATATAATAAATAATTATTTGTGTGTAAATGAGGAAACCTAGTATTATACTTGATGAAAATACAACTCATCTGAAAATGACGATCAACCTAGATCTCTGATACACATTTCAATCCAATTCTTACTTTCTAGATGGTGCTGCTTTGTAATGCTGCATGCTGACCAAGATGTGGAGAAACTACAAGCTTTGTTCAGGGTTTTAAGAGAACTCGTTGAACGAGTTAAGATAGTGGAAGCACTTGGTACAGTTCCTCAGATGTACTGCTTGGCAGTTGTTGAAGTTGTGAGACGGAAGATGTTCATTAAACACTACAGGGAGGTAAGATTATTCACAGTATTTTGTATACAGTTTGTAGATTAAGACAAGTCCGGGTTTTCATCAAGTATTTTCATATAGTATTCCTTAATATTGTAGTTTGTTTCTAATTAAAGGATCACTATAGGGTCAGGAATACAAACATGTATTCCTGACCCTAAAGTTTTAAAACCACCATCTAGCACCCCTGGGCACTCATGCCTCCATAAATTATAGTAAAAATCTTACCGTATTCAAGCCTGAAGCTGTAACTCTGCATGCTGTTAGACTCAGAAAAATAGGCAGTCTGCTGACATCATCAGAAGTGGTAGCCTGATCCAATCACAGTGCTTCCCCATAGGATAGGATGACCCAGGAAGGATCTCTAACAGCCATCTAAGGAGTGACCAGGGAAGTTATCACTAGGCTGTAATGTTCTGCATTTTCTCAGAAAAGACCGTGTTTACAGCAAAAAGCCTGAAGGTAATGATTCTACTCACCAGAACAAATTCAATAAGCTGTAGTTGTTCTGGTGACTAGTGTCCCTTTAAAGCTACATAAATGCAAATTTGGTTTAATCGGTGGTGTTAAGAAACTGATGGGTTGTATTTGAATATTTTATTTTTATACTTCATATTACACTTACACATGAAGATATGTGTATTATTTCAGTTTTATATGTTTAACATTGACATTTGTCAGATTGGTTATGTTGCCTTTGAGACAGTATGGTAGCCCAGGAATGAGAATTACCCCCATGATGGCATACCATTTGCAAAAGAAGACAACCCAAGGTATTGCAAATGGGGTATGTTCAGTCTTTTTTAGTATTCACTTAGTCACAAACACTGGCCAAAGTTAGCTTTCATAATAGTTTTTTTGCATTTTTAACACAAACAAATATAAATACTAACTTTGGCCAGTGTTTGTAACTAAGTGGCTACTAAAAAAGACTGGGCATACCCCATATTGAATAACCTGGGTAGTCTACTTTAAAAAAAAATATATGGTTTGGGGAGGGGGGTGGAGCCAAGCCACGAAGCGGAGAAGTCGCATGAAGCTGAAGCTCCCGTGAAAACAGCAAACCTTTAGCTACTACAGCCCTCAATATCACCCCCCAAAATACTACAAGTGACCGCAAAAGACGGCGAAACCGGTATGGGGTGCAAAACAAAAAAAGCAAAACCCGACCAGCCGAGACAGAGCCAAGACATTGGGGCCCTGTGGAGACAGGCTCGGGAGGCGGCAAGGCCCAAAATGGCCGACCACGCGGACACATACTCCAATTACTTGGACGACTTCTACCAGGAAGAAGACATGCCGACTACTGCACACCTACCTAATCCGGGGACCAAGCCTCCGGACCCGGACAACGCCCCGGTGACCACCTCTGTGCTTAAAACGCTGCTGGCAGGCCTCCAGACCACCCTACAGGCGGACATGGCCGCCCTACGCACTGAACTACAGAGCATTACTGGAAGGCTGGGAACCCTGGAGGACGCCTCTACGGCACGAGATGCGCATATCACTGCAATGCAAGCAGAGATCACCGTCCTACAGCGCAAAACCGAAGACTATGACCGGCGGTTCGCCGCTGCCGAAGAGGAGCGCAGAGCCACTAATATAAAGGTACGGGGGCTGCCGGAAGATATACCAGCGGAGGAGCTGCCACGTTATGTCCGCAGACTCCTGACAGAGATACTCACACCGAAACGGTCCAAGGCTATCCCCATCGAGTCTGTATTCAGGGTCCCGAAACCGGCTAGAGCCCCGACCACCGCCACTCGTGACCTTATAGTCCGCTTCCACCACCGTAAAGATAAGGCCACACTCCAAGCAGCACTAAAAAACAGACCCCAGGTCAATTTCGAAGGCCACTCTTTAACCTTCTTTGCTGACCTAACCGGCGGCACACTAGCATGGCGGGGATCGTTGAAACCCTTCACTGCCCTCCTCAGGCTAAAGGACATTAAATATAGATGGCGCCTTGATAGATCGCTTATAGTCCTGAAGGGCGAAGACAAATTTGTGGTCCACTCGCTTCAAAACGCAAGAGACTTGCAGCACGTCCTGGGAATACCCCAAGAGGCCACACCTGGACCGGCACCCCGGAAAAACCCGAGCCAGCCACACAGATGGGACCCAGAGCGCACCAAGACATTTGTACCACGACGACCTAGACAGGCCCCCTCTGAGGAAACTGGCACTTGAGAAGGCTCGGGAGACCCTTCCCACGCAATCCACATTAACCGGGACTGAATGATACTCAGCTACGGCAGCATGGCAATGTGATCTGCTGGGAGTCACCCCTGCCTCCCAGATGACTTTTTTTCCTTTTTTTTGATCGGTTTATAGATATCTTTATTATTGTTTTACTGTTGAAGTCATTGCTGTTTTTACTGCTATTCCCCAATTGTTAGAATACTACAGCTTAATTAAGTGAGCGCACATACAGGCACCTCCCCTGCCTCAATACACGCTCATATACACGTTGAAACCCACGGGGCTCCTTCCCCCCCTCCCCACCCCGGCCTTGGGTAGCCGCGGGGGAGTGAGCGAAGAGGCAGCGATCGGGTACATCATACCCTACTACTGCAGTAAGCGACGCGCCCAAATATACCAGGATACGCTCTGCTTTATATAAGCTCAAGACATATATTGACCTACCGCATAGTAACACCCGGTGTCTTTTGCTGCACCTGCCAGGTATCACACAAACTATCTTGCCACCCGCATTCACCACATAGGCACAATTATGTGACACACACACTACTGTTACAGACTGAGGTCGCACCACAGCAAAGACTAGCCTACAACATAGGATGTTCCCATTTTTCAACTACGCTATTGCCTTACCATCGCTTATGATCGCTTCATTTAAACAAAAATGTGCACATGTTCTTACCATGCCCTATTGTAATGACTGTATACTACTATAGCGAATGGAATGCCTTTGGGGCACCGCTCGCATACTTGTTAAGCATAAATGCACGAAAAATAAAGAATTAAAAAAAAAAATAATAATATATGGTTTGATGGGGTAAATTACATTGGCCGGCATCAAAAATGTCCCAAATAGGACATGGGTGCATGATGACCAGCTGTGAAAATTCCAAGTTGGAAAAATAGAAGGCGCACCCGCCAAATAAGGTATTTTAGCCCCCAGAGAACGCAATACCCCTATCCATGGGTGGTATCACTGTATGCCGAAGATGTTGCTGAACACATGTTGGGGTGTTCTTTGGCAGTAACCCTTAAAGTTCTCAGTACATGTATTCTTAAATTGCTATGTGTGTCCAAAAAAAATCAATGCTATGTGTCAAAAAAAAAAATCACCAATTATTATTATTATTTTTTTTTAAGTATGCCATAGATTGGTGGTAAAATGGTTGCATGAAAAGAGTCAAAATACCCCAAGTAATACCTTAAGTTGTCTTCTTTTTAAAAAATATATACATGTGAAGGGTTATTCAGGAATTCCTAATCGATATCAGTGTTACAATGTAACTTGTGTTTATTTTGAAAAAAAAATGGTTTGGAAATAGCAAAGAGCTACTTGTACTTATAGCTCTATAAGTTTTCAAAAAAAGCTAAGAACATGTTAACATTGGGTATTTCTAAACTAAGGACAAAATTTAGATACAATTTAGCACGGGTGTTTTTTTGTCGGTTGTAGATGTGTAACAAATTTGGAGGTCAAAGTTCGAAAAAGTGGTTTTGTTTAAATTTTTTCATCATATTTTATAATTTTTTTTAATAGTAAATGATATGATGAAAATAATGGTATGTTTAGAAAGACTATTTAATGGCGAAAAAAACGGTTTATAATATGTGTGGGTACAGTAAATGAGTAAGAGGAAAATTACAGCTAAACACAAACACCGCAGAAATAAAAACAGCCCTAGTCCCAAACGGTTAGAAAATTGAAAAGCGGTCTGGTCACTAAGGGGTTAATCAATGCTTCAAGGAACACTATAGTCACCCAAATTAATTTAGCTAAATAAAGCAGTTTTAGTGCATAGATCATTCCCCTGCAAGTTCACTGCTCAATTCACTGTCATTTAGGAGTTAAATCACTTTGTTTCTGTTTATGCAGCCCTAGCCACACCCCCCCTGGCTATGATTGACAGAGCCTGCATGAAAAAAAAAACTCTTTTCACTTTCAAACAGATGTAATTTATCTTAAATAATTGTATCTCAATCTCTAAATTGAACTTTAATCGCATACAGGAGGCTCTTGCAGGGTCTAGCAAGCTATTAACATAGCAGGGGATAAGAAAATCTTAATTAAACAGAACTTGCAATAAAGAGAGCCTAAATAGGGCTCTCTTTACAGGAAGTGTTTATGGAAGGCTGTGCAAGTCACATGCAAGGAGGTGTGACTAGGGTTCATAAACAAAGGGATTTAACTCCTAAATAGTAGAGGATTGAGCAGTGAGGTTGCAGGGGCATGTTCTATACACCAAAACTGCTTCATTAGGCTAAAGTTGTTCAGGTGACTATAGTGTCCCTTTCATTGACAATTACTTTATTAGACTTATGCTTATTTTAAGTTGTTGACTGGTTATATGTTAATATGGAAATATGCCTCATATCAAGTATTATTCTATGGGTAGTAAATGAAAGGGTTAATATGTTAAATAATAATAAAAAAAAAGTAGCTTGGCAGTTCTACCTCAGATGATGGTAAATTTGACAGGGCAAATTAATCAATGACAAAGAAAAAGAAGAAACAAGAAATCTGACATCATAGTAATAAAGTGCAAAAGCAATATGTTAAATCCAGTTTACTTTAAAAAAAATTTTTTTCAAAAGTAGCAAATTGGTTTACAGTATTACAAATTAACTTAGAGAGAATAGATTTTTTTTTTATTTGCAGAAATAGATCATACACAGTCTGCCCAAAAGCATTTGACAGTAATCTTAAAATTACAACAATACTTGTGTATCTAAAAGCACAAAAACCATTAATAAATAGGCCAGATCAATTGTCAGGACTATCTGTAATGTACAAATAGAAAGAATCTCAGGCACTCACTGTGATTGTTCTTCAAGCAGATTTATTGCAATGTTTCGACCTCTGAGGTCTTTTTCAAGCTTGAAAAATACCTCATAAAGGTCGAAACGTTGCAATAAATCTGCTTGAAGAACAATCACAGTGAGTGCCTGAGATTCTTTCTATTTGTATATATTTCTTGGGTTTTTTTGCTGACCCATGCTCAGTAGCACCCTGTGTTTAATTGTTGTGACTGAGTGCGACCCTATTCCTTTTTTTCATATCTGTAATGTACAACTTATTAAAGCTGAACTATTAGAAGGGGTTATAATGGAAAAAGGGCTAGTAGGTGGCTGGAAGAATGCACACACCTGTGCAAGTCTACAAATAGCAGATAAGCCTAAGAAGACAGCACTGCTTATTTCTAATAGAGTTCCATACCAAGCTGTTACTACTTCATTATGCCATGAATTATATTGCCTTGAGCAGTAGTTGTTTTGTTGCTTTTGTTAATGTTGTGATCATTGGTAAATGCTTCTAATATTTATATTAATTGTAAAACTTTGTAAAAGCTAACGTTGTTGACTTATTTTGTTATTTTTTATTAATTTCTCTGTAGTGGGCAAATGCTTTAGTAAAAGATGGAAAGACTTTGTACGAAACAGAGAAGTCAAAAAGGGAATCTTTTGGGAAATTGTTTCGTAAGTACACCTCTTTATTGGTTCTCTGCTGGTGTTTCGCTCTGGCAGTCTATTAATATTCCTTCCCTCTATTCCATCCCTTAAGCCAGGTGTATAATTTTATTAATGTTATCTATTTTTTATTTTTAAACTCGTAAGACAATGGTTTTCAACCACACTGTCTCATAATCTCATGAAATTGTGTCTTCTGCCAGTAATAGTCTTTAAGTTGCTCAATGGCTGCCACATGGTACTGTTACTCAAAATGGATGGCCACTGACAGGCTGAGACTGTCAACTATTGCTTTAAGCCAACACAGACACCCAAAGTAACAATTTCTTATCAGTACTGAGGTCAAGCAGAGAACATTCGGCCCATGTAGTCTGCCCGATTGTCTAAATACTTTCATTAGTCAAGACTAGGAAGGAAGACAGAGCGGACAGGCAACGGAGTCTCCAAATATGCTAAATAATTTGAAAACTTTTTGACATCTTAAAGGGACATGCATCACTTTGAGACAACTGTCTAATTTAAAAGCTTAAGCTTTGAATGAGACATTTACTTCACTCTGCAGGCTGAGAATAACAGATAAATGTTTTTTGTTTGTTTTTTGTTTTCCATATTCACCTGCTTCTTCTTTCTTATACTGTCCATGCCCCCCCCCCCCCCCCCCCCCCCCCGGGTGCAAACTGATCTAACCAATCAGTGTCCTATCCTTAGGACTGCTGGGAAAAATGCATTGGGCATGTGTGACCTATTTACTGATGTGCAAGTGGAAGATCTCTTCACATTGCAACATCCTGATGGGGAGAAGAGAAAAAGTGTTATTGCTGTGATTCATGTAGAACAGGATCTGGTGTTAGGTTTCTCTTGAGGCCCAATTCTGTCATCAGTGGACTGGTCTGAAACTAAGATGGATGGGTAAGCAGCAGGGGTGGTAAGGGGGGACTTAGAAACTCCCCAAGTTGAGTCATGCCCTACAATGCAATCTGACCAAGTTTAAAGTATGTTTATAAACATTTATAAACCATACTTTTTTTTTTACTACTACTTAAAGGTTTTATTTGCTTTTTTCTTTTGGTTTGAATATTTGTTTTTGCTTGATGGTTTAAAAAAAAATGACAAGTAATGCATGTTCTTTTATGATGAGATCTAACCCAGAGACTCCAGCTCAAATAACAATTTCATTGAGATTAATATTTTTTTGTTGCATTCTATACTTGAATAGCACTTACCTCAATGATATTTTGTAGTTAAAATCAGGACAAAACAAAGCATAGTAACTATATTCCAAATCATCATATCTAAAAATAATCTGGAAATAATTTTTTATCACGCTTCTCCAATTTTATATATTTTTTAAAATCATTATATGAATGATACACTAAAACTAACTAATCTTTTTTTAGCGTCCACTCAAACATTTTTCTACAAGCAACCTGTTTTCCTTATAAGTTTGTGCATACAATATTTATATTTTATATATATCATTTTTTTTTCTCACCAAAAGGAAATATTACAAAGGATGTATTTGGTTGTAATATCCGTGTCTGATATTTCAAATAACTATCTATTTTATTTCGTTTATACCAGAAATATTCTCACCATGCTAATTTTGTGTAGGCACATGTGATTGCATATTGCATTTACTCTATATAATAATAAATATTATATTTTATTTACATTTATACAGGAAAATCCTATTTACGAAACCGGCTTTTTAGAGGACTTGACTCCTGGCCTTCATCATTCTGTGTATGTATAAGCCAATTTATTGAATATCTGAATTGCTATTGTTATGGACTTTGTAATATTTCAGCATAAAACATCCTTGTTTAAACTGGAGATCGTTTTTGCTCTTTTTTTTTTTTTTCTTCCAACATGAAACCGGCAAAAAGACACATTGTCATGACTAAACAGATGATATGGCTCTCTATTTTATTAAATCTCAATTGTAAAACTCTGTTACATTTATTATTATTTTGTTTGACTTACATAGACTAGAAAGCCAAGGAGATTTGACAGTGAGCTTCCGGAGATATCATTAAATGACCTGCAATTTTTGCAATCTCTTTGTCCTCCCGAAGTCCAACTTTTCCTCAGGTAATATAAGGGTGGATTGTTTTAAAATGAAATTTAATTTACATACAATATGATATGAGCACACATGTGATGACCTACTTAAGTTTAAATTTAAACTGTTTCTATTACAGTACTTTTGGTATTATGTGAGAATGTGAATGTAAAAAAATTAACAATGTGCCTGAAGATTAAAAATAAAAAAATAAAGTATATTCACTTCATCACAGAATTGACCATTACCCACAATGCCATGTGAAACTTAAAAAGGAAAAACGTTATAAGGGGTTATATAAATAATATCACACAACTTCTTATTGAGGGGGGAATTTCGTCTTATTACACATGCTTTGTTTTCAGATGCCATTCACAACAATATCAATTCTAATTAAAATACAATTCAATTATCTGAACAAAGATGCATATCAGCACAAACACTTTACAGCTCTTGAGAAAAACAAACAAAACCCTCTTAATATAGATGAGCTCAGGCGGAGCAATTCATGATGCTATACGTCCTGCATATTGTAGTGGTTAGTCTGCCCAGTCCTTTTTTTTTTGGCTGGCATTATAATGAGATATGATAGGCTGTGTAAAAACGTGGTCCAGCATACCTTGAAATTTCAGCAATCCATGTTTATTGCTGCCATGAGTACATTGTTTTGGCATTTTTCAAGTCTTTGTCAAGCAGTGATTTAAAAAAGGCCAAAACATTGTACCTTTACTTGTATACTGGAAGCCAATTCCTTTATTTGAATACTGGAAGCGATTTAAAAGTGTGCAGGACCATATATTTTTATGTCTGCTGTATACTGTACCACATATACGAGATCAATTATACTCTTATAAGGTATCTTCAATATATAATGGAGCTCACCATTGTTGCCTTTCTAAAAAACCCTGTGGAGAAAGTACCACTGCCAATTGGTGGCTTGGAAAAGTTCTTGTGGTGATTTTGCGGACTTTAATCACTCTGAACGCCAGCATTCTGAGCTGCTCACTAATGTGAGCATGCATTGCTCATACAATAATGTTGAGGGATAACGAATAATTTAAAATTCCTCGCTGTGACCTCCAATGTTAAGAGTAAATGGCCTTGTGCCATGGAAGATTTGAAAGCAGTTTGACAAACGTCCAATGGACTGCACCCATTGCTTCCAAGAACATAATTGCTACACTAAGCTATAGTTCTTGTGCTTAGAGTGTCTCTTTAAATTTGTTGTAATAGTGTGCTCCATGAAATATAAAATGAATTAATAATTGCATAGATCTGTAGATTCCTACTTCATATCTCTTTTTGAGATATATTTTATTCCTCCTATCCTTATTGACAATACACGCTGCTACAATGATGAGTCATAGGATTGGGCAAGTGGTGACCTGGGTGAATATAGATCGTATTAAATTAAAGTTAGATTCAAAAGCAGTGCATATGATGTTTGACATTTTAAATTTTCTGCAAAACAATTTTGGTCCAATATTCATTAAAATACAGATTTATGGTTTGTGTGACTGTACATTCCTATTTCAGCTTTAAGTTTCATCAAGTAAAAGTCCTTTGGGTTTTCCTATAGTTGCCAGCTGGTTATGATGGCTTTTAATTGGTTCCTTTTAGTGATCTATTTAAACTTTTTGTAAATTAGATTTTTTTTTTTATTTAAACAAAACCTAAAAACTGGCAGCTTTTGTTCAGTTATGTGAAAATGTGAAGGTTAAAGTCAAGGTGAAATAGATGCAACTTCCGAAATGTGAAAATGATGCCTTATATAAAACGGGTTATATTAATACAGAAACTTGCAAAAAGCAAAGAAAAATAAAGTAAAATGTATACTGAGCATAATTCCTTTAGGTCTAGAGGAAAATAAACTACTTTACTTTAACTAGAAATGGTACTCTTAAAAAGACATACATCACTTGACAATTTTTTTTTCTTTTTGAACTAGCAACAAACACTTTTAAAAACAAATGTGAGAACCAAAATAAAGCAACAAAAAATTTCTTCAGCCCTTTCTCTTACTTGCCCATCTCAGACCAGTCCACTAATGATAGAAACAGGTCACAAGTGTGCAGGAGAGAGAAAGCAGACAAAATATAAAGCTTTTGAATGAAACACTTGTCTCAAAGTGATGCATGTATACCGTATATACTCGAGTATAAGCCGACCCGAAATATAAGCCGAGGCCCCTAATTTTACCCCCAAAAAATGGGAAAACGTATTGACTCGAGTATAAGACTAGAGTGGGAAATGCAGCAGCTACTGGTAAATGTCTAAATAAAATTAGATCCTAAAAAAATTATATTAATTGAATATTTATTTACAGTGTGTGTATATAATGAATGCAGTGTGTGTGTATGAGTGCAGTGTGTGATGCAAAGTGTGATGCAGAGCCTTGGTGGGGGGTGAGCATTTTTATTATTTATTTTTAATTATTATAGTTGTAATATTTATTTTTTGTTATATTAATATTCTTTTTTTTATTTTTATTTTTTTATTATAATTAATATTTTATTATTTACATTTTTATTTTATTTTTTCGTCCCCCCTCCCTGCTTGATACATGGCAGGTAGGGGGGCTCTCACTCCCTGGTGGTCCAGTGGCATTGGCAGTTCAGTGGAGGGGGGCTGGCAGGAAGCACTTACCTCTCCTGCAGCTCCTGTCAGCTCCCTTCTCCTCCACGCTGGTCCGTGCAGCTCCTACTGTAAGCCTCGCGAGAGCCGCACTATGGCCCCGCGGCTCTCGCAAGATTTACATTGGGAGCTGACAGAGGTGCTGAATGGACCAGCGCGGAGGAGAAGGGAGCTGACAGGAGCTGCAGGAGAGGTAAGTAACAGCTCTCTGCCAGCCCCCTGTCTGTATTATGGCAATATAAATTGCCATAATACAGACATTTACTCGAGTATAAGTCGAGTTGGGATTTTTCAGCACAAAAAATGTGCTGAAAAACTCGACTTATACTCTAGTATATACGGTAATCGTAATCTTGTACTTAATTTACTAAACTAGTTTCTGCTGGGGATTCACCCTTTCCTTTGCATTAGGCAGAGTGACTAGAAGATCACCATCTCCTTTACTGAACAGGAACTTAAGAGGCTCAGTAAGCAAAGCTGAGCCAGGGAGGAGAGAAGGCTCTGACACATGCCATGTGTGACATGTCATGATTCCCTTTTATTCCAGAAGTTTGGTCCTTAAGGGGTTAAGCACTTTAAGAAAACCTGGCATTCGTCTTTTATAATTTAAGTTTGTAATTTTATTTAATATATATATATATTTTTTTTTTTTTAAATCGTGTGTGTATCTAAAGATTTTTTTTGGTGTAGTAAAGGACTTGCATACCTCCATCCAATGCATACCTGCCATATTTTGTGAGCTTGGGATAGAATCTCCCATTTTGTTGATCCGCAGTCACACTTTCTTGCCCTGCTGTTGTGCAATCTCAGGATGTTAAGGTCATCTGTCATTAACCTGCGTTCCCTACTTTTTCTTTCATGTACATGCTGCAATCCCCTACTGGTTTGACAGTTTTGGCAGGTGTACTTTCCTTTGCAGTCTTGTCTGGTTTGTCTCTTGCACGTTTCACTTTTATTTGTAGACTCGTGATGCCCTTTGCCTGAAAAACTCACTAGGAGTTCTACCTATATTGTCTACTGCTACTAGCCTGTACATTTTGTTATGGAGTTAAGTGATGCGGAAAATTAGAATTCTGTATGCAGTGAAAATCAAATTTACAATTTAGGAGCATCTAAGATGGCAGACTGCAAGGGAGGTTGGGGTAAGCAAGCCATTTACAAGAAATAAATAATGAAAAATACAACGAAAAGAAGACATTCTTACATAAAAAAAAAAAACCTTTAAAATAAAAAAATAAAATATATTGTCTTTTAAGAACATTTACAGGCAGCAATAACCGTTCACAATCTTCATTTGTTATTTGTGGACATTTTGATCTCATTTATGGAAGCTATATTTCTGAATATTTCCTGCTCATTTCCTACCTTAAAGGTTTATGAATCAAAACGCATGAGCTTCAAAACTACTTTATTTCAGGGAATTTGAAATTGGTTAATTTAGTGTATAGATCAGTACTCGATTGTCTGTCATTTTGGAGTTAGAGGGACACTCTAAGGAACAAAACAATTTTAGCTTGATCTAGTTGTTTTAGTATATAGACTATGCCCCTGCAGTCTCACTGCCACTTAGAAGTTATATCACTTGTGTTTCTATTTATGCAGCCCTAGTCTCCCCAGGCTGTGACTCACACAGCCAACCTGGTTTTGTTTTGAATCAGATCTAACCGCACAGTGTGTTTACTTTAGACATATTAATACAGCAAAACGACTCCATTAAAGGACCACTATAGTGCCAGGAAAACATACTCGTTTTCCTGGCACTATAGTGCCCTGAGGGTGCCCCCACCCTCAGGGTCCCACTCCAGTGGCGCTAAAGGGGGAGGAAGGGGTTAATCCCTTACCTTTTTTCCAGCGCCGGGCTCCCTCAGCACTGGGACTCTCCTCCCTCTTTTTCCGTCATTGGCTGAATGCGCATGCGCGGCAAGAGCCGCGCGCGCATTCAGCCAGTCTCATAGGACAGCATTCTCAATGTTTTCCTATGGATGCTGGCATCTTCCCACTGTGAAAATCACAGTGAGAAGCGTGGAAGCGCCTCTAGCGGCTGTCAAGGAGACAGCCACTAGAGGCTGGATTAACCCATAGGTAAACATAGCAGTTTCTCTGAAACTGCTTTGTTTATAGCAAAAAGGGTTAAACCTAGCTGGACCTGGCACCCAGACCACTTCATTATGCTGAAGTGGTCTGGGTGCCTATAGTGGTTCTTTAAGCTAACATTGTGGTGCTTATTGTGTTCTTTTAAAACACTTTGTTTATGCAGCCCTCCTGGTGGTGACTCTTACAACATCTTTGAAGAAAAGCATAGACCACAAATTGCGTTGCGCTGGAAGCCTTATAAAGGTGAATACATTTAAAAGTGTAGGAAATATAAAATAAATATTTGTATAATAAATTGTACTTATGTTCAATAAAGCACCACCTCTTTTCTTAAAATGTTTAAAAATTTTAAAACAATGCTTATACAACAAAATACGTCAACCAGGCTCTGGGTTTGAACAGCTTCCACTGAGAAGGGTAAACACCCCGCATAGTTACATAGTTGCATAGTTACATAGCTGAAAAGAGACTTGGTCCATCAAGTTCAGCCTTCCTCACATATGTTTTTTGCTGTTGATCCAAAAGAAGGCAAAAAAAAACCCCAGTTTGAAGCACTTCCAATTTTGCAACAAGCTAGGAAAAAAATTCCTTCTTGACCCCAGAATGGCAGTCAAATTTATCCTTGGATCAAGCAGTTATTACCCTACATTGAAAGATTATATATCCTTAAGTTAAATCACTTTATTTCTGTTTGTGCAGCCCTAACCACACCTCTCCTGGCTATGATTGACAGAGCATGCATGAAAAAAAATAAAATGGTTTCACTTTCAAACAGATGTAATTTACCTTAAATAATTGTATCTCAATCTCTAAATTGAACTTTAATCACATACAGGAGGCTCTTGCAGGGTCTAGCAAGCTATTAACATAGCAGGGGATAAGACAATCTTAATTAAACAGAACTTGCAACAAAGAAAGCCTAAATAGGGCTCTCTTTACAGGAAGTGTTTATGGAAGGCTGTGCAAGTCACATGCAGGAAGGTGTGACTAGGGTTCATAAACAAAGGGATTTAACTCCTAAATGCCAAATGATTGAGCAGTGAGGCTGCACAGGCATGTTCTATACACCAAAACTGCTTCATTAAGCTAAAGTTGTTCAGGTGACTATAGTGTCCCTTTAATATAGATCCTTATATAGGAACTGCTGCTACAAATTGAACTAAAAGGAGAAAAACAGGGCTGCTCCAACATTGTTACATTGTTTTATATAAAGCCCACAATGTTAAAATCAAACTATTGCAGCTAGTCTTTATTGCGCTTAATATCAGTGTTTAAGCACCTGTACACTAGAACTGGTTGTTAATGAGATTGTCTGAATAAAAGCTTTATTTTCCTACCTATCTTACTGCATAACATGCTGACTTTAGACATGTTTACTTATCGCCTGCTCTATTAATTGAAATGTGAAGGGACACTGCTAGTACCATAAGAACTTCATTGCAATTACATTGTTATAGCGTGATGTAGTCCAGGGTGTGCTGACTTCTCTGAATTGCACCGTTAACATTTGCTGGTGCATAGAAAAACATGTTTGCACTATCATACATTATATGTATGTGAAGTGCGAAATAGCATTTAGAGAGAAAAAAAAAAGTAAAAATAATAAATAAAACAATGCTACTACCGTAGATATTGGAAACTTTAAAATAGTAGAGATTCCTTATTTGAATGTAGTTGAGAAGCGCCGCAAAGCAAGGTACTACTGTATCTTTTTGTTCTTCAATGATTCAAAACCTGTGAGGTGACTTACTGCATTAAGTGTCTGTTTAAAGACAGCTGTCTTCAATAGTTAACAGGTCAAAAGAAAGTGAAGCTAAAGTAACTCAAGACTTTTTTTTTCAGGTTTCCTTTCTTTATGCACCTTATATTTTGCAAATACTCCCCTCTGTTGTCACTTGTGTTTATTTATATTTACTATATTTTCTTTCCTTTTCCTGGACGCAGCCATTTTATTCCCCTCTGTTCCTGTGTGTTGTTTGCCATTTTGTGGGATTGATTTTGCTTATGGATTGTGGGAAAATGTGATTGACAACTGAAACAGAACCTTGGTTAAGCTCCATCCTTTGTCAAGTCTTGTCACATTGTCTGCTGTACATAAGGAAAAGTAGTCCCGAATTTTTCTTATGTATTTTATGAAAAGTACAATGCTCAGTAAAAAAATAAAGATAGATTCAGACACAGGAAGAGCAGCAGATTGGATGATTATTTTTGACGACAGAACCTCTTTATTATTGACTTTAGATGAAGCACAATTTGTGCGTATTTCCTGCCATACTTATTCTTGGATCCTTTTTTGTCACAGTAGCGATGAGAAGTATGAATTCACCATTTTTAGAGTAGTGAAAATCCCTTAGAAGGAGATAAAGAGAAACACTTTGGCTTTCATATTGACCTTAATTGGGCACTCCAAAGGTACTAGATGCTAGAGATCAGGTACTAGATGCTAGAAGATTAAACTAAATTAGCTGAAAATTTAGCAAATATGTATGTTTGTAATCATATGGCTGGAGACACCGTGCAGAGTTAATGTAATAGTCTTTGTACGAGAAATAGTGAAGTTTAATAACTACATGACTTTGGGTGTCTGATGGCAAGTTTTGGAACATAGGAAAAATAATGAAATATTCTAGATAATACTGAGGTCATTGTGTTGTACACATTTTGGAAAGCTTTGAGCTAGTAAGTTTAACAGTTTCCAGCCATTTGTGTATCTTCTCAAAATTATGTCAAGCTCCAGCTCACACCAGTATGTACTTATTTTGTTACATTTCACAGCAATAGGCATATATTATTAATAAGAATTTCAATAGAAAATCTATCATTTAATCCAGTTAATTGATATTGCCAGTTTGTGATTGGAATGTTCATATGGAATCTTTGAATGTATAACTTGATGAATTTAAGGATGTTCTTGGGGAAAAAAAATACTTAGTCAATGTACCTATTGAATTAGGACATCATTTTATTTAAACATTTTTACTTTCATAAATGGATTGTACATTATGTTTTTGTTGTATGATAATCTGATGTTTTTTATTTTTTTGGTTTATATTTTTTTACTTAAAGGGTTCCCTTGCTTTGTGATTTTGAGCCTCTACATCAACATGTACATGCTCTACACAACCTAGTGAAGGCTGCACAAAGTTTGGATGAAATGTCCCAGACCATTACAGACCTGTTAAATGAACAAAAGGTATATATGTATATTTGTTTTGTCAAAACAGGCTTCCATGATGAATCTCATGTAATCTAAATTGGTAGTTACATTGTACAAATTATGTTAAAGGGAACCTCTGGGCACAATAATAACTCACTGGCTTACCTTTAGAGGTTAAACTGTTGATGAATGGTTTAAGCCCAAAGTCTTCTCTCCGGCGCTATTTAGCTCTGCCCCTGATCTTCCACTTTGCTGAGATTCTTTAAACAGGAAGCTTTTGACTGCAATAGCTTTTTAACAATAAGCAGATATACTGTATTCTGGAATTTTCATTTTGTTCGAATCATGCTAGATAAAGTCTGCATAATGTTTAGAGTCTAATTACCAATGTTTCTACTTTAAAGAGGTTTAAAGAGACACTAAGAAATATAAGCATTACATGATCTAGTGGTTATAGTGCCAATAGTCCCTTGGCACTTTCCCAGGGTAATCTATCAAACCAGTTACAAACGGTGTGTAACCCCATTGAGTACATGAATAATTAATTGTGCATTTTTTTCGTTGAGATTATATCTTAAAACAGACCATAAAAGCTGCAGATTTCGTGCCTTAAGTATTTGTAAGTCCTCAATTTCTAGCCCAGCCCAGACCTTTTGTGACTGTCCAATTACAGGCTTCCCAAAGCATCTCAGTGAGAATTCTTTGCAAGCCAGGTGCTCTGAGCAATTAATTATCTGCCTCTTGAATTTCCTTCCACTGAACTAAACAACTAGAAAGTAACAAGACTGACTGTCTGACAAGGTTAATTTAGAAAAATTGCAATTGCATTTGAAGTCTACATTTTATATAAAATCTGAGGTGCTTTAAGGGTCTGGAGTGCCCCTTTAATTCATGTATTTATTTGCAACATTACACCTTAACCCCTTAAGGACCAAACTTCTAGAATAAAAGGGAATCATGACATGTCACACATGTCATGTGTCCTTAAGGGGTTAAGGGACACTATAGTCACCAGAACAACTACAGCTTATTGAATTGGTTCTGGTGAGTAGAATTATTACCTTCAGGCGTTTTGCTGTAAACACTGCGTGTTTCACAGAAAATGCAGTGTTTACATTACAGCCTAGTGATAACTTCACTGGTCACTCCTCAGATGGCTGTTAGAGATCCTTCCTGGGTCATTGCTGCCTAAAATGCATCAAAACATTCAGTATCTCCTCCTTCTGCAGCCAGACAGTGATCTTTCCTCATAGAGATTCATTGATTCAATTCATCTCAATGAGGAGGTGCTGATTGGCCAGGACTGTGTTTGAATTGTGCTGGCTCTGCCACTGATCTGCCTCTTTGTCAGTCTCAGCCAATCCAATGGGGAAGCATTGTGATTGGATCAGGCTACCACTTATGCTGATCTCAGCAGGCAGTGGGCAGGTCTAAAGGAAACAGGGACAAAGTAAGCAACTGCAGACTTGAATACAAGTAAGATTTTACTATATTTATGGAGTCATGATGGGACCAGGGTGGCTAGATGGTGGTTTTAACCCTATAGGGTCAGGAATACAGGTTTGTGTTCCTGACCCTATAGTGCTCGTTTAAATTACAGGATAATTTTTAAGAATTCAATTGTCAAAATATATTTTTCTGAAATACGTTTTTTTCTGCCTTATTTTGCAGGCATCAAATGGTCAGCTGTCACCACTATCTGTAACTACACCAAGGTTTGAAAGTACAGCAGAAGTTACAACTTCTACCTCATCCAAAACGCCTGCATCTCTCAATCTCCAGGATCCCATCTGTCCTCCTGATGGAATTCCAGGGCCTTTAGAAGAGTTGTCTCCAGACAGCATTGATGCTCATACTTTTGATTTTGAAACTATTCCACATCCAAATAATGAACAATCAATTAAACAGGGTTCTTTGGACTTGGACTCCTTAGGAGATAGTCCAGAGTCGGATTTCATGTCTGCTGTTAATGAGTTTGTAATAGAAGAAAATCCAGTGTCACCTAACATTAGCGATCCACAAAGCCCAGAAATGATGGTGGAGTCATTATACTCGTCGGTTATTAATGCAATTGACAGCAGGCGTATGCAAGACATCAAAATCAAAGTGAAAGACGATTGTGCTGAAAATGCATCTTTAAAAGCATTTTTGGAAAAATGTAAAATTATTACACTAGAATCCCAAGCAAGTTTGAGAAATTTTAAAGAAGACATTGGCAATTTAAGAACTCTTGTACAAAAAGAACAAAATGACTTTGCCAATTCAATAAAAACAGTTTCTGTAGACATTCTAAATATAATTGAGCAGGTAAGGGTTTCCATTGAAACCACATTGAAAAAAAAGCATTTGGAAGAACTGCAATTGGTAGAAAAAGAATGTGAGGAAAGACTTCGGTTATCGAAAGAGGAATTTGATATAAATGAGAAAGCTATAACCAAGCTAAAATGTGACCTTGAAGGTCTTAAAGGAGATCTACGGAATAAAGATAATGCATTTGCTTTGATTAGAAATGAAAATGAAACATTTATATGTTTACAGAAAGAAAAGGATCAGAAGTTGATTGATTTAGAAGACGCTGTGAGGGAGCAAGCCTGTGAAATTCAGAAACTAAAGCAATCGAGAGAAGCAGCACTAGAAGACTTAAAACAAATACACGCTAAAAATGAAGAAAAACTCAGACATCTCAAGGGAGAATTTCAGCTTTTAGAGCAAACTCAGTTAAAAGAACTAGAAGAAAATTTGAATCTCAGGCATACCCAAGAGTTGGAAAATGTAATATCTGACCATAAATGTTGTCTAGAGAAATTGAGGATTGATAATAAACTTGAAATTGATCAACTGCAAGAATCTAGTGCAGCAGCAGCTCAGGAGAGGGGTCAACAGGTGCAGGACTTAAATCGTAGAGTTTCTGAGCTAACCGATATTAGGTGTAAATTGGAGGTAGAGCTCGCACTTAAAGAAGCTGAAATAGATGAAGTAAAAGTGATGTTGGAACAAAACAAAACTCAGCAACAGGATGTCTTGCAAGACCAGGTTGTTGAGAAAACAGAAACCTTAAAAATGGAAATTGATAGGTTGAATAACTTGATTCAAGCTCGTAATGATGAGCATGAACTGGGATTAGCTGAACTTAGAACTCTGTTGTCTAGTGAAAAAAATCAATGTATTTCAGAGCTGTTGAGTAGACATGAAGCAGAAACCAGTTTGCTGAGAACTGATATTAATAAGCTGACTTCTGCACATCAGCAAGCTGTAGAGGCAGAGTCCCGGCTTTCTGAAGAATTAAATGATGTAAAGAGCAAATTAGATGATACCTTGAAATCACTTGAAATGCAAATAGAGCAACATGAAACATCCCTAAAGGAACACAAGGAAAAATATGAAGAGACTATCCAAAAGCTTGAAGTTGAGCGAGAACAAATTTTGATTGCCCAAAAGGAAGAAAAAGAATTGCTCGTAAAAAAGTTTACATGTGAAAAAGAGGAAGCTATAAGTCTTGCTGTTAAAGACTTTGAGGTTCAAAGGGAGGCTGTTGAAAAGGAACTGTTAGAAAAAGTGCAGCACCTTGAGCAACAATTGAACCAGAGGTAGGGTGAGAAGTCTTAGCTAAACAAGTGGTGTGATTTTATTCCAGAGTGAATATATGTTGCTGATTTACAAAGAATCATTGTTTAGTTCTATGATGATGGTCCAATGCCTGTAGTCAAGAAATCCCCTCAAAACCTTGATTCACTGTAAAAGTTTACAGTTAATAAGTTATATATTCCCTCTAACTTTTTTTGCCTAAAATTATGTCATAAATATCAATTTCTTGAAGATAAATTGTCTGTTTAAAGAACAAAGCAATGCAAAATTGCTTTGAAATATGTTGGTTGATCACAAAGAGTCTTTTCAAAATGAATAATATGAGACTATACCAGTTAGCCATCTTTGGCGAGATTATGTATTCAGCTATTTCTTTCTGAAAATGAACCCAGCTTCTATCAGAAATTGACAAGTAGCAGGTTTTCTTTCCCATGCATTTCAAAACAAGTAACAGATTTTTTTTATCGTTCAGTTCAAAATATTTTAATGTTAATGTGAGAATAGAGGTAAACATTTTATTTTTATGTGTTAGTCTTTAACTGGCATGAACCTATGAACATGAGTACCTTTTTTAAAGATAATAATGGTAACAGCTGTTAATCAGCTGAAATTTCAATTAAAATATCCAAGAGATGCTTTAAAGTGCTTGGAATTCCTTATGGAGAAATGGGCTATATGAACAATGTTTTATCTTTAATTAGCAGGTCAGAGGCTTCAGTATCATTGAACCTTTCAATATCATTCAGCCTGCATAAATTCCAAAGAATGCAATGATTTAAATATGATCTTCTTACTAATGTATACTCACTTTACTACACTACTTCTTGGTTTCACTTATATACATGCTGGTTTATCTCCATCCCACTATGTAGTTTTTCTTCCTATTTTTTGTGTGGTTGGTCATTTTGACCCTACTTAAATATTTGCACTATACTCTGCTGTCACAATCTTATAATCTACACCTTCGCTATGAAGCTGAAATGTGTACTTCCATGCCTCATATCCTAGCCAATTACCAGATTTTTACTAATTTCATGACATAAAGTCATGATTTTATTAAGTACACGGAGGCGAGTATTGCGTATCGCTCTCTTTTATTCCTCCGCAGCACAGAAAGAATACTTAATATTCAAAGAAAAAAACAAAACATGATGGGCATGCAAATCTGATGCCACGAAGGAGTCGACATATCAAGGTATGTTGGCCTGATGGAAATCCGTTCCCACCTTGATGACTCACTGAGATTGCCAATCTATATAGGTTTATTGTACGGTACGCCAGACTGTGTTCAAAGAGCGAAGTGAGGAAACCCAAGACATAATTTACATGTGCATAAATGGGATCCATGTGGTTTTCCATGCACCAACCGTTCCAGGCATGATTATAGGATTTCCTTGTTCCCTGTGCCCAAGCTCCCACCAGGAGATCCAGAGTTGTTCTTGGGACGAAGCAAAATCTTTGGAGAGAAGCCATGCCAACAGTCTGAGATCTCCCTGAAGTAGAAGGGGACACGAGTTCTTGTTGGGGGTCCAGTAGGAGATCAGAGAAAACCGGTAGTAATCTTGGGTAATCCATGGATGTTTCCATGAGTGTAGGGAACCATGGTTGAGCTGTTCAGAACGGGGTTATGAGGATCATGGAGGTGAGAATGGTGGGAGAGTGTAATGGCGCCTGTTCGACCATGGTTTGTAGGAAGGCATCTTACACCAGGGCTTCTGGATCTGGTCTCCAGCTGAAAAACATTGGTAGTTTGGACTTCAAGCGAGATGCAAATAGGTCGATGTCCAGAGGGCCCTTCAGTAACTGCAAACTGAGGAAGATGGAAGGATCCAGTCGCCAATCGCTGGCATCCCTTAGATGTCTGGAGTTCCAATCCGCCACTATGTTGGACATGTACTCTGCTTTTACCGTGATATTGCGATCTAGGCAGAAATGCCAGAATTCCTTCGCCAGGTCTGTCAAGACTGTTGACCTCATACCCCCAAGATAATTTGATGTAATGAACCACTGATATGTTGTCCATACGTAATAGGATGGAGCAGTTGGCCACCACACCCACTAGGCTCCGCAGGGCAAACAAGCCTGCCAGTAATTCGAGGCAATTGATATGCATTCTCAGCTCTTCTATGGACCATTTCCCCCCCGGTGGAGGTAGGCCCGCAGCACATGCTTCAGCCAAGCGTACTTGCATCTGATTCTACTACGAAGTCCGGCGTGGTTTCAAAGATTGATCAGCCGTTTCACGCATCCATGTGTTGTAGCCACCACCGGAGTTCCTCTTTGGCTTTGCAGTCAAGGAGAACAGAGTCTGAATAAGAGTGACCCATGCAAATGTGTTTGGCTTTTAGGTGTTGAAGTGCTCTGTAGTGTAACAAGCTGGAAAATATGGCCTGAATCGATGCTGAGAGAAGGCCGATTATTCTGGTTAATTGTCTCAAGGTCACTATATAGGTCGGGCTAGCGTGCAACGAATTTCCTTCTTTATGGACTTGATCTTGGAGGGAGGCAGTAGGAGTGCCCCACAAATGGAATCTAAGGTGAATCCCAGAAATGTTATGGATTGAGAAGGTTTGAGAACCGACTTCTCCCAATTGATCAGGAAACCTAGATTGCCCAGGAGAGTCATCGTCCAAGACAGGTGTTCGTGAAGTAGGTGAGAGTCCTGTGCTATTAGGAGTATGTCGTCAAAATATATTATGAGGCAAACTCCCCTGCTGCGTAGAAGGGCAACCACTGGTTTCAGAGGTTTTGTGAAGCACTATGGGGCAGAAGAGAGGCCAAATGGAAGGCATTTGAATCGCCACATGGTCTGTTCCTAGCAGAATTGCAGGAACTGCTGGCAATCTTCGGACATTGGAACGGTGAGGTATGCGTCCAGCAGCTCTAGTTTTACCATCAAATCCTCGGGGAGAAGAAGGTCCCGGAGACCATGGATACCTTTCATCTCAAAGTAGTGATATGCGAAAAACTCATTCAGTGGTCGTAGGTTGATGACCAGTCGAATGCCTCCACCTTTTTTGGGGACTGGAAGAGGTTGCTCAGGAAACCTGGAATTTGAGGGTGAACTTCTAAAAAAAATTGCATCTTTGGATGCTAAGGATTATATTTCCTGTGTCAACAGGCATCGGTCGTGTGTTGAGAACACAATTCGTTTGGGTAGGTAACTCTGAACAGGCTATTGAACGAAATCTATGGAATAACCCATGGGAAGAACCTCTGAGTACACGAGATTGCCAAGATCTGCCTTGAACCAAGAAAAACAGTGATGTGGATTTGGACTCTGGTGCCTGAAACCTGTAATGCATGGAGCCATGAGAGACCCGGTATGAACCCCAGGAAAAAAACGGCCAGGCAGACACCCTCTGATATCTGCTAGCCCCGAAAAAAACTCTCTGGGAGAGCACTCGCTTCATATTGACTTGCGCCTTATCTAGCACCGTGAATGTCACTACATAGGAGCCCAACTCCTTCACAAAGTAGTCCCCAAACAGGAGGCCTTTTGCCTGTGGCCCTGGCTCTGTTATTGCTAGATTCACTAGCCTAGGTTCAATCTTAATAAGTATAGCCTTATGTCTCTCTGTGGCTAATGTCTAATTTGCGTGGCCAGTTAGGCAGACGGACTGTTGGATCCACCCCCGATGACTAGCAAGTCTGCAGGGGTCCCATCTGCTAAGACCATTTTAACCATGTCGAACATGTTTGCACTCGGACCCAGGACATCCAGGATTTTATTCTGGCAGTTACGCAAGGAAAAAATCCAGTCCTTTCTTGGCCTTCCACCCTGTTTTGCCCAGGAATTTGGCGATTTTTTTTTTTTTTTGAGGGGGGGTCCACAACTGGCGTGATGCAGGCCATATCAGAGAGTGTGGGCCGTGGGCATTTAGCCCTAAATTTGTTCCGTTCGGCCTTGTTAAGAGGTTTCTTTATGCTCTGTGCAATGTACTTTGCCACATGATCCAGTGGGTACCACTTGGAGGATCTTGAATGCTTAAGACTATCCAAGTCAAAGAGTGGCTCACCTTGAGGATCAAGAAGAGTATAAGTAAATGGTTATTTCCCTGTTTTGCCTATCTACCTTCAAAGATATAAAAAGAAGGGTATGATAGGCAGAGGCAGGGAGAGTATGGTCAGGTGGTGGTGCCAGCTCCACCAGGGGCTTGTACCCACTAATGAATTTGTAGAAAGAACAGGAGGAATCTCCCCTAGGGGAGATCTGCTGCTGGCAAATTCAAGAATAAAACAACTTATATAGAACGCTAACCCACCAGTCCTAGAAGGTGTGGCAAATGTATAGAAGGGACAGAAATAATAAGAAGCAGGAGTGTATGCTTCTTATTAGCGTCCTTGTAGGCGTCCTTTGTAGAAAAATATGTAAAATAAAAAATCTCTTTATTTAGTCCTTTTAAAATAAAATAAACAAAGGAGCACTGTATTGAGTCTCCCCCAATAGTGGCTAATGATATGAAACAATAGTGATACTTCATCTAGTATATATTAGAGCCATGGACAGGGAGCATCCCTTTAAATCTATAGGTTTAGGCAAGAACCTGCACAGAATAGAGTAATGCTTGAATCTAATATATAGATATAGGGATGTGTTATACATGAATCACTATCTTGTATAGTGATATAGGTGTATGTTTAACATAAATCAGCATTTACCCTTAAATTGGCTTCTATCCAGGAGAGATTAGCTATAATAGCGTAAAGAAAAAAGCGGGACAGAGAAGGAGTTCTTGAAAAGAAATTCTCTAAGCTGGTCCCTGGTTCTCCTGTAACACCTTCGAGGGTGTTCTGTGCTAAGCCTAATTAATGCGGTTGTTCGTCTGCCTAAACCCCGATTGCCGTGCCATCTAGGAAAGAGCACACAGTGTGAACTGAAAATGGGTCTAAATACCCATAGTGAAATATAGGTGTCACTAAGTGAAAAGAAGAGTGAGTGAAGAGAGCCAGCTGAAGAGTATAATCATCCACTCCGGCCTTCGGGTGAACCCCAGACCCAGTCAAGGAACCTTGTTCAGGAAAAAATGCGTCTGAATCGTACGAGTCCTCATCATCCTGATCAACTGACTGTGGGGAATAAAAGAGAAAAAACACTGTGTTCCCAGCCAGAAAAGGCAGTAAATACTAAAACCACACCAAAGTACAGAGTTATAAATTAGAAATACTAAAATTAATACAGACAGTATAGAAATGTGTACTTAACTGATGAGGCAGCGAAGAAAGAGGAGTGGCTTAAGGTCACTTGGGACATTGTGGTGCTAGCAACATTCCCATTGGATAACATGTTTATATTGTGGTTAACCCTTTGGGTACATGTTTTGTTTTTCTTTGAATATGAAGTATTCTTTGCTGCTGAGGAATAAAAGAAAGTGATAAGCATAATATGAGCCTCCGTGTCCTTTAATAAAATCTTCCCCCAGAGTTCTAGAATTCAGTATTGTCTTCCCTCTCTAAATGGAGATGGAGTCGATATTCTACATGCATGCTTCCTGAAACTTTATAATCCTTCCTTTGTGTATGATGCAGGCTATTACACAATTTCTATTTTGGCATTTGAAATTTCACTAGTGGTTAAATAACTGAACCCCATGCTGTTTTTAACGGGAGGACATTGGTTAGAACAGACACTGTATCCATTAGTCATCTGGCAGCTGACCACAATAAATTGTTTATTGTAGTGATGCTCTGATTCCCAGTACAGTGTAGACCACATTGACTCTGTGGTGTTTTACCACATTGACTCTATGGGGTGTATATAAAGTATTTGTTAACTTTTTTTTGTGTGTGTATCTTTGGACAGCACATAACATGCCATATGATTGCATAAGCTGTAAAAAAAAAATGGTGCCAGTTTAAAAATGAACATAATATTAATGTAAGCATTGAAAAACCATATTGAATCCTTCTGCGTACATGAATAAAAGGTTATGCCGTTATTTTGATTACCCTAGCTTATCAATGAAACAAGAATCTAAAGAAAAAAATCCCACTTATTATTAATATACTCTACAGCAGTATGGCAAATGTTAATTTACTGATTTGCCATAGTTTTGTAACTGGCTTCCTCACCAATGTTTTGGCACAGAATACCTGTATCATGGCTATGTTCAAGCTCATGAAGAGAAAGCTAACCTTTGTAAATCATTAACAAACATTCTATTTAAATAATTGTGTTTGATGTGTTCAGTGAAATTCAATTTAAGTAAGTGACCAAAGTTGAATGCAATTTAACTTCAATACAATTGTAGAATGTTTTGCAAGCTAATGCCACGTGCATAAAATATCAAAATAGGTTACAAACTAGATCTAGACTGCCATGGGATCATCCATATTACAGATCACCTTCCCACTGTTCTAGAAAAAAAGAATTACATGCTGGGTGTGTTATGCCAAATGAATTTAGTCAAATATAAGAAAATTCCTTTCCAATCACATTAAGCACATGCTTGTTGTCATTGTCTGTCTACACATTGTTTTTGCACATTTTTTTTATTCTGTTTTAAGGATTGGGAATTTATGAGCGCTTATTTGTATTATTGCAATTTTATTGTAAATCTAATACTTTGTCTTATTTTTTGAAATTTAAATTATCCTAAATTGTATATGTTGTTAAAGAAACTCATTTTAATAAAATGCCTTGGAAATTATTTGAATTTCTGTTATACGCCAAAGTATCAGTTCTATTCATTACAAATAATGTTATTGTAAAGTGAATTATCAGAAATATATAACACACCATGTAATTTGACCGCATGCATCTGTTAAAATGATCGCATTCAAAACCCTCCTTTGTCTTGACACAGATTGTGCAGTGTAAAACAATCTGAAAAAAGGTTTTTTTTTTTTTAATAATAATAATATTCTGATCATCTGTGTACTGAAAACAACAGTGGAGATCAGTTCAGTCTTACAACTGCAAACAAAAAGTGGAGGATAACAAAGTTCTAAGAGTTGACTAATCACAAAATAAACAAATAAAAAGTCCATGCAGGCTTACATGATTGGAGCAATTATCAAGTTTATCAAAGATATTGCCAAGGACATCCTGTTGGTTTCCATTGGGGCTTTTACGGGTTTTATTTTATAAACCATTGTGTTTCACTTACGAATTTCCTCCACAGTTTATTCTTGCAGTCAACATTTCATTAACCTAAAGATGTTTTGGTGTGTATAGTATCTAGGAAATGAATCCACTGGCATGAAAAGAGAAACCACAAGCAGCTTTAAACTGTGAAAAATGTAAAGAAAAAAAAAGTGGGTTCTCATTATTAGTAAATATTAAAAAGTAGTTTAAGAACTTGTATGTATCTCCTAGAAGGGCCTTTAGAAGATCAAGGAAAAACAGATTGGAAATGTTAATATCCTCTCCACCCATTTGGGACTTTAGCCATGCCATTTTAGTTTCCCTAAATACATAGAAATTTTTTTTTTAAATAATCTAGTTTTTTTTAGAAAGGGGATGCATGAAGTAGAAAAGACATACGCATAGATGTGCATATCAAACATATCTCATGTGCCTAATCCTCGCCAGAGAAATATAAATTAAGTTCAAATGAGGATAAATGGAACACATTTTTAGTTTTTGAAATGTGGTCAGAATATGTGCACCAGTCAAGTGCTGATCATCAATATCTGGTAAGAAGAGCGGAAACTAGCTGAAAAATGTACAGGTATCCCTCCCCCGCCCCGATAAAAAAATTAATACAGGTAAAATGATGTTACTACAATAAAACCAATTTTAATTACATTAAACAACCAAAATGTGCATAAATGCCTTGCCAATTTTTCCTGTAGACACATGTTGAGCTGTGCTGTAAATCTTAAAAACCTTGTCCATTTGAGCAATACTCAGAATAAAATGCGCATTTGCTGGATTCAGGGACACGTGTTGGACATATTGAGATACATTTGCCATTTTACGCAAATTGTGATGGAAATATAGTTTTAAGACACATGCTGCTTTTTATGGGGAACATCAAATTACCTGGCACCTTAATATATGCAAGCTGTGTTATTTTGGTGAATGAAAGGATGGTTTCGATATTACAAACAGGTGATGGAAACTGCTGCTGAACATTTTGTGCTGAAACTTTTGACAAAAAAAGCTTTGTTGTAACTGGTTTGGGCCATGTATCTACCTCTCTTTCCCACGTCCATTTTTCATATTATTTATTTATTTTTTAATTTTCATTTCTGGTTCATAGTGCACTCTTATTGTTATTGCCATTAAAACAAGATGGGGAAAAAAATAGCATTAGTGATCAAAACTACTTTACTTGAGATACGCACTACAAAAAAATCTCCCTTCTATTTAAGGTGAAACCTCGCCTTTTAAATAAACAAGCTGTTGCTCATGACTTCAGGACTTTTTTTTTTATATTCAGTAATGGCTTTTTTTTGTGTTTTTCTTTTTTTTAACTGCATGATACTTGTTTGTTTTACTTGTACATGTTTTTTCTTGCTTAAAAAACAGTTCAACTATATTACTTTTTATTTCTAAAACAGACCAAAAAAATAATCTTAACGCTGCCAACATGATTTGTACAAAAACAAGGTGTAAAAGTTGTATAAATTTAAGTAAATATGTATTTCCTGTGACAGTATGTAACAATACTGTTAAGTAACTATTTTCATTAATAAATACTAAATTGCTTCTCCCCATTCGAACTTAAATATCCAATAAATTGGAATGTCTGCTAATGAGAACATGAATATACATGTATATGCTCTCAAAGTGTGCCTTTGTCAAATCCCTTTGTCACTCAAAATGTGTAGTGACCGATTTGAGTTTAACAGATTTCTTCTGTAAAGTGGCACGCTGACCATTTAAAATAAGTTTATTCATTTTTATACATAAACACTTGTGATCTTGTATGAATGTGTTGCAACCTTAAGAATAATAAAATAGAAGTTAGATTTTTTTAATGTTCATGTTAACAATCAATTATGGGGATTTTATTTTGGTAATTTTTTTTTTTTTTTTATATGTAAGCCTTCCAGTTGTTGGAGCAGACAAAGGCTTCCCCCGTTTCACCCATATACCTACATATTTACAAAAAAAAGTGAGACAAACCACTTTTACAATTCAGTTGTCTGTTTCCTTTTTAATACTTACATGTTTCACAGGTTAGCCTCTATATGTGTATGTATATATGTGTGTGAATATATATATGTATATATATATTACAAACCAAAGAAAAGAGCTACTTTCACACTATTCTAAATCCCTATGCATATTTAAATGAATGGAGGTTTTTAGTTCCACTCCAATGACATTGGATGTAAGGCCACCTGCCACTTCAAGGTAAACCTCTTGGGTCCCACACTAACAATTCACCTTGCTTGCTTTAGCTTCAGGCCAAAATAATCTCTAAGACAGAGAGATGTGTATTTTTTTTTTGTTTAAACCCCTACATAATTATTAGCCCTTAATAGGGAACACATAGGATTGGCGGCATCACTGTAACATGATTGTGTGATACAAAAGCAAATTCAAATACACAAAAATAAGTCCTACACTCAAACTCCCACTATTTCTGGGCAGCAGCAATAACCATAACCATCAGCCCCAATACATATAATATACACAGTTCCTGGCTGACTAAGTCACGTGTGCTGGGGCTGCAATTACACAATGTCACAGATTTCTCTGTACAAGCAGCATTTCAAGCAGAAATGCTGCACTTGCAGATTGCTTTCTCCATGAACACTTCTTAAAGCAAAAGTGGTCATGGTGGTTGGATTAACCCTTTATCTTCCTGATAAATAACATGCTCTTTTAAAATGTTTCTTCTCTTACTTCATTAACATCTTCTATACATTTGTTATTTTTTTCAATTTCTTGAGTGGGTTATAAAACCAGTCAGTCAGCTTGCCTGCCAAAAACAAAGTGCATACATTTCTATAAAAAGTCCAAACGAATGTCAGTTAACATGGTAATGCCTTTTTGCTATACCATATTGATATTGTTAAGCAGCTGTGCTCAAGGAAACAGGAATTGGACTTCTTTGCAGGATAACCTTGCTAGAAGCTTAGATTATTATGGTTCTTTCATTGTCCCATTAACCTTGACCTATATCTTGTCTAATGTAGCTATACATCATTACAACTACAAAGAAAAAAGTAATACTCAACCACACTTTGGTATTTAATTTAGTTTGCATTTTAAAGGGACACTATAGTCACCAGAACAACTACTGCTTATTGTAGTTGTTCTCGTGAGTATAATAGCTCCCTTCAGGCATTTTAATGTAAACACTGCCTTTTCAGAGAAAGGATAGTGTTTACATTGCCCCTAGGGACACCTCCATGTGGCCACTCCTTAGATGGCCACTGGAGGGGCTTCCTGGCTCAGGGTTACACAGTAAGCAGCCCTGCCGTTCAGCGTCCCCACGCTCTGTATGAAGACGCTGAATTTTCCTCGTAGAAATGCATTGATTCAATGCATCTCTATGAGGAGGACCTTATTGGCCAAATGGCATTTGGCCTTTCCAAAATCAGCCATTTTGATGATGTCACAAAGGGGGCAGAGCCAGCGCCGGCAGACCCATGCGGCGCTGGAAATAAGGTGAGTTTTAAACTTTTATAAGAGGTATTGGGGGGGGGGGCAGGGATGGGGGGGTTGCAAACTACCTAAATGGTGGGTTAAACATTATAGGGTCAGGAATACATGTTTGTGTTTCTGACCCTATAATGATCCTTTAATGCAATGAAGTATGGATCAATAACGAGAACACTCCCCAGACCTCACGTTCATATACAGTGTTATAAGAGGTTGTAAAAGGTAATTAAGCCCTATGTGTGCTGATACTAGTGTATTTACATCTGAACGATGAACCTGAAGATGGCAGTATCCTTCTTTACATTTGTATTACATTAGCTGAAGTTTGGTATTATATATTACGAGTTTGGCAATGTATATTAACAATCCTATTACCTTTTCTCTTAAGTCCTGCTGGGCTTTCGATACCAGAAGGTGCACACAGCTTAGTCTCTGAACTTCAGGACAAGCTTCAAAAAGAGAAGGTGTCGTTCTCAGAACAACTTGAACAGCAAGAAAGAAAAAAGAGTGACGAGTTTCAACAACTCAGGATATCCCTAATTGCAGAACAGCAGGTAAATAGGAATGTAGTATATTGTATTAACATATAAAACAGTTTTGCTTTTATTTTGTTTTATAAAAGATTGATGTTATTGCTGTTTATACCTAGAGTTCAGTGGTACTTTGTTTGTAGTAAATGTGTTCAGGACTTGTTATTTGTATGCCAATGGTCAATGCAAGATATTCTGCATTATGTGAATCCCTGTGGGAGGTGATGTGTGGAGATTTTCTCATATCTCATAGAAAATTTCCCGCTAAATAACATTTTCCGCTCGCTTTTGCATGGTTTCACATATTTTCTGCAAGCACAATGGCTGATTTCAGGTTTTTGTGGGAATTTCCACAGTAGGCAAAATGTGTCCATTGTACCATATTTAAATTTTTAACATGGATTCTTGTCTATCCTTATTTAATTAGCCTTCAGTTATTTAGTTCTGGGTAAATCTTACCCAGAGCGTAAAAATATTTAAATCTTTATTGATAATAAATATTTTGTAGAATATATTTAGGGTGCAGACTACATATGTTTAAATTATAAGTGAACCGTAGAAGGGAGCAAAGAAAAATAAAGAATGCATTGATCTCAGTGTAAGTTACTGTTAAAGGGACACTATAGTCACCTGAACAACTTTAGCTTAATGAAGCAGTTTGGTGTATAGAACATGCCCCTGCAGCCTCACTGCTCAATCCTCTGCCATTTAGGAGTTAAATCCCTTTGTTTATGAACCCTAGTTACACCTCCCTGCATGTGACTTGCACAGCCTTCCATAAACACTTCCTGTAAAGAGAGCCCTATTTAGGCTCAAGTTCTGTTTAATTAAGATTTTCTTATCCCCTGCTATGTTAATGGCTTGCTAGACCCCGCAAGAGCCTCCTGTATGTGATTAAAGTTCAATTTAGAGATTGAGATACAATTATTTAAGGCAAATTACATCTGTTTGAAAGTGAAACCTTTTTTTTTTTCTTTTTTCATGCAGGCTCTTTCAATCATAGCCAGGGGAGGTGTGGCTAGGGCTGCATGAACAGAAACAAAGAGATTTAACTCCTAAATGACAGTGAATTGAGCAGTGAAATTGCAAGGGAATGATCTATACACTAAAACTGCTTTATTTAGCTAAAGTAATTTAGTTGACTATAGTGTTCCTTTAAAGTTAAAGTGGCTCGGTCACCTCAAACTTGCCTTTCTCCTATTATTTCTTCTATTCCTTTTTCAGAATCTGTTCTTTTCTTAATTTTTGATCAAATTCTCCTTAAAACAAAGGTTTGAGATTAAGGCAAGCTTCACTTACTGTTAGCATGAAAAATTAAATAAACTTGCCTAAAGCTCCACCACTTTGTCACAATTGTCAAGCGTAGGAAAAATGCATAAGACAAAGTAGTCCAGACTAGATCAGAAATGAAAGAAATATTCTGAAAGAGTAAGAGAAGTGGAAACAGCGGAGAATGTTAAGTTTGAAGTAACAGTGACATTTTAAGATAACTCTAGACATGTGCATGCTTGGTCGACATCATGATCTGTATTTATTGATATTTTCTCAAATAGTTTGTGTCTTTTGCAGACTCATTTTAATACAGTTTTAACAAGAGAAAGAGTGAAGAAGGAAGCCATTATTGCTGAACTGTGTGAAAAATTAAAGGCCGTCACACAGCAGCAAGAGAGGGATAAAGGTGAGAGATTTTTTTATTTTTATTTTTTTGGTGCAACCACATAATTTTTATTTTGCTTAGGAAATGATTCAGTGAATTTAAAAGGATATCCAGATGTCATATTTATGAAATATACACACTGTAAGAAATGTACAGTTTTTTTAGAATAAATACCACAAAACCTTTTGTATGCATTTGATTGTGTAAATGTAAAAGGGACAATTAGTTTTCTCCTACCTTAACGCGTTAATCTGTTTCTGCTTCACCTCCTTCACCCCTTAAGGGCCAAGGCTCTTGAGATGCAGTGTGTCCAAGTGGTTTGTGACTACTTTTGCCATTCTACCACAATTTAACCCTTCGTATTTAAATACAAAAATTCATATTATATATTATTTTAATGGCTTCCTTTTAATGCCATAATACAATGTTAAATATTTAAAACATTTTAAAAATAAAATGTCTGTTTTGCATTTAATAATTACTACATAACAAGTGCCATTTAAGAAAATTAACTAAAACTAGGTTAATTAATTATCCCAGAATGATAAAATGCCCAATATGTGTAGGATTTCAATTTCTTTTTGAAAGTTATAGAACAAATAATGCGAGTGAATTGCAGTTTTAAAAGTAAATATTTCCATTTTGACATTAATAGCAGTCAAAGATTCCCAAAACTGCTATATGAAAGTACCGGTATATATTTGTATCCTCCAGGCTATTCATCTAAGAGCATGTTGACATTTTTCTTTTAACCATTTTATTACCTCGGTCTAATCTGCTGGATCTATTTATTTTCATGGGGTATTTCACAGACCACGTGTCGCGCTACTGTAAAGACTCATATTTGTATTTGGCTTCTCAAGTACTATGTGTCTGTACATGTATACCTTTTCCAAAGTTTGAGGGACTTGTAGGGTCAAATAACAGACATGTTCTAACTTTGACTTGCCTTTTTGCTTAGTTACTAGGGACACAGTTTGATGAAGTGACACTATCCGTGTCACCATACTAAGCAGCATCAAACATCACTAGCCCTAACGGAAACCATTACTGTAATGTTGTAATGGTAATTATAAAAATAAAAAAATACAATGATTTTGTGTTTTGTTTTGTTTTTGTTTTTGTTTTTTTCTCAAAAGGAGCATTTTTTTCTCTATCCGTTCCTTTTTTTGGGTTCTGCTTTGGATCATTACATAAATATATCTTTTGATCTACATCTTTCCAAAAAAAAAATCTGGCTAGAACAACATATGGATTGAGTTTCTGTCTTACAGTAGAGAGAACTTGTCATCCCCTATTAGCATATAAACTTTAAAGGAACATAACAGGTTCTCATAATCTGAACCAGAAAAATACTTTACCAAGAAATACCAAGGCCTTCTGTCTTTCATTTTCATATAGAGGTTTGTATTTAGTTATTTCACTCTAATTTGGATTATCTCTATATCTCACAGGTAAAGGAGTTTAAGCATGCGTGGGATAGGCATAAGGCTATGCTAACTAAAAGATAAGGCCAGGGACTAATGAAAGTATTTAAAAAAAAAATTGGGCAGACTAGAGGGGCCAAATGGTTCTTATCTGCCGTCACATTCTATGTTTCTATCTCTGTAAAGTCAGTGATAAGACTTGGTAAACATCATTATAGTAAACTCAATATAGACATTAACTCCTGCTACAATAATGATCTATGAAAGTAGACCACAATGTACTTATACTACATATTATGCAAATAGTATTACAATTTATTACAGTGTTTGGATCTCATTAAATATTTCATCTAGATTTAATTGAAACCTTGTCTGAAGACCGGGCACGTTTATTAGAAGAAAAGAAAAGACTTGAGGAAGAAGTTGGCAAGCTGTATAATTGTAATGTTGTCTGTTCTGCTCAAATGGCTGCTGCTTCTGAACCGTGTGGATCGTCTGCACCCGATTTTTCTTCCGAATTAGATAGACCTGTATATGATGGGACTGTGCTTGAGGAAGATAGAATGGAACCCAACATGGAAACAAGCATGATGGCTGTTCAGTGAGTACAGCCATTCTAGCCTAAAGTGTCTGTCTCTTCCAAGCAAACTATGTAAATGTTTATATATTTTTTTTTTTAATTATTATTTTTTTTGAATGTCGACATTTAAAGGGGAACAGTCAATTCTCAGGATTTTTAATTGTTTGAGGTCTGGGGAATGAAATTAAATGTAGGAATCCACACAGTTATATTAAAATAGTAGGTATAATCTAAAAAAAAATCATATCTATATAAAGCAACATTTACATTTTATTTATGGAGACTAATAATACCGGAACATGTTGGATTTAATATTCCCTCTTGTTTGTGCATTGAGAAGAACAATGTGTTAAAAAAAAAATAAAAATAAATGTATTAATGTAAAAATAAAATAGCCTCTAATTACAGTTTGATTGGTGCACAATCTCCCGGAGCTACTTAAAGGACCACTATAGTGCTAGGAAATCAAAATTGTTTTCCTGGCACTACGTAGTCCTTAGGTCCCCCCCTTCAGCCACTTACCTTTCTCCAGGGCCGGGCTCCCTCGGCGCTGATGACCTCTCCTCCTCTTGCTGACGTCAGTGCTGAATGCGCATGCGCGGCAAGATTCGTGTCCGCATTCAAACAGCCCATAGGAAAGCATTACTCAATGCTTTCCTATGGACGGCAGCGTCTTCTCACTCTGATTTTCACAATGAGAATCGCGGAAGTGGGCTCTAGTGGCTGTCAGTGAGACAGCCACTAGAGGTTTGATTAACCTTCAGTGTAAACATAGCAGTTTTCTCTGAAACTGCTATGTTTTCAGCTGCTGGGTTAAAACTAGAGGGACCTTGCACCCTGACCACTTCATTGAGCTGAAGTGGTCTGGGTGCCTATAGTGGTCCTTTAAGTAACTTATAAACTTATGTCTGAGATCTTTAAGTTAGGTCTTCTCTTTCCACTGACTTCACAGGGAGTGTTGTAGTATTCCATGAACTTATTCTACACAACAGTAGTTTATGTAATTAGTTCAGCAGCTGTAGTAATGCAAAAACAAATAATTATACTATTGATTCCACATTATATCTCAATTGGATACACACACATTTTGGCTTTAAAAGAAACAAAGAGTTTCTTTTTAAGTCATTTAAAAATCTAGAAAGCATATCTATAAGTTCCAGACATATTAGACCTAGACATATACAGGTCACAGTCCCACTATCATACTGTCCATATAATTTTAGGTTCTGAATTTACTAGACTTTAAACAATCACCAGTACTTATGCTGCTATTACATGTCATCGTTGCCTGATCTTTAGACACGACTGCTGTCCATTTTAACAGTATAACTGCATTGTCTGTGTGATTGATTGACATTGATCCATGATGAACATGCCTTTCAAAAAAATGTGTCACTCATACACCATTAACACCTCTTTGCATACTTGGAAATGGTAAAAATTTATTTTTTACAATATGAACTTGATTTACCTTGGTACTTTTGTTCCCTTCATTTTTATGTTAGTGATGTTATGCTATCTGAAGAAAAACAGAAGATAATACTATTAGAAAAGGTAAGTGGAGGATAAAGTTTTTACTCAAACATGAGCTAGCAATGAAGGCAAAATTGCGGATGGTAGCAGCATATGGCACCTGTGTAGTTGTTCTATAAACAGCCTTCTTTGCTTAATGTCTTTATCTTGAGGTGTTGCAAACCTTCCCATTATGGTTTTTTTTTGTTGCTCCTAGCTAAAACATCCCATTAAACGTGTTATAGATCTAATTCACAATCCTTGTAGATTAGAGAACGGAGTTTGACTTGGTTCTCATTGTGGAAGTACCTTTAGTGGCTGTCTGGAAAAAAGTAACTAGAGGTGTGTTAACCCTGCAATGGAAACACTGCAGTTTCTATAAAACTGTCAGGTTTTACATTGCAGGCTTAAAATTACAGGGCCCAGGCACCCAGACAAACTTCATTGAGATGAAGTTGTCTGGGCTGGATGCTTTCACTGGTCCTTTAAATTTAAAGTTGCCTTCAGAAATCTTTGGTCTCAATGCAAATTTAACATCCTGCCCTACCCACATTTTCTTCCATCCCACTCATGCTCTTCAACACTAGCCTCATTCTTGTTCAGCACCTTTTGTTTCAGTAACACCTGGTGCTTTTCTCCTTGTTCCTTTTTATCCTTATCTTCCATGTATTTCCATCTGCGCTCATCTGTGTTGTATAAATGATAGGATATTTTAGGGATTCTGCTGATGTACCTAGAATAGAGGATAAAACATAGTGCAAATATTGTTTGATACTCAGAGGTAGTGTACTGGTATATATGCACTCACAGATTCCAAATGGATATAGCGTTTTAAAGGTGCCGCCCCACAATGTAGATGGGGGGTATCAATCGGTGTTCCTCCTCGAGTGGTAGCCACTGGGGTATCAGGGTCAGGCTAGATGGTTCAAAAACAAACTCCGACCAGAAGAATTCCTCCAAGGCAATTTATTCACTCATAAGATCAGGAGGTGTACAAAATAAGTAAAAACAAATATGAAAAATAAAACAGGTCACCGGTCCTACGCGTTTCGTCTTTAAACAACAAGACTTCCTCAGGGACCTTTTCAATAAAACCAGCAGTAACATGTACAGTAGTTGGCAATGACATCCTAAAAAACGCTAACACATAAAAACTTATATAGGGCTAATCCCTCCAAGTCATTGGTGGAAAAGTGGGTGTCTTCTTTCCTCTCAAAATTCATTCGCTGCCCGGTATTTTCTTCAGGTGTAGATTCTTGCCGGAGATTGAAATTCCTCCTTGTGTGATTTTCCTATCGCTTCCGCGTACGTCACGCGTTACGTTCCGGTCACGTGACCCGTATGCGTTCCACACTCGGGAGTAAAACATGGCCGTGCGTTCCACCATAAAGGAAAATGAGTCCATTTATTACTTGATGGTACTTGAAAATCTAAACGAGAGGGCTGTTATACATTGCATACAGAATACCCATAATGCCTATAGGGACATTGATATGTCCTCTCTAACTTATTGTGAGAGCAAAAAAGTGCAAGAAATGAAATAAAAAATATATGAAAAAATATATAATAAATGCAACAACTTCTACCCATAATGCCAATTAGAACATTAATATATCCTCTATACCTTATAAAAAAACGAAAAATTGTATAAAACAAATGAATGCAGCAACTTCCTATCCAAGTGTGCATACAAAATTAATTCTTAAACTATATATCACAAATTTCATATTGTATGCCATTAATAATTAATAGATTGTGAGTTTCTTAAAGTGCCTTTTAAACCCATAATTCATGTAGATATATAGCTATGGTTTTTAAATCTCTTATTTTAAAGTGACATATCCATATTTACATTTGCATGTTGTGTTAACACTAATTTATTTCTCGTGCTTAATCGCAATCCAATAATTGCATGTGCTTATAATGTGCAACATAATTTATTTCTTTTACCAAATCATAAAAATGGTGTGCTCAAGTTTCAAAAAACTTTTGAAAACTTTTGAAAAAACTTTTCAATGTCAGAGGAAAAGTATATATATCTCTCTCTCTTTTTGACTACATCAATCCAAAAAGCAGATGATGTCCATATCTACATTCAGTCCCCTTGGTGTAAGGGTACCCAGTCTATGAATCCAATAGGACTCTCTTTTGGCCAAACGTTTTTCTCTATTCCCCCCTCTCCAGTGTGGTTGAATTTGTTCCATCCCCATGCACCGTAAGCCTTTTAAAAAGAAATGTGGGCAATTGTTGCAATGAAGAGGAACAGAGTGGGTCTCAAGTTTTTTCTTGATATTATTGATATGTTCAAGAAGCCTCACTTTCAAGCACCTCTTCGTACGTCCAACATACTGGCTGCCACACGGACACTGAAGTAAGTAAACCACAAAGTCCGAGCGGCAGCCAATCCCCGACTTAATGTGAAACTCCCTCCCAGTGGTGGAGCTGGTGTATGACATAGCTTTATCTGTATTAACCTGTGAGCAAGCTTTGCAGTTCTTACATCCCTTGAAACCTTTGTCGCTCTTTTTACTTTTAAAGACATTTTTTAGGGCATAACTTGGTGCCAATAAATTTTTTAGATTTTGTTTTTTCCTATATATAATTTTTGGTTTCTTGGGCAGATGTTCTCCCAAAATAGGATCCTCCAACAAAATTGGCCAGTATTTACACAGACTCCTCCTGATTTTAGGATGATCTATGTTATACTGGGTAAAAAAAGATTGTCTAAAGTTCTCTTTGTTTTTACCCTTCGAATTATTTATTAAGAGGTCATTCCTGTCTTTTTTAGACATCATATCAATTTCTCTATCTATTCTCTTTTTGTTGTAACCTTTTTGGACAAGTTTATTAGCCACATGTTTGGCCTGTATCTGGAAATCTTTAATGTGGGAACAATTCCTCCTGATCCTAGTGAGTTGTCCCTTTGCTATCCCTTTCAACCACGGTTGATGGTGACAGCTATGTTTGTGTCCCTTTGCTATCCCTTTCAACCACGGTTGATCATCTGTGTTGTGCCTCACCAAAACGTTATTTGTCCTACTCAACTCCTCTTTCCTTCTTTTATACTTCTTTCTCAATGCCTTCAAGGACTTGTTTACTACTTAGACCTTTCTACTTCTGAAACTCCTGTTTGTCTCTCATCTTTTCTTTGTAATGGCTCTACTTTTACATGTCGGACTTCCTTTGCTTTTATTATATTTATTACTATTAACACTTGCATGTTTATTCACAGAAATCATTTTTTTTATTGTGACCGAAGGATAAAATATTTGAATTTACATTTTAGACTTTACAACTGAAAGAAGAAGAGAACAAACGATTGAATCAGAGACTGGTAAGAAATTAAAAAAAAAACAACTTTGGACATGATTAATTTTATGTCCGCTGATACACTCACCCAGTGAATAATGTCCATAGATCAAGGACATTCATGTTTCTAAGTATCAACAAATTTTGATACAAAAATTGAATATCACTGCAGGCTGGAAAGATTGTGGGTGCTGGACAGAAATAGGTAAATGTCAAACAGTTTGAAACTTTTTCACCACTTACAGTGAGATGGAGTTGTGACTCCTGGCATGATATCCACCACAGGTCTCTATAGAGTTTGATTTTTACTATTTATGTAATAAATATTGCATCTAACTTTAGTTACAGATAGATAGATAGATAGATATGCACTATATATATAGTTAATACAATGTTACACAAATATCTGCACACCAGTCAAGCCATAAGACTTGCTTTTCCCACAGAAATCACAGATTTGCAGTGATGTGACTACCGCAAAGGATTCTGGGTGGGCATATGCAAATTAAACAAGGAATCACATGTTTGCCTCATTCCATTTTAAACATGGATTCCTTTGAGCAAACACATGTGTTTTAGATAAAATAAATGTGCTATGTTCCTTTTTATTAAAGATACAAACTTACCATATACACGTCATTAGCAACAGCATGTACTGCAGTAAAAAACACTTTGTTTTTTACATTACAGGGATAGTCAAATCCCAGGTCGCCATGGCGACCAGGAAATTTGTCCTTGGATGTGTGAGCCTGTTCAGCCCCTGAGGTGGCCGGCTGCCTGAGAGCAGAAGCGGGCAGTCAGATCATGGAGGGCGGAGGCCAGGCAGGGATGACAGAGGGAGGCAGAGGTCGTCTCATGTATTGCTGAGGCAGGTATGGAGGGAGGGGGGCGGCCGGCTTATGGATTGCTGAGGGAGGGAGGCAGGCACCCGGCTCATAGAGAGTTGAGGGAGGCGGGCGGCTTAGTTAGTGTGGCGGCGAGGGATGGAGCTGTCATCTCCCTGCTCAGCTCCCAAATTTAGGGAGCTGAGTAGAGAGATGACAGCAGCCCCACTGGACCCCAGGGAAAGCCAGGGGACTGGGTGGATTTAAATAAAAGAAGGAATTACTTGTGAGTGTGTTTGTTTGCCTGTGAGTGTGTGTGTGTTCCCTTAAATCACGTGTGAAAGGTGTTTTTCTCCACCTTTTTTTCCCCACGCCGTGCTGGTGATGCTGCGGCTGGCTCCACCTCCATGGCTAAGATCATAAATCTTGACAATCTCAGCCAATCCCCTTAGGAAAGCATTGGGAGACTATTGCGCATGCACGGCAAAATGCTACTGTGCCAATATAACTTTTCATAGTGATATAGGAAACATTAACGTAGGTACAGCACATTGTGAAGCCCCTCTAGAGGCCGTCTGAGTGACTGTCGCTAGAGGTGTCACCAGGCAGCAAATTTTTCTGAAAAGTCTGTGTTTACATTGAAAGTGTTCAGAGACAGGATATAGACTTCAGAAGAACTACATTAAGCTGTTGTGCTTCTGGTGACTATAGAGTCCCTTTTAAGCGTTGATTTCTCTGGCTCCTAGATGCCAAGCAAATTTTTCAAGACCTGCGTTAGTACATGCTGTTTGCTTTGATTTATCAAATGAAACCACAAAAAATCTACAATACAAATATCACCTAAAGTGTAATACACTCTAGACACCATATAATTAATAGGTGGACTATTGCACTCACAAACGCAAGTAGCAAGCAGAATCAATAATCGCTGCATTAGGGATCCATTCATGTTTCAGCTCCCAGTTATTTTTGGTGATATAGAAATGGAAATAAAGTGACAAATATCGTGCAAAACTGTAAAAGCATTAACTTTAATAATATTGCACTCATAAATTTCCAAATAATAACAGGCACATCAACAAGGTGTACTTGATCCACAGCCAGAGGAACTTCTCCTCAGCGGTGTTCCAGATGATCAAGTGACTGTGTCCCAGCATACAGCGTACCATAAACAGGATAAAATAAAATATAATCGATATAAAATTATCCCTACACGTTTCATCCGCTTGCGCCAACTTTCTCAAATGACTTGAAATAAATATTTAATGTGCACATTCGGATTTTATATTATTTATTAGCGTTATATTATTTTTGCCATTTGTATAGCGCCAACTTATTCTGACGTGCTTATTCAACATTTTTAATATTCTTTATTTCTTTATAATGACTTTGTAAGCTTAACAGCCATTAATAATCTGTTTTCTCTTGAGATATTTAGAATTAGAAAATAATATAATAAATCAGGCTATAGTTCTGACAATGACATAATACTCCTAATGTCCCTTTTAATCTTTCAGAGTATAAATTCAGCAGCTTGTCTGACCATTTATGAAATTGTCACAGATTATTTGATTTTAGTGTGTAGCATGTCTTGTGTATAGTATAATAAACAGACTTTATCCATGGAGCATTTAGATATCAGAGCCCCGTACATTTTTACATTTATTATATGTAAAACGACCCATTTTTATTTCAGTCAATCAGGTCATCATTTTCACACATAGGATGTACCACTTTTAAGTGCTTATGAAATTTTTGCAATGTGAAGATTTTGAAGGTCACTATTATGGCTTTATAGCTGGATATTAATGGAAAGGGGGGTGTCCTATCTTGCTGAGTAAAAGTTCCACACTTGTAAGTATGTATTAGCTTAGTAATAAGCTGGTCAGCTGAGAGGCCCAAGACAGCACAACACTAGCTTAAATTCATTTGTCTTATCTCCACATCTTTCACCCGTGTCTGAAGCTAAGGGGCTCAACCCAAAAGGAATCTGGTCTGGACTCTAAAAATACATAGTGGAAAATAAAAGAAATTTGGGGCACGCCAAGAGCATGCATTTCTCAGCAATGGTGCCGCCGTAGAGGCCAAAATTAATACAAATTAAGTGGCGTAGTGGTGGGCTTAACCAGATCTGGGCATATGTTGTAACTGAATCTCCATATTTGTATGTTGAGATGAGTGACTTAAAGGACCACTCTAGTGCCAGGAAAACATACTCGTTTTCCTGGCACTAGAGTGCCCTGAGGGTGCCCCCACCCTCAGGGACCCACTCCCGCCCGGCTCTGGAAAGGGGTAAAAACTTACCTTTTTCCAGCGCTGGGCGGAGAGATCTCCTCCTGCTCTCCTCCTCCGATCCGCCTCTTCTCCTCCCCGTCGGCTGAATGCGCACGCGCGGCAAGAGCTGCGCGCGCATTCAGCCGGTCACATAGGAAAGCATTCTCAATGCTTTCCTATGGACGCTGGCGTGCTCTCACTGTGAAAATCACAGTGTGAAGCACGCAAGCGCCTCTAGCGGCTGTCAATGAGACAGCCACTAGAGGACATAGGGGGAAGGCTTAACCCATTCACAAACATAGCAGTTTCTCTGAAACTGCTATGTTTATGAAAAAATGGGTTAACCCTAGAAGGACCTGGCACCCAGACCACCTCATTAAGCTGAAGTGGTCTGGGTGCCTAGAGTGGTCCTTTAAGTAGCCTTGTAAACTTAGGAACTGTATTTTTTGTGTTTGCGCTGTTCCTTAACCCGTTCCCGATGCTAGGCGGAAAATGTCCGTCATAAAGTTAACCCCATATCGTGTATCTCGGTATCTGAGGCAGACCGCGAGCATATGTGCTGCAGGGACTTCTGATCCGCCTCCCTGCTCTTCTGCATTGAGTGTGAAGTGCAGGGAAATGGAACAGCAGTGATCTGCTTCCCCTGTTAAACTTTTTTTTTTTTTAGTTAAATCCCACCCAGCATTTACCAATCTCTAATAAAATTAACCCCTTCACTGCCATCAGATCACAGACTACAGTGAAAAAAATACAGATCACAGTATTTTCCTGTGACCTATTTTTTTTATTTTTACCCTTGAGGGTGAATTTTTTTTTTTTTTTTTTTTTAAACCCTCAGGGGTTACATTTATTTTATTAATTTAAATATTTGAAAATTATATATTTAGCTGGGGTGGGTTAAAGTTAGTGGGACATTTGGAAATTTGGTGTTAGGCTAACTAAGGGTTAATGGTAAAAGAGCTTTAAAAAGTTTACTTTTTTTTTTTTTAATAATGGTCAAAAAAATCACAGCTCCTTTTACCTAGTCCTAATAAAAATGAACCCCTTCCCTGCCAGTTGATCACTGCCTACAGTGATCAAAATACAGATCACAGTATTATTTTTTTTTTTTTAACCCTTCAGTTTATTTCATTAATTAATTTAAATATTTTGAAATTATAGATTTTGCTAGCTGGGGTGGGTGGAAATTATGGGAAATTGGGGAATTTACTGTTAGTGCTGCTTACTGCTAGTTAGGGGTTAATGGTAAAAAGTTTTAAGAGAGTGTAAAAAAAATAAATAAATACATACCGTATTTATCGGCGTATAACACGCACCGGCGTATAACACGCACCTTATTTTAAGAAGGAAATTCCAGGAAATTTCCCCCCCTCCCATAGTATCCCCCCCCCCCCATCCCATAGTGTCTCCCCCCCTTTCCATAGTATTCTCCCCCCCCATAGTATTCTCCCCCCTCCCATAGTATTCTCCCCCCTCCCATAGTATTCTCCCCCCTCCCATAGTATTATCCCCCCTCCATAGTATTATCCCCCCATAGTATTCTCCCCCCATAGTATTCTCCCCCCCCATAGTATTCTCCCCCCCCATAGTATTCTCCCCCCCATAGTATTCTCCCCCCCTCCCATAGTATTCTCCCCGCCCCATAGTATTCTCCCCCCCATAGTATTCTCCCCCCTCCCATAGTATTCTCCTCCCCCTCCCATAGTACTCCCCCCCCCCATAGTGTTCCCCCCCCTCATCCCATAGTGTCTCCCCCCCTTTCCATAGTATTCTCCCCCCCATAGTATTCTCCCCCCCATAGTATTCCCCCCCTCCCATAGTATTCTCCCCCCTCCATAGTATTATCCCCCCATAGTATTCTCCCCCCCCATAGTATTCTCCCCCCTCCCATAGTATTCTCCCCCCCATAGTATTCTCCCCCCCATAGTATTCTCCCCCCCCATAGTATTCTCCCCGCCCCATAGTATTCTCCCCCCCATAGTATTCTCCCCCCTCCCATAGTATTCTCCCCCCTCCCATAGTATTCTCCCCCCCTCCCATAGTATTCTCCCCCCCTCCCATAGTATTCTCCCCCCCTCCCATAGTATTCTCCACCCCCTCCCATAGTGTTCCCCCCCCCTCCCATAGTGTCCCCTAGTGCACTTTCCCTTGTCCCATAATTACTTACCTGTCTTGAAGCGTGGGCACGGTGCGCGCTGAACACCAGCCCACGCTTCAAGACAGGTAAGTAATTATGGGATATCGGCGTATAACACGCACCCACGATTTCCCCCCTATTTTTAGGGAGAAAAAGTGCGTGTTAACGCCAATAAATACGGTAATTAAATGCTCATTACAACTGCACCTGCAACAAACTAGTGAAAAAATTATCCCAGGCTAAGGTTTAAAATATGCCTTTTGAAATACCCCTGTGTGTATTCTTTAAAAAATGTTATGCGTGAGTGGGGTAATTTGAATAACAAACCAGCTAAATTACTCCAAAATGGAACATGGACACAGCATAAATGTAAAAGTTTAAGGAAAAAAAAAATGAATGGGTGCGTCTCAAATGTGCCCCTTCAACATCCACATATACCTGGCAAAGGTATATACGGGGATATTATTGTACTCAGACGCCATAGCTGAGCAAGATATGTAATATTATACAGCCGTAGCACACATAAGATTTGCAAAATATACCGTGCAAACTCACTTTGTGTGTCAAAAAGGCAGAAAAAAATGCTTATTACCGCTACACATGGTACAAGCTAGCTGAAAAATTATCTCTTGCCAAGGTTAAAAATATTCCTTTCGTAATACTCTGGGATGTCTTCTTTAAGAAATAGTATGCCTTTATGGTGTAGTTGGAATATGCAGCCTGCTAAAAGACTCCAAAATGGGACATGGACACAGCGTAAAAATTCAAAGTTTAAAAAAAAAACAAAAAAAAAAACACAACAACCTGAAATGGCTGTGTCTTAAATGTTCCCCTTCAATGTCCACATATACCTGGCAAAGGTACATACGGGAGTATTGTTGTACTCAGGTGACATAGCTGAGCAACATATGAAATATTATACAGCCGTAGCACACATAAGATTTGAAAAATATACAGTGCAAACTCACTTTGTGTGTCAAAAAGGCAGAAAAAAAATTCTTAATACCGCTACACATGGTACAAGCTAGCTGAAAAATGATCTCTTGCCAAGGTTAACAATATTGCATTTGAAATGCTCTGGGATGTCTTCTTGAAGAAATAGTATGCCTTTATGGTGTAGTTGGAATATGTAGCCTTTTAAAGTGCTCCAAAGTGGGACATGGACGCATCAAAACTCCCCATGAAAATTCACACTTAAAAACCTGGACTTGTCATATCTATTTTACAGCACTGTAACTTTACAAAATAATGTCTAGGTCATACATTGGGCATATTGTTTTACTCAGAACTGAGCATAATTTGGGGGATATTATGACAGTGGCACATATCAAGTGTAAGAAATACACTGCAAAAATGCAACATGTATGTAAACATTGAACAAGGAATAGAGCAGCGCTAAACAAACTAAGGATGGGATGCAGCACACCTGATAATAGGGTAATCCCTACAACCACCAAGAAAACTAGAAAAAGTCAAACAACAATATACAGGAAGCACCAAAAAAAATACTCCAAACACAATATTATATAATAATAAAAGCAATAAAATCACTAAGAGCAATAAAAAACCCACAGGATATAAAAAAAAAATTCCAAAATAAAACTTGAGAGAATAATAATAATAAAAATACCAAATGGTACAGCACAGTCTCAAAGGTGACAATAGATCTTCTAGTCCTGGTATTGGGACTTTCTTTGTAGCTTTGTTTAATAGCAGAATATGAAAAGGAAACAAAAACAGAGGCAAATAAATAGTGCAATTTGGAAGTACGTGGTAGGACAAACGACACTTGGATAAGATGTCAGCTCACAAATGGTAGCGCTATAACCAGCTCTAGGTAAAACCGCATGCAGTGGTATACAATCCCCAATTGCAGGATATCCCTCTGGTTTTGGTACACAGTAGAATAATGGTAAATCACTACTGGATAACGTTAAGGTAGATCTTATGGAATTACAAAAAAAGCAGCCAATAGTGCTCTCTATACGGATAGGTAATTATCAATAAGGTAAATAAAAAATATACTTACAATAGGGCGAGCAGACTAACTGCTCTATGTATCAAGCCTGGGTGGTATAATCCCCACCAAGGATTTCTTTAGTTGGATGCCCACAGTAGGTGATGGGTCATAGAACTTATTATTTATTTTTATACTTTTACCTGACATCTGGACCCATCACCTCCTGTGGACAACCAGCCAAATAAATCCTTAGTGGGGATTATTATTATTATATAATATTGTGTTTGGAGTATTTGGAGTATTTTTCTTGGCGCTACCTGTAGATTGTTGTTTGATGAGTGTGTAAAAATGCAATTTTTTCCCCTCACCAATGGTGACAAGTTAAGGCACAAAATACGCCATATCAGATACCCTGGGGTGTCTGCTTTATCAAATGGAAGCCCTTTGTGGAGTTATTCGAACAGTCAAACTGCTATAATACCCTAAAATGAGACATAGGCTCTTCAAATCTACCTATGAAAATTCTAACTATAGAAATTGAAATAGCCTTGTCTCTTATATGGCATAGTAGCTCCACAGAATAGTGCCAAAAGCAATGGGGGTATCGTTATACTCAGGAGATGTAGCTGAACATCAGCTTTATGAAATACACATTACAAAAACCTTGTTATATGTGTATATGCCAGAATAGAGAAAAATACAATTTTACTCCAATATTTAGCAGAGATTGGCGTTGAAATGGCTAGGTAATGTATATAAATGGCTACTAAACTTACAAGACGAACATACCAACTTCTAAAATTTGTTTCACATTGAAATGTTATTTTAGTCCTTGTATTTTGTGACCTGTAACTTTCAAAATAAGCTGAAATTATATCCATATTATGTACTCTATGAATGAAGACCCATAAATGAACTGATTTTGAAATACTTTTCCTAAGCTGGACATATTATGCACAGGCTATTATTTCCAAAACTGTGAAAAAAAAATTGTTTTTTTGTTTTCTCACTTTTTTTGCATTTGTTTTTAGAATTAATGAGAATTTATCAATTTATATGTGACATCGAATTAAAGCCCTTTTTTCTAAAAAAATAAAATAAAAAAACGGTATAAAACGTGTAGGTGCAAATTGCGGTTGAACACCAACAACCAAAAATGAAAAAATGGCCTGTGTCCTTAAGGGAAGACAAGCTTTTGAAGCTGTGTCCTTAAGGGGTTATTCTGTATTTTGTTTTACATTCTGTGACCTTTCGGAATCTTATAACTTAAACCAATATAACCTTTGATTTCTTGAAATGAAACCGTTTTTGTTTGATAGATTGGATACCTTATGGCTGGAAACATTTTTAAGTGTGTACTACATACATCAAAATATAAAAATGTGATGTTATATTGCATTGTAACATTAGTTTATAATAAAGTGATAAAAGGCTATGGTTTATACTTTCAATGCCCTGACTGCATATTTTGATTCCATATGAGTAAAATATGATTGGCGCATTGCGGCGATTGTGAGAAGCTATTGATTGACCATACTAAAACAAAGTGATGCATGAGAGGGTAGAGACAAACTGCCTCGAGGAGACATCAATTGCAGAAATAATAAAGGTAAGTAGATGTTTATAAAATAAAAAATTAGACCACTTACAGAGATGGCAATAACATTTATTATTAATTTAGGGTGAAAACATTTTAAATGTAACGCATTAGCCTAGAGTACAGTGTTTATCTAATGCAGAGAGAGTCACATGCTTCTTGCTGCATATGACCCAGGATTCCCTCAACTCCTATAAGCCCACATTCGAGGCTGGAATCCCCCTAACCACTTACCTAGTGACGCCTCTGATGCAACACATTTACTTAAAAACTAAAGGTAAGGTAAAACAGAAACTTTACGGTCTGTAAAGTCTAGCTTCCTCTTCTCTCATGTTAAGCACAGCTTTATCCATAGTCAAGATGCAACTGCATATGTGGAAACTGTAACTAAAAGCCCATGTGAACACTTCTTAAAATACCAAGTAAAAGAAGCACATGTTTATTATTAGTGGCCACGTACAACTTTGGTCTCTAGAACATAGTTAAAGTAATATGCCTAAACATTTGTCACAGGAAATGTGTGTGTATTTTTTTTCTATTTTTGTAGTATAGCTTTTTCCACATTTCTATGTTCATTCTCTGTATGTAAATTTAAAAGAAAAAAGTTAAAGTATTGAAGAAACACAAATGTATACATTGTGACTGGACCCAAATTTTTACAATTTTGATTAATCACAAAACCGTTCCACTCCTCCAACATCTAGCTCCATTTTTTTTTTTTTTTTTGGGAGGGGGGAGTCCACGTTAGCCTCTTGTTTTCATTTTCCACGCCTAATCATTTGCAGAATTTTACTTCACTTAATCCAATTTGAACAAATAGTGTTTACATTTTTGTGGTTTTAATGGCAATTAGCAATGGGTTTATATGTCATAGACAAGGGGTCAGCAACCTATGGCACTTGTGCCGCCTTTGCACGGCAGTCAAGGCTACCAGAGACAAACAGGCTCTGGACTATACAGAGTCCCAGTGAAACTTCAAATATTTGATAGTGCAACCCAGGTCGTGATTGCAGGTGGTGAGGGACAATCCTCTATTTACGCATTGCAGCACTTAGAGGAAGTGACCTCAGATCACTTCCTTTCAGCACTTGTGAACAGGAATCCGCACTGGAGTAAAGCAGCCCACAGCAGCTATCATAGCTCCTGCACTTGACCTGTACCTGGCCAGCCTGGTCCCCACTGGACCCCAGGGAAACCAATCGCACTGCTAGATACAGACATAACTGCATCACTGACAATCCACGTAGAGACACACAACCCCACAAGCAGTCTCTCGAATGCAATACCACAAGCAGCCATACACATACACAAACTGCCAAACATACAAGTTGATACACAGTCCACATTCACAGGTATCATACACAATACCACAAACTACTTATGAAAATATACAATGTAACAGCCCACATACGCACAAATACAAATCAACTGCAGCACCCATAATTAACACAAGCAGAATACGGCAACATGCACACCTACGTTTAAAAACAATTACCGGTATGTAAAGAAACTTCAAGATCTTATTTTGGCACAGTACTACTTAACGGTTGCCTACCCGTGTCATAGACCGTTAATCACCATTTTGCAGGCTTGTGAAGACATGAAACCTATTCTCTGGTTCTGAGGCGTGTGGATCCATCTGGTTGCTCTTGTTCAGTCATGTCACTTTCTTCAAATTATGAATCTAAAACACACTTGATCATGTGCCGTGAAGTTGGTTGTGCAATCGTATTTATATGAATGGCAGCTATTACATATTTTCTTTTCTCTTTCATTTGCGCTATTATTATTAATAATAATTTGTTGTTTTAAAGCATTAGTGAGCATAAGCACTCGTGAATTCTTAATTACAGATTTTCTGTTTTTATTTCCCATTATAAAAAATAACTAAAAGACTATATAAGTATGAAACAGATACTCAATGGAAGATTTACAATCATATGTATTATAATAAAAGTGTGAGCCATGTTTTAGAATTGATGAAACTTGTATATTTTTTTTGACAGAACTTTAGCCAGGCAGTTGTGTGAGCTCCACGCAGCAATTGAAGTGCAGTTGTTTATGTATCATGATTCATTTTAGATACTTGGGCAAAATTTTTTTATATCCTATACTATATTTAGGTAATTAGTAAAGCAGGTAGGCCAATATATGCTAAAAACAAAAGAGACAAATTCTAAATTGATACTATCCTGGAATCGGCAAGTCAAACATGTCCTGGCTGATATGTAAGGTACTTGTTATGTGTGCTGGAAAATTGGTGCAATAAATGTCTGCTAGACTAAGCACTGAGAAAAAAAATGTGGTTGGTTATGATCACCCAATTGACCTTGTCGCCATAAAATCACATGGTAAATAATTATTATTTGCAGTCCTGCAGTGCTACAAATTAGGTTCATCAGTTTAGTTTGTCACACTGGATCCATAAACTCAAAAGCACTGGAGAAACTCAGATTTACGCAGCAATTAATAACATGCCTGTATTCGAGTCGCAGAGACAAAGAGCTATGTGATGGATGAAGTGTTATTGGTAGGATTAAGAGACAAAGTCCTGTAGTAGTTCATCCAATCCGTTCCCTCCTTGGGTAGTTTATTTGTAGATACAAATTTAACCTAGCTTAATGTTTTGTTTTTTTCCTGCATTGTCACAATCAATTACATTGGTATTTATATATAAACTTTGGGTGCGAGGCTCTTGTAAACATTTCCTCATACGTATAAGCACTATATCTGCTTTACCTATTTGGTCTAATTTCACTTTAACGTTTCTACTATATGTAGGTTTGAATTTTGACATTTTACATATTTTTATATTTTGCCACTCTTTTAATAACTTAATTATTAATCATTTAGATTTTAACTTGAATTTTTTTTAAAGCAAAAACAGACAACATTTTTACTTAGACATTTTTAAATAAAAATAACTTTGAATGCATTATCTTCATTCTAGCAGACCTTAGAAGAATTATTTTTTTTTGTGTAATTTGTTTTTATTTTTTTTATCGGATTTGTTTAAAATAAATCCTTAAACTGAAGGGGGTGCTGTAGTTTATAGAGATTAGCATGTGCAGATACACTGTTTTTATGTTGTTTTTAATTAAGCGACTGACTTTAACACTATCATTTAGATATGTAACTGTTCAACAATTTTAGGATTCTTAGTGTAAATATATCTTATACAGATTAATGATTATAGTTTTATGAATGTTTTAAAATTTACTCTTTTCTTATTCAGATATATATTTTTGTGGATGGAGAATTGTTTTTCATTTTCCCCTTTTTTTTATTCTGTACACTTTCCCTAGCTGAGGTTCCCAAGTTTTTTTGAAACGTTTAATTAAAAAAACTATTTGAAAATACAATTATTTAGCTGTAAACACATACATAAATTATAATATTTAATGTTGTTATTTTTCTTGTTTTAGATGTCTCAAAGCATGTCTTCAGTTTCTTCAAGAAATGCTGAAAAAATTGCAATCCGAGAGTAAGTGTTAAGTTTTCTTTTAATAAATAAATGCCAGTATACTCTTGCTATTGTACAAGTTGTTTAAAGTATATATAGATGTACGTATGTATGAAACCAAGAGGGCTGCACTTTCATCTACACCCATATGCTTGTGGTGTGCATATCTCCCCATTAATTGTGTATTTTCCAGTATTTGAAAATACCTGATTTGGCGAAAGTAACTTTACTTTGCCACTTGTACTTGGAGGGGCCTGCTTGCCAGCCTCCTGCCCACAGACTATGGGCCCTGCAGGGAAACATGTAAAAGGCTACTGAACTTGACTGACTGTTAGCACTGATTTCCCTGGAACTGTTTTGGGCATAGGACCATGTGTACGGTCGGTCAAAACTATGACTTCCAGGAAATTCCTGAACCCCTGAATCTGGGTGATTTTTGGATTTGGTGTTCACTCAGATCAGGGCTATCAGGGTATGTAACTTTTATGGGGTTTTATGTGTTTTTATTTTTTCTGTGCTTGGAGATAATTGGGTTAGATTAGTACAGTTCCTGATTCAATTATCTCCCAAGCACAGAGGAGGGATTCTATTGTTTGTGTATGGGCGTGTCTCACTGTATGACTCTGTTTTTATTGGTTTATTCACTTTGTGTCCCTGTGCCCAACAAGGTCCACCTGGGTGTCACCCTTGTTGGGAAACTTGCATAAAAGGCCAGTGTGCCTCCATTCAAATTCTGTTCCTGCTTACCCTCAACATAGAGTCTCATCTCGTGTGGGGGAAACGGCTGTATCTATCCTGGGGATTGCTAAATCCCTATGCTCCCCAGGAATTATAGTCACTAGCTCTTCTAAGAGCTGTTCCTGCTACGCTCTCTGGACTAGGAGAGGTCTACCCACTGGAAGCTGGATCCTGGTCTTGGGTCCAGGGTGGGTGAAGGACGGCAAGCCCCCGGTGCAGCTGCATCGCTGGAAGTGGGGTCTGCAGTGCTTATGGTGTCTGGAGTGCTGGAATTCTTCGGTGAGCACTAGGAGCATCGAGTGGCGGAGGCACTCGCTCGGAGTGCCAGGCGGTCCATCACATCTGAGTTTATTTTGCAGTAAAATCACAGTGGACAAAAAAATGTGTAGAAACAATTACATCTCACTTAAGCACTGATTACACGTAAAACAGAGAAATATATTTATCTACTAGATGAGATTCCCTGGCTTGCGTGCTTCATATACACTGATGAAAAATTAAAAACCCTGCAAGATGTGCAGCTACATATACAGGAAACACACAAGTACATTTAGCAGCATTTGCACTTATCTTCATTATGAAAATATAAGCAAAATGGTGAAAAACACCAAAGAACAAAAGTGGTCGAACAATTGCTATGGGATTGCCTTTTTTTCCATTTGGAAGAGTGCAGGGCAATTTTTTATTACATAATTAGGTAATTATGAAAAGTGAAAATGTAAGGTCCTAATATTTCAGTGTGTGCTCCCATTTGTTCACTGAAATGACCCAAAACATTGGTACTGTGGTGTGTGATATAGAAGGATAGACGTTGATTGTGTGTGTGTAGCTAGTAAAAATAAATAAAATTAATATAGATGCTACTGCAAACATGGAAAAAAAGTTTGTGCTCATTCAAAATAAAGACAAAAATTGGTATATGAAAAACCTATTCCTTAAGTGGAGCGCTATGAAAATTTTGGGGTTGCCCCTCGATGTCTTGATAGAACCATGCACGTCAAGTGGATACATACAAAAAATATAGAAAATACAGTTGTAATACACTGTGATAATTCAATTAAGTAGCAGAATAGATCACTCACATTTCAAAGAGCCTATAATATCTGCTCAGTAAACAGGACTTGTATGCTTTCTAGGGTAGCATCCCACCACTATTTTACGTTGATGTTCCCTCTGAAAAGATAGAAATTGTACAAGCATCCAATGTGTAATATAATTGTCAAAATACCATTAATTGATCAAAATAGGTATTGAGCTCACCTTTTTCAGAGCCTTAAGGTCCTGACTCTGAGGGTAAACAGGCTTTGTGGCAATATAAGGGGGATGGCACTTCCTGAGGCTTTAGTAGACTTTTTAAAGTGCTAATCTATTTATTATTCAAGAAATCTTTAAAATAAATAATAAAATAGCCAAATAAAAATTACACTAGTAAAATTAAATGGCCATCAGGACTTTTAATTTTACTAGTGTAATTTTTATCTGTAAGGTGTTTTTCGTATACCAATTTTTGTCTTTCTGTAAAATTGTGTGTGGAGTAAAGGGTAATGCACACTAGTGTACAGAACTGCTATACACAGTTTTCGCTATAAGCACTTTTTTCTAACATACATTCTCCCAAGAGGAGATTTTTGTTTCATTCAAAATAAACTTTAGTTATTTGACCTTTAATTCACACTCTTCCTTCAAGCGTCTTTAACCCCTTAAGGACCAAACTTCTGGAATGAAAGGGAATCATGACATGTCACACTTAAGGGGTTAAATCCCATAGCCTAACAAAGTAGTTTCTTGGTATGCGGATGGTAGCATTAGAAGCGTGGCGTGTGTAATTTGTAATATGAATAACACTGTTGTTTATTTGTCTTTCTCAAAGTAAAAAAACACATTTCCTTTTTATTTTTTATTTTTTTTTAACCAAGGATGAAACAGAACAGTTAACTTAAGTACCAAACCACTAGAGTAATTAAAAAGCAGAATTTTCCCAGGCAAAATCCCAGCTTGAACCCAATATAACTTGCATTTCATTGATAAACTCGTTTAAAACTCTTCATTTAACTGATAGTAGAATATTCTTCAGACATTAAATTAAACAATTAATTGAACAAGTGCTCTTAATAATAATTTTTTAAAATGCATACTTTTTATTACATCAATATTTTCCATAGTATAGTCTTCTTGGCTCAAGCTAGTAGATAAAACCATACTGTAATTGTGTGTCAGATATGTTTTAGTTTAGATAATTGTTATAGATTGTAAAGATGCCAAAGCATTAAAAAGAAATGTAAACAGTTATGTCTCAGTCTTGTTTTACAAACAAACCATTAACCTGCACACAAAGCATGACATTTTTATTACAAATTAATAAATTGCTTGTGTACCTCAAGTCATCTTGCCATTGTAAAATATATGTATATACCTGGTCCTTAACCCCTTAAGGACCAAACTTCTGGAATAAAAGGGAATCATGACATGTAACACATGTCATGTGTCCTTAAATGGTTAAAGATCACAGAATCATAAAAAAAAGCAAATATGTAAAAATACAGAATATAAGCAGTTTTAATATACTTTATATATATATATATACATATATATAATTTTTTAAGTTATTCACAAAGTCGGATATACAAAATTTGTTACATTTGTAATTGTTTCTTCAACCTCACATAATCAAGCTTCCACAGTTAGAACATAAAAAATATTTAGCTATCTAAATGTTATCAGGATTTAATCTTAATTTCTGTTCCATGTATACGATTATAACATTAATAAGACATGGTCTGTGCAAACGGTTGTGTCTCCCCTCACCCTATACCATAAGTCTTAATAGAGAAAATAATAATTTGACTTTAAATTCATTATATGAATTCACCCAAGGTTCCCATATTTTTATGTATGTGCCATATCTTTGAAAAGCCGAAAAGTAGCCTTATTTTTTTATACTTTAGGCCACCGAAAGCCTGTTACTCTTACTGTTAGCTAAATACTAAAGCAAAGTCTATAGATAATAGCCATTTTATTATATGACCTCTTTAACCCCTTAAGGACACATGACATGTGTGACATGTCATGATTCCCTTTTATTCCAGAAGTTTGGTACTTAAGGGGTTAAAAGAGTGCTACAGATGGAAATTGAAACCCCTCTTTAATGCATTATAAATAAAAAAAAAAAAGTAATTGTGTTTTTTCTAAAAGTATAAAAAATATTTTATAGCCACTGTACACTTACATGCCTTACACTTTACTGTTTAAACTGCCAATTCCAGCTTGTTTCAGATTTCAGAAAATGCGTATCAGAATGTTGCTCTCACATGCTGCAAAAAATATACCGTATTTATATATATTTTTTTAAATAAGTAGAATTTCAAATTGATACAGTCATTTGAAATTTTAGCACAACCCAGTCTTTTTTTATTTTATTAAAATCTGTGAAAGAACAGCTTGGCATAAAGAATAACCTTTTGTAGTATCCCATACATACCAAAAAACAAACTAGGTGCAGAAAGGTCAGACCCAATATTGGGGTGGGAAGGCTGTGATGTTGGAAATAGGGCATGTCAGCCTGGTGTGTGTGTGCTCACAAGACTGACATAAAGCTGCACAGGCTGGCCCACTCAGAGTTGCCAATGCATAGTGCATTATTGAGAGCTCTTTGTACAATGAAATTACTTTTTGCTGATAGACATGCACTGTCCGTGCTGGGATAATTCTCTGGTGTTCACAGATACAGGGCTCAGGAACAAACCCATGGTGCTATACTTATGGTATGTAAGATGCAATTACAGTAGGACTCCATATCTCTACATCCCCAGTAAACAGGTTCACATATGGTAATTTAGAAAAAAAATCTAATTTGTACAATGTAACATGGAATGATTTTGGCATCTGGAATGTCGATGGAAGCAGGTGCATTTTATACCTTCACTTCACTCCTTAAACCTGAGTAAACGACTCAATATTGATCACCAACTCTATGGTGACAATTGCTTTCTAGAGGTGGTTCTAAAATCCTGCTTGGAGTCTGCCAGTAACTGATCATTATGTGTTGTTTATGAAACGTGCTGGTGTTGCTATATATATAAATGCAACTGCTTGAAATTAAATAGAAGGAAAAAAAAAAAGCCATTTAAACCATAAAACTGGAAATATCCAAATTTAGAAACTTCCTTCTAGCACTGTTTGGGATAGAACTACAGACATCTGATAATGTTTAAAGAATATCAGTTGCAAAATCATTAAAATATACTACGACCAGGCAGGATTCATCAGAGACAGAGGAGCTACTGATAACATCTGTAGAGTCCTGAACCTAATCCATAGGATTACTTCACTATTGGCTGCTATTTATTTTTACATATACTACGCATACTGCACTTTGGAAATATCCGTGTCAACCATAACTACATATCCTAAGACGGGGATCGTACCGTCCAAGCGCATCACAGCTGAGCTCTGTTATAGCTCTTACAAATATGAGTGGATTGTGTGAAGTTACTACTACCAATTCACGATATAAGTTTACTGTATTGCACTATTATTTTTACTATTTCTTTTTTCCGATGTTTGATTTATTGGAAACACTCTAAGATATATGTATGTCAATTTTGTATTTATATAATCATTAGGCGTGGTATACACCCTTTCTTGTTCTCTCTATCTACTCACAAGGTTCTGGGAATCCTTGTTTTGTATACTGCTGCCTGTTCTCAATTCACTATAGTGAGCGCCTATTACCCCTTTTTTTCTAATCCATAGGATCAACTCAAAAGACTCCACGGCTGCCTTTTTGGCTTTAGACGCCGAAAGGCATTCGATAGGCTGGATTGGCAATTTATGGATATAGATCTACAACAATGGCATGATAGGTAGTTTCAGAGACAGTATCATGACACTATATACAAATCTATCAGCACAGATTATTGGTCCGGCTATTAAATCTGAATACTTTTATTTTAAAAACGGAATACAGCAGGGTTGCCCTCTGGCTCCCATGCTTTATATTCTGGCTATAGAACCTTTAGTAGCTCTAATCAGACGAAAATTAGTCTAGGGCATCCTGGTCGGCCAAACGGAGCATAAGATCATCCTATTTGCTGATGATGCCCTTCTGACTCTGACGAACCCCATTGAGTCCGTACCGGCAGCCCTGAAACTAATGATGGAATATGGCAAATTTTCCAACTTTAAAATTTTATATAACTAAGACACAGATACAGACTTTTGGGCTTCATACCTCAGAGACAAATCAGCTTAGGGATTTCCATGAGTTTAATTGGGACCGCAGATTTATTGACTATGCAGGGGTGAAGATCACTCAATCCTTTGACGATCTGATCAGTACAAATTATCTAAGGCTCTTAGAAGATTTTAGAACATATTTTAAGAAAGGTAATAAGGTCGAGCTATCTTGATTGGGCAGAATATAATCAATAAAAGCTTAATTGCTCCCAAAGATAATGTATTTATTCAGAACGATTCCACTGAGAGTCAGAGATAGCTTCTTGAAAGCAGCTCAAGATTTTACAACTAAGTTTATATGGGTCAAAAAGAAACCCAGAATTTCTCAAAAAAATCTTAAGAAATCAGGAAGAAATGGAGGCTTGGGATTTCCAGATGTACATGCATTCCATGAAGCCTGCATGTTATCCCATTATCTAGCCTGGGATAAAAATAACAATACTAACTTATGGAAAGGAATTTACATCCAAGAGTTTAGAGCTGACTTTCTTTACGATTGTTTCTGGATAGATAAAAGATGCTTATTAAATAAAATTACAGAAAATCCTATTATAAAGGCGACTCTGAGTACAGTCAAAATCATAAGGAAAAAATTTAATCAAATAAATGGAAGTGTCGTTTATTCTCCATTAGAACTACAGGAAATTATTATAAGAGACCTGGATTTGAGTAGCTGGAGTAGATGCGGTATCAGCCAGCTTTTGAACATTATCTCGAAGGGCAGCATAATTCCTTTCCACCTATTACAGTATATATATCCTCTCGCTCTAGGTGAAGTGTTTACATACCTGAGAGTAAAAAACGACTTTTCTACTAAACAAATTTAAGACCATAATGATACTACTGACTTCTTAGAGAATCACAACCCTCAGAAGAGAATACCCTGTTCACTTAAATTTCTCAGTATTAACGATACATTTGTTAAAGAGTCTCCAATTTTGAAATGGGAACTAGATTTAAAATAACTTTAAGATACACACTTGGAAACAGAGTATCAAATGCGTCAAACAGCGTATACATTGCGTAAATTTGATTTGAGGTGTACTTTAAAGTTTTATACAGGTGGTACATGGTTCCAACAAAATTAAATAAAATATGTAATGACCATTCTGATCAATGTTGGAGATGTAGTAAGGCTAAGGGATGCTTTGGCGAAAGTAACCTCGCCACTGGGTTTTGGAAAGGTCTGCTTGCCAGCCTCTTGCCCTGTGACTATGGCCCCTGGGGTGTATTGCCGTTTAAAAACTCTATTTGTACATATTGGGACTTAACCCAATGCCCCTTTCAAACATGTGGCGGCGGTCATCTTAAATTGTCCAGCAGTGTTTTGTCGTCGAGTGTATGGAACTGTTTTGGGCATGGGACCATGTGCACGGTGGGGCAAAAAAGAGACTTCAAGGAAATTCCTGAACCCCTGAACCGATCTGGTTGATTTTCCGATATGTTGTTCACCCAGATCTGGGCTATCAGGGGGTGTGGGGATATGTTGTATTTTGGGATATTTTTGGGGGTTTGTAAAAACGTATGTTTTTTCTGCTTAGAGTTAATTGAGTTAGTTCATTGTCTTTGTTAATTATATCACAAGCAGAGGGGAGGGTTTGCGTACATTATCTGGGAGTGTCTAACTGTACAAGACTGTTTTGATTGATTTTGTGACTTTGTGTCCTGTGCTCCACAAGGTCCACGTGGGTGGTAACCTTTTGGGGAAAACTGTATAAAAGACAAACCCTCAGATCTGCTTAGTTCCTGTTTTACCCTCAACATAGTGCCTTGTCTCATGTGTGGGGGAAAAGGCTGCATCTACACTGGGGGATTGCTATACTCTGTATACTCCCCTGGGTTATAATCACTAAGCTCTTTTAAGAGCTATTCCTGCTTAACTCTCTGGAGGAAGAGAGGGTCACCCACTGGAACCTGGAGCCTTGTCGTAGGACCGGGGTGGGACGGCAAGTTCTCAGCCAAGCTATGGCGGTTCATGGGATCTGCAGTGCTTATGGTGTCTGGTGCGGTGCTAATGGTCCTTGGTAAGCACTAGGAGCATCGATTGACGGAGGGTCTGTTACAGATCCCATCTCCATATTTAGTGGGAGTGTTCTGTGCTAGATACTTTGACAAATAATCTAAAAAGACTCTTCTTTGAAATTTTGGAGAAAAAGATACTATTTACTCCACAGCTTTTTCTTCTCCATTTAGACTTTCCCCAAATGGACAAACCCTTGCTTAATTTAATGATCCATATTATGCTGGCATTAAAAATATGTATAGCCAGAAACTAGAAAAAACAAGGGTAGCAAAACTGGCAAGAAATCACAACCCAAATAAATTACCAGTGTTCCATGGAGAAAGGTTACTATTGGATGAATAACCAACTGAATCTATTTAAAACAATATGGGATAAATGGCAAAATCTTCCTATAATAATACGATCAAGAAATTTAAACAAGATCATTAAACTCTGAACAATACGAATAACTGAATCTAAGTATTAATCCCTGAACCACATCTTCTTACCCCGCACCAGAATGATTGATTGAATGGAGTCTGAATGAGGTCTGGCATGCTTGATGATAAAAATTTAAATTGAAAATGTTTTTGATATATTGTGACTGCTGTAAAATATTTTTTTTTGAGGAGGATATTCTATACTATTTTGTTACACAGTAAGGGAAGGTACCAAACTATTTCACTAAGAAGGATGCAGGCCAGGTTGACAGGTTGCCCTGTAACTGAGCCAATGTGAGCTGCCAGTGCTAATAACATCACTGAAGTGCTCTTGTACGGGCAGACATTTCTTGGAATAACATTAAATATCTGCTAGTGTATTCACATAAAGGGCAGCATTACCAGGTTGAACTTTGTTTCTGGAGTCCTAGCACATTACAGTAAAACTTAAGATAAAGGTCGCACATCTGGTATGTCCTGCCAAAAGTTGGGGTGGGGTATTAAGACAGAAGACTGTATTGTTGTCTCACATCTATACTAAAAATTTACAGTCTTCTAAAACAAATGACGTTGTTTAAAAAAGGATATCTAACAATATGAACTTTAAACATAGAATGTTCCCACAAAAAAAGAACAATTGAAAATCATTCTCTCCTCAAGCACCTAATGAATTCCGTACCAAAACAACTTAAAATTGTATTTGTAAAACCACACCCAGAAAATGGCATTGGGTCATTTTTGGTCTTGCGCATTCTTGAAGAGTACATTTATATAGATTGCTTTCTATTTGGGTTACAGTGCACCATACAGGTTAATTAAAGCACCAAAACAACTTTGATTATTAGATCAAATATCTTAATTATTAATCATAATACTGTTTTTGTTTTTTTTATTTCTCTTCAATTGCCTGTTATGTTGTTAAATAAAGGGAAAAACGGTTTTCCAGCCCCATTAGCCATTCTTCCCACTTTTACACTGATTGTTCCCGATTGCCCTTTAGGCATGATTGTGCCAGGGAGGAGGACCTGGAGATTTAAACAGAGAGGATGGCAGTACCGACTCCTTGCACTGCCTCTCACAGTACTCAAGTAATGATTTTAAGAAAGAATCCTTCACACTGATTGGATTTCAGCCAGCTTCCAAAGTGGAAGCTAGTTGTGATTTAAAGCAGATATGATGATACACCGGGAGGTAGTTGCATATAATCACCAAAATATAGTGTCTCTAATATATTTATATCACACTGTCCTATTCACAAAAAGTGTGGAGTCATTAGTAGCATGGCGAGTCACCTAAAATGTTTTATGGAAAAAATCTGCTTTAGAGTTATTAAAACCTCTACAACTGAATACAGTTGTGGTTATCTCTCACGGGCATTTTTTTAATTTACTTTATAGCTGACTTAATTGCATGTTTCTGGCTTCTAGTCCATGTAACATAACAGCCAAGATACATAGAAGAAATGTGTTGATGTAAGTTAGCCATCAAAGATTACAATACTTACATTTTTATGTGGATGCCAAACTAATGTTTTTGTTATTTTGTTTCCAACAGCTTCCAGGTTGGAGATTTGGTTCTTATTATCTTGGATGAACGTCATGATAATTATGTGTTATTTACGGTCAGCCCAACATTGTACTTTTTGCATTCAGAATCTCTTTCAGCGCTAGATCTTAAACCAGGTGAGTGTGGTAAGTGTCAACCATACACTATAGGGTTTTTGGGGAGAAAAGCTGGGATCAGTAGTTTTTAATAGTTTCCAATATGTTGTCACCCTTGTTGATTCATAGTACATATGTTAAGGATATTTCCTAGATTATTTTACTAAGCAGGAGAGATGTTAGGTGTGGTGATCAGAGTCACACTATTTTTGTTCAACCAGGTTATTTGATTGTATTTAAAATATATCAAACAGCACAATTCATTACAGAGTTTGTTTCTTGATTTCCAATTGTTGAAGTGTATTTTGAGTTATATTGGTAGTGTTTTGCATATGTGTGTTGTATTTTGTATTTTTGGGATATGTGTGTTGTATTTATTTTTTTATATGTTTTGTGCTTTCTGTATTTAATAAAGATAAAATCTTTTGGGAAATACTCAGTGTTTAGTCACTGAAATACAAAAGCAATCAAATATATCTTAGGGCAAGGTATATTATTATTATTGGTATTTATATAGCGCCGGCATATTCCATAGCGCTTTACCATATATCCCATTGTACAGCGCTTTGGAATTTGCTGGCGCTATATCAATAAAATAATAATATTCAGAGGGGGAGATAGCCTAGACTGGATATTTCAGGCTTATTTTAAAAATGATCTCCCAACAATTCTAGGGTTATTCAGTGATGTGAGATACAAAGGGAATTTAAAATTTTAGGTCAAGTAGCTGAACTGGCAACTGTCAGTTATGCTTTCAGTTCAGCTGCTCTGGCTATAAATTCGAAATTCACGTTGAATTCTCACTTTAGTAAATAACACTGTTCCTGGTTTAGAGTCAAATTATTTTCATAATATCCATCCCCTACTGGTGAGAGTACCTGCCAGTGATTGAACGGTGCATTTTCATTAGCAGTTTTAAACAAAATTGTGATTTTGTCTTGTTTAGGGGTAGGCATCATTCAGCACTCCAGATATTGTGGACTATATCTCTCCTGATGCTTTGCCAGCATTATGGCTGTAAGAGCTTTATAGGAGATATAGTGCACAACAGTTGGAGTGTAGGCAACCATCTGCACTACGTTAGTTAAGCAACTCACAGTGCTTTATAAAACATGCAGATACAGTTGCATAGTTTACATGTGCCTTTCAAGTTCAGCCTTTCTCGTATCTGCTACAGCTGTTGTTTCAAAAAAGGCAAAAACAAACCCAGCCTGGAGCTCTTTCCAATTTTGAACCAAACATGGAAAATTGGCCTTCTTGACCCCAGAATGGCAGTCTTATAAAAATGCTAAATTATATTTTCATCGAATGCCCCTTTTTATACATGACAATACCTTATTGGCCTTAGCAACTGCAGTTTGGCATTGGTCATTGTTGCCTAGTTTGTTGTCTATGAGAGTTCCCAAATCCTTGTAATTTGTAGTTTTTCCGTAACTCACTATCATTTAAGGTGTAGGTTGCTTGTACATTCTTCACCCTAAAGTGCATAAATGTGGAATTATCTACATTATTTCATCGGCCATTTGAGTGTCCTATTCCCTAATCTATCTAAATCCATCTGAGCGAAGTAATATCCAGTTAAGTGTCTCCCTTGCTAGCTTTGTGTCATCTGCAAACTGACACATGACTTTAAAAGCCTATTTCAAGATTATTTATAAATAGTTTGAATAGAAGTGGCCACAGAACAGTCCCCCGAGGCACATCACTTACTACTTTTGTCCAGCTTAAAAAACTTACCATTAATGAAAATTATCTGTACTCTATTTTAAGATAATGTTCTATCCAAGAACAATAATTTTAGTAGAAACCCATTTCTTTTAATATAACAGTACACTATTGTGTGGAACTGTATACCTCGTACTGTTATCTCCCCTGAGCTAACGAAAGTAACCGGTGCGCTCTACTTGAGTGCCCATGCCTCCTCCCACACAGACCACAGATCAGCTCATCCAGCCCAGTATCAGACGTGTGTGCCAGCATGAGTTGGTGCACGCATATGAAACGGAGGGTGCACAAGTGCACTAATTCAGAGGCTTCTCTGAAACTCTCTTCCAGGGACAAAGGGTAGAGCTTGCTAAAGATTCATTTCATAAGAGCTGCAACTTTTGCAAGTTCTTTTAAGATATACCCCCAATGAATACACACATGTATAAATCATGATTGTATTCATTGGAGGTATAACTACCAAACAGTGATTTATACTTATTTGCCCATGTTCACAGCAGTGCTCCTTTAGGTTTACGGGTCTATAATTTCCAGGCCAAGATTTTGAACCCTTTTTGAATATAGAAACTGCATCTACCTTTGTCCTATTTCCAGTTTGAGTCCTGAAAAAAAGTATCCTGAAATATTAAAAACAGAGATTTGCTTATTTCTACACTTAGCACCTTGACCCCGTAAGGACTGATGATGGTTCAGAGCAGTTATCGGAAACATCCCCTTGAGGACCGCTGACAGTCTTGAACCATCATCACGGAAAACGAGCAGCGTCAGCGATCGAAATCCCGCTGTTACTATCTGCCAGGCATGCGTGGCAGATAGTAATAGCCAATTATGCCGTGTGAGTGACACACGATTGCTCACAATTGGCTGCTGTCAAAGGGAGTGTTACAAACACTCACGTTGACAGTGATCTCTGCCCCTCTCCTCTGTAGAGTTTTGAGAAGGAGAGAGATCAATGTGTGATAGTTTGTAGCCAGTTTCTTCAAGTGTTGCCAAAGTGCCAGAACCTGTGATATAAAAGTATTAAAATTCCATTGTTACCCCTTCCCTGCTGAATCCTGTTACAGCAGTGCATTTGTACGGTCTGTGTTTTATATTGTTTTTTGCCCCTAAGGGCTATTTTTTGTTACAAAGCTTTATTTTAGTCTGGTTGTTTTATAAGCTGCAAATTTTTGTCTGTTTCCTTCCCCCAAATCTCCTATAGATTCTTTTTGCAGGAGTTAGTTTAGGGATTGCCACTAAAGGACGTTTTAGTCTGTTTTAGTCATCTAGCATTGGGTTAGGTAGATTTTAAAAAAATAAACAAAATTGTGTGTTAGTAATTTGTTGGTTTTGTGTCAGTTAGGTAGTTAGTATGTTAGTGAAACATGCAGTGCATGTACAGTTTGGAGAAGGCATGTATGCCTTCTTGGCATCAGACTCTGACAACACTGACACTGCATCTGTTTTTGACCCAGGTCAGTTTTTTGACATGTCTAGTGACACGTCATCTGTGTGTGAGCCGGCTGCAAAAAAAATGTGCTTCCCCTGCTACGCCGAATGTGGAGGAGGGGTTGGTACCTCCACAGTTAGCTTAGCGCAACATCCCCCCCTTTTTAGTGCCAACGCAGGCATTAATGTCAGTGTGTATGACTTCTCCCGTATGCATTATATGGAGTTATTTTTAGGGGTACCATCTGGGAAGAGATTGCTTCCCAGACTAATCTCTATGCTACCCAATTTCTCAATACCAATCTGGGTAGCTATGCAGTCAGGGAACATGCTTGGGATCCCACAGATGTCCCTGAACTGAAAAAATTCTGGTCTCCTACTATGCTCATGGGGATTGTAAAGAAGCAGTCAATTAGCCTGGTTGCTTCACATTTTATTTTTAAGATACTGCCAACTGAAAAAAAGCCAATCCCCAGAAATGTTGCCAAGTATGTTATAACAAAGGGAAAAGGACAGACACCCCCTTTTTACTGTCCCGATTGCCCTTTAAAACCAGTACTGTGTATTGGAACATGTTTTAAGCTCTACCACACAGAACATACCTTTTTGTAATTTTTAATCCTCAATTATTATTTTTTTCTTTTGAAAGCGGCACATTTTAGGTAGTCAGTTTCCTTCCCCCAAATCTCCAGTTAAATTCTTTTTGCAGGAGTTAGTTTAGAGATTGCTGCTAAAGGTTAATTTGATACCTGCACATTTGTTCTTTAAAAAGTTAAAAGGTTTTCTGGCAGTAACATAACTGACTGGCCAAAATCTAAAAGCAATGTGTGCATAAAAAACAGAATTAAAAAATTACCATCACACACTTTCTCTGAATTTTTTGGGCAGAATGGTTGTGGGAAATAAGTCAAAACACCCCATATTCTATAACCTTGGATGTCTACTTTATAAAAATATATACTTTCAAACCATAAATTCAAATTGGGGATGTAAAAAATGCACCACACTCAACATGTGCCTAGCGCAAAGCAAGCAAACTATATTCAGCCAAAATGGGCAAGTCCTGTTACTGTAAAATCATGGCACACCAATGCATGGAGGGGCATAGGTGTACTCAAGAGACTTTGCAGAAAGCAAACTAGGGTGTTTTCTGGCAGTAACATATAACCAACTGGCTAAAATCAAAAAGCAGAATTCATAAATTACTACCATGCACTTTTTCTGAAATTTTCGGAGCACAATGGTTGAGGGGAGGATGTTTAAATACCTCATATACAATACCCTACTGTCTACTTTATAAAAATATATACTTTCATGATGGTAACATTGACTGGGGGATGCATAAATACGCCAAACTGAAGATAGGCCAAGCATACATATATATCAAGTTTAAATATCTGAGTCTCCATCGTGGCCTTTTAGCCCCCAAACAACCCAGCAAAAATAATTCCTGCGCTCATACTCCCACTACTCCTGGGTGGCAGCAATGACCATCAGTCAAATTTTGGTTTGACTACTAACTGGGGAACAGACCCCTAATCTCCCAGTATCATAACTACGACATTGTTCTGTAGTGGTTTTGTTTAGAGTGCTGTTTTTAAATATTTTAGTTAGAAACAGGTTTTTGCTGGCCTTTTCCATAAATCAGTATTCAGTCCACCAGATGCAAGAGCCTGGAAACTCTTTAAGATGATTGTAAAGGATCCTGCTATCCGTGCAACGCTGATCCTTGTAGCGTCTCCCGAAATCCAAGCTGAAAAAAGTGAAGTAGTGATTATAGCTCCCAATCCCCCAAACATGAGTCGAGACTTCATGAAGGGGTAAAACAATGTGTTTATTGATGGCCAAACTCAGCCCTTTTATGATGGTCTCCCAGCAAGGGAACTCCCACATGGGACCTTGTGGAAGACTGTAACACAAAATACAGAACCAATCAATGCACAGTACAATTATTATACACACCCACAGGAAGAGTGTAACCCCTCCTCTCTATCCTGGAGATAATTAACTTAAGTGGTTGAAGAGAACCTAATTATCTCCAGGCAGAGAGAAACATATTCTTTTTATTTTTTTAACCAAACAGTATTAAAATACATAAATTATATTTAGCCGAATGTAGTCCCCATGTTCCACATACCCCCAGGTAGCTTGGATCTGAGCCCATATTATAGGTGAATAGCGCTCAGTTCTCAATATCGTCGAGTAAAGTTTATTTTCCCCTGTTGTTCGGTAGATTGAATCCGAAAGAGTTCCATAGTTTTAGCTACCTGGGGTCGATCTATCTTGTATGGTAGTAAAGTCTCGAACGGTAAAGTATTGACCGTGTTCGGGAGTTATCAGCCGTATGAATGGGGACTGGGTAGGTCTCAGCGGTGTGTGATCGCATAAGTGTCCGAAAACAGTTCCATGAGCTTGATACTTTTCCCCACTGAGCATTCGACTATTTAAAATGGCGACCGCCACGTGTTCGTCAACCGGACGAGGACCACCATGCCTTTCGTCAATTACATTGCGGTTAACCGCAAGGTCAGGGTGGTTAATGAGCGGCACACGACCTCAGTGGGAGGTCGGGGAATTTGGTACTTTGTAATTCCACGAAATAGTCATACGTACGCATGTTTTAAACGAAATGCCGTTTCTCTGCTACTCTTGAACAGGGATTTCGTTACAATGATTATCATTCTTGCCAATGGTATTAAGATGACCGTTTTTGTTGTTGTTTTTTTTTTCTTACTTCACCTCATTTGAACGCTCATGATCACTTTTTATCTTCACTACTTATCCCAAGATTGAACAGATTTTTTTTTCTTTACTGAAAGTTCTAGCAGTCTTCAGCGAAATAAGGGAATCAACTTCATATTTTAAACAACTTCAACTTTTTTATAATTAATTATGTAGGCTATGCCACAAATGCCTCTGGAGTTTCATTTGCTAAGAATTTTTTTTTTTAAGTCATGCACCTCTACACGTTTCATATTGCTTGACGAAAGAAAAATAACAAGTTAGGTTTAGTTTTAGAAATTATGTGTTGGTGAAATCTTATCAGGATGAACAGAACAACATTTTTGTGAATGTGCTTTATACAAACCACAATAACTGATTTAAGGGGAGTTTAGCCATACTGTATATAGCAAATTAAATATTCAGTCTGAGTCTTATATATGTAATGCACTCTTCAGTCCTCCGTTGAAGATCAACTGAGCTGAAAAATCTGTCAGCTCAGTTGATCTTCAAGTCTTAAGCATGTGCAGAACCGGCATGCACTTTCACAGGATTAAGGTGCATTTTTAAAGTGCTCTATACTTAATGTAAGAATGTATTACCTCCAGTGATCTGTAATATGATCAGGAGAGATGTCGTCCACGACATTGTGGTGCCGAAAGTAGCCTTCACTTGGCTTAGAGTATTATAAAGACCGGTCCAGTGTCATTAAACTGGGAATTTCTAAAAGGCGCTCAGTGCTGTCTAGATAAGTTCATGTAGAACAAACATAGGCATATAATGTCTAGCACAATCCACTAACTCCCTAAACTTACCTCCTCAGTGGCTTAAAAGCATATCACAGTATGAACCAGTATGCACAGCTGTTCCGCAATGCAACCCATAAATATGTGATACAGTACATATTAATAAAAAATAGATTAAAAATATTCTAATAATCCTGGTCACATATGGTTTATCTAATGTAGACTTACTCTTGAACTATTAATTGTGTTACACAGTTCAACTCTCAACACCCAGTATTCTGACACTCAGATCATCTTTTGACACCAAATGGAGCATAAAGTCCTTTCTCTTTCAGGCAGTCTTCAGTTTTATTTTTGGGTTTTCATGCACAAGCTTCCTTAAACCAGCCCTGTCGTGATTGTGTTTTGTGTTTTCTTTTTATTTCCTCATGCTTCCTGAGTTTTGATTATAGTTGACTTGTCTTTATAATTATCTTTTCTTCCTCATGCCACATTTGGGCCAAGCCATTTTGTTTTCTTGCTTCACTCCTCATGTCATGATTATAGCTGGGCCACCTTTAGTCAATCGGTTTTGAAAATGGTGTTAAGCAATCATTTGCCCCAGGGTATTATCTTTTAGTTGTAAATGGTGTGTCTTTATGTGAACAGGACTTGGATGAGGTACTAAAAGGAACATATTGGGTAGATGTGGGAGATACCCTCAAAACATTTTGTGTCTATCACACGCCCAATATTTTAAATTGTCCACAAATTTTATATTACTCAAATGAAACTACATTTCAGCATTTCACCTAGCATGACAATTGTTAGGCTCACTCACAATACCCTTAAATCTTTTTAAGCAACATGAACCTCTTACATTTAGAAATATTACAAAGCTTTTTCTTTTTTGATAAACACATGTGATTTAATTTATTTTGTATCCTTTTTATTCTTTTATTTCTTCCTCTTCATCCTCCTTTTTTTTCTCTTAAATTGTCTGGATATTTGGCATGTTCTAAAAATGGCATCTCTGTAAATTAAGCGCTTTTTAATTTATAGGCATTACTACTCTTGTTTGGAACCATTGTAACGTAATTCTTCAATGCCTTCCCAAGGCAACGAAGGGGAAATTCAGAAGGATCAATCTAGCCAGCTCAGTCTGTCAGTGTCAGGATTATAATTGATCCAGCACGCAGAATTGTATCCACCTAGGACTAAGAATAAAGTTTAACCGGACCTTAGAATGACCGGACTTAACGTACCGGAGAATAGTCAAAATACTTGCCGAGGTCAGGGACACAGAACGTGACACAACGATGAGGAAAGCCAGAAGTCAAGAATACGAAGAAATCAGGGAAGTCAAAACAAAGTCAAATACCAGAAAAAACACGATCAGGTACACACTCTCGGATAATTAGCTAGTGGAAACCACGACAGGGCACTGACCAAAAGGTAATTTAGGTTTATATTACCCTCTAGAGGCTGTAATTGGTTGTCTCTGGCCTCTGACCCCAAAACGTGCGTGCACGTCTATGGCGTGATGTCGCACGCACATTGGCGCCATTTTTGATGTGGGCAAAGGGGAGTTTCCTATTAAAACCGGAACCGCAGCACTCGGCGTCTCTAGGAACGTCATACTCGCTAGGGACCAGAACGGAAGGAGGTCAGGCAGCAGTTTGCCGCGACCAATGTAAGAATACAATATCTCTGTCGGCCTCTTAGTTTATGTGCGGCAGAAGAACAGGGAGTCGTGACAGTCAGACTCTTGTTTGACAGACCAAAGGAGAGAAAGCCAACAGTTATCACTGGTTGTATTTCTTTATTTCCATTAAATAGGTGATATTACAATTATTATTAGTATTCAAAATCACAGTATATATTTTCAGTAAAAATAAAAAATCTGTAAATCTGTAAATTTGCCACAATTTTAGACTTCATATTTAATTTGATTCTATTTTCTTAAAGGTTGATATCTTTTTAAACTATTTTTACGTTTTCTTCTTGGCATTGTCTTTATGAAGGAATTATTTATATTGGAAATGATTTGCAAGTCCTAAATAAATTGTTGAAGAGCACCGAAGTTTCAAGCTGTTCTGAGTTCTGCAATTATTTCAGTCAGCTACTTTTTCACAGATTTAGCAAAAAATTTGGAGTGTGTTTAGGGTGTGACATCAATGATACCATTTTAATTTAATATGAACTGCCAGTAGTATTCTTGGCAATATTTTCATAATGCATTCTTAGCCATCAGAGTATAAATAAGGAGGATACCAATTATTTGGTAAAGTTAATTTCATTTATTTCTGTGTTTTGTTTTTTGTTTTTTAACTCCCAACGTATATCAGGCTTGTCAATTAGGACTCTGTGCGGGCCTGTACTAAAATATAATCCCTGATTGAGGATGTCGTAAAATTATAGAGAAAGTCTTGTTCAACATAAGCCCATGTAGAGAAATATTAAATTGCTTGCCTAACTGATCCTAATGAATATTGTAAAACTGTGAAATTGTTAAGAACTTGACAGATGGCATTAAGAACTCTCCCAGCATCTTTTCATCTGGTCTGCGTCTCACGAATGTTCTTCTTTGTAATCCAAATTTAGACTCGTCTGTCCATAACACTTTTTACCAAACTTCCTCAGTCCAGTGTCTGTGTTCTTTTGCCCCTCTTAATATTTTTTTATTTTTTGTCTAGTCTGGGGTATGTTTTTTTATTTTTCTTTGCAACTCTGCCTACAATGTCAGCATCCCAGAGTTGCCTCTTCTCTGTTGACTTTGAGACTGATGTTTTTGCAGATAATATTTAATGAAGCTGCTTGTTGAAGACCTGGAGGAGGATGTTTATCAAAATAGTCACTAATATATTTGTCCTCTTGCTCACTTTTGCACCAGGGCCTCTCACTTCTCTTCCTATCCTGGTTGAAGCCAGATTGTGCGTTCTACAAATGGGGGAATTACACAGCATTGTATGTGATTTTCAGTTTTCTAGAACAAGAATAGACTGGCAAGTTTCAAAAGAAAATGATTTGTTTTTGGCCATTTTGAGCCATTAATCGAAACCCACAATTGCACGTGTTTCAGATACTCAACTAAACAATTGAAGGCCAGTTTTATTGCTTCTTTAATCAGCACTACAGTTTTCAGCTGTTCTAAAATAATTGCAAAAGGGTTTTCTAATAATCCATTAACATTTTTAAATGATAAACTTGTATTAGCAAACACAATGTGCCATTAAATCACATGACAGATGGTAAGAATTGGCATTTGTATGCCTATTTTAATATTCCATTATTCTGATCGATTTGATTTTTTTTATTTTTTATTTTTTTAAATGGACAAAAAAAAATATTTTTCTTGGGGGGGGGGGAATAAACACTAGTAGTATATATTGGAATGTTCTTTTAAGTTTTACTAATACACTTTTTATCGCTGCTATATTTGTATTCCATAGAAATGATGTTCACTTTTCTTATCTCAGAGCTTTTACGTTTTCTTATAGAATCATCTATGCCTTATCAGATGTGCTGTTTGATGAGTCTTTAGGGATAAGAGAATGAACCCTGGCATGGCTTCATGTAGGCAGTCGATCACATTCATCCCCGGTCACTAAAGGCAACTCATAGAGATATGCTGTTGCTGGGTCTTCAGGGATAAGAAGCTGAACTCTGGCATGCAGTGGACCATTTTCATCCCCTGAGTGAGAGATTGGGTCCAACACCTGGTCACTAAAGGGGGTACCCAGGCTAGCCACTCTTACAATAGTGTTCTTGCTGGGTCTTCAGGGCTTAGAGGCTGAACCCTGGCAGGGCTACAAAAATATTGCCTGATGACCATAAAATAAATATCTTGGCCTGCTTAAGCAGACTCCTTTCAAACTACTGTGTAGGACAGGAAAAAGACTGCCTGATGGGAAGGGGTGGATGTATTTATACTAATTTCAGAGTTCTATTTCCTGTCCTTTCTGCTGTGAGGGGAGGAGCTAACCCATGAGTAAATGCTGCCATGAATGTTTAGGAAATTTCCAATATTCTTATGAATAGAACAAGCCAATATATATATTTATGAAAGCTGCTCACTCTGTAGGCCAACCTCAACTATCAACAAATTACACAGCATTGTACAGCAATGGAAGCCAGTTGCAATTTTGCTGCCAATAAAATTAGTAGCAGTAAAATTATATTTTATTCAGCAAGAAAGTTAAACATATGATAATAAAAGATTACTGGAATATGTATATATTGGTATTATATCTGATATTTTTAATAGAAACACAAATACTGCAGAGCGGCTTTGAACATCCATTTTGTTTTGCTTTTTTCCTCTTTAACATGCGTAAAAATACTCCAATTTATTAAATGACATGTTTTATAACATATGTAATAAAATATGCTATAAAATAAGATAAATTACCTTTGAAAATAATAAATGTCATATTTTCTCTGTGTGAGACCAAAATATCAAATTGCTGAGAAATTGTCACCCTCTCTTACATCAACACTAAAGGTACCTTACAGTCTGAAAATTAAACCTAAAATCCACAAACTTAAAAAAACAATAAAAATACATCGTGTCCTACTCCTTAATGCACTTTGTGAAAAATGAGCAAAAGCATGAGCTATAATTGAAGTATTGTAAATGGAATCCTTGTCGATTAAAATTACTTATAACACTATATCTCACCACCAAATGCTGATAAAATAGTTATTCTATGTTTCTAATGCTACCTGGTTTTATTCTCAAAAGCAAAACACAGAAGGGTAGATACACTGCAAAGGTAGTAGGCTTAAAAAGAGGCAATGCACAAGCCATTTCTTTATTATTAAGATCATCCTTAGACTTAAGGTTCTCTGTTTCTGCATAAGACCTACTGGTTCAAGCCTGTATCACTCAGAATTATGCACTCACCTCTTAAACAAAGATAAGTCTGTTTAAATTTTATACTGCAATATAATAATTAAATAAGCAAATGTCTTTGATTTTTTTCTGTTCACAATTTGCTTGTGGAATGAGTCACTGAGAGTGAAAGACTGTAATGCTGGAAATGCATAATTTGCTGTACTGAGCTCCGCAGGGCGGGGAAAAGCCTTCCTACGCCCTGCAATTTAACTCAAAGCACTCTGATTGGTTGATTCCAAGCCAACCCATCAGACCATCAGAGTGCTCTGACAGGTAAGTCGGAACTGACTCAGAGCACTCTGGTCAGTCTCTTCATTTGCCTGTCAGAACACTCTAATGGGTTGGCTTGGAATCAACCAGAGTGCTTTTTTTTTGCGCATGCGCAGTGGTATTTTCGTCAAGCACAGGTTAAATCACTTTAACCGTGCTGGTAAGTCTCCTTGCAGCCCTGCGGTTTTTGTTTCTTCTTCGTGCTGTGGGGGTTAATTCTCCTGCAGCACGGAGTCTATTAAATGAAAGAACTGAAACGAAAAGGTAATGCATTCAGCATTTGCCCTTTTGTTTCGTTTATATTTTGTATGTAGGACTTTCATTTACATTTTAGTAAACAAATACGAAAGTCAGAAATTTTGGATGAAATCGTATTCGTCCGAAAATGAATGCACAGGTCCATTAGTTATGTTGTTTGGAGTGTCCACTTTATACATGATGCATAATTCTTTCGTTTTTCTGTCCGTGTATTCTTTTGCACACTTACATTGTGGAATAATTGCTGAACATGCATGCATGCAATATTATTAATCATCAGTGACTTAGTAAATGAAGGTCTTGACTTAATAAGCCTTCCAAATGATTCAATACTATTAGAAATAACTTTCCAAATAATGTATCTACAAAATTTTCCATATATTTGTATGGTGACTTATGTAGCTAAGTCATTAAGTTTTTCTAACCATATTGAATCATTTGGAAAGCTTATTAAATGGCCTATATGTCAGAAACACAAGACGACCATATCCAGAGGTGTTATTTTAAAAAAGAAACAACCTCATGGAAACTTGTACACATTAAAATAACACACCAAGTGTATGTAAATACATATTTTTCAACCCAAGAAATTGCTTGTTGAAAACAACAACCCAACCACGACTATCACATTTCTTTAGACTTGTATTGTTAAGTTCAGCAGCACTTATTTTTTCTCTCTCACCCTGTGGACCTCAATGCAAAATATTGTGGCTGTTGTCAGTAGGACAAGACCGTAAATTGCGTAGGTTTTAGTACAATAATACAATCACAATGTCCCCCTATCCCGCCCCCTGACTTTCCCATGGTTATCAGATTCTAAATCAGTGGTTTGTGTAATATATTCTGTATTAGCTTTACATAAAAATGTTTTCAATCGAAATCTGAAGATCTATGGGTAAATAAATGAAGAGCAACATTGTGATGTTTCTTTCTACCCCCTGGTATTGTACCCACTGAGAATATAGGTGTCTCTCACAACGTTTCCCTAAGAAAGTAAAGTTTCACTGATCTATATCCGATCATAACTAATAAGTCTCGCCTACGTTGAAACAGACTGATGCAAAGTATGTAATTGGCCTTGGAAACTATTGAACAAAGGACAGACTTGTATTCACACTGACAGCTTCTAATGTTTTACATTGCACTGTTCAACTTTTTTTCATCTGTTTTTGTTCATAAACTGGAACCATCCAGAAATAATTTCAGTTGAAATGGGTTTATCATCTCACAAGACAAAAATGTTGCTGGCTTAAAAATAGCATGGTCTATTGCTAAAGTACAATATTTCCTGACCTTCGAACACTGCTGATTATGAATCAAACAAATAGTTTCAGTTATTACTGTGAATGCAAATTAAATGGGTGAAATGGTTTAGATTGAAAATCAAACTGATTAAGAAAACGCAGAGGTTTGTCTTTGTAAAATGTAGATACATTCTCTGTCTGTCTTTTTCTATGGAGGATATTTATTTGTTTATTTATCAGTCTCAATAAACCACCACCTATGGAAATGCTTTGATATAGTTACCCTTAATCCAAACAGAATAACACTTTTTTTTAAACGTTATGAGGTAAAGACTCTACCATTTTACACCCTCACTTACAAGTATGAGGAATACAGCTCAGACAAGTATAAAACACATCTGTCGCCACAGCTCCTCGCCTATAATGCATTTGCTTAGAACATGTTTTACAAACCTATTGATGCAATTTTCTCAAAATGCTCATACATACAATGCCTTGAGAATTATATTTATTTTCATAGATTGTGTTCAATCTCTCTAAACAGCCTGGCTTACAATGTAACCTGAAGCAAATAAAAACGTTCTTTATGTTAAAAACCCTGACCTAACTTTGAGTAGCTATCTGGTTCGTGCAAAAATCCCACAATGTGACATTGTCCCTTTAACCCTGGAATAAAAGGGAATCATGACATATCACACGTGTCATGTGTCCTCAAGGGGTTAAAGCAGTGGTTCTCAAACCAGTCCTCAAGACCCACCAACAGTCCAGGTTTTGTTAGTATGGAATAAAACCGGGAAATACATAAATCCTGGACTGTTGGTGGGCCATGAGGACTGGTTTGAGAGCCACTGCTTTAAAGGAACACTCCAGGCACCATAGCAACTTAATTGGGACTAAGTTGTTATGGTGTCAAGAGGTCCTGGCGCTGGGTTATCTTTAGGGGTTTAAAGAATGGTTTAACCCCAAAGTTACCAATGCTGCTCAGATTCTTGAAATAGGAAGCTACACATAGCTGTGGACAGGGGTGCCGCTGATTGGTTTAGAGTGTTAGCTGATGCTCTATAATCCAATCAGCTTTGCATTCATAAATATGTACGTTTCTCAACACGTTTTGTGAATCAGGAGCTAATGAATGGCTTAGAACGTCAATCAGCCAATCAGCAGTGCCCCTGTTCCTCTTTTAAGTATCTGAGCTGTAGCAGAATGTAACAGAATGTAGCAAACCGTTTATCCTCTAAAGGGCACCGAGGACCTTCTGGCTCCACAAAAAATGAATTACACAGAATTATTCCTTTAAACAACCCTGTACCTAATAGTGTGTGCAGTAGGCTTTCACCACCACAACTTAGCAATAGATCTATAAACATATAGTAATCTCTATAGAAACCAGCATAATCCGCGTGAATATTGGTTTCAATGGTAAATGCTCCACTTCTAGAACATTGCCCTACTTTAATATTTTTTCTTTTTCTTAAATCTGTACCAGTATGTCAAAATGTTGCATTAAAAGAAAGAGTCAATCATAGTCTAAATGTTTTGTTTTATACTGAATATTATATATTTATATACTAAGTGTGCTGCCCCTCTTCAAAAAAAAAAATAATTCCAAACTAATAAAGTGATCATGTATATATTATCGTGATGAGAAAAAGTGCTACATGTCTAATATCAACATAGGCTTTTTCACCACTTATAACTGAAACATGTAAAAAGACAAATCCTGAATTAGTGATGTCAAAGAAGCTATATTACTACTCCCTTCATCTAAAATATTTGCCCAACTTGACTAGTTTCAAAGGTGCGGTTGAGCACATTCAGCTGCTTAACTGTATACAGCTCACTTCACAAAAATCTGATCTGGGCTGTATATAACCTCATAGCAACTGTAATATGGCTGCTGAAAACTTATTGAGCAGTTCCACTCATCTTTTGAGCTTAACGATTAGTTAAAACTGCAAGTGGTAAAAAATACTACTAACCTCCCTCCACACACAAGTTTTAATGGCTTACCTATATAAAACATTACTAAATTGTATAATGCACTGAGGTGGAGGTGCCAGGTTCTATTTCACACTGCATGCAGGTATCATTAACCCAGCTCTAATTGAGAATGGATGTAAATGTTTGAGGCTTCTTTTCCATAACACTAAATTTGTAATATTTGAATAAAAAAATGAGTTTGTTTACTAGAGAATGATGGTGTATTGGAAATTGAATTGCAAAATGTAGGCCAGAAAAACTAAGCTGTGTGAATAATGCAGATTTGTAGATTCACAATTTTGATTTTAGTTCTCCAAAAATCACAATTTTATAAATAAACCCCTATAAAAAGAAGAAAAACAATAAGGTGAGGCAGGAAAGTGGTATGTAGAGCATATGGAAAGCGTGTGTTCTGAATATTTCATTCTTCTTAATGCAGCGTCTGGTTCATCTAGAAGACCATGGGTACTTGGAAAAGTGATGGAAAAGGAATATTGCCAAGCTAAAAAGGTAAATATTAAATTGCATTATATTATTTAGGAAGAAAAGTAACTGTAATATATTCTTTAGGTGTGTGGTTGTCAAGATTTATGTATATTTCTTGCATTCTGCTTCCATCCGAACCAGCATGTTTAATAATCCTCTGCTAAATTAAGGAACAGGCTTGTGGAGACAGGCTCAGGCACCAAGTGTTATGGAGATAGGCTTGGAGACTATGATGAGGCCTAATAGAAAGCAGTTGTTGTTGGGGGATTCTATCATAAGAGGTGTGGAGCTGGACAATAATGATCTTGTGAGAGGTCTTTCCTGAGCTACTGCTCACAGACACAGGAGATGTAATTGTAATATTGTTAAGCGAGCAAAGCAGGAAGTGGAATTGGATGTACTGGTCCATCTAGGGACAAACGACTCGGCTTGCAATAAGGTTTCAGAGGTAAATAAAGTTTTTTGTGTTTTTGCTGATATACGGCAGGTTGCTTCCACACTGTCATTCTCTGAAGTTCTGCCTGTGCATAACACTCAGAACAACAGGCGGATGTGTATTAGGGACTTTAACTTGTGGCTTGGTGAATTTTGTCAAGAGCAAGGATTTGGCTTAATTTCTCATGATAGCTCTGTTTGGAATGGAAATGAACTGTACAAAAAAATTGGTTTGCATCTTTCTCAGAAGGGAACAAATGTTCTTAGTGAGCAGCTCAGAGGTTTTTCTAGGATGCATTTAAACTAGGAGGGGGGGCAAAAGGGTGATAAAACATCAATCCAATTGCCTCCCAAAACAAGTACAGAAAGGTGCCTGTAGCAAGTGTGTTAAAAATGATAAGCTTAGAGTCATGTCTGCAAATGCTCGCAGTTTAGGGAATAAGATCCATGAACTTGTGGCAATAATGGTAACTGATAATGTAGATTTAGTCGCTGTTACTGAGACTTGGTATAATGAGAAATATATCTGGGACATAGCAATACCAGGGTAGTCTTTATATAGAAAATACAGTGAAAACAAGAAAGGGGGAGGGTGGCCCTGTATGTGAAGGATAGTATAAAATCTAGCCTAATAAAAGTTAGTGAGGCAAACATAAAGTCCGTTTGGGTTATGTTAGAATTTGGTAATCACACAGTAACTTGTGTAGGTGTGATTTATAGACCCCCAGGACAAATAGAAGAGTTAAATAATCTACTAGTTGTGGAAATAGCAAAAATGACAATGAAGGGGGAAGTTATTATCATGGGTGACTTTAATCTTCCTGATGTGAACTGGAAAACCAAAATAGCTGCTTGTGCCAGGAGCACACATATTCTAAACTCCCTGCTGGTATTGTCTCTAAAACAAGTCGTTGAGGAGCCAACTTGTAAAGAGGCCATACTAGATTTAGTGTTAATAAATGGAGATTTAGTATCGGATATTACTCTAGGTGAAAGTTTAGGATCTAGTGATCACCAGTCAGTGTGGTTTAATATAAGAAAAGTGACTGAGTCACACTACAAAAAACAAGTTTTAGATTTTAGAAAAACAGACTTTTCTAAAATTAGAATATGCGTAAAGGAGTCCTCATCAGACTGGAATAGTTTAAATGGAGTCCAGGAGAAATGGGATTATTTAAAACTTGCACTACTGAAAGAAAAGGAAAATTCCATTAGGCTTGTCAGGAAGAGCAGAAAAATTGAGAAACCACTGTGGTACTCCGCAGAAGTGACCAAAATAGTAAAAGACTAAAAGTTAGCATTTAGTGATTATAAAACATGCTTTTGACAAACAAACTGTGGACAGCATGTCCTTGATTCATAAAAACTATTTTTTTTCTTTTGATGTATATATTTTAATTTGAAGGGGCACAACTAGATAATTGGCATTCAACTTTCTAAACATGCTCAAAAATGCAACTTTAAAAAGTCAATTAAAACTGTTTAATTTGTTAAGTTAAGCTGGTTAAATATACTATAAATAGTATATCATAGTAAATCCTATCATTTTGTATACTAAAATTGTTATAGTAAAATACTGCAATTTTATATTGTAAAATGGATTTTATGTATCTGGGGAAAAAATTGTATGGAACCTCAAATATGTTCCCGAAATAGAGGTTTACAAAACTAGTGTACGATATAGAACCAAACTAGCATAGCAGATTTGTTGCTTATGATTTGTTAATATACATGAAGAATTATATAGTTATATTTCATTTTCAATTTTTTTTATCTTTCAGGCACAAAACAGATTTAAAGTACCTCTAGGTACAAAATTCTACAGAGTGAAAGCAGTGCCATGGAACAAAAAAGTATAAATGTCCTACGTTATCTATTCTGCTACATATTTATTTTCTGGCTTACTCTAAAATACCTGTGTATAGCTTAAACAACAGGCCATCTTTTTATACTAAGATTGAAGTAGCAGTCTTCACTGGTCTTGTATATTTACTTTTTTAAAACATTTATGTTTTAGAAGTTTAAATTTAATCAATTCTGCATATCTGCCCCCTAAATTTTTTACACAAAGCACTTGGAAATGTGGCCAAGATGTCTTCATTTTTTTTCAAAGGGTGTAAGATGTGCTTCATGTTTTGGTTTGTTTTTGGGGGATTTTTTGCCATATTTACTGCCTGTTAAATAAAAATTAGCTCGTAAGTAGATGTTAAATGTTAGCTGCCATTATGACCAGCATTTGTCTTTTTTGTGAAACATTTAAAGTTTTAGCACTCTTCAACACGTTCTTTATAATCTATATATATTTGACAGCTATCTGAAGAAGAGTGTTCATGGCATGTTGATCATTTACTTTAATATGAGTTTGCCGGTGCACAGAAGTAAAATATCTATTGGAACGTGTCTCATGACTTTATAAAAGCTTGTTAATGTATAAAAATAAATATTAAAAAAAGAAAGAAAAAAAGATTGGCTGTTCACTGCAATTTTCCACTGCACTTTTGAATGGTTTATTGATGACATTCTTAAGGGAAGAATGTATACAGCACCATACTACATATAATGGGCTGAAACATCTCCTATGAAAGTCTTTTATCATGTTAAAGAAATCATATTGATAAAATTGTATTTTATGGTTGAGTTTCAAATGAAATAAATCCTTGTACAATACCCATATTTAAGTAACAAATTATTGTATTGCAAAGAACATGTAGACTTTTAAAACAATAAAGATTTAAAACGGTAAATGTTTTCAAATGTTTCTTTAAGTGTGTAAATTATATATATTACCCTTCATATTCCTCATTTCAAGTCATGACTGGTAGTAATTAGGTTGCATGGAATAGGGAGAACACCTGTTCTTAAAGGGACACTACAGTCACTAGAACAACTGCAGTATATTGTATTTGTTCTAGTGAGTAGAATCATTCCCTTGGCTTTTTGCAGTAAACACTGTCTTTTCAGAAAAAAAGACAGTGTTTATATTACAGCCTAGGGATACTTCCACTGGCCACTTTTTATATGGCTACTACAGGTAGTTCCTGGGTCAGTGCTGCACAGTGTGATATTATATGTCTCCACCCTCTTCATGCAGACACTGAACTTTCTTCATAGAGATGCATTAATTCAATGCATCTTTATGAGGAGATGCTGATTGGCCAGGCCCGTGCTAGCTCGATCTGCCTCCTTGACAATCTCAGCCAATCCAATGCTTTCCTATGGGGGTGATGTCAGCCAAGCAGGCAGATGAGGGGCAGAGCCAGCAGCAGTTTTTAACACTCTAGGGTCAGGCCACGGGACTTACAGTGGGAGCTGACGGGGAGCTGACCAGACCGGAGGAGAGAGAAGGGATCTTACAGGATTTGCTGTAAAGGTAAGCAACAGCTTCCTGCCAGCCCCCTCCTACACAGTGCACATTAGAGCCCCCCTCCCTGGCCAGCTAACAAGCAGGGAGGGGGGGACAAATAAAAAATAATAATTTAAATAATAAAATATTAATATTAAAAAAAATATTAATATAAAAAAATATTAAAATAATAATAATAATAAAAAATAAATAAAAATGCCCACCCCCCACCAAGGCTCTGCATCACACACACACACACACACACACACACACACACACACACACTGCATTCATACACATATACACACACACACTGTAAATAAATATGAAATTAATATACTTTTTGGGGGATATAATTTTATTTAGAAATTTACCAGTAGCTGCTGCATTTCCCACCCTAGTCTTATACTCGAGTCAATAAGTTTTCCCAGTTTTTTGGGGTAAAATTAGGGGTCTCGATTTATATTAGGGTCGACTTATACTCGAGTATATACGGTATGTCTTCATCAATAATTTACCTCTTTCATATTAAGTGTACCCACACATATCATATATATATTTTGTTCAGGAGAAACAAGGCTTTCATTTCCCATCAAATATGTATATATGAAACATAATTTAATATGAATAAAATTTTTTTAAAAAGTGAGAAATTAAGACATTTTGTTATTTTCCAAGTTCTACTGGGTATTTTAATGGTGAGTGTCATTATACTCTTAGCTTTTACTGCAATAAAACACAAATATTTGTATGCAGTGATGTCTCACGAGTACAACAATGCCCAATATGTACTTGTTATATGGTGTTTTAAAAAGTTACAGGGTCAGATAAAGAGCTTGCCCATTTCAGATTTACACATAGAGATTATAGTTTCTAATGTATATAGTCATTATACGTTTTACTGTTTTCAAACACTTATATTTGTGTTCAGCGATGTCTCATGACTATAACTGTACCGCCATGTGCAGGTTTTATATGATTTTGGAAAGTTGCAGGGTCAAATACATGTCTTGCCCATTTCAGTTTGACAGATTGGTATGTTGCCATTGAGACCATATTTAAGTGCAGGATTGAGAATTGCCTCCAGCGACATCTCATGAGTACACCAATAACCCCCATGTACAGCTTTTATGGAATATTGAAAAGTTAATTCTGCCTGAGGCGTCATTGGACCTTCCAACAATACAATGATCTCAAGCATACCTCAAATTCTACCAAGGCTTGGTTGCAGAAGAAGACCTGGAAAATTCTACAGTCACCTGACTGACGAGAGGCAGTTGCAGCATGCAGACCCAAGAAAATCACTCAACTGGAAACAATGGGCTAAGATTCCTCAGGAACGCTGCCAGAAGTTGGTGTCTGGCTAAATATCTCATTTGCAGCAGGTCATAACAGCAAAAGGGTGCTCTAATAAAGATGCTTGCCATGAAAGGGTAGAATAATTTTGAGACTGGAGAAGTCTTAGAAGTTGCTTTTTTAGTTGAATTTGGAGAAACCTTTTGAAACATTCGTTGGGTTGAGCTTTTTTTAAATGCTTTTGTTTGATTTGTTCATTACAAATATCGGAAAGTCTGTAAATTTTGACAATAAACCTGATTTCAATGGGGGTTGAATAATTTTGATTAAAACTGTATATATAAATATACATATGACCTGGCCATACCTTTAGCAGCACAACAATGGGTAGCTCCTCCCTATCCCTAATTACACTGGAAAAAATTAGAAGAAGAGTATAAATACCCCCTCACTCTTTTTGTTCCTGTCCTATTCCCATAGACAAAGAATTTTGTAATTTTAGGCTAAAATATTTTCTTTTTGGCTTACCTAAAGGTCTTTACCCTTTACCTCTCTTCTTTGGGACACTTCAGAAACCGGGTATGCGCAAAAGTGTCCCCCTAAAAATACATTTTGTGATAGTATTCTCAATTGTGATAACTTCCTTTTAGATTGTTCTCTTGACACATCCTCTTCTACTGAAGTGACTCGAAGTACATTAAGAAAGCATGATGCTATAACCACCTTTCTTTGTCATACCATTTTGAAACAAGAATGCTTAGATATCTGGCGCATACTACATCCAGCCAAATTAGATATGTCCCAGTCACACGGCCATAATACGTATACTAGAATAGATGGGTTCCTCACTCATACCCAAGCTTCAATCTGCCTTATCTGCTAGGCTGACCATGTGTTATGACTACTATATGACCCAACACGCAAAACTATGATAACACAAACCACTTATACCGTGAATTAGAGAGGCAGGACTTAACATAAAAGAGAAAGGTCAAAATAACGAGCTGATGTCAGGCATACAGAATGAGACAATGCGAATATACTAGCCAAAGGTCAGGATACCAGGAGTAGGGAAAGTCAAAGCATAAGCCAAAGTCAAAAACGAGAAAAAAACTGAAAATATTACCAAGAACGCGTCTGATAACCAACAAGTGGAAACCATGACAGGGCACTGAGAAAAGGCATTACAGGGTTTAAATATGCCTCTGATTGCTGTGATTTGTCAGTACATGGCCTTTGACCCCAAAACGTGTGTACGTCGACATTGTGACGTTATATGCACACTGGCGCCATCTTTAATGTGGGCAGTGTGCCCTTTATCAGTAAGAACGGGACTACAGTGGCCGGCGTCCCTTAGAACGCCGCACCAGCTGGGACCTGTCCTCTGGGAGGATCGGACGGCATTCCACCGCAATCCAGGTGAGTTAAATGTTCCTTTTTAGCGCGACCCCCCCTGCTCATGTGCAGGCGCGCCGATCAGGGACTTACTTTTGTCTAAAGTTTGGGCGCGACTGCACTGTTCAGACGCGGCCACGTCGATGCGAACCTGCTGCGCCATGACACCATAACCCATTACTGTAACCATTAGGGAGAGTTGTCCTGGCAGGGGCACTGGGTTTTAAAAATGAAATGATGCCATTCTATGTGACCCACACATAATTTCTCAAATCAAAGAAGACCTAATCTCCTATTTTAACATAAACAATACACCTGATTCAAACATAGAGGCAGTTTGGTTTGCTTTTCATCAAACATTCTAGCTATGTTAACAAACAAAGATTGCATAATACACTCCGTTGATCCAAGACTTGACAGATTTAACACAATTCCTCTCCCTCTCTACAAAAACAACAGCTTGACTTACAGTTGAAACTGCGACACCTCGTGTTGGCTTAAACAACCTACATTCTGACGCTTTAAACAAAATGTCCAAAATTGCCTTTCTTCATTAAGAGGGAAGCAAACACCCAAAGATGGTTCTACTGGTTGGAATCCTTGGCCTCGGAGAACCCCGCTCTTACAACGCAGATGGGCTGGAGACAGGCTAGAGGAGAAGACCTGTATCAGAGGGACAGGGGTCTAATCGGGGGCGACAGAGTGTGTATGGCAAACCAGGATCAAAGGGCGGGGTGCACTCTCCCTTCTCCTGCCCCCTCCCTTGCCCATTTTAGCATTTTCTTCCCCCATTACCAGTCCGCTTACCCCCCTCTCCTTCCTCTCACCTTTTTTTTTTCCCTCTCTCAATCCTTCTCTATTACTGTTTCTCAAATCTATGCTCACTCTTCTATTTTTTTCCAGTGCACTCTCCTTTTCATGGTCACTTCACACGACACATGGATGCACCACAATGGCAGCTCGTCCATTTGCATATGATACGATAGAGTTACAAAGAGCCCCCCCCCCCCTACATCAGCTGTTCGGATCAGATGGTACATAGCAGCTGAAAATGGCTGGGGTATTCACGTGGTATTCCCTTAACGAGTGGGGAAGTTCATGTGGGTCAGAGTAGTCCAGGTACTAATACAGGCATATACCATATTATTTACCATAGTATGAATGGCATGTAGTCTATGTATACACAAGGGTACGCTACGAACACCACACTGCAAATGTTACCAGCTGGCTGTTGACCTGGTTACTATTTTATGTATCCACAGAGGGTCAGTTACATGTTTAATGTACCCGTTTAACTTCAATTTAATGCATTTCCAAATCTGCTCTCCGCGCAGGAAATATTTGTTTTAATGAGTCACAAAAACTGATTTAAAACACAATTGCCCTCCTTCAAGTGTGTACACAACTCATGAATAAAATCCACTAATACTATATCTATGAGAAAATGTCTGCTGATACATTAACGCGTTCCTTACACGTTTTAAAAAATTGACGGCCTTGGCTGGACTACAAGGACACTGATATAAATAAGTCATGACAATGTCCAACTCTCTCAACCACCATCTGTAGAGATATAAAATCTCAAAGATTGTTGTGATACAACAATGTCTGGGGGGAGGGGTGAAGGTGGCACATCTAGCTTGAATGACCATAACTGGCACCCCAGCCTCACTATTTTGGGGCTTGAAGATCAACTGTCAGTCACACACTGTGACTGTTATGAGGTACTGAGACTTCTTGCTGGGAACATTTCTTTCTCACCAGTTCCAACCGCTGCCGCACACACCCAGCTCACCTTGTCATTTTTATAATGGACGTTTTCACCAACTACTATAGTTTTGTCATACAAAGCACAACTCAAGTTACCATCCCTTTTTGTTTCTCTTTTGCTGTCATTTCTTCCCTTTCCCCTTCTTAGTACATATCTGACCCCTCCCCGCCCCCCATCTCTCCCACCCCCCTCTCTAGGGACATGCCTGACATGAAAATGGGGCTATTCTGTTCAAGTGAGGGATGTACCATATACAATCTTTGGAGGAGTAAAAAAAAAAAAATCAATAATGCAAAGTAAAGTATGGCCCTGTCTCTATGTATAATTTCAGTGTAACCAGTGAATCTGTCTCAATATATGACTCCAGTGTAGCTAAGAATGTACCTCACCTGCTCAATTTGTACACTGTGGGATGTAATTTGTCTGGTTTACTCCAATCTGTATTTCGCCTTTTTCTTTTCTGTAACCCATTTTATTTTATTCCAAAATGTTGTTAAACGTCTATTGAAGTCTATAGTTCGTAATTTTTATTGCTTCTTCTGTTTTTCTTATCACAAACTAAAGAGTGCTGACAATTAATATATTCCCTATCATCAGGATCATCGAACAGAAAGTAGCCTTAAAGGATCTTAGGTGATGCCTGTGGCATAAGAACTTTAGAAGGAAAATGTCTCTGTGCAGATTGTTTATCAACAGCAGCAGGAACCTCCAACCCTGCATCCGACATTATGCAGTTCATCAAACATACAGTATTCCACGGGGTAGAGTTTATTCACTACTCAATGTTTATGCTCCTAGTAAACATTGACATTTTTAAACAATCTTATAACAATACTTTCAGAAACTAGTTCAGGGAATTCTACTCATAAAAAGGTGATTTTAACTCTGTGATTGATCCGGCTATGGATAAAAAAAAGTCTCTTGCCAAGGAAAAACATAATTCTATGAGAAGATTTGACACACTGTTCCAGCATATTATATCTAAATTTGAACTATATGACATTTGGAAATGAATGCACCAGACTTCACTTTTTTCTTTAACCCCCTTAAGGACACATGACATGTGTGGCATGTCATGATTCCCTTTTATTCCAGAAGTTTGGTCCTGAAGGGGTTAAATCACATATGTCATATTCGAGGCTGGGTTACTTTTTTGTTAAATCAGATTTAATTCAGTACTGTCGGCTAATATAGAAGAAGTAGCATTGTCAGACCACTCATCTGTTATTGTAGATATTGGGACAGGCTTAAATAATAGATCTTGCTCATCTTGGAGTCTGGACAAAACTTTGTTAAATAATGAGCATAGTTGTGAGTACGTATCAACAATGATGAAGTACTATTTCGAAGAAAATACTGATTGGTGTGCCTTTAAAAGTGTTATTCGGGGATACATTATTAAAATAGATGCAGAAAACAAGAACAAACAGGACCTACCCCTTAACTTGTTATATCTTGAATTGTACAATCTAAACAAATTAAATTCATCTTCACCTACAACCGAACTGGTGTAAAAAATAACAGAAATAGAAGAAAAGATTAATACTATCCTACTTTCTAATGCGAACTACGCATTACAAAAATTTAACCAGAAATAATATTATAAGGGCGATAGGGCAGAAAAAATGTTGACATATAGATTAAAGAATCGTAAGGCTAAGAAAATAATTATTTTTTAAAGTAGACGGATGTATCTTCATTGAGCTGAAACTGTAGAAGATCCTTTTAATATTTATTATGCTCGGCTGTACAATCGCTCGTTCTGCCAGAAATGGGGACATTATAAAAGGGAATGCCCACAGCTGCGGGATCGTTCCACCTGGATCCGTCCAGGCCCACCACCACCACCAAGAGCAGCCGCAGCCCACCACTACCAGGATCTAGTGGCCACACCATATGGTTCAGCAGTTCCCATTACTACCGTGGAACAGTGGGAGGTACTGCACGAGGCGGATCCATTCCAGGCCAATGCTGATAACCGACAGCATCACAGGGTAAAGCAGTCCAAGGACTACGTGACTCGGGAGCTACTATCACCCTGGTAAAGAGTCACCTAGCGAAACTAAGTAAAACTGTGGCCGTCAGGGTAGCCGGGGGAGCAGTGTACCGGCTACCTACAGCAAGGGTACATTTACATTGGGGAGCGGGGTCAGGACACGTGGAGGTGGGGTTGATGCCGCAGTTACCGGCAGAGGTTTTATTGGGGAACAATCTGGGGAAACTTACGTCTGCATTTGAGCCCCAAACCACTAAGGAAGCACACCCAGTGGTCACCAGGCAACAGGCCTGCACCCAGGACTACAACACACTGCCGGAGGTCCAGGTAAGAGATCCTTCCCCTCCCCTAGACTGTGTCCCTTGGGCCCCTCCTGACGAATTTGCGGCAGAGGTGATCACTGACCCTACCCTACAGGTATATCGTGATAAAGTCACCTCTGACCACCCTGGGGCGGAGGGGGAAATATTTGTATGTTATAGGCAGTTACTGTACAGGGTATCTGATAAACAGGTAGCTGGGTCAGAGCAATGATTATAAGGCAGCTTGTAGTACCTCAGAGGTACCGAACCGAATTACTCCAGATAGCTCACGATATTCCGCTATCCGGACATTTGGGGGTCAGCCGTACCAGGTATCGGCTGACCCAAAGTTTCTTTTGGCCAGGAATTAGCCAGGAGGTGCGCAAATATTGCAACACCTGCGATACGTGCCAGAGGGTAGGAAAGAGGGGGGTTAGGCGTAAGGCCAAGTTACACCCACTACCCATAATTGAAGAACCTTTCTATAGAATAGCAGTGGATATCATAGGCCCCCTCTGGAAACCTAGCCCATCTGGCAAAAAGTACATTTTGACAGTAGTGGATTATGCCACTCGCTACCCAGAGGTGGTGGCCTTGACCAACATTCACGCAGAGACCGTGGCTGAGGCTCTGATGCAGATTTTCTCCCGGATGGGATTACCCAGGGAGATCATCTCGGATCAGGGTACTCAGTTCACGGCGGAAGTCACCCAACATCTCTGGAAGTTTTGCAAGGTCAGGCCCATAATTAGCGCTCCCTACCATCCCAAGACTAATGGGCTCTGCAAACGGTTCAATGGCACCTTAAAACAAATGCTCCAAACCTTTGCTGAGACCCACCGAGACTGGGAACGATTTCTGCCTCACCTCCTATTTGCTTACCGGGAGGTGCCGCAGGAATCCACAGGATTTTCCCCATTTGAACTGTTGTTCGGAAGGAGGGTAAGGGGACCCCTAGACTTAATTAGGGAACATTGGGAGGGAGACCATATGTGTTGGCCCTCCGAGACCGCCTAGAAGCGCTGACTAAGACGGTAAAGGAGAACCTACAGGCGGCTCAGACGCGCCAGCGCACATGGTACGATCGGGGCGCCAGGGACCGTAGCTTCCAAGTGGGGCAGAAAGTTTTAATTTTAAAACCTGTCCGACATGATAAGCTACAGGCCGCCTGGCAAGGCCCTTATAGAGTGGTGGAACAGAGATGTGACACCACTTATATAATTGGCCCCTGCGCAGGGACTGGAGGACGACGCATGATCCATGTGAACATGATGAAGCCCTACCAGGAACGCTCAGAGGAGGTGACGGTTATTTGTGCACCCACCTCTGAAGAATGGGACAGCCTGCCCCTCCCCGATCTGCTGGGAGACGGACAGCTGTCTGGAGATTTAGGAGAGGTTATATTGGGGGATCGGTTGAGTCCACAGCGTATCGAGGTACAACAACTACTGCGAGAGAAGCAGGAGACCTTTTCTAATGTACCTGGATACACCCCTCTGGCTACCCACCGAGTAGAAACCCCAGGACAACTCCCCATGTGCCAGACCCCATACCGCATCCCTGAAGCAGTGCACGAAAATATGCGCAAGGAGATGATACAGCTAGGAGTAATTGAACCCTTGGATAGTCCCTGGGCTTCTCCCGTAGTCCTCGTACTGAAGCGGGACGGTACGACCCGCTTTTGCGTGGACTACAGGAGATTGACCGAAAAGACGGTATCCGACGCATACCCTATGCCTAGGATAGATGAGCTGCTAGACTGGATGGCCAGAGGCCAATACCTTACCACTATTGATCTGTGTAAGGGGTATTGGCAGATTCCACTGGCTCTGGACGCCATCCCTAAGTCCGCCTTTGTCACCCCATTCGGCTTGTACCAATTCAAAGTCATGCCGTTTGGGATGAAAAACGCTCCGGCTACCTTCCAGCGGATGGTGGACCGACTCCTAGATGGGTTCCAAGACTACACCTGTGCATATCTCGACGATATTGCCATATTCAGCAATACCTGGCAAGAGCACTTGGCCCATATAGGAGCGGTTCTAGACAGAATCAGGGAAGCCGGTTTGACATTAAAACCAGCTAAATGTAGCATTGGGATGGCCGAGGTACAGTACCTGGGCCATCGAGTGGGCTGTGGCAAGCAGAAGTCAGAACCAGCCAAAATAGAGGCTGTAGCCCAATGGCCTACCCCTAAGACTAAGACCCAGGGGTTAGCATTTCTAGGGACAGCGGGATATTATAGGAAATTTGTCCCCAATTATAGTGCCCTGGCCAAACCCCTCACTGATCTGACCCGTAAGAAATGTGTCCCCCGCCAGGTAACCTGGACCCCGGAGTGTGAGCAGGCATTCCAACATCTAAAAAATGCACTGATAAATGCCCCTGTCTTGGCAGCTCCCAACCCAACAAAACGTTTTCTTGTACACACAGACGCTTCTATGTTTGGATTGGGGGCAGAACTGAGCCAAGTCGGGGCCGATGGCGGAGAACATCCCGTGGCTTACATCAGTCGCAAGTCGTTACCCAGGGAAGTAAGCTACGCCGCCATCGAGAAGGAATGCCTGGCTGTGGTGTGGGCCTTGAAGTAGTTACAACCGTACTTATATGGACAGGCTTTTTCCCTGCTCACGGATCACAACCTGTTAGTCTGGCTAAACCGGGTGGCTGGGGACAATGCCAGGCTGCTGCGCTGGAGTTTGGCGCTGCAGCCTTTTGACTTTAACATTCAGTACCGCCCGGGTAAACAAAACGGAAACGCTGACGGGTTGTCAAGACAAACTAATTTGGAGAAATGATCCGTGAACACCCCGGACATCCCCAAGACGATCCGTGTGGGATCAGACTGTGTATGCCGGCTTGTGGGCAAGGGGGAGTAGTGTAGCGGAATGCATTAAGCCTGTCCTGTACCATGCCTATGTAACTGTGTGTAGCGGAACCCTGTTGTTGGCTGCCCCCTTTCTGTATTGTTTATTGCCCTCACCTACCCTACCTTGCCTGTGGATTTACAATTGCCTTGTTCCTGAGCCTCACTTGGATTATAAGCGGAGATAACCGGGAGAATATTGTATCTCCGCTACATAGCTAAGACCCTGGAGAAATTTGGATTTAATGGTCCAATAAAATCAGCCACAATGGCCCTTTATGCTGATCCAATGCCCAAGACATGGGACCAGGGATCTCTTCTGACTGGTTTAAAATACAAAATGGCACTAGACAGGGCTGTCAATTGGCCCCTTTACAGTATCTTTTGACTCTGGAGGTAATTCCTAAATTAAGGGTGTTTCATTAGAAGACACTGATCAAGTTGAATCTATACACAGATGATACCATCCTCATGTTGACAATCCAGTAGCCTTTTTTGCTGCTTTGGTTCCAGAGATTGAAAGATACAGTAAAATGTACAACTACAAAGTAAACATGGGGAAATTCCAAATAATGCCCATTAATTTGAGTTTTACTGTAATGGAAACTCTCAAACAGGACTATCCTTTCATATGGACTTCTGATGTTTTTTTCTATTTGGGGATATATTTCTCTCAAAATCTAACTGAAATGTGCACAAAAAAAATCTGGAAATTCTATTCAAAGATACTAGTGTAAAACTTTTGAAAGAATGGAAAAATATTGGCATTTCTTTGGTTGGGAAGAATAAACATCAACAAATCATATATCCTTCCCAAATGGTCTTACATACAGTTTCAGTTGATGAACCATGGTATAAAGCATTAAGCTCCTAGGTTCAATTAAGAACACCTAAGAAATTTGTATTATAATTAGTTTACTTACAGAAAGAAGTATACGACTCTAGATAAATATCTATATGATTACCACAATCAAATGTAATATACCTGATTTGCATCCAAGGAATTACCTTAGAATTAGTACCCTAACAATTTCAGATCTTATAGTTGATAATAAAATAAGGCCCTTGGCACAATTGCAGCAGACCTACGATATACCTACAAAAGAGCCACATTCTAAACGATGATAATGACACCCTGAACAAAAAATTGTGACAGACCGTCTGGCACCCCGACCAGGTACCTCCATCAATCGCTGCTTCCCAATTCTTTGCAAGCACCATAAGCACTGCACTGAAACACCATAACCACTGCAAACCCCACAAACCGCCGCAGCTTGGTTGGGGTCTCGCTGTTCTCCACCCACCTTGGAGCCAAGACCAGGATCCAGCTTCCAGTCGGTAGACCTCTCCTGGTCCAGAGAGTGAAGCAGGCTGCTCTTATAAGAGCAAGTGTTGTGATCCAAGGAAGTATAGTGATTATAGCAATCCCCAGAGTGTGAATATAGTTCTCCAATCCCCCAAATATGAGCCTAGACTTCATGAAGGGTAAAACAAATCTCAGTTTAATGGTAGCCACAACTGGCCTTTTATGACAGGACCTGAGAGTAAACCACAGTAGAAATAAATACATAATCACATTGGCTCTCAGGTCCAGGACTCTCCCATACAAAATCAGATAATTGGGTGCGGGGCTGGACCGCCGAGCTGAGTGGCGGCCCTCACCGATGGCTCCGACATCGGGCCTCCCAAAAAAGGCTAATAAACCTCCCTGCGGCCTCTACAACACAAGAAACTACCGGCATTTACTATGGGATCTCTACTACGGCTGTTTGACCGAGTCCGGTTCCGCTCACTGCATGCTATCAGAGCTGCTGACACCTGGGGCCTACTCTGCGGCCTTGCCTCGTTGAAATGCAGAGCGGTGGTGGAAGATTGGCACCAATGGCTAGTCGCAAGATGGCAGCCGTACCGGGAGCTATATTGCCCGGTGCTGGGGGGTACTGGTGGTGCGGTCCCGCCTCTCCCCCCAGGCGGAGGGGTTACCCTGGCCCACGAGTCAGCACTGATACAAACATGCAAAGTTGCAGAGGACGAGGACTTTGGTGAGGTTGTAACCCACTGTCTTAATATTTCATCTAACTGCACGCTTGACTGATCTGAAATGGAGACAAGAGGAGGACTACTCACCAATCCTGAGAGGCTGGCTTGGACAGCTCGAGTGGCCTTGGGTGCTGCTGGCCTCCGGATGAATTCTCCGGCTACCTGCCCACTGGAGGAGTGGGTGCCCTCACATTCCGGGTCTGTGGGGGTCCAGGGTGAGACTTGTCCCTGGTGCTGTGAGTCCTATGGACTAGGCGGATGCGGGCCACAAAATTTACATCCCCTGATAGCCCTGATCTGGGTGATCAACTTATTCAAAAATAACCCAGATCAGTTCAGGGGTTCAGGTATTTCATGGAAGTCTTATTTTTGCACATGGTCCTATGCCCAAAACAGTTCCAAGGAATTAGGGCTAACGGTCTGTCGCTCGGTCTGGAGTACAAAAGTACATAACTCACATGAACAGAGCCTTTTCAAGTGCATTGGGCAAGGTATATTGCAGGGCCAATAGTAGTGAGGCAAGAGGCTGGCCAGCAGGCCCCTCCAAAAACCTGTGACGAGGTTCAGTTCATCACATTTTTCCCCCCAGGTAAGATCTTCTGTCGGTTGGTACCTGAGTTAGTCGAAAAGCCCACCCATAAACAAGAACTGGACCTAGTGACTTCTGTTGTCCGGCTCTGTCCTGTATGTCCCAGGTTGCTGAGTGGGTGTCCGTCATCCCGATCTCTCTTGTGCTCCCCGGCAGGGAGTTGCGGGTACTTGGTGGGCAGAGGCCAGCGGCGCTCTGCCCCATAGCCAGTGTTACAGCTGGGTAGTACAGTGGGTCATCCGGCCCCAAACCACATTGGCCAGTAGGGCAGAGGCCAGCTGTGCTCTGCCCTGATGCCAGCTCCACTACTGGGATGGCCTGCGGGTATTCAGGCCCTGGACAAAGGAAGAGGGGCAAGCAGAGGCCAACTGCTCTCTGCCCAGGTGCCTGCTCTTCCGCTGGGAAGATATCAGAGGAGCGGCCGCTGTCATCCTCATCTTGGCCGGGATTCCACAGTTGGGGATCTGGGCGAGCTGCCCAGCATCCCTGAAGGGCTTGTGCATAAACCTCGGTCCCATCTGCACCATCCATGCCAGGGGGCTTGTCTCTGGATGACAGCCCCAGCTGCTGGTGGATGGGACCGACCATCTCCACTCCCTGCATCTTTCCCTGTGGTTGGGGACGGGGACCGACTGTCCCCTCCCAAGGTGTCTCTAGCTGCCGCTGGGGAGAGAGGGCAATATGCTCCTCTCCCTGTAATGCACACTGCCACTGGGGAGAGAGACCGGTTGTCTCCTCTCCCTGTAAGGTAAGCTCCCGCTGGGGAGTCAAACCGACTGTCTCAACTCCCGATAACACTGCCTGGTGCTGGGTTGTGGGACCAACCGTCTCCACCCCAGTGCTGCTTGCTTCTGCTGGAATGAGGGACCGACAATCTCATCTCCCTGTAACACTGCCTGGTGCTGGGTAGTGGGACCAACCGTCTCCACTCCCAGAGCTGCTTGCTGCTGCTGGGATGAGGACCGATAATCTACTCTCCCTGTGACACTGCCTGTCACTGGGGAGAGAGACTTGTCGTCTCCACTCCCAATAACTCTGTATGCCGCTGGGGAGAGAGACTGACCGTCTCTTCTCCCAATAACCCACTATGTCGCTAGGGAGGAGGACCGATTGTCTTGTCTCCCCGGAACAAGCACTGCCGCTGGCTCGTGAGCAGTGGTGTATCCTGGTTTTGTGCTGCCCTAGGCAGTGGTGTATCCTGGTTTTGTGCTGCCCGCTGTACACTCACCTGGTTCTCCCTCGCCGTGTCTCTATGCGGTTAGCTCCTCCATGCCGCACGCCTCGGCTGCTCCATTCACCTGGTTCTCCCTCGCCGCATCTCCATGCGGTTGGCTCCACCATGCCGCACGCCTCCCTGTGTCAGGGACGGCGTGCAAGATCTCCAGAGGGGCTTCCTGGGCACTCATAGCCCGTTATGCAACACACCGAGGCCAGAGCTCCTCTTCAAAATATGCCACTCACACGCTGAAGGTTCTTTAGGCGCGTGCGCACACACCAACTTTTAAAGAGGAAGGAGCCTCATTTCAATTAAAGTGCCACACCTGAGAACACTGAGGAGGGAGATGTCTCTCCTCTACCTATAAAAGAACACCTTGTAGCCCTCCTCAGTGCTCAGATATACTGTGTTCACAGTACTATTACCTATTATCCTGATATCTGCGTTCCTGATATTGACCCTTTGTCTGATTTACTGACTTTGAACCTACGCCGCCTGAACTGACCCTTTGCTTTGTCTGAAAATACAAAACTCTTCCACTATAAGATTCAGTGATAATACAATTTCACCAGTGTAACATAACACCAAGTGTTGTAAATAAATAAAAAACTTTCCTCTAAATCATGGATTTTAACCCGAAGATATCCTCAAATCTTCCTTATAGACATGTAACCATGTTGTCCTTTGCTATGTCTGCCTCTTTCCTGCCTCATCCTCATCTGTACTGCGATATATTTAAAACTAAACCCTTACAAAAATAAATGGATAGTTATAACATCACTATATAACATCACAGCTGGAAAATAAATATAGCTAAGAGTCATTTAGTTCATACCCCATCCATGCTGTAGTCCAATTTCCTGAAATTTACAGCAGTACTCAAATCCCTGAATCATTTTTAACATCAGCTTCACCACAAATGAGTAATGATCAGATCAGACAACGCCACAATTGTCAACCATCAAGGAGGAACCCAAAATTGCAGGATGATGAAATAGATGAGACTACTGATGTCTCGGGCGCAACTACACTTAGCAGGTCTGACAGCCATACATCTTCCAGGAGTATAGAATTCTGTGGAAGATTTCCTTGGCAGGGTAAAGATAGAATGGAGTTTATCAGACAAGATATTCCAAATGATAGTGAAGAAATTGGGTCTTTTTTAAGTACAGTATCTCACAAAAGTGAGTACATCCCTCACATTTTTGTAAATATTTTATTATATCTTTTCATGTAACAACACCGAAGAAATGACACTCTGCTACAATGTGAAGTAGTAAGTGTACAGCCTATATAACAGAGTAAATTTGCTGTCCCCTCAAAATAACTCAACACACAGCTATTAATGTCCAAACTGTTGGCCACAAAAGTGAGTACACCCCTAAGTGGAAATGTCCAAATTGGGCCCAAGGTGTCAATATTTTGTGTGGCAACCATTAGTTTCCAGCAGTGCCTTAACCCTCATGGGCATGGAGTTCACCAGAGCTTCACAGGTTGCCACTGGAGTCCTCTTCCACTCCTCCATGACGACATCCCGGAGCTGGTGGATGTTAGAGACCTTTCGCTCCCCCACCTTCTGTTTGAGGATGCCCCACAGGTGCTCAATAGGGTTTAGGTCTGGACACATGCTTGGCCAGTCCATCACCTTTACCTTCAGCTTCTTTAGCAAGGCAGTGGTCGTCTTGAAGGTGTGTTTGGGGTCGTTATCATGTTGGAATACTGCCCTGCGGCCCAGTCTCAGAAGGGAGGGGATCATGCTCTGCTTCAGTATGCCACAGTCCACGTTTCCCTTGATGAACTGTAGCTCCCCAGTGCTGGCAGCACTCATGCAGGCCTAGACCATGACACTCCCACCACCGTGCTTGACTGTAGGCAAGACACACTTTGTACTCCTCACCTGGTTGCCGCCACACACGCTTAACACCATCTGGGCCAAATAAGTTTATCTTGGTCTCATCGGACCACAGGACATGGTTCCAGTAATCCATGTCCTTAGTCTGCTTGTCTTCAGCAAACTGTTTGTGGGCTTTCCTGTGAATCATCTTTAGAAGAGGCTTCCTTCTGGGACGAAAGCCATGCAGACCAATCTTATGCAGTGTGCGGCATATGGTCTGAGCACTGACAGGCTGACCCCCCACCCCTTCAACCTCTGCAGCAATGCTGGCAGCACTCATACGTCTATTTCCCAAAGACAACCTCTGGATATGACGTGGAGCACGTGCACTCAACTTCTTCGGTCGACCATGGCGAGGCCTGTTCTGAGTGGAACCTGTCCTGTGAAACTGCTGTATTGTCTTGCCCACCATGCTGCAGCTCAGTTTCAGGGTCTTGCCAATCTTCTTATAGCCTAGGCCATCTTTATGTAGAGAAACAATTCTTTTTTTCAGATCCTCAGAGAGTTCTTTGCCATGAGGTGTCATGTTGAACTTCCAGTGACCAGTATGAGAGCGATAACACCAAATTTAACACACCTGCTCCCCATACACACCTGAGACTTTGTAACACTAACGAGTCACATGACACCAGGGAGGGAAAATGGCTAATTGGGCCCAATATGGACTTTTCACTTAGGGGTGTACTCACTTTTGTTGCCAATGGTTTAGAGATTACTTGCTGTGTGTTGAGTTATTTTGAGGGGCCAGCAGATTTACACTGTTATATAGGCTTTACGCTTACTACTTTACATTGTAGCAGAGTGTCATTTCTTCAGTGTTGTCACATGAAAAGATATAATAAAATATTTACAAAAATTTGAGGGGTGTACTCACTTTTGTGAGATACTGTAGATCTGACAGCAACCTACAACAGGAAATTACACAGGTTATTTCCCAAAAGCCTCAATCCCCAAGCTATAGGAAAAGATGTACTATCATGCAGGTGATAATTCACCCTGGGGTATGGATTCCCTCCAACTCATCTAATCTTCTCACTTATGAGGAGATTAAGACAGGAGACAGTATACATCATCCATATATTTTAGTTTTGGCAACACAGACCACGGTTTCCCCTTCTGCTGAATTTCTGCAAGGAAGCCGAATGGCAGCTTTCAAATGTTCCATACCTACCCAACAAGATCCGGTTCTTCACCCAGATCCAGCTTCCCTCAATCAGATGGCATGGAGATTGAAAGGAAAAGGCTGAAAGACAAAAGGTTTTTCCCGATACTGTTAAAAATCAGGAAACATTCCCCCTTAGCCACATATTATAAAGTATGTAAAGTTTTTTTCTTCATGGACAAATTCCAGACATATAGAGATACATAAGCCCTTGACCAACAATATTCTGGAGTTTCTTCAATCTGGCCTCAATATTGGACTGAGTTATAACACTTTAAAAGTCCATGGCACTTTGACATGGATGTAGCCACATTTCTCACCGCAGCACATTGCCCCTCCATGGGATTTACCTCTGGTATTACAAACATTAAAAAGTCCCATCCTTTTGAACCTTTGGACTCTATTTCCCATCACTTGCTGACCATCAATACTGTGTTACAAGTGGACCTAGCTTCTGGTACACGGGTATCTTCCAAGGGACCCTTCACTGTCTTCTACAAAGATAGAGTGATCCTAAGAACAATTCCTGAAAAAGCCCAAAAGTGACTTTTTCACATAGTAGGAAATAAGGAAATACTGCTCCCAGCACTGCAGTTGGAGGCTCAGACTAGTGGGGAAGAATTGGAACTTTCCTCTATTTACTTGGTTAGATATTTAAAAATGTATTGTTATGGGCATACAAGTTTTAGACTGAAATGTATTTCTTAAACTGTGTACTTTGTCTTTAAGAGATATTGCAAACTGGCAAGGTGTCAGAAATGGAACATATTAGTTTATATACATGTTTCTTTAAGCAATAACCTCTAACCTACTTTTCAGTGCATAATATGTTTACGCCATTCTGTCTTAGATTAATACAAACCAAGTAATGCAATAACATCTTCAAGGCTATGCTATGTCATCAGACTTTAGAAAGCCATCTTGTCCCAAGTCAGGGAATTTCCCATGACGTGTGCTCCCTTATATTTTAGTATAATCAATGATGTTCAGACTTTAAGACGCCATCTTGTCCTAAGTCGAGGAATTTCCCATGACGTGTGCACTTCCTGTTTTTTTTATGGCATTGTATTTTTACCAAGTTAAGGGAGGTCCTAAAATGAATAAAAGTAAAAGAAGTAACTTTTATATATGAACTACGGTAACCCTAAAATGAAGACTCCTAAGGTATACATATGTGTACTTTTTAAATGTTAACACAGAGAGGAGAGATTTGGAGACAGACTCTCCATCTTATAATGACAGAGGCTGACATGATGACATGTTCAGGAGGGTATGTTATTCTATTAATGATATTTGCTAACATGGTTTAATCTTATAAACTCTGCTTTAAATTATTGTAATTAATTTTATATGTCTATATTTATATTTTTTATATAATAAATATCTAAAAAGACAAAATGTTATTGCTTCCACGACAATCCTTATTTTATATTGTATTCTCAATTATTTAGATATTTTAAATAGATGATCTCTTATTGACTATATAAAATTATGGCTAAAATACCTGTATGGTTAGCCCTGCTAAGTTCTATGCTTTAAGACGTTATAGTGGTAAATAGGGGAACCAGCTGCGGTTACAGTATATAAACAGATCTTCATCATGGTGTACTTTTCAAAGCCTTTTTGTCGTATCTAATGATGTCAAGAGAGGTTTTCAAGCATCTAAAGCAACAATTAGTATATGGATTGGCAGCTTTTGTTCAGGGCACCTCAGGATTTCCAGCTCCTGAAGGTCTTAAGGCTCACTATACCAGGTCCCTTTCTTCCTCCTGGGCAGCAGTTGTTAAAGTTTGCCTAGAACTGATATGCAGAGCAGCCACTTGATCCTGGACAAATAACTTTGTTAGACATTATCAGTTGGATATGAAGGCTGGACAGTTTGATCAATTTGGTAAAACTTTTCTTTTTGGTTTTAACATATAAGTTGATTTATTGGTGTGAATGTAACATTTTTTGATTGTGCTATTACACTTGCATTGGATAATTTCGAGTTTGAGTTTTTTATTTTCCGTCCCTTGGTTATTGCTTGGGTATTACCCATTGTTGTGCTGCCATGGATATGGCCAGGAAAAAAATATATATGCATGCTTACTGTACTTTTCGTTTCTTGTTCATAGTCCATGGCAGCACAAGAAGACTTGGCAGCTGGTAACAAGACTAAGGGATGCAGGTGGGGCGAGGGGATTGACGGGTAGGAGTAGGTATTTCTACCCTTCTTTTAATTAGTTCCTGTCTAATTAGGGAAAGGGAGGAGTACTATAGTGCTTTGGGCTTCCATGGCCTATGACCAGGGAAATAAAGATTTTAATTCGTATTGTAAAACAACAAATCAACGTTTCAGATCACATAAGGAGCTTTCATCAGGATGGCAAAAACAATACTGAATAAAAACAAGGATCAATATATAGTATAAACAATAATCAAAAATGCACTTACCCTCAACATGTGTGTGGAGATTGTGGCTGAACTCGAGAGCACACGTGGCCATGGAGTTCGGGCTGCAACCAGGGCCGGCGCGTCCATAAGGCGGCACAGGCGGCCGCCTTAGGGCGCACCGGCTCCGGGGGCGCAAGATTTCAGTGACCGGCAGGAGGGAAAACTCTCCCTCCTGCCGGCCACCATCTCCGCCCCCAGTGCGGCAGTGCTGCGATCAGGCGCGGCGAGGGAGCTCTAACCTGTCTGCTCTGCTCCCTCGCGCGCTGTCTAGTGATGCCGCGGGAGCCGGAATATGACGTCATATTCCGGCTCCCACGGCATCAGCAGACAGCCCGCGAGGGAGCAGAGCAGACAGGTTAGAGCTCCCTCGCCGAGCCTGATCGCAGCACTGCCGCACGCTGCCCAGCAGCCCCACTGGACCCCAGGAAATGATCAACGCCAGCTCTCCAGGTAGGGAGGCTGGGTGGATATTATTTATTTATTAAAATAATTTGTGAATGTATGTGGTGTGTCTGTGTGTGAGAGTGTGTGTGTGTGTGTGAGAGTGTGTGAGTGTCTGTGTGAGAGTGTGTGAGTGTCTGTGTGAGAGTGTGTGTGTCTGTGTGTGAGTGTCTGTGTGTGTGTGTGAGTGTCTGTGTGTGTGAGAGTGTGAGTGTCTGTGTGTGTGTGAGTGTGAGTGTCTGTGTGTGTGTGAGTGTGTGTGTGTGAGTGTCTGTGTGTGTGTGAGTGTCTGTGTGTGTGTGAGTGTCTGTGTGTGTGAGTGTCTGTGTGTGTGAGTGTCTGTGTGTGTGTGTATGTGTCTGTGAGTGAGTATGTGTCTGTGAGTATGTGTCTGTGAGTGAGTATGTGTCTCTGTGTGAGTGAGTGTCTGTGTGTCTGTGAGTCTGTGTGTGTGAGTGTGTGTGCGAGTGTCTGTGAGTGTTGCATGTGAGTGTATGAGTGTGTCAGTGTATGGACCGGAAGAAAAGCTAAAGTGAGGTGCCTTGAACACTATAACAACATACGCAAAAAAGTTGTCACACATTCAGTTCCAGAACACTGTAATAAATGCCCCTTCTTCAGAAATAATATAAACTTTGTAGCAATTGAGCAAGTACATTTAGATGAGAGAGGAGGTGATCTTGTGCTGAAATTAAGAAAAAGAGAAGGCTTCTGGATACATAAGTTAAAGACCATGCAGCCTCGAGGTTTGAACGTGGACTTTGATTTGGTGTGTTTCTTGAAATAAAATATTATATTTTATTCTTTTTTATTCTCTTATATATTTTGTGACGGTTTTAGGGTTTCTTTTTATAAAGAAGTTTTTTTGGAGTATACCGTTTTAAGATCAATTTGCTGAGGTCTCCTTTAAGATTTTAACCAAGACTTTTGGGTGGTCTTTTAGAATACATTTGAATTATATTTGTATGAGTTCTGATATTCATTATGTGATATGAAGTTGTGTACTAATTAATTTATTTATTTCTTTGAGGTCACTTGGGTGTTTGTTTCAGACATTATTTATTTGGGACAGTGGAAGTACGATATGCTTTTCGTGCTAATAGCTATTCAATATGTGTAACACATATCTTTTCTATTTATGTGTGTTCTGTTTCTTTGGATCTACTACGTTGGGACATTACAAAATGTGATATGAGGACTCTACACGGTGCACTTAGCTTCATGTTTAATCTCCCGGTGATGAAAATAATATGCCGGTCTGTGCACATGCGCAGAAGGAAGGACGGCACATGAAAACGAGGCTTGGAACGCTTGTTACATGGATGAAATACAGCTGACTCCCCCGCTGGCGATAGGCGTTTTGGGGAAGGCGGGAGCCTAACCTTGTGATTTAAAACGACGCCGGAGGAAGGAAGGGTCACACTGCACGGGAGATTCCTGAAGTGATTACCCCTGAGGAAGTCCGGTTGAGACGGACGAAACGCGTAGGGTTGGGCTGTTGTAGTGAGAGTGTATTTATTTTACCTTTTTACTGTTTGTTTCTTTTTTTGGCTTTAATAAATAGACTTCAAGCTTAAAAGCGTATTCCTTATATTCTTCATCTTCTCATTGATACAATTGAAGGAGGATGGTTGAGGAATACATTTTGTGATATGCCTATATATCACTAAATTTCTGTAAGTGCAATTTATAACAGCGCAAGAAAAAAAGCTTTTTACCATCTGCACTTATTTGTGGTTTCTTTTTATTTTTCCTCCTACATGCCCATGCTCTCGTGTTGGGGACCTCATATCATCTTACACTATTGAGATACGCCTACTATCAAGCTATTTTTGTGAGTGTAACCTGTAATATTGGCGTATATATGCATATTGGCTATACTACTCTATGAGTTTTTATTCTCTTTTCTGTAGATTTTGTTTTTATATATTGTACAGTGAGGACTGGGAGGAGTCCTATTTTTCTACAGTTGAGAATCATTTAGGTATTTCATTATAAATACTGTCTGTGTGTCTTGTTCCACATAATTGTTACGGGTGAATACTTTGTATTGTTCAGTGTATGTGTGTCTGTCAGTGTGTGTTTGTGAGTGTCTGTCAAATCAGTGAGAGTATCTTTGTCATTGAGTCTGTGTGTGACTATCAGTGTGTCTGTCAATGAGTGTCAATCAGTGTGTGTGTCAGATCAGTGAGTCTCTGTGTTTGTCATTGAGTGTGTGTGACTGTCAGAAGAACACAAAGGGACAGGGAAGGGAGGGGACCAATAATGGACGGGGAGAGGGGCTGGTTAAGAGGCACATAGGTGAAGATGTTATTTTTGAATGGGGGGGGGGGGCGGAAAAATACATCTTCGCCTATGTACCCAAAAATCCTTGCACCGGGCCTGGCTGCAACTACCAAGACAGTCATAGGAGGCAGAATATCTGCGTTTCACAGTGTTGCCGAGGCAACAGCTGGTGCGCATAGTCGATGTCCATGTAGGAGACATGAAAGTGAAGTTTAAAAAATACCCCAGGGTCTGATACATAATATCAATTTTGCAATTGGAAAGAAAGTGCTATTAGAATTGGATACACCTAAGATCATATAGCGATCAAGGCAGCACAATCTCAGCTATTGTCTCTCACATCCAGTCTAAAATTAAACTGTAAGCATGTTGAAACACAAGTAATAATAGTAATACATTTGCTACACTAGTAGTGGCCCCAATGGAATATGGACCAAACCACTGCTGCAATAAAAATATAAAACAACATTCAGATATAATGTATATCTGTGTCATGGCAAAAATAGACAAAATAGGAATGATCATGTCCTATAAACTGCAAACAGAAGAATGTCAATAATGTGAAAAATCAGTGATTGTGACAGGTACTCTGTGGGAGTGAGTATCTTATTCCATGTAGAGTCACAAGAAAACAGAGAAGAGAAGAAATCTCATGCCAAGAATATATCCTTGCTGGCTGGTAAGGGAGGTAGATGATATATCCATTACAGTGTTATGGACACCTTTTAAGGCATACATGTAAACCACCCAGATCATAATGTAAGAGGAAAGGAGGGTATACAGCTCTGTAGTTAATTTAAAGAAATACTGACAATTATACATTTTCATTAAAGGGACACTGTAGTCACCAGAACAACTACAGCTTATTGGATTTGTTCTGGTGAGTAGCATCATGTCCTTCCGGATTTTTGCAGTAAACAGTCTTTTCAGAGAAAATGCAGTGTTTACAATACAGCCCAGTGATAACTTCCCTGGCCACTCCTTAGATGGCTGCTACAGCTGCTTTCTATCTCAGTCTTGCCTAGCATGCATCACAACATATCATTGTCTCCACCCTCTGCATGCAGAGACTGAACTTTCCTCATAGAGATTGATTGATCCAATTCATCTCTATGAGGAAATGCTGATTGGCCAGGCCTGTGTTTGACTTGTGTTGGCTCTGCCCCTGATCTGCCTCCTTCACAGTCTCAGCCAATCTTATGGGGAAGTATTTTGATTGGCTCAGAATAACACTTCTTATGATGTCAGCAGACAGCTTGCATGTCTGAGGCAGACAGGAGCAGAGCCAGTAGCTTAAGGCTGGAATACAAATATTATTTTACTACATTTAGGGAGGCATGAGAGGGCTAGGGGGCTAGATAGTGGTTTTAAGACTATAGGGTCATAAATATATGTTTGTGTTCCTGACCTTATAGTGCTCCTTTAAGGCCTCTAGGCCACACTGTGTCCATGGTCATTATCCAAAACACCTCCCTCTGTAATAAAATTAAAGAGACACTCAAGGCATCTATACAACTTTTTATTCATTTGAGGTATTGGCCTTATTAATATGTTGTATTTTTTTGCAAGCTCAAAACATTTTACACAAAAACATTTTTTTATGCAGAATGCTACACCAGATACGTTTTTCATTCAATGTGTCTGAAAAAATTATTTTTAGTTGTGTTGGCACCCATAGTGTCCCTTTAACTTTGTGTCATTATCAACAATATGAGATGCTATCATGATTTGTGGATATTCAGAACTTCGCATAATTTTATTTGCAAGACAATCTCTAATTATACCAAGAGAAAGAGTGCTGAATTTATTCATCTTTCCCTTTTCCTGAAAACCAGAGGTTAAAGCTCATGTCCGAAGCAATAAACTGTTATATTGGTGTAAACCTCCCACAAAAGAAACTTGCTAGCTTGGTGCTACATCCAGTGGTAAAATATTGGTCATATCTTCCACATTGTAGACTGCAGGAGTCAGCTAGAGTCCATGAAGTCAAATACTCAAGAAGTCACTTTGTTCTGTAATTAAAAATTCTTCTTTGTTCTCTCATCTATACTTATCACTGAATAGCATTCTCCTCTATTTTTCATTACCATGAATGGGAGAACGGTGCTTACCAATATGACAGGATTAAACATTTTTTTGCTTAAAGGACCACTATAGTGCCAAGAAAACATACTCGTTTTCCTGGCACTATAGTGCCCTGAGGGTGCACCCACCCTCAGGGACCCCCTCCTGCCGGGCTTGATGGAGAGGAAGGGGTTAAACTTACCTCTTATTCCAGCGCCAGGCGGGGAGCTCTCCTCCTGCTCTCCTCCTCCTCCGCGGCTGAATGTGCATGCGCATTCAGCCGGTCTCATAGGAAAGCATTTACAATGCTTTCCTATGGACGCTTGCGTCTTCGCACTGTGATTTTCACAGTGAGAAGCACGCAAGCCCTCTAGCGGCTGTCAATGAGACAGCCACTAGAGTCTGGCTTAACCCTAATATAAACATTGCAGTTTCTCTGAAACTGCTATGTATAAACATAGCAGTTTCTCTGAAACTGCTATGTTTATATAAAAAAGGGTTAATTTTATAATAATCTTTTTATTAAGTTTTATAATAAAACATTAACATAAATAACATAGAAAATACAATACAACACCGAGGGAGGTATTACAGAAAAGACAACCTCCCTCGGGTAACATTACAAGGCATAAGGTATATCCAATGATATCATAAATATCTAATGGGTAACTCTTACAATAGATAGGAAATTTCAATTATAATATTGAAATGTCGAGTCTTCCCTACTTTAGGAAACCTAATACCCACGTTGATAACAGATATACATACAAATATAACTGGTCAGAAATATAACAATAGATTATCAGGTCTGAATTTCCATATCAAAGCAAGAAAAAGGTATATAGGTAACCGACAATACTAATGTCAATGTATGGTCAATGCATGGTCGGTATATGGTCAGGGAGTCCAAAGAGAACTATCATTTATTAGATTTCACAGAGGGACTATGTATAGTCCCATACATTTGATCGGGTTTCACGTGAGCCCTTTGGTCCTATCAATAAGATTAGAGTAAAACGACAGAGTATCAGCGTTAGGGTAGTCATTGATAAGTATAATCCCTTTTTCCATCTCCAGTTGGTATATTAATTGGGTTATAACTTGATCTCTGTTGGGGATCAGGATGCTTTTCCATGATCTTGCGATAAGAATTTTAGTTGCTAGTAAACAATGTATAGTTACAATTTCGTGAGAATCCTTAATTTCTTCATCCATAATATGAAGAAGAGCAATTTCTGGTTTATGCTCCAATCTAGGACCACCAATCCTGTATATTAAGTTAAATGAGGTATTCCACAAAGACCTAATTCTAGGACATGCCCACCAGATATGGAGCATAGAGCCATTTTGTTGGAAACACCGCCAGCAATTTGATGGATTGGATTCAGATATTTTCGCTAACCTGGTCGGAACCAAATACCATCTATACATAATTTTAGTAAAAGTCTCCAGAATATTCAGACAATGTATAGCTTTTTTGGTCATCAAGAAAGATTTGCACCATATATTGAGTGAGATAGTGATTGCCAGATCACTCTCCCATTTAGTTAAAGCATTAGGAATATCTGGGGTGCCCTTTAGTTTTATTAATTCGATTGCAAGAGAAAACACCTTTTTTACCCTTAAGCTGGAAACATTTTTCCTAAACAATTTTCCCACATGGCCATTTAAGACTAGTACATTTTATTTGAGGTAGCTCTTTATACGAAGATAGTTAAATATTTCTTTGGGGGGTAAATCCAACAGAACTTTAAGTACTTCAAAACTTTTTAATTGTTGATCATTATAAATATCTTTTATCTTATAATTAGAATCCTTATACCAGTTTACTAGATTCATCTCCTGCATATAGTGTTCCAGGGAACTTAAAGCCATATTCTCATAAAGTTTTTTGTCAATTTTTAGTGATTTCTTTATAATATTCCATTCTTTTAGTATTTGAAATAAGGATAGGGGATAATGAATATGGATCTCAGCATAGGCGTGCGCACGGGGTGTGCCGGGTGTGCCTGGGCACACCCTAATCCCCGCGGCACGCCTATGTATTGAGACCGGCAGGGGAGATCTCAGGATCCCCCCTGCCGGCTCATGCAGAGCCGGCGCTATCCGAGCGCCGGCTCTGCTCTCAGCCTCCCCTCCCCGGCTCACATGCAGGGAGGGAGGCAGGAGAGGACCGGCGGAGCTATTGCCAGCAGCTCCGCCGGGTTCCTCTCGCGAGATCTCAGCGTTGCCGCAGCAACGCTCAGATCTCGCGTGAGTGAACTCTAGCCCTGCGGGGATAGAGTTCACTCTCCTCTGGACCACCAGGGAAGGATGGCAGCAGCAGCAGGATCCCCCCTCCCAGGCATAAGGTAAGAAGGGAGGGGGGATAACTGATCTGCCTCCACCTCCACTGGACCACCAGGGACAAGGAACAAGAATCCCCCCTCCCCACATAAAGTAAGAAGGGAGGGGGGATATTAAATAATGTACCCCCACCTCCACCCCCCACAATCACCCACACACATACACAGCACACACACACATACACAGCACACGCACACACATACACAACACACACACAGCACACACACAACACATACACAGCACCCACAGACATACACAACACACACACAGCACACACACACACACACAGCACCCACACACATACACAGCACCCACACACAGCACCCACAGACATACACAGCACCCACAGACATACACAGCACCCACAGACATACACAGCACCCACACACATACACAGCACCCACACACATACACAGCACACACACACACACACAGCACCCACAGCTCCCACAGACATACACAGCACCCACAGACATACACAGCACATCCACAGACATACACAGCACACCCACAGACATACACAGCACACCCACACACATACACAGCACACCCACACACATACACAGCACCCACACACATACACAGCACCCACACACATACACAGCACCCACAGACACACAGCACCGACAGACACACAACACCCACACACATACAGCACCCACACACACATACAGCACCCACACACACATACAGCACCCACACACACAGCACCCTCACAAACACAAACAGGACCCTAACACACACACACAAAACACTACCAGTACCCTCACACACAAACAGCACCCTGACACACAGTACATTTACAGCACCCTCAAAAGTGCACACACACACACACACACAAACAGCACCCTGACACACAGTACATTCACAGCACCCTCACAAGCACGCACACACAAACACCCTCACCCACATAGTACACTACCAGCACACACACACATCCTGACGAAAGTCCTGACACAGGACTGAAATGTTGATTTTTCATGGCAGTTGCCGAATAAAGTTTAATTTATTTATTTTCAACATTGAAAGAAGTCCTTGGAGTGCTTTTCCTACATTTGATCTATATATATATATATATATATATATATATATATATATATATATATATATACACGCCGCATGTGCTTGTGCTTGAGGGTGCACACCCTAATGCAATAGGCTGCACACGCCTATGGATCTCAGCTATTTGATTATTCTGGTTAGCTTCTCTCCATAGGAGAAAATCCAAGTTATCTATTCCAGTTATGGCTACTTCGATCTTATACCAAGCTTGATTTTTAGAATCACTTAGTTGAAGATTGCTGGCATGTACCAGCATATTAGCCTGATAAATTTGGGAAATTAAGGGGTATCCCAATCCCCCCTGTTGGGCTTTCTTGGATAGGGTGTACGTATTAATTCTTGGTCTCTTTCCTCTCCAAATATAAGATGTAAAACTACTTTGTAGCATGGTTAGCCAATGTGTAGAGAGAGAGGGAGCATCCCAAAAAGATGAGCCCATTTTGGGATTATATAGGCTTTAATAGTGTTGATCCTTCCCCACCAGGAGATTTCATGAACTCTCCATTCCTTTAGTAGGGAGTTAGTTTCTTTTAACAATTTCAAAAAATTAATTTCCATAGTCCTTTTTACATCTGCCGAAATAATCACCCCTAAATATGGAAACTCTTTTTCCGTCCATTTAAAGTCAAAATCTTTCTTCAATAATATTAATTTATCTCTTTGTATATTAATAGACAAAGCTATTGTTTTATTCATGTTCAAGCCGTAATTCGAGACATTACTGTAGTTATCAAATTCTTGCATTAAATGTGGAAGAGAAACCTGGGGCTCTGTAATAGAAATTAAGATATCATCTGCATATAGACATATTTTCCATTCATCATTTTGTGTACCCATTCCTCTAATCCTATAGTTTTGTCTAATGTTATTCACCAATGGTTCTATTGATAGAACATATAATAGGGGGGAAAGGGGGCACCCCTGCCTTTTCCCATTATTAATACTGAACCAGTCTGAGCAGAAGTCATGGGTTACAATACGGGCCGAAGGGTTCGAATAAATAGCCCCCACTGCATCCATAAACCACCCCTCAAAACCAAAATGTGAGAGAGTTCTCCTCAAAAAACCCCACCCGACTCTGTCGAAGGCTTTTTCAGCATCCACCGACAGGGTCAGGAGGGGGGTTCCCTCAGCCCGCGCCCAGTCCAGCAGATTCAGAACCCTACGTGTATTATTAGATGAGTGCCTACCCAACATAAAACCTATCTGATCCTGATGGATGAGTGATGGCAATACTATCTTTAATCGTTCCGCTAAAATTGCGGCATAGAGTTTAATGTCAACATTAACCAAAGAAATAGGGCGATAGTTGCTCACTTCATAGGGGATTTTACCTTGTTTTAAAATCGGAGTGATATGTGCCCTTAATAGATCTAAAGAGGCAGACCTCTTATTCGCCATTTCGTTAAAGGTGTTCGTTAATAACGGGAGGAGTTGTTTTTTAAATACCTTATAAAACAGATTTGTATATCTTTCCGGACCGGGAGCTTTTCTATTAACAAGTTTATCAATTGCTGATTCAACTTCATTCTGAGAAATAATTCCATTAAGTCTTTCCTTTTGTTCACACATTATTTTTGACAAATTAGATTTTTCTAAATATTTCTCGATCATACCTATGTCAGGAGACTTATTCAGATTGTATAAATTCTCATAAAAGGACCTGAATTTACTAGCGATTTCATCCGGTTTGTAGATAAAGTTTTTACCATCTCCTAATTTAGAGATCTTTTGGTCAGACCTTTTTTTCTTTAGTTTATTTGTTAACATCAAATCTACACGATTATTCTTATAATAATAATATTTAATGTTAAGTTTTTTAAGATTACACTCTATCCTATTTTTAATCTGTGCATTTATCTTTTCTTGGCAGATTTTAATAGCTGTTGCTCTCGTCTCAGAAAAAAATTGCTTATTGGCTTTAGCAAGATTGTAAAATTCTATATACAGATCGGACAGAATCCTATCAACATTCTTTTTTTGATAACTTGCTAGTTTTATCCAGTGTCCCCTAATAACTACTTTACAGGAACACCATAAGCATTCCTTAGATAAATCCTCAGAATTGTTCTCCTTAATAAAATAATCGATTAGCTTCTCTATATGTTTACATTGGTTTTGTCCTTTAATAGGTAATCTGCCAATCTCCAGATCATGGGGGATCTTCTAGTTCCCAACAGATCTGCAATTACCATATCATGATCTGACCAAGTATTTTCGACAATCGAAATTGTAGATATCATCTGTACTAAATTTAAGTTACCCATGATCATATCTATCCTAGCTGCTGAGTTATGAGGGATTGATCTATGGGTCACATTCTTTTCATTAGGATGGAATAATCTCCAGCAGTCAAACAAATCCACTTTCTTTATCACTCTGTTTAATGATGCTGCCTGTCTTTTCAGAGATTTGTCTATTTTTCTATTTTTAGCCAGTTGTTTGTCCATTAAGGTATCAAGAATACAGTTAAAGTCACCCGCAATCATAACTGTGCCTTTTTTTACTTGCTCTACCATCTCCAAAATTTTGACCAAAATTTTAATTGTATCTTTATTGGGTAGGTACACATTAACCAAAGTATACTCCATCCCATTCATTTGGCCAACCAAAATAATAAATCTCCCATCTGGGTCTAAATAGTTAAAACAACAATCAAAGGTAACTTCACTAGAGAAAAGTATTGAGACACCACATTTTTTTTCCCCTAAAACAGAGGCAGAGTAAATCAAAGGATACTTTTTATAAGATCAAAATATCTTAGAGTTCGCCATCCAATGGGTTTCTTGAATAAACCCTACTTGTATATGTTGTTTAACAAGGGTATTATATAGATAGCCTCGCTTGACAGGGGTATTAAGACCTTGGGCATTAATTATTAAAACTCTAACCATATCTCCACCTATTTTTCTTCTTCAGGCTTCCTGACCATAAGTACAGTAAATCCGACCAGTTACACATATTACAAACCTGACAAAACATAAAAACATTCATATTTACATAAACATCTGGAGGACAAGAAAGTACTCCACGTACTGGGAATCACATAGAGTCCCACAGGTAGGGGTGTAAAGATTCGGAGGTTCTCATTGATAGAAAGAGAGAAATGAGGGAGAGAGGAAAAAAAAAAACCCTTATCATAGTAATAGAGGCATACCTCTATATCATTAACTTTGCAAAATTTTATAACACTCCCCATCAATTACTGTTATATCTGTTAGTTTTCCCAATATCCTATTTGGCGCTTTGTGGATAGATTTCTCAAAACATCCGTTATATAAATGCAGGATTACTTAGATCATATTTACTAAAAATACTAAGTAAGCAATTAATTATCATATCAAAGTGAATACTAATATAAAGTGATTTAACCAGAAATCCTAAGTCCTAAGTCCTAGGTAACATCCCAAATCAGTACCTCAATTTATATATAAAGTAATATGTGAGAATAAAATTTATATAGTCGAGAAATCATAACAATAAATGTAGACCCATAAGTCATTAACTTTTAGAGAGCATTATATCACTCCCATTCAGTCAATGTTTTACTTATTAGTTTTCCCATTATCCTATTAAGAGCGTTGTGTATACACTAGCATTATATCCTCTATGTGAGTGCAGTGGCGGATCCAGGGGGGGGGCAACGGGGCAATTGCCCCCCCCGAGATTCTCCCCTGCCGGCTAATGCAGGGCTGACATTGCCCAAGTGCCAGCCCTGCAATGTGCCTGCAGACCGGGGAGGGAGATCAGTGATCAGTGATCTCCCTCCCCGGTCCGCAGGCACATTACTGACAGCCGACCGGCAGGGGAGGGAGAGAGGACCCGGGAGCTGTTACCAGCAGCTCCTCCGGGTCCTCCTCTCGCGAGATTTGGAGCGTTGCCGTGGTTACCACTCCAAATCTCGCGAGAGTGAACTCTAGCCCTGGAGCGCGGGCTAGAGTTCACTCCTACCACTGGGACCACCAGGGATTCCCCACTGGGACCACCAGGGAAAGAAAGATGTCCCCCCTCCTCCCAGTAAAGGTAAGAAGGGAGGGGGGACATAACATTTATTTAATTAAAAAAAAAAAAAAACCACACACACATTAAAAAAAAATCCTTCTTATCACACACACACATTGCCCCTGCCCCCATACACACACACACATTGCCCCTGCCCCCCCATACACACACACACATTGCCCCTGCCCCCCATACACACACATTGCCCCTGCCCCCCATACACACACACACACACATTGCCCCTGCCCCCCATACACACACACATTGCCCCTGCCCCCCATACACACACACATTGCCCCTGCCCCCCATACACACACACACATTGCCCCTGCCCCCCATACACACACATTGCCCCTGCCCCCCATACACACACACACACACACATTGCCCCTGCCCCCCATACATACACACATTGCCCCTGCCCCCCATACACACACATTGCCCCTGCCCCCCATACACACACACACACACACATTGCCCCTGCCCCCCATACACACACACATTGCCCCTGCCCCCCATACATACACACATTGCCCCTGCCCCCCATATACACACACATTGCCCCTGCCCCCATATACACACATTGCCCCTGCCCCCCATAAAAAACATTGCCCCCATATACACATACACACACATTGCCCCTGCCCCCCATACACACACACACATTGCCCCTGCCCCCCATACACACACACATTGCCCCTGCCCCCCATACACACACACACATTGCCCCTGCCCCCCATACACACACACTGCCCCTGCCCCCCATACACACACACACACACACATTGCCCCTGCCCCCCATACATACACACATTGCCCCTGCCCCCCATACACACACATTGCCCCTGCCCCCCATACACACACACACACACACACACACATTGCCCCTGCCCCCCATACACACACACATTGCCCCTGCCCCCCATACATACACACATTGCCCCTGCCCCCCATATACACACACATTGCCCCTGCCCCCATATACACACATTGCCCCTGCCCCCCATAAAAAACATTGCCCCCATATACACATACACACACATTGCCCCTACATACACACACTGCCCCCACACACATACATTGCCCCACACATACACTGCAATACACACACACACTGTAACTGTCACACACACATACTGATCCACACACACACTGCACCCCTGACATATACTGCCGCCCTCACGTACACACTGCAACCTTCACACACACACTGCTAATACACTGTCCCCCTCACACACACACACACACACACACACTGCACCCCTCACACATTGCACCACTCACACATTCCACTGCTCCTCTGCCCTACTACAGCCCCATTTCCCAGAGGACCTCAGGTAAGTTGTCAAACAGTTCTTAAACAGTTTGACTACTTACTCTGGGAGGGGGTCTTGGCATTATTGGCACTATAACCACTACACTGAGCTGTAGTGGTTATTGTGTCTGGATTATTTATTTAAATAATCTACAAGTGCCCCTCCCGAGATCAGGGTCTGGATCCGCCACTGTGTGAGTGTAAATTTAATCATTTCATACTTGTTAAAAATACCAAGTGTACATTTAATCAATATGTCCTGGTTTGTGTATAGACTGTCGTTATATCCTCTATATAGGTGCAAAGTTAATTATGTCATACTTGTTAAAAAAAAACTAAATGTGCACTTAATCAATATGTCCAAGTTACTACTTATTAGAAAGTGATTAGACTGAAAGACCTAAGTCCTAATTCAAAAAAAGTTAAACTATGAAAACTAAAAGTGTTGTGTATTATCTCAGATTAATAGCATAACCCCTCTTTGATTAAAGTGATAGCAGAATGGCTATATGTCATTATCTGTCAGCCAGACCTGGACAATCTCTACTGTCTTAAACGACTTCCATAAATCTTAACCCCTTAAGGACACATGACGTGTGTGACACGTCATGATTCCCTTTTATTCCAGAAGTTTGGTCATTAAGGGGTTAATAACACATTAATAAAGCTAACTACAAGTTCCATTTCATTGTCATTATATCCTCTATATAAATGAGGTTAATTATGTCATACTTACTAAAAAATAGTAAGTTTGCAGTTAATCTATATATCCAGGATATTACTTATTAGAAAGTGATTAGACTGAGAGTCCTAGGTCCTAATTCAAAAATCATAAGTCACTACATCAATTTAAGTGCCAAATAAAGTGAAAGAGCTAAACCAATAAAACTATGAGTGATATGTATTATCTCAAATTAGTGGCATAACCCCTCATTAATTAAAGTGATAGCAAAAATGGCTACATGTCATTATCTGTCAGCCAGGCATGGGCAGTCTCTACTGTCTTAAAAGACTTCCATATATCCTTATAGCAAATTGATAAAGCTGATTGTGAGTTCCATTTGAACTTTAAATTATATTTCTTCAGACTTGGGAAAATTGTAGAAAAAAGGTTTCTTCTTTGCCTAGTTGTGTAAGAGACGTCTGTAAGAACTCTTATATCTTTATATTTTTCGTCATTCATCCTTATCTTTCTAGCTGCTTAGAGGATCTGTATCTTAAATTCAAACGTAGAAAACACCACAATTACATCTCGTGGGTAAACTTGATTCTGTTTCCTATAGGAAAGACGGTGATAGCGTAGCATCTTGGGATCTTGCTGTATAATAGGAATCCCCAGTGAGTTAATATATCTTATTAAAAAGTCATGTAATTGAACATCTGATATTTCCTCAGGTATATTCCAAAATCTCAAATTCATTCTTGATCTATCTTCAAGATCACATATTTTGTCTTCCAAATCCTTTAATTTCGCTGACATCTTAATTTGGCTCTCCTTTGTCTCTTGAAGTTGAAATTCTAAGGCCTCTTCCTTTTCTTCTATTTTCTTAATGCGATCATTTATCATAGCTAAATACCTTTTTAAATCTGAAAATGTATCACTCAACTCCATTTTGATATCCGTGGAGATGTCTTCCAAGCATTTCTTTAGGAAAATAGGAGTAACTCCCCCTTTATCTGAATTTTTGATGGGAGAGGGTATAACCCCTATATGTAATGGTTCCAGAAAGGATTGTTCCAAACCTTCCTGGTTATCTTGTGGAACAAAAAAAAAAGTCTCTTTTCATGTTTCTGGCCTTTTTTTATCTGACCTTGTTGAGGCTTTATCTGGTATTTTTTTAGCTGACATTTTTTAGTGAGAGGTGGATATATGTTCCAATAATATTTAAATTTTCAGAGTAACTATAATGGCGTGAATAGAACTTAAGGAGATATCAAAGTTTCAATATATCTCTTCCGTGGATGCATATATTTCAAAATACATATAGAAATTTAACATCCACTAGTGTACAAAGTTTCAAAGTAACAAAATTGAATTAAATTAATTTAAAGCATAAAAAAAGTATCTAAGTCACATCAGTGAGAATATGTATGTTGCTACACATAGAGGTTTAGCGTGTACTCCAGTAATTATGGTCACCTCTATGTTTGTATTGAGAAGTAGCTGTATAAGATATTCATAAATAAATCGCATCTGGTGAATATCTGAGGGATATTCCTCTCTCCTCTCCTCTCCTCTTCCTCTCTCCTCCTTTGCCTCCAGTAATTGAGATGTCGAGTAATGTACTGATAAGGGGAAAAAATGAGAACTAATTTTTTCCTTTGATTTCCCCGCTTTTTATTCTCTTTCCCACTGTCTGCTCTATACTAATGTTACACCAGGAGATTTATACACCCTGTTAATCTTCAGGGGCTTTAAAAATCATCACTTATTATCCCTGGTATCAGAGTATCAGAGTATCCAGGTATCGCACTGGGTCAAACTGACTCACCCCTGCAGAGAGGGAAATATTCCAGTTCAATCCGGTAGTTATCCGGTAAAATAATCACTTTAATGCTCACTTTTCTGCGCTTCTCGGCATCTAATCAGATCCTCCTGCTATATTGGTGCTTAGTGCCTGCCTGAGTTGTGTCCATGCGGTTAGGTTCAAAAATCTCTCCTCGGTCTCCTCAGTCTCTCTCGGCCCCTCGCGGCAATGGCGGCATCATCTCCGATCGTAGCCCCTCCCCTCCTGGCGTGCGCGTTAACCCTAGCTGGACTAGGCACCCAGACCACTTCATTAAGCTGAAGTGGTCTGGGTGCCTATAGTGGTCCTTTAAGGATTAAGTAGTGTTCTTGCTTCTCTCACTCATATTCACAAGATTGAAAAGATTAATATATATTTATAGAACTTATTTCTTCTATAAAATATAGAAAATATTGATTGCTTTAATTGTCAAAACGCCAGTAAACAGTATGATCAACATAATTGCAACATATAGCTTGCTTCCTTGTTTTCAGTCTCAAAATAAGGTCCCCTTAATTTAACCTCAGAGTCTGCTACTATTTGTAAACAGTGTATTTCTAAAAATCTTCTAACTACAAAGGTTCTAACTCGAGCTTTAGCCCAGTAACATGCTCAGAATCACCAGTTTATTCATCAAATAATGATTAATTAGACAAAGACTTTGGTAATCAAAATATTTCTAACAAAGGGTGACCACTAAATAAAGGATCATTGTCACAATAGATAACCTTGCCTAATATAAATATTTCATACCGTGATTTTCTCTCCACAGTCGCCTGCCTTGCTCTTAGTGAATATATGTATTACCACTCAGATGATAAAGTCATTAACCAAAACCTTCATGTTGATAGACAAAAGGAGTGCCTACTCCAGTTTCTTTTAATGAGGAATTTTATTTACAACTACAGGGGACAGCCATGGGTACCAAGTTCGCTCCGAGTTATGCAAACATTTTTTTAGATTATTGGGAAAATAATTTTATTTGGACCAATAACCCCTTCGACGCGAACTTGGTACTTTGGAGAAGATATATAGACGATATTTTGTTTATATGGAATGGCCCCGAGAGTACTCTTTTAGATTTTATCAAGTACATCAACTCTAACCAAGTTAATTTAATTTTTTCTCCTATTTTTAGTGAAAATTAGATTAATTTTTTAGATTTAACCATTTTTATTGAAGAAGGAAAAATAAAAACAAAGACTTTCTTTAAGCCTACTGATGCCAACAGTTACATTAACACAGAGAGTAATCATCATCCAAACTGGCTCCGTGGTGTTCCACGAAGTCAATTTACAAGGATCAGGAGAAATTGTACGGACGAGAAAACCTTTCTGGATCAGGCCTCGTTTTTAAAGAATAAGTTTGTAGAAAAGGGATATGCAAATAATTTTATAAACAAAGAGATTTTACACTCCTACAATAAGAAAAGAGGAGATTTATTACAAAATAAGGAGAAACAAGTCTTACTGACGAATAATAAATTCGCCTTCTCTTTTAACACCCAGTATAATACTCATGCTAAGAAAATTAGGAAAATTTTAACAAAACAATGGCCACTTTTACTAGAGGATGATTTTTTGAAAACAGAACTCCCTCCTGTTCCACAAATTATTTTTAGGAAAGGGAAAAGTTTTAAAAACATTTTGGCACCAAGCACTTTCAGAAAAGGAGACAAACAAGAAGTTAAAAAACCGGCAGGTTTTTTTACGTGTGGCTCATGCAAAAGTTGTAATTATAGGAATTATAAAACACAATATTTTTGTAGTACACAAACGAAAAAGAAATGTAAAATTAAAGAATATATCACATGTAATTCCACACATGTGGTTTATCTATTAACATGTGGTTGCGGTATTCAATATGTCGGACGGACAATTAGATTAGTAAAAAAAAGATTCCTAGAGCACTTTAATAATATTAAAAATCAATTGTTAACTCATTCAGTTCCCGTTCACTGCAACAGATGTCAGAATTTTAATCCAAACAATTTTTCATGTATTGGGATTGAGAAGGTGTCTTTAGATGGGAGAGGTGGGGATCTGGTTTTAAAATTAAGACAAAGAGAAGGCGTTTGGATTCATACCTTGAAAACTATGCAACCAGAAGGTATGAATGTAGATTTTGATATGGCATGTTTTTTATAAATATTTATGAATGTATATCTCTCTCGAATTTTATATTTGTATTATTTTTTATATATATATATTTTTTTGATTTTAAGGACTTGATATGTTTTATGTGTTTGTATCCATTGGTTTTATGACACATTTTTCTCCTTTTGGAGCGCATTTTTGCACTCTATATTTATAGAACAGAACATCACAATCTTTTGGAACGCATATGCGTTCCATAGAGACTGACTTGCGCACCATTGAAGAACTTTCCGGTTTCCGATGGAGTGGAACACATTTGCGTTCCACGGAGAGATGAACTCACACGTGCGCACCTATTGAGAATTTCATTTCCTGCCCTCCGACGAAGTGGAACGCATATGCGTTCCACGCAAAGACGGACTAGGACTTCCGGGTTTGTTTGAAAAGGAGGCTTGGAACGCACGCGACCTTCTGAGCGCGAAAATCGGATAGAGGAAATTTTCTACAGCTGCTTCTGACAGAAGAAATCTCCAGGACTGGCTGTTTGTTTTTAAGGCAGGGTATTTAAATGTTGTGTATGTATGTATTATGTGTATATTGATGCCACAAGCCCCTGACGAAGTCTTAACAGACGAAACGCGTAGGGTGGCAAGCTTTATTTTTATACTTTTATTATTAATTGTGGATTTCTTCATCTCTGGTGTCTTTTGGAATTGTTGGATGATGAAACCATTCCCTTGGTGGAAGACATCGATGTGGATTTGAAGTGCCTTTTTACTACTATTATTTTGTAAGTGTGTCCAATAAAGCTTTATCTTTAATATCATACATTTTTACACTATGGTCCGTCTTTGTGCTTCATTTTAAGCAACTGTTCCCACACTGAAAAGGGAAGAAGCATCCGAAGAGGACTGAGTATACCCTGCCTATTTTTTACGTTTGTTTGTGAGTGTATTTTTAGCTTTTTATATTACGTACTTTTATTTTCAGTCTGCACTATTGGTCTCCCTTTTGTATTTTTTAGGTTGTGCTTTTTAGTATTTTTATTTCCAATATCAGAGACATTGAGGAGTCTTTTGCACTTCCTGAATTGGGGTATTTATATTTTATATATTTTTCCCTGTTTTATAGCCACAAGGGTTGTTTTGCATTGTTTGCAAATCTCTTTCTTCTGTATACTCCAGTTAAAGTATCTCTCAATGTGACCATGACTAACACCATATCTTCAAAACTCCCCAGCAAGTACACAGAGAGAAGAGTTCATTCCATCTCATTTGTGGCATTTTGGATATCTTACTTCTTAGTTCCACCAATGATGAATTGTGCTAATTTTCTTTTTGGGAATCAGTTTGTCTGTCTAGGCTTGAACAAAGAAGTATTGAATGGATATAACCAGTATGAAGCAGTAAGTTATAGTTCCATGGAGAGCAGTAGTGGAAGAGGTAGAATAACATAGCAATTGTTTTGGGAAAGTAACATTGTCAGAGTCATCCTTAAAATAAATCAGCTAAGGGTTGACCAGAACCCTAGTACCTAACCAAAAGACCTTTAGGTAATTAAGTGCAATTTTAAAGGAACTCTATTGTGACACACTCCCCATTCCAAGTGAGATTGCTACGAGTTCTTGGAGGAGCCTGCTTGCCAGCGTCCTGCCCACAGACTATGGACCCTGTAAAATGTGATGTAAAAGTCTCCGTTCGTGTATTTGGACTATATGGCTCGGGAACCGAACAGTTGCACGAACCGGAGACCACAGTGGAGCTTGATAAGCCTATTTGCTACTTTGTAACAATTTCCACCTCAGTGTTCTAAGTGTTCGTCTGGCTGGCCGCAATTCCTATGGATGATCACAAAGTGGCGGCCATCTTGTCTGCATGAACGCAGGCAGCGGTGTTTGGTCGTAGAGTTACATATATAGTTAGATAGCTGAAAAGAGACTTGCGTCCATCAAGTTCTGCCTTCCTCACACCTGTTTTTTGCTGTTGATCCAAAAGGAAAAAAAACAAAACAAACAAAAAAAAAAACAAAAAAAAAAACCCCAGTTTGAAGCACAATTTTGCAACAAGCTAGGACAAAAAATTCCTTCTTGACCCCAGAATGGCAGTCAGATTTATCCTTGAATCAAGCAGTTATTACCCTACATTGAAAGATTATATCCTTGAATATTCTGTCTTTGCAAGTATGCATCTAGTAGCTGTTTGAACATCTGTATGGACTCTGATAAAATCACTTCTTCAGGCAGAGAATTCCACATCCTGATTGTTCTTACAGTAAAAAAACCTTTCCTTTGCCTTAGACGAAATCTTCTTTCTTCCAGTCTAAACGCATGGCCTCGTGTCCTATGTAAAGTCCGGTTTGTGAATAGATTTCCACACAATGGTTTGTATTGGCCCCGAATATATTTGTATAATGTTATCATATCCCCTCTCAGACGACGTTTTTCTAAACTAAATAGGTTTAAATTTGTTAACCTTTCTTCATAGCTGATATGTTCCATTCCTTTTATTAATTTTGTAGCCCGCCTCTGCACTTTTTCTAGTGCCATGATATCCTTCTTTAGAACAGGTGCCCAAAATTGCACAGCATATTCAATATGTGGTCTTACCAGTGATTTATAGAGAGGCAAAATGATATTCGCGTCCCGAGAATGAATGCCCTTTTTCATGCATGACAATACCTTACTGGCCTTGGCCACTGCTGATTGACATTGCACATTGTTGCATAGTTTGTTGTCTATAACAATTCCCAAGTCCTTTTCGTGTGTTGTTATCCCTAATTCGCTTCCATTAAGGGTATACGTTGCTTGTGTATTCTTTACGCCGAAGTGCATAACTTTGCATTTTTCAACATTAAATTTCATCTGCCATTTGAGTGCCCAGTCCTCCAGTCTATCTAAATCCTTCTGCAGCAAAGTAATATCTTGCTCACATTGTATTATTTTACAAAGTTTTGTGTCATCTGCAAACACTGAAACATGACTTTCAATGCTGTCTTCAAGATCATTTATAAAAATGTTAAATAGAAGGGGTCCCAGAACAGACCCCTGAGGGACACCACTTGCCACCTCTGTCCAGCTTGAAAATTTACCATTAACGACAACTCTTTGTATTCTGTTTTTAAGCCAATGTTCTACCCAAGAACAAGCATTTTCATCGAGACCGATTTCCTTGAGTTTGAACACTAATCTTTTGTGTGGAACTGTATCAAATGCCTTGGCAAAATCCAAATAGATCACATCCACTGCAACACCCTGATCTATACTTCTACTTACTTCTTCGTAGAACGCAATCAAGTTAGTTTGACATGACCTGTGCTTCATAAAACCGTGCTGATTTTTGCTGATAACCATATTCTTCTCAAGGAATTCTTGAATATTATCCCTTAATAACCTTTCAAATATTTTACCAGCCACAGAAGTTAAGCTCACAGGTCTATAATTTCCAGGCAAGGATTTTGAACCCTTTTTGAATATAGGAACCACATCTGCCTTCCTCCAATCCTCCGGAACACTTCCTGAAAGAAAAGAATCTTGAAAGATTAAAAACAGAGGTTCACTTATTTCTACACTTAGTTCCTTAAGTACACGTGGATGGATACCGTCAGGCCCTGGAGCTTTGTTTATATTAACTTTCTTTAGTTGCTGCAGCACATTGTCTTGAGTTAACCAATTACAATTATTCTGCAAGTTTTTAGTAGCAATCATTTGCACATCTATTGCCATGGGTTCTTCTTTAATATATACGGAGGAGAAATAGTTATTTAGAATTCCTGCCTTTTCTTGGTCTTCATTAACTAACACCCCCGTTTCAGTTTTAAGTGTACCTATACTTTCATTTTTGGGTTTTTTGGAATTTATGTACTTAAAAAATGCTTTGGGGTTGGTTTTGCTCTCTTTAGCTATCATTTTTTCAGTTTGAAGTTTAGCAAGTTTAATTGCCTTTTTGCACGCATTATTTGCTTTCTTATATCTTTTATAAGATGCATCTGATTTGTCTGATTTAAATGCTTTAAATGCCCTTTTCTTATTTTTAATCTCTTGTTTTACTTCTCTACTAAGCCACATTGGTTTTAATTTGTTTCTTTTATACTTATTTCCCAATGGTACATACTGAGAAATGTACCTTTCTAATATTTGTTGGAAGATGATCCATTTATCCTCAGTGTTCTTTTCACTAAAGAGTTTATGCCAGTCAATATATTGTAAAGCTTCCCTTATCTTATTGAAATTGGCCTTTTTAAAATTATATGTTTTAGTATACCCCATGTGCTTTTGTTTTTTTGAGTTTATTTCAAAGGACACTATATTGTGATCACTATTTCCCAAGTGCTCACCTACTTGAATGTTGGTCAAAAGATCAACGTTGTTTGTTAAAACCAGGTCCAGACAAGCGTCCATTCTAGTTGGTGCTTGTACAAGTTGTGACATGAAGTTGTCATTTAACAAGTTTAAAAACCTAATTCCCTTTGCTGAGCTACTAGTCCCTATGTCCCAATTTATGTCTGGGTAATTAAAATCTCCAATAATGAAAGTGTTACCAAGATTTGCAGCTTTCTCAATTTGCTCAAACAAGTTCATGAAACTATTTTCGGATACTGAAACTCCCGAACACCTCTGGACTTTCATGATCGCCTGCTATCGGTTCAACAACACTTAGAAAGACACTGTTCAGTGGAAACATTCCCACGATCAAGGGGAACAAGCTCCGGGGCAAGACTATTGTGATGAGACCAATCTTGCCACTGTGCATTGGAGGAGTCTGGTTGCCTGCCTGCTGCCTTTAGACTATGGCCCCATGTTGAAATGCTTGATTTTCCCCTGCAAGGACACGAAAGCCGGGTCATTCAGTACTTGCCCTATTTGAACAGTGATACCCCAGATAGCTATGCCATGTAGCCCATTCGTATATAACGAAACACTATGTGAAAGACTTTGGCTCCATGGCAATTGAACTGTATGCATGTTATCTGAGCGCTAGTGTTGTCGCGAACCCGAAATTTTCAATGGGCAGGCGAATTTTAAAACCAACAGGGACTCTTTCTGGCCACAAAAGTGATGGAAAAGTTGTTTCAAGGGGACTAACACCTGGATTGTGGCATGCCGGAGGGGGATCCATGGCAAAACTCCCATGGAAAATTGCACAGTTGATGCAGAGTCTGCTTTTAATCCATAAAGGGCAGAAATCACCTAACATTGACACCTGTCCTCAAAGCCCTGCCCTGATACACACTGACACAGAGCAGAATAGAGACTGTTCCCCGTCCTCAGAGACCATGATACACACTGACACAGAGCAGAATAGAGACTGTTACCCCTACATAGGGTCACTTGGCAGATATGGCGGGGTCGTGGGAGGGGGAGGATGACTTTCACCTCTTCCCCTGTTACATTCCCGTTGTGCTGTGACATCACCCTTATACGCTGTGTAAAACATACTATTTAATTTGATCAGCATGGCCACTTGAATTTTTATAGTTTTCACGCTGCTTGTAGTTTATATATGGTTCACAAAAATCAAACAAACGATAAAGTAAACGTGTAAGGATTCAGAATATTCTTTCAAACCCTTACACATTGTGTGTACGTATTGTTTGTCTTAAGTTTGTGGCTTTAAAGAGGTTTACGTTGTTTCTATGATGTGCATAACATGTTCTTGTAAATGTTTGTTAAATTTTTCCTGGAATTGTAATTTTTCAATCTGAATAAAGATAGTCAAATCCCTGATACACACTGACACAGAGCAGAATAGGGACTGTTCCCCCTACATAGGGTCACTTGGCAGATATGGATTGACACCTATCCTAATGATCCCTGATACACACTGACACAGAGCAGAATAGAGACTGTTCCCCCTACATAGGGTCACTTGGCAGATATGGATTGACACCTGTCCTCAAAACCCCTGATACACACTGACACAGAGCAGAATAGGGACTGTTCCCCCTACATAGGGTCACTTGGCAGATATGGATTGACACCTGTCCTCAAAACCCCTGATACACACTGACACAGAGCAGAATAGAGACTGTTCCCTGTCCACAGAGACCATGATACACACTGACACAGAGCAGAATAGAGACTGTTCACCGTCCACAGAGACCATGATACACACTGACACAGAGCAGAATAGGGACTGTTCCCCCTACATAGGGTCACTTGGCAGATATGGATTGACACCTGTCCTCAAAACCCCTGATACACACTGACACAGAGCAGAATAGAGACTGTTCCCCCTACATAGGGTCACTTGGCAGGTATGGATTGACACCTGTCCTCAAAGCCCCTGATACACACTGACACAGAGCAGAATAGGGACTGTTCCTCCTACATAGGGTCACTTGGCAGATATGGATTGACACCTGTCCTCAAAACCCCTGATACACACTGACACTGAGCAGAATAGGGACTGTTCCCCCTACATAGGGTCACTTGGCAGATATGGATTGACACCTGTCCTCAAAACCCCTGATACACACTGACACAGAGCAGAATAGAGACTGTTCCCTGTCCACAGAGACCATGATACACACTGACACAGAGCAGAATAGAGACTGTTCACCGTCCACAGAGACCATGATACACACTGACACAGAGCAGAATAGGGACTGTTCCCCCTACATAGGGTCACTTGGCAGATATGGATTGACACCTGTCCTCAAAACCCCTGATACACACTGACACAGAGCAGAATAGAGACTGTTCCCTGTCCACAGAGACCATGATACACACTGACACAGAGCAGAATAGAGACTGTTCACCGTCCACAGAGACCATGATACACACTGACACAGAGCAGAATAGGGACTGTTCCCCCTACATAGGGTCACTTGGCAGATATGGATTGACACCTGTCCTCAAAACCCCTGATACACACTGACACAGAGCAGAATAGGGACTGTTCCTCCTACATAGGGTCACTTGGCAGATATGGATTGACACCTGTCCTCAAAACCCCTGATACACACTGACACAGAGCAGAATAGGGACTGTTCCCCCTACATAGGGTCACTTGGCAGATATGGATTGACACCTGTCCTCAAAACCCCTGATACACACTGACACAGAGCAGAATAGGGACTGTTCCCCCTACATAGGGTCACTTGGCAGATATGGATTGACACCTGTCCTCAAAACCCCTGATACACACTGACACAGAGCAGAATAGAGACTGTTCCCTGTCCACAGAGACCATGATACACACTGACACAGAGCAGAATAGAGACTGTTCACCGTCCACAGAGACCATGATACACACTGACACAGAGCAGAATAGGGACTGTTCCCCCTACATAGGGTCACTTGGCAGATATGGATTGACACCTGTCCTCAAAACCCCTGATACACACTGACACAGAGCAGAATAGGGACTGTTCCCTGTCCACAGAGTCCATGATACACACTGACACAGAGCAGAATAGAGACTGTTCCCCGTCCACAGAGACCATGATACACACTGACACAGAGCAGAATAGGGACTGTTACCCCTACATAGGGTCACTTGGCAGGTATGGATTGACACCTGTCCTCAAAGCCCATGATACACACTGGGGGGAGCTACTGTCCTCCCCAACCCCTGCGCGGTGGGTGGGGGCCATAAATCACAATGTGGGGACCTACTGTCCTCCCCCCCTCGGCCCCCACCCCTGCGCGGTGGGTGGGGGCCATAAATCACAATGGGGGGCCTACTTTCCTCCCCCCCGGCCCCCATCCCTGCGTGGTGGGTGGGGGGCATAAATCACAATGGGACGGACCTACTGATAGGAGTGGAGTATTGTTCATATCAGTTTAATACCTTCCGCGTCTACTATCAGTGGACGTGTAAATGGCAGAGATTTTTAATTGTTGAATCACCTCCCCTTTTTAGGCCAAGGTGGGAAGATGCTTAGACCACTGGTATATTGGTGCCATCTTGGAGGATTTTTTTTTGGTTTGGTTTTTGAAGCCACAGTGCTGCACCAGTGGGCCTAAAAATTAGGCATGTACACATGCCTGAAAAATTTGGTATTGTTGCAGCCGCTGCTGTAGCAGCGGCCAGAAAAATTGATGTTTGTTTCACAGGCAGAAAGTGCCCTAAAACATGGCGGCTTGAACCCTAGTTGGTGGCGGATAAGTCACGCAAGTCAAACGTCATTCAGAGCTAAAATACAGCAGCGTGTGGACCATTTTTAGCCCAAGGCAGCTCATCTCATCAGGCCTTTTTTAAGCGAATGTATCGCCCAGTGTCAGTCCCTTCGGGATCCATCCCTCATTCATCTTAATAAAGGGGAGGTAATCTAGACTTTTTTGACCTAGGCGACTTCTCTTCTCAGTGACAATACCTCCTGCTGCACTGAAGGTCCTTTCTGATAGGACACTTGAAGCGGGGCAGGCCAGAAGTTCTATCGCAAATTGGGATAGCTCAGGCCACAGGTCAAGCCTGCACACCCAGTAGTCAAGGGGTTCATCGCTCCTCAGAGTGTCGATATCTGCAATTAAGGCGAGGTAGTCTGCTACCTGTCGGTCGAGTCGCTCTCTGAGGGTGGATCCCGAAGGGCTGTGGCGATGCATAGGACTTAAAAAGGTCCGCATGTCCTCCATCAACAACACGTCTTTAAAGCGTCCTGTCCTTGCCGGCGTGGTCGTGGGAGGAGGAGGAGGAGGATGACTTCCACCTCTCCCCCTGTTAGATTCCCGTTGTGCTGTGACATCACCCTTATACGCTGTGTAAAGCATACTTTTTAATTTATTTTGCAAATGCTGCATCCTTTCCGACTTGTTGTAATTCGGTAACATTTCCGCCACTTTCTGCTTATACCGGGGGTCTAGTAGCGTGGACACCCAGTACAGGTCGTTCTCCTTCAGCCTTTTTATACGAGGGTCCCTCAACAGGCAGGACAGCATGAAAGACCCCATTTGCACAAGGTTGGATGCCGAGCTACTCATTTCCCGTTCCTCCTCCTCACTGATGTCATTGAAGGTATGTTCTTCCCCCCAGCCACGTACAACACCACGGGTACCAGATAGGTGACAACGAGCACCCTGGGATGCCTGTTGTGTTTGGTCTTGCTCCTCCTCCTCCTCCTCAAAGCTACAATCCTCCTCTGACTCCTCTTCCTCACAATCCTCTTCCAGCGTTGCCGCAGGTCCAGCAAGCGATGCTGATAAGGCTGTTTCTGGTGGTGATGGTGACCACAACTCTTCCTCTTCCTCTTCACACTCATCTACAGCCTGATCCAGCACTCTTCGCAGGGCACGCTCCAGGAAGAAAACAAATGGTATGATGTCACTGATGGTGCCTTCGTTGCGACTGACTAGGTTTGTCACCTCCTCAAAAGGACGCATGAGCCTACAGGCATTGCGCATGAGCGTCCAGTAACGTGGCAAAAAAATTCCCAGCTCCCCAGAGGCTGTCCTAGCACCCCGGTCATACAAATATTCATTAACAGCTTTTTCTTGTTGGAGCAGGCGGTTGAACATTAGGAGTGTTGAATTCCAACGTGTAGGGTTGTCGCAAATCAAGCGCCTCACTGGCATGTTGTTTCGCCGCTGGATACGTTCAGGGCGGACAGGAGTGCTTGTCCGGTGTGACTCTCTGCTTTCAAGCAAGTCAAACCCAAGACGGCGTGACACTGCATCCGGGATGTGGAATAGTACCTGGGGAGCTGGGGGGGTGCCGTTGATGTGGAGCAAGAAGCAGCGGCACAAGAGGACTCAGCCGAGGAGGTTATGGAAGAGGATGGAGTAGGAGGAGTAGAGGAGGTGGCAGCAGGACTGCCTGCAATTCGTGGCGGTGTCACCAACTCCTCTGCAATGCCACGCATTCCTTGCTTGTCAGCCGTCAGCAGGTTTACCCAATGCGCAGTGTAGGTGATATACCTGCCCTGACCATGCTTTGCAGACCAGGTATCAGTGGTCAGATGGACCCTTGCCCCAACACTGTGTGCCAGACATGCCATGACTTCCTTTTGCACAATCGAGTACAAGTTGGGGATTGCCTTTTGTGAAAAGAAATTCCGGCCGGGTACCTTCCACTGCGGTGTCCCAATAGCTACAAATTTTTTGAACGCCTCAGACTCAACCAGCTTGTATGGTAAAAGCTGGCGGGCTAATAGTTCGGACAAGCCAGCTGTCAGACGCTGGGCAAGGGGGTGACTTGGTGACATTGGCTTCTTACGCTCAAACATGTCCTTGACAGACACATGACTGTGGGCAGATGAGCGGAACTGCTCAAGGCGGGAGACGGAGTGGCGGATGGTTGAGAGGGGGCAAGAAGGACAGCAGTGGTTGACGTGGCTGAAGATGCTGGACCAGGAGGAGGATGGCGGCTTAGAGTAGGCGTGCTGCTTGTACTCATGTGTTGATCCCATAGGCGTTTGTGATGTGAGATCATGTGCCTACGCAAAGCAGTTGTACCTAGGTGGGTGTTGGACCTCCCACGACTCAGTTTCCTTTGGCACAGGTTGCAAATGGCATCGCTGTTGTCAGAGGCAGACACACAAAAAAAATGCCACACTGCTGAGCTCTGCAATGACGGCATTCTGGTGGTGGACACAGCATGCGTTGATTGGCGTGCTGTCGGGCTGACCCCGGGTGCCGATGCATGCTGTCTGACTGTGCCACTAGCTCCTTGCGACGACCCCCCCTGCTTCCAACTCGTCTCCTCCTCCTCTCTGTCTCCCCATCTGAACTTTCGCCCTGTTCTTCTTCTTGCCGAGCGGGCACCCACGTGACATCCATGGACGCATCGTCATCATCAACCGCTTCGCTTGTATCTGACAACTCAGAAAAGGAAGCAGCAGTGGGTACAACATCATCATCATCCCACCGTACCTCCATGTGTTTAATGCTGCCTGCCTGAGACATATCCCTGTTATCTACATCCTCTAGCAATAATGGTTGCGCATCACTCATTTCTTCAAACGGGTGTGTGAATAACTCCTCTGACATACCAAGTAAAGCGGCTGTGGTGCTAGTTTTGGTGGTATCTTGAGAGGTGCCTGAAGCTAAGCTGGAGGAGGATGGTGCGTCAAGGTTCCGAGCGGAGGCTGTACAAGATTGGGTGTCCTGTGTTAGCCAGTCAACTATGTCCTCAGAACTTTTCAAGTTCAGGGTACGTGGCTTCTGAAAACTGGGCATTATTCTAGGGCAAAAGGGAATCACAGCACCACGACCACGACGGCCCCTGCGGGGTGGCCTGCCTCTGCCTGTCATTTTTTTGGGGATTAGTGGTACTATGCGTGCAAGCTACTGTGAGACCAGATATGATTGTAATGGCAATGCAAACTGTAACAGTTCTGCAGAGCACACACTGTAGGCCTGACACACCCGCTTGAAGACAAGTAACTGCTATTCAATCTATAACAGTGAAAAATAAATTTTGGTTTTAAAAGCACGCTATAGAGACACCAGATATGATTGGCAATGTGCACTGGAACAGTTCTGCAGAGCACACGCTGAAGGAAGGACTGACAGAGCCGCTTGAAGGACACTGACTGGCTGCTATTAGCTTACACTGGAAACCTTTTTTCTTTGTAAAAGCACGCTAAAGAGACACCAGATATGATTGGCAACTGTCAGAGCACGCTGGCACAGGTCTGCAGAGCACACGCTGAAGTAGGCCTGACACCCAGACGCTTGCAGACAACTAACTGATCTTCTATTACAGTGAAAAAAAAAAGATTTCTTTACAATCTAAAGCTTAAGCTATTGTTAAAACAGATATGAGTGGTGGCACTGACTGTGCAAATGGGCAAGGCATCCAACCTGACACAGAAGCTGGCAGGCAGGCAACTGCTCTTCTATTACAGTGAAAACAAATTATTTATTTTAAATCTAAAGCTTAACCAATTGTTAAAACAGATATGAGTGGTGGCACTGGGCAAGTAGGCAGAGTATCCAATGTGAACCTCACACAGAAGCTGGCAGGCAGGCAACTGCTCTTCTATTACAGTGGAAACAAAATTTTGGTTGTAAAAGCACGCTATAGAGACACCAGATATGAGTGGCAACTGTCAAAGTACGCTGGTAGGGTTGTGCAGGGCACACGCTGAAGGAAGGCCTGACAGAGCCGCTTGAAGGACACTGACTGGCTGCTATTAGCTTACACTGGAAACCTTTTTTCTTTGTAAAAGCACGCTAAAGAGACACCAGATATGATTGGCAACTGTCAAAGCACGCTGGCACAGGTCTGCAGAGCACACGCTGAAGTAGGCCTGACACCCAGACGCTTGCAGACAACTAACTGATCTTCTATTACAGTGAAAAAAAATGATTTCTTTACAATCTAAAGCTTAAGCTATTGTTAAAACAGATATGAGTGGTGGCACTGACTGTGCAAATGGGCAAGGCATCCAGCCTGACACAGAAGCTGGCAGGCAGGCAACTGCTCTTCTATTACAGTGAAAAAATATGATTTCTTTAAAATCTAAAGCTTAAGCTATTGTTAAAACAGATATGAGTGGTGGCACTGGGCAAGTAGGCACAGTATCCAATGTGAACCTCACACAGAAGCTGGCAGGCAGGCAACTGCTCTTCTATTACAATGAAAACAAATTATTTATTTAAAATCTAAAGCTTAACCAATTGTTAAAACAGATATGAGTGGTGGCACTGACTGTGCAAATGGGCAAGGCATCCAACCTGACACAGAAGCTGGCAGGCAGGCAACTGCTCTTCTATTACAGTGAAAACAAATTATTTATTTAAAATCTAAAGCTTAACCAATTGTTAAAACAGATATGAGTGGTGGCACTGACTGTGCAAATGGGCAAGGCATCCAACCTGACACAGAAGCTGGCAGGCAGGCAACTGCTCTTCTATTACAGTGAAAACAAATTATTTATTTTAAATCTAAAGCTTAACCAATTGTTAAAACAGATATGAGTGGTGGCACTGGGCAAGTGGGCACAGTATCCAATGTGAACCTCACACAGAAGCTGGCAGGCAGGCAACTGCTCTTCTATTACAGTGAAAAAATAATATTTATTTTAAATGTAAAGCTTAACCTATTGTTAAAACAGATATGAGTGGTGGCACTGGGCAAGTAGGCACAGTATCCAATGTGAACCTCACACAGAAGCTGGCAGGCAGGCACCTGCAATTACATTACACAGGAAAAAAAAAAAAGCAGCCTGATGTTATAGCCCTAAAAAGGGCTTTTTGGGGTGCTGTCCTTACAGCAGAGATCAGATGAGTCCTTCAGGATTGTAGTGGACACTGAATACCCTAGCCTAGCTATCAATTTCCCTATCTAATCAGCAGCAGCTAAACTTTCCCTCCTCTCACTAAGCATGCATCTTCCGAATGAATCGAAAATGGATGCTGGGAGGGAGGTTGGAGGGTGTGGAAGGGAGGGAGTGCTGCTGATTGGCTGGAATGTGTCTGCTGACCGAGAGGCACAGGGTCAAAGTTTGCCCAATGATGACGAATAGGGGGCGGATCGAACTGCGAATGTGTCCGCCCGCCGCGGCGAACGCGAACACGCTAAGTTCGCCGGGAACTGTTCGCCGGCGGACAGTTCGGTACATCACTACTGAGCGCCATTCAGTAATAATGTGCGCTCAGATCTAAGCTATCTGGGGATATGTACCTGTTTTATGCAATAGCTGCACAGTTATATATTTTTATGTATTTTATTGTCTTTTGCTACCATGTGGCTAATGGAGTTTTGCCTCTGTCCTTGGAGATAATTGGATTACTTCCCAATTATCTCCAGGATAGAAGACTCTGTGGAACTGGTTTTGGGCAGAAAAGCCATGCTTCATTTGGTCACAAAGGACTTTGATCTAACTTTTAACCCACTGGACCAATTTGTATGATTTTGACATATGTTTGTATTTGGAGTATGCTGATTCCGATTCTGATGTAAGTTTTATGTGAATGTGATGCATACTTTTAAAGTTATGAATAATGTGGAAAAACTGTATTTCTCTGCCTGTGATAATTGCATTAACCCATTGTGTAAGGTAATTGTATCACAGGCAGAGGGGAGGATTTTGTGTAAGAGTGTCTGAGTGTATTGTACGTGTATTTGAGTGTATGACGACATCTTCCAGCTACGGTATCAGTGCGGTGCGCGAGGGAGCTGAAAAGGAAGCACACAGGGGAGAGTGCTCCCTCACACGCCCGCCAGCCCACCCGGTGACACACACATTGGAGAGGATATATAAAAGTGTTTTGTTCTAAAAACTGGTGAACACAGTGGCAAATATACCTGGTCGCAGGGCGGCCAGGCCCCCTGGTGGGCCAAGCCCGGTCGCAGCCGCGACCCCTGCGACCCCGGTATGTACGCCACTGTGTTCACCAGTTTTTAGAACAAAACACTTTTATATATCCTCTCCAATGTGTGTTACTTGTGAAGACCATGGATGTAAAAGTGGCTTGCACATCAGGATCGGAAGAGATAATAATAGGCGCTCGCTATAGTGATCAGGCAGCAGTATACAAAACAAGGATTCCCCAACCTTGTGAATGAATGATAGAAGAACAGAAAAGAAGGCGTATACCGCGCCTAGTAATTTATAGATGCAAAAAATACATACATATATCCTTGAATATTCCAATCAATCGTAACCTCGGAGAAAATTAAGATAAAAAATAATAGTGCAATACAGTAAATTTAATCTTAAAAACAGTCAATATTGGCTATGTACAGTCCACTCACATTTGAATGAGCTATAACAGAGCTCTGCTGTAAAGCGCTTGGACGGTACAATCCCCGTCTTTGGATTTGTAGTAGTTGCCACGGATGTTTTTTACCACATCCACTCTAGTGCAAGAGTAGCAAAAAGATAGATATCTGCCAATCAACTCCCACAATGCTATGCCAGCTGGGCATATACGATTTGGCCATCCTTGCAGGGTTGTATTTGTGAGCAGTGTTCCTGCGTTTGAATATAAGCATGTTTTTGTATAGAGTGTGTGTGCATGTAGGGATATATTTGTATGTACTGTTACCATTGGAATGCAGTGGCGGAACTACCACATTTGCAGGGGTTGCGGCTCATCACTCCAGGGGGTATGACCACCCTGTCGACCCCTGCGACCGTGAAGGCCCCAAGAGGAGCCCTGTGACAGGGGATGTTGGAGGTGGCCCTGATGTGGCATTTACTCAGTGAGGCACAGTAGGCACCTGCTTACCCTACATGGCGGCACCGGCGAGGGAGGTCTTACTCCTCCATAGTGCACCCTATGTGATGCTGGGAGCTGGTATCTGACATCATTCCGGCCCCGGCATACTATACAACGCACGGGAGGAGTGAGGAACTGCCCCACACTGGACCCCAGGGAGAGGATCCACACCAGCTCTCCAAAAAGGTAGGGAAGCTGGATGAGCCTTAAAAATTTAAATTAATTTGTGAGAGTGTGCATAATTGTGTGTGTCTGTCAGTGAGTGTGTAAGTGAGTGTGTGTGTCTGTCAGTGAGTGTGTAAGTGAGTGTGTGTGCCTGTTACCAAGTGAGTGTGTGTGTCTGTCAGTGAGTGTGTCTGTCAGTGAGTGTGTCGGTCAGTGAGTGTGTCGGTCAGTGAGTGTGTCGGTCAGTGAGTGTGTCGGTCAGTGAGTGTGTCGGTCAGTGAGTGTGTCGGTCAGTGAGTGTGTCGGTCAGTGAGTGTGTCGGTCAGTGAGTGTCGGTCAGTGAGTGTCGGTCAGTGAGTGTGTGTCTGTCACACATGTGGGTGTTTGGAGAGACACAAGAAGTAGCTGGGGTGGGAGAGACACATGGTGGGGGGAGAGACACATGAATGGGCTGAGGGGCGAGAGACCCATGGAGAGTCTAGGGTGTTGACATGGGTGGTTGGAGAGACACATTAAGGGTGTTTGTGGAGGTGGGAGATACACATGGAGGGGCTGGGCATGTGAGGGTCTGGGAGAAAAAGGGGAAGGGGAATGAGACATGTGGAGTGACTGGAGGGAGAATGAGACACATGGAGGGATTGGGGAGGAGAATGAGACACATGGAGGGGCTTGAGGTGGAGTATGAGACATGTAGAAGGGCTTGGGGGACAATGAGACATGCAGAGGGACTGACAGGGGAATGGGACACTTGGGGGGGGTGGGTGAATGAGACACATGGGGGTCCCAGGTCAATTTTCACACCGGGACCCTGTTGTTAATACTTATGCTTCTGCTTGTGTGTAGTGTAATCAGTATAATAAAAGAAAGTGAGTAATGGTAAAGGATACACTCACAAGTGTAGAGCTGTGCCAGGCTCTATATTAGAAGCATCAGGGTGCCAATATTGGCTTCAGTGATATCCCCACAGGCGGACTCAGGATATGTTCCAAAAACGGTTTACAACGGTTTACACACATCTTTTTACACACTGCTTATATATGTCCTTTTTTGTAATTTTTATATTTTATTACTAATAAAAAGTTTTTGGAACATATCCCGAGTCCGCCTGTGGGGATAAACCGAAGCCAATATTCGGATCACCCACTCACACAGTCACACAGTCACAGGCAGACTGTCACACACACAGTCACAGTCAAACAGGTACACACAGTCACACACACACGGTTAAAGGCATGCAGTCACACACACATACACACAGTTACAGGCAGACAGTTACACACATACACACAGTTACAGAAAGACAGTTACACACACACACAGTTACAGGCAGACATTTACACACACAGTTACAGGAAAACAGTTACACACACACACACGATTACAGGCAGACAGTTACACACACACACACCGTTACAAGCAGACAGTCACATATACAGTTACACACACGGTCACAGGCATACAGTCATACACATAGTTACAGTCACACACAGAGTTACAGGCAGCATCACACAGTCACAGACAGTCACATGCACACAGTCCCAGACAGGTAGTCAAGCACACAGTTACATGCAGACAGTCACACACACAATTACAAGCAGACAGTCACATATACAGTCACACACACAGTCACAAGGAAGTGACATGAAGTCACACACACATACACAGAGTTACAGGCAGACAGTTACACACATACACACAGTTACACACACACACACAGTTACAGGTAGACATTTACATACATACACACAGTTACAGGAAGAGAGTTACACAAACACACACTTGCAGGCAGACAGTTACACACACACTTACAGGCAGACAGTCACACACACACACACACACACACAGTCACACACACGATCACAGGCATACAGTCATACACATAGTTACAGTCACACACAGTTACAGGCAGCATCACACAGTCCCAGGCAGACAGCCACATGCACACAGTCACACACGGTTACAGGCAACATCACACATTATTTTCTGGTAAGTTTGCAATTGTGTTATTGTGTCCTAGACACTTGGAGGTACTTTAATAAAACATTATATATTTGTAATTTTTCAATTAAAACATCCAAGTGTAGTGTGAGATCTTCTGAAACTTACTGGCTAAGTTACCAAAATGTTGGCAACATGTTTATGGAGTGCAATGATCAGAAAGTACTGACACATTTATAAATCTGAATCAAATTAACTATATGTCTGTTCCAAAAACATATCCATTAAAGTCCATTAAATATCACCATTGTTTCTGTTCATCTTGAAGTATAAAATGTATTTAACTACAACGCTTCATTGTATTTTTTGCAAATGTAATAAGGATGGTGACTTTTTAATGTGCACAGATTTTCTAATTTAAATCATCTGGTCAATGTTCCCCAAAAAGATTTAATATATTTACAAGTAGTTGTATAAACCAGACTACTCATTTTGCACTCATAGTCCCTAATGCAGCATTCACGTTTACTTGCATTTTCAACGGCTATCCAAGCTGAAGTTGTATTGGGAATACAATAGGGAATCCTAAAAATCAGACTTAGAGAACACGTCTATAATATTAAAAGAGGTTTTGACAAACATTCCCTCTCGAGCCATTTTAAAACACACCACAATAATGACCCGTCATTACTTAAATATAGTGGTATTCAAAAAGTAGAAATACCTTGGAGGGGAGGTGAACTAAATAAGATCTTAACCTATAGAGAAATGTTTTGGATTTATAATTTAAAAACCCTAGCCCCTTTGGGCTTAAATGCTGAATTAGAACTAGCAAATATATTATGAATATAACTAATGTCTATAGAGAAATTATGTACCTCTAGGCATCAATAGACGAGACGTTAACTAGCCATTATAACCCTTTATTTTATATATATATATATATATATATATATATATATATATATATATTTATATATTTAGTTTAATCACTATATATTTGCAAAAACATTATAAACAATTTAAAACAAAGTGCTTAAATACAAAATAGATATGCTTTTTCATATATATATATTTTTGTATGTATTTTGGACATGTATTTTGAAATAAGATTTTATGTATTCTTTAAAATAAGTTGAGATTTTTAGTTTCATATTATTATGCAACTTGCTTGCGCTATTTTATATGTTTTAAAGAGTCTTAATGTTGTTTTTAATTTTTTCATTTTATTTTTGTTTATTTTTGTATAAATTGTCTCTGAACTGTTATAACAAGTAAGATACACAGCTTGCTATTATTTAAATTAATCGTTACACAGTAGGATTTGATAGATGCAAGTTAATGCATATACCTTTAAGGATTCAAATGTGCTTTTACCGGCAAGGTATATAACCGCCGAATAGCACATGAAACACCTATCTTGAAAGAGCCCACACAAGAGGGGCGAAACGCGTTGATCAGGTGTTCATTCGTTTTTATACTTTATACTTTTTCTGTGTGGCTGCCAACACGTCCAGTTTCTTTTGCCAACCAGAGTACATCTGCGGGGAGGAGGACTTTATTCAGCATACAGCTTGCCCCAGTGCACGAGGCAAACGCTGCCTTCACCTGCAAGCCGGACTCTTGTTCTTGGATCGGAGGAGAGACTGCAGCCAGATAAGCTTTAAGTGTGGTTCTTAGAAATAAGCACCACAATTATTTCCTGTAAGGGTTTCTATGTTGGGGAGGGGAATTCCCTTTTTATGCTAAGACATTAAATACAGTATTACACTATGTTTATTTTCTGTCTTTTTTTAAGGGATTTCAAGCATCAGTGTATGTTTCCAACGACTCTGTGGACTCCCTCATATTTCTTTGGACCCTGCCTTTCAATTAAACACTTTGGACTGCTATATTATTCTGCTTCATATTGTACCTTTATAGTTACAATCAGCAGCATTGATACTTTTACGTTCTATAGTGTATCACATAGCTGTTGTCAATTGTTGCAGGTATTTTTGTGTAAGTGTATACCCCCAATTTAATCTAAGGGGACTTTGAATTTGGGAAATTCTTTTTTTGTTTAGCAGCTGCAATCTAGAGGTACTTTGTACCATTCCATATAAGTTGACTATATATATCATTTTGTGCGCTCTCTTTTTCACTTTATTGTATTAATCCTAGAGGTACCTGGCACCCAGACCACCTCATTAAGCTGAAGTGGTCTGGGTGCCTAGAGCGGTCCTTTAATGTAGCTAATAATGTAGCTAATAACCTTCTAGGTATGGTGAGTAGGAGTTGGATTACCATTGACAAAATCCTTGTGATATAGAAATACTCTAACCTAGGATGTTACTGAACAGTATGTGCAGGGAAAACTAAATTATTATGTCCTTCAGTTAGTTCAAGCTGAGGTCTCTTGTCAGAAACAAACTATACTATTTAAATATCAGACTAATCTCACCACAAAGGCAATCCAGAAGGGAAATGCAGGCAAACCACACTCTGTGTGAGAAATACAGCAAACCCAAGTGATCACTTCAGCTTTCATTGTGCCTAAAATTCAAAGTCTTTGTCTTAAACGGACACTATAAATCACCAAAACAACTTCAGTGTAATGAAGCACTTTTTGGTAGACATGTGTATTCGTTTTCATACAAATACAATTTTGTCCAAAAATTTATTTTTTTCATATTCCTTTACTAAAATGTAAATTATATGAAATATAATTGAAACGAAAGGGCAAATGCTTTACCTTTTCATTTTGTTTCGTTCGTTTAACAGACTCAGTGCTGTAGGGGAATTGACACGGAAAACTTAAACTTAACTTAAACGGATAAATAACACATGCTCGGAAAATAAAAACAGGAAGGGAGCCAGCAGCGCTACTATCCTTGTAATAATATTAATTCCTACCCCCCGCATTAAAACCTATGGGGTTCACTAGGACCCCAATATTATTAAAAGGGAGGTTAAATCCTCCTGCATGCCGTGAGTAGGGGCATGTAACCTAAACAAATGTAAAACTACAAGTGACTGGGCAACTACTGGCACAGGTCCTCCCTGTTACCCATGGTAGGGAACCCAAATAACTCCCCCCGCACCCCCACCTGTGACCCGGTTGGGGGCCATTAATATAAACGGGGTGACCTAGTGTGTCCCCCAGGTCCCCACCTATGAGCCGCGGGCGGGGACCCTAATTAATTAAAGGTGGGACCCAATATTCCCCTGGTCCCTACCCATGAGCGGTGGATGGGGACCCTAAATAAATAAATAATGGGGGGACCCAAAGGACTTTCCCACGCTGTGTAAAATGACTCAGAGCACTTTGATTGGTTGGATTCCAAGCCAACCAATCAGAGTGCTGTGACAAGTAGAGACTTACCTGTAGGGGGAAGCCTTATATATGCTACCTGCAGAGCTTGGGTAGCATATATAAGGCTTCCCTCCACCCTGCAAAGCTCATTCTGCATGGAGCCTTCCATGGGGGAAGAAGGATTATTTTTCTGTCTTTTTTCCCTGGGGTCCAGTGGTGGCTCAGCCTGATGGGAGTCAGAGTTCACACTCTGACTCCCTCCTCCTTCCTCCCGTGTGGCTCCCTTTGTAAGCTGGTAGAAGTGACAGGGCAGTCACTTCCTCCCAGTGGCTGATGTGATCTCAGGGGGCCCGGTCACGCTGTTAAAGCGCCACAGGACTGACCAGGCCCCCTGGAAATCCCATGCTGTCAGGGCCACCCGATGGGCCCCTGAATGCGTGGCTCCGGCGGTTGAAACCTAATCCATGCCACCAGGGGTGGACTGACCACTCACAGGGCCCTCGGGCAGTGGGTGATCAAGGGCCCCCCCCTCTTGGTCCTGGTACAAGGTTTTCTAGTCCCCTGCTACTCTTCCCCCCTTCTTTCTGCTGCTTTTACACATATATTATGTGTAGGCTGCCCAGCACACAGAATGGCTGTGTGAGAGCCACACAGCCCTGACTCCCACACTAACAGAGCCCACAAAAATGGCCAGATTTACTTTAAAGGAGTTAATCCAACCAAAAACAGTGTATTAATAAACACTGTTCTTAGATGGAGTAACCCTTGCTGGCGTGCCTTCCCAGCAAATAAAGGATCACTATAGTGTCAGGAAAACAAATCGGTTTTCCTGACACTATAGTGCCCTGACGGTGCCCCCACCCTCAGGGTACCTCTCCCGTGGCGCTGAAGGGTTTAAAAACGCCTTCAGCCACTTTCCTTAATCCAGTGCTGGGCTCCCTCGGCGCTGGTGACCTCTCCTCCCCGTCTGACGTCAGCGGAGCCAAATGCACATGCGCGGCAGTGCCGCGCGCGCATTAAAAGTATCCATAGGAAAGCATTTCTCAATGCTTTCCTATTGACGCTCTGCGTGATGGAGGCGGAATGCGTCTCAGCGTCGCAGATGCGCCTCTAGTGGCTGTCCGGAAGACAGCCACTAGGGGCTGGATTATCCCCAAATGTAAACATATCAGTTTTTCTGAAACTGCAATGTTTGCATCTGAAGGGTTAAAACCTGAGGGACCTGGCCCCCAGACTCGCGGAAGTGGTCTGGGTGACTATAGTGTCCCTTGAAAATAAAGAAATAAAGCAAATTTAATAACACACTTCTTGACCACTTTTGCTGAGGCCATCACAAGCAGCAACCCCACATGTACAACCATACAAGTAGCCACATGTGTTTGGAGTCTACTTGTGGGGTTGCGTGTGTGGGGATGTTGCTAGTGATGTTGTGTTCCTGTATGTCAAAGTGTTGTGTTAGATTAATCGTTTCTCTTGTTTTACCTATTGTACAGCGCTGCAGAATATGTTGGTGCTATATAAGTGATGTATCTGTGTGCAGTATTGCAATGGTGGGTATGCTGTTTGTGATGTGTATGTGTAGGGAGGCAGCATGTGGTTTTGTATGTGTGGGGGGATGCTGCTTGTGGGATTGTGTCTATACAGTGAGGCTCCTTGTGGGTTTTTGTGTATGTCAATGGGGCGATTTGCAGTGCATTATGTGAGTGGAGATGGCTGGCTGTGTTGCAGTGTCTGTGGGATAGAATCTGTAGTAGGCATCTGGTGGTTACTGAGGCTGTAGTGTGTGCGTGTTTGGATAATAGAGGCGCTACTGTGTATAAGTTGGATAGTGGCTGTAGTGTGTGCGCGGGGGGATAGATGCTGAAATAGGTGCAGGGAGGCACAGGGGCTGTGGTGGGCACTGTGAGGCACAGGGACTGAAGTGGGCACGGGGAGGCTCAGGGACTTAGATAAGGGTGGGACTGGACAGAGTATGAGGTGGGACATAGAGGTTGTGGTGAGCGCAGGTGGGTACTGAAAGGGATAGGGACTATAGTAGTTAGAGGTGGCAGATGGGATGTGGTGGGAACATGGATAGGTAGAGGAATGGTGGCTGAGGTGAGTGCAGAGGACTGAGGTGGGTTCAGGGGGGAATGAGGTGGGTGCAGGAGCAGCTGTGGTGGATGCAGACAGGGCTGAGGTGGGTGCAGGGGGAGCTGTGGTGGGTGCAAGGGGGCTGAGGTTGGTGCAGGGAGACAGGAGGCTAAAGTGGGTAAAGGGAGAACTGAGGTGGGTGCAGCGGGAGATGTGATGTGTGCAGAAGGAGCTGTGGTGGGTGCGGGTAGACAAGGGGCTGTTGTGGGCACAGGGAGGGACATAGTGGCTGTAGTGGGTACTGGAAGGCATAGGAGCTATGGTAGGTGGAGGTGGCATAGGGGCTGTGGTGGGTGCATAGGGAATTAGGTGGGCACAGGGACAGGTAGATCCTGGGCTGAGTGTAAGGAGGAATGGTGGCTATGGTAAATGCATGGGGACTGAGGTAGGTGCAGGGGTAGCTGTGGTTAGTACAGGGAGGCTGAGGTGGGTGCAGGAAGACTGGGAGCTGAGATGGGAACTGGGGGCTGAGGTGGGTACAGAGGGGCTGAGGTGGGAGCAGACGTGTATACTGGGGCTGAGGTGGGTACAGAGGGGCTGAGGTGGGTACAGAGGGGCTGAGGTGAGTACAGGGGGCTGAGGTGAGTACAGGGGGCTGAGGTGGGTACAGGGGGCTGAGGTGGGAGCAGAGGTGGGTACTGGGGGGCTGAGGTGGATACTGGGGGGCTGAGGTGGGTACTGGGGGGCTGAGGTGGGTACTGGGAGGCTGAGGTGGGTACTGGGAGGCTGAGGTGGGTACTAGGGGGCTGAGGTGGGTACTAGGGGGCTGAGGTGGGGGCTGAGGTGGGTACAGGGGGGCTGAGGTGGGTACTGGGAGGCTGAGGTGGGTACTGGGAGGCTGAGGTGGGGGCTGAGGTGGGTACAGGGGGGATGAGGTGGGTACAGGGGGGCTGAGGTGGGTACAGGGGGGCTGAGGTGGGTACAGGGGGGCTGAGGTGGGTACAGGGGGGCTGAGGTAGGAGCTGGGGGGGCTGAGGTAGGAGCTGGGGGGGGCTGAGGTAGGAGCTGGGGGGGCTGAGGTGGGTACTGGGGGGCTGAGGTGGGTACTGGGGGGCTGAGGTGGGTACTGGGGGGCTGAGGTGGGTACTGGGGGGCTGAGGTGGGTACTGGGGCTGAGGTGGGTTCAGGGGCTGAGGTGGGTTCAGGGGCTGAGGTGGGTTCAGGGGCTGAGGTGGGTTCAGGGGCTGAGGTGGGTTCAGGGGGACTGAGGTAGGAGCTGGGGGGCTATGGTGGGTACTGGGGGCTGAGGTGGGTACTGGGGGTTCAGGTAGGAGCAGGGGGCTGAGGTGGGTACTGGGGGGCTGAGGTGGGTACTGGGGGGCTGAGGTGGGTTCAGGGGCTGAGGTGGGTTCAGGGGCTGAGGTGGGTTCAGGGGCTGAGGTGGGTTCAGGGGCTGAGGTGGGTTCAGGGGGACTGAGGTAGGAGCTGGGGGGCTATGGTGGGTACTGGGGGCTGAGGTGGGTACTGGGGGGTTCAGGTAGGAGCAGGGGGGCTGAGGTGGGTACTAGGGGCTGAGGTGGGTACTGGGGGGATGAGGTGGGTACTGGGGGGCTGAGGTGGGTACTGGGGCTGAGGTGGGTACTGGGGCTGAAGTGGGTTCAGGGGCTGAGGTGGGTTCAGGGGCTGAGGTGGGTTCAGGGGCTGAGGTGGGTTCAGGGGGACTGAGGTAGGAGCTGGGGGGCTATGGTGGGTACTGGGGGCTGAGGTGGGTACTGGGGGGTTCAGGTAGGAGCAGGGGGGCTGAGGTGGGTACTGGGGGCTGAGGTGGGTACTGGGGCTGAGGTAGGAGCTGGGGGGCTATGGTGGGTACTGGGGCTGAGGTGGGTACTGGGGGGCTGAGGTGGGTACAGGGGGGCTGAGGTGGGTACAGGGGGGCTGAGGTGGGGGCAGAGGTGGGTACTGGGGGCTGAGGTGGGTACGGGGGGCTGAGGTGGGTACGGGGGGCTGAGGTGGGTACGGGGGGCTGAGGTGGGTACAGGGGAGCTGAGGTGGGTACAGGGGAGCTGAGGTGGGTACAGGGGAGCTGAGGTGGGTACTGGGGAGCTGAGGTAGGAGCTGGGGGGCTGAGGTAGGAGCTGGGGGGCTGAGGTGGGTTCAGGGGCTGAGGTGGGTTCAGGGGGACTGAGGTAGGAGCTGGGGGGCTATGGTGGGTACTGGGGGCTGAGGTGGGTACTGGGGGTTCAGGTAGGAGCAGGGGGGCTGAGGTGGGTACTGGGAGCTGAGGTGGGTACTGGGGGGCTGAGGTGGGTACTGGGGGGCTGAGGTGGGTACTGGGGGGCTGAGGTGGGTTCAGGGGCTGAGGTGGGTTCAGGGGCTGAGGTGGGTTCAGGGGCAGAGGTGGGTTCAGGGGCTGAGGTGGGTTCAGGGGGACTGAGGTAGGAGCTGGGGGGCTATGGTGGGTACTGGGGGCTGAGGTGGGTACTGGGGGGTTCAGGTAGGAGCAGGGGGGCTGAGGTGGGTACTGGGGGGCTGAGATGGGTACTGGGGGGGCTGAGGTGGGTACAGGGGGGATGAGGTGGGGCAGAGGTGGGTACTGGGGGCTGAGGTGGGTACTGGGGGCTGAGGTGGGTACGGGGGGCTGAGGTGGGTACAGGGGGCCTGAGGTGGGTACTGGGGCCTGAGGTGGGTACAGGGGAGCTGAGGTGGGTACAGGGGAGCTGAGGTGGGTACTGGGGAGCTGAGGTGGGTACTGGGGCTGAGGTGGGTTCAGGGGCTGAGGTGGGTTCAGGGGGACTGAGGTAGGAGCTGGGGGCTATGGTGGGTACTGGGGGCTGAGGTGGGTACTGGGGGGTTCAGGTAGGAGCAGGGGGGCTGAGGTGGGTACTGGGGGCTGAGGTGGGTACTGGGGGGCTGAGGTGGGTACTGGGGGGCTGAGGTGGGTACTGGGGGCTGAGGTGGGTACTGGGGGGCTGAGGTGGGTACTGGGGCTGAGGTGGGTTCAGGGGCTGAGGTGGGTTCAGGGGCTGAGGTGGGTTCAGGGGGACTGAGGTAGGAGCTGGGGGGCTATGGTGGGTACTGGGGGCTGAGGTGGGTACTGGGGGGTTCAGGTAGGAGCAGGGGGGCTGAGGTGGGTACTAGGGGCTGAGGTGGGTACTGGGGGCTGAGGTGGGTACTGGGGGCTGAGGTAGGAGCTGGGGGGCTATGGTGGGTACTGGGGCTGAGGTGGGTACTGGGGGTCTGAGGTGGGTACTGGGGGCTAAGGTGGGTACAGGGGGGCTGAGGTGGGGCAGAGGTGGGTACTGGGGGCTGAGGTGGGTACGGGGGGCTGAGGTGGGTACAGGGGAGCTGAGGTGGGTACTGGGGAGCTGAGGTGGGTACTGGGGAGCTGAGGTGGGTACTGGGGAGCTGAGGTAGGAGCTGGGGGGCTGAGGTAGGAGCTGGGGGGCTGAGGTGGGTACTGGGGGGGCCATGGTGGGTACAGGGGGGATGAGGTGGGTACTGGGGCTGAGGTGGGTACTGGGTGGTTCAGGTAGGAGCAGGGGGGCTGAGGTGGGTACTGGGGGGTTCAGGTAGGAGCAGGGGGGGCTGAGGTGGGTACTGGGGGGGGCATGGTGGGTACAGGGGGGATGAGGTGGGTACTGGGGCTGAGGTGGGTACTGGGGGGCTGAGGTAGGAGCTGGGGGGCTATGGTGGGTACTGGGGGCTGAGGTGGGTACTGGGGGGTTCAGGTAGGAGCAGGGGGGCTGAGGTGGGTACTGGGGGGTTCAGGTAGGAGCAGGGGGGGCTGAGGTGGGTACTGGGGGCTGAGGTGGGTTCAGGGGGGGCTGAGGTAGGAGCTGGGGGGCTATGGTGGGTACTGGGGGCTAAGGTGGGTACTGGGGGGTTCAGGGGGGTTAAGGTAGGAGCAGGGGGTCTGAGGTGGGTACTAGGGGGGCTAAGGTGGGAGCAGAGGTAGGTGGGGGGGCTGGGGTGGGGGGCACTGGGGGCTGGGGTGGGTGCAGGGAGACTGCAGGTGGTGATGAGCTGAATGAAGATTTGCAGAAAATAATCTATTAAAAACTTACCTGAGCTGTCTGCCAGGCTGCTGCAGCTCCTCTTCAGGCAGGGCAGGAAGTGATGTCACTTTCTAGCCCCTCCTCTTCCTCCTCACACAGCACCGCACGGCTGGAGACCTGGCAGCAAGAACTGAATACTCACTGCCAGGTCTCCCTAAGAGAGTGAAAACGGGTGAGGGAGGAAGGGGGTTAACTACAAAGTGATATGCTGCAGGGGTCCTGCAGCATATCACTGGATTAACGAAAAAATCATGTTCTGGCTGGGGAGATCTTTGATCTCCCCAGCCAGAGCATGGATGGGCTCCCGGGCCCCTGACTGCCTCGGGCCCTCGGTCCATGACCGATCTGCCCGACCTGTCAGTCCGCCCCTGCATGCCACCATGTTACTTTTAGAGAAAATAGGCTCTCATGGCAACCCTTCCAAACCAACCATACTTGTACAGTCTTCTTCTAAATGTACGGTCATCATGAACTTGTATCATACTAACGGAGGCCTGTAGAGTCGGAGATGTAACTCTTGTTTTTTTTTAAATTACTCTGAGCATTTCATGGTCTGATATTTGGTGAATTTGCTGGGATACCCACTCCTGGGAAGATTGGCAACTGTTTTTAATGTTTTCCACTTTTGAATAATCTTTTTCACTGTAGAATGATGGACTTTAAATGGCCTTATAATCCTACCCAGTTCGATGGGCTGCAAGAGTGCTAATGTCTTTCCTCCTTTTCATTTTGTTAGCACACACATGAATGTTCCAGACCAGCAAATTGCTAAAGCTTTAGCTTTTATAGAGGTGGTCACACTTACTGATGATCAGTAAATCAAAGAGTGTTTGCTTAGCAGCACCTGTCTGCTACTTAGCCTCTTAATTCATATGGCAGCAGTAAGGGTGTACTTAGTTTTCCACACATGGATTCTGCATTTTGGCTTTATTTTTGTTAAATAAATCATGACGCAGTGTAATATGTCATGTGTTGTGGTTTGTCTGAGTTTGCATTTACCTGATTTTAAGACCTGCAACAGAACAGATGATTGTCATTATGTCAATAGAAATCAAAGAGGGTGTACATTATTTTTCCCATGACTGCATGTATGTATGTATATATATGATGCCAAAATACCAGAGTATTGCAATATGCAACAATGATACCTTTTTTGGGACTAATATAATATTTTAAAGACAAGTTTTCAAGAGTTTTCCTCTCTTCCTTAGGTCTGAAGCAATACCTTCAGAGGAAAATTCTCGAAAGCTTGTCTTTTAAATATTATGTTAGTCCAATAAAAAAGGTATCATTGCATACTGCAATACTCTGGTATTTTGACATCTTGTCTACTGCACTAATACGGCTAATCCAATCTACAATATATATATATATATATATATATATATATGTATTAAGGCCTTTTGGCCTGTAATTGTGGGAGGGGCGTATGACACACCTCTTCCCTACTTAAGGGACACCCCTTACCTGGCTCCATATCGTTCGAGGTCAGCGCTGCATCACCCTCCCACCCACTCCTCATTATTAACTCCTTTTCTCTTTACATTTCTTCTTGGTGGGCCCTCTTTATTTACAGGCCTACCTCATCGTCGGTTCCGGCACACCACAACCGACTTGCTCTTTTAATACCATCCTACACTTATCAGTGTTTGTATCTTCTGTACTATCATGAGCCCTTAACACAAATATATATATATATATATATATATATATATATATATATATATATATATAAAAATGATGGTTGTCCTGTTGAAAGGTTTCTTGCTGCTTCCATTAGCTCCCCTGAGCTAACAGAGGTGGCAGGCTCATGCCTCCCAATTTTCATCCTGTCCCATCACCCCGACTTAATGCCCAGGTGTGCCACTCGTGCACACAAGCAGTGTGTGTGCGCTTGTGTGCCCAAGCAGGCATGCGGGCAAATAATATACACTAGAAATAGTTTGCACCAATATAAAGTCCAATTAGTCCATAATTGCTGGAGTCAATACTCTGTACTGGTAACCGTCCAGACATTAAATCATGGGAGTATATGGAATAAAAGCAAAAAATAACCGGTGATAGTGCAGAGTGAATGGCACTAGGTGCAGGACATACAACAATGATGTATAAGGTAAATCACTCACATTTGAAATAGCTATTACTAATTTTAAATCAGTAAATCAAAGTGAGTGTAAGTGCCACTCACAGTAGCAGCAAGACAAGATGGTTGTTTTTTTTGTCTTTGCTGTCTGCCCTAGAGCATTCCATTTCTACTTCCTCCCACAGTAGTACTGGCTTGTGGTGTCTTTACATATGTTGGGTCATAGTAGCACTAGTTTGTGTCAGTGGTCAGTGCCGATCCTGAGTGGGTACAGTGCCCAGGCACTCTGTCGGTAAAGGTCTATCATCACACTAGGCTCGGCCAATCCATATTAAGCCCCACCCCCTCATGTTAGGCTCTGCCCACTTGAATTCAGCTCCAGACTTCTGGGATAAAGTTAACTCTTATCAGGAGGAGAAAGCATAAAATCTCCTACCAGACTACCTGGCAACAGGGCCCCTCCCTGGCCTAAGGTAAGGCTCAGTCCCCTACTTGATACTACAGCCCTAACCAATTACTACAGCCCCTTACTTTCTACTGCAGCCCTTACCCCTATTACAACCTACCCCCTACTTCAGCTCTTTACTCCCTACTACTATAGCCACTAAATCTCCAACTACAGCCCAACCCATCCACTACAGTCTCTTACTCCCTACTACAACCCCTAACCTCTTTACTGCAGCCCTTACTCCCCTATGACAGCCTTCAACTACCACTACTACCACCCTAACCTCCCTACTACAGCCCTAACCCTCTACTGAAGCCATTTTACCCAAATAGCAGCTCCTATTCCCCCTTTTGCAGTCCCTATTACAACAGCCCCCAGCTACCCTAATACAGTCCCTTATTCCCACTGCAGCTTCTACCCCCTCACTGCAGTACCTAACCCCATTACAAACCCTACCCAAAAGTACCCCTATCCCCCAATTGCAGCCCCTAGCTCCATACTACAGTTCTAAACCCCACTAGAGCCCCTAACCCCCTACTACAGCCCTTATAATAAAACATCAGCCCCTTGCACACACACACACACACTGCATCCCTTAGACAATACTACACTTCTTATCCCGAAATGTAGCCCCTATCTCTCTATTACATCCCAAACACCTTACTAGAGCCAATATTTTCTTACTTCAGTCTCTACCCTCCACTACAGTCCTCTCCCCCTAATTGCAGCCCATGTCCCTCACACTACATGCTACCTGGTAATGTTGGAGGGGTTTAAATAGAAAATGGGTGTTAGAAGCATTACGATTTTGAAGTGGAGGAGTTAGCAATATGGTCATGCTCCCCTGGGGGCGCCAATAAATTCTTGCACCCAGTCATCAGTGATCCTATGATTGGCCCTGCAAGTGGCACTATGCCACAGCAATAACGTAACCAGTCGCACAATGGCCCACTGTTTCTCCCACTCAAAATTGTTGTAAATTACACTGGCAATATTTTTATTGAACAACACATAACCAAAAAAAAAAAAAAAATTCTAACAAAAAAGAGCTGTCAAACAGGGGTTAGGGACAGTAATAACAATACATAACAAAAACCACCAGGCTCAACAAATTCAAACAATTTATTATTAAACAGTATTTATCTATCTATCTGTAGTGAACTTTGTTTAGTGAGCTGTTTTTGTGAGCTTGTGTGTAGTGAGCTTTCTGCAGTGAGCTTGTGTGTGTGTCACTGAGCTTTCTGCAGTTAGATGATTAATTGTGTGGTGTGTGTGTGTGTGTGTGTGTGTGTAGTGAACTTGTGTGTGTCTCAGTGAGCTTTCTGTAGTGAGATGTACGTAGTGAGCTGTTTTCTAGTGAGCATTTTGCAGTGAGACTGTGTGTGTCACTGAACTGTTTGAAGTGATATGTGTGTAGTGTAGAGCTTGTGTGTGTTAGTGAGCTGTCTGTGGTAAGCTGTATTGTATATACATTTAATGTGGATAAGTGCAAGCTAATGCATCTTGGCAGGGCCGTCTCTAATGCTGGGCAAACAGGGGGCAGATGCTCTTGGGGAGGGCCAAAGCAGCTGCCCCATGCGCCAAGCTAACCTCAACTATTTTTTTTCCCCATGGGCCCGCCGATACAACCGGGGGCCCACACACTAAAAAGGCCCACTGGGTGGTCTATGCACTAATGGCAACCTGGTTTGCATTTGTTAGCAGGGGTTGGTCGTGCACTGTAGCCCTTTAACAATGCTTTTTGGCTGCTTGGGAGGAAGTGACAGGTGCCAGTCACTTCCTCCCACAAAGGAGGATAGGAGCTGCATGGGACAAACAGAAGAGGCAGGGAGGAGGGTGGCAGGGCAGGGAGAGCCAGACCCAAACTCCCAACAACCTCAGACACCAGTAAGACACTGAAGGGTGGGTTTACAAATGTAAATTTGTGTCAGTATGTCTATGTAGGTGTATTTATGTATGTCTGTCAGTGTATGTGTGTCATTATGTCTGTCAGGGTGTGTTAGTATGTCTGTCAGTGTGTGTCTGTCAGCATGTCTGTCAGTGTATGTGTCAGTATGTATGATAGTATGTGCGTCTGTGTATTTGTATCTGTAGGATGTCATTGTGTGTATTTGTATGTTGCAAGTATGTGTATCTGTGTGTGTATCTGCATGTGTCTGAGTAACTGCATGTGTGTCAGTGTTTTATCTGTATGTCTGTGGATCTGCATGTGTCAGGTTGTGCATGTTTGTATGTGTATTTGTGTGTCTATATCTACATCAATCTGTGTGTTTCTATCTGTATGTGTGTCACTGTGTGTAGATGTGTCTGTATCTCTGCATGTGTGTCAGCATGTATATCTGTGTATATGCATATGTTTCAGTGTGTGTGTGTGTGTGTCAATGTATCTGTATATGTGCATACATCTCAACATTCAAACACAAACAATACACACAAATGCACCCCTGCATTGAAACGTCAACACTGCGTATAAACACACACCTGCATTGAAACTTCAATACTATATACAAACACACTTGTGTTTTACACCAAAATTAAATATCAATACACTACTGCATTCGAAATGCAGCACCACATATAAATGCATTCTTACATTCAAATGCCAACACCCAGGGCCGGCACACACAGTTGCAGGCAGACACATACACATGCAGGCAGACAGACACACATACAGGCACACACACATACACAGACAGCTACAGTGTCACACACACACACCGTTACAGTCTCTCTCTCTCACACACACACACACACACACACACACACACACACACACACAGGCAGACACACAGATAAATAAACAGTTACAGACAGTATCTCTCACACACACAGTTACAGATAGTCACACACCCAGGCAGACAACCACACACAGTTAGAGATACACACACAGTTAGAGAGAGACACACACACACACACACACACACACACACACACACACACACGTGCAAACAGTCTCATACACACACAGTTACCCATTTCCATTATGGGCTGGAGGGGGAGCAGGAGCACTACAGTCCCTGGTGTATAGATGTTGGGGAAGCAAGGACTACTTATTTCTCCCCCTCTGTGTGCGTAAGTTTTCAGGCAGTGTGTTCCGGACGCATTTAGCTCCACCCCTGCTGCCTATTTAGCCCTGCCCCCACTGCAAAATGTAGCTCTGCTCCCTGTCACCTTATCTGATAACCCTGGCTGAAGGATAATTAAATCTAAGCTACATAGTGCGACCTGCATTAGAGGAGTGCTCTGTTCACTCCTTCACACCTGTCACCCAAGGAGTGTGTGAGCTGTGCCGGCCACATGGCACCCCCGGCTGCCATAATATCCTGTACGCCCACACAAAAACACATGCTTACGTTCAAACACACAAACACTGCTCAATGCTAAGCACAACCCTGCAAGCATGGGAAAATGGTAGAGCCCCGGCTGTCAAAGCATTGTTGGAGTTGCATGAGGCCTTTTGGCCTTCCTTGCCATAGATGGGCTCTTTTTATTTTAGTTCTTCGACTGTGTTTGGGTTGATAGCGTGATTGCATGGCAGGAAGTGGGAGGGGGCAGGGTCCAGAGTGCCCAAGCAAATAGTTGCCCAAGGTCTGGTCAGTATTAAAGACGGCATCTTGATCGTAAAAATCCACGGGCAGAGTAAAGAATATTTGATACAGTCCTAACCTCAACATCTGAGGAAAGAGATTGAGGGGTAATTTTTTCAGAAGACTTAAGGTAGGCAGACAATGTAATAGAGCAGCAGGAAATACTAGTAGAATGCTTTGTTAAGGAGAGGTATTAACAGTAGAAAGACGTAAGTGCTCATGCATTGTACAGAGCACTGGTGAGACCTCACTTGTATTGTACGCAGTACTGGAGACCGTATCTCCAGAAGGATATTGATACTTTGGAGAGAGTTCAGAGAAGGGCTACAAAACTGGTTCATGGATTACAGGGTAAAACGTACCAGGAAAGGTTAAAGGATCTTAACATGTATAGCTTGGAGGAAAGACAAGACGGGGGGATATGCTAAAAATATTTAAATAAATATAGGGAAGCAACAAAAAGGAGTAGAGTATATTTAAAAGAAGGAAAACTACCACAAAAAGAGCACATAGCCTTAGGTGCAAAGGTTTAAAATTAATATCAGGAAGTATTACTTTACTGCGAGAGTAGTGGATGCATGGAATAGCCTTCCAGTGGAAGTGGTAAACACAGTGAGGGTGTTTAAGCACACATGGGATAGGCATAAGGCTACCCTAGATATAATATACTAGTGAAAGTATTTAGAAAATTGGGCAGACTAGATGGGCCAAATAGCTCTTATCTGCCATTACATTCTATGTTTTTATGTCAGTGAACTTGCGTGTATATGTGTCTCAGTGAGCTTTCTGTAGTGAGCTGTGTGTAATGAGTTTGTGTGTATAATATCAGTAACAAATAAGTGTGTAGTGAGCTTTACATTTTGAGATTGCTGTGAGTGCGTGTTAGTGAGCTTTCTCTAATATTTGTAAGATGTATGTAGTGAGCTGTGTGTCAGTAAGACTGCGTGTCAGTTATTTTGATTGTGTGGGTATATGTATATCAATCACTATACAATATCATTTCAGTTTTTCCTCAAATAACCAACATTTTAAAATACAATAATAATATTTTGCACCGCAAAACAAATACCAGTGCCCCTTCTGAGATTACGTTCTGGATCTGCTACTGCACAGCTGTAACCAATCTCACACAGGAGGATCATTGACCCAGGCTATCTATAACGGTCATGGCAAGGGTACATAATTTATCATTACACTATGGAATATTGCTATTTAATATAACTTGTGTAGTGCATCAATAATTTGACCTCTGGGTAGAAGACAAATAACAGATAAATTGCTCTTTTGAGATAAATGTGCAAGGTGTAAAAAGGATTGCCCTTTTGATCTATTAAAGGCCCTGCAAGGTGAGACATTTTACTCTTGAGCTGCCTGTATGTCTAGTTTCAATGTAAACAAACTGACTTTGACCATATGGCCTGCAACTCTCAATTGATAGTCCATCCTTTGATATGGTAATGGTATTAGTTTCATGAAGACCCTTGTGTTCCAGTATCATATCCAAGAGAAACATTAATACTTTCCCACAGCTTAATAATTAAATCTCATTTTTATTATATTTGGAATGGGACAAGCCCAATCTTTCTATTAAGCCTAAACATGGGTTGCACAACTTAAACCGTGTGGCAGGAACACATACGGCATTCATAGATGCAATTATTATTTCTGTGGCAGGTACATAAGAGAAGATAGAGCCAAATGTTTCCATTTGGATTGACGTTGGTCTGGAACAAAGGAGGTGGTCACCTATTGGTATGCCTTAACTCCACCCCTGGGCCAGACTGTAACGAGTCTTACCTGATCGGGAGCCTAGTTCGCAGAGTTATATGCTCACCCTTGCAAAGTAGACACAGACCAGGGTGACCAGGTAAGACGCCACCTGGCCTGTGAGTCTGTGCACGGGGGCTTTCCTGGAAAAGTGCTCCAAGACGCTGTACAGTAGGGATTAGCAGAAGCGTAGTCAAGGGAAGCCAAAATCAGGGAAGCCAGAGATCAGAGTAGTCCAGGAGGAAAGCCAAGGTCAGAAGCCGTAAATAGACAGGAAACACTGGAACGCAGGTACGGAGAAACAGGAACCAAACAAGGGAACCAGAGTCAATGAACTGACACCCCTCCCAGGGTGTTACAGGCTTTTATATCCAGCCAATTAATATGGCATACAGGTGTTCTAGAGTAGCCACGGGTAAGTTCAGCTCCCAGTGCTGGAACAAGGCAAGGACACTTATTACGGCAATACTATGAATGGCTGGATAGCACAGTGGCAAAAGAGCAAGATACACAAAGCCAAAGTCCAGGGTTCAAATCCCCTGCTGGGCACTCCTGGGGTGACCTTGTCTGGCAGACTGGATGTCGCGGCGAGAACCGTGACACAGACTTGATTATCCACAGGGTATATATCCAATGATTTGGAGGGGTGTTGGCGTACTTGCTTGGGGTCAGAATCTAATTTCAAAGTGAGTCACCATATTTCCTACCAGAGACCTCCTGGGGCAGAAGTGTTACTCTGAAGAGCTGAGCAAGTGATTAGGGTTTCTGTAATTTAATAATTTTGTTTTTTATCTGTTAGTGAAAATAATTTGTTTATCATGTATTTTTTATGCACTGTGACTATTTTTTGCTCATAATAAACATTTATTTATTAAGCTCTGCCTTTGTCTGGTTAAGAATCACGTTACCTGAAGAGACTAATTAGTATTTTGTAATTACCTAGATATTGTGCTAAGTTACATTTGGTGGATTTTTAATTATTAAGTTTATCTGGGGGACCAAGGCACCTCATTTATAAAATGTCTTGGTGGTGGCAGCATTAAAATAGTAATAATTATATTATTATGTTTAAGTGTGGTTGGTGTTAAGGTGGATTCTGTCATTATTTCCGGTCTAGTGCAGTCAAATAGTGAACTTTAACACTTTCACCACGAAAACTACGTCACATACACTTTTTTTTTTTTTTTTTTTTATAATTCTTTATTTTTTTGTTGTGCATAGAATAACAGTAGATTTGCTCAGCCACAACAGCAGTCGCAAGCAAAATAATTACAGACATTATAAGCTTGATGTGGCATACCAGTAGATAGCACATTTTTTTTGTTTATAATGAAAGGATGGGTAGACAGTGGAGCGACAAAACATTGGATAAGATGCAAGCTTTTCTAACTGTCTGTGGTGCTAAAGTAGGTTAACGTTCAACGATTAAGGTACATGCTAGGCTAATTGAGAGTTTAACGTTTATATAGGAGCGGGCTTATACATGTTTAACGTAAATAGGGTCAATTCGTGGTATAATAATGCACCACCTTCCTGTTTCTTTTTCCTTCGCGTTTTGCAATTTAGTGATATATATATATATGCCAGTGTGTGAGAAACAACGGTTCAATCTTGAGGTGTGTGTTGAAATTAGATACACCTCCCCTTTGTAAGTTTTGTTTTTAGGTATCAGAAGACCCGCGTTGGATCATAGAACGGTGAAACATTGCTATTTGGCGTGGGTGTCCAACTCACTAGACAGTAAGTGTGGTGCTTCACATAAGAGGCATGCATAAAGACAGTAAAATTAATGTGAGCACTATTATCCCAGCCTTGTCTACAAGCACTCCTGTTCCCTAGCTGAGTTGGTCTCGTCATCAAAACTAATAAAACAGAAAAAAAGAATAAGAAGCTCCCCCCTTAACCTTGTGTCCGTGGGGGGCAGTAGTTATCTGGATGGGTGTCCGCTAGCCAGTGGTGTGCCCCATTGTATGCTAGGGGTTTGTGTATGCAGTGTCGAGTTTCATCCTAGGCTCTCAACCAAGGAGCTGTAACTCCCTTAGCTATGTAGTGTCTTCTTTGTATTAGAGAAAGAGGGGATCCCACGTCTAGCCTGAGCAGCCTTTGGGTACGTGCCAGCACGTTAAAGGCACTGATAAGCTTTTTGTAAATGTTAAAATAATAGCATTGGAGCCAGATTATGTGCAAGCCGGTCCGTCGGTCCACCCCTGCTTATAGTCCCTATTGTTTGGTCGTGTGCTAGAAGGTTGGTGTGTATGCTAGGGCTAGTGGGGCCTGCATTTCTGAGTGGGCTGCCTTATTATTTCCACCCCTTTAGTGTTAAATGTTGCACCCCTTAGTACATCACGACACAATTATGTTAGGTAGAGTCAAAGCAAATAACGTTAACATTAACTAAGAAAAATTAAGTCTAAGATCAAAAGTTAAAACCAAAAACTGTATAATCGGGCAGTCCTTTTTGCCTGTTCTCCTGTGTTCTCCTCCGGGTCTCAGGTGCCCATTATTTGGCGTCCTTCCCTCTGCGCTCTGAATGCGGTGGATGATGACGTGGAGGACCCGGTCGGCTGGAATGGTTGTACTTTGACCATGTCCCAAATGTGAGGGGGCTGTTGTCTCGGGGCTTGTGTGGTGCATACCGGGTTTGTTGGTAGTCCTAGCGCGGTCAGTACTGAGTCCATTTCCGCTGCGTCGGTCAAGCGGGTTGTGGCTCCCCCATGAGAGATTACCAAGCTTCTGGGGAATGCCCATCGATATGGGATGGAGTGTTGGCTTAGCGTGGCTGTCAGTGGTTTGAACTGGCTTCTCCAAAGCACTGTGGGCCTGGACAGGTCGTGATAGAAGGACAAGGTGGCATTTTCGAATGGGTGGTTGGCTTTTCCTCTCACTGCTGCCATAAGGGTCAGTTGGGCTGTCCTTGTTCGTAGCTGTAGAATGACATCCCGTGGGGTGTCTGCTGGAGCTCTGGCGGCTCTTGGGATGCGGTAGGTTCCATCTATCACAGCTAGATGTGCTTGTTTCGGTGTGAGTAGGAAGGTAAGTAGTCTCCCGATGTATTGTGTTAGGTCTCCCAAGGCCACAGTCTCAGGGATTCCCTGGATTTTTAAGTTTCTGCTCCTGTGACAATCTTTTAGTGCGTCTAGGTGGCTGGTGAGTTGAGACTGGTTGTGCTGTAGCGCCATGTTTTGGGCCTCCAGCTGTATACATCGGACAGTAAGGTCCTTTGTGTCTCCCTCTATTGTCTTGACTCGCCCTTCCACGGTTTGTATTTCTTACCGCAGTGTGGCCACATCTGCGGCGAACATCATGCGGAGGTTGCGGAGCAGGGCTTTGATATCTTCGTCGGAGGAAGGGTGGTGTAAACCCCCTGAGCTCAGGAACTCATCCAGCTCATCCATCGCTAGGTTCTTGGAGGAGGCCGAGGACGCGTTGCCATGTTTTTTTTTGGGCACGGTGAGGTTTAGGGCCTGTGCGGGATGGAGGAGAAAATGTCCGATGTCACGTGCCCCTGTTGGTTTTGTGGTTCCCTGGTGTTTGGTTTTCTTTCCCATCGTACTGTAACTTAATGGAGGTTGAAGTTGGTATGTTTTAGGTGGTTATGATGTAGAATTATTAAAAATCTTTATTGAACTTGTACTGAATTATTGTACTAACTCCATTTTAACCTCACACTGTAACAAACCCTCCATTTTGTCCTCATTACCTGACAGATTCTCCATCTTAAACTACATTACATGACAGAATTTCCCAGCAACATTTAATACAATGAACAGAGACTGTATTTTCTATAAAGACATAGCTGACTCCGGAATTATTGAATCTCCTGTAACATGCAACAAAGTATAACCAAGGCCAGAGCCAAGGCCATGAGAGCACTGTACTAATGAAATGTTCTATTCATAAAATAACCTTGGACCTGACCACAAGACCTGACATCACTGACTGTGTAAAATGACGCTCAAGCCCCCCTTTCCACCGAGTAAACCTACCACCTCCCGGTCAGGGCCGGATTAAGAGCACACTGGGCCTGGTGCTGACAATTATGATGGGCCTAATTACGGAATCATATTGACCAAAAACACTAAAACAGTCATACCTCCCAAGCGTCATGTATCTGATAGAGATGGTGCTGGAGGGAAACTCATAGGATGCGGCTATAAGAAAACACATACTCTATTCTAATCTCTCTCTTTTTGCTTTCATCTTTCAAGTAAATCCATAACCCCTAACAGCAGTGTCCAGTGAAGCAGTCAATGGGCGGGGTAAAAGGTGGGCCACTGGTGCGAATCACGTGACCAGACCTGCCAAAAGGGGAGAACATGCCCAAAAAGGGGGCATGTCTGTCCAAAGAATTTGAAGGACAGCCTGGCATGAATGCATGTCAGGCTGCCCGCCAATCCTGCAGGCTGTCCAACTAAGGGCATACTATACAGGCAGCACCCTAAGCTTGACATAAATGCGTCTAATGTTGCGCTCACTCCATGCTTTCTAAGGACTGTCCCCTAGCACTCACATGTCCACTTTTCTCATTATTGTGTTATTATCAGGCAGAAGTCCCTGGTATATAGTCTGAGACAGAGAAAAGGTGTATGTAGTGATTGTAGAAGAAAGGGGACATGCCACAGTGTTAGAGAGACCAACGTCTGCAGTACCTAAACTAATTTTATTGTCAGCCAGTCCACAAAAGTTTTGTTCCCATACATCCCTCTTAAGCTTTCAAACTTAAAGGAACACTATAGTCACCATAACAAGTACAGCTTATTCTATTTGTTCTGGTAAATAGAATCATTCCATTCAGGCCTTTTGCAGTAAACACTGTATTTTCAGAGAAAATAACTCCACTGGCCACTCCTTAGATGGCTGCTAAAGGTGCTTCCTGGGGCAGTACTGCCTAGTGTGCAGCACTGCCATTCAGTGTCTCCACCCTCTGCATGCAGACACTGAACTTTCCTCATACAGATGCATTGATTCAATTTATCTTTATGAGGAGATGCTGATTGGAATTGTGCTGGCTCTGCCCCTGATCTGCCTAGTTGACAGTCTCAGCCAATCCTATGGGGAAGTATTGTAATTTACTCAGACCACCACTTCTGATGATGTCAGCAGACAGTCAGTTCAGAGGCAGAGCCAGCAGCTGCAGACTTAAATACAAGTTATATTTTACTATACTTAGGGAGGCAAGAAGGGGCCAACGTGGTGGTTTTAACATAATAGGGTCAGAAATACATGATTGTGTTCCTGACCCTATAGTGCTCCTTTAAGCAAGAGTATGTGAAGAGTAGTTAGGGTTGCCACCTTTCTTGGAAAAAAATACCAGTCTTAATCATTTGTTTAATCACAAGGAGTGACATCAGAGAAAATTCTGTAAAATCACCAACAAACTACTCACAGTTTGATTCTGCTGTATAGATGGATTGCTCCCAGTGTCTCAGTCTCGCAAGTCACCCAGTGTCTCAGTGTCCCTATGTATAACAGTGTCAGTGTCCCCATGTCGCCCAGTCCCCTAGTGTCTCAGTGTCCCCATTTCTCCCAGTGTCCCAATGTCTCAGTGTGTCCCCATGTCACTAGGATACTGGGGACACTGAGAGACATGGGGACACTGAGAGACCCGGGGACACAGAGACATGGGGACACTGAAACATTTAGGGAAACTGGGAGAAATGGGGACACTGAGACACTAGGGACATAGACACTGGGAGACATGGGGACACTGAAACATTTGGGGACACTAAGATACTAGGGACACAGAGACATGGGAACAAAGACACTGGGAGACTAGGGGACACTGGGAGACTAGGGGACACTGGGAGACATGGGGACACTGGGACATATAGGGACACTGGGAGACATGGGGACACTAGGCACATTGAGACACTAGGAACACAGACACTGGGAGACATGGGGAGACTGAAACATTTAGGGACACTAAGACACTAGGGACAAAGTGACATAGGGACACTGGGAGACTATGGGACACTGGGAGACTAGGGGGACACTGGCTGGGAGACAGACACTTGGGGACACTGGGAGACATGGGGACAGTTGTGGACATAGACATGGGGACACTGAGACATAAAGGGACACTGGGACACATGGGGACACTAGGCACACTGAGAGACATGGGACACTGGATGGGAGACATGGGGATACTGGGAGAAATGGGGACATAGTGTCTCCGTGTCCCAATGTGTCAGTGTCTCCCAATGTCCCTATGCATCCCCATGTGTCCCCTAGTGTCTCAGAGTCCCCATGTTTTCCAGTGTCCCCAAGTGTCTCAGTGTTTCCAGGTCTCCCAGTGTCTGTGTCCCCATATGTCCTAGTGTCAGTGTCCCCTAGTGTCTGTGTCCCCATTTGTCCCCTAGTGTCAGTGTCCCCTAGTGTCTGTGTCCCCATTTGTCCCCTAGTGTCTGTGTCCCCTAATGTCTGTGTCCCCTAGTGTCTCAGTGTCCATATATGTCCCCTAGTGTCTTAGTGTCCCATAGTGTCTCAGTGTCCCCATGTGTTCCTGCTGCCTTTCCCCCATCCCTCACTTACCTGAGCTGTAGAGCTGCTGTCTGGACTCTGCTGTGTTGCTGCTCCCTCACGGATCAGTAAGTAGTAGAGAGAGGCAGGGATATGCTGTAACTTCCTATTCCTGCCTCTCTCCACACACAGTGACCCCTACTGGCCGGTGCTGGTATTGCAGAGTAATCTCCATTTATTCTGAGAAAAATACCTGCATTTGTATTGCAGGTATTACTGCAATACTGGCACGGCCAGGCAGCCTCAAATACCAGTCAGGTGGCAAACCAGTAAAATACCAGTCAGGTGGAGGTGGCAAACCTAAGAGTAGTGTGTGTAAAAAAAAAATTTTTTTTTTTTTTTTTTTAAATGGGCCTATTCCATGGGCCTGGGCCTGGAGCTGCAGCTCCATCAGCCCCTATGTTAATCCGGCCCTGCTCCCGGTGGGAGGACACCTAGCTAGTCACTCAAATCCCTGAGCCAATTAATAATATTGATGGGTGGACACTGATATAGTCACATAACATTTAATCAAATTAATGATGTTTATTTGTTATTATCTGATATTCAATGATGATGTCATTTTGCCTTTAAAAAGGTCTGCATAACTGTTTTCCAACTAGATGGCATTAAATTTTCTGAAGTGCTTTTAACCTGAACTCCATGTGTCCGTGTGAGCTTACTTCTGCGTATACGCAATTTAATCATCTCAGATTTGGACAGGAACAGACATTTAAACATATTTGTTTATTTCTAAATTAATCTACATCAGTTATATTGTGTATTTCAGGCTTATTTTGGCTGAGCTCTGCTGGCACACGTCTGCTCTGGTTAGCTGCTGGCTCTGCTCCCCCCGTCACATACACTCTTGAAGTAGGGTGCATTCGTGACAATAATCAAGTCAAAGTTTGTGAAAATAAGTGTCACTATGTCACTAGCAACTGGGATCAATGACCCAGGTTATTTATCTCCAACTCAAAGATTGTGCAAGTGGCACTGGCAGAAGCTAGACTGGCACAACAGTAACCTAATCATAAAGTATTTGTTAATTAGTTAATCTCCCACACTGGCACAGTAAGGTTGAAAGCAGGCAATCCCGGTCTGTTGGTCTGTCTCCACCAATAGCTGCAATCAAAGTGTCTGAAACAATCCTGCATGGAAATGTATAGATTTGTAACAGTTTTTTTTTTTTTTTTAACTCTATTGGTCTCTTCTCAATTGATCTGTGAAAATGTAAAAGAAATCTACATTTAATGGCTGTCCCCTAACCATCAATCATATTTTTTTCCACCTCTTGACTGGAGATGCAAACTACATCATTATGCAGCGCTCTTGTCTATCATGGCAAACTCATCTGTTTATCAGCTACCTCTCCATTCCGTCCCCCATAATTCCAAAATATCTGAACATGTATGTGCATCGCACATTTGGCATGTCGGAGATACGAAATTGTCCCAACCGTCACTCTGATCAATTTTGGCCAGATCTCCATTTACCTGAAACCAAATGTTCAAGTCTAGTTGGTATTCTGATGGGCAAGAATGTTTTACATTTTTAATACATATTTTATAGACATGTGCAATTCGTTTCGGTTCAAATTTAAATTCGGACGAATTTCGGCAATTCGGACGCTTGGGGTTGGAGGTAGGGTTGGGGTAGGGTTAGGGAATTGCCTAAGTCCCGAATTTCAAAAGTGCCAAGCTGAAAAGAACCAAAGTGCCGAAGTCCCGAAATTTCGGAAGTGCCGAAACAATTTTTTTTGCCCATGCACTTCTCTAATATTTTATGCCCTGATATGTGTTTCAGAACTTTCACGTGCTTACACTGAGAAAGCATATGATAAATGTGTAATTTAATAGTGCCACAAATTTTTACATTTGTGCGCTTCAATGTCCATCTTCAAAGATACATGTAGAAATAAGAGCCAATCATATTTACATTTTTTTTTTTCCTAAAAACACAAGGGGTACAATTAATTGCATTTTGGAAAGAAAGATAAAATAGATGATGCAATGAAGATGAAAGCCCAGTACATTTTTAATTTTTGGAATGTGGTTAACATACCATATCATTTGAAAGACAAATTGGTTGGAAATATAAATATATTGCACCAAACAGAAGTTTTTTTAGATATTCTTATTGGCTTTAATTAATATAGCTGTGGCTTCAGGCATGTGCATGTTTCTAATACATAGTAAGCTATATGTTTAAAATAATAGCTTTCCTAGATTAATATTATCCATTATATTTGTATTTCAGTATACTGGGTTTTGTTAAACCTGTTTATGAGAAAGCTTCTGTTAATTGATCATATTATTTATATAAGTGTGTTGTATTAATGTATTTTGTATATCTGGTTGATGTGCCACTTCATTGCTTCAAAACATTGCTTGGCACTAATGAACTTAACCCCTTAAGGACCAAACTTCTGGAATAAAAGGGAATCATGACATGTCATGTGTCCTTAAGGGGTTAATTAAAAGCACGTATTGATAAAAAAAAATCAAAAAAAAAATCGTAGTTGTGTGTATTGTGGCAATGTTGGATATTCCACTCAGGGAACAACCAAACAATGATCCTCAGCTAAATTGTGTGACAGCTACAAGTATGTTCACCCAGGATGGTGAGTATCATGAGGTCAAATGCCCAATCACATGAGCCCTATAGCATGGAGTCAAGCAAAGATCAGTGCTGTAGTGGACCGGGATGACCCTCACTAGTCCAAAAACATGCCAGTCCTCCACAGGACATTGGCCGCATCACCCGCCCCACTGAGACTAACAGACCATACTAGTGGGATTCAGAATGTTATTGCCCAGGCCCCAAGCTGAACAATCCAAGGCATGCAGGGACCCTAAGAATATCAGCAAAGTCCTGAAAAATGTACTCTCTGAATTCAGTACAGAAGTTTAGGAGCTTAGTTTGCCTACGTTTTGTTCCTTGGCTGCATGTCCCCATCCTTTTTCTAAAAAAAGATTCTTAAAAAAAAATAAAACACAAAACTGGACCCTATCAACAGCAGGACTTATTTAATTGGAAAAAGGGATTTTTTCCCCAAAAAAATAAAGGGTGGGATGAGTCTTCAATTGCGCAATCACTTTTTCATTTTATTTTTTTATTTAAAAAAAAAAAAACTTAAATAGCACATTTAAATTACTCCTTCTACTACTCCTCCTTTTTGCAAAGGTCTTCCATAGTAGTCGTTTTTCATAGTAGTGTCTTAAATAGCTTTAATAGTAGTGGTTTCACCATACCAGAGTCTTTCAGTGCCTGCTACTACCTCAGAAGCAATTGGCAGAGGCTGGTGATAGGGTGGGAAAGCTTTGTTCGTCTCAGGGTGAAAAGAGTAAGTGGTTCGTCATATGCCCATGGCCACATGCCTTTTCCTTAGAACAATAAGTGAGTGTGCTTCAGTAACAACAAGAAAAGAAGTGTAGCGCCAATTTTAAAGGTTATAAAGTGTCCAAAATACTTATCCGTTTTGCGGATATTTAATGGAGTTTTTAATTTCACCTGAAGTTTAACAGCCGGTGTACATTCAATTATTGGATTCCCAATTTCTAAAAATATAAAATATACAACATAGTGCAGACCAAAACTCTAATTACAAGCACCACCCCTCTCAAAGTGAGCATGCTGGTTCAATGCGCAGAGCCCCGCTGAAGATATTAGAAAAAGGCCCTGAATTTGTTCTGCGCAGCGCAAGCAAATTTAATAACATGCTTGCGCTGTGTTTGCTTTTAAATTGTCTCTGGTGTCTCCACAAGTGGGATACCAGAGGACAAAAGGGCCAGGAAAGTGTATGGTGCATGTGTTTGGAGCCTGCTTGAGGGATTGCGTGTGTGTACAGTGTGGTGTGGTATTGTGTAAATAGGTCAATTTAATTTGTGTTTGTGGTGTCATGTGTGGCTAGGGGCTGTAGAGAGTGTGTGTATAGAGGGCATAGTGTTATAGGGGATGTAGCGAGTGTGTGTATACGGGCTGTAGTGTGTGTGTGTATAGGTGACGTAGTGTGTGTAGGGGTTGTAGAGAGGGTGTGTTTAGAGAATGTTGTATGTGTTTGCTGACAAGGAATGCAGTGTGTGTGTGTAGGAGTTCTAGTGTGTAAAGGACCCAGAGTGTGTATAGGAGAGTGTGTGTGTGTGTGTGTAGAGGATTAATAGTGCATTAATAGTGCATATAGGGTAAGGGATCTAGCGTGTGTCTGGAGCGCAATGTGTGTAGTGGTGCAGTGTGAGGGGTGCTGTAGTGTGTATATATATATATATATATATATATGTATATATATATATATTTGCAAAATGGAGAAATCAAGATGTACTCACAGGTCTTCATATATGTGGAAAAAACTAGTGCTTTATTAATCCATATGTAGTATACAAAAAATCAATCAACGTTTTGACTCTGCCGGGTCTTTTTCAAGATCCAGGCAAGTGATGCACATTTTTCGTTTTGTAAGGAGAGTGCCAAGCTTTCATCTTACTATATATATATATTTGGACGTATTGTATGTGTGAGGGGCGCAGTGTGTGTGTATGTAAGAGGGGTGCTGTGTGTGAGGGTGTTTTTATCTGCCGTCACATTCTAGGTTTCTAATTTTCTTTGTTAACTCACTGAGGGTTATTATATATGTATATATGTATGTGTGTGTGTGTGTGTGTGTGTGTGTATATATATATATATATATATATATATTATATATATATATATATATATATATATATAAATATAAAAAGATCCAACCTCTGGCACTCAACCTCCAATAGTAACAATCCACAGACTTATACCCGGGTGCATCCCAGCAGACATATAAACAAAAAATTGAAGACAGGAGCACTCTCTGGGAATTTTCACATTTGTATTAATAAAAAAATCACCACCTCTACATCAACGTTTCGACCCTTCAGGGCCTTTATCAAGATAATAACAGTGTCAAAAAATGCCTATATATATATATATATATATATATATATATATACAGTGAAACTAAATGTATAACTTACCCCATCTGTGTGAAAAGTTTTCTATCCACTTCCGTGTTCCGTGACTGTGCACATGCGTATGAACGTGTATCCGTGCGTGATGACGTGATCAAAGTGCGACCCGGTGCGTCTGCGTGTGAACGTGCAATAGTGCGTGCTGACGTCATAATAACGCGCACCGGACACCTACTGTGTCTAAACAACCGTTCCCATGGATACACCTCCGTGGCATGCATGTTATAAGGAGGAAAGAAATACTTAGTTCAGAATAGACCAGCCAAGGATTAAGTAAAGCTATAAACCAAGGAATTCATACCATACAATTGGTTACCCATGTTCAAACCATGACTGTACAACTGCCCTTGGTCCTAAAATCAAACCTAGATGGTGTGAAACATGTGTCAATAAAGTATGCTCCGAAATCTATAACTAAGAGAGAAAAATGTGTGTATATATATCTATAACAACACTAAACCCTTAATATGAGCCTGTGTGTCCCATGTAAGTCAGTGTGAAGTGTATGTACAAAGACTAGTAGTGTATGTAAAAAAATATATAGTGGTGTGAACCCTATAAAATCAGTGACAATCCAGTGCCCCACACCCCCAGTGACAATCTAATGTACCAATCTAAAACCCCTCCTAATGCCACCCTGGTGACAAAGTGAGTGACGGTGTCTAGGTCTAATAAATTAACAAAAGCTAGATGTAGCCATCATAAAGCATATCATAAAGATACATAAATAATCACCCTACAAAATCCAATATATACAGCTTCAGTCTATCCTGCCATCCTGCCGACTGATATTAAATCACTAACAAAAATAATTTATTGAATCGCTCACTACCCTACATCCAGGATAGTGCTACATAAAAATGCAGTCAACTGCGCATATTGACGAATGTCTGCCGTCAAACAACTAATGTATTAACGAGTATCCAAAAATGAACTAAACGATATGTACTCATTAAGTCCTTTGGGCTGAACAGTGTCCAATTGTCTGATCCAAAATGTCTCTCTCTGTAATAACAATCTGGAACGATCTCCACCTCTGGGTAAAACCGGTATTCTGTCTATGGCAATGAATTTGAGTGTAGGCAACCTATGATTGTGTTGCAGGAAATGTTTCGCCACCGGTTTTTCCGTCTTTCCATCTTGAAATGCTGTTGTAATGGCCGATCTATGACCTCTGATCCTATCCCTTAGAGTCAAATCCGTTTTACCAACGTAAAATAAACCACAAGGACACGAAATTAAATATACAACATGATCTGTCAAACATGTTATATAATGCGATATTTTGTAACGCCTGCCAGAATGTGGATGAACAAAGGATGAACCAGTGAGCATGTGTCCACATGTGACACAGCCTGGACAACGAAAACATCCCTTTCTCTCTGATATAATAGGAACCAACTTGCCTCGTGGTAGATCCGTTCTCATCAGCAAATATTTGAGGTTCCTATTTCTGACGTATGATACTCTGGGGGTATTGGAAAAAATCGTGCTTAGGGTTGTATCCGTTGATAGAACATCCCAATGTCTTCTAATGCTCCTAGTGATATTATCACTGGCCGAATGGAATCTCATAGGTATAGTGATCTGGGTCTTAACCGTGCGAGAAGTGCCTTTTCCAAAAATTTCATAGGCACGATCTAAAGCCTTCCTCAAAACATGCTTCCGATACCCTCTCTCCAAGAAGGCCTGGCGCATGTTCTCTATTTGTAGATCTCGTGTAGAGTCGTCCGAGTTGTTTCTCATCACCCTGAGAAATTGAGAAATTGGTAAGGACTTTTTTAATGCCGGAGGATGATAGCTAGTGAAATAAAGCAAGGTGTTCCGGTCAGCCGGTTTTTTATGTGTGAGGGGCGCAGTGTGTGTGTATGTAAGAGGGGTGCTGTGTGTGAGGGTGTTTTTATCTGCCGTCACATTCTAGGTTTCTAATTTTCTTTGTTAACTCACTGAGGGTTATTATTTATATATATATATATATATATATATATGGGTGCTGTGTTTGAGGGTGCGCTGTGTGTGTCTGGGGGTGCTGTGTGTGTGTGTGTGTGTGTGTCTGGGGGTGCTGTGTGTGTGTGTGTGTGTGTCTGGGGGTGCTGTGTGTGTGTGTGTGTGTGTCTGGGGGTGCTGTGTGTGTGTGTCTGGGGGTGCTGTGTGTGTGTGTGTCTGGGGATGCTGTGTGTGTGTGTGTGTGTGTGTGTGTGTGTCTGGGGGTGCTGTGTGTGTGTGTGTCTGGGGGTGCTGTGTGTGTGTGTCTGGGGGTGCTGTGTGTGTGTGTCTGGGGTGCTGTGTGTGTGTGTGTGTCTGGGGGTGCTGTGTGTGTGTGTGTGTCTGGGGGTGCTGTGTGTGTGTGTGTGTGTGTCTGGGGGTGCTGTGTGTGTGTCTGGGGGTGCTGTGTGTGTGTGTGTGTGTGTCTGGGGGTGCTGTGTGTGTGTGTGTGTCTGGGGGTGCTGTGTGTGTGTGTGTGTGTGTGTCTGGGGGTGCTGTGTGTGTGTGTGTGTGTCTGGGGGTGCTGTGTGTGTGTGTGTGTGTGTGTGTGTCTGGGGGTGCTGTGTGTGTGTGTGTGTCTGGGGGTGCTGGGGGTGCTGAGTGTGTGTGTGTGTCTGGGGGTGCTGAGTGTGTCTGGATGTGCTGTGTGTGTGTGTGAATGTATTTTGTATTTAAATTAAAATATATATTTTTTTATTATATCCCCCCATCCCTCCCTTCTTACCTTTAGCCTAGGAGTGGGGGAGCCGTTCTGCCATGATGGGAGCTGTTCTGCCATGAGGGGGGGGGACCATGCTTCCTTCCCTGGTGGTCCAGTGGTGAGAGTTAACTCTAGCCTGCAGGCTAGAGTTCACTCTCGCGAGATCTGAGTGTTGCCACGGTAACCGCGGCAACGCTCAGACCTCGCGAGAGGACCCGGCGGAGCTGCTGGATAGAGCTCCGCCGGTCCTCTCTCCTGCCTCCCTCCCTCTCCTGCTGGCGGCCGCATGTCAGTGCCTGTGGGCCCATGAAGGCACGCAGCGGGGCCGGCATTCGGGTAGCGCGCTGGCCCTGCAGGGGAGATTCTGTGATCTCCCTTACTGGCCTTGGCCCCAAGGCCATCGCGGCCCACCGGGCATTTGACCGGTGTGCCCGATGGCCAGTCCGGGCCTGGGAATAGGAATAAAAGAAGAATATGTTATGGACACTCACAAACGAGGAGCCATATAACCTAGCTCGGGTATGGTTAGATCGAGTCCGTTAAGGCAACCCACCCGTATAGAAAGTGAATATCCAGTTCTAGGGGAAGTAAATGAAGTCCAAATGGAGTAGTAAAGTTACAACCAGTGTTATTAAATTGTAAGCGAAATGAATACTTGCAATCATAGAGCCTGTCATGGGCATGAAGGGGTGCTGCCCAGAGACAGCACTATCCCTTTAAATGTAGGAACCAATTTAGCAAAGAATAAATGCAAAAGACACAATGAATAGTGCAAATAAAGAAATATATATCAGAGAATCAAAGTACAAAGAGATAACAAAACAACATAATAAATATATACAAAGTCACAGAACAAAATGTATATAACAATATAGGATAAGCATGAATGGTGCTGGCAGTGAATACTTAAATAGTCCTTTGGTATGAAGGCAGGATTGTGCAGGCACCACTAGTAATAGGTAGGACACAGTTCCAAAGATCACAAGGCAGATATACCAGGAAGCAAGACCAAAGGCAAAATAAATGAACCAGGCTGCAGGGTCAGGATCACTGGAAATAAAGCAGTGATCACGGAACCAGAACACAGGATCGGAGGGCACAGCAACGAAGGACCAGGAGGACACAGGATGAAGACCAGGAGAACACAGGAACAAAGAACAGTATGCAGGATCAAGGAGCCAGGAGGCAGGAGCCAGAATCACGGGAAACCAGGAACCAGGGAAACAGGAGACAAGAAACAATGATCTGGCCAGGAGTGAGGGGAGAACCCAAACTAAATAGGTGCTAAACAAGGACCAGGTGAAGTGCTAAATGAAAAGAAATGAGGAACAGTGCCAAACAGAAACAGTGGTGAGTATGAGTACTGCACGAGGGCAAATCAGCTAAGGAGTGGCGTGACAGAGCCCCTTTGGCGCTGCAGTAACGTATTGTGCAGTTCAGGACTACACTCCCTGTTTATATAGGTGATGCCGGCAACCAAGGTAAAATAAAGTTTAATTTATGAATACACTTTAAAGTATACAAATAAAAAAGGAACAATATCAATAAATAAAGTCCCAGAACGCGTTTCACCACCTCAAGTGGCTTCCTCAGCAGGGTAAAAATTCAACTGTCCCTCTGTTTTTTCCTGGATCGTGTTTATATACCCCCTTAATAGGGGGATAATCAACTCATGTAAACCTGCCTTGGCACCACTTCAACTAATTATGGAGTGTGCCAAACGTGTGTTGTGTACGGCAGCTACTCTCAATCGGAGTGTTGCAGCGGTCCAAGCCTTGTTTTGGAATACTGACGGCTCCGCCCACATTCTTGGACGCAAATAATTGGAATTATGACATTGTGATTCAAACCTCATTTGGGTTATTTCTTCAATTCCTTCTTTATGCTTATCGCAGCCAATGTCTTATTACAAAGTTCAGACACATCACAATATATGTGTACGTGGAAACAAGAAAAAGACAAAAAAAATCAGCATGATATGATGAACAAAAAACAAAATATCATAGTAAATTTGATTGAAACAATAGGTATATTAAAAGGTACAGACGCAATTAACCCCAACTCAAAGAGGAGAAAAAACACATTTGAATAATAAAGTCATATGTATATTAATATCCTAGGGAAACGTTTGTTTGTGGTTGAATTATTTTAGTTTATTTATCATTTGTTTCTAATTTTAAAAGGATAAAAAATAATTTCTATTAATTATATTCGAGTATAAAGATCTTGCAATAAAAAAAAAAACAGCATAAAAATATAAATAAGGGAATGTATTGTAAAAAGTGATGTAGCTCAAAATCGGAATTCAACCCGAATGGAGGGTATTCAATCTGTAGATCCAATCAGTCTCTGTTCTACCCATCTTTTGGTTGAAGTCTCCTCCCCTCCAATTTTTTGTTACTTTTTAAAAACCCATAAAAGACATTCCTTTCGGATCCAGATGATGTACAAGTTTAAAATGGGAAGACACACTGTGATTATCGAAGCCTCTTAAAATGGCCACAAGGGCACTGGATTAAAGATAATATTTTTCGAATAGCATGTGATAAAGTCTTTAATCTGTATCTTTTCTCCCTCTGTAATATCTAAATTTTTAAAGATTCTTCTTTTATTTCACGTTCTCCTGCATGCTAGACATTGTCCACATCCAAAAAAGTCCTTCTCATTATTAAAAATCGTTGAATTGTTTCTTTTTTTCTTTAAAAAAAACAAAAACTTTTTACTAAGGTGTCTTTAAGATTATTGACTCCTCTGTGGATAATACTGGGTTGTTCTGGTAAGCTTTTTTTTAAAAGTAGGTCTTGTAATAATATTGGCCAATGCTTTTTTACAATCCCCCTTACCTTCTTGTTATCAGTACTAAAATTGCATATGAAGGGAACGTTTTTTGTGTTTTTACTATTAGACTTAACTTTATATTTCAACATTGCACTTCTTTCTTTATCTCTAATTTCAATTCTGAATTCCTCCAGTTTTCTACTATCATACCCTTTCTCTAAAAAAACATTTTTGATTGGTAGGGACTGCTGCTCAAAAATTTCTTTGTCTTTGCAGTTTCTACAGATTCTTAGGAGTTGCCCCTTAGGGGCATTCTCAAGCCAAAGAGTGAAATGGCAACTAAGTCTTTCGATAAAGCTGTTAGAGTCTACTGGTTTGAAGTAGTTTGAGTGTGCTTCAGTGTTGAAAATATCAGATTCTCCCAACTGCATCTGTCTTGAAAAAAACGGTGGGGGGCAGCATCAGTAATTTTATTTTACCTTTTTCTTTTATAGTTGGTAAACAAGGGGATGACGACCAGCACCACCACATTTTAGAATACTTATATTTTTCTGCAAAGAGTTAAAAAGAAAACTTGCCACACTCAGTGTAGGCTGGGTTAACTTGTGCAGTAAACACTGCAAATCAATTAATTAATCTCTTACTAGAAATAAACATAGAATCACAAATCAGTAAAATAAAAGGGGATGTAAGTGGCACTGGCAGTAATAGCTAGGCAAGAATTTTTTTTTCTATATTTTTTTTCTGTGGTTGGAATTGTTCCTGTCCAACTTACCTCTTTTGACTCTTGGTACTATCCTCACCATCCGCCTTGATTTTCCTAAGAGATGTGACAGTAGTAATTGAGTAATTCAGTTGTGTTGGCTGGTAGGTTTTGAGAATTGCATAGAATCAGATACAGTACCAGTGAACTTGCAACATACCCTAGTACTTTCTTACTCTGCCTTATCCTTCAGTAATACAGACTAGAGGTATGTTCCTTGATGCCGACTTTAGGGAGATGAACATCCACTCTGCAAGTTTACCTTCTTGGTGTCACTCAATTTTTTTTTTTTGGGCCTAATAAGTACCCTTTACCCTTTGCCTTGCATTTGCTGAAGATGCAGATGGATCGGCATTGGTGGTAGTTGTTGCAACACTAGCCTGTATAATAGCACATGGTGGATTCATGCTGATGGAAATGTTGATGGAGCCAGAACTGGTGATGCTGATGATTGTGGTGGTAACACTGACAGTGAGTGAGCAACTTGTGCCAGTGACAGAGACTATTCTACAGCAGACACAGATGGTCTTGGAGATGGTGGACAAGAAGCTAGAAAGTGAGTGGATATTAGCTGCCAGAGAATACTGGGCTTCTGTCTGTCCTTTCCAAACTCTTCCATTCTAATCCCTCTGGCTCATCTTACTCATAGTCGAGTAACTCCCTGACCAGAGATCAGAGGTATCACCATCTCCACCAAAAACATACAATGCATACACTACTTTGGTATTCTATGCTGAACCCTCATTAAAAAGTGGTTCTGATGACCACCACCAAGTAGACTCAGCTGGGTTCTCCCTTAGTTTCTTGCTTTTTTGGGGGGGGGGGGGGGGGGGTACCATGAAGATATAATACTTGACCTTGCTATGGTAAAAGGAACAGTGGGAAAAAACAATTGCCTCCTTAATGTTGAATTGGATCTAACGGACATATTGCTAATCCCATTATACCGAGGCTGAATACTACTAATAGTGAAGATGGTAAATACAGTGGAGTCAGCAGTCCTCATGGCCAAGCAAATAGTGTTCATACTTATTTCAGAAGAACTAATTGACCTGCTATATTACAATTCAAACATTTGTCTGAGCTATAAAACAATACGTTGACTAGTCTGCAAAATACTTAAAACAAAGTGTGTGACATCATGCCAGTGGTATTGTTTAAATGGCATTTCAGAATACAGGAGTGAACTGCTTAAGATTTCCATAACAAGGTTGTTGAAATGCTTAAATAATCCTCATCCCTTTAGAATGAAAATACACTACAGCAACTTGGATTTTTTTTAGATCACCCATTCATTTTATAACCTTTGTATATTTAAAATGAAAATTCTGTCAAACAGAGCTATTACAAGTTCTGTAACGACTCTACGAAGTCATTGAAAAAAAATTTGGTTTACATATTTCTTTGATGGCTCAGATTTAACAAACTTGAGATAGAATGTGATGTTCCACCTTTCTTTTTAGAAGACCTTATTGGGGAACTTAATGTTTAAAATGTAAATCATCTTAAAAGATAGACATATAAAATGTTGAGTAATGCAGTGTGTATGAGAGAGAGAGAGAGAGATATATATATATATATATATATATATATATATATATATCCCTTTTCCTTAACGTTATTATTCACTTCACAATGCAGTCCTTGCTCATGACCTGAAATGGCCTTATGCCATAGTTTTGCATATTTGCGCAGCACCAGACTTCTCCAGTTCAGAATATTAGGATTTTGTATGTTAGCATTCAGTGTTAACAAAGCATTACCATCTGTAACATCTGCATCCCTAAAGATCAACATTTAGCTTGCAGCATGTTACTTTTTACTTAAGCAAATCACTAACAGGTAATAATTTATATAGTTAAAATGACACTATAGGCACCCAGGTCACTTCAGCTCATTGAAGGGGTCTGAGAGCAGCACCCCTGTCAGTTTAATCCTGGAATTGTAATTATTGCAGTTATTGATGAACTGCAATAATTACATTGCAGGGTTAACTCTACTAGACTAGAGGCACTTCAGGGTCTTATGGTCGACTAGCTGATGCTGGATGTCCTCGTAGTCTGCATGAGGACATGCAGCATCAGCTAAAACCTCACAGGAAAGCATTGATTTAATATGGTAGTCCAAATGTGCTTGTGGCACGTGCTGCACATGTGCATTAGGCAATATACCTTGCCCAATGCACTTTAAAAGGCTCTGTTCATGTGAAGTATGTACTTTTGTACCCCAGACAGAGAGACCGACCATTAGCCCTAATTATCTGGAACTGTTTTGGGCATGGGACCATGTGCACGGGGGGTCAAAAATAAGATTCACAGGAAATTCCTGAACCCCTACTCTGATCCGGGTGATTTTTGGATATGTTGTTCACCCAGATCAAGGATATCCGGGGATGTAATTTGTGGGGATATGTTATGTTTTGGGGTAATTTCTGAACTTTGTGAAAATGTGTTTTTTCTGCCTGGAGATAATAGTTACTTACAGGACTTTACTCAATTATCTCCCAAGCTGAGGGGAGGGATTGTGTGCTGTACATGGGCGTGTCACAGACTGTATGTTTGTTCTGATGGGTTTGTGTCCTTTGTGTTCCTGTGCCCCATCAGGTCCAGGGGGTGTTCCTCTGGCCTGAAGAACTGTATAAAAGCCAACCTGAACCATTAAAGCTCAGATCATCTTGTACCTTCATGTTTGGGGGATTGGAGAACTAGACTCTGGAGATTGCTATAATCACTATACTCCTCTGAGTATAATCACTAAGCTCTTGTAAGAGCTGTTCCTGCTTGCCATTAAAAATAAATCAATTTGAGCCCTTTTTATCATATAAACTTACCACCGTTCCAGCGCTCAGCTCCTCGGCAGGCCACGCCCCCTTTTCAGTCAAAATGACGAAATAGCAAGGCTCAATCAGATGCTTCTCTTTGAGAAGCATCATCGCTCTGTGGTGCGCATGCATGGCTTCTCACTGCACCAATCAGGTTCTTCATAGATCGGCATTGAATTCCGCTCTATGAATGAACTAAGCGTTCTACCACGAATGTGCACTGAATGCGTGTTCGCAAGCTGAGCTGACTGACAGCTCAGCTCGCTGTCTATGCACGCCCCCTTCCCACGGCAACTCTCCTAAGCCAAAAGTTTGTATGCAAACACTATATATATAGAGATATCTCTATATATAGTGTTCGTATACAAACACACACATTTTAAATAAATATTGTTAAACATACACTCACTCACTCACTCACTCACTCACTCACACACTCACACACTCACACACTCACACACTCACACACTCACACACTCACACACTCACACACTCACACACTCACACACTCACACACTCACACACTCACACACTCACACACTCACACACTCACTCTCACTCTCACTCTCACTCTCACTCTCTCTCTCTCTCTCACACTCTCTCACACTCTCTCACACTCTCTCACACTCTCTCACACTCTCTCACACTCTCTCACACTCTCTCACACTCTCTCACTCTCTCTCACTCTCTCTCACTCTCTCTCACTCTCTCTCACTCTCTCTCACTCTCTCTCACTCTCTCTCACTCTCTCTCACTCTCTCTCACTCTCTTTCACACTCTCTTTCACACTCTCTTTCACACTCTCTTTCACACTCTCTTTCTCACTCTCTTTCACACTCTCTTTCACACTCTCTTTCACACTCTCTTTCACACTCTCTCACTCTCTTTCACACTCTCTTTCACACTCTCTTTCACACTCTCTTTCACACTCTCTTTCACACTCTCTTTCACACTCTCTTTCACACTCTCTTTCACACTCTCTTTCACACTCTCTTTCACGGCTTACCTTAGTTGGGAGTCCAGTAGGCAGAGATTTATGCTCACCCTTGCAATTAAACACAGGCCAAGGTGGTCAGGTAAGAATTCACCTGGCCTGTGAGTCTGTGCATGGGGGCTGTGCAGGATATTGCTCCAATTCGCAGTACAGGTAAGGACACAAGCAGGAGAATCGTCAAGGATAAGCCAAAGTCAGAGCTACCCTCAAGGAGGTCCCAGGTCATTGACCACATATGGGCTCAGACGACTTTGCAGTATTATATGTTACCAAAAACGGGGCGGCTGGGCTCCAGCATAAACACGGGGCCACCGGGCTCAGTGACCACTTACATACTCCTTGTATATTTCATCATACCACTAGATACATCATTTAGGACAACTGCTTTCACTTGTATCCGTTTGGTTTATAAGATAATTGTATCAAGGGCATTACTCAGGTTTAGGGAATTTACACTAGTTAGGTAGGTCTGTCATAAATTAATTTAATTAGGTCCACAAACTGGCCCTTTCAATTCACAGGTATCTATCTCAGGTACTTCAATCTACATGTACTTATACACTACCATACCCTTCTCTCCTTAGTTTGCTTTGTTACCGGCTGACAGGGCACCAGGAGTCCAATAGTTAATAATTTCACAGGCCTCTACGCCTTCGGTTAGTGGTCCCACAAGGCCAACACCCATCCTCATACTCAGAAGTACTACACCCATAGCTAGTCGCCTTGCATGGTAGCATAGGGAGGGCCTTACCTGTCACTCCCTTTCTATCTTATGCTTTAACCCCTTAAGGACCAAACTTCTGGAATAAAAGGGAATCATGCCTTGTCAGACATGTCGTGTGTCCTTAAGGGGTTAAAAGTCACAACGTTCGGTGGCCACAAAATCCCCTTGCGTCAACGCATAGATAGAGCCTTAAAGCCGCTTGGCATCTAGAAGGGCCTCTAGCATCTAGCAGGACCAACCATCACCCATCAAGTTTAATCATTTCACCTCTTTGCATTTGCTAGTAAGCCAGTATGTCATGGTTGTATACACTAATTACTTGGTTATTTAAACATGTCTCAACAACAAGAAGGTAGAAGACCTGGGCCTGCCCGGTACTCCTGCTAGGTCCGATATACCTTCACACAAGGGGTCATAGCTAGCCCTATTGCTATTAGATCTTGGACTATCCCTCGCATCACAGCAGAATGGTTATATTGCACATACGGTACCAACAGCTAGATAACCAAATTACCCAATCTCATATATACATATGTACTGCAAAACAGGCTTATAAAAGGAAGCATCTGCTTAGAATTCAAAACTGTGTCTAGAATTTGGGAAATAACCTGTCCAGTTATTTATTATTCTATAATACAGATTTAAAGAGTTGTCACGTTAATCTGTGATGCCCGCACAATTATAAGTTTAAAGCAGTAATGTGGCAGGTACTATGAGGTAAAGGTAAGTTCCTCCTGTTATAGCAACATGCATTACATAAGTCAATATTATGTACGTGTTCCGGTATGTTCAAGATATCCAATGGGATATATTGACTTTCTGTCCTACTATCTATTCTTTCCAGCAGTGTTACATCTATAATTGAATTCGCAAAGAGACAAGTTGCGATACCACGATTATCAGTTTCATTGTTATATTATCATGATTGTTATGCTAACATGTCATCATTAAATTAAGCTGATTCTCCTCATACTCATATGGCTGGCCAAATGTGGTTTAGTTAACTGTTTCTACAACTATGTTTGATCATTCAGGGCAAATTCACTACTGATATATTCAGCTGATGGTTGGCTTCCAAACACTTGTTAGAGCAATGACAATTCTACTGCAATTATCTGTCCAATTTAATATTGTATAAGTAAACTCTGTTCATTAAATATTTGGCTTGATACTGATCCTAAGTTACTTAAAATTCCTGGTTATTCCATATTGCTACTCTTCCATTGCTCCACCTATTCTACTCGCAGTTACTTCTCCCATATATATGTTGGTTTTATCACGATGACCCTTGCTATGTTCATCATCAATTATTGCTATGTTGTATGACTCTGGTTTAGTCTAATTGCGCATATTCATCTTGTTCTACGGCATTCCCCCAGTCAGCTACTGTATTAACCCCTCTATTTTGCAGGTTTATATTGGTTAGTCTCTTGTATATTTACTACCTTTCCATAATCATTGTATGGCAGATTCCAGATTATCAATTGTACACAGAATTCCTTCTCCATGTTATAAGGTATTTCAAGTTTGGACCCTTAGTGGTCTCCCAGTGATTGCTGTCACCTAAATCTCTCTGCTCATTACTAATTGCAGGTCACAGGTAAGTGGTCCTTCGTTGCCTCTAGGTTTACCACGACAGGTTAGTCGACAGGTAGTAGACAGGTTGCACTCAGCCTTATCACTCCTATCGGGGCACACAAAACCTACGTTTTCCTCGCTTATTTAACTATACAAAAGGCTTGACTTTTGATGTTTGATCCATGCATGGTCCACCCTACGTATACATTCTACCGTTTTCCCTTAATTATGATACAGGCTCTTCTACGCCCGTTTCAATTACGTGTTAGTACAGCACATTAACGACATTTGCTATAATACAGTTACTACGGTTTACTTTTGCCACCTTAAACTTAATTATTACACAACCACAAATATATCTCATTCATGAAATATGTCAGAACATTAATCAAGAGGACCAGGCCTTAACCCTTCCATTATTCTGGTCACTCTTTAGGGGCGGTTTCCATGGGATCAAGGAGGTTTTTCTGAACCATTCTAAGAAATACGCAATGCCTTTAAAGAATGTCTGGATCTCTTACTCCATATACGGTCGTTTTGTTCCTAACACAATATATATATATATATATATATATATATATATATATATATATATATGTGTATGTGTGGCGAAACCAGCTTCGCCACTGTGAACTGGAGAGGCCTGGTTGCTAGCCTCCTGCCCGCTGACTATGGCCCCTGGACATGTTGCACTTTAAAAACTATATTTGGGCATTTATATTGCTGCTACTGGCCCTTTAAAATCAGCGATGAACATTTTGGGACTACTGTCCCTTTAAGACTGTGAAGCATGTTCTATTGTACTGCCTGTATATTGTATATGTATTCATGTGTTAAGTTTAACCTGCAGCATTCACCTGATTGTTCGGTAGAATCACTCCATTCATTATATTGAGTGAAACTACCGAACAACCAGACCACCCAGGAATAAGTGTGCCTCCAATTACAGTTTGCAACAATGTTGCAAACGGGTAATTGGCAATCCATGTAATGTATTCTTTGTCCTCTGGGTGGCCGCCATTCGGGAAACAAACACGTGGCGGTGGCCATCTTAAACTACCGAACAGCGGTGTTTTGCCGTCGAGTGTCTGGAACTAAAATCGGACACTTGACTAGGCAAACACCGCTGAGACCTCCATACTTCCAGAAATTCGTATGGAAACTACCAAATGACCCGCCGTTCGGTAGAAAGAACCCCACAAACAAGGGAATTCATTCAAACCCTCTCCAGGCTCTATAACACAGGCAATTCGTCTGTTTTCATTCCCTTGTTTGTGACCGACCGCAGGGCCAAAATGCATGGAACTGTTTTCGGATACTTTACCCATGCGGTCGGTCAAATCTTTAAAGTTCCATAACTCCTGAACCATTTATCCGAATGGGCTGATTCTTGCATATGTTGTCCCCCTGAATAAGGGCTATCAGGGGATACCTGTTTTGGAGGTGTAGCATATGTATTTGGGGTACATCCAGGAATTGGGGAAAAAGGTGTACAGTATAATTGTGTTAAGTGTTAATCTAAGGGGAGGAAATGTGTGGGAGGTACATCCATGTGATTGGTTAATTTCATCCTCCCCCTGGGAGTGTCCTGTATGTACTTGTTGGTAATAAAAGCCAGACTGGGTGTCCCAGTCTTGAGTTCCTGCTTAACCCTCAAAATGAAGTGTCGTCTCGTTCTTGGGGGGGATTGGATTGTAAGCTGACTGCCAAGAGTGTAAGCCGATTGTATGCTTTTCTTGTTCAGCTGTTCCAGTTCGGAGTGTTATTTCGTATCCAGATCGGGAGTGTGATGTTCTGCAGTAGCTGTGCCTGTCTTTAGAAAAGGGGATTATCGCCTAAACTGGGTTTTATCCTCTTGTAAGTGAAACGGTCCGTTACAATATATATATATACAGTTGCAAGAAAAAGTATGTGAACCCTTTGTTATGATATGGATTTCTGCACAAATTGGTCATAAATGTGATCTGATCATCATCTAAGCCACAACAATAGACAATCACAGTCTGCTTAAACTAATAACACACAAATAATGAAATGTTGCCATGTTTTTATTGAACACACCATGTAAACATTCACAGTGCAGGTGGAAAAGGTATGTGAACCCCTAGACTAATGACATCTCCAAGAGCTAATTGGAGTGAGATGTCAGCCAACTATAGTCCAATCAATGAGATGAGATTGGAGGTGTTGGTTACAGCTGCCCTGCCCTATAAAAAACACACACCAGTTCTAGGTTTGCTTTTCACAATAAGCAATGCCTGATGTCTAACACAAAAAGCTCTCAGAAGACCTACAATTAAGAATTGTTGACTTGCATAAAGCTGGAAAGGGTTATAAAAGTATCTCCAAAAGCCTTGCTGTTCATCAGTCCATGGTAAGACAAATTGTCTATAAATGGAGAAAGTTCAGCACTGCTGCTATTCTCCCTAGGAGTGGCCGTCCTTAAAGATGACTGCAAGAGCACAGCGCAGACTGCTCAATGAGGTGAAGAAGAATCCTAGAGTGTCTGCTAAAGACTTACAAAAGTCACTGGCAAATGCTAACATCCCTGTTAGCGAATCTACAATACGTAAAACACTAAACAAGAATTGATTTCATGGGAGGATACCACAGAGGAAGCTACTGCTGTCCAAACAAAACATTGCTGCACGTTTACAGTTTGCACAAGAGCACCTGGATGTTCCACAGCAGTACTGGCAAAATATTCTGTGGACAGATGAAACCAAAGTTGAGTTGTTTGGAAGAAACACACAACACTATGTGTGGCGAAAAAGAGGCACAGCACACCAACATCAAAACCTCATCCCAACTGTGAAGTATGGTGGTGGGGGCATCATGGTTTGGGGCTGCTTTGCTGCATCAGGGCCTGGACGGATTGCTATCATCGAAGGAAAAATGAATTCCCAAGTTTATCAAGACACTGGAGAACTCAAGGCCATCTGTCTACCAGCTGAAGTTCAGCAGAATATGGGTGTTACAACAGGACAATTACCCAAAGCATAGAAGTAAATCAACAACAGAATGGCTTAAACAGAAGAAAATCCGCCTTCTGAAGTGGCCCAGTCAGAGTCTCAACCCGATTGAGAGGCTGTGGCATGACCTCAAGAAAGCGATTCACACCAGACATCCCAAGAATATTAAAAAAAGGTGGGTGGTGAGAGCACACTAATAGATATTGCACATTACCCTTAATTACATGTAGAATTTTGGTAAAAAAGTGCTTATGGTCCGAATTTCACAATCAGACCGGTAGTGTATATATGCCTGTAAGTTAAAACAGGAAAAACCACAAAATAGTGTAATAATGTAGGAGCCACTTTACAATTAAAATTTCAAATGTTCCTCTCACATGGTCATGAGCCACTTTATAAAAGCTGGCTCAGACTAAAAGTAAATCAGGTGAAAGCACGTGGATATCAGGTCCCAGGCTGTTTTCCCTCTGTGGTCTTGCAAGTTGTTTGTTGCTTAAGAATATTCCAGGATGCAGGAAATCTTGCAAACAAATTTATTAACACACTTAAAGGTAGCTTGATAAAACAACAAATAAAATAGAATTAATCTATAATGTGACTCTGTCCTCTCTTGGTTTTCCTCCTATCTCTCCCAACGCTCATTTAGTGTCTCCTTTTCCAAGGATACCTCCTCCCCTCGCCCTGTCTCGGTTGGAGTTCCCCAAGGCTCTGTCCTTGGTCCCCTTCTATTTTCTCTTTATACTGCCTCTCTTGGAAAACTTATTGCCTCTTTTGGATTCAACTACCACCTGTACGCTGATGACACTCAGATATACCTCTCCTCACCGGACCTCTCCCCGGCCGTCCTGCAACGTGTCACTGCTTGCCTCTCTTCCATCTCTGACTGGATGTCATCACGCTTTCTCAAACTTAACCTCTCTAAAACTGAACTCCTTGTCTTTCCTCCTCCTAATACTGATCCTCCTCTCTCACTCTCCCTTCAAGTCAGTGATATGCACATAAGTCCATCCCTACAAGCGCGCTGTCTTGGCGTCATACTTGACTCTGGTCTCACCTTTGAGTCTCACATCCAGTTTGTTGCCAAGTCCTGTAGGTTCCAACTCAAAAACATAGCCCGCATCCGCCCCTTTCTTACGCAAGATGCTACCAAGGAGCTTGTCCATGCTCTAGTAATTTCCTGCATGGATTACTGTAACCCTCTCCTGATTGGTCTCCCCAAAAGCCGTACTGCCCCGCTACAGTCTGTAATGAATGCTGCAGCTAGACTGATTTTCCTATCCAGTCGGTCCTCTCACACCTCGCCCCTCTGCCAGTCCTTACATTGGCTCCCTGTATCCTATAGGAGTCAATTCAAAGTGCTAACCCATACATTTAAAGCACTGAACAATTCCAGCCCCTCTTATATCTCTTCACTGATCCAGAGGTATGCCCCTCCTCGTACCCTCCGCTCTGCCCGCGACCACCTCCTGACCGCTGCTCGCACCCGTACGGCCAACTCGCGCTTGCAGGACCTCTCACGGGTGGCTCCTCTCCTTTGGAATAACTTGCCTACTGCCATCAGACTCTCCCCTAGTCTTCAATCATTTAAGAAGGGCCTTAAAACCCATCTCTTCAGGAAAGCGTATGGCCTCCCAGAGTAATCTCTCCCTTACATACCTGTCTCTTGCTCTCTCCTATGGGATAGTGCTTTGCTCTCTCCTTCAGCTCTGCTTCACTCCTACTTGATATTTCCTATCCTAATGTTTCTAATACCCCACCTCCTATAGACTGTAAGCTCATTTGAGCAGGGTCCTCTTCAACCTATTGTTCCTGTAAGTTTTCTTGTAATTGTCTTATTTATTGCTACATCCCCCCTCTCAAAATATTGTAAAGCGCTACGGAATCGGATGGCGATAATAATAATAATAATAATAATAATAATATAAAGTCCACTTGTGCTGTAGATCGAACTTGACGCGTTTCGGCGATGCCTTTATCAAAAGTTCCTACTTCACCTTTCTTTCTCGCTGTTTAAATAACCCAGATTTTGGCGCCTTTTGCCATTGCGTCATGACGTCTCCATTTCCGCTTCCGGCGTCGTAACCGCATCCTTCATTCCGACACCTTTTGCGGTCTTGCATGACGTCATGACGTTGTTAATGTCCAAACATCATGATGCATCTTCTGAGGGGGCGGACCTCCCTCCGATCAATTTCTAGCCGTCCTTAGGAAATAAAATTCTTCAAATGTCCAAAATAGGCGAAAAACCGCCTCTTGACAAAATTAATACATTAAACATACATACATATTCTGCATTAATGTTAAAAAGACTTTATTAAATATACTTATATTAACTACATTTATTCCTAAAACATACCCTCTTAGGGTCTATTTATTACTTACATGGATCCAACAAATACATTGGGAAAAAAAGGGGAGAAAGAGAAAAAAACATGTATTAGTATTCTAAAGAGACTTTTTCAAAAATCTAAAATATTAAAGGGGAATGGGATTTGAAATCAACCCTTAAAATAAACTCTTAATATAAACAAATTTTCCAAGAAGGAGATGACCTTTAAAATATTTATAAAATAGGATAAACAGATAATATAATAAAACTCAAACATCCATAAAAAATGAATTAAGAGTATTATATACATGGGGTAATTTTGAAATCCACATTCAAACCTTGTGGCACTAGAGTATCCATATTAAAAATCCATTTCATTTCAGTTCTATTAAGTACCGTATATACTCGAGTATAAGCCGAGTTTTTCAGCAAATTTTTTGTGCTGAAAAACCCCAACTCGGCTTATACTCGAGTCAATAGTCTGTATTATGGCAATTTGCATTGCCATAATACAGACTGGGGCTGTGGGGGCTGCAGAGAGCGTTACTTACCTCTCCTGCAGCTCCTGTCAGCTCTCTCCTCCTTCGCGCCGTCCGTTCAGCACCTCGGTCAGGTCCCACTGTAAGACTTACAGTGGGAGCTGACAGAAGAGCTGACCGGACGGCGCGGAGGAGGAGAGAGCTGACAGGAGCTGCAGGAGAGGTAAGTTACAGCTCTGACAGCCCCCATCTCCCCCCTACTGAACTACCAATGCCACTGGACCACCAGGGAGTAAGAGCCCCCCTCCCTGGCCAGCTAGCAAGCAGGGAGGGGGGACGAAAACAATTATAATAATAATAAAAAAAAATAATAATATTGAAAAATAAAATAATAATTAATAAATGAATTAATAATATAACAATCAAAATGCCCACCCCCACTAACACATACAAACACACACTGCATCACACACACTCACACTGCACTCATACACACACTGCACTCATACACACACACTGCACTCATACACACACACTGCATTCATACACACACTGCATTCATACACACACTGCACTCATACACGCACTGCACTCATACACACTGCACTCATACGCACACACTGCATTCATTATATTCACACACTGTAAATAAATATTAAATTAATATATACACACACACTGCACTCATACACACACACTGCACTCATACACACACACTGCACTCATACACACACACTGCACTCATACACACACACTGCATTCATACACACACACTGCATTCATACACACACTGCACTCATACGCACACACTGCATTCATTATATTCACACACTGTAAATAAATATTAAATTAATATATACACACACAATGCACTCATACACACACTGCACTCATACACACACACTGCACTCATACACACACACTGCACTCATACACACACACTGCACTCATACACACACACTGCACTCATACACACACACTGCACTCATACACACACACTGCACTCATACACACACACTGCACTCATACACACACACTGCACTCATACACACACACTGCACTCATACACACACACTGCACTCATACACACACACTGCACTCATACACACACACTGCACTCATACACACACACTGCACTCATACACGCACACACTGCACTCATACGCACACACTTCACTCATTATATGCACACACTGCACTCATTATATGCACACACTGTAAATAAATATTCAATTAATACAATTTTTTTTGGATCTAATTTTATTTAGAAATTTACCAGTAGCTGCTGCATTTCCCACCCTAGTCTTATACTCGAGTCAATACGGTTTCCCAGTTTTTTGGGGGCCTTGGCTTATATTCGGGTCGGCTTATACTCGAGTACATACGGTAGATTCTCTTTATCTCCCCCCCCCCTCCTCCTCCAGGGCACTTTTATTTTCTCTATACCTACAAATTCTAGTTTTTTTGGATCGCTATTATGACATTCTAAAAAATTTTTAGAAACATTATGGTTAGTAAATTTGCGATTAATATTGTAGATATGTTCTCTGATCCTAATTTTAAGGCAACGTGAATCCTTCCTATATATTGTAACCCACAGGGGCATATTAACATATATGCAACATCTTTACTATTACATGAAATAAAATAATTAATTTCATACTCCATTTTAGTGGTATTTGATGTAAAATTTAAAACCTTCTCATGTTTATCTTTTCTCATTGTACATCCCTTACATTTTCCACAATAATAAAACCAATTTGGTTGTTTTAAAAAATTATTATTATCCTTTTTTTTTCGATCTCTAAAAAACTCTTGGTTAAGACCTGTTTAAGGTTTTTCACACCTCTAAAAATAATTCTTGGTTGATCTTCAATAAAACTGATTTATTATCCGTTAAAATGTGGCAATTCCTGTTCATTATCTTTCTCAGATCCTGATTATTAGTACAGAAGTTAAAAATGAGTGGTACTCTTTCTTCTTCATTCAGATTTTTACTCTTATACTGCAATAATTTAGTTTTCTATCAATTTTTTCTACTTCATTAAGTTTTTTCTAAGGGAACATCTTTATACCCTTTTTCCTTAAATAGTTTTTTTACATTTTCAGCCTGTTGGACAAACTCTTTATTCTCCGTACAGCTTCTTTTAAGTCTTAACATTTGTCCCTTCGGGATATTATTGAACCAGGGTTTAAAATGACAACTATTACAATCAATAAAACTATTGATATCTACCAACTTAAAATAGGTCTTACTTTTAAGTCTCTGGTCTTCTACATAAATAGACAGATCAAGGAAATTTACATTGAGATGGCTAATCTCATATGACAGAGTAATATTCCATTCATTAATGTTCAGAGTATCCAAAAAGTTTTTTAATAATTCCTCACTTCCTTTCCATTTTATAAATACATCATCAATATAACGCTATAGAGGACCAGATTTTCCCCAAATTGGATATTAGAATAAACGAAAAGATCCTCCCAAAAGAACATAAATACATTTGCATATCATAGCTGTCCCTTTGGTCTGTAAATAAAATGTACCATCAAACCAAAAAAAAATATTTTTTTTAAATTATATTGATTCCATCTATAATGAAATTAATTAGAATCTCTGACAAATCACTAAAATTCCTTAAAAAGTATGTGGCAGCCTCACATCCCTTATCATGTTGGATGTTAGTATAGAGGCTGCTCACATCTGCAGTAGCCATTACATATGATTCCTTCCACTCAAAATTTTCTAAAATATTTAAAAGACTTATTGTATCTTTGATATATGCTTTACACTTCTTAACAGGGTCTTGTAAGAACTGATCAATATATTGTGAAAGTGGTGATAAGAGTGACCCAATTCCTGACACTATGGGTCTCCCTGGCGGATTATTAACATCTTTATGTATTTTTGGGAGGACGTAATATACTGGAATTCTAGGGAATTTTACATTTTAAAAAATCAAATTCCTTTTTGTTTAAAATTCCATCTTCCAATCCTTTATTTAAAAAAGTTTGATATACTTCCACAATTCATGCACTGAATCTGAGTAAGATGTCATTTATTAAAGAAATATGCTACATTTTAAAGAAATACAATTTAACAATTTTTTTGATACCTGCAATTTCCCATCACAAAGTCGACCATTAACTAGTATACCAAAGTATTCTAGAGTTAAATAGGAGGAGGTCATCCAGAGGTGTAACTAGAAACCACGGGCCCCGGTGCGAAAATTGCCCAGGGCCCTACCCCCATACCTCTACCCACCTGCCACCCTTCCCCCATGCGTTCCCTCATCCAGCCCCACACATGCAAACAGATACACATGCAGACACACATATACAGAGACACATACAGATATATAAACATTCACACACATACACACATACAAACACATAGATAGACATACACATACAAAATGTATTAGTCACCCTCCTGTTTCCTACCTTTTAGGTGCAGCAGGGTGACTTTCCCTGGGGTCCAGTGGTTCAGCCTGATGGGAGTCCCCACCCTGACTCCCTCCTCTCCTCCCTCCTCCGGCACGGCTCCTGGTGTAAGCTGAGAGTAGTGACCGGGGCAGTCACTTCCTCCCACCATCTGACCTCAAAGGGGGCCCAGTCATGCTGTTAAAGCGCTGACTGGGCCCCCTGGAAATTCATTGCCATCGAGTGGCCCTAACAGCATGGGCCACTCGATGGGCCCCTTTAGTGCGCCCCCGGTGGTTCTACCAGGCAGGCCAGGGTCGTGTTACTTAGCCGGCGGGCACTGGAGTGACGGGCCCAGTCACAGCTGCAACCCCTACGACAGTGGTAGATCCGCCACTGAGGCCATCTGTTTGACAGCTCAAGCTTGGACAAAATTATTGGATCATGAAACAGGACAATGATCCCAAGGACAGCAACAAATCTACAACAGATTAGGTAGAAAAATAAAAGAATCAAGGTGTTGCACTGCCAAAGTCTAGACCCCAACCCAATTGAAATGCTGTGGTGGGAACTTAAGAGAGCTGTGCATAAACAAATTCCAGAAAACCTGAACTGAAGCAATGTTGTAAAGAAGAGTGGACTTCAATTCATCCATAACGATGTGAGAGACTTATAAAGTCATACAGAAAATGATTACTCCAAGTTTCTGCTGCTCAAGGTGGTTCTACAAGACTATATTTATTTATAGTTTTACACACGTGTGTGTGTGTGTACTGAAGTTATCTCTTGATTTAACTCATTCAAGTTCATGAGTACATAAAAAAAAAAAAGTAAAACATTTATTTCCATAAAACACACATATAGTCACATGAAAAGCCATTTTATCCTAGGGCTGGATAAAATATGAAAAAAAAAAATATATAACATTTTCTTCTTTAAAAGGGGGAGATAATTTAAATCTGTTTATTTTTCATATTAAAGTGCTCCTTGAAGAGTATAATGCTTGTCATCCTCAAAAGATGTTATTCTTTTTTTTTTTCCATCATTCTAGTCACATTTTCCATTGATATATAAACCAAATAAAATGCATTGCATAGCATTAATTCACAAATTAAGCAAATAATAGATGTTATATATGAAGTATTAATCTGGGACTGCTAAAAGTGAAGTATCCTCAATGGAACTCATCAAATGTTCCTGTTGATTGCTCTACTTTTAGAACCTTGCCCCCATAGGTTATAGGGACTCTAACTAGGTCTGATCATGCCAGAGGAAGGTGGGGAAACAGAAAAGAACAGAAGAAACCATTTGGAAACAGAGGAAACTTGAAAAGACTGCATGTGTTTGTGATTTTCAGCTATACTTAAGTGAGCTTGTAGGTACCTTGGTGGGATACTCACCACTTATAAATTAAGCAGCTTTAATTGTATTTTGATATTGTACCATAGGGTTCCTGTTCTTTCTTGTCTCCCCCTGTAAAGTGTGTGGCCGGAGACCTTGAAAACTGTGGGACATATCCCCATCTCAAGTGGAGCTATTTATACCCAGAGCCAGGGGTGCTGGGCTCTAGTACTTGTGAGTGAGACTCCCAGACACGTTTTTTTTTTACAATATTTAGATGTTTTCGAAACAGATGGTCTGCACTATATGTGTTTGTATTATTATGCACATATTTTCAGTTGAAGAAGATTATCTTTTAAGTATATTTCTGAGTGCACCATTGTCATTTTGTTACAAATATAACTACTTACCCATGATTTGATTTATTAAAAAATGGGCCTGAAATAACCCTCTTTAATACAATAGCATAATAAAAGAATTGCTGCTCTACTAGATTTCATGATCTAGGCTTAGTGGCATCGGTGGTACAGATTTTATTTGGCAAAGCTGCTCCTTCCATGAAGATTTACCTTTAAGGATCAGCAGCTAAACATATTTCCAGTTTACTGTCTTACCAATTCTTTTAGATGACTAATAATTGTTGATTGGTCATTTTGATTATCCTCAAAAATGTTGCACTATATTTATGTTAAAAGTCCAAATCCAATCAACTGAAAAATTATATTCCACAGAAAAAAACTGTTTAGAAATTGCTAAACACAGAATGATCAGTTTTGTTAAAATTTTATTATTACCAAGCAAAGAGAATATCCCTAGACTAAATCTGTGGAACACAAAAACTAATGTTTATACCATTAAAGGGAAAATGAAAATCTAATAAACATCTAGTTCAGAATCTGGAGGCAATTAGGGTGCCTATTTATCATTTTATAATGTTTTCTTGAACCGAATATGTACATGAGTAAAACCAAATATAAAATGGAATTCTATGTGCCAAATGTATCATTTCAAAATATCTTAAGACACTTAAGGAAATCTGGAATATCCAATAACCTTACAGAAAATCATTATAGAAATATGGTTTCTCAAATTCCTACCATTACATACCCATGTGGTCTTGTTTATTATTAATTAAATATTGTTAAAGTTGCATTGATATGCACTCTCCATCTGTTAAAACTCATAGATAGGATTATCAAAGGCAATGTTCATCGCTTTTATTCCCCAAAAGAATAGAGGAAAGATTACACAAGTTGTTCCATAGTGAGGCCTGAAACAAAACTATGAGGATGAATTGATTTTTGGAGCAAGGTGTGCAAGGACATGCACATTTGTAGAATCAAGACAAGACGCAAAATAGTTTTGAGCCTGAGTATATCTCACAGAAATTTAGCAAACTACTTGAATGAGACAAATTCAACACATTTAGCAAAAAAATTTAAGTGAATATATGCAGCCAGCCTTCAAGCAGCCAGAAAAAAAATTCAAATGGAATAGATAACATTTTAAGGAGGCACTCGGAAACAAACATAGAAAATAAAAAAACAGGAGCTAAAGTCCAGCAACAGTAAACATTACAGATCTGATCTGATGAGGCTAACAGTATGTGACACAGACGCCATGCATATAAAGTATAGTTGTCATCTGAAAATGTATATTGTAGTATGACTGATGTCTGGTTGGCAGAGATGTAATGTATTTAGTAAATTGTTTAAAAATGCTCTAAATGTTGTTAGCTTTTCTAAATTCTGAATGATCTTTTTCAAAAAAGACCACCAAATCTTTTGTGTCTGAAAAAAGAGAAGAGCGTGTTTATGAAGGAAAAATGGCGGAAAGACTGTTAAATGCATCCACAAAAAAATGGAGTACAATTAAAACTTATGGTTGTGGTACAAAGGAAGCAACAGACTAAATAAATCACAACAAGGAGCAAAATAGTTTGACACTTTGAAAAATCTCACAATAAATGTTTGAGTGTACGAGACACAGAACATTCATATTACCTGTGCCCCGTGCTACAGTGGAAAGGCAGAGGGAGATTAGAGAGGTCAATGTGTGGCTGAACTTTTGTTGCAGGAAGGAGGGTTTAGGGATTTTAGAGCACTGAGACGATTTTGAGCTTAGGTACAATCTTTATAGCCATGATGGATTGCACCTAAATGGGAGAGGGTCTGCAGTGCTGGGGGACAGGATGGCTAGAAGGTTGGAGGAGATTTTAAACTAGTGGTAGAGGGGGAGGGTCCTAGCTATCTACAAAATAGAGAGGACAGAAATGACATGGGCTTTAGTCCAAGGGGGCTGGAGACATGTGGAGGGGCAAGCTCAGAAAAGAGGAGGTAAGTCATATTAATAAAAATGCACAAAAAGTACAAGTGACTCAGGATAATACTAAATGTATGCTGTGACGAGACCAATCTCGCCACATTCCATTGGAGGAGCCTGGTTGCCCGCCTGTTGCCTCTGGACTATGGCCCCATGTTAAAAAGCTTGATTTTCCTCTGCAAAGACACGAAAGCCGGGTCATTCGGTGCTTGCCCTGTTTGAGCAGTAATACCCCAGATAGCTATGTCATGGAGCCCATTCGTATAATGAAAGACTATGGGAAAGTCTTTGGCTCCATGGTAATTGAACTGTATGTGTGTAATCTGAGCGCCATTCAGTAATAATGTGTGCTCAGATTTGAGCTATCTGGGGATATGTTGAATGTACCTGTTTTATGCAATGACTGCACAGTTATATATTTTTATGTATTTTATTGTCTTTTGCTGCTATGTGTTCAATGGAGTTTTGCCTCTGTCCTTGGAGATAATTGGATTACTTCCCAATTATCTCCAGGATAGAAGACTCTGTGGAACTGGTTTTGGGCAGAAAAGCCATGCTTCATTTGGTCACAAAGGACTACGATCTATCTTTTGAACCACTGGACCAATTTGTATGATTTTGACGTATGTTTGTATTTGGAGTATGCTGATTCTGAAAATGTATGGGAATGTGATGCATACTTTTAAAGTTATGAATAATGTGGAAAAACTGTATTGCTCTGCCTGTTATAATTACATTACCCATTGTGTAAGGTAATTGTATCACAGGCAGAGGGGAGGATTTTGTGTGGGAGTGTCTGATTGTATTGTACGTGTTTATTGGTTGTTTTCCAAAACCCTGTGGGTGGTACTAATGTGTGTGTATATAAGAACAATAAACCCACAGCTCTGTCTGTTCACTGCTTGACCCTCAACACGGAGCTTTGTCTCGTTCTTGGGGGGATTTATTGTATGCTGTTCCAGTTCGACTGCTAGGAGTGTAAACCTTTCGTATGGTTTTTCCTATTCGGCTGTTAACAGCATTCGTATGGTTCCGGTTAGCCTGTTTACGGCATTCAACTGCTTCTCCGGTTCGGTGGATTGGTGTCTGCAGTAGCTGTGCCTGTATCTCTGGAAATGGAAGATCTCCTAAACGGCGGTTTAACCCCTTTATGCCCGGGGTGCCGTTACATATGCTTACTAATGCAACAAGCCTAAATAACTAAATAGGGGATGACAGAAATGACAGAATAAATGTAATTGGATGACTCAAGACAAGGTGCTGCAGCAACTAAAGAAAGTTAATATAAACAAAGCTCCAAAGCCTGACGGTATTCATCCATGAGTACTTAAGGAACTAAGTGTGGAAATAAGTGAACCTCTGTTTTTAATCTTTCAAGATTCTTTTCTTTCAAGAAGTGTACTGGAGGTTTGGAGGAAGGAAGATGTGGTTCAAAGTTCTTGCCTGGAAATTATAGACCCGTGAGCTTTACATCTGTGGCTGGGAAAGTATTTGAAAGTTTATTAAGGGATAACATTCAAGAATTCCCAGAGAAGAACAAAGTTATAAGCAAAAATCAGCATGATTTTATGAAGAACAGGTCATGACAAACTAACTTGATTGCATTCTACGAAGAAGTAACTAGATGTAGAAATCAGGTTGTTGCAGTGGATGTGATCTATTTTGATTTTGCCAAGGTATTTCATACAGTTCCACACAGCAGATTACTGTTCAAACTCAAATAAATTGGTCTAGATGAAAATTCTTGTTCTTGGGTAGAACATTGGCTTAAAAGTAGAGTACAGAGAACTATTATTGATGGTAAATTTTCAAGCTGGACAATGGTGGTAAGTGTGTCCCTCAGGGTTCTGTTCTGGGATCCTTTCTATTGAACATGTTCATAAATGATCTTGAAAAAAAAGCATTGAAAGTCATGTGTCAGTATTTGCAGATGACACAAAAAATGTGTAAAGTAATACAATGTGAGCAAGTTATTACTTTGCTGCAGAGAGATTTAGGGGGGCTGGGCCAACAAATGGCAGATGAACTTTAATGTAGAAAAATGTTTTGCAACTCAGGTAGTGAATTAGGAATTAGAACATACAAGAAGGATTTAGGAATTGTTATTGACAACAAACTAGGCAACAATGTGAATCATCAGTATCTAAGGCTAGTAAGGTATTGTCATGTATAAAACGAGGCATTTATTCCCAGGATGAGTATCATTTTGCCTCTTTGCAAATCAATGGTAGGACTACACCTTGAATATGAATTGTGTGCACCTGTTCTAAAGATATTATAGCACTAGAAAGAGTGAAGAGGTGAGCTACAAAACTAATAAAAAGAACAGAAAATTTGAATTATAAATTTAAATCTGTTTTGTTTTGGAAAACGGCACCTCAGAGGAGCTATGATAGCATTATACAAATATATCCAGTAGCCAAAACTCCAATTAACTGGAAAGCTATTCATAAACAGGACTCTACATAGAATACAAGCTCACACATTTAGTCTAGGAGATTTAGTGTATGTATGTGTGTGAGTGTGTTTATGAGTTTGAGTGTATGTGTGTGAGAATGAGTGTGTGTGTGTGTGTCAGGGTGTGCATCTGTGTGTGTATATATGTGTAGCGGTACTTACCTTCTCCGGGGGCCGTCCGAGGTCCTCTGTTCCCGCCGCGCGCGGTCACGCATGCGCCACGTGCGCGGTCACGCGCGCCACGTGCGGCTCGTGTGGAGTTCAGAGGAAGGCGGGCACTGACCACGAGACGCGGTCACGTGTCCCGCCTAGCTCTAAGAGCGCGCCACACGTCTCGGGCGTGCTCTTAAAGGGACAGTGGGAGCCGAAATGTGAAACGGTCTCCCATTGGCCCCTGCCATTCCACATTCCCCATACACTCACGTTTTGGGGGCGTGGATATGACAGGGGCCCATCAAATTGAATACCAGGGTATTTATACTTACCTCTCCCTTAACTCCCTGGTTTCTGATTCAGTTCCCTTTAGCGCTTGTCTCATTCAGGGAAAAAAAAGTGGAAGATAGGTTAGCGCTAATAATATAATAAGTAGGCAGCAACCTTACAGAGGGTCACCCTCTAACCCTCTGGAGTGAGAATGTACAGGAAAAAGAGAAAAAGGCTGCGCCAAGATAAAACTAAATAAAATACAATAAAATTAGTCCCAATATAATAAAATATAATAAAAAATAAATAATAAAATGTCTGTTTCACACGTTCCACTGGTAGGGTGTTCTCTCTTTCTTTGATACTTCAGATCCTCCCGTGATATGGAAAACACAAAGGGAAAAGGACCAATCGTGCAGAGTGTATAGGATACGTGGCAGAAAAATAATAAGATGTAATACACTCACATTTACATGAGCTATAACCAGCTCAAGGGTAACAGGTGTTCAGCAGTATAATCCCTGCTTGTAGGATATAACGAAATCTTGTCCACTTTGGGTCTGGTGCTGCCCAATTCTCAGGAGAAGGGAAAAATAGGGACAACAGATAGTGCTCTCTGATGATAAAATGTGGTATAAATAAATATACTCACAAATTAAAGTGCAGATCACACTGCACTTGAGATATAGCGTGGGCGGTATAATCTCCACCTCAGGATATATAAAATGCCAGGAAAGGAGATAAAAAAATGTTGTAATAAAAAATCATATGAATGGCACAAAGATATAGCCAAACTTAATTTATTATTTAAAATATACAATAACTGGATTCCCTCTTCATGGCCGATTGGGAATCCAGTGCCATTTGGGGGCAGCATGCGTGGGAGCAAAACCTGGTCTCCTATTTTAGATACATTGATGATTTGTTTTTTATATGGAGAGGTTCGGAGGACTCACTCAATGCTTTTATCTCACACCTCAATTCAAATAACAGAGGGATTGTTTTAACATGCGAATACAGCAGAGATATAATTATTTTTTTAGACTTAAGTATTTTTATTAAAGAAGGAGTAGTACATCCAAAAACATTTTTAAAAAAAGTATGTACCAACACAGCAATTGATCAGACTAGCTGTCATTACAAACCATGGCTTTAAAGCGCTCCCAAAAGCCAATTTTTACGAATGCGACGGAATTGCTCTCATATCGATGATTTTAATGAACAATCATTGTTTTTAAAAAAACAGTTCATTGAGAAAAACTACTCGCTTACACAATTGGATAACATCATAGCAACAATAAAAAGTAAACCCAGAGAAAGTCTCTTAACTTATAAAGAAAAAGACCCTTTAGAAGCCCCTACCCATCCCATAATTTTTAACACTGGCACTTTCTAAGACAAGATGACCTTCTTAACCCCTTAAGGACACATGACATGTGTGACATGTTATGATTCCCTTTTATTCCAGAAGTTTGGTCCTTAAGGGGTTAAAGAAACACTACCGACACAGCCTAAAATTGTCTTTAGAGGTGCACCAAATTTTAGATCGATTTTTACTAATAACTACACTAGAGAAGTAACAAATACACAATCTACTTTTTTAAATGGTATGACGGGTTTTTATAAGTGCAAACGCTGTATTGTATGTAGGAGTACTAATCCCGCCATCCAGTCTAAAATTACTAGTTTTAAATCTAATATAACTAATAAGAGTTATATTATTAAATATGTTATTACATGCCACACTACCAATGTTATCTACCTATTGGAGTGCCCATGTGGCCTCCAATATGTTGGTATGACAACCAGATGCCTTAAAACGAGACTAGCAGAACACTGCCGCAATATAAAAAATGGATATGCCAATCACTCTGTATCAAAACACTTTGAAAAACACAATCGGGACCCAAAACTTCTTAATTGCATTGGAATAAAAAATTGCTAAGTCCCCTGGAGAGGTGGCAATATTAAGAACATCCTAGGTAGAAACGAGATGGAATGGGTATTTAACCTACAGACCCTAGCCCCTCAAGGCTTAAATGTAGACTTTGACTTATTCAATTTTTTATAATATTAATATGCTGTTTACCTACCTCACTGTGGTCATTTTGGGGTTATCCTATTCATAGTTGTTACCTACGGCATCATGGTCTAGGATACCCCCAATCTGACCACTTAGTAGATATTTTTATTCTGATATTTTTATTCTTATATTCTAATGTTTTATTCTTTTCTGTATATGCATGGTCCCACATATGTTTATATATACCACTTGTTGCCCCTTAAGATATTTTGGTTTTAGAATCTCTTAGTATAGGATACTTAATATTATGCTGCTATGACACTTTGCACTATTGTGATGATCATTAATTATGCTGCTATTGTATATACATTTCTCTATCATTATTATGACTATTCATAATATTACTACTGTATATAATTTCTATGTTTGCCACTAATAAGTACATTTTCATGTACTATTCTCCCAATAATATTGTAACGGATCACCTGGCACCCCGACTGAGTACCTCCGTTAATGGATGCTCCTAGTGCTTCCTGAGGGGTCCAAGCACTCTGGCAGACACCATAATCACTGAATCCAAGAAACCTTTAAATTTTCCCAAGCGTATGAATGCTGTAGACCATTGAATAGGAACCATACGAATAGGCTTGTACCCCTAGCAGTCAACTGGAACAGCATACAATAAATCCTTCCCCCAATAATGAGACGACACATCACTTTGAGGTTAAAACAGGAACTCTGGACTGGCTCATCCAGCCTGGCTTTTATTACACTAATCCACATACAGGCCACACCCAGGGGGAGGCATAAAATAACCAATCACATACATGGTTCAGCCCACACATCCCCTCCCCTCAGATAACATCAAACTCAATTATCCGGTACACTTTTTCAGCCAAGTTCTGGATGTACCCCAAAACCCGGGGGTACACCTTTAAATCCAGCATCGCTGGATAGCCCTTATTCAGGGGGACAACATATCCAAAATTCAAGTAATTCGGATGAATGGTTCGTGAGATATGGGGTTCCAAAGATTTGACCGACCGCATGGGTAAAGTATCCGAAAACAGTTCCATGCATTTTGGCCCTGCGGTCGGTCACAAACAAGGGAATGAAAACAGGCGAATTGCCTGTGTTATAGAGCCTGGAGAGGGTTTGAATGAATTCCCTTGTTTATGGGGTTCTTTCTACCGAACGGCGGGTCATTCGGTAGTTTCCATACGAATTTCTGGAAGTATGGAGGTCTCAGCGGTGTTTGCCTAGTCAAGTGTCCGATTTTAGTTCCAGACACTCGACGGCAAAACACCGCTGTTCGGTAGTTTAAGATGGCCGCCGCCACGTGTTTGTTTCCCGAATGGCGGCCACCCAGAGGACAAAGAATACATTACACTGATTGCCAATTACCCGTTTGCAACATTGTTGCAAACTGTAATTGGAGGCACACTTATTCCTGGGTGGTCTGGTTGTTCGGTAGTTTCACTCAATATAATAAATGGAGTGATTCTACCGAACAATCAGATGAATGCTGCATACATAGCCCAGGTTAAACTTAATACACATATAATATTACAGGCAGTACACTAGAATATGTATCACAGTCTTAAAGGGACAGTAGTCCCAAAAGTCCCAATATGTCCATAGATGCTGTTAAAAGGGCCAGTAGCAGCAATATACAGTACAATATGCCCCAAATAACCCAGGGGCCATAGTCAGTAGGTAGGAGGCTAGCAAACAGGCTTCTCCAGGGCCCAGTGGCGAGGTTGGTTTCGCCACAAATATGTTTATTATCCTCTTCCCTTTTATATATGTCCACATACTGCTATGCACTACTCTTATTTCGTGGAAAATATGCCTATTAACCTTCTTGCTGTTGCCATATATGTCTGTGCAAAGCTATTTCCATTTAAAACCCATTTTGGGTTTTTTACTACATCCCCCAAGCGCCTCTGCGCCGATCACGTGACCCTTGTATCACACTGCTCTTGTATGACGCGGGTCATGTGACGCGGCGTACGCAGATACCGCCCACTTATGACGGTCATCATTTGTATGCGAGTGTGATCACGTGGTCCGCGCACTACATTTCCCACAATTCTGCGCGGGTCACATGACGCGCTACTTTATAATATCAATACAGCACCGTTTGAGTTAAAAGCTTCGCTTTCAATTTATTTCTTATCCATTATGTCTGCTACATGCCAGACTTTCATTTCATCTATTTTTATCCTTATTTTTAATATCATTATAAGTTTTATTTCTAATATGTATTATGCCTAAACTTTGATTGGCTTATGCTAATTAATGCTACTTTTGGCGCCATTTTTAAAGTAACAGTGCTCCTATATATATTTTATTCTTGCCAGGTTTTAATGTTATTCCATTTTGATAAAACCCCAGTGGTGAAACGCGTTATTGGATTTTATTGTATATTTTAAATAATAAATCTTTGTGCCATTCATATGATTTTTTATTACAACAATTTTTTATCTCCTTTCCTGGCATTTTATATATCCTGAGGTGGGGATTATACCGCCCACGCTATATCTCAAGTGCAGTGTGATCTGCACTTTAATTTGTGAGTATATTTCTTTTTCATTTTATTTATACCACATTTTATCATCAGAGAGCACTATCTGTTGTCCCTATTTTTCCCTTCTCCTGAGAATTGTAGATTATGCCAACGTAGTGTACCTATAATCTTAATTTTAATAATGACAGGAGGCGAGTATTTTGCATAACTTTCTTTACTTTATGCCTCCAGCAGCTCAAGTCAATCAGAAAACTTTAAACCAATCAGTAACAGGCATCACATCCATATATAAAGCCCTGACAGTCACATGATTTCCTCTTTCATTGATGCGAAAAACAGTCCATTATAACGTCAGGGAATTCAAATAACAGTCCCGAGTAACGTGTAGAACATAACTTGGAACACGACTTGAAACCTTCCAGCTTTATCTTGATCTTTATCTTCATGATGGTTACTCTGAAAAGAACAGAAATACGTGAAAGGTGATGGAACCCAACTGATGTCCACATTAAATCCAGTATTATATGTATCTATATTTATATTGCGTTAATATATTGAAACATTAAACAAACCGTAGTATACTTTAATAATCGCCACAGCTGAAACACCCGTCAACCAAATAAGCATCCCATAAATATACTGAAATATCCAAAATCTTATAATTAGACTGAAGATGACAACCAGAAAATAGAATTTCCCAGAGTATAGGGAGGGAAAATACTCGCCTCCTGTCATTATTAAAATTAAGATTATAGGTACACTACGTTAGCATAATCTACAATTTTATCACATGACAGGAGGCTTCATATTTTGCATTTTTAAAGCTGTGGTATGAGCGAAAAGGATGCGTGTGTGGTTGACGAAAATAAATATACGGAAGTTGTCTCGCCGCGTCCAATTTGCCGCCCGTAAAAATTATAGAGGCCCCCCTGAAGGCCTGTGAAGCGGCCGTGCCTCGTACCGAATGAGTACCTAAAGCATGTCTCCATTCCCGTTAACGATAACCACCAGTGAACCCATCCAGACGGAGTGTTCATGGTAACTGGCTTGTATGGTTGTTATAAATCCCGCAGATGTCTTACTGTGTCAATCTAAGTGATGTCGGGATCTCCATATAACCAAACACCGCTATAACTGCACAAAGACTGGGAGACCGCCGGGAACCGGGTAAAATGCGGACGCGAAAGGGATTAGTTCTACGAAACACCGTAGAGGTCCTTCCTTCTGGTGATACCGAAAAACCATTAACGTCGACCTCCAGTGTATCTGATACCCGACGAAAAAATCTAACGTAACGTGATTATGACTGACGGTTGACGGAGGGATAGGTTCGTGTTATCAGACTAGTTCCGAAAACCCCAATCAAAGTCTCACAACAGTGATACTTTAACTCATGGTTCTGGACCGTATGTTACCCCGCGGAAAAACGACCTATCAAAAGGTTCTTGATCGACCGGAGTGTCGTGAATCGTACTATGCCCTGTCGAACTAACGGAACGTAACCCATTAATGGAGCGGTCGGATCGGGTCGATCGGGCCGTCGCGAAAATTATGAGCAAGATTCAACATCGAGGTAGATAGGGGTAGTAAAAAAGACCGTAGTCCCTTTCCATACCCCAGTGACTTCCAAGTGTTCCATGTGGATAAGTTATTTCGGGGAATACCTGTTGTCCATGAGTCCCATGACTCTAGTTGGTTGCGATAGTCCCTTGACATACCAGTCTCCCTTGGAAGACACCAATCCACCAACTCTAGCCGCTCCTGCATTAACAATCGATGATGATGTTCTCCCTTTTGATCTGCCCGAAGGCAAGTTAGAACTGAAGAAGCAGAGGATGATCCCAATTAAAGACAATCATTCTAGGTGTCATGCTTAGCTCCTTTACCTCTGTAACGAGTACTATCGAAGTCCTTGCCATTCTGATCCCAATTTCATAGGTGTGCCCGGATCTCAGGCAGCGAGCTTTCAGTCGATGTCTGGCCCGTCCGTGAAGTGGTCATGGGAAATAGTCAAGGTACTATGGAGCCTTTCCGCCATATCCGTCGCATTTCCTTACGAAAAATCGTTATCGCTGATATGGAAAAAGTGCAATCCGTCCAAGGTGGAATCTATTCCGAAGTAGAGGTACGTAGTTACTCGGAGCTGGAATTGAACCGACTCCGCTCTGTTCATTATGAATCACAACAATTCCAGAAACTGTAACAATAAATCTCGTTTGTATACGCAGTTAGGAATTGGGCTTGCAAGGGTCAGCAAGTTGACTAGGTATGCTACAGCGGATACCCTTTGCTCTTCAGTGCGTCCTGACCAGCTTCCAAAACTTCTTGAGGTACTATGTGAACCAATAGGTAAGTGTCCTTTCAAATCTTACCTTGCAAAACCCTAATAGGTGTATACCTTCCTTCTTGAGATGTCGGTACGTCCCAAAGCCATTGGGTTGGCCTATGTTGATGACTAGGTGAGAGTCCCCTGTCTTCTTCTTTACTACTTTTACGTGGACCTCGGTCTGATCGGGGCATAGATATCCCTGTAGTGACACCGAGCTCCCTGTTGAGGACTATCTTGTTCGTTACTAGATGACATGGGCATTCCATCCTGAGCTTGTTTCGTACTTCTTTTCCCGCTACCGGAGGTTGGCAAGGTGTGCCCGGTGCTTCGGCAAACCCCTTTCGGATGATCCTGGGTGTCTGGTGGTACGCGAGTCAACCAAGGTTTTCCAGTGTGCCAAAGGAAAACTTTTCTTGCCAGGCGGATTCTGTCACTTTTCCTCTTCCGATGGAGACTCTCCCTTCTCTTATGATCTCCAGAGACGGGGGGGGGGATGGAGTCCTCGTCCCCTGATGATGGAGTCTGAGATGTTCAATGTGTAGGACGTTCTGAGAGACGGTTCCGCTAAGTCGGGGTTTTCTCTTTCCCCATTGGGGAAGTCGCGTTGGGCCATTCCCATGGTGCTTAGGTGGTAGGATGCCGGACTTGTTAGTCGGCCCCTTGGAGAGGGCTTCTTCACCTGGAAATTGTTTGGTGAATTGAGGGAAATCCGACCTGTTGGTTCACACCCTTCCGGTTTGTGGAGTCAGGATCGTATAACAGTACGCTTATTGTCACTCAGTGTGCCTCTGTGCATAACCGGGGTCACCCAGCATTTCGATTAATTGGTACCACTTTCGCAGGATCTGGGCAGTGGTCTGAGCATGAGGACACTCTCCGTAGGACCGGGACGTACCCGGGTATGGGAGACGTGAAAGTCTCCCTATGTATAATCCAATGGTTCATCCTTATATGTCCTAGAATTGTGGAGATTGGCGGTATAGTGGGTTCTCCTTCTCGGTTAAGGGAAGGGCGTACGGGTCCTCCAATTGAAACATAGAGGTGTCGGCACACATGCCTGTAGTGTGCCCTAGACTTGTTGGGACCCTCTTCCGGTCTGTGGGGTACTGAGACAGGTGTCAGGTATGGTAATACACTTATTGTCACTAGTGGGTCTCCACCTACAGCTGGGGTTCACCCAGAACTGTTTCCATCAATACCACTTAGAGATTTCCTGGAGTGGCCTGAGGAGGGGGTCGCCCTCAATAAGACCGGGATGAACGGTCAGAAATGTCGGGACGTAAGCCCGTATGGGGGTACGGTAGTCTACAAATTATCCAATGGGTCACCCTTATTGGATATAGTACTGTGGAGCTTTGGCAGCACCGTGAGCTCTCCTTCTTGGTGCTGTCGACATACCTGTATCCATTGTGTAACAGATCGTACTCCGTGGTTATCAGCCCGTCCTAGGGCGTGGGGATTAGACCCCAATATCTATATGTCCCTAGCCATACCGGGTCTAGGCTGGGTTCTCTGACTTCCTGAGGTATGTCTTGCCAGTCCTCCTCCTCCGAGGGCGAGTCCTCTGCCCTCCATTCGTCTATGATTTCTAAGGACAGTGGAGATAATGGTTCCTCATCCCCTGATGGGGGTCTTGTGGAGTGTCTGACACAAAGGTAGTATGATTCTTCCCGTCTGTGGGGAGACAGAGTATACGTCAGTGCATATGTAGCTACACAGTGGCTTCCACGTACAACTGGGGGACACCCAGGTATCATGTAATCAGTACCACTAGGAATTTGACTAGTGGTCTGAAGAGGGGTCACCCTCTTATCGACCGGGGTGAACGGTCTTAAATGTTGGGCCGGAGCCCGGTAATGGTCGGGACGGAGCCCGGTAATGGTCGGGACGGAGCCCGGTAATGGTCGGGACGGGGCCCGGTAATGGTCGGGACGGGGCCCGGTAATGGTCGGGACGGGGCCCGGTAATGGTCGGGACGGGGCCCGGTAATGGTCGGGACGGGGCCCGGTAATGGTCGGGACGGGGCCCGGTAATGGTCGGGACGGGGCCCGGTAATGGTCTGGACGTAAGCCCGGTAATGGGAGGTATCGAAGACCTCAGTACGCTTTCACCCTTGTGTATGGAATTTTGTGGAAATTTTGCCATTGTGGATTGTGCGTACTTCGTTATAAGCCCTAGATTGTGCGTGGTGGTCACCCTTTGTAAAACAAAATTGTCATTTCGGATAATGCCAGATTTTTTGCTGTTGTTTGTTTGTTTGTTTGTAATGATTTCTGGGTAGTTCTTCAGTGGTTTGTACCAATCCTCATTGCCTTCTGTGAGTGTTCATCCGATTGGGCAGTGCAGCCTGAGCCTGATGGGAGTTGTTCCTGGCTTGGTGTAATACAATCCCAATGGTAAGTTACCTGCAGTGGCCATTTAGCACAGAGTTGTAGGGGTTAACTGCAGTGAGAAGTGTGCTTAGCCTGATGGGAGTTGTTCCTTGTTTGGTGCAATACAATCCTAATGGTAAGTTATCTGCAGTGGCCCTTTAGCACAGAGTTGCAGGGGTTAACTGCAGTGAGAAGTGTGTTAAGCCTGATGTGGGGAGTGTGTTTAGTTTTTACACCTTATATTATGTGGCAAAACTTGTATTTCGGACAATGTCCAGCATTTTGACACTTCACCTTTAAAACTAGGTGAGGTGTCCTGTGAGGAGGACCAATTTATTCAGGTAACTCTTAATGGCACATAAAACATTTATAGAAGCAGAAAAACTATGTGCCAGTTCGTGGGAATCACGAACTGGCGAAACTAAGATGTCCGCCAAGGATCTCGCGGTATCGCGAGATACAAGATGGCCGCCGTTCGCGCGCAAAATTGCCACGCAGTCCGCGATCGCGGCCCGCGATTGCGGTCCGACGGTATCGGTCGGTACCCCCTCGCGCCCCCCTACCCACCCCTTGGTACCCTGGGACTCTTGGAGAAGCCTGGTGGTCCCGCGCGATCGCGGTAAAATGCCGCGAATCGCGAGGGACAAACAGGCAAGCAGGCAGACAGCAACAGATCCCAGCAGGGGAAAAAACAGTGGGAAAAAAACACCTTACAGTCCAGAGAGAAGAATGGATACAGCAGGGAGAAGTAGAGAAGGCAGATGAAAGAGGGGGGCCCCAGACAGGGGGGAAATTAAAAGGTATAATGCCAAAAACAATTTAACCCCTTAAGGACACATGACATGTGTGACATGTCATGATTCCCTTTTATTCCAGAAGTTTGGTCCTTAAGGGGTTAAAGGGACCACAAGATAAATTTGCATTATATATATAAAACAGTTGAGAGCTTAATACTCTGACCTGTGCCTTGGCTGGAAGCAGCAAATAAAGAGGAAATCATGTGACTGTCAGGGCTTTATATATGGATGTGATGCCTGTTACTGATTGGTTTAAAGTTTTCTGATTGACTTGTGCTGCTGGAGGCATAAAGTAAAGAAAGTTATGCAAAATATGAAGCCTCCTGTCATGTGATAAAATTGGACAGCACCAGACCCAAAGTGGACAAGATATCCTACAAGCAGGGATTATACTGCTGAACACCTGTTACCCTTGAGCTGGTTATAGCTCATGTAAATGTGAGTGAGTGTATTACATCTCATTATTTTTCTGCCACGTATCCTATACACTCTGCACGATTGGTCCTTTTCCCTTTGTGTTTTCCATATCATGGGAGGATCTGAAGTATCAAAGAAAGAGAGAACGCCCTACCAGTGGAACGTGTGAAACAGACATTTTATTATTTATTTTTTATTATATTGGGACTAATTTTATTGTATTTTATTTAGTTTTATCTTGCGCAGCCTGCTTGTCTCATTCAGCTATGGTTTTTTTGTGCTTGACCGTGGCTTTGTATTTGACTCAGTTTTTCTCTTAATCCCTGCTTTGTCTTGTTTGCCGGCTTACAGATTCCTGTGTACCAGACCTTGGCTAGTTCTTGTTTTCGCTGTCTCTCTGTTCCCTTGGCCTCGGCTCGTTCCTGAATCTGTCACTTCTCTGTTCTATGTCGAGTCCGGCCATTCTAAGGTCAGGTAAGACGTATCTGCTTTATCTTGTCTATTGTTGGACTAAATCTTGCGTGCTGGGGTACATTACCGTGACATTACGATAGGGCCATGGACCCTGCAGATTTAGGTCAGGAAATGGCTTCTCATGAGGCTAGATTTGTAGAGCAGGATCAACGTATGGATCAGATGGCTCAGGCCATCCAGACACTCTTATCCAGAACGGCTCCGGTACCTGTACCAGCTCCTCCTGCAGCCCTTGTACCAGACACATCTACCATGCCTAAGATGCTAAGACATGCAGGGGATTCATTAATCAAGTGTAATTCCACTTTGAAATGTACCCACGTTCATTTCCCACTGATAGGTCTAAGGTTGGTGTCCTTATGCACTAACTTACAGATAAAGCGCTTGAGTGGGCAAATCCTATTTGGGAGGCTAATGGATCTATGGTGTATGATTTCAATAGCTTCCTTACGGCTTTTCGTAGAACCTTTGACACAACTAAAAGGTCGAAGAATGCCGCCAGGGCGTTAATGAGAATTAAACAGGGATCTAAGTTTGTTGCCGATTATGCTATTCAGTTCCGTACCCTTGCTTCACAGGTCGATTGAACCAACAATGGGCTGACTACTGCGTTCATGGAAGGTCTATCTGAAACTATATTGGATGAGGTAGCGGCCAGGGAACTTCCTATACCATAAGAAGATCTCATCGACTATCTCATGGATATAGACAATAGGATTCGTGACAGACTCTATACCAAGACTTGAAATAGACGCCTTGTTACACTTAATACTCCTAGAGTTGCTAATCCTGAGAGTTCCAAGGTATCAGAGGAGGAACCCATGCAATTAGGGGTTGCTAAGCTCTCTGATGCTGAAAAATTGTATAGGAGAAAGGAGGGACTTTGCCTGTACTGTGGTAGGAAAGACCATATGCGACAAGAATGTCCCATGCGTCCGGAAAACTATCGCACCTAAGACCGTATAGGGGACTGGCCTTGGGTGTGACATCTGAGTCCCCACATTTGCCTCTTAACAGATTACTTCTCCCTGTTTCTCTGCATCTTAAAGAGAATAGCATAGCAGGGAACATACTAGCCCTGGTTGATTCCGGTGCAGCCGAGAACTTCATAGATTCTGGCTTTATTAAAAAACACAACATACCCATTAGAGAGAAGACACCCTTGGCTGTTGAGGCCATAGATGGTAGACCATTAGGCTCCCCAGTTATCACACATGAAACTGAACCGTTGCATATGTCTACAGGGTTGTTACACTCAGAAACCATTCGGTTTCAGATCATCACCTATCCTTCCTCTCACATTGTGTTAGGGTACCCATGGTTGCGTTCTCACAATCCCATTTTTGACTGGGAGTCAGGATAGTATCTTGGAGTGATGCCTGTCAAGAGTCTTGTATCGTTAAAATCACCCCTTTAAATTCTATTAATGTTCCTACTACTCCTCCTTTGTCTACTGCACCTCCTCAGTACATGTCTCTTAAGTCTGTCTTCGACAAAAGGGAGGCTGAAAAGTTACCGCCTCACAGACCCTACGATTGTGCTATTGATTTGTTACCTGGCGCTATACCTCCCAAAGAAAACCTTGTCATGGAAGAATATATCAGAGAATCTTTGCAAAAGGGGTTTATAAGGAGATCCTCTTCTCTGGCAGGGGCTGGGTTCTTCTTTGTGTCGAAGAAGAAGGGCGATTTAAGACCTTGTATCGATTATAGGGGCCTAAATAAAATCACCATAAAAAATGCTTACCCTATACCTTTAATCATGGAATTATTTGACAGGCTTAAACAAGCTACTTTGTATACTAAACTGGACCTTAGAGGTGCATACAATCTCATACGTATAAAAAAAGGACCATGAATGGAAAACTGCATTCAATGATAGGAGTTGTCATTACGAGTACACTGTGATGCCCTTTGGTCTTTGTAACGCCCCAGTAGTGTTTCAAGAATTTATTAATTATGTCCTATGAGAGTACATTCACACATTTGTAATAGTGTACTTGGACGACATATTAATATATTCAACCGATTTGCATACTAATCACATGCATGTTAAATTAGTTTTGAAAACCCTTCTTGTTAATGGTCTCTATTGTAAACTAGAAAAATGTTTGTGTGATCAATCCACAGTCCAGTTCTTGGTGTATCTAATCTCTGCTAAGGGTTTTTGTGTGGATCCCAAGAAGCTTTCTGCTGTCATAGAATGGCCTCTACCTCAGGGTTTAAAAGCCATTCAGCGTTTTCTTGGTTTTTCTAACTATTATAGATGCTTTATTAAAGGTTTTTCTTCCATTGTAGCACCTATAACCCGTATGACTAAAAAGGATGGTAATAGTCGTGTCTGGTCCCCGGAGGCGCTTGAGGCTTTTGAATTCCTTAAGACTGCGTTCGCCTCTGCTCCTATTTTACAGCATCGTGTCCCTTCTTTGCCTTTTATTCTTGAAGTTGATGCTTCAAATATTGGGGTGGGTGCTGTCTTGTCTCAAAGGGAATCACCTGAAAAGCCATTACTTCCTTGTGGTTTATTTTCCAAGCAGATGTCCAAGGCCGAAAAGAATTATGAAATAGGCAATCGAGAACTCCTTGCAATTGTTTTAGCACTTAAGGAGTGGAGACATCATTTGGAGGGTACTAAGGATCCCATTCTTATTCTTACGGATCATAAAAACCTTTCCTACCTTAGTGAGGCCAAAAGATTGTCTTCTAGGCAGGCCAGGTGGTCACTGTTTTTATCTCGTTTCAATTATATCATCACCTACAGACCAGGTGATCGTAACACTAAAGCTGACGCTCTGTCCAGACAATTCGAAACTACCGACAAACAAGAGTTTGATGATACCCCTGTCATTCCCCCGGACAGAATAATAGCTACTACTGTTCTTTTTTTTTTTCATCCCTCTTGCAAGTCATACAGGCTAAACAAAACATGGCACCTAGAGAGAGACCTGCTGATAAACTGTTCGTTGATGTTCCTGAAAGACGAGGCATTATGTCACTCTATCATGACACCAAAACTGCTGGACATCCTGGTATCACTAAAACCTTAACAGCAGTTTCTAGATATTTCTGGTGGGCTTCCTTACGCATGTGTTACTTGTGCCAGTATGAAGTCTTCTCATAGAGTTCCTTGTGGGTTGTTGCACCCGTTACCCATACTCGAGAGACCTTGGTCCAATCTATCCATGGATTTTATTGTTGAATTGCCTCCTTCGAATGGTAAAACAGTCATCCTGATTATAGTGGATAGATTTTCTAAGATGGCTCATTTTGTGTCTCTTGTCAAATTGCCCTCATCCAAGGAACTTGCTTCTATCTTCGCCAGGGAGGTGTTTTCGGTTACACGGTATTCCAGAGTCTGTTGTGTCCAGTTTATTTTCAGGTTCTGGAAAGCCTTTTGTTTGGAAATGGGCATTTCTCTTTCGTTTTCCTACGCTTACCACCCTCAGTCTAATGGAGCTGCTGAATGTGCCAACCAATCCCTAGAGCAGTATCTTCGTTGTTTCGTATCCCACCATCAGAACGATTGGGCTGACCTGCTTCCTTGGGCTGAGTTTGCTCGTAATAACACTGCTCATGAATCTTCTGGTAATAGCCCTTTCTACGTTGTTTATGGCCAGCATCCTGTTGTTCTCCCGGCTGCATTCTCCTTACAGGGAATGCCTGTTCTGGATGAACATTTGGCTGGTTTACGTTCTACCTGGGAGCAGGTTCAGAGTTCTTTGGTGGACTCTGCTGCTCACCAAAAGGTCCAAACATCGCAGGGCGGCTCCATCCTATGTTGTGGGTGAAAGAGTGTGGCTTTTCACTCGCAATATCCACCTTCGTGTGCCTTCTATGAAGCTGGCCCCCCCGTTTTATCGGTCCTTTTTATGTCTTGCATAAAATTAATCCTGTTTCATATGCCTTAGATCTTCCTAAAAACCTGCATATTCCTAACGTCTTTCACACCTCCTTGTTGAAGCCACTCCTGTGTAACCATTATACCCAACATGTTCCTCCTCCTCCTGTTTCTGTGGAGGGTCATGAGTAATTGGAGGTGGCTGCTGTGCTTGACTCTCGTTTTCTCCGGGGTTGCCTCCAGTACCTGGTGCATTGGAAGGGGTATGGGCCTGAGGAACGCAGTTGGATTTCCGCTGACGCTGTTCACGCTCCTCGCCTTCTGCGTTCCTTCCATTCTCGTTTTCCTGCCAGGCCTGGTCCACCCCGCCTGGTGGGCGTGTCTTCAGGGGGAGATTTACTGTAGCGGTACTTACCTTCTCCGGGGGCCATCCGAGGTCCTCTGTTCCCACCGCGCGCGGTCCTGCATCTGCAAGGGCCACGCTCGGCTTGTCCGGAGTTCAGAGAAAGCGGGGACCTTTTTGGGCATGTTCGCCCCTTTTGGCAGTTCTGGTCACGTGATCAGTGGCCCACCTTTTTACCCCACTTCACTGGACACTGCTGTTAGGGGGTATAGATTTACTTGAAAGCATACATTAGATAAAGAGATTAGCATAGAGTATGTGTTTTCTTATAGCTGCATCCTTTAAGTTTCCCTCCAAGACAAAATCCATCAGATACATGACGCTTGAGAGATATGACTGTTTTAGTGCTTTTGGTCGATAAGATTCTGTAATTAGGCCCCATCATAATTGTCAGCACCAGGCCCACTGGGCTCTTAATCTGGCCCTGCCACAACCCAAGACAGGCTGAGAGTAAAGGTGGTGGTGTAGGATTTCTGCTTTCACCCCACCATCCTTAAAAACTCTGCCCACCCCCCCTTCCCTCTCTTTCACATCATTTAAAATTCACTCAATTCACCTTTTAAAACTGCTAACGTAGCCGTTATTTATCACCCCTCTGGTTTCACTCTCCTCTTCCTTGACCACTTTGCTGCCTGGCTACCCTACTTCCTCTCTTTTAATATTCCATCACTTATTCTCGGGGACTTCAATATACCTATTAACCCACCTTTGACCTCAGAAGCCTCTAAACTACTTTCGATTACTTCCTCCCTCGGGCGACTGCAGTGGGCTAATTCTCCCACCCATGTAGCTGGCAATACCCTCGACCTCATTTTCTATTATGCATGTACAGTATCTTATATCTGCAACACTCCATTTCCTCTCTCTGATCACCACCTCTTATCATTTGCTCAAGTACCCCCTCACCCAACAACCTCAGCCTAACCCCCCCTCAACTCAGAATGAACCTTAATTCTATTGACCTCCAGCAGCTGTCAGCTGATACTGATTCACAACTGCTATCCATCCCTGCCCTCTCCTGTCCCTCACTGGCAAACTCCACATATAACACTACCCTCACCTCTGCCTTAAACTCTGCAGCCCTGCTCCAAACATGCACCTAAAAGAGGACACGCCCCCAACTGTGGCATACTAAATCAACATGCTACCTGCAAAGATGCTCCCGTTGTGCTGAACACTCCTGGAGGAAGTCTTGCACCCAGTCAGACGATCTCTGTTATACATTCATATTGTGTTCATACAGCACAGCCCTTTTCCTCGCCAAACAGTCATACTTTTCCTCTCATTAGTTCATGCTCCCGCAAACCCAGACATCTCTTTGACACCTTTAACTCTCGTCTTCGCCCTGCTGTGGCCACCCCCCAAACTAACCTTACAGTCAATAGCATTGCATGCTACTTTACCGACAAGATTGAACAGCTAAGGAAAGAATTCTCCCCACCCTGCCTTTCTCTACCACACGTAGATCATGCCTTTCCTACCCTTTAGACTTTCTCCCCAGCTACTGAACAAGAGGTGGCTGCGCTTCTCCTTTCCTCTCGCCCCACTACTTGCCCGCTCGTTCCTGTCCCATCTCATCTCTCATCAGATCTCTCTCCCCTTGTCTTGTGCCTTCCTTAACACACATCTTCAACTGCTCGCTCTCTCTCTTCTGGCATTGTCCCTGCTGACCTTAAACATGTAGTACCTATCCTGAAAAAAACATCCCTTGACCCCTCCTCCCCCTCTAACTATGGTCCCATATCCCTGCTCCCTTTTTCCTCAAAGCTTCTGGAAAGACTTGTTTTTACCCGTATGTCTCACTTCCTCAATTCCAACACTCTCCTTGACCCTCTTCAAATCTGGCTTCTGCCCTCTCCACTCTACTGTGACTGCTCTTATCAAAGTAACAACCTAATCTCAGCTAAATCCAAAAGCCACTACTTCATACTAATTCTTTTTTAACTCTCTGCTGCCTTTAGCACCGTTGATCATGCTCTCCTTCTTCAAACTCTTCAATCACTCAGTCTCTGTCCTCTCATGGTTCTCCTCTTATCTCTCCCAATGCTCATTCAGTGTCTCCTTTTCTAATGTCTCATCCCCTCGTCCTGTCTCCGTTGGAGTCCCCCAAGGCTCTGTCCTAGGTCCCCTTCTATTTTCTCTTTATACTGCCTCTCTTGGCAAACTTAATACCTATTTTGGATTCCACTACCACCTGTACGCTGGTCACACCCAGCTATAGCACTCCTCCCCGGACCTCTCCCCTGCCGTCCTGCAATGTGTCACTACTTGCCTTTCTTCCATATCTGACTGGATGTCTTCCCGCTTTCTGAAACTCAATCTCTCTAAAACTGAGCTCATTGTCTTTCCTCCTCTTAATACTGATCCTCCTCTTTCGCTCTCCCTTCAAGTTAGTGGTATCCACATAATCCAACCTTGCAAAAGCACTGTATTGGCGTCATACTTCATTCTGGCCTCACCTTTGAGCCTCCCATCCAGTATGTTGCCAAATCCTGTAGATTCCATCTTAAAAACATAGCCCGCATCTGCCCCTTTCTTACGCAAGATGCTACCAAGGAGCTTGTCCATGTTCTAGTAATATCCTGCATTGATTATTGAAACCCTCTCCTAATTGGTCTTCCCAAAAGCTGTATTGCCCCTCTACAGTCTGTAATGAATGCTACCGCCAGACTGATTTTCCTCTCTAGTCGGTCCTCTCACACCTCACCCCTCTGCCAGTCCTTACATTGGCTTCCTGTATCCTGTAGAAGTAAATTCAAAGTGCTAACCCATACCTATAAAGCACTGAACAATTCTAGCCCCTCATATCTCTTCACAGATGCATATAGTTGACCCTTTTTGCTCGCTCTGCCCGTGACCTTCTCATGTCCGTTGCTCGCACCAGTACGGCCAACTCACACTTGCAGGACTTCTCGTGGGTAGCTCCCTTCCTATGGAATAGCCTGCCTACCACCATCAGACTCTCCCCTAGTCTTCAATTGTTTAAGAAGTGCCTTAAAACCCATCTCTTTAGGAAAGTTTATGGCCTCCCAGAGTAACCTCTACCTTACATACCTGTCTCTTGCTCTCTCCTAAAGGACAGCACTCTACTCTCTCCTCCAGCTCTGCTTCACTTCCACCTTATTTGATTGCTATTTTCTGTCCTTAAGTGTTTTATACCCCACCTCCCATAGACGGTAAGCTCTTTTGAGCAGGGTCCTCTTCAACCTATCATTCCTTTAAGTTTTCTTGTAATTGTCCTATTTATAGTTAAATCCCCCCTCTCATAATATTATAAAGCGCTATGGAATCTGTTGCCACTATATAAATGTCAATACAAAAAGAGAAGTCCTGCGCTTAAGCAGCAAGGACTACAACACACATCAGCCCCAATATATAGTAAAAACCAAAGAAAAGAAAAACATTACCTGCACTTTCTCCTTAATCCCTATGTATATTTAGACAAATGGAGGTCATTTAGTTGCTCCAATGGCCATTGGAGGGAATGCCCGCCTGCCAACGTCAAGGCAGACCCCCCTAAGCGGGTCCTAACACTGACCCTTCAGCCTGCTTCCTTGAGCTTCTGGCAAAGATATCTCTAATGAGACAGAAAGGGTATTTTTTATATACACCCCTATACTTATTAACCCTTAATAGGGAACACATGGGATGGGTAGCAGCATTGTAACCAGGCTGTGTGATAGAAAGTAAATACAAATACAAAAAGAGAAGTCCTGCGCTTAAGCAGCAAGGACTACAACAGAAGCTCAAGGAAGCAGGCTGAAGGGTCTTAAGCGCAGGACTTCTCTTTTTGTATTTGTATTTACTTTGTATCACACAGCCTGGTTACAATTCTGCTACCCATCCCATGTGTTCCCTATTAAGGGTTAATAAGTATAGGGGTGTATATAAAAAATACCCCTTTCTGTCTCATTAGAGATATCTTTGCCAGAAGCTCAAGGAAGCAGGCTGAAGGGTCAGTGTTAGGAGCCGCTTAGGGGGGTCTGCCTTGACGTTGGCAGGCGGGCATTCCCTCCAATGGCCATTGGAGCAACTAAATGACCTCCATTTGTCTAAATATACATAGGGATTAAGGAGAAAGCGCAGGTAACGTTTTTCTTTTCTTTGGTTTTTACTATATAAATGTCGATAATAATAGGTGTGTATGTGTCGTCTATATGAATTTGTGTGTATGTGTCGGTGTATTTAAATGCATTTATGTGTTAATGTGCATGAATATCTGTCTAAGTATGTATGTATGTGCATACATCCAAGCACTCAAACACCAGCACAACATACAAGTGGACTCCTGCAATCTAACAGAAATATTACATACAATCACATATGTTGGGGATAAAATCAGCCCGGGCCCTTTGTGGATGATGGATATTTGCCTACTCATTCAGAGCTCTCTAGAAATTGGAAATGAATAGCAGAGACGTGTTCAATAACCAATTCAAATTTTAATTATACGTCAGTTGCATTTATACACCATTTTCATGTCGGTGGGGGGGTCATGAGCATTAATTACGTAATTTGTTTTTCACAAGTTATAAACAGCTGTTTCTAGTTATAATCTTTCGTTATATAACGCATTACACATTTGATTAAAACCAGATATTTACAAATACCGATATCTTGGACAATTAACAAGTTATTTCTAAATCAGTACTTTTCCCGTAACTAGGATTTTATATAAATCCTATTTCCGAGAATAGGAGATAAAATGCCAAATTTATTCTTGGTTCAAATGAACCCTTATATGAACAGCTAGGATAGATAGCAAAATGGATATTCGTATCTACAACATACCTGCATTAAAAATAAAAAAAACATACAAACAAACCTCTTCACTCAAACACAAATACTTCACACAAATGTAAATCCACATTTAAAAGTGAACATTACATTCAGATACATCACTGCAATCAAACATCATATACAAACACACACCTGTATTAAAACACAAATGTATACAAGCACCCCTTCAAACACCAACACTGTACATTACAATATAGTGCCAGTAAATGCAGCAGTGCTGTACAGATATACAACCTAGAAATTTTGACTTGGGGTGCCTTGGAAAAATACTGAAATATTAAGGGTGCTTTGAACCTAAAAGGTTTGGGAACCACTGGTCCATGGCAAAGGAAATGTTACAGTAAGGACATCTTCTGCCTGAAGATGTGATTTTATTAGAGTCTGTACCAATGTTTAAATAGCAACTGTACCAATGTTTAAATAGCAACTGAATTAATTCTTGCAAAAACATTATTCAGAGATATCATTTTTAATTTGTGAAGTAATAGCTTATTGATCCAAGAGATATATGACTGCCATTCTGGGGTCAAGAAGGATTTTTTCCCCTAGTTTGTTGCAAAATTGGAAAATGCTTCAAACTCTATTTTTGCCTTCTTTCGTCCAACAGCAAAAACAGATGTGAGAAAAGCTGAACTTGATGGATGTATGTCTCTTTTCAGCCTTTGTAACTATGTAATATAATTTAACATCTAATGTTACAATTTGACCTGTAAAACAAAAGTATTATCATTTATACAGCCCCTACATAACTCCAAGCACTTTATAACTATAGAGGTGAAAACGGCCATTCTCAAATGATCTTACAATTTATGAAGATTTTAGGTATGCGGATGTATATCATTAGGTGTCTAGGCCAGGGACACTAACTGGTGAGGCGGTCTGACCGGCATTCGAACCTGAGTTTGCTTGGTTCTAAGGCAATGATGTTATCACTGCTTTATCCAGCTGATACAATAGTACAACAATAATAATCTGTAGATCTTTGGCACTTCTCTAATTTGATAACCACTGCATTGCAAAAAATATGTATGCTATACATAGACAAACTATATAAATAGGTTTAAATATATAAATATTTGCAGTATATTTTTTATAGCATGATGAATGCCTGTTATGTAACCTCTAACATAGCTGTGAGGGCTGCATTGTAATGCCAGATTGCGACTGTTTTACAAAGAAACCTTGTAGTATAAAAAACAAAGACTTGCCCGTTGGCAAAGTTCCAAATGTGATACAATTTAGATCATATTTCTTGGTCTGATCACTGTAATTTCCTCTTCACTTGAAATATGGATCTGCTCAGTGGCTTAAAATATAAAGTGGCTCAATATGTGTTTCTGATGAAAAAAAAAGTATCTTGCTTCTGGGGGTTCAATGTGTGTTTCAATAATGTGTTTAATGCTTCTGCAATATCCTGTATAATTATTCAATTTTTTTCTGTTTTACAATTTGACATTTGTGTGACTGTATATTTTCCTCATAGCTTTATTATGTAAAAGTTCTTTTAATTTTGTATTTTGGACTCATTCCAAATTGTATTCATTCTTGTATAATACCAAAACATTGAAACCAGCTGTTTGTTTTACCACCCTTGTAGGCAGAGTTACAAGGATAACTAGCTATGTCGTGTGTGTTCCGTTCCTTCTTTTGATCCAAATGTGATTGTTTATCCATGGTTTTAGTAATACAGCATCAGCCTAAACTGTAATTTCCAAAGATATATTTGCTAATTGGATTGGCAGTACCAGCTCTTCTAAAATTCTACTCGTTTTTGTAGTTTACAATTGAAACAACCCTAGCATATTCACCTTAATTTTTTTTTTTTTACTGTGAAATTAAAATCCTACAGAATTGTTCAATTAATGCTCTTCCAATAAAATAACCTAATGTCATGGCATATGTTCAAAGTGAACTTATTATCACTGTAACCTATTGCAGTGTAATGGATTATTAGAGTGCAGCATCCAAATTGTCATATAGAAGCTGTTCACATGACTGAACAGCGCTATCGATGGGTGCAACCTGCGTGGAACACTAAACTGTTGATTGGGTAAGTATTGTTGCAAACAGCTATTGGAAAACCATCCATTTGCAACCCATTATAATTCTAACCCCTACATTCAGTTAGTATGATTGTTATTTATATACTACGGACCTACAGTCATTTTGTGAAACCATGATTTCTTTGAATATAAAGAGAAATAGACCATTTGCAAATACTTCTTCTGATGGTTTTCCTTTGTGAAGTGTAAGGTTTGGAATTTGTCTTGCCTTGATTGGTTACTAGTCTATATACCTTGTAAAGGCCTGGTCCTATCAGAAATAAAACTTGTTTTGGTGGATTTTTAGATGCATCTGTCAGTGAATATTTAATGTGTTACTATATGCAACACATTATATTATTATATAATCAATTATATTTCAATAATTTGTGTACTGTGTAGTCAATGGAGTATATTAGAAACAAGTTCTAGTTACCAGTGGGGTACTTTAGGGATCTGTACTTGGACCCATTCTCTTTAATATTTTTATTAGTGATGTTGCAGAAGGTCTTAATGATAAGGCATGTCTTTTTGCAGATGATACTAAAATTTGCAACTGGGTTGATGTTCCAGGAAGGATAAGCCCAAGGGCAAATTATTTTGGATACATTAGAAAAATGGTCAGAGCTGTGGCAACTGACATTTAATGTGGATAAGTGCAAGATAATGCACATTGGACATAAAAACCCAAGGGCAGAGTATAGGATATTTGATAACCTACTAGCAGGAAATGCTAGCAGAATGCTTGGTGGTATAGGGAGAGGTATTAGCAGTAGAAAGAGGGAAACGCTAATGCCATTCTACAGAACACTGGTGAGACCTCACATGGAGTATTGTACACAGTACTGGAGACCGTATCTCCAGAAGGATATTGATACTTTAGAGAGAGTTCAGATAAGTGCTACTCAACTGGTTCATGAATTGCAGGATAAAACTTACCAGGAAAGGTTAAAGGATCTTAAAGGGACACTATAGTAACCAGAACAACTACAGCTTATTGAATTTGTTCTGGTGAGTAGAATCATTACCTTCAGGCTTTTTGCTGTAAACACTGTCTTTTCAGAGAAAATGCAGTGTTTACATTACAGCCTAGTGATAACTTCACTGGCCACTCCTCAGATAGTGGTTAGAGATCATTCCTGGGTCATGGCTACCTAAAATCATTCAGTATCTCCTACCTCTGCATGCAGACACTGAAATTTCCTCATAGAGATTCATTGATTCAATTCATCTCTATGAGGAGATGCTGATTGGCCAGGGTTGTGTTTGAATTGTGCTGGCTCTGCCCCCGATCTGCCTCTTTGTCAGTCTCAACCAATCCTATGGGGAAACATTGTGATTGGATCAGGCTACCACTTCTGCGGATGTCAGCAGGCAGGTCTAAAGAAAACAGGGACAAAGGCAGGAGCTGCAGACTTGAATTTAAGTAAGATTTCTATATTTAGGGAGGCATGAGGGGCCAAGGGGGGCTAGATAGTGGTTTTAAGCCTATAGGGTCAGGAATACATGTTTGTGTCCCTGACCCTATAGTGCTCCTTTAACATGTATAGCTTAGAGGAAAGACGAGACAGGGTGGGATATGATAGAAACATTTAAATACATAAAGGGAATCAACAAGTTAAGGAGGAGACTATATTTAAAAGAAGAAAAAAAACACCACAAGAGGACACAGTCTTAAATTAGAGGGGCAAAGGTTTAAAAAAAAAAAAAAAAATCAGGAAGTATTACTTTAATGAGAAGGTATGGATGCATGCAATAACCTTCCAGCTTAAGCGGTAGAGGTTTACACAGTGAGGGAGTTTAAGCATGCGTGGGATAGGCCTAAGGCTACCCTAGACTTAAGATAAGGCCAGGAACTAATTAAAATTATTTTGAAAATCAGGCAGACTAGATGGGCCGAATGGTTCTTATATGCCAACACATTCTGTCTTGTTATTCTGCTATCATCACTCAGTCGAGATAGGAGGTTGAGTTTAATGGCACTTCTATCCAAATCTCTCCTCAGTTTACCCATGGTTCCATTGTATAGGTGAGTGTAAACACCAGGTTTTCAGGTATACAGACATTACTCTACGATATCCTGTTTCAATGCCTTGCAATATTGAGTAAAATTCCACTTTGCTTTTACATGCCAATTGGTTATTGGCTTGATTCAATTTTTGATTTAGAGGGTTTAATGTTCTTGGCTTTGTTACTTTGCATGTGTTATATGACCTTGGAAGTGATTATGGATCAGCTTCAAATTGCTCATAGTTCTAACCTTGATTAGTTCCATAATAAAATGTTTTTCCAACTCTGGTATCAATGGTCTTTTGCGAAACTTAATACTGTCCTCTTAATTCCGTAGTCGATCTGTATCATAGTTACTTGAAGCACTAAAATATTTTTTTTTTGCATCAGAAATAACTGCACTAAATGCTGAATTAGTTTACCAGGGATATATGTAATTAATTTTCTCATTGATGTATATGGGAAAATTACTACTTAACTACCAGACTTAAACATCTGACTTGTAAGAGACTGTATCCCAAGCGATTCAATGTCTATATCTACATTCTGAAAGGGAAACTAACAACATTCTGTGTCTGAAATTGAGCAATATGTCACTGAGTCACATTGGTTAATTGACCGTATGCAGGGACGTTTTAACAAGGCATTTGCCTTGGGCGGCATTTTCCAGGGGGCGGCAAAAACAGCCACCCACAAGTGCCCAGGGCAAATGCCTTGTTAGCCTTGAGGCTAACTGACATGCCAGATGGCGCGTGAGGGAGCTGAGCAGAGAGTTCAGGGGAAAGTGCTTCCTCGTGTCACATTCACAGTAAATGATGTGGAACACAACTGCAGATTTCTTAGGACTTTGATCTTTTATTAAGACACTTAGATGGAACTGAGACTTCAGTTCCAGAATTACAGTTACTGTTTCTTTAAATGATAAACGGTTTGTTTCATTTAGCATTGACAAGGTTCAGAATTCATTAGAGTCCGTTATTCTTGTTAACAGTTCAAATTATAAGAGATTATATACATTGGAATTATCAGTAGCAAGAATGGTGCAGCAAAACTTAAATAGTACTTGCAAGGGAGGGATGCTGTAGCAGGCTTGCTGTACAACTTGATAGCAGACTTTAGTATGAAGAAATAAGATTATCTGTAGCAAGACAGGTATAGCTGAACTTGAATAATACTTGATTTGAGGAAAGCTGTAGCAGGCTTGCTGGAGAACTTGATAGCAGACTTTAGTATGAAGAAATAAAGCTTTAGCATTATTAGCTCTTAACTCAGAAACTGTAAGTTACTTAACTTCTAGAAGTAGAGGGATTGTGTCCCCAGCTCTCCTCCGAGGCGGTTGCTTCAGTGAATGGTTGCCGAGAGTGCTGGTATCTTTCTCTGATGAGGAGAGATGTTGGGGACTTGAATATTCCTCCGGTCCGGTCTAGTAGCGAGTGGTCGTCTCAGCGAGGTATGTGAGCCGGTGAGTTTGGCGCGGTACGCGTTTCAATAATCCAGCGTCTATCAGCTGGTGCGGTCGCATTAAATAGCAGACCGCGGCAATGGGTGTGTGGCTAAGCTCCGTCAAACCCGGAAGCATGAGGAGACATCGGGAGGCTTAAGGCCTGACACCTCGCAAGTGCCGCCCGACCGCCCAGCAGCCCCACTAGACCCCAGGTAGAAAGAGAAAGGGTTAAATTAAATAGTGAGTGTGTTAATGTGAGTGAATGAGTGTGTGTGTCTGTCTGTGAGTGTGTGTGTCTGTCTGTCAGTGTGTGTGTCTGTCTGTCAGTGTGTTAGTGTGTGTGTCTGTGTGTGTGTTAGTGTGTGTCTGAGTGAGTGAGTGTGTGTTAGTGTGTGTGTGTGTTTGTCTGTTAGGGAGTGTGTGTCAGCGAGTGTGTGTTTCCTTTAGCTAGTGTATGCGTGTGTGTGTGTGTGTGTGTGTATTTAGAAGGCGGGGCAGGGGAGAAACAGGGGGTGCCTGTGTTTTGTCCTGCCTAGGGCAGCACAAAACCAGGATGCACCACTGACCGTATGCTTCAAAAAAGTAAAACCTATGTGGTTGTACTCAATGTGTAGTTCGATTCTTCCTGTAATTGAAACAACATTGTATTGGCTAGATAATTGTTAATCAGTTGATCAATGGTGGGATAAAATTACATAAATTATTGAATTGAATAATTATCTTTAATATTGTCTAAGCTAACAAGAGTTAAAAGAATTTATACAATTTACAAACTGAAAAACAAAACCAAAATTTACATTTTTTTTTACAGAAACCTTCCTTTTTGAATATATCATACCTTTACATAATAATCGAGTGGCCAGAAAACCAAATGTACCTGAGACCTAAATGTAGTATTTAAGATCTTTCTAATTATGACTTAATTTCCCTGATTTAGAGATTTTTCACAATGCTAAGAATAAATAATAATACTACGGAATACAGCCTGGAACCTTGGTCCTTTTGGATATATCATATGAGATACATGTAATTGATTGTTAACTGACAGTTTTATATAACTGGGAAGCACAGTGGGATATTGAAACTGTGCAAGAAGTAAAAGTGCCTTATTATAAAAACAATCAAAATATTTTGAAGATTTTTATTAAATTATTCTGATATATATATATATATTTGAATATTTTGCTGTTTAGAGTATCTCTTCAATGGTTCATTTCATCATTCTGTTTATACAAAAAAAAAACATTTTAAATAAATCCTAAATAGGCTGTTCTTATCATATCAAACCAATGCTTGGCACAACTTACAGTTAATATTTTCTAGCAGCTTAGGACCTTGGGAGGGGTCCTAACCTGAGGAAAAATATAAATATATAAATATATATATATATATATATATATATATATATATATATATATAAATATATATATATATATATATATATATATATTTATATTTTTCCTCAGGTTAGGACCCCTCCCAAGGTCCTAAGCTGCTAGAAAATATTAACTGTAAGTTGTGCCAAGCATTGGTTTGATATGACAAGAACAGCCTATTTAGGATTTATTTAAAATGTTTTTTTTTTTTGTATAAACAGAATGATGAAATGAACCATTGAAGAGATACTCTAAACAGCAAAATATTAGAAGTACTTGAGGAAGCACCTGGGAGGTTAGAAGTTCCCAAAGAAGATACAAGTCAAAATGTGTTGGGCTGAGTAAATGATTGCTTATATTAAGTTCATATATTGTAGCATCTACGTTTTGCAATTTTAATGCGGTTTATAAAATATAGTAAATGTGATTTAAATGTGAGAAGTCTATTGGTGTATTGGTTCTAGATCCACTCCAACAATTCCCTAAAACTGAGGCGGGCACCCTGATGTAAGTGTTTTTATTATTATTTTGTCTGCTACATTTATCTTTCCTTACCAGATATAGATACCATGTTTTAATGTTCCTGAATCTATTGAAAGAGAGGATTAGACCTCCACTATTTTACACGCTGTGGGGGGTCATAAACCACTATTATTGTATGCACTTTGCTCACTTTACTTGTTGATGCTTGTTTAAGATAGTCCAAAATATGCCCAAGTTACCTTGCATTTCCCTCTTCATTAAACGTGTTTCATATCCAAACCATGACAGAGCTCAGAACTATTTTTTTTTTTTTTTTTATAATTACCGGCTATTATTATTATTGACATTTCTATAGTGCCAGCTTATTCCACAGTGCTTTACAATATTATAAGAAGGGGAAAGTATAACAATAAATGAGACACTTACAAAATGTTTCAATTGCAAATTGGCTAAGAATGTAGATTAGGTGGGGTATGAGAACACAACAGGAAGGTAATCAAAGGGGATAGCAACCAAACAACAAGATGGGGGGAAAGCAGAACTGGATGTGATAGTAGAAAGAGTGTGGCCCTTTACAGAGCAAGAGACATGTTTGTGAAATAGAAGTTACTCTGGGAGGCAATAAGCTTTTCTGAAGAAATGGATCTCTGAGGGACTTATTAAACAATTGAAGACTATGAGAGAGTCTGATGGGGGTTCTGCAAGACTGAGTTAGCAGTCACTTTGAAAACATATCAAATCATATTTTGACTCATGAAATATAAAGAATATAGAAGCAGAGCTAAAGCATTTATGATGAAAGTCGTCTGTTTCCATAAAATTGTCCATTGCCATGCAGTTCTCCCCTCTTCACTTAATTGCTCAGGGTTATGTTACCACAGGAACTGTACTTTGAGAATGAAAGGGGTAACATTGAGTTAGCAGGACTGAGTGTAGTGCTAGAAAAAATTAAAACTATTGAGAATGTGTATGTTGCGCCTTTTCTAATAAAAAAATAAAAAAAACATTAAATGTAAAATCTAAAACGTCAATTACCTCTCCACAGAAGACAAACTCCTTTTAATATTTAACTATATTATGAATTGTTTTACATAGCATACATACTTAAATGCCTGTAAGTCCCGTATATACTCGAGTATAAGACGAGTTTTTCAGCACATTTTTTGTGCTGAAAAACACTCACTCGTCTTATACTCAAGTCAGTTGTCTGTATTATGGCAATTTTCATTGCCATAATACAGACAAGGACCGGGGGCTGTCAGGAAGCTGTAACTTACCTTCACCGCAGCTCCTGTCAGCTCCCTTCTCTCTCCTCCGTCCGTGCAGCTCCCAGGTCAGCTTCCTCTGCAACTCTCGCGAGAGCCGCGGGGTCAGAGCGTTGCCACGGGTTACCGTGGCAACGCTCCGCGCGGCCGCGAGAGTTGCAGAGGAAGCTGACCTGGGAGCTGCACGGACGGAGGAGAGAGAAGGGAGCTGACAGGAGCTGCGGTGAAGGTAAGTTACAGCTTCCTGACAGCCCCGCTCCTACAGCCCATCCACTGGACCACCAGGGAGTGAGAGACAAGCAGGGAGGGGGGACGAAAAAAATAAAAAAATAAAAATAATAAAAAAAAAAATAAAAAAAATAATAACATTAAAAAAATATATATTACAATAATTAATAAAATGCCCACCCCCACCAATGCTCTGCACTCACACACTGCATTCATACACACACTCATACACACACTGCACTGCATTCATTATATACACACACTGCATACACACTGCATTCATGCATACACACACTGCACTGCATTCATTATATACACTGCACTCACACACTGCACTCATATACACACACTGCATACACACTGCACTCATACACACACACTCCATTCATTATATACACACTGCACTCATACACACACTCCATTCATTAATACACACTGCATTCATACACACTGCATTCATACATACACACTGCATTAATTATATACACACTGCACTCATTATACACACACTGCACTGCACTCATATACACACACTGCACTCCATTATATACACACTGCATTCACACACACACACACACAGCATTCATATACACACTGCATTCATACACACACACACTGCATTCATATACACACTGCATTCATACACACACTGCATTCATTATATACACACTGTAAATAAATATTCAGTTAATATAACTTTTTTAGGATCTAATTTTATTTAGAAATTTACCAGTAGCTGCTGCATTTTCCACCCTAGTCTTATACTCTCTAGTCAATAAGTTTTCCCAGTTTTTTGGGGTAAAATTAGGGGCCTCGGCTTATATTCGGGTCGGCTAATACTCGAGTATATACGGTATGTCATGTAACTTACCACACTTTTAACATGTAGAATAAATGAGCACATCAATGACTATAATTATTTAATTATTTATATCATTTGCTGTGAGACATTTTCTTGATTGGAACCATAAGGGAACCAGCTTAAATTTCAAGCTGTTAAACAAATCCACACGTTCAAAAAGGTAGGAAATCACTCAAATCTCCTTCAAGAGATGTGAATTAGAATGGATTTAAAGAACCTAGTACAAACTTCACCAAAGGACATTACTGGCTTTTCAGATGTAAATCTCAAGTGTTATCCAGTTTAAATGTTTCACATCAGAAGCTCTGTTCATGAAAAACTAGCATATTGACTCATTGAAATGTATCGGTTTTTATTGGGTTATTATGGCTGAATGCTGATCAATTTTCTAGATATAGGTTAACTCATTTTCAGTGCCAGAGCCATACCACTTATGTCATAGATATAACTTGCTACCAAAATAATTGAAATTTACTTTTTTTTTTTTTACATATTTTTTGTTGTTGTGCTAAATTAACAGACAGGATTGCCTTGCCCCAACAGCAGAAGCAAGATCAGTAAAAAAACAAATATCAGAACAGTTTGGGAATAGAGATTCCAGCACAGTTTTAGGTATATGGACAACATTATAAAATGTCAGTGAATCTTAGAAAAATAACAGGCTGGGCTAAATACAGGAACTGACGAAAGTTGAAGCACTGGTCTGCTCTAACCATTGTAGACCATATTATTTTTGGCACTTACACAAGCATGTTGTGGTAAGTGTTCCAGAGTTATCTGAAAGAGATTATGGTGGCTTCATTAGTCCGTATGGTGGAATTACCCTTTGTCTTGTGGAAAGAATGCCACTGGTTTTCTCTTTAAGCTCAACCAGGCTCCTTTTTTATGCTCCCAGGGGGAGGGACTAGATTCCTTACTCCTGGAGAGACCCAAAGATTACAGACTGCTTATAAATGGGTTTGCTGTGGTTTTATCAGGTTTTTATTAACTGGAATGCTCCAAGGTCACGGGGGCACCAGACACCTTTCAGAGACTAATAGTGAAGGTGGTTTGTAGCTTATCACCTGCACCCTGCAAAGTTTACCTCAATAACCTTATTGTATTTGGAGAAACTCCTGCAGAACATGAAGAGAGACTGATAAGGTATTAGATACGCTGAAAGAAGATGAGTTGAAGCCATCACCAGACAACTGCAGATATGCCACAAGCGTAGTCACTTATATGGGGTTATATCCACAGACACAATCAAGATTGAGGCTGTAGTTACCTGGCCTTGACCAACTAGAGTAGTGGAATTACACTCTTTTCTTGTGTTCTGTGGTTATAACATTCTGGGCAGAAGTGGACGCCCATGTGTAAAGATGCCTTCCTGTCTCTAAAGGAGAAACTCATGTGGGCTCCAGTGTTGGCTTACGCTGACCCAGAACAGAAGTAGATCCACCATGTAGACTCTGGTATGGAGGGCTTGAATGGAGTTCTTCACCAAGAGTGAAGGCCTGTGGCCTATGTCAGTTGAAGTCTAACGACAAGTGAAAGAAATTATACAGTACACAAGTTGGAGTTTTTGGAATTAAAATGGATGATAGTTGCAAAGCTGCACGATTAGCTGTATAGGGTACAACTTGAGGTGAGAACTGACAATCCCCTAATATACATCTTGACGACACCAAAACTAGACTCCACAGGACATAGATGGCTAGCTGATTTGTCTAATTACATCTCATACAAAATAGTCTAATTGGGCATCATTTTAAAAAATGGACTATGTTATAAAACCTAAAAAAAATATAAAGGAACAAATGCTATTTAGGAAATAGAAAAAAAAAATGTACTTAAAATGATCTAATTATTTATTACCGTTATATCAAATGGTGCCTTCTTCTTAGGTAATTATATATTCTATCCAACACATTTGCAGAAAACATTCTTAAATCTAAAAGGAGAAAGTGTCACTCATAAGAAGGGGCACAACTCTAATTCTACATTGAAGCCGAACAGATGTGATGTATTTAGAATGAACAGCCACCTCCTCTCTGATTGGCCTAACTGCTTAATAACAGTATTACCTCTATACTCTCCTACCTCTTCAATATTTGTTATTTTAATTATGGTTTCTCAGGTAACTATTTTACTTTTCTTACAACGTCCTTGACATAGTTAAGTACATAAAGAAATACATGAGTATTACAGTGTGTAGACAAATACTAAATTAAATGTTCTAATTATTTGCAATCAGTTTTTACACATATAAAAGAATATTCTTCTCATATTTAAGAGATGATACACTAACTTGTCATGTCTTGGTGTGGAATATGCAAAAACAAAAGTGAGTAAAATGTATATTACCATTTGTGAAAGGCTGTTTGAAAGACATTTTAATGCAGTGATTTACAATCATGTTACGCAATGTTTGTTTACATAGGAAGCATTTAAAATGTGTGTCAAAATGTAATGTCTACTTCTCTTACTGGGAGGGATGTAGAAGGAGAGACACCAACGTAAAGTAAATGAATAAAAATTAGGGAGACGTGGAGGATGCATGCTACTGTCTGCAAGAGTAATTTGATATTTACCAATCATATCAACACAGCTGTTACTTATCTAAAACACGGACATTACACATTTCAAAATGTTCACTGACTTTTGAGTAGCTCTTTGAAAGGGGGAGAGAAAACAGACTGAAGAAAAAAAAAAGTGTGAAAGTTTAGTTGAAAACCAAATTATTGCATTGATTTTTAACATTGTTGTGCAAAGCGTTTACTTATATACAGAAAGCATTCACAATTTGTTGCACACAATTATTTGCCCAATGAAAGAGGAATGTATGAGAATATAACAAACAAAATAAAAAATATATATATATATATATAAAAAAAAATCTTAATGCAAGTTTATGGGGTTAACTTGTTAGCCCTTATTTTATTACTGTGAAATATTTGAGTGCTGGAAGTATGAACAAAGCATTGCGTTGCCACGACTTGGGCATACCTTTTACTCAAAGTGTTCATTCTCTATTATATTTTTTATATCTGGTATTAGATTCTCTTGAGAAAGGAACTTTTGCACAAATATGTGATGTGAATAAGCTCCAAATTATATGTATAATGTGAGTTTTGATTATCAGATAAATACCCTTCCCTTGTCCGTCCTCCTTCTCATCGGCAAAGCTATTTCGTCCTGATGCTGTATAAATGCCACCTATGTTTCCACACTTATACCTATGACCTTTAGTAGTGTCCCAGGTTCTATGCTTGTAATACTGTACTTTTGGCTATTCAGTTCCTTGTTTAATGTTTCATACAGATCTCCACCTATCTCAGTAAAGAATATATCCTGTTCCTTCTTATCTCAGGAACAGGATAAGACTTTGAGAAGCAATTTCTAATTTTGATGCTACTAAGGTAATGGTGCATTTGGTGTACACTGAACTACTTATTTAAAAAAAAAAAATGGGGGATATTTACCATGGTAAAACAGGTGATATTGTGGGTTTAAAGTGCTAAATTCGGAGAGACATTCTACTGGCTTGCAGAGAGATTACTCCTTATTTATGTCTGTCGCAGAATAGGAATTGTTTTTGCATTTTCTTTTCCAACTTAAAAAGGACACTACAGTCACATAAACAACTTTAGCTTAATGAAGTGGTTTTGATGTATAGAGCATGCCCATGCAGGCTCACCACTCAAATATCTGCCATGTAGAAGTTAAATCAATTTGTTTATGCGACCCTAGTCACACCTCCATGAATGTGACTTACACAGCCTTCCTAAACACTTCCTGTAAAGAGCCATCTCATATTTACACTTCCTTTAGAATTTCTTATCTTCTACTGTGTTAAAAGCTTGCTAGACCCATCAATAGTCTATTGTGATCAATCTGCAGAGCAGGAAATAGAAACATTTTAAAGTAAGTTACATCTGATTAAAGGTTAAACCATTTTGTTTTAATGCAAACTGTGTCAGTCACAGCCAGGAGAGGTGCGGCTAGGGCTGCATAAACAGAAACAAATGTGATGTAACTCCTAAATAGCAGTGGTACTGGCTTGAGCAGGTAAAAAAAAAAAAAAGGCACGATCTATACACAAAAACTGCTTAATTAAGCTAAACTTGTTTTGGCGACTATGGCAGCCCTTCAAACAAAGCAGAGGTGTGTTAAATTATCATGCTATGATTAATGTCTACTTTTAAATATCTTTTATTTACTGAGAGATTTAAATGTTTGAAGTAAAAAAAACAAACAAAAAAAAACGATTGCATAAAAATCTATTTCAGCATCTAAGAGGTTTTAGTAATAAATTGTTTCAATATTGGCAAACAAATTAATCAATTACTATGAAGGAGATGAACTCCATTTGCTTAGAATTTTGTATGTTAAGTAAAATAATCCACTTGTGAATTAATTTAGAAATATTGCTTCTGACTTTGAACCAAAAATTGATCCCTTAAAAGGAAAATATTTTTGTAAAACCATTCTGGCATTACTATAAACCTTCTTATACGATTCATACGCATTCTGATAAATCCTGTAGATTATCTCTCCAATATTACCTTAGGGCATTATAACGGAGTACAATTGCATTGATGTTTTATGCCTGAGTAATAAAAATATTTATTGCTGCTAATTCCACTTTCATCCCTCTGATTGGTATGTGTGGGTTCCCTTATTCATAGGGTTTCTGCACAGTATCTTTGCTGAACATAAAACTTTAGTGTTAAGGCAGACAGACATCTCAGTCTTCCCATCTAACACCTGCTGAAAACTACTTTTCCAGCAGCTTGGACATTACAGCCGTGAGTGCTCCAATCATCACTGATACTACTACTAACTTAACTCTACTAACTTAACTTCCAATATCCATTGTAACTCCTTTCAGATTTTGGTACAGTGACCTCCACTTATATTGGCACCCCTATAGCATACACTGCTCTCATGGATATCAAACAATTGCAAACATAAAACTGGTTTATCCAAAAAATTGTTGTAAACATATGTGTGGCACAATTATTGGCACACTTTTAGTCAATACTTTGTGCTGACTCCCTTTGCCAAGATAACCTCTCTTGGTCTTCTATAATGCCTGAAGAGGTTGGAGAGTACATGGCAAGGGATTGGAGTCCATTCCTCCATACAGAATCTCTCCATATCCTTCAAACGTTGAGGTCAACGCTGGTGGACTCTTCTCTTCAGTTCATCCCACAGGTTTTCTATGGGGTTTAAAGTCAGGGGACTGGGAAGGCCATGGCAAGACCTTGATTTTGTTTTGCTTGTGATGTTAGTTTTGGCTCATTGTTCTGCTGGAAAAATCCAACCACAGCCCAATTTCACTTAGGTGTTCATTTAATATCTGTAGAGAGATAGGGGAAAAACAAACAAAGCATGCAGATATTTTGATGAAATGATAGATGAGTACACCAACTCCTGAATATGTAATAAAAGTAAAATCAATGGCACAACACACACACACTACACCTTTACATACATTTACAGACACTCCATCCTGTTCATATTTTTTTTTTAACACATTTGTAAGCTTTTTAAAAAAAAAAAAAAAAAAATATATATATATATATATATATACACACACACACACACACACACACGCTATAAAAATAGCTGGTGTATTATTCTGTTTTTATGTATTGCCGTATAGTTGTATGCACTTTATTATTAATTTCAGTATTTTTCCAAATGTGTCTATTAAATGCACATTAGACTGTACTAGACTCCTGCGAATATTCGCCACTGTCTTAAATGTTCTCCACTTTTGAATAATCTCTCACTGTAGGGTGGACTTTAAATTGCCTTTAACCCCTTAAGGACACATGACATGTGTGACATGTCATGATTCCCTTTTATTCCAGAAGTTTGGTCCTTAAGGGGTTAAACCTTCCTAGTTTGATGGGCAACAACAATAAGGTGATTTCTGATGTCTTTGGTGTTAACACAAACCTGAATGCGCCAGACCAGAAAACTGCTAAATTTTTACTTTTATAGAGGTGGTCATACTTGCTGATGATCAATCAATCAAGGGCATTGAGTAGCAGCACCCATCCACTCCTTAGCCTCCTAATTAATATGGAAGCACTAAGGGTGTATTTAGTACTTCACACATGGCTTCTCCATCTTGGCTATATTGTTAAAGTAATCATGACATGGTGTAAAGTGTCATGTGTTGCTGTTCAACTGAGGCTGCATTTATCGATTATATAATATATCTACCTTACTAATCCCTTTCTTCTCCCATATTTGTAATACCTGCTAAGGAACAGATGATTGAATTCTATGGTTTCAACATATAAGGACAAAGATTTTTCCCCATGGCTACTTTTGTTTTAATAAAAAAAAAAAAAACAAAAAAAAAAAAAAAAAAAACAAAACATAAATATACTCTGCTCTCATGGATATCAACAAAATTGCAAATACAACACATGCTTGTGTAAAAAAAAAATGAAAAAAATAAACTTTGTTAAATATATGTGTGGCACAATTATTGGCAGCCCTATGAATTCATATGAGAAAAATTTATTTGAAGTAAATTCCTATTGCGGTTTTACATTCCAGGTATGATTTGGAGCCCCCTGCATTTGTACCAAGGGATTGCTCATGATCAGCAGAAGACCATGATCAATTGTAATTTCTTATGGCCTTAATATAATTTACCTCATCTATATCCTCTTAACTTTGTTTCACAGGCCTATATATCTCCCACCCCTATTTAATGTGACTTTGTGCACATGCCCAAGGTTTGTCAGGAAAGATTATCTGCCAGTCATTTTTCCTTTTCTTCAGTATTTTGTGCATTTCTCATTTCTTAATTATTTTTTGCAATTTATCAATTCACAAAGCTATTTTTATTTAAAAACCACTCCAAAAAAAATATAAAAAACACAAGGATGAACTCAAGGGAAGGGGGACTGGGCCTACCTAAGGTCTATACATACTACAAAGCGGCATTACTCGAGGCAGCAGTTCGACTTCACGCACCTAGCAACACCTTCCAATGGGTGGATATGGAAAGGGCAACCATAGAGACGAAATCATTAACGAATGTCCTATGGACACCGAAGCACTACAGAAAACAAGGGACATCACTATACCCGACAACTGCTTTAACCATGAAAATTTGGGACAACCTTCGTATCAGTCACACGTTAGACAAACACTTCAGCCTACAGGCCCCTCTGACAGCACTAGAGGCAATATCACCGTGGCTCTCACTCAAACCATGGACAGACCTAGGTGCAAAGCGTATTAAAGACCTATGCTATCATTCGAAAATATTGCCGTTTCCTGAATTACAAAACAAATTTAACCTACCACACTCCTTCATCTTCCCCTATCTCCAACTGAAAAGTATCATCAACTAAGAAATCTGACCACTGTCTGATACACCAGAACCGAATCATTAATAGATGTTTTTCAGCACCGACAGCATCAAAAACTTTAACTCTATGTTACCAATCCCTACTTGAGAGACATCCATCACGCCACTTTAAATATGTTTCACAATGGGAACAAGAAGGAATACCCGAGCTCACAGAGGATCAGTGGCTAAAATCATTGGATGCATTGCGAGGTACCACAGCCTGCTTCTCTCATATAGAAGCTCATAAGAAATTAGTTTACCGCTGGTATCTTACACCGCATAGGCTTCACAAGATATATCCAAAAGTAGGAGCCGAATGCTGGAGATGCAACGCTGAAACGGGCCATATGACGCATATATGGTGGGATTGTGAACTAATCAAACCACTGTGGTCCTATGTTTCGACCCTAATCGCACTGGGTACGGGAGATGACGCCTCCCTCACCCCTACAATTGCCTTATTACTACTATTCCCAGACACTTGGTCACGGAAGGATAGGCAGTTGGCTACTATAATAATCTTGGTGGCCAGAAACCTCATAGCACTCCGATGGAAGTCCACCTATGGCCCGACAAACAAAGAGCTGAAAGACAAAGTGTACCAATACTATCGATACAAAATCCTCTCCTCGGACTCTCACACTCAAAGGAAGAAACTGGAAGAGACGTGGAGGCCTTGGTTGGAAGCCACACACCTAATTAACTCACAAAAGCACTGTGGGAAATGTACATTTTCCCAACTAGGCAAAAGAGGAGACGGGCGAATGTCTCAAGAAGATGCTTTTCCATAGGCTCTTAGTAACATACCTGCCCAACATACACGGCCTTGAACAAGGGTGTACATAGCCAGACAGGGAAAGACTCGCAAACACACCAGCGTAGTCATAGGATTAGGTCTGACCAGAAAGGTACATACACGCCAATATAGCGCAATTTGACTGTTAGGCCATTCACTTGGGAAAAGTGGAGCGGACTGCAACAACACTATGAGGATCACATATATGTCTAAGCCATACAAATTAGGCTATTTTCGAATATACTACTCCAGTTGCTCCTTTCGGAACACTTCTCCACAAATGTAGCTTCTGTATTTTCACTTGCTATAGATTGTAACAAAGAGATTCCCGCTTCTTTATAAGAAAACTTGCAAACATCAGAAATATAAAAAAAGTTAACAAAATAGTGACCCTGCACAAGCATAGGTACCCCAACAGCAACGTTGTAGGCAAAAACCTATAAAACAAGTGATTATGCATAGACTAAGATTGTGCAGAGGCTGGAGAAAGGTTTGGGACTATACTGTACTATGCTGTATCGCAATATATAATACTGTTGTCAGTAATTCATGTAATGATTTCGGTCAATGCCTGCTATTCTTATCTTATTTTTGCTTGGATTATTGCAATGTTTCTCCCCCCCCCCCTTTTTCCTTTCTGTACCCCCTTAATTTTTTTGAAAAATAAAACAATTCATGGAAAAAAAAAAAAAACCACAAGGAAATAAATTCAGAGATAAGTAATGTTAATGCTTAACATTTTGCATTTCCTTATTTTATAATGCATTTTATAAAAAGGAATCCGCACCAGACCATGTTATTAATAACAAGCTTAAAAGGTGATGTCATTCTATTTTAGTTTTTAGAAATGTTATGCCTGGAGTGTGTTTTTTTTAACTTTTAAACTTTTTCTTTTAATAATGAACATTGGCTGTCATCTCACACTGCCTTGAAGTTCTCACACTAAAGACAAACAAGATACCAGTGATACATTTTGATATAAGAATGCATAATTTGCTGCTGAAGCTATAAAAAAAAAGTAGACTGAGTGTAACACTAATAATATTACTTTTTTCAAAGTTATTTTGATATTTTTAGAAGGTTGGTGGTATGATAATGTGATGGGTTCTGCTTAGAAGTTGCAGACCATAATATAATATTAATGCCTCACATTCAACCAAGATGCTGTCTATACCTATATTTAAGATAAGTATAATATGTTAGACTGTAGGTTTCAGAAATTATATATTTATTAAAGTTCAATGAATAGTAAATATAAACATGTAGATAAGATTTGTCAATAAGTTCAGATTCAAATAAGCTTAATCACAAGAAAGCCCACAATAAACAAAAATATATATAATTTCACTATATTTAAAAAAAAAAAAAAAATGTTCTAACCAGACACTCCTCTGTAGGTGCCTACTATCAAAAGGTACAAATAAAAGCACTACAGGTGATAACAATCACTCTAAGAATAAATCACAAAGTAAGAAGAATAATGCAATAGCACTCTAAGGCAAGGGTTAAATGCACATATGTAATGAAATCTAAATAACTGCAAGGTTTTGAAATTTCAGTAATGTGAAGTTTGTATCCTTGCAAATTCAACTATATAATTGCACAATTAAAAGGGGCACTATAGACACCCAGACTATTCAGCTAATGGAAGTGGTCTGGGGTCAATGTCACTGTCCCACTTAGTTGTGCAATACAAATCATTGCAGTTTTAGAGAAACTGCAACAATTACCTTGCAGGACTGAGGCTGCCTCTAGTGGCTGTCAATTAGAAAACATTTATGGATCCCAACAGACTCCAGATTGCCTACATGATGCTGGATGTCCTCACGCTCTGCATGAGGATATCCAGCACCAATTAAATCCCCATAGGCAAGCATTGAAATAATGCTTTCCTGTGGGGTGGGACCAAGGCACTTGGGACACTTCCTGTGAATGTGCGTTATGCTCCCCTGTGGGATGACATCGGAGGAGGTGGACCACCAACCCAGCACTGAAAGACCGTGCTGGAATTGCAAAAGTGATAAAAAGTTTAAACCTTTACATGCCAGTGGGAGGTGCGAGGGAGGGGGACCAGAGGGCACTTTAGTGTTAGGAATACAGAGTTATATTCCTAACACTAGAGAATCACTTTAAAGTAGTAGTTTTCAAACCAGTCCTCAAGGCACGCCGACCAGTCGAGAATTTAAAGATTACCAAGTTGTGTCAAGAGGTTTTTTTTCCCTTTCTAAAAACATAACTAGGTACTCCCTAACTGGTAGGCATGCCTTGAGGACTGGTTTTCAAACCACTGATGTAAAGGGACATTATGGTCACCTGAACAACTGCAGCTTTTTGTATTTGTTCTGGTGAGTATATTCAGTCCCTGCAGGCCTTTTGCAGTAATCACTGACATTCACCCTCTGTGTGGAGACACTGAACTTTACCCATAGATATGCATTGATTCAATGCATCTCTATGAGGAGATGCTGATTGGCCAGGGTGGCATTTGGCTCTGACCCAGCACCTTAGCAGAGATCAATCTCAGCCAATTCAATGCTTTTCTATTGAAAAGCATTGTGATTGGCTGAAATAATCACTTCTGATTATGTCAGCCAAGGAGGCAGAGCCAGTACCAACAGACTGAAAAAGGTAAATTTAAATTTTTTTAGCGGGCAAGGGAAGTCCAGGGGAGCTAAAAACAAACAAACAAAAAACAAGTGTTTAATATTATAGGATCAGGTATACATGTTCCTTTAAGTGCAGCCTATATAAAGCACTAGACAATACATATGCAAGATAAAGCAAAATGTAACCAGCCCTTGGGTTCACTTGAACTGTGTAAGGGACCCCAAAAGTTCTGATTGCAGCCCTGATTGTGTGTTCTTCTAATGCAGTTTCCTACTATTTAAATTTAAGAAGATTTGCAAAACAATCAGAAAAGCATAGTTTAATTTCTAGTGAGAGTATTGTCAGAAGTTGCTGAGCTAAATAGTTACAGTTTGCTTCATTAAACATAGGTATCTTTTGTGCTTTAAAGAGGTTGAACTTAATTGTGCAGTTATATTGTGGTATTTGCAAGGATATTGATTTCCTATTACAGAAGTTTCAAAACAGTGCAATTATTTTTATTTACATGTGGATCTTTAACCTTGCCTCTGTTATGGCTTTTTTAAGTCTTACTGATACCGGAGAAACTGACGGAAGCAAAGCACAGAGAGATGGACACAGGTTTCTTCAGGAAGGAAGAGATTCTTTATTGGATCACCGATCGGGACTCAGAGGGACTAATGTCACCAAAATACAGCAAGTTCTGAGCCCCGGACAATAGTGCAGGCTCCTTATATAGGCACATAACTCCTCCCATATTAAACTCCACCCGCACATTCTCTTGACCAATCAATACAAATAAGAATTAACTTCCTGCTTGACCGCATGGCCTGTCCAGCACAATGGAGGAGGGGAATACTATATCCTGTATTCTGTATTCTTGCACATGCTCCGTACACTACTGATTGTATCTTGCCTCGTGCAACCAACTGATCGATACGTCAGCATATGCACGTACACATGCCACGTGGTAATCTCGGCCTACTAAATTTATTTTTACCGAGATTCCACCACATTCCCCCCTTTGATGCCTCTTGATATTTCACAATTACTTGAGGCATCACTTAACCTTGGTTTGCATACACCGCAAGTTACCTTGAACCAGACCAGACTTATCTTATGATGTGAATCTTCAACACTCATCTTCCTGCATTGGTTCTCCCTGATCTAGAGCCTTATATTTATAAATTGCCATTATCTGTGCAGCAGCCTTCCTCTCTGCTATATTTTCTATCAGGCTTTGCACAGACCTAACTACTAAGGGTATAAGACACGGCAGGAGTAGACACAACATTAAAATCAGTAGGACTCCACCTACCACTGCCTTAAGCCCTCCAAACCACTCATACCAGCTACCAAACCAACTACTTGGATTGTACCCTTTCCATACCTGAGTAGGCACATGCGCTAGTTTAACCATATGGCTAGTGAGCTCAGCTATTGCTTGCCCTTCGTCATCTATTTGAAGACAGCAATTGCTCAGGTTAAACTTCCCACATACACCTCCCTCTACTGCCAAAAGGTAATCCAAGGCTAATCTATTTTGGTATACTGCTGTCCTCATCCTGGTATTGTGCTTCGCTAGAAGATTGAGCGCTTGTGATGTCTCGTTAGTAATGATCTCAACCACTGCCTGTAATCTTATAATACGGTTGAGCATATAAATAGGGGTTCTATAACTAAAGGTACCATCCTCTGCCCACGTGGCTGGCCCATAATAATCTATAATACGCTGGGGAGGCCATTCATTATCTTCCCAGGTGCCTATCTCTATGGGTCCCCTTTTCTTCCTATGATTCACATCATAGACTTTAACACCTAAAGTCTCACCTGTTTCGATAGGTAACAAGAAGAAGGATGGTTTGAGCATACCCAACACACATGCCCCTTCCCAGTCCTGTGGTAACTTCGAATAGGCTTTCTTACCACAGATCCAGTACAAATTTGCTGGGGCTCTCCAGTTAGATGTGATGGATAAATCAAACCACACATCCTTTAAATTGGCGTATCTTGCAAACGGGTTAGATGGTTCTGAGACATTTGAAGCCGACCACCAAGTTGTATTCTTTGTATCATCATCATAAGCTTTTTGCCCTAGACAAGTTAATTCTCCTACAGAAGTATTATACATCATTCCTTTCCTCGCTATGCAAACATAACCTATGATGGAGGTCTTTAATCTCCACTCAGATTTACCTCTAACACTTGTATGATAATCGGCTTGTGTAGATATTAATTGGTCAACTGCCTCAGAACCGGACATTACCTCCTTTGCTTCCCAAGGCCATTGGTCTCCCATGTTAGTACCTCCACACACATAGCAGTTGGTAACATTAAGACTACCGGCAATACTTTCGGCTAAGTCAATGAACAGGTTTTTAGCATTATGGGGGATCTTATTATCTATGCTCATCTCTTCATAAAAGGAATGGTATACTTGATGAGTTTGGGAGGTTACCGTATCAGTCTCTATCCCTATAAACAATACTGTCCCAGGATCTAAACCCGTCCCATATATTTGAAACCCAAATAAATTACCATATTTATCTAAGAACTTGTCGGGGTTATTTATAAGTATATGGATTGGATTGCATTCCATAGACTTACAGTATGGATTGGTAGGCAACTTAGTCACAATCATGTCCTTGTCTGCTGTCTGTCCCCAAGTTGCCCACCCCACACAAGACCAATATGGGCAAAAGTTATAATCTCTATTTGGGCATCTAGGACTCACATATTTATTTTTACTACTGGGACAAATATATTTATCGTTAGATCCATACGTTCTCTCCCATCTAAGATCCCCACATACATTCCACGGCTTTCTACCACTTGATATCGCCTTACACGCATCAAATAGCAGAACACCTGAAGAATATACAGATTCTAATACCGTCTTATTAATTAGGGTCCCCTGAGGATCTCCATTCCTGAGAGTCAACCAAATTGTACGGGGTTGATACTCTGGACTGAAGCACCTAGGTTCTCCTACTCCTAAATGGCACACACTATATTCTATATTTAAGTATCTACATCTTGATACATCTTCTTTACACTCGTATTGCGAATGCCAAATTAGGGTCTGGGAAATATGGTTACCTGTTCTTGTAGTCTTAATGCATACCTCACAGCTAGGAATGTCGGTACCTCTACCTTCCTGAATATAAAAATACACATATAAAAACATTAAGAATACATATTTCGTCGTCATCCTCAGTCTTCGTCCGTGCGAAGGCACCTCAGCTTCCAGGATGTAAGGGCTGCAGGGAATGGAGTTCTGCTCGTCTTCACAGGGGTCCCTTCGAGACTTTTCCTGACTTATACACTCGTTGGTGGGTGGACAGGCTTTATTATGGCCTTCTCACTCACTTACCAAATCTCTGAAACAATAAAATTTGTAATCCACAAGGTTCCTCGTCACTCCGACTGAGTCGTGCGTTTTAACCGGATCTTGCAGGGATTCTCTGGATCTGCTGTAACTTGCCAAGAATCGACTGCTGCTGGTTTAACCCTGGAGTGATGTATCCACGGAGTCACTTCGGCTACTTTTATCGCTGTAGGGGTAGACAAAAGAACAACATAAGGACCTCTCCACTTGGGCCCTAACGGTACATTATTCCACTCTTTAATCCACACTTGGTCTCCTGGGTGGTAACTATGAACTGGGGGATAAATATTCACAGGTAATCTATCTTGTACCCATTTCTGTACCTCCTCCATAGTCTTACCCAACTCTACAACCTGCTGCCGGGTAATTCCTTCTCCCAACTGACTCAAATCCCCCCTTAAGTTACCAAGTACGGGAGGTGGTCGCCCATACATGATTTCAAAAGGAGAGAGGCCCATCCTTCTGGTAGGTGTACTGCGGATTCGCAATAGAGCTATGGGCAAGAGAACGTTCCACTTAAGTTGGGTTTCCTGACACATTTTAGCCAACTGATTCTTAATAGTTCTATTCATTCTCTCTACCTTACCAGAACTCTGGGGTCTATATGCCGTATGAAGCCTCCACTTTATACCAAGCATATGAGTCAGTTGTTGTAGGCACTGATAAACAAAAGCTGGACCATTGTCCAAGAAATTAGTTTACCGCTGGTATCTTACACCGCATAGGCTTCACAAGATATATCCAAAAGTAGGAGCCGAATGCTGGAGATGCAACGCTGAAACGGGCCATATGACGCATATATGGTGGGATTGTGAACTAATCAAACCACTGTGGTCCTATGTTTCGACCCTAATCGCACTGGGTACGGGAGATGACGCCTCCCTCACCCCTACAATTGCCTTATTACTACTATTCCCAGACACTTGGTCACGGAAGGATAGGCAGTTGGCTACTATAATAATCTTGGTGGCCAGAAACCTCATAGCACTCCGATGGAAGTCCACCTATGGCCCGACAAACAAAGAGCTGAAAGACAAAGTGTACCAATACTATCGATACAAAATCCTCTCCTCGGACTCTCACACTCAAAGGAAGAAACTGGAAGAGACGTGGAGGCCTTGGTTGGAAGCCACACACCTAATTAACTCACAAAAGCACTGTGGGAAATGTACATTTTCCCAACTAGGCAAAAGAGGAGACGGGCGAATGTCTCAAGAAGATGCTTTTCCATAGGCTCTTAGTAACATACCTGCCCAACATACACGGCCTTGAACAAGGGTGTACATAGCCAGACAGGGAAAGACTCGCAAACACACCAGCGTAGTCATAGGATTAGGTCTGACCAGAAAGGTACATACACGCCAATATAGCGCAATTTGACTGTTAGGCCATTCACTTGGGAAAAGTGGAGCGGACTGCAACAACACTATGAGGATCACATATATGTCTAAGCCATACAAATTAGGCTATTTTCGAATATACTACTCCAGTTGCTCCTTTCGGAACACTTCTCCACAAATGTAGCTTCTGTATTTTCACTTGCTATAGATTGTAACAAAGAGATTCCCGCTTCTTTATAAGAAAACTTGCAAACATCAGAAATATAAAAAAAGTTAACAAAATAGTGACCCTGCACAAGCATAGGTACCCCAACAGCAACGTTGTAGGCAAAAACCTATAAAACAAGTGATTATGCATAGACTAAGATTGTGCAGAGGCTGGAGAAAGGTTTGGGACTATACTGTACTACGCTGTATCGCAATATATAATACTGTTGTCAGTAATTCATGTAATGATTTCGGTCAATGCCTGCTATTCTTATCTTATTTTTGCTTGGATTATTGCAATGTTTCTCCCCCCCCCTTTTTCCTTTCTGTACCCCCTTAATTTTTTTGAAAAATAAAACAATTCATGGAAAAAAAAAAAAAACCACAAGGAAATAAATTCAGAGATAAGTAATGTTAATGCTTAACATTTTGCATTTCCTTATTTTATAATGCATTTTATAAAAAGGAATCCGCACCAGACCATGTTATTAATAACAAGCTTAAAAGGTGATGTCATTCTATTTTAGTTTTTAGAAATGTTATGCCTGGAGTGTGTTTTTTTTAACTTTTAAACTTTTTCTTTTAATAATGAACATTGGCTGTCATCTCACACTGCCTTGAAGTTCTCACACTAAAGACAAACAAGATACCAGTGATACATTTTGATATAAGAATGCATAATTTGCTGCTGAAGCTATAAAAAAAAAGTAGACTGAGTGTAACACTAATAATATTACTTTTTTCAAAGTTATTTTGATATTTTTAGAAGGTTGGTGGTATGATAATGTGATGGGTTCTGCTTAGAAGTTGCAGACCATAATATAATATTAATGCCTCACATTCAACCAAGATGCTGTCTATACCTATATTTAAGATAAGTATAATATGTTAGACTGTAGGTTTCAGAAATTATATATTTATTAAAGTTCAATGAATAGTAAATATAAACATGTAGATAAGATTTGTCAATAAGTTCAGATTCAAATAAGCTTAATCACAAGAAAGCCCACAATAAACAAAAATATATATAATTTCACTATATTTAAAAAAAAAAAAAAAATGTTCTAACCAGACACTCCTCTGTAGGTGCCTACTATCAAAAGGTACAAATAAAAGCACTACAGGTGATAACAATCACTCTAAGAATAAATCACAAAGTAAGAAGAATAATGCAATAGCACTCTAAGGCAAGGGTTAAATGCACATATGTAATGAAATCTAAATAACTGCAAGGTTTTGAAATTTCAGTAATGTGAAGTTTGTATCCTTGCAAATTCAACTATATAATTGCACAATTAAAAGGGGCACTATAGACACCCAGACTATTCAGCTAATGGAAGTGGTCTGGGGTCAATGTCACTGTCCCACTTAGTTGTGCAATACAAATCATTGCAGTTTTAGAGAAACTGCAACAATTACCTTGCAGGACTGAGGCTGCCTCTAGTGGCTGTCAATTAGAAAACATTTATGGATCCCAACAGACTCCAGATTGCCTACATGATGCTGGATGTCCTCACGCTCTGCATGAGGATATCCAGCACCAATTAAATCCCCATAGGCAAGCATTGAAATAATGCTTTCCTGTGGGGTGGGACCAAGGCACTTGGGACACTTCCTGTGAATGTGCGTTATGCTCCCCTGTGGGATGACATCGGAGGAGGTGGACCACCAACCCAGCACTGAAAGACCGTGCTGGAATTGCAAAAGTGATAAAAAGTTTAAACCTTTACATGCCAGTGGGAGGTGCGAGGGAGGGGGACCAGAGGGCACTTTAGTGTTAGGAATACAGAGTTATATTCCTAACACTAGAGAATCACTTTAAAGTAGTAGTTTTCAAACCAGTCCTCAAGGCACGCCGACCAGTCGAGAATTTAAAGATTACCAAGTTGTGTCAAGAGGTTTTTTTTCCCTTTCTAAAAACATAACTAGGTACTCCCTAACTGGTAGGCATGCCTTGAGGACTGGTTTTCAAACCACTGATGTAAAGGGACATTATGGTCACCTGAACAACTGCAGCTTTTTGTATTTGTTCTGGTGAGTATATTCAGTCCCTGCAGGCCTTTTGCAGTAATCACTGACATTCACCCTCTGTGTGGAGACACTGAACTTTACCCATAGATATGCATTGATTCAATGCATCTCTATGAGGAGATGCTGATTGGCCAGGGTGGCATTTGGCTCTGACCCAGCACCTTAGCAGAGATCAATCTCAGCCAATTCAATGCTTTTCTATTGAAAAGCATTGTGATTGGCTGAAATAATCACTTCTGATTATGTCAGCCAAGGAGGCAGAGCCAGTACCAACAGACTGAAAAAGGTAAATTTAAATTTTTTTAGCGGGCAAGGGAAGTCCAGGGGAGCTAAAAACAAACAAACAAAAAACAAGTGTTTAATATTATAGGATCAGGTATACATGTTCCTTTAAGTGCAGCCTATATAAAGCACTAGACAATACATATGCAAGATAAAGCAAAATGTAACCAGCCCTTGGGTTCACTTGAACTGTGTAAGGGACCCCAAAAGTTCTGATTGCAGCCCTGATTGTGTGTTCTTCTAATGCAGTTTCCTACTATTTAAATTTAAGAAGATTTGCAAAACAATCAGAAAAGCATAGTTTAATTTCTAGTGAGAGTATTGTCAGAAGTTGCTGAGCTAAATAGTTACAGTTTGCTTCATTAAACATAGGTATCTTTTGTGCTTTAAAGAGGTTGAACTTAATTGTGCAGTTATATTGTGGTATTTGCAAGGATATTGATTTCCTATTACAGAAGTTTCAAAACAGTGCAATTATTTTTATTTACATGTGGATCTTTAACCTTGCCTCTGTTATGGCTTTTTTAAGTCTTACTGATACCGGAGAAACTGACGGAAGCAAAGCACAGAGAGATGGACACAGGTTTCTTCAGGAAGGAAGAGATTCTTTATTGGATCACCGATCGGGACTCAGAGGGACTAATGTCACCAAAATACAGCAAGTTCTGAGCCCCGGACAATAGTGCAGGCTCCTTATATAGGCACATAACTCCTCCCATATTAAACTCCACCCGCACATTCTCTTGACCAATCAATACAAATAAGAATTAACTTCCTGCTTGACCGCATGGCCTGTCCAGCACAATGGAGGAGGGGAATACTATATCCTGTATTCTGTATTCTTGCACATGCTCCGTACACTACTGATTGTATCTTGCCTCGTGCAACCAACTGATCGATACGTCAGCATATGCACGTACACATGCCACGTGGTAATCTCGGCCTACTAAATTTATTTTTACCGAGATTCCACCACATTCCCCCCTTTGATGCCTCTTGATATTTCACAATTACTTGAGGCATCACTTAACCTTGGTTTGCATACACCGCAAGTTACCTTGAACCAGACCAGACTTATCTTATGATGTGAATCTTCAACACTCATCTTCCTGCATTGGTTCTCCCTGATCTAGAGCCTTATATTTATAAATTGCCATTATCTGTGCAGCAGCCTTCCTCTCTGCTATATTTTCTATCAGGCTTTGCACAGACCTAACTACTAAGGGTATAAGACACGGCAGGAGTAGACACAACATTAAAATCAGTAGGACTCCACCTACCACTGCCTTAAGCCCTCCAAACCACTCATACCAGCTACCAAACCAACTACTTGGATTGTACCCTTTCCATACCTGAGTAGGCACATGCGCTAGTTTAACCATATGGCTAGTGAGCTCAGCTATTGCTTGCCCTTCGTCATCTATTTGAAGACAGCAATTGCTCAGGTTAAACTTCCCACATACACCTCCCTCTACTGCCAAAAGGTAATCCAAGGCTAATCTATTTTGGTATACTGCTGTCCTCATCCTGGTATTGTGCTTCGCTAGAAGATTGAGCGCTTGTGATGTCTCGTTAGTAATGATCTCAACCACTGCCTGTAATCTTATAATACGGTTGAGCATATAAATAGGGGTTCTATAACTAAAGGTACCATCCTCTGCCCACGTGGCTGGCCCATAATAATCTATAATACGCTGGGGAGGCCATTCATTATCTTCCCAGGTGCCTATCTCTATGGGTCCCCTTTTCTTCCTATGATTCACATCATAGACTTTAACACCTAAAGTCTCACCTGTTTCGATAGGTAACAAGAAGAAGGATGGTTTGAGCATACCCAACACACATGCCCCTTCCCAGTCCTGTGGTAACTTCGAATAGGCTTTCTTACCACAGATCCAGTACAAATTTGCTGGGGCTCTCCAGTTAGATGTGATGGATAAATCAAACCACACATCCTTTAAATTGGCGTATCTTGCAAACGGGTTAGATGGTTCTGAGACATTTGAAGCCGACCACCAAGTTGTATTCTTTGTATCATCATCATAAGCTTTTTGCCCTAGACAAGTTAATTCTCCTACAGAAGTATTATACATCATTCCTTTCCTCGCTATGCAAACATAACCTATGATGGAGGTCTTTAATCTCCACTCAGATTTACCTCTAACACTTGTATGATAATCGGCTTGTGTAGATATTAATTGGTCAACTGCCTCAGAACCGGACATTACCTCCTTTGCTTCCCAAGGCCATTGGTCTCCCATGTTAGTACCTCCACACACATAGCAGTTGGTAACATTAAGACTACCGGCAATACTTTCGGCTAAGTCAATGAACAGGTTTTTAGCATTATGGGGGATCTTATTATCTATGCTCATCTCTTCATAAAAGGAATGGTATACTTGATGAGTTTGGGAGGTTACCGTATCAGTCTCTATCCCTATAAACAATACTGTCCCAGGATCTAAACCCGTCCCATATATTTGAAACCCAAATAAATTACCATATTTATCTAAGAACTTGTCGGGGTTATTTATAAGTATATGGATTGGATTGCATTCCATAGACTTACAGTATGGATTGGTAGGCAACTTAGTCACAATCATGTCCTTGTCTGCTGTCTGTCCCCAAGTTGCCCACCCCACACAAGACCAATATGGGCAAAAGTTATAATCTCTATTTGGGCATCTAGGACTCACATATTTATTTTTACTACTGGGACAAATATATTTATCGTTAGATCCATACGTTCTCTCCCATCTAAGATCCCCACATACATTCCACGGCTTTCTACCACTTGATATCGCCTTACACGCATCAAATAGCAGAACACCTGAAGAATATACAGATTCTAATACCGTCTTATTAATTAGGGTCCCCTGAGGATCTCCATTCCTGAGAGTCAACCAAATTGTACGGGGTTGATACTCTGGACTGAAGCACCTAGGTTCTCCTACTCCTAAATGGCACACACTATATTCTATATTTAAGTATCTACATCTTGATACATCTTCTTTACACTCGTATTGCGAATGCCAAATTAGGGTCTGGGAAATATGGTTACCTGTTCTTGTAGTCTTAATGCATACCTCACAGCTAGGAATGTCGGTACCTCTACCTTCCTGAATATAAAAATACACATATAAAAACATTAAGAATACATATTTCGTCGTCATCCTCAGTCTTCGTCCGTGCGAAGGCACCTCAGCTTCCAGGATGTAAGGGCTGCAGGGAATGGAGTTCTGCTCGTCTTCACAGGGGTCCCTTCGAGACTTTTCCTGACTTATACACTCGTTGGTGGGTGGACAGGCTTTATTATGGCCTTCTCACTCACTTACCAAATCTCTGAAACAATAAAATTTGTAATCCACAAGGTTCCTCGTCACTCCGACTGAGTCGTGCGTTTTAACCGGATCTTGCAGGGATTCTCTGGATCTGCTGTAACTTGCCAAGAATCGACTGCTGCTGGTTTAACCCTGGAGTGATGTATCCACGGAGTCACTTCGGCTACTTTTATCGCTGTAGGGGTAGACAAAAGAACAACATAAGGACCTCTCCACTTGGGCCCTAACGGTACATTATTCCACTCTTTAATCCACACTTGGTCTCCTGGGTGGTAACTATGAACTGGGGGATAAATATTCACAGGTAATCTATCTTGTACCCATTTCTGTACCTCCTCCATAGTCTTACCCAACTCTACAACCTGCTGCCGGGTAATTCCTTCTCCCAACTGACTCAAATCCCCCCTTAAGTTACCAAGTACGGGAGGTGGTCGCCCATACATGATTTCAAAAGGAGAGAGGCCCATCCTTCTGGTAGGTGTACTGCGGATTCGCAATAGAGCTATGGGCAAGAGAACGTTCCACTTAAGTTGGGTTTCCTGACACATTTTAGCCAACTGATTCTTAATAGTTCTATTCATTCTCTCTACCTTACCAGAACTCTGGGGTCTATATGCCGTATGAAGCCTCCACTTTATACCAAGCATATGAGTCAGTTGTTGTAGGCACTGATAAACAAAAGCTGGACCATTGTCCAAGAAATTAGTTTACCGCTGGTATCTTACACCGCATAGGCTTCACAAGATATATCCAAAAGTAGGAGCCGAATGCTGGAGATGCAACGCTGAAACGGGCCATATGACGCATATATGGTGGGATTGTGAACTAATCAAACCACTGTGGTCCTATGTTTCGACCCTAATCGCACTGGGTACGGGAGATGACGCCTCCCTCACCCCTACAATTGCCTTATTACTACTATTCCCAGACACTTGGTCACGGAAGGATAGGCAGTTGGCTACTATAATAATCTTGGTGGCCAGAAACCTCATAGCACTCCGATGGAAGTCCACCTATGGCCCGACAAACAAAGAGCTGAAAGACAAAGTGTACCAATACTATCGATACAAAATCCTCTCCTCGGACTCTCACACTCAAAGGAAGAAACTGGAAGAGACGTGGAGGCCTTGGTTGGAAGCCACACACCTAATTAACTCACAAAAGCACTGTGGGAAATGTACATTTTCCCAACTAGGCAAAAGAGGAGACGGGCGAATGTCTCAAGAAGATGCTTTTCCATAGGCTCTTAGTAACATACCTGCCCAACATACACGGCCTTGAACAAGGGTGTACATAGCCAGACAGGGAAAGACTCGCAAACACACCAGCGTAGTCATAGGATTAGGTCTGACCAGAAAGGTACATACACGCCAATATAGCGCAATTTGACTGTTAGGCCATTCACTTGGGAAAAGTGGAGCGGACTGCAACAACACTATGAGGATCACATATATGTCTAAGCCATACAAATTAGGCTATTTTCGAATATACTACTCCAGTTGCTCCTTTCGGAACACTTCTCCACAAATGTAGCTTCTGTATTTTCACTTGCTATAGATTGTAACAAAGAGATTCCCGCTTCTTTATAAGAAAACTTGCAAACATCAGAAATATAAAAAAAGTTAACAAAATAGTGACCCTGCACAAGCATAGGTACCCCAACAGCAACGTTGTAGGCAAAAACCTATAAAACAAGTGATTATGCATAGACTAAGATTGTGCAGAGGCTGGAGAAAGGTTTGGGACTATACTGTACTACGCTGTATCGCAATATATAATACTGTTGTCAGTAATTCATGTAATGATTTCGGTCAATGCCTGCTATTCTTATCTTATTTTTGCTTGGATTATTGCAATGTTTCTCCCCCCCCCTTTTTCCTTTCTGTACCCCCTTAATTTTTTTGAAAAATAAAACAATTCATGGAAAAAAAAAAAAAACCACAAGGAAATAAATTCAGAGATAAGTAATGTTAATGCTTAACATTTTGCATTTCCTTATTTTATAATGCATTTTATAAAAAGGAATCCGCACCAGACCATGTTATTAATAACAAGCTTAAAAGGTGATGTCATTCTATTTTAGTTTTTAGAAATGTTATGCCTGGAGTGTGTTTTTTTTAACTTTTAAACTTTTTCTTTTAATAATGAACATTGGCTGTCATCTCACACTGCCTTGAAGTTCTCACACTAAAGACAAACAAGATACCAGTGATACATTTTGATATAAGAATGCATAATTTGCTGCTGAAGCTATAAAAAAAAGTAGACTGAGTGTAACACTAATAATATTACTTTTTTCAAAGTTATTTTGATATTTTTAGAAGGTTGGTGGTATGATAATGTGATGGGTTCTGCTTAGAAGTTGCAGACCATAATATAATATTAATGCCTCACATTCAACCAAGATGCTGTCTATACCTATATTTAAGATAAGTATAATATGTTAGACTGTAGGTTTCAGAAATTATATATTTATTAAAGTTCAATGAATAGTAAATATAAACATGTAGATAAGATTTGTCAATAAGTTCAGATTCAAATAAGCTTAATCACAAGAAAGCCCACAATAAACAAAAATATATATAATTTCACTATATTTAAAAAAAAAAAAAAAAATGTTCTAACCAGACACTCCTCTGTAGGTGCCTACTATCAAAAGGTACAAATAAAAGCACTACAGGTGATAACAATCACTCTAAGAATAAATCACAAAGTAAGAAGAATAATGCAATAGCACTCTAAGGCAAGGGTTAAATGCACATATGTAATGAAATCTAAATAACTGCAAGGTTTTGAAATTTCAGTAATGTGAAGTTTGTATCCTTGCAAATTCAACTATATAATTGCACAATTAAAAGGGGCACTATAGACACCCAGACTATTCAGCTAATGGAAGTGGTCTGGGGTCAATGTCACTGTCCCACTTAGTTGTGCAATACAAATCATTGCAGTTTTAGAGAAACTGCAACAATTACCTTGCAGGACTGAGGCTGCCTCTAGTGGCTGTCAATTAGAAAACATTTATGGATCCCAACAGACTCCAGATTGCCTACATGATGCTGGATGTCCTCACGCTCTGCATGAGGATATCCAGCACCAATTAAATCCCCATAGGCAAGCATTGAAATAATGCTTTCCTGTGGGGTGGGACCAAGGCACTTGGGACACTTCCTGTGAATGTGCGTTATGCTCCCCTGTGGGATGACATCGGAGGAGGTGGACCACCAACCCAGCACTGAAAGACCGTGCTGGAATTGCAAAAGTGATAAAAAGTTTAAACCTTTACATGCCAGTGGGAGGTGCGAGGGAGGGGGACCAGAGGGCACTTTAGTGTTAGGAATACAGAGTTATATTCCTAACACTAGAGAATCACTTTAAAGTAGTAGTTTTCAAACCAGTCCTCAAGGCACGCCGACCAGTCGAGAATTTAAAGATTACCAAGTTGTGTCAAGAGGTTTTTTTTCCCTTTCTAAAAACATAACTAGGTACTCCCTAACTGGTAGGCATGCCTTGAGGACTGGTTTTCAAACCACTGATGTAAAGGGACATTATGGTCACCTGAACAACTGCAGCTTTTTGTATTTGTTCTGGTGAGTATATTCAGTCCCTGCAGGCCTTTTGCAGTAATCACTGACATTCACCCTCTGTGTGGAGACACTGAACTTTACCCATAGATATGCATTGATTCAATGCATCTCTATGAGGAGATGCTGATTGGCCAGGGTGGCATTTGGCTCTGACCCAGCACCTTAGCAGAGATCAATCTCAGCCAATTCAATGCTTTTCTATTGAAAAGCATTGTGATTGGCTGAAATAATCACTTCTGATTATGTCAGCCAAGGAGGCAGAGCCAGTACCAACAGACTGAAAAAGGTAAATTTAAATTTTTTTAGCGGGCAAGGGAAGTCCAGGGGAGCTAAAAACAAACAAACAAAAAACAAGTGTTTAATATTATAGGATCAGGTATACATGTTCCTTTAAGTGCAGCCTATATAAAGCACTAGACAATACATATGCAAGATAAAGCAAAATGTAACCAGCCCTTGGGTTCACTTGAACTGTGTAAGGGACCCCAAAAGTTCTGATTGCAGCCCTGATTGTGTGTTCTTCTAATGCAGTTTCCTACTATTTAAATTTAAGAAGATTTGCAAAACAATCAGAAAAGCATAGTTTAATTTCTAGTGAGAGTATTGTCAGAAGTTGCTGAGCTAAATAGTTACAGTTTGCTTCATTAAACATAGGTATCTTTTGTGCTTTAAAGAGGTTGAACTTAATTGTGCAGTTATATTGTGGTATTTGCAAGGATATTGATTTCCTATTACAGAAGTTTCAAAACAGTGCAATTATTTTTATTTACATGTGGATCTTTAACCTTGCCTCTGTTATGGCTTTTTTAAGTCTTACTGATACCGGAGAAACTGACGGAAGCAAAGCACAGAGAGATGGACACAGGTTTCTTCAGGAAGGAAGAGATTCTTTATTGGATCACCGATCGGGACTCAGAGGGACTAATGTCACCAAAATACAGCAAGTTCTGAGCCCCGGACAATAGTGCAGGCTCCTTATATAGGCACATAACTCCTCCCATATTAAACTCCACCCGCACATTCTCTTGACCAATCAATACAAATAAGAATTAACTTCCTGCTTGACCGCATGGCCTGTCCAGCACAATGGAGGAGGGGAATACTATATCCTGTATTCTGTATTCTTGCACATGCTCCGTACACTACTGATTGTATCTTGCCTCGTGCAACCAACTGATCGATACGTCAGCATATGCACGTACACATGCCACGTGGTAATCTCGGCCTACTAAATTTATTTTTACCGAGATTCCACCACATTCCCCCCTTTGATGCCTCTTGATATTTCACAATTACTTGAGGCATCACTTAACCTTGGTTTGCATACACCGCAAGTTACCTTGAACCAGACCAGACTTATCTTATGATGTGAATCTTCAACACTCATCTTCCTGCATTGGTTCTCCCTGATCTAGAGCCTTATATTTATAAATTGCCATTATCTGTGCAGCAGCCTTCCTCTCTGCTATATTTTCTATCAGGCTTTGCACAGACCTAACTACTAAGGGTATAAGACACGGCAGGAGTAGACACAACATTAAAATCAGTAGGACTCCACCTACCACTGCCTTAAGCCCTCCAAACCACTCATACCAGCTACCAAACCAACTACTTGGATTGTACCCTTTCCATACCTGAGTAGGCACATGCGCTAGTTTAACCATATGGCTAGTGAGCTCAGCTATTGCTTGCCCTTCGTCATCTATTTGAAGACAGCAATTGCTCAGGTTAAACTTCCCACATACACCTCCCTCTACTGCCAAAAGGTAATCCAAGGCTAATCTATTTTGGTATACTGCTGTCCTCATCCTGGTATTGTGCTTCGCTAGAAGATTGAGCGCTTGTGATGTCTCGTTAGTAATGATCTCAACCACTGCCTGTAATCTTATAATACGGTTGAGCATATAAATAGGGGTTCTATAACTAAAGGTACCATCCTCTGCCCACGTGGCTGGCCCATAATAATCTATAATACGCTGGGGAGGCCATTCATTATCTTCCCAGGTGCCTATCTCTATGGGTCCCCTTTTCTTCCTATGATTCACATCATAGACTTTAACACCTAAAGTCTCACCTGTTTCGATAGGTAACAAGAAGAAGGATGGTTTGAGCATACCCAACACACATGCCCCTTCCCAGTCCTGTGGTAACTTCGAATAGGCTTTCTTACCACAGATCCAGTACAAATTTGCTGGGGCTCTCCAGTTAGATGTGATGGATAAATCAAACCACACATCCTTTAAATTGGCGTATCTTGCAAACGGGTTAGATGGTTCTGAGACATTTGAAGCCGACCACCAAGTTGTATTCTTTGTATCATCATCATAAGCTTTTTGCCCTAGACAAGTTAATTCTCCTACAGAAGTATTATACATCATTCCTTTCCTCGCTATGCAAACATAACCTATGATGGAGGTCTTTAATCTCCACTCAGATTTACCTCTAACACTTGTATGATAATCGGCTTGTGTAGATATTAATTGGTCAACTGCCTCAGAACCGGACATTACCTCCTTTGCTTCCCAAGGCCATTGGTCTCCCATGTTAGTACCTCCACACACATAGCAGTTGGTAACATTAAGACTACCGGCAATACTTTCGGCTAAGTCAATGAACAGGTTTTTAGCATTATGGGGGATCTTATTATCTATGCTCATCTCTTCATAAAAGGAATGGTATACTTGATGAGTTTGGGAGGTTACCGTATCAGTCTCTATCACTATAAACAATACTGTCCCAGGATCTAAACCCGTCCCATATATTTGAAACCCAAATAAATTACCATATTTATCTAAGAACTTGTCGGGGTTATTTATAAGTATATGGATTGGATTGCATTCCATAGACTTACAGTATGGATTGGTAGGCAACTTAGTCACAATCATGTCCTTGTCTGCTGTCTGTCCCCAAGTTGCCCACCCCACACAAGACCAATATGGGCAAAAGTTATAATCTCTATTTGGGCATCTAGGACTCACATATTTATTTTTACTACTGGGACAAATATATTTATCGTTAGATCCATACGTTCTCTCCCATCTAAGATCCCCACATACATTCCACGGCTTTCTACCACTTGATATCGCCTTACACGCATCAAATAGCAGAACACCTGAAGAATATACAGATTCTAATACCGTCTTATTAATTAGGGTCCCCTGAGGATCTCCATTCCTGAGAGTCAACCAAATTGTACGGGGTTGATACTCTGGACTGAAGCACCTAGGTTCTCCTACTCCTAAATGGCACACACTATATTCTATATTTAAGTATCTACATCTTGATACATCTTCTTTACACTCGTATTGCGAATGCCAAATTAGGGTCTGGGAAATATGGTTACCTGTTCTTGTAGTCTTAATGCATACCTCACAGCTAGGAATGTCGGTACCTCTACCTTCCTGAATATAAAAATACACATATAAAAACATTAAGAATACATATTTCGTCGTCATCCTCAGTCTTCGTCCGTGCGAAGGCACCTCAGCTTCCAGGATGTAAGGGCTGCAGGGAATGGAGTTCTGCTCGTCTTCACAGGGGTCCCTTCGAGACTTTTCCTGACTTATACACTCGTTGGTGGGTGGACAGGCTTTATTATGGCCTTCTCACTCACTTACCAAATCTCTGAAACAATAAAATTTGTAATCCACAAGGTTCCTCGTCACTCCGACTGAGTCGTGCGTTTTAACCGGATCTTGCAGGGATTCTCTGGATCTGCTGTAACTTGCCAAGAATCGACTGCTGCTGGTTTAACCCTGGAGTGATGTATCCACGGAGTCACTTCGGCTACTTTTATCGCTGTAGGGGTAGACAAAAGAACAACATAAGGACCTCTCCACTTGGGCCCTAACGGTACATTATTCCACTCTTTAATCCACACTTGGTCTCCTGGGTGGTAACTATGAACTGGGGGATAAATATTCACAGGTAATCTATCTTGTACCCATTTCTGTACCTCCTCCATAGTCTTACCCAACTCTACAACCTGCTGCCGGGTAATTCCTTCTCCCAACTGACTCAAATCCCCCCTTAAGTTACCAAGTACGGGAGGTGGTCGCCCATACATGATTTCAAAAGGAGAGAGGCCCATCCTTCTGGTAGGTGTACTGCGGATTCGCAATAGAGCTATGGGCAAGAGAACGTTCCACTTAAGTTGGGTTTCCTGACACATTTTAGCCAACTGATTCTTAATAGTTCTATTCATTCTCTCTACCTTACCAGAACTCTGGGGTCTATATGCCGTATGAAGCCTCCACTTTATACCAAGCATATGAGTCAGTTGTTGTAGGCACTGATAAACAAAAGCTGGACCATTGTCCGATCCTATAGAGTAGGGTAGTCCATATCGGGGTATTATTTCTCGTAGCAGGAATCTCACAACTTCTCCTGCTTTCTCTGTACGAGTAGGACATGCTTCTACCCAGCCTGAATAGGTGCACACAACTACCAGCAGGTAGCGATTTCCACCAGATTTAGGCATTACTGTATTGTCAATTTGTAAATCGGACATGGGGAGTCCCCCCATAAACTGGACTCCTGGTGGCTTCACTGGTCCTTGCCTTGCATTATTTTTAGCACACGTTACACATCTTCGTACAATGGCCTGAGTCAAGTTGGACAATCTTGGTATGTAGAAATGTTTTCTGAGAGATTCTTCTGTGCTGTCTCTCCCAGAATGTGTCCCGTTGTGATAGTTCTGGACAATTTCTACCGCTAGTGATGCTGGAATGACTATTCTTCCATCTTCTAACTGATACCATTTGTTCTCCAAATACTTTCCAGGTTCAGTCTTTAACCACTCCTCTTCTTGAGCTGTATAAACTGGAGTCCATTGGGACAGTGGAGTTGGTATAAGAGCAGCTATATGCTCCACATATTCCTGTCTTCCTGATTCAGCGGCACGCTTAGCTGCACTATCTGCCATCCGATTTCCTTTGGTTACATCACCATCTCCTCTCAGATGCGCTCGACAATGTATAATACCGACTTCTTTCGGCTCCCACACTGCTTCAAATAGTTGTAGGATTTCAGCTGCGTACTTGATTTCTTTGCCTTCTGAATTCAATAGTCCTCTTTCTTTATACAAAGCTCCGTGGGCATGAGTGGTTAAAAAGGCATACTTGGAGTCCGTGTAGATGTTCACTCTTAAACCTTCAGCCAATTGTAACGCTCGTGTCAGTGCTATCAATTCTGCCTTTTGTGCTGATGTTCCTTTTGCCAGTGGCCGAGCTTCTATCACCTTGTCTATCGTTGTTACTGCATATCCTGCATAGCGGATCCCTTCTTTCACATAACTACTGCCGTCGGTGTAATATTGAACATCGGGGTTCTGGATGGGAAAATCACGAAGATCTGGTCTACTTGAAAATACTTCATCCATCACTTCCAAACAATCATGTTGACTTTCAGTAGGTTGTGGCAAAAGGGTAGCTGGATTTAAGGTGTTTACAGTCTCTAAATGCACTCTTGGGTTTTCACACAACATTGCTTGATACTTGGTCATACGGCTGTTACTAAACCAATGATTTCCTTTGTAATCCAACAATGTCTGTACTGCATGTGGGACTCGTACATAAAGTTCTTGACCCAGAGTGAGTTTATCGGCTTCAGCTACTAGCAGGGCGGCTGCAGCTACGGCTCTTAGACAAGGTGGAAGTCCGCTGGCCACTGCATCCAATTGCTTAGACATGTAGGCAACAGGTCTTTGCCATGATCCCAAGTACTGTGTCAATACTCCCACAGCCATTCTTCTTTGCTCATGTACATACAGGTAGAATGGTCGTGTGTGATCAGGTAGACCTAATGCTGGGGCACTCATCAAAGCCTTCTTCACATCTTCAAATGCCATCTACTGTTCTTGAGTCCATAAGAAGGGGTCGTGCTCTGTACCTTTGATAGCTGCATACAGAGGTTTTGCCAGTATCGCGTAGCTGGGAATCCATATCCTACAGAAGCCTGCTGCCCCCAAGAATTCTCGCACTTGTCTTCTATTCTTGGGTATCGGTATTTGGCACACAGCTTCTTTTCTCTCTGGCCCCATAATTCTTTGACCTTCAGAGATATGGAATCCCAGATATTTGACAGTTGGCAAACACAACTGAGCCTTCTTTCTAGACACCTTGTATCCTGCCTTCCAGAGAATGTGTAGTAGATCGTGCGTTGCTTGCTGACATATTTCCTTTGTAACTGCTGCTATCAACAAGTCATCTACATATTGTAACAATACACACTCTCCTGGGATAGACTCAAAATAAAATAGATCCTGACTTAGAGCTGAACCAAATAGGGTAGGTGAATTTTTAAACCCTTGGGGCAGTCTTGTCCAGGTCATTTGGCGTTTTGAGCCCGTTACAGCGTTTTCCCATTGGAAAGCAAAGATACATTGGCTTTCTGCGGCAATTCGGAGGCAAAAGAAGGCATCTTTGAGGTCTAAGACTGTAAAATAAGTAGCCCCGCCCGGAATTAAAGCAAGCAGGTTATATGGATTGGGCACAACTGGATGTATAGTAACAACCGCATCATTGACTGCTCTCAAGTCCTGCACAGGTCGATACTCATCTGTACCGGGCTTTTGAACAGGCAGCAATGGGGTGTTCCAGGGGGAAGTACAGAATTTTAGGATACCATACCGTATGAACTTATCCAGATAAGATTGGATGTTCTTCTTAGCCTTCTGCGGGATGTGATATTGTCTTAGGCTCACTGGATAAACCCCAAGTTTTAGTTCGATTTTGATAGGTGGAATATTGCGGGCCAGTCCTGGTGGGTTGTTCTCTGCCCAAACTCCTGGTATGTTGAATAAGGATTCATCACTCCTAGGGTTTTGACTAGTCAACGCTGTATAAAGTCGCCACTCTTCTTCCTTTGGTACGGATAATGTCATAATACCTGAAGGTCCATTAAACTTTAGGGATGTTGTTCCATTTGGTAGGAACGTAATCTGCGCTTGTAATTTGGATAGCATATCACGTCCCAGCAATTGGACTGGACATTCAGGCATATAAAGGAATTGATGTTTTACTACGTGGCCTCCCAATGTACAGAGTCAACTTTTAAGAACCGTTTTTTCAGCACTTCTCCCAGTTGCTATGTAACGGATCGCCTGACACCCCGACTTGGTACCTCCGTTAATGGATGCTCCTAGTGCTTCCTGAGGACTCCAAGCACTCTGGCAGGCACCACAATCACCGAATCAGAGAAGCCTTTAAATTCTCCCAAGCATATGAATGCTGTAGACCATTGAATAGGAACCATACGAATAGGCTTGTACTCCTAGCAGTCAACTGGAACAGCATGCAATAAATCCTTCCCCCAATAATGAGACGACACATCACTTTGAGGGTAAAACAGGAACTCTGGACTGTCTCATCCAGCCTGGCTTTTATTACAATAATACACATACAGTCCACACCCAGGGGGAGGCATAAAATAACCAATCACATACATGGTTCAGCCCACACATCCCCTCCCCTCAGATAACATTAAACCCAATTATCCGGTACACTTTTCCAGCCAAGTTCTGGATGTACCCCAAAACCAGGGGGTACACCTTTAAATCCAGCATTGCTGGATAGCCCTTATTCAGGGGGGAAACATATCCAAAATTCAAGTCATTCGGATGAATGGTTCGGGAGATATGGGGTTCCAAAGATTTGACCGACCGCAAGGGTAAAGTATCCGAAAACAGTTCCATGCATTTTGGCCCTGCGGTCGGTCACAAACAAGGGAATGAAAACAGACGAATTGCCTTTGTTATAGAGCCTGGAGAGGGTTTGAATGAATTCCCTTGTTTGTGGGGTTCTTTCTACCGAACGGCGGGTCATTCGGTAGTTGCTATACGAATTTCTGGAAGTATGGAGGTCTCAGCGGTGTTTGCCTAGTCAAGTGTCCGATTTTAGTTCCAGACACTCGACGGCAAAACACCGCTGTTCGGTAGTTTAAGATGGCCGCCGCCACGTGTTTGTTTCCCGAATGGCGGCCACCCAGAGGACAAAGAATACATTACACTGATTGCCAATTACCCGTTTGCAACATTGTTGCAAACTGTAATTGGAGGCACACTTATTCCTGGGTGGTCTGGTTGTTCGGTAGTTTCACTCAATATAATGAATGGAGTGATTCTACCGAACAATCAGTTGAATGCTGCATACATATCCCAGGTTAAACTCAACACATAAATACATATGTAATATTAAAGGCAGTATACTGGAATATGCTCCACAGTCTTAAAGGGACAGTAGTCCCAAAAGTCCCAATATGTCCATCGCTGATTTTAAAGGGCCAGTAGCAGCAATATACAGTACAATATGCCCCAAATAACCCAGGGGCCATAGTCAGTAGGTAGGAGGCTAGCAAACAGGCTTCTCCAGGGCCCAGTGGCGAGGTTGGTTTCGCCACATTTCTCCCCTTTTCCAAACAGACTAACAGGGTACCTGACCTCTTGCCGGTCAGTGCCCTTGTTAGTCCAGCAGCCCACCCACAAAACAGAAACAGCAGTACAGCCCACCCACAATAAATGGTTACTACACTTGAGTAATGGAAAAACTTGTCCAGGTCCAGGTGCCTCACCCCGGCTGTGTGGGGGACTGGTAGGCTGTTTTGGTGGGTTGCTGAGTGGGCAGAGACCAGCGGTACTCTGCCCTGGTGCCAGCACTACTACAGGAGTAGTCTGGTTGGAGCCTGGTTGCTGGAGACCGACTGTCTCCCCTTTTGCTGCGCAGCTCTGCTGCTGGAGACCGACTGTCTCCCCTTTAGTTACACAGCTCTGCCGCTGGAGACAGACTGTCTCCCCTTTGGCTAAACAGCCCTGTTGTGGGGGGGCAGGACCGACCGTCCCTACCCCCTGTGCTGGAAGTGCAGAGACCACGGTCCCATCTGCACAGGTGTGGGGCTTACAGTCTCCCCCTGGTACATTAAGCTGCCGCTGGGGAGAGGTGGTAACCAGCTCCTCTCCCATTAGAACACTCTGCCCATTGATGATCCGCCGCTGGGGAGAGGAGGTAACAATCTCCTCTCCCATGCCTACTTTCAGTCTTTGTGGAGGGAGACCGACTGTCTCTCCTCCCAATTCAGTGTCCTGCTGCTGGGGAATAGAGACTGGGCTCTCTATTCCCAAAAAATCACGCTGCTGCTGGGGGGTAGGACCAACTACCTCTGCCCCCTGTAACTCAGCCTTCCGCTGGGGAGGGAGGACGCTGCTCTCCTCTCCCTGCACTTCACACTGCCTTCCCGGCATATCACTCTGCTGCTGGGGGGTAGGACCAACTACCTCTGCCCCCTGTAACTCAGCCTGCCGCTGGGGAATGGAGACTGGGCTCCCAATTCCCTGCAATTCACACTGCCGCTGGGGAATGGAGACTGGGCTCCCAATTCCCAACAAATCACACTGCCGCTGGGGAGGGAGGACGGCCCCTTCAGCTCCCTGTAACTTGGGCGCAGAGACCACGGTCCCATCTGCGCTGGTGTGGGGCTTACGGTCTCCCCTTGGTGGGTTAGGCTGCCGCTGGAGAGAGGGTGTAACAAGCTCCTCTCTCTGAACTGTAACCTGCCGCTGGGGAGCAAGGATGGCCCCTTCAGCTCCCTGTAACTTGGGCACAGAGACCACGGTCCCATCTGCGCTGGTGTGGGGCTTACTGTCTCCCCTTGGTATGCTAAGCTGCCGCTGGGGAGAGGGGATAACAGGCTCCTCTCCCTGAACCGTAGACTGCCGCTGGGGAGCAAGGACGGCCCCTTCAGCTCCTTGTAGCTTGGCCGCAGAGACCACGGTCCCATCTGCGCTGGTGAGGTGCTTACTATCTCCCCTTGGTGTGCTAAGCTGCCGCTGGGGAGGAAGGACGACACCTTCAGCTGCTTTTTTGTCTGCTAGACCCTGCAGATACGCTGCCGCTATTTTCCTTGTGCTCTGTATGTATTTCTCCTCCGGGGGTTCTGGTCCAAAGAAAGCCAGCAGCATTTTCATCATAGCGTCAAACTCCTGTTGACTGTAACTGGGCGCCATGCTTGCCCTGCCAACGTTGCTTCTTTTGTAGATAGGGGCGCTGTACGGGTACTAGCGTTGCCCTCCCTTTGTAATCCAAACGAACTGTGTCTCCGAGCTGCTTTACCTCGCACTAGGACGCCATCCCACCACTTGCCACCAATGTAACGGATCGCCTGACACCCCGACTGGGTACCTCCGTTAATGGATGCTCCTAGTGCTTCCTGAGGACTCCAAGCACTCTGGCAGGCACCACAATCACCGAATCAGAGAAGCCTTTAAATTCTCCCAAGCATATGAATGCTGTAGACCATTGAATAGGAACCATACGAATAGGCTTGTACTCCTAGCAGTCAACTGGAACAGCATGCAATAAATCCTTCCCCCAATAATGAGACGACACATCACTTTGAGGGTAAAACAGGAACTCTGGACTGTCTCATCCAGCCTGGCTTTTATTACAATAATACACATACAGTCCACACCCAGGGGGAGGCATAAAATAACCAATCACATACATGGTTCAGCCCACACATCCCCTCCCCTCAGATAACATTAAACCCAATTATCCGGTACACTTTTCCAGCCAAGTTCTGGATGTACCCCAAAACCAGGGGGTACACCTTTAAATCCAGCATTGCTGGATAGCCCTTATTCAGGGGGGAAACATATCCAAAATTCAAGTCATTCGGATGAATGGTTCGGGAGATATGGGGTCCAAAGATTTGACCGACCGCAAGGGTAAAGTATCCGAAAACAGTTCCATGCATTTTGGCCCTGCGGTCGGTCACAAACAAGGGAATGAAAACAGACGAATTGCCTTTGTTATAGAGCCTGGAGAGGGTTTGAATGAATTCCCTTGTTTGTGGGGTTCTTTCTACCGAACGGCGGGTCATTCGGTAGTTGCTATACGAATTTCTGGAAGTATGGAGGTCTCAGCGGTGTTTGCCTAGTCAAGTGTCCGATTTTAGTTCCAGACACTCGACGGCAAAACACCGCTGTTCGGTAGTTTAAGATGGCCGCCGCCACGTGTTTGTTTCCCGAATGGCGGCCACCCAGAGGACAAAGAATACATTACACTGATTGCCAATTACCCGTTTGCAACATTGTTGCAAACTGTAATTGGAGGCACACTTATTCCTGGGTGGTCTGGTTGTTCGGTAGTTTCACTCAATATAATGAATGGAGTGATTCTACCGAACAATCAGATGAATGCTGCATACATATCCCAGGTTAAACTCAACACATAAATACATATGTAATATTAAAGGCAGTATACTGGAATATGCTCCACAGTCTTAAAGGGACAGTAGTCCCAAAAGTCCCAATATGTCCATCGCTGATTTTAAAGGGCCAGTAGCAGCAATATACAGTACAATATGCCCCAAATAACCCAGGGGCCATAGTCAGTAGGTAGGAGGCTAGCAAACAGGCTTCTCCAGGGCCCAGTGGCGAGGTTGGTTTCGCCACATGCTCCTATTACAGTAATAGTTCTTCCAGATGGAGGAGCAACTAGGTTAGTCACCACCGAATGTTCAGCACCAGTGTCGATCATGAACGCACTCCTTTTTCCCCCTATTGATACATCGACCATAGGCTCCACTCGACCAAGGGGGATGGAGCCCGGTCGGTATCAATAGTCCTCCATGACCGTGTCAGCCAATCCTAAAAAGTCCCTACCTTCTCTATCGCGGGACCTTTGCGCTGCTGGATAGTACCTGTCTTCCCTTACACTTCCTCTGTTCCCATTGCTCCCTCTATTACCATTACTCCCTCCGGGGCCTCCTCTACCTCTCGCTCTGCCTCTAAAGTTTCCGTAACCTGCCCTGGGTCTGTCTCTCTCATACTGTTCTCTTCACGGACACTCACTTCTCCAATGCCCTTCTTCCCTACAGTATGCGCACTGATTTCTACTCAGAGGTTCCTCATTCCACTTACTATCGCCTCTATCTGGGCCCCGTCTATCTACGCCTGCGATCGCTACCGCTAGCATATCTGCCTTTCTACGAATCTTGCACTCTTCCTCTTTCTTACTTTCTGTTTCCCTGTTCATATATACTTTATTCGCTACCTCCATTAGTTGGGTGATAGACATACCTGCAAACCCTTCTAACTTATGTAGCTTGCGCTTAATATCTCCGTAAGCTTGGCTGACAAAGGCGGAGTTCACCATTCGGGAATTATCAGCGTCTTCCGGATTAAAGGGGGTATACAAGCGGTATGCCTCCAATAATCGGTCATAAAAGACACTGGGCGCTTCATCACTTTTCTGAATCACCTCAACTGTCTTCGACATATTAATAGCTTTCTTTCCTCCGGCTTTCATGCCAGCAATTATAGCGTCTCTATAGGCTTTAAGTTGAACCATATCTGCGCCATTAACATTCCAATCGGGATCGGTATTAGGGTAATGTGTTGCGGCCCATGCTGCTGCATTGGCTTGATTTAAAGCACGGGCTCTATCCTCTAGCGCTTTAATAGCCGCTTGATTAATCCTTGTCCTTTCCTCATTATTGAACAATGTCATTAATAACTGCTGGCAATCAGCCCATGTCGGGTTATGTGTCTGAACTATCGAGGTGAACAGATCGGTCATAGCTTGTGGTTTCTCAGTGTACGAGGAATTGTGGGTCTTCCAATTCAAGAGATCGGTAGTCGTGAACGGGACATATACGAAGACTGGGTCAGCATGTGCCATTTGACCTGCGGCATCGATATAGGCTGACCCAGGATTCAGACGAAGAGGCATCTGGTAATGTTTTAATTGTTGGGTACCGGTCAGTTGTCGGGTTAGTATAGGGCTACGTGAAGGGGCATCAGTTAAAGGTTCCGGTCGGGGGGTAATAAAGCATGAGGATGTGGGAGCTTGGTTTTGGGAAAAGTTAGTGAATAGAACACTCCGAGCCGAGCTAGAGGAAGCTTGACCGGAAGTTTGAAGTGGCGCCAAATCAGGATATTCAGATCTAACGGGGGTTTGTTCTGGTTCCGGAAGGGGAGATTTAATACGAGAGGGGGTGGATTCTGTACTGGAGGAGGAAGCGGAAGTGGATGGGGGAAGGGGTGCAGAACTTCCTGCATTCGCGTCACTTCCTCTTAAAGGAAAGTAAGGGGGTGGCAAAGGGATTTCGGATTCAGGGGGCGTGTCCAAAATGGGCCTAACCACAGTCCTGGTGGACAAACAAGTCCTGGCCACCATGAGGCGACATTGCTCCTCGTGGCATATCTGAATCTATTTTGGCGAGTCGTTTACGGCCTGTCTCCAACAATCAATATATGGAAACTGCCCGTAAAGTTCAGGCCTACCTGATACAGCCACGTGTACGCGCTGTACCAGAGTTGGATCCAAACTGCCACGTGGCGGCCATGCCGCAACCAAAGTAGGCCACTCCCTAGTGCACAAAGTGACCAAACGTACAGGAGACATTTTAACCCCAAAATCACATGTTTTGAATCCCTTTTTAAAATTCTTTACCATACAACCTAAGGGATCCGGAATCGTTGACTCCGACGCGCCCATACTTATCAATGGAACGTCGTTGACAACGAATACTATGCACGCGTTCTATTCAACAGTCACACCCGTTTCCTCTGGCAACAGCACCACGTGGTACGGTTACCAAGTGAAACGTACACAATAACACAATAAACACTCAGGGAATTCCCGTACACACACAGCTGTTACACCAGTCACTAAATAATCAATATTATGCCCTTTGGCGAAACTATACAGTCACCCATGCTATAATTCTCTATGTATGAATTACCCGTCTATAACACACCCCAGTAACATCGTCTTTTACAAATAGCGGTTACAGTACGGTTAGCATAAGTCAAAGCACAATTTAAGGTCACAATACAATTATTAGTGGTTATGGTGTTAAACATGCAATAGACGACAATGATTAGTACTTATATACAGTGTCAGTAAATATACAGGGTTATGGTACCGTGCACTATGATACAGCAACACACTATTAACACTCTCGCTAGACGGCTGAGCTCGCGCTATCTAACAAGATATACACTTTACTAACAATCTTTAACACATTTACAATCCCAACTAAACTATTGGCCAGTACCTTGAATGGACTACCTAAAACTATCTACATCCGTTTTGGTTAGCCACACTGCCCAAGCACCACATATAGCGAACTAGAGGACCGAATTTACACAGACGCCTCTTAGTCTATTACTCTATCAAAAATCTAGTGGGTTCCAAATTTACACGCCTTCCCACTTAGCCAAGATAGGTTGAGAGCTAGCGGACCGAATTTACACAGACGCCGCTTAGTCTCCCGGTCCCTCCGACCTAGCGAACGAAATATACACCCTAGAACGCTAGTCTAGACAAGACACCGGTGTCCGGCTAGGGCTATTTACACAGAACCCCGCCTGACTCCAAACCAAATCAAACGGTCTTACTAAAGAGCGTTCGATTGAGCGGTGCGCCTTCGCTCCTTCCCTCCGACAGAGGGGGCAGATTCCATACACAGATTTAAACCCCTTTTGGGCCTACCGCACAATCGGTATACCCCTAGTGGGTCTGCCGTCTAAAACAGCAGTTGTCTTACCTCCTCGTTCCTGAACCTGAGTTCACACTCATAGACGGGGACACCCCAGCACTTCTTACGTAGAGGCCGATGATCTCCTGGACAACAGACCAGTGGCGCCGAGATGAAGGGAGGTCCACGCAGAAGTTCAGGGGTGCAGCCGTAGAGAACGTGGGCAAAGATAGACCGTCTCACGCCTCTGCCTCTCAGCTACCGTTGAACGATGAGCTTCCCGGCCAATGCACCAAATGATACCGGAGAAACTGACGGAAGCAAAGCACAGAGAGATGGACACAGGATTCTTCAGGAAGGAAGAGATTCTTTATTGGATCACCGATCGGGACTCAGAGGGACTAATGTCACCAAAATACAGCAAGTTCTGAGCCCCGGACAATAGTGCAGGCTCCTTATATAGGCACATAACTCCTCCCATATTAAACTCCACCCGCACATTCTCTTGACCAATCAATACAAATAAGAATTAACTTCCTGCTTGACCGCATGGCCTGTCCAGCACAATGGAGGAGGGGAATACTATATCCTGTATTCTTGCACATGCTCCGTACACTACTGATCGTATCTTGCCTCGTGCAACCAACTGATCGATACGTCAGCATATGCACGTACACATGCCACGTGGTAATCTCGGCCTACTAAATTAATTTTTACCGAGATTCCACCACATTACCTGATTGGGTGATTTCTTTTTTAACACCCACCTATAGTGATTTTATTTTTAAGTTAAGATTCAATACATAATTTCCTTGTATTGTATGAGAATATGCAATTCCTTTTATGCAACTTGTACAATACTTTCAAGAGAATATGTTGAATGATGGTCTCCTACTCCCCTCTAGTTGTTCCTTTTAATTAATTCTCAGCACTTGTCTTTTATGCTTTAATTTTCTCAAATTTGCACGTCTGATGTGTTTCTGTAAAACTTGACAAAAAGGGTTCAGTGTAAGAAATGTAAGAGTCATTAATTAAAAAAATAAAATAAAATGATTTCTTCTAATCCTTTCCTCACGACCCACCCAGAGACATGCACTCGTATACACGCAAGAAATGTTAAGTTTTCTTTTTAGAGACATGAGCTCATTTTATACATCTCACTACTGGATTTGGATAGCATCAAAAAAATAAAGTTGGCAAAAATGTTAAAAAAAAAAAGTTTAAAGAAAGTCATGCAGACAAGTTTATTTTAAACTCCTTATCAGTTATTTCATAATTTCTCTTGTCTGCTTTCTAAGAGATACAACCAGTGTGATATTATGTCTTGATAATATTTACGGTAGGTTTATGTTCTCAGTATGATGTTTATTTAGTGGTATGATACATAGTACCATTTTGTATGAAAGGACTCTCAATCAATCCTTCTAAAGCAGTTCTGTCAACGGCAAATATACTTTAACAGTGGGAGGCCCCAATGAACCCCTGTAAAACATATGCAGCAATAGCTGGTCTGGTTATAAGAAATTATGTTGATATTTTCATAAACATTCAAGGTATTGAGCATATGTGAAGTTTGTGGGTATGTTCATGGGGTGATAAATATTAAAATAATGTATTTAATGTTCAATGTATTTAATAATTTTTATTACATCAAAATTGATATCTTGAGAATTACCCACTATTTTAAATTCTTAGATCCTTTAGAGAACGTCATCATTTTAGAGGATTTTTACTCCATACAATTAAATCACAATTTGATTCTAAAAATATAAAATATAATAATAAAAGAATATTTAACATGCGTGATAATAAACAGTGAATATTTAGTATAACGTAAGTATACAACAAAATGGCAATGGTTTTAAACAAATTCAATGACTACAGCTTCAACTGTCAAGACTTACAAAGTTACGATATGTAAACAATTCCACAGGACACAGAAAGCTAAACTTCACAGGACACAGAATTCCTTTACAGTGCACAGCGCAGCGAAAAGACATAAAATCTTGGCTCACAGTTAGATCACTTGATGAACTCTTTCAACACTGGCTAAATCCTCCTATGCATCCAACAGCCTATTCTCCTGTAATTTTCAATTAAAATAATGTTCATAACCATCCAATAAAAAAATTAAAAATAAAATTAAAAAAAATGTAAAAATTCGACCAGATTTAACTTTAGCCGAATTATAATTTGCCTAAATCGATATACCATCTTATTTCAGAGTAAATCAATACATCTGGATAAAAACCAACGGTATGCTAACACATGATAAAAGTATAAGTAATATAGAATTATCTTGATTCCACCTGCAGAATGGAATGTTTATAACTATATATTCTTTAGTTAATTAAAAAATTGTAATTATTGAAATCTGACAAAAATGTATCTATGCATGTATTCTGCTATTAATAAATTTTTAATTAATTTAGATTAATTAAATAAAACCAGCATAATTACCAGTTATGTTGTAGATGTTCTCATCAGATGCTTGGATAGTCCCAGGAATTTGAATGGAAGTATGGTTATGTTTAGGATTGCATGGGGGAACTAGAGGCATTAGCATACACTAAACAATATGATATAATAGGCATAACTGAAACATGGTGGGATGAGACACATGACTGGGCAGTTAACTTAAATGGGTACATGTTATTTAGGAAGGATAGGAAAAACATGAAGGCAGGTGGGGTATGTTTGTATGTCAACCATGATTTAAAGCCAAATCTTAAGCAAGTGGAATGCGATGAGGAAAATGTGGAGGCTTTATGGGTAAATATCTACTTGGGGGAAAATAAGGGAAACCAACTATTGGTTGGGATATGTTATAAACCACCTAATGTTAATATTGAAGAGGAACAACAGCTGTTTGAGCAAATTGAGAAAGCTGCAAATCTGGGTAACACTTTAATTATTGGAGATTTTAATTACCCGGACATAAATTGGGACAGAGGGACTAGTAGCTCAGCAAAGGGAATTAGGTTTTTAAACTTGTTAAATGACACCTTCATGTCACAACTAGTACAAGCACCAACTAGAATGGACGCTTGTCTGGACCTGGTTTTAACAAACAACGTTGATCTTTTGACCAACATTCAAGTAGGTGAGCACTTGGGAAATAGTGATCACAATATAGTGTCCTTTGAAATAAACTCAAAAAAACAAAAGCACATGGGGTATACTAAAACATATAATTTTAAAAAGGCCAATTTCAATAAGTTAAGGGCAGCTTTACAATCTATTGACTGGCATAAACTCTTTAGTGAAAAGAACACTGAGGATAAATGGATCATCTTCCAACAAATATTAGAAAGGTACATTTCTCAGTATGTACCATTGGGAAATAAATATAAAAGAAACAAATTAAAACCAATGTGGCTTACTAGAAAAGTAAAACAAGAGATTAAAAATAAGAAAAGGGCATTTAAAGCATTTAAAATCGGACAAAGCAGATGCATCTTATAAAAGATATAAGGAAGCAAATAATGCGTGCTAAAAGGCAATTAGACTTGCTAAACTTCAAAATGAAAAAATAATAGCTAAAGAGAGCAAAACCAACCCCAAAGCATTTTTTAAGTACATAAATTCTAAAAACCCCAAAAATGAAAGTGTAGGTACACTAAAAACTGAAACTGGGGTGTTAGTCAATGAAGACCAGGAAAAGGCAGGAATTTTAAATAACTATTTCTCCTCTGTATATATTAAGGACGAACCCATGGCAATAGATGTGCAAATGATTGCTACTAAAAACTTGCAGAATAATTGTAATTGGTTAACTCAAGACAAGGTGCTGCAGCAACTAAAGAAAGTTAATATAAACAAACCTGACGGTATCCATCCACGTGTACTTAACCCCTTAAGGACAGAGCTTCGGAAGCTTGTCTTTCACTTTATGACAACGGCATTTTTTGAATTTTTTTGCTGTTTGTGTTCAACTGCAATTTGCATTTGACTAATTTATTGCACCGACGCATATTATATACCGTTTTTTAAAGGACAGAAAGGGCTTTCATTTGATGTAACATATATATATATATACATTCTTATTTATTATAAAAAAATACAGAAAAATGCAAAAAAAATGAAAAATTTAGATTTTTTTTACAGTTTTTGCAATAATAATGTGTGCCTAATTAGTGCAGGTTAAGGAAAGTAATTAAAAATAAATTCATTTAGTTGTTCTGATTTACAGAATATATAATGTGTCTGGGATTTTAAGTTTTTTTTGGTAGTTACAGGTCACAAAGCACAAGGAGTAAAATAAACTTTTAATGTGGAGCGATTTTAGAATTTGGTATGTTTGTCTTGTAAGCTTAATAGCCATAAAAGAAAACAAAATTGCCACACAAAAGTTTATATTTATATAAAGTAGACATCACAGGCTATTTACCTAAGGTTGTTTTGACACTTTCTACGTAGCTATTTTACCGCCAACCTCTGCTAAATATTGGAGTAAAATTGTGTTTTTTGGGGGGTTTTCGCACACAAACTTATAACAAAGAACTTCTCATGTTTATTTTGTAAAGTTGGTGTGTGCTATTCCTGTACAAAGTTTTATTATGTGTTCAGTTACTTCTGCTGAGTACAACTGTACCCCCATTGTATGTCTTTGGCACTATTTCGTGAAGCTACAATGCCATATAGGAGACCTGTCCTTTTCAGTATTCACAGTAGAATTTTGAGAGACGGATTTAATGAGCCTATGCTTCCATTTGGGGTATTATAACAGTTTGACTGTTCAAAAAAAACCCACAAAGGCCTACCATTTGTAAAAGAAGACACTCCAGGGTATCTCATAAGGTGCATATTGTGCCTTAACATGCCCCCATTTTTTTACCATTACATGCCAAAGTATGTGGTAAAAATGATTTTGTGCATTTTTTACATACGGATTGCATTTTTGCTGGGCATTTTGTATATTTCATATGTGCCACTAAGTTCAAACCCCCCAAATTATGCTCAGCTAAGTCTTCTGAGTAAAAGGACACCCCCATTGTATGTCTATGGCACTATGTTGTGAAGCTACAGTGCCATATAGGAGACCAAGCCATATCAGTTTTTACCGAACTTTGAATTTTGACGCCGGGCCTATGTGCAATTTCCAAGCATCTTTGCAGGTTTGAAATTCAAACTACCCCACAAAGGCCTACCATTTCTTAAAGTAGACACCCCAGGGTATTTCAAAAGGCATATTTTTAACCTTAGCGTGGGATCATTTTTCCGCTAGCGTGTACCAGGTGTAGTGGTAATAAGCGTTTTTTTCTGCCTTTTTGACACACAAAGTGAGTTTGCACAGTATATTTTGCAAACCATATGTGTACTACCACTGTATAATACTTCATATGTTGCTCAGCTATGTCTGCTGAGTACAAAAATACCCCCGTATGTACCTTTGCCAGGTATATGTGGACATCGGAGGGGCACATTTGGGACACAGCCATTCCATTTTTTTTTCAAACTTTAAATTTTTACGCTGTGCCCATGTCCCATTTTAGAGTATTTTACCAGGCTATATAAACCAAATACCCCATAAAGCCATACCATTTCTTAAAGAAGACATCCCAGGGTATTTCAAAAGGCATATTTTGAACCTTAGCGTGGGATCATTTTTCCGCTAGCTTGTACCAGGTGTAGTGGTAATGAGCGTTATTAAATGTATTTTTTTACTTTTTAAAACTATTTTTTAAACTTTTGTTTTGCTTATTAATTTTTTTAAAGTTTCCTAAACTTTCGTAAAACTTTTTTTTACAGATTTAACATTTTTCTAAGCTTTTTTTTTACGTTAACCCCTAACTAGCAGTAAGCAGCACTAACAGTAAATTCCCCATTTTCACATAACTCCCTCCCGCCCCATCTAGCAAAATATTTAATTATACAATATTTTAAATTATTCAATTAAATAAATTTAACCCCTGAGGGTTAAAAAATAAATAAAAGTCAACGTCAGGGGTTAAAAAAAAAATTAGATCACAGTATAATACTGTGATCTGTATTTTGATCACTGTAGGCAGTGAAAAAACGGGTCGCAAGAGTATTCTGAGAACGGACAGCAACTGAAATAGCCTGCCCTTCGGTAGGTCCCCGCTCAGAACTCAAGCTGGTTTTAGCTCATCTTGTGCCATTACAGAGAGAACATATCTGAAGCATATCAGACTGGTCCCACCCATACGGGTAGTCCAGATCCGAAATGCCAGCAAGTTCTCTCTGCACGAGAGATACAGCAATCCCAGACGATCGTTTCAGCCTTGTTAGGCATCATCAGTGAGGCATAGCTAATATCTCTCTAGGCACCGTGAGCAAGGGGTCCACGTCTGGATTACCCTTTAAACTTATGGAGAGAAAAAACGGGTCGCAAGAGTATTCTGAGAACGGACAGCAACTGAAATAGCCTGCCCTTCGGTAGGTCCCCGCTCAGAACTCAAGCTGGTTTTAGCTCATCTTGTGCCATTACAGAGAGAACATATCTGAAGCATATCAGACTGGTCCCACCCATACGGGTAGTCCAGATCCGAAATGCCAGCAAGTTCTCTCTGAACGAGAGATACAGCAATCCCAGACTTATCTCTCCATAAGTTTAAAGGGTAATCCAGACGTGGACCCCTTGCTCACGGTGCCTAGAGAGATATCAGCTATGCCTCACTGATGATGCCTTACAAGGCTGAAACGATCGTCTGGGGTTGCTGTATCTCTCGTGCAGAGAGAACTTGCTGGCATTTCGGATCTGGACTGCCCGTATGGGTGGGACCAGTCTGATATGCTTCAGATATGTTCTCTCTGTAATGGCACAAGATGAGCTAAAACCAGCTTGAGTTCTGAGCGGGGACCCACCGAAGGGCAGGCTATTTCAGCTGCTGTCCGTTCTCAGAATACTCTTGCGACCCGTTTTTTCTCTCCACTGTAGGCAGTGATCGACTGGCAGGGAAGGGGTTAATTTTTATTTGGACTGGGTAAAGGGTTTATTTTTTTAATTTTTTACTTAAACGTTATTAAAACTTTTTTTAACTTAATTTTTTAACTTTTTAAAGCTTATTTTTAAACTTTTTTTAACGTTAACCCCTAGTTAGCCTAATACTAAATCCCCCAATTCCCCACTAACTTCCACCCTCCCCAGCTAGCTAAATTTATAATTTTAAAATATTTAAATTAATTAATAAAATAAATTTAACCCCTGAGGGTTAAAAAAAAATAAAAAATCAGATCATAGTAAAATGTAATCCCTGCCAATTGATCACTGTAGTCAGTGATCAATTGGCAGGGAAAGGGTTATTTTTTAATTAAAATGGGTAAAGGGGGGCAAAGGGGGGTGGGATTTTAAATAAACTTAATTTTTTTGTCACCAGGGGGCAGGATCAACACTGATCCGTCTCCCTGCACTTCACACTGAACCCGGAAGTGCAGGGAGGCGGAGGTGAGTATACAGAGCACATGTGCCCGCTCAGACATGCTGTCAGAGCGGGCACATGTACTGGGGCAGCCGGATCCGGTGCTCCCGGTCTGCCTCTAATGCAGAGGCAGACCGGAGAACCATTATCCCCACGATCGCCGCGATTGCGGCGATCTGGGGTTAATTTTAACGGGTGACGGACGAGGTCCGTCACTCGTCATTAACGCATTCCCCTGAGTGACGGACCTCGTCCGTCACTCGTCGTTAAGGGGTTAAGGAACTAAGTGTAGAAATAAGTGAACCTCTGTTTTTAATCTTTCAAGATTCTTTTCTTTCAGGAAGTGTTCCGGAGGATTGGAGGAAGGCAGATGTGGTTCCTATATTCAAAAAGGGTTCAAAATCCTTGCCTCGAAATTATAGACCTGTGAGCTTAACTTCTGTGGCTGGTAAAATATTTTAAAGATTATTAAGGGAATATATTCAAGAATTCCTTGAGAAGAACATGGTTATCAGCAAAAATCAGCATGGTTTTATGAAGCACAGGTCGTGTCAAACTAACTTGATTGCATTCTACGAAGAAGTAAGTAGAAGTATAGATCAGGGTGTTGCAGTGGATGTGATCTATTTGGACTTTGCCAAGGCATTTGATACAGTTCCACACAGAAGATTAGTATTCAAACTCAAGGAAATCGGTCTAGATGAAAATGCTTGTTCTTGGGTAGAACATTGGCTTAAAAACAGAGTACAAAGAGTTGTCGTTAATGGTAAATTTTCAAGCTGGACAGAGGTGGCAAGTGGTGTCCCTCAGGGGTCTGTTCTGGGACGCCTTCTATTTAACATGTTTATAAATGATCTTGAAGACAGCATTGAAAGTCATGTTTCAGTGTTTGCAGATGACACAAAACTCTAAAATAATACAATGTGAGCAAGATATTACTTTGCTGCAGAGGGATTTAGATAGACTGGGCACTCAAATGGCCGATGAAATTTAATGTTGAAAAATGCAAAGTTATGCACTTCGGCGTAAAGAATACACAAGCAACGTATACCCTTAATGGAAGTGAATTAGGGATAACAACACACAAAAAGGACTTGGGAATTGTTATAGACAACAAACTATGCAACAATGTGCAATGTCAATCAGCAGTGGCCAAGGTATTGTCATGCATGAAAAAGGGCATTCATTCTCGGGACGAGAATATCATTTTGCCTCTTTATAAATCACTGGTAAGACCACACATTGAATATGCTGTGCAATTTTGGGCACCTGTTCTAAAGAAGGATATTATGGCACTAGAAAAAGTGCAGAGGCGGGCTACAAAATTAATAAAAGGAATGGAACATATCAGCTATGAAGAAAGGTTAACAAATTTAAACCTATTTAGTTTAGAAAAACGTCGCCTGAGAGGGGATATGATAACATTATACAAATATATTCGAGGCCAATACAAACCATTGTGGGGAAATGAGTTTAGACTAGAAGAAAGAAGATTTCGTCTAAGGCAAAGGAAAGGTTTTTTTTACTGTAAGAACAATCAGGATGTGGAATTCTCTGCCTGAAGAAGTGGTTTTATCAGAGTCCATACAGATGTTCAAACAGCTACTAGATGCATACTTGCAAAAACAGAATATTCAAGGATATAATCTTTAAATGTAGGGTAATAACTGCTTGATCCAAGGATAAATCTGACTGCCATTCTGGGGTCAAGAAGGATTTTTTTTCCTAGCTTGTTGCAAAATTGGAAGTGCTTCAAACTGGGTTTTTTGCCTTCTTTTGGATCAACAGCAAAAAACATATGTGAGGAAGGCTGAACTTGATGGACGCAAGTCTCTTTTCAGCTATGTAACTATGTAACTATGTAACTATGTATGTAATAGAAAAGTCATGTTGGTTAGAAAGTAATAGTAAAATTCTAAGTGTCAAGGAGCGTTTCTTGAATTGTGTCCAAGAGAGTTTAAGAGTTGAGTGTTAGTCCCAGAGTGTCCTGGATCTCTCTTCCATCTCCTTGAATGTATGTCCGAGTGTCCCAATCTGAATCTCTTCCCTTTGTCCTAACTTTTTAAAGGGCCAGACTCTCTGTATGTCATTAGTCGATAAGGCCAATACGACATTGAAGGTGTGTCTACCTTATCTAGTATTATCTAGTTTTTGGTCAGTAGATGGTGCTCTTTCATCACCAAAATTTCATGTCCTCGAAAGAGTTAACTTATTTTGATGATGATTTTGATGTAATTTGGCTTATCTAAAATGACTAGTATAACTCAAATTTGCTGTCAGTTCAAAGGATTTTTGTTTTTTCTCCAGACAGAGTCTATAATTTCAATCCTATATGCTAAAAATAGACATGTCCTCACCTCTATTTCACCCTTTGCTTACAATGGTACCTTGTAAGATTTAGAAAGTAAAATTAATTACTTAGTCTTCTCTGTCACTAGTGTCTGTTTAAAATTATTTCTATTCCATTAACATTTAAACAGAGCATTTCATCCCCTGCTTGTGTGAGACTTAATTTCGTATCACTTGGCTTGTTTACATAATGCATTCCTTAGCTCAGGCTAGTGGCTAGTTACAGAAAGCAAGAAGAAATGATGTGTCTTTGTTAGCCTGAAGATCCAAAATTAAGTCAGCTTGGTTTTAAGTGTGACTGGCAGTAGACACTTTTTTTAATTCTTTATTTTTATTGTGCGTAGTGTTACATATATGCTTGTTCCGCCCCCAAAGCAGGTAACAAGCCAGAGAGTCTACACAGCATACAAACACTTTTAGGACATTGGTATAACTTGCACATTTTTTGAAGGTTAGTAAACAGGCAGTAACTATTGTAAGAGTAATTTGTGTTATCGTTGGTTCATAGCTTGGTAGTTAAATCATGTTATGTCAAACTACAGAAACATTCTAAAGGCGAACAAATTGTTAATTGTGAGCTATGCTGAGTATCATGCTTATAATGGGAAAACAGTCTGACCTTTCCTGAATAGCTATACTACAATGCTGGGTTACATTCCTTAGTGAGCTCTTCCAGACAACTATCATTACTTTGCCATTTTGAGTATAGAAGATTAGAGTACAAAGAGTTAAAGGTATGCGCTAAGCAATGTGTTATACATCTGTTACCTAACTCTCTAGGCTTAAATGTGAGAGGTCTAATCAAAGCAAAATCAAATAATAATCAAACCAGACAGTGTCCATTAGGTCTACACGGATGTGACAGCTTGGCAGCAGGCAGTCTCTCAGTGGGGCCGCGAAAATCATCTGACACCCGTAGTCTGCAAGGGCAGGGCCCCTGTAGGGAAGTCCCAAGGAGAAGTCCATCTGTGCCTCTCAGGGGCAGTGTAGCGTCCAGCTGTGAGAGTCCTGCTATTGTGCCCTGCTGTCTTGTCAAGGGACAGCATTGTAGCACCAAAGACAGCCACCCCACATGAATCCGTGAGGCGGTGGAGTCACATCGCGCTGCTGGTGCGGTAGGCTACTCGTTGAGTCTCATACCCCCTTTCTGTGAGCATGGTTGGTAAAAACCAGGTGTGGTGAAGATAAGAGTGCTTGAAACATGAACGGGTTTAGCGGCAGTTAGATATTTACGTTTGGCAGCAGTCGATCAGTCCTGGGCTCAGATTAGAGCCGTCACTCCACTCCAATGCACGGAAACTGGGAGGTGTTGTCCAAGGGGAGAGCAGGGTTAGGGTTCAATGTAACAGATCTCTCACCCTAGGCCTCGTGGAGGGTCTGTGTTGTACATCCACTATCTCGGGGGCTCGTTGCAGAGGTCAGGTTTTTCTCATTAGAGGGAGCTCGGGAGTCAGTGAGTCCCGTGTGGTGGTCGGAGGTGTACAATGCAGCTTGTTGGTTGGCAGATCGGATGTGTTGGGTGGTCCCACCCTGGCTCGGGTGATACCGAGTGCTAACGCCCAAGGGATATGTCGCCTTTACGGTTCCTGGGACCACTGAATGAGGGGTAGGTTGGGCCTTGCTCTGTGGCTTGTGATCGTGGGTTTCAGCATTCAAGGGACCGGCACTATTTCACGCCGTTTTGAGCTTCGGCTCCGGTGCAGTCTGGAGGCCGCTCTGGCGTTGCGAGGGGGTTCCATTGTAGGGTGCGCCGGGTGGTCGGGCGTATCCACGCTGCCACCTCTCATCGCCAGCCTGTAGGGTCATCTCTGGGCCTTAAGTTGTGCCCAGAAGTAGGTGCGTAGCCGGTCAATGAAAGCCCCTGTGTGCTTGGGTGGTTTGAGGCATGTGTGCTTGGTTCCAAGCCTCGTCTGCGCCGCCATCTTGGCTGGGCCTATCAGGTCCCGTTTGATTTAATGTTGTGTCACTTGTTCAGGTGTGCATGTGGGGGTAATCGTCCCCAGCGAGGACCGGGATGTCCCCCACCGGTCCAGAGGGGGGGGGGGTAGCAGGGCTGTAATGGTTTTCTGCTTAGGAGCGTGTCCCGTGCCAGGAGATCGGCCGCCTCCCCTGGTCCTCAGGCTCTGCTCTGGTATAGGCCGCATGGTCAATTTGAGTTTTTCCGCGGCGCCGTTCTGCGTCATGTGCCGGTCCCCGCTAGCGTTTGTATCTCGGTCGGTATCTTTACGTTTTTTTCCATTGCTGCAGGAGCTCTTAAAATGTGCGACCGGCCATGTTAGCTGTCAGGCCCCGCCCCAGTAGACACTTAATTTCTATCTTAGCACAAAATATCTGTCGATATAAATATTCTGACAAGTTGTGATCACAATATGGTGTCTAGAAATGGAATCATTTCAAACAAATTAGAAATGTACAGTTCAATATAAACCTTTGTGTAAGAAAACAAAATAATCCAATTAAAACTAATGTGGCTTAGTAGGAAGGAAAGCCAAAATATTACAAATAAGAAAAAACATTTGAAGTATTTACATCGTATAAATCAGAGGCGTACTATGCAAGATATAAGGAAGCCGATAATGCCTGTAAAAGGCAATTAGTTAGGCCAAACCAAAAATGCGAAAACCGGAGATTCAACATCACTGCAAATTTGAGATTTCTGTGGGAAAAGCAAGTCGTATGTGTTTAACAAAGTATTGACTATCCACTGACTTCAGGTGGAAGGGGTTTTCAATCAATTTTTTTTCCCCACCATAACTTTCTTGAAAAAAATTCCTGCGGACGCCATGGCAGGTGGAAATCTGCAGCCTACAATAAATACATTCCACAACCAGAGAAAGAACTCAGGAAAGCATTCAAAGAACTGGTCATGTAAACAATAGAAGCGTCATGATTAAATCCTTTTGCCCTAATTTATTTCAGGCTTACCCAATCATTGGTTTAGGCATACTATACATACACTTAGAATGAAAATATATATATATATATATATATATATATATATATATATATATATATATATATACACACACACACACATACACACACACACACACATAAATTCTACTTGCATATTTATGTAAACTTTTCACATAATTACAACTTGAGGGACCTGCTGGACAAGCCAGGCAGAAAGTCCGGAGAATTTTATTTGCAAGCACTATATTTCACCCTGTAACTTTCCAAGACACCTGAACCCCCCCCCCCCCCCCCCTACAGGAGACTTCCCTGAACATAAATATTAATGTTTCAAAACAGTAAAAACAGTAAACCCCATGTGCAGGTTTTATGGTGTTTGGAAAGTTAGAGAGTGAAATATAAGGCTTGCATTTCAAGTTTTTCACATTGAAATTTGCTAGATTGCCTTTGAGAGCGTATGGTAGCCCAGGAATGAGAATTACCCCCATGATGGCATACCATTTGCAAAAGTAGACAACCCAAGGTATGCCCAGTCTTTTTTTAGTAGCCACAAGCACAACAATATTTGGATATATACAAGCGAATTGAGAACATAAGCATTTCCTTTTCATAAGATACAATTTCCATTCTTCCCTCATGTTTAAATGTAAATGACCAACACAGGTAAAATATCACATAGGTTTAAAGTAAAGGAATATCAGCAATGATAGAAATGATTTGGGTTATTATATTCAAGTATTTTAAGATCACTTGGCATGTCCACCACCACCACATGGGTGCAGCATGCTTAATATGTTGCTAAAAACATGTTTATTGCATCTAAAGCTGCAATGGACAACAGCTGTCACCACCCAGTACTTTAAAAAGTGTTATAATAAATTGACTTTATTGCAAAAATAAAAAAAATGGAAAAGGAACTGCACTCAATTTACTTATGACAGGGTGCTTAGCTGAACCAAGGACCAGCACAAGTCCAAAAGTTATTAAATACCAGCATTAGAACAAGGGTCCAGTCACCCCAATGTCTTCAGGCACCTATATTAGAACATGGTGAACACTGCAACATTTTGACTCCTGGTGGAATCTTTGTTAAGCTTGACAAATACTCCACTGGGAGTTGAAACGTTGCAGTCTTCCACATGTTCTAATAATAATAAAAAAATAATAATAATAAAGTGTACAGGCACTCCAATGTCTTCAGGCACCTTTATCAGAACTTGAACACCAACATTTTGACTCTTTGTCAAACTCTGCAGTATTCCACATGTTCTAAAATACATTGGAGTGCCTGGATCAGTTTTCTAATACTGGTATTTATTATTTACTTAATGTCAACTACATAACAGAAAAACATTATATATTGGCCAACAGTAGAAAAATCTTGATTATTAATCTTAATAAATTACAGATTTTAAAAGCTTGTAGTCCATGATAAAAAAAAATAAAAAAAAAATGTAATCATTTTGTAGAGAATCTTATGTGGTAGCCATTAAGAGTCCTTCAGTTGTATATTTTTTATTTTGTCCACAGTGCCATCTGCTGACAAAGTAGGTTTTAGTAGCAGAATCTAAGATATTTAATAATTCAATAAAAACTACTATCTTTAGGTATTGCATAAATATACATAATGGAAAAAATAAATAATTTCCAGCAGGTAATAGCTTATATACATTTCCTAAAGGGACACCAATACAATGTTAATGCATTTGATTTTGGCCTCATTAATTTTCTGTATTATGCAAGAAAGACCTTAATAAAGTTATGCAGACAGTCTCAGCCCCAACAGCATTGAGTAAGCGGATTTTAATTCACAACCTGGCTGCAGTTAGAGAAACTACGCACAGTGATAGCTTTACTACAGTGAGGGAAAAAAGTATTTGATCCCCTGCTGATTTTGAATGTCTGCCCACTGAAAAAGAAATGATCAGTCTATAATTGTAAATGGTAGGTGTATTTTAACAGTGAGAGACAGAACATAAAATATCCATAAAAACCCATGTCAAAAAAGTTAGAAATTGATTTGCAGGTCAATGAGTGAAATAAATACTTGACCCCTTTGACTTAGTACTTGGTGGCAAATCCCTTATTGCCCCCCCCCCCCCAATACTTTTGGAGAAACATAAACTCCATCCATAACAATGCCTTGCTCTCTGTCACAATATATATGCAAATTTGCAGCCTGGTACCCACTGCGGGCAATTTAAAATGTACAAGAGTGGCAAAATACAACTGCTGTCAAAGTGCCACTTGGAGGCATGGCAACACTGGGACCAATGGACAGGCATGCCCTGTCTATGGCTATTATAGTTTTGGGACATTCTTTAATCAAAACAGAAATTAAAAAAAACAGCATATTTCTCACACATTATAAATTTGACTGTACTTTGATGTCTCCCTTTTAATTTCAGTATAATTTATGTTAACTTGATAAGGACACAGTTACTTGTTCATTGCTGGTCACTTGTTGAACATTAAAGCATCTGGAATATTTTCATGATAAAATCCCTGCTACTCAGTGTCGGAACTGCCATGGTCGCAACTGTGACCAGTCACTCCAGGGGGCTTGGCTGCTCTGTTGACCCCTGCTGTGCATCTTTTGTCTGTGCCAGTGGTAGAACAACAGGAGTCACAAAGTCACGAGTGTGAATGGGCTCTCTATGTTCCTCTCGTCATCGGTGGCCCATGAGAAGGCTGTTTAGCTACCTTAAGGCCCCCTTCCTGAGGTGGGTGTATATCTACTAAGGCAGGGTAGACTACCCAAAAGGAAGGAAGGCAGGTGCCTGCTCTGCTGATATATACTGTTTCTTGGGGGAGGAGGGGGAACCGGAAGGATTAAACTGTAGACGGATAGTGAGGGAGCTGTAATCTTCCTTCTCCTCCTCAGAGCTCTCTCGTTCACTCTGCATAGAGGCCATGAGCAGGGATATGACATCACTCTGGCCCCAGCATTAATAAACAGAAAGAGCAGTGAGAAGGAGCAGAAAGATAATAGCAGTAACACTAGACCCCAGGGAGAGGATTCAGGCTGGACGGGTTTAAAAAAATAAATAAAAACAAAACAAAACTATAGTAAAACTAATTTTTGAGTGCATGTGTTATAGAAAGATCAGTGTGTGTGTCTGTCAATGAATGAGTGTTTATCTGTCACTGATTGTGTCTCTGTCAGTGAGCCTAATAAAAGTTAGTGACTCAGTTTGGGTTATGTTAGAATTTGTTAATCTCACAGTAACTCATGTAGGTGTGATTTACTGACAAGATTGAACAGCTAGGGAAAGAATTCTCTCCACCTTGCCCCTCTCTTTCTCAACCATACCTGGATCATGCCTTTTCTCCCCTTGGTGGCTGTGGTTCTCCTTTCCTCTTGCCCACTTGATCTGGTCCCATCTTACCTTACCAGATCTCTCTTGTCTTGGGCCTTTCTTAACACACATCTACAACTGATTTCTCTTTTGGCATTGTCCCTGCTGCTCTTAAAACTGCTGCTGTAGCACCCATCTTAAAGAAATATCTCTTGACCCATCTTCCCCTTCTAACTATCGTCCTATATACCTGCTCCCTTTTCCCCCAAAGCTTCTAGAAAGACTAGTCTTTAACCATCTGCCCTGCTTCCTCAATTCCAACTCTCTCCTTGACCCTCTTCAGTCTGGCTTCCGCCCCCTCCACGTTACCGAGACTGCTCTTATTAAAGTTACTAACAACATTATCGCAGCTAAATCCAAAGGTCACTACTCCATACTAATTCTTCCTGACCTCTCTACTGCCTATGACATTGTTGATCATGTTCTCCATCTCCAAACTCTTCAATCACTCAGTCTCTGTGACACTTTCCTTTCATGGTTCTCCTCCTATCTCTCCCAATGCTCATTCAGTGTATCCTTTTCTAATGATACCTCCCCCCTTTGTCCTGTCTCGGTTGGACAATGATCTGTTCTTGGTCCCCTTCTATTTTACTGTTAGCAAACTCATTACCTCATTTAAATGCAAAATTAGGCCTGTAATTAAAGCATTTAGTGAAGAAACCACTATGGTACTTGGTAGAAAGGGCCAAAGTAGTAGAAAATGAAAAGTTAGTATTTAGTAATTATAAAAAGAAACAGTGTGAAGAAAACAGATGTGACAAACTGCCCTTTGCCACTGGGCATTGGAGAGGACTGATCGCTAGCCTCCTGCCCTGCGACTATGGCCCTGGAATGTATTGCCCTTTAGGAATTACATTTGGTCATAATGGATTTTTGAATGCTGTTCCTGGCCCTTTAAATGCTTTGGATCAGGGTTACAACTTTTAACCCCTTAAGGACACATGACATGTGTAACATGTCATGATTCCCTTTTATTCCAGAAGTTTGGTCCTTAAGGGGTTAAACTGGCACTTCGAATGCAGTCCAAGTGCCGAAGTCGTCGAAGTGCTGAAGTTGTCAAAGTGGCCGCCATTCGACAAACGAACACGTGGCGGCGGCCATTTTAACGTATTCGAACGCGGTCAGCGGTGTGTGCAGCCAAATCTATGGAACTGTTTGCGGTTACCCAATTGCACGAACACCGCGGCTGGAGACTAAGTCCCGTTCGAAGATTCAAACTCCCGTTCAAATGGGACTTAGTCAATTTCTCAGTGTAAAATAGACAGACCGCACAGCCTGAATCTGTGGAACTGTTTTGGGCATGAAAATGTGCTTGCGGTTGGTCAAAAGAGACTTTTTAATATTTCTGGAACCACTGAACGGATTTTCACGAATTTTGAATATGTTGTTCCACGAGTTGTGTTGTTCATAAAAAAATAAGTTTTATTCATGTACTATGTAAAATTAGAAAGTTATAAAAATGTATATAAAGTATAAGTTGTAGCTTGGAGATAATTGAGTAGATACAGTAAGAAACTCAATTATCTCCCAAGCAGAGGGGAGGGAATTTGTGGGTTGTAACCATTGTTTGATTGGTTAACGTCTAATTGCCTGTGTCGTCTCCATTGCAGGGGAGCACTGCATAAAAGCAGAATACTTGCCATTAAACATCAGAGATCTTCTTGACCCTCAATAAGTAGCCTTGTCTCGTTATTGGAGGGAACTGCTATATCACACTGGGGATTGCTATGCTCTGCATACTCCCTTGAGCTTTAATCACTCAGCTCTTTTGAGAGCTTGATCCTGTTACGCTCTCCTTGGAGGAGAGGTCTTCCCCACACAGTCCTGGAGGACATAAGCTGATTCCAGGGTGGACGGAAGACGGCGCGGCTCCAGTTAAGCTACGGCGGTTGTGGAATCTCCTCGGCGCAAGCTAGGAAGCGTCATTAACGGAAGGTGTCCATTACAACAGATCTATAAAATTTGTCAAAAAGAGGCAAAGCAAGTTATAAGAGCTTCCAAAGCACACACAGAAGAGAAAAAACCCCAGTCAATAAAAAATGGGGATTAAACTATTTTAGATAGATTGAGAAAAGGAAAGTAAAACAAGGATTAATTAGACTAACACAAAATAAGAAAGCTATGTTGAAGAGGATAAAGGTCTAGCTGAATGCCTCAATAAATACATATTTAGAGCAGAATAGGGACTGTTCCTCCTACATAGGGTCACTTGGCAGATATGGATTGACACCTATCCTAAGGATCCCTGATACACACCGACACAGAGCAGAATAGGGACTGTTCCTCCTACATAGGGTCACTTGGCAGATATGGATTGACACCTATCCTAAGGATCCCTGATACACACTGACACAGAGCAGAATAGAGACCGGGGGTCTAGTAGCGTGGACACCCAGCACAGGTTGTTCTCCTTCAGCCTTTTTATACGAGGGTCCCTCAACAGGCACGACAGCCTGAAAGACCCCATTTGCACAAGGTTGGATGCCGAGCTACTCATTTCCCGTTCCTCCTCCTCACACAGAGCAGAATAGAGACTGTTCCCCCTACATAGGGTCCCTTGGCAGGTATGCAGGGCCGGATTAACATAGGGGCTGATGGAGCTGCAGCTCCAGGCCCAGGCCCATGGAATAGGCCCATTGATTTAAAAAAAAATGTAAAAAATAAAAATATTTTTTTTTTTTTACATTTTTTTTTCACACATTACTCTTAGGGATTCCAGCTGGCTTTTATTTTATTGGCACAGCCAGTATTTGAGGCTGCCTGGCTGGTGCCAATATTGCAGTGATACTGGCAATATAAATGCTGGTATTTTTCTCAGTATAAACAAGAGATTACTATGCATTACCAGCACTGGCCAGTAGGGGTCACTGTATGTGGAGACAGGCAGAGATAGGAAGTTCCAGCAAATCCCTCCCTGCCTATCTATACTCACTGATCTGCAGGGGTGCAGCTACAGAGAGTCCAGACAGCAACTCCCACCCTGCAGAGACAGCCTATAGCTCAGAGAAGTAAGGGATGGGGGAAAGGCTGCAAGGAGACATACACTGAGACACTAAGGGACATTGGAAGACATTATGACACAGACTGTGGTGTCTCAGTGCCCCCTAGTCTCCCGGTGCCCCCAGTCTGCCAGTGTCTCACTGTCCCCATGTCTCCTAGTGCCTCAAGTGTCTCAATGTCCACATGTCTCCAAGCTAGTGTATGTGGCCCTGGTGTCTCAGTGTCCCCATGTCTCCCAGTGCCCCCATGTCTCAATGTCCCCATGTCCCCCAGCCAGTGTCTCTAGTGTCTGTGTCCCTGGTGGCTGTGTCCCCATGTCTTCAAGTGTCCCCTATTTTCCCAGTGTCCCCATGTGTCCCAGCCAGAGTCCTCTAGTCTCCCAGTGTCACTGGTGTCTCAGTGTCCCTAGGTCTCCCCGTGTCCCCAGGTCTCCCCGTCTTCTTAGTGTCCTAGTGACATGGGGACCCTGGGATATATGGGGACACAGGGAGACATGGGGCATTGAGACACTGTGACACATAGGATCACTGGGAGACCTGGGGACATGACACTAGGGGACACTGGGAGACATGGGGCACTGAGACACTGATACATAGGAACACTGAGACCTGGAGTAATCGACACATGGGGGCACTGAGTCATGAGGGTACTGGGAGACATGGGGGCACTGGGAGGAATCCATCTATACAGCAGAATCAAACTAAGTAGTTTTTTGGTGATTTTACAGCATTTTCTCTTATGTCACTCCTTGTGATTTACATCATGTGATGTCACCCATACATATTTAATTATGCAAATTAGTAAGGCCGGTATGTTTTTCCAAGAAAGGTGGCAACCCTAACTACTTTTCACATACTCTTACTTAAGTATGGAAACGTAAGAGGGATGTATGGGAACAAAACTTGTGTGGACTGGCTGACAATGAATATAGTTAAAGGGACACTATAGTCACAAGAACAACTACAGCTTATTGAATTTGTTCTGGTGAGTAGAATCATTACCTTCAGGCTTTTTGCTGTAAACACTGTCTTTTCAGAGAAAATGCAGTGTTTACATTACAGCCTAAGGATAACTTCACTGGCCACTCCTCAGATAGCTGTTAGAGATCCTTCCTGGGTTATGGCTGCCTACAATGCATCCAAACATTCAGTGTCTCCTCCCTCTGCATGCAGACACTGAACTTTCCTCATAGAGATTCATTGATTCAATTCATCTCTGTGAGGAGATGCTGATTGTCCAGGGCTGTGTTTGAATCATGTTGGCTCTGCCCCTGATCTGCCTCTTTGTCAGTCTCAGCCAATCCTATGGGGAAGCACTGTGATTGGATCAGGCCACCTCTTCTAATGATGTCAGCAGACTGCTTGTGTTTCTGAGTCTAACAGCATGCAGAGTTACAGCTTCAGGCTTGAATACAGTAAGATTTTTCTATACTTATGGAGGCATGAGGGGCCCAGGGGGGATAGATTGTGGTGTTAACACTATAGGGTCAGGAATACATGTTTGTGTTCCTGACCCTATAGTGATCCTTCAAGGTAATGTTGACTTTGGTCTCTCTAACACTGTGGCATGTTCCCTTTCTTCTACACTCACTACACACAGCTTTTCTCTGTCCCAGACTATATACCAGGAGCGTCTGCTTGCTAGTAAGAAGGTAAGGAGACAAGTGGACCAGTGAGTGCTAGGGGACAGTCCTTAGAAAGCGTTGCATCATTAGATGCATTTATGCCAAGCTCAGGGTGCTGTCTGCAGGGCCGGCGCTACCATTAAGGCGGACTAGGCAGCCGCCAGGAGCGCCGGCCCCCCTAATGCTGCAGCCGCCCGAGCGCTCTGTAGAGCGCCTCAGGCGGCTGCAGCTTTGCCCGGGCTGTTGCGTCCATGAGGGCTCACTGCCCGGGCGCAGCATGAGGAGAGGGACTAACAGGAGGGAAGCGCTCTCAGCGCTCCCTCCTGTCACTCCCTCACTGAAGCGTGGCCTGTATGATCTGCCGGTACAGGGAGCATTTGTCTCCTGTACCCGGACGGACTAACAGAAAGTGAACACTGAGTGTTCACTTCCTTTTAGTCCGGCCGGGTACAGGAAACAAAAGCTCCCTGTACCCGCGGACAGTACAGAGCTCGGCCACGCTACAACATGGGGGGGGGGAGAAATAAATGGACCGGAAGGGGGGGGAGAAATAAATGGAGAGGGAGGGAGGGGGGGGAGAAATAAATTGAGAGGGAGGGAAGGGGAAGTAAATGGAGAGGGGGGGAATAAATGGAGAGGGAGGGGGGGCAGGAGAAATAAATGGAGAGGGAGGGGGGAATAAATGGAGAGGGAGGGGGAGGAGAAATAAATGGAGAGAGGGGGGAGGAGAAATAAATGGAGAGGGAGGGGGGGAGAAATAAATGGAGAGGGAGGGGGGGAGAAATAAATGGACAGGGAGGGGGGAATAAATGGACAGGGAGAATAAATGGACAGGGAGGGGGGGGATAAATGGACAGGGAGGGGGATAAGTGAACAGGGGGGGATAAATGGACAGGGAGGGGGGATAAGTGGACAGGGAGGGGGGGGATAAATGGACAGGGAGGGGGAATAAATGGACAGGCAGGGTGGGGGGAATAAATTGAAAGGGGGGGGAAATAAATTGACAAGGTGGGGGGGGAAGTAATTGACGGAGTGGAATTGACGGGGTTAGGAGGGGGAATGAGAGTGGGGAGGGGAGAAGAGAGTGACAAGGGAGGGGGGAGAAGAGAGTGACAAGGGAGGGGGGAGAAGAGAGGGACAAGAGGGGGGAGAAGAGAGGGACAAGCGGGGGAGAAGAGAGGGACAAGGGGGGGAGAAGAGAGGGACAAGGGGGGAGAGAAGAGAGGGACAAGGGGGGAGAGAAGAGAGGGACAGGGGGGGAGAGAAGAGAGGGACAAGGGGGGGGAGAGAAGAGAGTGACGAGGGGGGGAGAGAAGAGAGTGACGAGGGAGGGAGAGGGGGAGAAGAGAGTGACAAGGGAGGGGGGGAGAGATTAACATCCATCACACACACACAATGCACCCCTTGCACACAGAAAAACACACAATGCATTACACACACAGACACACACACACAAACAATTCAACCCTTACATACAATGCATCCCTTACACACACAGAAACACACAATGCATTCCTTACACACACTCAATGCACCCCTTACAGACGCACACACTGCATCCCGTACATACACAGAAACACACATTGCAGCCCTTACACATACAAACACAGATTCACACAATGCATTCCTTACACACATATCAGGACATCCCCTACTCCTGTGAACAAACTATTTGGTGGACCCTGGGGCCCAGACCATGAGCTGTGTAAAGGGCCTTTAAAAAAATGGAGCTGCTTTCCGTTCTCCCAGAACACAAACAGCCTCCAGAGAGCCTGTTCTACACCAGACGAGTGGAGCCAGACTGCAGCTAGAGCCCATCACCATCCTCATCTGATTGTAAGTAGGCAATCTAGTATATTATTCGTGGCACTAATCTCTAATTTACCTCACATTAAAGGGACACTTTAGTCCCCAGAACCACTGCAGCTTAATGTAGTGGTTCTGGTGTCTATAGCCTGTCCCTGCAGGCCTTTTAATGTAAACACGGCGGCACTGCAGCACTTGCGTTAGTTAACATGGGGCATTGTGATGTCATATCGGGGGGGGGGGGATGGGGGGCGGCAAACTTTACTTTTGCCTAGGGCGGCAAAAATCCTTGCACCGGCCCTGGCTGTCTGCATAGTATGCCCTTAGTTGGCCAGCTGCATGATTGGCAGTCAGCCTGACATGCATTCATGCCAGGCTTGCCTTCTAATTCTTTGGGCAGGCATGTTCTCTTTTTGGGCATGTTCGCCCCTTTTGGCAGGTTACATGATTTGTGTCAGTGGTACACCCTTTTACCGTGCCCATTGACTTCCTGCTTGACTGGACGTTGCTGTTAGGGGTTATGGATTTACTTGAAAGATGAAAACATAAATTAGTGAGAGATTAGCCTAGGGTATGTGTTTTCTTATAGCTGCTGTTTTCTTTCTCTCCAGCACCATCTCCATCAGATACATGACGCTTGGGAGTGTTTTACTGTTTTTGGTCGATATGATTCTGTAATTAGGCCCGTCATAATTGTCAGCACCAGGCCCACTGGGCTCTTAATCTGGCCCTGCAGGTATGGATTGACACCTGTCCTCAAAGCCCCTGATACACACTGACACAGAGCAGAATAGGGACTGTTCCTCCTACATAGGGTCACTTGGCAGATATGGATTGACTTCTGTCCTCAAAATCCCTGATACACACTGACACAGAGCAGAATAGGGACTGTTCCCCCTACATAGGGTCACTTGGCAGATATGGATTGACACCTGTCCTCAAAACCCCTGATACAGACTGACACAGAGCAGAATAGAGACTGTTCCCCGTCCTCAGAGACCATGATACACACTGACACAGAGCAGAATAGAGACCGTGGGTCTAGTAGCGTGGACACCCAGCACAGGTCATTCTCCTTCAGCCTTTTTATACGAGGGTCCCTCAACAGGCACGACAGCATGAAAGACCCCATTTGCACAAGGTTGGATGCCGAGCTACTCATTTCCCGTTCCTCTTTCTCACACAGAGCAGAATAGGGACTGTTCCCCCTACATAGGGTCACTTGGCAGATATGGATTGACACCTGTCCTCAAAGCCCATGATACACACTGACACAGAGCCGCTTGAAGGACACTGACTGGCTGCTATTAGCTTACACTGGAAAACTTTTTTCTTTGTAAAAACATGCTATAGAGACACCAGATATGATTGGCAATGTGCACTGGAACAGTTCTGGAGAGCACACACTGTAGGCCTGACAGAGCCGCTTGAAGGACACTGACTGGCTGCTATTAGCTTACACTGGAAACCTTTTTTCTTTGTAAAAGCACGCTACAGAGACACCAGATATGAGTGGCAACTGTCAAAGTACGCTGGCACAGGTCTGCAGAGCACACGCTGAAGGAGGCCTGACACCCAGACGCTTGCAGACAACTAACTGCTCTTCTATTACAATGAAAAAAATATATATTTTTTTTAAATCTAAAGCTTAAGCTATTGTAAAAACAGATATGAGTGGTGGCACTGGGCAAGAGGGCACAGTATCCACTGTGAACCTCACACAGAAGCTGGCAGGCAGGCAACTGCTCTTCTATTACAGTGAAAAAAAATATTTTTTTTAAATCTAAAGCTTAAGCTATTGTAAAAACAGATATGAGTGGTGGCACTGGGCAAGAGGGCACAGTATCCACTGTGAACCTCACACAGAAGCTGGCAGGCAGGCAACTGCTCTTCTATTACAGTGAAAAAAATATAATTTTTTTTGAAATCTAAAGCCTAAGCTATTGTACAAACAGATATGAGTGGTGGCACTGGGCAAGTGGGCACAGTATCCACTGTGAACCTCACACAGAAGCTGGCAGGCAGGCACCTGCAATTACATTACACAGAAAAAAAAAAAAAGCAGCCTGATGTTCTAGCCCTAAAAAGGGCTTTTTGGGGTGCTGTCCTTACAGCAGAGATCAGAGTCCTTCAGGATTGTAGTGGACACTGAATACCCTAGCCTAGCTATCAATTTCCCTATTTAATCAGCAGCAGCTAAACTTTCCCTCCTCTCACTAAGCATGCAGCTTCAGAATGAATCGAAAATGGATGCTGGGAGGGAGGTTGGAGGGTGTGGAAGGGAGGGAGTGCTGCTGATTGGATGGAATGTGTCTGCTGACCGAGAGGCACAGGGTCAAAGTTTGCCCAATGATGACGAATAGGGGGCGGATCGAACTGCGCATGTGTCCACCCGCCGCGGCGAACGCGAACACGCTAAGTTCGCCGGGAACTGTTCGCCGGCGGACAGTTCGGTACATCACTAGATGTGATCTATTTGGATTTTGCCAAGGCATTTGATACAGTTCCACATAATAGGTTTGTAACGGATCGACGGGCACCCCGACTGGGTACCTCCGTTAAAGGATGCTCCTAGCGTTTCCTGAGGACTCCAAGCACTCTGGCAGACACCACAATCACCGAACCGGAGAAGCATATGAGTACTTTTAAGCATATGAATGTTGTATACAGCCGAATAGGAAAAAACATGCAAATAGGTTTACACTCCTAGCAGTCAAACTGGAACAGCATACAATAAATCCTCCCCCAATAATGAGACTACACTTCAGGGTGGGTTAAGCAGAGGGTTAAGCAGGAACTCAGGTTTAATGGCAGGTACTCTGCTTTTATGCAGTGCTCCCCTGCAAGGTAGACGGCCACAGACAATTAGGCATTAACCAATCAACTATCGGTTACATCACACATATTCCCTCCCCTCTGCTTGGGAGATAATTGGGTTTCTCACTGTATCTCTTCAATTATCTCCAAGCTAAAACTTATATATTTGTATACATTTTTATAACTTTAAAACTATACATTCAATCTTAATAAAAACCACATATTATTAATCAGCACACTTGAAATATGAACATACTCAAAAATCATGCAATCCTTCCATTAGTTCAAAAGTTAGTCGGAAGTCCTTTGTGACCGACCGCAGGCACATTTCCATGCCCAAAACAGTTCCACAGATTCAGGCTGTGCGGTCGGTCTATTTCTGCCCTGAAAATAACAAAGTCCCATCCGAAAGCGGCGTTCGAATCGTGGAATGCACTTCGACTTCTGTCGAAGTGTCGAAGTGAAACCATGGTTGTTTCCGTGGTGTTATATTGTCTACCAGAGGTCTATTTTACACCCAGAAATGACAAAGTCTCGTTCGAACGTGTGTTCGAATCCTCAAACGGGACCCAGCCTCCAGCCGCAGTGTCGAAGGGCAGGGAAAGGCACAGCTCACCGCGTTCGACTGGATTAAAATGGCCGCCGCCACGTGTTCGACTGTAATGGCGGCCACTTCGACAACTTCGGTACTTCGACGACTTCGGCACTTCGACTTCATCCGAAGTGCCAGTTTAAAAGTTGTAATACTGCTCCACAGTATTTAAAGGGCCAGGAACAGCATATAAACATCCATTGTGCCCAAATACCCTTCCTACAGGGTTAATACACAGGAGGCTAGCAACCAGGCTTCTCCAGTTCACAGTGGCGTGGTTGGTTCCACCACATGTCTCCCCTTTACCATCCAGACTAACAGGGTATCTGGCATCCTGTCAGTCAGTGCCCTGGTTAGTCCAGCAACCCACCCACAAAACATAGTCAGTAGTGCAGCCCACCCACAATGAAAAGTTACTGCACCTGGGGAAACGTGCAGCCAGTCTTTGTCCAGGGGATCCATCACAGCTGTGTGGGGTAAGGGTACTCTGGATCTGTGGGTTGCTGAGTGGGCAGAGACCAGCGGTACTCTGCCCTGGTGCCAGCATTTCAGCTGGAGTAGTCTGGTTGGAGCCCAGCTGTGAAGAGGGGGTGGTAGGCTCCTCTCCCTGGACCCGGTGCTGCTGGAGTGGAAGACAGGCTGTCTCCCCTTTGGATAAACAGCCCTGTTGCAGGGGGACCTTCCCTACCCCCTGTGTTTTGGGCACAGAGACCACGGTCCTATCTGCACCGGTGTGGGGCTTATCATCTCCCCTTGGTGGTCTAGGCTGCCGTTGCGGAGGGGGGACGAGGTTCTCCCCTCCCAGTAGACGACTCTGCCGCTAGGAAGCAGGACCGACTGTCCGTACTCCTTGTAGCTTGGGCGCAACGACCATGGTCCCATCTGCGCCATTGGGGAACTTAGTGTCTCCCCTTGGTGGGCTAAGCTGCTGCTGGGGAGAGGGGGTAACAAGCTCCTCTCCCTTACACACTCTCAGCCGCTGGGGAGGGGAGACCCTGCTCTCCACTCCCAGCATTTCACACTGCCGCTGGGGATCTGATCCGACAGCCCAGCATCCCTGTAGCTCACCCTGCCGCTGGGGAGGGAGGACACTGCTCTCCTCTCCCTGCAATGTACACTGCCGCTGGGGAGGGGAGATGATGCTCTCCACTCCCTGCACTTCACAATGCCGCTAGGGATCTGGGCCGACTGCCCAGCATCCCTGTAGGGCCGGTAGAGAGACCGCCGTCCCATCTCCACCTGCCATCTGTGGGTCTTCCCAGGACCAGTCTATGAGGTCCCTCATTTCTGGGGCTGGTTGGGGAGTAGATGGTACAGACCCCAGGTCTCCTGATGACTGACTTAGTTGTTGGGGAGAGAGACCAACTGTCTCTGCTCTCTGTAGGACATTCTGCCGTTGGGGAGGGAGGATGCTGCTCTCCACTCCCAGTAGCTTGGGCGCAGAGACCACGGTCCCATCTGCGCTGGTGGGGGGCTAAGTGTCTCCCCTTGGTGGGCTATGCTGACGCTGGGGAGAGGAGGTAACAAACTTCTCTCCCTTAAACACTTACAGCCGCTGGGGAGAGGGGGTAACAGGCTCCTCTCCCTGACACTCTCTCTGCTGGTAGAGAGGGGGACCGACTGTCTCCCCTTCCAATAATGCGCTCTGCCGCTGGGGAGTGAAACCAGTGGTCTCTCCTACCTGTAATGTACTCGGCCGCTGGGGATCTGGCCCGACTACCCAGCATCCCTGTAGGGCCGGTAGAGAGATCTCGGTCCCATCTCCACCTGCCATCTGTGGGTCTCTCCAGGACCAGTCTATGAGTTCCCCTACTTCTGCAGCTGGTAGTGAAGCAGGGGGTACCTCGGCCATGTTTTCCCAGCTGTAGGCTAGCAGGTCTGGGTCCGCCACCCAGTTTTCCAAGTCTGCGTCCATGCTCTGCGGCTGGCATGAATTTAATAGTTCTATATAGTCCATCTCCAGCTCTCGTTCCATGGCAGCGAAACAGCGGAGGTCTTCTCCCAGTCCAATAGATCTCGGGCCCTGTATCATCTCACCTCGGTAATGCAAGATAGCCCAGTACCGTGATTCTGCTGGACTGCCGAAGTCAACTCTGGCTGGACAGTGCACCACCACAGTGCCCGCCACAGTGCCCGGTATGAGGCGTCCAGGCTCAGTTCCCTTTCCACGAGGTATTCAAGTTGTCTTACCTGCTCTCCTCCGGGTTGGTCTCCCAGAAGCGGCATCCGCCAGGCCATTTGTTCCTCCAACTGGTCTATGACACCCGGAAGGCGCTGCTGCCGTTGATACTGGACTTCCTCCAGGGCATCGTACCATAGTTCTTTCCGGGCAATATCTCTCCATTCTAATTCACTCTCTTCCTCAGGTGTGTGTGTTGCCCAGGGGTCCACGAACCTCATTTTCCCAAATCTTTATGTAGACAGGGACACTGTATGAACACTAGCGTCGCCCTCACTTTGTAAGTCCAAACGAACTGTGTCTCCGAGCTGCTTTACCTCGCACTAGGACGCCATCCCACAGCTTGCCACCAATATAACGGATCAACGGGCACCCCGACTGGGTACCTCCATTAAAGGATGCTCCTAGCATTTCCTGAGGACTCCAAGCACTCTGGCAGACACCACTGTTGCGGACCATTTCGCTCACAAGAGGATAAAAACCGTTTAGGCAATAATCCCCTTTCAGATAGACCAGCAGCTACTGCAATCACCAACCTCCCGAACTCCAAACTGCACGAATCCCCCAACTCCGGAACAGGAAACACACGAACCCTGGAAGCAGCCGAACAGGAAAAGCCCTACGAACAGCTTACACTCCTGGCAATCGGCATACAGTCAAATTCCCCCCAAGAATAAGACGACACTTCACTTTGAGGGTTAAGCAGGAACTCCCTGATTTATTCACACAACTGTCTTATAAAGGATTCTCCCATGCAAGGGAGGGATTTACAACAATTACCCAATACACCAATCACACATGAGTTACCTCCCACAATGCCTCACAATCCCTCCTCTCTGGCCTGGAGATAATTGGGGAAGGAATCTAATTATCTCCAAGGACAGAGGCAAAACTCCATTACCCACATGGCAGACAAAAGACAGTAAAAGACATAAAATTGCATATTGATGCATTTAGTACATAAAACATACACATTCTACATATCCCCATATAGCTTAGATCTGAGCGCACATTACTACCGAATGGCGCTCAGATCACATACATACAATTTAAATGCCATGGAGCCAAAGTCTTTCACATAGTCTTTCGTTACACGAATGGGCTCCATGGCTTAGCTATCTGGGTTAACATATCCACATATCCCAAAGTACCGACTGAACTGGTGTTCGACACCAAGGGCACGAATAGGAACCAGATGGCTCAGCTGTGTTCGCGCAAGTAAGTGTCTGTTTTCAGTTCCACAGTGTTAGTGCTGACCACCGCTGGCCTTTCGGGACTTAAAATGGCCGCTGCCACGTGCTCGGCAAACAAACAAAGGCCACCCAGCGTTAATCAATTAAGCTGCGGTTAACCGCAGCGTCTGGGCAGACAATTGGCGGCACACTCCAGCTCCCCGGTTGTCCCCCGTTCGGGAGTTGGAATCTACCGAACACCCCGGCAGAAAGGCATGAATAAGCCTTTCTGCAGGGAAAATAAACAGTTTAACCTGCAGGGCCATAGTCCAAAGGGAGCAGGCGAGCAACCAGGCTTCTCCAGTTCACAGTGGCGAGGTTGGTTTCGCCACAACCACAATCACCGAACCGGAGAAGCATATGAGTACTTTTAAGCATATGAATGTTGTATACAGCCGAATAGGAAAAACCATGCAAATAGGTTTACACTCCTAGCAGTCAAACTGGAACAGCATACAATAAATCCTCCCCCAATAATGAGACTACACTTCACTTTGAGGGTTAAGCAGGAACTCATGTTTAATGGCAGGTACTCTGCTTTTATGCAGTGCTCCCCTGCAAGGGAGACGCCCACAGACAATTAGGCATTAACCAATCAACTATCGGTTACATCCCACATATTCCCTCCCCTCTGCTTGGGAGATAATTGTGTTTCTCACTGTATCTCCTCAATTATCTCCAAGCTAAAACTTATATATTTGTATACATTTTTATAACTTTAAAACTATACATTCAATCTTAATAAAAATCACATATTATTAATCAGCACACTTGAAATATGAACATACTCAAAAATCATGCAAATCCTTCAATTAGTTCAAAAGTTAGTCGGAAGTCCTTTGTGACCGACCGCAGGCACATTTCCATGCCCAAAACAGTTCCACAGATTCAGGCTGTGCGGTCGGTCTATTTCTGCCCTGAAAATAGAAAAGTCCCATCCGAAGGCGGCGTTCGAATCATCGAACGCACTTCGACTTCTGTTGAAGTGTCGAAGTGAAACCGGGGTTGTTTCCGTGGTGTTATATTGTCTACCAGAGGTCTATTTTACACCCAGAATTGACAAAGTCTCATTCGAATGTGTATTCGAATCCTCGAACGGGACCCAGTCTCCAGCCGCAGTGTCAAAGGGCAGGGGAAGGCACAGGTCACCACTGGATTATAATGGATTATAATGGCCGACTGGATTATAATGGCCGCCGCCACGTGTTCGACTGTAATGGCGGCCACTTCATTAACTTCAGCACTTCGACGACTTTGGCACTTCGACTGCATCCGAAGTGCCAGTTTAAAAGTTGTAATACTGCTCCACAGTATTTAAAGGGCCAGGAACAGCATTTAAACATCCATTGTGCCCAAATACCCTTCCTTCAGGGTTAATACACCCCAGGGCCAGAGTCGAAGGGCAGGAGGCTAGCAACCAGGCTTCTCCAGTTCACAGTGGCGAGGTTGTTTCCGCCACAAGGTTAGTATTCAAACTCAAGGAAATCGGTCTAGATGAAAATGCTTGTTCTTGGGTAGAACATTGGCTTAAAAACAGAGTACAAAGCGTTGTCATTAATGGTACATTTTCAAGCTGGGCAGAGGTGGCAAGTGGTGTCCCTCAGGGGTCTGTTCTGGGATCCCTTCTATTTAACATTTTTATAAATGATCTTGAAGACAGCATTGAAAGTCATGTTTCAGTGTTTGCAGATGACACAAAACTCTGTAAAATAATACAATGTGAGCAAGATATTACTTTGCTGCAGAGGGATTTAGATAGACTGGGCACTCAAATGGCAGATTAAATTTAATGTTGAAAAATGCAAAGTTATGCACTTCGGCGTAAATAATACACAAGCAATGTATACCCTTAATGAAAGCGAATTAGTGATAACAACACACGAAAATGACTTGGGAATTGCTATAGACAACAAACTATGCAACAATGTGCAATGTCAATCCGCAGTGGCCAAGGCCAGTAAGGTATTGTCATGCATGAAAAAGGGCATTCGTTCTCGGGACGAGAATATAATTTTGCCTCTTTATAAATCACTGGTAAGACCACATGTTGAATATGCTGTGCAATATTGGGCACCTATTCTAAAGAAGGATATTATGGCACTAGAAAAAGTGCAGAGGCGGGCTACAAAATTAATAAAGGGAATGAAACATATCAGCTATAAAGAAAGGTTAACACATTTAAATCTATTTAGTTTAGAAAAACGTTGCCTGAGAGGGGATATGATAACATTATACAAATATATTCGGGGCCAATACAAACCATTGTGTGGAAATCTATTCACAAACTGGACTTTACATAGGACACGAGTTCATGCATTTAGACTGGAAGAAAGAAGATTTCGTCTAAGGCAAAGGAAAGGTTTTTTTACTGTAAGAACAATAAGGATGTTGTATTCTCTGCCTGAAGAAGTGGTTTTGTCAGAGTCCATACAGATGTTCAAACAGCTACTAGATGCATACTTGCAAAAACAGAATATTCAAGGATATAATCTTTTCAATGTAGGATAATAACTGCTTGATCCAAGGATAAATCTGACTGCCATTCTGGGGGCAAGAAGGAATTTTTTTCCTAGCTTGTTGCCCAATTGGAAGTGCTTCAAACTGTTTTTTTCGCCTTCTTTTGGATCAACAGTAAAAAACAAATGTGACGAAGGCTGAACTTGATGGACCCAAGTCTCTTTTCAGCTATGTAACTATGTAACTACCGTATATACTCGAGTATAAGCCGAGTTTTTCAGCACATTTTTTGTGCTGAAAAACCCCAACTCGGCTTATACTCGAGTCAGTGTCTGTACTATGGCAATTTGCATTGCCATAATACAGACAGGGGGCTGTGGGGGCTGCAGAGCGTTTACTCAGCTCAGCTACACACTCACATACACTGCACTCATACACACACTGCACTCATACACACACACTGCATTTATACACACACACTGCATTTATACACACACTGCATTCATACACACACTGCATTCATACACACACTGCACTCATACACACACACTGCACTCATACACACACTGCATTCATACACACACTGCATTCATACACACACACACTGCATTCATACACACACACTGCATTCATTATATACACACACTGTAAATAAATATTCAATTAATATAAATTTTTTAGGATCTAATTTTATTTAGAAATTTACCAGTAGCTACTGCATTTTCCACCCTAGTCTTATACTCGAGTCAGAAGAGGGGGAGGGGGGAGTAAGAAGAGGGGGGTAAGAATAGGGGGTGGGGGGTAAGAAGAGAGGGAGGGGGAGTAAGAAGGGGGGTAAAAAGAGGGGAAGGGGGGAGTAAAAAGAGGAAGGAAGAGTAAGAAGAGGGGGAGGGGGTTAAGAAGAGGGGGAAGGGGGAGTAAGAAGAGGGGGTAAGAAGAGGGGGAGGGGGTAAGAAGAGGAGGAGGAGGGGGAGTAAGAAGAGTGGGGAGTAAGAAAAGAGGGAGGGGGAGTAAGAAGATGGGGGTGGGAGTAAGAAGAGAGGGAGGGGGGAGTAAGAAGAGAAGGGAGTAAGAAGAGGGGGAGCGGTGAGTAAGAAGAGGGGAGAGTAAGATAGGGAGGGGGGAGTAAGAAGGGGAGGGGGGAGTAAGAAGGGGGTAAGAAGAGAGGGAGGGGGGGGTAAGAAGAGGGGGGAGTAAGAAGGGGGAGTAAGAAGAGGGTGGGAGTAAGAAGGGGTAAGAAGAGGGGGGAAGCAAGAGGGGGGTAAGAAGAGGGGGGAGTAAGAAGAGGGGGATGGGAGAGTAAAAAAGAGGGAGGGGGAGTAAGAAGAGGGGGGTAAGAAGATGGGGAGGGGGGAGTAAGAAGAGGGGCATGGGGGAGTAAAAAGAGGGAGGGGGATTAACAAGAAGGGGAGGGTGGAGTAAGAAGAGGGGGGTAGGAAGAGGGGGAGGAGGGAGTAAGAAGAGGGGGGAGGGGTAAGAAGAGGGAGGAGTACGAAGAGGTGGAAGTAAGAAGAGAGGGAGGGGGGAGTAAGAAGAGGGGGGGAGTAAGAAGAGGGGGGAGTAAGAAGAGGGGGAGGGGGGAGTAAGAAGAGGGGGGAGTAAGAAGGGGAGTAAGAAGAGAGGGAGGGGGAGTAAGAAGAGGGGGGAGTAAGAAGGGGGTAAGAAGAGGGGGAGGGGGAGTAAGAAAAGGGGGAGTAAGAAGAGGGGGAGGGGGAGTAAGAAGAGGGGGTAAGAAGAGGGAGGGGGAAGTAAGAAGAGGGGGGAGGGGGGTAAGAAGAAGGGGAGGGGGGAGTAAGAAGAAGGGGGTAAGAAGAGAGGGAGGGGGGAGTAAGAATGGGGGTAAGAAGAGGGGGAGAGGGGAGTAAGAAGAAGGGGGTAAGAAGAGAGGGAGGGGGGAGTAAGAAGAGGGGGAGTAAGAATGGGGGTAAGAAGAGGGGGAGTAAGAAGAGGGGGGAGTAAGAAGGGGGGGTAACTGGAGAAGCCTATGAACTGTGAACTGGAGAAGCCTGGTTTCTCGCCTCATGCCCTGCAACTATGGCCCTGGGGTGTATTAACCCTTCAAGAAGTATATTTGGGCACAATGGATTTTTGTATGCTGTTCCTGGCCCTTTTAAATACTTGGGAGCAGTATTACAACTTTTAAACTGGCACTTCGAATGCAGTCGAAGTGCCGAAGTCGTCGAAGTGCCGAAGTCCTCGAAGTGACCGCCATTACAGTCGAACACGTGGCGGCGGCCATTTTAATCCAGTCGAACGCGGTGAGCTGTACCTTCCCCTGCCCTTCGACACTGCGGCTGGAGACTAAGTCCCGTTCGAAGATTCGAACACACGTTCGAACGGGACTTTGTCATTTCTGGGTGTAAAATAGACCTCTGGTAGACAATATAACACCACGGGAACACAACCCCAGTTTCACTTCGTCACTTCGACAGAAGTCGAAGTGCGTTCGACGATTCGAACGCCGCCTTCGGATGGGACTTTGTTACTTTTCAGGGCAGAAATAGACCGACCGCACACCCTAAATCTGTGGAACTGTTTTGGGCATGAAAATGTGCCTGCGGTCGGTCACAAAGGACTTCCGACTAACTTTTGAACTAATGGAAGGATTTGCATGATTTTTGAGTGTTCATATTTCAAGTGTGCTGATTAATAATATGTTTTTATTAAGATTGAATGTATAGTTTTAAAGTTATAGAAATGTATAAAAATGTATGATTTTTTAGCTTGGAGATAATTGAGTAGATACAGTAAGAAACTCAATTATCTCCCAAGCAGAGGGGAGGGAATATGTGGGATGTAACCGATATGTGATTGGTTAATGCCTAATTGCCTCTGGGCGTCTCCCTTGCAGGGGAGCACTGCATAAAAGCAGAGTACCTGCCATTAAACATCAGAGTTCTTCTTCACCCTCAATCTAGAGTCCTGTCTCTTATTGGGGGAATTGCTATATCACTACAAGGGATTGCTATGCTCTGCATGCTCCCTTGGATAATCACTTCTAAGCTCTTGAAAGAGCTTGCTCCTGCTTCACTCTCTTGGAGGAGAGGATCACCCACTGGAACCTGGAGCCTTGTCGGAGGTCCAGGGTGGAAAAGAGACGGCGAGACCCCAACCAAGCTGTGGCGGTTCGTGGGGTCTGCGGTGGTTGTGGTGTCTGCGGAGCACTTGGAGCCCTCTGTAAGTGCTAGGAGCATCCTTCAACGGAGGTACCCAGTCGGGGTGCCAGGTGATCCGTTACAGGGGGTAAGAAGAGGGGGGAGTAAGAAGGGGGCTAAGAAGAGGGGGAGGGGGGAGTAAGAAGGGGGTAAGAAGAGAGGAAGGGGGGAGTAAGAAGGGGGAGTAAGAAGGGGGTAAGAAGAGGGGGAGAGGGGAGTAAGAAGAGGGGGTAAGAAGAGGAGGAGGGGGGAGTAAGAAGAGGGGGAGGGGGAAGCAAAATGGCAACGCCGACGGGTTATCCAGACAAACAGACATTGACAAATGATCAGTGAGTACTCCTCCAGACATCCCCAAGCCGATCCATTGGGATCAGACTGTGTATGCCGGCTTGGTTCTGGGGGAGCATTGTGGCAAACACAGCCACTGTATATTGTCCTTTATGTATGTATGTATCATGTTATTGCATATGTGTATACCACTTTAAAGAACCAAGCGTATGTGTGTTATGTGTAATATGGTTCAGGTGAACGATAGCGTTCGTATGCTGACGGCATGAAAACCGCCAGCATTCATGCAATTGTTTCACGACCAGTGAATTTCAACACTGTTCATGAAAAGAACAAACTACCGAATGGAGACCACACACAGGAGGTCGTGTGGCTCCCATTAAGGATTGCAACATTGTTGCAATCGGTAATTAAGAGGATTCAGGGATGCCGTCGTTCGACTACCGACCACGCGGCGGTCGGCCATCTTGGATCCTTTGTTAGCTCAGCGGTATTTGGTCGTCGAGCGCCTGGAACTAAAATCGGCTACTCGACGGCACGAATACTGCTGGACTTCCAAGCCGTTCGGGAGCCCTGGTCCTTCGGTAATGTGTTTCTCTAAGGTCAATCGGTAGTTTGAATGTAACTTAGAAATAATGTGTGTTTCGTGCGGCGTTCGGTCATTTAAGCTGGGATCTGAGCGGTACTTTCACGAAATGTGCGCTCAGACCCCAGCTATCTACCGAACGTCCATTCATTTAAATCTAATGAATATTATACAAGTTATGTATTTTCATGTGAAATATTGGTTCTGCTGCACGAGGGGATAATCCACTTAACTGTATATTCTAGTGGGAGTATCCCTCACGTGCAGCGGTGCCTGATGGGAGAAATGTCCAGGTTATTCAGTCGCCCATGTAGTCCCCTACTGTACAGCCCCTGGAATGTCTGTAAGGAAACCCCTTGCATGGGGAATCCCATAAATACTGTGACCTGTGAATAAAGATCTCAGTTGACTCCCAGCCTATGTTTCGTCTAGTTCTTGGGAGGGAAGGATTCATATAACGCTATCTGGATTATTATATGCTGTACCTGCCTATGTGGATTATTGCCTGCTTTTCCTGTCTACCAGCGGAGATCTTATTATACTACCTCTCCGCTACACTGTGTGTAATATAGATATACTGTGAGTAATACAGGGATACTGAGTGTAATATAGAGATACTGAGTGTAATACAGAGATACTGTGTGTAATACAGAGATACTGTGTGTAATACAGAGATACTGAGTGTAATACAGGGATACTGAGTGTAATACAGGGATACTGAGTGTAATCAGGGCCGGTGCAAGGATTTTTGCCGCCCTAGGCAAAAGTAACGTTTGCCGCCCTGACCCCCCATGTGACATCACAATGCCCCACACATATGATCTGCCATGTTAACTAACGCCAGTGCTGCAGTGCGCCGTGTTTACATTAAAAGGCCTGCAGGGACCGGCTATAGACACCAGAACCACTACATTAAGCTGCAGTGGTTCTGGGGACTATAGTGTTTCCTTAATGTGAGGTAAATTAGAGATTAGTTCCACGAATAATATACTAGATTGCCTACTTACAACCAGATGAGGATGATGATGGGCTCTAGCTGTAGTCTGGCACCACTGGTCTGGTGTAGAACAGGATCTCTGGAGGCTGTTTGTAACTGTGGTCACAAAAATCAATGTTCTGGGAGAACGGGAAGCGGCTCCATTTTTTGGGGGCCCTTTACACAGCTCAGGGTCCACCTTCATGTTCCACCAATGAGTTTGTTCACAGGAGGTGGAGTGTGTAGGGGATGTCCTGATAGGTGTGTAAGTAATGCATTGTGTGAATCTGTGTTTGTATGTGTAAGGGCTGCAAGGTGTGTTTCTGTGTATGTACGGGATGCAGTGTGTGCGTCTGTAAGGGGTGCATTGAATGTGTGTAAGGAATGCATTGTGTGTAAGGGTTGCATGATTGTGTGTGTGTGTGTGTGATGGATGTCAATATTTCTCCCCTCTCCCTCCCTCCCCACTCTCTTTCCCCCCCTCCCTCCCTTGTCACTCTCTTTCTCCCCCTCCCCACTCTCTATCTCCACCCCCCACTCTCATTCTCCCCTTCCCACTCTCTTTCTCCCCCTCCCTCCCTCCCCACTCTCTTTCTCCCCCCTCCCTCCCTCCCTCCCCACTCTCTTCCTCCCCCCTCCCTCCCTCCCTCCCCACTCTCTTCCTCCCCCTCCCTCCCTCCCCACTCTCTTTCTCCCCCTCCCTCCCTCCCCACTCTCTTTCTCCCCCTCCCTCCCCACTCTCTTTCTCCCCCTCCCTCCCCACTCTTTCTCCCACTCCCCACTCTCTTACCCCCCTCCTCCTCCCTTCCCACTCTCTTTCTCCCCCCTCCCTCCCCACTCTCTTTCTCCCCCCTCCCTCCCCACTCTTTCTCCCCCCACCTCTATTGTAGCGTGGCCGAGCTCTGTATGGTCCGCGGGTACAGGGAGCTTTTTTCCTGTACCCGGCCGGACTAACAGGAAGTGCACACTCAGATGCTCCCTGTACCCGCAGACCATACAGCGCTCGGCCACGCTACAGTGAGGGAGTGACAGGAGGGAGCGCTGAGCGCTTCACTCCTGTCAGCCCCACTCCTCATGCTGCGCCCGGGCGGTGCGCCCTCATGGACGCACCAGCCCGGGCAAAGCTGCAGCTGCCTGAGGCTCTCTACAGAGCGCTCGGGCAGCTGCAGCATGAGGGGGGCTGGCGCTCCCAAGGAGCGCCCTAGGCGGCTACCTGTCATGGCCGTTACCTGTACTGCCTGTCTCTTCCGTGTTGACGGACTGTAGCCACACCCCCTCTCTGACGCGGTCTCATTGCGCTACATAATGCGACCGCGCCAGGCAACAGACGCTGGATTAATGAACAGCGTACCGCGGGATTAAACCGGCTGCAACTCTTCTCTACAAACTTACCTGTGTACCGAACCGGACTTCTCCTTCCTCGACCACGGCTAGCACTTGACTCCTCTCGACCTCTCTCCACGGAACCTTTCCGGAGGGCACTCTGGAACCAACTTCAACTTCTCTGGAAGCTAAGTTACCTCGCTGTATTATACGAACTTTCCCTGACTACTGAGCTCTCAAGCTCAGCCTGCTCACACATTCTCCTATCGTTATAGGAGTACTTCCTAATCATTTACCTTTCTACCTTCATATGAGATGTTTTCTATCAATTAAGCTATATCAAATCTCTGCAAGTTAATCTACATTGCTTCCTTCATATTATTGCTGCAATTCAATTGTATAAATTAATCTAAGAATCCACTCAACAAACCTGAACCATTTAAAGATACAGTACCTATGTTTCTTCAATCAAATATATTAAAGACACAGTATCAGTTAACTCCCTGGTGAACTGTCATCTCTTTATTTCCTCACTCCTCACATTCACATCTAATTAATCAGAAATCTGCAGTTGAGCTCCATCAAACTCTATGTGAACGTGACGGATTAATCCAGCCTTTGTAATGGATCCATCAGATTTCGATTCAAAATTGACGATGCTGAATCAAAGAGTCGATACACTTGCTCAAGGAATGCAAGATCTCCAGGTTACAAATGAACAGATTCTTACTTATGTCAGAGACTTACAAACCCACACTCCTCATGCTGTTATGCACTCAGCCAGTGAACCTGCTGTCTGTAATCCGGAGAAGTTTTCTGGAGATAGATCAAAATACAGGGAGTTCCTAAATTCCTGCAAACTATTGATTGCTCTAAAACCCCGATCTTATCCCGCCGAAAGATCTAAGGTTTGTTCAGTTATCTCCTTCCTAAGAGGTGAACCTATGGCCTGGGCCCACTCCTTCTTGGAAAATGATGATCCCATCTTAGACTCATTGGACGAGTTCTTTGAAGCTATGTCTCTCCTTTATGAAGATCCTAATAAACAGTCTACAGCTGATCTAACCATCCGAACCCTCCAGCAAAAGCATAGACCTGTCGAGGATTACATAGCTGAGTTTAAGAGATGGGCAATAGAAACTCAATGGAACGATATAACTCTGCGCAAACAATTTCGAATTGGGTTATCCGAAGGAGTAAAAGATGAACTTTCTCGAACTGAACTCCCTGCTACATTAAACGCTCTTATTCAACTATCTATCAGTATTGACAGACGGCTTAGGGAAAGAAAGGCCGAAAGAGCTCTCTCAGGTTCATCAATTAGGAAACCAGCTGCTCCTCCAAAACCAGCTGAAAAACCTTCATCGCCTAACGAACCTATGGAAATTGGCACTATAAGAAGTCCTCTCACACTAGAAGAAAAATCTAGAAGACGACTACTTAACCTTTGCATGTACTGTGCCTCACAAGACCACTTAATCCCGGACTGCCCTCTATTGAAAAGACCACGGAGTGGTAAGCATGCTCATACCACTTCTATACTGAGTGCACTCCCTCCTAAATCAACCACTCAATTTTTCTCCATTTCTCTCATATTACAGTGGGACAAAGAAAGATTAATGACTGAAGCCATCGTTGACTCTGGGGCTAACGGAGTGTTCATCGATTCATCCTTTGTAATCAAAAATAAAATTCCTTGTGTCCGTAAAAGCACGTCTCTGTCAGAGTAATTGATGGCTCCCTCATAGCCTCTGGTCCTATCACAAAAGAAACTATTCCTGTACGAACAACTTCACTTAACACTCATACCGAATACCTCATTTTCGATGTTATCTCTTCTCCCCTTTATCCGGTCATCCTAGGAATCAATTGGCTAAGGGACCACAACCCTCAAATTACCTGGTCTCCCTTTTCTCTCGCTTTTAACTCCGTGTACTGTAAGGAAAAGTGCTTACAACATATTCCACTCCTCCAAACTATCGAAGAGCCATCTATACCTTCTTGCTATTCAGAGTTCTCTGATGTATTCAGTAAAAAGGAAGCTGAGACACTTCCACCTCATCGTCCCTACAACTGCCCTATCGACCTCATACCTGGTGCCCCCATACCTTTTGTCACATATACCCTCTCTCTGAATCTGAATTAAAAATCCTCAAGGAATACTTGGAGGAAAACCTCCGTAAGGGGTTCATTAGACCTTCCAGCTCACCTGCTGCCTCCAGTATGTTTTTTGTGAGGAATAAGGACCAGACCATCCATCCCATCATAGATTACAGAGCTTTAAATAAGATAACAGTCAAAAATCGCTATCCTCTTCCCCTGATAAACGAGCTGATTGAAAGGTTAAAAACAGCCACTATCTATACTAAGCTTGACCTCCGTGGGGCATACAATCTCGTTAGAATCAAAGCTAACGATGAATGGAAAACTGCCTTCAGAACTAGATATGGTCTCTACGAGTATCTTGTGATGCCTTTTGGCCTCTGCAATGCCCCTGCCACCTTTCAACATTTCATAAATAACATCTTCAGGGATCTTCTGGACGTCTGTGTTATCATTTACTTAGATGACATTCTTATATATTCCAATACACCTGAAGAACACAAAAAACACGTGAGATGGGTGTTATCCAGACTTCGAACTCATAAATTATACGCTAAACCAGAAAAATGTCTCTTTAATGTCAACAAAATAACCTTCTTAGGTTATGTTATCACTCCTCATTCAATTGGAATGGATAACTCAAAAATCAGTTGTATCCTCAACTGGCCCATTCCTTCTAACGTAAAAGAATTACAACGGTTCTTGGGCTTTGCTAACTTCTACAGGAAATTCATTAAAAATTACTCTGATGTAACTCATTCACTTAATTCACTTAACAGCAAAAAACATGCTTTCAATTGGAATGAAAAGGCCCAAAAGGCTTTCGATGAATTGAAAAGAAGGTTTACAACTGCTCCTATCCTTCAACTCCCTGATCCCACATGTCTATATGTCCTTGAAACAGATGCTTCAGAAACTGCTCTCGGAGCTGTCCTCTCCCAACACAAAACTCCTCAAGATCCTCTTCACCCTGTTGCCTTCTTTTCCCGTTCCATGTCTCCGGCTGAAAAGAATTACCCTATAGGAGAAAAAGAATTATTAAGCATAAAATTAGCCTTAGAAAATTGGAGACATCTTCTAGAAGGAACACAAACTCCTATAATAGTTTATACTGACCATAAAAACCTTGAATATCTTCACTCCAACAAAACACTATCTGCGAGACAAGTAAGATGGAACCTCTTCTTCTCCCGGTTTAATTTTCAAATCGTTTTTAGACCTGGGGCAAGGAACAAAAAGGCGGATGCCCTCTCCAGAATTCATCAAGAACCTGAAGTAGAAAACCCCCATACAGTCATCGGAATTGTCACATCCCTTATAGATGACATAAAAGGTCTTCATCCAGATGCTCTTGACCTTCCTAAATCAACTAAATTATCACTGAAGGACGGTCTCTATTATTTTCATGATAGAATTTACATTCCTCCCCCGTTTAGGAATAAAATACTTGAATTCATTCATGACTCTCCTCTGGCAGGTCATCCAGGTATTAAAAAGACCCTCGAATTATCCAAAAGATATTATTGGTGGCCGCGTCAGGACAGCACCATCGAATCCTACGTGAAAAACTGTTCAACCTGTCAAAGATCCAAATCTGACCATCATCAACCCTTTGGTCAGTTGATGAATCTACCAGTTCCAGAGAGACCTTGGCAATCCATCTCTATGGACTTCCTGGTGGAACTTTCCCCTTCTCAACACCATTCTACCATTTTAGTAGTAGTAGACCGATTCACAAAGATGTCCCATTTCATTCCTTTGAAGAAATTACCTTCATCATCGGAACTTTCAAAAACATTTCTCGATAACATTGTAAAACTTCATGGACTCCCAGATGAAATCATATCGGACCACGGAACCCATGTTTACCTCCAAATTCTGGAATGCATTATGTACTTCCCTTCCTATCCAACGTAAACTATCTTCCGCTTATCATCCTCAAACCAACGGGCAAACTGAAAGAGTTAATCAATGCCTTGAACAATATTTACGTTGTTATTGTTCCCACCTACAGGATGATTGGATGACGTGGTTACCTATGGCCGAATTTGCTTATAACAACTCAGTTCATACAAGTAGCAAAATGACTCCCTTCTTCTCCAATTATGGATTTCATCCCTCCTCATTTCCTTCTCAAATTATTCCTTCATCTAACCCCACTGTCTCGGATCAAATCTCTCATATGTCCTCCTTATTTCGACAATTACATGAAAATCTTGAAGTGGCATCTTCTAACCAGAAGAAGTTTTTTGATGCTAAGAGACAACCTTCTCCTACTTACAAAGTTGGCGATTTTGTCTGGCTCTCCTCAAAAAACATCTCCACCAACCGTCCCTCGAAGAAGTTGAGTTCCCTGTTTCTTGGCCCTTTTCAAATAATGTCTATCATAAACTCTAATGTTGTGAAATTGAAGCTTCCACCTACTTTTAAGCTTCACCCCGTCTTTCATGTGTCCTTGCTCAAGCCCTATCATCCTGATCCTTTTCAAAGGAATGTAATCACTTCTCCTGATCCTATTTTGGTACATGGTACTGAGGAATACGAGGTCCATAAAATTCTTGATTCAAGGATCCATCATGGCGCTCTACAGTACCTCATTAGATGGAAGGGTTATGGAGTTGATGAAGATTCATGGGAAGATTCCTCTGTGATTCATGCTGATAGGCTGCGTACAGCATTCCACAAACGTTATCCATCCAAACCACGTGGATAGCACCCGGTGGGTGCTCGTTACAGGGGGGATACTGTCATGGCCGTTACCTGTACTGCCTGTCTCTTCCGGGTTGACGGACTGTAGCCACACCCCCTCTCTGACGCGGTCTCATTGCGCTACATAATGCAACCGCGCCAGGCAACAGACGCTGGATTAATGAACAGCGTACCGCGGGATTAAACCGGCTGCAACTCTTCTCTACAAACTTACCTGTGTACCGAACCGGACTCGTAATCGACTAACCTCCTTCTCCTTCCTCGACCACGGCTAGCACTTGACTCCTCTCGACCTCTCTCCACGGAACCTCTCCGGAGTGCACTCTGGAACCAACTTCAACTCCTCTGGAAGCTAAGTTACCTCGCTGTATTATACAAAACTTTCCCTGACTACTGAGCTCTCAAGCTCAGCCTGCTCACACATTCTCCTATCGTTATAGGAATACTTACTAATCATTTACCTTTCTACCTTCATATGAGATGTTTTCTATCAATTAAGCTATATCGAATCTCTGCAAGTTAATCTACATTGCTTCCTTCATATTATTGCTGCAATTCAATTGTATAAGTTAATCTAAGAATCCACTCAACAAACCTGAACCATTTAAAGATACAGTACCTATGTTTCTTCAATCAAATATATTAAAGACACAGTATCAGTTAACTCCCTGGTGAACTGTCATCTCTTTATTTCCTCACTCCTCACATTCACATCTAATTAATCAGAAATCTGCAGTTGAGCTCCATCAAACTCTATGTGAACGTGACACTACCTAGTCCGCCTAGCAGGTAGCGCCAGCCCTGTGTGTAATACAGGGATACAGTGTGTAATACAGGGATACAGTGTGTAATAGAGAGATACAGTGTGTAATGCAGGGATACAGTGTGTAATGCAGGGATACAGTGTGTAATACAGGGATACTGTGTGTAATACAAGGACTATTGGAGAGGGGCAGTGTGAGTCAGGCTGGGGCTGCCGGGAGTGGACAAGGGGGAGATATGTGGCGGGATATCGCCACTAAGTGCCATGTCCCCTGAGTATTCAGAGGTTTGGTTTTATATTTTGCCTCTCCAATATGTACTGTGATGGTTTTCCCTGTGTATGTCTTGCTATTACTGCATTGCAGAACATTTAAAAGTTGACAGTTGACAGTTAACTCCTGGAGCCGTGAATAAAAATTGTCAGTTGACTCCCAGGCTATGTGTTGTGTGGTCCTTGGGAATGGGAATTATGCTGTGTGTCCTGCCTTCTGTATGATGAATCCTGAGTACCAGCGGACAGCCCTTGGATTAACCCTTGCCGCTACAAGGCTCCCATTGGCCCACGTCATTCCAGCACCCCCACACACGAACGTTTTGGGGCGTAGGCATGACGTGGGCCAATCACTGGTGTAACAGTAGTGTACCTTAAACAACTAGAAATTTGACTGTGAAATAATAGCGGTCAGTTTCCTTCACACGTGTGCGTTTCAGGGCCTGCAAGGGCACAGTGTCACACCAGTGCAACTCATATCTGGTGTAACAGTAGTGTACATTTAAAACAAAAAAAATACAGGGGGCTTGTTGTCACCTTTCGGGGACCCTAGGTGTTGTACGTGGCTGGGTGGAGGAAGAGACCTTCAATGACATCAGTGAGGACAAGGAACGGGACATGGCTAGCTTGGTATCCAACCTTGTGCAAATGGGAAGTTTGCGGTTGTGAAAATGGACTGTTTGCGGTGCGTTAAACGGGGAGTTTGGTCTGTCACTGTGAAGTGGGCGTAACCCTTACACTACCTGATCGATACAACATCATACCTGATGTTTTAAAGCACGTTATTCCAAACAATTTAGGAATGTTAGGTGATTTATGCCCTTTATGGATTAAAACCAGACTCTGCATCAACTATGTAATTTTCCATGGGAGTTTTGCCATGGATCCCCCTCCGGCATGCCACAGTCCAGGTGTTAGTCCCCTTGAAACAACTTTTCCATCACTATTGTGGCCAGAAAGAGTCCCTGTGGGTTTTAAAATTTGCCTGCCAATTGAAGTCTATGGCGGTTCGCCATGTTCGCCCGTTGGGTGGAACATATAAGTGGACTTATGAGTGGGCCTTATAGGCATACTCACCGTCAGGCCCAGACCTTGAGCTGTGTAAGGGGCCCCCAGAAAATGGAGCTGCTTCCAATTCTCCCAGAACATTGAATTTTGTGACCACAGTTGCAAACAGCCTCCAGAGATCCTGTTCTACACCAGACCAGTGGAGCCAAACTGCAGACCATCATCATCCTCATCTGGTTGTAAGTAGGCAGTCTATTATATTATTAGTGTGGCAAACCTAGCCACTTCAGACTATAGAACTGGGTCTCTAAAGGTTGTCCTAAACACTGCTGCCATATTGTGTTTGAATGTAATTTGCACTCTGTATTCTAATGTATGTTTGCCTGTATTCCTATAGTATTCGTATGCTAGCAGCCGGAAGCCACTGGCATTTACATGGTCGTTTCACGAACAGCAACTATACCGGCTGTTCGTGAAACGAATTAGGTACCGAACCCAAGCCCACACACTGAGGGTCGTGTGGCACCAATTACCAGATTGCAACATTGTTGCAATCGGTAATTAAGTGTGTTCCTAGGTGGCCGTCGTTCGACTACCGACCACGCGGCGATTGGCCATCTTGGATCCTTTGTCTCCCCAGCGTTGTTTGGTCATCGAGCGCGTGGAACTAAAAACGGCTACTCGACGACACGAACACCGCTGTACTTCCAGGCCGTTCGGGAGCTCCGGTCGTCTCCTATTGTGGTTCCCCATCGGTGTTCGGTACTTTTAAACGAATTGAATAAGTAAATGGATTTTGTGCGGCGTTCGGTCATTTTAGCTGGGATCTGAGCGGTATTCACACGAAATGTGCACTCAGACCCCAGCTATCTACCGAACATCTGTTCGTGCAAATAATGTGAATATTGTTGGAGTTATGGATTTAAATGTGAAATGCTGGTTCTGCTGCACGGAGGGATAATCCACTTAACAGTATATTTCAGTGGGAGTATCCCTCTCATGCAGCAGTGCCTGATGGGAGAAATGCTCCAAATGTTAAGTCCCCCATGTAGTCCCTTACTGTATTACCCCTGCTATGTCGGTAAGGAAACCCCTTGCATGGGGACTTGCATAAATACTGGAAGCTGTGAATAAAGACCTCAGTTGACTCCCAGTACTGTGTTTCGTCCGGTTACTGGGGGGATTTGAGATATTGCCTTACTTTTCAGCGCTGACTGTGGATTTACCTTTAATACCAGCGAAAATCGTGGGATTTAATATTGCCGCTCCACTACAATTAGTGACACTAATCTATAATTTACCTCACATTAAAAGGACACTATAGGTTAATGAAGTGGTTCTGGTGCCTATAGCTGGTCCCTGCAGGCTTTTTAACATAAACACACACTGTATGCAGCACTGGCGTTAGTTCATATGGCAGGTCATATGGGTGGGGCATTGTGATGTCACATGGGGGGGCGGCAAATTTTTCTTTTGTCTACGGTGGCAAAAATCCTTGCACCGGCTCTGATCCTGGGCAGGTGCACCAGTCTACTGTATATATCACTGGTGGATCCAGGGGGGCAACGGGGCAATTGCCCCCCCTCCCCTGTCCGCAGGCACCGTGCGGGCAGCCGGCAGGGGAGGGAGGAAGAGAGGACCGGGAGCTCAGCCTGCAGCTCCTCTGGGTCATTCTTGCGCGAGTACAGAGCGTTGCTGCAGTTACCACGGCAACGTTACGGCTCTTGTGAGAGTAAATTCTAGCCCTGGAGCTACGTGCTACAGTTCACTCTCAACACTGTGGCCACAAGGGATTCCTGGTGGTCGCAGTGGTGAGAGTGGACTCTAGCCCCATGAACACACTGCCCCCACACACACCATACACATTCACACACTGCCCCCACACACCATACACATTCACACACTGCCCCCACACACCATACACATTCACACACTGCCCCCCATACACAGAAACTGCCCCACACACACCATACACATTTACACACATTGCCTCACACACACACACACATTCACTGCCCACCCATATACACACAGCCCCCTCAAACACACATTTCCCCACACACCCTACACATTCACACACTACACCCCCTCACACACACTGAACCTTTCACACACACTGCACCCCTCACACGTTGCACCACTCCTCCTATACCATACTACAGCCTCATATCCCAGCAGACCCCAGGTAAGTCTTCAAACTGTTCTTTAATGGTTTGACTACTTACTCTGGGAGGGGGGCCTGGCCCTAGTGGCACCATAACCACTACACAGAGCAGTAGTGGTTATTGTGCATGGATTATTTCTTTAAATAATCTACAAGTGCCCCAGTAGCCAGCAAGCCAGCCAGCCCACAGGCCGGCCAGCCAGCCCACAGGCCGGCCAGCCAGCCCACAGGCCGGCCAGGCAGCCCATAGGCCGGCCAGCCAGCCCACAGGCTGGCCAGTAACCGGCCAGCCAGCCCACAGGCTGGCCAGTAGCCAGCCAGCCAGCTCACAGGCCACCAGTTAGCCCACAGGCCAGTAGCCAGCCCACAGGCCTACAGCAAGCCACAGACTTACAGCCAGCAAGCCCACAGCCTGCCTGCCAACAAGCCCACAGCCTGCCTGCCAGCAAGCCCACAGCCTGCCTGCCAGCAAGCCCGCAGCCAGCAAGCCACAGCCAGCAAGCCCGCAGCCAGCAAGCCCACAGCCTGCCAGCCACAGCCAGCAAGCCCACAGCCTGCCGGCAGTAGCCAGCAAGCCCACAGCCTGCCAGCAAGCCCACAGCCTGCCAGCCGCAGCCAGTAAGCCCACAGCTTACGGTAAGAGGAGCCAACTTGGCCTTGGTATCAGCGAGCTATGTTGTGTTGCTATATTGTGAATAGGAACCAGAGTGTTGGAGAGACCCCCCTCCATGCCCCATTAGACTCCATTGTAGTCTCTAATGGGGCCTGGAGGGGATTCTTTCTAAAACACTCTCTAAAGGACACTGAGATAGCCTCTGCTAGAAAGACCCCCCTCCATGACCCATTAGCCCTCAATTGTAGTCTCTACTGGGGCCTCGAAGGGATTATTGCACTTTTGTTCCTTGTGTCTAAAGATTGTGTAGGGTGTGGCTGGAGGCGGTGCATGGAGGCGGGACAAGGGTGGCGCTTGCTGCGGAGTATGGGTGGGGCCTGTAAGGGGGCCCTTGATTTATTTTGCCATGGGGTCCTGAGGGTTCTCAGTCTGCCCCTGCTGGGGAGTTAGCCAGAAGGCCCCTCATGGCCTCTATACCCTCATCATGGGGTATAATGGTGTAAAGGCTGTTCACATCCATGGTAATAAGCAGTCCCTCATAGTCACCTATTGTTTGGAGGTGAGCCAGAAGATCACTTTAATGCACGTGGGGATGGTCAATACTGATTCCTTGAAGAGAAAATCTAAATACTTGGCAATTGGCTCCAAGATCCCATCAATTGCCGATACAATAAGACAACCTGGGGGTCTCTTGTGTATTTTGAGCAGTGTGTTTATAATGGGAGTTCGTGGGTTCTTTTTCAATAAAAAAATGGAAGCGATATACTTGGAGTGATATACTCCGCCCTTAAACCAAGCATTAAAGTATCTTCAATTATTTTGTGCAATCCATGGAGTGGGATCTTGCTCCAAGAGTGAGTATGTGCTAGTGTCCCAGAGTTGTCTTACTATTTCGTCTGCATAATCCTTATGGTTCAAAAAAACTATCCCTCCACCCTTGTCAGCTGGTCGAATGACAATTGTTGGATCATTCGAGAGGGCTTTAATTAATTCATGGTATACGTTAAACATATTTGAATGTCTCGGTTAGTGATCCCAAAGGATTTCTTCTGTCTCCTGTTTTACCATGGACAGGAAAGTTTTAAGAGTAGTTTGATTAGCAACCGGATCGAATTGACTTGGAGGTTTGAACAGACAGTGCAGTTGGCTAGTTTCAACACTCTGAGTGCGATTCTTATTAAAAAAAATCTTTGAGTCTTAAAGTTCTTCCAAATTTGAAAAGTTCCATGTTCCAGTTAAATCGGTTGGGCAGAGTCGTAGGTATAAAGGACAAGCCTTTATTAAGAATATCCACCTCCTTGGTTGTAAGTTCTCGATCAGACAAATTAAACACAGATATTACCTCCGGTGTGGAGGTTTGCCTTTGGGACCAATGTTGGGTTCCCTTCTGTCCACGTCTAGTGGGTGTTCTTTGTTTTTTGTAAGCTTGCTGCGTGTTACTGTTCCTGGAGGTGATTTGTCCATGGTTTCCACCCTGTCTAAAAAATTAACTGATGTTGATGTCTGTGACCCCCTCCCCTAGGAGGTAGGAGTGCAAAGGTTCCAATATTTTATATAGATATAGTATATTGCCACATTACCCATACCATATCACCCTCATATTGCAACCACGTTGCCATTTTGGACACACACACACACACACAACGAAACATGCACATATACACAAACTGATACACGCACGCATATATACACTTTGATACATTAATGAAAAGTTGATGTAAAGTATGTAAAAATATCTTACAGTATACATATGTAAGTCCATCAGAAGACCTAGGACACCAACTGAAGGAAAATTTGAGACAGTTTCCTCAATCTATTTTTGAGAAATTAGCTTTTGAAGATCTTTAAAAGCTGACTGATCTACCAGAAGGACATCATATGAAGTACTGCAGCCTTATGTTATGTTGTATAGTGCTCTTTAATAAGAGGTGAAGGTATTTCTGATATTGTGAAAATTAATTTCACAATATCAGAGGACAAATAGATACATAAAACACCTGTTGTTTCTAGGTGGTAGGTTTTTCATTATTTTCTCATAGATTACATTTTTGCCATCATTTACAACAAATGATGATTTCTAAGTTAGGTGAGTTCAGCTAGTATAGTCTCCAAATATACAACTCTCTTAATCAATCAATCAATCAATCAATCAACAGAGCCTACAATTCCTTGACTTTTTGACTAAAAAAAGTTGCTAATGTTAGCTTTGGGTGCCTTAGACATTTTTTATGTATACTTTTCCAAGAAATTATGTTTAAGGAGGCTATCATATGAAATAACATCTCCTTCCATAGTAATGATATCATCACTTAATCTGAAGGTGTAACTCCGACAGTTTTGTAGTGTTCTTGTATATGCAATGTTATGGATGCATGGCCAACAAAGTGATTTGAATTTCTGCTTTAGGCGAATCTTTTGTTCATTATAATTTATTTATGTGGAATAATTTATTAGTTTTAGGAACTTACTCTTTGGGAGTCTACTTAGCCTGATAGTAGCAACTGGTTTTGTAAAGGGATTTGCATAAAGCTTTTTTTTTTTTTTTAAAGTACAGGTTTGTAAATGGTTATATTTTATATATATTTCTAAAAAAATCATGGGTGAATTGCTATATTCTGTCGTTAATATCATGCATGCCATCATCATGCTTATAATTGTACTGTAAACTATAAAATAATATAAATATTATGTATATATTTTGCAATACACAGGCCGCCAATAGGCAAAAAAGGAGGAGCAGTACAAAATCTGTATTTATATAGTTATATATTTATATAGTTTAAATAGTTATGTAGTATATGTAATATATAATTGATCTGTCAATAAAATTGCAGTTTGGCATGAAATTAACCTCTAAGTCTCAGTTTGCATAATAAAATACATTTTTAAATATATTTGATAAAAGTGTCATATTGCAAAATTCAAAAACAAATGTTGTGATGCAAAATAAAATGGCCAAGCTGTAATTATATGTTAACTGCATTTTTATTTCCCAACTCATAGGTTTTAATCACAATGTGTCCAGTATCTATACAATCCTCTACAATTAACTGTCAGTGAACAAATTCTGTCTTTTTTTATTTTAAACTCAATTTCTTATATGAATTTAAACTATAGCTATAAATCTGTAATACAAACACTGCCACGATCTTGTAATATTGAGTGTTATATTTAATTGGTTTGTGTTGACACTCATATTTTTATCTACTCTACTTTTGAAATCTAATTTTTGAAAAGATGTTTCATCTCTTGCAAATTAGTTCATTTTGGCATACATTTCAAACTAAACTGGCAATGGTAGTTAAAAACCAATGTAATTTTTGATTTAGGAGAATTGCATTTTATACTAAACACATATTTAATAAAGATTTGAAAAGTTGGCTATATGTGTAAAAAATATGAGCTCATTTATCAAAGTTTAATGATTTAAAAAATATGATGCTCTTAAAGAGCTCTTTGACTAGTTTCCAAATGCATTGATCTATTAAGCCAAGTTTCAAATAAAGTTATGCAATTTAGTATCTGTTTAGTTTCAAATAGATAAGAATGCCTCACTGCAAATAGTTTAAAAAAAAAAAAAGTAATATTGTTTTATTGTTATATGGAAATATACAATCCATGCACATTAATATAGAAATGTACATATTCATTTTACAATTTCAGTTTTTTTTCTTTAATATATTTAAAATGTGTGTATAGAGATCATCAAAATCTACTTTAACGTCACACAGAGCAAAGAAAAGAAAATATGAGAGTGAAATAAAAATAAGAAAATGTTCAATAAATATAATATATGAAGATATAGATATACTGTATAGTGAATATAAAAATAAAGGATGATTACCTGAGCTAGCGAGAGTATACTGCCAAAAAAAAAAAAAAAATAGAATTCATTATCTCAGTTATGTAATGAAGAGATGTAGGAATTAGTGAGAGTTTAAGGGATTTGAATGTGAGAGCAAAATATGACTTAATGCCTGTGAGAACAGGGATGTGCAAACAAAAAAGATATATAGGGACCTATCAAACGCATGTCTGATAGGATGCAGAACAATAGGTGTGGAGCAGTATTAACATAGGATATGGCTTCATCACACAAAGAAAAAAATGTGGTGAATGCTATTCTCTTTATGCTCCAAAATAGTTACATAGTTACATAGTTACATAGTTACATAGTTACATAGCTGAAAAGAGACTTGCGTCCATCAAGTTCAGCCTTCCTCACATATGTTTTTTGCTGTTGATCCAAAAGAAGGCAAAAAAAAACAGTTTGAAGCACTTCCAATTTTGCAACAAGCTAGGAAAAAAATTCCTTCTTGACCCCAGAATGGCAGTCAGATTTATCCTTGGATCAAGCAGTTATTACCCTACATTGAAAGATTATATCCTTGAATATTCTCTTTTTGCAAGTATGCATCTAGTAGCTATTTGAACATCTGTATGGACTCTGATAAAACCACTTCTTCAGGCAGAGAATTCCACATCCTGATTGTTCTTACAGTAAAAAAACCTTTTTGCCTTAGACAAAATCTTCTTTCTTCTAGTCTAAACGCATGACCTCGTGTCCTATGTAAAGTCCGGTTTGTGAATAGATTTCCACACAATGGGTTTGTATTGGCCTCGAATATATTTGTATAATGTTATCATATCCCCTCTCAGGCGACGTTTTTCTAAACTAAATAGGTTTAAATTTGTTAACCTTTCTTCATAGCTGGTATGTTCCATTCCTTTTATAGGCTTCCATTCCTTTTATAGGCTTTCCCATTGCACTTGCTACCCAGGAAATGTTAAGTAAGCTGCTTGAGGGGCAGGCAGGTGGATACCTCTGGCATCCATCTGTTTTGCAAACAGAACGAATATGAAAAAAAAGTGTTGGTGAGTAGTGATGTACCAAACTGTTCGCTGGCGAATAGTTCCCGGCGAACATAGCGTGTTCGCCGCGGCGGGCGAACACATGCGCGGTTCGATCCGCCCCTATTCATCATCATTGAGTAAACTTTGACCCTGTGCCTCACGGTCAGCAGACACATTCCAGCAAATTAGCAGTAGACCCTCCCTTCCAGACCCTCCCACCTCCTGTACAGCATCCATTTTAGATTCATTCTGAAGCTGCATTCTTAGATAAAGGAGGGAAAGTGTAGCTGCTGCTCATTTGATAGGGAAATTGATAGCTAGGCTAGGGTATTCAGTGTCCACTACAGTCCTGAAGGACTCATCTGATCTCTGCTGTAGGAACAGCACCCCAAAAAGCCCTTTTTAGGACTAGAACATCAGTCTGCTTTTTTTTTTTTGTGTAATGTAATTGCAGTTGCCTGCCTGCCAGCTTCTGTGTCAGGCTCACAGTGGATACTGTGCCCACTTGCCCAGTGCCACCACTCATATCTGGTGTCACAATAGCTTAAGCTTGCATTTAAAAACAAAAAAAAATTTCAGTGTAATAGATTGAATAGCAGTTAGTTGTCTGCAAGCGTCTGGTTGTCAGGCCTTCAGCGTGTACTCTGCCAACCTCTGCAAGTGCACTTTGTCACTCATATCTGTTTTTCACTGTAAGCTAAAAGCAGTCAGTGTCCTTCAAGCGGGTGTCAGGCCTTCAGCGTGCACTTTGTCACTCATATCTGATTTTCACTGTAAGCTAATAGCAGTCAGTGTAATTCAGGTGGGTGTCAGGCCTTCAGCGTGTTCTCTGCCAACCTCTGCAAGTGGACTTTGCCACTCATATCTGGTAGCATGCATTTAAAAAGAAAAAAAGTTTTTCACTGTTATAGATTGAATAGCAGTTAGTTGTCTTCAAGCGGGTGTCAGGCCTACAGCGTGTACTCTGCCAACCTCTGCCAGTGCACATTGCCACTCATATCTGGTCTCACAGTAGCTTGCACACATAGTACCACTAATCCCCCAAAAAATGACAGTCAGAGGCAGGCCACCCCGCAGGGGCCATCGTGGTCGTGGTGCTGTGATTCCCTTTGGCCCTAGAATAATGCCCAGTTTTCAGAGGCCACGTACCCTGAACTTGAAAAGTTCTGAGGACATAGTTGACTGGCTAACACAGGACACCCAATCTTCTACAGCTTCCGCTCGGAACCTTGACGCACCATCTTCCTCCAGCTTAGCTTCGGGCACCTCTCAAGATACCACTAACCCGCCTGCCGCCACCACCAACACTAGCACCACAGCCGCTTCACTTGGTATGTTAGAGGAGTTTGAAGAAGAAATGAGTGATGCGCAACCATTATTGCCAAAGGATGTAGATAACAGATAGGATATGTCTCAGGCAGGCAGCATTACACACATGGACGTACGGTGTGATGATGATGATGTTGTACCTGCTGCTGCTTCCTTTGCTGAGTTGTCAGATACAAGTGAAGCGGTTGATGATGACGATGCGTCCATGGATGTCACGTGGGTGCCCGCTCGGCAAGAAGAAGAACAGGGCGAAAGTTCAGATGGGGAGACAGAGAGGAGGAGGAGGAGACGTGTTGGAAGTAGGGGGAGGTCGTCGCAAGGAGCTAGTGGCACAGTCAGACAGCATGCATCGGCACCCGGGGTCAGCCCGACAGCACGCCAATCAACGCATGCTGTGTCCACCACCAGAATGCCGTCATTGCAGAGCTCAGCAGTGTGGCATTTTTTTGTGTGTCTGACAACAGCGATGCCATTTGCAACCTGTGCCAAAAGAAACTGAGTCTTGGGAAGTCCAACACCCACCTAGGTACAACTGCTTTGCGTAGGCACATGATCGCACATCACAAATGCCTATGGGATCAACACATGAGTACAAGCAGCACACAAACTCAAAGCCGCCATCCTCCTCCCGGTCCAGCATCGTCAGCCACGTTAACCACTGCTGTCCTCCTTGCCCCCTCTCAACCATCCGCCACTCCGTCTCCCGCCTTGAGCAGTTCCTGCTCATCTGCCCACAGTCAGGTGTCTGTCAAGGACATGTTTGAGCGTAAGAAGCCAATGTCAGAAAGTCACCCCCTTGCCCAGTGTCTGACAGCTGGCTTGTCTGAACTATTAGCCCGCCAGCTTTTACCATACAAACTGGTGGAGTCTGAGGCGTTCAAAAAATTTGTGGCTATTGGGATACCGCAGTGGAAGGTACCCGGACAAAATTTCTTTGCACAAAAGGCAATCCCCAACCTATACTCGATTGTGCAAAAGGAAGTAATGGCATGTCTGGCACACAGTGTTGGGGCAAGGGTCCATCTGACCACTGATACCTGGTCTGCAAAGCATGGTCAGGGCAGGTATATCACCTACACTGCGCCTTGGGTAAACCTGCTGATGGCTGCCAAGCATGGAATGCGTGGCTCTGCAGAGGAGTTGGTGACACCGCCACGACTTGCAGGCAGGCCTGCTGCCACCTCCTCTACTCCTCCTACTCCATCCTCTTCCATAGCCTCCTCAGCTGAGTCCTCTTCTGCTGCTGCGTCTTGCTCCACATCAACGGCACCCCCCCAGCTCTCCAGGTACTATTCCACACCCCGGATACGGCAGTGTCACGCCATCTTGTGTTTGACTTGCTTGAAAGCAGAGAGTCACACCGGACAAGCACTCCTGTCCGCCCTGAACGCACAGGTAGAAAAGTGGCTGACTCCGCAGCAACTGGAGATCGGCAAAGTGGTTTGTGACAACGGAACAAATTTGTTGGCGGCATTGAAGTTGGGCAAGTTGACACATGTGCCGTGCATGGCACATGTGTGTAATCTGATCGTACAACGCTTTGTGCATAAGTACACAGGCTTACAGGACGTCCTTCTTGTCTCTGTACTTAACTGCCAACAGCTCCTCTTGGTGCAGAGCTGAGGTCTCCCCCCTTCGTAGCCGGTTGCGTGCAAGTTGTCCTGGGAAACCTGTGCTGTTCTTTTTAATTGTGTCACAAGCTACTGTATCAAAACAGTACAGTAGATTCAACAAAGGGACACTTGTATAAAAATTGTCAGTATACAAGTGGTACCCTTTGTTCATCAGGGGGAATATCAGGTCCCAGACAATCTTGCCACTGGTTCCCATATATTCTGGGCAACCTGGAGGGTCAAGGTGGCTATCCTTTCCCTTGTACACCCGGAAGGCCTGAGTATACCCAGTCTTGCTATCACAGAGCTTATACATCTTTACACCATACCTTGAGCGCTTGGAAGGAACATACTGCTTGAATCCCAGCCTTCCCTTATACTTCATCAGGGATTCATCAACGCATATATTCCTTCCAGGTGTATAAGCCGCTGCAAACCTGGCAGCAAAGTGGTTAATCAGGGGGCGGATTTTATACAGCCTGTCAAACTGAGGATGCTTCCTCCTAGGGGGACACAGGCTGTTGTCGCTGAAGTGCATGAAATGCAGAATCATTTCATACCTCTTCCTCGACATACATTGGGAGTAAATGGGGGTAGAGCAGATGGGGCTACTGCTCCAGTAGGAGCGGATGGAGGGCTTCTTTATGATGCCCATTAGCATAGTCAATGCCCAGAATCTTTTAAATTATGGCACAGTGTGTATCTTTGCCAAAAAAGAGTCCGGATTTGTAGCTCGAAATTGATGGGCGTATAAATTAGTTTGGGCGACAATGTTCCCCAATACAGGGATCCTTAGGATAGGTGTCAATCCATACCTGCCAAGTGACCCTATGTAGGGGGAACAGTCTCTATTTTATTCCTGTTAGTAGTTGTGTAGGCAGGGTCCCAGAGCACTGCTTTGCCCAGGCCCCCTCCCGATGTCTGCATAAAGGGTCACAAGGCCCCATTCTTAGCGACTGGGTAGCATTACTTGCCAAATCACTTGTTTTTAATTACAGTGAGTGGCTAATGGCTGATCACCATTTAGTAGAAATACTATATCTACCCCTTTGTACAAATATGAAGGTTATTTTGAACCTCAAAAGGTTTTTAAAAAAAAAAAAATTATATTGTAATGTTGTAGCTGGCTAGCAAGCACTGGGCAGTTGCTACATGACAAACTCTTGTTCTGCCAAGGCTTTTGTAGTGGATGTATGTGTAACGGATCAACGGGCACCCCGACTGGGTACCTCTGTTGAAGGATGCTCCTATCGCTTCCTGAGGACTCCAAGCACTGCAGCAGACACCACAACCACCGAATCAGAGAAGCATACAAATGCTCTCAAGCATATGAATGCTGTAAACCGCTGAACAGGAAAAGCATACAATCAGCTTACACTCCTGGCAATCAGCATACAATCCAATTCCCCCAATAATGAGACAACACTTTGTTTTGAACTGACTGTACAGGCACATACAGCCTCTTTTATTCCCAATCCACAAACATAGTACTGCCCACAGGGTTTTACAGAACAACCAATCAATCCGCACAATACACACAGACACTCCCATACAAAATCTCCCCTCTGCCTGTGATATGATTACTGAACACAATGGTTAATATAATTATCACAGGCAGAGAAATACAGTTTTTACCAAATATTAATAACTTCCACAATATACATGCCACAAACATAAAACATGCCACAAACATCACATATTCGAACTCAGAACACTTTAATTATAAACATAGTCAAAATTCAGCCAATTCCATCCAGGGGAACCGACCGCAAGCACATTTTCATGCCCAAAACAGTTCCATAGATTTGGGCTGTGCGGTCGGTCTATTTCAGACTGAAAAAATTACTAAGTCCCACTCGAACAAGCGTTCGAATCTTCGAACGGGACTTAGTCTCTGCAGCTGCAAAATCATTGTGGGAGAAGGTAAGGCTCAGCGGTGTTCGCGGAACTGTGTAGCCGATTTCAGTTCCATGAATTTGTCTCCACACACCGCTGACCGCATTGAATGAACAAAGATGGCTGCCGCCACGTGTTGGTTTGCACGAACTGCGGCCACCCAGCGTTCGGCAATTTACCTACAGCAGGCTCCCAGCCTGGGAGGTAAATTGCCTGCACACTTCCAGTTCTGGGTGGTCCGCCTGTGCCCCAATTACCGAACCATAAAGGGAAAAGCCATTTCACGTTATTTTCAAAGTCTGGGGACACTGGGGACACAGTCTTAAAGGGGCCTTGTCCCAAATAGGTCTGGGGACACAGATTTAAAGGGGCATTGTCCCAAATTTTCTCCATGCCCCAAAATGGTTCTTAAAGGGCTAGCAGCACCATGCAAGTCCAATATGCCCAAATATTGTACTTAAAGGACCATATAATCACTTGGCAAGAGGCTGACAAGCAGTCCTCTCCAGGCACAAGTGGCAGAGCTGGTTCCGCCACAGTATGCATTTCCAAATAGCAAATATTTTGAATTTTTAAACTCTGAATCACAAAACCTAAAGGCTTGCCCATTGGCCATTTTGTTTGTTTTATTGATACATCCATTGGCCAAATATAGAGTTTTGAATTTTCAAAATCTAATGTAAACTGTACAAGTACAAATAAATAATGAGTGTTTATTTTACTGCACACCAGATGGAGCTGTTATAAATGCATACAGTTACAGAATGAAGTACAGTGTGTCCCTGTATTCAACATGTTTCTGTGATTAAAGCGGCACTGTCATGCCGAATCCCGTTTTTTTTTTAACCCCCCTCCCGCCTCCACTACATCCAATCGACCCCCTAGTCACCCCCAAATGCCCCTAAGCCCCCCACATTACCTCTTTTTAATTCTTTATCTTCTGCCCCGATCTTTATTCAGGGCGCCGCCATATTTGTGTGGGTAGGTGAAGTCCCTGTGGGACACGTCATCTACCCACACTACACAGACTGTGAGATTCCCGCACATGCCCAGTGAAACACCTGGACATGCGAACGGGAATTTCATCTATTCATTCATTCATCAGACAGACGAATGAATGAATAGAAAAGATCAGATGAACAAACTAACACTGAGTATCAGTGTTAGTTTGTTTGTTCAGTTTATTACAAGGAGGGAGCTACCGGCGTGCAGCTCCCTCCTTGTAATATGTAACTATAGAAGCGGCAGGGAGCAGTGCTCCTCGCCACTTCCTAAGCCCCCCATGTCCCCCCTCACTCCATGGGGGGGTCAGTATTACACCCATAATAGCATATGACCCCCATAATAGGACAAGGGAGATTAAAATCTCCCCAATACCCCTACTCGCTATACCGCGAGTAGGGGCATGTCTACTAAACAGTGAGCAGCCTGTGGCTGCTCACTGTAAAAAAAAAAAAAATGGTAATAAGGGGGGGACCTACTGCCCCCCCCCCCCGGCCCCCACCCTTGCGCGGTGGGTGGGGGCCCTAATAAAACAATAAGGGGGGGGGGACCTTCTGTCCTCCCCCCCGGCCCCCACCCCTGAGCGGTGGGTGGGGGCCCTAATAAAAACATTAAGGGGGGGGGACCTATTGTCCTCCCCCCCTGGCCCCCACCCCTGCGCGGTGGGTGGGGGCCCTAATAAAACAATAATGGGGGGGGGACCTATTGTCCTCCCCCCCCTGGCCCCCACCCCTGCGCGGTGGGTGGGGGCCCTAATAAAACAATAAGGGGGGGGGACCTACTGTCCTCCCCCCCGGCCCCCACCCCTGAGCGGTGGGTGGGGGCCCTAATAAAACAATAAGGGGGGGGGGACCTACTGTCCTCCCCCCCTGGCCCCCACCCTTGCGCGGTGGGTGGGGGCCCTAAATGACCCCCCCCATCATCAAGGTGACTAGGGGTCCCAAGCCCCTAGTCACCCCCCACCCAAAACATTCTATCCCCTACCTACCCCCCTCACCCTAAAAATAGTGAGGGGGGAATAAAATAACTAACCTGTAAAAAAAAAAAAAAATTAAACTTACCATTTGATGTCTTCTTTTTTCTAAATTCTTCTTACTTCAGCCCCCCAAAAGGCCAAATAAAAATCCATAAACCCGTCGCACTTTAAAAAAAAACAAAAAAAAAACGAGAGCAAACAAAAATTAATCCATCTTCACCCATGGAGGGCACGCCGCGTACTGAGCTCCGCAGGGCGGGTCAAGGCTTATAAAGCCTTGCCCCGCCCTGCAATTAGGCTTAGAACACAATGATTGGTTGGTTTAAGCCAATCAGAGTGCTCTGTGTCATTTTACACAGCGTGGGAAAATTCAAAAGAACTTTCCCACGCTGTGTAAAATGACAGATCACTGTGATTGGATGGTTTTCAAGCCATCCAATCACAGTGCTCTGTGTCATTTTACAAGCGTGGGAAAATTCCAAAGAACTTTCCCACGCTTGTAAAATGACACAGAGCAGTGTGATTGGATGGATTTCAAGCCATCCAATCACAGTGCTCTGTGTCATTTTACACAGCGTGGGAAAATTGAACTTTCCCACGCTGTGTAAAATGACACAGAGCACTGTGATTGGATGGTTTGAAAACCATCCAATCACAGTGATCTGTCATTTTACACAGCGTGGGAAAGTTATTTTGAATTTTCCCACGCTGTGTAAAATGACACAGAGCACTCTGATTGGCTTAAACCAACCAATCATTGTGTTCTAAGCCTAATTGCAGGGCGGGGCAAAGCTTTATAAGCCGTGACCCGCCCTGCGGAGCTCAGTACGCGGCGAGCCCTCCATGGGTGAAGATGGATTAATTTTTGTTTGCGCTCGTTTTTTTGTTTTTGTTTTTTTTTAAAGTGCGACGGGTTTATGGATTTTTATTTGGCCTTTTGGGGGGCTGAAGTAAGAAGAATTTAGAAAAAAGAAGACGTCAAATGGTAAGTTTAATTTTTTTTTTTTTTACAGGTTAGTTATTTTATTCCCCCCTCACTATTTTTAGGGTGAGGGGGGTAGGTAGGGGATAGAATGTTTTGGGTGGGGGGTGACTAGGGGCTTGGGACCCCTAGTCACCTTGATGGGGGGGGGGTCATTTAGGGCCCCCACCCACCGCGCAAGGGTGGGGGCCAGGGGGGGAGGACAGTAGGTCCCCCCCCCTTATTGTTTTATTAGGGCCCCCACCCACCGCGCAGGGTTGGGGGCCAGGGGGGGAGGACAGTAGGTCCCCCCCCCTTATTGTTTTATTAGGGCCCCCACCTACCGCGCAGGGGTGGGGGCCAGGGGGGGAAGGACAATAGGTCCCCCCCCTTATTGTTTTATTAGGGCCCCCACCCACCGCTCAGGGGTGGGGGCCGGGGGGGAGGACAGTAGGTCCCCCCCCTTATTGTTTTATTAGGGCCCCCACCCACCGCGCATGGGTGGGGGCCAGGGGGGAGGACAATAGGTCCCCCCCTTATTGTTTTATTAGGGCCCCCACCCACCGCTCAGGGGTGGGGGCCGGGGGGGAGGACAGTAGGTCCCCCCCCTTATTGTTTTATTAGGGCCCCCACCCACCGCGCAGGGGTGGGGGCCAGGGGGGTAGGACAGTAGGTCCCCCCCCCTTATTGTTTTATTAGGGCCCCCACCCACCGCTCAGGGGTGGGGGCCGGGGGGGAGGACAGTAGGTCCCCCCCCCCTTATTGTTTTATTAGGGCCCCCACCCACCGCGCAGGGGTGGGGGCCAGGGGGGTAGGACAGTAGGTCCCCCCCCCTTATTGTTTTATTAGGGCCCCCACCCACCGCTCAGGGGTGGGGGCCGGGGGGGAGGACAGTAGGTCCCCCCCCCCCTTATTGTTTTATTAGGGCCCCCACCCACCGCGCAGGGGTGGGGGCCGGGGGGGGGGACAGTAGGTCCCCCCCCCAATCTTTAACCCCCGCGCAGGGGAGGGGGGGGTGTTTATTGTTTTTTTTGTTTGTTTTTTACAGTGAGCAGCCACAGGCTGCTCACTGCTTACTAGACATGCCCCTACTCGCGGTATAGCGAGTAGGGGCATATTATTTACTAATACTAAGTAATCTTTACTTAGTATTAGTAAAGTTGGCTGAAAGACCAATTCAGGTCTTTCAGCCTTTTAGTAGATAGCTCCCTGATACCGTGGGAATTAGGGAGTTATCTACTAAGCGGCTGCAAGATGCAGCCGCGGCAATGAATAGGATCGGAGTTTCATTCATTAGAATGAAATTCCGATACAAACAAAGTACCGAATTGCATCCTAACACCAATGGAGAATTCTGTTAGGATGCAATTCGGCAGTTTTGCCGGCGTTCTGTCTAAGTGACAGGACGTTTGGCAATACTGACAGGAAGCATTGTGGGAACAGGGAGGAAAGCTAGGGATCATGGGAAAATTGCTCTGACCAGCGGAAATGAAGCACACTTTGCTCCTCCGCTGGTCAGAGCTGGTCAAGCGGAGGAATCCCATAAGACAAAGAGTCCCTACTTTGTCTTATGGTTTTAAAGAAAACTAAAGGAGACAGGAAGAAAAGAAGAACAGATCCTGAGAGAGGGGGAGAAGAGGAAGAGATTGAGGAAAGGTAAGTTCGGCATGACAGTGCCGCTTTAACTAACTCTCTGGCTCAACTTAAAAGAGATAATTTCTCTTCTTTGATGAACTCCCAGTTATTTCCTATTACCACCAAGGTTTAATATCCAACAATTTGTAAGACTAGGGCAAACGTAAGGATTTCAGATGGTGGAAGGATTAAACATATTGAGATTATTAGAGTAGGAGGAACAATTAAGGTGTACCCTGGTTATAAATCAAGGTGTGTAAATGATCAATTTTTCAGTGTTTTACATCGGCACAGAAAATCCTATTTGCAAAAGAAGACTTGTGAATAGAGAACAATACAATAACTGAACTGTACTGCAAACCTGGGATAGTATGGCAGAATTCTGCAGATACACACATTATGGTGGGTCAACTTTAGAGGAAACATTTATAGAAGGCCAGTGCTTCAGACACACACTGACCTGACATGAATGAGAAATCACACAGTGTTTCTTTTAGATGCAATGGTAACAGCAGACACACACAGTATTAGTATTGACAGTGACCTTTACTAATTTGTGTCTGTTACTGTAGCATAAGTGATTAAGCTCACTTTTGTGCTGTGACCTTAATTCAAATATTTTTGGGTCTGAAAAATGTTCACTTGCTTTATTATGATTTTTGCTAAATCAGATAAAAGCAAACATTGTCTGAGATATTACATGCATATATCACTTTAAATGGATAATAAACATTCACTCTTGCATGTTTACTCCTCAGAAACTCAGTAAAGGTAAATAAATGTAATTTTTCCAGGTTTGAATAAGATCAAGCAATAAATATATTAATATTATATATGATATATGATAACCACATAATGTGTAGAAACAAAATTAGCAAAAAAGTCACAATGCATGGATTGAAATCATAACCCCTGAATATGGTGTATACTGAAGGAATAGAAATACAATGGTCTTCCCATGTGAGAATTGAACTTCACTACTTACATTACTAGCTCATGTATTAACTGTGAGAAATGGTTTTCAATTGGTTTTTAAGACTTTTGAATTGTCGTACACTGGGCATCCAAATTAGATGCCCTGCTAGGGGTTTAATTGGACACTTAAAAAAATCCCTATAGGGGCATAGTAAGTATATACTACTGAGTATGTAAAAAATGTCCTAAATTCTACACATGCCCAGATGCCCCCAACAGCTTTATAAAGTGGCCATCATTTATGATCAGTGAACCAATCTGTGGTTGTAAGGACCTTACCTTGAGTGGGAGTCCACATGCAGAGTTTAAAGCACCCTTTGCAATTATACACAGGCCAAGAGGACTCAAGGTAGAAATCCCCAAGGCTGTGAACCAGTGCACTGGGGCTGAAAATAACCAGTGCTTCCAGGATCGAGGTATAGACGAGGAATAGCCAATAAACATAGTTAGGGACGGAACCAAAGGTCAGGACAGGCAGCAGACAGGCAAGAGCGAAGGACGAGCAGAGGATAAAAACCAGAGTCAGATGAATAGCAAACAGGAACCAACAGGATCAAACAAAAGTAGCCAAAGATACGTGGGGCCAAGGATAAGGCAACTAGCTGGGATTGAGGAGACCCAGGTTCAAACCCAGCCAGGCTTAAGCACACAATATTTGCGGAAGGCATGATGACAGTCGTGACAGTGCTATAGTGGAGGAGGAAATTATTATTATTTTTATATAACGCCAACAAATTCCATAGCGCTTTACAATAGGTGGACTAACAAATATGTAGTTGTAACCAGACAAGTTGGACACACGGGAACAGAGGGGTTGATGGCTCTGCTCAATGAGCTTACATACTAGAGGGAGTGGGGTATAGTGATACAAAATTTAAGGGAAGTATTAGAGAAGTAGATTGGTAGAATAGTATCTTAATAAAGTCTTAATTTTTGCTTGTTTTGTTTTTTAAATGACAGTTGCAGGAGAGGAATCAGTTGGGAGTCATTAACAGTTTAATTGATACGCTTTTGTGAAAAAGTTATTTTTTTATGATTTTTTTGAAGGAATGGAGACTGGGAGAGCATTTTACGGAAAAGGAACACAGGAACGGTGCAGCTGTAGAGAAGTCTTGAAGGCAAACATCGGAGGTGGGAGTACGAACCGAACATAGACGTAGATCTGCGGCAGAGCGTAGGGGCCTAGACGGGACTCATTTAGGGAGAATAGATAGGTGGGAGTAGCATTATGTAGAGATTTGAGAGCAAGAACCAGAATTGTACAGTCCTGCAGTTATCTAATTATATTTATAGTTATTTAGCTATAAAATATAGTCATGCAGTGCTGTATTGTTAACGTTCACCATTTATAATGGAAATTAGCAAATTCACCATTAAACGATGTCACTAACTCAATAAATTATTTCTGGTATTTCTGGTAATATAAATATATGCATATATATTACCAGAAATCATTTGAGTTAGTGACATCGTGATTATATATATTTATTTTTATTTTTATTTTTTACACCAATTACCTTGTGGTGTGCTGTTATAAGTGCCCCTATGGATGGACCTCCACCATGTTTTTCCCATTATAGGATTTTCTTTGCTATATTTTTTTTGAAATGTACTATTACATTTAGAAACTTAAAATAACCTAGAGTTCAGTTAGTTCTTCATCAATTAATGACTTTGTAAAGGTACCAAAAATATATTAGAATAGGTATATTACATCAGATCTCAAGTCGACTATTATAAAGATTATAAATTCTTAATTCTTCCTTAATTTCCTTTAAAAAAATAAGCACTGCTAAGAAAGTCACAGTCACATTAGAATCTTTTCATTTTTTTTTCAAACTGGCAAGTTAATTTCCTAACTATGGAAAACCAAAAAAACATTTAATTCAGTTTACTTTTTAGAAGTTTATCAAAATAATGAGGATGATGAATGCACACGCACACATACTGTATATATACTTACAGTATTTTTATCCAAACTAAATTCTCTTATGACTAAATTTCAAATGTGAATATTTCCTACAGAAGAATTCAACATCACATATAAATAGGTTTCAATCATGTACAGTGGAAATATAATTATATATGTAGTTCCCAAAGACATCTTAAACTAAGAGGCCCAGGGTCAAGTTGTTTGCTACTTTGCAGGACCTTGAACATTTAATGAACACATATTAAATTTCCTCTTTTTACATTGACCATAAATTCCACTTAAAATGCACAAGTAGTGGAGTATTTTTATGTTAAAATAAATATTCAAGTAATTTAAGAGGAAAATTGGGTTGTTGGGTGACCAACTAGGGAAGCTTTGAAAGGGTGACAGCAGTGTGAACTGAGAAATTGTCCATTCTTTAATGAAGCAGATTTTAATTGTAAAGAAATAATTACATTTCAGTTTTAACACATAATGTCCTATTGCCCAGTTATAATTTGTTGACCTTTTTCAGCAAATTAATTATTAAATTAAATTGAATTAAATAAAAAATATTAGTGCATTAAGCATATAAGCATGTAAGTATGTGTCTGTGCTTCAGCAAGTATGCTCAAACAGCCTGATTAGGAGTTACTACCAAGACTAAAGGAATGCACACAGATTATGCAAAAGTTGGTATTTTTAGAAGTGGTATGTAGACTCAGTTGTTTTTTATGTACTGCACAATATTCATCAAAAGTTTGACTATGAAGTCTCTGCATATTTTCCAAAGGTCTGGCTAATAAATTAAAAACAAGCTAGGGAATAAATATTTATACAAGCCAGGTGAGAGCCAAAAATAAACATGGAACCAGAGTATTAGGCTAAAAAAACGAATCAGAACCACAATATGGTCCAAAGTTCAGAGGGAATTTAAAAAGAATAGTATCCGGTTACAGTTCGGTCATCATCTTGCTGCCCTAAGGTTCTCTGATGAGCATATTGGGAAGCAAGACGCAGTGTTCATCTCCTGCAACAATAATCAATTCCATTTTCCACATTTACTATCTGAGGAGATGACATGGAAACAAGCAGACCCGAGACTGCTGCCAAAGGTAAGTTCTGTTGGGGGGTCTAACAACTTAAACTGCATATCACATACAAAATCTCCACCACATCCAAAAGGACCTAAAAAAGCAATATATGCGCAAATGCAGTGCTTTTTAAAAAAAAATTAAAAATAAAATAAACAACTCTAAAATCCGGTTTGTTTTGTAGAGGAATTAGATCAAACAAATTCCAAAACCTGTAGACCAGTGAAATTATGCAAAGGGGAAATACAATTACCCTTTAAACACTCTCTATGTACATAAAGAAATTCATTAGGTCTTCCCCACTACATGTGCTTGTATGTATTGTACTCACAAAATTAACATTGATTGAAAATGTATCACTTGATAAATGTATTAAATCTTTTTTCCTCAAATGGATTCATATAAATATAAGAGGAAGAACAAACACATTGTGCATATGTTCACAAATGTGGTATGAATCAATTTAATAAAGAATTGCACTTACAAAATGTGTAATAAAAACAGGCATATCACCAATATGAATATTAAAGACCAGGATCTGCGCTCACCCACCTCCTGACAATCTTCAAAACCAAGTGGTAGTGGTTGATACCAGCTCAATATACTTTATAGAAAGTAAATAAAAGAACCCTATGCATTTTGTCTGGCACGACCAGGGTTCCAAGTAACAAAACACTTTGAAACCGATATTTAGCCAGTTCATTGTATGTCCTGTCTCTCCTCAACTGCATTTAAAACCCTCTAAGTCCCTACGTTCCACTTCATACTCATACGGCTTGATTAAACTAATTACCGGTATATACAAATGGAAAAGATGCAAAATAAAGGACAATACATTTTATAGTGTATAAAAATTAAAATAATGTACAGAAATATTAATGAAAAAAAAAATATAAAATTAAAAAGTGAATACAGGGTGGAGCCTAGCTGCTGAACTGCATGGACGCTGCTCACCAGTGCTCTTGAGCGAGGGTGAATAATAATACGCTGCCATCCACGGCTCCATTAGGTTTAAGGCATATACACATGAGTGCCTTGTCACCCAGGCTACCTGCTTATGCCCTTTTTGTATACACAGAAGGGCAAGAAAACCTCCTGTAAGAGCTGTGCCAACCTCACAATTACACTGACGGAGATCATGATGCGGCACCTGGAACAATACACGGAAATCATGTACGGCGTCCATCCGACACCTGAGAGATCCCCGCTCACTGACAACAACATGGTGAGGAAATCCCAATCCCAGGCTGGGGCTCCTAAAGAAACCCAGGATATAGGGACTCTATTGCAACGGCCCCAGGGTCACAAAATGGTGGTTGATTCCGACCCAGAACCCAGCACTAACAGCTCAGAAAGGGAGACTCCAGCTGGGACAGGGAGACTCCCATCAACCTCAGCCACCTCCTGAGCTACAGGCTGAAGGGGACGATCTAGCACCTACCACAAAGCGGGATATTAGGCAATTGATAAGGGAGATGAAGCAAATGTTTGACGCTGACAGGAACCTGGCTTGGACGGAAATAAATACAGTGTCACAAAGAGTCCAGATCACAGATGAAGACATCATGGATATTTGCCAATTACTGAAAACTGTGGGGGAAACCCTATGCCAGTTGCAATCCACTGACTCTGTGTTTCAACTCAGACTAGACACCATGGAAGACCGCAATCGGCGGATGAACATCAAAATCTGGGATATACTGGACTCTGTAGGCCCGACCGAACTGCCTCACTACCTACGGAGGTTAACTGCTACACTGCTGCCTTACATTCAGGCCAAGAAGCTTTAAATTGATGGACACTTCAGAATCAATAGGGCTAAACAAGCACCACCTGCAGCTCTGCGGGATGTAATTGTGTCACTCCATCCTAGACAAACATCGCTTTCTAACAGCAGTCAGGGACAAGACTGTAGTGGAGCTCCCTGTACCCCAGCCAGGTACCTCCCCAAGTCTGCTTACTAAATGCTTGCAGGTACCCTGAAGCACTTCAGACCCAGCTGTCGAGGCTTGACTGGGATCACTGAGGGCCCTTTCCAACCTGGACCGAACACCAGATGACACTTGGTGAAGGTTAAAACAACAACTAACTTTTAATATAGACATAGAACATGTATTTTAAGCCTCCAACAGCCTCATTTACATACAATATTGTGCATAGAGTACTATAGTATAAGGAAGGGTGGGGTCAGACAATAGCAAGGGCTGATGGGAGATTGAGGAGGGATAGGGCAGCAAGTATACACTGGTCTGGCAGTGTCCCTGGGACAACACCCTGCTGGGGAGTCAATAGGACAGGAAAAAGGGGGAGGGATAGTGGCACAGACAAGCAATGCATTCAACATACCCTGCACCAATAAAGGGCACAGGGTGACCAAAACACAAAAGGAATCCGGGAACCCACACATAGTATCTGTCTTCCATCCCCAGTGATGGTATCACAAAGACCCCACTGGACTTTGAGTCATCCAGACTCACTTTCTTTCAAGACATCACACAAAAGACTCTGCAATGGCGAAAGTCACTAAGCCCTATAACCGTCCACCTTCAACACGCAAAGGTAGATTACCGATGGCGAATGCCAAGAACCTTAGCAGTGGTACAGAACGACACTGTCCTAAACCTCAGCTCTATCTCGGAAGCCCCAGCTGGCTTTGGGACTCTCACCAGACACAAGGACTCAGGAGACACCTTCTACCTCCACATCTCACATATGGGACCCAGAGAGAACTGTCCCATTTACTCCCAGAGGCAGCCCGAATAAAGCGGCAGTGACCTGAGCAGACACAATGCAGTGCCATATGGCTCACATACTATGGCTAATACCATCATACCAACTATTTATATCTCAGCCTATGATATGTTATGTTCCTTATGTATTTTTTCTTAATTTGTTTGCTGGTACAAGAGAAAAATACATCCGCCTGGTTACATTGTGGGATGAAACAAGTATAAAACATCAGATTATGAAAACATGCATATAAATAGCAATCAGTGCTGAGAGCTAAAAGTCTGTACCTAAATGATGTATCCATGGACTTTAAAATGTCCACTCTAGTTTTACATAGTGTGTTATCTTGCTTCAACAGAAACTGAGGTATCTGTGTGACAAGATGTGACAAAGTAGATGTATGTTGTCATTTTGGTGAAAGTGTAGGTTGCTTATCTATATGTAGGTTAAGAAAAAATAAAGAAAAACTATAGGAAATACATCAAAATATTAGAGGAAAACAAGAGGTTCTATAATTACCTTTTGTTATATTGTCAGAGCAGAAGATTTATATCCTAATGCTCATATACATTTTAGCAGGGCCGGTACAAGGATCTTTGCTGCCCTGGGCAAAAAAAAAATTGCCCCCCCATATGTCCTGCCCACCATGTGACATCACAATGCCCCGCTCATATGCTCTGCCATATGGGCCAACGTCAGTCTGCACAAAGTGTCTTTTATCTGAAAAGACAGTGTGTTTACATTAAAAAGCCTACAGGCACAGGTTATAGACACCAGAACCACTACATTATGCTGTAGTGCTTCTGGTGACTATAGTATCCATTTAATGTGAGGTAAATTAGAGATTAGTGCCACTAATAATATATTGGATTGCCTACTTACCACAAGATGAGGACAATAGGCTGATGATGGGCTCAGTCTGGCTCCACAGGTCTGGTGTAGAACAGGAAGCAGCGCCATTGTTTGTGGCCCCTTACACAGCTCAAGGTCTGGGCCCCCAGGGCTTGACCGTGAGTATGCCTACAATGCCCACACATAAATCCACCTACATGGCCTACCCATGAGTTCTCTCACAGGTAGTGGAGTGTATGTGTGTAGGGGATGTTTTATGTGTTATTGTAGAGGATGTAATGTGTGTGTTCTTATAGAATGTAGTGTATAGGGATACCAATTTGTGTAAGGGATGTAGTGTGTGTATAGTGGATGCAGTGTGTGTTTGCGTGTAAGGAATGCATTGTATGTTTCTGTGTGTGTGTAAGGGATGCAAGGTGTGTTTCTGTGTATGTAATTTAATGCAGTGTGTGTCTGTAAGGGATGGATTGAGTGTGTAAGAGATGCGTTTTGTTTCTGTGTGTAAGAGAATGAGTGTTTGTGTGAGCGTAAGGGATGCATTGTGTGTTTCGGGTGTGTCTGTGTGTAAGGATGCATTGTATGTTTCTGTGTGTGTGTGTGTGTGTGGGGGGGGGATGAATTGTGTATGTATGTAGTGTAAAAGAGAGGGTTTGTGGGGTAGGATAGGGACTGAGAGGGGAGCAGCTCTTTATTTAAAAAAAAAAAAATTCATAGTGCTCTCCCCTCCTGTCAATTAGTGATTTCCCCTTCCCTCCTGTCCATCAGTGTTCTCCCTTGGCCCCCTGTCCCTCTGCAGTCCCCCCTTGGTGGTCTTATCACTCCCCCCTCCCCCTCTTAGTGGTCCTCCCTCCCTCCCCTTTGGTGGTCCTCCCTCTGGCAAACCCCTAGTGGACCTTCCCCCCTCCTCCCTCAGTGGTCCTTACTCTCCCCCTCTTCCCCAGTGGTCCTTACTCCCCCCCTCCTCCTCCAGTGGTCCTTAGTGTCCCCCCCTCCTCACCAAGTGATCCATAGTGTCCCCTCCCCCTTCTCCCCAGTGGTCCTTAGTCCGCTCCCCCCTTAGTGGTCCTTAGTCCCCCCTATTGACTCCCTGCTGGGGAGTCAATAGGACAGGAAAAAGGGGGAGGGATAGTGGCACAGACAAGCAATACATTCAACATACCCTGCACCAATAAAGGGCACAGGGTGACCAAAACACAAAAGGAATCCGGGAACCCACACATAGTATCTGTCTTCCATCCCCAGTGATGGTGACTACTATCACAAAGACCCCACTGGACTTTGAGTCATCCAGACTCACTTTCTTTCAAGACATCACACAAAAGACTCTGCAATGGCGAAAGTCACTAAGCCCTATAACCGTCCACCTTCAACACGCAAAGGTAGATTACCGATGGCGAATGCCAAGAACCTTAGCAGTGGTACAGATTGACACTGTCCTAAACCTCAGCTCTATCTCGGAAGCCCCAGCTGGCTTTGGGACTCTCACCAGACACAAGGACTCAGGAGACACCTTCTACCTCCACATCTCACATATGGGACCCAGAGAGAACTGTCCCATTTACTCCCAGAGGCAGCCCGAATAAAGCGGCAGTGACCTGAGCAGACACAATGCAGTGCCATATGGCTCACATACTATGGCTAATACCATCATACCAACTATTTATATCTCAGCCTATGATATGTTATGTTCCTTATGTATTTTTTCTTAATTTGTTTGCTGGTACAAGAGAAAAATACATCCGCCTGGTTACATTGTGGGATGAAACAAGTATAAAACATCAGATTATGAAAACATGCATATAAATAGCAATCAGTGCTGAGAGCTAAAAGTCTGTACCTAAATGATGTATCCATGGACTTTAAAATGTCCACTCTAGTTTTACATAGTGTGTTATCTTGCTTCAACAGAAACTGAGGTATCTGTGTGACAAGATGTGACAAAGTAGATGTATGTTGTCATTTTGGTGAAAGTGTAGGTTGCTTATCTATATGTAGGTTAAGAAAAAATAAAGAAAAACTATAGGAAATACATCAAAATATTAGAGGAAAACAAGAGGTTCTATAATTACCTTTTGTTATATTGTCAGAGCAGAAGATTTATATCCTAATGCTCATATACATTTTAGCAGGGCCGGTGCAAGGATCTTTGCTGCCCTAGGCAAAAAAAAATTTGCCCCCCCCCCCCCGTATGTCCTGCCCACCATGTGACATCACAATGCCCCGCTCATATGCTCTGCCATATGGGCCAACGTCAGTCTGCACAAAGTGTCTTTTATCTGAAAAGACAGTGTGTTTACATTAAAAAGCCTACAGGCACAGGTTATAGACACCAGAACCACTACATTATGCTGTAGTGCTTCTGGTGACTATAGTATCCCTTTAATGTGAGGTAAATTAGAGATTAGTGCCACTAATAATATATTGGATTGCCTACTTACCACAAGATGAGGACAATAGGCTGATGATGGGCTCAGTCTGGCTCCACAGGTCTGGTGTAGAACAGGAAGCAGCGCCATTGTTTGTGGCCCCTTACACAGCTCAAGGTCTGGGCCCCCAGGGCTTGACCGTGAGTATGCCTACAATGCCCACACATAAATCCACCTACATGGCCTACCCATGAGTTCTCTCACAGGTAGTGGAGTGTATGTGTGTAGGGGATGTTTTATGTGTTATTGTAGAGGATGTAATGTGTGTGTTCTTATAGAATGTAGTGTATAGGGATACCAATTTGTGTAAGGGATGTAGTGTGTGTATAGTGGATGCAGTGTGTGTTTGCGTGTAAGGAATGCATTGTATGTTTCTGTGTGTGTGTGTAAGGGATGCAAGGTGTGTTTCTGTGTATGTAATTTAATGCAGTGTGTGTCTGTAAGGGATGCATTGAGTGTGTAAGAGATGCGTTTTGTTTCTGTGTGTAAGAGAATGAGTGTTTGTGTGAGCGTAAGGGATGCATTGTGTGTTTCGGGTGTGTCTGTGTGTAAGGATGCATTGTATGTTTCTGTGTGTGTGTGGGGGGGGGGATGAATTGTGTATGTATGTAGTGTAAAAGAGAGGGTTTGTGGGGTAGGATAGGGACTGAGAGGGGAGCAGCTCTTTATTTAAAAAAAAAAAATTTCATAGTGCTCTCCCCTCCTGTCAATTAGTGATTTCCCCTTCCCTCCTGTCCATCAGTGTTCTCCCTTGGCCCCCTGTCCCTCTGCAGTCCCCCCTTGGTGGTCTTATCACTCCCCCCTCCCCCTCTTAGTGGTCCTCCCTCCCTCCCCTTTGGTGGTCTTCCCTCTGGCAAACCCCTAGTGGACCTTCCCCCCTCCTCCCTCAGTGGTCCTTACTCCCCCCTCTTCCCCAGTGGTCCTTACTCCCCCCCTCCTCCTCCAGTGGTCCTTAGTGTCCCCCCCTCCTCACCAAGTGATCCTTAGTGTCCCCTCCCCCTTCTCCCCCAGTGGTCCTTAGTCCGCTCCCCCCTTAGTGGTCCTTAGTCCCCCCCTCTTCCCCCAGTGGTCCTTAGTCCCCCCTCCTTCTCCCCCAGTGGTCCTTAGTGTCCCCCCCTCCTCGCCCAGTGATCCTTAGTGTCCCCTACCCCTCCTCCCCCAGTGGTCCTTAGTCCCCTCCAGTGATATTAGGAAGATATTCTACAAGCAAAACAACTAATCAACTAATCAACTACAATCCAAGTAGTGAAATACTGCAGCAGTAAGTATTAGCAGGATAAATATAGCTAAAGGTGCTTATTTAATTCCCTTTAAGATGCATATGGGGTACATTTAGAGTTCTCAGATTCCCAGCCGATTATAGCACGTTGAAATCAGTATCCCAGTATATTTAATGTTACTTTTAGGCTTTTTTGAGACAGCCAACATCATATTGATCCATTTCTCTCCAGATTATTTATTTAACAAGGACATGAAACATGATAGATGCAGGTAGATTTTGCAGAAGATAAAAATAATTAGAACAAAACACACAGATATTGCAGATATTAATTCAAAATGTTTTAAAGTCTTTGAATTACAATTTTTTTAGACTCATCAATCAAGTAATATAAAGCCCACATATTGTATATCTTGTCCTCAATAGCATAGCCAAACAATACATATATAGTCCTATGTGTAATATTCTGACATCATTTAGATTTTTGGGGGGATACTAATTTATTTTTGATAACTTTAGGGCAAGGTTCCATCATAAATGTTTCCATTTAGTGCAGTTGTTAGAATCCCTGGACCATGACTTGATCTTTGATCTTGAAACCAACCTTTTACTTCATTTTGTGTAAAATGTCTTACCTAACTGCGATTCCAGCAAAAGCCTAAACAGTAATTTTGGCACCAGACACATTCAAAGAGGGAGATAACATGCAGATCTACTTTTCTGAGCATGACATTCTGACATACAAACTGCACTGGATGAAGTGATTTTTTTTTTTTTATTTCCTGAAATAGATTTGCATTGTGTTGCAGAAAATGTTAAACTTAAAAATTCTGTCAAATTTATGCCAAGTGTCTCTCCAAATACTTTCTACTCATAATCTACTGTTGCTCTTAGATTCTCACCATGTCTCAAACAGCGCCATCCTCCTGCCAAACTGTAAGCTCAAAAAAACAAGAATCTCAGTACTAGTATTTACCTTTGCTCTTACTGTATTTTTGTAATGTCAATAGGGCATTATTGTTAGCATCATCCTATGAAAGCTACGACAATATATCCAATATGAGTTTTTTTAAAAAAAATCACAAAGTATTTTGGGAGCCCAGTAAATTATCAGTGATTTCAAAGGGCCTAAATTACTATTGTGGATTATTTAACACTTATGGTGTGTCTTGGTATTTCACATGAGCATCTGTTGCATTCTTGAATTTTATCCATTAATGACAACATGCTACTTGGTAAACTACTGGAAGATAGCTTAAAAATAATAATTTTCCTTTCAAAATAATTACCCAGAAAATGTTAGTTTCTATGCTTCATTAGGGTGTAAGGCCATTTTTCACTTAAGAATTGGATGAGCTTTGCAGAATGAACACAAAGGTATGACGTCTCCCATCTCTACCTTTAAAAGATGTTCTAGAAGTAATACAAGCCAAACTGGCTAATGCTGTTTTTTTCTCATTTTAAAATTCTTTTGAATAAAGCTTAAACTACCACTCCAAGCACCGTAACTAAGCATCATAGCCACCAAAGTCTACTGTAGTAGTTATTGTGCCAGGAGTGCCCTGGAACTGTCCCTGTGTAACTTGTGAAATCATTTTTTTTAACAATTTGACAACCTCCATGGTTCATACCTGGCTGGAGTGGTTTTGCTGCTTGGAGGGTTCATTTAAGGTGTATCTGCATTTAATATGCTAAAGCAGGTGTTGGATCCAGTAGAAGTCCTTCTTTAATGCCTGCCATGAAGGTTCACCCTTTATTCTATCTCCTTTATTCCTCCTTTCTCTATACATTTAGTTCTCACAGTCCTGAGTTCAGTATTTTTTTAACATATGGAGAGCAAAAAACGGGGAGCAAGAGTATACTAAGAACGGGCAGCAGCTGAATTAGCCTGCCCTTCGGTGGGTCCCCACTCAGATCTCAAGCTGGTTTTAGCTTGAGATCTTGTGCCATTACAGAGAGAACATATCTGAACATATCCCACCCATACAGGCAGTCCAGATCCAAAATGCCAGCAAGTTCCCTCTGCACGAGAGACACAGCAACCCCAGACGATCGTTTCATCCTTGTTAGGCATCATCAGTGAGGCATAGTTGATATCTCCCTAGGCACCATGAGCAAGGGGTCTACATCTGGATTACCCTTTAAACATATGGAGAGCAAAAAACGGGGCGCAAGAGTAAACTGAGACCGGGCAGCAGCTGAAATAGCCTGCCCTTCGGTGGGTCCTCGCTCAGATCTCAAGCTGGTTTTAGCTCATCTTGTGCTATTGTTATAGAATTATTAAAACCTTTATTAAATTTCCCCATTAACTCCATTAACTTCATTATATGACAGATTTTCCTAACAGCATTTAGAATATTAGAAAGAGAATATATTTTCTAGAAGGATATGAGTAACACCGGAATTGTCAAGTTCCTGTAATATGAAACATTGTATGCCATAGTTAGATCATGAGAACTGTACTAATGAAATGTCCATTCACTAAAAAGCCTTGAACCTGACCTCGAATCTAACATCACTAACTACTCAAAATGGCGCCTGAAGCCCCCCTCCCATTGAGTAAAGCCTCGTGCTAGCAAGATGGCGCCTGAGCCATCGTGCCCACTCCCGTGTCCAAGATGACGCCACCTCTCGATGGGAGGACATGTAGCCGGCCACTTTACACTTAAGCCAATTAATAATATTGATGGGTGGGTATTGACATAGCCACTTAACACCTAACCCAATTAATGATGTTTATTTGTTGTTATCTTGATATTCTGTGATGATGTAATATTGCTCTTATAAGGGTCTGCGAGCCCGCTTTTTAACCAGATGCCATTACATTTTCTCAAAGTTCTTTTAACCTGAACTCCGTGTGTCAGTGTGAATTTACTTCTGCGTATACGCAATTTAATCATCTCAGATTTGGACAGGAACAGATAGTCATTCAAACATATTTGTTTGCTTAAAATAATCCATATCAATTTGGCGCATCCAACGTGGGGCACCGGGTTATGGCCTTTGGCCGGTAAGCCGTCCTAGAAGACGCTGGACGGAGGAATCCTGGGGGAAGGAAAGGAGACTGATCACCTCCCAGTACACGGTAGAGACTGCTGCAGAGCCTAGCCGGTATGTTGCAGCCCCTTTGATTGACCCGTCCCAGTGTCTGTGACTGCTACCGGGAGGACATCAAAGTCAGGTAATAACTTGTCCGGTGCCTTATTGTCACCCAACTGTTTACCTGCATTTTGCCTATCTGTTGCCTGGGTGTGTTTGTATTGGTCTGTCTTTAGCTTAAGTGCCCGGGTAGAGTGTTTGCCTGTTTACCCCTTTTGGGATAAAGGGGGGTGGACCTGTGGTAGTTTTCCTGGGGGTCCTCTGTTGCCTGTTTACCCCTTTTAGGAGCCACGTGGCTGTGGCTGTAAGGAAAAAGGGGGGTGGACCTGTGGAAGTTTTCCTGGGGGTCTTCTTTTGCCTGTTTACCTCTTTTAGGTGCTGGGTAGCTGCGGCAGTAAGGAAAAAGAGGGGGTAAGGGATCTGTGGAGGTTTGTGTAGACTCATAGCTTCCTGGGGGTTCCTTTGGTGTCACTTTGATAGCCTAGCTAGCCTCATTGTGCACATTGCTCTGCTTGCAGAGAGGTGGTACCCTCCAGCCTCGAGCGCTGAGGCTGGTGGCATTCCAATTTTATTTGTGGATTCGGGCAGGCATTGCTGTCTCCATCACCACGTTGTAGTGAGACTTACGGGTGGGTCCGTAGGGGCACTACGGGAGTGAGGGAAGTGGTGGTCACGGGTACCGGTCCACTTTAACGGGGGAGGCTTACGGATCTCGGGCCGGTGTTAGCTGTTTTCCGTAGCCGCTGGTAGTGAGACTTGAGGAAGTCGTTCTCCAAGCGGGGACACTACGAGGTTGAGGGAGGTGGCTTTGGCCACATGAGTAAAGGAAAGGGATTACTGTTGAATTTATTTGAACTGTGATGCATGCACTGTATTTCAATTGAAATGTTGTCTTAATTGGGAGTCATTCAAACTGTGTCTGTCTCTACTTTCACTTTTTACTTTTACTCTACTTCCTGTGTTATTTACACTTTCCCCTCCTATTTCTCTTTGTGAGAGAAGTGATTGGTCACACACTTCTCACCTCGCTCCAATCCGTGGCTACCTCGGGTAGGCGGAATAAGTGACTAGTCTACGTTTTGGGAAGACGCACGTAGGGACCCACCCTTTACGTGGCAGTCGAGCATTGTAGACACTCTGTTTAATTTTCTTCCTCTATATCTGGGATGCCTTTTATAGGGGGGAATGGGACAGGGGTTAGATAAGCCCAGTAAGGGCTGGTTAGCGTGTGATCTAGTTGAAGACAGAGAGGGTGAAGAGATGGTTAAGGGAGTTGAAAAGATTGCTAAAGTGTGTAGGATTGCTGTACCTTCATGTGGTAGATTACAGCCAGAGAGCTGGCGCAGATTACTGACAGAGAAGAAAGGCAAGCTTACAGATAATGGTTTGCTTCGTACAGCAGAAGCCTGGTACAGAGTAGCAAGAGCTATTCAGCAGGAAGGTTGGGTTGAGGAAGAAATTGATCACAAAGGTTTAAAACTGTATGTATATCATAATAATTATGTTGCTGGGGGGTTCCCTCAGCCAGCGCCCCAAAATGACGCCCAGGGGATGTCCATTCCCAAGGTTCAGTCAGCAATGAGTGACATTCAGCTGACCATGTTCCCCACCCCTAACTCTCCCATCACCCATCCCGTCATCGCCCCTGTTTACCCAGTCCTGAATTCTGATGGATCTCTATTCTCCCCCCCATCATCCCTACAACTATCATCACCCTCATCCATCCCTGCACTATCTTCCCTGCCTAATCCAGCTATTCCATCCGTCATTCCTTCTCTACGCTCTCTCCGTCAATAATCCTACCCTCCCACTTGCATCCACCCAGTCCACTAACCCCTCCTCACTTGCTATTACCCCTCCTACTACACCCGCATCGGTCCCTCCTACTACACCTGCCTCTGCTAATCTCTCTCCGTCCTCCCTTCTGCCTACTCCTCCCGCAGCCCAAGTCCCCGCCTCCCCACCTTCACTTCCCTACCCCGGATATCCCACCTCCCTTCCTAATCCCTGCCCAGCTATTTCGCCCTCCCCAGGTTCCGCCTTAGCCCCTGCCCAGATGGCCTGGCCATACCCCTACCCCTACCCCTATCCCGTGGCCCTGTCCTATCCAAACAATCCCTTCTTCCCTTCCCTAGCCACACCCCAGGCCCCGTTCACGCCCATCCCAATACAGTCTGCCCCGGATGTGCCCACATCCAACATGGCCGCCACTACCTCTCTTGACCCTAACGCAGCTTCCTTTCACGCCTCCAATATGGCGGCCCCCAGTAATCCAGCACCCCTAATGCCGGTACTTCCTAATGACTTCTCACCCCGAGCTCATAACCCACTGGCCACCCCGGCATCCGGGATCCCCTCATATCCCCCGGTCCTGACACCTCAAGCGGCTCCACTTCCCAGAGGGGTCCAGGTCACATACGAAGATGAGTATGAAGAGGCTGGCTCTCATGGTTACCAGGGCTCACCGGATGCCATAGAGCCTCAGCCTCGCTGTTCCCTCGATGATCCTTTCGGACATATGGGCCGGGGAGAGCAGGCTCCTCCTAAATATGTTTCTTTTAATCCCACTCAGGCTAGTGCTTTGATGAAATCACTCCCTGACCCAGAAAAGCAACCAATGCCTTTTTACCGAGGGATAGTTCAGATTCAAAAGACCTATTCCGCCGCATGGCGTGATTTACTAAGCATTTGTGCCATTAAGGCCGGAGATGCATACTGGCCTAGCATAGCCCGCCACCTCAGCACAAATTTGCTTGAGACTGATATTGATTACTCTTCAGGAATAGCATTCTGCAACCAGCTAAAGGACTGGGCTAAGGATAAACTTGCGGATCAGGCTGCTGGCCTTACTGATATTGTACAAGAAAAAGGAGAATCAGTGAAAAGGTTCCATGCAAGACTGTTTCAAGTGTTCACAGATTTGGGATTTGATCTTACTAATAAGATTCATTCTCAAATGCTGTCCGGTGCCTTTGTCCTAGGCATTAAAGACTCTATACGCAAGGGGATCATTGCTGCACGCCCTGAATTTAGAGTTGTTCCTCTGGATACATTACTCCAAGTTGCTAGGGGACTAGAATCTGCTCAGACTCCAAGAAAGCCCAATTCAACTCCCCTTATGGTGTCCCGTCCTGGCACTGTTCCCAGAGCAACCAGACCCGAGGATGGATTCTGCTTCAATTGTAAAGCAAAAGGGCACTTTAAAAATGAGTGCCGAGAACCCAAGAAAGTGATCAAGTCAGCTCCTGCCCCCAAGACCCCAAAAGCCATTCCACTTGTTGAGGAGCCAGAAGATTAGGAAATTGGCAAGCCTGTGTCATTAACCCCTGTCATGGCAGTGTCTTCAGGGGATCAAGGGGGGGCACTTGCCACTGTGACCCTACCCATTGAAGGACAACCTACTACATTTCTTGTTGACACAGGTGCAGCCCGAAGTGTTCTACGAGAACAAGACCTGCCAGACCCATCATTTCTGTCAAAAATTGATGTCTCTTGTGTAGGAGTGGATGGCCTACCAAGACAAAGTCCTTTAACAACTGCATTATGGGTTGGCAACTACCCTAGCCTGCTTGCTCATTTTGTGGTGTCCTCCACATGCCCCATTAACCTGTTAGGCGCTGATGTTCTTTCACGCCTGCAGGCATCTATCATCTTCACTCCAGATGGACAAGTAGAATTATCTACCCCTCTATCTGTTTCTGACACCTCAGCCTTGTGCTCCCTGCCTCTGATGCTACATCTTGAAGAACCCCATGGGGATGCAAAGGAACTGAGGTCTAATTTCCCGGATTCACTAAAGACAGATGTTCCTGCAAAACTGTGGTCCTCAGGCCCAGAGGACATAGGTCACCTAAAAGTCCCACCTGTGATGGTAAAACTCATTCCAGGAGCAAAGTTACCAAGGAAATCACAGTACCCTTTGAAACCAGCACAAGCTGCAGCTATCACAATTCAAATCCAAGCACTCCTGGAGAAGGGTGCTCTTGTCAAATGTGAATCACCATGCAACACCCCGTTGTTTCCTGTGAAGAAAAAGACACCCAAAGGAGAACCAGAGAAGTACAGAATGGTCCAGGATCTCCGTGCAGTGAATGAAGCAACAGTCCTGGACACCCTTATTGTGCCAAACCCACACACTCTGCTCTTTGGAGTTCCACCTTCTGCAAAGTACTTCACAGTCATTGATCTGGCCAATGCCTTCTTCAGTGTACCCCTGGATCCAGTCTGTCAATACCTGTTTGCCTTCACACATGAAAAACAACAGTATACATGGACTGTCATGCCCCAAGGGGCACAAAATTCTCCAAGTCAATTTGCAAAGGCCATGTGTTCTATTCTTGATCCATGGCAATCTGACCATCCAGAGGTTGTCTTGCTTCAGTATGTGGATGATTTGCTGTTCTGTGGAGATGACATACCCACAACAGAAGAATACTCAATTAATCTCCTTTGCTATTTAGCAGAACAAGGATGTAAAGATTCACGTCTCAAGCTTAAATTCTGTCAACCTACTGTTATCTTCCTTGGCCATTGCCTATCTCAGGGTACTAGACATCTCACCCGTGACCGAGTTAGAGCAGTACTGGATATTCCACCTCTAAGGACTTCAAAGTCTCTACATGCCTTTCTAGGCCTCATTTCTTACTGCCGGGCCTGGATCCCAGAAGCTTCTCTGCTCATGCAACCACTCTATGATACCCTCAAATCAGACCCATTCTGCTTGACCATAGAAGCCCATGACAACTTCTGCACTCTAAAACGTGCTATTGCATCTGCTCCTGCCCTTGGCCTACCAGACTATACCAAACCCTTCAAGTTATTTGTCTCTGAAAGACAGGGCCATGCTACAGGAGTTCTTATCCAAGCACATGAATCTAGAGGACGACAAAGGCCTATTGGATTTTTCTCCTGCCAACTGGATCTTGTGGCCAGAGGAACCCCTTCTTGCCTTCGGGCCGTTTTTGCAGCCAGAGAACTAATTGAAAGAACTGCAGACCTGGTCCTTGGCCACCCTCTAGTTGTTTTGGCCCCTCATGACATTTCTGCCATCATCAACCAAGTACAACTCAAGCATGTCTCTCCTGCCAGACACCTCCGTCTTCAATGTCATCTTCTGTTACCTGACAACATCACCCTACAAAGATGTCAGGTTCTCAATCCGTCCACCCTTCTCCCACTACCTGAGGGGGGTATCTACTATGGGTTTATCATGGATGAAACCTATATTTTTCTTATTACTGGCACCATCAAGAAGATGCATCCCAATTTATCCTTCTATGACGGACAAACACCTCTCTGTGATGGAGCAGGATATGCCTTCTGTACCATGTGGTACAAGCCAAACATCACTCCTGAACCTTGCTATGAAGATGAGCTCTATCATCTGGTAGAGGTGAAACTTACTTCACAAGACTTCTACTGTGACTCTGAAGGCAACAGCATGGTCTTGATTCATCTACCTTCAGAACTCAAACATTTGTATCGTCATTGGGACATTGCCATTCCACATGTCCCTGTCACCAAGTTAAAGACAAGATCATGGAATGATCTTGGGCCCATGGCAAAATTATGGGCCACCATGAATGAATCACAGCTACAGGAAAATGGCGTTGTCAAATACCCAGCAACTGACCATCTAGAAGCATGGCCACGCCACTTCCTGGAAAATGAATTTCAAGATCTGGTCATAGTAAATGACTATGACCCAGAGACACCTCATGACTGTTTTGAACAGATGAAAATGGAGACAACACATTTACCAACTGTGCATGAGGATCCACTAGTAGATCCTGATCTCACTCTGTTTGTGGACGGTTCAAGGTATGCTGATGAAGAAGGAAAATACCACACAGGATATGCCGTAACCACAACAGATGAAATTATCAAGTCATCATCTTTACCACCAACAATGTCTGCACAAGAAGCCGAATTGCAAGCCCTGACTTCAGCGTGCAAGATCTCTGAAGGAAAGCGCGCCAACATCTACACTGATTCAAGATATGCATTGGGCGTGGCACATGACTTCGGATTAATTTGGAAAACAAGAGGATTTCTTACCACTGCCGGTACGCCAGTCAAACACAGTTCTGCAATCAAGGAACTAATGGATGCCCTCCTACTCCCAGAAGAAGTGGCCATTCTGAAAGTGAAGGCACACGGGAAATTGGATACAGATGAAGCAAAGGGCAACCATTTAGCTGATCAGGCTGCTAAGCAAGCGGCAAGAGAATTGCAGGAAGTGGATGAAGGAGTGTCCGGACACGAAGAAATTCCTATTTTTACCTTGCAGACTCTTCCTACTGACCTAAGAATCCTACAGGAACAGCAAGCTGCAATTGCCCCTGAGGAAATACAGAAATGGAAGAAGAAAGGAGCAGTCCTAAAAGATGGAGTATACTACAACAATCTTAGATTTTGCCTCCCTAAGAATTTATACCCAGCAGTCGTCCAATGGGCACATGGACCTGCACATCTGTCAAAAGACCTAATGGCTGCTCTCATACAGAAGTATTATGAAGCACCTGGAATTACTACACTGGTCAACAACTTTTGCAAGGCCTGTGTTATTTGCGCAAAGTGCAACCCAGGAAAACCAACCAAAGTGCCCTTGAAACACCTGGCTAAGCCTATGTACCCAAAGAGTGGTCCCCATGAATATGCACTAGTAATAGTGGATATGTTTTCAGGCTGGCCAGAAGCCTACCCAGTTACCAATATCTCTGCCAAAACAACAGCAAGACGTCTGCTCACAGATATTGTATGTAGATTTGGACTACCAGAAGTTATTGAGAGTGACCAGGGCCCAGCTTTTACAGCAACAGTGACTAAAGAAATTTGGACCGCTCTGGGGGTGACCCTAGCTTTCCACAACCCTTACCACCCACAAAGCAGTGGCAAAGTGGAACGCATGAATGGTACCCTAAAAGCTAGAATGTTAAAAATGTCACAAGAAACAAAGATGCCCTGGCCAGAAAGCTTGTCAATAGCTTTATTCAGCGTTAGACACACACCTAGAGGGAAGCACTCACTATCCCCATATGAGATTCTATTTGGGACTGCACCCAGACTAGGTTGTTATTACCCCCAACAGCTTCAGCTTCAAACTCATGTTTTGGTAGATTATGTGACTGAACTTGCAAGTGCTTTGAACAAAATACATGCCCAAGTTTTCTCTTAAATTCCAGATCCCGATTTTGATACGGGTACCCACAGCCTGCTCCCCGGAGATTGGGTCCTGGTCAAGAGATTTGTGCGGAAACACACCCTGGAACCAAGATTTGACGGACCATTCCAAGTTCTCCTGATCACTTCAACCTCCGTCAAGTTGGCTGGCAGGCCACATTGGATCCACGCTTCGCATTGCAAGAAGACTCCTGCCCCAGAGAAAGAAGACACCGCACAACCATGTACCCCTGGTACATTATCACCTTAATTAGCCTAATTAAGGCCCAACAAGTGGCCATTACTAAAGATGCCAGTGGGTATACCTTCTGGTACAATTCCTCATGTACCTGTGTGGCTACATATACTTTTGATTATTGTGACATTGTAGACTGCCCATTCCCTACGTCACAAATTCAAACCATCTATAGAGATATCCCTCATGTAAAAGACCCCTATGTTTGTGTAGTTGACAAACAATGGGGGCATAACTGTAACCATTGGGGGGCTGCAGGGTGGAATGCTGGGCCTGCCTGGGGTTACAAACCCAAAAGTGCCTTATCTAAGGTAGATGATCATGGTAGATCCCTCCTCCAAAGAATGACTTTAAGGAAGCCTGGAGGAGGTACACCCATGAAATTAATTCTAAACATAGAGCATCCCAGTCCAATGGATGCAGACCAGTACGTAATGGGAATGTATTGGAAGAAAGGTTCCTATAACAAATTGGGGCACTTCTACCTAAAAGATATGTGCCACTCTCCAGAGTGGCAAGGGGCTACCCACATGGTCCCAAACCCATTAAAACCACACATCCAGTCCTTTAAAGACATGATGGCCATTGCTAACCCCACCTTTGAAGATACTATGGCCGCTGAAACAGGTTTTAATGATGTTAATCTATGGTTGGAATGGATGAAATATAATGCCAACAAACATAACAGAACCGCATGCTATGTGTGTGGTGGTGCCCGGCCTCACCTCGGCACCGTACCCTTTACTCTGCCATTAGAAATAGAAAATGTCATCTTAAGTCTTTTTGCCTACCATTACAATTTTAACAGGTCCCTCTGCAAAGCATGGACAGTAGAGTATCCCCTCCTAACTAATGTCAAACCCCCAGATGGTGTTACGATCTATAAGGGAAACTACACCTGTTATGCCAATTATGACGGAATTGGTAAGTTCATGGGTAACTTTTCCGAAGGATATTGTGCCACCTACAGAACTGTCCCTATGTACCTATTACAATTCCATACCAGGTCATTAGGAGATATTTACTGGTTGTGTGGGGATTTACAGTTAAGATCCAGAATGGCTAAAGCCATCATGCCCATACATATTATCTCTGACACACACCCTGACATACATGAGTCCATACACACACCAGCCAAGGTTAAGCGTGAAGCCCCAGTAAGAGGCAGTTTTGTACCCCCACATTTATATTGATGCCATTGGGGTGCCTAGGGGGGTACCTAATGAATTTAAAGCAAGAGATGAAGTTGCTGCGGGGTTTGAATCACTTTTTACCATAGTTACTGCAAACAAGAATTTAAATTGGATTAATTACATTTATTACAACCAACAACGCTTTGTCAACTACACCAGAGATGCCCTCCAGGGTTTAGCCGAACAATTGCAGGCCACATCCCAAATGTCCTTCCAGAACAGAATGGCCCTAGATATGATTCTAGCTGAGAAGGGGGGGCGTATGTAAAATATTGCCCGACACCATGACCTGTTGTACCTACATCCCAGAAAACACAGGTCCTAATGGTAAAGTCACCATGGCCACAGAGAAATTAAATAAGCTCTCTGAAGAGTTAAAAAGGAATTCTGGGGTGAAAGATCCCTGGGAAAGGTGGTTTGGTTGGATGACAGGGTGGCAAAAAGCTTTAATTCACATTGGTATGGCATTACTAATTTTTCTTTTTATTCTCGCTCTTCTCGTTTGTTGTGTCCTCCCCTGTCTGAGAAAATTCCTACAGAAGACTGCAGACCAAGCGGCACCAACTTTTGCACATCTGACAGTTGATGACCAAGATTTCCAAGATTTCAATTCACCCTGTATACCGCTGCAAACTATCCCTTTTACTGATAAAGTGCAAGAGTTTTAGGTAGGGAACCAGCTTAGGGACAGCGTCCGTCTCTATGGATAGACTGCCGTGCGGAGATGTGGTGGGCAAGCCACTGCGGGATACCAGCAGAGTGAAGAAAGTTCCTGACCGTATTGACGGATGAGCTGCAGCCTATTAGGGACAGGAAGGGACAGAATTGCACTTTGCAATAACACCTAGCTAGCGGTCATGGGGTTTCTGTGCCTTTGGGCTAACACGTCTTCTGGTATTAACAAATAAAGTTTATCTTTTTAGTGCCTAACATTTCATAGGGGGGACTGTTATAGAATTATTAAAACCTTTATTAAATTTCCCCATTAACTCCATTAACTTCATTATATGACAGATTTTCCTAACAGCATTTAGAATATTAGAAAGAGAATATATTTTCTAGAAGGATATGAGTAACACCGGAATTGTCAAGTTCCTGTAATATGAAACATTGTATGCCATAGTTAGATCATGAGAACTGTACTAATGAAATGTCCATTCACTAAAAAGCCTTGAACCTGACCTCGAATCTAACCTCACTAACTACTCAAAATGGCGCCTGAAGCCCCCCTCCCATCGAGTAAAGCCTCGTGCTAGCAAGATGGCGCCTGAGCCATCGTGCCCACTCCCGTGTCCAAGATGACGCCACCTCTCGGTGGGAGGACATGTAGCCGGCCACTTACTATACAATAAAAGAAATAAGGTAGGGCCAAATCTAATGAAAATACTTTAGAGGTAAGAATGTATTTAAAATAATAGTAAAAAACCTGAATGTAAATAGCAAAATAAAAGATAGCAAATATAAAAGTCAACAGTAATGTCTACTAAAGAAAATGCATCTGGATGTGCTAAAAATAATCTATAAAATATCCAAATAAAACTTGCAAGGAAAAACATCCAGATCCTGTCAGAAGGATTCTGCTATGGAAGTACCAGATCAGGATTCTCTTGGGATTCATATATAGAAAACAAAATAAACAACTAATAGTGCAGTATATAACAACATCATGCTGTGCCCCCCCCTTCCCTTAAATTCTTGGTGTCCATCCAAGCAGCCGGATGTCGAGGGAGCCCTTTACTTACTGCACTCTTCCTGTGCTCTTCGAGCACTCTGCAGTGAGCTGGCAGTCGGGATATGATGTCATTCCCACATCGGAGTCATTGCAGAGTGTGTGAGGGACTCGTGCAGGAAGAGCACAGAGATCCTAACAGCAACCACTGACTACCAAGGACTGAGGATCCACTCCAGTCCTCCCAGAGCAAGGTAGGGAGACTGGCTGGACCTCTTAATTATTAAATGTGTGTGTGTATGTATGTGATGTTTGTGTGTGTATGTCTAATTATGTGTGTATGTGATTGTGTGTCTGTGATTGTATGTGTGTGGGCCTGTGATTGTGTTTGTATATTTCTGTAACTATTTGTGTGGTTGTGTGTGTATCTCTGTGGTTAAATATGTGTGTGTGTGTGGTTATGTGGATGTATGTCTCTGATTGTGTGTTTTATTTCTATATATATATACTGAAACGTTGGTCATTTTTTAACTTTACTCAATACATTTTTGATTTTTTATGTCCAGTGAGCAGCCGTTTCTTTCTGAGCATTGTATCATTTGGAGCTCTGGTTTATGCACCCAGCAGTGGAGAAGTCTAAGCGTGAGTGCAGGGGATTTTGGATTTTTTTAAATGTGTGTGTGTGTGTATATATATATATATGTATGTATGTATGTATGTGTGTGTATATATATATATATATATATATACACACACACACCTACCCACAGATGTACAAACACACACACACACATGTGCATATCTGTGATTGTGTGTGTATATAAATGCGTATGTGTTTAGCAGGTAGCTCCCTTATGTGGTGTCCTTAAATATTACAATCCCACATAAGGATAACAAATAAGGGAGTTATCTACTAAACAACTGAAAAAAATCAAATCAATGGTTTTTTTTTAAATCTGGATCTTTTAGCTATTTAGTAGATAATTCTCTAGATTTGTGTCCTTATGTGAGATTTCCATATTTAAAGATATCAAATAAGGATGCTGTTTAGCAGATAGCTCCCTTATTTGTTGTTGGTAAATATGGCAATCCCACATAAATATAGCAAATAGGGGAGTTATCTGTTAAACAAATATGAAGTTAAGAGGTGACAGCCAGCCCAGAACAAGAAATCTGTCTAGCTAATGTGAATCCTATGCAAATGTGTTGTCTGATGCTGGCGTCAGCCAAAAGCAGCACATTACCCCATTCCCTAGTGAAAAGTATTAGTGCCCCCCAATTTTGCTGTGGTATCTGTGGATTGGAGGAAGGTGGATGTGGTTCCTATATTCAAAAAGCGTTCAAAATCCTTGCCTGGAAATTATAGACCCGTGAGCTTAACTTCTGTGGCTAAAAAAGTATTTGAAAGGTTTTTCAGGGATAATATTCAAGAATTCCTTGATAAGAAAGTGGTTATTGGCAAAAAATCAGCATGGGTTTATGAAGCACAGGTCGTGTCAAACTAACTTGATTGCATTCTACAAAGAAGTCAGTAGAAGTATAGAAGTATAGAAGTATAGTGTTGCAGTGGATGTGATCTATTTGGATTTTGCCAAGGCATTTGATACAGTTCCACACAATAGATTAGTGTTCAAACTCAAAGAAATCAGTCTAGATGAACATTCTTGTTCTTGGGTAGAACATTGGTTTAAAAATAGAGTACAGAGAGTTATCATTAATGGTAAATTTTCAAGCTGGACAGAGGTGGCAAGTGGTGTCCCTCAAGGTTCTGTTTTGGGACCCCTTCTATTTAACATGTTTATAAATGATCTTGAAAAAAAAAGCATTGAAAGTCATGTTTCAGTGTTTGCAGATGACACACAACTCTGTAAAGTAATACAATGTGAGCAAGATGTTACTTTGCTGCACAGGGATTTGGATAGACTGGGGGACTGGGCACTCAAAAGGCAGATGAAATTTAATGTAGAAAAATGCAAAGTTATGAACTTCGGTATAAAGAATGCACAAGCCACTTATACCCTTATAGAAATGAATTAGGGATAACAACACACGAGTAGGACTTGGGAATTGTTATAGACAACAAACTATGCAACAATGTGCAATGTCAATCAGCAGTGGTTAAGGCCAGTAAGGTATTGCCATGCATGAAAAAGGGCATTTATTCTCACTATGAGAATATCATTTTGTCTCTTTATAAATCACTAGTAAGACCACATCTTGACTATGCTGTGCAATTTTCGGCACCTGTTCTAAAAAAGGATATTATGGCACTAGAAAGAGTGCAGAGGCGGGCTACAATTTTAGCTATGAAAAAAAGGTTAACAAATTTAAACTTCTTTAGTTTAAAAAAGTGTCGCCTCAGAGGGGACATGATAACATTATACAAATATATCGGGGACCAATACAAACCAATGTGTGGAAATCTATTCACAAACAGGACTTTACATGACGTTACAAAGGTCATGCCTTTAGACTGGAAGAAAGAAGATTTAGTCTAAGGCAAAGGAAAGTTTAAGGATGTGTAATTCTCTGTCTGAAGAAGTGTTTTTTTCAGAGTCCGTACAGATGTTTAAACAGCAACTAGATGCATACTTGCAAAAACAGAATATTCAATGATATAATTTTTCAACTGTAGGGTAATAGTTTCTTGATCCAAGGATAAATCTGACTGCCATTTTGGGGTCAACTGGGATTTTTTTTTCTAGTTTGTTGCAAAATTGGAGTGCTTCAAACGGTTTTTTTTGCCTTCTTTTGGATCAACAGTAAAAAACAAATGTGAGGAAGGCTGAGCTTGATGGTCACATATCTCTTTTCTCTTTTTTTTTTAATTATGTAACTATCTTGGGTGCCCTTATATATTTTTCCTAGATTTGCCATTGTGTCTGCATGTGTGTCAGTGTGTCTGTGTATCTGTGTGTGACTGTGTGTCAATATATCTGCATGTGTGCATAGGTATCAACATGTGTGTTAGTGTGTACATGTGTGTGTGTGTATCTGTATATGTACGTACATCTCAGAATCTCGCCAACAGTACACACAAATACACCCCTGTAGCATCAACACTACATAAAAACCCTACCATTATATATAACCACACCACTGCATTTAAAAAAAAACACTACACGCAAATGCATGCCTGCATTCAAATGCAAATACTACATACAAACACATCCCTACATTCACTCACACATACTCCAAAAAATATATACGTACATTCAAACACACAAACACTGCTCAGTGCTAAATACATTTAAAATAAATAGGACCTGCCCCGGGTGCCAAAGGTACACCCCTGCTTGGTATAGAAAAACCCATTCACAACATCCTGCCAAGTGAAGACTACTCTCCAGAAGCTAGGCATAACATTATTATCAGTCTACCATAATGAGAAGACTTCACGAGAGCAAATGCAGAGGGTTTACCACATACATTGTCTGCTCAGATTCAGCCAAATTCAATTACGCTGATTGGACAGTGCTTCACTTTACAGATGGACAGTGACCCAAAACATACTGCGTAAGCAATCCAGGAGTTTTTAAGGCAAAGAAGTGGAATATTCTGCAATGGCCAAGTAAATTACCTGTCAATCACCTGATCTCAGCCCAATCGAGCATGAATTTCACTGAATTGCTGAAGACAAAACTTAAGGCATTAAGACCCATGAACAAACAATAACTGAAGACAGCTATAGTAAAGGCCTGGTAAAGCATCATAAAGGAACCTTGCATTTGGGGATGTCCATGCTTTTCAGGCTTCAAGCAGTCATTGCCTGCAAAGCATTCTTGATGAAGCATTAACATTTTTATTTATGATTGTGTTAACTTGTCTAATCCTTCTGTCCTCCTGTCTCTGTCCTCTTGTCTCTCTCCTGGTCCATGCCCTACTCCTCTCTCCCATGCAGGTCCAATCCTTCCATGCTCCCATTAAGAAGTGGGCCTGGTCGTGGTGCTAAAGAGCCACAGCACCCAACTGGGTTCCTGCTGACACATGCCCACTGGGTGACCCCAAATGCATGGACCACCCGATGGGAAGTGTGTGGGTACTGGTCCAGCTGCAACGGCAGTAGTTCCACCACTGCTAGGACCCCCCATGTAGTATATTAAAATCCCTGACTATCTCACCATTGGTGGGGGCTGGGGGACACTACTATTCATTATTTGATAGCTCCAACCTATTGCTCATAAGTAGAGGCTGTGGGAGACACTATAATATTGACCATTTTGTTATGTACTAGAACCTTTACCTGCTGGCCTGGTTCAAGGCACGGGATGGACGGTGACTTATGACACCGACCATCATTTAATTTTAAGCCATCACTAGATGCCCATGGGTAGGGGTATGTGATGACATGTGTTGGATTTCCCATGTATTTTATTAGTTGCTATTGTATCATTACTGTAAGTAGCAGCTGGCTGTTCAATGTTTCCTAGACATGTCCCCCACATGGCACGGTGGGTGGCGTGATAAGGGAGGTATGAAACCTCCATTATATTAATGTAGGGGTCATATTGACTCCATAGGCTTTTTAACTATTTACTCACTGGCTGCTACAGCAGGCAAATGTGAAAAAAACTATTATTTAAAAACTTTTAGTTGTCAAATCTGATGAGGCCATTTATTTGACAATATGTGCCAGAAGAATATAACTAAATTACCTAATCTTATATTTTTTTAAATGTTAAGTTTAATACGAGGACATACTTGAAAACGAGAGAAATCTCAATTTATCTTTCCTGGTAAAATATTTGATAAATAAATAAGTATAAGTATCAGTGCATGCAAAAATCAAATAAGAAAAAAAATATTAAAGAGTGTTGGGCAGATGGATTTAAATTATATAATAAGATTCAATTTACCATGCATCATGTTAGCATGTTATTTTATAACAATAGTGATTATGAGCATTTATTTTAAAATATCTGTATAAATATATGTATTATTTAACTCCTTAAGGACCGCGGACGTACTAGGTACATCAGACAAAAAAAACGGTCCTTAAAGGGACTCTCCAGTGCCAGGAAAACAAATACTACGCCGCATCCGATGTTGCAGAAGGGGTTAACATTTAGAAACTATTTAGCATGGGTGTTTTTTGGCGGTTGTAGATGCGTAACAGATATTGGAGGTCAAAGTTAGAAAAAAATAGTTTTTTCATCATATTTTATAATTTTTTTATAGTAATTTATATGATATGATGAAAAGAATTGTATCTTTAGAAAGACCATTTAATGTCGAGAAAAACAATATATAATATGTGTGGGTACAGTAAATGGGTAAGAGGAAAATTACAGCTAAACACAAACACCGCAGAAATGTAAAAACAGCCATGGTCCTTAACGTAGAAAGCGATCCTGGGTGAAGGCACACAGCCGGGGTATAGGGTGCTCCGATAAAAGTGGTGGCAGCAGTGGGATGGCTTCCTAGTGATTGGGGGTCCTCTAAACCCCTGCATGCCTTCTGGAATTCGTGGAGATGAATAGATCTAAAATCCGTGCAGCATCCCTATCCTTTTTAGAGGGAACCCCTCCCAACCATTATGCAACAATTTTCAATTCAAGTTGATTTTCGCATGCAATTCTTGTGTGAGCAGCCACTGACGGAATGTGTGTTCAAATTAAAGCAACTGGTCCAGAAAGAATTGTGGCTGGATGATTTGTACCGTGGTATGCAGTCCTGCAGTACCCATTTCTAGCAGATAACGACCCTCCAGAAGGTGAAGGCTATGATGTCCCTGGCCTATTGTGGGAGGCCTTTGAAGATTAAGTTAAATTTGAAAGTCCTGAAAAGTTCCAGCTCAATGACATTCAGGAAAATAGGGAAAACCTACTGGATCTTCAGAAGAAACTGACCTGGAACACGATTTTACCCACTTGGCCACCATGAAGTAGGAGCTTGAACTGGAGTGATTATTTAACTTTGTAAAGCAGCAGGTCCCAGAGACTGGGGATTAAAATAATTTACATCCCGATTCACATGAATGCTGGGCAGCCCATTGGCGGATCCAGGGGGGGGGGGCAACGGGGCAATTGCCCCCCCCCCCGAGATTCCCCCCTGCCAGCTAGTGGCATTGCCCAAGCGCCAGCCCTGCAATGTGCCTGCGGATCGGGGAGAGTGATCAGTGATCTCCCTCCCCGGTCCGCAGGCACTGTGCTGACAGCCGGCAGGGGAGGGAGGGAGAGAGGACCCGGGAGCTGTTACCAGCAGCTCCTCCGGGTCCTCCTCTCGCGAGATTTGGAGCGTTGCCACGGTTACCACGGCAACACTCCAAATCTCGCGAGAGTGAACTCTAGCCCTGGAGCGCGGGCTAGAGTTCACTGGAACCACTGGACCACCAGGGATTCCCCACTGGGACCACCAGGGATCCAGAAATGTCCCCCCTCCTCCTCAATTAAGGTAAGAAGGGAGGGGGGGGCATAAATATATTTCATTAAATACATTTTTTGTTTTTTTTATTAAAAAAGCCCCCCTTCCCTCCTCCCCTCCCCCCATACACACTGCCCCACATACACTGCCCCATACACACACTATACACACACTACACACACTGCCCCCATACACACACTGCCCCCATACACACACTGCCCCCATACACACACTGACCCCATACACACACTGACCCCATACAAACACTGCCCCCATACAAACACTGCCCCCATACACACACTGCCCCCATACACACACTACAAACACTACACACACTGCCCCACATACACACACTGACCCCATACAGACACTACACACACTGACCCCATACACACACTGACCCCATACACACTGACCCCATACACACACTGACCCCATACACACACTGACCCCGTACACACACTGACCCCATATACACACTGTCCCCATACACACACTGTCCCCATACACACACTGTCCCCATACACACACTGCCCCACAAACACTGCCCCATACACACTACACACACTTCCCCCTTACACACACTGACCCCATACACACACTGACCCACAAACACTGCCCCACATACAAACACTACACACACTGACCCCATACACACACTGTCCACATACAAACACTGACCCCATACACACACTGCCCCCACATACACTGCCCCCATACACACACTGCCCCACAAACACTGTGCCCATACAACACTGTCCCCATACAACACTGTCCCCATACAACACTGTCCCACAAACACTGTCCCACAAACACTGTCCCACAAACACTGTCCCACAAACACTGTCCCCATACAACACTGTCCCCATACAACACTGTCCCACAAACACTGTCCCCATGCACACACTGCCCCACAAACACTGCCCCATACACATACTGCCCCGCACACTGCACACCCATACACACACAGTGCCCTACACAAACTGCTGCCCCATACACACATTGCCCCAAACACACACACACGACCCCCCCATACACACAGTGCCCCCCATACACACACTGCCCCACACATACATACAGTGCCCCCATACACACACTGTCACCCTTACGCACTCACACTCACTTCACCGCTCACACACACACTGCACCTTTCACACACACTTCACCCCTAACACACACCCCTTCTCCTATGCCCTATATCCCAGCAGACCCCAGGTAAGTTGTCAAACTGTTCTTAAACGGTATGACTACTTACTCTGGGGTGGGATCCTGGCACTACTGGCACCATAACTACTACACTGAGCTGTAGTGGTTATTGTGCCAGGATTATTTTTTTTAAATAATCTACAAGTGCCCCTCCCGAGATCAGGCTCTGGATCCGCCACTGGGGCAGCCGGCCCAGATTCTCACGCCTGGGGCATGGGGACCCTGCCAACCCCGCTACATCCCCAGTGGAAGCAGGAGTTACTAGGAGTGGAGACAACCGTCACTCCTTCTCAACAGCAGCCAGAGTTATTGGGAGTGGAGACAGCCATTATTACTCCCCAGTGGCAGAGTGAGAGAGGAGCGTGTCATCCTCCCTCCCCAGCAGTAGTGTAAGTTCAAGGGAGGGGAGATGGCCGGTCTCACTCCCCAGTGGCAGAGTGAGTTCCATGGAGGAGAGACAGTAGGTCTTTCTCTCCGGTGGCCAAGTGAGTTCCAGGGAGTGGATACAGTCAGTCTCACTCACCACAGCAGTGTGCTCCCAAGCAGCAGCATGAGTTACAGTGAGTGGAGACAGCTGGTCTCACTCCTCAGCGGTCTCACTCCAGGGAAAGGAGGCAGTCGGCAGCGCCCGAGTAAGTTCCAGGGAGGGGAGACAGACAATCTTACTCCCCAATGGCAGAATGTGCTCCAGCGAGGGGATATAGCCGGTCTCACTCCCCAGCAGCAGTGTGCATTCCAGGGAGAGGAGCATATCGTCCTTCCTCCCCAGCAGCAGTGTACAGTGGAGTGAAGACAGTTGGTTCCTCTCCCCAGCGGCAGGAGTTATCCCCTAGAGAGAAGAATTGTGCCCTCCATCCCCAGCGACAAATTGGTCCACAAGGAGTGGAGTGCAGCATATTGCTAATTCTACAGGCAGGAGAGATATTTTGTGTTGGTTATTGACTTCCCCACCCCTTTGTAGATATGTTATTGTGTTATTATAATTTCATGTATTTTTTTTATATGTTTTTATTATTTGTATTTTTATTGAATTGTCACCATAAGGAGCATTTGGACCAGTCCCAAGAAAAAAATCACATTTTGTATGTTCGTTCTATTTGACCAGTGTCATGTGTGGATTTTCCGGGATCCCAGGCACAGAGTTGTCATACCTGTTGGCTGGCTGTATGATCCCTCTAGCCCTGGGATAAATCAAGAGAGCTAAGCCTGAGAGCCTCAAGTGCCTTTGTAAAGGCCAAATAAATCACATTGCAGGCAGAGGGTGATACCTGCCTGGAAGAAGGGCTGCAGCGGAATAGGCAGAGGGGACAATACCTGCCTGGAAGAAGGGCTGCAGAGAAATAAGCAGAGGGGATAATACCTGCCTGGTCGGGTGGAAAAGCTCCAGAAGGACCCCAGTCTAACCATGGCGACTGGGGCAGAAGAAAGGCGATTTTTCCCCAGTTCAAGCTAGGAAGTGATCCTGGGCGGAGGTACCCAGCCGTGGTACAGGGAGCTCCGCTAAAATGTAGATTTCCTTTAGATGGGGAATTTTGTCAACTCCTGCGTTGCCGCACTCTGAAATTTTGTTAGTGACTTTTTGTGTTTCATGGAACTGTAAGATTCAATTTGCATACATTAGCTAATAGGGCGAAATCCTAGTTGTTGAAGAGCTATATTATATTAGATCATTTGAAAAGCATATCAAAAATATTAATTTGAGATGCAAATTTGCTTAATATTATTTATGATTTAAGTGTGAAGAATGTGTCCTCTTTTTTCATTTTACAAAAAAATGCAGCTTTAAATACAAATTCGGAAAATTCTGTAAACTATGTTACACTATGGCTTTCAACCAGACAACCAGTCCTGTTACTTCCTGGTTTGGTTAGCTCAGTGGAGAGGCAGGTAAGTGCCCAGAGCACTTACCTTGCAAAGACTTTCCATTGAGCTGCATTGGGAAGTCTATGATTGGGCAGTTACATAAAGTCTAGGCTGGATTAGAAGGAGAGGGCTTGCAAAAACTCCAGACAAGAAATCTGCAGCTATTGCAAGCTGTTTTTAGATATATCCCCAAGGAAGATATTAATACCTGGGGATATAACTATTAAAAAGTAATTTGTATATATATATATATATATATATATATATATAAATCCAAATGAAATAGGCTGCTCTCCGGGCTTAACAAGTTCCAATTTTTATTTAAAGTTGATTAAAAGTGCGACCAACGCACAATCTGATTGTCCTGATGAAATTTGACCCTGAAGAAGGTCCCAAACGGGGACCGAAACGTTGGTCGCACTTTTAATCAACTTTAAATAAAAATTGGAACTTTTTAAGCCCGGAGAGCAGCCTATTTCATTTGGATTATTATCTGTTTGGAGCTTTGGTCTGGCGCCCGGCATTGGCTTAAGATAAATGTGAGTGCTGGGGATTCCAAGTATTTTATATATATATATATATATATATATATATATATGGAAGGCTGGGCCTGTAGTTGTGGGAGTGGCTTGATTTCCCTACTTAAGGATCACCAGACCTCTCCCCATTACCGATATTGGTCTGGCAATTTGCATACCTGGACTTCTGGCCACAGCAGATCGCCATTTTGCTTACCTTACCACGTGGTTACCTTACCTGCTCCTACAGCGTCTGCCCGTTCCAGTTCCGAGACTTTCCAGCTGTCCCAGGCCTCCGGAATACTTCCCATCTCCTCCAGTATCTACCGCTAACTATCCTGAAGCTGCTGTAACATTGAGTTATGTTGACCTTCGCGACCCTGTAGCGGGCACACAGTGTCATCACGGGCCGAATCTATACTTATACTTACCTCTATTTTGTCTGCTTTTCGTGAGGTTATTAGTTCACTTTCATACAAACGGTTCAGTAATAAGTCTAAATACATCTAATTATTCCAGTGTTTGTTGGTTCGTATGAATTGGCTTTTGGGAGTTTGCACTCACCCGTTCGGCCCCTTTTTACGTATGTATCAACAAGGTTTACGATTCTTACAGCATGTCTAATATATTATTTGGTTAAAGGGACACACCAGTGCCAGGAAAACAAACTGTTATATGTGGATAGTGTGTATATATATATATACATATATATATATACACATTTGTCTCTGGGTTGGTGCATTCACCCCTCAAGTTTTGCCATTTTATGATGCTACTGACCCAGTCATCTAGTTTTTTAATATTTGGCCCTTGTCAAAGTCATTCAGATCTGCCTCCAACACATATCATTCAAGAACTGTCTATTCACTTGCTGCTTAATAACACTTATAGTGGTTGTCAGTCAGATGGCCTCTAGAGATTCTTCCTATTTCAATCCTGAACAGTATGCAGCATGGTGTCACTGAAAGTTACCTATAGAGATGCAGTTATTTTGCCTTGTATGCACAATAGCCTCCCTATGTTTTCCTATTGGAAAGCATTGGATTTGCTGAGAGGCAGGCCAGCCTTTGTGAGACTGGCTCAGCGGTAGTTAAAAGGTAAGTAAAATCACCTTTTCACTGCAATCTGAGGGGGGCAAGGGACCTAAACAGCCACTCCGGGAATAAAGTGTTAGGAATATTTGGTTTTATTCCCAACACTGTAGTTTTCCTTTACGCCCTCCACTGCAGTTCTAATCTATGGTGACCTCACAAAAGCTCCTGCTTAGGATCTTCTAGTTCTCCAGTGCTTTAGTATAGTTGTGGTAGGGAGCTCTGTGATGATTTTGTATAGTTGTGGTAAGGAGCTCAGTGGACTGCAGGTAAAAAGACAGACGATTCAAAAAAGATTTGACTTCTTACAATGAAGGGGCTCCAGGCAGAGTCCTAACTAGAAACCACAGGGCCCTGCATGCAAAAATTGCCCTGTCCCCCCACATACATCTTTCCTCCCTTCCCCCCCCCTTATTTGTAAAATATAACACACACAGATACATACACGGACACACATGCTAATACCAGACACACAGACTGATACACAGTCAGATACACAGAATGACCCTTCTTTAGATACAAACACTGACACACATACAGATACACAGACACAAACTAACACACATGAGATACACAGACACACATACAGACAGATACACATATAAACACATGCAGATCCACATACACAGAATGACATGTATACAGATACAAACAGTGACACACATACAGATAAATAGGGGCACACACTGACACACATAGGGGGAAGAAAGAAATTGACAGGGAGGGGGAGAAAGAAATTGACAGGGAGGGGGAGAAAGAAATTGACAGGGAGGGGGAGAAAGAAATTGACAGGGAGGGGGAGAAAGAAATTGACAGGGAGGGGGAGAAAGAAATTGACAGGGGGAAGAAAGAAATTGACAGGGGGGAAGAAAGAAATTGACAGGGGGGAAGAAAGAAATTGACAGGGAGGGGGGGGAAGAAATAAATTGACAGTGAGGGAGAAATAAATTGACACGGGGGAGAAAGAAATTGACACGGAAGGGGGAAGAAATAAATTGACAGAGGGGAGAAAGAAATTGACAGGGAGGTGGGGGGAAAGAAAGAAATTGACAGGGAGGCGGGGGGAAAGAAATAAATTGACAGGGAGGCGGGGGGAAAGAAAGAAATTGACAGGGAGGCGGGGGGAAAGAAAGAAATTGACAGGGAGGCGGGGGGAAAGAAAGAAATTGACAGGGAGGCGGGGGGGAAAGAAAGAAATTGACAGGGAGGCGGGGGGAAAGAAAGAAAGAAATTGACAGGGAAGGGGTAAAGAAAGAAATTGACAGGGAGGGGGTAAAGAAAGAAATTGACAGGGAGGGGGGGAAAGAAAGAAATTGACAGGGAGGGGGAGAAAGAAAGAAATTGACAGGGAGGGGGAGAAAGAAAGAAATTGACAGGGAGGCGGGGGGAAAGAAAGAAAGAAATTGACAGGGAGGGGGTAAAGAAAGAAATTGACAGGGAGGGGGGGAAAGAAAGAAATTGACAGGGAGGGGGAGAAAGAAAGAAATTGACAGGGAGGGGGAGAAAGAAAGAAATTGACAGGGAGGCGGGGGGGAAAGAAAGAAATTGACAGGGAGGCGGGGGAAAGAAAGAAATTGACAGGGAGGCGGGGGGAAAGAAAGAAAGAAATTGACAGGGAGGGGGGTAAAGAAAGAAATTGACAGGGAGGGGGGTAAAGAAAGAAATTGACAGGGAGGGGGGGAAAGAAAGAAATTGACAGGGAGGGGGAGAAAGAAAGAAATTGACAGGGAGGGGGAGAAAGAAAGAAATTGACAGGGAGGGGGAGAAAGAAAGAAATTGACAGGGAGGGGGAGAAAGAAAAAATTGACAGGGAGGGGGAGAAAGAAAGAAATTGACAGGGAGGGGGAGAAAGAAAGAAATTGACAGGGAGGGGGAGAAAGAAAGAAATTGACAGGGAGGGGGAGAAAGAAAGAAATTGACAGGGAGGGGGAGAAAGAAAGAAATTGACAGGGAGGGGGGAAAGAAAGAAATTGACAGGGGGAGAAAGAAATTGACAGGGGAGGGGGGAGAAAGAAATTGGAAGGGAGGGGGATTGACTACAGTGATCAATTGGCAGGGATTACATTTTACTATGATCTGATTTTTTTTTTTTAACCCCTGAGGGTTAATTATTATTATTTTTTAACCCTCAGGGGTTAAATTTATTTTATTAATTAATTTAAATATTTTAAAATTATAAATTTAGCTAGCTGGGGAGGGTGGAGTTAGTGGGGAATTGGGGGATTTAGTATTAGGCTAACTAGGGGTTAACGTTAAAAAAAGTTTAAAAATAAGCTTTAAAAAGTTAAAAAATTAAGTTAAAAAAAGTTTTAATACATTTAAGTAAAAAATTTAAAAAATAAACCCTTTACCCAGTCCAAATAAAAATTAACCCCTTCCCTGCCAGTCGATCACTGCCTACAGTGATCAAAATACAGATCACAGTATTATACTGTGATCTAATTTTTTTTTAACCCCTGACGATGAACTTTTATTTATTTTTTAACCCTCAGGGGTTAAATGTATTTACTTAACTAATTTAAATATTGTATAATTAAATATTTTGCTAGCTGGGGTGGGTGGGAGTTATGGGAAAATTGGGAATTTACTGTTAGTGCTGCTTACTGCTAGTTAGGGGTTAACGTAAAAAAAAAGCTTAGAAAAATGTTAAATCTGTAAAAAAAAGTTTTACGAAAGTTTAGGAAACTTTAAAAAAAGTTAATAAGCAAAACAAAAGTTTAAAAAATAGTTTTAAAAAGTTTTAAAAAGTAAAAAAATACATTTAATGACGCTCATTACCACTACACCTTGTACAAGCTAGCGGAAAAATGATCCCACGCTAAGGTTCAAAATATGCCTTTTGAAATACCCTGGGATGTCTTCTTTAAGAAATGGTATGGCTTTATGGGGTATTTGGTTTATATAGCCTGGTAAAATACTCTAAAATGGGACATGGGCACAGCGTAAAAATTTTAAGTTGGAAAAAAAATGAAATGGCTGTGTCCCAAATGTGCCCCTCCGATGTCCACATATACCTGGCAAAGGTACATACGGGGGTATTTTTGTACTCAGCAGACATAGCTGAGCAACATATGAAGTATTATACAGTGGTAGTACACATAAGGTTTGCAAAATATACTGTGCAAACTCACTTTGTGTGTCAAAAAGGCAGAAAAAACGCTTATTACCACTACACCTGGTACACGCTAGCGGAAAAATTATCCCACGCTAAGGTTCAAAATATGCCTTTTGAAATACCCTGGGGTGTCTACTTTAAGAAATGGTAGGCCTTTGTGGGGTAGTTTGAATTTAAAACCTGCGAAGATGCTTGGAAATTGCACTGCCCGGCGTCAAAATTCAAAGTTCGGTAAAAACTGATATGGCTTGGTCTCCTATATGGCACTGTAGCTTCACGAAATAGTGCCATAGACATACAATGGGGGTGTCCTTTTACTCAGAAGACTTAGCTGAGCATAATTTGGGGAGTTTGAACTTAGTGGCACACATGAAATATACAAAATGCCCAGCAAAAATGCAATCCGTATGTAAAAAATGCACAAAATTATTTTTTACCACAAACTTTGGCATGTAATGGTAAAAAAATGGGGGCATGTTAAGTCACAATATGCACCTTATGAGATACCCTGGAGTGTCTACTTTTACAAATGGTAGGCCTTTGTGGGGTTTTTTTGAACAGTCAAACTGTTATAATACCCCAAATGGAAGCATAGGCTCATTAAATCCGTCTCTCAAAATTCTACTGTGAATACTGAAAAGGACAGGTCTCCCTTATGGCACTGTAGCTTCACGAAATAGTGCCAAAGACATACAATGGGGGTACCGTTGTACTCAGCAGAAGTAACTGAACACATAATAAAACTTTGTACAGGAATAGCACACACCAACTTTACAAAATACACATGAGAAGTTCTTTGTTATAAGTTTGTGTGCGAAAACCCCCAAAAAACACAATTTTACTCAAATATTTAGCAGAGGTTGGCGGTAAAATGGCTACGTAGAAAGTGTCAAAACAACCTTAGGTAAATAGCCTGTGTTGTCTACTTTATATAAATATATACTTTTGTGTGGCAATTTTGTTTTCTTTTATGGCTATAAAGCTTACAAGACAAACATACCAAATTCTAAAATCGCTCCATATTAAAAGTTTATTTTACTCCTTGTGCTTCGTGACCTGTAACTACCAAAAAAAACTGAAAATCCCAGACACATTATATATTCTGTAAATCAGAACAACTAAATGAATTTATTTTTAATTACTTTCCTTAACCTGCACTAATTAGGCACACATTATTATTGCAAAAACTGTAAAACAAATATACAAATTTTTCATTTTTTTGGCGTTTTTCTGTATTTTTTTATAATAAATAAGCATGTGTATATATATATACATATATATATATATATATATATATATATATGTATATATATATATATATATATATATATATATATGTTACATCAAATGAAAGCCCTTTCTGTCCTTTAAAAAACTGTATATAATATGCATCGGTGCAATAAATTAGTCAAATGCAAATTGCAGTTGAACGCAAACAGCAAAAAATGCCGTTGTCATAAAGTGAAAGACAAGCTTCCGAAGCTCTGTCCTTAAGGGGTTAAATGGCCATTGGATTGATAAAAAAAACAGTTATTTTAATGTGTATAGGGATTTAGGATAGTGTGAAAGTAACTCTTTTCTTGTATTGTATACATTTGGGCTAATGAGAACTATAGTCGTTACTGCCGCATAGAAGCAGTGGGAATTGGAGCACAGAGCTTCATTTTGTATGTTTGTGTTTGCTTTTGTATTACCGTATATACTCGAGTATAAGCCGACCCGAATATAAGCCGAGGCCCCTAATTTTACCCCAAAAAACTGGGAAAACGTATTGACTCAAGTATAAGACTAGGGTGGGAAATGCAGCAGCTACTGGTAAATTTCTAAATAAAATTAGATCCTAAAAAAATTATATTAATTGAATATTTATTTACAGTGTGTGTATATAATGAATGCAGTGTGTGCGTATGAATGCAGTGTGTGCGTATGAATGCAGTGTGCGGATGAGTGCAGTGCGTGTATGAGTGCAGTGCGTGTATGAGTGCAGTGCGTGAGTGCAGTGTGTGTGTGTATGAGTGCAGTGTGTGTGTGTATGAGTGCAGTGTGTGTTTGCAGTGCGTGTATGAGTGCAGTGCGTGTGTGAGTGCAGTGCGTGTGTGAGTGCAGTGCGTGTATGAGTGCAGTGCGTGTATGAGTGCAGTGCGTATATGAATGCAGTGCGTGTATGAATGCAGTGCGTGTATGAGTGCAGTGTGTGTGTATGAGTGCAGTGTGTGTGTGTATGAGTGCAGTGTGTGTGTGTATGAGTGCAGTGTGTGTGCGTATATATTAATTGAATATTTATTTTCAGTCTGTGTATATAATGAATGCAGTGTGTGTGTGAGTGCAGTGTGTATGAGTGTAGTGCGTGTATGAGTGCAGTGTGCGTATGAGTGCAGTGTGTGTGTGAGTGCAGTGTGTGTATGAGTGCAGTGTGTGTATGAGTGCAGTGTGTGTGTGAGTGCAGTGTGTGTGAGTGCAGTGTGTGTGAGTGCAGTGTGTGTGAGTGCAGTGTGTGTATATGAATGAAGTGTGAGTGTGTGATGCAGTGTGTGATGCAGTGTGTGTTTGTGTATGTGTTGGTTGGGGTGGGCATTTGATATATTATTAATTATTATTTTTTTATATTATTATTTTTTTTATTATTATTTATTATTTAATTATTATTCTTTTTTTTTTTTAATTATCTTTTTTTTTTTCGTCTCCCCTCCCTGCTTGCTAGCTGGCCAGGGAGGGGGGCTCCTTCCCTGGTGGTCCAGTGTCATTGGTAGTTCAGTGGGGGGAGAGGGGTGCTGGCAGAGCTGTACTTACCTTTCCTGCAGCTCCTGTCAGCTCTCTCCTCCTCCGCGCGGTCTGTGCAGCTCCCTCTGTCAGCTCCCAGTGTAAGTCTCGCGAGAGCCGCGGCTCTCGCGAGACTTACACTGGGAGCTGACTGAGGTGCTGAACGGACGGCGCGGAGGAGGAGAGAGCTGACAGGAGCTGCAGGAAAGGTAAGTACAGCTCTGCCAACCCCCCTCTCCCCCGGTCTGTATTATGGCAATGCAAATTGCCATAATACAGACTCTGACTCGAGTATAAGCCGAGTTGGGGTTTTTCAGCACAAAAAATGTGCTGAAAAACTCGGCTTATACTCGAGTATATACGGTACATAGCCATGTTACAGTGCTGTCATTCACATCATAAGTTCCCCATTAAGGGTTAATAAGTGTGAAGGGGTTTAGAAATCTCTGGCGCCTTAGATATTTTGCCTTTTGTCTAAAAACAGTAGGATGAATTGTTAGTTTTGGACTCACCAAGGAGATTTACCATGATGTGGCAGGTGAGCTTACACTTAAATGGCTACTGGAGTGATATCAAATGTGTATCTGGAGTTCGAATAGTGCATGTACTTGGGCTGAGATTTGCTATACTCATGTCTTCCACCCAAGAGTAATGGGAGCCTGAGAGCAGGGCTTAATTTTATACTTTTGTATTATACAGACATGTTATAGTGCTGCTGCCCACCAAATACGTTCCGTATTAAGGATTAATAAGTGTGTAGAGGTTTAGAAAAATACCCATCTCTGTTCCAATGAGATATTTTGCCGTTTGGCTGAAAAACAGCGGCGTCAATTGTTAGTGTAGGACTCACCTAGAAGGATTTGCGTTGACTTGGCAGGTGAGCTTACACTTAAATGGCCATTGGAGTGATACTAAAAAACATCCAATGAATTTAATGTGTAAAGGGATTTGAGATAGTACGCAAGTAACTCTTTTCTTTGTCTACTATAGTCATTGCTGCCAACTAGGACTAGTGAGGATATGAGTGCACAGCTCAATTTTGTATTTTTGTATTTGCTTTTGTATTACACAGGCATGTTACTGTGCTGCCGCCCATTTCATGTGTTCCCTATTAAGAGTTAATAAGTATGTAAAATTACAGAAATCTTTGTCGAATTAGATATGTTGCCTTTTGGCTGAAAGGAGAAAGGTGATTTGTTAGTGTGGGACTCACCTACGAGGTTTGCCTTGAAGTGACAGGTGAACTTACACTTAAATGACAAGTGCAGTGATAGAAAAAAAAAAAAAAAAAAAACCTCCAGTCATTTAAAGGGACACTATAGTCACCAGAACAACCACAGCTTATTGAATTTGTTCTGGTGAGTAGAATGATTACCTTCAGCCTTTTTGCTGTAAACACTGTCTTTTCAGAGAAAATGCAGTGCTTACATTACAGCCTAGTGATAACTTCACTGGCCACTCCTTAGATGGCTGTTAGAGATCCTTCCTGGGTCATGGCTGCCTAAAATGCATCCAAACATTCAGTGTCTCCACCCTCTGCATGCAGACACTGGACTTTCCTCATAGAAATTAATTGATTCAATTCATCTCTATGAGGAGATGCTAATTGGCCAGGCCTGTTTCTGAATCATGCTGGCTCTGCCCCTGATCTGCCTCCTTTTTAGTCTCAGACAATCCTATAGGGAAGCATTGTGATTGGATCAGGCCACCACTTCTGATGATGTCAGCAGACAGCTTGTTTTTCTGAGGCAAACAGCATGCAGATCTACAGCTTGAATACAGTAAGATTTTGCTATAGTTATGCAGGCATGAGGGGCCCTGGGGGGCTATGTGGTGGTTTTAACACTATAGGGTCAGGACTACATGCTTGTGTTCCTGACCCTATAGTGATCCTTTATATGTGCACAGGGATTTGAGATTTTGTATGTTTGAAATAGCTTTTGTATCACACAGCCATGTTACAGTGTTGTTGCCTCCCCTATGTATACCCTATTAAGGGTTACATATGGTGGAGGATGCGGGCAGCCACGTAAACATGAGGGTAGAAGTCATTTAAAGCTCAACATGGAGCATGTTATCAAGGCTCTGATCCAATCCACCTCTGTGCAACTGGAGGCTAACAGGAGAGCTGCAGAAAACTGTACAGCCCTGCAGCAGCCGGTGCTGGCCCAGGCAGAGTGTGCTAAAATCCTGGCCAAAACACAAATGGAGTCTTTGCTGAAACAGACTGCTCTGACACAAGCAGAGATGTTTAAAGTAGCCCGTGAGGAGCAGCAAAATGCCACCCAGGGACTACAACAGGAAATCCAAGCTCTCTCTGAAAAGCTGAATGGAGACCCTGATGGAAGATACCAGGGGCCAAAGGGGATTCGGGCAAGCCACTACCTTCATAAAATGACTGCATCAGATGATGTTGAGGCGTACCTTCTGGCATTTGAATGCACTGCTGAGAGTGAAGGATGGCCGGCTGATGAGTGGGCAAGCATACTGGCACTGTTCCTAAGTGAAGAGCCGCAGAAGGCATATTATGACCTAGAACCAGTGGATGCAAGTAACTACAGCAAATTGAAAGCTGAAATCTTGGCACGACTGGGTGTAACCTCTGCAGTACGTGCCCAAAGGTTCCACTCATGGTCATATTCTTCTGACAAAGCTGCGCGTTCCAAAAAAGGTTTGACCTCATACACCTCGCACGGAAATGACTACAACCTGAAATACATTCAGCTAGCCACATTGTGGAAACCTTAGTAATGGACCAGTTTTTGCATGGTTTACCAGCTGTCCTGCATCGCTGGGTCAGCCAAAGTGATCCCCATACAGCAGACCAACTGATTGCCTTGGTGTAAAGATATGTGGCTGCAGGAGAACTCCTACGTCCTACTTCACAGGAAAACCCCTGCAATCCTAAGCCCCAAGATTCTGCAAGACCTGGTAAGACTGTTCAAGGTTTAAGGGGAGCTGAAGAGCTGCAGCTCTATACACAAAACTCAAGGGGGGAATCCAAGTCTAATATGCCTGGAAGAGGAACTAATTGGTGGTCAGATTATACTGTCAAATGTTTCAAGAGGATGGTCATATAGCCAAGAACTGTCCATTGAAGGATGAACCTATGGAATGCAATATGGGCAAAGATGAGGGAGCACATTTATTTTTGTTCATCTGTTATGGTGCTGTTAATAATGACTGTGACGGTCTGAATATGTATCACCGTCAAGCATTCCCTTATTCCCATAAAATCATATCGCCAATAATCCACAGGGTAAAATATCGCTGGTGTTGCATAATAATCCACACATGAGCCAAAGCTTAATGCTGGAAGAAGACTGATTTAATGGAAGCAAGGGCATTCAATTTATACAACATCAGACTCCTCTTCTGAGCCAGCGAGATAATTGAGTTTTAGGAACATACTAAACTCAATTATCTGCTGGCCAGAAAAAGTTAACAATTTCAAATTTTTAGAAATATACTTTATACATATTAAAACCACCCATCCCTGGGTAGCTGAGCTTGATGGGAGTAACATATAAAAAATCCATGAAAATCTGTTCTGTGCTTTTCGAACGGCACCGTGTGGAAGTCTGACCGGCTCGCCACGAGGTTGTAGCCGACCAAGAGTTCCATAGAATTGGCAGCAAGAGCCGGTCTCAATTCGGATGGATTTATATGAAAACCGCCATAGATGGAATAAATATTATTTGTGTAGAATGCTCCCCTTGTTCGTCTGTTTGAAACTCCCGAACGCCGTTCGTCTACCGTATGGGGAAGTAGTTTGTATGGGACTTCCATAGAGACCGGATGTTCGTGCGAGTGCTATGCCCAAAACAGTTCCAGGCACTTGACGACCAAGTCCCGCTGGCCGCGTTCGGGAGTTAAGATGGCCGCCGTCCATTGTTCTCACCACGTGCGTTCGTATGCACAAAATGTCAGCCACCTAGGAGCATTCAATTACCTTGTGGTTTTTGTATAGTTACTTAGTGTTCCACGTTCTAACTGGTACCCAGGGTGGTCTCCATTCGGTAAAATGGAGACAACCGAACGGGTTGTGGGAAATCCTTCACAATGACTATGATAATAACCCTCATAAATGCTGTGTAACTGTGAATGAAAAAAATGTCTAAAGCATTACCAAATGTGTTCCCTATTAAGGGTTAATAGGGAAGTAGGGGTTTAGAAAAATACCTATCTCTGTCCCATTAGATATTTTTCCTTTTGGCTGAAAACAGCGGGGTGAATTGTTAGTGTAGGACTCACTTAGAAGGATTTGTGTTGACATGGCAGGTGAGCTTACATTTAAATGGCCATTTGAGTGATACTAAAAAACCTTCAGTTATTTTAATGTGTATAGGGATTTGGGATAGTGTGCAAGTAACTCTTTTCTTTGGTTTTATTGTATGTATTTGGGCTGATTAGTACTATAGTCATTACTGCTGCCCAGGAGTAGTGGGAGTTTGAGAGCTGGGTTAATTTTGTATCTTTGTATTTGCTCTGGTATCACACATACATGTTACAGTGCTCCGCCCATCCCTTTGTGTTCCCTATTAAGGGTTATTAAATGTGTAGGGGTTTAGATATCTCTGTCTCATTAGATCGTTTGCCTTTTGACTGTAAACAGCAGGGTGAATTGATAGTGTAGGATTCACATAGGAGGATATACTTTGAAGCGCAGGTGTTCATTTTATACTATGTTACAGTGCTGCGGCCAACCAAATGTGTTCCCTTTTGAGGGTTAATAAGTGTGTAGGGCTGTAGAAAAATACCCCTCTCTGTCTTTTTTTTTCCGTTTGGCTAAAAACAGCAGGGTGAATTGTTAGTGTGTAGGACTCACCTAGCAGGAATTGCTTTGATGTGGCAGGTGAGTTTACACTTAAATGTCCATTGGAGTGATTGTAAAACACCTGCAGTTATTTAAATGTACATAGGGATTTATGATTGTCTTTGTCTTTTCATTGTATGTATTTGGGTTGATGTGTACTATATTATTATTATTGCCATTTATATAGCGCCAACAGATTCTGTAGCGCTTTACAATATTATGAGAGGGGATTTAACTATAAATAGGACAAATAAACTTACGGGAACCATCGGTTGAAGAGGACCCTGCTTAATCGAGCTTACATTCTATAGGAGGTGGGGTGTAAAACACATTAGGACAGCAATTTGCAGTCAAATAAGGTGGGCTGCCCTTTAGGAGAGAGCAAGAGACAGGTATGTGAGGTAGAGGTTACTCTGGGAGGCCATAAGCTTTCCTAAAGAGATGGGTTTTAAGGCACTTCTTAAAAGATGCAAGACAAGGGGAGAGTCTGATGGCGGTAAGCAGGCTATTCCATAGGAAGGGAGCCGCCCGCGAGAAGTCCTGCAAGCATGAGTTGGCCGTACGGGTGCGGACAACGGACAGGAGGTGGTCACGGGCAGAGCGGATATAGACAATATGTATTTGCTTTTGTATTACACAGCCATGTTACAATGCTGCCACCCATCCCATTTTTTACTATTAGGTGTTAATAAGTGTTAAGTTGTATAAAAAATACCCCTCTCTGTCTCATTAGAAATCTCTGTCCAAGTAGATTCTTCACCTTTTGGCTGAAAGCAGTAATGTGAATTGTTAACCCCTTAAGTTCTGAGGCAGTTGTGCAAGTTCTGAACAAAACAAAATGTAAACAAAACCTTGAATGTGCGCTACATATCTGTTCAACCGTCATTTAGTTATTTCATATTAAATGCACCCACATTTATTATATTTAATTTTGTTCTGGAGAAACAGGGCTTTCATTTTACATCAAATATTGAGATATGAAACATTTTCTTAGTTCTGCATGGCATTTTAACTGTTAAATCTCATAATACTGTTAGCTTTTGCTGGAATAAGATACACATATTTTTGGTCAACAGTACCCCCATGCCTAGGTTCTTTGGTGTTTTGGAAAGTCACAGGGTCAAATATAAAGCTTTCCCCAGTCCAGTTTTTGCACATTGAAATTTGCCAGATCGGTTATGTTGCCTTTGTGACTGGGCCAGGGCCGATCCTTATGGCCAGGGCCGATCCTGGGAGGATGCACGGGGTGCTGCAGGTGCATCACAGTGTTAGGCTCCACCCCCTCTTGACCTGCTACGCCCCTTGAACTAGGCTCTGCTTTGCTCACTCAGCACATGGGGTCACCAAGGAACAGGATCTGCCCTCTCCCTGGCCCTCGGTAATCCTCGGGGAAGAAGGAATTGGAGACCTTAGCCCTACTGCAGCCCGTTAACCCCTTACTTCAGCCCCTTACTACTACAGCCCCTTACCACTACAGCCCCTAACCACACTAACCTACCCATTCTACAATCCCATACTTTCTAATAGAGCCTCTTACTCCCCAATTTCTTCCCCTACACCCATTATAGCCCCACACCCTCTAGTTGCTGCCCATATACCCTACTACAGCCCCTAACCCCCATCATTTCTGTACTATACACTACAATAGCCACTAACCCTCCAATTTCTGCCCATATACCCTACTGCAGCCCCTAACCCTGGAAGCAAAAAATCCCAGGCATCTGGGATTCATCCGCCTGTTCAGTGCAGGCAATGAAGGAGAATGCAGGAGGCCGGTCAGCTGTTGGAAAACCCCAGGAAAACAAATCCACTCCAGCTCTCCCAAAGGTAGGGTGGCTGGGTGGATTTCAAAGAAAATAATTATGTGAGAGAGTTTGTATGTGTGACTGCCTGTCAGTATATGTGTGTCTGTTTAAGTGACCACCACCCTCTGATTGAATGGGAAAAAGTATTATACTCACCTTTTTTCCCATGCTGTGCAGGTCTCGCCGCGGTTGGCCTCGCCTCCATGACTGACATAATCAATCTTTATGAACTCAACCAAGTCAATGCTTTCCCATAGGAAAACATTGGATGGAGAATATTGAGGCTTTGTCCAAAGAGCAGAAGGAGCTACAGCCGACTCCTGATTCCACACATTGACCAATAGAGTGAGTGTGTGTGTCACTGTATTTTGATTAATCACAGGGGCTTGGAACACAAAAGTAAGACATTACAGAAGGAGCACAAAGGTAAAGGAGAAGAATGAATCAGGAGCACAAAGGTAAAGTAGGAGAAGGAGCAGAAAGTAGAAGGAACAGAAATGAACAGGAAGGGACATCAAGGAGCAAAAAGAAGAAGTAACGGAAATGAGCAGGAAGGTACAACAAGGAGCAGAAAGGGTTAGCAATGATCTAAAAGGGGCAGAAGGAGCACAAAGGTAAAGTAGGAGAATGGAACAGAAATAAGCAGGAAGGGACAGCAAGGAGCAGCAATGGACATCAAGGAGCAGAAAGGGTCAGCAATGATGTGAAAGGGGCAGAAGAAGAGCAAAGATAAAGTAGAAGAAGGAGCAGAAAGGAACAGAAATGAGCAGGAAGGGTCTGCAAGGGGCAGGAAGGGTCTGCAAGGAGCAGAAAGGTAAAGTAGGAGAAGGAGCATAAAGGAACAGCAAGGAGCAGAAAGAACAGCAAGGAGCAGGAAGGTAAAGTAGGAGAAGTAGCAGAAAGGAGAAGGAACAGAAATGAGCAGGAAAGGGCAGCAAGGAGCAGAAGAAAAAGAAGACTGTGTCAAATGAAGGAGAAGTAAAGGGGATTGGAGCAGGAATGCAAGTGAAGTGATACCTCCACTTAAATCTGGACACAACATCATAAGGCTTTGGTACCTGGGCTTGGCAGGGAAACTTTGGACCTTCTCATCTCCACAGGTAAAAACAATATCAGTGTTAATGTATTGACTTTCATTTCCTGAGTGTCAGAAAGCACTGAGTGCCGCTGGGTAGGGGTGTCGCTGATTGGCAAGAGTGGTCAACTGACACTCTAAGCCAATCACTAGCTCCCCATTCATAAAAAAGTAAAACATTTTTATAAACCAGGAACTAGCGATTTGCTTAGACCGTCAGCTGACCACTCTAGTCAATCAGCTGCACTTCCTGACACTCCATTTCAGAAGCCGAATACCACAGAGTGACCTGGAGATCTGGAGCTGGAGGAAGCCTTTGGGGTTAAACAATTTAGGAGGGAAAGAGAAAGGAAAGAGAGCACCCAGGCGCCTCCTGGCATCATAGCATTTTTATTTAGATTAAGTTGTTATGATGATCAGAATGTTCCTTTAATTTGATTAAAGGAACACTGTAGTGTCAGGAATACGAACAGGTATTCCTGACACCATAATTGTGAAAATGCTATTCACCCTGGCTTTATGTGATAATGACTATGCCCCTCCCCTTCTTAACACTGTCAAAAAGCATGGATCTCTATGGCAATCTGATGACTGCTTCATCCACTTTCAAAGTATTGATTTGTATCTTCCAGTCTTTCTGGTTGAAGGGGTATAGTTTGGGAATTTTTCCTTGTAGGATTTTTTTTACTGTTTCCCCCTCTCTGATTTAACCCCTTAAGGACACATGACATGTGTGACATGTCATGATTCCCTTTTGTTCCAGAAGTTTGGTACTTAAGGGGTTAATGACAACCCGAATGGTAATATGTTGAAGAAATTAGACTTCCTTTCTTCCAAGATCTTCATAAAAGGCATCTGTTGCTGTAGCTTCTAACTGCTCTTCGGGAATTTTGAGTGTTTCTCTCACTGACCTGCTCAGTTTTCCAAATACTTTACCATTTAATGCCTGTAGACATATTTCCATCAGATGACTCAAATCCTTCTTCCTCAGATTCTGAATCAGATTGTCACCAATGCCAAGAGGTTCTAGCTTTTTTGCTAGAAGATTGTATGTTCATAGCTTCCTGTATACCTCTTTTAACTACCTCTGATATCCACTGTGTATCAGGAGAGTGATTTGTTTTGGTAATTGCTGAATCACCACCTTTTGAGACAACTCTTGTAGAGATTTGTGTCATCTAATGGTTTGAATCCGCAGCCCATACATATTCTTGCTCTTTTTTCTCAATTTTTTAGATAATGCTATCTCAGAAGGATGTGAACTATTTGTAATACTGGAGGCCCACCTTTTTTTCTTAGAAACAGATCACTGGGATTCTGATGTGGAGGGCTTCCTAAAACACAAAAGTATATTAATCTAAGCAGGTAACAAAAAAAGGTAGTAGCAATAAGACACACAAACTACTATAAAACAGTGACCAATAAATTAAACTTGCAGGCACTAAGTGGAAAAAAAAACTCAATAATATATATATATATATATACTTATATATATATATATATATATATATATATATATATATATATATATATATATATATATATATATATATATATATATATATATATATATATATATATCCTATCTTGGCAGACACAGACCCAAATTTACAGCAGGCCAGGGTAGCCTCCACAAACTAAAAAGCTGCTCAATTGCATGTTATCTATAAACAGTGGCTCCCACAGATGCACAGAGTGAACCAAAGGATGCTGGGCCCATCACGTATGCACCACCTGGAAGGACCATAAACATGAAGATGCTACCAATTGCGGTCGCCATCTTGGATAAGGCTAAACTCCCAAACTTGCCGACACTGTCGAAAATGTGGCATAGAATTGACATTTTCATTTCCTATAACTAAAAGATCCTACAATTGGGGGGCACTCACCTCTTCAACTTCCCACACTCTTAAAATAGGTATAAATACTTTGATACCTTTATTGCTGGAAAAAAATCTTGCTAAATTAAATAGCTAACCTTAAACCCTGCTAGCCCTATCACCCATGCATTGTTTACAGGGTCCATCAGACAGAGAGTGGTTAAACTCTGCTGGAAGTACCAAATAATAATTTTGGGAGGTGAGGCATAAAATAAACATATTTGAGAGATAGGATGATTTTTTTTCAACCTGTCTACAGCTGACAACAGATAAGAAAGACTGTTGAACACAGGAAGAGGAGGTCCTTATATAGTTTACATTTATGTTAATATATTCCTGTCCTGAGAGCTAAGGGGAGGAGTTAAACCAGTAGTGATGTTGCCGTGGTTAGGCAGGAAAGTTGTCAAATTTAAGGTCAAAAGTAGCTGAACTGGAAGCATCGCTGACATCGCTGACAGTGTTTCCAGTTCAGTTACTTTGGCCTTCAATTTAAAAATTTACTTTGAATCACTTCGAATTATTCTGATAACTTGACTAATTACTTGCAAAACTTGAACAAAAGTTGATTGAGAAAAAAAAATCTTCAGTTTTTGTTTGAGGTTTTTTTTCATTAGTGTCATTACTACATTTTGCAAATCAGATGACATCTCAAAACAAACTGCTGTTAAATAAATGAACACCTTTTACAGTTCAATTCATTTTATACGGTCCTACCGAAGCTTTGATGATTTTTTTGCTTGTTTTTTTAAATAGCGTTTTCATATGCAATATGTCTGTATTTTTCACTGGTTCTAAATATTTATCAAAGCTTATCCTACTGTCAGATGTATTAACCTCATGCAATGGATATTTCTGAACAACATTAAGTCAGAAAATATTTATAGGATTCAATGTACATGTATAGAAGTGTTGCAGATGGTAGGCATCTGTAACAAAACCTCTTTTGAGTCTAATAACTTAAAGGAACACTATAGTCACCTAAATTACCTTAGCTAAATAAAGCAGTTTTAGTGTATAGATCATTCCCCTGCAATTTCACTGCTCAATTCACTGTCATTTAGGAGTTAAATCACTTTGTTTCTGTTTATGCCGCCCTAGCCACACCTCCCCTGGCTATGATTGACACAACCTGCATAAAAAAAAACTGGTTTCACTTTCAAACAGATGTAATTTACCTTAAATAATTGTATCTCAATCTCTAAATTGAACTTTAATCACACACAGGAGGCTCTTGCAGGGTCTAGCAAGCTATTAACATAGCAGGGGGTAAGAACATCTTAAACAGAACTTGCAATAAAGAAAGCCTAAATAGGGCTCTCTTTACAGGAAGTGTTTATGGAAGGCTTTGCAAGTCACATGCAGGGAGGTGTGACTAGGGTTAATAAACAAAGGGATTTAACTCCTAAATGGCAGAAGATTGAGCAGTGAGGCTGCAGGGGCATGTTCTATACACCAAAACTGCTTCATTAAGCTAAAGTTGTTCAGGTGACTATAGTGTCCCTTTAAGCATGAGCTGCACTGACTTACCAAATTACTTACACAATGCTATGTGAAATTTTATCTTTGGGAAAGATATCCATGCCGACTATTCACTCAAGGCATGTCTCATGTTATAATTAACTCAGATATAATGCCAACATTCTAGCAAAATCTTTTGTTAGCCACCAGCTCCTGCCCAACTCTTGAAACTGAGCTAGGTTTGCTGTTTATATTGCAAATGGAAGATCACATGCTCATAATGACTAGCCAACCTGTTAAACAAATTAAAGTAAATCAATAAAGGTCAAGTGAATAGTAAAAACTGTCAAAGTTGTAAGATGCTTAGTGTTAGGCAATGATGAGATTAACCTTGCATTACACATATAATGGGTCAATTAAAAGATTAAGAGTTCCCAGAATCCTTCCAAAAATGTGAGACCACCAAATGGTGGCTTCCTAATCCTCTACACCAGAAGAGGTAGTGGAAATAAAACCAAAATATGTATGTTCCAAATACCAAGGAATGTGTGCGAGAATGACTTTTGGGATGGGAATATTAAATCTCCTGTACCACTTTGCTCAAAACCCCATCCTGTGTAATAGACTCCCTGCGGTGGCATGAAATGCTTATTGTATAAATCTCTGTTCAATCTCCTGTGCTGTGAGATAAGGTTTGGTTAAGTAGATTTCCAGTCCACAAGTCCATTAAATATACCACACACGAATACCCGCTATTGACTATATTGCTATTAATAGGACTAACATGCCAACTTAAGTAAATTGCTAGTGGGATACCTAGTTCACATGACATAAAAAAAGATAGTAATAGATAGTAATAACAATCATTATTTTGTTCACTCTATATATGTTATTGTGGTTTCTACAACTGTGGCACGCTCAAAGGAACACTGTCTATAGTATACTATAGGAATATATGTATTTCAAACTGTCTACCAGACATGTATTCACAACTGTCACAGTATATCTATATCTATAAGAGAAGCCAAACATACAGACCCTACTCTACAACAGAGTATACTATAATCCATATTACCTGTCTTAGTGTGGCCTGGCTTCATTATGAATGGTCAGAGAGATAGTCAAGTTTAAGGGTAGGAGAAATTAGAGTAAACACTAGACAACCCAAAACTCAGGACTACAGAGAACAGAATAAATGGTAATCAAGCCAAGGTCGGTAACACCAGATCAAAAATATCACAAACTATTTTGACTAAAGAACAACAGGGCGGTTGGGATGAGAGAGGCAGAGTTTGAAATACCCGTGGCTCTATTAAGATTGGACCATGTCATAGAGGAGCGCCAGAAGACGCAATGTTGGGGGATTATGCGCCATTTCAGATTTGTTCATATGCACCAAGTAGGAGCAGTTTATTCTGCCCTTCTAGTTTGCCTCTAAGATAAGGATGTGTTTGTCCCTGCATCTCATCTTCAAGATTAGTCTGCTTAGTTTCTAGCCTCCATAAACACTTCAATCACGTTTTTAGCCATGTACCAATATGTTAGTAAATAACCATTAGAAGAAGTATTAAGTTATAATACCTAACAGACACACACACACGCACACATAAGTATATATAATAAGGTGTGCAAGGAAGTGTATAAGTTTAAAGTGAATAACATGAATTGAAGATGTTTAAAACTAATAACAGGATACAATGGGTTAATTGTTACACAGCAAGTCCCTTCTCTATGTCATGGAGCTGTAAAAAACAGATAATATACTTGCCCATGAAATTGATTAGTTTAGTACCACTCATTAAATAAAGATGTCTATAAGACCCCTGACTTTTTGCTTAATAAATGAGAACACTTGATTTTGCATACAGACATGCTGTCTGTGAGAAATCATTTCTTCTTCCAGTTTGTTGTCTTTCAAAGCTCCCAGTGATCTGTCCTGTTCAGACCAAAGTGCCTCCTTGTAGGGATTTGGTCCTACAAGCCTCTTTTGTATGTCTCTTTCTCCCTTTTCCAGTCCCTCTGTGTGTCTTCCCTATGGCACCTGGTCTATTTTCCTTACAGCTCCTCTGTGTTTCTCTTTTTCTCCTTCCCCAGCTGGTCTGTGGGTATCTCCTCTTTCTCCCCCTTTCCCTCTGCGTCTCCTCCTCCCCCAGCCCCTGTGTGTCTCCTTCTCCCCCAAACCCCTTATGTGTGTCTCTTTCTCCCTCCATCCCTTTCTGTGTGTCTCATTCTCCCCCTAGCCCCTTCTGTGTCTCATTTCCCCCCCAGCCCCTTCTCTTTCCCCTAGCCTCTTTTGTGTGCCTTTTTCACTCTCCCCATCCCTTTTTTGGTATATATTTTGGTATCCTCCAGCAACCACCCCTACCCCCTTTCTGGTGTCTTCCTCCTTTCTTCCAGCTTATATCTTGTTGCATGGCCGTGCAGATAGGTACCCAGGCTAGCGGGTAGTTGTTAATTCCTGCCATGGTCCGCACAGCAACTCAGTCACGCTACATGAAGGGTACAGGCAGGAATGCTGTCCTGTGTGCTCCCCTTCTGCCGGTCACCCAGAGATTGCACCCATTGGGTTGGTGTCCTATAATTTTGCAAGCCCTGGTTATAAGTAGGAAGTTTACCATATCTATGAAACTGATACATTACAACAAGTTCACAGATATTAGAATTATTTTTGTGGTAAGTACAAAAGAGAAAATAAAATCAAAATTTTCTATTTAGGATGTTGTTGGTCTAAAACACAAGGGGGAGGCCACTTATTTCTATAGGTAAGCCTTCCCTCCACCTATACCACCTCTGGGCTGACTTGGAAACTTGAGATGAATGCAGAAGGTATAAATCTGATGATGTGCAAATGATTGATGTTCCCTTTAGATCTAACTTTGAGTAAGTCACCATAAAGGCAAAGAAAAGGATTTTTTTACAGTAAGAGCAATAAGGATATGGAATTCTTTGCCTGAAGAGGTGGTTTTGTCAGAGTCTATACAGATGTTTAAATTGCAATTGGATAAATACTTGCAAAAACATAACATACAGTGATATCATTTCTAATTAGTGGGGAAATAGCTGCTTGATCCAAGGAGACATCTGACTGCCATTCTGGGGTCAAGAAGGAATTTTTTCCTAGTTTGTTGCAAAATTGGAAGCGCTTCAGACTGTTTTTTTTTTGCCTTCTTTTGGATCAACAGCAAAAGCATATGTGAGGAAGGCTGAACTTGATGGACGCAAGTCTCTTTTCAGCTATGTAACTATGTAACCATCTTTCTTTGCTGAAGTCCCCCAAGGCAGACGATTCTCTAATTTTAACATCTACGTGAGTAATTAAGACTTCTGTTAATTTCTCCATTTTGTTTTTAAATGTTGGTGTAAATAATGTATCATCTGTTGTTTGTATGCACTGTGATTATTTTTTTCTCATAATAAATATTCCTTTTATTAGTTGGTAAACCATCGCATTTCCTGATCAGACAAATTTAGGTTTTGAAACTGCATAGATATTGTTCTAAATTATATTTTCTGGGTTGCTAGTCTAATTTGCTTTGGGGATCAAGGCACCCCAGTTATAAATTGCTTTGATGATGGCAGTGTTATGATATTACTTATATTATTATATTGTGGATGGTTCTAACGGGGATTCTTATCATTATTTTGGTCTAGTGCAGACAAATAGTAAATTTTAACCCTTTCACCCCAAATGTCAAGTGACAAGAACACTTGGAGTAATGTGCGTTTGTGACACCTATTGGTTCTAATTGATTACTCAATCAACATCATGGCAGCTGTCAAAATCAGTTCAAAAGTACTTTTTAAATCTTCTTAGCTTCATAATGCTTTTCTCATACTTTATAATTTGTATGGACTGATTTCATTAAATTGCCTTGGACCACATAATGCCACATTTAAAAACAAAACATAAACAAATCAGACTTCACTGTTTAGATATTACAAAAACAATAAAAGTCAAATTATAAAAACAGTTCTTCAGCAATGACACTTAAAGGGTTAAGAAAAGAGATGTGCATGCCCTGTTTGTGAATTAGGTATGGAATTTTGTTTAATATGCTTAGTAACAGACATATACAACTACTATTTATGTATGCTCTAATTCAACTGTATTATTTTATATATGTATTCAGAAGCAATTAGCAGGAATAATCCAATTAATCACACACTTTTCCAGTTGCATTTTCCTTTAAACTAGTCAACATTGAACGGAAATGTACTCCATTTAAGATACATTTATGATAAATCTCACTCCATGGTTGGCTTGGAAAACTAATTCCTAAAATACTTCTTGAAATACAAACTCTACAGGTGGCAAGGTTCAAACAATGAGTGACAGTTCAAGCTACATAATAAGCTGTTCAGTTATTGGTGACATCTCATTGCAATAAAGGGTTTTGATGGAATATTGAAGTGCATCAACTGCTGTGTAGACAGACTGCTGGGCCATGAAGATGTTCAAAGCATACTGAGGGACCTAGCCATCTCAAAGCACTTAGCTTCAGTGACTATCTGGTAAAAGCCTGGTCAGGGGGACCTCTAGGGGTGTTTTTCAATCATTGCAAATTGTAACAAGTAATACATCACTTTGAAAACCCACGAACTTGTATGGCGTGTGGGTGGTTTACAAGTTACAATGTATGTAGTATAGGTGAAATATTACTTTGATTTGACTGTAGGAGGTAGTGAATCAAATACCTTCACATTATTCTTTCTAATTGGGGAGTCAGGTTTATCGTGATCACACTGACATTGTTATAGAAATTATAAAATACTAGGAGGTTATAATGGTCGAACAGGTTAAAAGTGAGTGGGTGATGAGCGATGAATGGGTACTGTAGAAAGCCCCTGGGTGTATCGATTTAGTAGCAGATGAAGAAGTACAATGGCGTTTTAGAATACGGCTATCTTTAATACACAGGACTTTAAATCGATCAGAGACAATTAAAGGTCTCATTTTTATCTAGCACGTGGGAGAGGTGTTCCTAAATATGCTGAAACTATGCATGATCCAAATACAGTATAAAATGATCTAAAATACTGAAGCCTTGATTTTGAAATTATCTTAAAATGAAATTGAATGAGGCAAACTACAGGCTATTTTTTCCCCATTGGTGCTCTTCCATAAATGATATGTGAGTACTTTTTTTTTTTTTTTGCTTAATAGTACGTTGCCTACCAAGATCTGATTATTTTTCATTATTATTATATTATTATTATTATTATTTGCTAAATAATTTTGTCCTAAATTTTGCAATTCCAATTTTAATTCTCCATAATTCCCTGTTGAGTAAAATCTTTTATTATGCCAATTGGATTAAATGTAAAATAAGCTACACAATTCTACACATGGGCATCATTTATTAGATCTATATTCTGATGTTAAGTAATCTCAATTTGTATTTCAGTATCAATCTGTTATCTGATGTTTCATTCATTTTTTTGCAAGCTCTTATAGGGAAAATTGATTTATTTATTTTCTTGCTTTTTGCCGTCATTGTCAGACTATCCCCATAGTAGTAAATTCTGTCTGAAGTTGGCAGTTTTATTAACAAGCATTTCCTGATCTTGAGGGAGAATCTAATTCACAAACAGATTTGAGTCAGTCTAATAGATGGCTCTCAATCGCTATCCATTGGGAAAGGGGGAGGGTAATGCAGTATGCCAGGAAGAGATGGGGTGACTCAAAGAATGAATTACCAAAGATGTTTTCATTACCTGCCACCCACCTAAAGTCAATAGTATTAGACTGAACAATCACCTAGAGAACATATATATAGAAGACAGGTGTATGGACATCAAAAGACACTTCTTTTAAACTGTCTGCACGTGGCAACAGCATCCTCACATCCTGAGATACTTCTCAGCAGAGGGTAAGATTGTAGAAGAACATCTGGAACTAATTTAGAGGCAACACTATATATTTTCTTTCTATACATAGATTTGTGTATTACTTTTGTGCTTGTCTGTGTTTACTTGAGAGTCAGGCTGTTCTGTAATATTTCCATGCAAACTAAGATCTATCTATCTATCTATCCCTCTATCTATCCCTCTATCTATCTATCTATCTATGTATGTATCTATCTATCTATCTATCTATCTATTTGTCTGTCTATCCTGAATCTGTCTGTCTGCCTGTCTCTAGCTATATAAATATATATTAAGATTATACACCCTAAATTAACTACACAATATGTGTTTTAGAGCACTGTTTGTATCCCAAAAACATTTTACTGAAATAAAATGTAAAACAGCATTATTTTACTTCAGTAGAGGAAATGTGGCTTGTTAATTACCTTATCAATCACACTATTCGGTCCTATCCCGATATGATATGGTTAGTGAGTAATTATCCCCCTCTTTTCTAGACAAAAAAAAGTTTGACTGTATTCCTTTAACCCGTGTAAGGGGCCTCCGGCACTTCACGGGTTAAGCACCAGTAGAATGCTGACCCCTTGTGTGCCGGGCGCTTAATTCTGAGCTTTTCAACTTGCTTTTTTTTTTTTAAATTGTCTTCTTAAAACCGTCAATAATGCCAGAGAATGAAGCTAAGTAAATCCCAAACAAAGCCAGGATAGTATTATCTCCGCTGCCTTGTTGTTAATACCTTTTTCTAATCCGTGGCTATAAATGTACCCTGAAGGGATCTGCAAGATATGGAATGAGAGTCGACCCTGAGGGAGGAGAGATACTGGGGCAGTCGATTAGGGAGGATATATTATTGTCCAGGCTATTAGAAGCTGCGAATAAACCTTCCCTGATAGGAGTGTTTGCTGCTTGGGTGGATTATAACAGCTGGAGAGAGAGAGAGAGAGATAGATGAGGAAGGACTGTGGATTCCATTGATGGTTACTTTTTAATTTGAAGTAAGCAGATTCCTCACCTCATTGGCTGCTGAGTATCGAGTATCTGAGCAGTTTTTTTTAACCTATTTATTTTTTGTCATTTTTTTTGTTCTGATTATAAAAAACAAGCTAACGTTTTTATTATCATTATTTTTTATATATTTTTTTTATAATTGATTTTATTAAATTCTGAGTGACTGGCTCTTCAAAGTTTTTTACTAGAGAGAGAGAGAGAGAGAGAACACTAAAGACTCCTGTGTTTGGCCAAGACCACCATGAGAACCCCGAGGATGAGAAGGGACAGAAGATAGCATGTATAACGTTTCTCTTCCTCCCTCTCTCTTCCCCAGGAGGACCGCAGAGGGAGATATGCAGAGGGCAAGGAAATGGCACGCTCTACTGGCCATCTCCTTTCTACTAGTCACGTCCTCGGTGCAGGGGACAAGGCAAGTGCAACCGAATGAGAGGCGAACTCTCCTAGACCTCATAGTGAAGGTCAATGAGGACAGTAGCAATAGCAGAGAAAGCGGGAAAGTCCTGTCCAGACGGTACAGCGAGAGTGCTGATCTACACAGACTATCATCCTCCAGGGAGAGAACGAACTCACCTGCAAGATCCAGCAGCAGGAGACCTATAGGTAAGGCAGGAGCTATATTTTTATATCTTGTATACTTTTTATTGATTTAACTCCGAATTGAGGCGAATTCAGATCAGAATTTCAAAACTGAACCTACAAACTCAGACCACAGATGATGACTTTTTCCCAAACAGCTCTTTTAGACTATATTATTCCATTCGAATTTAGAATTTTCGACAGTTTGGGAGTTTAGTGAATAAGCTGTGCAGTAATTTGTTTAAACTTCGAATTCCATCAGTGTTGGAAGTTTGTGCAGTGAGCAGGGACATACCTTCAATCTAAGCCACAAGACTCTGTTTTATCCCCCTTGATGAAGCACTACATGCTCCCTGCTGATCGTTACACAGAGTTTGTAATCGGTTTAGTGGAGATGAGTAGATTTCATCCCGGGATCATGGTCTGCTTGCTTTGCCTGGGCTGACTGTCTTCACGCTGTTAGACACATTTTATATTCTTTTCCATTTTTCTCCAATCCGTTTCTCTAGCTCTGGTAGTCTAAACTCTTTATGTGCCAAAGCTGAAGGTTAAACGAGTTTTTTTTGTTTAGTTTTTTGCCTAAATTACTAAAAAAAAAAAAAGTTAACACTTTAAAATTTGTAGTTTCATGAAAATCACATGACAAAGTCATGGAGTAAAAAAAAAAAAAAAGCAATATTGTAACACGTGAGAGATACATTCTTTGAAGTGCTAACACATTTTTAGGTTATTGTAACATGTGATGAATACTTTGCCACTGGCTTAGACATCCAGACTTAGAAGTAAACCCACTTCAAAAGTCACAGTGGTAAGGGAAATAAAACCAAACCGAAGTACGTTCTCTTAGCAGACATGATGCTGCTATTAACTTTGTTTTTTGTCATTCTTTAAATCCCAGAAGCAATGTCTATAATAGAGAAGAGGTATGCAGATCATACATGCTCCAGACTTTAGTTACTAACCTCAGATGATCAGTGACTCACAGAAAATAGAAGTTGTGTTATTTTTTTTTCTCTCTCTCTCTCTGTCTGTCTCTGTCTCTTTATCTATCTATATCTGTATAATGCTATTCTACCAGATTGCCCCTTAGCCTAATTGGTTGTCTTCTCTGACCCCACAATTTAATTTGTTATGAAAAATCAATGAGGCTGTGAGAGCTTCTGCCTCACTTGTCAAATGCATATTACAAGGGCTATGCAGGACAAATCAATTATTGTAGCCCCCCTGATTCATCACAGACTTCTATTTTACTAGTTGATTTTTTTTATTATTAATTTCAGCTGGTAAGTAACACAAACAAACAAACAAACAAACAAACAAAAAAAATCTATAAAAAAAAACCCTAGATTATACCCAAGAGCTAGATAGAGGAACATGTTCTGAAATATGTTTGTGTATCTATTTTAGACATTCCTACAACCTTTATGAATTCTAAGTTTATTACAAGTATAATATTTTTTAGCATTATAAAGGCATTTGGTTTGATGTTTACATATTATATTTATTCAATACAAACTCTTGCCTTTGTATAAATGTATATTTGCTAATTGCTGTAATGTCATGATAGCTAAATTGAAACAAAATCAAATATTGCATGTTTCGAAGACATCTAGATGTTGTTTGGAAATATACTGAAGAAAGTTGGGAGATTTTTCTCTACTGTGAAAAATATCTTCAAATGTTATTTTGTTGAAAAGTTGTTGAACAGTTACATCTTTAAGGGGAAATAAAAATAGAACATTGCACATGTTATAGCATGTTCTAAAATATGCAAACATGAGAATGTTGTATAGTGACAGATATTAATTTAAAAAAAATGAAACGGTTCTTATTTATACAAACTGAAATCAGCCTTATAAATTGCTTTTAAGTACTGGGTGATTTTCAAATTATATCTGATAAAGAGTAAAAGTTTCCTTTTAATTGGTCATTAATATAGCTGTCTGTTTAGAGTAGAGAAAGTGTGCACATTGTGATCATGTGCTCAGCTGGACACAGCCTTGTCAGGTAGTTGTGGGCAGGAGAGTAGAAAAGAGTGTGTACAGCCATACAAAAAAAACTCCACTGCATGACATTATGTCCTCTTCATTGTAACATCTCCTTCACTGCACGTGAAAGGCCATTCAATAGGCTAATCAGTGTTCTACTGCATGTATATTCTACTTACACAGTAGAAGGCAACATTGTCATCCACAAATTACACACTGCATTAAAGAAACACTCCAAACACCACAACCGCTTCAGGTCACTGTCATGGGTAGGGTGCCTAGAGTGCACCCCCCTTTTGCCTCCCAACATTGTAAGTAGTTTAAACCATTTTTGACTAGTTTAACTTCTTATATGGTGTCTGTGGGGCCCACCACCACTACTTCCATTGTAGGACTTTCGTCAGAAGAGCTGAAAGTGCGTGCTGTGGAACTAGTGATACTTTGGCATTAGTAGTGGAGGCAGGGAGGGGCACCTGATAAACTACACATAAGAAGTGAAACCAAGGATGGACTACTTACAATGGAGGGTGCCAGGACACTATTGGCAGCATAACCACTACAGGGAGAGGAGAACAATCTCCAAGTGAGCTATTCATTAAAGACACATCTATCACACCATAATCTCTTACATCCCAGTAACGCTACCCAGGACAGTTACAGTTGAGTATGAGACAACTTGCTATTACAAGTCTAGAAATAGTCATATTTTGTATACAATTTCTGAAACTGATTCAGGACTCACGTAGAAAATTTAAATTTCAGTTTGAATACCCTACGATCATCCGTTAAAAAGAGAGAAAATTCTCATTTTTAAAATTTTTCCTGTACTATTCAGTTATAATTTGTGCTGAAAGTCATTGGTAGTATTCTAATCTGCTGACCTGCTGCTTAATAAATCCTGAGGGGGTTCCAAGACACTCTAAAACCAAATGAATCCTGATCTCTAACTCTAGATATTGTGCTGGTGGGCATTAGATATCATTTTCATAACTCCTCTAAGCCCCAAGTGTCATGCTTTGTGCATAAATACATTTATTTCCCAACCTTGCTGTGTAAATGCACCAATGTAATTCTTACAAAATCACGGTATTAAATGTGTTCTCACTTTCTGTGAGGAAATTGGCATTCATCAAATCAAATCTTGCTGAAGCGACTCAGTGATTTACTGCATTTCTTGAGCATTTTTACATTTCAGTGATGCTGACATACACAGTAGCATTAATAGAGTTAAAATGCTCCTACAATTGAGAGTTCCACTGATCTCACCAAGAAGAGATGCATTATTAGTGAGGATTTTGCAGCAATAGTCCCATTCCCCATGTAGAGGCCATGCTTTGTAACACCATGTCACAGCATTGGTGTCATGCTGCCATTCCTAGTGCGTATTTAGTTTATGATGGATGGCTCTGTGATCAAGCAGAAAGCAGTAAGAAACACAACATGCAGGTTCTGCCACACTTTAGCCACTCACTTTCCACTCAGATGCTCAGTTCACACAAGATACCACAATCCACAATATAATGTAAAGTGATGAGAATGTGCAGCATCTCATTCTCAACACTTTACATCTGTGGTGAGGCAATCCAACAATATGTGCTCTGAAGCTATCTCAGGCATCCAGCTGGTGTGGGCAGTTGTAGTCAATGCTACAAGGCTTGAGGCAACCTCAGTACCACATTTGCAAATGAATTGGTGAGTACATAGCTAATGCTGGAAGGCTCACGAGTAAGGCAGTCCAAGAATAACCACTGGTCCAGCACTGCAATATCTGTAGGAGAAATTACAGTTATTTATATGGCACCTACATATTCTGCAGGGATGTACAATATGTAAACAAGGCAAGCATAAAACAAAAAAGCTGAATTGCAGGATATTCTCCATGAGGAAGATGCCTTAATTCAAAGATCAGGATAAATTACCTTCAGTCCAATGAAAAGGACATATGGCTAGGACAAAGAGAGGGGAGTTAAAGGACCACCACAGATGTGTTTCTTCAGATGGTCTCTGATGGCGTGCTGGCACAAAATGCATTAGTGTATGTCATACCTGATATCCATTACATTTATTATATATATATATATATATATATATATATATATATATATTAGTATTCATGCAGAGACAGTGTGCACGTGCCTCACCATAGATCAAGGTACATCCAGGTGTGCATTCCTTTTTTTTTTTGGCAAGGATTTTTATTGTCTCCAGCGCTTTTTATTTCTCACTTATAAAAAGCAAATCTAACAAAACATGTTTGACATATGGGAACAGAAGGTGAAGAGGGCCCAAACAAGTTCACAGTGTTTTAATTTGTTCTCGAGCAATCACATATGGCTAGTATCAAGTGTAAGATTAGGATTGTGACCAGGGCCGGCCTTAGGCATTTTGACGCCCTGTGCGAAAAATCTTCACAGCGCCCATCTCCTCCCCCCCCGTCACCCATGTATGCTGTAATGTTTGTGTTGTCTGTGTATGTGATAGTAGGTGTGATGACTGTGTGTGATATGTATGCTATGTGTGATATTTGTAATGGGTGTATTAACAGTGTGTGATATGCGTGTATTGGTTGTATGTGACACACACACACACACACACACACACACACACAGTCAGACGGCCATACACACACACAGGAAGACATCCACACACACACACACACAGGCAGACAGTCATACACACACACACAGACACACAAAGGCAGACAGTCTCACACACACACACACACACACACACACAGACACACACAGGCAGACAGTCAGTCATACACACAGACACAGACAGTAATACACACAGACACACACAGAGGCAGACAGTAATACACACAGACACACGCAGTCATACACACACACACACGCAGACAGTCATACACACAGACAAACACGCAGACAGTCATACACACAGACACACACAGGCAGACAGCCATACACACAGACACACAGAGGCAGACAGCCATACACACAGACACACAGAGGCAGACAGCCATACACACAGAGGCAGTCATACACACAATCACACACACAGAGGTAGACAGTCATACACACAGAGGCAGGCAGTCATACACACAGAGGCAGACAGTCATACACACAGACACACACACAGAGGCAGACAGTAATACACACAGACACACACAGGCAGACAGTCTCACACACACAGACACACACAGGCAGACAGTCAGTCATACACACAGACACAGACAGTAATACACACAGACACACACAGAGGCAGACAGTAATACACACAGACACACACAGAGGCAGACAGTCATACACACAGACACACAGAGGCAGACAGTCATACACACACAGACAGTAATACACACAGGCAGAGAGTCACACTCACCTGACAATCCCACAGTTACCTGTGGAGTTCATTGTGGAGGCAGTGCAGCTCCTGGTGACTGGTGGGGAAGCAGGGACTCCTTCCTGCTTTCCCTGCAGCAGTTTTCCGGCGCTTTTAGCTCCGCCCCCGCCGCACGGTAAGCTCCGCCCCCGCTGCAAATTTAAAAAAAAATAAAAATTTTTTTTTTTTAAATCCACGGCGCCCCCTGCTCCATGGCGCCCTGTGCGGCCGCACAGCTTGCACACCCCTAAGGCCGGCCCTGATTGTGACTAGGGTGTGTGACTAGGACAAGGTTTAAGGCTAGGGTTATGAATCATGTGAGGCTTAACTAGTAATAAGTTAAGGCTTAAAATTTGGATTAGCGTTGCGATTAGAATTCGGGCTATGGTTAGTATTAGGCTTTGAACTCAGGGTTAAATTTAGAATTAGATTATAATTAGTTTAAGAATTATACTTATTGCCAGAATTAAATTTTCATTTGTTTTGTTCAGGGTGGTATTTATTGAGTACAGTACACATATTTAGTGTTTTTCAAAACTTTAGAAAGAATGTTAAGATTGGGAAGTTAATGTTAATGTATGCTAAAGTATATGCCATTATGCCTGACACTGTGTTTATGTTTAGTGCTAATCAGTATGGTGATGGAGGCATATCAAAATTATCTCTAATATGTTTACAATATGCATTTGCTAAATTATTGGGAAATGTATACATATGAGGGTAGCAGACGTTTTCTGTGGGCATTAGTACCGTGGGCCTCTAGCATCCCAGTAGGGATTGTGGGCTGTATCCTCACAGCACCATTCTTCTGCTATAAAAAGCAATTGGAAGTATGATGATGATATATATCTACTGGAAAAATCCTAAATTGATGAGGCAGCAGGAATTAATTATGAAGGGCTTTGCTAGCCCAGCACTGTTTGTGTGTGGGCACGTAATCTGTGATCTTTTCAGGATTGGACTGGCCCTTTTGGATAGTTGACTGAAGATTGCTGTATCTATACTAACTAGGTGGCCTGACTAGCTACATAGCTGGAGAGTGAAATGAGTCACTGTTCAGTAGATTGTTAATATTCAGCAGTAATCACTGGCGGTAATATAATCTGTGTCACAGAGCTCTGTGAATGCTCGCTTATGCAAGGGTAGGTAACATTTATTTTGGTTGCCTTAATATATGATGTCACACCAGATGTCACTTGAGACTATGGGAGGTATTCTTGTACTTGGGGATTTATCTAAATGCAGATTGGGGATTTAAAGTAGGTAGAAACTACAGTTTAATGAAATTCAAAGGGCAGATGTATTGAATTTATGAAAATTGCACTACAAAATGGAACATAGAATGTGACGGCAGATAAGAACCGTTTGTCCTATCTAGTCTGCCCAATTTTCTAAATACTTACATTAGTCTAGGATAAAAAGATTTACAGCAAATTTTGGCAGAAATCTTAGACTAAATGGCCTCATGAAAATGTTTAAAACATTCCATGTGGCATTGTGAGAAGAGGTAACACTATTACTCATGGACCTTTAATCATCCCCCACCGAAGGTGAGCTCTACATGTCAGTAAGTTGATCATATGCACACTTGGCTACAAGTACACTTTGGTTTACTGATCTACTCAAGGGATAAATTAATAACAATCTACAGTTTTACACCCCAGACCTGTTATGTGTGTCAAATATTTGTGTGGAAAACAATTACTAAAAATCAGAAAATGGTGATGAACAAAATAAAATTAGAAATATCCCACGTTGTCTTCTTTTGCAAATAGAATGCCCTGACAGGGCTTACAAGCTGTTGGGGGTACATAGAACTAGTTGATCAATCTTTCACAATTGCAAGTCTGAATTCTGGGTAGGTCTTGTAATTTAAGGCTTTAAAGTTCCAACCCCCCACCCACTGACATCCCCCGCTTCACTAATCCACATCAGGATTCCAATATTCACAATGAAACTCAGAGTGTTTATGCATGTGAAAGGTACACACACACACACAAATACTGTATGTAAAACTAGAAGTTTGAAAGTGATTGGTTATTCAGTGGTTTCATGGAAAGTGTTAAAATGCTTCTATGTAAATATTTTGGGTGTCTACTTTTCATAAATATATACTTTGTGTAGCAGATTTGAAGTTATACCAAAAAGGGATTGCAAGGTCTCCTTGTACTAGTTGAAATTTGACTCGTAAAACAATATTAGAAGACAATCCTGGAAATATGAGAATGATCAACAAAAATCTGACTATTTTAAAAAAATGTTCAAGTTGCCCTCATAATGCAGGAACTATTTTAAGCAGAATCTAAATGCACTCTTCTTATCTTTTAAGAGTTTATTGCTGATTTACTTATTTAGAGTCTCAAACGAACATCATGTTTGGCCTTTAAAAAAATATATGTATGTAGACACTTAAAAAGAAATTGTGAAATTATGGTGGATCAGATGCGTAACAAAGTATTAAAATGTTACTACTACATTGAAACTGGGGAAACATTAACTGCTAAGAGCATGTTTATAATATTTTTTTTTTTAATACCGGTTAATATAAAATGAACTCTACCCCATGTCTACTGAGAAATAACAATAATTCCATTTCCCTAAAACCATGTCATGTTGAAAAACGCAAACAATGCCAAAAGGCATCATGGAAGATGTTCGACAGACTTTAGTTCAGAAATTTTCTTTTGACTGGTGGAGAGATTATCTAACCTACTTAGGGGTAAAACTCACTAAATATATGCACAGTATATAAAAATGTAAGTTTCCCCTCTAACAACAAATAAAATAGGAGTTAATCTCCTGGAAACAGACAATCATGTCCAGCGTGGGGTATATGTGGAGATGCCATTAAGATATAGGTAATTTCTCCCACGTTTGGTCATGATGACCTAATATAAAATCACTGTGGTTTGCAGTGTACAACCCTATTGCTAGCATGTGTCCCTATAGTTAACTTCCTCTCTTGAGGATGTTCTATGGCTCTCCTTTGAAGAAGGCATACCCTTCAATGGAAAGGCCCTGACGATCCACATCTTGCTAGCTGCTAGACATCTTACTGCTCATAATTGGAAGAGCATAACATGCCCAGGAAAGGAAGAATTGATAGACAGGATAAATACAAATTGCATGTACGAACAATTGGCAGTCATATGACAAAATGTGGTCCCCTTAGCTAAAGCGGTACTCTACCCTATCATATTCCTCATCAATTAGTAGTAAACCTGGGCCCGTACTTTCCAAGTTCTCGGATGTATTGAGTTGGTTGAGGCATCACTGAGCTTGTGTACCCTGTACACACCCATCTTATTGCTACCAAAATAATTATTTTGGTCACATTTCCAATTCTCCATTGTTGTTACAATATTATCAACGTTTTTTCTAGTATAGAACACAAAAAGCAAGGGTGGAACAGCGCTAAAACAACTGATCACAAGGGGGTTGCACACCTGAATAGGAAGGTAACCCTCAGAAACCTTAATTGATACATTGAACAAACAAAACAAAGGATACAGATAGCGCCAAAATAAATACAATATTGTAGTAAGTAATCAAAAAAAGTACAAAGTTAAAGATAAAAATGTCCTTTTGAGATTTTAAAAATGTTGAATAAGATGTATACGGAGTGGTATCACACATCAACAGCATATGCAAAAGAGAAAATAGGAGACCAATAGTGCAGTATTGTAAGTCTATGGACTTTAGACAACATAGAACTAAAAATATAACCAGCCCTCTGTAAAACAGATTTCTATTTGAGCATCCTGAATAACATGTGGATATATTCATGGATGTTAGGATTACTTGTCCACCGCTTTTTGATTTCCATGCCCAATGAAAATGTCAATGAAAATTCTTGCAATAAAATATAGTGATTAAAAACAACTAACAAAATATTAGTTATATTAATAAATTATTTCAGTGCAGCATAGTCCATCTATTAATTGCTTAAAGTGAGCAGAGACATGTTATAGACATCCTAATACCATAGTATGATCAGAGTTTACTTGTATTCTGTTAGGTTGTGTATTATTGTTCTTATATTTATGGACCCTAATTCAAGTTCAAAAATAGAAAACTCATATTAAATTGAGAAATTCTAACTCAAAATGTGTAGGCAACCTTTAGAAAAGTACTTTTACTGAGTAATGCTGGTAGCATGGACAAGATTTGCAGTGATGGTAAATAATATAGGGTCATTATAAATTGCTTATTAAAGATTGTAAATACATTTACTATCAAATTACCACATTTTAGGGGAGATGGGTAGGATATCTGAGTATTTACACTCTTAGATCCTGTCATATTTTATGCTTCTAGAAGAATAATTGTTATATTTGTAATATTTCTACAACAGTTTAACTAACGTATTCGTGAGTGGCATAAATTGTCATAAATTGAGTTCAAGAAAGACATTTTAGTAAACTATTTGTAGCATTCTGACCGTGTTTTGAACAAAAAAAATATGAGTCATGCCTTGCAGCTTTGGGGAAGTTTGGAATTATGGTAAAAGCCACAAACACTTGTGGCTCTATTGTGGTTTTTAAAAAAGGGAAAAAAGTATTTAAGTATTTCAGTACACATCTAATGTGGTTAATACATCTTCAAAACCAAATTTAGTGACATTTTTTTCACTTATTTTTAATGCATGAAGAAACACGAATGCATCATGCTTTTTTTTTTTATGAAAAAACATAGTTGTTTAGTTTTATTTTTTACAATACTTTAAAATCAGAATTGAATGCATAGCATATTACTTCTGTCTTTTACACCAAAGTCTATACATTTTTTTCTGCTAATGTCCTGGAATGATCCTACAATTCCAGACTCAGGAGCTGTTCAATCAAAAATTTCCAAAATGCTTTATATATTTGTTGCCACAAAACTTTCCATCATTTTTTGACAGATTTATTAGATTTTCTATTTTATAATAGAATACATTAACATTTTTATGCTCATTATTGGCATAAGGCAATACATTATTATTATTGTTATTATTATTACTATGTTATTTTTATTTATTACTTATAACTCTGTTAAGTATTTATTGCATCATCTTTACTCTGATTAGAAAAATTATAGGTTTACATATATTTTGCAGAATAACATAGAGAAACAAAATAATTTTATAAACAATATGTTGTGTCCTTGGCGCAAACAAACCGTGCTAGTGATGCGCACACACAACCCAATGTGTAAAAGTATATTTAAATACCTGTTATTAGTAGAGAAGAAAATAAATCTAAAAAAATAAGTTAAAATACTCACAATTTAGAAACGAGAGATTTGAAAAAAGGTGAAAAACAGAATATAGTGTAGTATTTAATGTAAATAAATATGACATATTGTAAAACTGACACTCACAGGATAAAATGGCGCAAAGAAAATTTGTGCAATATAAGCATTGCCCCCCGGTATGGTGTGGTAGTGGAATCTCAATAGATTCTATAAATCCAACCTCCGTACGAAGTATGGTCCATGCAGTTTCAAAGGCTTTAGTGGGAGAGAGATATCTTCACTTGAATAAGTCCGGGAGTCCTTGTGTGCCATGTCAGTGAAAGATCAACGCATTTCGTCCAGATAACTCTTGAGAGCTATTTTATAAAGTCTGTTATCTGGACGAAATGCGTCGAGCTTTCACTGACATTGCACACAAGGACTCCTGGACTTATTGAAGTGAAGGTATCTCTCTCCCACTGAACCCTTTGAAACTGCATGGGCCATACTTCGTACGGAGGTGGGACTTATATAAAATCTACTAAGACTCCACTATCACACCATTCCGGGGGGCAATGCTTATATTGCACAAATTTTCTTTGCGCCATTTTATCCTGTGAGTGTCAGTTTTACCATGTCATATATTTATTTACATTAAATACTACACTATAAGTTATTTCTGTTTTTCTCCTTTTTTCCTTTTCTTATATCTCCCCTTGTATTGTTTCTACATTGTTAATATTTTTACTTTTATTTTTATTTAGATGTATATTCTTCTCTACTACTAACAGGTATTTTAATATACTTTTACACATTGGGTTGTGTGCATCACTAGCACAGTTTGTTTGCGCCAAGGACACAACATATTGTTTATACATTTGTACATGCATTAGAAATGGAAGATGTAGTTCTGTCCTTTGGCAGCATATTATAGCACTTGTTCTTTTTTCGAACACAGATAATTTTGACCAGTTTGATTTATATTTTATACAAATAGTATGCATAATGGTTTTTTTTCTTTTTAAGAATAAAAGCAGTGTGTACAAACATTCATAAACAAAAAGAGCACATATTATTCCACATTGCATTTAAGCGAATTCATTGAGGTTTTGTGAATGATTGTTTATTATTGTTCCAAAGACATACATTTGCAACTACTGTCATGGATTTTACAAATGTTACATAGTTACATAGTTACATAGTTACATAGTTACATAGTTACATAGCTGAAAAGAGACTTGCGTCCATCAAGTTCAGCCTTCCTCACATTTGTTTTTGCTGTTGATCCAAAAGAAGGCAAAAAAACAGTTTGTTACAATTTTAATCACATTTGGTTTTCACTAGGTTGTGAATTTATAGTGCAAATTCCTAGGAAAAATGTCACAACAAAGCACCTCACTTTGGGGACAAATATTTGAATATATTTTATAAATGTCGTCAACTGCCTTAACCACAATTAACCTTGAATTGGAGGCCCTCTAAGAGAGTATCAATTGGCTCAAATACATCTAAAATATACACAAAATTCTAAGGAAATATAAACAAACAATCAAATAAACAATCAAAAAAAATAATTAAAATAAATCTAATTAAGAAAATAGCAGGTTTCCCTTGGACTGTAGTAACAAATGGGATTCAGGGAAACTGCCCTTCCATTTACTAATATCATGGATGCCATAGTTTAGTTTAATATTTAGTAATCATTTGGATAATGAGACTCTTTTATTACCATTCACACTGCAGACCATTGTATAAAGGAATGGGGAGAATTCCCTAGATCCCACTCTCATTTATAGGATGTCCAGTGAACAACTCTTTAATAATATTAAAGGGTTACTCCAACCTCCATAACCTCTTCTGTTTTTGAAAGTGGTTATGGAGCAAGCAATCTCTATGCGTTGCACTTCAGGCTGAAACACTCCCTATACATAGAAATCTGCACTTTTGTCTCAGGGTCTAGTTGCAACCCCGGCACAAGTAACTTGTTTTCTATACTTAAATATAAATAACAAAACTTGGAATTGTAAAGAGGTTGGTGCTACTATCACCTGTGTGGATCACTCAACACACACATATAGTGAAATACATTGAAACTCAAACAGTGGTGAGAGCACTCAATAAATAAAATATAAATATTACCAATATAGGCACATCCTAAAAATAGAAATAAAAAACCATAGAGTAATATAGCTTATATAAACATATATAGTTGGTCCAACTCACATTGTTCTGAGTCACTTAAAAAGCTGACTCAGACTGAAGGTGTAAAGCAGAGATAGATCCTTAGTATACTGGACTCCTGTGTAGTCAGATTAGAACTTGTTCATATCAATACAGGTTTCCTTCCCCAAGAATCCAGGATGCAGGAACAGGGTAAAAACACTCTTTATTTTAACATAAATAAAACAAATAAATAAAAATACAGGCTTAGTCCATATAACTTGCCACTCAACGTGTTTCGGCTCAATGCCTTCTTCAGAAGTGGTGATCTTGTGTCTCTCTGCGTTCGTTTATAAATGAAAGCTTTTGGCGGCATCTCCGATAATTTGCCGTCTCTCGTTCCGCTTTCGTCATCATGTTGCGTCCGACAACTATTTCCCGGCATTCATGCGCCATCTTTGTGAAGTCTGTTTGATGGGGCAAATGCCCATTCTTTATAAAATCATTAGTCCCTTATATTACAATGCCATATACTAAGGAAGAGGTTATTTGCTTACACAAAACATGTGTAAGGGAGGAAAAAGAAATGTATTGGTAAAATAAAAAAAACATTTATATACTTTATAAAAACGGACAAAATATAAAAATTTTAAAATTCATCAAGTGTAAAAATTTCCTGAATTAAAAGGAATTAAAATAGATAAAACAGATATATAATGTTTTTTGAATTACATGTTAAAAATGATTTAATCTTAATAGATTTTTGTGTTCTAAAAGAGGTAAATTCAGTAGCTTTTCTGCTCTTTGTATCTCTCAAAGCACATCCTTTGCAGGACCTGCAATAATGGAAAAAATTCTCCCTCTCAAACATAGATACATCTTGAGTAGTTTTATCCAAAACACTATTAGTCAAAACTTGTTTAAAACTCTTGGCCCCTCTAAAAATAATTTTTGGCCTCTCCCCTAAAATGTTTCTAATGCCATGATCCTGTTCTAAAATATGCCAACTGTTCTGTATTATTTTGCATAATTGATTGCTGTCAGAACTATAATTAAAAATTAAAGGTATCTCGTCTTTTCCTTTAAGTTGTTTTTCTTTATATTTTAAAATATTTTCCCTTGGTTCTTTTTCAATTTGGTCACATATCATTTGTAAAGAATCACGGTTATAACCTTTTTCTACAAACTGTTCTATTAAAATCTTGGCCTGGCATTGGTACTGTTCAATTTCCGTGCAATCCCATCTTACCCTCAGGAACTGACCCTTGGGTATATTGGCTAACCAAGGTTTAAAATGGCAATTTTAAGCTCTATAAAACTATTAACATCATTTTCTTTTTAAAAAAAAGTTTTTTGTTTTTTATCCGATTATTTTCGATAAAAATACATAAATCTAAAAAGTTAACCATTTGAGAACTGATATCATATGTCAATTTTATATCCCAGTCATTTTGGTTCAAATTAGTTAAACAAATCTACAAGCGATCTTTCTGTCCCTTTCCAAATGATAAAAAAACTTGAAGTTCTTCCCAATATGCCATGAACAAATTAGCATAGCTAGGGGCTATTACTGCCTAATGCTACTCCTGTGTAAAAAATACATCCATTGTCAGCATGAACTGGGTGCTTGTGACCAGTGGTGTTATTTAGGTTTTGTGCTGCCTTAGGCAGGACGGTGATTGGGCACCCCCCCTGTTTTAAATTTTCCCCACCCCTTCCTGTCAAGGCCGCATTTTGACTGAAAGACGCTCGCTCACTGACAGACGCACACACTCACTGATCGATGCATACACTCATTGACAGACACACTCTCATATACACTGACAAACAATGAGTGATTTGACACACTGATAGACAGACACACACTATTACTCGGGGGGACACTGACAGACTCACACTCACTGACAGACTCTCTGACAGACGCACACTCTGACAGACGCACGCACTGACAGACGCACGCACTGACAGACGCACGCACTGACAGACGCACACGCACTGACAGACGCACGCACTGACAGGCACACGCACTGACAGGCACACGCACTGACAGGCACACGCACTGACAGGTGCACACACTCACTGACCGACACGTGCACGCACTCACTGACCAACACGTGCACGCACTCACTGACCGACACGTGCACGCACTCACTGACCGACACGTGCACGCACTCACTGACCGACACGTGCACGCACTCACTAACCGACACATATTCACTCACAGATACAGACACTTAAAGACACACACACATTCACTCACAGACACACACACACACATTTCCACCAACACTCACAAATTATTATAATTTTTTAAAATTTTAATTTAAATCCACCCTGCCTCTCTGGGAGAGCTGGAGTGGATTTCTTACCTGCGGTCCAGTGGGACTGCTGGGCGGGCAAGCAGGGGGTGGACATGCTGAGTAGGCGGCGAGTGAGCTCTGATTTTCCTGCTCAGCTCCCTCGCGCTCCGCTTAGTGATGCCGGGTTCCAGAGTGATGTCATATTCCGGCTCCTGGCTTCATTAAGTGGCGCGCAAAGGATCTGAGCAAGTTGAGCTAAGGTGAGCATACTCACTCGCTGCCCGCCACCCGTCTCGTGGAGGGGCTTTAAAAGTGGCCAGCTCTTGAGCCCCTCAGGAAACGAGGCAAACAAGGAATCTGCCTGGGCGTTTGGGGGTGGCTTTTTTTTTGCCGTCCCCTGCATAGTGCCGCCCAAGGCAAATGCCTTGTTTGCCTCATGATAGATACATCACTGCTTGTGACAGATGTAATTAGTTTACTGTGAGTGTGCTTGCAAGTAGAAGCTTATAGGAGTAGTGGCTCAATTCTAATTTGTTCCATCCCTCCATCCCTCACTAATGACAGCCTTTAAATAAATCCCTTCCTCTCTACCCATCTTTTCCTTAGTGTGTCCACCACTTTGCCCCCTTTTCTTTGCCCCCCCCTACACTATCTAGCAAGTGCACCCTGATTTATTATCAGTGCATTTAAGGTGCGTGCTTTGCATGCGTCTATGGTCCATCAATGCTTCTTTATGAAAAGCATTTGATAGGACTGCGGCCAGGAAGAAGACATGGAAACTATCTGAGAAAACCTGGCCTGAACCTTGATTCCAGGTATGTTTTATGTTATTTTTTCAGGTTACTTGGGAAAATAACAAGGGACGGGTTAGACTAAAGATGACAAGTATAAGAAGAAAAAATCCTGAAGGACTTTAATAGCTGGAGTAACCCTTTAAATATATTAAGTTTCTTTTACTAAACCATAGCCATGTTGCCAAAATATTTGTATTGCATACAGCCAGTTTATGGCTATTTTTGTACACAGACACTGAATGATTCTTATTAATAAGCTGAGTATATTTGGAAAACAAAATTTCATAATATACTGCCAAATTACTTTTATTGAATACCCAAAGTGCCTAATTTTGGAGTGTCTTCCAATTTAACTATCTCATTAAAGGACATTTGCATGTTTGTGCCTCTCAATTCTTTAAACAATCTGAGCTTCCACTAGTTTCCATGAATCTTTGCCCAACCCTTTTTTTTTTTCAAGTTGAAAATAATGCCCTATTGGGGACTATTGTATAAGATCCCACCAAAAAACACTTAAAAATCTATTTAAAATAAATTATATCCTGAGAGAGATTTGCTAAGTTTTGCTATTGAATAAGGTGGAGTTAGACATGAATATGTTTTGGTAAAATGTATTTTGGGGATCAGGCTTAATATTATCCCAAGAATTAATGCAAGGGCAATCTCAGCCCTCAATTAACAATCCCCATCTTCCATCTCAACACTGATTTCAACATTGTGAGCGGCAAAACCAGGATATAGGAACATGATCAAGAACAGGTGTGTAAAAACAATGCATGTTGAATCACTAATGATGCAACTGGGTATCTACCATAATTAATGCATACTTTGGGGACACATAGGCTTGCTAGCTGGCCAATCATGACTGTTGTGCAGCTAATTTAAATTCTGGACAGCAACTACCACAGAGGGTGCAAGAAAAGCCCAGATACCCACAGGTCAGTACAAGCAAAAAAAAATGTTCTCATATGTAAGTTTATTTAAGTGCCACAAGTTGATAACAGCAATGTTTCAGCAAACAACATGGACTCAGTCAGTTGTGGAGGACACCACAGAAGCACTCTCATGTGGGTAGACATGTACTGTAATATACATGTACTGTAATAGACTCTGTACACAAGAAAATGAGTAAGATACCAGGAGGGTAGGACAAAGGTACCAAATTGAGACTTTGCCAAACATTTCCCCACAGCCAGATGAAGCTTTCAGATGTAGGAAAAGTTAGCCGTTGTTCAACACAGTTGTTACACAGCTGCTTAACAGAGATACACACCAAACAATGAATGCAATGAGCTGGCAACTGAATTACAAACTTTACATGATAAAAGCTGTGTTGCAACAATAGTTCTGTCGATGTTAGTTTTTTTTTCTATGATGACTGTTTGAGTCTATATCTTGTGAGTCATAACTGTTTAATGAATAAGCTATTATTAAACAGTATTCTTTGATAGTATAGCATTTAAATTTATTGCCAATGTTCTTGTTGTAAACTCTCCTTCAGGCAGTCCCCTTCTACATAGGGACTAAATTACTTTTACTGAGCCCATGTGCTCAGTTCATTGTAGCCACCCATTCATCATGTTTGTAAAGTATTTGGGAAAACAGTCTGTACACTTTATTGCCTAATGGAAAATGACATGTTAAAGACCAGATGTAATTTAGCTAAGCCTTTGTAACACCAAGTTGAACAGACATTAGCGTGTAAGGTTTAGGAGGGTTTGCATTTTCTTGTCTATATACTGAAAGTTTTTAATGTAATTAAAAAGTGTGGTGAGATCAAAAAGGGGAAAAAAAACAACAACTCCTCACTGAATTTCTAACTGCCCAATCCAGCCGTCCCGGGGTCCTCGCGATCACATGGCCAGAATAGCCGGCTTGTGCAGTGCCTGCAGGGCTCTCAGGCAGTCCCCCTATTGCCTGCAAAAAAAGTTTTAAAAGTTAAATAAAAATTTAAAAAGGTAAAAAAAAAGTACTTGGATCATATATATATTTATGATCTAAGTACTTTTATATACACATACATAAATCATTATTAAAAGTGTATTTTAATATCTCTCTCTCTCTCTCTCTCTCTCTCTCTCTCTCTCTCTCTCTCTCTCTCTCTCTCTATATATATATATATATATATATATATATATATATATATATATATATATATATATATTGCTGCAAAAAACTGCCGCTCACCGGTCTTGTAAAAATCCAAAATTTTATTGAAAAAGAATTAAAAGAGAGACCAACGTTTCAGTCCCAGCTCGGGACTTTCCTCAGGGTAACAGAACAATGTTTGTTCTGTTACCCTGAGGAAAGTCCCGAGCTGGGACTGAAACGTTGGTCTCTCTTTTAATTCTTTTTCAATAAAATTTTGGATTTTTACAAGACCGGTGAGCGGCAGTTTTTTGCAGCAATATTTCCATTGGAGTTCATGCCAGGCACCCGGCGAATTGGATACATAACTAAGCGTGAGTGCGGGGGATTATCAAGTATTTTATATATATATATATATAAAATATCCAACGAGGTAGCAGCACTCACGGAGTTTAAAAAATCTAATCTTTATTATTTCATGTTAAAAAAAAAAAAGGTCAACGTTTCAGTCCAACAAACTGGACAATAGGTATTGATCCTGAAGAAAGTCCAGTTTGTTGATCTTATTTTTTAACATGAAATAATAAAGATTACATTTTTTAAACTCCGTGAGTGCTGCTACCTCGTTGGATATTTTGGATAACCAAGCCCTGGCTTAGCACCCGGCACATAAGGTGGATAATAGCGAGTGCAAGAACTTTTCCTTCTTTTTATATACATATATATATATATATATATATATAAAACAATTGTAAAATTTAAAAAAAAATTATAAAGCGGTTTACATTTGTTCTAACTGTATTTTGATATATGTTATGGTGGGGAAAGAATTGTAATTGAAAACCCCTTCCACCTGAAGTCTGTGGATAATTAATACAATGTTAAACAAAAATCTGCACACCAGTCAAGTCTTTTCCCACAGAAATCCCATAACTTTGGCGATGTTACAACCACAAAGGATTCTGGGTTGGCATATGCAAATTAGTTTAACAAAGAATCACATTTTTGCCTCATTCCATTTTAAACATGTTTTAAACTTTTAATCTGTGTTTACTGTATACAACAGCTTGAAACACAATATAGGAAAAGATGCTAAACTAATTTGCATATACCCACCCAGAATCCTCTGCGGTTGAAACATCGCTGCAGTTATGGGATTTCTGTGGAAAAAGCAAGTTTTATGGCTTGACTGGTGTGCAGATTTTTGTTTAACATTGTATTAATTATATATATATATATATATATATATATATATATATATATATATATATATATATATATATCAAGATACATTTAGAATAATGTTATAAATACATTTAAGAATTAACATTGTGGGAAATGGTATTTTTTCATTTTATGATCTCACCTCTACTTTAATAATGCTTAGCTTGAAGCTATGACAGAAATATCCCATATTAAACCAAAGCCAACACCACATAGATTAAAGGGACACTATAGTCACCAAAACAACTACAGCTTATTGAATTTGTTCTGGTGAGTAGAATCATTACCTTCAATCTTTTTGCTGTAAACACTGTATTTTCAGAGAAAATGCAGTGAATACATTACAGCCTAGTGATAACTTCACTGGCCACTCCTCAGCTGTTAGATATCCTTCCTGGGTCATGGCTGCCTAAAATGCATCCAAACATTCAGTATCTCCACCCTCTGCATGCAGACACTGAACTTTCCTCATAGAAATTCATTGATTAAATTCATCTCTATGAGGAGATGCTGATTGGTCAGGGCTGTGTTTGAATCATGCTGGCTCTGCCCCTGATCTGCCTCTTTGTCAGTCTCAGCCAATGCTATGGAGAAGCATTGCGATTGGATCAGGCCACCACTTCTGATGATGTCAGCAGACATCTTGTTTTTCTGAGACAAACAGCATGCAGAGGTACAGCTTCAGGCTTGAATACAAGTACGATTTTGCTATATTTATGGAGGCATCAGGGGGCCTAGATGGTGGTTTTAACACTATAGGGTCAGGAATACATGTTTGTGTTCCTGACCCTATAGTGATCCTGTAAGCCATAAGAGGGAAACTGTTGTGATAATTGTTTAATCAGATCAAAGGTAATATTACAAAACGATTTTTATTTTACATAGAACACCTACTTAAATACGTTTGCTGTCTGAAAAAGTGAATAATATATTTTGTGATTTGCATATTTCATATAGGACTTCTAGAAATTTGAAAAGAAAAACACTATTTTTTTTACTTTTGATATGAAAGAGTGCTGTAATATATGTTAGTATTTACTATATGACTGGTGTTGATTAATTCTTTTTTTTAATTATATTTATTGAAAAATATTTTTTTAAAATTTTATCTTAAACATATAGACATCATATAACGTACAGCAAAATTAGGAAAGGAAATACTATAAATATGTAAAAACTCAATTTACAATCTGCAAACATATACAAACACCATCAAAAGGAAACAATTGCAATTTCCATTTAGCACATTTCCCCAAAATACTGACGTAAGGACATCACAATACAAAACATACAGGTATAAAATCCTTAGGTTTACTCATAGGTCGGTTCACAGGCTTCAGATCAAATCGTTACTTATTAGTGGTTAATGGTAGAGTTTCTAACCATTCATTATAATTTTCTTGTTTAATTGCAGAATAAAAGATAGATCCATGCAGATCTCTTTCCATGCACAATTGATAAGATAGTTGGTTTATTAAGTTTTTCTGATGGAAGGGTGAACTTGATTTCCATTGTCTAGCTATTGTTATTTTGGTTGCTAAAAACAATGTGCAGCAAGGCATTTTAACGAAAGAGAGGGGATGGTCCAATTTAAATGTAATAAGAACCCCAGGTTCTTTTTTAAACTGTATTTTAAATTGAGTTCTGAGTAGATCGTACGCCCAAGACCATAATGGGGTTACTAGTTTACAATACCACCATATATGTGAATTTTGGTCAGGGTATATTATTATTTTGTATTGACACTCTATCAAATGCAGACAGTGAATGTGCTTTTGTATGTTCTTGAGAATATAACACCATTCATTTTCAGTTATATCTATATCCAAGTAATTTTTCCACTTATTAACAATATATAACAGGTTTTTTGCTCGGAGAGAGTTAATAAATTGGCTGCTTTGGAAGTTATTTTGTTTTACTCTAGTGTAATTAAAGATTGAGAGAATTAATATTTCAAATTTAGATGAATTTCCTAATAGAGCTTGATTTAAAAAGTTCTTAAAGGACCACTCTAGGCACCCAGACCACTTCAGCTTAATGAAGTGGTCTGGGTGCCAGGTCCAGCTAGCTTTTACCCTTTTTTTTATAAACATAGCAGTTTCAGAGAAACTGCTATGTTTATACTGAGGGTTAAGCTAGCCTCCAGAGCCTCTAGTGGCTGTCTCATTGACAGCCGCTAGAGGCGCTTGCGTGCTTCTCACTGTGAAAATCACAGTGAGAGCACGCAAACATCCATAGGAAAGCATTATGAATGCTTTCCTATGCGACCGGCTGAATGCGAGCGCGGCTCCTGCCGCGCATGCGCATTCAGCCGATGACGTCGCGAGGAAGAAGAGGAGGAGGAGGAAAGCTCCCCGCCCAGCGCTGGAGAAAGAGGTAAGTTTAACCCCTTCCTCCCCCCAGAGCCCGGCGGGAGTGGGTCCCTGAGGGTGGGGGCACCCTCAGGGCACTCAAGTGCCAAGAAAACGAGTATGTTTTCCTGGCACTAGAGTGGTCCTTTAAGTCTCAGATATGAAAAAAGCTCTTTATTTGGTAGATGTAATTTTGTTTTAATATCAGCAAAGGGTATCAGTTGATCTTTTTGGCAGACATCCTTAATACTCAATTGATGTTTAGATCAGTTATTTAAGGAAATGTCTTGCTTATTATCTTCCAGAACAGCTAAATTACATGTGTTGATAACTTTATGAGAGATTTTTAAGCTTTTTTTTCAATATATCCCAAGCCCGGATTAATTAAGATAGTATTAAAGATTTTGTTTTTAATTGATCAGTGATTTTTTTTTTATTACTGTTTAAACCATAAATATACTTCTAATCTATCTCTTCCAACAGCCGCCGATTCTATGACATACCACATATCCTTTTTAAAAGATTCAACTTGTAACTTATAAACATGACCAATGATATTAGAGAAATATTTTTTTTTTATATCAGGATAATTTAGCCCTCCCTGACTATATTTTCTTGTAAGTACTTTAGAACTTATTCTAGTTTTTTTACCTTTCCATATGAATGTCTAGAAACTGGCTTGGATTATAGTTAACCAGCTATCTGGCATCTGGAGGAGCAACATTCTAAACAAATACGACCATTTAGGAATGATATTTGCGTTTATTGTATTGATCCTGCCTGACCAAGAGGATTCCAAAGTTTGCCATTCCTTAAGCTTTATATTAGTGTATTTTAAGATGTTTAGAACATTTATTTCCATTGTGTTCATAATCTGTATCGGAATCATCACCCCTAAATAGTTAAAATTATCCTTTGACCACATGAAGTTATATTTTCTTTTAACATATTTGTAACAGTAATCTTCAACTTTATTGGTTAAAGCAATAGATTTGGATACATTCAATTTATAATTTGATACTTCACTGTATTTACTTCCTGTAGTACTTGGAGTAAAGAAGTTTCAGGGTATATTAAAGATAATAAAATACCGTCAGCATATAATGATATTTTGGCTTCTAATTGATTTGTTGAAAATCCTTTGATCTTTTGATTCACTCTGATATTATTAGCTAACGGTTCCAACTGTAAAACATAGAGAAGGGGTGATAAAGGACAACCCTGTCTCGTACCATTTAGTAAATTAAACCAATTAGATACTAGATTTACCCCGACTGTTCTTGCCGTTGGTTCGGTATAAAGGGCCATAATGGCTCCGTCGATCCAAAAACAAAGCCAAAGGAAGTTAAAACAGCATCAAGGAAATTCCAGCTGACCCTGTCAAAGGCTTTCTAATGCATCTAATCACAGGGTCAGCATCGAAATCCCCAGACTCTCCGATCTATCCAGTATATCCAAAATTCTTCCAGTACACCTTTCTGAAGATCTGCCCGGAATAAAACCCACCTGATCCGGATGAATAACTTTCTCAATAATCATTTTTATCTAGATGCTATAATTGCTGCATATATTTTCATATCTATGTTTCTTTATGATATAGGTCTATAATTACTAACATCCTTAGCATCTTTATTTGGCTTTAGTATTGGTATAGCCAAAGATTAGCCTGTAATAACTCCTTCAGGGTTTTATCTTTTTTAGCTATTTCATTATAAAGAGCCGTTAAAGGAGTAGCTATTTCTTTTTTCATAATCTTAAAAATATAGTTACTGTATCCATCCGGGCCAGGGGTTCTAAATAATTTCAATCTATCTTTCTCTCTCTTGACTTCAATTGAAGTAAACTCATAATTTAACAATTTAAGATCGGAGGTAGTTAATTTTGGTATTTGAGTGTCGGACAAATATCTATTAATCTCTACAGCATACAACATACACCAAGGTTATAGAATTGTAGAATTCGTTAAATATTTGACATTTTTTTCAGGGGAAGAGTATATAATAACTTTATCTAACAATTTATTTACTCTATTGACCATGTTATTTTTTTTTTTAGTTTTTTGTTAGATTTTTATTTGCTCTATTACCCTGATAATAAGTGTTTAATCTTAATTTATCGATGGCTTTTTTCACCTTTTCTTCTGTTTTTATATTGTTTTTTTTTGTAAATTTGAGAGCATCTGCATAAGCTGAGTAGATGGTTGTATTTTATTTAATTTAGACACTTTATTAAATTGAATATTTAGGTTAATCAAATCTTTATCTCTTGTTTTTTGTTTGTTTGTTTTTTCCATTTTAATTAAATAACCTCGCATTACTGTTTTATAAGTGGCCCATAATGAAGAAACCAATATTTCAGGATTTGAGTTTTCTAAAGAAAAAAACAATGAACACAAAGTTCAATGTCTCTGCGTGTACACCTGTGCAGACTACCCCAGAGTTGCCCCAGAGGGATAGTGCCAGATGCCACACAGAGACTGGTGTACCAATTTGAGACTCCAGATATCTCAAGAAGGGGCTTAACACCAAATGTACAGAAAACCAAACAACGAATTACAAAATGTGGTCAGACTCTAAGATAGCTTGAGACTAACCACATATCTGGAAATGTCTATAGTGGTAGCGTCTGATATCACAGTCCTGGCTGACAAAGCTGTCACTATGGACCGCTGTAAATATCACTATAGACCCATAAACAGAAAAAGTGATAGTAATGCTTGTAAACAAATAAAGTATATACAAGTGATACTAGAGTTCCATGCCCATCAAAGGGGGTATATAGGGAGGGATATAATTATTCCATATACTATCAAATCTCAACCCTTTGTAATTTGTTGTTTGGTTTTGAGTTTTCTAGCCAGAAAAAATGAGAGAGGTTGATTATGGACACTTGGGATTCTCTTATTTTAAAAAGAGTCATCTATTCTAAAAGTACTAAAACCCTTAAAAAAAAGATTTTCCTAGTTCCATTAATGCTAGACTATGATCTGTCCAAATATTGTCGATAATTTGGATTCTGGTGATATCCCTTAGTGTATTAGCCTTAACTAGACATATATCAGTTCTTGAATAAGAATTGTGTACTTTTGATAAATGTGTAAAATCACGAGTATTAGGATGCATAATCCGCCAGGCATCATATAAACCATGTAAATCGCATATGTTTGTTAATTTCTTAGATTGTTTAATTAATTGGTTTTCTGATTACAAGTGAAATTGTGTTCGTTTATCCATTTTAGGGTCAGGAACACAGTTGAAATCACCCATAATTATCAAGGTGCCTTTAGCGATTTTATCTACTCTATTCATAATTTTTGCAAATAAAGAAGTCGGATTAATATTAGGTAAATAGGGGTTAAACAAAGTGTATAATTTTTCTTCAATATTACAAATCATTATAAGGAATCTACCCAACGGGTCACTATCCTGGTATAGTACTTCAAGCTTTATTTATTATTGCATAGATATTCAATTTAAAGATTTATTAACCAGCCAGCTCTTTAACTTGTCAGGATGATCGAAAGTCTCCGATATGCCAACTGCTTGAATAAACATTTTGGCTGGAAAGCTCCATCTGAATCTCATATTATGTTTTTTAAGAACATTAATTTCTGTTGCAAATGTTCTTCTTTTATGTCTGGTATTGTACTATAAATCTGGTAGTGCTATAATGTTAGAATATAGACCCTTTTTTTATAACTCCTCTGTTGGCTTTTAGTACTTTATCTTTAAATTCATATGAATGGAAACAGATGATTATATCTCTGGGGGAATCTAAGGTGAAATTTGTTGTTTTTTTTTAGCCTGTGGCATCTATCAATTTTGTCGTCATGTCCATTTAAAGTATTTAAACCCAGTGCTATAAAGTAGTCTTGAAGTAATAATCGCAAGTCTTCTTGTTTGCCTGTATCTTTAAAATGATGTAATCTCAGATTTTATTCTACGAGAGTGGTCTTCAAGATCATCAATTTTAGTTTCAAGAGTAGTAATTCTAGTTGACATATTTTATGCATCTTCATTTAATGATTTAATCTGGATATCTGCATATTCCATTTTCTCTTCCATAATATGGAATTTATTTGATAATATTGCTATATCACTTTTGATTTCATGTCTTATCTCCAGGGAATTTGTTGTAATTTCTTTTTTGATTTCCTCTAATATAGATTGTAGACTAGCATTAAGTACTTTAATTGTAAAGTTATCTTTATCTCTACTCTTTTCTAAGAGAGAAAGGTCTGAGCCTGGTAAAGATTCTCTAGGTGATTTATCACTTAACTCTTTAGATTTCGTAGAAAAGTATAAAGAGAGGTTCTTATTTTGTTTAGGGTCTGTTTTTGTCTTTTTTAGCTATTAATTTCTGTTCTTGCGCTATCTTTCTGGTAGCCATGATTTGCACTCAAGGTTTTTAGAACAGATGAATCAGTAGGAGTAATTTGTCAGGAGTTAAAATTAAATTTTCCTGATTTATATAGAAGAGAGAAAAAAAAAAGAAGAGAGTTTTTTGCACTGCAGATGTCAGTCGGTACACGTGGCTCAGCTTTCGGAGGGGTCTATTCAGCCTTTACTCCAAGAAAGGATCGCCACCCAAACTTTAGGGCTAAATTTTCCTTTAGTTAGAAGGAATACATTCTGTCAACAGCTCTCTTTTAGAGGAATTGTTAGGAACTTTGGTCCATCATTGGGAATTCGGCACTTGATTATCTCTAGGAATCTGAGCCTGTGTCCCCAGAGTTTCGTATAGTCTCATACAGACGGTTATACCCGTCATCCGTGGTGCCTCATGACCCCGGCAAACCTTTATTAGTAACCGATTACGGACAACAAATTTGAGTAGAAAGCGTCTTATACCTCGCGGCTCGTGTCCCGGGACTATCGGCTCTTACCCCTCCTTACAACGCACACAGCGCCTTCACGTCCGTACGTCGGCATACCCGTTCATCAGTGTGGTGGTGTTGACTAATTCAAATAATTTTTTTTTTTTAATCTTGCTGAATAAATTGTGATTTGGTGTGCGTTGACAACCGGCTTGCTAACTTTAGACTCATAGAGTTGTAAACAATCTCTCATTTAGCAACTGCAACACGATTTTTAGTGAAGCCTTTTTAGTACTAACCAAAGACAAAAGCCAAAGCACCACAGAAGTCGTAGTTTTCAAAACATCTTGATCTATTTTTTTGGCACCCCTGCAATAGACTGTGTTGACTTTGCAACGGTCTTTTAAAATGTAGACTAAAATAGCCGAGAAAAAAAATAAAAATGGTGACATCTTAATTAGAGCTCTAATCCAATTCAGCTACCTTTGCCTAGCTATTTTTTTCACCAGTTATCACGACTTGCTGTTTTGTGAATAGACCCCACTGTCTAATGCTGACACTAACCCTGCTTGAGTAAGTGTTATTTGTGTTATACTGGTGACATCATCAGAATAAAATCATCAAAAATTAAATGGAAGTATTTAACGGGCATCAAAGATCAACAATCAGTACATCCAGTAAATATTTTTCATCACATTTGTTTTTAATATTTCCATAATGCAAAAAGTAAACAACACAAATTGTATCCCTAAACTGCAGGCTCCGTATTGTCTTATGATATCAGACAGGAACCTAAAAAGCATTGCTTACAGAGATGTCGTTGTTAGTATGAATAGTTCATTGGTTCTATCTTTCCAGTAGACACAGTGTGATGTTGGTCAGATGAAAGTTACTTTAATCACACTCACAAGTTCACAATGTATTGCAATGCTTGTAATTAAGGAATAGCAAGGTTTAATGTTCCATATCACATACTTTATCCAATGGCAAAAAAAATCTACACTTCCAGGTCATTGTAAAATGTAAGATAGTTCCCAATTCTTTTTGTACTTGTTGTCTTCATATGTTTTTCAATTCACTGCTGTGTACCGTAACTCAAAATATTTTCAGCGTTATTCATTAAACTGTGGATTGCTGGGAATTCACAAAGGATTTAGAGATTTTAGGACAAAACAGACAAATTGAAACAGTTTTCTCGAACTGAGCTATGTTTGCAACTCAACTATTTTGGTCTAAAATTTGCAACTTCCTGGTAAATTTCAGACTGTTCACAGTTTAGTGAATAAACCAGCCTGATCTGTATGCTACATAGGTCATGCAAACAAGAAAAATATTGTTCGCCAGTGTTCACGACACTGGGAAGGTAGCCAATTTTCCATGATGGTGCAATGTGATCTATTATATTCTTGTATCTCGAATAATACCCATCTACAGTATCTATTGTATTTTCATTAATAAAAGTAGCAGGTCATTGAAGATGTTATCTAAACTTACAAAATAAATGGTTTATACGTATAATTCACTATTTGGTTGATTTCCACGCATTGTTGGCCTATGTGAAGCACACTCATTTATCAGTTTTGTAATTTGTGGGAACCATTTGTCTTAAGAAACATAAGGAAACTGTATATTTTCTCCCAGTTATGAATCTATCCTTTCCGTAAGCTCTCAAAAAAGTGTTCAGGCTTTCAACAAGGCAGCTGGGGCCCCATACAGGGAAATATGTTTAGCTTCCATCCTGTTCATAGACTTCTATTTTACGTACAGCAAACCTATGAAAGACTTGTATTACCTGCTGGTGAGAAACACAGGTAACATAGTACAAGTACACCTATGGCAGTACAAAAGTTGGCAGCTGAACTGAGTAACGCTTATGGAGGCTACCTTGCACCTCTTATCACTAAAGTTAATAAGCAGTATTAATAATAATACATAATTTCATATACATATAATAGATTACCAACACTGTTTTAATACTGTCAATCAGGCTGGTTAAATGCCTATTCTAACCTATTCAAATTTTAAGTGTTGCACCGCAGTTCACTAGTTTGCATATTTATGCTTAGTCAATCTGCTCAGCAAATTAGTCTCTTGATCTATCTCATCATCTGGACAATGCAACATGATGCACTAAGAAAAGTTTCAGCATGAAGTAACACACTACTTTTCCTACTGCTATTTGATCATGAATATAAGAGTTTAAATGAGGTCAATAAACGCCCCTCACTAAAATATCAGTAGTACCCTCTGATAGTAGTACTACACTTTTAGGTAAAAATCTTTATTAATTACCCAGTGTTCCCTTGAATCATTTTTCATTATGATGTAAACGTTTTATATTAAAATATTTTAGTGCTTAACAAGTCCCCTTAAATCATATTTTCCATAATATTTTCTTTTTAATTGAATATTTTTTAAAACTACCACTAGTAATAGTGTAATTATTAAGATGAATACATGTATTGGTATAAGATGACAAAATAAAAACATTGCTAGATTGTATACTAGACTTCCTATACTATTGTTATGATTCAGAGATCCAACAAGCAGAGTGTAACCCAGAAATGTTATATATCGAACGCATACTTGTACTTAGAGTGGCCGGGCTTTATGTAAAACAAGACCAAGAATGGTCAAAGAGAAGCCAAGAAGAAGAGAGACAAAAGAGAGGAGAATAGCCAGAAATAGCCAAAGTCAAGAGCAGAAAGATAGTATTGAAATATAAAAGCATTACTGGGATCAAAATAGAACCTCTACAGGGCCTATTTGTTGTGTGGCTCATTATGCGAGTAGCCAAAACCCCAAAACATAAGGGACAATTGAAACTGATGTATTTTGTCGTCATTGGCATGATGATGTTGACGAGCATGTTTTGCATCATAAAAAGGGGTGCAGTCACAGCGCCCCATGTTCAGAACGCTGGAGGAATCTGGAAAGGCATTAGGGAAGACACAGCCACGAGGGTGCAGGGCAGATTTATTTTTATGGCGCCTCAGGTGGATGAAACTATCTCATAACTCCTTCCCTTTACAAATGTCCAGTCCAGACATGCATGCTTTTATAGCAACGACTCCACCTCCCAATCTATAACCTGGATAGTTTTACATGGAGAGATAGCAGTGAGACCATCAAGACATTAGGCCAGGCACTGGTTCAACACACACACATGGTTACTGACACACACACTTACACACAGAGGAAACTGACAAACATACATTTAAACAACAAGGAAACAGACCCACACACACTCTCACTGATTTGAGACACTATGACAATTACAATTGCGGACACACGCATTCACTAACAGACACACTCATTGATTTAACACACTGACAAATACACTCCCTGACAGAGACACATTCCCTGACAGACACACTCTCTCACTGATTTGACAGACACACACTGTTAGACACACACACTTAGAGAGACACTCACTGACACACACTCTCACTGATTTGACACACACTGACAGACACACACATTCACTGACACGTACACACTCTTTGATAGGCACATACACATTCTCTCACACACACTCACAAATTATACTCTTGAAAAATTATTTTTATTTACGTCTACCCAGCCTCTCTACCTTTACATTTATAAAAGTAGCAGTATGTGTGTGTGTGTGTGTAGATATATATGTGTGTGTACAATTGAAGAGGTTTTGCACTCCAGCTTTCCTTGTGTTTCTTGCTCGGTGTTCAGCTGCACAGAATACAGAATAATAGAAGAGCCAGCACTCAAGGACTTGTTGAAAAAAAATTTTGATGGCTTTATTCCAAATTTGTCAACATTTCAGTTCATAACTATAAACTTTCCTCAGGACATAAAACTTTCCTCAGGACATAAAAGTGATGACCTTTTAGGTTAACATATATAAAAACATGTTTGATATGGCAAAGATCATGTTTAATTCAGTGCTATTATTCATGTAGCCATAAGGACCCAGGCTTGAAATAAGAGTGTTTAGGAAGCAAGGTGAAAAGTCAGTGTAGGACCTACCTGAGAGGTTTGCATTGACATGGCAGATGGGCTAATCTCTCATGGCCATTGGCGCAACCAAATAATCTCCATTTGTTTAAATATGCAAAGGTATTTGGGAAGAGCACAGGTCAATTTTTTCTTTGGTTTTTACCCCTACCGTAATAGTTGAGTAAAGTTGTGATCCAAGCACTCAAGGGTCAGTTTAAGCAGCAGATTTATTAGAAGAAATGCAATGTTTCAATCTCTTGGAAATCTTTCTTAAGACAGATTTTGGACTAGTTTAAATAATCTTTTGTACTAGACATGTGCAATTCATTTTGTTCCGAATATAAATTAGGACAAATTTCAGGAATTCGAACATTTGGATGCTTCCGAGTGTCCGAATTGCCAAATTTCAGAAGTGCCAAACCGAACAAAATTGTCGAATTCCCAAAGTGCCACATTTCAGAACAGACACACTTGCCAAAGTGCCGAACCGCACCGAATTGTCGAAGTCCCGAATTTCGGAAGTTCCAAACTGAACCACACCGAATTGCCGAAGTCCCGAATTGTCGAAGTCCAGAATTTCGGAAGTGCCGAACCAAACCAAATTTTTTGCCCATGCACATCCCTATTTTGTACACACATTATTAATACCTATTTATGGATTTTTGCCAGTATATAAAAAAATGACTTTATGAAAACATAAGCCGATATGTAACAAAACAGAAGCCAATAGGTAACAAAACTTAATTTTCATTAATAATTAGTGCAGATTTTGATTTATATGTATCCTTCCTCTGCTAGAGAGGCGTATATTTCCAACTAGTTATTTATTAAGGTTTTATAAAGGTTTTCCAAGAGGTCTAGGTGCCTACTTTGCATTTATGTTTTGGGAAGTGATAAGCTGAAGTAAAGTGAAATTGAAGTGGCTGTTTAAACCATAAGACACCAATAATATTTATGAACATTTGTTAGTTTACATTATACATGATTTCTGGGATTGCTTGTTCCATCATGAAAAGCAGACGTGGAAAGTTTGGGTTGTGGACAGTCTTTATGAAGCCTTTACAAAAAGCCTCAGAGGGTTAACAAAGCCTTAACAGGGTGAAAATGATACTGGTTCCACTATTAGACAATTTTAAAGTGCACTTTCTGTGCCATTTATTTAGATCAGTGTTTCTCAAGCTTTTACAAATATTGTGTTTGTAAGGAGGCATGTATGAACTATTAACCTGAAGTATAAAAGTCACAAAATAAAAATATAATACACAAATAATAGTTACACACAGAGGATACTGACACACACACAGTTACACACAGAGGATACTGACACACGCACAGTTACACACAGAGTACACTGGCACACACATTTACACACATAGGAAACTGATTCACATGAATTTGTTGACAGACACGCTTACGGACACAAGCAGTCACTGACAGACATGCACTCACTCACTGATTTGACACACTGAGAGAAAAATACACATTCACTGACAGACACACACTCACTGACAGACATTCTCTTACACACAGTCACACATAATGTTTTTTTTATTTTATTACCTACCTTTGGGAGAGCAGGAGAGGATCCTTTCCTTGTTGCTCTTCAAGCACTGCTCCATTGTTCGCTGTTTAGTGATGCAGGGGTCAGAGTGACATTATAACCCGTCTCTCGGCATCACTGCAGGGCATGCAATAGAGCAGAACAGCTCAGAACAGCTCACTGCCTCCAACTCCATTCTCTCCCAACCAGCTGCCTCCTAGGGATGCTAAAGTGATCAGATCTCCAACTCTCTTGCTGTACCAACTGACTGTGGTGTGATTACCACCTGTGATAGGCATACCACTGGTTAAGTAACAGGGTTTAGAAACTTTAGAAAAGGCTTTATACAATGTGAAGTTTAGTGGCCAATCGGTCTTTGTCAGACCCATTGTGAATCAGAGGTGCCTCTTGGCTTATCTGTCATAGATGGGCAAATCATAGTTTCCTTGAACAATAAAATAGCATTGTGTTGCCTTTCTACATTTGACTCAACCTTAAGAGTGAGAAATCATGTATTTTGTCATGATGTTCTGTAGAATTGAGAGCATAGTAAAATTCTATTGGTATGTGTAGCGGGGCTCCAGTACTCTACGCGAGTATGTCTGCTGAAGTACTCTCATGTTGGAGGAAATGCTGCTGTAAGGATTATAGCCCACCTCCCCAAGCACTAGACAACACTTAGTGAAGGGGAGAACAACAGCCTTTATTGAAACATCTATTTATAATCACCACAGCCTAATTTACTTATAGTAGCGTTTCAGTGGCACCCACTGGCAGTATGGACTTTAGACAGAACCAATTACACTGCATATCGCAAGCCAACCAATAACAGTATGAACTTGGGATAGCAACCGATTACACTACAACATTTACAATTAGTGTGAATTACCAGGAAGGGTGGGGAAAGGCAATAACAAGGGCTGAGCAGTCAGTTTGAACTGGTCTGGAAGTGTCCCTGAAACAATGGGACAATGCCCAGCTGGTAGAACATTAAGCCAGGGAAAGGGGGAGGTGGAAATGCACATACAACCTGGACAATCATGCCATTTAGTACATAGGACCAAATCATTTGGGGAAACATTTAGGCACTCTTAACAACACAAAACAGCAGATCATGAATCTCTTGGCCATGGCAATCTGCATGCTCCAGCCAGTGGCGTACATACCAGGGTCGCAGGGGTCGCGGCTGCGACCGGGCCCGGCCCACCAGGGGGCCCGGCCGCCCCTGCGACCCGGTATGTACGCTCTGGGCCAGCCTCTTCTCCTGGGGGGCCCAGGAGCCGGCCACCTCCGGGCCCCCCGAGGCTGGCCCTGCTTACACCCGGCGGCCGGCTGGTGCGCGAGGGAGCACTCTCCCCTGAGTGCTTCCTCTTCAGCTCCCTCGCGCACCGCACTGATACCGGAGCCGGAAGATGATGTCATCTTCCGGCGCCGGTATCAGTACGCGGCGCGCGAGGGAGCTGAAGAGGAAGCACTCAGGGGAGAGTGCTCCCTCGCGCGCCCGCAGGACCAGCCAGCCCGCCGGGTGACCGGCCCCCCCAGGAGCCCAGCAGCACCACTGGACCCCAGGGAATCCCCTCAGCACTCCAAAAGGTAAGGAGGCTGGGGGGATTAAATAAAAAAAACGTGTAAGTGTAAGTGTGTGTGAGTGTTAGTGTGTGTGTGTGTGAGTGTTAGTGTGTGTGTGTGTGTGTGTGTGAGTGTTAGTGAGTGTGAGTGTGTGAGTGTGAGTGTGTTAGTGTGTGTGTGTTAGTGTGTGAGTGTGTGTGAGTGTTAGTGTGTGTGTGTGTTAGTGTGTGTGTGTGTTAGTGTGTGTGTGTGTGTGAGTGAGTGTTAGTGTGAGTGAGTGTTAGTGTGAGTGAGTGTTAGTGTGTGTGTTAGTGTGTGTTAGTGTGTGTGTTGGTGTTTGTGTTAGAGTGTGTGTCTGCTAGTGAGTGTCAGTGAGTGTGTTACTGTGTGTGTCTGTTACTGAGTGTGTTTGTGTGTGTGTGTGTGTTAGTGAGTCTGATGTCTGTTAGTGAGTGTGTGTTTGTCAGTGAGAGTGTATGTTTTGTAAGTGAGTGTGTATGTATGTCTGCCGCTGAGTGTGTCTTTGTCAGTAAATGTGTGTGTCTGTTAGCTAGTGTGTATGCATTTGTTTGTGAGAGTGTGTGTGTGTGTGTCTTCAGCACTTACCTTTCTCCAGCGCCGGACTCCCATGGCACTGGGGATCCCTCCGCCTCTCAGCTCCGAATGCGCATGCACGGCAAAAGCCGCGCACGCATTCAAACCGCCCATAGGAAAGCATTACTCAATGCTTTCCTATGGACGTTCAGTGTCTTAAAATGGCGGAAGCGCCTCTAGCGGCTGTCAGTGAGACAGCCACTAGAGGCTGGATTAACCCTCAGTGAAACATAACAGTTTCTCTGAAACTGCTATGCTTTCAGCTGCAGGGTTAAAACTAGAAGGACCTGACACCCAGACCACTTCATTGAGCTGATGTGATCTGGGTGTCTGTAGTGGTCCTTTAAGTGTGTGTGCATCTGCATGCAGTGGCGTACATACCGCGGTCGCAACCCCTGCGACCAGGTGCCCGCCGCCATGTGTTGCTGCCCCGGCCCGCGCAGAGTAAGCGCGAGGGGGGGGGGGGCCCACGGATCAATTTTCGTACCGGGGCCCCATGGGTCATGTGTACGCCACTGGCTCCAGCACAATATTGAGAATCAAACATCATGTAAATCATGCTCTGCCTTGTTTGAAGACACTAAATAGATTATTTTCTACCTGTGCCACTTGTGGACTAATTGGTTGAAAATAGTTGGGGAATTTTCCAAACCTGTTTAGTGCACAACTAAATCGTAATTCACATCTGGTAATCGACCATAATGTTATTCCATGTGAGATATATTTCCGTAAAATCTAGGAAATGCTTCATTTTACACAATTGATGGGGCATTATGGAATACCATAAAATTGTTCCACATATTAAACTGTTCTGGATATTAGTGGCTGCTGCACTGCTATATTCTGACTTCCCACACTTACCAGAGTGAACTGTGTGGTGGACATCCCGATGGGAAGAGGGGTTTCACTGCCAGAGATGTTCTTTCCCCCCCCTGTGTGAGTAGAGCTGCAATAATCCTAGAAGCGATAATCCTAAAAAGCAGTGATAAAGCTGTTCCCTACAAGCACGAGACGAGGCTCTGTGTTGAGGGTAAATCTCTAACTGTTTAATGGAAGCCACAGCTGGCCTTTTATGCAAGTCCCCATGCAAGGGGTTTCTGATGATGAGATGGGACAGCAGCATAAACACCCACATCTCAGGTTCAGGAAATGCATAATAACAACACACCAAAATGCATACTTAACAATGGAGTACCCCCTTAAGTTCCATATTCCTGGGTAGCCTGGATCTGAGTGCCCAGCATATCAAGAAAGCACTCAGATCCCAGAAATGCAGCCGAAATGCCACCGGGGTATATTTTAGACCGACTTCATACGAGGCGCCTGCCCAAAATAGTTCCATGAAATCAGGCTGTGTGGTCCGTCTCTTTCAGGAGTACCAAATACAACATTATATACGAATAAACAGTTCGTGTGTACGCTCCCACAATGTTCTGGTTCAGGAGTATGCTCCCACTGAACGCCATTCAGTTTGTATGAATCCAACCAAACATAGTTGGAAGTGGAAGTCCCAGCGGTGTTCATGCCATTGAGTTTCTGATTTTAGTTCCATGCACTCGCTGACCAAACACCGCTGTCTGTGTTCGCGGCTCAAGATGGCCGGCGCCATGTGTTCGGACATATGAACGTCGACCACCCAGCTTACTCCTTAGAACGTTGGTGTTATTGCGGTGTCAGAGGTGTTAGAGGTGTTAGCAGAGGTTAATGGGGTCAACAAGCAGACCACCCAGATGTGGAGTGTGCCGTCATTTGGTGATTTATTCGTTATTCGAACAGACCAATGTTAATAGACGAGGTGAACACAATTTACCAAACAAACAGGCGAAGGGAACAAAGGGTTGGATAATCCAGGGACAGGGAGATCTGTCACAAAGTGGATATGTACTTGAACTGTTTTCAGGTCTGAATGACAGGAAATTAAGCATGTCCAACATTATATCAGGGCGCCACAATCACTATATATTTACCATCTTTGGGATGAAATTCTCCTCTGTGGAGAAAGAAGAAAAAAAATATGAGAAAATTATGTGATGTGAAACAGTAATATAATGTTTATAATATGTATACTAAAACATATTTTAAAAACAAGTAGTCACAAAAAGCAAAATCACATAAAATACAACAAACGCTTAGTGTTGCCTAAATAGGCTTAGTCCCCCTTATAATAACAGCCTGGATGCTCTTATTTCAATAGCACATCACCTCAAACAATCCAGAGTAAAGTGCAGGGATAAAGTGCAATAAAGCCGCAAAAAGTGCAAATGGGTCACCAAATACTTAAAGTCCTTTCCTTGGGGATCTCCTTGTTCATGCTCTATGCGTTTTGCCAATCTGACTTCCTCAGGAGATTCTGTCATGCTTCTTAGGTCCTTAGTTTTAAAATTCTTCAATGCGCACGAAATTCCTGAAAACAAACAAGCCAAGGCATGTAATATAATAAGTGTTACAAAATTTTACAAGGCAATGAAAAGAGATCAGGGAGACACTGAATCATGTAAGGATAACTGGCAACCCAAACAAGTATGTAACAAAGGACGCATAGAATGCTGCTCTCACACATCCACAGAAGTCTTTGCAATCTAATGTTATTGCCATGTAATGTGGCCATAAAATCCAGTGTTGCAAATTGATAGGTCAAAAACACCTTGAAACTAAATCCATAAAGTTTGACTTCAGACCGTCAAAGATTTTTTAATGAGTTATAATTGCAATTGAGTTAGAAACCTGAGAGGCTGAGAATAGATTGGTTTAAATAAATCTAGATGTAACCGACTATAGTAATCGTTATTTGTTTTCAGAGTTAAGATTCCGAATTATAATTCATCTGAATTTGAGCCAATCAAATAATCAATGAAATTCACTAAATCCAAACTGAATTGTACATGAGACATGAATCAAACGAGCCATGCTCCTCCACCTCTCTGTTCCTATACGTCCAGTTGTCTGGTTACAATTACATGTCTGTTAGTCCACCCATTGTACAGTGCTATGGAATCAGATGGCGCTATATAAATTATGAAATAATATTAATAGTATGTTACTTTTGATTGGTGATACTGAATTCAACCTGTAACATAAGAAAAGAGATGACTGATGGGGAAAAAAGATGATTGATGGCTAGGGGACATACAATTATATAAATATAGATTTTCTTTTACTGCTCAATTAATTTTTCCCACTTGATCTGCGGAGAAAATGATGGGAATATGCTCCAAATATTCTATTATGTGTATATTTTGCAGTGCACTGTTTGGCCCATTTTTGTCTTCTTTTGGTTTGTCTGATTAATTTCTGAATTGCGTTTGTACGGAAAATTATACCAATAAATGGGAAAATTCGAACGTCCCAAAATATGTTCTATTTTCAGGAAAAATGGTTTGACCAAACTGAATTTTCTCACCGTTCACAAGTCTATTTGTATCTGTGAAGAATATTATTGTGCCTTATGAATAATTGATACATATATGTGTGTCTGTGTGTCTCTTTGCATTGACATTCTCATATAATCATTGCTTGTTGAAAGGTATTTTAGGAAGTCAAACATATTTCTAGGTTACATATGGGTTCATTTTTGCAGCTGAGACTTCTTTTGGAAAGATACTTGTGAATGATTTACTGGACTCTTAAGATAATCCCATACTTTGTATATTCTATCATCAACTTTCACATCATAACTTTCAGATAACCTAGGAGGAGAATTTTTCATCTGGTATTCATTGCATTTTCCTTTAGATTTTTAGAGATGGTAATACTTTATTTTTTAAATTCTTTATTTTTGTGGTGCAAATAGTTAACACGAGCTCTTGCCATGCCCCAACAGCACGTACAAGATTGATAAAATACACATATGAACATGTTTAAGGCATAGAGGGTCACTGCACACATTTTTTGAAGTTAAGTAGCTAGGTCACTGGGGGGTCAAACACATCTAGAGTCCATAGCATAACATTAGATGTGATCTATATGAGTTACGTAGACATGAGTGAGTGTGAGACAAGTCGGTAAAGCATGAGTGTCAACAGATTAAAATATTAAACGAGTAAAGTATTAGGCAAACACATGTGTCAATGTAAGATTAATTGGGAACAGGCTATCTGAACACATGCCTAATGGGTGCTGTATAAGATTATACAAACATAAAAGTACAATATAAAATAATCATGCTGGATCTGGGTAAGGTGCTTTGGAGAAGATGTCGCCCTGGTTGCTTGAGCTGGTTCAGGAGATAGGGACCAGCACTACGGTGGGCCCGAGTCCTCACAGAAGGGAGCAGTCTCCTGGTTAGCCGATGCCTGCTCTGCCGTGTCGGTGTAGTAGGGAGCGAGTGTCCGGCGGGGCAGGAATCTGGGCACGGTCCAGTAATGCATTTCGTTGGACTCCTCGCCGGGCTCCCTTGGGCTGCCGCTGTGGTAAGTTGGGCCTGTCATATTTGTTAATAAGGAAGCTAATGTCCGCCAAGGTAGGGAGCTGAACGTTGTCCAAGAAAGCTTGCCGCTGTTTTGCGCGCTGGATTTTTCGGGGCCGTCGTAATACAAGATGGGTATAAGGTGAGTATGGGGTCGGCCCCTTTGCAGGAGTACCTCGCTTGGCGGCAGAATCGGTTGTCGCTGACGGGAAAGGACGTTGTGTGGTGTTTCGTTTCTTCGGTGCAGCAGCTGTCACCAGCTTGGTTGGATCGCCTGTCCTGCTTGCCGCTGGTTTGGATTGCTGCGGAGACAGGTGAGGGTTCTTCCGTTTGTTTGTGTTGCAGGGTAGGAAGGCCGCGAGCCCATCAGGCTGGTGCCCGGGAGCCGCGCTGGTTGCTGTAAGCACGGGGGGAGAGCAGGTCTTCCCTCTGCCTCCTGCACACATGGCACCTGCCATTTTAGGTGCGCCGCTCTGGCCGCAGATCAAGGTAGTGTTGATGTTGGGCCTTAGTTGCGTCGCCGTGGTCAGGGCCACAGGGTGAAGACCGGGATCACCCCCGCCGGTCCATAGGGGGGGAACAGGGCCAGGTCCACGCGGGTTTGGGTCTCTGGCTGGGCTCCGTTAGGCAGGATAGCGGGGCAGCGGCCGTCCGCCCCACTCACCGCCGGAGAGGGCCCCACCTGGGACATAGAAGATTTCTTCTCCAGGGGACTGAAGCTCGAGGAGCCAGCCTCTCCCTGGATCCAGTGTTCCTTCTGCGCTGAGGACCATCGCTGTTGGTCTGATTTTAAGTTGAAAATCATAATTTTGAAGCTTATACTATGATGCATTGCAGGAGCTGATCCTGCTTGCGACCGTCCAGCTTGGCGGTCCGGCCCCGCCCCCGATGGTAATACTTTTATAGCAGCACATACAAATATTGTGACAGCGTTTAAAAAAAGGAAAAGTACATATCTACTGTGCCTTAAACCCTCTAATCATTATGTGTTATTATTATTATTCTGTGTGCCACTTAAACAGGAAAGTATGTAGATGAACAGTTGAAAATATAGTGACTGTATAACATTTTAGGAAGACAACCACTAAAGGTGCAATGTAAAGATTGAAGTTTCTAAATAATCTGCAAGGTTTTACATTGTTGGGTTAAAATAACTTGACCCAGACCACGTCATTGACTTCTCCTTATGAAGTCAAGAAGGATTTTTTCAATTTCTGTGGCTTAACTGGAAATGGCTTCAACAGTTTTTGGAGTTTATGCCTTGGATTACCAACATAAAATACACTTTTTTTTTTAACCTTGACTACTATGTAACTATGTAAATGGGCTGGGTGACTATAGCAATCCTTTAACATCTCTTCTGTTTTGTGCAAATTGCCACACAATGCATCAGCCTTAAACATTGCCTTTCCCAGAATGGGACTTGGTTAGTGAGGAGCTTCAAGACTCTCTGTGCAGAGTCTCACTTTTGATCAGAGAAGGCATTTCTCTGGTGACAGGAAGCAAACTGCTGCTACTAGAAAGTTTTGATGTGCTTCTTGATACATGCACAACTATGTCATTAGAAACTGTAGGTTATGAAGGAGTGGTAGGATGCCAACTGGAAATAATTAATAATGGTATATGGATTTAGCTATCTCATCTGGGAGGTGTGTGGCCTGGCCTGATTTGTCTTTAGCTTGAGGAATATAGAAGTGCACCCTTTATTGTACCAATTAAATTGAAAGAAGGCAACTGCAATTTAACTTAGGTCAGACAGTTTGATTATGTTACCACTGCTGAGGTAACCTTGATATCGGTTCAAAAAAGGCCCCTCTTTGAATGAATGGTCATCATGATTAAAGACTCACGGTTTGTCTAATGTGGGTAGCGAAAGATATAAGTGGTCATCTTATTTAATAGCTAAGCATAGCCCCCCTCCTAACCACAGTAAATTGAGTTTTTTAGGAAACTGACTTGCAAAAAGCAAATAAACACTTCTGCCTTGCAGGAATTCTCATGAGGATTTTCACTGTAAATAGGCATGTCACATGTCCATTCAAACCAGAGTCAGACAGGGCACATCTCAGATCATCAGAGCAGAAAGATGAGAGCAGACAGACCAGACTAAACTAGATAAATATGTTCTGTCTATGGGTCTATGTGGTTGTTGTCTATTCACAACAAAAAGAACAGAAGACATCCCAGCTTTCTGCATTTATTTAAAAATATTGGGTAATCAATTAATGATTTTCTTTCTGCATAGACTAGAAAGTGAATTAATTATTTGATCTTTTAAAACCGGCATGGTTGATGTGCTTTAAAATGAACTATAAGAAACAGTCAAAGTTCAAAGTCCCAGTTGGTTCAATAACCAATATTAGCTACTCAAACACCTAGGTGGGGTTCCCTTCATCCTTACGGACAAATACCCAATATAAATAAAAACAAGTTGGAGTATCTTACATATAGTTTGTATATTCCAAGGAATCACAAAATGAGATCCTATAGGAAGACAGGGAAAACAAACACTAGGCAATATAGCCTGCATATGCAAATGAAATAAAATAGAAATAGATATTTCACATTCGCAAGTGTTGAGCCAGTGGATGATGGGCTTTGTGGGATTATTCAGGGTCGCACTCCCTCCTCTGTATGATGTGAAATTTGCCACTCTTTGATGGTATTCACCACTCCAGGAGTATTCCAAAAATGCATTATTTAGCCAGACAATTAATAAAATAAATCAATGTGTAAAAAAATGTTCTTACAAACTATGGGTAAGTTCTTTCAAAGTGCAATGCAAGTTTGTAAGAACTTTTAAATTTTTTTACACATTGACTTATCATTTTATCATCGTAAAATGTCTAACTAGAAATCGCTACATTATTTGTGCATTCCCAAACTAGGTAATAAAAGATAGGCCTCTCTCTTTTGAAATTATGTACAGTTATATAAATCAATTATAATATAGCTAACTGATTCAGTGTACTGCAAAATACCCAGTTCCAACATAAAAGTGTGTTATAAAATATCTTGAACTTCCTACCATTCCAGTCATACCAACACAAGATAATTTTTGGGAAACAAAATTTATTTACAGCATGTATACCATAATACTAGACATTGTTTTTAAATATATACCTTATTTGTGCCTCATGCGGAGATAAATGGCTTATTAGTGTACATAAAAAAGTTTACCAGGGTGGTTTAGAAGGCATGCGGAGAATTGAGATCATTCATTCATTCATACAATTACTCAGCCAAATGCCCCACAGAGGCAGTCCTGTGATCGTTATATTTTAAAGCAATGTTAAATGTCAATAGTTTCCGTAACAGATATAATTAATATTATAAGCCATGTAGTTGTTTTACAGTTATGTGTCCCACCAGGAGCCCAGTAACCTGTCATGAAGGCAATAAATGAAATATATATTGCTTGGGCTGTGCTCACATGTCTAAACATTGTATGGTAATCACATGTGCAACATTCACTGATGCAATCAGTCATGTGCCACGCTTAACTATATAGCTCAAAGATGAGAGAATTACTTTACAGTTTTCTTTTACTAACATAGATAAAAGTTAAGAGCAACAGCCTTGTGTGGTCGATTGTCCCATGTAATTGTCTATATTGTAACCACTGTATTCTTGTAATTTTATGTATTCAAAGTATAATAGCATTATATCCTATTTAGTAACGCTTGTTGTCCCTAATATGGACCTCTCATTGAAGAGGCATAACTGGTTCATTCTCACTCTCTGAACTATGGCACAAGTCCCACTACATAAGGGAGTGACATATAGAATTATCAACTCTGTATAAGTTCAGTTTGAGAGTTTCTACAAGCTTCTATAAATGCTGTTCACTAAGCACATTTGTAAAGACACCATGCAGTGCAAAATTCCTAAATTCAGGGCTGCACTGGAACACATATGTCTTGGTCTGCCTAAGATTAGTGGGTGTAATGCAAGTAACAGCTGCCCCCATTTAAAATTTACTTTCTCTATATATAATACTGCAGGAGAGCAATAATAATAAAAACAATGTTATTAATAATAATAATAATAAGGATAATGATATATATCATTCTCTTTCCCTGGCTCCTCTTCTGGCTTACCATTACCAGGAAAATAACAGAATTAAAGATAGTAGCTGCAAATATCTGCTGCTGCATGGGAGTTTAACTCCCAAAAATCACAGCTAAAATTCAGTTATCTAATTGCTCTTTCACTGACTGTATAGGCACTTGTGATGTTCACTGTCTGGAATTCAGTAATGTAATTTTTCTTAGATTATTTCGCTGGATGTATAGGCACTTACAAAGTTCACTATCTGATATTCAGTTATCTAATTGTTCTTTGATTCTTTCACTGACAGTACAGACACTAGTGATGTTCCTCACTGTTTTAAATTCTCACAGACTCCCAGCCCTTATCCAGTAGTGCTGCTGCAGTGCTGCTAAGCAAGCTTGCCAGAGCCAGACAGACTCCATCCCTCAAAAAATGTCTACAAGCTGCACTTAATTTACTTAGACTCTGACAGTCTTTCTCTTCTACTCTCTCTCCAGTAGTCCCTCTCTAGTAGTCTCTAGTAGTCTCGCTCTACTTGTAGTCTTCACTGTCCAGCAAAACAATCGGCAATTTTCGCGTAAGCTGGTCCCTTTATATATATTTTTTTGGGGTGCCACAAACCTCCTTTCCCACCCTCTACTTTCGTCCACCACCACTGTGTGTAACAGAAGTCCACAGACAGTAACAGGACCCTGCTACTCGTGCACACTCATTGACTGATCACTCTGTTTGTGTTTACTCTTCCACATGCCTGCCCCTCCGAAAGACTCTTCAGCAAGCTAACCTGTCCACCTCCCCCGAGAGAGACGGCTGAGCTGTCAATGGTGCCTGGGGATGGCCCGGCGAGGGAAGGAAATCGAGGCGATTCATAACCTAGAAGCAGTGGTGGATAGAATATGGTTGGGAAAAGCATTGGATTGGCTGAAATCGGCAAGGAGGCGGATGGGGCGGGGCTTAACACTGTTTTGGCCAATCAACACTTCTTCATAGAGATGCATTGAATTAATGAATCTCTAGGAGTAAAATTCTGCGTTCCCATGCAGAGCCTGGAGATGCTGAATTGCAGTGCTGCCTACTTTGAAGCACTAAGCAAGGTAGCACCTCCAGTAGCCATCTGAGGAGTGGTCGCTTGGAGGTGTCCCTAGGGGCAATGGTAACACTGCCTTTTCTCTGAAAAAGCAGTGTTTGCATGAAAATGCCTAAAGGCAATGATTATACTCACCAGAACAACTACATTAAGCTGTAGTTGTTGTGGTGACTATAGTGACCCTTTAACTCTTTTACCTTTTGGCAATGCATGACAGGCATGAGGGGATCCTGCACAAGACCCCTTGCACCAAATCACATGCATACAGGGAGTGCAGAATTATTAGGCAAGTTGTATTTTTGAGGATTAATTTTATTCTTGAACAACAACCATGTTCTCAATGAACCCAAAAAACTCATTAATATCAAAGCTGAATATTTTTGGAAGTAGTTTTTAGTTTGTTTTTAGTTATAGCTATTTTAGGGGGATATCTGTGTGTGCAGGTGACTATTACTGTGCATAATTATTAGGCAACTTAACAAAAAACAAATATATACCCATTTCAATTATTTATTTTTACCAGTGAAACCAATATAACATCTCAACATTCACAAATATACATTTCTGACATTCAAAAACATAACAAAAACAAATCAGTGACCAATATAGCCACCTTTCTTTGCAAGGACACTCAAAAGCCTGCCATCCATGGATTTTGTCAGTGTTTTGATCAACATTGCGTGCAGCAGCAACCACAGCCTCCCAGACACTGTTCAGAGAGGTGTACTGTTTTCCCTCCTTGTAAATCTCACATTTGATGATGGACCACAGGTTCTCAAGGGGGTTCAGATCAGATGAACAAGGAGGCCATGTCATTAGATTTTCTTCTTTTATACCCTTTCTTGCCAGCCACGCTGTGGAGTACTTGGACGCGTGTGATGGAGCATTGTCCTGCATGAAAATCATGTTTTTCTTGAAGGATGCAGCCTTCTTCCTGTACCACTGCTTGAAGAAGGTGTCTTCCAGAAACTGGCAGTAGGACTGGGAGTTGAGCTTGACTCCATCCTCAACCCGAAAAGGCCCCACAAGCTCATCTTTGATGATACCAGCCCAAACCAGTACTCCACCTCCACCTTGCTGGCGTCTGAGTCGGACTGGAGCTCTCTGCCCTTTACCAATCCAGCCACGGGCCCATCCATCTGGCCCATCAAGACTCACTCTCATTTCATCAGTCCATAAAACCTTAGAAAAATCAGTCTTGAGATATTTCTTGGCCCAGTCTTGACGTTTCAGCTTGTGTGTCTTGTTCAGTGGTGGTCGTCTTTCAGCCTTTCTTACCTTGGCCATGTCTCTGAGTATTGCACACCTTGTGCTTTTGGGCACTCCAGTGATGTTGCAGCTCTGAAATATGGCCAAACTGGTGGCAAGTGGCATCTTGGCAGCTGCACGCTTGACTTTTCTCAGTTAATGGGCAGTTATTTTGCGCCTTGGTTTCTCCACACGCTTCTTGCGACCCTGTTGACTATTTTGAATGAAACGCTTGATTGTTCGATGATCACGCTTCAGAAGCTTTGCAATTTTAAGAGTGCTGCATCCCTCTGCAAGATATCTCACTATTTTTGACTTTTCTGAGCCTGTCAAGTCCTTCTTTTGACCCATTTTGCCAAAGGAAAGGAAGTTGTCTAATAATTATGCACACCTGATATAGGGTGTTGATGTCATTAGACCACACCCCTTCTCATTACAGAGATGCACATCACCTAATATGCTTAATTGGTAGTAGGCTTTCGAGCCTATACAGCTTGGAGTAAGACAACATGCATAAAGAGGATGATGTGGTCAAAATACTTATTTGCCTAATAATTCTGCACTGTAAGTCCTCTTACTCATAACATTTGGGGAGATTTGGAAACCTCACAACTACCTCCTCATAATTAAAATTATGATAAACAAATTAAATGGACAAATATTGTCCATGAATCGGCTTGTTTTTCAGTTGAGTGCATTAACACAAGTTCAGATGAATTGGCATTTTCCCAAAAACAAATGCCAACATCAAATAATAATAGATCTGATAAAAAGACATTGAGGTTGGATACAAGGTTTCTGATGAGTGTTTCTTTTTTTTAATCCCAAAAGTTATTTTAATAAAAATAACATTTAACCTCCATTAAGCCAATATGCGTAAGGTTACCAGCTTCATCATGTTTTCAGGGACACCTATCATGTATACATATTTATGGGCAGCACATTAAAAAGGGTTGACCTGTAGTATGTAAAAGTCAAAAGATGGCATTTTAGATAAAGGGACACTATAGTCACCAGAACAACTACAGTTTATTGCATTTCTTCTGGTGAGTAGAATCATACCCTTCAGGCTTTTTGCTGTACACACTGTCTTTTCAGATACAATGCAGTGTTTACATTACAGCCTAGGAATACCTCCCCTGGCCACTCCTCAGATGGCTGCTAGAGCTGCTTCCTATCTCAGTCTTGCCTAGTGTGCATCACAACATATCCGTATCTCCTCCCTCTGCATGCAGACACTGAACTTTCCTCAGAGAGATTCATTGATTCAATTCATCTCTATGAAGAGATGCTGATTACCCAGGGCTGTGTTTGACTTGTGTTGGCTCTGCCCCTGATTTGCCTCCTTGACAGTCTCAGCCAATCCTATGGGGAAGCACTGTGATTGGCTCACAGAATCACTTCTGATGATGTCAGCAGACTGCAGACAGTTTCACGGGCAACCAGGGACAGAGCCAGGAGCTGCAGACTTGAATACAAGTAATATTTTACTATATTTAGGGAGGCAAGAGAGGCCAGGGGGCTAGATGGTGATTTTAACACTATAGGGTCAGAAATATAGGTTTGTGTTCCTGATCCTATAGTGCTCCTTTAAGTAACTAGGTAATGACGAATCCTGCAGAATATGCATTATACATACTGCAGGGCAACCTTTTTCATGCATTTTCATAAATGTTACAATATTATGTGTCCATGAAAACATGGTGCATCAGATAATCTTAAATATGCATGTAATATATATATATATATATATATATATATATATATATATATATATATATATAAATAAATATTTGTTTATTGTCCATTCTACTGTCCATTTTTTGTTCTTGCATAAAAAAAATCAATGTGTGCTTATTTTATAATATTATTTATTACTCAATAAAATATAGTCAACATGTTTCATATTAAGTATGAGACTATAATTAGGAATAGTCAAGACAGAAGGGAATGCATCATGTAAAACAATGCACACAAAGCGTTTTTGTCATATTTCAAAAGGTTAAAAGTGTAACTATTTGAACATGTATCTTTGCCTTCATCAGCTCACTTTTTCATTGGCTTACTTAGCCTTATAGACTTTAATCTGTTGATATAAAGCTTTGGCTGTATTGTGCCAAAACGAAAAGCTTATTTTCTGTTAAAAATGTCTTAGTAAAAGATTTTGATAATGTACCCACAAGAAATCTGTTGACACAGATGTATATCTGCTTTATATCACAACATTTGTCAAAGGAAAATTGCATAACATATACTGCATATAAATCCTGCTGCACTGCTCTATATACTCACAGCGAGACCTTGCTTTCAGACACTAAATTCCTGTCCGTTTTGGTATTTTTGACCATTTTGAAATATAGACACTTACTACAGCTACGTGCTGCTAGTTTGTTACCACTTATGCTCTTTTAAAAAGTGATATATGTATATATATATATATATATATATATATATATATATATATATATATATATATATATATATATATATATATATATATATATATATATGTGTTATAGTGAAAATTTGGCCCTCTGGGTAGGAGAGTTAAGACTGTTACCTCCCAGGTCTCATACCGTAACATACCATGGCAACTTGTGCACATACTCAGTGACATCACGGGCTGCCATAGAGTTATATTGTATTCAGAGATTCTCTATGGCAGAATCATAGGCACATCGGAGCATTGAATTGGACCATCATTGTGGATGCATGGCTACAGGATAAAATAAGCCAAGAAAGATTCACAGCAGCACTGAAGGAGAAACAGCACTTTTATTTTGTTTAATTTGTTATCGAACAATGGGTTGTTCAAAAACTAAGGAGGACCTTCAAAAGTGTAGCATTAGGCAAACAGATCTGTATTCCTAATATTACAGTGTCCCTTCAACAAGTAAATAGACAATCAATAATATTGTAAAGTCAGAAAATAGTTTGACAATTAGACATTGATGAATGCAGTATTAATGTACTAAACAGAGCCGAACAACCAAAGAAATCACTACAACCTGAACATCAAACAGGACTAAATTCGAGATCCCATACAGCCTATTGATGATCTTTGCAAATTCATCTTTTTTTTTTTTAAGCATTAACAGTTTGATTAACTAGTCTGCAAGCAAAGCAACATAAGATAAAAATTATTTCTGAAATAATTTATTTAACCCCTTAAGGACCAAACTTCTGGAATAAAAGGGAATCATGACATGTCACACATGTCATGTGTCCTTAAGGGGTTAAAAATAAAAAATAGTGCAATTTACTAGTGAGCCTCACAGTCAAACATTGAATCAAAAATGTATGGAGCATGACAGCTTCAGTAGAAAAGATTTCCTGGTGTAATGCATCCAAAACCAAAATGAAAAACGCCTGTGCTAATTGCTGGAAATCCACCATATCAAAAGAAAACAACCAAGCAGCTGTCACAAGTTTTAAACATCCGCTTCATGGAATATTTCATGTACTTTAACTATTTTTGTACAGTGTACACATCTACCTGCTAGGATATGCCAACCCTTGATGCTCAGCATTACTACCCAGATATGATAAGTTGCCAAGGCATAATGGAGGTTGATGCCCCAACAGAGGATCTAAATTAGGGTTCTATAGATATACATTTTCAATTATTACTTTATATGAAGGTTAAATTTAAGTGATATAGGTATATGATGGGTATATTCTTTGGTCCATTATCCATCTATGTTGTTTAGACATTTGTTAGGTTATTTGCAATCTTTTTTACTTTCCATGTTCAAACACATATTTTAGTAATTATTAAATGTGAAGTTTAATATACATTTTAACATAATATAGAAAGATAAACATATATATTTAAGACGTGCCCCATATAGACCTACATAAATTTTTAATGTCTACCAGAGGCATCTCTAGATTTTGCAAGGCCTTAGGCAAAACTTGAACATGTGACGCCCACTGACACAAATAAAAAATGTTTGTTTTTTTTTTTTTTAAATGCAAGCGATACAATTAATGTGCCAGGGTTCCTGGTGTCTAGTTGTGATGACTCCTACCTGTTTCCCATCTGCAGGCAGTGCCACCATCAGGCCATGACTCTATGGACTGCGCAGGGAATCCTAGGCCCCAGATTCACTATGTGCACATTCATATATATATATAGCGATTTTCGCTATATATATGTGACCTGCGGGCCCCTTGCTTCCTTTCCACCGCAGAGGGGGTCCTGCATCTCCATCTCCACTTCCCAGCTGCTTTTCTGTCTCCAAATGTTACAAGCTGCTTGGCCATCAGAGTGTTGCCACAGGTTACCATGGCAATGCTCCGCATGGCTCGCAAGACTTGGAGAGAGAAGAGCAGCTAGGAAGTGTGCAGGGTCCCCTGCGGTATACAGGCAGCCGGAGGCCAGTACTCTGCCACCGGACCACCAGGCAATGTGATCTTCCCTCTCCCTGGCCATAGAAAAGACACAGGGAGGGGGGAATAAAATAAAATTTAAATAAAATAAAAAACAAATATGCACTTTCCCTGCACCCTACAGTATGCAGCCTCACAACAACATTTACACACACTACACACTAACAGTTACACACACTCTACATCCTCATACAAAGATACACACTACACACATTACATCCTTACACAAACACACACTCTGCAGTCACTATACACACACTACATCCTTACACACACTACCTCCTTACACAAACACACACTCTGCAGTCAGTATACACATACTACATCCTTACACAATTACACACTTTGCAGTCACTATACACACCCTACATCCACTACACAAACACACACTATGCATTCACTATACACACTACATCCACTACACAAACACACACTATGCATTCACTATACACACTACATCCACTACACAAACACACACTCCACATCTAATACACACAAACGCTACATACATTACATAAATGTAAAATCCACATCCACTATACACACTGCATCCATGACACGCACACCACATCCACTTTACACACACCACAGTATCATCCCTGTGGGCAGACTCAGAGGCGTCTCTGTAAGCGGACTTGGAGGTGGACCCCAGGGGCCTAAAACTTGATGGCAGCCCTGTCTGCAGGTGCCACAGTTTCTAGTCAGGCAACCCTGCAAAGCTTACATCATAACACTTATGGCCCCTTACAAATGCAGTTGCTGAGCCCCCACCAACCCACACAGACTCAGACAAATAGATATAAACACACACATACATTCCAGAGACACATAGCCAGAAACAAACTGCCAAACAGATATACACTCACACAGTAATTCTCAATGCCAGACAAACTGACAAACACACATACACATGCCTCACAACCATGCACAGGCAAACATACAACACTGATAGACTCACACATACAGAAACACACACAAATGCAAACATTTAAATTGGAGTTTTATTTACCCTCCTCTTTGCCTACTTTTTGTCAGGAGGATGGCTTCCCTGTGGTCCAACTGTAGGCTGTACTCAGGAAGCTGTTATGGACAGTTTGTGTCTTCCCACATGGTCTCCTCTGAGCACTTTTCTAAGCACTGGGGGGAATAGATCATGTATCCCTTCCTCTCAGTGCAGCCATGCATGTAGAGAGGTTGTACCCCATTAAGGGTCCATGCCATCGCCGTTTTCCGCAATGTAGACTGGTGCCCAACGCAATGTAGACTGTTGCCCAACTGGACCACTTAGCATTACAGGGCCCCTTGCAGATCACAAAGAATGTTTGGACTATAGGCTGTACCTTCCTGATGGCAACTCTGCTTCCCTTGAAGCCTCTGCTTACAGGCAGTGTCTCCATCTCTCTCCCCATCCCCCTCTCACACCTTGTTGAAAAGATCTTTCAACACGGATTGCAGGTGATTCCATTATCCTTGGGCACCACCTGCAATATTATCTGATGCTCAGCATCAAAACTCCACTGCTCCCTCGCATTTCCTTTGGGGGTTTGTGTTTCGTAAGTTTGTAATCATTTCACAGACCATTTTTTTCCATGTTTGCTAATTTTTCACTTTGAGATATGAAAATACACATTAATTTCCAACTGTCTTATTTTGTAGACACTGCCTTGCAGTGGATGGGAACCCCATATAATTTGCAATTGCTTCTTCAAAGCTGATGCACTACAAAAGCACATTTTAGAGGTCCTTAATGCTGTTGAACATGGCATGACTTGAGGCCACACAATCATATTGTAAAATTATATGCTAAAACAGATTTTGATTCTGTTATTACATCTCATCCCTATGCACTCATCATGTAACCATCCAATTCTATTTTCTCCCTTTAAATACATTTTATTTAGTGCACACTTTTTAATAATGCTTTCGAAATAACAAAGTAAATTGAGCAGTGGGTAACATTTGATATATCATTTTGTTTTACATTGCATTGGAACTTAACAACCTGTCCTTTTCAAATCAGACCTAGTATGTAATGCTGTATTCAGGTCTATTATGTTCCACTTACAGAATTATCACAATAATTGTTGGGTTTACACATTTTCACAATACTATCAGGGTTATTCAGTAAAGTGGAAAATGTCAGGAATTCAAAGTTAAAATCAAGTTCAAATTTTAGCCTAAAATAGCCAAACTGACCAGCATCCTGTATATAATGCAACTTTATGAACTGTTTTCACAATGGGTTTCTTTCTAATTGTAATTATAGACAAACGGGTTTTACCCTTCTTTGTAACATGCCATGAACACATTTTAAACATTGTCTGAATTTCTTTTCAAAGGAAACTGATACTTCCACTGATTTTTAATATTATGTTATATTATTCCAAAATGCATTTTGTAATGTGTGTAAAAAAATGTGTGTAAAAAAAAAGTTGAGTGTACAAATGTTCACGTTTTATACTGCAACTGGATGCATCCATCTTTACTCCCGGTCAATCATTGTTGTAAATGCTGTCAATCAGAATAGAGAGAGCATAAAGAAAAGTTGAGAAAGTATACCATGTTTCTATTTCTCCTCTTCATTACTAATGTTTGCCCTGGCTTTGCCTTATGTGAACTGATGTTCTCCACCAAAACTTTATTGTAAATTTAAAGGAAAACCCAGCATTTCTTCAAAAACAAAAGTTATAGGTGATTTTCAATGTTTGTGCAATGGAGTAAATTCCAAACCACCGACAATTTCCCTTTAACTTGTGGAAGCTGGTATAACTAATTGCCTTTCAAGACATTTATTGTCCAGGGCTTTCAAAATATACATTGTAAAAATATGTTGTTAAATATTATAAATACTGGTAATGATAATCAAAACTCCACTGTATTTTTATTACAAACACCACTAAATCCGGATTTATAAGAGCTGTATAACACTCACTTTGATCATAAGTAGAATTAATTTTACTTATATTTGAAGCACATGCATAGTCTGGTGAGTTGTTCAGGGAAGATCAACATGCATTTTTAGTTGGATGCTCTTGTTTGGGTGGATGAAGACTGTTTAAACTCAGTATATTGGCGAATTGCACAAGGTAATGTGAACTTGCATGTTATGCTTCAAGTAAGGTACTTAATGCCTTTGAGATTTACGATCTAAGAGAGCATTCTTCATGGCCATGAATTTATTGTGTTACATCTGGTGGTTGAACTAAGACTGCCACACATAGTTTATTTTGATGGCCGGTTGAAATCAAAGCTAGAACCTGCTTGATATCGTTTTTGGCTAATCTACCAAGTGGTTATATGAAGTAATAGGTATAATGAGTTGCTAGACTGAATGATACAGACGTGATACTATCATAACACTGGTAGATTAAGAGTTTCAATTTTTTAAGAACCTGTACATTAAACTTTTGGATTGATTTACTAAGTGGTTGAATAAGCTAGGTGTTTAAAGATCAGATAAACTGCACTGTGTAGTTACGCAACCATTCTATCAAAAGTTTTTTTTGTGAGATGCAAGTGACTCTGGATTCAGATACAGTATATGGGCAATTGGGACTAGTCTATTGGATTTATGATATTCAACAGTATCAACCTACTGATTATTCTATTGTCCATACAAGAGACAGTCTGCCTGAAAGGAATAAAAGTGTCCTAGTATTTAAACTGGAATAATTTGCTCATGAAGAGGATATCGACAGAGTTTTTGCAGACATTATATTTGTTATTCTTAAAAGGGTAATCGTTCTATTTATTTTTATATTAAGGCATTACGTTTTTATAGGCCATATTTATCCCTCCATTGATATTATAATGGTGGAAAATGAGGGGAGCCAGCCACTACTTTAAATTTGTATTTGAACAAGGTCAAAGCAACTAGGGTAAAGGAAGCTAAAATTACATTTTTGGAATTTGAGAAAGAATGACAAACACAATGTCACAACCTGGAGGAAGAAATAGCAGAGCTAAAATGTAATAAATATTTCTGGGATAAACAAGATGATGACCATAACATGGCATTAAAATAAATAAAAGGGAAAAAGCATAAAGGGAGGCAATAATGTAATAAGAATAAGCGGTATCAATAGCATAATTCTTTCAACAAATCTACTTTTTTTTTTTATCTATTTCTTTTTTTTTCATGTGCAAAGAGTGACAAACAGGCTTGAAATGCCACAACAGCTGTATCAAGCGCGTCATGAACAATTGATATATAACAATTACATGGTTATAGTAAGGCAGCACATTTTTATATTTAAGTGATAACATTGATGTAGATATTCACTAGCTGTGGTCGTGAATTAGAGAATATTTAAGTGATAACATAGATGTAGATGGTCACTAGTTGTGGTCATGAACTAGAGAATAGGTTGGCGCAGGTTTAGCGTGTGGGCTTAGCTTGTTACTGTGTCTTGTCGATGCCTAGTGTTCCTGCGGGGTATGTCTTCACCTGTGCGGGATGTGTGCGGGTCATCTGTGGTTAGCATGCGTGAAGAACATGTATAGTGGTATAATCAAGCGTTTAGTGGCCAGATGTTAGTTTAGTGTCCCCGGTAACCCTGGGGGGGGGGAGGGAGAATGAAATTCGAGCTCCCTCGATGACCCTGTGTCTGTCGGGCCGCTCTGTGGTTATGGGTGTGACTGCTGTAGCGGGACACCATGCCCTCAGGCTTTAAAAGAAAGGTATAGCCTGTACCAATACTTTGTGCCTATAAAAAAGGTAATAACGTTAGGAAACATAATATAAGGAAACAAATAACTTGTGCACTTTAAACTATCGTGCGGTTTAGTGTTCCTCAGTTTATGCCCTCGGGGCAAGTCTGTGGGCCTGGAGCCCCATGTATGACAAGGAGTGGCCTGAGTAGCCATCAAAGTCCCATCAGGTTGCTGCGTTTTTCCGTGATTCAAGCCGTCGGGGGACAAATGGTAAGGTTGTCGCCGGGTCCCCTATCCCAGGAGTAGCGGGTATGATGAGTTGACCCGTCGTTGGTATGGAGTCCTGTCTAAGGCCCAGTGTGGGAAGTAGGTCTCTCGCGCCCTGCACATCTTGGATGGTGTACCGGGAGTCTCCGTGTGAGAGCTGCAGTGCGCGTGAGCCCCTCCACTTGTAAGTGATGTTCTGCACCCGGAGGAGAGCCGTAAAGGGCTGAAGGGAACAGCGCCAGGCCATTGTGGACCGTGAGAAGTCAGAATAAAATGAGAGCGACTGATTCTCAAACAGGTAGGGAGAGCGGTTTCTCGTTGCGTTCAGCACTGTTGTTTTATCTCGGCCGTTCGGAAGGCGTACCAGTAGGTCCCTGGGTTGCGTGGTAGGGGCTGTAGTAGGCCTTGGGAGTCGGAACATCCCTTCTGGGGTTATCTGCTTAGCCTGTTTAGCCGTTAGTAGGGTTGTGAGTAGCCGTCTTGTGAAATGAGGTAATTCCTCCTCCGGTATCTCTTCTGAGATCCCTCGGATCTTAATGTTTTGGCAGCGTCGCTGGTCCTCCAGGACTGCGAATTGGTGCTCAAATTTAAGATTCTGGTGTTGCAGATCAGTAACCAGTTGCTGCAGCTGCTTGGTGTGCGTGCTGGTGTTCAGGGATCCCTGTTCCAGGGCGCTGATGCGGCCTGTTAGGCCTAGCAGGTCTGTGCGTATTTTCGCCATATCCGCTTGGATAGCGTGTTGGACCCCGGCCAGCAGGTTCTTCATGACCGCTATGGCGACCGGCGGTGAGTTGGGTTTCGGGGGAGTGGAGGGAGGGATCTTTGGTGCGGGTGCGGGTGGGGGCTCTACCTCCGGTCCGGTTGTAAAATCATCGGACATGTCGGAGCTATCCTCATCATGAAGGGCGGCCATGGTTGGGCTCACCGCAATCCAGGCCTGTCTCCAGAGGTCTCCGATGCTCGGGTTTTGCCGTGGCCTGTCCGGCTTGGGCTTTTTAGTTTTTCGCCCCATCTCGTCTGCCGCAGCCTGCCCCTCTATTTGGTGGTCGTTATTCAGAGTTTGGACGCTGAAAATAGGTTGTGGATGGCAGTTTTGTCCGGAGCTCAGACAACATGCGGCCATTCAGCTCTGTGGCTTAGTTCCGCCCCCAACAAATCTACTTTTGAATCTTCCATTAACATTTTCTTTCCAAGTGTAGAACAGATGAGATGACAGTCATTGGTTCTTCAACTGGCTTGATCACCTGGCACACCAGCCTTCCACACCCACCATTATTACGGGAGGTAGAATGACAAGGAGTACACTCTCACTTGACTAGAATCAAGATGCCACTATATTTTAAAAAAAAACATGCAGAATATATGACACAGGAAACAACACCAAATAAAATGAAAATTGGAAGAATTGCAAGAAGTAGACAAAGATCAGGAAAATTCATACCAAGATAGGAAAAACCAAGAGGCACCTATATGACGTTGCCGGAAGTGGTGTAGCAGTAGAAGGATTACATTCTATATGTGCAGCATTTCAAAGTGAATCAAATCAATTAAGTGACCATGGTGGTTGAAATAACATTTTAATCTATTGTACCAGAAATGAAGCAGAAGTCAATTTTCTAAGGGCATGAACTTTGTCCTGAAAGTATCAAATGCAAAAGAGTAATAAGCGCTCTCTTCAAGGGTGAGCAGCAGTTCACCAACAAGGTGTTCCCTCTACCTTGTGATAAATGGACAGATAAAATAGAAAGGTGAACAGCGCTAAAGATCAGAAAGTGTACATACGTGTAGTAGAAATACTGGCCAGCGGAGTAACTTAAAAGAAGAGAAACAAAAATACAAATAATGGTACAGTATGTATGAACGATATAATTCCACAAGAACAAAGGTGTTATATTCACACTCACACTTTGAGGAGCTATATCAGCTCGGTGTTAAGAGCCTGGACGGAATAATCCCCGTCTATGGATTTCTTGAGGTTCAAGACCGTTGGTGAATTTATAGGTGTGAGTATTCGTTATATGAAAAACAAGAGTAAAATACGCCACATGGTATAGTATGTAAATAAAAATATTGTAGTAAAAGTAGATGATTCTACTTACATATACTAGAGCAATGACCTGCTCTAGTTTGGAGAATTTTAGGTGGAATAATCCCCACCTCGGGATATAGTGGACCCAGGTATAGCAGCAAAGCAGTATTAGATAGAAAGGAGGACAAGAGAAATGACTGGATAGTTTAAAAAATATATATACTTTAATACAATAAGTAAAAAGTGAATAATAAACTATAAAACCAGTCCTGTATAAAAGTCCAAAATTCTTCCTCATTTGACGCGTTTTGCCGAAGCTTTCTCAAAAAGATTCACGTTTGAGAAAGCTGTGGCGAAACGCGTCAAGTTACAAGTGCACTTAAGAACTTGTGCACTAGTAAAGACAAGCCTGATCGGCGTAGGAGAGATGGCTGCTCTCCCGCCGAGGCAGACGGCTGATATATCAAGCAAGGGCTCCCACCCCCTCCCTGTGGACTGATGGGGGTTATCCCAGTCCCCACCAGCCCGATGTACGCTCCTCCTCTGACTGCTACTGCCCATGGTAGCTCATACTCACATGAGACGAGCCTAGCAACAAGTCTTCACTACCATCGGTGCCTGCACCTATGCAACTCTGTGGCAAAATGGTGGAAGGCTCACTCTGGCAACTAGATATGATATTCCAATGCTATTGGGACCAGCTGGAACAACGCCTGACCCTGCAATCACCAAGCCACATGAAGGAGGTTAAGAGGGCCGATGATCGTGGAACGAGTGGGCCTCTCTCTGGCAGAATCTTACTCCAAGCACACACCACCCATGCTTCCTGCCAACCTAGGCCGAAGGCCCTTTTGGAAGACCACCTGCCGCCAGAACATCAGTGCCTTCCGTAGCATCTGCAAGTGAAAAGACCCGGCCGCACAGTCTGTGGTACACATATGCTGACCTTCCAACTGGCCTGGGGCTGGAGAGTGGACTCTCTCTGCCCGCATCTTATTGTTGCCATGACATTGTGGTTTCATTGCCCAGTATGGGCATTGGCTGACTGTGGACACTAGGTGGGCTTCACCATCTATTGCCAATCCAGGACAGCTTCATTGCAGTTACCAAGTACCATCTTACCATATATGCGGACATTCACAGTTCTCTTGTCTTATTATTTTTGCCTTATAGTTTAAATTAATCTGCAGAGCTCTAAATATGAAGCAATAGTGATAGTTTGCTGGGTCTTAGTGGCTTATCCACCATGATCCTTTCCACAGTAAACCTATTTTAAATGCCATGTCTACTGGGGTTAAACTGCTATTTACTATGAAGCATAGTAAATAGTGCTTTTCCACTCTTAATTCTCTTTAGACGTGCTAATAGTTTAAGCTTGCATTGCTGGTAAATTACTGTGGATCATGTGGTACTATTATGGCTTAGTATCGGTGGAATTGACTAATTTCAGTTCTCACAGTTTATTAGGCGCGATAGCCTCTTCCTACACATACTTCTTAATGTGCATGTTTGCCCACTTACAAAGAAATTATCAGTCTATAATTTTAATAGTAGGTGTATTTTAACAGTGAGAGACAGAATTTAAAAAAAAAAAAAAAAAATCTAGAAAAACGCATGTCAAAAAATGCATACATTGATTTGCATGTCAATGAGTGAAATAAGCATTTGATCCCCTATCAATCAGCAAGATTTCTGGCTCCCAGGTGTCTTTTATACAGGTATTAAGCTGAGGTTAGGAGCACTGTCTTAAAGGGAGTGCTCCTTATTTCAGCTTATTACCTGTATAAAAGACACCTGTCCACAGAACTAATCAATCAGATTCCAAACTCTTCAACATGGCCAAGACCAAAGAGCTGTCCAAGGATGTCAGGGACAAGATTGTAGACCTACATAAGGCTAGAATGGGCTACAAGACCATCGCTAAGCAGCATGGTGAGAAGGTGACAACAGTTGGTGTGATTATTCGCAAATGGAAGAAACAGAAAATAACTGTCAGTCTCCCTCGGTCTGGGGCTCCATGCAAGATCTCACCTTGTGGAGTTTCAATGATCATGAGAACGGTGATAAATCAGCCCAGAACTACAAGGGAGGATCTTGATGATAATCTCAAGGCAGCTGGGAACAGTCACCAAGAAATCAATTAGAAACACACTACGTCGTGAAGGGCTGAAATCCTGCAGCGCCCACAAAGCCCCCCTTCTTAAGAAAGCACATGTACAAGTCCATCTGTTTGCCAATGAACATCTGAATGATTCAGAGGAGAACTGGGTGAAAGTGTTGTGGTCAGATGAGACCAAAATCAAGCTCTTTGGTATCAACTCAACTTGCTGTGTTTGGAGTTGAGTTGACGCCAAGAACACCATCCCCACCGTCAAACATGGAGGTGGAAACATTATGCTTTGGGGGTGTTTTTCTGCTAAGGGGACAGGACAACTGCACTGCATCAAATGGATGATGAATGGGGCAATGTACCATCAAATCTTGGATGAGAACCTCCTTCCCTCAGCCAGGACATTGAAAATGGGTCGTAGATGGGTATTCCAGCATGACAATGACCCAAAACACACAGCCCAGGCAACAAAGTGGCTCAAGAAGAAGCACATTAAGGTCTGGGAGTGGCCTAGCCAGTCTCCAGACCTTAATCCCATAGAAAATCTGTGTAGGAAGATGAAGGTTCCAGTTGCCATACGTCAGCCTCAAAAGCTTAATGATTTGGAGAGGATCTGCAAAGAGTAGTGGGACAAAATCCCTCCTGAGATGTGTGCATACCTGGTGGCCAACTAAAAAACTTCTGACATCTGTGATTTCCAACAAGGGTTTTGTCACTAAGTCAAAGGGGTCAAATACTTATTTCACTCATTGACATGCAAATCCATTTAAAACTTTTTTTTACATGCATTTTTGGGGATTTTTGTTTTTTAATTCTGTCTCTCACTGTTACACTACACCTACCGTTAAAATTATAGAATGATCATTTCTTTGTCAGTGGGCAAACGTTCAGAATCAGCAGGGGATCAAATACTTTTTTCCATCACTGTATATCTGACATAACTCATTTTCTAGATTATGTAAAATGAGAATCAAATGTGAATCAAAAATCAAAGAAAGAGTGACAAAAAAAAAAAAAAACATAAAACATGTCCTAGGTAAGCATTTAAAAAAAAATGTTTTTTGTTTATGTTTAAGATCATGGTTATGATTCTTTGTTGCCTAAAGTTTCAGTTTAGTGCCCTTAAATGAAAATAACTATTGATTCTATTGTTTCTTCCAGCTATTTACAAGATTTGAGAAATGAGATTTAAAAAAAAAAAAATGTTTGTACTGTAAGGTTCTAAAGTCCGGAAGTTTGAGTCTACAGTTACATCTCATAAATATTAGATCAACAGTTTAATCAACTGTTGTACCAACATGATCTACCTCATCACATGCTTATTGTGCAAAATGTACTATGCAGGAATGGCATAGAGGGGTCTTAAAGAAAAAAAAATTAGAACAAATTCAAGATATAGAAAATAATGTTGCTAAATCTCCCGTGAATAAACATTTCCAGATGTGTGGTGGGATTGACCTGTGGTGGTTTTGTTTTCAGGGTATTGTGGTAAAACACACAGAGGTTATGTTTTGATGACTGCAAATCAAAATGTTAAATGTAACCATTTATTTGTCATTAAATGTATGCAGATATTCATAACTTTCACAACTTTATTGTAGTTTCTTGGTATGCTGTTCCACAAGTATTACATTATATTTCATGTGTTAACTAGTATTTGTATGCATATGACCTCTATTTCCTATTTAATTTGCCTATTAAATGCTACGTGTGTGTGTGTGTGTGTGTATATATATCCTGTGCAGTAGTATCATCACTGCAAGTTTGTTATTTCTGTGGGAAAAGCAAGTCTTATGGCTTGACTAGTGTGCAGATTTTTGTTTAACAGTGTATTAACTATCCACAGACATCAGTTGGAAGGGGTTTAAAATCACAATTATTTCCCCACCCTAACCTTTCTGATTTTTGCTTCACAAGCACTACCAAGCAAACCAGTAACCAACCTCATGCTGGTGATTTGCATTAACAATCTTTGTATCTTGTCCTAAGTTGTGTTTCAAAGCTTTTGTATACTGCAAACACAGGCTCAAATGAATCCATGTTTCAAATGGAATGAGGCAAACATGTGATTCTTTGTTAAGCTAATTTGAATATACACACCAAGAATCCTTTGCTGTAGCAACATCACTGTGATTTCTGTGGGAAAAGCAAGTCTTATGGCTAGACTGGTGTGCAGATCTTTTAGTTTAACATTGTATTAACTATATATATATATAAACTTTCAAAGATGGTTAGCACTCATCAGGACCATGTATTATCTGTCATAAGATTTATCCCTGTTGGGATTGTTCGTATTCAATATTTTTTAAATGTTTTTCTTTAGGAGACCCCTACAGGTGGTTGTCCACCACCAGTTAGATTGTATTTTAAGTTTAAAAAAAAGTTACTTGATATATTATAAGTGATAAGGTATTCACTTTTGATTCTGTTGCTTTAGCAAATTACCTTTATTTTCAGGTTTTCATCCGCCATTTTTGCTAGTAAGTGTTCAATTCGTGTATAGCATGAGTTGAAGTTTGGGGTAATATTGTACTTTTGAGGATGGACATAAAATAATTCAGCATTTTAAGTTGTAATTATGTTTCTTCTACTGCGATTTGAAATTGCAGGGAGCCCTATAGTTAAATTGTTACTAGTTGTATGAACCCTACAGTCAGGGGCGTATTAGCCGCGAGGCAAACAAGGCATTTGCCTTGGGCGGCATTTTCCAGGGGGCGGCAAAAAAAGCCGCCCCCAAATGCCCAAGGCAAATGTCTTGTTAGCCTTGCGGCTAACAGACATGCCGGCGGGCTGCTGGGCGATCGGGAGGCACTGCCTGGCGGGCGGGCGGCCGGCCGGCGAGGGAGCACTTCCCCTGAGCTGTCTGCTCAGCTCCCTCGCGAGGCGCAGAGTGAGGCTGGGAGGCGGAGCCGGAATATGACATCATAGTCCTGCTCCCAGCCTCACTCTGAGGCGCGCGAGGGAGCTGAGCAGACAGCTCAGGGGAAGTGCTCCCTCGCCAGCCGCCCGCCAGGCAGTGCCGCCCGATCGCCCAGCAGCCACTGGACCACCAGGGAGGAGGAGACACCCCCCCTCCCCAGCATTCCCAAAGGTAAGGAGGCTGGGGGGGGGGGAAGGGGGTGTTAAATAAAAAAATAAATGTGTTAAAAATAAATTTAAAAAATGTGTTAAAAATAAATAAATAAAAAATGTGTTAAAAAAAATAAAAAGAAAATGTGTTAAAAATAAATTTAAAAAAATGTGTTAATGTGGGTGGGTGAGTGTGTGTCTGTGTCTGTTAGTGTGTGTGTCTGTTAGTGTGTGTCTGTGTCTGTTAGTGTGTGTGTCTGTGTGTGTGTGTCTGTGTCTGTTAGTGTGTGTGTCTGTTAGTGTGTGTGTGTGTGTGTCTGACTGTGTGTGTCTGTTAGTGTGTGTGTCTGTGTCTGTTAGTGTGTGTGTCTGTTAGTGTGTGTGTGTCTGTGTGTGTCTGACTGTGTGTGTCTGTTAGTGTGTGTGTCTGTTAGTGTGTGTTTGCCTGTGAGTGTGTGTGTATGTTAGTGAGTGTGTGTGTCTGCTAGTTTGTGTCTGTTAGTGTGTGTCTGTTAGTGAGTGTGTTTGTCTGTTACTGAGTGTGAGTGTGTCTGTTAGTGTGTGTGTGTTTCTGTTAGCGAGTGTGTGTTTCTGTTAGCTAGTGTATGCGTATCTGTCAGTGAATGTGTGTGTGTGTATTTAGAATGCGGGGCGGGGGGAAAGGTTGGGTGGGGGTGGCGCGGCGGGAGGGGGGGCGCCTGAGTTTTGTCCTGCCTAGGGCAGCACAAAACCAGGATACACCACTGCCTACAGTATTATAGAAGTAGGAAGAGGACATCATCCATTTCAGTCTGCTTTTCTTGCTCCTTAGGTAATCTTATCCTAATGGTTAGTATAACATCATGTTCTAGCTTCTGCCTTGATAATCTGTTTATCTTCCTGTTTTTGGAGAGAGAGAGAACACCCTATTCTGTATGATGTCATATTGTTTATTATTCTATCTTATATTGTTTGCCCGTTTCTTGGGATATTCGGGGGCCCTTTAAATTTGTTTGAATTTTTTTTTAATCCTTTATTATACCGCTTCTTGGGTTATGGATTCTAGTTTATTAATCCATATATCCCAGTCTTCTATCTGGGTGTATATGTTTCCCAAGTTCGTTAATATACCTCTTGGTTAATATAACATCATATTAGTTTGCTGATTTGCTCCGTCTGTGCTGTGTTTCTTATTTTGCTAAGAGGACCAGTCATTGGGAGTATTGTATTGTTAACAGGTGGTAAAGGGCAGCAGTGGAACACGGGGCCTGCACATTCAGGGGCCATGCAATGGGTTTTGCTGATCAGAGGCCTGGTCAGGCGCCACAGTCCTTTAGCAGCATGACTGGGCACCTTTCACATTGGCGATGCCAGAAGGAGGTGAGAGCCTGTCCCTTTCTCCTAGCTACGGGAAGAGCACCATGAGGGAGGTAGAGGAGAAGGCGGCCCAGGCAGTAGGGTGTAGAGAAGCTACAACTAAACACTCCCATCAGCATACATTCCAACAATCACACCAACACAATCTGAAATCAAACACAAACTTTATATTGTAAAATTGTATATACACACACCTTTATTCAAACACCAATACTACACACATATGTACTCCTGCATTTAAAAGACAACACTACATATAAACACAACCTTGCAATCAAATGCAAATATTACATACAAACACACCCCTATTTTAAAATGCTAAAAATATATACAAGCACCCCTGCATTCAAACACAAGCACACCTCCGCGTTCCGATGTCAACAGTACATGTAAATACAACCCATTCTTACATACAAAAGCATACATAATGATCACAGATACAACCCTACAAGGATGGGCAAATGGTAGTTCTCCAGTTCGCATAGCACTGTGCCAGTTGAATGACAGATGGGGATCTCCTTTTGACCACTAGAGGGGAGACGACACAAATTTCTCTTACCATGGTCCTCTCTATATTGGTGCCACCACTGGTAGATTACTATTGAAATGTAGAATTGTCTGGGTTTGAATGTCTATGGATAAGTATTTTAGAGGTACAAAACATTAGTTGGCTCTTTCTCTATAGTGTTTGTAAGCTTCTTTACTTTACCGTACCATTTTTGTTTTTATTTTTGGAGTTTTCCTAAAATGCTACTATATTAATGCGTCCCTTTAGAGATTTTTTTTTTTTTGGGGGGGGGGGGGGATTTCCCAATCGGTGGATGTCTAACTATTAATATGAGTTGTTTTTTAGAGAGTAAGAGTCTCTTTGACTGCAGATCTTCGAGAGACCCCCACAGGCTTAACTTCTGCTACATGCATATATTTTTCTTTTTTTATGATTTTTTTTTCATCTTCTGGAGTTTACAATTAAGTGTAAACTGCACAACATCATCTAATATTTTCAAAGAGTAATTTAGATTTCATCACTTATACCCAAAATATGTGCAATTTTGATAATCTTTCACAGATATTTTGTTTAAAAGTATTTTTTATTTAGCAAATCTAAATTCAATAGCATGAACTTAAAAATGTAACTAGTACTTTATCTTGTTAAGTCGTTCTATTTCAAAGATATTTAGTTAGATTCTCCGAGCAGAACGAAGTTCATTGGCATTTGGGTCAGCACCTACATAACTAAATATCTTGATCTTACTTTTATTGAGATCAACAAAAATAAACTTTGTCTAAAGCAGAGAAACAAACTAAAGGGGAGAAACAGTCATACAGAATCTCTGACCCGTGATTAAAGCGCCACTGTCATGCCGAACTTACCTTTCCCCAATCTATTCCTCTACTCTCCCTCAGGATCTGTTCTTTCCTTCCTGTCTGCTCTAGTTTTCTTTAAAACATAAGACAAAGTAGGGACTACTTTGTCTTATGGAGGTTTCCTAAGCTTGACCCACGTGACCCACTTCTTGTGGTCAAAGGAATTTTTCCACAATTCTCACCTGATCTCGCGATGCCTCCTTTCACTATTCCCCAGCATCCTGTCATATAGACAGGAACAGTTCATTCATGTTAGAATGGCATTCAATAGTTTCTGTTCGTATTGGAATTTCATTAGAATTAATGAAATTGCGATCCTATTAGTGTCAGCCGCTTAGTAAATGGCTCCCTAATTCCCACAGTATCAGAATTACCGTAAGGCTGAAAGACCAAAAAGACCGCCCACTACTTTAATAAAGTGCCCCTTAGTGGGGCACATATAACAATTAATGGGGGGGACAAAGTGTCCTCCCCCAAGAGCCCCCACTCATGCACCATGAGTGGAGGCCACTAAACTAAATGGGGGATAAAAAAGTGGGGGGGGTGGGGGGGACACACGAGGGGGGCTATTAGATGTATTAGGGGGGTTTAAAAAAGGAGGGGGAGGGGGGGGTTAAAAAAAACGGATACAGCCATGACAGTACCACTTTAAGTGGTGTTTTTGCTAGCAGAACGTACAGGCAAATGTTTTATACATATATACATAGACGTTTTAAGTTGGTGATATAGCTCAGTTGATGATGCTGTAGATGGAGTATCTTAGATGGTTCTGCAGGGTCTTTTCATTCATTCATCCTTCTGGGATTATTAAGTGAGTATAATGAAATTGGATGGTAGCAAAATCTCTACCTCCAGGTGTACAGGAAAATTCTTGGAACCTAAAAATATCTTTTCTGGTTTAATACTTTAATAATATTATGTATTCAGTATTATGGCATATCTCTAAAATTATGTCTATTTATGTAACTGATAACAACATACAGCAATGATAACATTCTCTTGAAAGCAATGTGGATTTGAATTTTCAAGTCCGAGACATCTGCATGCTAGTATTGAGTTGCTTAGCTTAATCTATGAAAAAAGACAGACAGAGCACATTTAGATAAACATATGATTTGTTATGTATTCTTGAAAGAAAACACTACAGTAATGCTTATCTTACCCTTAAGTTGAATTATACATGCTTTTACAAATCTTAAAATATAAATACATGTGATTGAATGGAATACTTTAAAAAAAAAAAAATATGAACATGTTATAGCTTTCTACGTAAAGCAAAAACTGACCTCTGAATGTCCTAAGCTTTTTTTCAGGATTAAAAGTAGGTCAGTTTAGGATTAACATAATAAAATAAAACACGCAAAAAAGTAAATAAACAAATAAAACAATACAACAAAATCCATGTATTTTTTTTTAAATAATCGTTTTTTTTTAAATGTAATAGAGGATAAACAGACTATAACATTTAATTTATTGGATAGTAGAGGATTGACTAGACTAAAATTTATTTTGTGGCAATGCAAAATTATTATTCTTTTTTATTTAGAAATACATTCAGGACACTCTAGTGGTTATGGTTCCAGGAGTGCCCTGGTGCCCCTCAAATCTAAGTAGGAATTCTTACCTGATGTTTGTCATTTGCTGTTACCTGCCTCTTCTGCAGCTGGAAGCTCTCAGCTCTGAGCTAACTATTTGTTCACTGGCTGAGAGTGCTCACACGACACTTTCATCCAATATGCTAACCCTGCACTGTATGGCTTTGCTGAGTACGGCTAATGGAAGCTTCTTCCTTATGAGAGGAGATGGGGAGCTGTGCCCTGCGAATCCCATGTAAAAAAAAAAGTCACATTGTTATATTAGCGGCAATTAAAACCGCTACAGCTTTTACAAAATGTTTCTTGGACACCACAAGGTCATTTCCATACTACCTACTAACCTAACATTACCCATCCCTGAATATTTTATTTTGATCTATTTGCTGTGGAAAACAGAGCAGGTCAAGCTGATTGCATAAGATTTCCAAGTAATCATAAACTCTGATCAGTGTCACTCTTAAAGTAGATTCATGAATCAAAACATCTAGTACTGAAACCTAATGTTAAATATTTATATAGATATGGGACATTCGTGTTTTCAGTGTTCTGATAAATGGCTTACATTAATTCTGGTGAATATTAATAGAAGTCATAAGACAGTTATGTCTATATATATCTACAAACTTGTAACATGGAAAATATATTCATGACATCTGATCCATAACAATAGAGATTTTCAGGCAGTTTGCCAGAATTAGCTACAGTAGTCACACAATTTTTTCTTTTTTTTTTTTTAAATAAATTGTTTTGAAGTTGTATTATCCTAAGATTGTATTCACTAGACCAGGGATAGGCAACCTTCGTCACCCCAGATGTTGTGGACTACATCCCCCATAATGCTCTTACACACATAATGCTGGCAAAGCATCATGGGAGGTGTAGTCCAAAACATCTGCAGTGCCGGAGGTTGCCTATGCCTGCACTAGACTGTTGGTAGGGATGAATGTTCTCCACTGACTGAAGTATATATTACTAAAAATGAGGAGAGGTTACTTAAAAAAAAACAATTTGATTGCTATTTACTCTATAATATGATGATATATTGTATCTGCATAACTTATAGCAAATACGTACCCCTAACACATCAGCTCAGAACAATTATGTGTTCACGACACAACCAGAATGCTTCTTTAAATATGTAAATGCAAACAGCAGGATTGTCTATCCTTTAGATTTCTTGTCCACCTTTCTCCAGGCTCCCTTAGCAATAATTAACTGCAACTACAATTAGCTTTAAACTGTATGACTTTATATTTAACCACACATCTACATGTGTATTCTACATACTATTTATAGTATACTCTATTGCCTAGATTTAATAGAAAAGGTATCTACTATCTTATGTGATGAAAGTGCACTCCCTACCTTATGTGATGAAAGAAATATAAACATTTGGTGCTCTATCAAATTTTAAGGTTAATTTAGACAAATGTGAAATTCTAAGCTTTAACCCCTTAGTGACCAGATAATATTTCAATTTTCTTCCCGTTAAGGACAAGGGCTGTTTTTACATTTCTGCAATGTTTGTGTTTAGCTGTAATTTTCCTCTTACTTATTTACTGTACCCACACATATTATATACTGTTTTTCTCACCATTAAATGGTCTTTCTAAAGATACCATTATTTTTATCATATCATATACTTTACTATAAATACTATTATAAAATATGATGGAAAAATTAAAAAAAGCACTTTTTCTAACTTTGACCACACAATATGTTATGCATTTACAACCGCCCCAAAAAATCCATGCTATATAGTTTCAAAATTTTGTCTTGAGTTTAGAAATAGCCCATGTTAACAAGTGCTTAGCTTTTTTTTAGTTATAGGGCTATAAGTACAAGTAGGACATTGCTGTTTCCAAATATATATTTTTAAAATTTATCAATTGTGACATTGTAACACTGTTATCTGTCATAAATCTCTGAATCACACCTCACATGTCCATATTTATTTTTCAAAGTAGACAACCTAGGGTATGTCCAGTCTTTTTTAGTAGCCACTTAGTCACAAACACTGCCCAAAGTTAGTATTTATCCTTGTTTGCGTGTTAAAATTGCAAAAAACAATTATGAATGCTAACTTTGGCCAGTGTTTGACCAAGTGGATACTAAAAAGGACTGAACATACCCCATTTGCAATACCTTGGGTTGTATTCTTTTGCAAATGGTATGCCATCATGGAGTAATTCTCATTCCTGGGCTACCATACGCTCTCAAAGGCAACATAACCAATCTGGCAAATTTAAATGCGAAAAAACGGAAATCATGCTTTATATTTGACCCTGTAACTTTCAAAAATACTATAAAACCTGTACATCAGGGGTATTGTTATACTCAGGAGACTTTGCTGAACACAAATATTAGTGTTTCAAAACAGTAAAACATATCACAACAATATTATTATCAGTGAAAGTGCCGTTTGTGTGTGAAAAATGCAAAAAACTTCACTTTCACTGACAATATCATCGCTGTGATATGTTTTACTGTTTTGAAACACTAATATTTGTGTTCAGTGAAGTCTTCCAAGTAAAATAGTACCCCCCCATGTACAGGTTTTAGGGTGTCATGGAAAGTTACAGGGTTAAATACAGTGCTAGCAAATTTAATTCTCTGGACTTTTGGCCTGGGTTGTCAGGTAGGTCCCTCAGATTGCAATCAATATAATTGCTTAATTATACAGAAATATTACATAAATATGCACGTAGAATTTAAATATATATACATATTGATATATTTGAAGTCTACGTGTATATTTATGAAATTATTTATGTAAATATATATATATAATTTTATTCTAACTATTTTGATTTTTTATATATATATATATATATATATATATATATATATATAAAAAAAACAGATATGCTTGGCACTCACCCTATCTCAAAAATCAAGTTATAGATGCCTTGGTGCTATCCCACGTGTAGAAAATATATATGCAGAAATAAGGGAAGCACTCTCCGGTCTTCATAAAAAGTCCTTTAGTATTTTATTTTCAAATTTTCAAATAACGATCGACGTTTCGACCCCTCAGGGTCTTCCTCAAGATCAGTGTATCAATAAACATAAACCAAATATATAGCATAATCAATAATGTACTCACCAATCGTGAATGAATCACCTCCCCTCCTCCGTGTAAACCCGGAAGTGAATTAGCGATCACGTGACAGCGTGACCCGTCGTGCTACGTGCGTGCTGACGCGTACATGTGTTGCTAGGAAACCCATATACAAAACATTTACAGGGTTATCTATCCCGAGCATAGTCTAGATATGTGAATATATATCTATATAGATTAGATGTGCATAATAAGAAATGTAAGAATAGCTATAAATACAGCTATATAAGATGCAAACAAATATGTAAAGCTTTTACAGTGAATCCATATATGTGATCCCACAATGAAAATAGTGCCAAATTGCATGCAGTGAAGAGAATGTGCATAGATGTCATATAGATCTCCCCAGAGAGCTATATCGCCTAATCTTATATATACATAGGACATAAAGAATACATATAAAGGTGATATCCACCATATCATATCAAACATAACAATGGAGAACTAGCTAAGGATGACCATAATCTGTGTACAGACGCAAAGCAGGGCAGTTCTGACATAACTGGCAAAGATAACAATTAGAACTCTATGTATAATAGAGTGAGCGGCTCGGAGATAAATAGTCATATTCTTAAGGAGTTAGTTATATTAAAGACCTATTCTACCAATCAGGAGCCACCAGGAAATACCACGGAACGGGAGAAAGACCGAAAAAGAATGCAACACAGAGAGAACGGAGCAAAAGAGACAGCTGGAGAGAAAATATAAAAAATTCAGATATATGTAGCACATCTAACGGGGTTCTATACCCTAGTTATAGAAACATAGAGAAAACAATATTTTCATTCAGCCCCTTAGGGGCGACAGTGTCCAATCGATATATCCATTGGGCCTCTCGTTGAAGCAAGATCTTCGATCTGTCCCCTCCTCTGGACATGGGAGGAACATGATCTATGGCCACAAATCTGAGAGTCGGAAGTCTGTGTTCCAGGTTTAAAAAATGTTTGGCCACTGGCTTGTCGCTATGTTGATCCCTGAATGCGGTCATGATCGTAGATCTATGTCCTCTTATGCGATCCCGTAGGGTCAAGTCGGTTTTCCCCACATATGAGAGTCCGCAGGGGCATGTGATCATGTATATGACATGATCAGTGGTGCATGTAATATAGTGTGGTATTTTGATTTTGAGGCCACTATGAGGATGGGCGAAAGTTGTACCACTGATCATGTGACCACATGTCACACACCCACTGCATTTAAAGCAACCTTTCTTGGAAATCAGAGCGGGCTTGCGATAACTGGCTATAGGATCATTCTTAACCAGGAGATCTTTCAAATTTTTGTTTCTTTTATAGCTTAATATGGGTGTTTCCAAGAATGTTCTAGGTAAGGATTTGTCCGATCTAAGCATCCCCCAGTTTTTATGAATGGAGTTTCTGATGATCGAGGTCCCTGTATGAAAAGTGATAGGGAGGTAAATCCTCGATGTTTTAGGTGTTGTCTTAATTTTGGAAGTAGTTTTCTCACGATTCCAAATGTCAACTGCTTTAGCATGTGCCGCCTTGAGTGTACACGGTAGATATCCTCGTTCTCTAAATCTTTCCCACATCTCTTGGATCTGTATGTCTCGTTTGTCCGTTTCCGTGTTATATCTGAGGACCCTCAAAAACTGTGATATCGGTAATGATCTTTTAAACTGTTTGGGATGAAAACTAGACGCCATGAGTAGAGTATTACGATCTGTTCTTTTTCGATGTAAAGTGAATTCAAGTTTGTCATCTTTCTTGTATATTGTGACATCTAGAAATTGGATCGATAGTGTGTCTTGTTCAACACTTAGCTTAACTGGTGTAGATAGTTGGTTGATTTCAGTGGTCATCTTTTCAAGCTCAACGGAGGTCCCAGTCCAGATAAGAAACACGTCATCGACGAAGCGATAATAGTGTTTAATGTGGTGTCCATATTTACATAGGATATGCGTTTGTTCAAACATGAACATATAGGAATTAGCGTATGCTGGTGCCATGGCCGCACCCATTGCAGTTCCAGACAACTGAAGATAGAATTGGTTTTCAAACTTGAAAAAATTGCAGGAGAGTGCTATTGACAGAAATTCCAAGAGGTATTCGATAGGGGGTCCTTCATAAACCGATGATTTGATGAGAATATCTCTGAGCGCTTGTATGCCTTCCCTATGTGGTATGATCGTGTAAAGACTTTGTACGTCCATCGTTACCAACAGGGCTGTGTGTTCCACCCCGGGATCTTGTTTAATCTTGGACATAAAGTCTTGTGTATCACGTAGGCATGTAGGTAGCGCCAATATGCTGTCTTTGATAAAAATATCAATGTACTTGGCAATCGGTTCGAGTAAGCTTTCTCTGGCGGATACTATGGGTTTTCCTGGTGGTTGTAGTGGGTCCTTGTGGATCTTAGGTAGAGTGTATACTATTGGGTGTTTCGGATGTTCCACTTGTAAAAATTGCGCTGTTTTGGTGTCCAAATATCCACATTGTATACCCATATCTATATGATTTTGTATCCTCTTCTGGAATTTCTTAGTCGGGTCAAACGTGAGTTTGGCATATGTAAGCGTGTCACTTAGTTGCTTATAAATTTCTGCCTGGTAATTTTGATAAGACTGAATGACCGTAGCACCTCCTTTATCGGCTGATCGGATTATAATATTCGGATCCTGTCGAAGATCTTTTAAGGCAAGTTTTTCACCTGGTGTTAGGTTATGATGATGTTCTGGTGGATTTTTAATTGTTCTTTCAATCTCAGTTTTAACTGTTTGTATAAAAGTTTTGATTGAAGGATTGGCTGTACGGATGTCCCTTTGGTTTCTCGTATAGAATCGCTGGGTAGTCATCTGAGTTCCCTGTTTTCTTATTTCATTGCTGTATAGGGTTCTTTGAATTTTGTACATTTCCACCTCGGTCTTAAATGGGTCAGGTTTGGCTACCGGTACAAACGATAAACCTTTGTTCAATAGTGAATAGTGGTTGGCATCTAGACTTTTATCGGATAGGTTAAACACCGTGGTCATCTTCTCATTCTGGGGGGTTTTGTCGTAAGATTTGTATTTTGAGCAATTCCTCTGCCCCCGCCTGGTGGGTCGGCTCTTTTTGCGCCTCGGGTATAGATCCGTGTGGCCTCCGGTGGTTCGTCTGGGTAGCTGCCTCTTTCTAAAAAAGGTTCTGGAGTATGTCTCTTCTCTGTATTGTCAGGGTCTGAGGTGGAGTCTCCTGAGCTGGCATCCACTGTCTGGAATGTGGGTTTGCGTATTCTTGTTCTAAATCTGGTACTGGATCTGTAGTTGTCCTGTGCTCCTCCCAACCATCTATATACTTGATGGTATTTATAATCATTATTTACTTTTTCCAGTTTCTGTTTTTTGAACCGGATCAGGTCATTTTTGTATTTATTAATTTCATCCTGTAATTTCAACATTTGGATGGTGGCGGTGGATGCTTGTAATGTGATAACATTGGTGGTCTCCAAATTTTGTATAGATTGTTTCACAAAGATCAACTCTTTCCCAACCTCTTCTACCACGATCACCATCCAATCCAAGGAGCATTTGTTGGATATGAGCATCCATTTCTTACAGAATTCAGGATTTTGCCTTCCAATAGTGGGGGCATTCCTGACTCTGAACCCTCTTGGTATTCTCTTAGCACGGTAGTAATCTGATATGAATACTCCGTGCAGATCGAGATCAATTTCGCGTTTTTTTAATTTTAATAGGTCATTATATAGGTCCTGTACCGTGTTTGTGTGCATTAGTTCTTGTGAGGTTTGTGGCCATAAGATAGCATTTGCTTGTTCATCCGAAATGGACAAAGTCTCAGCTGACTCCAAAAGTGCCCCTGCTTTGGCCAAAAATTCTTCCATTGTGCAAAGAGGAAGTAATGAGGGTAATTCAAATTCACTGTTTAGCAGACTTGTGTTGAGGGGGTGCTCAAGTAGGTGCAACGATCACCAAATATATACAAAAAACAGATATGCTTGGCACTCACCCTATCTCAAAAATCAAGTTATAGATGCCTTGGTGCTATCCCACGTGTAGAAAATATATATGCAGAAATAAGGGAAGCACTCTCCGGTCTTCATAAAAAGTCCTTTAGTATTTTATTTTCAAATTTTCAAATAACGATCGACGTTTCGACCCCTCAGGGTCTTCCTCAAGATCAGTGTATCAATAAACATAAACCAAATATATAGCATAATCAATAATGTACTCACCAATCGTGAATGAATCACCTCCCCTCCTCCGTGTAAACCCGGAAGTGAATTAGCGATCACGTGACAGCGTGACCCGTCGTGCTACGTGCGTGCTGACGCGTACATGTGTTGCTAGGAAACCCATATACAAAACATTTACAGGGTTATCTATCCCGAGCATAGTCTAGATATGTGAATATATATCTATATAGATTAGATGTGCATAATAAGAAATGTAAGAATAGCTATAAATACAGCTATATAAGATGCAAACAAATATGTAAAGCTTTTACAGTGAATCCATATATGTGATCCCACAATGAAAATAGTGCCAAATTGCATGCAGTGAAGAGAATGTGCATAGATGTCATATAGATCTCCCCAGAGAGCTATATCGCCTAATCTTATATATACATAGGACATAAAGAATACATATAAAGGTGATATCCACCATATCATATCAAACATAACAATGGAGAACTAGCTAAGGATGACCATAATCTGTGTACAGACGCAAAGCAGGGCAGTTCTGACATAACTGGCAAAGATAACAATTAGAACTCTATGTATAATAGAGTGAGCGGCTCGGAGATAAATATGACTATTTATCTCCGAGCCGCTCACTCTATTATACATAGAGTTCTAATTGTTATCTTTGCCAGTTATGTCAGAACTGCCCTGCTTTGCGTCTGTACACAGATTATGGTCATCCTTAGCTAGTTCTCCATTGTTATGTTTGATATGATATGGTGGATATCACCTTTATATGTATTCTTTATGTCCTATGTATATATAAGATTAGGCGATATAGCTCTCTGGGGAGATCTATATGACATCTATGCACATTCTCTTCACTGCATGCAATTTGGCACTATTTTCATTGTGGGATCACATATATGGATTCACTGTAAAAGCTTTACATATTTGTTTGCATCTTATATAGCTGTATTTATAGCTATTCTTACATTTCTTATTATGCACATCTAATCTATATAGATATATATTCACATATCTAGACTATGCTCGGGATAGATAACCCTGTAAATGTTTTGTATATGGGTTTCCTAGCAACACATGTACGCGTCAGCACGCACGTAGCACGACGGGTCACGCTGTCACGTGATCGCTAATTCACTTCCGGGTTTACACGGAGGAGGGGAGGTGATTCATTCACGATTGGTGAGTACATTATTGATTATGCTATATATTTGGTTTATGTTTATTGATACACTGATCTTGAGGAAGACCCTGAGGGGTCGAAACGTCGATCGTTATTTGAAAATTTGAAAATAAAATACTAAAGGACTTTTTATGAAGACCGGAGAGTGCTTCCCTTATTTCTGCATATATATTTTCTACACGTGGGATAGCACCAAGGCATCTATAACTTGATTTTTGAGATAGGGTGAGTGCCAAGCATATCTGTTTTTTGTATATATTTGGTGATCGTTGCACCTACTTGAGCACCCCCTCAACACAAGTCTGCTAAACAGTGAATTTGAATTACCCTCATTACTTCCTCTTTGCACAATGGAAGAATTTTTGGCCAAAGCAGGGGCACTTTTGGAGTCAGCTGAGACTTTGTCCATTTCGGATGAACAAGCAAATGCTATCTTATGGCCACAAACCTCACAAGAACTAATGCACACAAACACGGTACAGGACCTATATAATGACCTATTAAAATTAAAAAAACGCGAAATTGATCTCGATCTGCACGGAGTATTCATATCAGATTACTACCGTGCTAAGAGAATACCAAGAGGGTTCAGAGTCAGGAATGCCCCCACTATTGGAAGGCAAAATCCTGAATTCTGTAAGAAATGGATGCTCATATCCAACAAATGCTCCTTGGATTGGATGGTGATCGTGGTAGAAGAGGTTGGGAAAGAGTTGATCTTTGTGAAACAATCTATACAAAATTTGGAGACCACCAATGTTATCACATTACAAGCATCCACCGCCACCATCCAAATGTTGAAATTACAGGATGAAATTAATAAATACAAAAATGACCTGATCCGGTTCAAAAAACAGAAACTGGAAAAAGTAAATAATGATTATAAATACCATCAAGTATATAGATGGTTGGGAGGAGCACAGGACAACTACAGATCCAGTACCAGATTTAGAACAAGAATACGCAAACCCACATTCCAGACAGTGGATGCCAGCTCAGGAGACTCCACCTCAGACCCTGACAATACAGAGAAGAGACATACTCCAGAACCTTTTTTAGAAAGAGGCAGCTACCCAGACGAACCACCGGAGGCCACACGGATCTATACCCGAGGCGCAAAAAGAGCCGACCCACCAGGCGGGGGCAGAGGAATTGCTCAAAATACAAATCTTACGACAAAACCCCCCAGAATGAGAAGATGACCACGGTGTTTAACCTATCCGATAAAAGTCTAGATGCCAACCACTATTCACTATTGAACAAAGGTTTATCGTTTGTACCGGTAGCCAAACCTGACCCATTTAAGACCGAGGTGGAAATGTACAAAATTCAAAGAACCCTGTACAGCAATGAAATAAGAAAACAGGGAACTCAGATGACTACCCAGCGATTCTATACGAGAAACCAAAGGGACATCCGTACAGCCAATCCTTCAATCAAAACTTTTATACAAACAGTTAAAACTGAGATTGAAAGAACAATTAAAAATCCACCAGAACATCATCATAACCTAACACCAGGTGAAAAACTTGCCTTAAAAGATCTTCGACAGGATCCGAATATTATAATCCGATCAGCCGATAAAGGAGGTGCTACGGTCATTCAGTCTTATCAAAATTACCAGGCAGAAATTTATAAGCAACTAAGTGACACGCTTACATATGCCAAACTCACGTTTGACCCGACTAAGAAATTCCAGAAGAGGATACAAAATCATATAGATATGGGTATACAATGTGGATATTTGGACACCAAAACAGCGCAATTTTTACAAGTGGAACATCCGAAACACCCAATAGTATACACTCTACCTAAGATCCACAAGGACCCACTACAACCACCAGGAAGACCCATAGTATCCGCCAGAGAAAGCTTACTCGAACCGATTGCCAAGTACATTGATATTTTTATCAAAGACAGCATATTGGCGCTACCTACATGCCTACGTGATACACAAGACTTTATGTCCAAGATTAAACAAGATCCCGGGGTGGAACACACAGCCCTGTTGGTAACGATGGACGTACAAAGTCTTTACACGATCATACCACATAGGGAAGGCATACAAGCGCTCAGAGATATTCTCATCAAATCATCGGTTTATGAAGGACCCCCTATCGAATACCTCTTGGAATTTCTGTCAATAGCACTCTCCTGCAATTTTTTCAAGTTTGAAAACCAATTCTATCTTCAGTTGTCTGGAACTGCAATGGGTGCGGCCATGGCACCAGCATACGCTAATTCCTATATGTTCATGTTTGAACAAACGCATATCCTATGTAAATATGGACACCACATTAAACACTATTATCGCTTCGTCGATGACGTGTTTCTTATCTGGACTGGGACCTCCGTTGAGCTTGAAAAGATGACCACTGAAATCAACCAACTATCTACACCAGTTAAGCTAAGTGTTGAACAAGACACACTATCGATCCAATTTCTAGATGTCACAATATACAAGAAAGATGACAAACTTGAATTCACTTTACATCGAAAAAGAACAGATCGTAATACTCTACTCATGGCGTCTAGTTTTCATCCCAAACAGTTTAAAAGATCATTACCGATATCACAGTTTTTGAGGGTCCTCAGATATAACACGGAAACGGACAAACGAGACATACAGATCCAAGAGATGTGGGAAAGATTTAGAGAACGAGGATATCTACCGTGTACACTCAAGGCGGCACATGCTAAAGCAGTTGACATTTGGAATCGTGAGAAAACTACTTCCAAAATTAAGACAACACCTAAAACATCGAGGATTTACCTCCCTATCACTTTTCATACAGGGACCTCGATCATCAGAAACTCCATTCATAAAAACTGGGGGATGCTTAGATCGGACAAATCCTTACCTAGAACATTCTTGGAAACACCCATATTAAGCTATAAAAGAAACAAAAATTTGAAAGATCTCCTGGTTAAGAATGATCCTATAGCCAGTTATCGCAAGCCCGCTCTGATTTCCAAGAAAGGTTGCTTTAAATGCAGTGGGTGTGTGACATGTGGTCACATGATCAGTGGTACAACTTTCGCCCATCCTCATAGTGGCCTCAAAATCAAAATACCACACTATATTACATGCACCACTGATCATGTCATATACATGATCACATGCCCCTGCGGACTCTCATATGTGGGGAAAACCGACTTGACCCTACGGGATCGCATAAGAGGACATAGATCTACGATCATGACCGCATTCAGGGATCAACATAGCGACAAGCCAGTGGCCAAACATTTTTTAAACCTGGAACACAGACTTCCGACTCTCAGATTTGTGGCCATAGATCATGTTCCTCCCATGTCCAGAGGAGGGGACAGATCGAAGATCTTGCTTCAACGAGAGGCCCAATGGATATATCGATTGGACACTGTCGCCCCTAAGGGGCTGAATGAAAATATTGTTTTCTCTATGTTTCTATAACTAGGGTATAGAACCCCGTTAGATGTGCTACATATATCTGAATTTTTTATATTTTCTCTCCAGCTGTCTCTTTTGCTCCGTTCTCTCTGTGTTGCATTCTTTTTCGGTCTTTCTCCCGTTCCGTGGTATTTCCTGGTGGCTCCTGATTGGTAGAATAGGTCTTTAATATAACTAACTCCTTAAGAATATGACTATTTATCTCCGAGCCGCTCACTCTATTATACATAGAGTTCTAATTGTTATCTTTGCCAGTTATGTCAGAACTGCCCTGCTTTGCGTCTGTACACAGATTATGGTCATCCTTAGCTAGTTCTCCATTGTTATGTTTGATATGATATGGTGGATATCACCTTTATATGTATTCTTTATGTCCTATGTATATATAAGATTAGGCGATATAGCTCTCTGGGGAGATCTATATGACATCTATGCACATTCTCTTCACTGCATGCAATTTGGCACTATTTTCATTGTGGGATCACATATATGGATTCACTGTAAAAGCTTTACATATTTGTTTGCATCTTATATAGCTGTATTTATAGCTATTCTTACATTTCTTATTATGCACATCTAATCTATATAGATATATATTCACATATCTAGACTATGCTCGGGATAGATAACCCTGTAAATGTTTTGTATATGGGTTTCCTAGCAACACATGTACGCGTCAGCACGCACGTAGCACGACGGGTCACGCTGTCACGTGATCGCTAATTCACTTCCGGGTTTACACGGAGGAGGGGAGGTGATTCATTCACGATTGGTGAGTACATTATTGATTATGCTATATATTTGGTTTATGTTTATTGATACACTGATCTTGAGGAAGACCCTGAGGGGTCGAAACGTCGATCGTTATTTGAAAATTTGAAAATAAAATACTAAAGGACTTTTTATGAAGACCGGAGAGTGCTTCCCTTATTTCTGCATATATATATATATATATATACACACACACACACACACACACACATAGAATGAAATTATATATATATATATATATATATATACACACTATGTATATATAAATTAATAAAAACATGAGAAAAAAATATATATATATATTTTTTTTTACATTTTTCTTATTTTAAAAAAAATCTTTTTATTTACTTATTTATATTTTATTATATATATATATATATATATATATATATATATATATATATATATATATATAATTACATAAATAATTTCATAAATATATATATATATATATATATATATATATATATATATATATATATATATATAGGTCTTGATAAAAGTCCTTCTGGGACTGAAACGTCGACTTGATCGTCTTTGAATGTTTGCACATTTGTGAAATAAATAGAATATTTTTCTGAAGAAGTCCTCCTGAGTGCACTCTTTATCATTGGTTTATATACAGCGAGTGCAGAATTATTAGGCAAGTTGTATTTTTGAAGATTAATTTTATTATTGAACAACAACCATGTTCTCAATGAACCCAAAAAACTCATTAATATCAAAGCTGAATATTTTTGGAAGTAGTTTTTAGTTTGTTTTTAGTTTTAGCTATTTTAGGGGGATATCTGTGTGTGCAGGTGACTATTACTGTGCATAATTATTAGGCAACTTAACAAAAAACAAATATATACCCATTTCAATTATTTATTTTTACCAGTGAAACCAATATAACATCTCAACATTCACAAATATACATTTCTGACATTCAAAAACAAAACAAAAACAAATCAGTGACCAATATAGCCACCTTTCTTTGCAAGGACACTCAAAAGCCTGCCATCCATGGATTCTGTCAGTGTTTTGATCTGTTCACCATCAACATTGCGTGCAGAAGCAACCACAGCCTCCCAGACACTGTTCAGAGAGGTGTACTGTTTTCCCTCCTTGTAAATCTCACAGTTGATGATGGACCACAGGTTCTCAATGGGGTTCAGATCAGGTGAACAAGGAGGCCATGTCATTAGATTTTCTTCTTTTATACCCTTTCTTACCAGCCACGCTGTGGAGTACTTGGACGCGTGTGATGGAGCATTGTCCTGCATGAAAATCATGTTTTTCTTGAAGGATGCAGCCTTCTTCCTGTACCACTGCTTGAAGAAGGTGTCTTCCAGAAACTGGCAGTAGGACTGGGAGTTGAGCTTGACTCCATCCTCAACCCGAAAAGGCCCCACAAGCTCATCTTTGATGATACCAGCCCAAACCAGTACTCCACCTCCACCTTGCTGGCGTCTGAGTCGGACTGGAGCTCTCTGCCCTTTACCAATCCAGCCACGGGCCCATCCATCTGGCCCATCAAGACTCACTCTCATTTCATCAGTCCATAAAACCTTAGAAAAATCAGTCTTGAGATATTTCTTGGCCCAGTCTTGACGTTTCAGCTTGTGTGTCTTGTTCAGTGGTGGTCGTCTTTCAGCCTTTTTTACCTTGGCCATGTCTCTGAGTATTGCACACCTTGTGCTTTTGGGCACTCCAGTGATGTTGCAGCTCTGAAATATGGCCAAACTGGTGGCAAGTGGCATCTTGGCAGCTGCACGCTTGACTTTTCTCAGTTCATGGGCAGTTATTTTGCGCCTTGGTTTTTCCACACGCTTCTTGCGACCCTGTTGACTATTTTGAATGAAACGCTTGATTGTTCGATGATCACGCTTCAGAAGCTTTGCAATTTTAAGAGTGCTGCATCCCTCTGCAAGATAGCTCACTATTTTTGACTTTTCTGAGCCTGTCAAGTCCTTTGTTTGACCCATTTTGCCAAAGGAAAGGAAGTTGCCTAATAATTATGCACACCTGATATAGGGTGTTGATGTCATTAGACCACACCCCTTCTCATTACAGAGATGCACATCACCTAATATGCTTAATTGGTAGTAGGCTTTCGAGCCTATACAGCTTGGAGTAAGACAACATGCATAAAGAGGATGATGTGGTCAAAATACTCATTTGCCTAATAATTCTGCACTCCCTGTATATATATATATATATATGTTGGAAGGCAGGGCCTGTATTTGTGGGAGGGGCTATAGACCTACATAAGGGACTCCCCCCTTCCCTCACTTACCTTCGTTGGTCTAGACGAACAGCCTGTTACCCGCAGGCCTCCGTTGTTCCGACTTCCTGGTGAATTTCGTCATTTCCGGCGAGACGCGTCGCCCTCTTCTGACGTCACGCGCCGACTTCCGTCCGCTCCACCGGCTCCCATTCCGGCTCGAACGGCTGTTTTTTGCCCTCCTCGCCACCCGGTCCGGTGCCGTAAGCAGAGCTCCCACACAGGCACACATAACAGAGACTCCATTACCACCTAGGAGTCTCTGTTTTCCGGCCACAGGGAGAGTCTTGGAGCAGGGGAGGGAGGGGGGGAGGGGGGAAAGGAACTCTAATTTCCATAGACCCCTACAATAGGGGGCCCGGTTCCCCCCCGACCACATAAAGGGGTATGCCCCCCTTAAAGGGCACGTACTGCTACTGGTTGACCCTTAGTTCAACCAACTACCACCATTTCGTTTAGACATTTATAAGCTATTTCAGTAGGTTTAAACTGGTATATGTATGTGAAATATGCATTTCAGGGGGAATGTTTAAACTGGTGTGTATATATATATAGATGAAATATTAGTATTAACTTACATTAAGTAATTTGTATAAGCCATCTCTTTTACACATATACTAATAAATAGGATGCTGGTTAAAATTTAAACTTTACACTGCTTAAATGTGAATGTATGATCTGCTTGTTATATATAATACACATCATATATGGTTACTTATTACAGGTTAAAGATATGTTGAGTGTTATTCTGCAAATATAACAAACGCTAAGTCTTAACATGCATTTTATACGTTTGAGGGGGGACGATATTTCGCTGCAATCCTCCCCAGAACTCTTACTACGCCTATGTTATATATATATCTTCCACATGAGAGTACATTCTCTTAAAATTCTCATACCCCCAGGAATCCGCATACCCTCGGACGGTCCACCTAAGCTAAACCTCCCCTACTCAAGAGACACCCGAATTCTCTTACACAGAACCGGTTGCTCAATTTTCTGCAGGTATGTTGTTCACACGTTTTTTTTTTCCTACAAGGCCACGGTAGTTAATTCCCTGCCCCTTAGTTCATAGAGGTCCGCGAGGCCAACTCCCATCCTCCACTTCGAGGTACTTTACGCCCCTCGGGCCAAATCATAGTTAGCCGCCTCGCAATTATATAGAGAGGGCGACACCTGTCACTACCAACCCCCCCCCCCCACACTTTTCCATCCCTATCTTACCCTTGGAGAGGCAACATCCCGTTTCACTGGGCAGGTTACCATAACCCTCGCGCCAACTCATAGATAGAGCCTCTCTAGCCACTTGGCACTATCAGGACCTCACCTGCCACAAAACCTAGATTTAATTTTTCGCCATCTGGCACTAGCTAGCTACCGGCTATTCCTCAACAAACCACCAACAATACCTGTTATTACTTTCAGTATGTCCCTGCTCCCAGATGATGGTGATGATATGTCAGTCCCTAGCACCCCGGCTAGGTCACTTACCCCGACACGTAAGGACGACATAGGAAGTCCCTCGTCCATCAGATCGTGGACTATCCCTCGCATCACGGCGGAGTTGCGCAAACGCAGTATCCCTTTCCCGGCCACGGCCAGGAAAGCAGAACTGTTCAAACTGCTTAGAACAAACACCCTTAGTACGGACGCGGGGGAAGGCACTAGTAGCTCCCAAGACCCGACCCTCCATGCTATGGTTGCCTCCCTAATTTCTTCTATGGGGAAGGTCAACGACAGACTGGAAAGGCTGGAAGCACGCAGCTCCACCATAGAGCCACCGGTGCCTCTCGTTGTAGCAGCCCCGGTCATACCCACAGAAATAGCGGGTAATCCTATACCTAACAAAGCAGCAGCACACGTTATTAACCCTGCCCACATGGTTCCGGCTAATCTAAAAAAAGACATCCTGGAGGGCAAGGACGTTAACTTGGTCTCGTTGCTCATTGCCTCCCAGGATGTAGGGGAAAACCGCTCTTACGACTACGGGGACATCTCTGTTGTTCTAAAAGCCAGAGACCCCAGACTCAGTAAGAAGTTGACCATTCCCGATTTTGTCCTGTCTTTTGGTATCTTTAGGGATATCCTGTGCACAGTCCATCCGCATAGGAGAGAGGAACTGGACTTATATATGCATAAGCTGGTGGACCTGGGTAGCAAATATGGTGGTTACACTTTTTACGACTACCACAAGTCTTTTTCGTCTAAAGTGTCAGCCACATTGTCCCAGTATGGCATCCAGATGGATTGGAGCCAACTGGACAATGAACTGTTCCTCAGGCACTTTGCGGGGCTCAGGACACCAGCTTGTGCCATATGCACATCACCCGCTCACTCAGCCTATTTGTGCCCTCTCTGCCCGGACAGCGCTCCCAGCACGTCCGTACAGCACCCCTTTAAAGCTGAGAAACAGACCAGAGACAAATTGGGTCGTCCGGTAGTGTACTTAGGCAAGTCACAAATTTGCAACAACTTTAATGAAGGCTCCTGTGGTTACAGCGCTTGCCGCTTATTACACGTGTGCTCACACTGTTTTCGGGCACACGCAAAGTCCATGTGCACAAATAAAATGTATCAGAAACCTTATTTGTCTCCAGTGAACGTTCCTGTATTTGAACACATGCTGTCCTCTCACCCCTCTAAACACCTGGTGGAATTTTTATGCACAGGTCTCACCTACGGGTTTCACACAGGGCTCATTTACATGCCAACAGGGGTGTTAGAATGTCACAATTTACAGTCAGTCACTAATAACCCTACGGCAGTCACTAACTTGCTACAATCGGAAGTGGACCAGGGATTTGTCATTGGGCCTTTTGGTAATCCCCCCTACTCCAGCTGGAGAACTAACCCTATCGGGCTGGTCTCAAGTAAAAATTCAGATAAACAAAGGCTCATCATTGACCTATCTGCACCTCACTCTTCAGCCATCCCCAGCCTAAACTCACTGATTCCTTCTGAGGAGTTTTCCTTACAGTACTCCACTATTGACCACGCTATTACAGCTATCAGGTCAGCAGGGGTGGGGGCCTGGCTTAGCAAGATGGATATAGTCAATGCTTTTAAACTGTTACCTATACACCCCTCGTTATGGCACCTGCATGGAGTTAAGTGGCAAGAAGCCTACTACTTCTTCACAAAACTCACGTTTGGGGCCAAGAGTAGTCCAAGGATCTTTGACACATTCGCAGAAGCTTTGTGTTGGCTCCTCCTTAATACCTGTAGGTGCCAAAATGTGATACACTATCTGGATGATTTCCTGTTCATCGAAGCCAATACCAACCCCCCGTGTAGCCTAGACAAAGCTGTCAAACTATTCACCGCACTCGGGGTCCCCGTATCACCCACCAAAACTGAAGGTCCAGACACAGCCATCAATTTTCTAGGTATTCTGCTGGATTCAGCAACGATGATGGCCAGCCTCCCTAGTACAAAGATTGATAATATCCTACATGACATTAACCACTACATGCACAGAGGGTCATGCAACCGTAAGGAACTTCAATCACTGTTAGGTTCACTGAATTTCGCCATGCGCATAATCCCCCAGGGCAGGGCTTTCATTTCCAGGCTCCTCGCCCTGTCCCCCACCTTCGCCAACGACTATGCCCGCATATCCTTGGACTGCCCTGCGACTGCCGACCTTCAGATGTGGTACAAATTCCTCTCTGACTGGAATGGTAGGAGCATGTTCCTTCCACAGCTGGATTCTCAGTCACCTGTCATTTGGACAGACGCAGCATCATCCGCAGGATATGCGGCCATTTTTGGCACAAATTGGCTCTGGGGGACGTGGCCAACAGAAACACAGGGTATTGAGGGGTTTCACACTAACTCGGCCCTCTTTGAGGTATACCCAATAGTTGCCGCTGCTGTCACTTGGTGTAGGTTGTGGGAAGGTCAGTCAGTACGCTGTTTCTCTGATAACATGGCAATATGCCACATTATCAACAAAGGCCGCTCTTCTTCTTTGATAATTATGAACTTCATTAGGAAACTGACATGGCTGGCAGCTACCCATCACTTCCAAATTGTATGCTCTCATGTTCCTGGCAGAGACAATACGGCAGCTGACCAGCTATCTCGCTTTCAATTTCAGGCTTTCAGACGGTCCCTACCCTTGGCAGCTCGCTTGGCAACCCCAGCTCCAATCTTCCAAGACCTTGTCATGGAGTAGATGTACTACTTCAGCACAGCCTCACTCTCACAAAAATAGCTTTGTCCATTAGCACTCAACACTCATATCATAGAGCATTCCACCTGTATAAACGTTTCATGTCTGACCATCACCTAACCAACTGGTTCGAGGTATCGTCACTAATGGCTTTTGCATCCTTTTACCACCTTAAGTTAAAATTCTCACACAACACCATTAAGCTTTACCTCACGGGGATACAACACCACATGTACTACTCCTTTCCTAACCACAAAGGGTTCTTAACCTCATACCCCATCCGCACACTACTGAAGGGTATAGCAAAGGCAGACGGTCCATCAACACTCAAAAGATTGGCTATTGACATAGAGATGTTCAAATCATTGTCCAACCTACTCGATCAGGCACCATTTGAACCCAATACAAATACGGTTATTAAAACCGCCATGTATCTGGCCTTTTATGGGTTTCTCAGACCACGAGAATTCACCGTTAGTGGCCAACTACATAGCCAAGGGTGCCTCCTCACGTCACATCTCACGAAACACACAGACTACTACGTCCTGTCTCTACCTAAGACTAAGACAAGTCAGAGGGGGGAACCAGTTCACATAAACTACTACCCCACGGGTAACAGTTGGTGCCCAGTAAAAGCACTAGACGTTTTCGTAGCCACGCAATCATCACAACCAGCAAAACCTCTACTAATGTTGCACGGTATCATCCTCACCACGGCAAAGTTCATGCTCTACGTTCGAATGCTTATCACCCGGCTTGGTCTGAACCCTAGTAGCTACTCGGGGCACTCCTTCAGAATCGGAGCAGCCTCCACAGCCTCTAGCCAAAACGTTCCCGTTCATGTCATTAAAACACTGGGTCGGTGGAAGTCCTCAGCTTACGCCACCTACATCCCACACCCAGTCCAAGAACTTAGGAGGGCTTTCATTAAAATGTCTTCCTAATTAATGTGTATGTATTTGATGTTTTATGTTTACCGAATAAATGGTTATCTTGCTTTATCTTTTTGCCCACTTTATTTACCGGCCTACAGCATACATCGGTTTCGGCACACCTCAACCGACTATTTCCTTTTATTGTATTACTCTCCACCAGAGTATGCCATATCATATGAGAATGCCCCGAACACAAGTTGGATGGCAGGGCCTGTATTTGTGGGAGGGGCTATAGACCTACATAAGGGACTCCCCCTTCCCTCACTTACCTTCGTTGGTCTAGACGAACAGCCCCACCCTCCACTCCCTCAATTATTTATATTCTCCTATGTAAGCCCACTTTATTTACCGGCCTATAGCATACATCGGTTTCGGCACACCTCAACCGACTATTTCCTTTTATTGTATTACTCTCCACCAGAGTATGCCATATCATATGAGAATGCCCCGAACACAAATATATATATATATATTTTTTTTTAATTTTTCTTATTTAAATTTTTTTATTTTATTTACTTATTTATATATATATATATATATATATATATATATACACATACACACACACACACGTGTGTAATTTAATTCTAAGTGTATTTTTATATTAATATATATATTTATTAATATAAAAATATACATTTGGTGTGTGTATGTATGTGTATATATATATATATATATTTTTTTTTTATATATATTTATTTTACAAATGCAGGGAGACTGACAGTCAGTTCACGCAGTCCCCCTGCAGGCAGTACTATGGACGCCTATTGTGGCCATGTGACCGCTCTTTCAGAACGATCAAATGGCCCGCGGGGGCCTAATTTGCCGAGGGGGGACTGTCTGGGATGTCAGATAAGTAAGAAGGACTGTGAAGACAGTTTTTTGTCGGACGTACCTAGTAAGTCCTCTGTCCATAAAGGGTTAATATATTAAAAGAGCACAAGATGCAAATAGCCAGCTTGTATAACTTTTGTTGGCCCTTAACAAGTATAAAATATTTGGGAGTTCATATAACCCTGTCTATAGTAGGTCTGTATAAATCTAATTATTTACCTCTTTATGATCAAATTCAAGCTGATCTTTGAAAATTTAATCTCCCATACTTGTCCTTATTTGGTAGGATTAACATATTATTATTATTATTTTATTATTTATATAGCGCCAACAAATTCCGTAGCGCTGTACAATGGGTGGACTAACAGACACATAATTGAGATCAGACTACTGGACGTACAGGAATAGAGGGGTTTGAGGGCCCCTGATGAGCTTACATGCTAGAGGGAGTGGGGTATAGTGACACAAAGGGTTAAAGTAGGGGAATTAAATAGTTTGTTAGAGAAGGGTTTATTGAGTGCTTGGTAGGTCATTTTTTGACAGTTGCAGGAAAGGAGTCATGGGTTAGGGAATGAGAAACCTGCTGACAGTTTAATTGATACACTTTAAGGAAGAAGTGAGTTTTCAAAGATTTTTTGAAGGAGTGGAGACTGGGTGAAAGTCTGATTGAGAAGGGAAGGGAGTTCCACAGAATAGGTGCAGCCCTGGAGAAGTCTTGAAGTCGAGCATCAGAGGTGGGGATCTGGGCAGAGGATAGGTTTTGGGCTGAGCGCAGGGGTCTCGACGGGACATACCTGTGTATGAGGGAGGATAGGTATGTTGGAGGAGAATTATGTAGGGATTTGTAAGCAAGCGCCAGAATTTTGCCAGAATTTTGAATTGGGCCCTATATCTAACTGGAAGCCAATGCAGGGACTGACAGAGCATGGAGGCGTGGGAGGTGCGACCGGACAGGAAAATAAGCCTCGCAGCCGCAATTATTATAGATTGCAACGGTGCAAGCTGGGAACATGTAAGACCAGTGAGAAGGGGATTGCAGTAGTCGAGGCGAGAGAGAACAACAGCATGAACCAGTATCTTAGCCGCGTCTGGCGTTAGATATGGGTCGATGCACGCTATGTTCTTGAGTTGGAAGCGACAGGATTTGACTATTGATTGGACATGGGGAGTAAAAGAGAGGTCAGAATCAAAAAGAACCCCTAGGCAGCGAGCCTACGAGGTAGAGGTGATAGTAGCGCCGTTGACTTGGATGGAGACAGACACAGTAGTAGCAGCACTTGAGGGAGGAAAAACTAGAAGTTCTGTTTTGGACAGGTTGAGTTTAAGGAAGTGAGCAGCCATCCAGTTGGAAATAGCAGAGAGGCAGTCAGAAACACGATTCAAGGTGGGCGGAGAGAGATCAGGGGAGGACAGGTAGATTTGTGTGTCATCTGCATATAAATAATATTGGAAGCCAAAGGAGCTGATGAGTTTACCAAGGGAGGCAGTATAGATAGGGAACAGTAGGGGGCCGAGGACAGAACCTTGGGGGACGCCGACAGAGAGGGGTTGGGGAGAAGAGGCAGTGTCAGAGAAAGAAACACTGTAAGAGCGCTGGGAGAGGTAGGAGGAGCACCAGGATAAAGCAGTATCTTAGTTAGGCATTTTAGTAGCCTTCTTTGTTTCTTATTTTTTTTGTAGTCTGAGTGCGCCGCAACTATTTATTCTCTCATTCATGAAGTTTTGGCCGGAAGGGGGTCAAGCAGAGAGTTGGATTCGATAAAGTCCGTCAATCTGGCGTACACAACTCTCTCGAGGATCCTCGAGAGAGTTGTGTACGCCAGAATGACAGACTTTCTCGAATCCAACTCTCTGCTTGACCCCCTTCAGTCTGGATTCTGCACTGGTCACTCTGTCGAAACTGCTGAAAAAGGATAGGGGGCACTCCCGAGACCTGAATTTTGTATGAAAGGTGCTGCCGCTGTGACCAAAACTTCATGAATGAGAGAATAAATAGTTGCGGCGCAATCAGACTACAAAAAAGGGGGAGAAGAGATTACAGGGAGGGGGGGGGGGAGAAGAGATTACAGAAAGGGAGGGGGTAAGGAAGAGATTACAGGGAGGGAGGGGGGAGAAGAGAATACAGGGAGGGAGGGGGGAAAGAAGAGATTACAGGGAGGGAGGGGGGGAAAGAAGAGATTACAGGGAGGAGGGAGAAGAGATTACAAGGAGGGGGGAGAAGAGATTACAGGAAGGGAGGGGGGAAAGAGATTACAGGGAGGGAGGGGGAAGAAGAAGAAGAGATTGGAGGGAGGGAGGGGGGGAGAAGAGAAGATTACGGGGGGAGAAGAAGAGATTACAGGGGGGGGGAGAAGAGAAGATTACAGGGCGAGGGGAGGGCGGTGAGGAGAGACTGCTAAGGGAAGGTGGGGGGAGAGCAGTGAACAGTAAGGGAGGTGGGGGGGAGTAGAGTAGAGACCACTAAGGGACAGGGGAGGGGAGGAGATGAGAGACCACTAGGGGGTAGGGGAGATCTCTAAGGGACGGAAGGGAGAGCTCTATAGGACAGGGGGCAGGACAGGGAGCTCTTTCACACTACGCACACACACACACACACACACACACACACAATGCATCCCTATACATACTCAAACACACAATGCATCCCTACACACACAGAAACACAACATGCTTCCCTTACACACAGAGAAACACACAATGCTTCCATTACACACACACACACACACACACACACACAATGCAACCCTTACACATTAAGACAATGCATCCCTTACACACATGCAAACACACATTGCTTCTCTTACACACACACACACAGAAACACAATGCATCTTACACACACTCAACGCACCTTGAGCTGTGTAAGGGGCCCCAAAAAATGGAGCTGCTTGCCGTTCTCCCAGAACATTGAATTTTGTGACCACAGTTACAAACAGCCTCCAGAGATCCTGTTCTACACCAGACCAGTGGAGCCAGACTGCAGCCAGAGCCCATCACCATCCTCATCTGGTTGTAAGTAGGCAATCTAGTATATTATTAGTGACAATAATCTCTAATTTACATCACCTTAAAGGGACACTTTAGTCCCCAGAACCACTGCAGCTTAATGAAGTGGTTCTAGTGTCTATAGTTTGTCCCTGCAGGCTTTTTAATGTAAACACACACTGTGTGCAGCACTGGCGTTAGTTCATATGGCAGATCATATGGGTAGGGCATTGTGATGTCACTGGGGGGGGCGGCAAATCTTTATTTTGCCTAGGGCGGCAAAAATCCTTGCACCGGCCCTGGACGGTGGGGTCACTACTTGTAAATGGATAATTTCCTACTTTGACCCAATTAGTAAAACACAATATAATTTGCACATTACTTCACAGTCTAGTGCAGGCTTCCCCAAACTCCAGCCCTCCAGATGTTGCTGAACTACAACTCACATGATGCTCAGCCTATCTATTTAATTCATAGAATCATGGGAGTTGTAGTTCAGCAACATCTGGAGTGCCAGAGTTTGGGGAAGCCTGGTCTAGCGTATGCACAATTGAAAGATTATATGACTAAGAGGAATATTCCCAGATCGGTAACCAGAAACATGAGCCCTTTTGAAGAGGAATGTACCTCTTGTATAAAAGTAAGAAGACCACTTTCATTGATTTATGCTTTTATCAAACAAGGTATAGTAGACAGTGAGAACCAGGGCCGCCATCAGGGGGTGACAACCATGACGGTTGTCACGGGCCCTGCGTGGCCTGGCCGCGCGGGCCCCACGTGGTACGGCAAAACTGCAGTAGGTGCATCTGCACCGGGGCCCATCAGGTGGCCCAAGCATTTAGGGCCACCCGATGAGCCCTATATTTTCAGGGGCCCGGTCAGCACTGTAATAGCATGGCCGCCCTCTTTAAAAAAAATTGCGGCTGCACCGCAAGTGCTGCTGGGAGGAAGTGACGGCCGGTCACTTCCTCCCAGCTTACTCCGCGCGGGGGGAGAGAGACAGCCGAGGAGAGGAGAGGCATCCGCTCCCATCATCCCCAGCCACCCTCCTGCAACGTAAAGGTGAGGAAGAGGAGGGTGGCTGATAAGTGAGGTGTGTGTGTGTATATGTATGTGTCTGCATGTATGTATGTCTGTGTGTGTGTATGTCTGTCTGTCTGTATATATCCATCAGTATGTATGTATGTCTGTATGTATGTGTGTATTTGTCTATCTGTATGTGTGTGTGTACGTCAGTATGTATGTATGTATGTATGTCTGTGTGTCCATGTCAGTATGTATGTGTGTATGTATGTATATATCTATCAGTATGTATGTGTGTATGTCTGTATGTATGCATATCAGTATGTATGTGTATGTATGCCATTATGTATGTATGTATGTACGTCAGTCTGTATGTCAGTATGTGTGTGTGTGTGTCTGTATGTCAGTGTGTGTGTGTGTGTATCTGTATCTCCTCATGCATGTGTATGTGTCTGTATATGTGTGTATGTCTGTTTCAGTATTTGTGTCTGTTAGTATGTGTGTATCTTTCTGTGTGTGTGTCTGTGTCCTTTTGTGTGTGTGTGTGTATTCATGTGGGTGGGATTTGGAGGCAGGGCTTAGAGGTGGGCACCCGGGGGCCCAGACCTTGAGCTGTGTTAGGGGCCCCACAATTTCTGATGGCGGCCCTGGTGAGAACGAAAGGTTTCAGTTGAAGTGGGTAGGTCAGCCAAGTGAGAAAGATTCAGCATATATTTTGGGCAGAGTTATGCTTTTTATAGTAACTCTAGCTAAGAGGGAAGCCAATTAAAAAAGTGCAACAAGATGGTATAAGACCTACATTTCTAAACAGTCTCTTTCCATTACTTAGTCCCTTATGCTGGCATTGAGAAAATAAAGTTGCATCACATGAATATATATGGTGGTACTGCTCAAGTATTATGCCCTATTGGGATAAAATTCTTAATATTACTAAAAGCATCCTTTCATTCTCAATGTCTCTATTACCTTCACAGGTGCTTTAAGGGCTGGCCTAATGTCTTCCCTGATTTAAATAAGCAACAATTGTTAGGTGAAGCAAACACCATGATACCAGGATACTGGAGGCAGACAAAAATTCCAACAGTGGAACAATGGGTGGTGAGAGTAGAAAATACTAGAAATGGAGGAGCTACACTAGATGACATGGGGCTGTAATAAAAAAAATATCATACAATATGGGATGTGTGGTTAGAATACTGGAAAGACTATTTACAAATTGACTAGTGTAAGATTGCCAATTGAGGTAATTTTAGTTAGGATTTGTGTTGGAGATAGAGACTGTATAATTTGGAAACTTACATGTTCAGAAAGATTATTACATGTGAATAGAAGTCGGATAACTGTGAACTGTGAGCTTTGACTAAATTAGGACATTGACGATTACTTATGATTGACCTAAAACTAGACTGGCATGTTCTGCCTCTGTTTTTGTTACTGTATGAAAAAGGTTCAACGCTTTTAGATATTTGCTTTAATAATGCACTTAGTAGTCACCTTAAATAACCTCAGCTTACTATGGTGACTTTAGTAATTTCCAATATTTAATACTCCTTTTTTTTAATGTATTTTTGTTCTCTTGTCTTTACTTACTTTATTTATTTATTTTTCCTTCTTTTTTCCCCTCTGTATATACAATGATATGTTGAAAGAATAAACTATAATTAAATAAAAAAGAAATATTGAGTTATGTGTTTTATATTTTGCAGAAATATTTTCTCGGCATCCAACTCTAAAAGACAAGTTCATTAACCATTTTACAGGTAGGCATAACAACTATGTGTAAATATGTTTTTGTTTATAAAATCATGTACATGCATGGATTTGATCTAAAATAATTTATATTCTATAAATAAACAATGGAGAAGATTGAGTCACATACACCACATGCATCTCAAAGTTTCTACTCATGCTTCTTGTACATATCTTACATATGAAGAAAAAACTAAATAAAATAAAAACAGACTTTGAATGAAGAACACCTCAGCAAATTAATCATGCCCTTATCTGTGTATATAACTTGGCTTTGACACATAGGGGAGCACTGGATCTACCCTGGTTTGTACCTGCACCTCATCAGACATCTCTTAGACCAAGCATGTCAAACTCGAAGGATAGCACGGCCCAAATAAACAAGGTTTAAGTTTACGTGGGCCACACAATAACAAAATTTTTCATAGAAATTAAGGTTTATTTTGAAAAGTACAGTATAAAAAACAGCATTCCCCTCTACTAAACCCCAGCACCCTCCTCTACTAAACTACAGCCCCTCTCTACTAAACCCATGTCTCCCCTTTACCAGATCAGAGTCCCCAGTCTCAACCAAATCCCAGCCCCCCTCTCTACTAAATCCCAATGCCCCCTCTACTAAACCCTTGCCCCTGATTAAAAAATAAATTAAAAAAAATCCAACAAGCACACTCCACTCACATTGCCGCTGCCAGTATGCATCTCCGGAGTCCGTGCCTCTGGTATATCTCCAATGGCACCGTCCACTCCCTGTGCCAAAGTGGATCCTCCTGCTACTCCTTGAAACCCTGTGAAGGTGGAGCACGTCGACATCACGTCGGAATGTCACGTGTCATTGAGTGCCTCTGTGCACCTCCAGGTCCTCCACTGTCTAGCCGCAGCCATCGCAACATTCACCAACACACACTCAATGACACACACTCAATGACACACACTCAATGACACACACTCAATGACATACACTCACTGACAGGCACAGACACACTCACTAAGACACACTTACTGGGAGACACACACTGACAGACACACACTGCCGCCAGCTTCCTGCTTCCTCTCCACTCGGCCTGGTAAATTTTAGCAGAGTAGGCACCTGCAATGTGGGGAGAGCAGGTGCCTCCTCTGTCTTAACGTTAAGCACCTGCTCACTGAGCAGTTTGACATGCTTGTCTTAGACTATAGATCCAGTGTGTTCCTTATGTGCATTATTTCATTTCATTTAGATTCTCTTGTCATCTTCTATTTCCAAAAATTGTATATCACGTTGTGTGTTTGGTAGCTATACCCAAACACACAACGTAATGTTTGGTAGTAATGGTGTATATCATGGGTGCCCAAAAGGTAGATCCTCAGATGTTGTAGAACCACAACTCCCATGATGCTTTGTCATTTTAAAGTCATGCTAAGCATCCACAGTTCTAAAACATCTGGGGATCTACCTTTTGGGCACCCATGATATACACCATTACTACCAATTACACTCGCTTTTCATATTTCATCCTCCATCTCCCATGTGTCACTTTTCACTCCGCGTCTCTCCAATTCTTTATATAACCCTCTTACACCATCTAACCTATCCCTTGTCACAAGTCAGTTTTCATCTGTGTGCTATAATTCACTCTAACTTGCCTTATTTATTCAAAGGTAATGTGTCACCCGTAATTGTCCATGTTTTATTTCCTATTCTTATTATACATTCTTTGGCCATTACAGATCCCCTTTAGGAGCTCCTCATTAATGATTGCCTTTCCCTGAGATAAGGATCCTGGACATATTGCCTGGAGACTGTTGCAGGCAATCTATTAATTTACAATGAATCTACAGTAATATCTGGCTAACGTGCTAGACTGATGTAGAAAAATGTAGCATCATGTGTAGCAAAACATGTCCAACTTTTGAGGGTGCAGACGAAAAAAGTCTATGCTGTAGATGAACTACACAATGTACAAATGTGTAAAATACAAAATTCTGTGTTTGGGGCTCTGTTCAACACTTATATAAGCTATTGTTGTCTTGAGTATCTATATGCTCTTAGTCTTTAGATGCTAACTGGGTAGTTTATTAATTATTATTATTATTATTATTATTATTATTATTATTATTATTAAGTGGTATTAAGGAGACATTTTCATCTATACATCCAGATTGTATGTATAAACTATAGAGTCATGTTGATACAAAGCCTTAGTTATATCAAAAGCTTGCCAGTGTATCAACATTTTAGTGAATCTCTTCTAAAAAATATTACTTCCAGAAAAATAAATATTACATAACTGTCTATAATTCTAAAGACAACATCCAAGTAGTGTTCCTTCTTTAACACAGTTTGACTCCACAATGCAAATTTTGTTTCCTACTGGCCCCCAATGAATAAAAAGTAAATATACCATTTATAAAAGCAGATTAACATTAAAATATGGTTTAAGTTTCTGACTATTAAAGTGATAATTTCAAAGTCCTAATAAAGGCTGTTTCAATTTGATTATATAATAGTGGCAAGAGTTCATACAGAAAATACTAATTCAAATCAATTGAGTAACTCTCCTAGCCAACGTCATTGAGATCAATGCAATCAAAACATAAATATTTTCTGCTCATGTCATTTTAAAGTACTTATTATTTATAAAAAATAAAATAATATAATAATGAAAATTTCGAAATTTCAGATCCTTGCTATTTTGATTCTCCTTTGCTTCCTAACGTCCTATGTCCTACTCTTTCCTGAGTTATTGAGAGATTGTCTCTGGCTGGGGAGAAATAAATGAAGCGACGCTCATTTTTTCATATCCCTTTTCTTTGCAATTTTCTCCTTTTCATACTATAACCCGTTCCCCCCTCTCTTTCTCTCATAATGTACTATTATGTCTTCCAGCCTGTATATCTATTACCTTCCTCCATACATATGTATTACCCTCTAAAAACACCATGTAGTTGACTAATTGCTTTACTTTCCTTTCTTTCCAATTCTACTTTGTCATCCCACTCCCATTGTTCACACATGGATAGATAGACATTAAAGCCATTGACATATTTTAACTATAAGTTCTAGTAGTTTTTTTTTTCTACCTTTAACTCATACAGCTTGAATTACTTTTTTTCACCACATTTCCTCGAACAAACTATGATACATATTTGGTTAGCAATGGGCACGTGGTTAACCATACGTCTGTTTATCTTTTTCATATATTTAATTTGACTCATAAAATGTTTCTTCTCTTTTCTTGATGTAGTTTGCTCACGTATTTATTCATTTGTATGGCATATTACTCCATATAGCATCAACATTGTTTTACTGGCCAGCATGAAAGACTTGGGTAACTGGTTTGGTTTGGTTGCTTTGATATTTTTATTATATGTATTTCTTTAATTAAAGATATATTCCTTTGTTGGCTATGGACCTTGATAAAGAGCATTTTTTATTTAAATGCAAAGAATCTAAAGAGATCAAACATGAATGTATGGTTTCCAGGAATGTAAGTAGTCATGCAAACCTATTCATGAAAGCATAATAGCCTGTGTTTAGCAATCACAAAGCAGCTATCTATTTTTAAAATCTTTTAAACAGCAGCTCAAGATTGTTTTACACATTTATTTAAAATACATATACATGTGTTTTGAATGTGAAAGGATTTCTAATAACTTCAAGCATTTGGTTATATTTATACAGGTCCAGTAACATTTTCAGCAGAGTGCAACAAGCATTTCTTTCGACTCTACCATAACACAAGAGATTGCTCAACACCAGCTAGTAAGTAGCATAAAAATAAAGTTTTTTTTAACAATTTAAAATGCAAGTTTTTGATCAGAATTTATTCTCCAATGAAAATCTATATTTAAAATGATTCCAGTACATTAATTTTATTCTGTTGATCTGGTAATAAAAAAACGAAATTTGATATAGACCCTGATTAAAAATATGCATTCTAAAAAGCAATAATAAATAAAACCATTTCACGTTCTACAAAAATCAATGGTTCACATTACAAGCAGTACCTTTAAAGTGCCTTAAAAATTGCGAATCACTTTTTCTTATACTATTGAATAAATAATTGAAAACAAACTATAACTTTCATTAATTATTTTTAATATGATGCTGCATTTTCATTTAAATGTATAATAAATATCTAATCCAGATCATTCCAGGCACAGTCAGGGCACAGATGGTAAAAGAGACATACTTACTTTGTTCCCCTTTAATATTAAAGGAACACTATACTCACTATAATGACTTTGTCTTATTCATAGGCGTGCGCAGCCTATTGTATAAGGGTGTCCACCCTAAAGCACTAACACATGCCGCATGTATATATATACATACATACATACATACATACATACATATATACAGCTGTGTGTGTGAGGGTGCTGTATGTGTGTAAGGGTGCTGTGTGTGTGTGTGGGTGATGTTAGTCTGTGTGTTTGTAAGGCTGATGTTAGTGTGAGGGGGATGTTAGTGTGTGTGTAAGGGTGCTGTGTGTGTGTGTGTAATGGTGATGTATGTGTGTGCTTTTTGTGTGTATTGTGTGGGGGTGGGGAAACCGTTTAGTTAATATCCCCCTTCCCTTCTTACCTTTTGTATGGAGAGGGGACCGTGCTGCTGCCATCCCTGGTGGACCAGTGGTTTGTGAACTCTAGCCCCGCAGCCTGCGGGGCTAGAGTTCACGCTCGCGAGATCTGAGTGTTGCCGCGGCAGCGCTCCGACCTCGCGAGAGGAACCCGGCGGAGCTGCTGGCAAGAGCTCCCCGGGTCCTCTCCCCACTCCCTCCAAGTTGCTGTGGGTTGGTGAGGGAGATCTTTGAGCTCCCTCACCGGCCCATGGAGGGAGGCACAGTGCAGGCCGTGGGGATTAGGGTGTGCCCAAGCACACCCCGTGCACACGCCTATGGTCTTATTGAAGTTGTTATCGTGCATACAACAGTCCCCTTTAAAATTGCCCCCATAATGTTTTACTTTTGTAGTTAAAAGGCTTGGAAGTGCGTCTTCAAGCCATGCCCCTAAGACATGTGGTTACAGGAGTATTTTACCACATTTTACCATCTGTGCCCTGACTGTGCCTGGAATGATCTGGATTAGATATTTATTATACATTTCTCCTTGCTCGACGGTTCAATAGATGAGCATTGGGGTCTTTTGCTAAAATGCCTGGTTCTCACTAAAATCTGCCAATGATTATTTCATAGATACAAGTTGCGACTGCTGTGGGGGGGGTGCATGACATTATGGTATGCCAGGATATGAGAGCCAGGAAGGATATGAAAATGCAACTCTTCCTGGCTCTCATATCCTGGCATACCATAATGTCATGAACACCCCCACAGCACAGTCACAACTTGTATCTATGAAGTAATCATTGGCAGGTTTTGGTGAGAACCAGGCATGTTAGCAAAAGACCCCAATGCTCATCTATTGAACCGTCAAGCAAGGAGGAGTGAACAGCAATGCTGATGGAACCCGAAAATGCAGAGAAGTTGTGTAAAATAATATAAATATATTTTAATAGAGGTGCATATGGGGAATGAAGGGGTGCTGCAATTAGCATGGCCAGGGAGAATATAGAGTTTGAAATACAGAGTTTTAATACTAATGCTATAATGTCCCTTTAATTATCTCCAGGAGTATATTTGTAGCACATTCTGGGGAGGTCTCTTACTGATATGTGACAGGACTGTTTTTCTTTTTTAAATCACAGGAAATGGCAGAGTTTATATCAATCATTGACAGGATGCCAATAATACAACTCTTGGTTTCAGATTAGAGGCAAATAGAGCAGTGTGGATTTCTGCATTTAACTTTATTTTTCAGACTCACTAATAAACAGTAGTTAAATATAAGAGATAAGTAAACATATTGTTAAAAATCATGGGAAGCATAAATTCCTCTTTAACCCCTTAAGGACCAAACTTCTGGAATAAAAGGGAATCATGACATATCACACATGTCATGTGTCCTTAAGGGGTTAAAGGTAAACAGTAAGCACCATAATTGCTGCAGTTCATTATAGTGAATATAGTGGAAATAATCTTTAGATTAAATGTCTCTAATTTGTGTCAGATTTTATTCATGTCACATTGTTCTCAATTATCAAATTGTTCTCAGTTTGGATAATGTGGAAGTGGAGTTTCACATCAGTCCATCCACATTTTGATTGGGTAGAGTTCTGGGCTAGCCTATCCCCACCAGAACGTTCTATGCTTTATAAACGACATTCAAAATGTAAATGTATTTTGTAAATTATATGTATTTTTTTTCTTTCTTATAGCCTACATAAGATGTGCAAACATGCTAAAACGATTGGCTGCAAGTCCTTTATGTTCACAGTCCTAAAAATATTGGTGTAAGTATTTCTATATAGCATTGATATATATTTTGCACAATTTTTCTAAATAGGTGTAAAGTGGAAGTTTAGACAGACTACAGATTATCGGATTTTACACAATTCTCATTTATGAATCTAAAAAAGGAAGTACACATTTACTTCCTTTTGATCAATGTTTATTAAAAAGTAACTTTTTTTAATAAGATATTTATGTTCACAGTCTGCATTCCTAGAATTAGTGATTCTAAAAGAGTATTTTATTTTTAACAAATCTCAAATGCTTCTTGTGATTGACAACAGACAGAAGACAAGCCCTGAACATGGTAAACCATTTCACATCTAATGTGTTTTTTCTACTAATTAATCATAGACAATTTACATGTTACATAATTACATATAGTTACATAGTTGTCTAGATTGAAAAAGATTAAAGTCCATCAAGTTCAACCATGAAGCCCATTATTTCATGATCCAAAAGAAGGCAAAAACAACAACCCAGCTGTAACCATTTCCAATTATGCCCAGAAAGGGGAAAAAAGGGGAAAAAAATAATTGGATATCTCCATGGATCAACAACCTGTATATATATATATATATATATGTGTGTGTGTGTGTATGAGAAAAAAGGGGGTTGGCTGCACTCAGCTAAACATGCTTAAATGGGGTGCTGCTGGGGGCCAATAAGTACAGTAAAAATGAAAATCCAGCGCACTCACTTGTCTACTAAACTGTTATTATAGTGCTGAACAATTTTCTTAGTTTTATTAAAAACACCTAATCTAGGCAAAAAATAATGGGGGTTTAGTTACATTATATGATCATACATTGCATAAGCCTGCCACAATGCAATGTACCCCATCTTTGGCAGGTCCTACTCTGTCTGCTAAATGAGCTACTCACTTGGGGAAATCCTTCCATCTCGAGTTCTCTGCAGTACAAGACTTAAATAGGGTCCTGAGATGAGGCACCTGTAACAGGGAGGGGTGCAAAACCAAGGAGCCGGCCAAACTCCCAAATATATACATATATGAGAAAAAGGGGTTTGGCTGCACTCAGATAAACATGCTTAACTGGAGTGCTGCTGGGGCCAATAAGTACAGTAAAAATGAAAATCCAGCGCACTCACTTGTCTACTAAACTGTTATTATAGTATATATATATATCTATCTATATTCTTGAATATTGTCTATGCAAAAAAGCATCTGAGCCATTATCTATAGACTTTATCTATAGAATCTGATAACATAACCTCTTTAGGCAGAGAATTTCACATCTTTGTTGTTCTTACTGTAAAGAATCCTATCCTCTTCTGGAAGCTAAAACCCCTTTCTTCTAGTGTCAGTGGGTGACCTCTTGTTTTTTTTGCATATTCCTGCCAATGAACAAGTTAGCACATAGCAGTTTGTACTGACCATGTATATATCTGTATAGTGCTATCATATCCCCTCTGAGGCACATTTTTTCTAAATAAAGCAATTCCAGTTTTTCTAACCATTCTTCATAACTAATGTTTTCCACCCCCCTTATTAGTTTCCTAGCTCGCCTCTGTACTTTTTCTAGTTCTGCAATATCATTTTTTAAAACTGGTGCCTAAAATTGCAAGGTGGGGTCTTACCGTTGATTTGTAAAGAGGCAAAATTATGTTTAGATCACGTCAATCAAAACCCCTTTTCATATATGCAAGCATCTTTTGTAATGGCAGATCGGCTTTGCATATTGTTGCCTAATTTGTGAACTATAATTGTTCCCAGTTGCTTTTCATTGAATGTTATCCCGAACTCTGCCCCATTTAACGTTTAAGTGGATTGTCGGTTCCTTATTCCAAAATGCATAACTTTGTATTAATCTGTATTGAATATCATCTGCCACTCGCATTCCCAGACCCCACATGTTTCCAAGTCCCTTTGTAGAGATGTTATATCCTGTTAAGACTGTATTTTCTTACATAGTTCTTTTTATCATCTGCAAACACTGACAAATTACTTTTAATATCCACTTCAAGACCATTTATAAATACATGCAGCCTAAGGACAGATCTCTGAGGTACTCCACTTACCACTTTTGTCCAATTTGAATATTTTTCATTTACAACTTTTCTCTGCACTCTATCTTTAAGCCAGTGTTTTAGTTTTTAGATTTCTCATCTAAACCAACTGATTTTAATTTTATTAGTAACCTTGTGTGGAACTGTGACAAATCCAAGTAGATCAAATCTACTTGGTCTATATGTCTACTAGCGTCTTCATAAGATGCAAATCTGCTTTTCTCCAATCCCCTAAAATAAATAATCCTGAAATACTATAAAAACAGTGGCATGGATGTTTCTACACTAAGCTCCTTAAGCACACGTGAGTGAATACCATCTGGACCTGGGGCTCTGTTTACATTAAGTTTATTTTCTGAAGCACTTTATTCTGTGTTAACAAGTAATATGTTTGCTGCAAAGCTTTTGTAACATGGATTTGCAAATAATTAGTATATACAGTATATACTGAAGAACAATTATTATTGAGAATTTCTGCCTTGTCCTGATCCCACTTGATTAACTCACCCATCTCCCTTTCCAATGGACCAACACTTCCATGCTGAACTTTTTACGTACTTAAACTTTTTGTGGTTGGTCTTGCGCTCTTCACCTATGAGTTTTTTATTTTAAAGTTTAGCCCATCGAATCGCTCTTTTGCAAGTTCTATTAGCGTACTTATATCTGTTATAGAATGCAATTGACCCCTATGATATAAATGTTTGAATGCCCTTTTCTTATCATTTACCATTTGACTAGGTGTGTGCTTGGTATGATGAATTTATTCTGATGAATTGATCACAGATCATCCAATATATAGTGTTTAGGTAGTCATAATGCCCCGTCTTGGTATTAGTGGTGTAACACCACTCAGTTATGAAATCGTCCGCTCCCATTGGGTAGATGAACAGGCATTAGATGTAGGGTATCTCTATACATCCCCCCTTTACCCTCTCACTCTGTTTACATGGGCTTTTTGTTTAATAATTGATTGGCATGTGTAAGTAGAGCCCCTCTATTTTATATATCTCCAACATATGGCCATTTGGTTCGAGTCGCAGGCGAAGGCATATGTTAAAGTGCCGAAACGCACGTCAGGCATTTTTTGCTTTAGTTTGTTTTATCATTTTACCTTTTTAGGAACTGAGAGATGGATGCTTTGTATCACACAGATATAAACCACTATCCTGCTTGCCAACCTAAATATACCACCTGTCTATATTATATGTACAGAGTATAATTCCACTAGATGCTTAGAGCATTGAGAAACTATTCTCTCCCTTCTCTTTGTACAATTTTGATATAAGCATCTTTTTGATACAAGTGACTTAGCTGTTTGAGTTCAGTGAATTCCCTGGGCTTTGATCTGGCAGTGAGCAAATGTTATAAAGCAATAGGCTACAAATTATAGTACAACATAAATCTGGTTACAATTTAAGTCTCATGGCAGCATTTTTGTTCACATCACTGAATGTTCTCCATATGCCTTAACTAATACCTTTGTTACTATTTAGCTTATCCACATTATCAAGCACTCTTGCCTTTGTTTGCAAATAGGTGTATATAACACATTGAAATACTAACTACATCATTCAATTACATTTAGTTAAATGTCAAAGCAAAAGCATCTTAAAAGGACATAGCCACCTATCCCCTCTGTGGTTTTAATATATATGATTTGTTTTCACTAACTTATATGTCTAAATGGATTTTTTAATAAAGAATGAATACATTGATTATTTATTTTGCTAGGGACCTTTTCTCTTGTACTCCCTTTAGGAGTATCTGATTCATGTTTTGTGTACCTAATTCCCTGAACTCATTCTTTAACGACCTTCATCTTTAAGGTCCTTAATCCTCTAACTTTGTCATTGGTACCGATATGCATCATGACAGCCTCCCAGTAATCCATTCACTGTGACAGGAAAATGCTGGACCCAAGCACTCAAGAGACAGCAAATTGTCTGGTTGATTGGATCAGTGCAGCAGATTATCCTGCCTACTATTTTAATAATAAAATCCCCTACCATCACAATTACATTAATAAAACCAAGTAAAGGAATAAAATGTCAAATGAAACACATCATAACCTAAATGAAAATGGGTAAAACAAAAACACTCCTCCCATTTAACTTATTAGTCATTAAATAACTAATCCAAGCATCATAACCACTACAGTCAGCTCTAGAGGATATGATGCTAAGAGTACCTTGTAGCCACATCCCAATAATGGGGCAAACCGTTTTGCAATGGTTAGCCTCTTACCTGGGTCCTGTTGGGTGGAAAGCTTCCCCTTATGTTGGGTGATTTGCACCTAACATCTGCAGAGCCTCTGTGCAGGAAATATGCACAGTATTGACATTAGCCACCCAGGAACTCTTGTTTTGAGCTGGCTAAGGACCCAGCTGTCAGTGGCAATATGTGCAATATATGACAGCTGTCAGTGGCAATAAGGTACAACCTGTACCTTTAATTAACTTTTGATCTATGCATTTGGGAGAATTTGTGTTTCAAATGAATAGACAAAAATGCCTATATTATGGAATGACAGTTTTGTATCTAATATCACAATAAATTAGAAATGAAGAAAAGAAACCCATATTTTAGCTTAAATCTGGAATGTGCTTAAGTGTGTCCTTCTTCGCTTCCCTTCTAAAATATACATTAATACCTGAAAAAAAACTCAATATATAAACTTAATTTGAAATAAATTACTGTAGCACTAGCATAGTATATAACAAACATTTCCAGTACATTTATTTCTATCTTAAAATCACTGTTTTATTAGTTCATTATAAAGAAACTTTATTCTAATTCACTGTACTTTGAAATTAATACTTATTTGATAAATTGAATAATTATTTTCTTATTTCTTTTGTTTACTTTGAATTTTTTTGAAATAATTAAATCTGAATCTAAAAGTGTATGTATAAACATAATTATTATTAATGTAATTATTTTTTTATCTTTTTATTCTAGATCTGCTAAAACAGAGCTCTGATTTGCCAAGAATGTGCCTTGAAACCTTCTCCGATATAGTCTTACACTCCAATGATTTCAGTTACTGTTTTGTTAAAAAAAAAATATATATATATCTTTATTCTTTATTTGAACATTCCATTGTCATGTGAATAAAACATTTTTAATTTTTGAATATATTGCCCAAAGCTGAGAACTTTTACTATTTATTTAAATATGTTGTACATAATATTTACTAATATTATACTAAATATATATTATAATCACATGTAGAGTCGTTTTTTTTTTTCGTTTTGTTTTATGTTTAACAATTTTCATTGTAATTAAAATATGTTGCTCAGGCTCAAACCTTTTTATTTGCACTAACTTGAAATGGAAACAGTCTATATAATTGAATATTTCTGAGTATGCTTTAAGGGAGATGTTTTATTGTCAAATTAAAATATCAGATATTGTATAATAATGCTTTGGCGAAGATATTGCACATCACAGTAAATGAACCTTGTATTGGCACGTGGTAAAGCTGCAAATACATTTAAGATACATAACTGTAAAACTGCAATGCAGTTTTGTTGGAATAAATAATATAAATGCTTGACTTTCTAATTATTTTGCCTATCAAATTCTGTTTTAATCACTTCTAGAAATCATACGTTATTTTTTTTTTTAATTACCATATATAATAAAAAAAACTGTCTTAAATAAAGTATGACAATTATCATAAGAAGGCATTAAAGCAGAGTTAACTTATTAAGGTTGGTTTATTTATATTAAAGTATTTGAATATGGAAGAAAGGAATCTAGATGCTATTAGATTTAAAAGTGAAATATGCATATTTATATTATAAACATGTATCCAAAAGAAAACCTCACATTTAAAATGACACACCAGGCATGCTCTATTTTGTTGCAGTGTAACTCTGCATATTGCTGCAGTGTAACTCCACCCCCATAGCCACACTATTTTCAGAAAGCAACTTCCATATAACATGTATTTTGAGTTTCTACACAGCTCAGCCAATGAGAGATCAGTGTGAGATAATTTGCTGACATCACACTGCTCCACAGAGGCTACAGATGCCTGCATGTATGTATGTGGCAGTGTATGTGCATAAAATCCAGCAATCAAATGTGAAATTGAAATGCATACATTCCACAAGTACGCCACTGCATTACAATGGCAACAGTACATACAAATACACCTCTACATGCACATACATACTCTATACAAAAACATGCCCACATTGAAATGCATAAAAACTACTCACAAATACAACCCTGCAAGGATGGGCAAAGCATTGCATTGTGGTGGTTGTTAACCAGGACCCCTCACTCCAGAAAAATACTTCCTGATCAAAGGTATGCACACTGCTCAGCCACGGACAGTACTGAATGATCTGAAATACAAAATAACCTGTATTAGAAGGAGAGAACACACAGGGAACCATATAGTAAGGATAGTAATACATGTTTACAGTTTATCTACTAATTACCTACTAAGCCCTCAATGAATGCTTTTCTAACAACCTACTTCATACCCCTACTTTTAACCTCTGTGTCACTATACCCCACTCCGTCTAGAATGTAAGCTCATGGAGCAGGGCCCTCCACCCCTCTGTTCCTGTACGTCTAGTTGTCTGGTTACAATTACATGTATGTTAGTCAACCCATTGTACAGTGCTACGGAATTTGATGGTGCTATATAAATAATAAAATAATAATAATCTGACTGTCAGCAGCAAGGTTGTGAATTAAAAGCAGCTCACTTAGTGGTGTTGGGGCTGAGACTGTGCAAACATTTGTTATAAAGATGTTTTGGCAATATGGTGCGGAATTCTGCAAAACATGTATTTATTTTGTGCAAAAACTATATATGAGCATGCAAAAATACAGCATATTAAAAGGACACTATAGTCAATAGAACAATCAATTACAGCTTAATGTAGTAGTTCTGGTGAGTATAAGCATGACCACTAGAGGTGCTTCCTGGGGCAGTGCTGCACAGTAGGCAGCACTGCCATTCAATGTCTCCACGTACTGCACAGAGACGTTGAATTTTCCTCATAGAGATGCATTGATTTAATGCATTTCTATGAGGAGGTGCTGATTGGCCAAAATGGCGTTTGGCCCTGCCCAACCCCGTCTCCTTGCCGATTATATCCAATCCAATGCTTTCCCTATGGGACAACATTGGATTGGCTAAAACTCAGCAATTCTGACGATGTCACCAAGGAGGCAGATCGGGGGTGGGGCTGGAGTGCTGAGAATAAGGTAACTTTTAACCCCTTCTAAGAGGGCTAACGAAAGGGGGCAAGCCACCTAAAGGTTGGTTTTAACACTTTAGGGTCAGGAATACATTTTTGTGTTCCTGACCGTATAGTGTTCCATTAATGAGGCCAAAGTCAATCAAATGCATTAAAGATGTATTGGTGCCCAGAGTGGCCCTTTAACTCAAAACTGACTATATTGGCTTAAGAAAATGGTTTGGAATACTTTCCAATACTGTTTTTATTTCCATTAATGATTTATTCCAATGTGACTATTTAGCCTATATTTTTAAATGCAGTTGTAAATTCCCTATACTAGATTCTTTATCTAATGTATCGGTTAAAGTAGTTTTCAATAAGCCATTCTATTTATTATAACACCTTACATTGTGTTCTTTTCTCTTCTTTTCTGTTTATTTTAAAATTTAAAGGAAAAAATCTACAGTGGTGCATTATGCAAGGTAGTTTATTTTATAATTAGTAAAAAGTTATTTTGCTGTTAAGTTATTGTGTTTTTGAACAGAGACGTTTGTGCCCACAAATAGCAATATACAAAAGATATCACAAATGCCTTCAGTTGCATCTAGTGGACATTGTTTATTAAATCCATTCCTGACAATCACTTGGAATGCATCTTTCTATCATGATCATCATTTAATTAATAATACAGATCAAGAAAGCATATTAATTAAACCATTAGCAGGTTTTTATCCCCCACCCCCCATGACTCCTCTCCTGCAACTGTCAAAATCACCTACTAAGCCCTCAGTGATTACTTTTCTAACAACCTACTTCGTACCCCTACTTTTAGCCTTTGTGTCACTATACCCCACTCCCTCTAGCATGTAAGCTCATTGAGCAGGGCCCTCCACCTCTCTCATCCTATACGTCCAGTTGTCTGGTTACAATTACATATCTGTAAGTCCACCCATTGTACAGCGCTACGGTATCTGATGGGGCTATATAAATAATAAAAATAATAAATAAATAAATAATAATTAAGGAACAGCGAACACATACAAATACATTTTACAAGACTACTTAAATTCACCTATCCCAGAGAACAAATATGGAGATTTAGTTCTACCATATGGCCACCACTACTTTATAGTACCCCAATATCTGTGGGTCCTACACTAATTCCAAAGTGGGAGAAAAATTAAATTGTGCTAGTGCTAAATAAGCCAAAGTGTATTTTAATAATCTGCTGTAAGAGCATAATGAATACCGTATATATAATGCAAAATTAATGTGATAAAAAAGCAATTCAAAAAAATGCAGTGTCAAAACTAAACAAAAAGTTACATAGTTATATAGCTGAAAAGAGACTTGCGTCCATCAAGTTAAGCCTTCCTCACATTTGTTTTTTGCTGTTGATCCAAAAGAAGGCAAAAAACCCAGTTTGAAGCACTTCCAATTTTGCAACAACCTAGGAAGAAAAAATCCTTCTTGACCCCAGAATGGCAGTCATATTCATCATTGGATCAAGCAGTTATTACCCTACATTGAAAGATTATATCCTTGAATATTCTGTTTTTGCAAGTATGCATCTAGTAGCTGTTTGAACATCTGTATGGACTCTGATAAAACCACTTCTTCAGGCAGAGAATTAAACATCCTTATTGTTCTTACAGTAAAATAACCTTTCCTTTGCCTTAGACGAAATCTTCTTTCTTCCAGTCTAAACGCATGGCCTCGTGTCCTATATAAAGTCTGGTTTGTGAATAGATTTCCACACAATGGTTTGTATTGGCCCCGAATATATTTGTATAATGTTATCATATCTGATAACTGGAAGGCTGGGCTGGGCTGGACGGGATGCTCAAACCAAAATTAGTATGGTCTGGATTCCAAATTTACATAGTAAAGAGAAAAAGTCCTGTTATGCAATCTGCCATGAAGAGAACATAAGCAATATGTTGTTATAAACACAGAAAAATTAAAATAAGAGTTCTGACTTGGGAAAGAACTTATACAATTAAAAATAAAAGCTGATTTGGTTACAATGTTACGTATTTGCAATTAACGCACTGCAAAGATAGTTAATGTTTGTACAGATAAAATAAATTAGCTGAACATCTTTACAATTCTGACAAGCTGGCTTTCCCAAAAATCTGACTTGGATGAGATTCAAAAAACAAAGCTGAATTCCTTCTTGGAGTTGTATATTTCAGCTTAGTCACTCCTGGTGTACTATTGTGAAGATCCACAAAAGGAATTGGCCTTTACAACACCATACGGACAGTAGTGGTGGGGGTCTTAAAATTTTGTGCAAATCTCTCAAAACCTCTATTAACTGACTGGAACTCATTGTATGGTATAGAACATCCATCCTGCCTTATCTGTGCACTGGGGAGATATGGGAGTATAAAATATGAGTTAATATACCTGACAAATGCCCCTATCCTGTGGGCTGTGTGATAAAATGTAAGTGTTGTGATCTGTTGGACTCACAATTACCTAAATGGATCTGTTTCATGGTCTTCTTGACTCCTGTAATGAGGTTAGACAGCTGTCAATATTTTTGATGTCCCGAATAGAAGCACCCCCACATACAAACCAGGTCAGCCATGATAAAAGGAGTCACAGCAAAGAGCAAACTAACAATCCAAAGAGGTTGCCTGGTTAAACACATTACCAAGAATGGAAAAATAGCCAAAAATAGTGTATACAGAAATGAACCAATGTTTTAGGGATTCAGAGAAACACAAAAACAGTAGATAAGACGAGGTCAGCGAGAACAAACATCAGAATATATGGGAACAAGCCTGGCAAAAAATACCAGAAGGTCACTTAATTAGAACACACTCTCAGATACCTCAAGGGAAAACACAACAGGGCAATGTGGAATATGTGGAGTGGGGCTATGTAGCCATGAACAACCTCTTCTTGGTTGGCATCATTCTTCTTAGCACACATTATACATCATGGCCGATGTTGCTACGGACATGTAGACACAGAGCATCATAAAAGGACACAGGAGTACATTATTCAGCATCAATCATGATGACAAATTGGTGCACTGCATCACCAAGAGTGCTGTGGTGCTTCCAAACAGGAGTAGCATCAAAAGGTATCATGACACCTGGTATGGATCTATCACATCTATTTTTGGAAGAACATATGGTGTAACTAGGCTGCTTGTGTGTTTACAATGTATTCTAAAATGTAGATAATGTATATATAAAATCAATATGATGTGCTGTGCTGACTGTCAGAAAACAGCTGGCAACTAAAAAGTTATATCTTTTGCAGTCAGTCATCTATCGTATGTGTGATCCATTATACACAACACACAGATCCAGATCCAAATGACCCCCTTCCGGGCCCAACCTCCCCTCTGCTAAGGAATGGGTAGTGGAAGTCTACTCTTCTAGTGGAAGCAGACCACCTGTACTGATCTCCCTCATGGTCCAGAGCTTCATGATTCAGAGTATTGCCATGGATTATGACTCGCTGAGAAGTGCTATACCAAAGGAAGAGGCATAAGTGGTTTGCACAGAATCTGAGGTACAGACCACAGGCTCCACTCACTGGTCCATATATATATATATATATTTTTAACATAACACATAACACCACTGAAAACATCCAGGATATTGCAAACAACCACAAATACCACATCCCCATGGTCCTGATCTCTCTAGATGCCAAATAAGCATTTGATTGCCTCCTGTGACCCTTCCTGTTCATGGTACTCACACTATTTGGCTTTTCTCCTAGGTTTCCTTACCATGCTTTCCACTCTTTGTGACTTTTGAAAGGGATGTCCTCTGTTGCTTAATGTATCTTCCCCATCCTTCCTTAAAGTTAATGGCATGGGACATGGATATCTTTTGTCTCCCCTTCTTTTTGCCCTATCTTTAGAACCCCTCCTTGTGCCGTACGTCACAGCCGGGACATACCAGATCTTTGCTTCAGGTAAAGATTATAATGTTGCTGCATATGCTGATGACATTCTCTTAACTCTAAAGAACCTAGAAGAGTCAATAAAAACTGTACTTATCCTTATTGATGAATATTCAGTACTTTCAGGCTACAAATGGAACCTGTCCAAATAGGAACTACTCCCAACTGCTTTTGAGTTTAATCTCTTGCAAAGGTAACTGTCCCTTCTGAATAGCTATGACAAACATAAATCCTAATGATCAAGATCTTTTCAGATCTCCCTCTGTGATATAAATTCTACCCCACTTTTGCAAATTGCTCATGCTGATTTACAATGCTGGAGAACCCTGATAATTTTCTTGGCTGGGATGTGTGGTCACAATTAAAATGAACCTTCTATAAAGATTTAATTATCTGTTTAAAATTCTCCCTAATCCCATTAATGAAGCAGACATTAAAGGACTAAAGTCTGCTACTAATGGCATTATCTGGACGTGTACGAGGCAGCAAATTCACTATTCTACCATGTATGTCCCCAAAACTCATGGGTGACTAGGACTCCCCAACTTTTTATACTATTATAATGCTTTCAAACTTTCTCTGGGTGTGCCTGGAGCACTCCTTTTTTGGCTGGGAGCACCCATCCTTATATATGGGGATCCCACAGATTCACAGACCCCAACTTCAGATTGTAATGCCAACTTTTACTCATGCACTAAATTTAAGGGATTCAAGTCAATATTTTCGCTTTCCTCATTCCCTCACACGGATACTGCTAAAAAAAAAATGTTTCCTCCTGGTCTTGTCCCTCATCGTTTTGCTGATTATGAGGATAGGGACATAACCAGGCTGATGCACATTTAAAAGATGTGAAGGGGTAAGGGCTGTGCTCAAGGCTAAGAACAGTGGTCTATAACAATGAAAACCAGGCCAAATGGTCTAAATAAATATACAACAGGTAAACCTATGTAAATAATAAAAACGGTAGAGAATAAAAAGACAACAGAATAAAATAGGGGTGAAATCCTCTGGAGTTGATTCGTCCAGATAGTAAAATATTCATATAAAAGTCAATTAAAAGTCATATCAAATTCTCACTAATATATCAGGATAAGGTAGGGGTTCAATCCTCAGGAGTTGATCCATCCGGATGGTTAAAATATCCGTATATGTGGAGAGAAAAAGGGAGAACACGACAAAGGGAGAACACGACATGCAGGCACTACCCCTCCCACAACCTTTGAATGGAAAAGTCTCTTAGCACCCATACAGAAAGGGAAAATTTCCACACAATACATCACTCTAACAGCACAACCCTCACAAATTGTATTGCCATACATAGAAGTGTGGGAACGCAATCTAGACCCCCCCCCCCCCCCCTCCACCACTGAAGAATTGAGCTATTGGTCTGAAATTAGCATGGCTATTGGAATTCTAACCATTTGTGTTACACGCAAAGATTATTTTCACATTGGACTTTTACTGGAATGGAAACAATGTGGGAAAGCACGCTCCTTTTTCCCTTCTCTCACAGGTGGTGAGAAAGTTGTCCCTGTTAGACCCTTTGGACTCTCTTACTAACAAAGCCACATGATCCTTTCACTAGACATAAAAATAAGCAGTTACATCACACAGAGTTATAGGTGAACTATGGGTAAACCTTCCTCTTCCACAGCAATCTGTAAAATTAAGGAAGCCCTAGACATGGACAGATTGACTGCACAATGGAATGACACCCCTAAATATTTCCATAAAGTTTAGGACCCCTTGCTCTCAAGTGGAGTATAAGCCTTTTTGGAGACATATCCTGTATTGAATCTTTCTTAGACATAGATAAAATCATCTTTTGAGGCATTTGGATTCCAACCTACGCACTTTTTTTCCTCTCCTCCCCTTCCATGGGGACTCACTTAAGCCAATTCTACCTTCACATCTTCCATCTACCACACTACTCTAATACCTTTTCTTTCTTTTTCTCACAACTCACTCTCATAACACAAATGTAAATAATTGTATCAGGCCTCATTCCCTTTTATCCCCCTCCTGTCTCAACCCCCATGTCTTGCACTATAGTTACATAAACATGTAAACTTCCCTAGGCAGCTCATCACCATTAACTATAACTTTTTGAAGAACTTCCATGGGACAACCACACAATACCCACCCATTCATTACCTTTGGTTAGTATTGACCCGATAGCTAAATATGTGCAGACAATCATTCATTAAAATTAGAAATGGTTGACCCATTGGAACCTTATCACACAATGCTAGGTGTGAGCGATCCTATATTTTGATTGCATTCAAATTGAAAAGGCTTTCTTTTATAGCCCAAACTTCTGGAATTTTTTTCATATCCAAATATCTTTACTGTATTACTTAGCACTAATGTACTAATTATGGAAGATTCTGCGTAATCTTTGCGCATCTCTTTTCTTATTGTTTTGTACCAAATAAATTCAAAATTAAATAAAGAACGAAAAAAGTACCACGTAGAGCTCAATAGAAACAGCACCACAAACAGTCCACACGCATACATAGTAGCCGCAATATCAAAAACAACTCACAAACATCTAAAACACCAGAGACAGCAGTTTGCATATACACATGCACCACAAAGCAAACAAAATCCCCAACATACACACTTGATCTTTTTATCAAAAAATAGAGCTGAGACTCTAAAAGTCTTCAAAGTATTACTTTCGCTTGGCACAACAAAACTTGCCTATCTCAAAAAGGTTCTCCACATGGTATCTTCCTTGATAAAGAGGCAAAATTGAAATAGAGCAAAGTCAGAGAAACATATATAGCTCTGGTGTATGTCAAAGCAGATTTGAATGATAAACTCAAGTTAAATGCATGCACCATTGTTCCTTCAATTGTGTGCTATTTTTCAAGATCATAAGGTACTAGAAGACTAATCCACAATAAAAGAAAAAAAAATATTATTTGCCCCCTGGCAAAACTCCCATGGAAAATTACATAGTTGATGCAGAGTCTGGTTTTAATCCATAAAGGGCATACATCACCTAACATTCCTAAATTGTTTGGAATAACGTTCTTTAAAACATCAGATATGATGTTGTATCGATCAGGTAGTATAAGGGTTATGCCCGCTTCACAGTGACAGACCAAACTCCCCATTTAACACACCGCAAACAATCCATTTGCACAACCGCAAACTCCCCATTTGCAAGGTTGCAAGATTGGATACCAAGCTAGCCATGTCCCGTTCCTTGTCCTCACTGATGACAACATCATCATCACACCATATGTCCATGTGTGTAATGCTGCCTGACTGAGACATATCCGTGATATCTACATCCTCTGGCAATAATGGTTGCGCATCACTAATTTCTTCCAACTTATGTGTAAATAACTCCTCTGACAGATCAAGTGAAGCGGCTGTGGTGCTAGTGTTGGTGGTGGCGGCGGCAGGCAGGCGAATGGTAGCTTGAGAGGTGCCCGAAGCTAAGCTGGAGGAGGATGGTGCGTCAAGGTTCCTGTGAGGAACTGACTCTGCTGGGTTTCAAACCCTGGTTTACATGGTGCTAAACCTCTTCCTTACCAGTACACCAGCCTGCCTTTTGCAAATTTACATGAGATTTGATACCATTGCTTGTAGAGTCAAGGTTATCAGTGAACACTCTCTTCAGCTGTGTCTGGTCAGGTGTCTGGTTCTTGGCCTATAAAAGCCACTTCCTGTCTCTGTACCTTTGCCAGATTATTGAGGTTCCTGTACTCTCTAATCAAGCTTGTTCCTGTTTCTCCTACCTGTTGCTGAATTTGGACTGTTTTGACTTTGCTGCTTCTCCTTCCCATTGACCTCGGCTTGCCTCACTACGATTATCATCTTTCTGTTCCAGTCTCCCATCTCTGCTTAAGACCAGAAGGCCACTCAAGGCTCAGGGGCTCAACCACCTGGGTAAAGAATGGCTACCTCTGGCAGAAAACATTGCTAATCTGGCTACTGGACTCCAAAACTTTGTAACATCAATATCATTACAGTTCCGAGCGGAAGCTGTAGAAGATTGGGTGTCCTGTGTTAGTCAGTCAACTATGTCCTCAGAACTTTTCCAGGTCAGGGTACGTGGCGTCTGAACACTGGGCTTTATTCTAGGGCCAAAGGGAATCACAGCACCACGACCACGACAGCCCCTGCGGGGTGGCCTGCCTCTGCCTGTCATTTTTTTTTTGATTAGTGGTACTATGCGTGCAAGCTACTGTTACAACAGATATGAGTGGCACTGTGCACTGGCAGAAGTTGGCAGAGTAGATGCTGTAGGCCTGACACACACGCTTGCAGACATTTTTTTTTTTTAATGTACACTACTGTTACACCAGATATGAGTTGCACTTGTGTGACACTGTGCCCTGGCAGGCCCTGAAACGCACACGTGTGAAGGAAACTGACTGCTATTATATTACAGTCCAAACTGTTTTTTGTTTTTTTTTAAATGCAAGCTATTGTGACACCAGATATGAGTGGTGGCACTGGGCAAGTGGGCACAGCTGTGAGCCTGACACACACGCTGGCAGGCAGGCAACTGCAATTAGATTACACAGAAAAAAAACAACAACAAAAAAACCAGACTGGTGTTCTAGCCCTAAAAAGGGCTTTTTGGGGTGCTGTTCTTACTGCAGAGATCAGATGAGTCCTTCAGGACTGTAGTGGAAACTGAATACACTAGCCTAGCTATCGATTTCCCTATTAAATCAACAGCAGCTACACTGTCCCTCCATGGCCTAGCTGTCATGGAGGAAAGACGCACTTTGTGTGAGCTCCCTCAATATCTCACTTTAAGCAGCTATCAACAAGCGAATTTCACCCCAGAAGGGAATGACCCAGCAATGTTGCTCCTACCTGACCGACCCGACATGCTTAATAGCGGTCATCAACTCGACAGAGTCTTACTTACCTCCGCGTGGCAAGTGTGGCCTGGTGCTCGCCGGGCGGGAGAGGCGGCCAATCTCCCGATCCTGGGATGCCCAGGAGCAGCTACTTCCCGGCAGGAGCTCAGTTACCCCCCCCCCCTCGGACCGGTGGGGGTTATCCCGGTCCACCCCTGAGAGGCTGTCTGGAGCTAATGGACGCACAGAGCACAGCCGCCCAGGCTGACATGCTCATCTGCGACTCTCAATATGGCAGCAGCCGCGTGTCCTCTTGGTACCAGCAAAGCATGGCAGGATATTGAGTCTAAGCTGGACAGACTCTTTAATCAATTTTGGAAGCAAATAACAAGCAGGAAGACCCAACAAGCTCCACCACAGCCCCAACAAGCTCCACCACAGCTAAGCGAAGCAGTCCCCATAAAAATCCACCAACGCAAAAGGCGTCGAAGACGGGACCAGAGGCACAAACAGAAATGCAGAGCCTGCCCCACTGCAAGCACTCGCCTCCACCTTAAGCCACCACAATCCCGCACCGGACGTGAAGCACCACCGGGACAGATAAGACCACCTGACAAAACAAGCTTCCACCACCTCAAGCCGCGAACCCAGCACTCAGCCAGAGACTTGCCTTTGTTGTTCCAGGTAACAGGGACTCCCAGGGTCTGCTCCTGGTGCCCAGAAGGGATCGGATGAGCACAAGCAGTAAACAGCAGCCTGCCAAGCATGTCCCACTATAGGTGATCCTCCACACCATGCCTTTGATCACATGAACTGCTCTCTGCACATTAACTAATCATAAAGTAGCAAGCATTTATACATATCATTATTTCAACTCCTAAAGAGTTTGTCGTAGTTCCTTACATGCCTTTACCTTAACCGTTCATGTATTATGTTATTCACTAGTCTCATCTCATGGGGCGACTCACACTTGATTTATAACTAGTGGTGGAGCTGCTGATATAAATACACAGTTGATTACGTGCAAGGTACACCCTAAACATGACAGTCATCCTTCACAACAATGTACTGCTATATACTCATACCCTCTCAGTGCATCTAGCCATAATATACGCACGTTCAGCCTAGCATGCTCAAATATAACACACTTCTGTCTAAAAAAATAAAAATAAAGAATGCAGCTTCCGAATGAATCTAAAATGGATGCTGTCTAGAAGGTGGAAGGGTCTGGGAGGGAGGGTCTGCTGCTGATTGGCTGGAATGTGTCTGCTGACTGTGAGGTACAGGGTCAAAGTTTACTCAATGATGACGAATAGGGGGCAAACCGAACAACGCATATGTTCACCATCCGTGGCGAACGCGAACAATCTATGTTCCCCAGGAACTATTCACCAGCGAACCGTTCGGGACATCTCTACACAAGTTGACTAGCTTTTGCACATCTTTTTTTTTTTTTTTTTTTTATTTATTTTTTTTCGTTTTTGCAGGTTGAACATTACAAGTCTCATATCTTGGTTAGACATAGGTATAAAGATATAAACAAAACGGTATTCATAAAGCTTACATACATTTCACTTACATTACAAGTTTGGTTACAGGTATTGTGATAATGATATAAATAACATCTCAGTAATGTTGATGGAATGTCATAATTCTTAAATGTGTATATTGTGGTATAACTTATTTAGGTTGAATAAAAGTGTCACTTTATTTGTGCTTTTGCACATCTTTTATCATTTACTTATGTACCTTCCTATTTTATTCAAGTTGCATTACCAGTTATTGTCCTTATTCGTTATCATCTTGACTGAAGATGTAGAAGTGATGATTCTTCAATGCATGAAAATATATCTGTTTCCTATTCATGGTCAATTTAAGTGAGCTCAATATGACACAAATGACAGAGCAAACCGATCCCATCACTATATGGGATCACTGTGAAGACATAGCTTGCCATGGCAAAACACTTTTGTTCTCAATAAAAAACGAATGTTAAAGTTAGTACCAGTGTTGTCTGGAGCTTAGAATAAGCAATGCTGACATGTATAATAAAGGCTTAATGATTTTCCGTATACCGTTGATGACAACAATTGATGGATTCCAAAATGCCTCTCCTTTTTTTTTTCCCTTTCATCTCTGGTTGTTATAAATGCAATTTGTATAAGTCCACATTACATTTCTATGATATGAATGTGTAGTATATATTATCTTATAGAAATCATTATCGATCAGTGCCATTTTATTATTTGTTATGAAATAATTTAATAAAACAGTATCCATAAATAGTTATATAATGAATGGTATGTTTAATAATTACCTAACCTTTGCCATGGTTTCATCTAGCATTTTATTTCTCACTGCTAAAGCTTCTTTAAAAGAAATTGTCATTTAACATTGCAAAAAATATAAATTTTCTGTGCAAATTAAATCAGAAGAAGGCAGACTGTCTGCCAATTTAGTATAAATTGTATTATAGATTATTTCACATTTAAAACTAGTATGACTAATACCAGTCAGGCAAATACTATTAACCCCTTAAGGACCAAACTTCTGGAATAAAAGGGAATCATGACGTGTCACACACGTCATGTGTCCTTAAGGGGTTAAAGTGAAATAAGCATGACTATCTCTGAAAAAGAAAATAAGATATTAAAAGGCCCTCTTCCATCCTTATAAACATTAACAAGTTTATTAGATACAAAAACAAAAGATATGAAAACTCTGAGAACGGACAAAAGCTTAGAGAATCTCAGTAGCTTGCCCTTTGGAAAATCCCCGCTCAATTCTCAAAATAGTTTTTGCTCACTTGTGCCATTACAAAGAGAACATATGTGAAGCATATCAGACTGGTCAAACCCATAAGGGCAGTCCAAAACCAAAATGCCAAGCTTATTAGATAATTTAGTTAATTTTGTTTTTAGATCATTGAGAATTATAAGGATTGGGATTACAGGGATCATTTTAAAGCAGCACTGTCACCGTTTGGGGACTTTGCAAAATTTGCAAAGAACCCCGATGGTGACATGGCCACTGGGGATCCAGTAACTGTGTGGGGCAGGAAAAGGTGAGTTCTACTTACCTGAACCTGTCTCTCGTTGGTTCTACCATCTTCCTCTAGCAGGTTCGCTTTAGCTCCTGGCGCTGGTGATGTCACTGCTGTACCCCTCAGCATATGTAAGAGTACAGCATTAAGATCTATGGAGGGTCCAACAACACCAGGGGTTCTTCCATAGACAGAGGCAATTCCTTGCAGCCATCACTAGTGGCAGCTGTCGGAATTGACATTGTAGCTCATTGTAGTCAGGCGTAGGAAATTTGCATTAGACAAATTAGTCCATACTTTGACTTGAGTTTTTAGTTAGAAATAGATTAAAAATGAAAAAAAAAAAGAAGACAAAGTAGGAATGAGGGAGAGAAGAGGAAGCCAATAGGAAAAGTACTGCAATACAGTGTCGCTTTAAAGACCAGTCGCTTATGTTTGCTCCCAGCAGTCTAATGTAACAAGGGCTATCATGGTTCTGATTTTAGAGCAACAAAATTATCAAGACTGCCTCTGAATCATTTTATTTGTTTCTTAGTGATTTGTTTTAAAATATGGACAACTTTACCAAATGGCACTTATCTTTAAGAGCAATCTAAACTTCTGTCAGAATTTTAATGATCAGTAAGCACTTATACCCAGGTACCAATTTTTCCCAGATTTTCTATGTACAACTTAATTTTTGACTGACTTTAGCAAGGAAATAGATTAAATAGCAGTGTTAGCTAAATTTCTAATAGCATCTGAAACTAGACATGTATTTGTGTAGTCTGAAAACTAATCAATATGTCAGGCATAGAACCCTTGATTAAATTTTACGCTGATTGATCAGTCTAAAAATAAATCAAAAGGGGTTCTATGCCAGATCAATTAATTACTCGTCAAATTAATTGATTCATTTAACACCTTCGCAATGGCACTAATGTACACACAATTTGCAACATTGCAATCAAAATTTATTTTGTGTAAACTAATTTTATTTGCAAAATTTACCCTCACAAGAAGGCAGCCCAGCTGCGATGTAAGAACTGCCAAGGATGTTGTATGCTAAGCTGCCATGGAGAGAGCTGCATTGAGGCAGAAGATGAAGAGGCTGGCTGTGAGCAACAGCAAAAGCATTGAAACACTCATCAGACACCCATCACCAAAGAATTTGCTGGCACAATCTTCTGGTTTAAATCAGGAAGGTCCAAAATTAGGAATATAAAAACACTAATTTTATTAAAAATAAAACGTAAAAGCAGAAAAGCATAAAAGAGTAACACACTAACACATTTCGTCAACAGGTTTTATTAATATTGTATTCCTATATAATAATGTGCTATGCATACTGTACATCAGTAGAATGCCCTATCTATCCTTTAACAATGATAGATTATGTGCATTGGTGCAATTATTAGAAACTTAAGAATGTACAATATAATGGACAGAGTAAAAGTCTCAAAAAGTCCTCAGTTATCAATCCACAAATTATTAGAAATATCCCTGTCACTACAAGGTTACCAAGATTAGGTAAAAAATGCATGCATAAAGGGCTAGTCACTAAAGACTGGATTGTCAGGAATTTTCTTAAACTTTCCAATAATTCACACTTTAGCAAATAACCCTTTGTCAAATGTCTTGACAGTCCCATGCTTGTAACCATAACATAGCAGCTCGTAAATTTAAAAATGTAATAGGTACCCTGAAAAATGCTCCTTGAGGAGCTATATTTCTTCTCCCCATTCAACTATGCATGAATATATAAACTAAAAGGCAAAATGTGAGCTGAAAAATACATGAACATTACAAATGAATATAAAATGAAAATAAAAAATAATAAAAACAAAATGAGAAAATTGCAAATGTCTTGCAAAGTAAATATTGCCATACTAGAAGTGGACAACAGTGGACAAAATTTAGGGCAGTTATTACTAGACAATGGTCTGTAACATCCTCTAATAGGATCCATTTCAGCTCTATATATTCTCTGATCGACAAGTTATCAATTAGATATTATATGTACATTGGTTTATCACCATACCTATGAATATTAGTATTGATACACTTTAGTAACTGGATATTTTATTCCCATCAATTTATTCTCACTAGTTTTTAATATTACTATTAAAAGTTATATTTTATTAGTTAGGACACTCATTTTTATTTTTGTTTAGAAGTGGACAACATATTTATACTTAGAAAGACAGATATTGTGGTGGATCCTTTTTGTTTGTATTATAGCTTAAACTCAATATGGTCAGGTTGTGTTTTTAAATCCCTATACTTTGTACACAAAGTAGGGGATTTTAAATAGTTATGATAGAATGTTAGCAGAATGCTTAAAAATTTTGTTTAGGGTGAAGTGGCTGACTGAGTGCTTGCTCAGATGTGTCCTTACGGAGCTCCGCACCTACCCCGAGACTAATCAATAATTTACAGACTTAAAGACCTGCAGAAGCCTAACAATGAACTCACCCCCCAAGCGACGCAATGGGGCACAAACACCGCAAGTCTCCTAAACAGACAGATATTAGGCTTGCTTTAAAATGGCCTATACCATCAGCACCTCCCAAGATGGCACACATCGCAAAGTTTGTAGAGGAAGCCTCAGAGGAATCCCAGGAGGACAAGGAGCTCCCTTCCTCTCCCAGACAGAGTGTGAACTCCCGGAGGCTGAGTCAGATTGTTATGACACTCCCGACATAAAGGAGTGAAACCGCCGTTTAGTAGATCTTCCCCCTTTTAGAGACGCAGGCACAGTTACTGTAGACCGCCAAACTCCCGAACTGAATACAAGGGAAAGACAATTTCTTTTTTAGAAAACATGATGCTTAGGTAGTCAAGTTTGAGGGATCCATAAAACTACAATCTGACTTCAATCACTACATACATTAATTCCATCCAAAAATTATCAATATAACATTATGATCTTCTTAAATTATGAAGAGTAATATGCACTAGTCACTTGACTGTTGCTTCATTCCATTGTGGAATGCATATTGAAATTCAAAGTCTAGTACAAGCACAATTTAAAAGGAAAAGAGAAATGGATGAAGATTGTTTGCTCTTTAGAAAGTATTAACTAAAAAAAAAATGTACGGTGTACATCTTTCTTGAGAAAGGGCCGTGTTATTGTAAAAAACATTGATGATGAGCATGTTGATCAATATAAAAGATCTTTTACTTAAAGCTCTGTGGGTTCTTTCTTATACATTTTATATATATAGAAGGGGAGAGTAAAAACAAAATAATTTCTTATATTAAGAATGCATGAATTCCCATCCAAGAGTTACAGGATATGCAGTAAGACCTATATCCAGCATACACAGACACACACATACACTACACACTTGTGTACATTGGTACATATCAGGGCCGGCGTGTCCATAAGGCGGCACAGGCGGCCGCCTTAGGGAGCCAGAGGAGGGGGGCGCAAAAATCAGAATCTCCTGCCTCTGGCTGGAGACTCGGATTTTTAATCTCACCTCTCTCCCTGCAGCCAGCACACAGCAGGAGCAGGGCAGTGAAGTCAGCCGTCCTCCTCTGATGATGTCAGAAGGGGGCGGGACTTCTACTGCTCCCAGACTCCCCAGCGGTCCTGACTGCAGCTCCAGCCTCCAGTGCAGCCCCTCCCAGCCGACCACCAGGGGTAAGGTAAGCCTTTGGTAGGGGAAGGGGGTGGGGGAAGAACTTTTCGTTTTTTCGTTTTTTTTTTTTTAAATCAAAACGGTTTTTTTTTCAGCCCCTTTCTACTCCCCCTGCCCCCACCATACTCCCCCTGCCCCACCATACTCCCCCTGCCCCCACCATACTCCCCCTGCCCCCACCATACTCCCCCTGCCCCCACCATACTCCCCCTGCCCCACCATACTCCCCCTGCCCCACCATACTCCCCCTGCCCCCACTATACTCCCCCTGCCCCACCATACTCCCCCTGCCCCACCATACTCCCCCTGCCCCCACTATACTCCCCCTGCCCCCACTATACTCCCCCTGCCCCCACTATACTCCCCCTGCCCCCACTATACTCCCCCTGCCCCACCATACTCCCCCTGCCCCACCATACTCCCCCTGCCCCCACTATACTCCCCCTGCCCCCACTATACTCCCCCTGCCCCCACTATACTCCCCCTGTCCCCACCATACTCCCCCTGCCCCCACATACTCCCCCTGCCCCCACATACTCCCCCTGCCCCTACCATACTCCCCCTGCCCCACCATACTCCTCCTGCCCCCACTATACTCCTCCTGCCCCCACTATACTCCTCCTGCCCCCACTATACTCCTCCTGCCCCCACTATACTCCTCCTGCCCCCACTATACTCCTCCTGCCCCCACTATACTCCTCCTGCCCCCACTATACTCCTCCTGCCCCCACCATACTCCCCCTGCCCCCACCATACTCCCCCTGCCCCCACCATACTCCCCCTGCCCCCACCATACTCCCCCTGCCCCCACCATACTCCTCCTGCCCCCACTATACTCCTCCTGCCCCCACTATACTCCTCCTGCCCCCACTATACTCCTCCTGCCCCCACCATACTCCCCCTGCCCCCACCATACTCCCCCTGCCCCCACCATACTCCCCCTGCCCCCACCATACTCCCCCTGCCCCCACCATACTCCCCCTGCCCCCACCATACTATCCCTGCCCCCACCATACTATCCCTGCCCCCACTATACTCCCCCTGCCCCCACTATACTCCCCCTGCCCCCACTATACTCCCCCTGCCCCCACTATACTCCCCCTGCCCCCACTATACTCCCCCTGCCCCCACTATACTGCCCCTGCCCCACCATAGTCCCCCCTGCCCCCATCATACTGCTCCCTGCCCCCACCATACTACCCCCACCATACTCCCCCTGCCCCACCATACTCTCCCTGCCCCACCATACTCCCCTGCCACCTCTATAGCCCCTGCCCCCACCATACTACCCCTGCCACCTCTATAGCCCCTGCCCCCACCATACTGCCCCTGCCCCCTCTACAGCCCCTGCCCCTCCAAACTGCCCCTCCATACTACCCCTGCCCCCTTTACAGCCCCTCAATAGCCCCTGCCCCACCATAGTGCCCCTGCCCCCTCTACTGCCCCATGTGCCCCTCTACAGCACTTCTATTTCCCTCTATAGCCCCTGCCCCCTCTATAGCCCCCGCCCCTCTATGTCCCTCTATAGCCCCTGCCCCACCATACTGCCCCCTCTACAGCACCTCTATGCTCCTGCCCCACTATACTGCCCCTGCCCCCTCTATAGCCCCCGCGCCACCATACTGCCCCTGCCCCACCAAACTGCCCCACCATACTACCCCTGCCCCTTAACAGCCCCTCTATAGCCCCTGCCCCTTAACAGCCCCTCTATAGCCTCTGTCCCCACTCTACTGCCCCATGTGCCCCTCTCCAGCACTTCTATTTCCCTCTATAGACCCTGCCCCCACCATACTGCCCATGTGCCCTCTACATCCCTCTATAGCCCCTGCCCCACCATACTGCCCCATGTGCCCCTCTACAGCACCTCTATAGCCCCTGCCCCACCATACTGACCCTGTCCTCCTCTACTGCCTCCTGTGCCACTCTACAGCACCTCTATTTCCCTCCATAACCCCTGCCCCACCATACTGCCCCTCTACAGATCCTCTATTCACCTCTACAGCCCCTGCCCTGTCTACAGCCCCTCTTTCCCTCTAAAGCCTCTGCCCCACCATACTGCCTAAGTGCCCCCTATACAGCCCATGCACCCCTCTACAGCCCCTGTCCCCACTATACTGCCCATGCCCCCCTATTGCTTTTGTGCCCCCCTCTTTATCCCCTGTGCCTCCTCTATTTCGCTCTACAGCCCCTGCCTCTGCCCCCCTTTCACACGCCTCTACTGCCCCTGTCTCCCCCCTCTACTTCCTCTACCCGCTTCAACAGCCCCTGTCCCCCCTCTACTTCCCATTTATTCCCTACCATACTGTCCCTGTGACACCACTTTATTGCCTCAGTGTCCCTCGTTACAGCCTGTGCCCACACCATACTGCCCCTGTGTCCCCCTCTACTGCCCCTGTTTCCCACCATACTGCCCGTTTCCAACCATATTGCCCCTTTGCTCCCACCACAGCCCCTATACTCCCTTCTACAGCCTCTAACTCCCTTACTTCACATCCCTTCCACTCCCTTTTACCCCATAACTCCAGTACAGCCCCTATTCCCTTACTACAGTCCTTACCCCCCACTACAGCCCCTCTCCCCCAATTGCTGCCCATATCCCCCAAACTACAGCCCCTGTTCCCACTTGCAGCCATCAACCTACTTCAGTCCCTAACCCCCTACTACAGCCCCAATTCCCCACTACATTTCCTAAGCCCCCAATTACAGCCCCTAACTCTCAACTACAGCCCCTGTCCCCCTACTACAGCCCTTAACTCCTTAATTAGAGACCCTATTACCCCACTTAAACTCACTACCATGTCTCTGCATGCCTGTATGCCTTGTTCTGTATGTCTCTGTATGCCTGCATCTTCATGTCTCTGTATGTCTGTGTTTGTATAGCTGTCTTTATTTATCTATATGCCATTGTCTGCATGTCTCTGTGTGTGTGTCTGTATGACTGTATGTCTGTGTACCTGTATGTGTTGATTGTATGACTGTGTGCCTGTATGGCTGTGTTTGTTTGATTGTGTGCCTGCATATTTCTGTGACTATGTGCCTGTATGTGTGTGTAGCTATATATCTATGTCTATATGGCTTGGGAAGGAAAAGTTACACAAAGGAGCCTGAGGGGAAGAGGGACACACAAAAAACAGGCTGAGGGGAGAGACCCACAGAAAAGGGCTGTGGGAAAGAAAGACACACAAAGGGGCTGGGGGGGGGGGGGGGGAGGAGGTACACATGGTGGTTGTAAGAGACATACAAGGGGGTGTAAGACACACTAAAGGGGGGTACAATACACTACATGGGGATTTCAAAAGGCTGGATATGAGACACCGCTAAAGATACATCTTATTCGTGTGTGAGGGGGGGCGGCAAAATTCATCTTCGCCTGTGTAGCCAAAAATCCTTGCACCGGCCCTGGTACATATACACTACTTGTGTATATGTATGTGAGTGTATGTGTGTGTCTGTGTATGCTGGATATAGGCCTTCATGCATATCCTGTAACTCTTTGATGGGAATTCACACAGTCTTAATATAAGAAATTATTTTGTTTTTAACCCTTCTAGCAACATCTTCTGCACTGTTTGGTTGTTTTTATCTTCTCTTTCTCCCCCCCCCCCCCCCCCCTCACCCCCCTCACTGTGATCTTCATGCAAGAGATTTACGACCCTCTGTGAGAATGGTGTCTACTTTCTATCAAACCTGTGTCTTATCTGCGCTCATGTCTCTTTAACCTCTGTATGACAACTCAACTTTGAATTCTATGTGTCGTCTTGCTCAAAAATGCTTTACACTTGAGAAAGGGAGGTTCTTCCGAAACCTTGTCATTAAAAAATTCTGTTACAATATACAAATTTGATCTGTTTTTTTACACACATATATATATCCTTGCACTCACGCTCTCAGCAAAATCCTTGCACTCACGCTCTCAGCAAATGTTGGCCGGGTGCTTGAAGTCCAGGGAATGGCATACAATTGTAGATAATGACCAGCACTCACGGACTTGGTGAAGATAAAACTTACAGTTTATTGTTTTCCATATTAAAAGATCAACGTTTCAGTTCCCTCTGAAACTTTCATCAGGATCAGGCATGCCTGATCCTGATGAAAGTTCCAGAGGGAACTGAAACGTTGATCTTTTAATATGGAAAACAATAAACTGTAAGTTTTATCTTCACCAAGTCCGTGAGTGCTGGTCATTATCTACAAATATATATATATATATATATATATATATATATATATATATATATAAATAACTGTATGTAATTCAAAGCAGCCTAACAGAAATATCAGAGAATTAAATTTGCAAGCCCTATATTTGACCCAATATTTGACCCTGTAACATTCCTACACCCCATAAAGCTTTAAAAGCTGTACATAGGGGCAAAAAAGTGTGGGAACTCACCCAAGATTCTGACCTCCCCCCTAAAAAAATAAATAATTTACACTCCTATGCATATAGTGCAGTGCAAGGTGTGTATAATGAATATAGTGTGTTTGTAGTGAATGCAGAGCATGAATAATGAATGTGGTGTTTTTCGTAGTGAGTGCAGTGTGTATAATTAATGTAGCATGTTTGTAGTGATTGCAGAGTGTGTATAATGAATGCCGTGTGTGTAGTGAGTGCAGTGCGTATAAGAATGTAGTGTGTTTGTAGTGAGTGCAGAGTGTGTATAATGATTGTAGTGTGTTTGTAGTAAGTGCAAAGTGTGTATAATGAATGCAGTGTGTGTAGTGAGTGCAGTGTGTATAATTAAAGCAGAATATGTATAATGAATGTAGTGTGTTTGCAGTGAGTGCAGAGTGTGTATAGTGAATGTAATGTGTTTGTAGTGAGTGCAGAGTGTGTATAATGAATGCAGTGTGTGTAGTGAGTGCAGTGTGTATAATGAGTGCAGTGTGTATAATTAAAGCAGAGTATGTATAATGAATGTAGTGTGTTTGCAGTGAGTGCAGAGTGTGTATAGTGAATGTAATGTGTTTGTAGTAAGTGCAGATTGTGTATAATGAATGTAGTGTGTTTGTAGTGAGTGCAGAGTGTGTATAATGAATGCAGTGTGTGTAGTGAGTCCAGTGTGTATAATGAATGCAGTGTGATCGTAGTGAGTGCAGAGTGAGTATAATGAATGTAGTGTGTTTGTAGTGAGTGCAAAGTGTGTATAGTGAATGTAGTGTGTGTTGTGAGTGCAGATTGTGTATAGTGAATGTAGTGTGTTTGTAGTGAGTGTAGTGTGTATAATAAATGCACTGTGCAGTGAGTGCAGAGTGTGTATAATGAATGTAGTGTGTTTGTAGTGAGTGCAGTGTATATAATAAATGTAGTGTGTGTAGTGAGTCCAGTGTGTATAATGAATGTAGTGTGATCGTAGTGAGTGCAGAGTGAGTATAATGAATAAAGTGTGTATAGTGAATGTAGTGTGTTTGTAGTGAGTGTAGTGTGTATAATAAATGCACTGTGCAGTGAGTGCAGAGTGTGTATAATGAATGTAGTGTGTTTGTAGTGAGTGCAGAGTCTGTATAAGGAATGCAGAGTGTGTGTGGTGAGTGCAGAGTGTGTATAGTAAATGTAGTGTGTTTGTAATGAGTGCAGTGTGTGTATAATGAATGTAGTGTTTTAGTGAGTGCAGAGTGTGTATAATGAATGTAGTGTGTTTGTAGTGAGTGCAGAGTGTGTATAGTGAATGTAGTGTGTGTAGTGAGTGCAGAGTGTGTACAATGAATGTAGTGTGTGTGCAGTGAGTGCAGAGTGTGTATAGTGAATGTAGTGTGTGTAGTGAGTGCAGAGTGTGTATAGTGAATATAGTGTGTTTGTAATGAGTGCAGAGTGTGTATAATGAATGAAGTGTGTTTGTAGTGAGTGCAGTGTGTATAATAAATGTACTGTGCAGTGAATGCAGAGTGTGTATAATTAATGTAGTGTTTGTAGTGAGTGCAGACTGTGTATAATGAATGTAGTGTGTTTGTAGTGAGTGCAGAGTGTGTATAATGAATATAGTGTGTTTGTAGTGAGTGCAGATTGTGTATAATGAATGTAGTGTGTCTGTAGTGAGTGTAGAATGTGTATAATGAATGCAGTGTGTGTAGTGAGTGCAGTGTGTATAATGAATGAAGTATTTTTGTAGTGAGTGCAGAGTGTGTATAATGAATGTAGTGTGTCTGTAGTGAGTGTAGAATGTGTATAATGAATGCAGTGTGTGTAGTGAGTGCAGTGTGTATAATGAATGTAGTGTGATTGTAGTGCGTGCAGTATGTATAATGAATGTAGTGTGTTTGTAGTGAGTGCAGAGTGTGTATAATGAATGCAGTGTGTGTAGTGAGTGCAGTGTGTATAATGGATGTAGTGTGTATAATGGATGTAGTGTATCTGCGCTCATGTCTATTTAACCTCTGTATCACAACTCAACTTTGAATTCTATGTGTCATCTTGCTCAGAAATGCTTTAGACTTGAGAAAGGGAGGTTCTACCGAACCTTGTCATTAAAAAAATTCTGTTAGTCCAATAAAAAAGGTATTACAGGGGGGCGTGGCTGACCGCCGAGCAAGATGGCCGCTCAGTGAATTGCTCCGGCACATGGGCTCCCACAATATTGAAATTTTCCCGAACTGAAACCGCAAGCAAACCTTTAATTATCATGGCTTCCTCCAAAACTAAAAAATCCAACACCAAAGCCGACAAATCCAGCTTCTTTGGGCAGAAAACCGCTCCGGCGAACGAGCCCGCACGGGAGGCTACCCAAGATGGCGCGGTTGACTCCGACACCACGATGCTGCACCCGACGCCAGAACATGAACTGCCTGCAGAATACCTCACACGTGGCCATTTCGAGAGGGCCATGGAAGGAATGGCAGCAAAACTCATCCACACATGGCAGACGACAGCGGAGCAGATCAAAAGAGAGGTGAGAGACCTCTCCGCCAGAACCGCCACGGTGGAGCGACACTGTGATGAACTGTCCTCCACACAAACAGACATGTCGGGCCAACTACAAGCCCTACAACGTCAAATAGAACAGATTGACACCCGGGTGGCAGACCAAGAAGACAGGGCGCGGCGTAATAATTTAAGGCTAAGGGGTATCCCAGAGTCCGTTATTCCGGCCGACTTACACACTTATGTGCAAGGCCTCTTCCGTGCCTACGCCCCAGACATCCCGTCTGACATGCTCCTCACTGACAGGGTACACCGAGTGGCGAGGCCGCGACACTTACCCGAAGCCATACCGCGGGACGTCCTAGTGCGGGCGCACTTTTATCACATAAAAGAACTGATCCTCCGGACGCATCGCAGCAAAACAGACCCGCATGTCGACTATCCGTCGGTACGCATTATGGCGGATATATCTGCAACCACCCTCCGACGCAGGCGAGAATTCCTCCAATTCACGGCAGCTCTCCGCTCCAACGGAATCAGATACAGGTGGGGCTTCCCCACGAAGATCATACTCACCAAGAACGGGGAGACTATCACCATCTCGACACCGGAGGAAGGGAAGTCAGCACTCTCGAAGTGGGGTCTGCACCCTACACCCACACCGGGGCCACGACCCACCTCACCCCGAGGACAGCGTAATGGCAACCTGGAATAATCAATTAACAACATAGTCTTACTGACTAAAGGACTGTTAGAGGCAAAGTGAAGCAAGTATTGATTACTGCGACTGTTATGCTATATCTGTGAGTATGCACAATGTTATATCTCATCCCGAGCCGACTGCATTCAGCTCCCTGCAGCTGATCCCCCCTCCCTACTGCTATCGGTTGTTACTATCTGAACAAGCATGTCCCACATGTGTTCTGCCGCAGTAGGGGCCAGACGCCAAGTGGCTAACCGCTAAACGGCGCCTAATCCCACCGAAATACTAAATATGAGCGCGCTGATAGCAATAGATCCTGCTGCACCCACTATACCTCCGATTACAGCAATTCCCTCTGAACAGGAATTACTTATCTACCAGCCGCGGCCTACTTGGGCCATCTAACCCTAAGTGGGTTACCCCGTGGCAAGGGGCATGGCGCTTGGCAGTCCCCATACATACACAACCAATGTATCCCTTTTAGGGACCCCAGGGAATGCCATGTATATAAGGGGAGAATTAATGGTCCAGGTTTAACCTTCTGATCTAGGTCACCACACCTCGTAACCCACCTTTGCCCACACTGGGCTGTAAATACACTAGGTCTGTGATATATATATACATCATGTATTGTTATAAACCAAAGCAACCTGATCCGGCTCGAACATCAATATGTGTATACTCTGAGTAATCTTGCATGCCTCCAAAACGTTTATGTTACTGTTATGTTTCTTGTTTAATGATTGTTTAAAAATATACCTACCTCACCCTCACACCGAAGGTTTCAGCCCAAGACACTTCCTCACTCCGGAGCCCAACCAGCCACCCAATTGGAAAACTATTTCCAACACCCCACGGTACGACCAGAGTACCAACACTACAGGTCTCCTGTATATCCTCCCCGCACACCCCCATAAACCCCCCCCCCCCCAACGCGCCTACCCCGCGCTGCTTAGCAACACCACTGAGCAATACTCACCCCCTGGCTACGTGACAACACGATCTTAGCAACACACATCACCATAATTAACATGCTTGTATACTCACACAACACCAAAGGCCTCAACACTCCCCATAAGAGGCGCATCCTCCTAGAAGACTTGAAGAAAGCTAAAGCAGACATAGTCTGTATACAGGAAACCCACTTTGTTACCAACCGGACCCCCACTTTCGCAACTAGGGATTACCCGGTACAATACAATGCAACACACACGTCAAAATCCAGAGGTGCTTCCATTTTACTACACAACTCACTGACGGTAGAACCACTCCAGGTTAAAAGAGATAACCAGGGCAGATATGTGATCCTCCACTGCATCATAAATAACACCCCAATGACCATAGTGAGCCTATATAGTCCAAACGACCAACAACGTAACTTCTTACACAAAGTCTTAAATAAAATACCGAGCACCATAGCAAACCCCCTGATCATATGCGGGGATCTCAACCACACCATGGACTCCCGAATTGACTCTACGATACCCACTGCTTCAAGCAGACACCTCAGACTCAACAATACAAACAAAGCTCTCACAAAACTTATACAAGAGTATGGCCTCTACGACGCATGGAGAACGATGCACCCCTCAGCAAGAGAATACACATTCTACTCGCATGTACATAAAACCCATTCCAGAATTGACCATATCCTCGTCTCAGGCACATTACTCCCACAAATGGAGGAATGTAACATCGGAAGTATTGTATGGTCTGATCACGCTCCAGTGACCCTCACCGTGCACAGCCACTACCAACACAGAGGGAAACCACCATGGCGTCTCAACGACACCCTACTATACGACAATACATATACGGCAAGCCTAGCTGGAACTCTGGAAAGCTACTTCCAGCTAAATGACAGTCCAGAAGTATCGCCCATCTCAGTCTGGCAAGCTCACAAAGCCGTCATGAGAGGCCACCTGATAAGCCGAGCCTCCTACCTCCACCGTCAACGCAACCGAACACACATAGACCTCCTTAGGAGACTACGGGATGTCACAGCAAAACACCTCCTGAATCCATCAGACATATCTGCAGCAAGCATTAAAGACATCACCAACCAAATCAATGTCAGATCACTAGAAAAGACGGCCCACACCCTTACCAAGCTGAAAATGACCACGTACACCCAAGGCAACAAGGCAGGGAAATACCTATCTAATATGCTCAGACAAAGACAAGCCAATTCCAAAATCCCCTTCCTTCTCACAAACAAAGGTGAAAAGCTCCATAACCCTCAAGACATAAACGACAACATGGCAGACTATTATCATTCCCTCTATAACCTCAAAACAGACCCAACACTACACCAACCAGGAATGCCAGAGATAAAGAACTTTCTGACCTCGGTCACTCTGCCCACACTCACAAGCGAACAACAAGATGCTCTCAAACAACCTATAACAACGACAGAAATACTAGACACTATCCAATCCCTCCCACCTGGGAAGTCACCAGGCCCAGATGGCCTATCTAATGCTTATTACAAACACTTTGCCCCTGCACTGGCCCCACATCTAAAAAAAGTCTTCCACCATGCGCTACAGACAGGAACACTGCCAAAAGAGATGCTCATGGCACATGTCGCAACCCTCCCCAAACCAGGGAAACCACCTAACAAATGCCAAAACCTACGGCCCATATCCCTGTTAAATACAGATATTAAAATATTGGCCAAAATCTTTTCGAACAGGCTTACACGTATAATCCCTACGATTATAGGCGGCGACCAAGTGGGTTTTGTAGGAGGCAGACAGGGCTCAGATGGCACAAGGAAAACCCTAAACATACTATATGAAATACAACATCAATCAACCCCCAGCGTACTACTATCATTGGACGCAGAAAAAGCCTTCGATAGGCTACACTGGCCCTTTTTACTCTCAGTCCTACAGAAATTTGGCTTCCCGAATCAGTTTATATCACTAGTTAACGCCCTATACTCCTCCCCAACGGCCAGAGTGGTAAACGGAGGATTCATATCTAAACCGTTCAATATCTCCAATGGCTCAAGACAAGGCTGCCCACTTTCCCCGTTACTTTACATCCTTGCATTGGAACCCCTAGCCCAATTAATCCGGGAACACCCTGACATACATGGGATTAAAATACGAGACGCAGAATACAAATTGTCCCTTTTTGCTGATGATATCCTCCTAACCCTTGAACAACCACATATATCGTTGCCCAACTTCCATAAACTCCTCTCCCAATACAGCCTCTGCTCCTACTACAAATTGAACATTGCAAAGACCCTAGCGCTAGGAATAAATATCCCGTCCCCCACCCTGAGACACTTACAAACTAATTTTAACTATGACTGGAGACAGGACCACATCAAATTCCTGGGGGTCTACCTCACACCCACCACGAACACATTATACAAAGCAAACTATGTAAAGCTACACACGGAAATCAAAAACCTCCTGCAAAGCTGGAAAGGCAAATATGTATCTTGGACAGGCCGAATAGCAGCGTTAAAAATGATAGTAATGCCAAAAAGTCAGTATCTATTCCGCACACTCCCAATAAAACTTCCAAAGCAATACCTCATGGATCTACAAACCACCCTGACAAATTACATATGGGACCACAAAAAACCGAGAGTCGCCAGAACGACCCTATACAGACCCCCCACCCAAGGCGGCATGGGTCTCCCTGACATCATAAGTTACTATAAAGCCGCCCACATAGCGCCCCTCATCACACTCATGCACCGACACGATCTCCCGGCATGGGCTGTAATTGAGAGATCCCATGCGCAGGGACTCTCCATACCTCTTCTAGCATGGCTGCCAAAACAGAACAGACCAAAACCCTCTGAGCTGCTACCTACAACGGCAATAACCCTATCCATATGGGACACCTATCGAAAGAAGATGGGGGCGACAGCAACGTTCTCGCCAGCACTCCCATTGGAAGCGCTACGGCTCCTAATCCCAGACTTCAACTATAAACTCTGGCACAGACACGGAGTTAACACTATGTCCCAAATAATACAGGAAAACAACCTTAAGCCACTACCTATTCTCCAAGCGGAATTCAAACTACCAAACACTGCGACCTTCTCCTACAGACAAATGAGGTCCTGGACCCTAGCCCAGCACGACTTACCACAACCTAGCAAGGCGAATGCACACTGGATAAAAATTCTACGAATATGTACAAAAGCTGCACCAGCAACAAAACTTATATCCACAATATATGCCTCAGAGCATACGTCTCCTCAAATAAAACCGCCATCCTTCAAAACTGCATGGGAACGGGACTTCGGATACCAACTCGATGATGAACAATGGCAGCATATTTATCGAGCTCACAAGAAGATGACCCTCTCTACAACTCACACAGAACTCGCACGTAAATTGCTGTACAGATGGTACTTGGTACCCACCAAACTTAAACACAGTTATCCGGACGCCTCAGACACATGCTGGAGGTGTACTGCTCATAGAGGCACCATGATACATATCTGGTGGCACTGCCCGTCACTTGGGAGTTTCTGGCCCAGAATCACAAACCTCATACAACACTGTACCGGAGTACGCCTCAATGCCTCGCCAGAAATATTTCTACTCCTCCTGCTACCGCAAACGCCTCACCTGCACCTCCGATACTTAATGTACCACATCATAATTGCTGCACTTACACTCATCAGCCGCCAATGGAAAAAAACATCCGCTCCGACGATAAATCAATGCATTACAGTGATAAACTCCACCAAAACATATGAAACCCTGACAAGAAAAGGAAAACAAGGAAACGACTACTGGCAAAGAGCATGGGAATTATGGGACAAAACCCAACCAGACTTCTCCACAATATGAAACTAGCACATACAAGAACCAAGCACAAACTTTCCTCGATTGGAACTTACACCATCATACCCTAGGGAAACACGAAATACACACCCAGCATACAGCCACTCACAAGCACAACCCATCACGTAGCTAGCAAGCACTGCCAATTCCACTGCTACCCTCCCACCCCCCACCCCCTTCCACTCTCACCTCACCCACATCCCTCCCCCTCTTTTCCACCCCTCAATAACTGGACTCGCAACGGCATATGATAATAACCGAGGCACAGGCTACCTCTTGGCCCTCATTAACCAGGACCCACCACCACGTACCATACCCTACCCAAGCCTGACAGACCCAACGATATGTGGAAACAACATAGCCGACCATGAACATAACCTCTCTACTCTATACAGCTGCAGTATGGCAGACGTCAAACTTAACAAATGACAAGGGTCAATGTTGTCTCACAATATGTCTGACCTTTCCCCTTTCTGCACCCCCCCATCCCCTGTTACAAAAAATGAAACTTGTCAGCCCGTACCTACATAGGCGTCACTCATTAGTGACATCAAAGGGTTAGAAGAACCAGGCCAAGACCACAATAGTTGAATGGTTTAGCATACAAGTCATAGCCTGCATAGTTATGTAAATGATATTCCTAATGTATGTCAACTGAACTCATTGTATAATATTGCTCCATAATGTATCAGGCAATGTTTTTTTTTTTTTTTTTTTTTCCCCTCTTCCCTTCTGTACCCCACCCCCCTTTTTTTCTCCTGAAAAATGAATAAAAATTGTCAAATTCAAAAAAAAAAAGGTATTACAATATACAAATTTGATCTGTTTTTTACATATGTATTAAGGCCATTTGGCCTGTATTTGTGTGAGGGGCTTAAATTAATTCACATCCCTATATAAGAGACACCCCTTACCTGACTCAAATCGCTTGAGGTCAGCATCAGAATGATTTCCACTTCCGGGTCATCCAGACGCCATTTTACCTGATTACTCCATGAGGTTTTCTAAGCAGAGCTGTGTCAGGAATCCAGCCACAGGCTTTTCCGGCCTACCACCTTCTTTCTTCAATCCATCGCCGTGGATGGTGTCCAAGTGACTCACAAACCGTAAGTCGACCTACCCGTTACACCAGGCATCAGTCCCACGGCACCATGCACGGGTCAGGTCCTCACTTTACGGCTACATTTTGTCTAAGTCTGTTCTAAAACCATTGCATGTTCATGCATATCATTCGTTTAAACCCTCTATTGGTCATTCGGTGTACTACAGGCGTCTTAGACGTTTTTTGCATTTTCATGTACAAACCAATAAACCACTGCATTTTCACCTACACACTGACCCCTACCGGTTTTTGGTGTACTACAGGCTTCTAAGACATTATCGCATTTCATGTACAAATCAACAAACCACTGCATTTGCGCCTACACAATAACCCCTACTGGTCATTTGGTGTACTACAGGCTTCTCAGACATTATTGTACAAATCAATAGAGATGTCGCGAACATAAAATTTTCCGAACGCGAATTTCTGCAAATGTTCGCGAACGGGCGAACCGGGCAAACCGCCATAGACTTCAATAGGCAGGCGAATTTTAAAACCCACAGGGACTCTTTCTGGCCACAATAGTGATGGAAAAGTTGTTTCAAGGGGACTAACACCTGGACTGTGGCATGCTGGGGGGGGATCCATGGCAAAACTCCCATGGAAAATTACATAGTTGATGCAGAGTCTGGTTTTAATCCATAAAGGGCATAAGTCACCCAACATTCCTAAATTATTTGGAATAACGTGCTTTAAAACATCAGGTATGATGTTGTATCGATCAGGTAGTGTAAGGGTTACGCCCGCTTCACAGTGACAGACCAAACTCCCCGTTTAACGCACCGCAAACAACCGCAAACAGTCCATTTGCACAACCGCAAACTCCCCATTTGCACAAGGTTGGATACCAAGCTAGCCATGTCCTGTTCCTTGTCCTCACTGATGTCATTGAAGGTCTCTTCCTCCATCCAGCCATGTACAACACCAAGGGTCCCCAAAAGGTGACAACAAGCACCCTGGGACGCCTGCTGTATTTGGTCTTCCACCTCCTCAAAGCCACCTTCCTCCTCTGACTCTTCTTCAGACTCCTCTCTCTGCATTGCCTCTCTCTGCGTTATTATAAGGTGTGTTAAGTAGTACTATTCCTATCAGTTTAATCCCTGTTACGTCCCCCTATCAGGGGACGTGTATATGGCATCGATTTTAGGAACCGGGAGATGGAAAACGATGCTTGGTCGGTCCTCCTACTTCAAATTTGGGGCACTGTGCGTGCAATCTAATGTGCCACCGAATAGGAGTGGTGTGTTAAGTAGTACTATTCTTATCAGTTTAATCCCTGTTTTACGTCCCCCTCATCAGGCCTTTTTTAGTCGAATGTATCGCCCACTGTCAGTCCCTTCGGGATCCATCCCTCATTCCTCTTAATAAAGGTGAGGTAATCTAGACTTTTTTGACCTAGGTGACTTCTCTTCTCAGTGACAATACCTCCTGCTGCACTGAAGGTCCTTTCTGACAGGACACTTGAAGCGGGGCAGACCAGAAGTTCTATCGCAAATTGGGATAGCTCAGGCCACATGTCAAGCCTGCACACCAAGTAGTCAAGGGGTTCATCGCTCCTCAGAGTGTCGATATCTGCAGTTAAGGCAAGGTAGTCTGCTACCTGTCGGTCGAGTCATTCTCTGAGGGTGGACCCCGAAGGGCTGTGGTGATGCGTAGGTTTTAAAAAGCTCTGCATGTCCTCCATCAACAACACATCTGGAAAGCGTCCTGTCCTTGCCGGCGTGGTCATGGGAGGAGGAGGATTACTTTCACCTCTTCCCCTGCTAGATTCCCTGGAAAGGACATCATCCTTATACGCTGTGTAAAGCATACTTTTTAATTTATTTTGGAACTGCTGCATCCTTTCCGACTTGCAGTAATTCCTTTCTGACTTGCGGTAATAATGAATGTGGTGTTTTTCGTAGTGAGTGCAGAGTGTGTATAATTAATGTAGCATGTTTGTAGTGATTGCAGAGTGTGTATAATGAATGCCGTGTGTGTAGTGAGTGCAGTGCGTATAAAGAATGTAGTGTGTTTGTAGTGAGTGCAGAGTGTGTATAATGATTGTAGTGTGTTTGTAGTAAGTGCAAAGTGTGTATAATGAATGCAGTATGTATAGTGAGTGCAGTGTGTATAATTAAAGCAGAGTATGTATAATGAATGTAGTGTGTTTGCAGTGAGTGCAGAGTGTGTATAGTGAATGTAATGTATTTGTAGTGAGTGCAGAGTGTGTATAATGAATGCAGTGTGTGTAGTGAGTGCAGAGTGTGTATAATAAATGTAGTGTGTTTGTAGTGAGTGCAGAGTGTGTATAGTGAATGTAATGTGTTTGTAGTAAGTGCAGATTGTGCAGATTCTGTCACATTTCAGGCACTTTCTGCTTATACCGGGGGTCTAGTAGCGTGGACACCCAGTACAGGTCGTTCTCCTTCAGCCTTTTTATACCAGTGTCCCTCAACAGGCACGACAGCATGAAAGACCCCATTTGCACAAGGTTGGATGCAGAGCTACTCATGTCCCGTTCCTCGTCCTCAGTGATCTCACTGAAGGTATGTTCTTCCCCACAGCCACGTACAACAATACGGGTACCAGATAGGTGACAATGAGCACCCTGGGATGCCTGTTGTGGTTTGTCTTCCTCCTCCTCCTCAAAGCCACATTCCTCCTCTGACTCCTCTTCCTCACAATCCTCTTTCAGTGTTGCCGCAGGTCCAGCAAGCGATGCTGATAAGGCTGTTTCTGGTGGTGATGGTGACCACAACTGTTCCTCTTCCTCTTCACGCTCATCTACGGCCTGATCCAGCACTCTTCGCAGGGCACGCTCCAGGAAGAAAACAAATGGTATGATGTCGCTGATGGTGCCTTCGGTGCGACTGACTAGGTTTGTCACCTCCTCAAAAGGACGCATGAGCCTACAGGCATTGCGCATGAGCCTACAGGCATTGCGCATGAGCATCCAGTAACGTTGCAAAAAAATTCCCAGCTCCGCAGAGGCTGTCCTAGCACCCTGGTCATACAAATACTCGTTAATGGCTTTTTCTTGTTGGAGCATGCAGTCGAATATTAGGAGTGTTGAATTCCAACGTGTCGGGCTGTCGCAAATCAAGCGCCTCACTGGCATGTTGTTTCGCCGCTGGATATCTGAAAAGTGCGCCATGGCCGTGTAGGAACGCCTGAAATGGCCACACACCTTCCTGGCCTGCTTCAGGACGTCCTGTAAGCCTGGGTACTTATGCACAAAGCGTTGTACGATCAGATTACACACATGTGCCATGCACGGCACATGTGTCAACTTGCCCAAATTCAATGCCGCCAACAAATTTCTTCCGTTGTCACAAACCACTTTGCCGATCTCCAGTTGGTGCGGAGTCAGCCACTGATCCACCTGTGCATTCAGGGCGGACAGGAGTACTGGTCCAGTGTGACTCTCTGCTTTCAGGCAAATCAACCCCAAGACGGCGTGACACTGCCGTATCCGGGATGTGGAATAGTACCTGGGGAGCTGGGGGGGTGCCGTTGATGTGGAGCAAGACGCAGCAGCAGAAGAGGACTCAGCCGAGGAGGTTATGGAAGAGGATAGAGTTGGAGGAGTAGAGGAGGTGGCAGCAGGCCTGCCTGCAAGTCGTGGCGGTGTCACTAACTCCTCGGCAGAGCCACACATTCCATGCTTGGCAGCCGTCAGCAGGTTTACCCAATGCGCAGTGTAGGTGATATACCTGCCCTGACCATGCTTTGCAGACCAGGTATCAGTGGTCAGGTGGACCCTTGCCCCAACACTGTGTGCCAGACATGCCATTACTTCCTTTTGCACAATCGAGTACAGGTTGGGGATTGCCTTTTGTGAAAAGAAATTTCGTCCGGGTACCTTCCACTGCGGTGTCCCAATAGCTACAAATTTTTGGAATGCCTCAGACTCCACCAGCTTGTATGGTAAAAGCTGGCGGGCTAAGAGTTCAGACAAGCCAGCTGTCAGACGCCGGGCAAGGGGGTGACTTTGTGACATTGGCTTCTTACGCTCAAACATGTCCTTGACACTACTGTTACACCAGATATGAGTTGCACTGGTGTGACACTGTGCCCTGGCAGGCCCTGAAATGCACACGTGTGAAGGAAACTGACTGCTATTATATTACAGTCAAGAAAGCTTTTGTGACACCAGATATGAGTGGTGGCACTGGGCAAGTGGGCACAGTATACGCTGTGAGCCTGACACACACGCTGGCAGGCAGGCAACTGCAATTAGATTACACAGAAAAAAAAAAGCAGACTGATGTTCTAGGGCTTTTTGGGGTGCTGTCCTTACAGCAGAGATCAGATGAGTCCTTCAGGACTGTAGTGGACACTGAATACACTAGCCTAGCTATCGATTTCACTATTCAATCAGCAGCAGCTACACTGTCCCTCCTCTCACTAAGAATGCAGCTTCCGAATGAATCTAAAATTGATGCTGTCCAGGAGGTGGGAGGGCCTGGAGGGTCTGCTGCTGATTTGCTGGAATGTGCCTGCTGACTGTGAGGTACATGGTCAAAGTTTACTCAATGATGACGAATAGGGGGCGGACCGAACATCGCATATGTTCGCCCGCCGTGGCGAACACGAACAAGCTATGTTCACCAGGAACTATTCGCCAGTGAACTATTCGGGACATCTCTACAAATCAATGAACAACTGCATTTTCGCCTACACACTGACCCCTACTGGTCTTTTGGTGTACTACAGGTTTCTTAGATATTATCACATTTCATGTACAAACCAACAAACCACTGCATTTTTCACCTACACACTGACCCCTATCAGTCATTCGGTGTACTACAGGCTTATTAGACGTTTTTGCTTTTCATGTACAAAACAATAAACCACTGCATTTTCACCTACACACTGACCCCTACCGGTCATTCAGTGTACTACAGGCTTCTCAGACATTATTGCATTTCATGTACAATCCAACGAACCACGGCATTTTCGCCTACATGCTGACCCCTCCCGGTCAATCGGTATACTACAGGCTTCTCAGACTTTATTTCACCTGATAAGCAAACAAACTACAGCATTTTCACTTTTATACTGACTCCTATCTGTCAAACGGTAGCATTAAAGGATATTTTAACATACAATCAGTATTTCTGACCCCTACTGGTCAACAGCAAAACGGTCTTCACATGTCAAATACAATTTACCAGCCAATATAAATTACACATAGGATTGTTTTAAATATAACCATAAATTAAACTCCAGCACGGGCTCAACTTCAGGTTTAATTCACAATAATTTACATTTCACATCAAGAACAACAGTGGTTCCATCAATACTGCCACCTACAGGTCTGTCAAGTACATTGACAATTTTCATGGGGTTTTACAAACACCAAAACACTGACACCTACAGGTCAACGGACAAACAACATTTCACATACCAATCAGTATCCAACTACACTGCCACCTATAGAGCACTCGGCAGATCTCCAGTGCACTTGCATTTTGCAACACCATGTTCACTGACCCCTACCATTCAATAAGACCTACAACAATTCACATAGCAAGTACTATATAAACATCTGGTATAAATACTTATATTATTACACAGTAGCAGACGCATCTGTATATACGTAAGTGGTAATATAGTTCACATACATTTTTCACAGCACGCTGCTCACATAACAGACTTCCCCTAGCAAGGGGACATACAACATACAAGGTGGGGACAGACCACTTTTTCACTTGTACATACGGCACTTAATGGGTTAAGAATGATACATATTTAACCAGTATGGCTACGATGTTGAATATTTACACATCACGGCACTTTACTTTTCACATATACTGTACGTATTAAGATAAGCTTGGTCTATGCCATATTTCCTTATGCCATACGGTTTTATCCATTCAGTTTACAGTTACTACTAAAAAACCTATACGGATTGTCAGGTTCAATACCATACACCTGCTCACGTAGTTATCCATCTCTTACCTTCCCTGATATAGTAATCGTGTACTGGCAATTAGGGTTCTAGGGCCCAATAGGTATTACCCCCTTTTTTCTCTGCATTATGCTTCGGTTAGTGGTCCTGCGAGGCCAACACCCCGCTTCACACTTGGAGGCATACACCCCTCGGACCACTCATGAGCTAGCCGCCTCACATTGTATCATAGAGAGGGCCTCACCTGTCACTCCCCTTCCTATTTTCTGGTTACTGTCACCGAGAGGACAACATCCTGCCACAATGTTCGGTGGCCACACAAAATCCCCTCGCGCCAAGTATAGATAGAGCCTCTCAAGCCACTTGGCAACTAGCAGGGCCTCACCAGTCACCAAAAAACACCAATCCTAATCGTTTTGCCTTACGGCTTAGCTAGCAAGCCAGTACAAGACCCCTGGGTACAAATAATAATTGCAATCTTTATTGTTATTTAAGTATTTCTCAAAAAGATGGTGAAGAATCACCTCTTCCTAGCACCCCGGCTAGAATTGATACACCTTCAAGCAGAGGAGATGTTGTTAGTCCAGCAGCAATCAGATCCTGGACGAATAGCAGTTAGTTATCTGCAAGCGTCTGTGTGTCAGGCCTAAAGCGTGTACTCTGCCAACCTCTGCCAGTGCACAGTGCCACTCATATCTGGTGTCACAATAGCGTGCATTTAAAAACAAACATTTTTTTTTAACTGTTATAGATTGAATAGCAGTTAGTTGTCTGCAAGCGTCTGTGTGTCAGGCCAACAGCGTGTACTCTGCCAACCTCTGCCAGTGCACAGTGCCACTCATATCTGGTGTCACAAAATGTTGGTTTTTAAAAACAAAAAAAGTTTTTGACTGTAATATAATAGCAGTCAGTGTCCTTCATAAGTGTGTCTCAGGCCTACAGCGTGTACTCTGCCAAACTCTGCCAGTGCACAGTGCCACTCATATCTGGTGTCACAATAGCATGCATTTAAAAACAAAAAAGTTTTTGACTGTAATATAATAGCAGTCAGTGTCCTTCATAAGTGTGTGTCAGGCCTACAGCGTGTACTCTGCCAACCTCTGCCAGTGCACATTTCCACTCATATCTGGTGTCACAATAGCGTGCATTTAAAAACAAAAATTTTTATTTCACTGTTATAGATTCAATAGCAGTTAGTTGTCTAAAAGCGGGTGTGTCAGGCCTACAGCGTGTACTCTGCCAACCTCTGCCACTGCACAGTGCCACTCATATCTGGTCTCACGGTAGCTTGCACGCATAGTACCACTAATCCCCCCAAAAATGACAGGCAGAGGCAGGCCACCCCATAGCGGCTGTCGTGGTCGTGGTGCTGTGATTCCCTTTTACCCTAGAATAATGCCCAGTTTTCAGAGGCCATGTACCCTGAAATTGAAAAGTTCTGAGAACATAGTTGACTGGCTAACACAGGACACCCAATCTTCTACAGCTTCCGCTCGGAACCTTGACGCACCATCCTCCTCCAGCTTAGCTTCGGGCACCTCTCAAGATACCACTCACCCGCCTGCCGCCACCACCAACACTAGCACCACAGCCGCTTCACTTGATCTGTCAGAGGAGTTATTTACACATCCGTTTGAAGAAATGAGTGATGCACAACCATTATTGCTAGAGGATGTAGATAACAGGTATATGTCTCAGTCAGGCAGCATTACACACATGGACATATGATGTTGTACCCACTGCTGCTTCCTTTGCAGAGTTGTCAGATACAAGTGAAGCGGTTGATGATGATGATGCATCCATGGATGTCACGTGGGTGCCTGCTCGGCAAGAAGAAGAACAGGGCGAAAGTTCAGATGGGGAGACAGAGAGGAGGAGGAGACGAGTTGGAAGCAGGGGGAGGTCATCACAAGGAGCTAGTGGCACAGTCAGACAGCATGCATCGGCACCCGGGGTCAGCCCGACAGCACGCCAATCAACGCATGCTGTGTCCACCACCAGAATGCCGTCATTGCAGAGCTCAGCAGTGTGGCATTTTTTTTGTGTGTCTGCCTCTGACAACAGCGATGCCATTTGCAACCTGTGCCAAAAGAAACTGAGTCGTGGGAAGTCCAACACCCACCTAGGTACAACTGCTTTGCATAGGCACATGATCGCAAATCACAAACGCCTATGGGATCAACACATGAGTACAAGCAGCACACAAACTCAAAGCTGCCATCCTCCTCCTGGTCCAGCATCTTCAGCCACATCAACCACTGCTGTCCTCCTTGCCCCCTCTCAACCATCCGCCACTCCGTCTCTCGCCTTGAGCAGTTCCCGCTCATCTGCCCACAGTCAGGTGTCTGTCAAGGACATGTTTGAGCGTAAGAAGCCAATGTCACCAAGTCACCCCCTTGCCCGGCGTCTGACAGCTGGCTTTTCTGAACTATTAGCCCGCCAGCTTTTACCATACAAGCTGGTGGAGTCTGAGGTGTTCAAAAAATTTGTAGCTATTGGGACACCGCAGTGGAAGGTACCCGGACGACATTTCTTTTCACAAAAGGCAATCCCCAACCTGTACTCAATTGTGCAAAAGGAAGTAATGGCATGTCTGGCACACAGTGTTGGGGCAAGGGTCCATCTGACCACTAATACCTGGTCTGCAAAGCATGGTCAGGGCAGGTATATCACCTACACTGCGCATTGGGTAAACCTGCTGATGGCTGCCAAGCATGGAATGTGTGGCTCTGCAGAGGAGTTGGTGACACCGCCACGACTTGCAGGCAGGCCTGCTGCCACCTCCTCTACTCCTCCTACTCCATCCTCTTCCATAACCTCCTCGGCTGAGTCCTCTTCTGCTGCTGCATCTTGCTCCACATCAACGGCACCCCCCCAGCTCCCCAGGTACTATTCCACATCCCGGATAAGGCAGTGTCACGCCGTCTTGGGTTTGACTTGCTTGAAAGCAGAGAGTCACACCGGACAAGCACTCCTGTCCACCCTGAACGCACAGGTGGAAAAGTGGCTGACTCCGCAGCAACTGGATATCGGCAAAGTGGTTTGTGACAACGGAACAAATTTGTTGGCCGCATTGAAGTTGGGCAAGTTGACACATGTGCCGTGCATGGCACATGTGTGTAATCTGATCGTACAACACTTTGTATATAAGTACACAGGCTTACAGGACGTTCTGAAGCAGGCCAGGAAGGTGTGTGGCCATTTCAGGTGTTCCTACACGGCCATGGTGCACTTTGCAGATATCCAGCGGCGAAACAAAGGGTACTAACCACGGTATTAGGAAGCATTACTCTGCTTTCCCTTTCTCCCTCTATTATACACCTATGCTCACTAGGATTTGTAGGTATCACTTTATAATAGTTGTCTAACCTTTTCCTATGCCAGTTTTAGATCTCCTTCTTGGGAGATTTTTTATTTTTTCAGTTTATTAGCATACCTGGGTGCAAGCCCTCGGTGGGGGCTGACCACATTTCCTCGTTTCTTTCACTCATACCACTTTTTCCATCTTTGAAGGGGTTTGCCAAAAGAAGGAAATAGTCCTCTACTCGTAAAAGGGATTAAACTGATAAGAATAGTACTACTTAACACACCTTATAATAACGCAGAGAGAGGCAACGCAGATAGAGGAGTCTGAAGAAGAGGAGTCAGAGGAGGAAGTTGGCTTTGAGGAGGTGGAAGACCAAACACAGCAGGCATCCCAGGGGGCTTGTTGTCACCTTTCGGGGACCCTTGGTGTTGTACGTGGCTGGGTGGAGGAAGAGACCTTCAATGACATCAGTGAGGACAAGGAACGGGACATGGCTAGCTTGGTATCCAACCTTGTGCAAATGGGGAGTTTGCAGTTGTGCAAATGGACTGTTTGCGGTTGTTTGCGGTGTGTTAAACATGGAGTTTGGTCTGTCACTGTGAAGCGGGCGTAACCCTTACACTACCTGATCGATACAACATCATACAGTAGGTCGCAACCCCTCATTATTTTTATGGCCCCCACCCACCGCTGACGGGTGGGGGCGGGCGGGAGGACAGTAGGTCCCCCCCCATTGTGATTTATGGCCCCCACCCACTGCGTAGGGGTGGGGGCCAGGGGGGAGGACAGTAGGTTCCCCCCCTTATCCTTATTTACTGAATATTCCCCTGTATAACAATGTTTGGCATTTAGTGAATATTCCCTATTCTGCTTTGTGTCAGTGTGTATCAGGCTCTCTGAGGACAGTTGTCAATCCATATCTGCCAAGTGACCCTATGTAGGAGGAACAGTCCCTATTCTACTCTGTGTCAGTGTGTATCAGGGTCCCTATGTAGGGGGAACAGTCCCTATTCTGCTCTGTGTCTGTGTCTGTGTCAGTGTGTATCAGGGTCCCTGAGGACAGGTGTCAATCCATATCTGTCAAGTGACCCTATGTAGGGGGAACAGTCCCTATTCTGCTCTGTGTCAGTGTGTATCAGGGTCTCTGAGGACAGGTGTCAATCCATATGTCAAGGTGTCAATATGGCATATGTCAGGTGTCAATCCATATCCATTGTGATTTAGGAATGTTAGGTGATTTCTGCCCTTTATGGATTAAAACCAGACTCTGCATCAACTGTGTAATTTTCCATGGGAGTTTTGCCATGGATCCCCCTCCGGCATGCCACAGTCCAGGTGTTAGTCCCCTTGAAACAACTTTTCCATCACTATTGTGGCCAGAAAGAGTCCCTGTGGGTTTTAAAATTCGCCTGCCCATTGAAGTCTATGGCGGTTCGCCCGGTTCGACGGTTCGCGAACATTTGCGGAAGTTCGCGTTCGCCGTTCGCGAACCGAAAATGTTATGTTCGCGACATCACTAATAGTGAATGTAGTGTGTTTGTAGTGAGTGCAGTGTGTATAATAAATGTAGTGTGTTTGTAGTGAGTGCAGAGTGTGTATAATGAATGTAGTGTGTTTGTAGTGAGTGAAGTGTGTATAATGAATGCAGTGTGTGTAGTGAGTGCAGTGTGTATAATGAATGTAGTGTGATTGTAGTGAGTGCAGTTTGTGTATAGTAAATGTATTGTGTTTGTAGTGAGTGCAGATTGTGTATAATGAATGCAGTGTGTGTAGTGAATGTAATGTGTTCGTAGTGAGTGCAGAGTGTGTGTATAGTGAATGTAGTGTGTTTGTAGTAAGTGCAGATTGTGTATAATGAATGCAGTGTGTGTGTGTGTGCTGGATGAAGTTTGTGTGTGTGTGTGTGTGTGCTGGATGATGTGTGTGTGTGTGTGTGTGTTGGATGATGTGTGTGTGTGTGCGCTGGGTGATGTGTGTGTTTGCTGGAAGATATGTGTATGTGCTGGATGATGTGTGTGTGTGCACTCTGGATGATGTATGTGTATGTGTGTGCTGGATGATGAGTGTGTGTGTGTGTGTGTGCTGGATGATGAGTGTGTGTGCTGGATGATGTGTGTGCTGCATAAAGTTTGTGTGTGTGTGCTGGATGATGTGTGTGTGCGCTGAATGATATGTGTGTGTGTGTGCTGGATGATGTGTGTGTATGTGCTGGATGGTGTGCGTGTATGTGCTGGATGGTGTGCGTGTATGTGCTGGATGGTGTGTGTGTGTGCTGGATGATGTGTGTGTGTGCTGGATGATGTGTGTGTGTGCTGGATGATGTGTGTGTGTGCTGGATGATGTGTGTGTGTGCTGGATGATGGGGGAAGCATTTTTTTTTAATTTATGTGTTTATATTTGTTTATTTCATTACCCCCTCCCTGCTTCTTACCTTGTCACGGAGGGGGAGATCGCCTGGTGGTCCGGTGGAGGGACCCAGCCGCTACACACGGGGGGCAAGCACATGCTGTGTTCCGTCTCAAGCTCTAACTCTTGCGAAACTCGCCTGCGTGCTGTGCGGAGTGTTGCCATGGTAACCTGTGGCAAACCTCTGACAACCGCAGGTCTCGCGGATGTGAGCTGCAGCTGGAGAGGGAATACAGAGTGTGCTGGTAATAGGGCAGGTCCTGCAGGACTGGTAACGGGAATGGTGTTCCTGCCGGACTCAAGCCCTGCATAGGGGGTACTGTTGTAATAAGTACACCCTTACTGCTACCATAAGAATTAGGAGACTATGTGCCAGGCAAGTGCTGCTAATCAAATGCTCTTCATTAATTGATAATCAGCAAGTAGGACCACCTACAAAAAAAGCAAAAGTTTTAGCAGTTTGCTGGTCTGGACCATTCAGACAATGCCAAGGAGGAAGGACATCAGCAACAGGGGTGAGTAGGGGCAGGAGGGAGATTTTAATCTCCCTTAATTACTAATACTAAATAATTCTTAAATAAAAACCGTATTTTTCCATGTATAAGACTATGCTTTCTTCTAAAGTTTTTTAGTCTAAAATTGAGGGTAATCTTATACACAGAATGTCATTGCAGGGGCCTAAGCCAAAATGGAGCCTGCCGCATTTCAGTGTGCCTTGGCCCACACACATACCTGGCCTCCCAGCGCCGCAATTCCCATAGTGAGAGCAGGTCTGTATTATAGAAAAACTGAAGATGGAGGAAGATCCAGCCATCTTATCATCTCGGACCAAGTTGCCCTCGCTTCCAATTAGAACCCCATCTGGATCCAAGTCATTGTCCCAGAGTGACATGAAGCAGGGCCTATAGATCCACTTCTGAATGCTGTGGCAAGGTGGAAGATGTCCCTATATGCGTGGGAGCTGCAGCACTTACCACTAACAGAGCTCCAGAGACATGCCACACCATAAAAGGAGCAGCCATTTTAAGCTATGCTCCACTCCAGTTAGGTCTTGCTTTCTGATTTATATTTATGGGGGAGGAAATGGAGATCAGTGAACAGAGGAAATACTGCTGTGATTTCCTATCATGCCCTCACACCACCTGCTGTATGTTGGGAGCTTTAGTCTCCGAGCATGCACTATGGAGCCACTAACTTCATAGAGTACCATAGCTCAGGGGAGGCATGAGAATCAGAACTGTGTTGTTCTCCTCAGAAGTAACCTCTAAAATATCAAAGTTGTTTTATTTGATGTCTAAAATATTTGTTAATTTTGAGCTAAAAAAATAGGGGTCGTCTTATACATAGGGGCATCTTATACACTGAAAGATATGGTACTTAGTTGGGTAAAATTGGCTGAAAGACCAATTTTGGTCTTTCAGTTTTTTAGCAGATAGCTCCACAATACTGTGTGAATTAGGGGGCTATCAACGAATCGTCGTAAATCGGATTGGAATTTTATTAATTTGAATTAAATTCCAAACCGAACAAAAAGTACCAAATGTTATCCTAACACGAATGGATATACTGTACTCATTCTGTTAGGACACAATCCGGTAAATTTGCCGGTTCCCTGTCTAAATCCAGAGCACTCACTCATACACTAAACAGCCAGTGGCTGCTCACTGTAAAAAAAAGAAACCTATTGGCTCCCACCCCTTTGCGATGGGTGGGGGCCATAAATTACAATGGGGGAGGGGACCTACTGCCCTCCCCTCGGCCCCCACCCTTGAGCGGCGGGTGGGGGCTATAAATTACAATGGGGGGGAAGGACCTACTGTCCTCCCCCCGGCCCCCACCCCTGGGCGGTGGGTGGGGGCCATAAATCACAAAGGGGGGACCTAATGTCCTCCCCCCTTGCCCCCACCCCTGAGTGGCGGGTGGGGGCCCTAAATACTAAAAAGGGGGGGTACCAAATGTCCTCCCCCCCCCGGCCCCACTCCTTAGCGGCGGGTAGGGGCCCTAAATACTAAAAAGGGGGGGACCAAAGTTCCTCCCCTCTGGCCCTCACCCCTGAGCAGCGGGTGGGGGCCCTAAATTTAGGGGGGACCTAATGTCCCCCCCAGCGGCGGGTGGGGGACCTAAAAAAAATGCCCCCCCCAGGTGACTAGGGGTCCCCAAACCCGTAGTCACCATCAACCCCCCCCAAAAAAAAAATTAACCCCCTACCTACCCCCCTCACCCTAAAAATAATGAGGGGGGACCTTTAACTAAGTACCTGTAAAAAAAAAAAAAACTTACCATTCAATGTTTTCTTTCTTCTAAATCTTCTTTTTTCAGCCCCAAAAAGGGCAAATAAAAAAACATAATTACCGACGCAATAAAAAAAAAATTCCATGTTCACCCGGCGAGGGCTCCGCGCAGACTGAGCTCTGCAGGGCGGGGCAAGGCTTATAAAGCCTTGCCCCGCCCTGCAATTAGGCTCAGAGCACTCTGATTGGTGGGTTTAAGCCATCCAATCAGAGTGCTCTGACAGGTAAATGAAGAGACTGACAGGTAATCAGAGTGCTCTGTGTCATTTTACAATCAGAGTGCTCTGTGTCATTTTACACAGCGTGGGAAAGTTCTTTGGAATTTTCCCACACTGTGTAATTTGACTCATAACCCACCAATCAGAGTGCTCTGAGCCTAATTTCCGGAGCGGGGCAATGCTTTATAAGCCTTCCCCCGCCCTGCAGAGCTCAGTCTGCGCGGAGCCCTCGCCGGGTGAACATGGATTATGTTTTTTGCGCTCTTTTTTTTTTGTTTTTTTTTATTCGGTTATTATGGTTTTTTTTTTTGGCCTTTTTTGGGGCTGAAAAAAGAAGATTTAGAAGAAAGAAAACATCGAATGGTATGTTTTTTTTTTTTTTTTTTTACAGGTACTTAGTTAAAGGTCCCCCCTCATTACTTTTAGGGTGAGGGGGGTAGGTAGGGGGAGACTAGGGGTTTGGGGACCCCTAGTCACCTTGGGGGGACACATTTTTTTTAAGGCCCCCCCTGCCACTCAGGGGTGGGGGCCAGGGGGAGGACCTTAGGTCCCCCCCTTTTTAGTATTTAGGGCCACCACCCGCCGCTCAGGGGTGGGGGCTAGGGGGGAGGACCTTAGGTCCCCCCCTTTTTAGTATTTATGGCCCCCACCTGCCGCTCAGGGTTGGGGGCCAGGGGGGAGGACCTTAAGTCCCCCCCTTATTAGTATTTAGGGCCCTCACCCGCCGCTCAGGGATGGGGGCCAGGGGGGAGAACATTAGGTCCCCCCTTATTAGTATTTAGGGCCACCACCCGCCGCTCAGGGGTGGGGGCCAGGGGGGAGGACCTTAAGTCCCCCCCTTATTAGTATTTAGGGCCCTCACCCGCCGCTCAGGGATGGAGGCCAGGGGGAGAACATTAGGTCCCCCCTTATTAGTATTTAGGGCCCCCACCCGCCGCTTAGGGGTGGGGGCCAGGGGGAGGACCTTAGGTCCCCCCCTCTTTAGTATTTAGGGCCCCCACTCGCCGCTCAGGGGGGGAGGACATTAGGTCCCCCCTTCTTAGTATTTAGGGCCCCCACCCACCATTCAGGGGTGGGGGCCGGGGGGAGGACAGTAGGTCCCCCCATATCATTGAGTAAACTTTGACAACCCCCCCCCCGCCCCCACCCCCGAGCGGCGGGTGGGGGGGTTGTCAAAGTTTACTCAATGATATGGAAGAGGGGGCGGACCGAACATTGCATATGTTCGCCTGCCGTGGCGAATGCGAACAAGCGATGTTCGCCAGGAACTATTCGCCAGCTGTTCGGGGCATCTCTAAAAGTAAATATATAAAGTAGAAATGCATGTCAGGCTCGTGCTTTGAGTACATCAATTAATGATGCTAATGATTAATGAAGCTCTTGCTGCTTCAGTCTCTAACTCTGTGGCATGTTCACATATTTCTACACTCACTACATATACCTTTTCTCTGTCCCAAACTATATAACAGGAGCTTCTGCATGCTAGTAAGAAGGTTAGGAGAGGAGTGAACCCGTGAGTGCTAGGGGACAGTCCTTAGAAAGCGTGGAGCCAGCGCAACGTTAGATGCATTTATGCCAAGCTGTATTCTATAATTAACGTCTAAGCATACAAATTCAAAAACATCACCTCAAAAGGAACAAAACTAATCCCAAACCTACAGGTCTATAAATACAAACTCTTTATCTCCAAGCACATTGTTTGTTGAAAATGTCCTGGATTGATGGGAGCTGACAACACAGAGGGACCTTTGAGTTGTCAATGGTGGATCAAGTGTCCCCCTTCTTGGTTCAAGGATTTCAGGCTCCCTGTACTCTTCTCTCCGTTCTATCCATGTCTCTCACATAGATATTATGTGCGGGCTGCCCAGCACCCAGAAAGGCTGTGTGAAATCCACACGGTCATGATTCCCACATCCGCAGTGCCCCCAAACAGAGGCACATTTACTTACAAGGGGTTAATTCAACCAAAGCAGTGTTCTAATAAAACATTTTTTGGAGGAGTAACTTAGTAACTTTTGCTGGCAATCTCTCCCCCTGGGGGGGAAGGGGATGTAGACTGAGCTGAGCACCGGGAGGAATCAGGGCTGACGTGGATGCAGGAAGTGATAGGGGCTGTGATGGTTGCATAGAGGCTTGGGGCTGTGAAAGGTGCAGGAGGTGATGGTCGCTAAGGTGGGTGCAGGGGGGGAAATGGGGGCTGAAGTGGGTGCGGGGGGGGGTGGGCTGAGGTGGGTGCAAGGGGAAATGAGGGCTGAGGTGGGTGGAGGAAGGCATAGTGGCTTAGGTGGGTACAGGGAGGATGGAGCTGAGGTGGGTGCAGGAAGTCATATGGGCTGTGGAGGGTGCAGAGAGGCATGGTGTTGTGGAGGGTACAGGGAGATATGGGGCTGAGGTCGGTGCAGGGAGAGGTGTGGGGGTTTGTGTGCTAAGGTGGGTGCAGGGGGGATTAGAGCAGAGGTCAATGCAGGTGGTCATAGGTGTTGTGATGGTGGCAGGGAATCACACGGGCTGTGGTGGGTGCAGAGAGAGATTGGGGCCACAGAAAATAGTTATAAGCCAGGCTCACTGGCTTATAAATATATTTCCTATACATGAAATACTTCCTACCCTTTCCACTTTACCCCACTCCCCAATTCCACAAACCAACTGAAACAAAGACGATTCATTTCCACCACGCCACTACACAAAAAAAGGCAGTTCTAGTTCATTGTTTACACTGCTGAGCCTGCAGGGATGTATCTTCTCTGAACAGGTTCTACCTATTATTTACATAAATCACTTTGTCTGTAGATGTCTGGGAGCTTTAGCTGGCCTATTGGGAATAAGATTTTGTTTAACAGATTGCTACTAATATCTGCAAGCAATTTTGATGTCTTATAACTCCACATTATTTACATTCTACATCTAATTTTTATATGGATTATGTTTGCTCTATGTTAAACATATTGAACCCATCTCATATGTCATTGAAACACGTCTATTTTCATTTTACAATTGTTTATCAACTTACGTAATACATTCCTGTTTATCTATACGCCTATTATATATTGACATCAATAACTAGTAAAAAATATATTCTGGCTTTCCTTCTTTTTTTTTTTTCCTTCAGTTAAATGTTTAACCCCTTAAGGACACATGACGTGTGTGACATGTCATGATTCCCTTTTATTCCAGAAGTTTGGTCCTTAAGGGGTTAAAATGTACTCCTTGAGAAAACACCTCTCTTTACTTTTTCAATGTTAATATCTATGTTTTTTAAACAGCAGATAAACATTAAGCTTTCTTATATGAGTTCCGGGGTCTAGATGTTATTATTACCAAACATAGGGCTAAATTCCAAGGTGGCTGATAAATGTCAGCTTTTATTATTGCCAATAGCCCGTAGATATTTGTGCCCATATTTTAGTTTTTCTCTAATAATGTCTTGAATGCTTGGCATTAAAACATGTTCTTTATTACACCTATAGAGCCACAATTAGATGGTAGAAAAATAAAACCCTGTGCATACACAAATCACCTGCAATCATATGATCATGCTTATCACAGTATTGTCATTGGCCCCAGGGTAACTAAGAGGCATGGCACACATCTCAATAGATGTTACCCCTACCACCAAACCAGTAACATGTTATCTTGTTACTCTTGTGTTTATGTCCTCATTTCCTCGCCTTGTGTATATGCCCTCCTTGTGTCTATGTGTCAATATCCTCCTTGTGTCCATGTCCTACATATTCCCAATTATATCTATGTCCCCATTGTTATATCCATGTAACCACTTGGGTCAATATTCTCATGCCCAATTGTCACTATGTCCACATGCCCTCTTCTGCCAGTTCTGGTTGCTTTTGAAATCTTTATGTTTTGCTTTTTTTTCTACCAATGTGCGCATTTGAATGAAGAATGTTTTATAGTATGTTTTTTAATCTTACTAAACTAATTTGTCCCAATGATAGCACTTCTCTCACTGAATCTAGCAGATAGGATAATTGTCAAATGTGGATTAGTAATAAAAATAAGTTATATTATCATTTAGCGGTAATAGGATTCCTGCATTTGTTCAAATACACAATTTTTAGTAATATGCTCACAAATATATATCAGAAAACCTATAAATTAACTACTTCCAAACCAGTAAAAAAAATATTGGTAATACAATGTGTATATTTGCAGCAATGCATGTTCAGAAGTCTATGCTTAACACATTAATGAGTTAATGATTTATTTTTTTTAAAAGGCACAAATTATAATGCTTAAATATTTTCATATCATTTTTTTCACATGGTTAAGTATCCTTTGATGTGGAGAGGTCAAGTTTTGGTAGAGGATTAAGGATATTATCTAAAAAGACCTCCAAGATCCGCACTAGAGAATTGCAAAGAATAACTATTTTGAAATATTTTAGGGGAAAAATAAAACTTTCATATATTTTATATTACTGAAAAGTTGTTAAAATAAATTATTTAATAATTAACTCATGTAATTATGGCAAAAGCAACACATTGGGGTCAGTTTACTCGCTGACATAAATCATTGTAAGTTATTGTCAGGATTACTGTTTGATCCAGCACGTAGAACTGTATAGCACGGATGACAAATAAGTAACGTATTACCGGTCCTTAGAATGGCCGGATTTAACGTACATAGAATAGTCAAAATACTAGCCGAGGTCAGGGAACACAGAAAGGGACGCAGCAATGAGGAAAGCCAGGAGTCAGGATACCAGAATATAGAGAAGTCAATAAACAAAGCCAAAGTCAAAAACCAGGTAGAAAACTAATAACAGGAACACGCTCTCGGACAACCACAAGGGAACCCACGACAGGGCACTGAGCAGGATGAGAACTGGGCCTAAATACCCCTCCTTTAGTTCTGATAGGCTGTAACTGGCCTTTGACCCCAAAGTCAGTTACCAGGTATCATTTGCATAATTGCTGCTCAGCATTAACCCTTCTGTGGATTAGGTTGCTGCTCGGCACAACTTTTCCTGTGTGGACAGTAAATTTAATTAACCACATTTCTATAAGCGGATGGATACGTGACACCAGGTTTCATTTGCACAATTGCTGCTCAGCATTAACCCTTCTGTGGATTAGGTTGCTGCTCGGCACAACTTTTCCTGTGTGGACAGTAAATGTCATTAACCACATTTCTATAAGCAGATGAATATGTGACAGTTATACAGTGATTAACACATTTAAAAGCCAGAAAAAATAATTGTGTGCCATTTACTAGCACAGCTCACAATATAACTTCTGATAGCATCGCAACACCTCAGGGCTTTTATCAGAAGAACTAATAGAAGATCCTTGCTGAAGCTTCCAACTTTCACGGCTGGAAGGGAAGGGACAGGGAGCAAAGCCCAACTGATTCCAGAAACCAGATTGTTAGCAAATGGTATGTCTACTTACAATGAGGGAGTGCCAGGGCACTCATGGCACTATAACCACTGTAGCTCACTGTTTATAGTACTTGGAGAGTTCCTTTAATACATAATAGCATACATTTTAGGAAAGTATCCTGAAGCAGTTTATGCAGTATACTTAACAGTGGACAGGTTCATCTCACATGGTAAGATTTTTGAAAGACCTAACAATATTTGTTTACTTTGAAGGCAGTGGTGGACCGAGACATGGAATGGACATATGGTCTGATTAAATCCTATGCTTTTAACTAAGATGGGTAGTTTTTAAGTAAAGTGTTAAGATTTAAAACTGTACATTTGTGTGTGCACTGTTCCTTAATGTGAATTTTGTAAATATGTTGGAGTTTAACCCCTTAAGGACCAAACTTCTGGAATAAAAGGGAATCATGACATGTCACACATATCATGGGTCCTTAAGGGGTTAAAGAAACACCACTATTAAGAAATGTATGTTATGAGTGTGCCCCCAATTCCCCTTTCTTTAAATCTTCCGTAATACATTGATGTGATTTCCTGAGTTATTAAAAATGCATGTAGAAAATATGCAATCTTTTAGTCTCTGACTTTTTTTCTGTGTTTTTTATACCACCTGAGGACCTATTAGTCTTGACAATATACATTTGTTCACACTTAAAGGGACACTATAGTCACCAGAACAACTACTGCTTATTGTATTTGTTCTGGTTTGTAGGACCATTCCCTTCAGGCTTTTCGCAGTAAACAATGTGTTTTCAGAAAAAATGCAGTGTTTGTATTACAGCCAAGGGATAACTCCACTGGTCACTCCTCAGATGGCTACTAGAGGTGCTTTCTGGGGCATTGCTGTTCAGTGTCTCCACTCTCTGCATTATGACACTGAACTTTCCTCATAGAGGTACATTGATTCAATTAATCTCTATGAGGAGATGCTGATTTGCCAGGGCTGTGTTTGGCTTGTGCTATTTCTGTGCCATATCTGCTACTTCTAATGATGACATCCCAACAGGTAGATTAGGGGCAGAGGCCACAGCAGACTGGAATAAAAGTAAGATTTTGCTATATTTAGGAGGGCTAGGGGGGGGACTAGATGGTGTTTTTAACACTAAAGGGTCAGGAATAAGTTTGTGTTTCTGACATTATAGTGTTCCTTTAATTATAACACAGCTCAGCACTGCAGTTTAAAAAAATTACATCTATTTTAAAAACTGATTATACAATGTACATTACAGCTAATATATCATGCAATGTCACAAATGTCTTATATGCCTTTTATTTTCTAAATAATACTTATTCCCCTGATCAAAAAGGTTAAAAGTCAGCATTCCAGTGTTAATTGCCATAGATCAAACAGATCTTGAAAAAGGTCAAAGATACAGAATACAAAGAGATTATGGCCTGTTTTCTATTGCAAAGTTCATTTGAGAAACAGTGTTTCAAGAATTTGCTATTTGATTTGATTTCCCTTTCTGCTTATTTTAGAATAAGCAAAAATACCTTTAAAATATTTAGAAGTTCATCATGGACACATAGTTAAACAGGGATATGTGTTTACATTTTTTTAAAGATTAGGTGGAATAAAGAAGCCTATATAATCTTATGTGCAATGTAATCGTGATCCTCATTAGAAGACATACTGTTTTCAAAGTACAGAGCAAAAACTCAGAACCCCAAGACTGTCCTATCAGATCAATCCTGTGCAATGCCAGACCAATAAGGAACAATCAGCTATTATTGCCGACCTTATTCAAATACACGAATTAGCATGCATTATAGAATCATGGCTAGATGAAAATGTGGGGCCGATTCTAGAGGCAGCTATTCCAGGCAATTACACAGTGTTCCACCACCCGAGACAAGATTGCATGGGAGGTGAAGTTATGATCTGTGTGAAATCATCCTTAAATCCCAGACCAATATCAGTCCACAAACCCCAATCTTTTGAATGGGTAGCTGCTAGCCTCTCAATAGATGGAGGATTCCGGATTCTGTTAATATACAGACCCCCAGGAGATGGGAAGACATTTCTTCAGGAACTCTCAGACCTTTTGACTGGTTTAATCCTTGAACACCCCAGATGGCTTATATTGGGAGACTTCAACACTTAGATTGATGACACTCTATCCCTGCTTGGGCAGGATCTCCTCAGCTTGATGAGTGCACTTGGCTTCACACAAATCGTCGCCACTTCCACCAAATTTTCATGCCACTGTATACCATGTAAGACACTTGAAATACGCTGTTGTGGCGCTTGTCAAAATATTGTGACTATCTGCACTACTAAAATAAAGAATTAAAAAAAAATAAAAAAGGGGTGATGCCATTGGATGTAACATCACATATGGATCTAAGCCAACTAATGGGCACCTGTGAAGACCCCAGCTCCTTAGTCCGACTCTACAACTAAACCATGAGAAAGCATTGCACCAACACGCATAGGCACTGTCAAAACCCACAACAATGCACCGTAGTTTGATAGCACCATCAAAGAAAAGAAGAGAACCTGGCCATAAACTCGAGAGAAAGTGGTGCAGGACACATGATCCAGAGGATAAAGCCGCTCTTACCAAACATCTAAATGAATATCAATTCAAGATAACTCAGAAAAAAAATCTTCATTTTTATCAAACTAAATTGCACTCTCCCACAATAGACCCAGGCAACTGTTTCACACTGTAGAAAGGCTCTGAAAATCAGCATGCATGCATATCCCCACTAACTTTTCTCAGGACAAGTGTGAAGCATTTGCAATCTTCTTCAGAGAAACAATTTCCTCAATAAGAGCCTCTATCACAGCAGGCCAAACAGTTACACTCAAGAACCACTACAATGGAATGCCAGATTGCCCCAGTTTATGGCTCACTTTTACAAATGTGGATATAAAGGGAGTTAAAAGAACCATGCAAAAGTTACACCCTACTTCGTGTAACTAAGACCCTGCTCCAACTTAGCTTATAGCTGCATGCATTGAAACACTTGCCCCAGCCCTCACATAAATAGTGCAGTGTTCACTAAAAACTGAAGACTTCCCAGATCCTCCAAAAGAAGCTGTGGTAAAACCACTCCTAAAGAAACCTTTATTAGACCCAGAGTGCATGACTAATTACAAACCAGTATCCAACCTTCCATTTCTGGGGAAAATAATTGAAAAAGTATTGGCAACTCAACTGGAGGCCCATCTATCAAGCTTCAACATCTTTGATCCTTTCCAGTCAGATTTCTTATGCTGCCAAAGCACTGAAACAGTGCTAGTCTGAGTGCTAAATTATCTCCTTATGGTGAGAGACAAAGATTATTTCTCCATCCTCTTGGATCAGCTGCACTCACTCAGCTGCATTTGACACCATTGACCACAGGATTGCCACAGGATTGCAGCACAGCTTACAGCGCCTTCAGACTGTACAAAATGCAGCAGCCAGACTACTGACCAATCAAACTCACTCCTGCCACATACCTGTTCTCCACTCCCTGAATTGGCTTCCAATTAAATAGCAAACATATTTTAAAATTGGCCTGCTAACCTTCAAAGCCTTAAACAATCATGAAAGAGCTCCTGACACCCTACATTCCATCCCGTTCACTTCGGTCAGCCAGCAAATTCCTCCTGTCAGTGCCAAGAATAAAGACAGACTCAGGTTCCAGGACATTCAGCCACGCTGCCCCTACCTTTTGGAACTCTTTACCATGCGTAATCAGAGAGGCACCGTCCTTACAGACTTGTAAAAAAAAGCTAAAGACCCACCTCTTCCATCAGACATCATCTGACCCTTAGAAACTCCTTACTTTTATGTCTTTATGTTTGTATATTTGTAAAGTGCTTTGAGTCTCACAGGGAGAAAAGCGCTATAAAAATTACAAATTATTATATATCTTGTCCTTGATCAATTAGACACTCTAATATCAGTAAAATAAGACTAATATCATATAACAAAAAAAAAGCCTCATAAGTGCTTTTTGCCATTTTCATCTACTTTCACAGCATCATAGTGCCAATATATGAGCTGTGTACTCAAAAAAAAAAAAAAAGTCAATAGAAAAAGCTTAAGATTGGAGCTAGGCTATAGGAAACTAGAGAGTAAAATGCCTACTTGATGACACAGAAGTTTTTTTAGAATGCAATCAAGTTATATTGACATGACCTGTGCTTCATAAAACCATGCAGATTTTTGCTGATAACCATTTTCTTCTCAAGGAATTATTGAATATGATCCCTTAATAACCTGTCAAATACTTTCCCAGTCATAGAAGTTAAGCTCACAGGACTATAATTTCCAGTCAAGGATTTCGAACCCTTTTCGAATATAGGAACCACATCCGCCTCCCTCCAATCCTCCGGAACACTTCCTGAAAGAAAAGAATCTTGAAAGATTAAAATCAGAGATTCACTTATTTCTACACTTAGTTCCTTAAGTACTCATGTATGAATACTGTCAGGCCCTGGAGCTTTGTTTATATTAACTTTTTTTAGTTGGTGCAGCACCTTGTCTTGAGTTAGCCAATTACAATTTGTGTGCATGCTTTTTGCAGCAATCCTTTGAATATCTATTGCTATAGGTTCTTCCTTAATATATACAGTAAAGTTTAGTTAGGACCTGCTCAAAACTATATGTTTGCACACATCTGACTCTAAATACCACCTCCTGTATTTTATGCCTACCTTAAGTCTCTTACTCCCTCCACCTTTTACCCACAACTTGGTCCTCCTACAACCCTCTTGTGTCCCCTACCCCTTACATGGTTTCTTATGCCACTCACAAGTCTCAAACTGTGTCTTGTATCCCCCCTTTGTGCCTCTTACTCCTCTTGTGTAATTTTCACCTTTGTGTCTCTTCACCTTCTCTTGTGTCTTATGCCCCCCCCCCCCTCTTGTGTCTTATGGCCTTGTGTTTCTTATGCCCTCTTTGTACCTCTTACCTTTACTTTGTGTCTTTTATACTCTATTTTTAATCTCTTGTGCTTATTATGTGGGACAAACTGAACCAAGTCACAGGTTCTTGGAGGGGCCTGCAGGCCAGCCTCTTGCCTCAGGACTATTGGCCCTGCAATATACTTGGCCAATGCACTTTAAAAGTCTCTGTTCATGTGAGTTATGTACTTTTGTACTCCAGACAGAGAGACCGACCATTAGCCCTGATTCTCTGGAACTGTTTAGTGCATTGGACCATGTGCACGGTCGGTCAAAATTATGACTTCCATGGAAATCCTGAATCCCTGAACCGATCTAGGTGATTTTTGGATATATTGGTCCCCCAGATCAGGGCTATCAGGGGATATATTTTGTGGAGTTTCCATGTGTTTTAGGGGTACTTTTGGGGTGTTGTTTCTTATACGGGGCGATAATTTAATTATGTTTGTGTACTCAAGTAATTATCTCCCAGGCATAGGGGAGGAATTGTCTTGTTTTATATGGGAATGTCCTGGACCTGATAGCCAATGTAATTGTGTGTATGTTTTTACTGTAGTCTACTCTCAGGTCCAGGGGGGAGTGCAATTTGCATGGAGACTGTCATAAAAGGCCAGTTGTGGCTGCCATTAAAGAGATTCGTTTTACCCTTCATGAAGTCTAGGCTCATGTTTGGGGGATTGGAGAGCTATATTCACTCTGAGGATTGCTATAATCACTATACTCCCTTGGATCACAATGATTGCTCTTGTAAGAGCAGCATGCTTCGCTCTCTGGACAAGGAAAGGTGTACCCAGCTGGATCCTGTTCTTGGGTCCAGGGTGAGTGGAGGATAGCGAGACTCCAACCAAGCTGCAGCAGTTTGTGGGGTTTACAGTGGTTATGGTGTCCGGTGAAGTGCTTATGATACTCAAGGATTACTAGGAAGCAGCGATTGACAGAGGTACCCAGTCGGGGTGCCAGCTGGTCTGTCACATTATGCATCATTGCATCTTTTACACTCCCTTTGCATCTCTTACACCTCCCTTGCATCTGCTACCGTGCATGGCAAGCACTTACAATTTATACTATCAGTAAACTCCTCCCCTGTGCCTGAGAGATAATTAAGTCAGGAACTGTATCAACTCAATTATCTTCAGATACAGAAAAACATAACATTTCCAAACACCCCAAAAGTACCCCCAAAATCCATGGAAATCCCACAAGAGTCATATCCTTGGATAGCCCCGATTTAAATGACCAACATATCCAAAAATTACTTAGATCGGTGCCGTGGTTCTGATTTTCCATGAAGGTCAACTTTTTACCAACCGCACACGAGGCTCCTGCTCAAAATAATTCCATAAGAAAAGTGGTAGCGGTCAGTCAATTTTTGGAGTTTAAAAACGAACAAACTACCAAATGTAGTCCATAGTTGTAATGTGGAGCTTGTTCTCCTGATTCATGTGAATGATTCCACAAAACAGTGTCCTTCCAAGATGTAAAGAACCGAACATAGGTGGTGATGGAAGTTCAGCGGTGTTTACAAGGTCAAGTATCCGATTTTAGTTCCATGCACTCGACGACCAAACACCGCTGCCTGCGTTCGTACATACGAACGGCTGCCACCCAGCCGAACACTTAGAACACTGAGGTGTCAATTGTTAAAATGTGTTGAGAGGGCTTAACGAGCATCCAGGTGGTCCTTAGTTTGTGGGTTTGTTCGGTTCCCAAACCATACAGGAAAATCCCACGAACCAAGTCTTTTAGCAATTCTTCTACATGGCCCATAGTCCTTGGGCAGTAGGCTAGTCAGCAGGCTCCTCCAGTAGCTTGTGGCAGAGGCATCTTTGCCACACTTTAATTTTAGAATTATACAATATACTCATAGATGTGACTAAAGCAGGCAAATTTGATTACATCTCTGCTGAAATGCAATGCTTATTTGTTGATCTATTGTATCTAAAATGTAGTAAGGCAGGCTATTAAATACTTATACTACTTCTCTGCGGATACAACAATAAAACACTAAAGTGATAAAATGCCATCATGTACATGTTCAAAAATGAGTAAAAAAGACTTTAACTTCAGTCAGCTTAGAACAAACTGAGGAACAGGTGCATTAAAACTGGATAGTAGAAGATTTGAAAATCTCGATCATGACAGGAGCATCAAAAGAAAGAGCAGAAGCAATGCACATGGAACATACAAATATGAAAATTAGTTTTCAAAATAAAAAAATCAAGACTTGTGAGTGAACCATTTGGCTTACAAAGGACTCAAAATGTAATTACGTAAGAGGAAACAAAACCTTATTAGAACAAAAGGAAAAGCCAAGCAATAGACACCATACGGATCATTTGTACAGTCTTACTAGAGATGTGAGAAAATGCTGTAGAAGACAGATACTCAGTTTAAAGAAAATTCAGATTGTATGGAGGCTAGAAGAGAACTATGAGCAATACAAGAACTATATAGGGTTATAGTGGAGATTTTATGACTGAACACATATTTGCTTGTGCAACAAAAAGCACAAACACAACTCTTTCTCGAATGTTAGAGGCAAAAAAAAACAGTAACCTCGATGTACAGGTTTTATGGTGTCTTGGAAAGTTACAGTCCCCCTTCCTGCAGATCAACAGCCAGGATTTCTTGGGAACAGAAGTGGTAAAATATATAATATAAAATACCTGGAAGTAAAATAGAAATATAAAAATAGAAATATCAAAACAAAGAGGTAATTGGTATAGTACGCAAGCGCAGTGACCAAAACTCCTTTATTGATTAAATTCCAAAATAATAACACCCATAACGCGTTTTAACAATATGGCTTTTTCAAATGGAGTTAAAACATACAACCAGGCAAGATGTCCCTATATGCGTGGGAGCTGCAGCACTTACCACTAACAGAGCTCCAGAGACATGCCACACCATAAAAGGAGCAGCCATTTTAAGCTATGCTCCACTCCAGTTAGGTCTTGCTTTCTGATTTATATTTATGGGGGAGGAAATGGAGATCAGTGAACAGAGGAAATACTGCTGTGATTTCCTATCATGCCCTCACACCACCTGCTGTATGTTGGGAGCTTTAGTCTCCGAGCATGCACTATGGAGCCACTAACTTCATAGAGTACCATAGCTCAGGGGAGGCATGAGAATCAGAACTGTGTTGTTCTCCTCAGAAGTAACCTCTAAAATATCAAAGTTGTTTTATTTGATGTCTAAAATATTTGTTAATTTTGAGCTAAAAAAATAGGGGTCGTCTTATACATAGGGGCATCTTATACACTGAAAGATATGGTACTTAGTTGGGTAAAATTGGCTGAAAGACCAATTTTGGTCTTTCAGTTTTTTAGCAGATAGCTCCACAATACTGTGTGAATTAGGGGGCTATCAACGAATCGTCGTAAATCGGATTGGAATTTTATTAATTTGAATTAAATTCCAAACCGAACAAAAAGTACCAAATGTTATCCTAACACGAATGGATATACTGTACTCATTCTGTTAGGACACAATCCGGTAAATTTGCCGGTTCCCTGTCTAAATCCAGAGCACTCACTCATACACTAAACAGCCAGTGGCTGCTCACTGTAAAAAAAAGAAACCTATTGGCTCCCACCCCTTTGCGATGGGTGGGGGCCATAAATTACAATGGGGGAGGGGACCTACTGCCGTCCCCTCGGCCCCCACCCTTGAGCGGCGGGTGGGGGCTATAAATTACAATGGGGGGGAAGGACCTACTGTCCTCCCCCCGGCCCCCACCCCTGGGCGGTGGGTGGGGGCCATAAATCACAAAGGGGGGACCTAATGTCCTCCCCCCTTGCCCCCACCCCTGAGTGGCGGGTGGGGGCCCTAAATACTAAAAAGGGGGGGTACCAAATGTCCTCCCCCCCCCGGCCCCACTCCTTAGCGGCGGGTAGGGGCCCTAAATACTAAAAAGGGGGGGACCAAAGTTCCTCCCCTCTGGCCCTCACCCCTGAGCAGCGGGTGGGGGCCCTAAATTTAGGGGGGACCTAATGTCCCCCCCAGCGGCGGGTGGGGGACCTAAAAAAAATGCCCCCCCCAGGTGACTAGGGGTCCCCAAACCCGTAGTCACCATCAACCCCCCCCAAAAAAAAAATTAACCCCCTACCTACCCCCCTCACCCTAAAAATAATGAGGGGGGACCTTTAACTAAGTACCTGTAAAAAAAAAAAAAACTTACCATTCAATGTTTTCTTTCTTCTAAATCTTCTTTTTTCAGCCCCAAAAAGGGCAAATAAAAAAACATAATTACCGACGCAATAAAAAAAAAATTCCATGTTCACCCGGCGAGGGCTCCGCGCAGACTGAGCTCTGCAGGGCGGGGCAAGGCTTATAAAGCCTTGCCCCGCCCTGCAATTAGGCTCAGAGCACTCTGATTGGTGGGTTTAAGCCATCCAATCAGAGTGCTCTGACAGGTAAATGAAGAGACTGACAGGTAATCAGAGTGCTCTGTGTCATTTTACAATCAGAGTGCTCTGTGTCATTTTACACAGCGTGGGAAAGTTCTTTGGAATTTTCCCACACTGTGTAATTTGACTCATAACCCACCAATCAGAGTGCTCTGAGCCTAATTTCCGGAGCGGGGCAATGCTTTATAAGCCTTCCCCCGCCCTGCAGAGCTCAGTCTGCGCGGAGCCCTCGCCGGGTGAACATGGATTATGTTTTTTGCGCTCTTTTTTTTTTGTTTTTTTTTATTCGGTTATTATGGTTTTTTTTTTTGGCCTTTTTTGGGGCTGAAAAAAGAAGATTTAGAAGAAAGAAAACATCGAATGGTATGTTTTTTTTTTTTTTTTTTTACAGGTACTTAGTTAAAGGTCCCCCCTCATTACTTTTAGGGTGAGGGGGGTAGGTAGGGGGTTATTTTTTTGGGGGGGGGAGGGGGAGACTAGGGGTTTGGGGACCCCTAGTCACCTTGGGGGGACACATTTTTTTTAAGGCCCCCCCTGCCACTCAGGGGTGGGGGCCAGGGGGAGGACCTTAGGTCCCCCCCTTTTTAGTATTTAGGGCCACCACCCGCCGCTCAGGGGTGGGGGCTAGGGGGGAGGACCTTAGGTCCCCCCCTTTTTAGTATTTATGGCCCCCACCTGCCGCTCAGGGTTGGGGGCCAGGGGGGAGGACCTTAAGTCCCCCCCTTATTAGTATTTAGGGCCCTCACCCGCCGCTCAGGGATGGGGGCCAGGGGGGAGAACATTAGGTCCCCCCTTATTAGTATTTAGGGCCACCACCCGCCGCTCAGGGGTGGGGGCCAGGGGGGAGGACCTTAAGTCCCCCCCTTATTAGTATTTAGGGCCCTCACCCGCCGCTCAGGGATGGAGGCCAGGGGGAGAACATTAGGTCCCCCCTTATTAGTATTTAGGGCCCCCACCCGCCGCTTAGGGGTGGGGGCCAGGGGGAGGACCTTAGGTCCCCCCCTCTTTAGTATTTAGGGCCCCCACTCGCCGCTCAGGGGGGGAGGACATTAGGTCCCCCCTTCTTAGTATTTAGGGCCCCCACCCACCATTCAGGGGTGGGGGCCGGGGGGAGGACAGTAGGTCCCCCCATATCATTGAGTAAACTTTGACAACCCCCCCCCCGCCCCCACCCCCGAGCGGCGGGTGGGGGGGTTGTCAAAGTTTACTCAATGATATGGAAGAGGGGGCGGACCGAACATTGCATATGTTCGCCTGCCGTGGCGAATGCGAACAAGCGATGTTCGCCAGGAACTATTCGCCAGCTGTTCGGGGCATCTCTAAAAGTAAATATATAAAGTAGAAATGCATGTCAGGCTCGTGCTTTGAGTACATCAATTAATGATGCTAATGATTAATGAAGCTCTTGCTGCTTCAGTCTCTAACTCTGTGGCATGTTCACATATTTCTACACTCACTACATATACCTTTTCTCTGTCCCAAACTATATAACAGGAGCTTCTGCATGCTAGTAAGAAGGTTAGGAGAGGAGTGAACCCGTGAGTGCTAGGGGACAGTCCTTAGAAAGCGTGGAGCCAGCGCAACGTTAGATGCATTTATGCCAAGCTGTATTCTATAATTAACGTCTAAGCATACAAATTCAAAAACATCACCTCAAAAGGAACAAAACTAATCCCAAACCTACAGGTCTATAAATACAAACTCTTTATCTCCAAGCACATTGTTTGTTGAAAATGTCCTGGATTGATGGGAGCTGACAACACAGAGGGACCTTTGAGTTGTCAATGGTGGATCAAGTGTCCCCCTTCTTGGTTCAAGGATTTCAGGCTCCCTGTACTCTTCTCTCCGTTCTATCCATGTCTCTCACATAGATATTATGTGCGGGCTGCCCAGCACCCAGAAAGGCTGTGTGAAATCCACACGGTCATGATTCCCACATCCGCAGTGCCCCCAAACAGAGGCACATTTACTTACAAGGGGTTAATTCAACCAAAGCAGTGTTCTAATAAAACATTTTTTGGAGGAGTAACTTAGTAACTTTTGCTGGCAATCTCTCCCCCTGGGGGGGAAGGGGATGTAGACTGAGCTGAGCACCGGGAGGAATCAGGGCTGACGTGGATGCAGGAAGTGATAGGGGCTGTGATGGTTGCATAGAGGCTTGGGGCTGTGAAAGGTGCAGGAGGTGATGGTCGCTAAGGTGGGTGCAGGGGGGGAAATGGGGGCTGAAGTGGGTGCGGGGGGGGGGTGGGCTGAGGTGGGTGCAAGGGGAAATGAGGGCTGAGGTGGGTGGAGGAAGGCATAGTGGCTTAGGTGGGTACAGGGAGGATGGAGCTGAGGTGGGTGCAGGAAGTCATATGGGCTGTGGAGGGTGCAGAGAGGCATGGTGTTGTGGAGGGTACAGGGAGATATGGGGCTGAGGTCGGTGCAGGGAGAGGTGTGGGGGTTTGTGTGCTAAGGTGGGTGCAGGGGGGATTAGAGCAGAGGTCAATGCAGGTGGTCATAGGTGTTGTGATGGTGGCAGGGAATCACACGGGCTGTGGTGGGTGCAGAGAGAGATTGGGGCCACAGAAAATAGTTATAAGCCAGGCTCACTGGCTTATAAATATATTTCCTATACATGAAATACTTCCTACCCTTTCCACTTTACCCCACTCCCCAATTCCACAAACCAACTGAAACAAAGACGATTCATTTCCACCACGCCACTACACAAAAAAAGGCAGTTCTAGTTCATTGTTTACACTGCTGAGCCTGCAGGGATGTATCTTCTCTGAACAGGTTCTACCTATTATTTACATAAATCACTTTGTCTGTAGATGTCTGGGAGCTTTAGCTGGCCTATTGGGAATAAGATTTTGTTTAACAGATTGCTACTAATATCTGCAAGCAATTTTGATGTCTTATAACTCCACATTATTTACATTCTACATCTAATTTTTATATGGATTATGTTTGCTCTATGTTAAACATATTGAACCCATCTCATATGTCATTGAAACACGTCTATTTTCATTTTACAATTGTTTATCAACTTACGTAATACATTCCTGTTTATCTATACGCCTATTATATATTGACATCAATAACTAGTAAAAAATATATTCTGGCTTTCCTTCTTTTTTTTTTTTCCTTCAGTTAAATGTTTAACCCCTTAAGGACACATGACGTGTGTGACATGTCATGATTCCCTTTTATTCCAGAAGTTTGGTCCTTAAGGGGTTAAAATGTACTCCTTGAGAAAACACCTCTCTTTACTTTTTCAATGTTAATATCTATGTTTTTTAAACAGCAGATAAACATTAAGCTTTCTTATATGAGTTCCGGGGTCTAGATGTTATTATTACCAAACATAGGGCTAAATTCCAAGGTGGCTGATAAATGTCAGCTTTTATTATTGCCAATAGCCCGTAGATATTTGTGCCCATATTTTAGTTTTTCTCTAATAATGTCTTGAATGCTTGGCATTAAAACATGTTCTTTATTACACCTATAGAGCCACAATTAGATGGTAGAAAAATAAAACCCTGTGCATACACAAATCACCTGCAATCATATGATCATGCTTATCACAGTATTGTCATTGGCCCCAGGGTAACTAAGAGGCATGGCACACATCTCAATAGATGTTACCCCTACCACCAAACCAGTAACATGTTATCTTGTTACTCTTGTGTTTATGTCCTCATTTCCTCGCCTTGTGTATATGCCCTCCTTGTGTCTATGTGTCAATATCCTCCTTGTGTCCATGTCCTACATATTCCCAATTATATCTATGTCCCCATTGTTATATCCATGTAACCACTTGGGTCAATATTCTCATGCCCAATTGTCACTATGTCCACATGCCCTCTTCTGCCAGTTCTGGTTGCTTTTGAAATCTTTATGTTTTGCTTTTTTTTCTACCAATGTGCGCATTTGAATGAAGAATGTTTTATAGTATGTTTTTTAATCTTACTAAACTAATTTGTCCCAATGATAGCACTTCTCTCACTGAATCTAGCAGATAGGATAATTGTCAAATGTGGATTAGTAATAAAAATAAGTTATATTATCATTTAGCGGTAATAGGATTCCTGCATTTGTTCAAATACACAATTTTTAGTAATATGCTCACAAATATATATCAGAAAACCTATAAATTAACTACTTCCAAACCAGTAAAAAAAATATTGGTAATACAATGTGTATATTTGCAGCAATGCATGTTCAGAAGTCTATGCTTAACACATTAATGAGTTAATGATTTATTTTTTTTAAAAGGCACAAATTATAATGCTTAAATATTTTCATATCATTTTTTTCACATGGTTAAGTATCCTTTGATGTGGAGAGGTCAAGTTTTGGTAGAGGATTAAGGATATTATCTAAAAAGACCTCCAAGATCCGCACTAGAGAATTGCAAAGAATAACTATTTTGAAATATTTTAGGGGAAAAATAAAACTTTCATATATTTTATATTACTGAAAAGTTGTTAAAATAAATTATTTAATAATTAACTCATGTAATTATGGCAAAAGCAACACATTGGGGTCAGTTTACTCGCTGACATAAATCATTGTAAGTTATTGTCAGGATTACTGTTTGATCCAGCACGTAGAACTGTATAGCACGGATGACAAATAAGTAACGTATTACCGGTCCTTAGAATGGCCGGATTTAACGTACATAGAATAGTCAAAATACTAGCCGAGGTCAGGGAACACAGAAAGGGACGCAGCAATGAGGAAAGCCAGGAGTCAGGATACCAGAATATAGAGAAGTCAATAAACAAAGCCAAAGTCAAAAACCAGGTAGAAAACTAATAACAGGAACACGCTCTCGGACAACCACAAGGGAACCCACGACAGGGCACTGAGCAGGATGAGAACTGGGCCTAAATACCCCTCCTTTAGTTCTGATAGGCTGTAACTGGCCTTTGACCCCAAAGTCAGTTACCAGGTATCATTTGCATAATTGCTGCTCAGCATTAACCCTTCTGTGGATTAGGTTGCTGCTCGGCACAACTTTTCCTGTGTGGACAGTAAATTTAATTAACCACATTTCTATAAGCGGATGGATACGTGACACCAGGTTTCATTTGCACAATTGCTGCTCAGCATTAACCCTTCTGTGGATTAGGTTGCTGCTCGGCACAACTTTTCCTGTGTGGACAGTAAATGTCATTAACCACATTTCTATAAGCAGATGAATATGTGACAGTTATACAGTGATTAACACATTTAAAAGCCAGAAAAAATAATTGTGTGCCATTTACTAGCACAGCTCACAATATAACTTCTGATAGCATCGCAACACCTCAGGGCTTTTATCAGAAGAACTAATAGAAGATCCTTGCTGAAGCTTCCAACTTTCACGGCTGGAAGGGAAGGGACAGGGAGCAAAGCCCAACTGATTCCAGAAACCAGATTGTTAGCAAATGGTATGTCTACTTACAATGAGGGAGTGCCAGGGCACTCATGGCACTATAACCACTGTAGCTCACTGTTTATAGTACTTGGAGAGTTCCTTTAATACATAATAGCATACATTTTAGGAAAGTATCCTGAAGCAGTTTATGCAGTATACTTAACAGTGGACAGGTTCATCTCACATGGTAAGATTTTTGAAAGACCTAACAATATTTGTTTACTTTGAAGGCAGTGGTGGACCGAGACATGGAATGGACATATGGTCTGATTAAATCCTATGCTTTTAACTAAGATGGGTAGTTTTTAAGTAAAGTGTTAAGATTTAAAACTGTACATTTGTGTGTGCACTGTTCCTTAATGTGAATTTTGTAAATATGTTGGAGTTTAACCCCTTAAGGACCAAACTTCTGGAATAAAAGGGAATCATGACATGTCACACATATCATGGGTCCTTAAGGGGTTAAAGAAACACCACTATTAAGAAATGTATGTTATGAGTGTGCCCCCAATTCCCCTTTCTTTAAATCTTCCGTAATACATTGATGTGATTTCCTGAGTTATTAAAAATGCATGTAGAAAATATGCAATCTTTTAGTCTCTGACTTTTTTTCTGTGTTTTTTATACCACCTGAGGACCTATTAGTCTTGACAATATACATTTGTTCACACTTAAAGGGACACTATAGTCACCAGAACAACTACTGCTTATTGTATTTGTTCTGGTTTGTAGGACCATTCCCTTCAGGCTTTTCGCAGTAAACAATGTGTTTTCAGAAAAAATGCAGTGTTTGTATTACAGCCAAGGGATAACTCCACTGGTCACTCCTCAGATGGCTACTAGAGGTGCTTTCTGGGGCATTGCTGTTCAGTGTCTCCACTCTCTGCATTATGACACTGAACTTTCCTCATAGAGGTACATTGATTCAATTAATCTCTATGAGGAGATGCTGATTTGCCAGGGCTGTGTTTGGCTTGTGCTATTTCTGTGCCATATCTGCTACTTCTAATGATGACATCCCAACAGGTAGATTAGGGGCAGAGGCCACAGCAGACTGGAATAAAAGTAAGATTTTGCTATATTTAGGAGGGCTAGGGGGGGGACTAGATGGTGTTTTTAACACTAAAGGGTCAGGAATAAGTTTGTGTTTCTGACATTATAGTGTTCCTTTAATTATAACACAGCTCAGCACTGCAGTTTAAAAAAATTACATCTATTTTAAAAACTGATTATACAATGTACATTACAGCTAATATATCATGCAATGTCACAAATGTCTTATATGCCTTTTATTTTCTAAATAATACTTATTCCCCTGATCAAAAAGGTTAAAAGTCAGCATTCCAGTGTTAATTGCCATAGATCAAACAGATCTTGAAAAAGGTCAAAGATACAGAATACAAAGAGATTATGGCCTGTTTTCTATTGCAAAGTTCATTTGAGAAACAGTGTTTCAAGAATTTGCTATTTGATTTGATTTCCCTTTCTGCTTATTTTAGAATAAGCAAAAATACCTTTAAAATATTTAGAAGTTCATCATGGACACATAGTTAAACAGGGATATGTGTTTACATTTTTTTAAAGATTAGGTGGAATAAAGAAGCCTATATAATCTTATGTGCAATGTAATCGTGATCCTCATTAGAAGACATACTGTTTTCAAAGTACAGAGCAAAAACTCAGAACCCCAAGACTGTCCTATCAGATCAATCCTGTGCAATGCCAGACCAATAAGGAACAATCAGCTATTATTGCCGACCTTATTCAAATACACGAATTAGCATGCATTATAGAATCATGGCTAGATGAAAATGTGGGGCCGATTCTAGAGGCAGCTATTCCAGGCAATTACACAGTGTTCCACCACCCGAGACAAGATTGCATGGGAGGTGAAGTTATGATCTGTGTGAAATCATCCTTAAATCCCAGACCAATATCAGTCCACAAACCCCAATCTTTTGAATGGGTAGCTGCTAGCCTCTCAATAGATGGAGGATTCCGGATTCTGTTAATATACAGACCCCCAGGAGATGGGAAGACATTTCTTCAGGAACTCTCAGACCTTTTGACTGGTTTAATCCTTGAACACCCCAGATGGCTTATATTGGGAGACTTCAACACTTAGATTGATGACACTCTATCCCTGCTTGGGCAGGATCTCCTCAGCTTGATGAGTGCACTTGGCTTCACACAAATCGTCGCCACTTCCACCAAATTTTCATGCCACTGTATACCATGTAAGACACTTGAAATACGCTGTTGTGGCGCTTGTCAAAATATTGTGACTATCTGCACTACTAAAATAAAGAATTAAAAAAAAATAAAAAAGGGGTGATGCCATTGGATGTAACATCACATATGGATCTAAGCCAACTAATGGGCACCTGTGAAGACCCCAGCTCCTTAGTCCGACTCTACAACTAAACCATGAGAAAGCATTGCACCAACACGCATAGGCACTGTCAAAACCCACAACAATGCACCGTAGTTTGATAGCACCATCAAAGAAAAGAAGAGAACCTGGCCATAAACTCGAGAGAAAGTGGTGCAGGACACATGATCCAGAGGATAAAGCCGCTCTTACCAAACATCTAAATGAATATCAATTCAAGATAACTCAGAAAAAAAATCTTCATTTTTATCAAACTAAATTGCACTCTCCCACAATAGACCCAGGCAACTGTTTCACACTGTAGAAAGGCTCTGAAAATCAGCATGCATGCATATCCCCACTAACTTTTCTCAGGACAAGTGTGAAGCATTTGCAATCTTCTTCAGAGAAACAATTTCCTCAATAAGAGCCTCTATCACAGCAGGCCAAACAGTTACACTCAAGAACCACTACAATGGAATGCCAGATTGCCCCAGTTTATGGCTCACTTTTACAAATGTGGATATAAAGGGAGTTAAAAGAACCATGCAAAAGTTACACCCTACTTCGTGTAACTAAGACCCTGCTCCAACTTAGCTTATAGCTGCATGCATTGAAACACTTGCCCCAGCCCTCACATAAATAGTGCAGTGTTCACTAAAAACTGAAGACTTCCCAGATCCTCCAAAAGAAGCTGTGGTAAAACCACTCCTAAAGAAACCTTTATTAGACCCAGAGTGCATGACTAATTACAAACCAGTATCCAACCTTCCATTTCTGGGGAAAATAATTGAAAAAGTATTGGCAACTCAACTGGAGGCCCATCTATCAAGCTTCAACATCTTTGATCCTTTCCAGTCAGATTTCTTATGCTGCCAAAGCACTGAAACAGTGCTAGTCTGAGTGCTAAATTATCTCCTTATGGTGAGAGACAAAGATTATTTCTCCATCCTCTTGGATCAGCTGCACTCACTCAGCTGCATTTGACACCATTGACCACAGGATTGCCACAGGATTGCAGCACAGCTTACAGCGCCTTCAGACTGTACAAAATGCAGCAGCCAGACTACTGACCAATCAAACTCACTCCTGCCACATACCTGTTCTCCACTCCCTGAATTGGCTTCCAATTAAATAGCAAACATATTTTAAAATTGGCCTGCTAACCTTCAAAGCCTTAAACAATCATGAAAGAGCTCCTGACACCCTACATTCCATCCCGTTCACTTCGGTCAGCCAGCAAATTCCTCCTGTCAGTGCCAAGAATAAAGACAGACTCAGGTTCCAGGACATTCAGCCACGCTGCCCCTACCTTTTGGAACTCTTTACCATGCGTAATCAGAGAGGCACCGTCCTTACAGACTTGTAAAAAAAAGCTAAAGACCCACCTCTTCCATCAGACATCATCTGACCCTTAGAAACTCCTTACTTTTATGTCTTTATGTTTGTATATTTGTAAAGTGCTTTGAGTCTCACAGGGAGAAAAGCGCTATAAAAATTACAAATTATTATATATCTTGTCCTTGATCAATTAGACACTCTAATATCAGTAAAATAAGACTAATATCATATAACAAAAAAAAAGCCTCATAAGTGCTTTTTGCCATTTTCATCTACTTTCACAGCATCATAGTGCCAATATATGAGCTGTGTACTCAAAAAAAAAAAAAAAGTCAATAGAAAAAGCTTAAGATTGGAGCTAGGCTATAGGAAACTAGAGAGTAAAATGCCTACTTGATGACACAGAAGTTTTTTTAGAATGCAATCAAGTTATATTGACATGACCTGTGCTTCATAAAACCATGCAGATTTTTGCTGATAACCATTTTCTTCTCAAGGAATTATTGAATATGATCCCTTAATAACCTGTCAAATACTTTCCCAGTCATAGAAGTTAAGCTCACAGGACTATAATTTCCAGTCAAGGATTTCGAACCCTTTTCGAATATAGGAACCACATCCGCCTCCCTCCAATCCTCCGGAACACTTCCTGAAAGAAAAGAATCTTGAAAGATTAAAATCAGAGATTCACTTATTTCTACACTTAGTTCCTTAAGTACTCATGTATGAATACTGTCAGGCCCTGGAGCTTTGTTTATATTAACTTTTTTTAGTTGGTGCAGCACCTTGTCTTGAGTTAGCCAATTACAATTTGTGTGCATGCTTTTTGCAGCAATCCTTTGAATATCTATTGCTATAGGTTCTTCCTTAATATATACAGTAAAGTTTAGTTAGGACCTGCTCAAAACTATATGTTTGCACACATCTGACTCTAAATACCACCTCCTGTATTTTATGCCTACCTTAAGTCTCTTACTCCCTCCACCTTTTACCCACAACTTGGTCCTCCTACAACCCTCTTGTGTCCCCTACCCCTTACATGGTTTCTTATGCCACTCACAAGTCTCAAACTGTGTCTTGTATCCCCCCTTTGTGCCTCTTACTCCTCTTGTGTAATTTTCACCTTTGTGTCTCTTCACCTTCTCTTGTGTCTTATGCCCCCCCCCCCCTCTTGTGTCTTATGGCCTTGTGTTTCTTATGCCCTCTTTGTACCTCTTACCTTTACTTTGTGTCTTTTATACTCTATTTTTAATCTCTTGTGCTTATTATGTGGGACAAACTGAACCAAGTCACAGGTTCTTGGAGGGGCCTGCAGGCCAGCCTCTTGCCTCAGGACTATTGGCCCTGCAATATACTTGGCCAATGCACTTTAAAAGTCTCTGTTCATGTGAGTTATGTACTTTTGTACTCCAGACAGAGAGACCGACCATTAGCCCTGATTCTCTGGAACTGTTTAGTGCATTGGACCATGTGCACGGTCGGTCAAAATTATGACTTCCATGGAAATCCTGAATCCCTGAACCGATCTAGGTGATTTTTGGATATATTGGTCCCCCAGATCAGGGCTATCAGGGGATATATTTTGTGGAGTTTCCATGTGTTTTAGGGGTACTTTTGGGGTGTTGTTTCTTATACGGGGCGATAATTTAATTATGTTTGTGTACTCAAGTAATTATCTCCCAGGCATAGGGGAGGAATTGTCTTGTTTTATATGGGAATGTCCTGGACCTGATAGCCAATGTAATTGTGTGTATGTTTTTACTGTAGTCTACTCTCAGGTCCAGGGGGGAGTGCAATTTGCATGGAGACTGTCATAAAAGGCCAGTTGTGGCTGCCATTAAAGAGATTCGTTTTACCCTTCATGAAGTCTAGGCTCATGTTTGGGGGATTGGAGAGCTATATTCACTCTGAGGATTGCTATAATCACTATACTCCCTTGGATCACAATGATTGCTCTTGTAAGAGCAGCATGCTTCGCTCTCTGGACAAGGAAAGGTGTACCCAGCTGGATCCTGTTCTTGGGTCCAGGGTGAGTGGAGGATAGCGAGACTCCAACCAAGCTGCAGCAGTTTGTGGGGTTTACAGTGGTTATGGTGTCCGGTGAAGTGCTTATGATACTCAAGGATTACTAGGAAGCAGCGATTGACAGAGGTACCCAGTCGGGGTGCCAGCTGGTCTGTCACATTATGCATCATTGCATCTTTTACACTCCCTTTGCATCTCTTACACCTCCCTTGCATCTGCTACCGTGCATGGCAAGCACTTACAATTTATACTATCAGTAAACTCCTCCCCTGTGCCTGAGAGATAATTAAGTCAGGAACTGTATCAACTCAATTATCTTCAGATACAGAAAAACATAACATTTCCAAACACCCCAAAAGTACCCCCAAAATCCATGGAAATCCCACAAGAGTCATATCCTTGGATAGCCCCGATTTAAATGACCAACATATCCAAAAATTACTTAGATCGGTGCCGTGGTTCTGATTTTCCATGAAGGTCAACTTTTTACCAACCGCACACGAGGCTCCTGCTCAAAATAATTCCATAAGAAAAGTGGTAGCGGTCAGTCAATTTTTGGAGTTTAAAAACGAACAAACTACCAAATGTAGTCCATAGTTGTAATGTGGAGCTTGTTCTCCTGATTCATGTGAATGATTCCACAAAACAGTGTCCTTCCAAGATGTAAAGAACCGAACATAGGTGGTGATGGAAGTTCAGCGGTGTTTACAAGGTCAAGTATCCGATTTTAGTTCCATGCACTCGACGACCAAACACCGCTGCCTGCGTTCGTACATACGAACGGCTGCCACCCAGCCGAACACTTAGAACACTGAGGTGTCAATTGTTAAAATGTGTTGAGAGGGCTTAACGAGCATCCAGGTGGTCCTTAGTTTGTGGGTTTGTTCGGTTCCCAAACCATACAGGAAAATCCCACGAACCAAGTCTTTTAGCAATTCTTCTACATGGCCCATAGTCCTTGGGCAGTAGGCTAGTCAGCAGGCTCCTCCAGTAGCTTGTGGCAGAGGCATCTTTGCCACACTTTAATTTTAGAATTATACAATATACTCATAGATGTGACTAAAGCAGGCAAATTTGATTACATCTCTGCTGAAATGCAATGCTTATTTGTTGATCTATTGTATCTAAAATGTAGTAAGGCAGGCTATTAAATACTTATACTACTTCTCTGCGGATACAACAATAAAACACTAAAGTGATAAAATGCCATCATGTACATGTTCAAAAATGAGTAAAAAAGACTTTAACTTCAGTCAGCTTAGAACAAACTGAGGAACAGGTGCATTAAAACTGGATAGTAGAAGATTTGAAAATCTCGATCATGACAGGAGCATCAAAAGAAAGAGCAGAAGCAATGCACATGGAACATACAAATATGAAAATTAGTTTTCAAAATAAAAAAATCAAGACTTGTGAGTGAACCATTTGGCTTACAAAGGACTCAAAATGTAATTACGTAAGAGGAAACAAAACCTTATTAGAACAAAAGGAAAAGCCAAGCAATAGACACCATACGGATCATTTGTACAGTCTTACTAGAGATGTGAGAAAATGCTGTAGAAGACAGATACTCAGTTTAAAGAAAATTCAGATTGTATGGAGGCTAGAAGAGAACTATGAGCAATACAAGAACTATATAGGGTTATAGTGGAGATTTTATGACTGAACACATATTTGCTTGTGCAACAAAAAGCACAAACACAACTCTTTCTCGAATGTTAGAGGCAAAAAAAAACAGTAACCTCGATGTACAGGTTTTATGGTGTCTTGGAAAGTTACAGTCCCCCTTCCTGCAGATCAACAGCCAGGATTTCTTGGGAACAGAAGTGGTAAAATATATAATATAAAATACCTGGAAGTAAAATAGAAATATAAAAATAGAAATATCAAAACAAAGAGGTAATTGGTATAGTACGCAAGCGCAGTGACCAAAACTCCTTTATTGATTAAATTCCAAAATAATAACACCCATAACGCGTTTTAACAATATGGCTTTTTCAAATGGAGTTAAAACATACAACCAGGCAAGGTGGGATTTCTATGATACAAAAGTGAGAAAAAAGCATATCTATTTAAAGACCCTTTAATAAGAGGTCGTAATATAATTTTAAAAAAACAATTGAAACTAGTGTTTTTTTTAAGTTAATAACGGCTTCTAAAGCCAGAACACGTGATGCGTGTCATATACGCGTCATACTCGCCCAGCTGCTATGCATTATGGGGTCTGTAGTCCTCAGATGTGTATATGACGTCGGTGAAGCTCTCAAATTCACAGACGTCGGGACGAGGCTGGCCGCAGTTATAATAAGAATGGATAATATAAAAAAGGAGTGGGCATGTGGGCCAACAAGAGAAGAAAACAGTTACCTGCACTCTTTACCAAATCCCTATGTATATTTAAACAAATGGAGGTTTTTAGTTACCTCCAATGGCCTGGCCATGAGAGGGTATGCCCACCTGCCACGTCAAGGCAGACCTCTTAGGTGGGTCCTAACTCTAACCATGCACCTTGCTTCCTTGAGCTTCTGGCAAAGATATCTCTAATGAGACAGAAAGGGGTATTCTTTTTTTATACATTCCTACATGCTTATTGTTACAAATTGCTATTTGTAACTGGCCCTTTAAATGAGAAATTGCCCTGCTTCCCTGGATTGTGGAGAAGCCTGTTTGCCAGCCTCCTTCCTCATGACTATGGCCCCTGGAAGATTGTGCCCCTGAAAACTGATGAACTTTTATTGGGTGTGTATGGCCCTTTAAGAACCGTCTGGGTACATATTGTGACTTTGCTGAACAATACCCCTTTAAGACTATGTCCCCAGACCTGTAAAATAACTTGCCCCTGGCTCTCTCCCACTTGGTTCAGTAAATAGGGCTTACTGAACCAAGTACCACACAGGCGGACAACCCAGAAGTTAAAGTGTGCAGGCAATTTACCTCCCAGGCTGTGAGGTTACTTCAGGTTAATTGCACGTGGCGGCGGCCATCTTTGTTCATTCGAACGAGGTCAGCGGTATGTGTAGCCAAATTCATGGAACTGAAATCGGCTACACATTTTACCGAACACCGCTGACCCTTACCTTCTCCTACACTTCGTTTTTCAGCTCCAGAGATTTGAAATGGGACTTAGTCGTTTTTCGGCATGAAATTGACCGGCCGCACAGCCCAAATCTATGGAACTGTTTTGGGCAGGAAATTGTGCTTGCGGTCGGTCATAAAGGGACCTCCAGCTAACTTTTGATCCACTGGGGGGATTTGGCTGATTTTTGGAAGTGTTTATGTTTGAAGTGTGCTGATTCCAAATATGTAATTGTTATGAAGATTGGATGTATAGTTTTAAAGTTACAGCGTATGTGTGAAAACTGTATTTTTACTGTATGCTATAATTATGTTATGTGTTTATCTGAGGGGAGGAGACGTGGGGGTGGTACCATGTAGGTGATTGGTTAATTTCAACCTCCCCCTTGGAGTGTCCTGTGTGTACCTTTTTGTAATAAAAAGCAGGCTGGGTGTTCCAGTCCTCAGTTCTTCTTGACCCTTCAAAACGTAGCCTCGTCTCGTTATTGGAGGGAATTGCTGTATCACACTGGGGATTGCTATGCTCTGCATATTCCCCTGAGCTTAATCACTTAGCTCTTTTAAGAGCTTGTTCCAGATACGCTCTCCTGGAGGAGAGGTCTTCCCCACACGGTCCTGGAGGACAGAAACTGATCCAGGGTGGAAGGAAGACGGCGCAGCTCCAGTTAAGCTACGGCGGTTGTGGAGCCTGCGGTGGTTGTGTTGTCCAGTGCGGTGCTTGTGGTCCTCGGCGCAAGCTAGGAAGCGTCCATCAATGGAGGGTACTCGGTCGGAGTACACGGAGCTCCGTTACACTTATTAACCCTTTATAGGGAACACATGGGATGGGTAGCAGCATTGTAAAATAGTTGTGTGATAGAAAAGTGAATATGAATACAAAAAAAAACTCCCATTACTCCTGGGTGGCAGCAATGTTCATAGTACACATCAGCCCAGCTCTTTGAGGTCTTTTTGGATTTCTGAGATGGAGGATTGGAGTTTGTTCAGCATTTTAGCTGACATGTCATCCAGCATCTGCTGCATGACACTGCGAGTGAGCGATGGATCGGGCCTAGTGGGAGTTTGGGCCTGGTCGGCTTCTTCGTCTCCACCATCTTGGGCAAGGTCTGGGAAACTCTAAGTTTTGCCAGACTCTACCTCCTACCACACACGTCCCCGCCCCCTCACACATGCATACAAACAGATACACATGCAGACACATATATACAGACACACACACATACACACAGAGACCCATACATACATACATACAGACACATGTAGAGAGACACATATACACACATACACTCACAGACACACATACACACACTGAGACACACATACACACACTGAGACACACATACACTTACAGACACACACACACACAGACAGACACATACACTTACAGACACAAACACACACAATTACAGACACACTCAGTTACACACACTCACAGACAAACGCATACACACACACAGATACACTTACACTTACAGACACATACACATTCTCACACACACACACATTCAGACACATACATTTACAGACACACACATACACTTACAGACACATACACATTCAGACACACACATACACACATACACTTACAGACACGCACCTACTCACAGACAAACACATATACACACACTCAGATACACATACACTTAAAAACACATACACATTCAGACGCACACATTCAGACACACACATACACTTACAGACACATACACATTCAGACACACACATACACTTACAGACACGTACACATACACACACATACACACAAACACATACACACAAACTCAGACACACATACACCTACAGACACATACACCTACAGACACATACACATTCAGACACATACACTTACAGACACATATACATTCAGACACATACACTTTCAGACACATACACATTCAGACACACACATACACTTACATACACGTACACATACACACACATACACACACACAAACACATACACCTACAGACACATACACATTCAGATACACACATACACACCTACACTTAGACACACACATTCAGACACATACACTTACAGACACACACATACACTTACAAACACATACACATTCAGACACACATACAAACCTACACTTACAGACACACACATTCAGACGCACACATACACTTACAGACACATACACATACATACACATACACACGCATACACACAAACACATACACACACTCGGAAACACATACACCTACAGACACATACACATTCAGACACACACATACACATGTACACTTACAGACATACACATTCAGAGACATACACTTACAGACACATACACATTCAGACACACACATACACACCTACACTTACAGACACACATACACTTACAGACACATACACATTCAGACACACACATACACACCTACACTTATAGACACACACATTCAGACACATACACATACAAAACATACACATTCAGACAAACACATACACTTACAGACACAAGTACATTCAGACACACACATACACTTACATACACATACACATACACACAAATACATACACACACATACACCTACAGACACATACACATTCAGACACACACATACAGACACACACATACAGATATACACTTACAGACATACACATTCAGAGACATACACTTACAGACACATACATACACACATTCAGACACATACACTTACAGACACATACACTTACAGATACATAAACACTCAGACACACACATAAACACATACACTTACAGACACACACACAAATTATTAATATTACATGTCCACCCAGCCTCCCTACCTGGAGAGCTGACGTGGATCAGTCCCTGTGGTCCAGTGGGGCTTCAGGGCGGCAGGTGGCAGAATTCCTGTCAGATGCGGTGAGGGAGCTGTGTTCTCTCTGTTCTTCTCCCTTGCTGGATGCCGGGAGCCAGAATATCAATTCATTTTTACAAAATTGATAAATTGTTGTTGAAAAAGCATTAGAACATAGATATTTTGTCAACATCATTAACTCATCAGCAGCTGTTAATATGTTGATACATATCAAATGATTGCTTGTAATTAACCACTATGCTCATAGATATAAGCAAATAATAGATTATTTGGAAAGACCCTTCTGCATCAGACATTTCTATCTCTCAATTTCCATTTTGGTAGTGTTCTTTAAAAGTCTGGAACAGTTTTTAAATCCTATATAAGAGGTGCGTGATAAGGCAAGAAACCATCATAAGTAGCAGTTTAAATATCTTGCAGATGCATCCAGGCCACGGGATTGTTGATCCTACAGGTAGTAAAAGTGGTGTGTTATGGACAATTAGCTCAATAGACATATAACTGGCTACTAATCTGCCTATGTTATCCTGAATTATTTGTTTTGTTCAAATTTCCTTTGAATACAGAACAATTTTAGTAAATTATCCACACAACATAAAAGATTCAAGATGTCTAAATACATCAATCAGTTTAGATTGTGCTTCTTAAAGTGAGTTTATGCTAACTAATGTACTTTATTTTGTTTTTAACATCAGATTATGCAGAAGGGGTAAGATGTTTTTCAAGAAGGTTATCTTATTTTTAACACAGCTCAGTTAAAATAATCTACTACCATGTTAAAATTAAATTTGACATGAAATAAGGCTTAAAGGTCTGGAACAGTTTTCTTAACCTATATAATAGGTGTGTGATGAGGCAAGAAAACATCATACGTAGCAGTTTAAATGTTTTGCAGATGCCATTAGTTTGTTGATTCTACAGGTTGTGAACATGATGTGTTATGGACAATTAGGTATAAAATGACACTGTCATTTTTTTGTTTTTTGTTTTTTTGTTTAAACCTTCCTTTGAATGCCAAACAATTTACAGAACAATGTATGCTTTTGTAAATAACAACATAAAAGATTAAAGATGTCTAAATACATCATAATTATTATTAGTTAAGTGTCCTCCCAGTGTGCAGAGCATCTAGTTTGAAAGTCTCCTGTTTGGGGATATTGAGAAAAAAAAAAATAGTGACAAGTACTGGTGTTTTTTTTTTTTTTTTTTTTTTAAATAGTATCTAACCTTTTATGAATCATTTGAGTACTAGATTTGTTGAAAGGATAAATCTGGCCCTGTGGATAGGGCCAGATAACTCAGAAGTAAGACAACAAGGGTATGATCTGTACAGAAAATTAGCTTAATTATGCTAATGTTGTATTGATGTTTAGAGATTCCCTTTAAGAGCAAAGTGTGAAATGATAACAGACAGCATGGCCAAAATAACAAAATTGCATCAGTCAGTAAATTACAGTAACTCTTAAAACCTACAAAACGTGGATAAGGACTAGTGCTTGTTTCTAACTGTATCATATAACAATATATGCAAAAACAATCATATTCAAAATGAGCAGCTAAACATTCATGTGGCTCCTTACAATATCACTAGACAAATGTACAAACAGAAATAGAAAAAGAATGCAGCGCTTTAATAGTAGATAATGTGAATATCACCTTTTTATATGTAAATTCTCACTTAGGTCCCAAATGAGTTGAGATCTATAAAAGATAATCACAACATAGTGCAGATGGTAGATAGCAAAAGCGTATCTATATATATGTATGAATTATAAACACTCACAAACCATGAGCTGCGGACTCAGCTCTAGTTTGAATCACTTCTGGGTCCGTATAGGCGACCCACCCTTTAATAGATGAATATCTTGTCCTGGAGGGAATAGATACACAAAAGATTGCACAGTATAGTTGGTAAATTGAAGATATAAAGTAAAGTTCCCAAATGGGTACTTACAAACAAGGAGTCAGAATTGACTCAGTATCTAGGCGTTGTGCAGACTAGGGGCTGCACTCCCATTTGTAGAGTGACGAATGTGGAACCAGGATAAAGATGGTAAAATATAACAAATTTATTAACACAATCTATCAGATAAAATAAAAATGGCACAATGTCCAAATAAAACCGGAACGCGTTTCACCACTAGCATGTGGCTTCTTCAACCGGATCAATAAGCTGTAGGCTTCCTGGTTCGCCGTCTGTGCTTAAATACTGTTCACAAATTAATAAAATTGAGAATCGGTGTGTGTGCACCGCACGCGTTGCTACCACCCACAGGTAGGACGTGCGCGGTTCATGCCTCACGATCACACCATAATCTGATGTAGCTGGCGGGTACTCTCACCCGGAGATCCATCAGCTGCCTTCAGTTACTGAAGAATCTCCTTTCCATAAGTCCACACCTTTCCATAAGTCAATATCTTCTCTAGTTGTTGGGATCCTCATGTAGTCCTTCATAGAAGTGTGTGTAATCGGATGTGATGATTTTCCATAGCTTATGTAAAAAAAGTCCGTATGAGTTGCATTAACCCATAGGTAGCCGAAAGTTCATAACGAAAAAACGATATGCATATGAAGAGAAAAAGACAGAAAAATAGTATCAGTCTATACTGTTCGTGTATACTGTATATCAATTAAGTGGATACAATTAATACAATACATTGAGTCTTTCTTAATTGAAATACAATGTAAATTTATGAAGTTGCATTATACAGTTACATCCATGGCCAAATAACCATTTTTTGTACATAGCAAATGAACTCGTGCTCTCCCAAGGTTGAATGATCCTTATCTAACTAGATCAAATTTCTAATTGTATATAAAAGCTAACAGCAACAGGATTAATAAAAATATATAATAAATTTCGTTTTACATCACATGTTCGTTCAATTTATTAAATATATAAATACCAACAAATAATGACCTATTCTAAACTTAATCTATGTGTATATAGTGTAGATACCCACTGAGGAATAAATTTCACTATGTATAAATTGATTTTAACTAGAGAAATAACAGTGAATGGGAGTATATCATAATCGTCCAGTTCAAATTGCATATCAATTCCTAGTATTAAGGGTAATAATGCCAAAGACTAGCTCCTGTTCCGTATACAATTCATGTAAGTATTCTCGGAACTGGAATTAATCTCGCTACATATTCTAATTACTTGTATAGTTAATGGCAATACCTTAAAAAGGAAAAAAACTCAGATTTACATTAAAAAAAATAACTAGATTATTCGGCTCACTAAAAGTCCAGAGTGTGTCCCCAAATGGATCATAAATAACATGTCACGTGTTAATACATAAGGGGTCGTTTCAAGATGTATCATGTGGGAAACTAATAAAAAACCCTCTAAATTAAACTAAACGGTATTCAACCACGTCTTTATTAAAAAAGGGGAAGAATTAACATCTTAATGGGGCTATAAATGATTTCTTTAATGGAGGAATAATAAATTAGATCTAAAATTAGACTCATAAAATATAATAAAGATAAAAATAGATAAAGGGAATAGTAAATATTAATAAAAATATCCTACAAAGAGCTAACAAAATAAACTGAAAAGTTTCCTTTTATGAGTCCTAGGGATTGAGTAGAAGGGTGTAGATAGAAAACTGAAATGAATACAAGAAAAAGAACTAGTATAGAAATGTGGTCTGAAAACTATGATATAGAGAAAAAATTAAAAATAATAGCTATCAAAAAGTATATTATAAAAAGTGGCAAAGCTCAAATTCGGAGTTGAGCCGTGTGGGATCAATGTGTTTAACCTATAGATCCACTCCATCTCCAATTTACCAAGTTCTTTAATAAAATCACTGCCTCTCCAGCTTTTTTCTATCTTTTTTATCCCCATAAATGTTAAACCTTCGGGTTTTTGTTCATAGTTACATAGTTATATAGCTGAAAAGAGACTTGCGTCCATCAAGTTCAGCCTTCCTCACATTTGTTTTTTTGCTGTTGATCCCAAAGAAGGCAAAAAACCCAGTTTGAAGCACAATTTTGCAACAAGCTAGGAAAAAAAATCTTTCTTGACCCCAGAATGGCAGTCAGATTTATCCTTGGATCAAGCAGTTATTACCCTACATTGAAAGATTATATCCTTGAATATTCTGTTTTTGCAAGTATGCATCTAGTAGCTGTTTGAACATCTGTATGGACTCTGATAAAACCACTTCTTCAGGCAGAGAATTCCACATCCTTATTGTTCTTACAGTAAAACAACCTTTCCTTTGCCTTAGACAAAATCTTCTTTCTTCCAGTCTAAATGCATGGCCTCGTGTCCTATGTAAAGTCCGGTTTGTGAATAGATTTCCACACAATGGTTTGTATTGGCCCCGAATATATTTGTATAATGTTATCATATCCCCTCTCAGGCGATGTTTTTCTAAACTAAATAGGTTTAAATTTGTTAACCTTTCTTCATAGCTGATATGTTCCATTCCTTTTATTAATTTTGCAGCCCGCCTCTGCACTTTTTCTAGTGCCATAATATCCTTCTTTAGAACAGGTGCCCAGAATTGCACAGTATATTCAATAAGTGGTCTTACCAGTGATTTATAAAGAGGCAAAATGATATTCTCGTCCCGAGAATGAATGCCCTTTTTCATGCATGACAATACCTTACTGGCCTTGGCCACTGCTGATTGACATTGCACATTGTTGCATAGTTTGTTGTCTATAACAATTCCCAAGTCCTTTTCATGTGTTATCCCTAATTTGCTTCCATTAAGGGTATACGTTGCTTGTGTATTCTTTACGCCGAAGTGCAGAACTGAATTTTTCAACATTAAATTTCATCTGCCATTTAAGCGCCCAGTCCTCCAGTCTATCTAAATCCCTCTGCAGCAAAGTAATATCTTGCTCACATTGTATTATTTTACAAAGTTTTGTGTCATCTGCAAACACTGAAACATGACTTTCAATGCTGTCTTCAAGATCATTTATAAACATGTTAAATAGAAGGGGTTCTAAAATGACTAGAAACACTATGCTGTTCAAATCCTTTTTGAATCTTATATTTATGTTCTCTTATTCTCACGTGTAGAGTTCTGGTGGTCCGGCCCACGTATCTTAACCCACAAGGGCAAATTAAAAGGTAAATTAAGTTTTTAGTGTTACATAAATTGTCTAATCAGTATTTTTACATTTTCGTTTAGAACTATATCTTTAATCACTCTTCTACTACATCCAGACCTTTTACAGGATATGCAAGAGCCGCAACCATTAAAACTTTTTTCATTTCCAAATATAGTTGAGGGATCTTTTTTCTCCTTAAGGGAGCTTCGAACTAGAGTACTTCTAAGATTTCTCACCCCTCTATAAATAACTCTAGGTTTTGAGGGAAGAATCAGCTTTAAGGCAGGATTTTGTAATAAAATCGGCCAGTATTTATTCTAAACCCTGCGTATTTGTTGACTGTTTGCATTAAAATTACATATAAAAGGGGTGTCTTGCGCATCAACATTAGTTTGGGCTTTGTAAGTGAGTAAATCCTCTCTCTCCCTATGTTTAATTTATAATCTGGAGTTCTCCAATTTCAATGCATCATAACCTTTCTCCATAAAATCATTCTTAATTCTTAACGATTGATCCTCATAACTAGTTAGGTCACTACAGTTTCGACGAATTCTAAGGAATTGTCCTTTTGGGGCACTTTCCAACCAAGGGGAATGATGGCAACTCATATTCTCAATAAAAATATTACAATCTACTGATTTAAATGATTCTTAGTCTTGATTCTCCTCTTCAATATAAATATCAAGATCTAGGAAAGTGACTTCTTCCTTACTCCAAGTACTAGTCAACTTTATGCCCCAAGTGTTCTTATTTAAAAAATCTAAAAACGAAACTAAACTACTCTCTTTAGACAATTTATGACATGTTACACTAAAAACTCTTTAGATTTGCCCTTGTGGGTTAAGATACGTGGGCCGGACCACCAGACCTCTACACGTGAGAATAAGAGAACATATATGTTACAAATCGCTATTTGTAACTGGCCCTTTAAATGGAAAATTGCCCTGCTTCCCTGGATTGTGGAGAAGCCTATTTGCCAGCCTCCTTCCTCATGACTATGGCCCCTGGAAGATTGTGCCCCTGAAAACGTATTAACTTTTATTGGGTGTGTATGGCCCTTTAAGAACCGTCTGGGGACATATTGTGACTTTGCTGAACAATACCCCTTTAAGACTATGTCCCCAGACCGATAAAATAACTTGCCCCTGGCTCTCTCCTACTTGGTTCAGTAAATAGGGCTTACTGAACCAAGTACCAAACAGGCGGACCACCCAGAAGTTAAAGTATGCAGGCAATTTACCTCCCAGGCTGTGAGGTTACTGCAGGTTAATTGCCGACCGCTGGGTGGCCGCAGTTCGTGCAAAGGAACACGTGGCGGCGGCCATCTTTTTTCATTCGAATGCGGTCAGCGGTGTATGCTAAAGATTCTGTGGAACTGAAATCGGCTACACATTTTACCGAACACCGCTGACCCTTACCTTCTCCTACACTTCGTTTTTCAGCTCCAGAGACTAAGTCCCGTTTGAAATGGGACTTAGTCGTTTTTCGGCATGAAATTGACCGACCGCACAGCCCAAATCTATGGAACTGTTTTGGGCAGGAAATTGTGCTTGCGGTCGGTCATAAAGGGACCTCCAGCTAACTTTTGATCCACTGGAGGGATTTGGCTGATTTTTGGAAGTGTTTATGTTTGATGTATGTTGAGTTCAAATATGTAATTTTTATGGAGATTGAATGTATAGTTTTAAAGCTACAGTGTATGTGTGAAAACTGTATTTTTACTGTATTGCTATAATTATGTTATGTGTTTATCTGAGGGGAGGAGACGTGGGGGTGGTACCATGTATGTGATTGGTTAATTTCAACCTCCCCCTGGGAGTGTCCTGTGTGTACCTTTTTGTAATAAAAAGCAGTCTGGGTGTCCCAGTCCTGAGTTCTTCTTGACCCTTCAAAACGTAGCCTCGTCTCGTTATTGGAGGGAATTGCTGTATCACACTGGGGATTGCTATGCTCTGCATATTCCCCTGAGCTTAATCACTTAGCTCTTTTAAGAGCTTGTTCCGGATACGCTCTCCTGGAGGAGAGGTCTTCCCCACATGGTCCTGAATGCTGGAGGTTCATTCCAGGGTGGAAGGAAGACGGCGCAGCTCCAGTTAAGCTACGGCGGTTGTGGAGCGTGCGGTGGTTGTGGTGTCGTCTGCAGTGCTTGGAGTCCTCTGTAAGCGCTAGGAGCATCCATCAACGGAGGGTACTCGGTCGGAGTACACGGAGATCCGTTACAATATATATAAGATTCAAAAAGGATTTGAACAGCATAGCGTTTCTAGTCATTTTAAATTATTTCATGAACAAAAACCCGAAGGTTTAACATTTATGGGGATAAAAAAGATAGAAAAAAACTGGAGAGGTGGTGATTTTATTAAAGAACTCAGTATATCAGAGATGGAGTGGATGTATAGGTTAAACACATTGATCCCACACGGCCTCAGCTCTGATTTTGAGCTTTGCCACTTTTTATAATATACTTTTTGATAGCTATTCGTTTTTTATTTTTTCTCTATATAATAGTTTTTCAGACCACATTTCTATACTAGTTCTTTTTCTTGTATTCATTTCAGTTTTCTATCTATACCCTTCTACTCAATCCCTAGGACTTATTTTTTTAGTTCTTTGTAGGATATTTGTATTAATATTTACTATTCCCTTTATCTATTATTATCTTTATTATGTTTTATGAGTCTAATTTTAGATCTAATTCATTATTCCTCCATTGAAGAAATCATTTATAGCCCTATTAAGATGTTAATTCTTCCCCTTTTTAATAAAGACGTGGTTGAATACCGTTTAGTTTAATTTAGAGTTTTTTTTTTTATTAGTTTCCCACATGATACATCTTGAAACCACCCTCTATGTATTAACACGTGACATGTTATTTATGATCCATTTGGGGACACACTCTGGACTTTTAGTGAGCCGAATAATCTAGTTCTTTTTTTTTAATGTAAATCTGTGATTTTTTTCCTTTTTAAGGTATTGCCGTTAACTATACAAGTAATTAGAATATGTAGCGAGATTTATTCCAGTTCCGAGAATACTTACATGAATTGTATATGGAACAGGAGCTAGTCTTTGGCATTATTACCCTTAATACTAGGAATTGATATGCAATTTGAACTGGATGATTATGATATACTCCCATTCACTGTTATTTCTCTAGTAAAAATCGATTTATACATAGTGACATTTATTCCTCAGTGGGTATCTACAGTATATACACATATATTACGTTTAGAATAGGTCATTATTTGTTGGTAGTGTTGTCGCGAACCCGAAATAACCCGAACTTCCGCAAATGTTTGCGAACCGCCATTGACTTCAATGGGCAGGCGAATTTTAAAACCAACAGGGACTCTTTCTGGCCACAAAAGTGATGGAAAAGTTGTTTCAAGGGGACTAACACCTGGACTGTGGCATGCCGGAGGGGGATCCATGGCAAAACTCCCATGGAAAATTACACAGTTGATGCAGAGTCTGCTTTTAATCCATAAAGGGCAGAAATCACCTAACATTGACACCTGTCCTCAAAGCCCCTGATACACACTGATACAGAGCAGAATAGAGACTGTTCCCCGTCCTCAGAGACCATGATACACACTGACACAGAGCAGAATAGAGACTGTTACCCCTACATAGGGTCACTTGGCAGATATGGCGGGGTCGTGGGAGGGGGAGGATGACTTTCACCTCTTCCCCTTTTACATTCCCGTTGTGCTGTGACATCACCCTTATACGCTGTGTAAAGCATACTATTTAATTTGATCAGCATGGCCACTTGAGTTTTTATAGTTTTCACGCTGCTTGTAGTTTATATATGGTTCACAAAAATCAAACAAACGATAAAGTAAACGTGTAAGGATTCAGAATATTCTTTCAAACCCTTACACATTGTGTGTACGTATTTTTTGTCTTAAGTTTGTGGCTTTAAAGAGGTTTACGTTGTTTCTATGATGTGCATAACATGTTCTTGTAAATGTTTGTTACATTTTTCCTGGAATTGTAATTTTTCAATCTGAATAAAGATAGTCAAATCCCTGATACACACTGACACAGAGCAGAATAGGGACTGTTCCCCCTACATAGGGTCACTTGGCAGATATGGATTGACACCTATCCTAATGATCCCTGATACACACTGACACAGAGCAGAATAGAGACTGTTCCCCCTACATAGGGTCACTTGGCAGATATGGATTGACACCTGTCCTCAAAACCCCTGATACACACTGACACAGAGCAGAATAAGGACTGTTCCTCCTACATAGGGTCACTTGGCAGATATGGATTGACACCTGTCCTCAAACCCCTGATACACACTGACACAGAGCAGAATAGGGACTGTTCCCCCTACATAGGGTCACTTGGCAGATATGGATTGACACCTGTCCTCAAAACCCCTGATACACACTGACACAGAGCAGAATAGAGACTGTTCCCTGTCCACAGAGACCATGATACACACTGACACAGAGCAGAATAGAGACTGTTCACCGTCCACAGAGACCATGATACACACTGACACAGAGCAGAATAGGGACTGTTACCCCTACATAGGGTCACTTGGCAGGTATGGATTGACACCTGTCCTCAAAGCCCATGATACACACTGGGAGCTACTGTCCTCCCCAACCCCTGCGCGGTGGGTGGGGGCCATAAATCACAATGGGGGGACCTACTGTCCTCCCCCCCTCGGCCCCCACCCCTGCGCGGTGGGTGGGGGCCATAAATCACAATGGGGGGCCTACTTTCCTCCCCCCCGGCCCCCATCCCTGTGCGGTGGGTGGGGGGCATAAATCACAATGGGACGGACCTACTGATAGGAGTGGAGTATTGTTCATATCAGTTTAATACCTTCCGCGTCTCCTATCAGTGGACGTGTATATGGCAGCCATTTTAGGAACCGCACACCTGGGACCCGAGCAAGGTCACCTCTTTCAACAGGCGACATGATTTGGCCCTGAAAAACTATCCTGGATATTCTCTACAATTTCTATGGATATGGCATTGATTTATGTAACAGGGAGATGGAAGAAGATGCTTGGTCGGTCCTCTTACTTGAAATTTGGGGCACTGCGCGGGCAAGCTAATGTGCCACCAGATAGGAGTGGTAAGTTTAGGACTGACAGAGCCGCTTGAAGGACACTGACTGGCTGCTATTAGCTTACACTAGAAACCTTTTTTCTTTGTAAAAGCACGCTATAGAGACACCAGATATGATTGGCAACTGTCAAAGCACGCAGGCACAGGTCTGCAGAGCACGCTGAAGGAAGGACTGACAGAGCCGCTTGAAGGACACTGACTGGCTGCTGTTAGCTTACACTAGAAACCTTTTTTCTTTGTAAAAGCACGCTATAGAGACACCAGATATGATTGGCAATGTGCACTTGAACAGTTCTGCAGAGCACACACTGTAGGCCTGACACACCCGCTTGAAGACAAGTAACTGCTATTCAATCTATAACAGTGAAAAATAAATTTTGGTTTTAAAAGCACGCTATAGAGACACCAGATATGATTGGCAATGTGCACTTGAAAAGTTCTGCAGAGCACACACTGTAGGCCTGACACACCCGCTTGAAGACAAGTAACTGCTATTCAATCTATAACAGTGAAAAATAAATTTTGGTTTTAAAAGCACGCTATAGAGACACCAGATATGATTGGCAATGTGCACTGGAACAGTTCTGCAGAGCACACGCTGAAGGAAGGACTGACAGAGCCGCTTGAAGGACACTGACTGGCTGCTATTAGCTTACACTAGAAACCTTTTTTCTTTGTAAAAGCACGCTATAGAGACACCAGATATGATTGGCAACTGTCAAAGCACGCTGGCACAGTTCTGCAGAGCACACGCTGAGGGAAGGACTGACAGAGCCGCTTGAAGGACACTGACTGGCTGCTATTAGCTTACACTAGAAACCTTTTTTCTTTGTAAAAGCACGCTATAGAGACACCAGATATGATTGGCAATGTGCACTTGAACAGTTCTGCAGAGCACACACTGTAGGCCTGACACACCCGCTTGAAGACAGGTAACGGCTATTCAATCTATAACAGTGAAAAATAAATTTTGGTTTTAAAAGCACGCTATAGAGACACCAGATATGATTGGCAATGTGCACTGGAACAGTTCTGCAGAGCACACGCTGAAGGAAGGACTGACAGAGCCGCTTGAAGGACACTGACTGGCTGCTATTAGCTTACACTAGAAACCTTTTTTCTTTGTAAAAGCATGCTATAGAGACACCAGATATGATTGTCAATGTGCACTTGAACAGTTCTGCAGAGCACACACTGTAGGCCTGACACACCCGCTTGAAGACAAGTAACTGCTATTCAATCTATAACAGTGAAAAATAAATTTTGGTTTTAAAAGCACGCTATAGAGACACCAGATATGATTGGCAATGTGCACTGGAACAGTTCTGCAGAGCACACGCTGAAGGAAGGACTGACAGAGCCGATTGAAGGACACTGACTGGCTGCTATTAGCTTACACTAGAAACCTTTTTTCTTTGTAAAAGCACGCTAAAGAGACACCAGATATGATTGGCAACTGTCAAAGCACGCTGGCACAGGTCTGCAGAGCACACGCTGAAGTAGGTCTGACACCCAGACGCTTGCAGACAACTAACTGCTCTTCTATTACAGTGAAAAAAAAATATTTATGTTAAATGTAAAGCTTAACCTATTGTTAAAACAGATATGAGTGGTGGCACTGACTGTGCAAATGGGCAAGGCATCCAACCTGACACAGAAGCTGGCAGGCAGGCAGGCAACTGCTCTTCTATTACAGTGAAAAAAAATATTTATTTTAAATGTAAAGCTTAACCTATTGTTAAAACAGATATGAGTGGTGGCACTGACTGTGCAAATGGGCAAGGCATCCAACCTGACACAGAAGCTGGCAGGCAGGCAACTGCTCTTCTATTACAGTGAAAAAAAATATTTATTTTAAATGTAAAGCTTAACCTATTGTTAAAACAGATATGACTGGTGGCACTGACTGTGCAAATGGGCAAGGCATCCAACCTGACACAGAAGCTGGCAGGCAGGCAACTGCTCTTCTATTACAGTGAAAAAAAATATTTATTTTAAATGTAAAGCTTAACCTATTGTTAAAACAGATATGAGTGGTGGCACTGACTGTGCAAATGGGCAAGGCATCCAACCTGACACAGAAGCTGGCAGGCAGGCAACTGCTCTTCTATTACAGTGAAAAAAAAATATTTATTTTAAATGTAAAGCTTAACCTATTGTTAAAACAGATATGAGTGGTGGCACTGACTGTGCAAATGGGCAAGGCATCCAACCTGACACAGAAGCTGGCAGGCAGGCAACTGCTCTTCTATTACAGTGAAAAAAAATATTTATTTTAAATGTAAAGCTTAACCTATTGTTAAAACAGATATGAGTGGTGGCACTGGGCAAGTAGGCACAGTATCCAAGTGAACCTCACACAGAAGCTGGCAGGCAGGCAACTGCTCTTCTATTACAGTGAAAAAAAATATTTATTTTAAATGTAAAGCTTAACCTATTGTTAAAACAGATATGAGTGGTGGCACTGGGCAAGTAGGCACAGTATCCAATGTGAACCTCACACAGAAGCTGGCAGGCAGGCACCTGCAATTACATTACACAGAAAAAAAAAAAAAGCAGCCTGATGTTATAGCCCTAAAAAGGGCTTTTTGGGGTGCTGTCCTTACAGCAGAGATCAGATGAGTCCTTCAGGATTGTAGTGGACACTGAATACCCTAGCCTAGCTATCAATTTCCCTATCTAATCAGCAGCAGCTAAACTTTCCCTCCTCTCACTAAGCATGCAGCTTCAGAATGAATCGAAAATGGATGCTGGGAGGGAGGTTGGAGGGTGTGGAAGGGAGGCAGTGCTGCTGATTGGCTGGAATGTGTCTGCTGACCGAGAGGCAAAGGGTCAAAGTTTGCCCAATGATGACGAATAGGGGGCGGATCGAACTGCGCATGTGTCCGCCCGCCGCGGCGAACGCGAACACGCTAAGTTCGCCAGGAACTGTTCGCCGGCGGACAGTTCAGTACATCACTATTTGTTGGTATTTATATCTTTAATAAATTGAACAAACATGTGATGTAAAACGAAATTTATGATATATTTTTATTAATCTTGTTGCTGTTAGCTTTTATATACAATTAGAAATTTTGATCTAGTTAGATAAGGATCATTCAACCTTAGGAGAGCACGAGTTAATTTGATATGTACAAAAAATGGTTATTTGGCCATGGATGTAACTGTATAATGCAACTTCATAAATTTACATTGTATTTCAATTAAGAAAGACTCAATGTATTGTATTAATTGTATCCACTTAATTGATATACAGTACACACGAACAGTATAGACTGATACTATTTTTCCTTTCTTCTTCTCTTCATATTCATATCGTTTTTCCGTTATGAACTTTCGGCTACCTATGGGTCAATGGCGTACACACAACCCATGGGGCCCCGGTGCGAAAACTGATCCGGGCCCCCCCCCTCCCCCCGCGCGAGCGCTTACTCTGCGCAGGCTGGGGCCGCAACACATGGCGGTGGGGACCTGGTCGCAGGGCTGCGACCCGTGCGACCGCGGTATGTATGCCAGTGCATGCATAAACACATACACTTAAAGGACCACTACAGACACCCAGATCACATCAGCTCAATGAAGTGGTCTGGGTGCCAGGTCTCTCTAGTTTTAACCCTGCAGCTGAGGGTTAATCCAGCCTCTAGTGGCTGTCTCATTGACAGCCGCTAGAGGATTTTCTGCGATTCTCACTGTGAAAATCACAGTGAGAAGACGCTGAACGTCCAAAGGAAAGCATTGAGTAATGCTTTCCTATGGGCGGTTTGAATGCGCGCGTGGCTCTTGCCACGCATGTGCATTCGGAGCTGAGAGGCGGATGGGGACGGAGAGATCCCCAGCGTTAAGGGAGTCCGGCGCTGGAGAAAGGTAAGTGCTTAAGACACACACACTCTCATGAACAGACGCACACATTTACTGACAGACACACACTCAGTGACAGACGCACACAAACATACTCAGTAACAGACACACACACTAACACACACACTCTAACACTAACACACACACTAACACACACTCTAACACTAACACACACACTCACTAACACTAACACACTCACTAACACACACTCTAACACTAACACACACACTCACTAACACACATACACACTAACACACACACTCACTAACACACTCACTAACACACACACTCACTAAACCTAACACACTCACTAACACACACACTCACTAACACACACACTCACTAACACTAACACACACACACACTCTAACACTAACACACACACTCACTAACACTAACACACACACTCTAACACTAACACACACACTCACTAACACTAACACACTCACTAACACACACACTCACTAACTCACACTCACTAACACACACACTCACTAACACACACTAACACACTCACTAACACTAACATTCACTAACACACACACACTCACTAACACACACACTATCCTCTCTATTCTGGATTTTAGATCTCAACAAAAACTTTATAACTGAGGCAAGATCCAAATCACATGTAATTAGAGATCTAACAGCTTGGTTAAAAAGCGTTGGATTAAAGAAGATGCACTGCCAATTACAGTGATTAATGATATGCTAGATAATATTAAGATCAACTCTTGGAAGAGCAAGGGAATAAATAAAATCATAGATATAACAGAAGATTATAAAATCAATCCTTTCCAACAAATAAGAGAGGGATTCTGTATCATACTGAAGGATATCTTTAACTACCTTAGAATTAAAGGGTTTGTCTCTATATGATTAAGAATAGAGAGTGTAAAATAGATGGGATTATTCAACTTGTCGAACAAAAAAACTGCAAAAATATGCTGTCTAAATCTGTTAAAGTCTTATATAAGTTAAGACATTATAAACTTTCTGGAGCAATTAAAAAGTGGTAAAAAGATCTTCATCTACAAATAGAGATGGAAAGTTGGAAAAGTTAGTTTAATAAATTATATAAACATGTCCATTGCTTAAATTTGACAGATTTACAGTTTAAACTTTTGAATAGATGTTACTTAACACAGAATCTTTTAAATAAAATATATCCAAATACATCCAATAGATGTTGGCGGTGCAATATTGATAAGGGCACTTTATTACACATATGGTGGTACTGCCAACCGATATATATTTATTGGAATGATATAATTACATTAATTTACTATATGACAGGAAATAAATTAGCAATGGATCCGGGAATAATTCTATTAAATTTAAATAAGTCAGAAATGAAGATAAAGGATTCAATCTTAATTTTACACATCATCACAGCAGCTAAATTACTGACAGTCAGCCTGTGCCAGAGCACCATCCATCTGTGTAGCCGGGGCCCGGGAAAAAGGACTGCAGCTCCTACTGCGTGGGGCTGGAGACATAGAAGATAAGAGGGCGCAGACTGCTGCGAACCGCCCCAATGCCCGGTAAAAGACAGAAGCCTGCAAGGTGGGCCCATGAGGGCAGGCCTGCACTTCTGAGCCCAGGAGGGCCCATATTTTCCACTTGTGGGGCGAAACGTTCCGGTGGCTGAGCTCTCCAGGAACCTACAATACCACTGGGAAGGGAGGCGGCAACAGCCGCGGAGGCCTGAAGACAAGCCAGCTGTGCCTGCAGGTGCAGACCCCCGTCTTGTAAGGCCTCAGCCCTGAGGGCAGAGAGGACAGCTTTGATATCCATACCCTGGCTGCAAACAACACTTAAAAAGCAGGTATACTGAGTGCAATTACCAAGCTGTTACCAACTGGTAATTAAGATGGCTGCTATCCAGTAAGATGGAAACCTATTTATACTATCCCACCCATCTACCCCTTTACCACTCCACCCACTGTCCCAGGACCACTTTACTACATTCCTCTTTATACACTACCCTCACACTCACATGTCCCTGTTCTGCCTAGGCCTTGCCTGGCTACTCTTGGCCTTGTGCATTGATGATGTTAAAAGGTAGCAAGTGTGTTTGTTCTTTAAAGTGTCTTTAGATACACATTCCGGATACTGTGTATTTTTATGTTATCAATTTTGCTAGTCATATTTTAGTTACAGTGTCTATTTGTCCTTTAACTGCTATTACTGATTAATGAGAAATCATTAGTTAAAGTTGCTTACACATATCATCACTAAAATATTTTGGGTATAGACTTAAATTAGTTACAAATTTGTTAAGTGCTTTTCAAGTCTCTAAAGGTCATGAATACATTAACATGGCTATTCAATAAAGTTAAGATTTTTTCCAGTTTAACTAATTTGAACTTAAATTTGTGAATCACTTTGAATTCACTTTAATTCTCTCTCTAGTGTTTAGCCCTGTAAGTTTTCAATAGTCCTGTGAATGTCTCTTCATCAGGATTGTGATAAAAAATAAAAAAACCTAAATGTTTAATGTAAGAGGTTTAGCCCTTTGTCACTGACTTGATAATTGTAAAACACTCTGAAAAATGGTGGACTGTGATTGTTTTGACATCAATATCAACTCATCAGCAGCTGTCATTGTATCAATACACATTTGCTATGAGATTGTAAGTAAATGTACAGCATAGTGATAAACTATGTTTAATTTTATTTTCAAGATGTTCAGAATAGGAAATGTAATCTGAAACCATTTAGATCTATTTTAATTGTGAATGACACAGTAGAAATAAATCCCATATGCTATTTGTGACTTAAAATCAACATCAAGCAAAATAAGTCTTCCTTTTCAATAATCATATAATTTATAGACCTCAACATTTTAAATCTATTTTGACCACCAATTTTACTAAAGAAACTAAATGTAAAAGATGTATTGTATGCAAGAACACAGACCCCTCTGTCCCCTCCAAAACCACTAGTTTTAAATCTAACATAACGAACAAGACCTATAAAATCAAAGATTTTATCAGTTGTGACACCAAGAATGTCATCTACCTGCTGGAGTGCCCTTGCGGTCTCCAGTATGTAGGTAGGACCACCACAAGAAACCTTAAAGTGAGACTGAGTGAGCACTGTAGAAATATTAAAAAAGGCTACCTCAATCACTCAGTCTCTAAGCATTTCTGCACACATAACAATGACACTAGTGATGTCCCGAACGGTTCGCTGGCGAATAGTTCCTGACGAACATAGCTTGTTCGCGTTCACCACGGACGGCGAACATATGCAATGTTCGGTCCGCCCCCTATTCGTCATCATTGAGTAAACTTTGACCCTGTACCTCACAGTCAGCAGACACATTCCAGCCAATCAGCAGCAGACCCTCCCTCCCAGAACCTCCCACCTCCTAGATAGCATACAATTTAGAGTAATTCTGAAGCTGCATTTTTTTTTTTTTTTTTTTTTGTGTTTGTGTTTATTATACATTATGCTCCATAGCCAGTAACCTGTGTTTATTATACATTATCCCCCATAGCCAGTAACCTGTGTTTATAATACATTATCCCCCCATAGCCAGTAACCTGTGTTTATTATACATTATCCCCATAGCTAATAACCTGTGTTTATTATACATTATCCTCCCATAGCCAGTAACCTGTGTTTATTATACACTATCCTCCCCATAGCCAGTAACCTGTGTTTATTATACATTATCCCTCCCATAGCCAGTAACCTGTGTTTATTATACATTATCCCTCCTATAGCCAGTAACCTGTGCTTATTATACATTATCCCCCCATAGCCAGTAACCTGTGGTTATTATACATTATCCCCCCCATAGCCAGTAACCTGTGTTTATTATACATTATCCCTCCCATAGCCAGTAACCTGTGTTTATTATACATTATCCCCCATAGCCAGTAACCTGTGCTTATTATACATTATCCCCCCATAGCCAGTAACCTGTGGTTATTATACATTATCCCCCCCCATAGCCAGTAACCTGTGTTTATTATACATTATCCCTCCCATAGCCAGTAACCTGTGTTTATTATACATTATCCCCCCATAGCCAGTAACCTGTGTTTATTATACATTATCCCCCATAGTCATTTATCGTTGGACCTAGGCAGCATGATGTCTTAGGCCGGCACAGAGAGTGAGTGAGTGAATAATATAATATATATGTTCAGAAACATATTAGTAATATATGTAAATCGGGTTCATGCAAAGAGGGTGAAAAGGTATTAAAGAAAAACACACTTATTGCATCAAATTTACAAAGCCAAACTTTTAAAAGCTTTCCTCATTTCTTTCTCGGGATGAGGAATATATCGGTTGTAGACTGAGGATTTCCATCTGCCCAATCTTTTAATAATATGCACTGGAGTGTCAGTGTTGAAGGAGACCGAAGCTGTCCCTATTCTAAATGAAAGACCCGAGACATGGATACAACCCAATCTTAGGAGTAGTGTTCTAGTGTAACAGTAGTGTACATTTAAAAAAAAAAATTACAGGGGGCTTGTTGTCACCTTTCGGGGACCCTTGGTGTTGTACGTGTCTGGGTGAAGGAAGAGACCTTCAATGACATCAGTGAGGACAAGGAATGGGACATGGCTAGCTTGGTATCCAACCTTGTGCAAATGGGGAGTTTGCGGTTGTGCAAATGGACTGTTTACGATTGTTTGCGGTGCGTTAAACGGGGAGTTTGGTCTGTCACTGTGAAGCGGGCGTAACCCTTACACTACCTGATCGATACAACATCATACCTGATGTTATTCCAAACAATTTAGGAATGTTAGGTGATTTATGTCCTTTATGGATTAAAACCAGACTCTGCATCAACTATGTAATTATCCATGGGAGTTTTGCCATGGATCCCCCTCCGACATGCCACAGTCCAGGTGTTAGTCCCCTTGAAACAACTTTTCCATCACTATTGTGGCCAGAAAGAGTCCCCATGGGTTTTACAATTCGCCTGCCTATTGAAGTCTATGGCGGTTCGCCTGGTTCGCCCGTTCGGGAACATTTGCGGAAGTTCGCGTTCGCCATTCGCAAACGGAAAATTTTATGTTCGCGACATCACTAAATGACACAAAACTCCTTAAGTGTATTGGTATTTAAAAATGTGTAATACCATGGAGAGGTGGAAACATTAAGAATATACTTGGAAAAGCTTAGATGGAATGGGTTTTTAATTTAAAAACTCTCACCCCATCTGGCTTAAATGTAGATTTTGATCTGTTCAATTTTATCTAACTCTATATATATTCTTAATTTTATTTTTATTGTACTGCAGACCTCATTCTACTACTTATATGCACTTTTTGCCCTTATCCAATATGCCTGGAATTGTATTATGTACCTACTACTCTTATACCAATATGTTCTATACTCATCTGTTATATATCTTCCACCTTTTTATGTATATTCCTTTCTATGTATTTCCATCTATTATGCATATATTTTATTTATGTATTTTATTTATGTATTTTCCTTTATTGTTATATTTTAACTTCCTATTGCCCTTATCCCTATAACCCTCTCCCCCCTCCCTCTGTGGCTCCATCCCCCTGCCACTTGCATGCCGATATCCTCCACATAGAGGTTTGTCACTTATATGCTCCAACACTCCCCTCCAACCACGCATGCCCAGTACGTGGTTGGCTCTCTTTCCCTCCCTCCTCTGCGTATTCCGCCAGCCGCATCATGGCCGACGGCACCAGACTGATCGCATGACGTGATCAGCCACTCCCACCTCCTTCACCACGCCCCTCTATACCACGCCGATGGGCGCGATACTACTACATTTCCCATACTGCATTGCTGACCGTGACATCCGCGTCACGTGACCCACATAAGTTAATAATTTATTTGCTGGTACACCCCTTGTTTTTACTCCGGAGCAATTTATATGTACTCACACTATATACACTTCTCATTCTGTACACTCTAATATGTACTTTTATCTGTTATTTTTAAAACTGTTTTTGATTGGCCAATTACAATTTTGGCGCAATTTCTTAATTATCACAGCCCTTTTTAAACATTCCCTGCCAGGTTATTACTCTTATTCCATTCTGAAGAAGCCACTGATGGTGAAACGCGTTTATGGTTATTTACTCTGTGCATTTTAGAACAATTAAAGTTTTTTGGCTACTTTACCATACCAATCCTCTTTTTATTGCACTCTCTATGCACTTTAAACTTTTTTACCTATTCCTGGCATTTTAATGTTCCTGGTTACTTTTACTTCCACTGGCAATTTTACTGTTCCAGTACTCCAAGGAATCCCAGGTGGGGATCATACCACCAACGCTTATTTATTGAGCAGTACCTATGCTCTATCCTTGTGAGTATTATTTTATCTTCTATTTTACTCTCTTACCCCATCACAATTGAGAGCACTATCGTTGCTTTTTACCTTTCTCTCTTGGAGCTTTGGACTACCAGACGGTGTTGACAGACGCACTTCCGCTGCATATCCCATAAGTGGGGATTATACCGCTGTACGCTATCCACACCAGAGCTGGCCATAGCTCCCTCAAATGTGAGTTCTTTACCTTTCTCTACCTATTACACATTGAACCCCATCACAATTGAGAGCACTATTGTTGCTTTCTATCTATTTTCCGAGTTTTGGACTACCAGACGGTGTTGACGGAGACCCCTTCCCTACATATCCCATAAGCTAGGATTATACTGCTGTACGCAACTCACACCAGAGCTGGCCATAGCTCTCCTGAATGTGAGTTCTCTACTTATATTATCTAATGCACCTTGAATTTAAGACATACTGCACCATTGGTCGCCTCTACCTCTCTTTTGTTTTTATATACTGAACGGTCAACACCAGACGCACCTCCCTCTACCATGGAACCATACCCTATCAAGCATTCCTGACTACCCACTGGTATCCTAGTGATATTTTTACTGGACTATCTCTCTCCACTTGGCGCAGCACTATATATATTTTTTTCTACACAGTACATACTAGAGTTGTGGAGGGCATGATTTTTTTTTCCAAAAAAATAGTTTCTCAAAACACCTGAATTTTGGACCTATTCAGTTTGGTTAAGCAGAATTCTGGTAATAAAATACAGATTCAGGAACCAAATATATACACATTATGTATTAGTTTATGTATTATACTTTTTATTTTGTGCCATTGGTGGAATTCAGAAACAAAACAAACATGCTCAATGATAACTAATTTCCCCTTAAATTTAATATATACATTATTCAGGGCTATTTATTTAAGTAAGAATTGTTTCCAGCTTGGCTACTTTTTCCTTAAATTTAAAATCCACTTTGACTTCACAAAAATTCCCACTTCAGGGAGTAACCCTGATAATCATGTCAGAAATCAAACAGGCAACCACAGAACACTATAAAATATAACTCTGACAAGCAGAAAACCATTTAATTCACACATCGTACATAAACGGGTGGTCAATGAAGAATCAAATGGCGAAAGTAAAAGCTTCTTCATAAACGATGGGAATACAAAATTGATTCTTTTGCACTTTCTCCCACCACCTGTTCACCCTCTGTTCAACCACTGACAGTTAAAAATTAAAATGGCTCAGATTGGAACAACATCTGGATATTTTCCTTCCCAGTGGGTAGGTGGAATTGCATATTGGGTTCATATATTTCTTCATTGCTGCTTTCAATTTATAGCACAAACTTGGAGTAGATGGGGTGTGAAAGATCAGTTCAATGCCCCTCTATTATTAAATGCATGATTGATCAGGATCCACCACACCTCTTCATCCATATTTAAGTTAACACCTTTTGGAACTAATACTATGTTGTATGCCTAATAAAAATATTTTGCCTTTGTCCTTATAGGAGGACAAAAATCCATGGCCACATATTGAATAAAAAATTCCAATCCCTAACCTAGACCTGCACCTAAAATAAACAAAAAAAACATAGATTAATGACATATGTCCATATATAGTTCACTTAATTAGTACAAGTTCTGAAAATACAAGTACTATGCATACTTGTACCTGAGCTAATCTTTTCCAATCTGTTACTTTTTTGCTATACACATGCACCCATATTAGATATCTAATTGCTGTTGTGTTTTGATTTCTTTATCTAATGCTATGGTTAATGTTCAGACATTCCACAAAGTATACAATACAGAATGTAAGAAATTATTTCTTGTACATTAATTAAAATTAGAGATTTGTAGTAGTCCAAACTAGGATCATCCGGTGACCAGTTGTATTCCCAAACCCTGAGCAGAAATCTAGCTGAAGCATCAACCAACTGTGCGCAACCACATGCGCAAAGGTAAAGCATGTTTGTTTCACCAGTCACATGACCTTTACAGTAGACAGGGGATTCACTTTCACTTCCGCTACTCTAAGCCTCCTGACCACCATAGGAATTCTGCTTAGATTCAGAATGTTGACAGCTTTCAGAATCCTGGTCACTCTCACTCTCAATACACTCAGTCTCAATCTTTTATTTTATTTATTTACCAGACAAAGCTTGTACAGTAAGAGTTTCAATCTTTTGGTTCCACCGTGAAAATCAAGATTCTGAATTCCACCTGTGGTGGGGAAAAAAAAGATGATTGATGGAGAAAAAGATTTGAGTGATGGCTGGGGGGTGTCACTGAATGTTACTTTTATTCAAAGTTCAGTTTAGACATAACCAATAGAGGTAACATAAGGAGGAGCAGTGTAAAAAAAAAAATACATCTATATTTATATAGTATATATTTAATAAATATACAATATAAAATATAGATTTTGTTTTACTGCTCCTCTTGTTTTTGGTAGAACAGGGGGGTGGATGTAGTGCTTTGAATATCCTTTGTGGTATATAGAATGGCAAAAACAGCAGGGAACTGATAGTGTAGTAAATCTTTAGTTTTTGTAGGGTAAAAATAAAGTGGTACACTTACACTTTTCTGGTGCTATGATCAGCGCTGGACTAATTTAGAGAGGGCCCTGGTGCAAGAAATGATTTCCCCCCTCTAGCGCAAGAGTGGCCAAAAGGTAGATCCTCATCTTCATACAACTCACATAATGCTTTGCCTCTGGGTGTGTTTACATGCTGTGTAGGTGTTTGAGTGCTGGGATGCACTGCCACATACATACTTACACAGATATACACATATCAACACATACAGACGCTACATACACCAACCTGTTATGCCATATTTCTATTTACTGGAAAAAAGAAACACCAAATACAGTCTATCAGAACTGTGTCAGTACTATCCAAGTGCTAAATTTTCCCTTTATTGATTACCTTTCCTTACTTGATCTGTAAACCAAATGGTGGGGAAATTCTCCTATCAACATACTGCAAAATGTAAACATGTAAATATTTAGCAGTGTATTGATTGACCCATTCTAACGCCTGTGGTTCATCTAATTTGCTTCCCAAATTCGTTTTTCATTACAGAAATTTTGCCAAACAGAACTGACATATGGCTGAAGTTTGGCCATCTTAAATTTTATTCATTTTTATTTTCGGAAATAAGTGGTTCGGCTGAACCATATTTTTCTCACTGTGCACAAGTCTACAAATAATAATTGATAAGGATTGTCATCATTTTAGACGTAAGATTACATTGTGACAAAACTTGTCTTGCATTATGGTTTGTAAAGTATATGTAAAAAGAAGAAAGAAAGTGTAAAAAGAATTGTGAAATACTAATCATATATAGATTTTTCTCTATACATTATTTAAGATAATCTTTTAAAAAACTGAATTATTAAGAACATAATGAAAAGCTCTATTCCTTACAACACTCTGTGTCAAAGGAGAATAAAACAATCTTTTAGCTTGATTTACACCTTGTGCATTGTGCATAGTTTAGCAGTGATTAGTTCTGTTCTTTCTGCTTCTTCCAACCTCCTGCTATGTGCTCTGGAATTTTGTTTGTGATTTCTACATTATGCAAACTACAATCCTCAATGATGTCACTGTACAGTCTAAGTGTTTGTGATGGCATACCAACAGACCTATCCACATATCTCCATCTACAGTATATTTTAACACTCATTCATATTCATAGCACAGCATTACCGTGTTTAATAGCAATCTTGAGAACGTGTAGTGGGACAGCATTACGTCATTATACACAACAGAGACCATGTAATCTTAACATTAGAGAATATACATAGACACTGTACCTAGCTTAATTGTTTTTCAGTGATCAATGAGAGGTAGTGAGAGCCAGCTTGATTAGACTGGAAAGTGTAGAAAAATTAATAATGTAACACCTTAAGGATGGAGGAAATTGTACAAGTTCTGACCAAAACAAAACTAAAACAAAACCTAGAATTTGAGGTTGACATATGCATAGTCGTCTTTTCGGCATATGCGGTATAAAAACCCAAAACAAAACCCAAGGATACTCAGACACCTTGTATTTGGGAAAATTATCACAGCTTATTAATAAATAAAAACATATACATTTTTTAAAGGTCATTATCAACATATTTAACAAAACATCTCAGCCCCAACTCTTTTAACAATTCGACCCTCACAATGACCCCCATTAACAAGCAATATTAACATAAAAACATCTTACCACTTAAACCATTGCCACCAAGGGCATGATTTTATGATTTACCATGTTCCACCATGTAGAGATATACCAAGATACACCCTAAACTCACTAGGTTTGGAGCTACCGACGAGCTTGAACCAACCAAATTCTATCCCAACCTAGAATTTCTTAGCGAACTAAACTATGTTACATCTGGACAAACAACCTACACCCTAACTTGTTTATCCATCTCCCGCCACAGCTCAGAGCTCGACACTTCAAACTACCTAAGCTCCCCCACCAAAAACAACACCCACTGCAATCACTCCTGAAACCCCAACAACAGAAAGTCAACACCCACATCAGAGAGATGCACTCCATCTTGTCTATAATAACCTGCAAGCTGCTCCTCCCAATCCCTATGCGGTACCACAATGCCCCCAAACCATCTAACATAAGCCGCCATCAACTTATTCAACTTCCCCCTACTCTTAGCCACTGCCCTGGGATCCCTTGAGTGCCACCACAGCAACCACGGCACCATCTCAGACCAAACGACAACCATGTCAGGGATCGACTGCCTCAGCCTCTCCAAATCCCGATAATTAGTCTTTCTGAGAAACCAACCCCAAATCATTCCCACCTGCATGAATTAAAATAACATGAGGCATCTGACCTTCCCCAAGCAATCTGAACAGCTGAGAACAGACCCCCTGCCACCCGGTTCCCCTTTGACCAAACTACTTAAGTTGCACCATCGAGCGCGGAAAGCCCAGCTGCACGCCGTGACGAACTGCAGCCCTCCAGTATTTCCAATACACGTACGAGTGTCCCAGCAACCAAGTGGTCTAACCTAGGAAAGAAAAACATGTTAACAGGGAACAAAACAACAACCCTCCCCCCCAACCAATATTTAAACTAAATGGTTGGGCCTCACATAAGACCTGAATGATACTGATTCCCCTCTCCCGATCTTCTTGACCAGATCATCACCAAAACCCAGCCGAGAAGCCTCAGTCGCCACCCCAATCCGAACTGTGTCGGAATCAGTACCAGGTGCCCCAATGCCAACTGCAAGACCCAGAGGAACTGAAACTTTGACAGTGAAGAGCCATCCGCATGTAACAGGGAACTGCCGACCATGGCACGTACCGCCTTAACCCCTTAAGGACACATGACATGTGTGACATGTCATGATTCCCTTTTATTCCAGAAGTTTGGTCCTTAAGGGGTTAAAGCCCAACTAACAAGACACCAGGTACGCTGCCAACCCGGGCACTGCAAATAGTGTAACTGCCGAGCCTTTTCAAAAAAACATCAGTCTTGGACCAACGTAGATGAATCACCACTCCATTTTCCCAAGCTTCACATCTGACTGTCGGAGACCCCCAGCACCCGAATGGTTGCTGCTGACCAACTCACTAATTCTGAATGCTCCAAAGAAACCCCAGCTAAACACCATCCAAAACAACAAAACCTCATTTTCTGAGAAACAAACGCCCGAGAAGGTACCCAGCAATCCCTGCAGAATTTCAAAAGAATCCGGCCAGCGCGAATCTAGACCTCCCTCTCCAAAACCCCTCAATAGCTTGCCACACCAGAAAATTTTAGTTAAATCCTCCCAACCATTAAGTTTAAACAGGAAAGCCAACGTTGTGATATCCCGCCAGACCGACGGGGACACCTCTCAGCATATAACCGGCAGAGGAACCACAACAAAGTGTCAAAACGCTTACCCCCGATACCTGACCCCCAGTACACCCCACAGCAGCATCCCAGTCATTCCAAACCTTTACGTTCAAGTAAACATAGGGATCATGAAGGATTTGCCTGCGGAAGTACTGCTGGGGAATGATTTGGGCCTCTTTATCTCTGCATACGTCCCGCAAAGAACCGCTATAGCTAACCCCGTGACCACTCGTTCCCAAGCCCGCACTGTGGAAGCTGGCCCTCTTGTCTTGGATACCCAGGTAAGGACACAAACCCCAACTGTACCCCATGCCCATACACTCTTAGACTGGGAAATCCCAGAGGAGTTTGGGAGCGAAACCTGGGAAGATCCTACCCTTCACAAGTATTGGGCCAAAGCTGAGACTCAGGAGGGGGCAGAGGGAGAGAAGTTTGACTTGGAGGGGGATAGACCATATAGCGTGACAAAGGATGCTAAAAAGAACCCTGCCTCTTCCCAGAAGCGACAACTGGTTGTCCCCAGGAAGTACCAGTTGGAGATTCTGAGAATTGGGCATGATGTCCAGCTAGCAGGACACTTAGGAGTACGTCGCACGATTCACCGGATAACGGAGAATTTCTTTTGGCAGGGATAAATGGGGACGTGCGACGATACTGCAAAACATGCAACACTTATCAATGGATAGGGAAGTGGGGGGACCACCCAAAGGCCAGACTCATATCAATGCCTATTATTGGGGAATCCTTTAGTCACATAGCCGTTGACATTGTGGGACCCCTAGCCAGGCCTAGTCCATCCGGGAAGAAATATATTCTTACCATGGCGGACTACGCTACACGCTATCCGGAGGCAGTGGCACTATCCAATATTCATACAGAAACTATGGCAGATGCCCTGGTCAAAATATTTACCTGAGTTGGGTTTCCCAAGAAAATCCTCTTGGACCAAGAGACCCAGTTCACGGCTGTTTTAACACAGCAGCTGTGGAAAGTGTGTAACATTAAGCCTATATTGAGCTCACCCTACCACACCCAGACTAACAGTCTCTGCAAGTGTTTTAATGGGACCCTCAAGCTAATGCTGAGAGCCTTTACTGACACATGCAGAGACTAGGAGAGATTCCTGCCTCACCTGCTATTTGCGTACCGAGAGGTGCCACAGGAATCCACAGGGTTTTCCCCCTTTGAGTTGCTGAATGGGAGAAGGGTATGAGGTCCCCTTGATCTCATCAGGGAGCACTGGGAGGGGGAGACAGAACATGAGGGAACCCCCATCGTGCCATATGTCCTGGAACTCTGGGACCACATGGAGTAATTGTCTCTGATGGTAAGGGAGAATCTCCAAGCAGCCCAGGGAAAACAGAGGGTCTGGTATGATCGGGGTGCCCGACAGTGTATTTTCCAAGTAGGACAAAAAGTCATGGTACTTAAGCCTGTGAGGTTAGACAAACTCCAGGCAGCTTGGCAGGTCCCTTATAAGGTGATAGAGCAGCTCTGTGACACTACGTACATAGTTGCCAGCTGTGCAGATGAAAGAATCCAACGGTCCTTTCATGTAAACATGCTGAAGGAGTACCAGGAAAGGCAGGAAGAGATAGCTGCCGTATGTGCCCCTGCTACAGATGACCCGGATAGTCTCTCCATGCCTGATGATCTAGAGCGAGAGACCCAAACTGACCTCACTAGCTTGGTGAAGTTGGGAAACGCTTGACCCCATTAGAGACAGAACAAGCTAAACAATTACTAGCAGAAAAGCACTTAACGTTTTCTCAGGAACCAGGGTACACCATGCTAGCAGTGCACAAAGTAGAACCCCCCGGACAACCTCATTATCGTATCCCTGAAGCAGTATGGGAAGGAATGCGGAAGGAGATACAGTAGATGCTTTACTTAGGGGTTATAGAACACTCCAATAGCCCATGGGCCTAACCTGTAGTCCCCGTACCCAAGAAGGACAGGACCATCAGATTTTGCATGGGCTACAGGCCACTTAACGACAAGACTACCACTGACGCCTACCCGATGACTGTTAGATCATATAGCCAGGGGATGTTATGTAACCACCATAAACCTCTGTAAAGGTTATTGGCAGATCCTCGTGGCCGAGGAACCTACCCAAGTCGACATTTGTCACCCCATTTGGCCTGTACCAGTTCAGAGTCATGCCATTCGGGATGAAGAATGCCCCGGCTATGTTTCAACGTATGGTGGATAGACTCCTCGATGGCTTCCAGGATTTTGCTTGTGCATACCTGGATGACATTGCAATCTACAGTGAGTAGGTTCACGTAGGAGTAGGGCTGGATAAGATTCGGGCTGCTGGCCTGACTCTGAAACCAGACAAGTGCCACCTTGGCATGGCCGAAGTCCAATACTTGGGACACCGGGTAGGGTGTGAAAAACAAAGGCCAGAGCCAGCCAAAATTGAGGCGGTAGCCCACTGGCCTACACCCCATACCAAGACCCAGGTTTTGGCCTTTCTAGGGACAGCAGGGTACTACTGATGCTTTGTCCTCAACTATAGCGCAATAGCTAAGCCCCTGACTGACCTGACCAAGAAGAATGTGCCTAGGCAGGTCCTGTGGTCTCCAGCCTGTGAAGCCTCTTTTCAGTCCCTAAAGCAAGTGCTAATTAATGCCCCTGTCTTGGCTGCCCCAGTGCCTGACAAACGTTTTATTGTACACACAGACGCTTCCATGTTTGGATGGGGTGCAGTATTGAGTCAAGTCAGAGAAGACGGAGGAGAACACCCTGTCGCATATCTCAGCAGAAAGTTACTACCCAGAGAAGTGAGTTATGCGGCAGTGGAAAAAGAATGCTTGGCACTGGTTTGGACGCTGAAAAATGTAATCCATTATTTGTATGGACAAGAATTCACCATCATCACCGACCACAACCCATTGGTCTGGCTTAACCGGGTTGCAGGGGACAATGGCAGGTTATTACGGTGGAGCCTAGCCCTGCAACCATACAACTTTACAATGCACTATCGACCCGGTAAGCAGAACAGCAAAGCCGACAGGTTGTCTCGACAGACCAAACTCACCCCAAATACTTAGTTCCAGACATCCCCAAGTTAACCTGTAGAAGGTCAAACTGGTTCTGCTGGAGTGTTCCACATGAGGGAGCAATGTGACAGGCCTCTCTGTCCCTGGATTTTATATTTCTCACCATATGCCTGGATTTTATATTTCCCATTCCCTATTAAGGGTTAAGTATAGGGGTGTATATAAAAATACCCCTTTCTGTCTCATTAGAGATATCTTTGCCAGAAGCTCAAGGAAGCAGGCTGAAGGGTCAGTGTTAGGACCCGCTTAGGGAGGTCTGCCTTGACGTTGGCAGGCGGGCATTCCCTCCAATGGCCATTGGAGCAACTAAATGACCTCCATTTGTCTAAATATACATAGGGATTAAGGAGAGAGCGCAAATAACATTTTCTTTTCTTTGGTTTTTACTATATATTGGGGCTGATGTGTATTGTAGTCCTTGCTGCTGGCCCAGCAGTAATGGGACTAAGCGCAGGACTTCTCTTTCTGTATTTGTATTTACTTTGTATCACACAGCCTGGTTACAATGCTGCCGCCCATCCCATGTGTTCCCTATTAAGGGTTAAGTATAGGGGTGTATATAAAAAAATACCCCTTTCTGTCTCATTAGAGATATCTTTGCCAGAAGCTCAAGGAAGCAGGCTGAAGGGTCAGTGTTAGGACCCGCTTAGGGTGGTCTGCCTTGACGTTGGCAGGCGGGCATTCCCTCCAATGGCCATTGGAGCAACTAAATGACCTCCATTTGTCTAAATATACATAGGGATTAAGGAGAGAGCGCAAGTAACATTTTCTTTTCTTTGGTTTTTACTATATATTGGGGCTGATGTGTATTGTAATCCTTGCTGCTGGCCCAGCAGTAATGGGACTAAGTGCAGGATTTCTCTTTTTGTATTTGTATTTACTTTGTAGCACACAGCCTGGTTACAATGCTGCCGCCCATCCCATGTGTTCCCTATTAAGGGTTAAGTATAGGGGTGTATATAAAAAATACCCCTTTCTGTCTCATTAGAGATATCTTTGCCAGAAGCTCAAGGAAGCAGGCTGAAGGGTCAGTGTTAGGACCCGCTTAGGGGGTCTGCCTTGACTTTGGCAGGCGGGCATTCCCTCCAATGTCCATTGGAGCAACTAAATGACCTCCATTTGTCTAAATATACATAGGGATTAAGGAGAGAGCGCAAGTAACATTTTCTTTTCTTTGGTTTTTACTATATATTGGGGCTGAAGTGTATTGTAGTCCTTGCTGCTGGCCCAGCAGTAATGGGACTAAGCGCAGGACTTCTCTTTTTGTATTTGTATTTCCCATTATATGTTTGTTGGTTTGTTCGGTGAATTTAACTTCTCCTATACACAGTATGATTTTGTTCAAATAACCAAACTAATTACCGAACGAACGACCACCCTAAAAGTGGAGTGTGCTGCTCGTTAACCTCACAGAAGATGTGGTTAACCACAGCTTAATTGATGAACAGCTGGGGGGTCGCCGTTCGTATGCATGAACACGTGGTGGCGGCCATCTTAACTATCGAACGGCAAGCAGTGTTTTGTTGTCGAGCGCATGAAACTGTTTTCGGACACTCGCTCACATGTATGTTGTTCCCCTATCAGGAAATTTATGTTTTGTGGGTGTTTCTTATGTTTTTGGGGTACTTCTAAAAATGTGTAAAATAGATGTATTTTCCGTTTGGAGATAATTGAGTGATACAGTAATTAACTAAATTATCTCCCAAGCAGAGGGGAGGGATAGTGAACACTGTATGGGAGTCACTGAATGTAAAGTACTGTTTTTTTGTTGATCTTGTGTCCCTGTGCCCTACAAGGTCCACCTGAGGGGTAACCAGAGTATGATATACAAAAACCATACTATATGCATAAAATATAACAGAACATTAGGATAAAAATGGTACTTAACTAGTCTTAAAGGGAGCAGCAAAGAAAGAGGAGGAGTTGAATGGAGCATACTTGTTGTGATTGGTTTTTGTGTTTTTAATTATCATGTAATTTGCTCTCATATTTCTTTAATGCCGAGGGAAATAAAGAAAGAGAATAATATAATAGGAGCCTCAGTGCTTTTATAAAATTCATAAGTTACAATACACAGGACATTAAACTCAGTTTTTTATTTCACAATATAAAAGTGATTTATAAAGTAAACTTTCTTCCAAACCAATATGGCTTAATGTTAATAGATTTGTGCACAGCAAAAAAAAAACATGTTTTGGTCTAACCACATCATCCAAAAATAAAGAGAAACATTTTTGGATTTGACAAATTTCGCCATTCGATGAATTGGCTTCTCTGAATTTCATTAAAGAAAAAAAAAGAGTCAGGAAAACCAACCAGATAAGCCAAAATGGTGAGAAAATATGCCTGTCAGCTTACTACAAAATGTATACATAATATACATGTTCTGTATTTGTCATAAAGACAAAAACCAACAGTTCCATAGCTCCCAACACCCAATTCCACATAATTCAAGCCAAAGGTGGAGCAACTCTGGGGATAATGAAGGCCTTCCGTTAATAAAATAGCTGCCAGAGGGAAGGACACAGTTCATATGGTCCCCAGTGATGGTAACTACTGTCACATGTAGCTTATGGAAAAAGCATTTAAAAGAATGTTTGCATGTAATGCCCATATATAGTAGTTAAATCATAATTATAAAATATACTTGGAAAATATAGGTGTTAGAAAATAGCAATCTCTGGCTTTCCTGGCTCAACTCTCCTTCCCTTAGGTGGTGAACAGATAGAGTCATTGTCAGCCCTTATAAGCCCAAAGGAAGTAGTGGCCATCTTCTCTACAAAACCACCTTAAAGGAACACTATAGTCACCTAAATTACTTTGGCTAAGTAAAGCAGTTTTAGTGTATAGATCATTCCCCTGCAATTTCACTGCTCAATTCACTGTCATTTAGGAGTTAAATCCCTTTGTTTCTGTTTATGCAGCCCTAGCCACACCTCCCTTGGCTATGATTGACAGAGCCTGCATGAAAAAAAAATGGTTTCACTTTCAAACAGATGTTATTTACCTTAAATAATTGTATCTCAATGTCTAAATTGAACTTTAATCACATACAGGAGGCTCTTGCATGGTCTAGAAAACTATTAACATAGCAGGGGATAAGAAAATCTTAATTAAACAGAACTCGCAATAAAGAAAGCCTAAATACGGCTCTCTTTACAGAAGTGTTTATGGAAGGCTGTGCAAGTCACATGCAGGGAGGTGTGACTAGGGTTCATAAACAAAGGGATTTAACTCCTAAATGGCAGAGGATTGAGTAGTGAGGCTGCAGGGGCATGTTCTATACACCAAAACTGCTTCATTAAGCTAAAGTTGTTCAGGTGACTATAGTGTCCCTTTAAGGCCCTGAATTTAGATGGCTTTACAATGTGTGACAGAGTGTTGGAGATGGTGGTCAGGGGCACCCAGACTTTTGCGCAGCCACTATCCTGACATGCAGCCCCAGGGAATGTTAAGTTTAAATGTAGGTTTTTTTTTTTTCTATGTTGTTATTTGGGTCCCTAGAGCAGAATAGGGACTGTTCGTCCTACATAGGGTCACTTGGCAGATATGGCATGGTCGTGGGAGGAGGAGGATGACTTTCACCTCTTTCCCTGTTAGATTCCCGTTGTGCTGTGACATCACCCTTATACGCTGTGTAAAGCATACTTTTTAATTTATTTTGCAAATGCTGCATCCTTTCCGACTTGTAATTCGGTAACATTTCCGCCACTGTCTGCTTATACCGGGGGTCTAGTAGCGTGGACACCCAGCACAGGTCGTTCTCCTTCAGCCTTTTTATACGAGGGTCCCTCAACAGGCACGACAGCATGAAAGACCCCATTTGCACAAGGTTGGATGCCGAGCTACTCATTTCCCGTTCCTCCTCCTAACACAGAGCAGAATAGGGACTGTTCCCCCTACATAGGGTCACTTGGCAGATATGGATTGACACCTGTCCTCAGAGACCACGATACACACTGACACAGAGTAGAATAGGGACTGTTCCCCCTACATAGGGTCACTTGGCAGGTATGGATTGACACCTGTCCTCAGAGATCATGATACACACTGACACAGAGCAGAATAGGGACTGTTCCCCCTAAATAGGGTCACTTGGCAGATATGGATTGACACCTGTCCTCAAAGCCCCTGATACACACTGACACAGAGCAGAATAGAGACTGTTCCCCCTACATAGGGTAACTTGGCAGGTATGGATTGACACCTATCCTCAGAGACCATAATACACACTGACACAGAGCAGAATAGGGACTGTTCCCCCTACATAGGGTCACTTGCAGATATGGATTGACACCTGTCCTAAGGATCCCTGATACACACTGACACAGAGCAGGATAGGGACTGTTCCTCCTATATAGGGTCACTTGGCAGATATGGATTGACACCTGTCCTCAGAGACCATGATACACACTGACACAGAGCAGAATAGGGACTGTTCCCCCTACATAGGGTCACTTGGCAGATATGGATTGACACCTATCCTAAGGATCCCTGATACACACTGACACAGAGGAGAATAGAGACTGTTCCCCCTACATAGGGTCACTTGGCAGATATGGATTGACACCTATCCTAAGGATTCCTGAAACACACTGACACAGAGCAGAAGAGAGACTGTTCCCCCTACATAGGGTCACTTGGCAGATATGGATTGACACCTGTCCTCAAAACCCCTGATACACACTGACACAGAGCAGAATAGAGACTGTTCCCCCTACATAGGGTCACTTGGCAGGTATGGATTGACACCTGTCCTCAGAGACCATGATACACACTGACACAGAGCAGAATAGAGACTGTTCCCCCTACATAGGGTCACTTGGCAGATATGGATTGACACCTGTCCTAAGGATCCCTGATACACACTGACACAGAGCAGAATAGGGACTGTTCCTCCTACATAGGGTCACTTGGCAGATATGGATTGACACCTGTCCTCAGAGCCCCTGATACACACTGACACAGAGCAGAATAGGGACCGTTCCCCCTACATAGGGTCACTTGGCAGGTATGGATTGACACCTGTCCTCAGAGACCATGATACACACTGACACAGAGCAGAATAGGGACTGTTCCCCCAGGAACCAGGAACAAGCTCTTGCAAGAGTTTAGGAGTGATTATAGCAAGGGAATATGCAGAGCATAGCAATCCCTTGTAGCAGATTCCCCCAATAAGAGACAGGACTCAAATTGAGGGTGAAGAAGAACTGAAGCTTTTAATAAGACACTGCTTTTATGCACATTTTGCACACATAGTACTGCCCACAGGGTTTTCTAAAACAACCAATCAATACGTACAATACACTTAGACACTCCCAGCAATTACAGACAAAATACTCCCCTCTGCCTGTGATTTAATTACCTTACACAATGGGTTAATGTAATTATCACTAGCAGAGAAATAAAGTTTTTACACATGTACTATAATTTTAAAACTATACATACACAATATTCAAAAAAACATATTATTATTCAGCACACTTTAATTATAAACATAGTCAAAATTCAGCCAATTACATCCAGGGGTTTAAAAGTTAGCTGGAGGTCCCTTTATGACAGACCGCAAGCACATTTTCCTGCCCAAAACAGTTCCATAGATTTGGGCTGTGCGGTCGGTCAATTTCACACTGAAAAAATGACTAAGTCCCATCGCCGAATGGGACTTAGTCTCTGCTGCTGCAAAATCATTGTGGGAGAAGGTAATGCTCAGCGGTGTTTGCGGAACTGTATATCCGATTACAATTCCATGGATTTGGCTACACACACCGCTGACCGCATTGAATGAACAAAGATGGCCGCCGCCACATGTTCGTTTGCACGAACGGCGGCCCCCCAGTGTTCGGCAATATACCTACAGCAGGCTCCCAGCCTGGGAGGTAAATTGATGGCACACTTCCACTTCTGGGTGGTCCGCCTGTAGTGTACCTGGTTCAGTAAGCCTCATTTACTGAACCAAGTGGAAAATAGTAATGAACAAAGGATTTTAACAGTCTGGGGACTAAGTCTTAAAGGGGCGTACACAGTCCAATAAAAGTCCATTCACTGTGCTTAAAGGGCCAGTAGCCGCACAATAAAAATCTATTATGCCCAAATATGTTCTTAAAGGGCAATACATCACAGGGGCCGTAGTCACAAGGCAGGAGGCGGGCAAGCAGGCCCCTCCAAAAGCTCATGGCAAACTCCCTTAAAGGGGTGAGTTTGCTACAATGATGTTTTCAAAAGTTACTGAGTCAAATATAAGGCTTGCGTTTCAGTTGTTTCACATTGAAATTAGCCAGATTGGTTATGTTGCCTTTGAGACCGTATGGTAGCCCAGGAATGAGAATTACCCCCATGATGGCAAACCATTTGCAATAGTAGACAACCCAAGGTATTTCAAAAGGGGCATGTCCAGTCTTTCTTAGTAGCCACTTAGTCACAAACACTGGCCAAAATTGGCATTCAGATTAGTTTTTTGCATTTTTCACACACAATCAAATATTAACAATAACTTTGGCCAGTGTTTGTGACCAAGTGGCTACTAAAAAAGACCGGACATACCCCATTTGCAATACCTTGGTTTGTCTACTATTGCAAATGTTATGCCATAATTTTCATTCCTGGGCTACATACGGTCACAAAGGCAACATAACCAATCTTGCGAATTTCAGTGTGAAAAATGTAACATGCAATATTTGACTCTGTAACTTCCCAAAACACCATAAAACCTGTACATAGGGGGTATTGTTATACACGTGAGCCATCGCTGAATACATATATGTGTTTTATTGCAGTAAAAGCAAACCATATTATGACATTCACAGTTAAAATGTCATGCAGAAATAAAAAAAATAAAAAACCTTATTTCCTCACATTCTTCAATATATTATTCATATTAAATTATGTTTTATACCTGGCTGTGAATTATAGCTCCCAATCCCCCAAACATGAGCCCAGACTTCATGAAGGGGTAAAAACGGTCTGTTTAATGGTGGCTCCAGCTCAGCCTTTTATGCAGGTCCTCCAGCAAGGTATAGTCCCACATGGACCTTTTTTCACAATGTTAATCACTCCCACAGAAACAGTAAAATCCCTCCCCTCTATCGTGGAGATAATTGGGTTAAGTAGCTATAGAAAACGTAAAGGATCACTATAGTGTCAGGAAAACAAAGTGGTTTTCCTGACTCTATAGTGCCCTGATGGGGGCCCACATAGACATAGAATACATAGATGCCGCATTGACGGCTACTGCCTGCTGGCGCTGACACAAGTTATGCAAGTGGCATGCCGCAGCTGTGATTTCAGTGCTGGAGCATACACCCCACTACCCTCTAATGCAGCCATTCTTCTAGTATAACAATCCACAGTGGATCGGCAGACTGTAAACTCTAAACCCCAGTCCCAGTTGGGGAATTATGGGATCTGGTCTCAGGCTGTAGGCAGCAACTACTATCACTTTCAGCCAGGCACTGTATTGGCATCTTGAACATTTTCCTAGGAAGAGGCGGAGGACTGACATTTACACTGTTGAAGAACTCGGCCTTGGGTGATGGGAGTGGCCATCTGTAGCCTATTCACCGTATTCAACCTTGGGGTTTGGAATTTTCCTGATTTATTTTGATGAGCCACCACTGGCGGGAGTATCTGCAGTAACACGGGGTGTCTGGAGGGAGTATCTGCAGTAACACAGAGTGTCTGGGGGGAGTATCTGCTGTAACACAGAGTGTCTGGGGGGACTATCTGCAGTAACACAGGGTGTCTGGGGGGAGTATCTGCAGTACCACAGAGTGTCTGGAGGGAGTATCTGCAGTAACACAGGGTGTCTGGAGGGAGTATCTCCAGTAACACAGAGTGTCTGGAGGGATTATCTGCAGTAACACAGAGTGTCTGGGGGCGAGTATCTGCTGTAACACAGAGTGTCTGGGGGGACTATCTGCAGTAACACAGGGTGTCTGGGGGGAGTATCTGCAGTAACACAGGGTGTCTGGAAGGAGTATCTGAAGTAACACAGGGTGTCTGGGGGGAGTATCTGCAGTAACACAGGGTGTCTGGAGGGAGTATCTGCAGTAACACCGTGTGTCTGGAGGGAGTAACTGCAGTAACACAGAGTGTCTGGAGGGAGTATCTGCAGTAACACAGAGTGTCTGGGGGGAGTATCTGCAGTAACACAGGGTGTCTGGAGGGAGTATCTGCAGTAACACAGGGTGTCTGGAGGGAGTATCTGCAGTAACACAGAGTGTCTGGGGGGAGTATCTACTGTAACACAGAGTGTCTGGGGGGACTATCTGCAGTAACACAGGGTGTCTGGGGGGAGTATCTGCAGTAACACAGGGTGTCTGGAGGGAGTATCTGCAGTAACACAGAGTGTCTGGGGGGAGTATCTGCAGTAACACAGGGTGTCTGGATCGAGTATCTGCAGTAACACAGAGTGTCTGGATGGAGTATCTGCAGTAACACAGAGTGTCTGGGGGAGTATCTGCAGTAAAACAGGGTGTCTGGAGGGAGTATCTGCAGTAACACAGGGTGTCTGGGGGGAGTATCTGCAGTAGCACAGGGTGTCTGGAGGGAGTATCTGCAGTAACACAGGGTGTCTGGAGGGAGTATCTGCAGTAACACAGAGTGTCTGGGGGGAGTATCTGCAGTAACACAGGGTGTCTGGAGGGAGTATCTGCAGTAACACAGTGTGTCTGGAGGGAGTATCTGCAGTAACACAGAGTGTCTGGAGGGAGTATCTGCAGTAACACAGAGTGTCTGGGGGCAGTATCTGCAGTAACACAGGGTGTCTGGAGGGAGTATCTGCAGTAACACAGAGTGTCTGGGGGGAGTATCTACTGTAACACAGAGTGCCTGGGGGACTATCTGCAGTAACACAGGATGTCTGGGGGGAGTATCTGCAGTAACACAGGGTGTCTGGAGGGAGTATCTGCAGTAATACAGAGTGTCTGGAGGGAGTATCTGCAGTAACACAGAGTGTCTGGAGGGAGTATCTGCAGTAACACAGAGTGTCTGGGGGAGTATCTGCAGTAACACAGGGTGTCTGGAAGGAGTATCTGAAGTAACACAGGGTGTCTGGGGGGAGTATTTGCAGTAACACAGCGTGTCTGGAGGGAGTATCTGCAGTAACACTGTGTGTCTGGAGGGAGTATCTGCAGTAACACAGATTGTCTGGGGGAGTATCTGCAGTAACACAGGGTGTCTGGAGGGAGTATCTGCAGTAACACAGGGTGTCTGGAGGGAGTATCTGCAGTAACACAGGGTGTCTGGAGGGAGTATCTGCAGTAACACAGAGTGTCTGGAGGGAGTATCTGCAGTAACACAGGGTGTCTGGAGGGATTATCTGCAGTAACACAGGGTGTCTGGAGGGAGTATCTGCAGTAACACAGAGTGTCTGGAGGGAGTATCTGCAGTAACACAGAGTGTCTGGGGGTGTATCTACTGTAACACAGAGTGTCTGGGGGGACTATCTGCAGTAACACAGGGTGTCTGGGGGGAGTATCTGCAGTAACACAGGGTGTCTGGAGGGAGTATCTGCAGTAATACAGAATGTCTGGAGGGAGTATCTGCAGTAACACAGGGTGTCTGGAGGGAGTATCTGCAGTAACACAGAGTGTCTGGGGGGAGTATCTGCAGTAACACAGGGTGTCTGGAGGGAGTATCTGCAGTAACACAGAGTGTCTGGATGGAGTATCTGCACTAACACAGAGTGTCTGGGGGAGTATCTGCAGTAACACAGGGTGTCTGGAGGGAGTATCTGCAGTAACACAGGGTGTCTGGGGGGAGTATCTGCAGTAACACAGGGTGTCTGGAGGGAGTTTCTGCAGTAACACAGGGTGTCTGGAGGGAGTATCTGCAGTAACACAGAGTGTCTGGGGGGAGTATCTGCAGTAACACAGGGTGTCTGGAGGGAGTATCTGCAGTAACACAGTGTGTCTGGAGGGAGTATCTGCAGTAACACAGAGTGTCTGGAGGGAGTATCTGCAGTAACACAGAGTGTCTGGGGGAGTATCTGCAGTAAAACAGGGTGTCTGGAGGGAGTATCTGCAGTAACACAGGGTGTCTGGGGGCAGTATCTGCAGTAACACAGGGTGTCTGGAGGGAGTATCTGCAGTAACACAGAGTGTCTGGGGGGAGTATCTACTGTAACACAGAGTGCCTGGGGGGACTATCTGCAGTAACACAGGATGTCTGGGGGGAGTATCTGCAGTAACACAGGGTGTCTGGAGGGAGTATCTGCAGTAATACAGAGTGTCTGGAGGGAGTATCTGCAGTAACACAGAGTGTCTGGAGGGAGTATCTGCAGTAACACAGAGTGTCTGGGGGAGTATCTGCAGTAACACAGGGTGTCTGGAAGGAGTATCTGAAGTAACACAGGGTGTCTGGGGGGAGTATTTGCAGTAACACAGGGTGTCTGGAGGGAGTATCTGCAGTAACACTGTGTGTCTGGAGGGAGTATCTGCAGTAACACAGATTGTCTGGGGGGAGTATCTGCAGTAACACAGGGTGTCTGGAGGGAGTATCTGCAGTAACACAGGGTGTCTGGAGGGAGTATCTGCAGTAACACAGGGTGTCTGGAGGGAGTATCTGCAGTAACACAGAGTGTCTGGAGGGAGTATCTGCAGTAACACAGAGTGTCTGGGGTGTATCTACTGTAACACAGAGTGTCTGGGGGGACTATCTGCAGTAACACAGGGTGTCTGGGGGGAGTATCAGCAGTAACACAGGGTGTCTGGAGGGATTATCTGCAGTAACACAGGGTGTCTGGAGGGAGTATCTGCAGTAACACAGAGTGTCTGGAGGGAGTATCTGCAGTAACACAGAGTGTCTGGGGGTGTATCTACTGTAACACAGAGTGTCTGGGGGGACTATCTGCAGTAACACAGGGTGTCTGGGGGGAGTATCTGCAGTAACACAGGGTGTCTGGAGGGAGTATCTGCAGTAATACAGAATGTCTGGAGGGAGTATCTGCAGTAACACAGAGTGTCTGGAGGGAGTATCTGCAGTAACACAGGGTGTCTGGAGGGAGTATCTGCAGTAACACAGAGTGTCTGGATGGAGTATCTGCACTAACACAGAGTGTCTGGGGGAGTATCTGCAGTAACACAGGGTGTCTGGAGGGAGTATCTGCAGTAACACAGGGTGTCTGGGGGGAGTATCTGCAGTAACACAGGGTGTCTGGAGGGAGTTTCTGCAGTAACCCAGGGTGTCTGGAGGGAGTATCTGCAGTAACACAGAGTGTCTGGGGGGAGTATCTGCAGTAACACAGGGTGTCTGGAGGGAGTATCTGCAGTAACACAGTGTGTCTGGAGGGAGTATCTGCAGTAACACAGAGTGTCTGGAGGGAGTATCTTCAGTAACACAGAGTGTCTGGGGGGAGTATCTGCAGTAACACAGGGTGTCTGGAGGGAGTATATGCAGTAACACAGAGTGTCTGGAGGGAGTATATGCAGTAACACAGAGTGTCTGGGGGGAGTATCTACTGTAACACAGAGTGTCTGGGGGGACTATCTGCAGTAACACAGGGTGTCTGGGGGGAGTATCTGCAGTAACACAGGGTGTCTGGAGGGAGTATCTGCAGTAATACAGAGTGTCTGGAGGGAGTATCTGCAGTAACACAGAGTGTCTGGGGGGAGTATGTGCAGTAACACAGGGTGTCTGGAGGGAGTATCTGCAGTAACACAGAGTGTCTGGATGGAGTATCTGCAGTAACACAGAGTGTCTGGGGGAGTATCTGCAGTAACACAGGGTGTCTGGAGGGAGTATCTGCAGTAACACAGGGTGTCTGGGGGAGTATCTGCAGTAACACAGAGTGTCTGGAGGAAGTATCTGCAGTAACACAGAGTGTCTGGAGGAAATATCTGCAGTAACACAGAGTGTCTGGGGGAGTATCTGCAGGAACACAGGGTGTCTGGAGGGAGTATCTGCAGTAACACAGTGTGTCTGGAGGGAGTATCTGCAGTAACACAGAGTGTCTGGAGGGAGTATCTGCAGTAACACAGAGTGTCTGGGGGGAGTACCTGCAGTAACACAGGGTGTCTGGAGGGAGTATCTGCAGTAACACAGAGTGTCTGGGGGGAGTATCTGCAGTAACACAGGGTGTCTGGAGGAAGTATCTGCAATAACACAGGGTGTCTGGGGGGAGTATCTGCAGTAACACAGGGTGTCTGGAGGGAGTATCTGCAGTAACACAGTGTGTCTGGAGGGAGTATCTGCAGTAAAACAGGGTGTCTGGAGGTAGTATATATATATCCCAGGGATCCTTAGGATAGGTGTCAATTCATATCTGCCAAGTGACCCTATGTAGGGGGAACAGTCTCTCTTCTGCTCTGTGTCAGTGTGTATCAGGGATCTTTAGGATAGTTGTCAATCCATATCTACCAAGTGACCCTATGTAGGGGGAACAGTCTCTATTCACTTGGCAGATATGGATTGACACCTGTCCTCAGGGACCCTGATACACACTGGAGGGGACTCCCCCTCTGGCCCCCACCCCTGAGCAGTGGGTGGGGGCCCTAAAAAAAACAATAAGGGGGGACCTACTGCCCCCCCCACCTCACCCCTTAGTGGTGGGTGGGCGCCCTAAATAAAAATCCCCCCCCCAATCAAAGGTGACTAGGGGTCCCCAAGCCCCTAGACACCCACCCCCTGGCACCAAAAAAGTTACCCCCTACCTACCCCCCTCACCCTAAAAAATAGTGAAGGTGGAATAAAATAACTAACCTGTAAAGAAAAATTCAACTTACCATTTGACGTCTTCTTTTTTCTAAAATCTTCTTTTTGCAGCCTCAAAAAAAGGCCAAATAAAAAGCCATAAGATCCGACGCAATTTAAAAAAAAACAAAAAAAAATTGAGCGCAAAAAAAAAAAAATCCAAATAGAAAAGGCTGCTCTCCGGTGTTAAAAAATTAGATTTTATTTAATGAAGTTTAAAATAACGACCAACGTTTCAGTCCCCGTTCGGGACTTTCTTCAGGGTCAAAAATAACAAGACAACAAATATTATGCATACCAACAATTAATATATACCCATATAATAAAGATAAAACTCACCCAGGTGCGTTACACCCACCTCCCATCGGAACCATAGGAACTTACGGGTATGCGCGCGCACCCGCTCGCATGCTCCGCCCCCCGTGCGTGTTGACGTCATGCGGAGTCCGGTCACCATGGTGACCTATACACACCAATCTTACTCCTATACGAGGAGGAGATATAGTTGTATAGGGAGAAAACCAAGCTGTGAGCCTAAATATGAATGAATGAATAGTGCTATTGAAGATAGTAATACAGTGCAAACTTGCTAAAGATGTGTTAAAATGTTATAGTATGGTGGAAAGGGTTAATGAACCCATTAACAGGGGAGAAGGTGCCCCAGAAACAGGAGGGGGCGCAAGGGCAAAAACAACACTAAGGGGCAAACCCCCTCACAGGAGGTCATTCCCATCTTTAACTTGTCCCATAGACAACTTAGTGATACAGAGATCAACATCCTCAGTAAAGGGTTATCATATGTACCCACGAGTAATCCAAACTCCTTTAAATGGAGCACTGAGTTGTTTCAATTTGGGAGAAATATGAGATTAAAAGAGTTTTTCAATACCTTGGACAAAGACAAATCACAATCATCAGGTATGGGGTCAGATAAATTTCCCTAAATCCTGGATTGGTAGGGGGTACTTGAGGACTGGGTTGAGAAACCTTGATCTACTGAGAATTTATCTTCAATATGAGTGCTTAGGATAATTTCAATTCAGCTGTGGAGAAAATTGACTTAAATCCTTTTCAATAAAAATGATAGTCAACTGGGAGGTAGGTACTACATGGATACGGAGCACACTGAATAATGTACACATTTTTAATTTATATGTAGGAAAAAACTTTTACAGGTTATGAGGATTAGACATCTCCAGATTTGGTGCAAATTAGGGTGAAAACGTTTGGAACCGGGGTTTAGAGAACTACTGACATTTAGTGATGTTTATTATTCTCATTACCCTGAAAAAAAAGTATGACCTATCATCAGCCCCCCACACCTCAAACATTACAAGCACCTACTCTCTGTGTATACAATAGCTGTTAAAATGGGGTCAATCACAGATGGCCCGTTTTTTTATTTTGGTATTTTTGGGTAGAGTATAGACTTGCCGCATAGAATTGTGGTTTCCCACTTTCAGTTTCATAATCAACACTTAAAGGGTTATTTTTTGTTTCTGAATTGGGAATAAATAAATGTGAGCTTAGTGGTAGTGAAGGGTGTAGAGCAGCTTCAAATAAATATACTCAAGGCTGGAGGTAATTATACAATGATTTTGGTATTATTAAGGCTTTATTATTGTGAAAGGAGTAAATATGTGTCCCATTACAGAAAGCTTATGCCTGTTTGCAGGCAATGTCTGATGCTGAAATTAACAACACATTTTACAGGGCTTATTTTCTAGATTTTCCTGCATCTTGTTATCTTCCTGTTAAAAAATATTTAGTTATTATTATTATTATTATTTTATTATTTATATAGCATCAACAAATTCCGTAGCGCTGTATAATGGGTGGACTAACAGACACATAATTGAGATCAGACAACTTGACGTACAGGAACAGAGGGGGTTGAGGGCCCTGCTCGATGAGCTTACATGCTAGAGGGAGTGGGGTATAGTGACACAAAGGGTTAAAGTTAAATAGTTTGTTAGAGAAGGGTTTAATGCGTGCTTGGTATGTCATTTTTGACAGTAGCAGGAAAGGAGTCATGGGGTGGGGGATGAGAAACCTGCTGACAGTGTAATTGATACGCTTTAATGAAGAAGTGAGTTTTCAGAGATATTTTGAAGGAGTGGAGGCTGGGTGAAAGTCTGATTGAGGAGGGAAGGGAGTTCCACATAAGAGGTGCAGCCCTGGAGAAGTCTTGAAGGTGAGCATCAGAGGTGGGGATCCGGGCAGAGGATAGGCGTAGGTCTTTGTCTGAGCGCAGGGGTCTCGACGGGACATACTTATGTATGAGGGAGGATAGGTATGTTGGAGCAGCATTATGTAGGGATTTGTAAGCAAGCGCCAGAATTTTGAATTGGGCCCTATATCTAACTGGAAGCCAATGCATGGACTGACAGAGCGTGGAGGCATGGGAGGTGCGACCGGACAGGAAAATAAGCCTCGCAGCCGCATTCATTATAGATTGCAGCGGTGCAAGCTGGGAACATGTAAGACCGGTGAGAAGGGGATTGCATTAGTCAAGGCGAGAGAGAACAACAGCATGAACCAGTACCTTCGCTGCGTCCGGCGTTAGATATGGGCGGATGCGCGCTATGTTCTTGAGTTGGAAGCGACAGGATTTGGCTATCGATTGGACATGGGGAGTAAAAGAGAGGTCAGAATCAAGAAGAACCCCTAGTCAGCGAGCTTGCGAAGGTAGAAGTGATAGTAGCGCCGTTGACTTGGATGGAGACAGACACAGGAGTAGCAGCACTTGAGGGAGGAAAAACTAGAAGTTCTGTTTTGGACAGGTTGAGTTTAAGGAAGTGAGCAGTCATCCAGTTGGAAATAGCAGAGAGGCAGTCAGAAACACGAGTCAAGGTGGGTGGAGAGAGATCAGGGGAGGACAGGTAGATTTGTGTGTCATCTGCATATAAATTATATTGGAAGCCAAAGGAGCTGATGAGTTTACCTAGGGAGGCAGTATAGATAGAGAACAGTAGGGGGCCGAGGACAGAACCTTGGGGGACACCGACAGAGAGGGGTTGGGGAGGAGACTCAGTGTCAGAGAAAGAAACACTGAAAGAGCGCTGGGAGAGGTAGGAGAAGCACAGGGATAAAGCAGTATCCCGTAGACCAAAGTTACGGAGAATGTGAAGAAGCTGTTGATGATCAACAGTGTCAAAGGTGGCAGAAAGATCAAGGAGGATTAGGATAGAGTATTGGCCGCGAGATTTAGCAGCAATTAAGTCGTTGGATACTTTGGTCACAGCAGTTTCGACAGAGTGACCAGCGCGGAATCCAGACTGAAGGGGGTCAAGCAGAGAGTTGGATTTGAGAAAGTCTGTCAATCTGGCGTACACAACTCTCTCAAGGATCTTGGAGGCAAATGGCAGTAGCGAGATAGGGCGGTAGCTGGATGGGGAGTTGGGATCAAGGTTGGGCTTTTTCAGAATCGGGGTTACAGTTGCATGTTTGAAGGGTGAGGGAAATGAGCCAGAGGAAAAGGAGAGATTGAAGATGTTAGCGAGTGGTAGAGCAAGAGAGGGAGACAAAGTGCGGATGAGATGCGAGGGAATAGGATCGAGGGAGCAGGTGGTGGGGCGGGAGGACAGGAGCAGAGCAGAAACCTCTTGTTCTGTAGCAGGTGCAAATGAGCATAGGATGGCATGGGGAGTGGGGTTGGGTGTTGTATTGATAGGGGTAGGAGAGAGTTTAGAGATCTCGTTCCTGATTGTAGAGATCTTCTCATTGAAATGAGATGCGAAGTTTGTGGCGGACAAGGTGGTGGAAGGAGGGGCAGTCACAGGGCGAAGAAGGGCATCAAAAGTGTAAAACAGGTGGTTGGGGTTGATGGGACAGTGTGCTTATGAGGGTTATAGACCCGTGAGCTCAACTTCTGTGGCTGGGAAATAGTTTTTAAAGGTTATTAAGGAATTCAGGAATTCATTGGGAAGAACATTGCTATTAGAAAAAATCATCATAGTTTTATGAAACATAGGTCAGGTCAGAAAATCTTAATTGCATTTTATAAAGAAAAAGGTCACTATCCACTTTCTTGGTTGGATTGTATTTGCAGGGGCACTCTACGTACCCACATACATTAGGTACAATGCCTAGTTAAGTTAGAGTCACTTTGTTAATAGTGTTGTCGCGAACCCGAAATTTTCGGTTCGAGAACGGCGAACGCGAACTTCCGCAAATGTTCGCGAACCGGCGAACCGCGCGAACCGCCATTGACTTCAATGGGCAGGCGAATTTTAAAAACAACAGGGACTCTTTCTGGCCACAATAGTGATGGAAAAGTTGTTTCAAGGGGACTAACACCTGGACTGTGGCATGCCAGAGGGGGATCCATGGCAAAACTCCCATGGAAAATTGCACAGTTGATGCAGAGTCTGCTTTTAATCCATAAAGGGCAGAAATCACCTAACATTGACACCTGTCCTCAAAGCCCAGCCCTGATACACACTGACACAGAATAGAGACTGTTCCCCCTACATAGGGTCACTTGGCAGATATGGATTGACACCTGTCCTCAAAACCCCTGATACACACTGACACAGAGCAGAATAGGGACTGTTCCCCCTACATAGGGTCACTTGGCAGCTATGGATTGACACCTGTCCTCAAAACCCCTGATACACACTGACACAGAGCAGAATAGAGACTGTTCCCTGTCCACAGAGACCATGATACACACTGACACAGAGCAGAATAGGGACTGTTACCCCTACATAGGGTCACTTGGCAGATATGGATTGACACCTGTCCTCAAAACCCCTGATACACACTGACACAGAGCAGAATAGGGACTGTTCCCTGTCCACAGAGTCCATGATACACACTGACACAGAGCAGAATAGAGACTGTTCCCCGTCCACAGAGACCATGATACATACTGACACAGAGCAGAATAGGGACTGTTCCCTGTCCACAGAGACCATGATACACACTGACACAGAGCAGAATAGAGACTGTTCCCCGTCCACAGAGACCATGATACACACTGACACAGAGCAGAATAGAGACTGTTCCCCCTACATAGGGTCACTTGGCAGGTATGGATTGACACCTGTCCTCAAAGCCCCTGATACACACTGGGGGGAGCTACTGTCCTCCCCAACCCCTGCGCGGTGGGTGGGGGCCATAAATCACAATGGGGTGACCTACTGTCCTCCCCCCCTCGGCCCCCAACCCTGCGCAGTGTGTGGGGGGCATGAATCACAATGGGGGGCCTACTTTCCTCCCCCCCGGCCCCCATCCCTGCGCGGTGGGTGGGGGCATAAATCACAATGGGACGGACCTACTGATAGGAGTGAAGTATTGTTCATATCAGTTTAATACCTTCCGCGTCTCCTATCAGTGGACGTGTAAATGGCAGAGATTTTTAATTGTTGAATCACCTCCCCTTTTTAGGCCAAGGTGGGAAGATGCTTAGACCACTGGTATATTGGTGCCATCTTGGAGGATTTTAATTTTTGGTTTGGTTTTTGAAGCCACAGTGCTGCACCAGTGGGCCTAAAAATTAGGCATGTACACATGCCTGAAAATTTGGTATTGTTGCAGCCGCTGCTGTACCAGCGGCCAGAAAAATTGATGTTTGTTTCACAGGCAGAAAGTGCCCTAAAACATGGCGGCTTGAACCCTAGTTGGTGGCAGATAAGTCACGCAAGTCAAACGTCATTCAGAGCTAAAATACAGCAGCGTGTGGACCATTTTTAGCCCAAGGCAGCTCATCTCATCAGGCCTTTTTTAAGCGAATGTATCGCCCAGTGTCAGTCCCTTCGGGATCCATCCCTCATTCATCTTAATAAAGGTGAGGTAATCTAGACTTTTTTGACCTAGGCGACTTCTCTTCTCAGTGACAATACCTCCTGCTGCACTGAAGGTCCTTTCTGACAGGACACTTGAAGCGGGGCAGGCCAGAAGTTCTATCGCAAATTGGGATAGCTCAGGCCACAGGTCAAGCCTGCACACCCAGTAGTCAAGGGGTTCATCGCTCCTCAGAGTGTCGATATCTGCAGTTAAGGCGAGGTAGTCTGCTACCTGTTGGTCGAGTCGCTCTCTGAGGGTGGATCCCAAAGGGCTGTGGCGATGCATAGGACTTAAAAAGGTCCGCATGTCCTCCATCAACAACATGTCTTTAAAGCGTCCTGTCCTTGCCGGCGTGGTCGTGGGAGGAGGAGGAGGAGGATGACTTCCACCTCTCCCCCTGTTAGATTCCCGTTGTGCTGTGACATCACCCTTATACACTGTGTAAAGCATACTTTTTAATTTATTTAGCAAATGCTGCATCCTTTCCGACTGTAATGGTCACTTATTGACAATATGGATCACAACTGTAGATAACTGAATTTGTTTATTAAATTGTTATAATTGAAATAAAGTAAAATTCAAGTTGAGCTGTCTCTTTAATTCCTTGTCAGAAAATTAAGCAGCAGCAGGATTTGCAGAGAAGATTAGGTTGAGGCAATTATTAGTCTGAACAGAGATGAGATTCCAATGTAGAATTGTTAAATGGCAGCAGAACAATTAGTTAGGTTGAAGCAAAAGAAGGTAAGCAGAGATGCAGGATATCAATACTCCTGTTTAGGCAGAAGAGTTCTACTTAGCTTTGTAGGGGTGGTAATCCGGTTTGATGAGAGATGTTTCTCAGAGAGGATTAAGGTTGCTGCAGACAAAAGAGTATCCAAAGGCAAGTCCGTGGTCGAGGAGAGGAGAAGGCAGGTAAACGATAACAGTCCGGGTCCGATACACAGTAGAGGTAAACACAGATACACTTAGTTTGAAGTTTTCGCGGGAGGCTTTCAAATTGATCCAGCACTGAGGTGTTGCCGCGGTCTCCCTTTGTATCCTGGGAGTAACCGCGTCAGAGGAGGGGGAGTGGCCGCGCTCCGTCTACCCGGAAGTCCCCGGAGTACGGATGCCGGAAGGTCTGACAGAACCCCCCCCATAAGAAGCAGCCACCGGATGCTGTCAACGAGGTCTGGAAGGGTAGCGAGCATGGAACGCGTTGATGAGTCGACGAGCATGCACCGCGGAGGACGACACCCAGGAATCCTCGTCAACTCCGTAGCCTTTCCACCGGATAAGATACTGTAAGGAACCACGATGGATTCGCGAATCCAGGATCCTCTGGACCTCGTATTCTTCCTCACCTTGTACCAGAAGGGGATCAGGAGTGGTAAGAGCATCCCTTAGAAAAGGGTCGGAGCGGTGTGGTTTAAGCAGAGACACATGGAAGACAGGATGAAGTTTCATGGTAGGTGGAAGTTTCAATCTGACCACGTTTTCGTTGATAAGAGACAATATACGAAAAGGGCCAAGGAAGAGAGAACTCAGTTTCTTTGAGGGACGGTTTGTGACAATGTTCTTTGAAGAGAGCCATACGAGATCACCAACGTTGTAAGCAGGGGAAGGTCGTCTGCCAGTATCGAAAAACTTTTTCTGAGCAGAGGATGCATTTTTGAGGTTATCACGCAACTTGAGGAAGAGGGCAGACATGAAAGCGTTGTGGTTGGAGACGTATGGATTAGAAGAAGGGAGTCCCTGATCAGGAATCGAAGAGGGATGGAATCCGTAATTTGAAAAGAATGGAGTCATTTTACTGCTAGCGTGTACAGAGTTGTTATATGAGAATTCTGCCATTGGTAACCATGTGATCCAATCATCTTGTAAGTGAGAGCAATAACACCTCAAGTATTGTTCAACACACTGGTTAACTCTCTCTGTTTGTCCGTTGGTTTGGGGATGATAGGCTGAAGACAATTTACGTTGAATACTGAGAGAGGAACACATCTCATTCCAGAACTTGGAGGTGAACTGTGTTCCCCTGTCTGAAATGATTTCCTCAGGAAGTCCATGGAGTTTCACTATGTTGTCGATGAATATTTTTGCAAGCTCCGATGAAGAGGGTAATTTCCTTAAAGGAATAAAATGAGACATTTTGGTGAAACGGTCTACCACTACTAGAATGGTGTTATGATGTTGCGAAGGAGGGAGTTCCACCAAGAAATCCATTGAAATGGACTGCCAAGGTCTTTCTGGGATCGGTAGGCTCAATAGTTGACCGAATGGTGGATGATGGTCAGATTTTGATCTCAGACAGGTTGGACAGGTTTTGACATAAGATTCTATGGTTCTGTCCTGGCGAGGCCACCAGTAATATCTTTTAGACAGCTCCAGTGTTTTCCTTGTACCAGGATGACCAGCCAGAGGGGAATCATGTATTAAGGTGAGAATTTTATTCCTAAACAAGGGAGGAATGTATAACCTGTTTTTGAAGTAGTAGAGACCGTCCTTTTTTGATAGTTTCTTTTGTTTGGGAAGCTCAAGATCTTCTTCTTTAAGATGTTTAATATCATCTATTAATGACGAAATGATACCTATGATTTTAGGTGGGGGAGTTCCAGTCACAGGAAGATCTTGTTGAATTCTGGACAGAGCATCTGCCTTTTTGTTTCTGGATCCAGGTCTGTAAATAATTTGAAAATTGAATCGGGCAAAGAAAAGATTCCATCTTACTTGTCTGGCAGAGAGAGTTTTGTTCGAATGAAGATATTCAAGGTTCCTGTGGTCAGTGTAAACAATCACAGGAGTGCGTGAGTCTTCAAGTATGTGTCGCCAGTTTTCGAATGCTGCTTTAATACTTAACAATTCTTTTTCTCCTATAGGATAATTTCGTTCAGCAGGAGACATAGATCGTGAGAAAAAAGCCACTGGATGGAGAGGATCTTGAGGGGATCGTTGCTGAGAAAGGACAGCCCCGATAGCGGCGTCAGAAGCATCTGTTTCCATGACGTAGAGAAAATCAGGATTAGGGAGTTGGAGAATGGGAGCACTTGTAAATCTCCGTTTTAATTCATCAAAGGCTGCTTGAGCCTCTTCGTTCCAAGCAAAGGAACATTTACTGCTGTTGAGCAGGTTAAGAGGATGAGCTACATTGGAGTAATTTTTAATGAACTTCCTGTAGAAGTTGGCAAATCCCAAAAAACGTTGTAAGTCCTTAATATTAGCAGGAGTAGACCAATTGACAATACAATCTATTTTTGAGGTATCCATACTTATGGAATGAGGGGAGATAACGTATCCCAAAAAAGTGATTTCATTGACTTCAAAAATACATTTTTCTGGTTTTGCATATAATTTGTGTGTTCTTAATCTGGATAATACCCATCTCACATGTTTTCTGTGTTCCTCAAGGTTGTTGGAGTAGATGAGAATATCATCTAAGTAGATGATGACACAAACATCTAGGAGATCTCTGAAGATATCGTTTATGAAATGCTGAAATGTTGCAGGGGCGTTACAGAGCCCGAAGGGCATGACAAGATATTCGTACAGGCCATATCGGGTCCTGAACGCCGTTTTCCATTCATCATTGGCCTTGATTCTAACAAGGTTATATGCCCCACGAAGGTCAAGTTTAGTGTAGATGGTAGCTGTTCTTAATCTTTCGATCAACTCATTGATCAGGGGAAGAGGGTAACGATTCTTGATAGTTATTTTATTTAATGACCTGTAGTCGATGATTGGGCGTATAGTCTGATCCTTGTTCCTTACGAAAAACATGCTGGAAGCGGCTGGTGAACAGGAAGGTCTAATGAACCCTTTACGGAGGTTCTCATCCAGGTATTCTTTGAGGGTTTTTAACTCTGATTCAGAGAGAGGGTAAATGTGTCCAAAAGGGATAGGAGCACCAGGAACAAGGTCAATCGGACAATCATAAGGTCGATGAGGAGGAAGTGTCTCCGCTTCCTTTTTACTGAATACATCGGCGAACTCAGAATAGATGGAAGGTATAGGGGTTTCTTCAGTAACTTGTAGAATGGGGATGTGTTGTAGACATGTTCCCTTACAATATGCAGAGTTAAAGGTGAGAGAGAAAGGAGCCCATGTGATATATGGGTTGTGAGTCCGCAACCAGTCGAGTCCTAATATAATTGGATAAAGAGGAGAATTTATAACATCAAAAACAAGAAATTCAGAATGGATATGATTGGTAGTAGTTCTTAAAGGGATAGTTTCAGAACGAATGGGCCCAGAGGATATTAAGGAGCCATCAATAACTCTGACAGAGACGGAATTACGTTTTTGAACACAAGGAATTTTATTTTTTGTAACGAAGGATGAGTCCAGGAAAACCCCATTAGCACCGGAATCGATAATGGCATCAGTGGTAATCCTTTCTTTGTCCCACTGTAATATGAGAGAAACAGAGGAGAGATGAGAGGTAGTTTTAGGAGGAAGTACACTCATTACATTTGTAGTAGAACCATGCTTACCGCCTCTAGGACGTTTCAATAGAGGACATTCTGGGACCACATGTTCTTGTGAAGCACAGTACATGCAGAGGTTCATTTGTCTTCTTCTGGTTCTCTCTTCTGGAGTAAGAGGACTTCTCAAAACCCCTATTTCCATAGGTTCTGTGGGAGTTACAGGTTTCTCAGGTGCTCGTGAAGAAGTGAAGGGTTTTTTCCATAGGGAGCTAGTGAGTGACTTCTCAGCTTTTCTTTCCCTGAGTCGTCTGTCAATGCTGATTGACAATTGGATAAGAGTATTCAGTGTAGTAGGTAGTTCTGTCCTGGAGAGCTCATCCTTGACAGCTTCAGATAACCCAATACGGAACTGGTTACGTAGAGTTATGTCATTCCACTGAGTTTCTGGTGCCCATCGTTTGAATTCAGCAATGTAATCTTCGACAGGCCTGTTTCTTTGCTGCAGTGTTCTAATGGTTAAGTCTGCAGTTGCTTGTTTATTAGGGTCCTCGTAAAGGAGAGACATGGCTTCGAAGAATTCATCCAGGGAATCCAATATGGGGTCATCATTCTCCAGGAAGGAATGAGCCCAGGCCATGGGTTCGCCTCTTAAAAATGAAATAACAGAACAAACCTTAGATCTTTCGTTGGGATAAGATCTAGGTTTCAAGGCAATCAACAATTTGCAAGAATTGATAAATTCCCGGTATTGGGACCTGTCTCCAGAAAACTTTTCGGGGTTGGAAACAGCAGGATCACTAGCCGAGTGTGTAACGGTATGAGGAGTGTGTGTTTGTAAGTCCCTTACATAAGTAAGGATTCGTTCATTGGTGACCTGTAGGTCTTGCATGCCTTGAGTAAGCGTATCCACTCTTTGGTTCAATCTTGTGATTTCAGAAGTGAGATCTACTGGATCCATTAAGAAGGCTGGATCAATCTGTAATGGTCACTTATTGACAATATGGATCACAACTGTAGATAACTGAATTTGTTTATTAAATTGTTATAATTGAAATAAAGTAAAATTCAAGTTGAGCTGTCTCTTTAATTCCTTGTCAGAAAATTAAGCAGCAGCAGGATTTGCAGAGAAGATTAGGTTGAGGCAATTATTAGTCTGAACAGAGATGAGATTCCAATGTAGAATTGTTAAATGGCAGCAGAACAATTAGTTAGGTTGAAGCAAAAGAAGGTAAGCAGAGATGCAGGATATCAATACTCCTGTTTAGGCAGAAGAGTTCTACTTAGCTTTGTAGGGGTGGTAATCCGGTTTGATGAGAGATGTTTCTCAGAGAGGATTAAGGTTGCTGCAGACAAAAGAGTATCCAAAGGCAAGTCCGTGGTCGAGGAGAGGAGAAGGCAGGTAAACGATAACAGTCCGGGTCCGATACACAGTAGAGGTAAACACAGATACACTTAGTTTGAAGTTTTCGCGGGAGGCTTTCAAATTGATCCAGCACTGAGGTGTTGCCGCGGTCTCCCTTTGTATCCTGGGAGTAACCGCGTCAGAGGAGGGGGAGTGGCCGCGCTCCGTCTACCCGGAAGTCCCCGGAGTACGGATGCCGGAAGGTCTGACACCGACTTGTTGTAATTGGGTAACATTTCCGCCACTTTCTGCTTATACCGGGGGTCTAGTAGCGTGGACACCCAGTACAGGTTGTTCTCCTTCAGCCTTTTTATACGAGGGTCCCTCAACAGGCAGGACAGCATGAAAGACCCCATTTGCACAAGGTTGGATGCCGAGCTACTCATTTCCCGTTCCTCCTCCTCACTGATGTCATTGAAGGTATGTTCTTCCCCCCAGCCACGTACAACACCACGGGTACCAGATAGGTGACAACGAGCACCCTGGGATGCCTGTTGTGTTTGGTCTTGCTCCTCCTCCTCCTCCTCAAAGCTACAATCCTCCTCTGACTCCTCTTCCTCACAATCCTCTTCCAGCGTTGCCGCAGGTCCAGCAAGCGATGCTGATAAGGCTGTTTCTGGTGGTGATGGTGACCACAACTCTTCCTCTTCCTCTTCACGCTCATCTACAGCCTGATCCAGCACTCTTCGCAGGGCACGCTCCATGAAGAAAACAAATGGTATGATGTCGCTGATGGTGCCTTCGGTGCGACTGACTAGGTTTGTCACCTCCTCAAAAGGACGCATGAGCCTACAGGCATTGCGCATGAGCGTCCAGTAACGTGGCAAAAAAATTCCCAGCTCCCCAGAGGCTGTCCTAGCACCCCGGTCATACAAATATTCATTAACAGCTTTTTCTTGTTGGAGCAGGCGGTCGAACATTAGGAGTGTTGAATTCCAACGTGTAGGGCTGTCGCAAATCAAGCGCCTCACTGGCATGTTGTTTCGCCGCTGGATATCGGCAAAGTGAGCCATGGCCGTGTAGGAACGCCTGAAATGGCCACACACCTTCCTGGCCTGCTTCAGGACGTCCTGTAAGCCTGTGCACGGCACATGTGTCAACTTGCCCAACTTCAATGCCGCTATCAAATTTTTCCGTTGTCACACACCACTTTGCCGATATCCAGTTGCTGCGGAGTCAGCCACTTTTCCACCTGTGCGTTCAGGGCGGACAGGAGTGCTTGTCCGGTGTGACTCTCTGCTTTCAAGCAAGTCAAACCCAAGACGGCGTGACACTGCCGTATCCGGGATGTGGAATAGTACCTGGGGAGCTGGGGGGGTGCCGTTGATGTGGAGCAAGAAGCAGCGGCACAAGAGGACTCAGCCGAGGAGGTTATGGAAGAGGATGGAGTAGGAGGAGTAGAGGAGGTGGCAGCAGGACTGCCTGCAATTCGTGGCGGTGTCCCCAACTCCTCTGCAATGCCACGCATTCCTTGCTTGTCAGCCGTCAGCAGGTTTACCCAATGCGCAGTGTAGGTGATATACCTGCCCTGACCATGCTTTGCAGACCAGGTATCAGTGGTCAGATGGACCCTTGCCCCAACACTGTGTGCCAGACATGCCATGACTTCCTTTTGCACAATCGAGTACAAGTTGGGGATTGCCTTTTGTGAAAAGAAATTCCGGCCGGGAACCTTCCACTGCGGTGTCCCAATAGCTACAAATATTTTGAACGCCTCAGACTCAACCAGATTGTATGGTAAATGCTGGCGGGCTAATAGTTCGGACAAGCCAGCTGTCAGACGCTGGGCAAGGGGGTGACTTGGTGACATTGGCTTCTTACGCTCAAACATGTCCTTGACAGACACATGACTGTGGGCAGATGAGCGGGAACTGCTCAAGGCGGGAGACGGAGTGGCGGATGGTTGAGAGGGGGCAAGAAGGACAGCAGTGGTTGACGTGGCTGAAGATGCTGGACCAGGAGGAGGATGGCGGCTTAGAGTAGGCGTGCTGCTTGTACTCATGTGTTGATCCCATAGGCGTTTGTGATGTGAGATCATGTGCCTACGCAAAGCAGTTGTACCTAGGTGGGTGTTGGACCTCCCACGACTCCGACGTTTCCTTTGGCACAGGTTGCAAATGGCATCGCTGTTGTCAGAGGCAGACACACAAAAAAAATGCCACACTGCTGAGCTCTGCAATGGCGGCATTCTGGTGGTGGACACAGCATGTGTTGATTGGCGTGCTGTCCCGGGTGCCGATGCATGCTGTCTGACTGTGCCACTAGCTCCTTGCGACGACCCCCCCCCGCTTCCAACTCGTCTCCTCCTCCTCTCTGTCTCCCCATCTGAACTTTCGCCCTGTTCTTCTTCTTGCCGAGCGGGCACTCACGTGACATCCATGGACGCATCGTCATCATCAACCGCTTCGCTTGTATCTGACAACTCAGAAAAGGAAGCAGCAGCGGGTACAACATCATCATCATCATCACACCGTACCTCCATGTGTTTAATGCAGCCTGCCTGAGACATATCCCTGTTATCTACATCCTCTAGCAATAATGGTTGCGCATCACTCATTTCTTCAAACGGGTGTGTGAATAACTCCTCTGACATACCAAGTAAAGCGGCTGTGGTGCTAGTTTTGGTGGTGGCGGCAGGCGGGTGAGTGCTATCTTGAGAGGTGCTTGAAGCTAAGCTGGAGGAGGATGGTGCGTCAAGGTTCCGAGCGGAGGCTGTACAAGATTGGGTGTCCTGTGTTAGCCAGTCAACTAAGTCCTCAGAACTTTTCAAGTTCAGGGTACGTGGCTTCTGAAAACTGGGCATTATTCTAGGGCAAAAGGGAATCACAGCACTACGACCACGACGGCCCCTGCGGGGTGGCCTGCCTCTGCCTGTCATTTTTTTGGGGATTAGTGGTACTATGCGTGCAAGCTACTGTGAGACCAGATATGATTGGCAATGTGAACTGTAACAGTTCTGCAGAGCACACACTGTAGGCCTAAGACACCCGCTTGAAGACAAGTAACTGCTATTCAATCTATAACAGTGAAAAACAAATTTTGGTTTTAAAAGCATGCTATAGACACCAGATATGATTGGCAATGTGCACTGGAACAGTTCTGCAGAGCACACACTGTAGCTCTGAGACACCCGCTTGAAGACAAGTAACTGCTATTCAATCTATAACAGTGAAAAACAAATTTTGGTTTTAAAAGCACGCTATAGAGACACCAGATATGATTGGCAATGTGCACTGGAACAGTTCTGCAGAGCACACACTGTAGGCCTGAGACACCCGCTTGAAGACAAGTAACTGCTATTCAATCTATAACAGTGAAAAACAAATTTTGGTTTTAAAAGCACGCTATAGAGACACCAGATATGATTGGCAATGTGCACTGGAACAGTTCTGCAGAGCACACGCTGAAGGAAGGACTGACAGAGCCGCTTGAAGACAAGTAACTGCTATTCAATCTATAACAGTGAAAAACAAATTTCGGTTTTAAAAGCACGCTATAGAGACACCAAACATGATTGGCCACTGTCAAAGCACGCTGGAACAGGTCTACAGAGCACACGCTGAAGTAGGCCTGACACCCAGACGCTTGCAGACAACTAACTGATCTTCTATTACAGTGAAAAAAAATGATTTCTTTAAAATCTAAAGCTTAAGCTATTGTTAAAACAGATATGAGTGGTGGCACTGACTGTGCAAATGGGCAGGGCATCCAACCTGACACAGAAGCTGGCAGGCAGGCAACTGCTCTTCTATTACAGTGAAAACAAATTATTTATTTTAAATTTAAAGCTTAACCAATTGTTAAAACAGATATGAGTGGTGGCACTGGGCAAGTGGGCACAGTATCCAATGTGAACCTCACACAGAAGCTGGCAGGCAGGCAACTGCTCTTCTATTACAGTGGAAACAAAATTTTGGTTGTAAAAGCACGCTATAGAGACACCAGATATGATTGACAACTGTCAAAGTACGCTGGCAGGGTTGTGCAGGGCACACGCTGAAGGAAAGCCTGACAGAGCCGCTTGAAGGACACTGACTGGCTGCTATTAGCTTACACTGGAAACCTTTTTTCTTTGTAAAAGCACGCTAAAGAGACACCAGATATGATTGGCAACTGTCAAAGCACGCTGGCACAAGTCTGCAGAGCACACGCTGAAGTAGGCCTGACACCCAGACGCTTGCAGACAACTAACTGATCTTCTATTACAGTGAAAAAAAATGATTTCTTTAAAATCTAAAGCTTAAGCTATTGTTAAAACAGATATGAGTGGTGGCACTGACTGTGCAAATGGTCAAGGCATCCAACCTGACACAGAAGCTGGAAGGCAGGCAACTGCTCTTCTATTACAGTGAAAACAAATTATTTATTTTAAATCTAAAGCTTAACCAATTGTTAAAACAGATATGAGTGGTGGCACTGGGCAAGTGGGCACAGTATCCAAGTGAACCTCACACAGAAGCTGGCAGGCAGGCAACTGCTCTTCTATTACAGTGAAAAAAAATATTTATTTTAAATGTAAAGCTTAACCAATTGTTAAAACAGATATGAGTGGTGGCACTGGGCAAGTAGGCACAGTATCCAATGTGAACCTCACACAGAAGCTGGCAGGCAGGCAACTGCTCTTCTATTACAGTGGAAACAAAATTTTGGTTGTAAAAGCACGCTATAGAGACACCAGATATGAGTGGCAACTGTCAAAGTACGCTGGCAGGGTTGTGCAGGGCACACGCTGAAGGAAGGCCTGACAGAGCCGCTTGAAGGACACTGACTGTCTGCTATTAGCTTGCACTGGAAACCTTTTTTCTTTGTAAAAGCACGCTAAAGAGACACCAGATATGATTGGCAACTGTCAAAGCACGCTGGCACAGGTCTGCAGAGCACACGCTGAAGTAGGCCTGACACCCAGACGCTTGCAGACAACTAACTGATCTTCTATTACAGTGAAAAAAAATGATTTCTTTAAAATCTAAAGCTTAAGCTATTTTTAAAACAGATATGAGTGGTGGCACTGACTGTGCAAATGGGCAAGGCATCCAACCTGACACAGAAGCTGGCAGGCAGGCAACTGCTCTTCTATTACAGTGAAAACAAATTATTTATTTTAAATCTAAAGCTTAACCAATTGTTAAAACAGATATGAGTGGTGGCACTGGGCAAGTGGGCACAGTATCCAATGTGAACCTCACACAGAAGCTGGCAGGCAGGCAACTGCTCTTCTATTACAGTGAAAAAAAATATTTATTTAAAATCTAAAGCTTAACCAATTGTTAAAACAGATATGAGTGGTGGCACTGACTGTGCAAATGGGCAAGGCATCCAACCTGACACAGAAGCTGGCAGGCAGGCAACTGCTCTTCTATTACAGTGAAAACAAATTATTTATTTTAAATCTAAAGCTTAACCAATTGTTAAAACAGATATGAGTGGTGGCACTGGGCAAGTGGGCACAGTATCCAATGTGAACCTCACACAGAAGCTGGCAGGCAGGCAACTGCTCTTCTATTACAGTGAAAACAATTATTTATTTAAAATCTAAAGCTTAACCAGTTTTTAAAACAGATATGAGTGGTGGCACTGACTGTGCAAATGGGCAAGGCATCCAACCTGACACAGAAGCTGGCAGGCAGGCAACTGCTCTTCTATTACAGTGAGAACAAATTATTTATTTTAAATCTAAAGCTTAACCAATTGTTAAAACAGATATGAGTGGTGGCACTGGGCAAGTGGGCACAGTATCCAATGTGAACCTCACACAGAAGCTGGCAGGCAGGCAACTGCTCTTCTATTACAGTGAAAAAAAATATTTATTTTAAATGTAAAGCTTAACCTATTGTTAAAACAGATATGAGTGGTGGCACTGGGCAAGTAGGCACAGTATCCAATGTGAACCTCACACAGAAGTTGGCAGGCAGGCACCTGCAATTACATTACACAGGAAAAAAAAAAAAAAAAAAGCAGCCTGATGTTATAGCCCTAAAAAGGGCTTTTTGGGGTGCTGTCCTTACAGCAGAGATCAGATGAGTCCTTCAGGATTGTAGTGGACACTGAATACCCTAGCCTAGCTATCAATTTCCCTATGTAATCAGCAGCAGCTAAACTTTCCCTCCTCTCACTAAGCATGCATCTTCCGAATGAATCGAAAATGGATGCTGGGAGGGAGGTTGGAGGGTGTGGAAGGGAGGGAGTGCTGCTGATTGGCTGGAATGTGTCTGCTGACCGAGAGGCACAGGGTCAAAGTTTGCCCAATGATGACGAATAGGGGGCAGATCGAACTGCGCATGTGTCCGCCCGCCGCGGCGAACGCGAACACGCTAAGTTCGCCGGGAACTGTTCGCCGGCGGACAGTTCGGTACATCACTATTTGTTAAGCGTTTTGTTATCCTTTTTGTTTTAAAAATTTAATAATAATAATTGCTTTTTGCAATGAGTTTTGATTCTCTTCGAACCTGTACTTTGTCCATAGAATTGTTTTTACATATCAACAGAGCAACACTCTACTCTAAATTTATATCCATGATTTGTGTTATGTGCAATTACTGAAACACGTTTTTTAATGCTTCTGCTACATTTTTTACCTAGAAATAGTGTTGTCGCGAACCCGGAATTTTCGGTTCGCGAACGGCGAACGCGAACTTCCGCAAATGTTCGCGAACCGGCGAACCGCGCGAACCGCCATTGACTTCAATGGGCAGGCGAATTTTAAAAACAACAGGGACTCTTTCTGGCCACAATAGTGATGGAAAAGTTGTTTCAAGGGGACTAACACCTGGACTGTGGCATGCCAGAGGGGGATCCATGGCAAAACTCCCATGGAAAATTGCACAGTTGATGCAGAGTCTGCTTTTAATCCATAAAGGGCAGACATCACCTAACATTGACACCTGTCCTCAAAGCCCAGCCCCGATACACACTGACACAGAGCAGAATAGAGACTGTTCCCCCTACATAGGGTCACTTGGCAGATATGGATTGACACCTGTCCTCAAAACCCCTGATACACACTGACACAGAGCAGAATAGAGACTGTTCCCCCTACATAGGGTCACTTGGCAGATATGGATTGACACCTGTCCTCAAAACCCCTGATACACACTGACACAGAGCAGAATAGAGACTGTTCCTTGTCCACAGAGACCATGATACACACTGACACAGAGCAGAATAGGGACTGTTCCCCCTACATAGGGTCACTTGGCAGATATGGATTGACACCTATCCTAATGATCCCTGATACACACTGACACAGAGCAGAATAGAGACTGTTCCCCCTACATAGGGTCACTTGGCAGATATGGATTGACACCTATCCTAATGATCCCTGATACACACTGACACAGAGCAGAATAGGGACTGTTCCTCCTACATAGGGTCACTTGGCAGATATGGATTGACACCTATCCTAATGATCCCTGATACACACTGACACAGAGCAGAATAGAGACTGTTCCCCCTACATAGGGTCACTTGGCAGATATGGATTGACACCTATCCTATTGATCCCTGATACACACTGACACAGAGCAGAATAGGGACTGTTCCTCCTACATAGGGTCACTTGGCAGATATGGATTGACACCTGTCCTAATGATCCCTGATACACACTGACACAGAGCAGAATAGGGACTGTTCCTCCTACATAGGGTCACTTGGCAGATATGGATTGACACCTATCCTAATGATCCCTGATACACACTGACACAGAGCAGAATAGAGACTGTTTCTCCTACATAGGGTCACTTGGCAGATATGGATTGACACCTGTCCTAATGATCCCTGATACACACTGACACAGAGCAGAATAGAGACTGTTCCCCCTACATAGGGTCACTTGGCAGATATGGATTGACACCTATCCTAATGATCCCTGATACACACTGACACAGAGCAGAATAGGGACTGTTCCTCCTACATAGGGTCACTTGGCAGACATGGATTGACACCTGTCCTAATGATCCCTGATACACACTGACACAGAGCAGAATAGGGACTGTTCCTCCTACATAGGGTCACTTGGCAGATATGGATTGACACCTGTCCTAATGATCCCTGATACACACTGACACAGAGCAGAATAGAGACTGTTCCTCCTACATAGGGTCACTTGGCAGATATGGATTGACACCTGTCCTAATGATCCCTGATACACACTGACACAGAGCAGAATAGAGACTGTTCCTCCTACATAGGGTCACTTGGCAGATATGGATTGACACCTGTCCTAATGATCCCTGATACACACTGACACAGAGCAGAATAGAGACTGTTCCCCCTACATAGGGTCACTTGGCAGATATGAATTGACACCTGTCCTCAAAACCCCTGATACACACTGACACAGAGCAGAATAGAGACTGTTCCTTGTCCACAGAGACCATGATACACACTGACACAGAGCAGAATAGGGACTGTTCCCCCTACATAGGGTCACTTGGCAGATATGGATTGACAAATCCCTGACAAACAGCTACCACATGCAAGGAAGGCAGCAGGGGCGCAAATGACCCACTCCCGACGCGGGAAGGTAGTGACGACAAATAACAATACAGGACTCTTTAGAGGCCCTGTGATTGTAATCAGTCCACTTGAAATCCTTTAACTTTGATCAATTGGAGGGAAGTCTGGTGCAGAGCCACTGACCCATGCACAGGGCCAGCCTTAGGCCTTTGGGCGCCCTGTGCAAGAAATCTTCCCGACGCGGGAAGGTAGTGACGACAAATAACAATACAGTACTCTTTAGAGGCCCTGTGATTGTAATCAGTCCACTTGAAATCCTTTAACTTTGATCAATTGGAGGGAAGTCTGGTGCAGAGCCACTGAGCCATGCGCAGGGCCAGCCTTAGGCCTTTGGGCACCCTGTGCAAGAAATCTTCCCGACGCGGGAAGGTAGTGACGACAAATAACAATACAGGACTCTTTAGAGGCCCTGTGATTGTAATCAGTCCACTTGAAATCCTTTAACTTTGATCAATTGGAGGGAAGTCTGGTGCAGAGCCACTGACCCATGCGCAGGGCCAGCCTTAGGCCTTTCGGCGCCCTCTGCAAGAAATCTTCCGTACGCGGGAAGGTAGTGACGACAAATAACAATACAGGACTCTTTAGAGGCTCTGTGATTGTAATCAGTCCACTTGAAATCCTTTAACTTTGATCAATTGGAGGGAAGTCTGGTGCAGAGCAACTGACCCATGCGCAGGGCCAGCCTTAGGCCTTTGGGCGCCCTGTGCAAGAAATCTTCCCGACGCAGGAAGGTAGTGACGACAAATAACAATACAGGACTCTTTAGAGGCCCTGTGATTGTAATCAGTCCACTTGAAATCCTTTAACTTTGATCAATTGGAGGGAAGTCTGGTGCAGAGCCACTGACCCATGCACAGGGCCAGCCTTAGGCCTTTGGGCGCCCTGTGCAAGAAATCTTCCCGACGCGGGAAGGTAGTGACGACAAATATCAATACAGGACTCTTTAGATTTTCCAGACCCTGGGGTTGACATTAGTCCAGATTTACATCTTGTGACCCATGAGGATGTTCCAGGCACTACTTGTGAAATAAAGACAGATAATAAAGTGAATGATCCTTCTCCTTGGGACTTGCACCCTGTCGTTGAAGGTGGAGTCGGCAATGGCAAGAGCATGCTGTGGGTAGTCAGTGCAAACACTCTCTTCCCGGTGAATAATGAGGAGACTAACTATGATGACGTTATTTGCGTTGAAAGTAATGATGCCAGAGATCTTTTGAAACCATATGGAAGGAACGAATTGGTTAAAAGAAAGGCAAGAGACCACCTGCATATAAACAAGAATACGCATAAGAGAAAGAAGAGAACAGGTGAAAAAGAGAAGCTGCAGACTGCCTATCTGCAAATAGTTGAGTTATGTCCTGAAGATGTCCGTGTTACCACAGTGCAGACTCTGTTTGATACACTACTGAGGAGAGTCAGAGAAACCCCAGATCTTCACGTATTGGATGAGTCGGTGCGTGGAGTTGCAGAGAACGTAGAACAAGAAATATTTAAACTTTTCCTGTGTACTGACAGCAGATATACATAGGGTCACTTGGCAGATATGGATTGACACCTGTCCTCAAAACCCCTGATACACACTGACACAGAGCAGAATAGAGACTGTTCCTTGTCCACAGAGACCATGATACACACTGACACAGAGCAGAATAGGGACTGTTACCCCTACATAGGGTCACTTGGCAGATATGGATTGACAAATCCCTGACAAACAGCTACCACATGCAAGGAAGGCAGCAGGGGCACAAATGACCCACTCCCAACGCGGGAAGGTAGTGACGACAAATAACAATACAGGACTCTTTAGAGGCCCTGTAATTGTAATCAGTCCACTTGCACCAGTGGGCCTAAAAATTAGGCATGTACACATGCCTGAAAAATTTGGTATTGTTGCAGCCGCTGCTGTAGCAGCATCCAGAAAAATTGATGTTTGTTTCACAGGCAGAAAGTGCCCTAAAACATGGCGGCTTGAACCCTAGTTGGTGGCGGATAAGTCACGCAAGTCAAACGTCATTCAGAGCTAAAATACAGCAGTGTGTGGACCATTTTTAGCCCAAGGCAGCTCATCTCATCAGGCCTTTTTTAATCGAATGTATCGCCCAGTGTCAGTCCCTTCGGGATCCATCCCTCATTCATCTTAATAAAGGTGAGGTAATCTAGACTTTTTTGACCTAGGCGACTTCTCTTCTCAGTGACAATACCTCCTGCTGCACTGAAGGTCCTTTCTGACAGGACACTTGAAGCGGGGCAGGCCAGAAGTTCTATCGCAAATTGGGATAGCTCAGGCCACAGGTCAAGCCTGCACACCCAGTAGTCAAGTGGTTCATCGCTCCTCAGAGTGTCGATATCTGCAGTTAAGGCGAGGTAGTCTGCTACCTGTCGGTCGAGTCGCTCTCTGAGGGTGGATCCCGAAGGGCTGTGGCGATGCATAGGACTTAAAAAGGTCCGCATGTCCTCCATCAACAACACGTCTTTAAAGCGTCCTGTCCTTGCCGGCGTGGTCGTGGGAGGAGGAGGAGGAGGATGACTTCCACCTCTCCCCCTGTTAGATTCCCGTTGTGCTGTGACATCACCCTTATACGCTGTGTAAAGCACACTTTTTAATTTATTTTGCAAATGCTGCATCCTTTCCGACTTGTTGTAATTGGGTAACATTTCCACCACTTTCTGCTTATACCGGGGGTCTAGTAGCGTGGACACCCAGTACAGGTCGTTCTCCTTCAGCCTTTTTATACGAGGGTCCCTCAACAGGCAGGACAGCATGAAAGACCCCATTTGCACAAGGTTGGATGCCGAGCTACTCATTTCCCGTTCCTCCTCCTCACTGATGTCATTGAAGGTATGTTCTTCCCCCCAGCCACGTACAACACCACGGGTACCAGATAGGTGACAACGAGCACCCTGGGATGCCTGTTGTGTTTGGTCTTGCTCCTCCTCCTCCTCCTCAAAGCTACAATCCTCCTCTGACTCCTCTTCCTCACAATCCTCTTCCAGCGTTGCCGCAGGTCCAGCAAGCGATGCTGATAAGGCTGTTTCTAGTGGTGATGGTGACCACAACTCTTCCTCTTCCTCTTCACGCTCATCTACAGCCTGATCCAGCACTCTTCGCAGGGCACGCTCCATGAAGAAAACAAATGGTATGATGTCGCTGATGGTGCCTTCGGTGCGACTGACTAGGTTTGTCACCTCCTCAAAAGGACGCATGAGCCTACAGGCATTGCGCATGAGCGTCCAGTAACGTGGCAAAAAAATTCCCAGCTCCCCAGAGGCTGTCCTAGCACCCCGGTCATACAAATATTCATTAACAGCTTTTTCTTGTTGGAGCAGGCGGTCGAACATTAGGAGTGTTGATTTCCAACGTGTAGGGCTGTCGCAAATCAAGCGCCTCACTGGCATGTTGTTTCGCCGCTGGATATCGGCAAAGTGAGCCATGGCCGTGTAGGAACGTCTGAAATGGCCACACACCTTCCTGGCCTGCTTCAGGACGTCCTGTAAGCCTGTGTACTTATGCACAAAGCGTTGTACGATCAGATTACACACATGTGCCATGCACGGCACATGTGTCAACTTGCCCAACTTCAATGCCGCTATCAAATTTTTTCCGTTGTCACACACCACTTTGCTGATATCCAGTTGCTGCGAAGTCAGCCACTTTTCCACCTGTGCGTTCAGGGCGGACAGGAGTGCTTGTCCGGTGTGACTCTCTGCTTTCAAGCAAGTCAAACCCAAGACGGCGTGACACTGCCGTATCCGGGATGTGGAATAGTACCTGGGGAGCTGGGGGGGTGCCGTTGATGTGGAGCAAGAAGCAGCGGCACAAGAGGACTCAGCCGAGGAGGTTATGGAAGAGGATGGAGGAGGAGGAGTAGAGGAGGTGGCAGCAGGACTGCCTGCAATTCGTGGCGGTGTCACCAACTCCTCTGCAATGCCACGCATTCCTTGCTTGTCAGCCGTCAGCAGGTTTACCCAATGCGCAGTGTAGGTGATATACCTGCCCTGACCATGCTTTGCAGACCAGGTATCAGTGGTCAGATGGACCCTTGCCCCAACAATGTGTGCCAGACATGCCATGACTTCCTTTTGCACAATCGAGTACAAGTTGGGGATTGCCTTTTGTGAAAAGAAATTCCGGCTGGGTACCTTCCACTGCGGTGTCCCAATAGCTACAAATTTTTTGAACGCCTCAGACTCAACCAGATTGTATGGTAAAAGCTGGCGGGCTAATAGTTCGGACAAGCCAGCTGTCAGACGCTGGGCAAGGGGGTGACTTGGTGACATTGGCTTCTTACGCTCAAACATGTCCTTGACAGACACATGACTGTGGGCAGATGAGCGGGAACTGCTCAAGGCGGGAGACGGAGTGGCGGATGGTTGAGAGGGGGCAAGAAGGACAGCAGTGGTTGACGTGGCTGAAGATGCTGGACCAGGAGGAGGATGGCGGCTTAGAGTAGGCATGCTGCTTGTACTCATGTGTTGATCCCATAGGCGTTTGTGATGTGAGATCATGTGCCTACGCAAAGCAGTTGTACCTAGGTGGGTGTTGGACCTCCCACGACTCAGTTTCCTTTGGCACAGGTTGCAAATGGCATCGCTGTTGTCAGAGGCAGACACACAAAAAAAATGCCACACTGCTGAGCTCTGCAATGACGGCATTCTGGTGGTGGACACAGCATGCGTTGATTGGCGTGCTGTCGGGCTGACCCCGGGTGCCGATGCATGCTGTCTGACTGTGCCACTAGCTCCTTGCGACGACCCCCCCTGCTTCCAACTGGTCTCCTCCTCCTCCTCTCTGTCTCCCCATCTGAACTTTCACCCTGTTCTTCTTCTCTTCTAGCGGGCACCCACGTGACATCCATGGACGCATCGTCATCATCAACCGCTTCGCTTGTATCTGACAATTCAGAAAAGGAAGCAGCAGCGGGTACAACATCATCATCATCACACCGTACCTCCATGTGTTTAATGCTGCCTGCCTGAGACATATCCCTGTTATCTACATCCTCTAGCAATAATGGTTGTGCATCACTCATTTCTTCAAACGGGTGTGTGAATAACTCCTCTGACATACCAAGTAAAGCGGCTGTGGTGCTAGTTTTGGTGGTGGCGGCAGGCGGGTGAGTGCTATCTTGAGAGGTGCCTGAAGCTAAGCTGGAGGAGGATGGTGTGTCAAGGTTCCGAGCGGAGGCTGTACAAGATTGGGTGTCCTGTGTTAGCCAGTCAACTATGTCCTCAGAACTTTTCAAGTTCAGGGTACGTGGCTTCTGAAAACTGGGCATTATTCTAGGGCAAAAGGGAATCACAGCACCACGACCACGACGGCCCCTGCGGGGTGGCCTGCCTCTGCCTGTCATTTTTTGGGGGATTAGTGGTACTATGCGTGCAAGCTACTGTGAGACCAGATATGATTGGCAATGTGAACTGTAACATTTCTGCAGAGCACACACTGTAGGCCTGAGACACCCGCTTGAAGACAAGTAACTGCTATTCAATCTATAACAGTGAAAAACAAATTTTGGTTGTAAAAGCACGCTATAGAGACACAAGATATGAGTGGCAACTGTCAAAGCACACTGGCACAGGTCTGCAGAGCACACGCTGAAGTAGGCCTGAGACACCCGCTTGAAGACAAGTAACTGCTATTCAATCTATAACAGTGAAAAACAAATTTTGTTTTTAAAAGCACGCTATAGAGACACCAGATATGATTGGCAATGTGCACTGGAACAGTGCTGCAGAGCACACGCTGAAGTAGGCCTGACAGAGCCGCTTGAAGGACACTGACTGGCTGCTATTAGCTTACACTGGAAACCTTTTTTCTTTGTAAAAGCACGCTATAGAGACACCAGATATGATTGGCAACTGTCAAAGCATGCTGGCAGGGTTGTGCAGGGCACACGCTGATGGAAGGCCTGACAGAGCCGCTTGAAGGACACTGACTGGCTGCTATTAGCTTACACTGGAAACCTTTTTTCTTTGTAAAAGCACACTAAAGAGACAGCAGATATGATTGGCAACTGTCAAAGCACACTGGCAGGGTTGTGCAGGGCACACGCTGAAGGAAGGCCTGACAGAGCCGCTTGAAGGACACTGACTGGCTGCTATTAGCTTACACTGGAAACCTTTTTTCTTTGTAAAAGCACACTAAAGAGACACCAGATATGATTGGCAACTGTCAAAGCACGCTGGCAGTGTTGTGCAGGGCACACGCTGAAGGAAGGCCTGACAGAGCCGCTTGAAGGACACTGACTGGCTGCTATTAGCTTACACTGGAAACCTTTTTTCTTTGTAAAAGCACGCTAAAGAGACAGCAGATATTATTGGCAACTGTCAAAGCACACTGGCAGGTTTGTGCAGGGCACACGCTGAAGGAAGGCCTGACAGAGCCGCTTGAAGGACACTGACTGGCTGCTATTAGCTTACACTGGAAACCTTTTTTCTTTGTAAAAGCACGCTAAAGAGACACCAGATATGATTGGCAACTGTCAAAGCACGCTGGCAGGGTTGTGCAGGGCACACGCTGAAGGAAGGCCTACCAGAGCCGCTTGAAGGACACTGACTGGCTGCTATTAGCTTACACTGGAAACCTTTTTTCTTTGTAAAAGCACGCTAAAGAGACACCAGATTTGATTGGCAACTGTCAAAGCAAGCTGGCAGTGTTGTGCAGGGCACACGCTGAAGGAAGGCCTGACAGAGCCGCTTGAAGGACACTGACTGGCTGCTATTAGCTTACACTGGAAACCTTTTTTCTTTGTAAAATTACGCTAAAGAGACAGCAGATATGATTGGCAACTGTCAAAGCACGCTGGCAGGGTTGTGCAGGGCACACGCTGAAGGAAGGCCTGACAGAGCCGCTTGAAGGACACTGACTGGCTGCTATTAGCTTACACTGGAAACCTTTTTTCTTTGTAAAAGCACGCTAAAGAGACAGCAGATATGATTGGCAACTGTCAAAGCACGCTGGCAGGGTTGTGCAGGGCACACGCTGAAGGAAGGCCTGACAGAGCCGCTTGAAGGACACTGACTGGCTGCTATTAGCTTACACTGGAAACCTTTTTTCTTTGTAAAAGCACGCTAAAGAGACACCAGATATGATTGGCAACTGTCAAAGCACTCTGGCAGGTTTGTGCAGGGCACACGCTGAAGGAAGGCCTGACAGAGCCGCTTGAAGGACACTGACTGGCTGCTATTAGCTTACACTGGAAACCTTTTTTCTTTGTAAAAGCACGCTAAAGAGACACCAGATATGATTGGCAACTGTCAAAGCACGCTGGCAGGGTTGTGCAGGGCACACGCTGAAGGAAGGCCTGACAGAGCCGCTTGAAGGACACTGACTGGCTGCTATTAGCTTACACTGGAAACCTTTTTTCTTTGTAAAAGCACGCTAAAGAGACACCAGATATGATTGGCAACTGTCAAAGCACGCTGGCAGTGTTGTGCAGGGCACACGCTGAAGGAAGGCCTGACAGAGCCGCTTGAAGGACACTGACTGGCTGCTATTAGCTTACACTGGAAACCTTTTTTCTTTGTAAAAGCACGCTATAGAGACACCAGATATGATTGACAACTGTCAAAGTACGCTGGCAGGGTTGTGCAGGGCACACGCTGAAGGAAAGCCTGACAGAGCCGCTTGAAGGACACTGACTGGCTGCTATTAGCTTACACTGGAAACCTTTTTTCTTTGTAAAAGCACGCTAAAGAGACAGCAGATATGATTGGCAACTGTCAAAGCACGCTGGCAGGGTTGTGCAGGGCACACGCTGAAGTAGGCCTGACACCCAGATGCTTGCAGACAACTAACTGCTCTTCTATTACAGTGAAAAAAAAATATTTATTTTAAATCTAAAGCTTAACCGATTGTTAAAACAGATATGAGTGGTGGCACTGACTGTGCAAATGGGCAAGGCATCCAACCTCACACAGAAGCTGGCAGGCAGGCAACTGCTCTTCTATTACAGTGAGAACAAATTATTTATTTTAAATCTAAAGCTTAACCAATTGTTAAAACAGATATGAGTGGTGGCACTGGGCAAGTGGGCACAGTATCCAATGTGAACCTCACACAGAAGCTGGCAGGCAGGCAACTGCTCTTCTATTACAGTGAAAAAAAATATTTATTTTAAATGTAAAGCTTAACCTATTGTTAAAACAGATATGAGTGGTGGCACTGGGCAAGTAGGCACAGTATATGCTGTGAGCCTGACACACAGGCTGTCAGGCAGGCACCTGCAATTACATTACACAGGAAAAAAAAAAAAAAAAGCAGCCTGATGTTCTAGCCCTAAAAAGGGCTTTTTGGGGTGCTGTCCTTACAGCAGAGATCAGATGAGTCCTTCAGGATTGTAGTGGACACTGAATACCCTAGCCTAGCTATCAATTTCCCTATGTAATCAGCAGCAGCTAAACTTTCCCTCCTCTCACTAAGCATGCATCTTCCGAATGAATCGAAAATGGATGCTGGGAGGGAGGTTGGAGGGTGTGGAAGGGAGGGAGTGCTGCTGATTGGCTGGAATGTGTCTGCTGACCGAGAGGCACAGGGTCAAAGTTTGCCCAATGATGACGAATAGGGGGCAGATCGAACTGCGCATGTGTCCGCCCGCCGCGGCGAACGCGAACAAGCTAATGTCGCCGGGAACTGTCCGCCGGCGGACAGTTCGGTACATCACTACCTAGAAATTATAGACCCGTGAGCTCAACTTCTGTGGCTGGGAAAGAGTTTTGAAAGGTTATTAAGGAATTTAGGGATTCATTGAAAAGAATATTGCTATTAGAAAAAATCATCATAGTTTTATGAAACATAGGTCAGGTCAGAAAAGCTTAATTGCATTTTATAAAGAAGTAAGTAGAAGCATACAGTGGCTCCTCTAGATCAGCATTGGTCCGCTGCTCTTTTCCGACAGCAACTTAACCCCTATGGGTCCACTACCTGCCAGCTGCACAGGGTTCCTCACGTTGAGTGCCCGGGGATACCTTGGGTGACTACACGGCGGGTAAGTTATAGTCATGGGTAATGTGTATTTTACTTTATTTTGCATGGATTTGTGCTTTGACACATGTTTCTTTTCATTTTTCATAGCTGGTTATTCAACTGGCTCTTATACAAAGATATTTCTCTTATGGTTTCCCTTTATTTTCTCCTTGATCATCTGCTGCAGGTGAGCAATAAGTCTGGTTTCCCCTGCTTGGGGTTCATATTTAGTGAACACTAATATGCTAGAGTCTTGGTCTAGATTGTAAATCCTTCATTTATTTATCATTTTTTTGTTATTTTTTTTTGGTTGTTTATTCTTTCATGTTCATTGTTAAATTTTTTGCTTGTTTAATTTTTTTGCTTGTATTTAAATATTTTGTTAGTATATCATTTTTTGCTTGTATATAGATTGAGGCAGGATCACCTGTCGAATTTACTCATACAGATATGTTAGAATACTTTATAACGGCCCCTGATATCATTTCTGCTTGGCACACATTGTAACAGTATTTTCTGCATCTCCAGTATAGGTGTCTATTAACAGGGCCAATAGGTTTAACCACCTACTAATCTTGTATAAACAGATACTACAGATTAGTCTAAACTTTTGTGTTTTTATTGTGGTGTGTCTGGAAGAGTATGAACAATAAAGTTGAGTTGAACGCATGGGATGCAATGACGCACGCTAACATCACCACGCTGAGGCGGAAATAATGGGGGGGCGGACGCGGTTCGGCTGTGCTGCCAATTATTGATATATAAACTTTACTGTTTCTGCTTGTCAGATTGCAGGACCTTAGAAGGGACACGGATGTCCCGAGTGTGCAGCCCATGGACTGACGGTTAAGCTGACCAAAAGTGATGTCCCGAACTGTTCGCCAGGAACCGTTCGCCGGTGAACATAGCTTGTTCGTGGCGAACGCGGCGGGCGAACATATGCGATGGTCGGTCCGCCCCCTATTCATCATCATTGAGTAAACTTTGACCCTGTACCTCACAGTCAGCAGACACATTCCAGCCAATCAGCAGCAGACCCTCCCTCCCAGACCCTCCCACCTCCATGACGAATAGGGGGCGGACCGACCATTGCATATGTTCGCCCGCCGCGTTCGCCACGAACAAGCTATGTTCGCCGGCGAACGGTTCCTGGCGAACAGTTCGGGACATCACTTCTGACCAAGCACACGCTCGTTTGCCGCTGATTAATCAATTTGTCCATCATGGAGGATTTTGTTGTAACATGGTCGTTTAACAGAGGAAGATTTGCCTCTCCATTCTATTGCGGACTCACCCTCATTAGAACCACGGAATACCCTCCTGCTTTTACAGTCCTTCCTGTGAAGACAACACTTATGCTGGTGAGATCCACCCATATATTGAGATATTTTCTAGTGCACTATTTTTTTGGACTGTCTCATATACAGATATTTCTTTTTTGCCTTTTTTGTTTTTTTGTTTTTTCTTTTTGATATTTTGGTCTTTTTTCCTTTTTTTTCTTTTTTGACCTCTTAGTATTGGTTAATAGCACTTGGTGCTATATTGGAAATCTCACCTCTGCACCAACAGTGAATTAGGACTGTTACCAGCTGTACATAACATTAGTATATAATATGAATTTGTACCTTGTGTATGACAAATGAGTGTATGGAGGGATTGCCAGTGGTTGTATATAGTATCTGTACATATGATGGAATTTTTCTATGTGTAGAACAAATGCATCTGGATAGGAACACTTATTGTCTGTATTATTATTATTATTTTTCTAATGAATTATACAAGGTTAAGGGAACAATAAATCAATTTTTGCTACAAACATTTTAAATTGTTACATGTCATACATATGACTTGAGTGCGGTATTCATGTTTAAATAATTGTAGATATTATGAAGTCTTATTGGGGTTAACCTCGAATACCTGCACCTAGCACGAGATTGAGTGCCAGCACAGTTTGTATTTTTTTGTAAGTATAAGTATAGATCAAAGTGTTGCAGTGTATTCAATCTACTTGGATTTTACCAATGTGCTAGATACGATTCCACACAATAGGTTTGTTAGAACATCAACTATGTGATCACCAGACTTCTACAGCCATGAACTTAGAGTTCTATCCTAATCATATCACGCCACAAGCTTTAGAACACTCAGTGATGTAGACCATACAGAGAACTCAGTTCAGAGAATTTCCCAAGCAACACACAATAAAGAGAAGTCTAGGCAGAGTTTCCTTAATTACCAGTCAAATATTGACAACTATTAAGTAACAGTATGAACAAGCACATGCAAACATCATGATATAGGCATGTAACAAATCATTAATCAAAAAATGTATCTGCGGGGCATGTGCTAGGTGGAGTCTCTATGAAAGGGGGTGTGAGCATAGGGTAATTTAAAAAACTAAACTACTTGACATTCTTGCAATATACGTTGTTAGCTTATGATTCATCTTAACAGAATTTAACCATTTCAATGTTTGTGTTGAAACTAACACAAATTGGTCTGGATTAAAATTCTTGGCTTAAAGATGGTTACGGAGAGTCACAAATTGGTCTAGATTAAAACCTTGGCTTAAAGATGGTTACGGAGAGTCACCATTAAGGGTAAAATTTTAAGCTGGACATAGTGGTAAGTGGTGTCCCTCTGGAGTCTGTTCTGGGACCTCTACTAAATATTTAACAATTTTATAAATGTTTTTGAAATAGTCATTGAAAATCACATTTCAGTGTTTGCAGATGACACAAAACTCTGTAAAGTAATACAATGTGAGCAGGATATTCAGGGCCCGCCATTGGGGTGTGTGAGCTGTGCAGTCGGAGAGGCGGCCATGACAACAAGTGGTGTCCTGGCAGCCGACACAGCTCACAAACTGAGTCCATCATATTGCATGACAAATTATTCCCTGGCCGTCCACTAGAGCAGTCAGATCATAACAGCTCCCTCACGGTTTCGTTGCTCAGTTAATGAGCCAGAGTGCTGCCTCAGGGATTCCCAGCCTGCGCTCTCACTCAACATTGAGTGCTGTGTAACGGATCCCCTATATTCCTACTAAGTATATCCATTAAAAGTCTCTCAGGTCCTGAAGGGAAGCAGTCATAACTCTGAGCTACCTAAACAACAGCCAAGGCTTGATGAAGGATACAAATGAACTGATTTGTTATGGCCAAGTTGCCTGCTTTTATACACAGCCCCCAGCAGGGGGACTCTATTCAATACAAGACAGGCCCCTCCCAGAGATTTTTGTGCCTGGGAGATAATTGTGTTAAAGACTGGTAAGCTAATTATCTCCCAGGAACAGAGAGGCAAACACAAAAACATAAAAGTACCTCAAAACATTGTAAATATATACAATAACCCCACAAATAATACATCCCCAAATAGCCCTGATCTAAATGCCCAAGTTCTCCAAATAATGCTTAGATCAATGCAGTGTAGGGGAAACGCCACCATGTTAAATTTTTGACACATGGCCCTATGCCCAAAATAGTTCCAGGGCGTTTGGTGCTTTTGTTTGTCAACTCCTGCGGCCGCAATACAGAGTGCAATGCCTTGCTCTCTGGTAGCGTTTGTGCCCCTTAGTCTAAAGCACCTTCACTCCACAAAGTGCTCTCCTGGTGTGTTGCAAAGTCATTCAAAACCCCGGATCAAGTTGTCCGGGAACCGCACGATCACCTCATGCCGAAAATAAGTCCACAACATTCGCGGTTAAGTACAGCTGTGGTGACCAGGGTACCACAAAGTCCTCATGCCGAAATTAGTTCCATGGCAGTCGTTATGCAAAGCCGAGGACACTTGGGGGTTTCTTCATGCGAAAGGCTGCCAGGGAGCAGGAGTTCTGTTCAATTTCAGAAAAGGGAAAGTGCCGATAAGGGTCACTGAGGGAAAGCTGCTAATGGCAGCTGGGGAGGTTAACTCCAGAATGAGGTCTCTGACCTGGACCATAGTCGGTGGGCAGGAGGCCAGCTTCCACACTCCTCCAGGAGTTCATGGCAAAGCTCTTTTCCTGGAATTTGAAAAGGCCTTTGACACAGTAGACCACAACATTCTACTGCACAAACTAAAAAACTCAGGTATTGGTGATCGTCCGCTAACCTGGTTTTTAGGCTTGTGCATGGGGAAAATTTTCGGTTCGGTTCGGCTCGGCATTCCGAATTTCGGGATTTTCGCAATTAGGACTTAGGCAATTCGGCACTTCGGCAACTTCGGAACTTCGGCACTTCAGCACTTCGGAACTTCGGCTCTTCGGCACTTCAACACTTCGGAAGTTCGGCAACTTCAGAACTTCGGCAACTTCGGCACTTCGACACTTCGGAATTTCGGAACTTCGGCATTTCGGAATTTCGGGACTTCGACACCTCGGGACTTCTCTTGCAGCCACTTGGTAGATAACTCCCTAATTCCCACGGTATTAGGGAGTTATCTACCAAAAGGCTGAAAGTCCTAAATTGGTCTTTCTTTTAAAAATTACTTAGTATTAGTACATTTTGCCCCTACTCGCTATACCGCGAGTAGGGGCATGGCTAGTAAACAGTGAGCAGCCTCTGACTGCTCACTGATTAAAAAAATAAAAATAAATAGTGCCCTACAGTAAAATAAGGGGCGGGGGGAACCTAATGTCCTCCCCCCTGGATCCCACCCCTGAGCGGCGGGTGGGGGCCCAAAATACTAAGCGGCGGGTGGGGGCCGGGGGGAGGACATTAGGTCCCCCCCCTTATTTTACTGTAGGACCCCCACCCACCGCTCAGTGGTGGGGGCCAGGGGCTTGGGAGGGGGGAACTTTATTTTTTTTATTTTTTAATAGACATGCCCCTACTCGCGGTATTGCACATGTCTACTGGTTTCGATTATATGTATTGGATCGATAACAATATGTGTCCATTTCTGACAGTGACTCCTTCCCTCTCCCAGTCACATGTGGTGTCCCTCAAGGTTCCATTCTCGGCCCCCTACTATTCACATTATAGACCTAATGTCTGCACATCCTCAAATGTACACAAGTACGCAGACGACACTAATCTATGCAAGCAAATCCGATCTACCACAGCTCGAGGCTGTGCTCCAAGACCAGTTCACAGAAGTAGAAAAGAGGATCACAAAAATCAAACTCTTCCTAAACACCGACAAACTGTCACAATAATCTTTGGAACAGTACCTAAATTACACAAATTACACAATTCCCAACTATGCATCAAAACAAAATCAAATAGAACACTGACCGCAGTCCACTCTTTCAAATACTTGGGTATGTTGTTAGACCCCAATCTATCTTTTGGCCCCCACATAGAAAAACTTTCATCTAAACTTCATCCAAAACTAGGTGCCCTGTATAGAAACAAATCCTGCCTAAGCCCTACAGTAAAGGAAGAGATTGTACAGCAAATGCTGATGCTAATCTTTGATTATGGGGATTTAGTATATACACCTGCACCACAAACCCATCTTAATAAAATTAATACATTATATAACTCATTCTGGTGCTTTATGCTGCAATGTAATTAGATGGCCCACCATTGTGACATGCTAAAATAACTAAACTGGCTGTCGCTGGAATCCAGACACATCCTTCATCTTTCCAGCCTTGTATTTAAGAGCTTTTCTGGGAAACTCCCATCCTACCTGAGCAGAATGCTCTCTCCAGCTGTTCTCACCTCCTATAACCTCCGATTCAGTACTAGCACTTTATTTAGTCTACCTTGATACAAAAAGAAAGTGGCTTGATCCTTCTTTTCCTACAGAGCAATTATGGAACGACCTCCCACATGCTTTCAAATCTTCCTCAGGCCTAAAATCCTTTAAGAGAACCCTCTCTACATATCTCAAAACAGAATGCACCTGTAATGGTTGATTATATATTTCTTACCTGTTCTATGTTAAATTTTGTAAATATTGTGTATTAAAGGAACACTCTAGCATTAGGATTACAAATATGTATTCCTAATGCTATAGAGCCCTAGTCACCGTCTAGGTGACTAGGGCCCTGTTCCACGGCAAATAAATAGTTAATTAACCATTTATTTGCTTTGTTTTTTATTTTCTTTCTTTCTTTTTTATTATACTAGTTTTCCCCTCCAACCTAAACTACATTGTTTCCATTTTTAGATCAAAATACTGCTGTATGTGATGTCATGATCACGGTGTCTGAGAGTTGTAGTCCATCTGATAGCTCTCTACTGTACAAAGTTAACAACTGTGGACTGAACTTTTTAAGTGCTGCTTATTATATAAGTTCATCATAGCTATAGAAAGTAGCAAGTGAGTTGAGTTACATCTTGAGAGCTCACTTCATCACTAGAAAAAGTACACAGGCGTGCTACAAAATTGATAAAAAGAATGAAGCATTTTAGCTATGAAGAGTGGTTAACAAAAGTAAATCTCTTTTGTTTGGAAAAATGGCACCTTGGAGGGGATATGATAGTATTATACAAATACATTCAGGGCAAGCCATTGTCTGGAAACCTATACATAAATAGGACTATAGATAGGACACAATGTCACACATTTAGACTGGATGAAAGGAGATTTAGTCTAAGGCAAAGTAAAGGGTTTTTTTACCGTAAGAGAAATAATAATAATGTGGAATTCTCTGCCTGAAGAGGTATTTTTTATCAGAGTCTATACAGATTTTTAAACAGCAATTGGATAAATACTTGCAAAACAGAATATACAGGGCTATACAATTTAATTAGTGGGGTAATAGCTTCTTGATCCAATGAAATATCTGACTGTCATTCTGGGGTCAAGAATAATTTTTTTCCTAATTTGTTGCACAATTGGATGCACTTCACACTGATTTTCTTTGCCTTCTTTTAGATCAACAGCAAAAATCAAATGCGAGAACGACTAAACTTAATGGACGTTTGTCTCTTTTCAGCTATGTAACTTTGTAATATGTACAGAAGCTTTATTGCTTAAACATTTGCATCACGTTAAAGAGCATAAGTATCTTTCTTCATTTTTTTAAAATTAATTTTCCATATTTTCTATTTGTATAATTCTGGAGTGCCCCTTTAGCTCAGTTAGAATGCAGTAACATTACGTTAAACATATTTATTTCAATATGTTCAACAACATGGGAACTATATTGATTGAATGTATTAGCCAAACTTAATTAAATTACAGCCATTACAATCCACTGATCTATGGTTTAATTCATGTCTGCATTGATTGCCATTGATTTAGTTTGACATCATCTGTTTTCCATAAAACATACTGCCTTGTACTAATTATATTGTTGTTAGAAATATAGTCCTCAATATTATACCTTAATAGTCCTTAAAATAATTTCTCACCACTGAAGTTAATCTAGCACGTCTAGCTGTCTGAGGCTGTGATCCCTTTTTAAATAGGGACACATGTGCTCCACACTAGAGGTTTGGCATATTGCCTAAAAAGATTTCCTTAAATATGAAACTAATGGTCTGTTTTTCACTTGACTTAGCGGCTTAAATATTGCCTATACACTATCTGATTCTGACACTTGAGTTATTTTACATATATTTTACGTGCATTAATACTTTGTTCTAAGTCGTCAGACAATTGAATATTTGTTGTGAGTTTGCTGAAAGGGTTTTAAACCAATAATTTACAAACCTGTGCCCACTTGTCCTTGCTTGTTATAAAAAGTAAAAATAACCAATTTCTAATCCGTGTGATAGCATAAAAACTAAAATTCCTTGAAATATTAAATAAATGTTACAGTTTTTTGAGAGTAAATAGTGCAGTTTGTAATAAATCCTATAAAGTTCACTAGACCAATGTTTCTTAAAGGAATTATCCAGAAAAATAACTTGACTCTATATTTATCCTTATTGTGCTGCATATGCAAAAAGGATGGACTCGACAGTGGAAAACTAACTAAATTCTCCAAGCTGCCTAATTCATAGTCCTGGTGGGCATTAGCATTTTTTGAAATAAATTTTTCTAGGCATGTGCATGGGTAAAAAATTTGATTCGGTTCGGAAATTCAGTTAAGTAAAAAAATGTGTCTTATTCAGCTATTTGGACCAATGGTATTTGGCTCGGTTCGGCACTTCGGAACTGCCTAACGTCAGCGCTTCAGAACTTTGACACTTCGGACATTCGTAAGCATCTGAATAGCATGAAATTCATAAAAAATAAAAATAAAAAATTCGGAACTAAACAAATTGCACATGTCTACTTTATTTATCCTATAAAATAATTGGCTAAGGAAGTTTGTCCGATGCAGTCATGCACAGTAGAGACTGCGCGAGACTGCATGGGACAAACATCCCATGCCAGGTGGCGAGGGAGCAAAGTACGTCTTTCAGGGTCAGCTGGCAGAATTAGCTTATTGGTCAAGAAACTTGTCACCATTCACTTAATTTTCCCTCCTTCCCTCTTGTCTTGCTGCTTTTCAGAAATTCAAATCACTTCGGCACTTCGGTGCTTCGGCACTTCGGAACTACTGAACTTCATCACTTTTGGGACTTCTGCACTTTAGACATTTGGAACAAAACAAATCTCACATGTCTAAATTTTTCTTATTAGTGAGAGTGGGCTCAGAATGCTCTAAGCAATATGTACTTTGCAACAATGAAAAGTTTTTATTTTGCTTAGATTGTCTGTAACTTTTTTGACATTACCCAAATAATATCCTGTATATCACCATATCGGAGACCCAATTTTAAAATGAACTCAGTGACCCATTTAACAGTAGTATAATATATAGCACAAATAATACTGCAAAACAACTTAATTTGATACTTCAAAGTGTTACAGTGAACAATTCATAGCGGTGGTTGAAAATACAGTTCCTGCCCCCATCATTTGGGATCTAGTGCTGCTTGATTATTTAATTACTGATTATAAAATTAGTAGACTCATTCCACCTCGAAGAGCAGAAATATATGCTCCAAAATGCATGTGTGCAAAAATATACTCTAGAAATTAAAAAATTGGGGCAATGGGGAGAGCAATGTATTAAATTGGGGGAGAGGGCAGTGTATTAAATTGGGAGGATGGACAGTGTATTAAATTGGAGGAAGAGCAATGTATTAAATTGGGGGAGGGGGCGCAACATATTCAGTTGGGGACGGGGATGTGTATTATATTGGGGTAGGTGGGATAGTAATGTATTAAATTAGTGGATGGGAGACGTGTATTAAATTAGGGCGGACTGAGGGGGAGGTTAGTGTATTAAATTGGGGGGAGGTCAATGTATTCAATTGGGGAAGTGAGGTGGAGGACAGTGTATTACATTGCAGGAGGGCAGTGTATTCAATTGGGAGAATGGGGGAGAGCAGTATATTAAATTGGGGGGAGAAAGGGGGAGGGCAATGTAATAAATTTGGGGAAGGCAGTATTTAAAATTTGAGGGCGTGGGGGCAGTGTATTGGTGGGAGGGGGACTGTGTATTAAATTGTGGAGAGGGAGCAGAGGCAGTATTTTCAATTGGGGGAGTGGGCAGTGTATTAAATAGGGAGGAAGGGCAGTGTATTAAATTTAGGGAAGGAAGTGGGGGCAGTGTATTGAATTGGGGAAAGGGAAGGGTGGAGGGGGCAGTGTATTAGAGTGAAGGGACGGGGGTTGGGTGGCTGTGTATAAGTTTGTATGCTGTTGGGCTGGTATGCAATTATTTCCAGGGCTGCTTTTCATTCCAAGTCAGGCTCTGGTAACCATACTCAGTCATCTGGCAGCAAGCGATTGAGCTCAAATTGCAGCTTAAAGTCCTGCATGAACCAATCTATATCATCCTTCATATCATAAAACTTAGAAAAGCTGTGCACTGATTCTTTGAGATGGGAACCATAGCTGGAGTCACATTCATGGCAATCATGAACCTTGCAGGCCTCTACTGTTATTGCTAGCAACTTCAGCTTGCATACTTTGCTTCCTGTGGTATCCCTGTACTCATGCATCCTCTGTGACAGTCTGTTTGCTTGGGTTGATGGTGCAGGAGCACTCAGCTGCTGCTCAGCCATGTTGCATCCCTCAGAAGCTCTGATGTGCATCTCTGGTCAACTTTAGCCTCTTCAGATCACTGTACTGCAAGTTATCCCATTGCTGGCCACTATTTTGTGATGATACAGGCCTGGTGGCTCTGTTTCCGAAGGCCTAATATCGTCCGTGGGTACTTGCACTAACTTGCATAGCTGATCGCTATACTAAGTGTTATGACCTGGGCTTGGACTATTTTTATCCACCAACAATCGCATTATAGCAGACCTTGGATAGTTACAGCAAAGAAAGAGGCAAGCAACTTATTCTTGATGTAAGCAGGAGCAACTGACTTTATTTTTCACTTCACATCAGGATATACAAACTACGCCATTATATCTACACTCCATTTTCCCATCTTCAAGTCCACCTTGACAACAGCAGCATATCTAGATATCTAGATCGGCCAGTCTACATATATTAGTGCCTGAATACTCACAGTTCCTGTAGGTGTGTTTGTTTTGTATTTTTGTGTCTTATTTAATAAAGATTCTTATATTAAGATTCATGATTTTTCCTTTACAGATTTTGTCTAGCTACCTCTTTTGTATCCACTTAAATTGTCCTTATGTATACAGTTACCACCTTGTATTGGACAAGGCAATTTGCATGATCATTATTTCATGTTGAGCTGTTACAATTATCAAATGAATTTTTGAAGCTTTTGAATGAGACATTTGTCTCAAATTTGATTCATGTCCCTTTAAGCTGCTCTTTACAGCCCTTGACCCTTAAGGAGTTGTGTCCATATAGTTATTGTATATACATTTAGACAAAGGGCCTCTAAAGTTATACAGCTGTGATGTTATAAAAATAAAGATAGGATTTTACTGATTTATCATTCAAGGGGATCAAGGCATATTTCCTCATTTGAAGTTTGTTCCTCATTTTTTTCAATTAATACATTTAGAAAAAAAATCTTCTTTCATTTAAAATTCACTAAATGTTGTTTTTCTTTCTGTCAATAATCTGTGATATTTACACAGTGTTGTTGACTTCTTACGATGGGAAGTATGTAGATCTTGTTCTGCATAATCCTGTGAGTATTGCACTCTTTTGATCATGACATCAGGAGATTCTTGTGTTAGGTGTACAGACAAAACTTTGTTATAGTTTTATTTCATAATGACGCATTTTGCAACCAAAACCAAAAGTCTGCTTTGCAGCTGAAGGATTGCTATTGCTAACAGATGCTTTGTTGAAGGAATTAAAATGCACAGACAAATGCAGCAAGCTATATTATCACTGCTGGGTCACTAACAATGCATACAGTTGACTTTGTATTATGTTCAATCTGCTCTGACCACTGACTTATCTCTAACTGAACCTAGGTTTCTATTCTTGATCCATGGTTTGCATAACATTTAAATTTTTTGATCACCTGTGAAACTATTAGTGTGTACTGCCTCTTAATGGTTTCAGGAAAAGACCTAGTTTCTACTATATATGAAAGTTTCTAACTTGTGAAGTCAACTGGGTGCTTCAAGGTATCAGTTTACAGTGACAGTATAGCACACTCTGCAATATAGATACACCAAATATAACAGGAACATTAATCGTTGGCAAAATTATCAGCAACTAAATTTGCCAGTTGTAGCAATAGTTTTATATCTGCTACTTTAATTATGCTTCTTGACTGCTGACCCATACCAGTCCCAAACAATAATGCATGTGACACATTCTTATAGTGGATAAGGGCAATGGACACAGCTTTTATTTAACATAACCATTTTAACGATGTCCAAACTCTGAGCGGTTGCCCAACAGACATTTCCCCAAACTTTTGTTCCTCGAGCATCAACAGCTGCCTACTTGCCATGAGCTCTGTGCAGGTTGTCATCTCCCCAAAGTGACTCCACGCCTTGTTCCCTTTTTCAACTGCACTATCTAGGAAAACCCACCAAGCTGTGACAACACAAGAACAAAAACAAGACACAAAGAACACAACACCAGAACCAGGGTGGAAAAAGTCAGGGGCCCTCAACTGATCCTGCCAACTGGTAAGTCCACGTCCCTCTCTCTCCATAAAATCCTTCACTTTGCAACATTTGTTTATTTTTTAAGCCAGCCCACAATCCTGGGCAGCAGTCATGCTCCCCCTTCCATAATTGTCCAGGGGGAAACTTTTGGTGAGTATTCTATCTTTGGAACTGAATTACATTACATTTATACAGGCTGAGAAAAGACTTGTTGTGTCCATTATGTTCAGCCTTTCTCACGTCTGTTTTTCTGTTGATCTAGAAGAAGCCCCCCCCCCCCCTCCCGCCCCCCCTCCTAAAATAAACAGTTTGTTGCACTTTCCAATTTTGTAACAAAATAGGAAAAAAATCTTTCTGGACCCCAGACTTGTAGTCAGTGCTTTCCTTCGATCAAGGAGCTGTTATTTCATATATCAAAATTATATTCCTGAATATTATGTTTTTTCAAGAATTTATCCAGTTGCTGTTTAACTCCTTCACAGCGGCACTTGTGTATACACTATTGATTTATAATAATGAAGAATTGACTTACCCCAGGTGTTATCGATGTGTGCATGCAGCCGACGTCAAAGCGAGTGTAGTGGGCATGCATTTGCGTCCTGCCACTCCGCTCTTACGTGACGTCATAACATGCTTGTGATGTTTCATGCTCAGTGATGTGTGCAATTGTTAGCAACCTCCCTGGTAGAGCATAGGGAGCGTTGCTAAGGAAACATTAAAGGACCACTATAGGCACCCAGACCACTAAAGCTCAATGAAGTGGTCTGGGTGCCAGGTCCCTCTAGTGTTAACCCTGCAGCTGTAAACATAGCAGTTTCAGAGAAACTGCTATGTTTACACTAGGGTTAATCCAGCCTCTAGTGGCTGTCTCACTGACAGCTGCTAGAGGCCCTTCTGTGCTTCTCAATGTGAAAATCACAGTGAGACGACATTGACATCCATAGGAAAGCATTAAGTAATGCTTTCCTATGGGAGGTTTGAATGTGCGCGTGGCTCTTGCTGCGCATGCGCATTCAAAACTGACGTCAGCAGGAGGAGGAGAGATCCCCAGCGCCAAGGGAGCCCGGCGCTGGACAAAGGTAAGTGTTTTAACCCATTCAGCCCAGCGGGAGTGGGACCCTGAGGGTGGGGGGAACTAAATACCCTATAGTGCCAGGAAAAATAGTTTGTTTTCCTGGCAGTATAGTGGTCCTGTAAAAAAACAAGTTTGTGTTTAAGCATATGTTAAAGAGAAACAGCTGTAGGTATCAAAATATAACCTTATCTGTCCAAAAGACATAAATGTTAATCAGGAATTTAAAGATTCAAATGTATATATTTATAAAATTGATTTTCTCACCCTCCTGGTTGGGATGTTTATTCCTGATTCTCAGGTCCTGGGAGTCTGAAGGTTCTGTGCAGTATCTTCTTCTGGACAGCGATCTCAGATGTCCCACCTGGAATCTGTTGAAGCCACTCCATAAACTTGGGAGTCACACCCCTGAATGCTCCTATCAAAGTTGGGACTTCTACTGCCTTCACTTTCCACATACTTTCTAGTTCTTCTTTCCGTCCTTGGTATTTCTCCATGTTCTCACGTTCCTTCTTCCCAATATTATAGCTAGTGATGTCCCGCACTGTTCGCTGGCGAAAAGTTCCTGGCAAACATCGCTTGTTCGTGTGGCACAGGTTGCAAATGGCATCGCTGTTGTCAGAGGCAGACACACAAAAAAAATGCCACACTGCTGAGCTCTGCAATGACGGCATTCTGGTGGTGGCAACAGCATGCGTTATTAAAATTTATTTATTAAAAATTCTTAAGAAACGCAGTCTTATTACCCATAGGGTCTCGATGCGCATACCAGCAATAAAACAGACAAAACAATATCCAGCAAACAACAGCATTATAATCACATGCATTTGAACCAGGTTAAAAGTTTCATGTCATCCCATACGCCTGAGCAAATAAAACTGTTTTTAAGCTCCGGCGAAACTTCAGTAGATCATTCTCAAGTCTTAATGTCAGAGGCAGGGAGTTCCAAAATTGCGCTCCCTGAACATCACTCGTTCTCCCTCCGCACTTTTTCTTTTTAAAATTTGGAATCTTCAATAAGGCTAAATCAGCCGATCTCAAGGATCGACTGGGAGTATAGCGTGTGAATTTATCCTTCAGATAGTCTGGTCCCATACCATGGACTGCCTTATATACCAAACAACCATTTTTAAACAGAACCCGTTCACGAACGGGCAACCAGTGCAAGGCTCTTAATGATGGAGTGATATGGTCATTACGGGCCACACCCGTAAGTAGCCTTGCAGCTGCGTTCTGTATCAACTGTAGCTTGTGTATGATGTTCTGAGGCAGTCCAATGTACAGAGCATTGCAGTAGTCCAATCGGCTACTGATGATGGCGTTGACCACCGAGATTTGATCGGAGGGGGCAATGAATCTGAAAATAGACCTCAGAAGCTTCAGGTGGTAGTGGCAAGAGCTTACCACCTGATTAATCTGAGGCTTCAGTGTCAACCTGGAATCGAGAATGACTCCCAGATCTCTGACCTTAGTGGCAGGACTCGGAGATGGAGAAAACGAGTCCGGCCATGAGGGAAAGATACTATTCACCTCCTGGTTACTGAAGATGATGCATTCAGTTTTGGAGCCATTAAGTTTTAAATAATTGGCTCCCATCCACGACTGGATATCCTGTAGGCATGAAGAAAGATTGATTTGATCCTCCTTTTTCTTGGCCAGGCGAAAGTACAACTGGGTATCGTCGGCATAGATATGATAGGGAAGCATGTGGCGGCGGATGATATGGGTCAGTGGCCTCATATAGATGTTAAACAGGATTAGAGATAAAGCCGAACCCTGGGGGACTCCACACGTCAGGGAGATGTTAGAGGAGTAAAATGTCCCCAATTTTACCCTTTGAACCCTGTCGTGGAGAAACGAGGTCACCCAAGCTAGCGCCCTGTAATCCACACCAGCCACAGTAAGTAGCCTCTCTGTCAATCTATCATGATCGATGGTATCGAAGGCCGCCGATAAATCCAGGAGTACCAGGGCAATTTCCTCCCCTCTGTCCAAAGCCCACAGGAGATCGTCGTGGACTTTAACCAGGGCAGTTTCTGTCCCTCTACCAGGTCGAAATCCCGATTGGAAGTCATCCAGAATGTGATTAGATTCCAGGTGAGGCTGAATTTGCCATACCGCCGCTCTCTCGATGATCTTGGCCAAAAAAGGCAAGGTGGAAATAGGTTGATTGTTGCTCAACTCGGAGCGTGGCACAGTTGGTGTCTTCAGCAGAGGGATAACCACAGCCTGCTTCAGAATGCCAGGAACAACTCCGGTGGCAAATGACATACTAACAATGTCTGCAATATAGGGGGCCAAAGCATCAGCGGCATCCTTCACCAGCTGAGTAGAGCAGGGATCCAGCGATGAGGACGATGCCCTGAGAGACTTGAGGATGAACAGAATCTCAGATGAACTAACGGGTTTAAAATTCGAGAACATCGAGCCATCATAGGGTGTAAAAGTTTCTGCATCAGGTTCCACCACTATGTTGCTCCTGATTAGATCAATTTTTTGTTTAAAAAAGTGAGAAAGGGATTCACAAAACTTTTGAGATGTTTCTTCTTGAGGAAGCGAACAGTTAGGATTTGCTAGGAGGTTTGTTGTGCGAAAAAGCTCTGCCGCTGAGTTTTTCGCTTTTGTAATCTTATCTGTGAAATATTGTTTTTTCGTATTTTTAATACTAGATTTATATAATTTTAAAGATTTTAAATATTCCAATTTAAGGTCGGTATTGTAATCTTTTCTCCACCGTTTTTCAGCTGCTCGACATCGCCATTTCATCTCCCTGGTCGCCTGATTAAACCAGGGAGGGTTTTTATCTGCTTGTCTTACTAGACAAGTTTTTTTCAAGGGGGCTAGAAGTTCTATTGATTCTACGATCACTGAATTAAACAGTAAGATTTTCTCTTCTACTGTGTGGGAATCATGAAATTTAATAGGGTCCATTTTGCTGGAAAAGGTTGTGCTAAGAAGAGGTCCGGTGACTTTGGAAATGTCTCGAACCCATGAGCATATATTATTTCTTTTTGGGATGTGGGGGATTTTCTTCATTTCAACACCTACTGCCTCAAACTTGATCAAATTATGATCACTCCAGGCCGTGGGTTGAGGAGTGGCAGTCGAGGAAATCAACCCATTGTGGAAAATCCAATCTAGTGTATGTCCGGTTCTATGTGTAGGGCCGGATACTGCTTGGTTATACCCTATGGTTTTATCGTAGAGTATTAAACTCTGGGCATGAGAGTCCATAGGAGAATCTTCTTGATTGGCGTGCTGTCTGGCTGACCCCTGGTGACCCCCGGTGCCGATGCATGCTGTCTGACTGTGCCACTAGCTCCTTGCGACGACCTCCCCCTGCTTCCAATTCGTCTCCTCCTCCTCTCTGTCTCCCCATCTGAACTTTCCCCCTGTTCTTCTTCTCTTCTAGCAGGCACCCACGTGACATCCACGGACGCATCGTCATCATCAACCGCTTCACTTGTATCTGACAACTCAGCAAAGGAAGTGATACCGGAGAAACTGACGGAAGCCAAGCACAGAGAGATGGACACAGGTTTCTTCAGGAAGGAAGAGATTCTTTATTCGGATCACCGATCGGGACTCAGAGGGACTAATGTCACCAAAAACAGCAAGTTCTGAGTACTGAATACATAGAGTACATTCCTTATATAGCACTGTAGCTCCTCCCACAATTAACTACGCCCACACATACCTTTAACCTATTCAATGAATAGAGTCTAAACTCATCCATCTGGTCTAACCACGTGGCTCATCTGAAACAAAGGAGAGGGATGCGTAATTCCAGTTTCTACATTCCTGCACTGCTCAGTACAATGATGACAGTATCTTAGCTACGTGTAATTAACTGATACTACAAACACATGTAATACATATGCCCTGTGGCAATCTTAGCCTGCTAAACTTGTATTTTACTGGAATTACATCACATTCCCCCCTTTGATGCTTCTGTTATTTCATAATTCCAGATGCATCACTTAATTATAGTTTGCATATACCTCAGGTTACCATGAACCAGACCAGACTTGTCTATGATGTGAATCTCTCAACACTCATCTTCCTGCATTGGTTCTCCCTGATCTAGAGCCTCATATTTATAAATTGCCATTATCTGTGCTGCAGCCTTTCTCTCTGCTATGTTTTCTATCAGGCTTTGCACAGACCTAACTACTAAGGGAATAAGACATGGCAGGAGTAGACACAACATTAAAATCAGTAGGACTCCACCTACCAATGCCTTAAGCCCTCCAAACTGCTCATACCAGTTACCAAACCAACTACTTGGATTGTACCCTTTCCATACCTGAGTAGGCACATGCGCTAGTTTAACCATGTGGCTAGTAAGCTCAGCTATTGCTTGCCCTTCGTCATCTATTTGAAGACAGCAATTGCTCAGGTTAAACTTCCCACATACACCTCCCTCTACTGCCAATAGGTAATCCAAGGCTAATCTATTTTGGTACACTGCTGTCCTCATCCTGGTATTATGCTTCGCTAGAAGATTGAGCGCTTGTGAGGTCTCATTAGTAATTATCTCAACCACCGCCTGTAACCTTATAATGCGGTTGAGCATATAAATTGGGGTTCTATATCCGAAAGTACCATCCTCTGCCCAAGTGGCTGGCCCATAATAGTCTATGATACGCTGGGGAGGCCATTCCTCATCTTCCCAAGCGCCTATCTCTATGGGTCCCCTTTTCTTCCTATGATTCACATCATACACTTTAACTCCCAAAGTCTCACCTGTTTCAATAGGCAACAAGAAGAAGGATGGTTTGAGCATACCCAACACACATGCCCCTTCCCAGTCCTGTGGCAACTCCGAATAGGCCTTTTTACCACAGATCCAGTACAAATTTGCTGGGGCTTTCCAACTAGATGTGATGGATAAGTCAAACCATACGTCCTTTAAATTGGCATATCTTGCAAACGGGTTAGATGGTTCTGAGACATTTGAAGCCGACCACCAAGTTGTATTCTTTGTATCATCATCATACGCTTTTTGCCCTAGACAAGTTAATTCTCCTACAGAAGTATTAAACATCATTCCTTTCCTTGCTATGCACACATAACCTATGATGGAGGTCTTTAATCTCCACTCAGATTTACCTCTAACACTCATCTGATAATCGGCTTGTGAAGATATTAATTGTTCAACTGCCTCAGAACCGGACATTACCTCCTTTGCTTCCCAAGGCCATTGGTCTCCCATGTTAGTACCTCCACACACATAGCAGTTGGTTACATTAAGACTACCGGCAATACTCTCAGCTAAATCAATGAACAGGTTTTTAGCGTTATGGGGGATCTTATTATCTATACTCATTTCTTCATAAAAGGAATGGTATACCTGATGAGTTTGGGAGGTTACCGTATCGGTCTCTATCCCTATAAACAATATTGTCCCAGGGTCTAAACCCGTCCCGTATATTTGAAACCCAAATAAATTACCATATCTATCTAAGAATTGGTCAGGATTATTTATAAGAATATGGACTGGATTGCATTCCATAGACTTACAGTATGGATTGGTAGGCAACTTAGTAACAATCATATCCTTGTCTGCTGTCTGTCCCCAAGTTGCCCACCCCACACAAGACCAATATGGGCAAAAGTTATATTCTCTATTTGGGCATCTAGGACTCACATACTTATTTTTGCTGCTGGGACAAATATATTTATCATTAGACCCATACGTTCTCTCCCATCTAAGATCCCCACATACATTCCACGGCTTTCTACCACTTGATATCGCTTTACATGCATCAAATAGCAGAACACCCGAAGAATGTACAGATTCTAACGCTGTTTTCGTTATTAGGGTCCCCTGAGGATCTCCATTCCTGAGAGTCAACCAAATTGTACGGGGTTGATACTCCGGATTGAAGCACTTAGGTTCTCCTACTCCTAAATGGCATACACTATACTCTATATTTAAGTATCTACACCTAGATACATCTCCGTTACATTCATATTGCGAATGCCAAATTAGGGTCTGGGAAATATGGTTACCTGTTCTTGTAGTCTTAATGCATACCTCACAGCTAGGAGTGTCGGTACCTCTACCTTCCTGAATATAAAAATACATATAAATAAACATTTATCATGAGCACATCTTTCGTCGGCATCCTCAGTCTTCGTCCGTGCGATGGCACCTCAGCTTCCAGGATGTAAGGGCTGCAGGGAATGGAGTTCTGCTCGTCTTCACAGGGGTCTCTTCGAGACTTTCCTGGCTTTTAAATCACACGTTGGTGAGCGGACAGGCTTTATTATGGCCGTCTAAAACACTCACTTACCAATCTCTGAAACAATACAATTTGTAATCCACAAAGTTCCTCGTCACTCCGACTGAGTCGTGCGCTTTAACCGGATCTTGCAGGGATTCTCTGGATCTGATGTAACTTGCCAAGAATCGACCGCTGCTGGTTTAACCCTGGAGTGATTTATCCACGGAGTCACTTCGGCCACTTTTATCGCTGTAGGGGTAGACAAAAGAACAACATAAGGACCTCTCAACTTGGGCCCTAACGGTACATTATTCCACTCTTTAATCAACACTTGGTCTCCTGGGTGGTAATTATGAACTGGGGGATAAATATTCACAGGTAATCTATCTCGTACCCATTTCTGTACCTCCTCCATAGTCTTACCCAACTCTACAACCTGCTGCCGAGTAATTCCTTCTCCCAACTGACTCAAATCCCCCCTTAAGTTACCAAGTACGGGAGGTGGACGCCCATACATGATTTCAAAAGGAGAGAGACCCATCCTTCTGGTAGGTGTACTACGAATTCGCAACAGAGCTATGGGCAAAAGAACGTTCCACTTAAGTTGGGTTTCCTGACACATTTTTGCCAACTGGTTCTTAATAGTTCTATTCATTCTCTCTACTTTACCAGAACTCTGAGGTCTATATGCCGTATGAAGTCTCCACTTTATACCACGCATATGAGTCAGTTGTTGTAGGCACTGATGAACAAAAGCTGGACCATTGTCCGATCCTATAGAGCAGGGTAGTCCATATCGGGGTATTATTTCTCGTAACAGGAATCTCACAACTTCTCCTGCTTTCTCTGTACGAGTAGGACATGCTTCTACCCAGCCTGAATAGGTGCACACAACTACTAGTAGGTAGCGATGTCCACCAGATTTAGGCATTACTGTATAGTCAATTTGTAGATCGGACATGGGGAGTCCCCCCATAAACTGAACTCCTGGTGGCTTTACTGGTCCTTGTCTTGCATTATTTTTAGCACACGTTACACATCGTCGTACAATGGCTTGAGTTAAGTTGGACAATCTTGGTATGTAGAAATGTTTTCTGAGAGATTCTTCTGTACTGTCTCTCCCAGAATGTGTCCCGTTGTGATAATTTTGGACAATTTCTACCGCTAGTGATGCTGGAATGACTATTCTTCCATCTTCTAACTGATACCATTTGTTCTCCAAATACTTTCCAGGTTCAGTCTTTAACCACTCCTCTTCTTGAGCTGTATAAACTGGAGTCCATTGAGACAGTGGAGTTGGTATAAGAGCAGCTATATGTTCCACATATTCTTGTCTTCCTGATTCAGCGGCACGCTTAGCTGCATTATCTGCCATCCGGTTTCCTTTGGTTACATCACCATCTCCTCTCAGATGCGCTCGACAGTGTATGATACCGACTTCTTTCGGTTCCCACACTGCTTCCAATAGTTGTAGGATTTCAGCTGCGTACTTGATTTCTTTACCCTCTGAATTCAATAGTCCTCTTTCTTTATACAAAGCTCCGTGGGCATGAGTGGTTAAAAACGCATACTTGGAGTCCGTGTAGATGTTTACTCTCAAACCTTCAGCCAATTGTAACGCTCGTGTTAGTGCTATCAATTCTGCCTTTTGTGCTGATGTTCCTTTTGACAGTGGCCAAGCTTCTATCACCTTGTCTATCGTTGTCACTGCATATCCTGCATAGCGAATCCCTTCTTTCACATAACTACTGCCGTCTGTGTAATATTGGACATCGGGGTTCTGGATGGGAAAATCACGAAGATCTGGTCTACTTGAAAATAATTCATCCATCACTTCCAAACAATCATGTTGACTTTCAGTAGGTTGTGGCAAAAGGGTAGCTGGATTTAAAGTGTTAACAGTCTCTAAATGCACTCTTGGGTTTTCACACAACATTGCTTGATACTTGGTCATACGGCTATTACTAAACCAATGATTTCCTTTGTAATCCAACAACGTCTGTACTGCATGTGGGACTCGTACATAAAGTTCTTGACCCAGAGTGAGTTTGTCGGCTTCAGCTACCAGCAGGGCGGCTGCAGCTACGGCTCTTAGACAAGGTGGAAGTCCGCTGGCCACTGCATCCAGTTGCTTAGACATATAGGCAACAGGTCTTTGCCATGATCACAAGTACTGTGTCAATACTCCCACAGCCATTCTTCTTTGCTCGTGTACATACAGGTAGAATGGTCGTGTGTGATCAGGCAGACCTAATGCTGGGGCACTCATCAAAGCCTTTTTCACATCTTCAAATGCCGTTTGCTGTTCTTGAGTCCATAAGAAGGGGTCGTGTTCTGTACCCTTGATAGCTGCATACAGAGGTTTTGCCAGTATCGCATAACTGGGAATCCATATCCTACAGAAGCCTGCTGCCCCCAAGAATTCTCGCACTTGTCTTCTATTCTTGGGTATTGGTATTTGGCACACAGCTCCTTTTTCTCTGGCCCCATAATTCTTTGATCTTCAGAGATATGGAATCCCAGATATTTGACAGTTGGCAGACACAACTGAGCCTTCTTTCTAGACACCTTGTATCCTGCCTTCCAGAGAATATGGAGTAGATCGTGCGTTGCTTGCTGACATACTTCTCTTGTGACTGCGGCTATCAACAAGTCATCTACATATTGTAACAATACACACTCCCCTGGGATGGACTTGAAATCCAGTAGATCTTGACTTAGAGCTGAACCAAATAGGGTAGGTGAATTTTTGAACCCTTGTGACAGTCTTGTCCAAGTCATCTGGCGTTTTGAGCCCGTTACAGCATTTTCCCATTGGAAAGCAAAGATACATTGGCTTTCTGCGGCAATTCGGAGGCAAAAGAAGGCATCTTTGAGGTCTAAGACTGTAAAATAGGTTGCCCCGCCCGGAATTAAAGCAAGCAGGTTATACGGATTGGGTACAACTGGATGTATACTAACAACCGCATCATTGACTGCTCTCAAGTCCTGCACAGGTCGATACTCATCTGTACCGGGCTTTTGAACAGGCAGCAATGGGGTGTTCCAGGGGGAAGTACAGAATTTTAGGATACCATACCGTATGAACTTATCCAGATAAGATTGAATATTCTTCTTAGCCTTCTGCAGGATGTGATATTGCCGTAGGCTTACTGGATAAACCCCAAGTTTTAGTTCGATTCTTATGGGTGGAAAATTGTGGGCCAGTCCTGGTGGGTTGTTCTCTGCCCAAACTCCTGGTATGTTGAATAAGGATTCATCACTCCTAGGGTTTTGGTTAGTCAACGCTGTATAAAGTCGCCACTCTTCTTCCTTTGGTACGGATAATGTCATAATAACTGAAGGTCCATTAAACCTTAAGGATGTTGTTCCGTTTGGTAGGAACGTAATCTGCGCTTGTAATTTGGATAGCAAATCACGTCCCAGCAATTGGACTGGACATTCAGGCATGTAAAGGAATTGATGTTTTACTACGTGGCCTCCCAATGTACAGAGTCGACTTTTAAGAACCGGTTTTGCAGCACTTCTTCCAGTTGCTCCTATCACGGTTATAGTTCTTCCAGATGGAGGAGCAACTAGGTCAGTCACCACCGAATGTTCATCACCAGTGTCAATCATGAATGCACTCCTTTTTCCCCCTATTGATACATCGACCATAGGCTCCGCTCGACCAAGGGGGATGGAGCCCGGTCGGTATCAATAGTCCTCCATGACCGTGTCAGCCAATCCTACAAAGTCCCTATCTTCTCTATTGCGGGACCTTTGCGCTGCGGGATAGTACCTGTCTTCTCTTACACTTCCTCTGTTACCATTACTTCCTCTATTACCATTACTCCCTCCGGGTCCTCCTCTACCTCTCGCTCTACCTCTAAAGTTTCCATATCCTGCCCTGGGTGGGTCTCTCTCGTACTGCTCTCTTTTCGGACACTCGCTTCTCCAATGCCCTTCTTCTCTGCAATACGCGCACTGATTCCTACTCAGGGGCTCCCTATTCCACCTACTATCGCCTCTATCTGGGCCCCGTCTATCTACGCCTGCAATCGCTACCGCTAGCATATCCGCCTTTTTACGCATCTTGCGCTCCTCCTCTTTCTTACTTTCTGATTCCCTATTCATATACACCTTATTTGCTACCTCCATTAATTGGGTGATGGACATTCCTGCAAACCCTTCTAACTTCTGTAGCTTGCGCTTAATATCCCCGTAAGCTTGGCTGACAAAGGCAGAGTTTACCATTCGGGAATTTTCGGTGTCTTCCGGATTAAAGGGGGTATACAGGCGGTATGCCTCCAATCATCACTTTTCTGAATCACCTCAACTGTCTTCGACATATTTATGGCTTTTCTCCCTCCGGCTTTCATGCCAGCAATTATAGCGTCTCTATAGGTCTTTAGATGAAGCATATCTGCGCCATTAACATTCCAGTCGGGATCGGTATTAGGATAATGTGTTGCGGCCCATGCTGCTGGATTGGCTTGGTTTAAAGTACGGGCTTCTTCCTCTAGCGCTTTAATGGCCGCTTGGTTAATCCTAGTCCTCTCCTCATTATTAAACAATGTCATTAATAATTGCTGGCAATCAGCCCAAGTCGGATTATGCGTCTGAACTATCGAGGTGAACAGGTCGGTCATAGCTTGTGGTTTCTCAGTATACGAGGAATTGTGGGTCTTCCAATTCAAGAGATCGGTAGTCGTGAATGGGACATATACGAAGACTGGGTCAGCATACACCATTTGACCTACATCATTAAGGTATGCTGGCCCAGGATTTAAATGAAGAGGCATTTGGTAATGTTTGGGTTGTTGGGTACCGGTCAGTTGTCGGGTTAGTACAGGGCTACGTGGAGGGGCGTCAGTTATGGGTTCCGGTCGGGGGGTAGTAAGACGTGGGGATGTAGAGGCTCTATTGTGGGGAAGGCCGGTGAATAGAATATTCCGAGCCGAGCTAGAAGAAGCCTGACCGGAAACTTGAAGTGGCGCCAAATCAGGATGGGTGGGTTTAACGGGGGTTGGTTCCGGAAGGGGAGGTTTAGTATGGCGGGGGGTGGATTCTGAGCTGGAGGAGGAAGTAGATGGGGACAACGGGGGAGGGGGTGTAGAACTTCCTGTACTTGTATCACTTCCCCTTGCGGAGAAGTAAGGGGGCGGCATAGGGATCTCGGACTCAGGGGGCGTGTCCAAAATGGGCGTAACCATGGCCCTAGTGGACAAACGAGTCCTGGCCACCATGAGGCGACATTGCTCCTCGTGGCATATTCGGACCCATCTTGGCGAGTCGTTTACGGCCTGTCTCCAACAGTCAATGTATGGAAATTGTCCGTAAAGTTCAGGCCTACCTGATACAGCCACGTGTACACGCTGTACCAGAGTTGGGTCTAAACTGCCACGTGGCGGCCATGCCGCAACCAAAGTAGGCCATTCCCTAGTGCACAAAGTGACCAAACGTGCAGGAGACATTTTAACCCCAAAATCACATTTTGTGAACCCTTTCTAAAATTCTTTACCATGCAACCTAAGGGATCCAAAATCGTCGACTCCAACGCGCCCATACTTATCAGTGGAGCGTCGTTGACAACGAATGCTATACACACACTCTATTCAACAGTCACGCCCGTTCCTTCGGCAACGGCACCACGTGGTACAGTTACCAAGCGAAACGTACACAATAACACAATAAACACTCAGGGAATTCCCGTACATACACAGCTGTTACACCAGTCACTAAATAATCGATATTATGCCCTTTGGCGAAACTATACAGTCACCCACGCTATAATTCTCTATATATGAATTACCCGTCTATAACACACCCCAGTAACATCGTCTTTACAACAGCAGTTACAGTACGGTTAGCATAGGTCAAAGTACAATTTAAGGTCACAATACAATTATTAGTGGTTATGGTGTTAGACATGCAATAGACGACAATGATTAGTACTTATATACAGTGTCAGTAAATATACAGGGTTATGGTACCGTGCACTATAATACAGCAACACACTATTAACACTCTCGCTAGACGGCTGAGCTCACGCTATCTAGCAAGATATACACGTTACTAACAATCTTTAACACATATACAATCCCAACTAATCTATTGGCCAGTACCTTGATGGACTACCTAAAACTATCTACATCCGTTTTGGTTAGCCACACTGCCCAAGCACCACATATAGCGAACTAGAGGGCGGAATTTACAACAGAACCCTTTTAGTCTTTCTACTCTATCAAAGGTCTAGTGGGTTCCAAATTTACACGCCTTCCCACTTAGCCAAGATAGGTTGAGAGCTAGCGGACCAAATTTACACAGACGCCGCTTAGTCTCCCGGTCCCTCCGACCTAGCAAACGTAATATACACCCTAGAACGCTAGTCTAGACAAGACACCGGTGTCCGGCTAGGGCTATTTACACAGAACCCCGCCTGACTCCAAACCAAATCAAACGGTCTTACTAAAGAGCGTTCGATTGAGCGGTGCGCCTTCGCTCCTTCCCTCCGACAGAGGGGGCAGATTCTGTACACAAATAACCCCTTATGGGCCTACCGCACAATCGGTATACCCCTAGTGGGTCCGCCGTCTAAAACAGCGGTCGTCTTACCTCCTCGTTCCTGAACGACGTTCACACTCATCGACGGGGACACCCCAGCACTTACTACGTAGAGGCCGATGATCTCCTGGACAACAGACCAGTGGCGCCGAGACGAAGGGAGGTCCACGCAGAAGTTCAGGGGTGCATGTGGTGACATTCTGTCATCAAACTAGCATGGTGACCAGGGGTCATGTGATCAAGTTCATGTAGATCTTTCTTACAGGGGGATAAGCTTTACTTTGATATGGTAATTGATATGGTAATTTACAAGTCAGGAAAGAGATAGCCACTCCCCCCTCTATCCTCATTCCTCTCTGTTCCTTCTTGGCTGTGCTACTGAGCAGACGCCATGTGCTATCTTGGTGAACCATGTTATACTCTATTGCTTTCTTTTCTTCCTTGGTGGATGTGATGTTGGACTTGCAGCAGTGAGCCATTACTAGATGTGAAGGCCTAACCGTGGGTGAGATCAAACGTGTGGGGAAAGGGATTACTATATAGATAGATAGATTTAAAAGGGTTGTTGCTCCGTGGGTCTGGGCTGTGTGTTATACATTTATAGTATTGTGTGTTGCCTTCTAAATAAATACCTTTTAATGTAGACGTGGTGATACACCACATCTGGCGATTAGACTTCTACAAAAGGTTATTTATGAGGTAATAACACATTAATAGATAGTCAGATTTATTTTTTTTGGGGGGGAGGAAAAAAAAAAAAGTACTTTGTTTAATTATCCTCTGCAAGGGAAATCAAGGGCTGATTGTGGTTGGAGTCTAGTTCAGGCCTCCATTTTAATGTACCAGCTTAGGCATCAGGCCTCAGTTTTGAATATATTATTACAGTTTTTGTGTGTTTCCATGCGGCCTATTTGCATTTGAATGCTGATTTGATTTTTCTTTGTATCCTAGTTCAGACCTCCATTTTAATATACAAGCTTGGGCATCAGGCCTCAATTTTGAATATATTATTACAGTTCTGAGTTGAGTTATGTATTTGAATGCTGATTTGATTACCATAGTTCAGGCCTAGTAGTTTTTTGGATAAGGAGATTCCTAGAGCATGCCCAGGCCAGTCTTATTTTATCCAACACCAGCAAAGGATATTGTTCTGGTATACGCTCCAACCTCAACAGCCTCTGGTCTTGGGCTCACCAGAACACATTGCTAAAGTCAGACTTAGAAATGGTACTAACTAGAGCTGACAATTGGTGGATCAAGCATCTGTTCTCAGAACAGGCCTTCTCTGTTTCAGCCATAAGCAAGGTTGACTCTGGTAGAGATATAGATGGTAAATGGAGAAGCCAGAGGTGGGATGTACCCCAGAACAAGAGGGATAATGAGAACTGGAGACCAAAACAGGACTTTGACAAAAGATGGAGAGATCCACAGAGGGACCATAGGAATAGGGACAGTGCTAAAGGAAGTAATGTAATGGGAGAGAATTGGAGAAATAGATGGGAGGGGCCTAAGGTAATCAATAATAATTGGAATAATAAAAATACCTGGGAGAGGCTAAAAAGGACAGATATTAACTGGGAAAATCACAATTGGGGAGAAAAACGGAGAAACAACAGGAACAGTTATTGGGAGAATAATTGGAGAAGGAACCATAGATGGGATGAGCATCAGACCAATAGACGGGACTGGGATAATTGGAGGAATAAAGAAGGGAATAGAGACTACTGGGACCTAAAGAGACAGACTGAAAGATTGGAGGCAGATGTGAAAGCACTGAGAGAACAGATGAGAGAGGAGGAAAAGATTGATCAATTGGGGGGTCCCAGCAATCAATAACTCTCATAATTTTTGTATCTCTCTACATCTGTATGTATGTTTGTTTTTCTTTTGTTTTGATTCTTTCTCTGAGTTTTCCAGTCTCCCATATAGCTATACATTTCTAATGATGAGATCTAGTGTTCCCACAGAGCAAGGCAAAGCTGCATTAGGATGATGATGTGTGTCAACAGAAGATTGTGGTGGATCCTTGTTACAGGATGGATAAGTATAAGCTGTATCACAGTAGTGATGGGAGACAGGCAATGCGGGCAGAAGATACTCCAAATAAGGGAGTCAGTTTAAAAAGATTAGAGTCTACATTTTAATAATCCTTCTATTCCTCCAAGGTGTCCGGAACAACGGCGGCAGTGGTTTAGGCAAAGCAGGGAGTCAGGAAAAACTGGACATATTTGCAGCCCTTCTGGAAGGAGTCGGAACTGGATTAAGAATATGGAATTCCGCAAATATCACATCCAGTCCTACACACTCTACAAACTCTGCCACTAGTACTCATTCTCATAATTACACTATACTTTTGTGTGGCAATGATATAGATGAGGAAGAAACTTGAAAAGGGGGGTATATTTGAAATGTTTTTTTTGTTTTGTTTTTGTTTCTCTCTCTCTCATACATTGCACATACATACACACTTAACACACACACACACACACACACTCACCTAAATTTCTGTTTTTTTTGTTTGTTTTGTTTTTGACACTGAGGGAACTATTCCGGAGGGACGGTGGGTTGAATTTCTCCTGTATATCAGGTTTTTGCTCCCACTAGGTTCTCTTGTACTAGAGGGATAACTAGATAACGGAGCAACATAGATGAAGAAAAAGTGGGGGGATGTGGGGTGATGCAACCCCTCTTTTACCTTACTCATCTCACTCACACTAATCCCTGTGCTCCCCTTTCCTACTTCAGATCTTACATAGATAAGAGGGATATAAATGTGCTCAACATAAGAGAAGAAAAAGTGAGGGAATGTGGTGACATTCTGTCATCAAACTAGCATGGTGACCAGGGGTCATGTGATCAAGTTCATGTAGATCTTTCTTACAGGGGGATAAGCTTTACTTTGATATGGTAATTGATATGGTAATTTACAAGTCAGGAAAGAGATAGCCACTCCCCCCTCTATCCTCATTCCTCTCTGTTCCTTCTTGGCTGTGCTACTGAGCAGACGCCATGTGCTATCTTGGTGAACCATGTTATACTCTATTGCTTCCTTTTCTTCCTTGGTGGATGTGATGTTGGACTTGCAGCAGTGAGCCATTACTAGATGTGAAGGCCTAACCGTGGGTGAGATCAAACGTGTGGGGAAAGGGATTACTATATAGATAGATAGATTTAAAAGGGTTGTTGCTCCGTGGGTCTGGGCTGTGTGTTATACATTTATAGTATTGTGTGTTGCCTTCTAAATAAATACCTTTTAATGTAGACGAACCTTGTGTAATATTTATATTAATTTGGTGATACACCACAGTGCAGCCGTAGAGAACGTGGGCAAAGATAGACCGTCTCACGCCTCTGCTTCTCAGCTACCGTTGAACGATGAGCTTCCCGGCCAATGCACCAAATGATACTGGAGAAACTGACAGAAGCCAAGCACAGAGAGATGGACACAGGTTTCTTCAGGAAGGAAGAGATTCTTTATTCGGATCACCGATCGGGACTCAGAGGGACTAATGTCACCAAAAACAGCAAGTTCTGAGTACTGAATACATAGAGTACATTCCTTATATAGCACTGTAGCTCCTCCCACAATTAACTACGCCCACACATACCCTTAACCTATTCAATGAACAGAGTCTAAACTCAACCATCCGGTCTAACCACGTGGCTCATCTGAAACAAAGGAGAGGGACGCGTAATTCCAGTTTCTACATTCCTGCACTGCTCAGTACAATGATGACAGTATCTTAGCTACGTGTAATTAACTGATACTACAAACACATGTACATACATATGCCCTGTGGCAATCTTAGCCTGCTAAACTTGTATTTTACTGGAATTACATCACAGAAGCAGCAGCGGGTACAACATCATCATCATCACACCGTACGTCCATGTGTGTAATGCTGCCTGACTGAGACATATCCCTGTTATTTACATCCTCTGGCAATAATGGTTGCGCATCACTCATTTCTTCCAACTGATGTGTAAATAACTCCTCTGACAGATCAAGTGAAGCGGCTGTGGTGCTAGTGTTGGTGGTGGCGGCAGGCGGGCGAGTGGTAACTTGAGAGGTGCCCGAAGCTAAGCTGGAGGAGGATGGTGCGTCAAGGTTCCGAGCGGAAGCTGTAGAAGATTGGGTGTCCTGTGTTAGCCAGTCAACTATGTCCTCAGAACTTTTCAAGTTCAGAGTACGTGGCCTCTGAACACTGGGCATTATTCTAGGGCCAAAGGGAATCAGAGCACCATGACCACGACGGCCCCTGCGGGGTGGCCTGCCTCTGCCTGTCATTTTTTTTTCGATTAGTGGTACTATGCGTGCAAGCTACTGTGACAACAGATATGAGTGGCACTGTGCACTGGCAGAAGTTGGCAGAGTAGATGCTGTAGGCCTGACACACACGCTTGCAGACAACTAACTGCTATTCAATCTCTTACAGTCAAAATTGTATTTTTTTAAATGTACACTACTGTTACACCAGATATGAGTTGCACTGGTGTGACACTGTGCCCTGGCAGGCCCTGAAACGCACATGTGTGAAGGAAACTGACTGATATTACAGTCAAAAAGTTTTTTTTTTTTTAAATGCAAGCTATTGTGACACCAGATATGAGTGGTGGCACTGGGCAAGTGAGCACAGTATACGCTGTGAGCCTGACACACACGCTGGCAGGAAGGCAACTGCAATTATATTACACAGAAAAAAAAAAAAAGCAGAGTGATGTTCTAGCCCTAAAAAGGGCTTTTTGGGGTGCTGTCCTTACAGCAGAGATCAGATGAGTCCTTCAGGACTGAATACAGTAGCCTAGCTATCGATTTCCCTATTAAATCAGCAGCAGCTACACTGTCCCTCCTCTCACTTAGAATGCAGCTTCCGGGGGGCGGGGCCTAGTTGTCATGGAGGAAAGACGCGCTTCGTGTGAGCTCAATATCTCACTTTAAGCAGCTATCAACAAGCGAATTTCACCCCAGAAGGGGATGACCCAGCAATTTTGCTCCTACCTGACTGACCCGACATGCTTAATAGCGGTCAGCAACTCGACAGAGTCTTACTTACCTCCGCGTGGCAAGTGTGGCCTGGTGCTTACCGGGCGGGAGAGGCGGCCGATCTCCCGATCCTGGGATGCCCAGGAGCAGCTACTTCCCGGCACGAGCTCCGTTATCCCCCCTCGGACCGGTGGGGGTTATCCCGGTCCATCCCTGAGAGGCTGTCTGGAGCTAATGGATGCACAGAGCAAAGCCGCCCAGGCTGACATACTCATCTGCGATTCTCCCAATATGGCGGCAGCCGCGTGTCCTCCTGGTAACAGCAAAGCATGGCAGGATATTGAGTCTAAGCTGGACAGACTCTTTAATCAATTTTGGAAGCAAATAACAAGCAGGAAGCCCCAACAAGCTCCACCACAGCCCCAACAAGCTCCACCACAGCTAAGCGAAGCAGTCCCCATTAAAATCCACCAACGCAAAAGGCGTCGAAGACAGGACCGGAGACACAAACAGAAATGCAGAGCCTGCCCCACGTCAAGCACTCGCCTCCACCTTAAGCCACCACAATCCCGCACCGGACGTGAAGCACCACGGGGACAGGTCCGACCACCCGACAAAACAAGCTTCCACCATGCCCTCTTTACCAAAGAACCATCCAAGCTACAGGGTAACCACCACAACTCCTCCAAAGACCCACCCATAGCTGAGACTGAACAGTACTGGAAGAATATCTGTGAGAAAGCGGCATCTCATAACACCTAGGCCCAGTGGCTACAATACCTGAAAGCAGACCACTGCATGATGTCAGAACAGGAACCAGTCACCATTACAGTCGAATATATACAATAGTGAGTAGCACACATGAAGAGTTGGTCAGCCCCAGGACCTGACATGATGCACACCTACTCGATAAAGAAGTTAACAACGCTGCATAAACGCCTAGCAGCACAAATAAACCAGCTACTAGCAACAGGCTCCCATCCTGACTGGCTAACACAAGGCAGAATAATACTGGTAATGAAAGACCCTCACAAGGGAACAACAGTATTGAACTACAGACCAATCACCTGCCTTCCCCAACATGGAAACTTCTGTCAGGCATCATAGCCTCCAGAAGAGGGTTGAAGAGTGCTGCTTCCTGATCGATGCACGCAGCCTGTCCAGGAATGCCAGAAGGGTGCATGAATAAGTACCATTATTCCTCAATTATACAGTTTTATTGGGGTGACAAAGGGTACACCCTACCTATGTGAGGCATAGTGCTGTGGCATTTGTTGGCTTTATACATAATAATAATAGTTCCTGAGAGAGGTATTAAAGTTAAGAGGAGGAGCAGTTTGTACATTAAAGGAATTCATACTAATATGCAGAAGGTCTTGATGGTAAGGTATGTCTTTTTGCTGATGATACTAAGATGTGTAACAGGGTTGATGTTCCAGGAGAGATAAGCCAAATGGCAAGTGATTTAGGTAAACTAGAAAAATGGTCAGAGTTGTGACAACTGACATTTAATGTGGATAAGTGCAAAATAATGCATCTCGGACGTAAAAACCCAAGGGCAGAGTACAGAATATTTGATTGAGTCCTAACCTCAACATCTGAGGAAAGGGATTTAGGGGTGATCATTACTGATTACTTAAAGGCAGGCAGACAATGTGATAGTGCAGCAGGAAATGCTAGCAGAATTCTTGGTTGTATAGGAAGAGGTATTAGCAGTAGAAAGAAGGAAGTGCTTATGCTATTGTACAGAACACTGGTGAGACCTCACTTGGAGTATTGTACGCAGTACTGTAGACCGTATCTTCAGAAGGATATTGATACTTTAGAGTAAGTTCAGAGAAGGGCTACTAAACTGGTTCATGGATTGCAGGATAAAACTTACGAGGAAAGGTTAAAGGATCTTAACATGAATAGCTTGGAGGAAAGACGAGACAGGGGCGATATGATAGAAACATTTAAATACATAAAGGGAATCAACACAGTAAAGGAGGAGACCATATTTAAAAGAAGAAAAACTACCACAACAAGAGGACATCATCTTAAATTAGAGTGGCAAAAGTTTAAAAACAATATCAGGATGTATTACTTTACTGATAGGGTAGTGGATGCATGGAATAGCCTTCCAGCTGAAGTGGTAGAGGTTAACACAGTAAAAGAGTTTAAGCATGCGTGGGATAGGCATACGGCTATCCTAACTATAAGATAAGGCCAGGGACTAATGAAAGTATTTAGAAAATTGGGCAGACTAGATGGGCCGAATGGTTCTTATCTGCCGTCATATTCTATGTTTCTATGTTAAGATAATTTCTGAAATCTAATACCCCAAGACAAAATGTCACTTGATTCCTAATCAATGTTAGGATTGATGGATATCCCAACACCACCAGACAGGATGGTGAGGATATGACATGGGATTTTACTGACTTGTTTATTTGTAACAAACCAATGGACATTTGTAGAGCAATTGTTTCATATGTGACTATAGGTTTGGCTACCATCTATGACCTAAACGGCCAAGGGTGTCTCTTTCTCCATTAATGGTATGGTAACTCTAGCCAAAAAGTCAGAATCAGTAAAATACTCGGCAGCACCGAAATTAACAAAAGCTTTAATCAATGTGCTTTCACCCCATTGTAATGATATAGAGAAAAGCATTCTGTTTAAAGGTTATAGGGGATATCAAACACTCTGTCAAATGGACACAAATTAAGGATAGTTGAGCATTATTGTCTTGATTATTTCCCCTCAGTGGATAGATCCAAGTCAATGCTTTATCAGTAAGGTGATTCATTATGACCCCGCTTACGAACGATCGGTAGGAATCAAGAACAATGGTTTTATACTTGGTTAAGGAAACCCCTGATGGCCACATCTGGGAGGAGGTGAGAAATGGGATGATGGAGCATAAGAGATGGAAAGTTACATTATGACTGGTATCGGAGCTTGCCTCTCAGAAGACAAACAAGCTGTGTTTGTACATCCTGAGTGAATTGGTCCATATAATTGTTCAATTCCTCTGCTTTAGCTTCATATATCACCATCTTTTAACCTACAGCTGGAGGGTCCATGACCCTGTCATGGCTAAGCTACTTATAAGTATAAGTCAGAAACAGGAAGACAGAAAGGACATATTACTGGACCTTAGAATGGGCAGATTTACCTTTCAAAAAAGAGAAAAGGCCTAAACGGAATACTAGCCAAGATTAGGATATCAGAAATACAGGAACACCAGATCTAGTCAGGTCAGGATTACAAAGGTCAGAAGATCAAATGAACAAGTGACTATTGGGCTGAAAACATATTTATACACTGAGGTGAACTCTGGCTCACATCACCCTTGCAACCCTAAAAAAAAAAAAAAATTGCAGGAATGGAGTCGCAGTGATGATTTAGCACTAAAAGAACCAGAAATTACACTAGCCATCATGTTAGTAGAGAGGTGTCACGACCATACAGCATTCCTCTCCCTGCCAGAAGACCCAATAGTATTTCCCTCCTGATTGGCACATTCAGCACGTTCCTAAAGTGCCGATCAGGGAAGGCAGAAGAGGACCAGAAGGCAAGGCTTCCAGATCAACATGCACAGGAACGCAGTTGCGGTGCATTTATCAGCTAAGCAGCACCGTGACACGTACCTAGTTTTGTGTCATCTGCAAACACTGACACACTAGTTTCAATGAGTATTTGAAGATTACTTATAAATTATGCTGAATAGAAGTGATCCTAGAAGACCCCTGAAAACAGCACTTACCACTTTTGTCAAGCTTGAAAATTTACCATTAATCACTGCTCTCTGAACTATCTTTAATCCAATGCACTGCCCAATGTTCCCTTTCAGGTTACTCCTCCCATGAGCAAAGCAACATGGTACCGGACAACAGTTTCTTGTGCAAAAAGGTGTTTGTGTTGGTTTATTTAAATTGTGTACAAAATCCAGGCAGCAATCAGTTTAGTCATAAATCCATTAAAAAGATCAAATAAAATCTACAAACAACATCCTCGCTCAAATTTGAGCACTTACTAAACATAAATAACTTTCCTTGCTAATCCAGGGTAGTAAGCTAACAAACACAGCAAAATTAATACAAGTTTCACCAATCTTTCGCACTTTCCCAGGAGTGCTGCTTGGCACAGTGTTGCTATGAGCAGGTCAGATCACATATCCTCCCATTCTGCTCTAAAGCCTAAAAATTAAAGTCTCAGCAGTTGCTAATTAGGGCAAGTGGAGGGGTACAGGCTATGCAGGATTCTGGGTCCTAAATATCTTCCTTCTACAACACTCCCATAGAATGTCACATCAAGAACAAAATATTTTTTATCTAAAACCAATTTCTTTTAGATTGAACAATAACCTATTGTGTGGAACAATATTGAATGTCTTGTCAAAATCCAAGTGAATAACAAGCACTACAACACCCTGATCTACACTGCTTTTTTGTAGAATACAATTAAGTTAGTTTGGCATTATTTAAATTATGATTTAGATTAGTCTCGCCCACCGGCCGACGTAATCAGAAGGAGGAGTATCGCGGAGGCGGAGACAGCGGCGAGGAACATCGCCGCTGTCCCAGGTAAGTCACTGAAGGGGTTTTCACCCCTTCAGTAGCCGGGGATTGGGGGGTGGGAGGGAGAGGGACCCTCCAGTGCCAGAAAAACGGATTGTTTTTCTGGCACTGGAGTTTCCCTTTAAAGGTGAAAAGTTCTACATCCCATGAAAAAGTCACCTAATATTTACACGTAGATAATATTAATAAAAATGGAAAATTCTTGACCATTCAGATTTCCATGGCTATGAAGATAGTGATTGAAAGAATGTGGAAAAAAGAATCAAGAAAATACTCTGACAATGGTAATGAATCTAATGGAAAGTGGAAATAGGTTACTTTTCTGCTTTTCAAAGATTTAGACCTTTTATTAAAATTAGGAATCTCTGGTTTACAAGTTATCCTGAAGATGGTTAAAATGTATAATATACTTTTTTAGGATTTCTCTTTTAAAATGGGAAGGAGGGGACACACAGTGTGATCGAGCAGACTTGTCTTTTGTTAATGTGTATGTTTGTCATACAGGGACTTATAATGAGGTTATAACACAGTTTAACTAATAGAATTACCATGTTATATATGTCTCTAATCTGTATGTAATTCTGTCTTATGTGTTGTGATAGTAGATAGATGAGGATATCCTGTCTTTTCACAAATGTTGTGTACATTTTGTCAGCTATTGTTGAAATAATAAAAATGTACCAAAAAATAAATAAAAAGTACTTCAAATACAATCCCAGTCACAGAAGTTAGCCTCACAGGTCTATAATTTCAAGGCAAAGGCTTTGAACCATTTTTGAATATAGGAACCACATATGCCTTTTTCTAATATTTGTTTGAAGATATTCCATTTATCCCCAGTGGTTTTTGTTTTTTTCACTATATACACCCTGTTCCAAATTATTAGGCAAATTCTATTTAAGTCTCACAAAGATTAAATATCTTGTTTTTCAGTTTAACTCATGGATGGCATTGTGCCTCAGGGCTCTTTTGATCACTGAAAACAATCTCGGACACCTTTGATAATGAGATTGCCAGGTGAGCCCAATTTAAGAAAAAACTACTAAAGGAGGGTGTTCCACATTATTAAGCAGAGCACCATTTTCATGCAATATGGGGAAGAAAAAGGATCTCTCTGCTGCCGAAAAGAGTGAAATAGTTTGATGCCTTGGACGAGGTAAGAAAACATTAGATATTTCACGAAAACTTAAGCATGATCATCGCACTATTAAGAGATTTGTGGCTGATTCAGAGCACAGACGGGTTTGTGCAGATAAAGGCACATTGAGGAAGATTTCTGCCAGACCCATGCATTGTATCAAGAGAGCAGCTGCTAAAATACAATTACATAGCAGCAAACAGATATTCTATTCGGCCACCACTAACCAATGCTCACAAGCAGAAACGGCTGCATTGGGCAGAAAAATACATTGAAGACTAATTTTCAAACAGTCCTGTTCACTGATGAGTGCCGAGCAACCCTGGATGGTCCAAATGGATGGAGTAGTGGATGGTTGGTGGACGGCCACCCTGTTCCAACAAGGCTGCAACGTCAGCAAGGCGGTGGTGGAGTCATGTTTTGGGCCGGAATCATGAGAAGAGAGCTGGTCGGGTCCTCGAAGGTGTAAAGATTACCTCTGCAAAGTATGTGGCGTTTCTGACTGACCACTTTCTTCACTGGTAGAGAACGAAGAATTATGCTTTCCGTAATAAAATCATCTTCATGCATGACAATGCACCATCTCATGTTGCAAAGAATACCTCTGCATCAATGGCTGCTGTGGGGATAAAAGGAGAGAAAGTCATGATGTGGCCTCCATCCTCCCCTGACCTCAATTCTATGGAGAACCTTTGGAGCATCCTCAAGCAAAAGATCTATGAGGATGGGAGGCAGTTTACATCCAAACAGCAGCTCTGGGAGGCTATTCTGACATCTTGCAAACAAATTCAAGCAGAAACTGTCCAAAAATTCACAAGTTCAATGGATGCAAGACTTGTGAAGCTTCTATCAAATAAGGGGTCCTATGTTAAAATGTAACGTGACCTGTTAAAATGTTTAAAAAGTTGAAATGTTGTTATAAGTTTGATTGAAATAGCAAACATAACAAAGGACAATGTTCCGTTCTTTACAACCTATAAAGTGTTTTGAAACTTACTGTGCGTAATAATTTGGAACAGTGCATTGTAAGTTTTTTATGTTTTAAAAAAAATACTGTTGTCATTAGGAGGTTTGTTCAATAAAATTTGATGTGTACTCTTAATAGTTGATAACATGAGTATTATGCTGACTGTTATTTACATCAATTATTTAGGTAAATGAGAAAAATATCATATGCAAAATAATTTGGAACAGGGTGTAGTTTATGCCAGTCAATCAGTTGTAAAGTTGTCCATATCTTATTAAATGTGGCTTTTTTTAAATTATATTTTCATTATTCCCCTTATGCATTTGTTTCTGAGTTTATTTCAAAAGACACCATATTGAGTTTATTTTGTGACATATTTAGATCTTTAGATCTATAGTTTTAACTACATCAAATATTTGTAATTTGATTTGTAAACTTTGAAAAAAAATTCTGCATGTGACATGCTGCATGTTTTGTCACAGTGCAAAGTTGAAGGATCTTTTTGTCTGTTGCCTTTTTTTCTGTCTCTAGCATCTTGTCACAACTCATAGGTCTTGTGATCAGCAACATACTTTTCTTCTTAGTGTCAGAATTAATCCCGTTATCCTGCGTGAAATGATCAAGCCTTCTAAGCTATTCACTCCGTGTTATAGCTATGTTAGTAGAATCAACAACCAGAAATTATGAAAAAAAAATAGGTCTTAAAATTTGCATTTTATCCTATGCATAGGCACACTCCAGCATGCCACACAGACTATTCCTGAATATATAATTTACAGCACAACATGAAACTTATGCAGAAAAACAAGTTACCTGTGCTCTCTCCTTAATCCCTATCTATTTTTAAACAAATGGAGGTTTTTTAGTTACCTCCAATGGCCATGAGAGGATATTTTTTTGTATCACTCAGCCTTGTTACAATGCAGCTGCCCATCCCATGTGTTCCCTATTAAGGGTTAATAATATATAGGGGGTGTATATAAAAAATACCCCTTTCTGTCTCATTAGAGATCTTTGCCAGAAGCTCAAGGAAGCAAGGTGACTGGTTAGAGTTAGGACCCACCTGGGGGGAGGTCTGCCTTGGCGTTGGCAGGTGGGCTTATCCTCTCATGGCCATTGGAGGTAACTAAAAAACCTCCATTTGTTTAAAAATACATAGGCATTAAGCAGAGAGCGCAGGTAACTTGTTTTTCTTTGGTTTTTACTATATATTGGGGCTGATGTGTAATGAAACTTATGCAGAAGATGGAATTGCTGATCAGGTTTGCATGACGTACACAGTCGTTATTCGGCATGTGCCATAACCCCACACTGACCTTTTTAATAAGACACAGACACCAGCTTTTCTGTTGGAAATATGACCACAGCTTTATTTAATTATATCATAAAACAACAAATTGGGGTCATTGCCAAATAATAATGATACTTTTAATACAACCCCCTTCCATACTTAAATACCCCCTGGCAATGACCCCATACCAATATAGAAAAAATAACAGTATAGGTAACATATGACATAACACATGGCCTACCAAAGAGGCCCCATAACCAACTGTTTAACTTGTAGGGGTGTACCGAGACACCCCTACACCCCCAGATTCGGAGCCACCGATGAGCTCGAACCTACAAACCAATTGAACTTCTCCTGCCTAATCCAGCCTAAACCTTGCCATGACCACTTCAAACTCCACCTACTTCCCATTTATCCTAGCCCTTCCCCGCCACAGCACATGGCTTGACTCCTAAAGATCATGGGCGCCCCCCCACCACAGAAAAACATGGCCCTTGTGATACCCTCCTGAAACCCCAGGTTCAGTAAATCACACCCCACATCTGAAAGATGCACTCCGTCTCTCCTAAAATACCTGCGGAGCATGCTCTCCAATTCCATATGGCGCACCGCCACACCACCCAATCTACGAATAGAAACCGACATAGATTTATTTACCTTTCCCCGGCATCGGGCTACCACAGCCGTGTACCTGGTGTGTCTCCAATTAAAGTGGGGCACCATCTCAGACGATACCACCACCACGCCAGGAACCAGCCCCCACAGCCGGTCCACATGGGGGACTAGACCTAAATCATTCCCACCTCCATGAATCAATACCACAACAGGGGTGGCCATGAATCAACACCTTACCCTCCAAAATATCTCTCCCTGCTGCCCCAATTCTGAATGAGTGCGTCCCGAACTGCATCGGGTCCAAGCCCAGGCTCCCTAGAAGCATACGGAAAACCCAAAAAAACTGAAACCGAGACAGTGCAGAACCATCCGCATGGATTGCGAAACAACCCGCCACCTCGGGCCGAAGACCCAGAAAGCTAGCCCCACAATAAACCGGACAGACCCTTGACCCCGTCAGTGAAAACAGCACCACGGAACAACCTTCACCTTAGACATCCGTCTTGGAGCAACCCAGACCAGACGGATCCACACTCTATCCGATCTAACCACCACGTCCTCGCACCGAATCCCTTTGCAACCCGATCGGTTGGCACTCACTAACTCCCCAATTCGGAAGGCTCCAAAAAAATGCCCAAACGAAGACCACTGAGAATAACACCACCTCAAACGGGGAGGAACACACCACTGGCAAAACCCCCAACAGTCTCTGCAAGACATCAAACGACACTGCCTCCTCGCGTCCACCGATGTTCTCCCTTTCCGGAAGCCCGAAGCGCTTGGCGAGCTAGGAAATTTTTTGTAACATCCTCCCAACCATTGAATTTAAACAAAAACGCAATTGCCGACATATACTGATCTATCGTGGATGGCGATGCCATCCTCGCAAACAGCTGACACAGAATCCATAGGAGGGCATCCAGCCTACCTGCAGACTACCGCTCTACCCCGGTCTGCTCCACTGTCTCATCCCATTCATTCCAAACCTTAATGTATGATGCCCACGTGTCCGGTGCCACTGACCTCCTTATGAATCCCCCAAGCAGGATGTCCCGAGCTGCCACATTTCAACTGGACACGCCTGTCCCTCATCCTGTGCCTATGGTGCCGGCTCCTGAAAACGTTCCCACTGTGAACGAGACAGTGAATTAGCCACGACATTCAAGAATCTGGGCACATGACGTGGCCTGAACACAATGTTAAATGACATACATAACAGCACCAATCGTCCCAGCAACTGCACCATGGGTATCGAGGAAGCCGTTAAGCTATTAACCGCCTGTAAAACCACCATATTGTCAGAATAAAATACTATCTTCCTATTTGCGAGATCCTTGCCCAACAACGCCACTGCCACAACAACCATGAAAAACTCAAGAAACACCAGGTTCCTGATCAAGAGACTCGTCTTCCACAACTCTGGCCACACTTCCACGCACCATCTGCCTGCAAGATAGGCCCCAAAGCCTATGCTCCCCGAAGAGTGAATAAATCAATGGCCTACGGCGATGTGGCCTGGACCCGGAAGAAGACCCGTCCATTAAAATATCGTAACAAAATGCTCCCAAACCTCCAATTCCTCTTTCATGGCCGCGGTCACCCTGATATAGTGAGTTGATAATCGCACTCCCTTCGTCACCCTACATGCAAAATTGAGGCTTCCCAATGGGGACTGCAGTCCCCTCAAATTTACTTTCCTCGCCCCTTTAACGGCCCCCACCAGCCGGCGGAGCGTGAGCAATTTGTCCGTGGGCAACCTACATTCCCCTTTCACTGAGTCGATTTCCAAGCCCAGAAAACTGAGGCAGGTGGCAGGGCCAACCGTCTTATCCTCCGCCAAAGGCCTGAGCAACCCACTGTAACATCCTCAATATCTGACTGCACCGTTGGGAGCCCGCCGGGCCAATGCATAAGAAATTGTCCAGGTAGTGCGCTATCGCACCCCCGCCCGATTCCAATCACACCACCCACTTCAAGAAGGTGCTGAACTTTTCGAAGTATGCACAAGAAATAGAGCATCCCATGAGCAGACACAATTCCACGAAATAGCTCCCTTCGAAAAAACACCCCAACAAATGGTGACATTCCGGGTGTATAGGAAGCAGCCAGAAGGCCGCTTCCACATCTGCTTTCGCCATTAGCGCCCCATGCCCTGCTTTCCGAACCAACTCAACCGCGTGGTTGAATGATGCATAGGACACAGAACACAGGACCACATCAATATCATCATTTACCGACGCTCCCTTCGGTTACGATAAATTATGTATCAACCGAAACTTGCCCTCCTCCTTCTTGGGGACCACCCCCAAAGGGGACACCTGCAAGTCTGCCAATGGTGGGGATGCAAACGGCCTCCTCTTTCAAGTCAATACATTTCTCCATAGGAAGGAGTGAAAAAGATTTCAAGAAATTCCCCCTTCCAAATCTTTTCTTTTACCTCCATTTTTAAATGACATCCCAGAGGGCCCGCGAAAGACATGTGGACATTTTGCCGCGTCGTTGCATCTCGCTGCCCGCCTCTGCTTAGTCCCCCGGCCCACCCGACGAGACTGCCACTGGTAAAGCACCCTCTAGCCCCCCGATACTCTCTCCCCCTGCCGCCGCCTCAACAGCCCTCCCAGCTGCGTCCATTCTGCCGTCCGCGTCCCACACCTTCCAGAATTGTGGTGCCGGGCCTGCCCCACTTGACCATGAATCTATGAATGAATTCAAACTGTGCAACAGTGACCCAGAGTGTGGTGCAATCAGTGACTCACCGCCAGAGCCCCTGGCCGAGGATGGCCAAAGGGGCGCCGTCCGTCCATCCACTTCTCGAGGTTCAGGAGTGGCCCCGACTCTCCGATTACCAGCAGCCTTGTCCCACCTCAGGATCGTAGATGACAAACTCCTCGACCTGAGAAGACAACCTGAGCAGTCTGTTCGCCAGAACTCCCACCCGCGCTTCCTCCCTACGCTGCCTGCCTACCTGCTATCCCTGTCTCCGCTAACTTCCGCTGCCTGACCCTTGCGGCCATAAGTGGCATGCCTTCATCCACGTAAACTCCTCTCAGATGATCCAGATGCGCTGCGCCGAGTCCTCCTACTCCTATCCCTTGAAAAAGACCTCCTTTTACTGCGCTGGCTAGGTGATATGCTGCTCCCCCTACTGCTCTGCCACTCCATTGATTGCCTGGATACGCTGTACCTGGTGCCGTCATTGCGCTGTTCCTTGCTGCGCTCATGCCTATTGGCACTCCTTGCCTCGCCATGCCGCACTTGAAAGGACCCCTAGGGCCCTCTCGCTCACCCGAACATCCTGTTCGCCTTCTGCATACCTGGCCTCCTGGAGCCGCCCGGAACCAGCTGTGCCCAGCCCCCCCTGGGCTGCCACGCCATACTGGGATCCTCTAGCCCGTGTCATGTTGCGTGCGCTGCCCTCTGCCATTGCCGCTCCCCAGCTCCTAACTGCCAGCACCCCCAGCAGCCGCTAAAATGCCTGACCCGGTCCCCACTGGAGCTCCCCAATCACTGCTGCCAGAGCTCCTCCCACTCGCCTGAAGGGAGGCCTGCGTTTCCCCCGTGCAAGCCTGCCCCTTTGCAGATGTGCCCCCACCGTCCGTCGACGTCCATAATCTTGGCCCGGCTCCCGTCACCCCGCCAGCTGCCTTATGCGCTGGGAGCATCGATTTTGCCACCAGTCTCGCCGGCTGGCACCGCATCAGACAGACGGCGCTGGCCGCCCTCTCTCTGCCTCTGGCTCTCTAACCTCAACCGTCCTCGCTGACGGACTCCTGCGCCTCCTAGCCGCTGGCACCAACCCGGGACTCAGCCTCTGCAGCGGCTGGGTCCTCCAGCGCCATCCGTCGCGCCTGAGCCGCTGGGTGGGGACTGCTGCCAGGCCATCCCTCGGTCTCTCACTGCCACCTGAACACCAGACAGAATCTCTTCTAAGGACGCCATCTGTAACGAAAAAGAAAACAACACACACAGGCCTGCTAACAAGTAACAGGTAAGTGTAAGTTGTAAATTAAAATGGCCACTCTGTAAGATGGCTGTGCTATAGCCCCCTAGACCCCATAACCACATGTGTAAACTCCTGCCCCCAGATACTACTAACATACATGCCTACGTTCTGTCCCTTCCCCTAACTGCATTGCTCCATGGGCTACATACAGTCAGGTCCATAAATATTTGGACATCGACACAATTCTAATCTTTTTGGCTCTATACACCACCACAATGGATTTGAAATGAAATGAACAAGATGTGCTTTAACTGCAGACTTTCAGCTTTAATTTAATCAGGTGAACGGTGTAGGAATTACAACAGTTTGTATATGTGCCTCCCACTTTTCAAGGGACCAAAAGTAATGGGACAATTGGCTGCTCAGCTGTTCCATGGCCAGGTGTGTGTTATTCCCTCGTTATCCCATTTACAAGGAGCAGATAAAAGGTCCAGAGTTCATTTCAGATGTGCTATTTGCATTTGGAATCTGTTGCTGTCAACTCTCAATATGAGATCCAAAGAGCTGTCACTATCAGTGAAGCAAGCCATCATTAGGCTGAAAAAAACAAAGCAAGCCCATCAGAGTGATAGCAAAAAACATTAGGTGTGGCCAAATCAACTGTTTGGAACAACAAGAAAGACAAAAGAAAGAACGCACCGGTGAGCTCAGCAACACCAAACGACCCGGAAGACCACGGAAAACAACTGTGGTGGATGACCGAAGAATTCTTTCCCTGGTGAAAAAAAACACCCTTCATAACAGTTAGCCTGATCAAGAACACTCTCCAGGAGGTAGGTGTATGTGTGTCAAAGTCTACAATCAAGAGAAAACTTCACCAGAGTGAATACAGAGGGTTCACCACAAGATGTAAACCATTGGTGAGCCTCAAAAACAGGAAGGCCAGATTAAAGTTTGCCAAACAACATCTAAAAAAGCCTTCACAGTTCTGGAACAACATCCTATGGACAGATGAGACCAAGAGCAACTTGTACCAGAGTGATGGGAAGAGAAGAGTATGGAGAAGGAAAGGAACTGCTCATGATCCAAAGCATACCACCTCATCAGTGAAGCATGGTGGTGGTAGTGTCATGGCGTGGGCATGTATGGCTGCCAAAGGAATTGGTTCTTTTGTATTTATTGATGATGTGACTGCTGACAAAAGCAGCAGGATAAATTCTGAAGTGTTTCGGGCAATATTATCTGCTCATATTCAGCCAAATGCTTCAGAACTCATTGGACGGCGCTTCACAGTGCAGATGGACAATGACCCGAAGCATACTGCAAAAGCAACCAAAGAGTTTAAGGGAAAGAAGTGGAATGTTATGCAATGGCCAAGTCAATCACCTGACCTGAATCCGATTGAGCATGCATTTCACTTGATGAAGACAAAACTGAAGGGAAAATGCCCCAAGAACAAGCAGGAACTGAAGACAGTTGCAGTAGAGACCTGGCAGAGCATCACCAGGGATGAAACCCAGCATCTGGTGATGTCTATGCGTTCCAGACTTCAGGCTGTAATTGACTGCAAAGGATTTGCAACCATGTATTAAAAAGTGAAAGTTTGATTTATGACTGTTAATCTGTCCCATTACTTTTGGTCCCTTCTAAAGTGGGGGGCACATATACAAACTGATTTGGATGTAAATACCCACAAATTAAAGCCGAAAGTCTGCAGTTAAAACACATCTTGTTTGTTTCATTTCAAATTTCATTGTGTTGGTGTATAGAGACAAAAATATTAGAATTGTGTCGATGTTCCAATATTTATAGCTGTTCACGTGACTGCTAATTCAATATTATGTAATTCCGATGACTAGTTTGACTATTTCACTTAGCGATATTTGTCACAATCATCAAATTGAGAGTATTTAGCATCAATCACACATGCCTTGCTAGTGATATTCTTTAGATTGCTATTTGAGCCATCTGCCTCTGAAGCTGATGCAAATTTATCCAATATCTGAAGACATAAACCGTGGCTATATATAATAAAAAAAGAGAAGGGTCATTTAATAGAAGAGGAAGGTGACCACAAGAATGGTACATTTGATGCAACTTTAAAGTTAGAATTTAAAAGGCACACTATGGGCATTTTAACATTGAAGTTGTTATGGTGTCTTCATCCTGCCCCCCTGTCCTACTCCCCAAAACCTTTGATTTCCCTAATTTCAAGCCATGCCAAGTCTGGAAGCAAAAAAAAAGTCAACACGTAAGTTAGTAAGCTTTATCAACTTCAGAGGTGGAAAGAGCAAGGATAACTCCTGGCAACTGGAAAACACAAGGGTATGCCCATGTCAGAGTCTCTAGAAACAGCTAAGCAAAGGCTGACAGTATTTGCAATTAGACTGAGTAGATACACTGGAGAAGCACATATTAAATGCTCTGTTTACCAAAGGTGTATGCAGAGCTGCTTTGTAATAAAATATGTACCCTAGATCCACCCAGAGCTAAAAAAAATTCTGGAATAACATCTGTGAGGAGAAAGATGCACCATATAGCATTAAACAGATTTAATGTTATGTGTTTAATAGCATTAAACAGATTTAATGCTACAGTCACCATCACAGTAGAAAATATCCTGGAACAAAGAGCCCATGTAAGGAGTTGGTCAGCACCGGGACCTGACATGAGCTATCCATACTGGCTATGAAAACTAGCAATTCTGCATAAACACATAGCAGCATAAATGAACCAGCTGCTAATAACAGTCCCTCACCCTGACTTGCTGACACAAGGCAGGACAATGCTGGTCATGAAGGACCCTCAAGAGGAAACATCACCACTAGAGAACAAATCTAGAAGCCAATTTCAGAACAATTCCACATGTAAACATAAATTATGGCATATGCCATCCCCGACGCTGTTCTGCATAGGACCCAACCCCCTTAGCCAGATCATTATGAAGAATTCAGATTCTAGAGTGGAGATACCATTAGCCACCTCCTCTAGATGGACAACATCAAGCTGTATGCCAAGAGTGAGCAAGACATTGACTTACTAATCCACTCAACTGAAATATACAGCAATGGTTCAGTCCGAATCTGGACTTTCATCGTGATGAAATTCCAGATTGGGACTGAAACAATGTTGTAAAGTGACTGAACTTTTGCAATAAATGTTAAATTGAGTCAATTGACTGCTGTCCTTCGAAGTAAGTATATATACATATATATTTATTAGCACAATTCTGATGCTGCCAGAGGCTATAATTATGCATTTTTTTTTTTTAACCCCTTAAGGACCAAACTTCTGGAATAAAAAGGAATCATGACGTGTCACACACGTCATGTGTCCTTAAGGGGTTAAATAAATGCACCAGAATCAATTCCACCAGAAGCCTTTAGAAGTGGCTAGTGAAATTGCAAGTAATAATCTGCACCAGACTGGATAAATGGAAGGTGACTTGATTGTAGTAGTGCTCTGGGAGGACACTACTGGTCCACAATTGCCATCACACTTTTTATTTTCTTCTTCTCATCTTACCTCTCCTACTGCTTTTCAGCATCCTTTTTGTGGCACTTTGCCATTTGTTTTTCTTTTGGAGCTCCCCAAGGTTCAGTTATTGAATCTCATTCTGATTTTACATGTTTCTCCACTTCAGTAATCAAGTACTATCTATAACCTGAACTTACCCTGATATGTATATTCTGTTACTTTGCTCTCTCTATATTTATGACGGCCTGATTCGTGAAACTCAGGCACCCTAAAGCAGAATGTGCTGCCCAATACCTTTCAAATACCATACTTTACACATTGAAATTGTCTCAAATTTCCTTTAAGACAAATAAAAAATGCTTAGGAAGATACATCAAGCTTTCATATAATCCACCTAACCCAGTGGGTCCCAAACTTTTTAGGTTCAAGGCGCCCCTTAATATTTCAATATTTTTCCAAGGCTCCCCATATGTGTGTGTGGGGGGGCAATGTGTGTATGGGGGCAATGTGTGTATGGGTGGCAGTGTGTGTATGGGGGGGCAGTGTGTGTGTATGGGGAGCACTGTATGTGTCTGTGGGGCACTGTATGTGTGTGTGGGACAGTGTGTGTTTGGGGGGCACTGTATGTGTGTGTGGGGCACTGTATGTATGTGTGGGGCAGTTTGTGTATGGGGGGTTGTGTGTATGTGGGGCAATGTGTGTATGGGGGGGCAGCAGTGTGTGTGGGGCACTGTATGTGTCTGTGGAGCAATGTGTGTATGGGGGGGCTGTGTGTGTGGGGCAATGTGTGTATGGGTGTGCAGTGTGTGTGTGTGTGTGTGAGGCAGTGTGTGTATGGGTGGCAGTGTGTGTGTGTGAGACAGTGTGTGTATGGGTGCCAGTGTTTGTGGGGCAGTGTGTGTCTGGGTGGCAGTGTGTGTGGGGCAGTGTGTGTACGGGGGGCAGTATTTGTGGGACAGTGTGTGTCTGGGGGCAGTATGTGTATGGGGGGGAAGGAGGGTAAGGAGGCTTTTTAATAATGTTTTCTTTTTTTATTTAATAAAATAAATACATTTAAGTCCCCCCTTCCTTTACTGAGGGAGGAGGGGGGACATTTCTCCATCCCTGCGGTCCGTGGCGAATCCCTGGTGGTCCCAGTGGTGAGAGTGAACTCTAGCCCGTAGCTCCAGGGCTAGAGATCACTCTCGCGAGATCCGGAGTGTTGCTGTGGTAACCGCGGCAACGCTCCGTGCTCGTGATAGTAGGACCCGGAGGAGCTGCAGGTTAAGCTCCCAGATCCTCTCTACCTCCCCTGCCGGCTGCCAGCAATGTGCATGTGGACTGGGGAGGGAGATCCCTCAGCCCTGCATTAGCTGGCAGGGAAGAATCTCGGGGGGGGGGGGCAATTACCCCGTTGCCCCCCCAGATCCGCCACTGGGTTGTATATATGTACAGTGTTGCGACATATACTGGGCCACTGTTCGGCAGAAATGCTTGCCGTTCAAGCACAGATCCAGAACCTAATCTAGGCAGAGGCACTGGTAGATTATTAAAAGAAACAATCCAGGCACAATAACCACTTAGTAGTGATTATGGTGCCAGTAGCACACTCCCAGAGTAAGTAGTCAAACTGTGTAAGAAAAGTTTGACAACTTACCTGGGATCTGCCAGGAAAGGGGCTGTAGTAGGGGATAAGGGCAGTAGTGTGTCTGAGGAGTGCAATATGTGCGTGCATGTGAGGGGTGCAATGTGTGTGTGTGGAGTGAGTGTACGGGGGTGCATTGTGTTTGTGTGTGTGAAGGATGCAGTATGTGTTTGTGAGGGGTGCAGTGTGTGTTTGTCATGTCCCCCGGCTCTCAGCCGCACGTGGTTGCACCTGATCGGTGCGACCACACTAAGAAATAACTTGTGCAGAAGCAAGACAGGAGCCGGACCATTGGGGCATCTATCCCCTTCACACGCGGGAGCCTTAATGGCGCTGGTCGCAAGGTCGCATCCATTTGTAGCCCCGCCTCCAAAAACTACCCAAACGTGCGTGTGATGTCACAACGTCAACACACACGCACGTTCTGGGGTCAGAGGCCAAGCTCTGACCAATCATAAACAAGGAGGGGTATTTAAACCCCAGAAAATCTTAGCTCATTGCCCTGTCGTGGTTTCCATTTCTGGTATCCGAGAGTGTGTTTTTCTGATCTTGTTATTGATATTCCTGATTTTTTACTTCAGCTATTCCTGACTATTCTTATTTCTGGTTTCCCTGACTTGGGTTTCTTATCGATCTTGTGTATTTCTGGCTCCCTTGACATCGACTTTCCCTTGACTATTCTCTATTCATCAACGTATTAACCCAGCCATTCTAAGGACTGGTTTACGTTCAGTCTGTTTTCCTATTCTATGTAAATGTCACATAGTTCTGCATGTTGGGGTTGTCGTGACAGTGTGTGTATGTGGGGCAGTGTGTGTGTGAGGGGTACAGTGTGTGTGGGGGCAGGTTGTATGAGGGGTACAGTCTGTGTGGGGGCAGGTTGTATGAGGGGTACAGTCTGTGTGGGGGCAGGTTGTGTGAGGGGTACAGTGTGTGTGGGGGCAGGTTGTATGAGGGGTACAGTTTGTGTGGGGGCAGGTTGTGTGAGGGGTACAGTGTGTTTAGGGCAGTGTGTGTGCGGGGGGGACAGTGGGTAAGGGGTACAGTGTTTATGGAGGGGCAGTGTGTGTGTGTGTGTGTGTATGGAGGGGCAGTGTGTATGGGGGCACTGTGTGTGTGTGGAGGGGCAATGTGTGTATAGGGAGTTATTATGGGTCTTTGGGGTAGGAGGGCAGTTAAATATATACTTGTATTTATTTTTTATTTTAATGAATAAAATGTTTTTTTATTTTAACTAAAAAAAATAATTATTATTTTAATATCCCCCCTCCCTGCTTACCTTTGCCTGGGAGAGGGGGCATTTCCTGCAATGCCTGGTGGTTCGGTGGGGAAGCCCTGGTGGTCCCAGTGATAAGAGTGAATTCTAGCAGCCTCAGGAGCTGCTAGAGTTCACTCTTGAGAGATTTGGAACATTGTCATGCTAACCACGGCAACGCTCTGAGCTGGCAAGAGGAGAACCCGGCGGAGCTGCAGGTTAGAGCTCCCCCGGGTACTCTCTCCCTCCCCTGCCTGCTGCCAGCAGTACACTGCTAGCTGACCGGAGAGGAAAATCTCTGATCTCCCCTCCAATCTTGCAGAGCCAGCAGGAGAGAGGGAGGCTCAGTTCCCGGTGCTATGATCAAAGCATCGGGAAAATATCTTGCGGCTCCCCTGTGTGCCAATCACACAGTTTGGGAACTGCTGATCTAACCTATTTTACATGTTAGACAGCTGCCATCATTTACTTTATACAAGTGATATAAAATACTTATATTGTTCTCTTCTTGATAGGTTTCCTCTTACTTTTTGTTTACATATGCCTCAATGTGTCAAGATTGTAAAGTCATTCAAGCACAGCTCATGCAATTTCCTGTTTCAATTTGCACGCTTTTTGCCATGAGTTGCCTTTATCTTTTGTTATAATTACCCATGTCACACACACGACATTTAACCTTGCCAATACAAATATGTTTTAGTAAGTAAAAAACATCTTTGTTTATCCACTAAATCAGACATTGGGAAGACCTGGTGAAAGAACACTAAGTATAAGGCCAGAATACTTAAATCGTAAAAATTCTCAAAAACTGTTTTATATATATATATTTCCAGTTTGAAAAAAATTAATTGTAATTTTAAAATATATAGTCAGTTCTCCACAATTACTGCTGACTGAATAAACCCCATAAAATCCTGTTCAATTATTTGAGAGTTAACATGAAAGCTTTCAGGCATTTCAGGCAAGCAATTTTTTTTTTTCAAATTTAGCAGTTATGTTTACTTATAACTTATAACCCCATGCATACTTGCAGTTCAGCAAAAAAAAAAAAAAATCATAGGTTTAACGGGTGCTAAATATTTTGTTGATTCTTTTACCTACGTAATTTTAAAATAATAGCAGCTCTGTTTTTATCACACCTGCTGTATGGGTCTCGCGCTTTGAAAAAGGACGCCTAAGCTTAATCATAGCCATTGCGCTGCGAAACTTGTTGGTGCTTTATAAATATTAATAACAATAATTAAAAGCCTAATGTTAATAATTCAAGTTGTGTTTTCTACTTCCAAATATGATGGAACAATTTATGCTTGAACATTGTAAATGTTCAACTTTTGCAAGGCTATATTTTCACAAACAATATAACAGGAAATGTTCAGAAGAATAAAAACAACTTCAATAAATCAAATCTTTACTCCCTTAACATGACTTATTTTCTTCTGCTATGGCAAAAAAAATGCTCTTATTAAGTTAGTCATTATTTTCTAGCCTGACAAATTTATGAATTGAGGCACTTGCCTTCAGTGGTTAGCTAGAACAAGAACAAAACACCTTAAGATTATCCCAAGATAATATGCATTTTCAATTTATTATTGGATTTAACGTATCAATATCATGTAGCATGGTTTAAAGTAAAGATAAATTGGCTTTATGAGAAGACACCTTTTTACGTCATCAAAAATATCAAGGGAGCAATTTGTGCTAACTTATATTGACCTTTTTATCTTTATGCACAATATCATATATCACTATTGATAAATGAATAAATGAATAGCTCTGACCTAGATTTATTATCTATCAAAAGCAAATACAATATCATGTATACAATTACTCATTGTAACACAATGATATCACAATTAAAATCAATTTAAAAAGCATTACACTAAAAAATTGTGACACTTTACTCGTTAAATGAAAGTGACAACACAGGGACAATATCTTGCTGAAAATCTTGTTATGCCGATGGGGTACTGCGAACTCCAGATGCCATTGCACATCTAATGCTTGACAAATGCCATATATTCAACAATTTGGAATTATCATGATATCTTTGTCTTGTTCTGAATATTCTTTGTATACAGGGAGTGCAGAATTATTAGGCAAGTTGCATTTTTGAGGATTAATTTTATTATTGAACAACAACCATGTTCTCAATGAACCCAAAAAACTCTTTAATATCAAAGCTGAATATTTTTGGAAGTAGTTTTTAGTTTGTTTTTAGTTATAGCTATTTTAGGGGGATATCTGTGTGTGCAGGTGACTATTACTGTGCATAATTATTAGGCAACTTAACAAAAAACAAATATATACCCATTTCAATTATTTATTTTTACCAGTGAAACCAATATAACATCTCAACATTCACAAATATACATTTCTGACATTCAAAAACAAAACAAAAACAAATCAGTGACCAATATAGCCACCTTTCTTTGCAAGGACACTCAAAAGCCTGCCATCCATGGATTCTGTCAGTGTTTTGATCTGTTCACCATCAACATTGCGTGCAGCAGCAACCACAGCCTCCCAGACACTGTTCAGAGAGGTGTACTGTTTTCCCTCCTTGTAAATCTCACATTTGATGATGGACCACAGGTTCTCAATGGGGTTCAGATCAGGTGAACAAGGAGGCCATGTCATTAGATTTTCTTCTTTTATACCCTTTCTTGCCAGCCACGCTGTGGAGTACTTGGACGCGTGTGATGGAGCATTGTCCTGCATGAAAATCATGTTTTTCTTGAAGGGTGCAGACTTCTTCCTCTACCACTGCTTGAAGAAGGCGTCTTCCAGAAACTGGCAGTAGGACTGGGAGTTGAGCTTGACTCCATCCTCAACCCGAAAAGGCCCCACAAGCTCATCTTTGATGATACCAGCCCAAACCAGTACTCCACCTCCACCTTGCTGGCATCTGAGTCGGACTGGAGCTCTCTGCCCTTTACCAATCCATCCATCTGGCCCATCAAGACTCACTCTCATTTCATCAGTCCATAAAACCTTAGAAAAAGTCTTGAGATATTTCTTGGCCCAGTCTTGACGTTTCAGCTTGTGTGTCTTGTTCAGTGGTGGTCGTCTTTCAGCCTTTCTTACCTTGGCCATGTCTCTGAGTATTGCACACCTTGTGCTTTTGGGCACTCCAGTGATGTTGCAGCTCTGAAATATGGGCAAACTGGTGGCAAGTGGCATCTTGGCAGCTGCACGCTTGACTTTTCTCAGTTCATGGGCAGTTATTTTGCGCCTTGGTTTCTCCACACGCTTCTTGCGACCCTGTTGACTATTTTGAATGAAACGCTTGATTGTTCGATGATCACGCTTCAGAAGCTTTGCAATTTTAGGAGTGCTGCATCCCTCTGCAAGATATCTCACTATTTTTGACTTTTCTGAGCCTGTCAAGTCCTTCTTTTGACCCATTTTGCCAAAGGAAAGTAAGTTGCCTAATAATTATGCACACCTGATATAGGGTGTTGATGTCATTAGACCACACCCCTTCTCATTACAGAGATGCACATCACCTAATATGCTTAATTGGTAGTAGGCTTACGAGCCTATACAGCTTGGAGTAAGACAACATGCATAAAGAGGATGATGTGGTCAAAATACTCATTTGCCTAATAATTCTGCACTCCCTGTATGTACCTTTACAGATTGTTGTAGAACCCATGTTTTTTTTTTTTTTAATTCTTTATTTTTGAAAGTGCGTAGATAATTACACGTTTCAATACCGGCATAAAATGTTACAGTAATCAACAATTGGTGACATTTCAGTGTCAGTTTCAAGATACGTTTCACTTTTTTTTTTTTTTTTAAGTAAGAAATTCAAGAGTAAGCATAGATAGGCATAACAGAGTGAAATAATAAAATAACAATCAGGTTATACATGCTTGTCTAATAACGATTTTGCATGAGATCCTAATGCTAAAGTTAATCGTGAATTGCGAACGATCGGCACAATTTCTAAATGCTTAGTTCCTCGTGGGTTACCTGTAGGGTGTCAGTAAGCTTTAAGGGACAAGCCTGCAATCACAGGGTAAACCAACATGTCTGCTTATTAGTCAGACGCTTTGCGTTGTGTTAGTTCAAGCATAATTTTATGTCACAGGTGAAAAGCTAAGCATGTCAAGATATAAACAGGTATATAATATGGTTCTTTTCTACCCTGCGTGCGGGCTAGTAGGCCTATGTGCGTGATGGTTGTCAGGCTGGAACATGATGTATATATGTTTTATGTTATCAAATAATAAAGTTTAACCGTGGTATGCGTAGTCACACAGTTTTTTCTCTATGATTATTCCGGGGTCAACAGTTATCAGTAGTCGTCTGGCTAAACAAAACATCCAACTTAACTAATACAACAATGTAGTATAATATTGTAACGCGTTTAGTTTAAGAATAATGCTAGACAGTGTGGACATTCGGTTATTGCTTGCTAGGGGAAACAGGCTAATCGGTTCAATAAGGCGCAAAGTTACTATAAAAAATAATAATGCAATAGTGTTAGACATATCTAATAACGTCTGGCGTGAGGCCAGGTTTAAGTAAAGATGCAGGGAACTTTGCATTAAACACATGCTCGGGGCTTCGGCTTCATACATTAAAAGGGTGTTGTCAATGGTAATGTCCTCAAACGAGACAGCAGGTAGAGACATCCCCCTGTATGTCTGCTCGATTTTAAGTCCAGGGTTAACCTATACCTTCCGGGCAGGCTGCACAGTCCAGTACCCTGTTGATCTGGCTGCATGGGGCCTTAGCGTCACAGATCATGGATATAACAGGGACTATTCCTTTTCCTCCTGGTCCGGTGTGAGTGCCTTGGGCGGTGGGGATGCATTCTTTAAAGTGTGACAGTTTCTTTACTCTCCATGCTGTTTGGCGGGTATGAGGTTCTATGTGTCCCCTTGATGTAAAGATATGGCCCTTCAGAGTGCTGTATGCGGCTGTGTATCGCTGCACTTGGGTAGAGCGTCGGTAAGTTTTCTTGCTGTCGCTTGGTGCCGGCCATGTGCAGGCCCCTCGAGTGTGCTGTTGCAGCTTATGGAGCGGTTGGCTGAATTTGGCGGCTTTCCGAGCTCGGGGTTGTTGCGGTCTCCTGTGCCCCTTGCTAGGTCCTTTCAGCTTAGGTGTTGTTTGTTTATGGTTGGGGCTATATGGTGGCCCTTTACGTATTTTCACCCCTGCCTCCTGGGGCTGGGCTTGCTGCATCTTGTCAGCTAGCTTTATCCAGAAGGCTGCAAAGGTACGTTCTAGCCGTGTCATTATATCAGGTACTTCTTCCTTCCCGTTTGCTTTACACGTGGCGTCCGCCATTTTACTATGCTCTAAAGTTGTAGGCCTGCTGTGTTGGTCCGTCGTTTGTTTCCTGGGTAGCCAAGCTTTCTCCCAGGGTTGGACCGGGATAACCCCCACTGGTCCGGGGGGGGGAGCTTCATGCCTCCTGGGCTGCTAACGAGAGGACGGGGAAAGCGTCCGTCTCTCCCCAGGTCCGGTGCCCGCAGGCCGTGATCACGCATCTTTAGGTTCCGTGCTCCGATTTTCTTCCGAGTGGTATCAGGAGGTTCAGTGGGGCACACTGATCTCAGGTAGGTTAGTCTCGCGGGTGTGGGTGCCCGTTTTGTCGCTTTTTATGCGATTAATCGTAGTTATCTGCAGGAGCTCTGTGACCATGCGTCTAGTCAGGAAGCTGGTCAGGCTCCGCCCCGTAGAACCCATGTTTTGCCTCTAAATAACGTGATACATCTGATTGATTTACTCTTTCCTTCCACAGTATGCTCTGATTTGGTCAATTTGATTTGTTACCATGGCATTTATATGGTGAGGCTCACTAGTATCAGATTGAAGCATTCCACTCCATAAAGCACCTATCATTTCTAAAGTTTATCCTATATTAATTGCAGTATGTTTTAAAACAAGACAAAAAATACCAAAACATTCTCAATATTTAGGTGATAATATCCACCAAAAGCACTGATAAAAACAAACGGTATTTACCTCTTAGATACACTAGGGCACCATGAATTTATATAAAAAGCAAACTGCAAAAAAAATAAACAATAATAGTGCAATATTGAAAGGAATATTTAAACACTTGTAAAACAGTGAAAGGGAATAATGAATACTCACGTTTGGGAGAGCCTTTTTAGAAATAGGCTCTAAACATGTGGGCTTTTATTTATCCACAAAGTGTTATAGCTGCTATCACCAAATATTATTTATTTTTCATGAAGTACCTTTTGCCACACCTATTGTATTTTCTTGTTCAAGAACTGGAACTGGAGAAGCCTGGTTGCTCGCCTGCTCCCTTTGGACTATGGCCCTGCAGGTTAAACCATTTATTTTCCCTGCAGAAAGGCTTATTCGTGTGATCTGAGTGCCATTCATCTAATAATGTGCGCTCAGATCAAAGCTATCTGGGGATATGTAGAAATGTGTTTTTTATGTACTAAATGTATCAGTATGTAATTTTATGTCTTTTACTGTCTTTTTGTCCGCCATGTGGGTAATGGAGTTTTGCCTCTGTCCTGGGAGATAATTAGATTCCTTCCCCAATTATCTCCAGGCCAGAGGGGAGGGATTGTGAGGCAATGTGGGAGGTTACCGCTTGTGTGATTGGTGTATTGTGTAATTACTATAAATCCCTCCCTTGCATGAGATAATCCCATATAGCCTGTTGTGTGAATAAATCAGTGTTGTTGGGGTATTTTGACTCTTTTCATGCAAACATTTTACCACCAATCTATTCCAAATTTAAAAAAATATATATTATTGATTTTTTTGACACACATAGCAATTTAAGAATACATGTACTGAGAATTGTAAGGGTTACTGCCAAAGTACACCCCAATATATGTTCAGCTACATCTCCTGAGTACAGTGATACCATCCATGTTCATGTGTGTCGGGTACTCCGAGGGCTGAAAGACCTTATTTGGAGGATGCAAATTCCAGTTTTCCAACTTGGAATTTTAACAGCTAGTCATCATGCACCCATGTCCTATTTGGGACATTTCTTAAGTCGGCCAATGTAATTTACCCCCATCAAACCATATATTTTTTTGGGTAGTAATTATTTTTGTGTTATTTTTCTTTCATCATTGTACTTTAGGCATGGATTCTCAGTTCCTGTTATATGTTACTGACAAAGAACTCCCCAATATGTGTTCAGCAACATCTCTTGAGTACAACAGTACCCCCAATGTACAGTTTGTATGGGTTTTTGCAAACTTACAGGGGTCAAATGTAGGGCTTTCCCCTTTTCCATGTTTGCACATTGAAATTTGCCAGATTGGTTTGCTGGGCAAATGTTGCCTTTGAGACCGCATAGATTCTTTGTGACAGTGCCGTAGAAATTGGTGACTCTGACGGCAGTGCACCCAAGATGGTGGCTGCCACGTGTATCCCGGACTTCCTGGGAGAGGCGACATTGTACAACGGCTGAACGCACTGTTTGAGGCCTTCTGGAGGAGATTAGGTGACAAGGTATTCCCATCAGCTCCTGAGGTAGCTACCATAACTTCGAGACCACTCCAAAGCCATCAACACCACTGAGCTCGCCTGAGGAGGGGAAGGCTTACCAGACATGCCACCAGGAAGGTGCTGGGCAAAGCAGCGCTGAACACTCAGAAGGCCAGCACCTGGAGGGTGAGGAAGGAAGCTGTACAGAGAAGGCAGCAATTATGAGGCGGAAGAGGCCGCATCAGCAGCGCATCGTGAAACCTTAAGTATGTCGGCAAATCCCCAATGCCACAAAACACCAGCTCAAACATCTGGTTCGTGCAGCAAGATGGAGTGATGGGAAGACAGCAGCTACAGCTGCAGAACCCACAGCTGACACCCTCCCCTGTGAGAAAACAGGCCCAAGCAAAGTGGGACTGTAAATTCCCTATCATAGCAATAGGCTGACAACCATGTGGAGCCTCCAGTTGCCTGATATACCCCAGCATACTGATTTCTCCAAGCTGATTATTGTTTTCTAGTAGACATACACTAACTCTGATTTTCTTTGTATACAACCTATCTCAATGTTCTCCTGATGAAATTGCTATTTTTTGGGCTACCATCTAAGTGGGATGTTTATAATAGAACTATAGGGCAGTCTAGGGTGGTAAAAACTGCAGATATCTTATACTAATATGTCTTCTTAACATACCCAGCTTGTAATACTCAGCAATTGCATTTAGACATGTATGCTTAGCTTGTTTCCTACATGATATAAAAAAATTCCTGTTGTCTCTATGCCATACAGATGTTTTCCTCTGTTTTGATATTCTCATGTTTGTATTTGCTGTTGTGGCATCACAAGCCTCTTTGTCATAATGTGCACAACAAAAAGAAAGAATAACAAAAAAACTATAAGATTTGCCAATTTCTGTTATTGTAAATGACTATTTGCCAGATTGGCTATGTTGCCTTTGAGACGGTAAGGCACACAAGAAATGATAATTAACCCCACCATGACGTACCATTTGAAAAAGTAGTCAACTCAGGGTATTCAAAACTGGGTATGTCCAGTATTTTGTAGTAGCCACTTTGTTTTAGTAGTCACAAACGCTTGCCAAAGTTAGCGTTTATATTTGTTTTTTGCCTTTTTTTTTTTTTACACAAAAACTGTACTTTTACTGGTGCTTTTATCGTCGTGCTACATTTTACTGTTTTTTTGTGTCAATCATATTTATTGAAGAAATTTTTTGTGAATTCCGTAAGCATACGGCAAATAAAACAGTATATGGTATAATACAATTATGAACAGCTTTACAAAGTCAGGCCTTTTCCGCTCTCAAGATCTAATGATTGCTTAGGTGCTGTTATAGCCCTTCTCATGAGTGTCTTATGGAAAGTCGGCTCTTTTCTGGCCGTCCTAGACAGTGAGCGTTGTCTATCGTCGTACCCAGTGTCTGTGTGTGTCCTTGTCAGTTTTTATGGGCGGGATATTGGTGTCAGGGTACCTGTGGTCTCTACCTCTGAAAGAGACTTAGCTGTTCCTCCATCCAGACGGCCTGATGGCTCCCTTCTCCACGGTCTATCCGGTCATGCAAGGCCGGCCGCGAGGGAGTGACTGCCTTTTACAGCATCTAGGCAGGAAGTTGTCATCAGGACACTCCTCCGGAACGACCTGTCACTCAATTGCTGCAGGACCAATCAGGACGCCTCGGAGGCGTGGTTACTGCTCTGAACAGGGTATTTAACAGAGCTTCTTTCATTAGCTCATTGCCCTGTCGTGGTTCTAGCTTGTTCTAGTCACTCAGTGCTTGTGTATTCTATTATCCCTTTTGGTTTTGACCCGGCTTGTTTACCTTACTCTGCTTATCTCTGTTACCCTTGATTCGGCTTGTCTCTCGCTTACCTGTCTTCTGTTACCCTCGACCTCGGCTTGTCTTTGACCATTCTATACTGTACTACTTACGTTAGTCCGGCCATTCTAAGGTCCGGTATACGTATCTGGCTACTGTTTGTACTCTGCGTGTTGGATCCCTGTCCCGATCCTGACAATTGGTGCCGGCAGGCCTCCGTCATATTGAGGGCAGCCGTACATCCGTTGGTGTCACCTAGGAGGGTGACCTCTTTAGCTGTGTAAGTGTGGTCTGTCCGCGCCAAACGCGTCGGCTGTGTGTTGCTAGGTAGAGCTGCAGTCTATAAGTGGTCCGGTCGGAGCCGGTCTATTGTCGAGTTGTCGTACTACGTATAAGTACAGAAGAAAAAGGAAACGTGGGGGGAGAGATAGTAGAAGAGAAAGAGGGAAAAAAAAGGGGGGGGGAATGGGGGGCGTATTGAGCGTCTGGGCGCTGCGTATTGAGTCTCGGCCACTGCGGCCCAGTCGTTCCGGGTAGTTTCAGGGCTCTGGTGATTTATGCTACTCCCCCTGAGACATATCGCCTCCAGGGGTACCATGGTCTCTACTTTGTCTATCCATTGTCTAAGAGTGGGGACTGATGGACTCTTCCAGTGAAGGGGGATAAGAGCTTTTGCTGCGTTTAGTAGGTGGATTGTCAGCGAATCTTTGTATGCTTGCGTGGGGCTGGTGGTATGGTGCAGGAGCATCGTCAGGGGCTGCAGGGGGATATCATCCCCCGTGATCTCTTTGATCTTTGCCCTGACCATCTGCCAATATGGTGTGATATGTGGGCAAGACCACCAGATGTGTAGGCTCGTGCCTCTCTCCAAGCCACATCTCCAACAATCGCCTGTTTCCGTTGCATGTATGTGTCTAAGTGTGTCTGGTGTTCTGTACCACCGTGTTAATAATTTGTAGCCTGTTTCCTGGAACTTAGAGCTTATCGAACATTTATAGGTAAGGATGAATATTTTGTCCCATTCGTCAGCTGTCAGCTGTGTGCCCGTCTCCCCCTCCCATCTGCTCGTGTAGCCTAATGGGCAGCTGTCTCCTGTCCTCTGGAGCATAGCATATAGAAAGGAGACCCCATGGTCTATATGTCGTCTTTCTGTGCATAATCGTTCGAATTCTGTAAGTGTACGGTGGAGGTGGGGTTTCCCTGGGAGTTTGGCGTAGTAGGACCTAATTTGGTGGTAATGGAATTTGTCAAGCAGGGTAGGTTGTCTGTCCGTTATTAAGTTGTCCAGCGGTTGTAGCGTTCCCCCCGGACTCCACTGGCGTATAATGAACCAATCTGTCCTCTGAAAATTGCTTAGGGCGGCCGGATGGAGGCCTCCTGCCACCCCCGGATTGTGTGTGATGGGCATGAGCGGGCTTGGGGAGGTGGTAAGTTGGTGGGCATACCGTTGTCCACACCATACCCTGAGGGTGGCGTCAATCATCGGGTTCTTCGTGTGTAGGTCAGTGAATGTGGACCCCCCGAGCCAGAGCTGTGATGGAACAATTCCCCGTGTCTGTTGTAGTTCCATGGATACCCAGCGTTTAGTGCTGGGGCGTGCATGCCAGTCTACTATTCTGTGGAGATGCGTCGCTCTATAGTATGCTATCACTGACGGTAGTCCCATACCTCCTGCTGTCTTCGGTCTCTCTAGGATCGATCTGCGGATGCGCGTCTGCCTGTGATTCCATACAAACCGACGAATAGCTGTTGTCACCGAGTTGAAAAACATCTGGGGGATCCTGGTGGGGAGTGTCGCAAAGAGGTACAGCAACCTGGAGAGTATATTCATTTTGACCGCACTAATGCGGCCAAACCACGATATGTACTTCTGCGTCCACCGCTGGAGGTCTTTTTGTACAGCTGAGAGGATGGGAAGGAAGTTCAGCCTGTATACCTGCGTCAAGTCCGCTGGTAGCCAGGTGCCCAGGTACCGTAGTTTTGTTGCGCACCATGAGAAGGCGAACTGTGAGCTGAGCTGGCGAACCTGCTCCTCTCCCTGCATTATCGGCATTGCTTCAGATTTTTCTATGTTGAGTTTCAGATTGGACACCTGGTGATAGGTGCGAAACGCCTGTAGCAGGTTGGGCATAGAAATCCTGGGCTGCTCCAGGAAGAAGAGCATGTCGTCCGCATAAGCTGCCACTCTGTGCTCCTCCGCACCCACCCTCACCCCCATTATGCCCCCGTCCTGTCTGACCACCTCCAGAAACGGCTCAAGAGAGAGGGCAAACAGGAGAGGGGACAGGGGACAGCCCTGGCGGGTCCCGTTGCATATTGGGAAAGACTGCGTTAGTGCTCCGTTGATACGGATCCTGGCCGTCGGGGAGGAGTACAGCGCCGACACCCATGATCGCATTATTGGTCCGAACCCCATATGTCGCAGGGTTTCGTCCAGATAGACCCAGTCCACCCTGTCGAACGCCTTTTCGGCGTCCGTGGAGAGGAGGACTGTGTCCCTGCCCGAGGTCCGCGCGCAGTGTATGACATTCAGGGCTCGTATCGTATCGTCCCTAGCTTCTCGCCCCCAGATGAAGCCCACCTGATCTGGGTGTATAAGATCCGGCAGGATCCGTGAGACCCTCAGGGAGATGGCTTTGGTGAACAACTTCAGGTCGGCATTTAATAGTGATATTGATCTATAGCTCGAGCAGTTTGACGGGTCTTTTCCCTCTTTAGGGATGACCGTGACTGTCGCTGCCAGGGAGTCCGTGGGAAGCCGCCCCCCCTCTTGTATGGAGTTCAGGCCCGCTAGGAGGCGAGGAAGTAGGGTGTCTTGGAATGTTCTTATGTATGTTAGGGGGAAGCCATCTGGGCCCGGGGCCCTGTGCGGTTTGGAGCCTTTCAAGGCCGCGGCCAGTTCCTCTAGGGTCAGGGGCGCATCTATTTCCTCCATTAATTCCGGAGTGAGTTTGCGCGTCACATGTAGTGTCAAGTAGTCTGTGACTTTGTTCTTGGGCTACTGTCCCTTGCGTGGGCCGTGCTTGGTTGTAAAGGTCCATGTAATAGGCCCGAAATGCTTCCATAATGCCTTCAGGCATTCTGGTGGTCTGACCATGTCTGTTGTGTATCTGGTGGATATGTTGGGCTTTACGCTTCTCCCTGAGCATTTGTGCTAGTAGTCTACCGCTCTTATTTGAATGTTCATAGAAGTGCCTAGCTGACTTCCGTATTGTGTGTAGTAGACCCTGAGAGAGGTGGTCTCTGAGTGTCCTGCGTGCCTCTGTGAGTCGTAGGTACGTGTCGTCATCTAAGGTCTGCTTGTGGGTATCCTCCAGGTCTGCTATCTGTGTCGTTAGGTCTAAAATTTGGCGAGCTCTATCTTTCTTACGTTGTGTGCTGATGGATATAAAGAAGCCCCTAACAACACATTTATGGGCTTCCCAGAGCGTCAGTGGGGGCATATCGGGAGTGTCGTTAATTTCAAAGTATTGTGTGAGCGTCTGTGATGCCTTGGTGCGTGTCTCTAGTTCTGTTAACAAGGTTTCGTTTAGTTTCCATTGGCGTTCGGCCGGTTTAAATAGTGGCGAGTTCATCACTACCGTAATTGGGGCATGGTCGGACTGGTTGATGATCCCTATGGTTGCTTCTCGGAGGAGCGCTAGGCTCTCCTGGGGTAGGAATATATAGTCAATCCGACTATATTGCTTGTATACTGACGAGTAGTAGGAGAAGTCTTTATCTTCTGGGTGGGCTACCCGCCAGCCGTCCACCAGCCCCATCCCGGTAAGCGTGCTCCTCATCAGGCGCAGGCTGTGTTCCGGGACAGTGCTGGCCCCCCTGGTGGTGTCCATCCGTGGGTCTAAGGGAACGTTGAGGTCACCCGCAACTATCAGCAGACCGGCCTTGAATTTTTCTAGTTTGGCTAGGGTTTTGGTCAGGAAGATGTGTTGCCTGCGGTTGGGGCTATAGATGCTTGCAAAGGTGTAGGTGTGATGGACGATGGTGCCCTTCAGAAAGATAAATCTCCCGTCAGGGTCCGCCATCATGTCTATGTGTTGAAACGGGACTGTTCGGGAGATCAGAATCGCCACCCCTGTCTTCTTAGACTCTGGGTGGTTGGCATAATACCCCTGTGGATAGCGGCTGTTCTCTACTTTCATGGAGTCCTGGCCCTTAAAGTGCGTTTCTTGCAGGAGCGCAATAGAGACCTTTTCCGCCCAAAGCTGGCGCAAGAGTTGGGAGCGTTTCTCCGGAAGGTTTAGGCCTCTCACATTATTAGACCACACCTTGAGGTGTGCGGGGGCGAGGCTCGCCCCGTCCCTGCGGATTGGGTTTCTCCCGCCTGGTCACAGTGCTGAAGGCATAGCCCAGACGTCCATACGTGGGGGATTCGGAGGAGGGTGAGGTGAAGAGATGGAAGAGAGCAGGAGGGGGAGAGGAAAGAAGAAAAAAAAAAAAAAAAAAAAGGTAGGGGGGAAAGTTGCTGGGTAGCAACTATGAACCTCGGTCGGTTGGAGACGTTTGGAAGCTGCTCGTCCGCAGTCCTACCAAACACCGACCAGTATGTACACTGTGGGTCAGTTGCGTGGGGTGCGAGAAAGGTCACCTACGGTGCCTGTCACACTATTGTATGTGTCGTGATCGTGGCTGTCTCCAGGTGCTCCCAACCCGCCCGTCACATCGTACAAAGTCGTCCCCGTCTCGTGGTGTATCCGAGGATGGTGGACCAGTTTTCCCGGGTTGCATCCCCGTCCCCTCTTCTCCCTGTGTACATCCTTTTTAAGCTGTGTGTGCCCTCTTTCCCGTCTTTCCTGTCTATCGTCCCTAGTCTGCTCCTTGTTCCCCCCGTTCATGGAGTGTGAATGAACCGTTCCCTCGGCCAGTTACCCCTGGTCGCCCAATCTCCTCTTTCGGTCCCGTCCAGCCCGGTCCGGTTGTCAACCTCCATTCCCCTTGCAGACTTTTGGTTCGCTCAGTCCCCTCGTATCTTATAGATAACAATATTAAACTAACAATAAACATTTTAACAGTAACTGTGCCCCTGCATGCTTGCTTCGGGGACCCCCCTTAAGCGCTCTGGCGCACGGTCGTACACCCCCCTTCCCAGCACTCTCCCTAGCGGGGGTCTGGTTGAAGATGGATGGCCATCAGGCCATGTGGGGGGATGTCGAGCGTGCTGCCAGTTTCTCTCCCACCCTTCTGGCTTCCCAATTGGTTCGGGCACCTGAGTCCACCTTTCTCGGGCACTACCTGTAGCCCGGCCGAGTACGCTCGTTGGAGCCCCCTTTATCCCTCACCCGTCTGTGACCCCTCCGGGGCTAGGCCCTCTCCGCTCTTCCACCTCTCCACCTGTATGCCGGTCAAACACCTTCCCGCTTCTCTCGTCCCCGTAGGGAGGCCTCCCCTTCCTCTCATCCTTCCCCGGGTTTCCCACACACTTCCTCCCGGGCTCCTCCTCCCCCTCCCCATATGAGGCTTCCCCCCCCCCGGGCATGACCGGCCGCTAGAGCCAGGGTATATGATAGTAATAGTGGGCACAGTCAAATCCCCTGTGGTCCTGATAGCGTGTTCGTTTGCCCAGACCCCCCACCCAAACCCGCTCAGTTCCCTCCAGAGCTATGCGGGGTATTGGCAGTTGGTCCACCTAGTCCTCTCCCGCCCCCCCCATACCCCACCCAAGCGCTGTTTCCCTGGGGAGATGGGTTTTACCGGGTACCCCGGGGCAACATGGACCTAAGGGAAACCTAAGGGAAAGCAAAGTACATACCCCACGAGTCCAGTTACAGTGTCTCTACACTCCCGTGTCTGCTGCAGGATACGCTGGTATTCAATCTGGAGTGGTAATCGTGGGGGTCTTGGTGTATCTAGCCTGTCCCCGGGGGTATTCCAGCACTCTGTTCCTCCGAGGTGTTGGGTCCGCCTCGCTGCGTCCAGGGGCTCGGTGGGGGGCCGTCCACCAAGTTCTCTGCCGGGACTGTTGGGCCTGTGGGTCTGCTTGGTGGGTGGTCCAGGATCCAATTGGGGACTGGTATCTCCGGAAGGCCTGCAGCTCGCAGGAATCTGGGCACATCGTTAGGCCACCGAATCGTCAGCCTGCGGTTGTCCACTCTAGCTTGCAGGCTGAATGGAAATCCCCATTTATACGGGATCCTCTTCTGTTGCAGGAGGCCTGTGAGCAGGAGGCCTGTGACGCTCTTCTGGCGTCAAGGGTGAGGGCAGACAGGTCGTGGAATAGAGATATATGGGAATCCATGTACGTGATAGTGCGCAGTGCCCTAGCTGCCCTCATAACGGCCTCCTTCAGCTGGAACGATTGAAAACAGCCGTTCCAAATCCCTGGGGAGGCCATCTCTCCTCGGTGGTCGGAGCGCCCGGTGGGCTCGCTCCAATCCGAAGTCCAATGGGGCCTCTTCCCCCAGTAAGTGTGTGAACAGGACCTCCAGCAGTTCTTTGGGTGTTTCCCCTTCTGACTCCTGCATACCTCTGACGCGGATGTTATTGCGTCGGCTGCAGTTCTCCAAGTCCTCTACCTGGCGTCTGAGTTCCAGGATGATGTTGCCTTGCCGTGTAGTAGCGAGGTCTGTAGCCTGGTGCTGATCTGCCTGCCAGCCGTCGGACCTCCAGGTCATCCACCCGGTGTTCCAGTGCAGAGAGGTCTTGTCGGACCGCAGCTATCTCCTCCCGGATTGCGGAGCGGAGTTCCGCCACCGGGTCCTTCTTGTCTTGCCTGGTGAGCATGTTTGTGGAGATTGCCGCTAGTGGGAGAGGGCATCTCTCTTTGGGGAGTCCTGTGTGGAGCATGTTTTGTTGCTTGTTCCCGGCGACCCGGGCGCCATTTTGTCTGGGCCTCGTGCGCCAGTCATGCAGTGCGGGGTTGAGAGGAATTCATCCATCGGCCCCGACTGCTGAGACATTTCGGTGTGTTGCGGGCCCGGGGTGGTCCCCCTCCTCGGTTTACCCATTCAAACGGGTATAACTGCGCTATTTATACGGGCTTTGGCGAGTTGGGGCCTAGGAGCTCACACTGCCAGCGTCCTACTCCATCGGCTGCCTGGCCATGCCCCCTCCATTTTACTGTTTTAAACACTCATATTTGTTTTCAGCGAAGTCTCCCAAGTATAACAATATTCCCCATATGGTGTTTTGGAAAGTTACAGGGTCAATAAAGGGCCTGCCCAATTCAATTTGCCAGATAGGTTTGATGGGTCTGTGTTGCCTTTTGAGACCATATGGTAGCCCAGGAATGTGAATTAACCTCACCATGGCATACCATTTTCAAATGTAGTCAACCCAGGGTATTCAAAATGGGGTATTTCCAGTCGTTGCAAATACAAAAAAAACAAATCCTGCGCTCAAAATCCCATCACTCCTGGGCGGCAGCAATTATTATAGTACACATCAGCCCCAATACATACAGTAAAATCAAAAGAAAAAAGTTACCTTCGCTCTTCCCAAATCCCTATGCATATTTAAACCAAAGGAGGTTATTTAGTTTCTCCAATGGCCATGAGAGACTTTAGCCCACCTCGTAATTAAGGCAAACCTCTCAGGTGGGTCCTACACTAACCTTTCACCTTGCTTCCTTGAGCTTCTGGTAAAGATATCTCTAATAAGACAGAAAGGGGTATATATATATATATATATATATATATATATATATATATATATATATATATATATATATACACACACATATACATATATGTATACACACCCCTACATGCTTTCCAGTGTTTTGTAGTAGCCACATAGTCACAAACACTGGCCAAAGTTAGCGTTTTTATTTATTTTTTTAAAACAAAAACTGCACTTTTACTGGTGATATCATGGTCATGATAAGTTTGAAAGTTTTGAAAAACTCATATTTGTGTACAGCAAAAGTCTCCCGAGTATAACAATACAATGTAAAGATTTTATTGTGTTTTGGAAAGTTAAGGGGTTAAATGTGGTGCTTGCCAATTAAGTTCTCAGGACTGTCTGCCTGGGTTGTGAAGCAGGTCCCTCAAATTCTAATTAATAAAATAAATGATGTACAGTAATACCTCGAACTTTTGCGCTTCTGAATCTGCGGCTTCACGAATTTGCATGTTTTTTTTCTCGGGTCCAGCAGATGGTTTTCGTGATTTTTGTCGTGACCGCTGTGAGGAAGTGAGGTCACACGCAATGATGTTGATCCTCCCAGCGCTTTTTGCAGATGGCCATGCAGGAGGAAAGAGAGAGGAGTTCTGTCCAAATTTCGTGCATTTTCATAATTCGTGGGCAGTATTGGAATGTATCACCTGCAAATTTTGGGGTATTACTGTAGTTAATAGTTAAATATAAATGTAGTGTGTGTGTTTGTATATATATATATATATAAATTGATTTTCTCACCCCTCCTGGCTGGTATGTTTATTCCTCATTCTCGGATCCTCTACCAGAGGCCTGGGAGTTTGAGGGTTCTGCGCAGTATCTTAACTGTTCCTAGAACTGCACTCTTCTGGACAGGGATCTCAGATGTCCCACCTGGATTCTGTTGAAGCCACTCCCCCAACTTGGGAGTCACAGCCCCAAGCAGCCCCGAGTGCTCCTATCACAACTGGGACTGCTACTGCCTTCACTTTCCACATGCTTTCTAGTTCTTCTTTCAGGCCTTGGTATTTGTCCACCTTCTCATGTTCCTACTTCCTGATGTTATAGTCACTGGGTATTGCGACATCCACCACAACGGCAGTCTTTCGTTCCTTGTCTACCACCTCGATGTCTGGTTGGTTGGCCAGCACTTGATTGTCTGTCTTGATCTTGAAGTCCCACGGGATCTTAGCCCTGTCATTCTCAACTATCCTTTGTGGTATCTACCTTCTGACTTAGACAGGTCCAATCCATATTCTGTGCAGATGGTTCGGTACACAATTCCAGCAATTTGGTTGTGTCTCTCCATGAATGCTGTTCCTGCTAACATCTTGCATCCGGCTACTAGGTGCTGGACTGTCTCAGAGGCCTCTTTGCACAGTCTGCACCCTAGGTCGTGCCTGGTGTAGTAGACTCCAGCTTCTATTGATCCTGTGCTGCTAGGATTAGTGCCTCATTGCTGTTTTTCAGTCCTGCCTTTTCCAACCACTGGTAGGATTTTGTCATGGGAGCCACATCCACTATCTCCTGGTGGTACACCCCATGGAGAGGTTTGTCTTGCCAAGGAACCTCCTCTTTTTATGCATCCTCGATCTGTGGAAGTCTCAGGCATTCCCTTAGCAATTTATCGTGATGTACTTATGGATGCTCTGTGTTTCATCCAGGACTGTGGCCTTGACACTCATCAGGTCCCAACCTCCTTCCTTTCGGCAGGTGTACAGTCTCTGGGTGCTGGATTTCGGGTGGAATCCTCCATTCATAGTGAGTAGTTTTCTGGTTTTGACATCCATGGTGACCAGTTCTTCTCTTGACCAGGTTATTTTTACAGCTGGGTACCTGTGTTGATGGCATGGATCTTGTTCTTGACATTGAGCTGGGACTTCAGGAACAGTCTGACTCTTTGGAGGTACTTGGATGTGGCTATCCTCCTTGCCTCTTTCTCATAGTTGCCATGCATTTGTGGTACCCCCAGGTACTTGTAGCTGTTCTCTACATCCTCTATTTGGCCTTTTGGAACTTCAACTCCTTCTGTCCTGATCATCTTCCCTCTTTTTGCTATCATCTGTACGCATTTCTCTAGTTCGAATGACGTTCCCATGTCCTTGCTGTATATCCTAGTTAGGTGGATCAGTGAGTCAATGTCTCGCTCATTCTTGGCATACAGCTTGATGTCGTCCATGTAGAGTAGGTGGCTGATGGTAGCTCCACTCTTGAACCTGTCTCTGTATCCACTCTTCTCGATGATCTGGCTAAGGGGGTTGAGGTCTATGCAGAACAGCATTGGGGATAGCGCATCACATTTACTGTTCACTTAAGTTATTGTCCTGGATTGGCTTCTAGAGTGGTTTTCCACTTGCCCATCAAGTTCTTGATGAAGGCTCTTATTGTCTTGCTGACCTTGTAGAGAGCCAAGCATTCCAGTATCTATGTGTGTGGATACTGTCAATCCAGGCCATACACAGATTGGTCTGTCTGGTCTTAGAATCCCTTGTGACTGCTTGGTCTACCGGTAGTTGGTGTTTTGATCCTCTGATGTTGATCCTCTGGACCTAGTTGTTATGAGATGCTTCTTTCTCACAAATATTTTTCAAGTACTGTTCAATCTCAGCTATGGGTGGGTCTTTGGATGAGATGTGGTGGTTACCCTGTAGCTATTCATATACCTTGGATGGTTCTTTGGTAAAGAGGGCATTGATTCTCTTAGCCTCTGCTTTTCCAGTGTTGATCCAGCATACCAACTTCCTTCCGTGCTGTCTTTATCTTGGCTTGCAGTCGTAGTCTCCATGGTGGGCATTGCTTCTCTTTTCGCCTCATCTTGTAGTCAAGTAGCTGGAGGACCACTAATGCTGTGGTGTATATGCGCCTGTTCGTTTCTGTGATGGTACAGGATTGGATTTGTGGCCAATGCTGCATTAACTGCAGCTAGTATGCTGTCTGATGGTTGCTTTCCAGTGATCTTCAGTAGTCTTGTCTGCAGGTTAATGACTGCTAGTTTTTCTAGGATCATGTCCCTTATATCTGTTGTTATGCCATCTTGGGGTATGGATTCAGGTTGACAATTCTCTGCAGGTAAGAATGTGGGTATGGAAATTTCTTGATTTTTTCGCAGTCCATGTATTTCCAGTTGTGACAATAAATTTCTCTTAAAGATGTTCAAACGTTGTGTAACTAGCTGTTTTATTGTTAGGGTGGATGATGGTCTCTTATTCCTCCATAACTCCCACATATGTTTCATGTGGCCTCTGACATTGGTGTTTTAGTAGCATTCAAGTAGGTCTAGGTTCTCTCTTCGTGTCCAGGAAGGATTTGTTCCAGTAGCCCACTTGTCGACAGATTGCCCTGGTTCCCCAGCATCTGACGCGGACCTTGTTAATCCAGGCGACGTCCAAGCCGGCATGACTCTCTTGGTTTGTGTTGCTCTCATATTATTGTTACAATAGGCTACAATAAAATATTAAAATTACAAAATAATTTTAAAATATGCATATATAAAACATTGCATAGCAACTATACATCAAATAAAAACATTTAATTATGCACTGTATTGTGGTATATGTAAAAACAGTTTGGTGTCTTTGCAAGCCCTCTCCTTCTAGCCCAGCCAGATGTTCTGTGGCTGTCCAAACACAGACTTACCAATGCAGATCAATCATACGTCTTTGCAAAACAAGTGCCCTGAGCAATTTTCTGCAGATTCAGTTTAGCTCCACTGAGATAAACAAACAAAGAAGTAGCCCAAGTGAAACTGACCATTTCTATTGAAATCTGCTCTTTTTTATATGAAATAAAGACACACTCTTCACACAAAGCATTTCAGCAAGCTAAAGAGCTTTTGGGCTCCCTTTAATTTCTAAGCAGGAAAACAGTTTGGAAAAAGGTTTTAAGTTTAAAGATAAGTGTGCTTGTATGGGTTAAAATTTATTCTGCATTATTTCAAAAAGCAGAGCAAAATTTAGAACCAGTATAAACATTGTTGAGAGGTAAGGGGTTAACTATAAAACGTGTAACATTGTGTCAGTTTGTTTATGAGCTATAAAATATTCTCTAGGAATAGACATAAATTGTATATAGGAGGGGGGCGTGGCCTGGCAGCTCGAGGACATGGTTGTGTGAGCCGTCAGCTCCAACGAGGGTATCTACTGTACAGCAAATAGAAGAGCAATACCAACCTTTACCAGCTCCCAGACATAACCACCCGACACCCCAGAAAGCCATGGCTCAAAGAACTGCGAAAAAAAACAGAATGCGCCCAGCAACACTGCAAATCGCGGCTCTAACACCTCCGCGGTGGACTTCACAAAATGGCGCTGATGGCCCATCCTCACCCACGGCGTGCTCTGACAAGAGCGACAGTACCTCCATTTCACTAGGACACACTATCCCGGCGTCTGAAACAACGCTACAGAGGATGCTGCAAGAGCTGCAACAGTCTCTCCAAGCAGACTTCTCCAAATTAGCCCGGGATGTAAGGGCAGACATCCAAGCGATTGGGGAACGAACCTCCTTACTAGAAGATAAATCAGAGGAAATTATTGAAGCCCACAATACCCTCGCAGGTGCCTATGACTCTATGGAAGAAAAACTCGCCTTCCTCACGGCAAAAGTAGCTGATCACGAAGACCAGGATAGGCGCAACAACATCCGCCTGAGGGGGATACCGGAGGATATTGGGCCGTCAACATTAAGAGAATATACTACAACCCTCTTTAAGGCTCTATGCCTGGAGCTCACAGACCGAGATCTTTGTCTGGACCGCATACATAGGCTACCAAAGCCTAGATTCCTTGCTCCCTCTATACCCAGGGATGTAATCACCCGCGTGCACCATTTTACCACCAAAGAACAGATTATGCGTGCAGCGCGGATCGCCAACAACATACCGGAGCAATATACAGGGATCAAGCTATTCATGGACTTGTCCGCAGCTACCCTGCTGAAGCGTAAAGAATTTATGCCAATTACCAAAGCGTTGAGAGACGCCGAAATTTCGTATAAATGGGGATACCCCACACGTCTCATTATCAAAAAAAACGGAACCGAACATCAGATCAGATCAATACCAGACGGGATGAAACTGTTGAAAGATTGGGACATTGCTATCGACCATCAGGAAGACAATACCTACACTAAAAGCGCTCGCAAATCACCTACAAAAATCTCCACAGATTGGACTAATATGGCGAAACACAAATGAGACTTTGACGCTCTATCGGCTGGCTGGCGAAGAGTAATCCTGTACCTCCTAAGCGGAGACTCATGGTGACACGTGAGAATATTGTGATGCACCAATTTGGTTATTTAATTCACACTTTACTATGTTTAATATGCCTGAAGTGATTAATATCTTTATTTTTTAGGACACAACCTTTGTTAATGGGTTACGCACTTAGTACAAGGTTAATTATTAAGGATGTGCCTTTAGAGGCCATGAGATAGACAAATGACTAATCAATGGCAGCTGGAAACACTGATATCCAGATACACTATAAGGGTAATAATGGTTAATAATATAGAAATTACAACTACCCTCCCCCCATTCTGGCTCCATTGGGCCGATACTTTCTACTTGGATACCGGACACTTCCTCCTGGAAGGTCCTTTTGTATATAGTTGCCTTAGGGCTAAATGTTCTTTTCTCGCCCCTATCATACCTTCCCCCCATCACGGACTACTTTTTTGCGCATCAATGTAACACGTCTCATCATAGCTATTAGCAAATACAGGGATACACACGCATATATAAGTTCAACCAAACCGCATGTCCTATATATGAACCCACAGGCGGCGAATCTGTCGCAGTGTGAATTCCATAATGAGACAGATTATAGTACTCCACACTATGGACAAAGCTTAGAGTTAACAATCCATATAATACAAGTAAACACAGCAGACGGAAGAAAAACTTTACCCGCATGGGTACATAGTTGTTATCAGACAATCACCAACAGGGCTCTCACTCTGATCAAATTTTTAGTGCCGACACACTGCTCCCACACTTACACCAACTATGGCTTTAACCATACTGTCCCTTAATACTAAGGGCCTCAATTCACCCCACAAGAGGAGACTAGCCTTAGCGGAAGCGGATAAAATGAAGGCGAATATAGCCTTCTTTCAAGAAAACCACTTTCTGAAATCTAACATGCCTAAATTTTGTTCCAAATCATTCCCGTTAGGGTTTCACACGGGATATACTAAAAAGAAGAGAGGGGTATCTATATTGATACACAAAGGCGTAGCCTTTTCGATCCATAAAGCAGTGAAGGACAAAGACGGTAGATTCCTCCTCCTACAATGTCTCATAAATAATGTACCTTACACACTGTTGAATGTTTATGGCCCCCATGACAATCAAGTGGACTATGCACACAAAATAATTTCCCTGGCTCAAACACACTCGTTTGGGACACTAATCATAGGAGGTGACACGAATTTTGTATTAGACAGTGGATTAGACACGACATCCGATGACTATCTCACGAGCATCTGCTCAAAAACGCTCTAACATTGCAGCACGACTCAGACAGACGATACATAATGCAGGATTATTGGATGTATGGAGGGTGTTGCACCCTTCAGATAAAGATTACACGTTTCACTCCCATGTCCACAATTCGTATTCACGAATAGATAGATTCCTGATTCATGCATCCATGATACCGAGCATACAAAAAGCACACATAGGAATTATAACATGGTCTGACCATGCTCCCATTACTATATCGTTGCAAGAAAAATTCCCCAATGTAGGACGAGGTACATGGTGTCTTAATGAAACGCTTTTGAGGGATCCCCATGTCATCGCCCAAATCAAGAAAGATCTTGCTTCCTACTTCGAACTCAACACCACTCAACACTCTTCCATAGATATGGTCTGGCAAGCCCATAAGGCAGTGGTCAGGGGTTTCTTTATTAAACATGCTAGTCGAGCCAAAAAGAAAAGGGAAGAGATGTATAATAACCTTCTGAAGCAAATAACAATGCTCACACACGCCAACAAAATGAGCCCTACCACAGCACAATATAGTGAGCTACGGAAACTCCAACATAGACTACACGAACTAGAACTAGAAAAAACCAACTATGTACTACAGAGATGTAAATATAAATTCTTTGCCCACGGGAACAAATCGGGTTCCGTATTAGCATCCAAACTGAAAGCACGCACAGCCAATTCCCGAGTAGCCTGGCTCTCTCCTCAGACAATAGCAAAGTGACGAACCCCCAAACTATTGTGGAAGAGTTTGCAAAATATTATAAGACATTATATAATCTACGAGAGGATACTGACACACATACTCCATCAGTAACCCAAATACAAGAATTCCTAGCCTCAGTTAACATTCCTAAGTTAACACAAACCAAAATTGATCTCCTTACGCAACCGATCACTGACAAGGAGCTGTTACAGGTGATAGACCGGTTGCCCGCACATAAATCGCCAGGCCCAGATGGTCTCCCTAACATCTACTACCAGACTTTCACTGGAAATCTCATCCCCTCTCTCACAATGCTCCTGAACCACTGCTTTCTCACAGGCAATATGCCACCTGAGATGTTACAGGCCCACATCTCCACACTAACAAAACCCGGCAAACCGGCAACAATATGTCATAACTTTAGACCCATATCGCTTCTAAATTGCGATACAAAAATGTATGCTAAAATCCTAGCTGAAAGAATGAAAAACATATTAACGCGTATAATACACAATGACCAATCAGGATTTGTAAAAAATAGGCAAGGATCAGACAATACAAGGAAAATCCTGGATGTTCTCTCCCATATGGAATCACAGAACATGGAAGGTCTTCTCTTAGCGTTAGACGCAGAGAAGGCCTTCGACAGGCTACATTGGGGCTATATGACACAAGTCCTCGAAAAATTTGGTTTTCCAACAACTTTCATAAAAGGTGTCTTGACTTTATACTCCAACCCCACAGCTAGAGTGTCCAACGCAGGTTTTTTGTCAACACCCTTCCCAATTACGAATGGTACTCGCCAAGGATGTCCTTTATCGCCCCTATTATTTGTGTTATCTTTGGAACCGTTAGCATACAAAATACGAGAATGCGAGGAAATTAAAGGGATCCATATCTCCAACAGGGATTACAAATTATCTATGTTCGCAGATGATGTTCTAATATCTCTATCCAACCCGATGCAAACCTTACCCCATCTCATCCGCACATTGAATGACTATAGTGCAATCTCGTATTATAAACTGAATCAAACAAAGACACAAGCACTACCATTACGACTTACCTTATCCACAGTGCAATCACTGAAAGACAGATTCTCCTTTGACTGGAGACACACACACATAACCTACCTAGGTATTAAAATAACAACCACTCTTAGAGGCATAATCACTCATAATTTATCTCCCCTGCCGCTAATGTGCACACAACTAATTCATAAGTGGAAAGGTGTTATGCTCTCATGGTTAGGGAGGATAAACGCGGTTAAAATGGTGATACTTCCGAAATTGCTATATGTGTTTCGTATGTTACCAATCCCGCTGTCACCTACTCTAAGCAAACATATACAACGTACAATCACAATGTATATATGGGAAAAGAAAAAAACGAGATTGCCAATATCCCTACTACAGACCCCCGTAAATAAAGGCGGACTTGGAGTCCCCAACATATTAAACTATCAGAGGGCGGCTGTACTGGAGACAGCAATTAAACTCCATACAATGGGTAGACCTGGAAAATGAATACAACCCACAAGGTTTGGTAACTGACTATATGTGGACCCCCAAACATCTTAGAGACACTACTCGCTCCCTATTACCGTTAACAAAATTCTCCGTCCAAGCATGGGATCACCTGCATCGAAATAACACGACCGAACACAAATTCTTGCCATGGGCCCCATTGACAACACTCACAACGATATCTCCTTGGTTATCCCTAAGCAAATGGAGAGATCTGGGAGTCTCCCGCATTGCCGACCTATGCAGGCGAGGCAAAATCATACCATTTTCAGAATTGCAAACGACCCATAAATTACCCCATTCCTATATATTCCCCTACTTACAATTAAAGAGTATAATAAGCGACAAAGTCATGAAAAATTTAGACGGGGCACTAAACCCCAGTAAAGACCTCCTCATATTGTATGACAGATGCCACAAAACTCTGATTAAGACCAAAACGCTATCTATAGGTTACTCGGCATTATTCGAACAACTTCCTACCCCTGACTTTAAATTTAAGTCCCAATGGGAAAAAGAATTTCAACTAAATTTTACTAATGAACAATGGTTAAAATCGCTACTGGCATTAAAGGGGATAACTTCTTGCTACTACCATATAGAAGCCCATAAGAAATTCATTTTCAGGTGGTATTTGACACCAGATAGGCTACATAGAATTTACCCAAGCTCTTCGGATCAATGCTGGCGATGCAAATGGGCCAAAGGCACCATGTCCCACATTTGGTGGGAATGTACTCGTATTACCCCCCTTTGGAAAGAGATTAAGAAATTGTGGACCAAGATTCACTCTCAAACACTAAGTCTAACCCCGATAGTATGCCTCTTTCTCTTGATACCTGATAATATCCCACATCATGATAAACATTTACTCGCAATAATGATGATGGCTGCACGTAACCTTATTGCCACTCATTGGAAACAAGATACATGCCCACCCGCGACACTACTACATCAAAAAATACGAGCATATCTAAAATATGAACTAATGCCAGCTCAAACAACTAAGCAAATAGTATCTTCCCATTATAGCTGATGACAATGGTCCACTACACATACGGAGTAAACAGGTAGATATAGATGAGGCCTACCTTTAGGTGATGTACAATGTATAGGTATCCAGGCGGGATAATACGATAATACAATATGCTGTTCTCATATTACTAATATGATATGATATGTGGTACATCATGTACAATGTATAATTACAGATGTGTATATTGTGTTAACTGTGCAATTGTATAACATCCTAAAGTTCCGTGATCCCCCTTTTTTTTGTGATTCCCTTTTTCCTTCTGTTCCTTCTGTCCCTTACTTCTTGGAACAAAAAGAAAACTTTTCAATAAAAATTCAAATTTGAAAAAAAAAAATGTATATAGGAGGGCAATATGAAAACCAAAACCCATGCACTGCATCACATTCTGTTCATGTTCCTTCTCAGCTTCTTAGCCCACTGCCGCTGGAAAAAACACTCTCTCATACAAACAGGTGTGGAATCATTTCTATTACATCACAATTATAATTTTTTCCTACAATCTTTTGTGTCAATGTACAATTTTAGATTATACTAGCTTTAGTGTAACTATAATCTTAATTTTATTAATGACAGGAGGCGAATATTTGCTCTTTACTAGAACTCCACAGCAGCACATTAACATAGAGAGAAAAACACCAAAGACAAAAAACATAGGCATCTATAAAAGACTCCTCCCAAGCCACCATTTCCTCTTTCACGCTGCGACAACAAAAGTACACAACAATGCCAAACAACTAATGCATGGAAAAAATAACATAACAAGGAATGCCATCCGGACGAAAACCTCAAAGAATGAACGGGAACTTGATCTTCATCCTGCGAAACAGTTGAAACTTGGAACTGTAGTCGAAACATTAAACTGAAACAAAATAAAGAGAGTCGAAAACACTGATTAGTGAACGAAATGTACTGAGAAAACATAAATCCCATGATCCAAAACTGAAAATATAACAGAACCGAAACACATCATCAATGACCGGTAATACAATATACCAGACACCTTCCCCAACTCCCCAGATCTCATCTCGACTACAAATCTAGCCCAAGCGACCAAACAATAAAGCAGAAAAACAATCAACGCAATCCAAACAAACAAAGGGGGGGAAAAAACAAAACTGGGAGGGAAATATTCGCCTCCTGTCATTAATAAAATTAAGATTATAGTTACACTAAAGCTAGTATAATCTACAATTTTATAGCATGACAGGAGACTTCATATTTGCTGTTTTAACGCTCCGACAGCAAAGCCATAGAAACATGGTCCGATGGTCCAAAATAGAATTGGCGAAAAGTATCTTCACGGGACCAGTCCGGTGAACGCCAAATGTCCTGAAGGGAAGCCCCTGTCATGAAAGCTCCGGAAGCTGCGGCGCCCCTAACCGAATGCGCTCCGAAGGTCGCATTCACCCCAGCCAGAGTCAAAAGCCATCCTATCCATCGAGCCAGGGTAGGGGACGAGACCGGCTTGTGGGGCCTAACATACGAGATCAACAACTGCCCAGAATGAGAAGGGTGAAATGGAGTGGTAACCTCTACATATCGAGCCAGTGCCTTCACCGCACATAGAGTAGGTGAATTCCTAAAGCAAGGAAAACTACTTGGTACGCCTAACCACCTTGAAGGAGACCCCTTCTGGAGAGAACGTGAAGGCATAGATATCAAAGGCCCGGACATCCGAAACCCGTCTGAACGTGACCAGGCACAACAAAAGGACAAAATTCGCCGAGAGCTGGCGAAGGGAAGGGTCCTGGTTATCCGGCCATTCCCGAAGAAACGCTAAAACCAAACGGACACCCCAAAGGGAAGAGTACTTATGCGCCGGAGGACGCGCTAGCCTCATCCCACGCAGAAGTCTGCAAACCAGCGGGTCCTGTCCGATGGGAAAACCCCCAAGCGAGACATGTGCCGTCGATATAGCCGACCTAGTAACGTTAACCAAGCGGTAGGACCGACCCAGGTCAAACAGGTGGGACAAGAAGTTCAGTACGCTAGTTACAGGGCTTGTAAAGGGATCGACATCCCGTTCCAAGCACCAGCGACACCAGGAACTCCATGCTGAGAGATAACACCCCTCTTCCCAGGGTCCCAGAGACCAGAAGGTCTCTAGCCGACTGCGATAACGCCTCGACATTCCAGGCACCCCTGAAAGAGTCCAGGCCACCAAGAGCAGGTGGCCCTTCCCCACCAGAGGATGAGGATTGCCCCGGGAGTCTGAGAGGAGCATACGATGAGACGGGAGGAGAAGGGCTCCTGATAGGAGAGGTCCAGGAGCTCTGGAAACCAAACCTGACCCCGCCACAGCGGAGTCAACAGCACCAAGGACACGCGCTGACGTCGAACATGAAGCAACACCCTGGGAATCATAGCGAATGGCGGAAACGCATACGCTCCCTGCGAAGGCCACAACTGGAGAAAAGCGTCCACCGCTGTGCACTCTGGGTCCGGGAGCCAACTGAAGTACCTCGGAGTCTGGTGATTCGTCCTGGAGGCGAAAAGATCCACGTTGAATGGACCCCTCTGACGTTCGAGTTCAAGGAAGACGTTCCGAAGGAGCTTCCAGTCGCTGGCATCCCTCCAATGTCTGAAAAACCAGTCCGCCGTCAGGTTCGACTCCCCTGGAAGATATTCCGCTCGTAAGGTGATGTTGCGTAGGAAACAGAAGCTGTAAATCTCCTTCGCCACCTCCGATAGTGCTCGAAACCGAGCAGTTGATGTATTGCACCGCTGAGATATTGTCCATCCGAAGGAGTACGCAGCAGTCCGACAGATGATTCGCCAGGCTCCGAATCGCCAATGAACCCGCAATCAACTCCAGGCAATTGATGAGGGATTCCGATTTATTGTCCTACCACGGGCCCCCCATGGACCCCGTCGCTCACGAGGCACCCCAGCCCAAAAGACTCGCATCCGATTCCAACACGAAATCCGGGGTCGTCCCGAATATCGCCTTGCCGTTCCAGGTGGATATATGCAGGAGCCACCAGCGCAATCCGGTCTTCACGTCCGAGGCCAGGGTGATTATCTGGTCGTAAGAGGGTCTCTTGCGTAGAGAGTGCGCCTTCAGCCGTTGCATGGCCCTGTAATGTAGTGGGCCCGGGTAGATCGCCTGTATCGAGGCCAAGAGGAGACCCACCACGCAAGCCAAAATCCGGAGGGGAATCCGGTCTCGCCGTAAAACACGTCTGATCTCCTTCCGAATGGCCGCTATCTTTGCCACAGGCAGGCGGAGAAGGAATTCTTACGCATCGACTACAAAACCCAAGAATTCCACCGTCTGCGAAGGCTCCAAGGCCGATTTCTTCAGATTGACCACGAACCCCAGGCATTCCAACGAGGAAATCGCAGAGCGCGTCTGAAATCTGAGCCTGGAGGGGTCCTCGCAAAAGATAAGCAAGTCGTCCAGATAGATGATGCAGCGTACGGTCTCTGATCTGAATTGGGAGACCACCGGTTTCAGTAGCTTGGTGAAGCACCAAGGGGCCGAGCTGAGGCCGAAGGGAAGGCATGGGAATTGGTACGGAGCGCCTCTCCATACGAATCAGAGGGAACTGTGACAGGCCCCGCCCACCGGGACGGAAAGGTCTTTTAGGTCCAGTCTCGTGAACCAGTCTCCCGGCCAGAGTAGGCATCGAAGAAGGTGAATGCCCTCCATCTTGAAGTGGTTGTATACCACGAAGGCGTTCAATTCTCCTAAATTGATCACTGGACGGAATTCTCCAGACTTCTTCCTTACCAGGAAAAAATCGAGCTGAAGAAACCCCCCAAATCCGGGGCCCATAGGACCGCACCTTTGGCTAGCGGAGCTTCGAACATCCACCTCCATCAAGGACTGTTGGTCTCTTGTGATGACGGGGCTCCTCGGAGGTCCAACCTGTGTAGGGGGAGAGTGGAAGTCTATGACATAACCCCGATGGTCCAAAGGACCCATACGTCTGAAAACAACTGTGGGCGGAAGACCTTCCTGATCGAAGACTTCGCTTTATCCAGGGAGGTAAACAGATTAACATGTTTCTGCAGTTCCTTAATGAAAGGCTCCCCGAACAGCAGACCAGATTCAGTGGATCCCAATTCCGACAGCTTGTTGTCCATATGGAAGAGTGCCGTCTTCCTGGGTTCCGTGCAAAGGGCCACATTGGCATTGCCCAGCAGACCCTAGGACGGAGAGACCAATAAGAAACAACCAGTATGACCATAGAACATACAGTGAAGTGGTAAGAAACCCAAGGAAACCAACAAATAGAGTATAAACAGGCTTCAAAAACAGGAAAGAAATACTCCTACCCCACCAATCCTAATGAAATTCCATTAACAAACAGATTCCAAATCCTGGAAACCCAAGACCAGGACACATATTTTCGGCAGGACCCAATCCAACACCATCGGAAACGGTTCCAACAGACAGGAGAATCACCAGGGAAAAGATCAAGACTATCGGAAGGAGAAATAGAGGAGGAAGAAGAGGAAGAACTACGGAGCAGAGAAAAAAGGGTGAGGAACTAAATATGGATGGAATTTTTAATTTAACAGGATCTCCACTAAAAAAAGAACAGATAAATATATTAAATAAAGGTTTAAAATTTGCCCCCACATCAGATTTTAACGATTTTAATTTTTTTATAGATGTTAATAAATTTATTAGACATTTAAGCCTTAAAAAGTTATTTTTTAATAAACAACCAAATAGTATTGTAGAAAAATAATCAGAATTCGTACAAACAGAATTAAAACAAAAATCCCAATTTTTCCCAAGGTTCATGATCTCAGATGAAATGAAAACTTTTGAAAAAATGCTCATAAGGGAAGGACAAAAGATTAAAAAATTGAATAAATTCCAAAAAAATCTATCTCCGACAGAATTCGAAGCTATAAACAATATGAAAAAAGACAAAAAAAATAATTATTAAACCAGACGACAAAGGGGGGGGGGGGGGGTTGTAGTATTGAAAACCGACGACTACGTACAAGAAGCAGAAAGGATTTTATTCGATGAAAAGACATACAAAAAGATAAACACTAATCCGAGTATAGACATACAAGAGAAATTTGAAAGATATATTGAAAAAGGCGTCACGCTAGGAATCTTAACAGAAGACGAAAAGAAATATTTATCTATTCCATATCCGAAAACCCCAGTTTTTTTATTATCTACCAAAAGTCCACAAAAATAAAAAGAATCCCCCAGGAAGACCGATTATTTCGGGTATAGATTCCGTATCCTCAAGAATATATCGATAAATTATTACAACCAATAGTCATAAAAAATCCATCATATCTCAAAGATACTATACATATGTTACAAATTTTAAACGACACTCAATGGAACGACAACTATCTTTTAGTCACAAGCGATGTGAGTTCCTTATACAGTATCATACCCCACCAGTTGGGAATAGAGGCAGTGCAATATTTTTTAACAAAAGCCAATTTTAAAGATATACAGATAGATTTTATTTTAGAAGGCATCTCTTTAATTTTAACTAATAACTATTTCTGGTTTAAGGATTATTTTTTTTTACAAATCACGGGTACGGCGATGGGCACCAAGTTCGCTCCAAGCTACGCCAACTTGTTCATGGCGTATTGGGAAGAGAAGGTTGTCACACAAAATACCCAGGTTGCGAACTTGGTGTCCTATCGCCGGTACATTGACAATATTTTTTTCATATGGACAGAAGGAGAAATACAATTAAATTATTTTTTAAAGGTTTTAAACAATAATGAGTGGGGGATTGTTTTAACATCAACGTACAGCAAGAGCCAGATTAATTTTTTAGATCTGGAGATTTTCATCTCAGATTTAACTATAAATACAAGGAATCATTTTAAAGATGTAGACGCTAATAGCTACATAGAAAAAAAGAGCTGTCACTATACCCCGTGGTTGTCCAACGCCCCAAAAAGTCAATTTCTAAGAATTAGAAGAAACTGCACGAAAGAGAAAGATTACATACTACAAGCAGAAAAAAATAAAAAGCAATTTACAGAGAAAGGTTACAGTGAAATTGAATTACTGACATGTATGGAAGAAGTTAGAAAAACTAGAAGACAGGAACTTATTAAATCAAAAGGAAATATAAAAAAGAAAAATTATGCAGACAATTAAAGTAAAATAAAAATTCCCTTTATATGCAACCACAGTGGAAACAATGCCAAAATAAGAAAAATTGTTAAAAAAAATACTGGCCAATTCTACAAGAAGACCCCATTTTAAAACAGATTTTACCTCCCAAGCCAACGATACTGTATAGAGGATGTAAAAATCTAAACCAAATGGTAGTTAAAAGTCGTTTTAAAGATAAAAATACAGAACACTTTTTAAATAAAAACAAAGGTTTTTATGGTTGCGGATCCTGTCTAGCCTGTAGAGGTACTAATCAGAGTAAAAGACACATCACTTTTTTCCACTATCAAAAAGACAAAAATTTACAATTAAAAATTTATTAACATGCTTTTTGAAAAATGTCATTTATATTCTTAGATGCCCGTGCGGCCTGATGTATGTAGGCAGAACAATTAGATGCCTACACGTCAGAATTGCAGAACATGTAAGAAACATCAAAAAGGGTTTAGAAACGCATAGTGTATCGAATCATTTTAAGATACACCACAATAGTGACCCAAAAAATATGTTCTTTTGTGCCATCAAACTAGTACAAAAAGACTGGAGAGGAGGAGATTTTAATAGGAAAATAGGAGAAGAAGAGATGCAATATATTTATAATTTTAGAACGCTCATTCCACATGGTCTTAATCAAGATTTCGAATTATGTCACTTTCTATAGTCCCCTTTTTGAAATCTATAAGTTAAAGATAGAGTTTAATATGTATTTATTAGAGATCAATATGTCAACCAAGTCACAATATTATTTTTTATAATATCATAGAAGCACTGTCACTTTAAGTACACAATTATCAGGGTACTTATTGGTTAAGTCTCCATCAAGAGGAATTGCACACTGCCACTTTAAATAACCATGAAGAAATAAGGTTAAGAAGAAGATGTTTATATAATTTTATGTTAAAACTCTACCTTATATGGTCAATTAATACAACTTTCTTCTTCTTTTTTCCCTTTGTCTAATTTTAAGCTCTGTACATTACAGTCTTTTGAGATATAAAATTCCATACTAAAATATTTATTTGAATTTATTGGGTTATGTCTAGGATTATACACTGTCATTTTAAGTACTTGGTCATTTTAATTGTCATTCTTTTAGCTATATGAGTTATGTTACCCTTAATAGTCTTTTAGCAACACATTTGCTCTATTGTGTTCTTAGTCTTATTGCTATTTATATTTGCAAATAATAGGCAGTGGTTACTATAAGAATATGTTAGTAATATTATTACTTAAGAACCAGCCCGAGAGAAATATCTATCAGAAGAGGAAAAGTGCCCTCTTATGTGAAACAGATATTACGCCCCGCTCACGAAACACTGCCCACGTGATGATACACATGACCGGAACCAGGAAATGAACATGGATCGGGTAATGGAACGCATGGTGCGTTCCACACACGAAAGGACTGCCCCACGTGACTGATCACATGTTTAGAACCTGGAAGTAACCAACGATCGGAAGATGGAACGCAAGGTGCGTTCCACGCTCGTAAAAAGATCGCGAAACCGGCGCTTAAAGACACAGAAGGACTCAGAGACTAACACACAGCCAACTGAGGAAGCCATAGAGGCGAAACGCGTTTTGGCTATTATTTTATACTTATCTTTCTTATACATATTTTATTTGTAATGCACCAATAAATTATATTTTACTTTGAATCAAATTGAATCCCTTGCTGCTTATGGTGGAATACGAAAGTACCCTTGGAAATCCAGAACACCCACAGAGGGAGTTGGATCACCCCTAAAAGATCCTGAGGCCTTTGATACCAGAGCCAGGTCCAATTGGCTCTAAGTCCATGTTTCCATCTATTACCTAGTTACATCTGTCTATAGCCATCTGCACTATTGTGTGTACCCCTCTGTCTCCACAGAATTCCAAATTGAGAAGAGAGGACTAATATTGCTCCATCCATTGTGCTTGTTTTGTATGTATTTTACAGTGTTGGTATAGGGGATCCTACACGGGTGTTTTAGAGCAATCCACTTGTGTCACTATCTGGTCATACCACCTATATTTGTTTTGTAAATGGAACGAAGTGCCCAGTCCCTCATGGTGGCCGGATCCAGTGCCGTACCTTCTGTGAAGGCCTCGTCTGTTAGGGCCAACATGTGGTCGGGCAGTGACTAGTCCGAGGACCTGGGGTGTCGGATAGACTGAGGCTCAAACAGAGGCTCTCCAGTAGTATCCAAAAAGGTATCGTCCCCCAACATCGTCGTGGGGGCCTCAGTCAGTGGCGCGTCTTCCTCTTCCCAGCGCCAACCGGGACCCTCGCCACGGTCCTCATCCCAATCATCTTCTCCATCTGAGGGAGACTGGTCTGCCCGCCACTCATCCAGCACGGCCATGGTAGGGGGGGTAAGGAGGCCTCCTCCCCTGTGCCCCATAGGCGGCGGCGCCTGGCCGGTGAGGTTGTCAACCTCAAAACCACGTCGCTTCGCCGGAGCCTTGCCCTTCCGGGAGCGTGGTCATGGCCTTCACCCTTCCAATAGCGCGTTTGCGCACTTGCCTGCTCTCGCTCCTGAGAGTCTGAATGATCCGAGTCTTCTGCCAAATGAGGGGTTCCTCTCACACCCCTGTCCGTATGTGGTTGAGGGAGGGCCCTAGCCAGGGCTTTCTCCACAGATGCGGTCACAGCCGCATTAGTTAAAGCCTGCAAATTCTGCTCCTGTGCAGAGGTGTCCATAAAGTCTGAGTTGATGATACGTGATACCTACGAAGATAGAGAACAGGTATCATTAGCAGGCAATAGGGGCAGCCCCCCTAGCGTTGGCAGAGGCAAGTAATAATGCATGCAGGCTCAACAAACCGTTATCCAGGGTATGGAGCCACCAGTCCAATAGCATGCGTAGTATGGCACAGACAAAGCAGGCCAATCATGGGGCACAGACAAAGCAGGCCAATCAAGGGGCACAGACAAAGCAGGCCAATCAAGGGGCACAGACAAAGCAGGCCAATCAAGGGGCACAGACAAGGCAGGCCAATTATAAAGGCACAGACAAGGCAGGCCAGTATAAGGGTACGGGCGGCACCGACCCAGAGGTACATAGCAGGCGGAAATGTAGATCCTTATAGACATGTAGTAGAATCTTGACTATTAGGGTGTGCAGGGTAGAGACGAAGCGGGATCCTTATAGGCAAGGTTCTTCAAGATAGTGAATCTCTTTAGTTTTTGTTTGTTTGTGCCTGATCCATTAGGCCACTAAATTTGAGTGCCATGCTCAACCACCCAGATGGGACCTGAACCCACAATCCCTGGCGTAGGACACCAGTGCCTTATCCATTAGGCAACTGAGGCTTGATTAGAGCAGTCCTAGTTCAATAAGTGGGTAATGACGCCAGGCAGGGTCACCTGCAGGAGGCACGCAGTGCCATGTAGAAGTCAGGAAAACCAGTTACATGTAATACAATGTCCATAGAAAAACATGCAGGGCAATCACACATGCAAAGAAATGAAAACTAAATTCTATTGCTTTGTTACTTGGAGAGGTGAGGGGGTTTGAACCTGCGACCCTCAGATATGGGGCATAATCTATGATGCAAGGGCTCACTGAGCTGTCTCACATGGTTAGAAAAGAAAGCTGTCATCAAAATAATCCGCACCCCCAAACTGCCCAGGAGATGGGGAAACAAACTGGACCAGCTAGTCACTGTACCTTTAATAAGGCAATGACACGCGCGGCAAACGCAGAGGAGAGCCGCACACCCACTGCCCGACCACGCGGTCGCGGGGGAAGGACGACCGGGAGCAGAGGCTCCCGCGGCAAATGAGTAGCTCCCTGCACCGTCCCCACTCCGATAACAGCGTTAGCGAGTGAGCGGGGACGCGGGCAGGGTAAAGAACAAAACAGGGATTCCCGCTCGGCGGACGAAGCCGGCGGGCGGAAATCAAAGGCAACACACGAGGGACCGCAGGAGTCTTACTCCACGGTCCCGGCGGTCAGCATGGGAAGCGGTCGGAAGACCACTTCTCGGCGACCACCACGGCCAATAAGCCAGAGGAAACAGAGCAAACAATTAAGCAAACAGGGTAAAAACAATTCCCAAGAAATAACAGGCACAAAAGCACAGAAAACGAAAATATACAGAAATACTGTAACACAAACTCAAACAAAATTACAAGAAATAGATAAGAAAACACAACCACCCTAATTAATAGGAGGTAGTGGTACTCTGACCTGTACTGTCTGCGGAGCAGCAAAGAAAAAGGGAAATTGTGGCTTGGGAGGAGTCTTTTATATATGCCTATGTTTTTTGTCTTTGGTGTTTTTCTCTCTATGTTAATGTGCTGCTGTGGAGTTCTAGTAAAGAGAGACTTAAGCAAATATGAAGCCTCCTGTCATGCTATAAAATTTAACAATAAATTGTAAGTTCACATACAAGGCTCTCTTTTGTTTCAGAGTATCTAAATAATTATCCCCTATTTGCAAATTGAAAAGTGCTCTTGGTAAGAGATCTATTTAAAAATAGTTAAATAAATAAATGTGTCCCTAGCATGAAATATTTTTAATCGCAAATCATGAGATTTCCTTAGCTCTTTTTTTTACACACCCAGCAGCAGAGCTAAAAAAAAAAAAACCATGACTGTTCCTAAAAAAATTACAAAATAGTGAATGTCTGACTGACGTAATATCCTATTAACTGATTATTTAGGTATAATCTCTTTACTATTCCTGGAAAAATCATAAAATCTTTACACCCATCCGTTTTAACTGCTAGATGGAGCAATGAGAATTTATGTTTCTATTTTGACAGTTCTAACTGGATATTTCATAATGGTTATTTTATGTGTACTGTACTGTTTGTTCAATGTGTACTGTTATGTACTTGGACTGTCCCTTTAATGCAAATTCTAGTTCTATTTTTTTACCCTGAGGAAGGTCCCGAACGGGGACCGAAACGTTGGTCGTTTTTAATGATTATTGAATAATTTTTTATGTTTTAAAAGTCCGGAGAGCAGCCTTCCCTTCTGTTCTTTCCATATATATATATATATATATATATATATATATATATATATAATATATATATATATATATATATATATATATATATATATACTGTGACATATTTTATAAGAGAGAATAATATATTCTGTAAGATATTATGGGTTTAATGATTTGGAATACAAAACCTGATCAATGCACATAAACCATAATGGATATGAAAATGATCTGAATTTGTTGAACTTATTTATATGAAAATTAAATACTACTTTTTGGGGGGGGGGGGGGTAAAATTAAAGGGTTTCACTTATTGCTCTTTAAACTTCAACAGTAGCAGTGTTTTATTATCTGTATATCCTACTATACATATATAATTATAAATAAAGGTGTATAAATGTAATCCTTACCACTAATGTATATAGAGGATGATAGTACTGCAATAAAGGAATGACCAAGGAGATTCTAAGATGGCTGGTATTCCCTCTAGTGCCAATGAGTGTTCGTGTCAGTGATTTTTTTGCACTCCTGTGATGTCATGTGTGATATGTTGTGTTGCGTGTGACCTCTTGTATGTGTTGAATTATATTTATCCAAGACCTTACTTTATTTAGGAATTCATTGTATGTATATGTAATGCTTTTTATTTAAAGTTGTTTTTATTTATTATTTGAATTTATTTCATTACTTAATATTTTAAAATTATTTTAATTCTATAAATTTATTTATTTATAAAATATTTTACCAGGATGGATACATTGATATTTCTCTCGTTTTCAAGTATGTCCGGGGTCGACAAAACATTGCATTATTACAATAGGATACAATATTACAAAAATACAATATAGAAAACATGTATGTATATATATATATACACACACATATATAAATGTAATACAATAAAGGTAATAAATATATTCAACTATGACAGATGCTTTCTGTATTGAGGTATATTGCAATAGATCTCTTAATTTTTTTTTAGATTGAATGAAGATTTGACTGTGTCCCTGAGGTTATTCCATAATTGCGGTGCTTTGTAGGAAAATGAGGATCGAGACACTTTGTGTGTATTGCGGTATGATAAATATCGTGGTAGTACTGGCTCGGAGGTTATAGGAGGTGGGATTAGCCAGGGAAAGCATTTTACTCAGGTAGGGTTGGAGCTTCCCAGAAATGCTCTTATGCACAAGGCTGGAAAGATGAAGAGTGCGTCTGGATTCCAACGATAGCCAGTTTAGCTCTTTTAACATGTCACAGTGGTGGGTAAAGTAATTACATTCTAGTGCAAAGCAGCAGAATTAATTATATAGCGTATTAAGATCACACTCAACTGAGTGAAGACTGCATTTTACATCCTGCAGTGAAACATCTACAACTCTCAGGCCTCACTTCACACTCAACTCAGTGAAGACTGCATTTCTTCTCCCCACCAGGTTCCCCCTAAATATATAGCATGCTCCTCCAGCTGTTTGAGATTCTCACTCAATTACCTCTTATTCCCTTTGTGTTTACCAATAGCTGTTTCTCCATTAACTCTTTCAGCCATCACCTACAAACTTTCCCTGCTACCTCTTGTCTCAAATCCCCATGGTATCCTTTAGATTGCAAGCTCATTGGCCATCTAGCCAAGCACTTTGTATAAAAGAGCTCCAATGGCTAGATATTAGCTTACGGACAGGGCTCTCTCTACCTCTTGTATTTGTCTGTGTATATTGTACGTTTCTCCACTAATTGTACAGCGCTGTGGATTCTGTTGGCGCTTTATAAATAGCAGTAATAAATAATAATAATAAATTAATGTGGGTTTTCAGTGCGGGTGCATACACTACATCCCCATAATCAATGACCGGCATTAGCATTTGTTGCACTATCCGTTTCCTTACTGTAGAGCTTAGGCAGTATTTGTTTCTGTACAGGGCACATCGTTTTGGGTAAAGTTTTGAAGAGATTTTTTCAATGTGAAGGCCAACGGATTGCTTGGGGTCTAGCAACATACCCAGCTATTTAAAAGAGCAGACTGCTGTCAGTGTGCTATTTGAAATTATAAATAATGTGAAGAGCAAGGGGCCGAGTATGGAGCTTTGAGGAACACCACACGTGACTGGAAGAGGGAGGAAAGCACTATCAGAAATGGCCACATGTTGCAATTAGTCTAAAACATACGATCGAAACCAGGTAAGCGGACGATCACCAATGCCTGACTTTTTAAGTTTTTGCAAAAGAATGCCATGGTCTACTGTGTCAAAGGTCTTGGCAAAATCAAGGAAAATAGCTCCAGTTAAGTCTCCTTGTTCCATGCCAATTTGGATGTCATTGCAAACTTTTAAGAGGGCAGTCAACGTTGAGTGATTTGGACAAAAGCCTGATTGATCAGAGGTCAGATAATTTGCGTTGATAATATTCACATAGTTGCGTGTGGATGCATTTTTCCAAGATTATTTACAATACAGAGAGCAATGATATCAGGCGATATTTAGATACCAAAGTATTGCCACCACTTTTATGGATAGGTACAACTTTTGCAGTCTTTCAAAATTTGGGTATGTATCCTGACACCAGGGATTCATTGATAAGAGTAGTGACAGGTTTAGTAATTGCTGGCGCACTTAGCTTCAGTAACATTGTTGGGATTTGATCTGGTTCATACTGGTTTTTCATTTTTAAATTATTAAGATGTTTATTAACAACACTAACAGGGACAGGTCTAAAATTGAATTTCTCTATATGAGGATTTTGAAGATTTGGCAGGGCCTGAACCTTATTTGCGGTCTGAAAATGAGTGTCATTTGTTATCTTAGCAACCAGGGTGGTAGCACATCCAACAAAATAATTATTAAAGGCATTTGCTAAATCCAGGGGGTGTTGCAATGTTTTGTTGTCCATTTTGACAGGTGAGGGTTGGGAGTGGATTGTGGGGGTTTGTATGCTATTTATGATTTTCCAGAAGTTTCCTGGGTTTGACAGGTTGTTGTTCAAATCTTCACTGAAATATTGGGCAATTGACATTTGTGTTTGTTTTGTGCATGAATTTTGCCATTGTCTGTAAGTACAGTGATCATTCATGAAGCCAGTATGCTTGAAATTTGCTGCATGATATTTGCTCATATGCTAAACTATGTTCACCTTTTTGTGTGGACAACCTATAGGCTGATATATAAAAACACTTGATTCATCCTCATAATATTTTTTTTATCTTTGAAAGCAATCCTAGTTCACCCATTTCAAGAGGAAAAAAAATCAGTCGGATAAAATGATTTGGTACAGGTCTAGATCAACGTCCTGGTGTCTTGTGAGCAAGTTCCCCTATTTCCAAGTGCCTTTTCAATTGAGTACAAATGTAATTCTATAATGAATATGTACACTATATTATTATTAGCATTTCTCATTTTATTTTTAAATTCTAATCAGAAGAGAAAATGGTTAAACATTCTATCTTTATAAGAAGGGTCCTCATAAAAGGAATGGGAGTAGCACCTAGAGCATGCATTCAGTTGAAGGGCAAAAATGGAATTATGAAGACCAACAATTTAAAACATACATTTAATACTTTCAAATATCAGACACTGGGTAAGTAAATACAGTGCATGTTCAGAATGTGATTAGTGAAGAGAATAGATTATAAAGATACAGAAAAATAAAGATCCCCCTGCAAAGTAAGTATTAAGAATGAAGCGTTATGTAATATGTTCATAGAGAGAATCCAACCTGCCCATTATAAATGAAAAGACAGAAAACTAGCATTTACCTCAATGTTTACCTAAACCATTTGTGGGAAATTGCCGTAGATATTGGCCCAATATTATATAGGAAATATCTTATATTTGAAAATTAAAGACATTTCAATACATCTTTCCTGGAATATTTTTCTAAATAAATATTATATATATCCTCACTAGGAATAAATAATGTGTGTTATAGATATTTAGACTAAAGGTAAACTCTTTATATTGACCTTTGTCACATATTAACAGATTATATAGCAAGTTAGAATATTAAAGTTTATATATCAATTTAGACAATTACATTTCAAAAATGTAAACAAAAATGCATTTACATCTACTGCATTGTTAACACGACAAATAAAGAAAAGCAACACCCAAATAGAGCATTAAAAGATTATAAGATTTAAAAAAAAACATTTCATTATATTTTACGTTCCCAATTATTTCTGCTGTTGTGTGTGTTTTTATATTTAGTTATTATTATTTTATTTTTAATGTATATATTATTTTTTATTTTATTTTTCAATGTATATATTTTCATGTCTTTGTAACTACAACCTGTGCTAATCATACTTTATCCCTGGCACATTGCTTATATTATAACCTTTGTCTTGTCCATTATATTAAAAGTTAGTTTAACCAGTTCAGGCCCATATATCTTTCTTGTTATTTTTTTTAATGGTTTTATTTCCCTACTTGAATATCTCTGTCTTATCTCTGTAATTTTCAATCTTTACCTTTGTTTTTGCTTAAAGGACCACTATAGTGCCAGAAAAACAAACTTGTTTTCCTGGCACTATAGTGTTATTAGGTCTCCCCCACCCTCATGGCACCCCTCCCGCTGGGCTGAAGGGGGAGGAAAGGGTTAAAATCTTACTTTTCCCCAGTACTGGGCTCCCTCAGCACTGGGGACTCTCCTCCTCCTTACGACATCATCGGCTGAATGTGCATGCACGGCAAGAGCCGCGTGCATTCAGTCAGTCCATAGGAAAGCATTCTCAATGCTTTCCTATGAACGCTGGCGTCTTCTCACTGTGAAAATCACAATCAATGAGACAGCCACTAGAGGCTGGATTAACCCATATGTAAACATAGCAGTTTCACTGAAACTGCTATGTTTACAGCAGGCAGGGTTAACCCTAGAGGGACCGGGCACGCAGACCACTTCATTAAGCTGAAGTGGTCTGGGTGCCTATAGTGGTCCTTTAAATGACCCTTAAATCAAATTTCCATAGATGCATCTCCCCCATCCCTTAGCCTATCTGACCCTAATATATCTCTCTCCCGTAGTCTGATTTTAAAACTTGCCCAGCAAACAACCCAGAGCTCCATTAGCTGCTCCACTGCTCTTTGCAATAGGTAGCCTTCTGGAAGACAGTTTCCCTCCCAACCTCCTCCCTAAACTGGATGAACTACAAACCTGGTGTTCCCATTAAAAACCAAAAATCATTGTGCTCTCAGAATCATGGTTAACAACTAAAATATCAGACTCTGCCATTGCAATACAGAGTTATTCATGTTTTAGAAATGACAGAGCAAAGAGAGGAGGAGGCATTGTTAAGTCCATAAAATGTACCCCTTTTAACCCCTTAAGACCGCAGGACGTACTATGCCGTCCTTATTTTGGTGGCTCTAAAAGCCGCAGGACGGCATAGTACGCCCTGCGATCTTATATACTTACCCGGTCGCCGGCGATCCCACGCCGGCGATCGCGGTATGGGGGACTTACCTGGGAGCCCAGGGAGTCCCCCTGCGTCCTCTTCAGCCGCCCAGGGCCATGTGATCGCGAGGTCCTTGCGAGGACCCCGCGATCACATGGACGGCATAGCCGTCCAAGGCATTGCCAGCAGGGGGAGTGCCTGTAATGACAGGTACTCCCCCTGCTGTCTGAAAAAAAAATAAAAAATGTTAAAACAGTGTAAAAATAAATTATATATACTTAGATCATATATATATTTATTATATATATGATCTAAGTATATATATACACACATATACACACATACACATAAATATGCATACACTGTCTACGTGTATTTTAATATTAATATATACATAATTATATATATATTAATATCAAAATACACGTACAATGATATTGATTAAATATATATATAATTTTCATTATATATATATATTTATATATAATAAAAATAAATAAATATATAAATACGTTAAAAAAATAAATAAAAAAATAATAAAAAAATAATAAAAAATAAAATAGATAAAAATATATAAACATGCGTAATTTCGTTCTAACTGTATTTTAAAATTAATATATATATATTGATATCAAAATACATGTAGAACGAAATAATATATATATCTATATACATAAGTATATACGTATATATCACTATGTATATACCTATATATAAATAAAAATAATTTAAAAAAAAATTATATACATATATATGCACACATATATATATATACACACATATATATATAATAATTCTACGCATATATTTATGTAATAATTTTACATAATTAGGTCATTTTATTAATTACAATTTGCAGGACCTGCCTGCCAACCCAGGCCAAAAGTTCAGGGAATTACATTGTCTAGCACCATATTTAACTCTGTAACTTTCCAAGACACCATGAAACCTGTACATGGGGGGTACTGTTTTACTCGGAAGACTTCGCTGAACACAAATATTAGTGTTTCAAAACAGTAAAATATATTACAACGACGATATCGTCAGTGACAGTGACATTTTTTGCATTTTTCACACACAAATGGCACTTACACTGACGATATAATTGTTGTGATACGTTTTACTGTTTTGAAACACTAATATTTGTGTTCAGCGAAGTCTCCTGAGTATAACAGTACCCCTCATGTACAGGTTTTATGGTGTTTTCAAAAGTTACAGAGTCAAATATAAGGTTTGCGTTTCAGTTTTTTCACATTAAAATTCGCCAGGTTGCCTTTGAGACCGTATGGTAGCCCAGGAATGAAAATTATCCCCATGATGGCATACCATTTGCAATAGTAGACAACCCAGGGTATTGCAAATAGGGTATGTTCAGTTTTTTTAGTAGCCACTTAGTCACAAACACTGGCCAAAATTTGCGTTCAAATTAGTTTTTTGCATTTTCAAATATTAACACTAACTTTGGCCAGTGTTTGTGACCAAGTGGCTACTAAAAAAGACTGGACATACTCAATTTGCAATACCTTAGGTTGTCTACTTTTGCAAATGGTATGCCATCATGGGGGTAATTCTTATTTCTGGGCTACCATATGGTCTCAAAGGCAACGTAACCAATCTGGCGAATTTCAATGTAAAAAAACTGAAATATGTAACACGCTATATTTGACCCTGTAACTTCCCAAAACACCATAAAACCTGTACATAGGGGGTACTGTTTTACACGCGAGACATCGCTGAATACAAATATGTGTATTGTATTGCAGTAAAAGCAAACAGTATTATGACATCACAGTTAGAATGTCACGTAGAACTAAAAAAAAATAAAAAATTCTTATTTTCTCCCATTTTTAAAATATTTTTTTCATATTAAATTATGTTCCATACCTAAATATTTGATGTTAAACGAAAGCCCCGTTTCCCCTGAATAAAATGATATATAATAATGGGGGGTGCATTTAATATGAAAGAGGTGAATTATGGTTGGACAGACATATAGCGCAAATGCCAGGTTTTGTTTACGTTTTTTTGGATCACAACTTGTACATTTGGCTGCGGTCTTAAGGGGTTAAAAACTATAACTCTCCTTCTGCCTTTGATTTCCTTACTGGCACAATTGAGATCCCTTTCAGTAAAACTATCATTGTTGGTGGAATCTACCGCCCACCTATCTCTCAGGTGAACTCCCTTTCTGACATAGTCCAACTACTAAGTGAAACCAAAAAAAGTGAACTGTTGGTTTTTGGAGATTTTAATATAGATTGTCTGAATCCTAAAAATAATAAATCATGTAGGCTGTTTAAGACTTTGCAGCTAACACAATTAATTTCCTCCCCAACTCGCATAATTATTAAAAGTCAGAACCATACCTTGCTAGATTGGATTCTCTCCAGTTGTCCTGACAGAATCCAGGAGGCGGGCATTCTCCCTAACAGTTTCAGTAACCAATGTCTAGTGTACTGCATACGCAAAATAAAGGCCACTAAATTCCCTCCAAGATTATAATCACCAGGTCTTTCAAAAAATGTAATCTTGAATCCTTTTAAAATGATCTCAAGAATATACCATGGCACTGATTAGGTCTAATACCAGATCTAGATTCTGCAATTGCATTTTTTCCGTCCGAGCTCTTGCGTGTTGGCCTGCCCCTCTGCGTAAAGTGTGACTAAAAGGGACACAGCTGCCCTGGGATACAGCTGCCATTCAAATGTACCAGTTTAGCAATTCACGGTGGTCAAAGTTCAAGCATACTGGCTTCATGAATGATCACTGTACTTACAGACAATGGCAAAATTCATGCACAAAACAAACACACATGTCAATTGCCCAATATTTCAGTGAAGATTTGAACAACAACCTGTCAAACCCAGGAAACTTCTGGAAAATCATAAATAGCATACAAACCCCCACAATCCACTCCCAACCCTCACCTGTCAAAATGGACAACAAAGCATTGCAACACCCCCTGGATTTAGCAAATGCCTTTAATAATTATTTTGTTGGATGTGCTACCACTCTGGTTGCTAAGATAACAAATGACACTCATTTTCAGACCGCAAATAAGGTTCAGGCCCTGCCAAATCTTCAAAATCCTCATATAGAGAAATTCAATTTTAGACCTGTCCCTGTTAGTGTTGTTAATAAACATCTTAATAATTTAAAAATGAAAAACCAGTATGAACCAGATCAAATCCCAACAATGTTACTGAAGCTAAGTGCGCCAGCAATTACTAAACCTGTCACTACTCTTATCAATGAATCCCTGGTGTCAGGATACATACCCAAATTTTGAAAGACTGCAAAAGTTGTACCTATCCATAAAAGTGGTGGCAATACTTTGGTATCTAAATATCGCCTGATATCATTGCTCTCTGTATTGTAAATAATCTTGGAAAAATGCATCCACACGCAACTATGTGAATATTATCAACGCAATTTATCTGACCTCTGATCAATCAGGCTTTTGTCCAAATCACTCAACGTTGACTGCCCTCTTAAAAGTTTGCAATGACATCCAAATTGGCATGGAACAAGGAGACTTAACTGGAGCTATTTTCCTTGATTTTGCCAAGACCTTTGACACAGTAGACCATGGCATTCTTTTGCAAAAACTTAAAAAGTCAGGCATTGGTGATCGTCCGCTTACCTGGTTTCGATCGTATGTTTTAGACTAATTGCAACATGTGGCCATTTCTGATAGTGCTTTCCTCCCTCTTCCAGTCACGTGTGGTGTTCCTCAAAGCTCCATACTCGGCCCCTTGCTCTTCACATTATTTATAATTTCAAATAGCACACTGACAGCAGTCTGCTCTTTTAAATAGCTGGGTATGTTGCTAGACCCCAAGCAATCCGTTGGCCTTCACATTGAAAAAATCTCTTCAAAACTTTACCCAAAACGATGTGCCCTGTACAGAAACAAATACTGCCTAAGCTCTACAGTAAGGAAACGGATAGTGCAACAAATGCTAATGCCGGTCATTGATTATGGGGATGTAGTGTATGCACCCGCACTGAAAACCCACATTAATTTATTATTATTATTATTTATTACTGCTATTTATAAAGCGCCAACAGATTCCACAGCGCTGTACAATTAGTGGAGAAACGTACAATATACACAGACAAATACAAGAGGTAGAGAGAGCCCTGTCCGTAAGCTAATATCTAGCCATTGGAGCTCTTTTATACAAAGTGCTTGGCTAGATGGCCAATGAGCTTACAATCTAAAGGATACCATGGGGATTTGAGACAAGAGGTAGCAGGGAAAGTTTGTAGGTGATGGCTGAAAGAGTTAATGGAGAAACAGCTATTGATAAACACAAAGGGAATAAGAGGTAATTGAGTGAGAATCTCAAACAGCTGGAGGAGCATGCTATATATTTAGGGGGAACCTGGTGGGGAGAAGAAATGCAGTCTTCACTGAGTTGAGTGTGAAGTGAGGCCTGAGAGTTGTAGATGTTTCACTGCAGGATGTAAAATGCAGTCTTCACTCAGTTGAGTGTGAACTTAATACGCTATATAATTAATTCTGCTGCTTTGCACTAGAATGTAATTACTTTACCCACCACTGTGACATGTTAAAAGAGCTAAACTGGCTATCGTTGGAATCCAGACGCACTCTTCATCTTTCCAGCCTTGTGCATAAGAGCATTTCTGGGAAGCTCCCACCCTACCTGAGTAAAATGCTTTCCCTGGCTGATCCCACCTCCTATAACCTCCGAGCCAGTACTACCACGATATTTATCATACCGCAATACACACAAAGTGTCTCGATCCTCATTTTCCTACAAAGCACCGCAATTATGGAATAACCTCAGGGACACAGTCAAATCTTCATTCAATCTAAAAAAAAATTAAGAGATCTATTGCAATATACCTCAATACAGAAAGCATCTGTCATAGTTGAATATATTTATTACCTTTATTGTATTACATTTATATATGTGTGTGTATATATATATATATATATATATACATGTTTTCTATATTGTATTTTTGTAATATTGTATCCTATTGTAATAATGCAATGTTTTGTGGACCCCGGACATACTTGAAAACGAGAGAAATATCAATGTATCCATCCTGGTAAAATATTTTATAAATAAATAAATTTATAGAATTAAAATAATTTTAAAATATTAAGTACTGAAATAAATTCAAATAATAAATAAAAACAACTTTAAATAAAAAGCATTACATATACATACAATGAATTCCTAAATAAAGTAAGGTCTTGGATAAATATAATTCAACACATACAAGAGGTCACACGCAACACAACATATCACACATGACATCACAGGAGTGCACAAAAATCACTGACACGAACACTCATTGGCACTAGAGGGAATACCAGCCATCTTAGAGTCTCCTTGGTCATTCCTTTATTGCAGTACTATCATCCTCTATATACATTAGTGGTAAGGATTACATTTATACACCTTTATTTATAATTATATATGTATAGTAGGATATACAGATAATAAAACACTGCTTCTGTTGAAGTTTAAAGAGCAATAAGTGAAACCCTTTAATTTTACCCCCCCCCCCAAAAAAAAAGTAGTATTTAATTTTCATATAAATAAGTTCAACAAATTCAGATCATTTTCATATCCATTATGGTTTATGTGCATTGATCAGGTTTTGTATTCCAAATCATTAAACCCATAATATCTTACAGAATATATTATTCTCTCTTATAAAATATGTCACAGTATATATATATATATATATATATATATATATATATATATATATATATAAAGAACAGAAGGGAAGGCTGCTCTCCGGACTTTTAAAACATAAAAAATTATTCAATAATCATTAAAAACGACCAACGTTCGGTCCCCGTTCGGGACCGTCCTCAGGGTAAAAAAAATAGAACTAGAATTTGCTGTTCTATTTTTTGACCCTGAGGAAGGTCCCGAATGGGGACCGAAACGTTGGTCGTTTTTAATGATTATTGAATAAATTTTTATGTTTTAAAAGTCCGGAGAGCAGCCTTCCCTTCTGTTCTTTCTACATTACTTGGAGCTCTGGTGGTGCGCCCGGCATTGGACTGTCTTTCAAGCGTGAGTGCAGGGGATACATCTATTTTTTATATATATATATATTTATATATGTAAGACTATGCCTGAAATTGTGGGAGGGATTATTGGTCCTATTTAAACCCAGTAACCCCTGCTTATCTATCGTTGCCGATTTCGGAAGTTCCTCTGTTCTACTTCCGGTTTGCAAAGACTCTGACGTAATTTCGCCTGCCGGCAGTCCGTACAAAACACAACCATCCAAATTGCTTTTGGGCAATTTTGTGAGTATTAGAAAAACGAACGCAGCCATTGTATGAACAGGGAAACTGTAAGAAGTAAGTTAATATGAACACATTTCATATCGTACATTAGTCTCATATATTTTGTTTCAATTTCATGTGTTTCTCCGTTCAGTTAAATAAAGGCTTCAGTCTGCTTCATTATGTGCTACGGATATTTTGATTTGTATGAAAAACATACGAATGGCATTCGTGGGTTCTTATGTACTTATATATAAGCATTTCACATAATTAACAGGCCAATGCCGTTCGCACCAAAATCAGACTAGTAAATTTGTTTGAAGGTTTTGGTCGAGTATTTAATTTTCTCTCCATTCCTTAGGAGTGAAATTTGTTTCTCTTCCATATATTGCACTGGGTTTCAAACATTACTGTTCGGCTATTATTTAGGTGAAATTTATGTTGTATTATAATTTTAGGTGCTGCAATTCAGGTCAGTTAGACTATTCATAAATGTAATTTACATTAGAGTGTTAAGTTTTTCTCCATTCACAATTTCTGCCGGCTTAGTCTCTGTCATTTCAATACGTTCACATAATTCATTCATGTGCAATTATAGGACTGTGTCATATAATTCTATTCTCATTCTCTTAAATGGATTTCAGGTCAAATTTCATTTTATTTGTTGTTCGGTTAGATGCCTGTATTAACTATTTGGTTTAAAAGCAATAGTTAAATTAATCAGAGAAGCATTTTTGAAACTCAGATTATGCCACCTAAAAAGAAGAGGTACAAGTAAGCCCGGAGGATACAATAAATCTAGGTAGTAAACCTACAGGTTTCTAGTACAGTTTCAGCAACCCATAACCTGATAAAATATAACTTTTATTAATAAAGTATTAAAACAAAACAAAAAAAAAAGCAAGGTCGCTATGTGAAAAGAAATAAATAGTTAGAGGAGAAAGAAAACATAGTTACATAGTTACATAGCTGAAAAGAGACTTGCGTCCATCAAATTCAGCCTTCCTCACATATGTTGTTGCTGTTGATCCAAAAGAAGGCAAAAAATCTAGTCTGAAGCGCTTCCAATTTTGCCACAAACTAGGAAAAAATTCCTTCTTGACCCCAAAATAGCAGTCAGATGTCTCCTTGGATCAAGCAGCTATTACCCCACTAATTAGAAATTATATCCCTGTATGTTATGTTTTTTAAGTATTTATCCAATTGCAGTTTAAACATCTGCATTGACTCTAACAAAACCACCTCTTCAGGCAGAGAATTCCATATCCTTATTGCTCTTACTGTATAAAAACTTTTTCTTTGCCTTAGATGAAATCTCCTTTCTTCCAGCCTAAATGTGTGACTCGTCGATTTCTCAGCACCTCACTCTTCCATTACCCCTAGTTTAAATGCACTAATACCATCAGAGGATTTCTCTTAACAATATGAATGCCATACAAGCTATTGTTAACTTTGGCAAGGCAGCTTGGTTAAGCAAAACAGACATCACAAATGCTTTTAACCCCTTAGTGACCAGGCCATTTTTCAATTGTATTACCGTTAAGGACCAGGGCTCTTTTTACATTTCTGCAGTGGTTGTGTTTAGATGTAATTTGCCTCTTACACATTTACTGTACCCATACATATTATATACCATTTTTCTCGCTATTAAATGTTCATTCTTGTTTTCTGCGAGGCCTCCTAAGGACACCCATGCCCCCCCCATGCATAGGTCTGCCAGGATTTGGGGAAGGTACGGTTACAATTGTATGACTTGCCATTTGAGTTGAAATTGAGAGTATGTCTTCTGATAGGCCTATCTTTAGCTTGGGGCTTATCACATACCCCAGTTTTATATATCGCCACAAAAGGGTACATACTTGAAATGTAGACACGCACACCGCTTTTTGACTGTGGAACACACCCCGGGTTTGTCACGATTCCGGGAACCTAACACGCTAACAGACACACACACACACACACAGAAAAGGTGCCGTACCGGACCTTAGAGTGGCCGGGCTAAGCACACACAGAATAGTCAGGAGACAAGCCGAGTCTGGGGAACCAGAAAACAGAATAACGAGAAACAAGCCGAGGTCAAAGGGTAGGAGAAAGTCACAAAGTCAGTTTAACAAGCCAGAGAGTACGTAACCAGAAATCACAAGTTCAGAATCAATACTATACAGCAAAGACCACAACAGGGCAGGGAGGAACAGGAAAGGTGAGTATAAATACCCTAGGTTAAATTCTGATTGGATAACTTCCAATCAGAATTAACAATCACACGTGGGAGATATCTAAGCCTCCCACTGTGATTGTGGTGCTGTTGCTTTAACGCCGGGTCACTCACGTGACCCCGGCGTTTACATAAATCAACGACCTTCCAGCGTGCAGCGTTATACATGCTGCCGCTGGGAGGCGTGACGGATGCGAGCGGCGAGCGGCGGAGAGGAGACGCCGCTCGCCGACAGGTAGGAGGAGGGGAGACCGCGGGCGGCGATGGACTGAGGGTGAGTGCTGCGAGTTGCGAGCAGCCTCCCCTACTAGCCGCCCGCGGACCCCTGACAGGGTTGTTTTCTGCTAGGCCTCCTAAGGACACACATGCCCCCCATGCACGTGGTAAATGTAACAACCCCCCCCAAAAGAAAAAGACACCAAAAAAAAACCTGAACGGCAAAAAAAAAATTAAAAATGGGCCAGCGTGTGGTATCGTTTGAAACAGTCTCCAATGCAGAGTCCAGGCTGCCCAGGGCAATCAGGACAGTAATATACACTGTCTTTTCTCTGCCCCCTCTTAGAACAGACCCTGCATCTTTTTTGGGGATTCTGTTTTGCCGCAGTAGGGGGAATTTTAAAAATAAAATGTGTAGCCCCCAACTCTGCTCTCTCCCATCACCGCCCGGGGAGCAGGTGCATCACGGTACAAAATCCCCGAAATGATCTGGAGCTGAAACTGTAAAAATCTCAGTTGCGTCCTGGGGTTTGCTTTTTTGAACAACAAGAAAGCGTTGTGGGTTGCAATCTGCATTAGGTAGATTGCAACCTTTTTGTACCAGGCCCTTGTCTTTCGTATAACTAGGTAGGGCTGCAGCAGCTGATCTGCCAGATCAACCCCACCCATATGACGGTTATAGGCCTTGATGCACACTGGCTTCCTTGTTCTCTCAGCTCTGCCACGTACAGGGACCTCCACAGTCCCCTCAGTGTGGATGGTGGTAAGAAGGTACACATCCTTCTTGTCTCTGTACTTAACTGCCAACAGCTCCTCTTGGCGCAGAGCTGAGGTCTCCCCCCTCCGTAGCCGGGTGCGTGCAAGTTGTCCTGGGAAACCTGTGCTGTTCTTTTTAATTGTGCCGCAAGCTACTGTATCAAAACAGTACAGTAGCTTGAACAAAGGGACACTTGTATAAAAATTGTCAGTATACAAGTGGTACCCTTTGTTCATCAGGGGGAATATCAGGTCCCAGACAATCTTGCCACTGGTTCCCATATGTTCTGGGCAACCTGGAGGGTCAAGGTGGCTATCCTTTCCCTCGTACACCCGGAAGGCCTGAGTATACCCAGTCTCGCTATCACAGAGCTTATACATCTTTACACCATACCTAGAGCGCTTGGAAGGAACATACTGCTTGAATCCCAGCCTTCCCTTATACTTCATCAGGGATTCATCCACGCATATATTCCTTCCAGGTGTATAAGCCTCTGCAAACCTGGCAGCAAAGTGGGTAATCAGGGGGCGGATTTTATACAGCCTGTCAAACTGGGGATGCTCCCTAGGGGGACACAGGCTGTTGTTGCTGAAGTGCATGAAATGCAGAATCATTTCATACCTCTTCCTCGACATACATTGGGAGTAAATGGGGGTAGAGCAGATGGGGCTACTGCTCCAGTAGGAGCGGATGGATGGCTTCTTTATGATGCCCATCAGCATAGTCAATGCCCAGAATCTTTTAAATTCTGGCACATCGATGGGGGCCCATTGCTGCTTTGCCAAAAAAAGAGTCCGGTTTTGTAGCTCGGAATTGATGGGCATATAAATTAGTTTGGGCGACAATGTTCCCCAATACATCATCGCCCAGAAACACCTCCATAAACTGCTGAGGGCTAAATCCTGTGACATCCAAATTAATGCCAGGATTTGCAGTAAAGGATGGGATGTCTGGCCTCTGGTTATGAGGCACTACCCACTCCTCAGCAGTTCTGCCAGCTGGAGCAGCACGTCTCCTTCTGGCAGGGGGACTAGCAGGCACAGATACAACATCACCAGATACATCACTAGCAGTAGACACTGTATCGAGTGATGATGTATCTGAGCACCTGGCAGGGTCAAAATCAGGGTCAGAGTCTGACATAGACGCGTCAGACTCTAGCGCAAGGGTGGCATATGACTGCTCAGCGCGGGTTGTCTTCCCTGACCCATGTGCCATGATCACAATTGCTTTACTTAGTGACCTGTCACAAAAAAATAAAAAATAAAAAAATAACCCCTGAAAAAATGAACAGACAGCAAAATAAGTGATGCTGTGCAAGAGCCTGTGATCTGTATAGTGATCACTGGCAGGACAGGGGTTAATCATTCTGAAAAGAGCTTTTGGGTCTCAAAAGAGATCACAAAAAAATGAACCCCTAAAAAAAAAAAGGCACAAACAGCAGAAAAGATCTGCTGTGCAAGAGCCAGTGATTATAGTGATCACTGGCAAGACATGGGTTAATGGCTCTGAAAAGAGCCTTTGGGTCTCAAGATTTTACAAATCCCTACCTATAAATACCTAAATCTCTCTAGCTAAACCACAGATCTCTCTCTCTCTCTCACACTAAAACACAAGTGAAGAGAGGGAGGCAGATCCACACTAATCAGAGAAATGGGGAACACACTTGGGATGAAATTGCTAATGGGGCAAGCTGTGATTGTATGACTCCAGCCTGCCCCTTATGATGCGGCATGCTAGGGACGCCCCCAGAAGCCCCATGATTCACTGCCTTTAGAAAAAAAAGGGGGGGGGGAGTTAATATTGATCATTTTATTTATTTTATATTTATTTTTTTATATATATTATTTTATATGCACGGAGTGCCAGGACCCCTCAAGGCACTCATCACATGCAGTATATCACTGCTATACTATCAGAGCTTCCAGAGCTCAAAATAGGTGCAGACGTACCAGGTACGTCCAAGGTCATTATGGACTGTTTTCTGCCAGACGTACCTGATACGTCCGCAGTCGGGAAGGGGTTAAACTACTACCAATTCATCAATCACTCTGGCATCTGCATGGCGTTAAGTGGGAGAATAAATATTATTACGCGGCTAGACTGACTTTTGGCTCCAAAAGTAGCCCAAAAATCTTTGATATTTTCGCAGAGACCTTGACCTGGCTCTTACTTAACAAAAGCAGATGTCCAGTAGTGATTCACTACATTGACGATTTTCTCTCCATTGAACCACACTACTACACACACCGTACAGTTTACAACACACGCTTTCTCTATTTAAGGATTTGGGAGTTCCAGTAGCCCCAGACAAAATAGGCGGTCCTAGCACCGAAATAACTTTGCTGGGTATCACGCTAAATTCAGTATTCATGCAAGCTAGCCTGCCTCAAGAGAAGGTATACAGGATTTTAATCTATATTGAAGCCACACCACTCATGGGTCTTGCGCCAGGAAGAAACTACACCCTGTTCCAAATTATTATGCAATTGATATTTTTCTCATTTACTTAAATAATTGATGTAAATAAAAGTCAGCATAATTCTCATGTTATCAACTATTAAGAGAACCATTCACATTTTATTGAACAAACCTCCTAACGAAAACAGTATTTTTTTTAAACGTAAAAAACTTACAATGCACTGTTCCGAATTATTACGCACAGTAAGTTTCAAAACACTTTATAGGTTGTAAAGAACTGAAAATTGTCATTTGTTGTGTTTGCAGCATATTTACTGAAATCAAAAGCTATTTCAATCAAACTTGTAACAACATTTCAACTTTTTAATATGTCACGTTACATTTTAACATAAGACCCCTTATTTGATAGCAGCTTCACAAGTCTTGCATCCATTGAACTTGTGAGTTTTTGGACATTTTCTGCTTGAATTTGTTTGCAAGATGTCAGAATAGCCTCCCAGAGCTGCTGTTTGGATGTAAACTGCCTCCCACCCTCATAGATCTGTTGCTTGAGGATGCTCCAAAGGTTCTCAATAAGATTGAGGTCAGGGGAGGATGGAGGCCACACCATGACTTTCTCTCCTTTTATCCCCAATGTAGCCATTGATGCAGAGGTATTCTTTGCAGCATGAGCTGGTGCATTGTCATGCATGAAGATGATTTTATTATGGAAAGCATAGTTCTTCCTTCTGTACCAGGTACGAAAGTGGTCAGTCAGAAACTCCACATACTTTGCAGAGGTCATCTTTACACCTTCGAGGACCCTAAAGGGGCCAACCAGCTCTCTTCCCATGATTCCGACCCAAAACATGACTCCACCACTGCCTTGCTGACATTGCAGCCTTGTTGGAACAGGGTGGCCGTCCACCAACCATCCACTACTCCATCCATTTGGACCATCCAGGGTTGCACAGCACTCATCAGTTAACAGGATTGTTTGAAAATTAGTCTTCATGTATTTTTCTGCCCAATGCAGCCATTTCTGCTTATGAGTATTGGTTAGTAGTGATGTCGCGAACATAAAATTTTCGGTTCGCGAACGGCGAACGCGAACTTCCGCAAACGTTCGCGAACCGGCGAACTGGGCGAACCGCCATAGACTTCAATGGGCAGGTGAATTTTAAAACTCACAGGGACTCTTTCTGGCCAAATTGTGATGGAAAAGTTGTTTCAAGGGGACTAACACCTGGACTGTGGCATGCCGGAGGGGGATCCATGGCAAAACTCCCATGGAAAATTACACAGTTGATGCAGAGTCTGGTTTTAATCCATAAAGGGCATAAATCACCTACCATTCCTAAATCACAATGGATATGGATTGACACCTGTCCTCTGAGACCCTGATACACACTGACACAGAGCAGAATAGGGACTGTTCACCCTACATAGGGTCACTTGGCAGATATGGATTGACACCTGTCCTCAGGGACCCTGGTACACACTGACACAGAGCAGAATAGGGACTGTTCATCCTACATAGGGCCACTTGGCAGATATGGATTGACACCTGTCCTCAAGGACCCTGATAAACACTGACACAGAGCAGAATAGGGACTGTTCCCCCTACATAGGGTCACTTGGCAGATATGGATTGACACCTGTCCTCAGGGACCCTGATACACACTGACACAGAGCAGAATAGGGACTGTTCCTCCTACATAGGGTTACCATTTTTAGCCCAAGGCAGCTCATCTCATCAGGCCTTTAGTCGAATGTATCGCCCACTGTCAGTCCCTTCGGGATCCATCCCTCATTCATCTTAATAAAGGTGAGGTAATCTAGACTTTTTTGACCTAGGCGACTTCTCTTCTCAGTGACAATACCTCCTGCTGCACTGAAGGTCCTTTCTGACAGGACACTTGAAGCTGGGCAGGCCAGAAGTTCTATCGCAAATTGGGATAGCTCAGGCCAGAGGTCAAGCCTGCACACCCAGTAGTCAAGAGGTTCATCGCTCCTCAGAGTGTCGATATCTGCAGTTAAGGCGAGGTAGTCTGCTACCTGTCGGTCGAGTCGTTCTCTGAGGGTGGATCCCGAAGGGCTGTGGCGATGCGTAGGACTTAAAAAGCTCCGCATGTCCTCCATCAACAACACATCTTTAAAGCGTCCTGTCCTTGCCGGCGTGGTCGTGGGAGGAGGAGGATTACTTTCACCTCTTCCCCTGTTAGATTCCCGTTGTTCTGTGACATCACCCTTATACGCTGTGTAAAGCATACTTTTTAATTTATTTTGCAAATGCTGCATCCTTTCTGACTTGTTGTAATTTGGTAACATTTCAGCCACTTTCTGCTTATACCGGGGGTTTAGTAGCGTGGACACCCAGTACAGGTCGTTCTCCTTCAGCCTTTTTATATGAGGGTCCCTCAACAGGCACGACAGCATGAAAGACCCCATTTGCACAAGGTTGGATTCCGAGCTACTCATTTCCCGTTCCTTCTCCTCAGTGATCTCAATGAAGGTATGTTCTTCCCCCGAGCCATGTACAACACCACGGGTACCAGATAGGTGACAACGAGCACCCTGGGATGCATGTTGTGGTTGGTCTTCCTCCTCCTCCTCAAAGCCACATTCCTCCTCTGACTCCTCTTCCTCACAATCCTCTTCCAGCGTTGCCGCAGGTCCAGCAAGCGATGCTGATAAGGCTCTTTCTGGTGGTGATGGTGGCCACAACTCTTCCTCTTCACGCTCATCTACGGCCTGATCCAGCACTCTTCGCAGGGCACGCTCCAGGAAGAATACAAATGGCATGATGTCGCTGATGGTGCGTTCGGTGCGACTGACTAGGTTTGTCACATCCTCAAAAGGACGCATGAGCCTACAGGCATTGCGCATGAGCGTCCAGTAACGTGGCAAAAAAATTCCCAGCTCCCCAGAGGCACCCCTGTTATACAAATATTCATTAATGGCTTTTTCTTGTTGGAGCAGGCGGTCGAACATTAGGATTGTTGAATTCCAACGTGTCGGGCTGTGGCAAATCAAGCACCTCACTGGCATTTTGTTTCGCCGCTGGATATCTGCAAAGTGCGCCATGGCCATGTAGGAACGCCTGAAATGGCCACATACCTTCCTGGCCTGCTTCAGGACGTCCTGTAAGCCTGTGTACTTATGCACAAGGCGTTGTACGATCAGATTACACACATGTGCGGCACATGTGTCAACTTGCCCAACTTCAATGCAGACCAGGTATTAGTGGTCAGATGGACCCTTGCCCCAACACTGTGTGCCAGACATGCCATTACTTCCTTTGCACAATCGAGTACAGGTTGGGGATTGCCTTTTGTGAAAAGAAATTTAGTCCGGGTACCTTACACTGCGGTGTCCCAATAGCCACAAATTTTTGGAACGCCTCAGACTCCACCAGCTTGTATGGTAAAAGCTGGTGGGCTAATAGTTCAGACAAGCCAGCTGTCAGACACTGGGCAAGGGGGTGACTTTCTGACATTGGCTTCTTACGCTCAAACATGTCCTTGACAGACACCTGACTGTGGGCAGATGAGCTGGAACTGCTCAAGACGAGAGACGGAGTGGCGGATGGTTGAGAGAGGATGGTTGGCGTGGCTGAAGATGCTGAACCAGGAGGAGGATGGCGGCTTTGAGTTTGTGTGCGGCTTGTACTCATGTGTTGATCCCATAGGCGTTTGTGATGTGCGATCATGTGCCTTCGCAAAGCAGTTGTACCTAGGTGGGTGTTGGACTTCCCACGACTCAGTTTCTTTTGGCACAGGTTGCAAATGGCATTGCTGTTGTCAGAGGCAGACACACAAAAAAAATGCCACACTGCTGAGCTCTGCAATGATGGCATTATGGTGGTGGACACAGCATGCGTTGATTGGCGTGCTGTCGGGCTGACCCCGGGTGCCAATGCATGCTGTCTGACTGTGCCACTAGCTCCTTGCGACGACCTCCCCCTGCTTCCAACTCATCTCCTCCTCCTCTCTGTCTCCCCATCTGAACTTTCGCCCTGTTCTTCTTCTTGCCGAGCGGGCACCCAAGTGACATCCATGGACGCATCGTCATCATCAACCGCTTCACTTGTATCTGACAACTCAGCAAAGGAAGCAGCAGCGGGTACAACATCATCATCATCATCACACCGTATGTCCATGTGTGTAATGCTGCCTGACTGAGACATATCCCTGTTATCTACATCCTCTGGCAATAATGGTTGCGCATCACTCATTTCTTCAAGCGGATGTGTAAATAATTCCTCTGACATACCAAGTAAAGCGGCTGTGGTGCTAGTGTTGGTGGTGGCGGCAGGTGGGTGAGTGGTATCTTGAGAGGTGCCCGAAGCTAAGCTGGAGGAGGATGGTGCGTCAAGGTTCCAAGCGGAAGCTGTAGAAGATTGGGTGTCCTGTGTTAGCCAGTCAACTATGTTCTCAGAACTTTTCAAGTTCAGGGTACGTGGTTTCTGAAAATTGGGCATTATTCTAGGGCAAAAGGGAATCACAGCACCATGACCATGACGGCCCCTGCGGGGTGGCCTGCCTCTGCCTGTCATTTTTTTTTGGATTAGTGGTACTATGCATGCAAGCTATAGTGAGACCAGATGTGAGTGGCAATGTGCACTTGCAGAGGTTTGCAGAGTACACGCTGTAGGCCTGAAACACCCGCTTGAAGACAACTAACTGCTATTCAATCTATAACAGTGAAAAAAGTTTTTTGGTTTTAAATGCACGCTATTCTGACACCAGATATGAGTGGCACTGTGCACTGGCAGAGGTTGGTAGAGTACCCGTTGTTGGCCTGACAAACAGACGCTTGCAGACAACTAACTGCTATTCAATATATTACAGTGAAAAACATTTTTTGTTTTTAAATGCAAGCTATTGTGACACCAGATATGAGTGGTGGCACTGGGCAAGTGGGCACAGTATGCACTGTGAGCCTGACACAGAAGCTGGCAGGCAGGCAGGCAACTGCAATTAGATTACACAAAAAAAAAGCAGACTGATGTTCTAGCCATAAAAAGGGCTTTTTGGGGTGCTGTTCTTACAGCAGAGATCAGATGAGTCCTTTAGGACTGTAGTGGACACTGAATACACTAGCCTAGCTATACATTTCCCTATCAAATGAGCAGCAGCTACACTTTCCCTCCTCTATCAAAGAATGCAGCTTCAGAATGAATCTAAAATGGATGCTGTACAGGAGGTGGGAGGGTCTGGAAGGGAGGGTCTGCTGCTGATTGGCTGAAATGTGTCTGCTGACTGTGAGGCACAGGGTCAAAGTTTAGTCAATGATGACGAATAGGGGGTGGATCGAATTGCGCATGTGTTCGCCCGCCGTGGCGAACGCGAACACGCTATGTTCGCCGGGAACTATTCGCCAGCGAACAGTTCGGTACATTACTATTGGTTAGTGGTGGCCGAATAGAAGGTTCATGCACAGTTGCAAGACTCTGGAGAACTCCACACCTTGATGTCCGTGGGACTCCAGAGGAACCAGCAGCTTCAAATATCTGTTTGCCGCTATGTAATGGTATTTTAGCAGCTGCTCTCTTTATCCGATGCATGGATCTGGCAGAAATCTTCCTCAATGTGCCTTTATCTGCACGAACCTGTCTGTGCTCTGAATCAGCCACAAATCTCTTAATAGTGCGATGATCACGCTTAAGTTTTTGTGAAATATCTAATGTTTTCATACCTGGTCCAAGGCATCAAACTTTTTCACTCTTTTCGGCAGCAGAGAGATCCTTTTTCTTCCCCATATTGCATGAAAATGGTGCTCTGCTTAATAATGTGGAACACCCTCCTTTAGTAGTTTTTTCTTAAATTGGGCTCACCTGGCAATCTAATTATCACAGATGTCCGAGATTGTTTTCAGTGATCAAAAGAGCCCTGAGACACAATGCCATCCATGAGTTAAACTGAAAAACAAAATATTTAATCTTAACCCCTTAAGGACCAAACTTCTGGAATAAAAGGGAATCATGACATGTCACACATGTCATGTGTCCTTAAGGGGTTAAATAGAATTTGCATAATAATTTGGAACAGGTTGTACAGTCACTTTTAGTTTCACTCAACTTCACTATGAGGATTATTCCTCAAGTTAGGTCTTTCATCTCTAGAATACTCTCTCTTCTACACGGTCTCCCTGATGACGACTCTAGAACTATTTTAGACGAACCAGCTAGGACTGACCTAAGAATGTGGCATCTCTTTTTATCCTCTGGGAATGGCAGGTCCTTATTCGTTCCCCCCATATCTGATGATTCCCCTGTAATATGGACTGACGTAGCAGGAGCCATAGGTTACGCTGCTATATTCGGCAATGACTGGGTATATGATACTTGGCCACCAGAAACCTCTACCCTAGAATATTTTACGAAGATCTCAGCAATGTTTGAAATCTTCACAATAGTAGCAGCAGCTCACATATGGGGCAAAGAATGGAAAGGTAAAGCAGTTAGGTGCTTTTTGGACAACTTAGCGGCTTGTAACATTATTAACAAAGGCTGCTCTCAATCTCTTACTATAATGGATTTAGTAAGGAAATTTACCTGGTTAGCAGCTAATCTACAGTTCTGTGTATATTGTATCCACATACCAGGCATTCTGAATACCGCAGCTGACGCTCTGTCACGTTCTAATTTACAGGAATTTTTCAGAAATACATCCTACAGCGAATGTTCAGCCCAAAGAACCTCCACAATTCAAAGACCTAATTATGCTTTAAACACACTGTTAAAACACAGTAGATCACTTGCACAAGCTGGTTTGTCAATTAACACAAAAAAAGCTTACGCTAGAGCATATGATCTGTTTAAAAAGTTTGTGCATGACTTTAATGTAATAAATGTTTTTTCTGTAGAAACTATGGTTGCATTCACAACGTTTTTGCCACATCTCTTTGAGACTAGCATACAGTACCATTAAACTATACTTAAAAGGCATACAACATTACATGTTAACTATATACCCAAACAAAACTCCAATCTTATCTTCATATCCGGTCAAAAGTGCACTGAAAGGTATTCGGAGATTAAAGTATCAAAATCCCCTTAAAAGACTTCCCATAGAGAGTATCATCTTTAGGATGATCTCTGAATTATTAGATAATAACCCTTTCAACAATCCCACTAATCTGGTAATCAAGACAGCAGCATATTTGTAATTTAAGGTTTCTTGAGACCAAAATAATTTTCTGTGGAGAAAGCATCTGACTTTAAGTCATGCCTTGAGCAAAAATACTTATCAAAAGGGAACGACCATTATTTTCTGTCAGACAGGCCACCCAGTAGGAATTAAGTATTATCCTACTTTTTTCAAATGGCGTCCAGTACAAGCATTGGACAACTAAATTAAAAATCAGATCATGAAAAACCCTGATTACCCACTATTATCTCTTCAAGGGGAACCTTACCACCAAACAAATCGTGCTATACATATGCACACTATTACTCAGACTAGGCCTCAATCCACACTCCTTCTCAGGTCATTCATTCCGTATTAGGGCAGCTACAGCAGCTTCCAGTAATCACAATCCGACACAAATCATTAAGCATATGGGACGCTGGAAATCCTCTGCATACAACAGATACATTCCAAACCCAGAGAAGGAAATCAGACTTGATTTCCATAATATGTTTAAATAATGTTACTTGTGAAATAAATAAAATAGTTTAATCATTTTTGCCCTCTTTTTTACAGGTCTAACCTCTCGTCGGTTTCAGCACACCTCAACCGACTTTGTTCTTATCAAATTACATTCATTTAATTATACGTCTACTATTATCCCGTACACAAATATATATATATATATATATATATATATATATATATATATATATATATTAAGTCCAAGTGTGTAGCCCAAGTATATACCACCACACTCTGAAACACCTGTGTGATTACCTCTCTATCCACACAAAATAAAATTTATACATACATAAATAGGTGGAGTGTAGGTGGTTCTTGGTTGGAGTTATCGATAATAACTGTAACAAATAGAAATTGGCAGAACCTAATGCAATACAATCTAATACATATGTATTGGGAGTATTTAGAGGGATCCCACTACCCTACAAGGTGATGCTGAGATGTCCGGATGCTATCTACTAAATAATACCACGTGGAATCGCAGTATGCAAAAATATTTATTCAAGACAAAATCACATAAAATAAAAATAGGTCAAAAATATAAAAATAGGTCAAATAGACAAAGTGTATAGATAAAATATACTTGCAAGACGCGTTTTGCCCATATATCAGGCTTCCTTAGTTGCATGTACTGCTCTCCGGAATTCCGTCTTCTTATGTGACTCTTTTCCGACCGTTCATTCAATCAAAACGCGGTCTGCTTTATTGTCCATTCATAGAAACATAGAAACATAGAAACATAGAATGTGACGGCAGATAAGAACCATTCGGCCCATCTAGTCTGCCCAGTTTTCTAAATACTTTCATTAGTCCCTGGCCTTATCTTATAGTTAGGATAGCCTTATGCCTATCCCACGCATGCTTAAACTCCTTTACTGTGTTAACCTCTACCACTTCAGCTGGAAGGCTATTCCATGCATCCACTACCCTCTCAGTAAAGTAATACTTCCTGATATTATTTTTAAACCTTTGTCCCTCTAATTTAAGACTATGTCCTCTTGTTGTGGTAGTTTTTCTTCTTTTAAATATAGTCTCCTCCTTTACTGTGTTGATTCCCTTTATGTATTTAAATGTTTCTATCATATCCCCCCTGTCTCGTCTTTCCTCCATGCTATACATGTTAAGATCCTTTAACCTTTCCTGGTAAGTTTTATCCTGCAATCCATGAACCAGTTTAGTAGCCCTTCTTTGAACTCTCTCTAAGGTATCAATATCCTTCTGAAGATAGGGTCTCCAGTACTGTGTACAGTACTCCAAGTGAGGTCTCACCAGTGTTCTGTACAATGGCATGAGCACTTCCCTCTTTCTACTGCTAATACCTCTCCCTATACAACCAAGCATTCTGCTAGCATTTCCTGCTGCTCTATTACATTGTCTGCCTACCTTTAAGTCATCAGAAATAATCACCCCTAAATCCCTTTCCTCAGATGTTGAGGTTAGGACTCTATCAAATATTCTGTACTCTGCCCTTGGGTTTTTACGTCCAAGATGCATTATCTTGCACTTATCCACATTAAATGTCAGTTGCCACAACTCTGACCATTTTTCTAGTCTACCTAAATCATTTTCCATTTGGCTTATCCCTCCTGGAACATCAACCCTGTTACATATCTTAGTATCATCCGCAAAAAGACACACCTTACCATCAAGACCTTCTGCAATATCACTAATAAAAATATTAAAGAGAATGGGTCCAAGTACAGATCCCTGAGGTACCCCACTGGTGACAAGCCCAAGCTTCGAATATACTCCATTGACTACAACCCTCTGTTGCCTGTCACTCAGCCACTGCCTTACCCATTCAACAATATTGGAATCCAAACTCAAAGATTGTAGTTTGTTGATAAGCCTTCTATGTGCAACAGTGTCAAAAGCCTTACTGAAATCGAGGTAAGCAATGTCTACTGCACCACCCTGATCTATAATTTTAGTTACCCAATCAAAAAAATCAATAAGATTAGTTTGGCATGATCTCCCTGAAGTAAACCCATGTTGTCTCTGATCTTGAAATCCATGTGTTTTTAGATGTTCAACAATCCTATCCTTTAACATGGTTTCCATCACTTTCCCCACTACTGAAGTTAGGCTTACTGGCCTATAGTTGCCCGACTCCTCCCTATTACCTTTCTTGTGAATGGGCACAACATTCGCTAACTTCCAATCTTCTGGGACTACTCCTGTTATCAATGATTGGTTAAATAAATCTGTTAATGGTTTTGCTAGTACACCACTAAGCTCTTTTAATAGCTTTGGGTGTATTCCATCAGGTCCCATTGACTTATTTGTCTTTACTTTTGACAGTTGAAATAGAACCTCTTCCTCTGTAAACTCACGTGTAATAAATGACTCATTTATCCTTTTTCTTAACTGAGGTCCCTTTCCTTCATTTTCATCTGTAAATACCGAACAAAAATATTCATTGAGGCAGTCAGCTAGACCTTTATCCTCATCTACATACCTTCCTTCTTTTGTTTTTAATCTAACTAATCCTTGTTTTACTTTTCTTTTCTCATTTATGTATCTAAAAAAGGTTTTGTCCCCCTTTTTTACTGACTGTGCTATTTTCTCTTCTGTGTGTGATTTGGAAGCTCTTATAACTTGCTTAGCCTCTTTCTGCCTAATCTTATAGGTCATTCTGTCTTCCTCACTCTGGGTTTTTTTATAATTACTAAATGCTAACTTTTTGTTTTTTACTATTTTGGCTACATCTGTGGAGTACCACAGTGGTTTCTTGAATTTTTTGCTTTTACTGACAAGCCTAATGCAATTTTCTGTTGCCTTCAGTAGTGCAACTTTTAAATAATCCCATTTCTTTTGGACTCCATTTAAATTGCTCCAGTCTGATAATGACTCCTTTACACATATTCTAATTTTGGAAAAGTCTGTTTTTCTAAAGTCTAAAACTTTTGTTTTTGTGTGGTGTGACTCAGTCACTGTTCTTATATTAAACCACACTGACTGATGATCACTGGATCCTAAACTTTCACCTACAGTAATATCTGATACCAAATCTCCATTTGTTAACACTAAATCTAGTATGGCCTCTTTACGAGTTGGCTCCTCAACGACTTGTTTTAGAGACAATCCCAGTAGGGAGTTTAGAATATGTGTGCTCCTGGCACAAGTAGCTATTTTTGTTTTCCAATTTATATCAGGAAGATTAAAGTCACCCATGATGATAACTTCCCCCTTCATTGTCATTTTAGCTATTTCTTCAACTAGTAGATTATCTAACTCTTCAATTTGTCCTGGGGGCCTATAAATCACACCTACACGAGTTACTGTGTGATTACCAAATTCTAACGTAACCCAAACTGACTCTATGTTCGCCTCACTAACCTTTATTAGGCTAGATTTTATGCTATTCTTTACATACAGGGCCACCCCTCCCCCTTTCTTGCCTTCCCTGTCTTTTCTATATAAAGAGTACCCTGGTATTGCTATGTCCCAGTCATTTTTCTCATTATACCATGTCTCAGTAACAGCGACTAAATCTACACTATCAGTTGCCATTATTGCCACAAGTTCATGGATCTTATTCCCTAAACTGCGAGCATTTGTAGACATGACTCTAAGCTTATCATTTTTTAACACACTTGCTACAGGCACCTTCTGTCCTTGTTTTGGGGGACAATTGGATTGATGTTTTATCACCCTTTTGCCCCCCCCTCCTAGTTTAAATACATCCTAGCAAAACCTCTGAACTGCTCACTGAGAACATTTGTTCCCTTTTGAGAAAGATGCAAACCATCTTTTTTGTACAGTTTATTTCCATTCCAAACAGAGCTACCATGAGCAATAAAGCCAAATCCTTGCTCCCGACACCATTCACCAAGCCACAAGTTAAAGTCCCTAATACGCATCCGCCTGTCATTCTGAGTGTTATGCACAGGCAGAACTTCAGAGAATGACAATGTGGAAGCAACCTGCCGTATATCATTGGCAAAAACACTAAAAACTTCCTTAACCTCTGAAACCTCATTGCAAGCCAAGTCATTTGTCCCTAAATGGACAAGTACATCCAATTCCCCTTCCTGCTTTGCTTGCTTAACAATATTACCGATACGTCTCCTGTCTCTGTGAGCAGTAGCTCCGGGAAGACACCTCACAAGACCACCATTGTCCATCTCCACACCTCTTATGATGGAATCCCCCACCAACAACTGCTTTCTATTAGGCCTCACCAAGCCTCTCTGCACAACACCACTAGCCTCAATGTCTCTCTTCACAACACCACTAGCCTCAGTGCCTCTCTTCACAACACCACTAGCCTCAGTGCCTCTCTGCACAACACCACTAGCCTCAGTGCCTCTCTGCACAACACCACTAGCCTCAGTGCTTCTCTGCACAACACCACTAGCCTCAGTGCCTCTCTGCACAACACCACTAGCCTCAGTGCCTCTCTGCACAACACCACTAGCCTCAGTGCCTCTCTGCACAACACCACTAGCCTCAGTGCCTCTCTGCACAACACCACTAGCCTCAGTGCCTCTCTGCACAACACCACTAGCCTCAGTGCCTCTCTGCACAACACCACTAGCCTCAGTGCCTCTCTCCACGACACCACTACACTCTGAAAGTGCAGAAAATGAATTATGTAGAGCAACAGACTGTGCAATATGCCTTTTATCCACAACTCCAAGTCTACCAGATCCTACAGTAATCCATCTGCCATTCCTAGTATGTCTCTGCGGCAGTGGCTTTGCAGCAGTTCATATTACATCTTTCCCCCAAGTTTATCTCATACAAATATATCAAAAAGAGATTAGAGAGATCTTCAATGACAGATATAAAACCTACTAAATGCATACAATATATAATAAGAATAGACACAGATATATAAATATAAATATTCATTTGGAATAATTCCTATATAAAAGGTGGGTTTCCCAAGAATGTACATGTTAAAAATCTATAAAATATGAAATAGAAAAGGGAACTATGATAAGAAATAATTTCTAAAACATGTCAATAACAATATTAATAAAAAAATAACAAAAATTTATTAAAAAAAGGTGAGAGAAAAATCAGAGATATTTAATAATGGTCAATTCTTTAAATTGAGGATAAAATGTCCTTCTATTATATGTTCACAAAAATGGCACAATTCAAAATCTGAGTTGAGCCCATGGGGAATAAATGTATTAAAGTTAAAAATTTACCTAATTTCTTCCTTCCCTAATCTATTTATAAAATCTCCACCTCTCCAATCCTTCACTATTTTTAAAGCACAAAAAAATAGATCCATTACTTGATCATGTGTTATTTTAAAATGTTTGGATACACTATGGGTATCAAGACCCTTCTTTATGTTACGTATGTGTTCACCTATTCGGACATTCAGGGTTCGGATGGTTCTGCCAATATACAATAGATCACATGGGAATTTTAGGATATATATTACTCCTTTAGAATAGCATGTTATATCATCCTTAATGGTACATTGATTGCTTATCATGTGACTTATGACAGCAAAATGTATTTTCTGACTCTTTGTTGTCCTACATCGCAGACAGTTGCCACACCCATAAAAACCTGTGAGGTCTTTTAATAATGTTTTAGGTTTATCGCTTTTTATAAACAACTTTTTACTAAAATGTCGGTTTTTAAACAACTTTTTATTAAAATGTTAATAATGTGCTCAAAGCCAAATATATATATATATATATATATATATATATATATATATATATATATATATATATATATATATATATATATATATAATAAGTCACGGTATATTAGTTAGATAATAATGTGCTCAAAGCCAGTCAATCATTTAAGTACATTTTCTATACAGTTCATTGTGTTTATGTTAGTTGAATCTAGCATATATGACTTATTGTTTTGTTCATTTATAGAGACAAACAAACTCTTCACTATAAACCACGCATTTACAAGCCTTAAGGAAACATAACAAACACAAGTAGTTTTTGTTTAGTGAACAAAAATAGGTAATTATAGTCTTTAAATATTTTCATGATTTCTCTCATATGACTCATGGATTCCAGTCTACTAAAACTGGAGGGTGGTTTAAAAAGGCTGTACAGAGGCTTGGGAAGCCCTACGTCATACTAGAATCTAGAAGCACAAAGCATCTCATTGAAAATGTTTTTATGATGAGATGTAATTATGAATGAAGTGTTACTTTCAGGTACAGTAGATGACTTCCTAAAACAGGGGTAAAGGGAATGTTTTTCTGGTTATATTTGCTTAATCATATTAAGATCTGAATGACATTTGTATGATCTTCCAATGCAAAAAATTGAAATTATTTTGTTGAAATAAAAATGAAAATCTTCTACATTATATGTTTGCTTTAACTAATGGAGCCCAGCACTGTATAAAACAAATGATGTTCCTGCAGTGAAGACAAAGACAGGATCAAGGCTAGAGTTGATCTATTCCTTGTGTCTTTTCTCTAATAGTGGTGGGATCATGTGGTTCGTTAGTCGGCCGTGTTAGATGGGTTTTGGATCTTATTGTGTTTTTTCCACAGTTCCCATGCTTCTTTCCAAAATTTCTGTGGGGGTCTGGACATTCTGGCCATGGTTTCGTATTTTTGGAGGATCCCACAGTTTGTATACAGGATGTGATTTGTGGAGTATTAGGTGATAACCAATTACTGCTGATTGTATGTAACGCTGCTAAAAGTGTATGGTAAATCAGGTACCTATTAGTTTTTGTTATGTTCTGAGGTAGGAGTTGTAGTAGGTACAGCTCAGGTTGGGGAGGCAGTATCACTTTAGTGATTTGTGTGATTGACTTCAAAATTTGTGCCCAGAGTGGTACTATCTTTGGGCACGTCCACCATATGTGATATACTGTGCCTAGTTGCGTTAGGCACCTCCACGACAGGTATTTTTGAAATAGAATTGCAGTGCATAATCTTGATACAGTGCATCTGAAGTGCATTGTGTAGATATTTCCTAATGAGCAGTCTTTGCAATTCTTTGTAGTTTTCTGCAGAAACTTAAAGGGACACTCCAGACCCCTAAAGCATTTCAGTTCCCTCAAGTATTTTATCAGGGTTATTCACTAAAGTTCGAATGGCCCCAAACCGAACGGGGCAAATCCATACGGCTGCATACAGTGCCATTCATACTGCACAATCTGGGCATTGTTGATGGAATTCATCAACATGTGGATTGTGTAACTAAGGCCCAAAATGGGCCTAAATTTGGTCTGGATTTCAGCCAGACTGAATGCCACCAGAATGCTGATAACTGGACCATATGAATTTAATCCGGGCTCAAAGGCTACAACTGCGGGTCCAGATTTAAAAAAATCTTAACTGTTTGCAATTGGGCCTTTTTAATTTTAATTAGTGGCAGAGAAAATCTGTTGTTTAGTGAGTAACCCTACATATGAGAAGCATGTGTCCTCCCTTTTTTCTTTTTAAAAAGTGCAGATTTCAATAGAAGTTAAAACTTTTATCAATTAAACATGTTGACCCACCTGTCTGTCAATCAGAAAACTGATCCTCACTAACTAACTATACAGTCATTCCACTAAAGGTTGAGTTGCACAAACCAAACAACCAATTTCCACAAAGTTGAGGGAAACATATTCCTTGAAAGAAAATGACATCAGCTGGTTTTCAAAACAAATTAAGTTTCTGAGGATTTGATAAACCAAATTACCCCAAGAATGAGCAAGTTATGTTTTCTGAATTGACCACAGAGGACAGACAATTTTATCACATGACAGGAGGCTTCGTATTTTGCATAATCTTTCTTTACTAACTCCATAGCAGCAAAGAAAAGAGTGACATAACTTTTAACCAATCACAATATAGAATAGGGTATAAGAGGTGTGACCTATGACATAATTTCCTCTTTCTTTGCTGCTCCCATTTTATGCTGCTAAACGGACCTGTTTAGGCCTGGGTGAGCCCCAGTAAACAGCCCTCTCTTCTTTACGACCTACCGGTCTCTAACCTCAGGTTATTTAGTCCTGATACTATACCACCCCGGTCCCCAGGCCTCTCCACTTATTGTGCCTAAGTGCCCTCACGCAATTTATCGGGTGAGCCCCGAATTCTCATTCCTTATAATGGAGGAATCACAAACCTCAGACCTCCAGGCCATGATAACAGCAGCCGTGGCTGCAGCTATGGAACAAGCCGCTTCCAAGTCGCTCCAGACAGACTCTGAAGTCCCCAAGCCCATCTCTAAACGGGTTCATTATAAAGCGGACTCCGAGGACTCCGACTCCTCCAGAGAACGTTCACAACGGCGAAAGCGCCATTGGAAGGGCAATGTAGCCCCACGCAAGGCTAAAGGGAAAGCCCCTGCTGATCGCAGGAAAGCCACGGTTCGTGCAACCCACAAGCTCACACAACTTTCCTCAGGTGAGGAAGATGTAGAACCCACTCAGGCACTAGCTGTGCTGGATGAATGGCAGGCGGCAGCCTCCGACCAAGAGGACTCAGACAGGGATTCCACGGCCAACTCTGACCCTTACTGTATAAGGGAACAGGGTCTGGGTGAGCCCCAGGACTCCATGGCAACACCCATGGATAACCCACAGGAGGGCATGGAGATTTTCCTCGATAATTCGGGACTCCAAATGTTTGACCCATGAAACATCCGGCACCCCCGTTCGGAAGAATGGTCACCACCTGAGCACCTGGCAAGGTTTATGCACTTCTGGCTCAGAAAATCGCTGGACAAGGAGGTTAGAAACCGGATGAGATCTGAATGCCCTCGGCCTAGTCTCCCAGACAAAATAACGCACACCCCCGAATTTGACCCGCTCATGACTACATTCATGTCCCGAGGGGGTCGGGATCCGCGCAAGGGCATAGAGCGCGGTTTCAAAGGAGCGCAAGACAAACTGCTAGATGCCATTGGGCCACTAGCCAGAATAATGGATATGGCGGATGAAGCCTACGAGAGGGCTGATACTTTTACCCCAGATACGGTGCGTGAATGGGCACGAGATACCCGGGAATGGGCACAAAGGTGTTTCTGTTTCCTAGGGAACACCAACGTAGCGCTCTCTTCGGAGAGGCGCCGAGCAGCACTTTACCGTATCGACGAAAAACTGGTCGAACTGGGGGACAAGGAATTAGGACCCTTAGCACAGGGTAAATTATTTGGAGAGGCCTTCCTTAAGGAATTAAATAAAAGGGTCAACATATTCACGTCCCTTAACAAGGCACAATCTTCGATGCGAAAAGTGTTCCGCGGCTCTAATACCCGTGGTGTTTTTGGAAGGTCTGGACGGCAGAGGGGCCGTGCCGCCAGCCGTTTTTGGCCATCTGGCCCCCGTACAACAAGGACTCAACAAATGTACTACCCGGATTCATCTACCCGACATAGATTCCACCAATTCAGGGGATCTGATCGTGGCCGAGGCAGCCGAGGACGCTCACAGGCAAGATTCTCCAACGGTAAGTCGGAATCTTACTCTGTCTCTAACCTCCTGTCATATCGCAGGTCGTGTTTCTCTTTTTTTCCAGAACTGGAAAGAACTATCTTCAGACGCGTGGATACTCCAGACGGTGCAGGGCTATCGAATAGAGTTCGACTCGACCGCGCTCCAGCTGGCCCCTCCACGTCCGATCCAGACTACACGGGCAGATGCCCGCCTCATAGACGCGGAACTCCGAGAACTTCGCTCCAAGGGTGCCATCCAACCGGCTCCGGATGCCACCGGTTTCTACAGCAATATCTTCCTGGTCAGGAAGAAAACCTGTTATCAATCTCAGGGAGCTCAATTCTCACGTGGTATACCGTCATTTCAAAATGGAAGGTATACATCTTCTCCGGGACTTGCTTCGACGCAACGACGGTTCACTCGTCTGGACCTCAAAGACGCGTACCTTACCATTCCGGTACACCGAAGCAGCTGTCCCTACCTCCGCTTCTTCTGGCACGGGATTCCCTGGCAGTTCACCTGTCTCCTGTTTGGCCTCAGTTCGGCCCCGTGGTGCTTTACCAAGATTATGAAGCCAGTAGTGGCAAAGCTCAGATCCCAAGGCATAAGATGCATCATCTATCTCGACGACATCCTGATCTTCGACGAGGATGCAGAGACTCTGCGGAGACACACGGAAAACACACTACACCTTTTGGACTCTCTGGGCTTTGTCGTCAACCGTCCCAAGTCCGCATTGACCCCGGCTCAATCAGTCCAATTCCTCGGATTCGTAATAGACTCCACATCATGCACTCTCCACCTCCCGGCTACCAAAATTACGGCAATCCGCAGGGAGATCCGAAAAGTTCTTCGTCGGACTACCATACCTCTACAATTACTGGCACGGATTGTGGGCCTTCTCTCCGCATCCATCCAGGCCATTTTTCCCGGACCCCTGCACTACAGGGCCATGCAGCGCCTCAAGGCAAGTTTCCTTCGCAGGCAACCAACATACGACCAACCGGTTCCAATGTCGGCCGAGGTTCGGGAAGAACTACACTGGTGGCTGAACTGCATGCAGGCTTGGAATGGCAGGGCCATATTCGGGAACCAGCCAGACTTCGTGCTGGAATCGGATGCCAGTCGTTCAGGCTGAGGTGCAACAGACGGAACCACCTCCACAGGAGGAGTCTGGACTTCAGAAGAGCTCTCGATGCACATAAATTGCCTGGAACTCTTGGCCGGGTCCTTCGCCATTCGCAGCCTGGCAAAGGATCGATCCAACTGCTGCATCCTACTCCGCATGGACAACGTCTCAGCGGTCAGATACATCAACCGCCTTGGAGGCACTCGTTCTCGAGCACTGGCGGATCTCACGAAAGAGATCTTCGACTACTGCCTTCCACGCAACATCACCTTGCTGGCAGAGCACTTACCAGGAGACTCCAATACGACCGTGGATTGGTACTCACGCCACTGGCGGGACGCCAGCGATTGGCAGCTAGACCCTCATATTTTCGCACTACTGGATGCACAGAGGGGCCCTCTCTCCATAGACCTATTTGCGTTCCGCAACAATCGACAGACAGAGGTTTTCTTCAGCTGGCTCCCAGACCCAGAGAGCCTCGCAACGGACGCGTTTCTCCAACAGTGGCCAAGGGACGGTGCCTACGCATTCCCTCCTTTCGCAATGATAACGAGGGTCCTTCACCGGATCCGTCTACAGGGAGTGAGAATAATTCTCATCACGCCGTTCTGGCAGAGCCAGCCATGGTACCCGGACCTTCTGGAACTTTCAATCGAAGATCCCCTCCTCCTACCAGATGCCCCAACCATCCTCAGGAGCCCATTGGGCCTACCTCACCCACTAGTCCTGCAGGAACGCTTGCCCCTTGTGACCTGGACTCTTTCCGGGGCTCCTGGAGAACCAAGGAATTATCGCAGGAAACTAAGGACCTGCTATGAGATTCATGGGCACCAGGAACAAGGAGGTGCTACTTATCAGCATGGCATTCCTGGACAAGTTGGTGTGTGGGACGGGACCTCAATCCCTTTACTGCACCTACTCACTCCATCATGAATTTCCTGACCTCACTCTTCACTGCCGGAAAATCATACCGTTCCATCAATGTGGTACGGTCGGCCATCTCAGCGGCTCATACTCCGACTCAGGGGACTCCTGTTGGTAAGGACCCGCTCATCTGCAGACTGCTCAGCGGCATGCGCCCCCCGGAACCCAAATACTCTAGACTTTGGGACGTTGGCGTGGTCCTCCAATTCTTACGAAATTGGCCTCCCAACGAAGAACTGTCACTCCACCAGCTTACCGCAAAATTCACCCTCCTGCTCTGTCTGGTTTCTTTCCGACGGGTATCGGACGTACGCGCCTTTGACGCCAACGCGTTTACCTTCTGTCCGGCGGGTGTCACCTTTCGGATCTCACGTCGCACTAAGTCCAACTCTCACTCGGTTTTCTACCCTTTCTTCCCTTCTGACCCTCAACTCTGCGTGGTCTCAACCCTCCGTCAATACATGGAAGCCACCGCGATGTTGTGGCAGCCTTCCACTCATCAGCTTCTCATCTCTTACGTCCGCCCTTATGGTCTGGTTTCGGTCACTACATTGGCCAGATGGGTTAGATGGCTATTATCCCTTGCCGGTATTGACCAAGCTTTCGGAGCACACTCCGTGCGTGGGGCAGCGGCCTCTTCCGCTTATGCGGCAGGCGCGTCCCTTTCGGACATCTTACTAGCAGCGGACTGGACCAGAGAATCTACCTTTAGGACATTCTACTTTCGTCCTCTTGATAACCCAGCTTTTTCTTTTCTTTCACAGCGTTGAAATTGCAAAATACGAAGCCTCCTGTCATGTGATAAAATTGAAGATTATGCTAGCTTTAGTGTACAGATAATCTTAATTTTAATAATGACAGGAGGCGAGTATTTTCCCTCCCTGTTCTCTTTCGTTCTTCCCTCCCTTTCATCTTCACCTCTACTTATGACACTTGGCTCTCTCATATGGGGGTATAATGCCTAACTCGGTAACACTTGTTTCAATGCCTTATTTTCATTCACTTATGGTTCTATATATATACTGTTTGGGATGGGATACTTATTTAACACCATTAGGGGAGGACGTTTAGTTTATTCACATTTTATTAGTCAATATTGAGTTGAATTACGGGACAGACACTCATTGTTTTTAGACAATCATTTCTGGACTCTAACGCACCTTATACTCTCGTTTCAGCTTAAACAGAAGTTACATGGAATCATTAAAGTCTCCATAGAAGATGTCGTCATCATCGCATCAGGAGATTTATCATCAGGTCTAGGGAGACCATCGTTTGAAAATGGGATGCCTTCATCTGCATTCTACCTGTTCCGGTTCAATTTATTCTGATTGAGTTTCCAGTTCTTATTTTATGGACTTTTCTAATGTTCTGTTATTTCTACATTATTACCTTGTGATGTCGCAATTTTAACCCCTTAAGGACACATGACATGTGTGACATGTCATGATTCCCTTTTATTCCAGAAGTTTGGTCCTTAAGGGGTTAAAGAGGAAATGATGTCATAGGTCACACCTCTTATACCCTATTCTATATTGTGATTGGTTAAAAGTTATGTCACTCTTTTCTTTGCTGCTATGGAGTTAGTAAAAAAAGATTATGCAAAATACTCGCCTCCTGTCATTATTAAAATTAAGATTATCTGTACACTAAAGCTAGCATAATCTTCAATTATCCCATAACAATAATATTTGATTATTTGTAGCTATTTTGGAATACATATTTCTTTAGAATCTATTTTTTGTTTAAAGATTGATTATAAAATGATACAATTATATATATATTAAAATATGCACATAATATTGATAATTCTCACTTATGCATTATTGTTCAAGAAAGTTTGTATAACAACTGCATAAGGAAATTTGTATGTGTGCATTTTCAGGTCAATGACCATGATTTGAATTCCAGTTGCATCTTCAAATAACAGAAAGCCAAGAAATAGAGTGAACATCTGTGAATTCATAGCCAATAAAAGTAAATATGCCAGTTTGTTTTCTACTGCAAACACATTACTTCCATTCCCTGAAATGCAAGGTTTCTCCCAATAACAAATGTCAACAGAGTGAATTAAAAATTTGGCATATATTTTTAAACTTTTTTCGTGATTCTATTTCATAAAAACACTTTAGTCACTCATATATATAGCAATATGCATTCAATTTAAAAATCTGCACTTGAATTAGATCGAACACCGACATATAAATATGTGATGCGGCTTTGCCTCCACCTGGTGGCAAAATGGAATAACTTTTTTTAGCAAAGTATTTAAAAAAAGACACATCTCCAGAAATGTGTACATTAAGGGGATTCTGTATGTTAATGTTTAAAGGGAAACTCCAGGGTAAAACTGGTACATATTTTTATGTGCAATATATAAATAATTAATTAAAAATAGTGCAACAAAATAAATGTACAGCTGAATTACGGTTTAGCTGGTCTGCCTGCTGTTACTTCTTGCCAAACATCAGGAACAGGCCGCCAATCAGAAGAAGATCATTATGTCCAAATTGGGTCTACCTTTTCCAATAACCCCCTGTTTGCTAAGTAGTTTGTTCCCAAAGAGCAGTGCCACTCATCATCTCGGACTAGTAGAACCAATCTGTAATCGGATAGCAGCCACACCAAAGTGACTATCATTTTAAACATAGCTCGCTTCCCTGTTTCGTGTATAGCTTTCCTATACACAAACTACCCCCAACTCATCCTGTCAATCATAGTTAGCCCTCCACACATAGTTACCCTGTAACACTCACTCTGTCAGAGTCACCATATCACATTCCTTGTGTCACACTCAACCTCCACAGTCACACTGCCATTCACCCTGTCACACTCACTCCCCACACTAAACCTGTCTCATACACTCTAACATTCAATCTTAAACATATGAATTCACCCTCCTACAACGGCATCCCAACCTAAGACAGGAACCCTCATACATACACATACACATACTTCACAACTCAGTACACACACAAACACAGATATGCATTCCAGACACAGTCATACGTGCACGTATACACAGAAATATACTCATAGATGCACAGGGATACTCACTGCCAGACACACACACACTCCAAAGAGTCCAAAGAGGCAGCATGGCTTCAATGTAAAGATAATATGGTATGTGCAATGTTATGGTAATGAGGCATCATACTGTAACGAAAAATACATTTAAACATTAACCCCTTAAGGACGGAGTAAATTGTTCTGATCAAAACAAAACGTAAACAAAACCTGGAATTTGCACTGTATGTTTGTTTAACCATAATTTATCTCATTCATAAAAGTAGACAACCCAGGGTATTCAGAATTGTCTAAGTCTGGTCTTTTGTAATATTTGTGCCACATAGTCACAAATCCTAGCCAAATTTAGTTTTCCTATTTTGTTTTTGCATTTATTTTTTTTACACAAAAACTGCACTTTTACTGATGATATCATCATCATTACAAGTTTTAGTGCTCTAAAACACTCATATTTGTGTATAACAAAGTCTCATGAGTATAACAGTACCCCATATGTACAGGTTTGATGATGTTTTGGAAAGTTACAGGGTTAAATATAGGGCTTGTAAATTAAATTTGCTGCCTGGGTTGTCAGGCAGGTCCCTTGAATTATAATTAATAAAATTCCTTAATTATGTCAAAATAGTAGATAAATATACACATTGACTATAATATATATTATAGTCAATGTGTATATTTATCTACTATTTTGACATAATTAATTAATTGTATTAATTATAATTCATATATATATATATATATACACACACACATATATATATATATATATATATATATATATATATATATATACACACACACACACACACACATACATACATACACACACACACACATTTATATATTAACAACGAAATGTTCATGAGTTGTTCACTGACTTTGCACCTCTTCCTGTATAATTATTTTAATGTTTGATGTTAACCTTTTTTTTTTTTTTTTTTCAGGCATTAGGGGGACTGCCTGAACACTCAATCAGTCCACCTGCAGGCAGTCTCAAAGACTGCTTTGCGGCCATGGGATTGCGACATCTGTTGCGATCACATGGCCCTGGAGGGCCGAAATGGAAGCAAGGGGACTACCTGTCTTTTGAGGCAGTCGCCCCGGATTGGGATCGCCGTGGATCGCCAGTCCAGGTAAGTTTGCAGGAACAGGGGAGCGCATGATCGTTACGGGGCACTATGCCACCCTAGCTGTGTTTAGGCTCACAAAATGCGGGGCGACATATTACGCTCTATCCATGTTAAGGGGTTAAACAATACTTTCCAGGATATCCCAAATCCTTTTTTTTTTTATATCTATATCTATATTTGTGTAAGGGGCAAAAAGCCGTATATGGAGTAAGGATCCAGCATAAGCGTAGGATAGTGTGACAAAACCATCCGTTTGTCTGTTATGGTGGATTCGTCTATTTGGCTGTCCTTGCATATAATGGCTGTTTCACATAGCCCAACCGTACAAATGACTATTTTGACCGAACAAAGCTACCGAACGGATGGCCACCCAGAATAGAAGTGTGCTGCTGGTTAACCTCTTGATCCCAATTAGAACGTTGTGGTTAACCGCAGACACTTCTCAATTAAACCGATTTCAGGGTGGTCGTCGTTCGTATGTCGACCACGAGGCAGCGGCCATTTTAAAACGCACAAAAGCCCAGCGGTGTTCGGCACGTATTTCATGGAACTAAAAACGGACACTCGTTCTGCCGAACACCGCTGAACCAACGGGTCGCTTAGCTGTCTCGACGAACACGTACGAACACCGGCTGTTCGGGAGTTTACTGCATACGAAAGTACTGAACCCAGGTAGCCTTCCCATGGAGTCAATCGCATACCGAAGGACTGTACGAACTTTGACTCCATGGCGATTGAACTATACGCATGGGATCTGAGCGCTATTCGTCAATAATATGCACTCAGATCCAGGCTATCCGGGGATATGTGATACGAATGTAGAATATTCGGTTATTATAAAGTTATATATTTTCATGTACTTTCTGTGTTTATCTTTAAAATGGCGATGTGCCTTTGTCCTGGAGATAATTGCATTACTTCCCAATTATCTCCAGGGCAGAGGTGAGGGAAACATAATGCATTGTGGGAGAAGTCTGTGACTGTATGTCTGAAATGTACTTTTGTCCTACTGTAATTACAGTCTTCCATTTGGTCCCCTAGGGGAGTGTCCACCAAGTGGGAGACCCGCATAAATACGGGCGGGTAGCCCACAGTAAAGCCAGATCTTGTTTGACCCTCAATACGGAGCTTCTGTCTCGTTTGTGGGGAAGGAGAATTACTATTGGAACAGCGCTTTCGTTATTTTTAGCTGTGGAAGGAGTTCGACTGAATTGCTGATAGGGAGTTGCCGTGTTCGTATGCTCCGTTCGGGAGTTTGACGATCGGCTGAATTAAAACTGCATTTCTGGAGAAAGGGGATTATCTACTAAATGGCGGCTTTACCTACCTGGCAATGAGTGTCGTAACAGATAGTATAAAGGGAGCAAGTCGGTTGCGGTGTGCCGAGACCGACGATACGGTAGGCCTGTAAATAAAGAGGGCCCACCAAGGAGTAGGAAAGTAAAGTAAATGGAAAGAAAAGAGAAAGTGTTGAAATGAGGAGTGGGTGGGAGGGTCATTCTGATGCTGACCTCAAGCGATATGAGTCAGGTAAGGGGTGTCCCTTATATAGGGGAGTGAATTAATTTAAGCCCCTCCCACAAATACAGTAAGGGGCAAAAAGCCGTATATGGAGTAAGGATCCAGCAGAAGCGTAGGATAGTATAAAGGAAGCAAGTCGGTTGTGGTGTGCCGAGACCGACGATACAGTAGGCCTGTAAATAAAGAGGGCAAAAATTAATAATCAAAGATTTAATACAGTCAACAAATATATACAAATTAACCAGACATTTCCTTAAATGCATTACAGTATTTAATTCCTGGAAGGATTTTGAAGGTTGGAGTCTAGGACCGAAAGTGGTCACCACGTGGGATCGTTAAAGACAATGATCTGTCTGAGTGGTGGTGATGGTAGTGCATTCTCTGGCCTGAGAAAGGCATAAAAGGCAATGTGCATGGCTGGTAATGGCTGACTTGGTAGTATAATTGAATGGTTGTAGATCTAATAGGTCCGATAAGGATGAAAAGTTGGATGGCTATTGGTAATCTCTGAAAGGAACGTGGGGGAATGGATTCCTGAAAACCTCTGAGTATATTCTTGTCTGGTATGATAGCATGAAGTTATGGTAGTTTTGGCCATAGGTTATCCTGTGTTGTTGAATGCCTGTAAAATATATCATTAATGGTGTGTGAGATAGTTTAAGTTTAAGGTGGCAAAAAGAAGCAAAACCTAGGAGAAATGTTATGACACAGGTTGAGCTATGTCGTGTTCCAATGAGATTCTTTAAGTCAGGTGAAAAGCTGTGTTATGCGTTCTACAAGTATGGGACGAAAGTGCTAGGTGGGATAGTGCATGCAATGCTGCATGAGTATGTCTAATCCATGATTTTGTCTCTGGAACGAAAGAGTGGCCGTGACTGTATGGGCGGCTGTAGGAAGCGTATAATGAACATGCCTGGAAAATATATGTGAGACAATTGTCGGCAGGGATGTATACCCCCACCTGGTACATGAAAGTAAAAGAACTGTGATAAGTTGCCAACCAAGTGAGTTCCCCAGAAATATCATGACCTTATGGATGAGTAGTGGCGTTTGTTGATGATATGACATGTGCTTAGTTGTCTGAGTAACAACGGATTGATGACCCTGACCATGATTTACCCCATGCCACAGCAGCTGCTACAATGGGGTAGATCCCCCAAAGGGGCTGAGGTGGTGGAAAAATGTCCAAACCTGGATGCCATGGCCAACAGCTCCAAAGTAATGGTTCCCAGTAGATCGCTGCCAAACCCGTGTTAGACGCCGCGTCTGACCATCTGGTTGGAGAAGTGTCAGACAATCCTGGAAGGAACATGCTTTTACCATGCCAAGTGGTTAAGAAATCCCATCCCATGTGCAGGTCTGCTGTTGCTGGGGTGTCTAGGGACATCCTCTGATCGTCATGTTGGAAGTGTGGAAAAAAGGGGAAAGTACTCTGGATGTGAAAGTGTGGTCTTGTGGTATGATTGGCATGGCAAAATTAAGGAACCTGGAAGGGATTGTAGTTCCTTGCAGTTGTAAGTACTAAGCAGGAGGTAGTGATTGATGTAGTTGAGAATGTTCCCTATTTGTCTTGTGGTAACTTGCGTGTATGGATGCCGACTCAAGTCGTATGCCCAGTAATGTGATGATAGTGTCTGGGCCTTCTGTTTCTTATGGGGTACTGGGACGCCCAAGTGGTCAACTAGACTAAGCTGCCGTGAGGCTTCTAGTGAAAAATATGTTATCTTTGATCAACAAGAAGTCTTCTAGATATTGTATGACTGTAAGGCCTCTGGATATGCTATCATAACCAGCACAGAGTATCTGCGAATATCGATAGTAGGCTAATCTGTAGCCTGAAAGTTGAGCGGGGAAAGGATTGCCTATTTTATGCCATGTAAGTGCCAGTGTGTAGGGTAGATGGTAGCTGTTTACTGCGTTGATGATATTGGTCTTACTTAACCAAGCTTCAACCCATGCTTGAGTGATAGCTGTAAAGGTAGATCAGTGGTGTTGTATAGTAAGGAAACTCCTCGGAGGGTATGAGGGAGTTGAGTTGTGCTGACTGTAAGTGAGGGCATGCTATATTCCTTGAAGGTGCATTTATGGCACCTGTATGGGAGCCCTTTGAAGCTCCAGAGCTTTAGTAAATCTACTACAAGTCTGGAAGGGTGATGAGTCAGGAGTGTTGAAAATGCATTGGTGTGTACAGATGGTGAGTACGTTATTTGTAAGTTGTATTGGGACACATGGTTTGTCATGTGCCCTGAACCATTTGAACATATATGCAACAGTCTATATGCAATGCAACTACTCATATCAATTGTCTCTGGTTGTTCAGAGGTGCTGGTACCTGGAGCCTGAAAGTGCTCGTCCATTTGTTTGGGACAAAAACCCTTCTTTATGGGTACCTGCACAAATAAACATCTCTACATATTCCAAATGCCAACCCAACCAAGGGATGGTCAGTTCCTGATTTACCTGGATTCCCTGGATTCTCTGCAACTGCTATGTTTGCATCTGAAGGGTTAAAATCTGAGGGACCTGGCACCCATACCACTTCATTGAGCTGAAGTGGTCTGGGTGACTGTAGTGTCCCTTTACGGGGTTAAGGATCATTGTAACAGGATTTGTAACATTATAACAAGATTCTCCTAACACCTTGTCATAAAGGTAGTAAACACTTTGAACCAAACTGTAATGATTTCGTCCTCTGACTATTTTATACTTAGGAAATCTACCTCTTTAACGAAGCCACAGCTATAAAGCAAGTGTGATAACTTCAAATAACCAAATGTAAACAATATTTTTACCCAGTAAATCTTGCTCTGATTAAAAAAAAACTATAGTGGGGTTACATGGTTGTATTACTATGAATCCTAGAAGTTTTCACATGTTTTCCTTTTTTAAATAGTTTTTAAAGCTTTAAATTACAATTCCAAGAACAAGTTGCAAGTTGCAAGAAAAAGTTGCAAGAAAAAGTATGTGAACCCTATGTGAATTATATGGATTTCTGCACAAATTGGTCATAACATGTGATCTGATCATCATATAAGTCACAACAATAGACAATCACAGTCTGCTTAAACTAATAACACACAAAGAATGAAATGTTGCCATGTTTTTATTGAACACACCATGTAAACATTCACAGTGCAGGTGGAAAAAGTATGTGAACCCCTAGACTAATGACATCTCCAAGAGCTAATTGGAGTGAGATGTCAGCCAACTGGAGTCCAATCAATGAGATGAGATTGGAGGTGTTGGTTACAGCTGCCCTGCCCTATAAAAAACACACACCAGTTCTGGGTTTGCTTTTCACAATAAGCATTGCCTGATGTGAATGATGCCTCGCACAAAAGAGCTCTCAGAAGACCTACGATTAAGAATTGTTGACTTGCATAAAACTGGAAAGGGTTATAAAAGTATCTCCAAAAATCTCCTTGCTGTTCATCAGTCCACGGCAAGACAAATTGTCTATAAATGGAGAAAGTTCAGCACTGCTGCTATTCTTCCTAGGAGTGGCCGTCCTGTAAAGATGACTGCAAGAGCACAGCGCAGACTGCTCAATGAGGTGAAGAAGAATCCTAAAGTGTCAGCTAAAGACTTACAAAAGTCCCTGGCAAATGCTAACATCCCTGTTAGTGAATCTACAATACGTAAAACACTAAACAAGAATGGATTTCATGGGAGGATACCACAGAGGAAGCCACTGCTGTCCAAACAAAACATTGCTGCATGTTTACAGTTTGCACAAGAGCACCTGGATGTTCCACAGAAGTACTGGCAAAATATTCTGTGGACAGATGAAACCAAGGAAACACACAACACTATGTGTGGCGAAAAAGAGGCACAGCACACCAACATCAAAACCTCACCCCAACTGTGAAGTATGGTGGTGGGGGCATCATGGTTTGGGGCTGCTTTGCTGCATCAGGGCCTGGACGGATTGCTATCATCGAAGGTAAAATGAATTCCCAAGTTTATCAAGACATTTTGCAGGAGAACTTAAGGCCATCTGTCTACCAGCTGAAGCTCAACAGAAGATGGGTGTTGCAACAGGACAATGACCCAAAGCATAGAAGTAAATCAACAACAGAATGGCTTAACCCCTTAAGGACCAAGCTTCTGGAATAAAAGGGAATCATGACATATCACACATGTCATGTGTCATTAAGGGGTTAAACAGAAGAAAATATGCCTTCTGAAGTGGCCCAGTCAGAGTCCTGCCTTTACTGTATGTAATAGTTTGAATAATATGAATTGAAAACATACAGGATTATTGCAGCCTTTGCCCAATTCTTCTTGACCTTGGTCCCATGTAACCATGGATTTAAATGTGGAATTTCCTGTCTACAACTATCATAATACTACAACAATGTAAGTTCTACAGGTTTAAAATGTAAACATTTATGGAGTAGTAAAGTTTAAATAACGAAATATGTTCAATGTAATGTTTAAACTCACAAGGTTAAAATGATTAGATGGCACTTCAAAGGTAAATGATTCCACCCGGAATATCTTCATCCCATTCATGAAGACGTGAAAAACAAACCATGATATAGTATTTCAAAACATCACCCAATGCTTTAATAATTAAAAACTTACAAAAGGGGGCGGATCAGATACGTGGCGCACAAGCTTCTGACTTTTTGACTGACTCGGGGGTGCTAATCCCATCCAAGCAGCTATTTTAATCGTTAAAGTGTGCTACGCTGGTTGTGGACACCCGGACTCACAAAAGGAGGCCTTCCTCATACCTTAACTCCACCAGGATTTTTAGAAATCTTGTTGCGGCCTGTTGTGGTGGAAACTGGGGAGAGTCGGACGATCTTCCCGCTCTTTATTCTGCAACACAGCAACGCAACGGTCCTACCCCCTTCCCCTGGGCCCGTTAAGGATATTCTTGTATCACTGTATCAAGCAGTCCCAGCCACACTCACCTCCAGCTCTGAGCTGCTATCCCAACTCATCTCAGTCACTTCCATCATTCAAGATGGCAGCTGCCTTTCCACAAGTTGGGTGGTTTCTGGGCTTCACTCATTAACATGATGCCTTTAATCTGACCAGGGAGAACCTGAGACAGACACATACAACTCCATTTTACTCCACCGAGTGATCCTTCATGATACTGGATGCAATCTTTAAAGATTTCTGGCCGGCCTTGGAAGTGCATATGGTAGCAACACCCCATTTACCTTTAGCAGACGACCAAAGGAGCGAGCTGCAGGGTGCAAGTGGGCCCCCACCAGGCATTGCACTTGCAAACACTATCTAAAGGTCCCTATGGGATTGGCCCAAAAGCATCACCCACACAAGTTGAGGGCTACCCACTGTAGCAGCAACTGACCATCAGGTCTTTTCACACCCATCTGTATGGGAGGGACTTAGACTCCAGGAGTCTCTGCGTCTGTGGCATAGGGATGCAGACCTATACCTCAGCTTGGGATGCAGACCTATACCTCAGCCTTACCTTTAATCCACTGTGCCACTGCCCTTCTCTACCCACTTGCTGGTTATGATTGCCTTCATGTGCTGGGAATCAAATGAAGCATGAATCAAATGAAGCAAGTTTATAGGCTTACAGCATCAGATATCATGTCTTTTGTGTATGGTGGTCCCCATCTCTCTCAGTATTCCTTAATTTTGGACGCATTGTCTCATATATTTTTTTCCCCTCTTGAAAGGCTTAGAGTTCTCTATTATTAAGATACACAGTCCCAGTGGAAACAGGAGTGCAACTAATAGCTGTGGCTCTTCCTGTCATAATTTACCTGCATTTTCATTTATGAATTTCTAGCCTTTTTCCGTGACTTGTCTATTTTGTTTCTTGTATAACTAAACGTGTATACATAGCATGATTATTGCTTTAAAATCTTTTTCTTTTATTATTTTCAAAAAGTGCAATAATCTTCACACACAATATATTGTGTCTGCAATTACTCATGTCTTATCTCCTTATGTGGAAATGTCATTAAAAGCTTCTGTGTCATTAAAAGCACTACAAAAATAAAGATTGTCAAAAAAAAAATAAACTTACCAGAGGAACAAGTAGTATCAACATAAATCTGGAAGCAGGAGATCCACATGAAGTGCAAAAAGACTAAACACTTAAAAACTATAACTAACATATAATACAGAGTAAATACAATCAAATAAAAGGGCTTACGCATTTGATCTATTTAGACAGACTCCCTCAGGAGAAATACAGTTCATGTGTCACAGGTTAGTGCAGCATATTGGTGTCCACAGTCCTCCATAAGAACCAATTTCCTGAACTCCTTCAGCTAATCCGGGCCTATGGGAATCAGTCGTGTCATATAAAGTCTTAATTAATTTCTTCCGCTACTTGCTGCAGTGGAACGCACTTTAGTTGTGAAGTCCGTCTGAGTGTTTGGAATGCACATGCGTTCCACTCTCGTGCACTCTGCTTGCTTTCAGATGAAAAATCAGTCATAGTGCCATTCTCATATTTTGGATAATCAGATTCCATATGCTCAAGTCCACAATGTATATATGTAACAAAAAGTAAAAGAAAAATAATATTATATAATAACCAATTAAAACTCATACTTGTGTAGATATTAATGAAAAAAAATTATATAAATGATTTAATTGATAAAAGATATTAAATAAAAGATATAGAATAAAACCACATGGAAATTATTGATCATAAATACCCAAATACTTAAAAACAAAACCTAATTAGTGATGTCCCGAACGGTTTGCTGGCGAATAGTTCCTGGCGAACATAGCTTGTTCGCGTTCGCCACCGATGGCGAACATATGCGATGTTCGGTCCGCCCCCTATTCATCATCATTGAGTAATCTTTGACCCTGTACCTCACAGTCAGCAGACACATTCCAGCCAATCAGCAGCAGACCCTCCCTCCCAGACCCTCCCACCTCCTAGACAGCATACAATTTAGATTAATTCTGAAGCTGCATTCTTTTTTTTTGTATTATTTTTTTTTGTGTTTGTGTTTATTATACATTATCCTCCATAGCCAGTAACCTGTGTTTATTATACATTACCCCCATAGCCAGTAACCTGTGTTTATTATACATTATCCCCCCATAGCCAGTAACCTGTGTTTATTATACATTATCCCCCATAGCCAGTAACCTGTGTTTATTATACATTATCCTCCCATAGCCAGTAACCTGAGTGTAATATAGAGATACTGTGTGTAATACAGAGATACTGAGTGTAATACAGGGATAATGTGTGTAATATAGAGATACTGTGTGTAATACAGAGATACTGAGTGTAATACAGGGATACTGTGTGTAACATAGAGATACTGTGTGTAACACAGAGATACTGAGTGTAATACAGGGATACAATGTGTAATACAGGGATACAGTGTGTAATACAGATATACTGAGTGTAAAACAGGGATACAGTGTGTAATACAGGGATACAGTGTGTAATACAGAGATACTGAGTGTAATACAGGGATACTGTGTGTAATATAGAGACACTGTGTGCAATACAGATATACTGAGTGTAATACACGGATACAGTGTGTAATACAGGAATACAGTGTGTAATACAGAGATACTGAGTGTAATACAGGGATACTGTGTGTAATACAGAGATACTGAGTGTAATGCAGGGATACTGTGTGTAATATAGAGATACTGAGTGTAATACAGGGATACTGTGTGTAATATAGAGATATTGAGTGTAATACAGGGATACTGTGTGTAATATAGAGATACTGAGTGTAATACAGGGATACTGTGTGTAATACAGGGATACTGAGTGTAATATAGAGATACTGTGTGTTATACAGCGATACTGAGTGTAATACAGGGATACAGTGTGTAATACAGGGATACAGTGTGTAATACAGAGATACTGAGTGTAATACAGGGATACTGTGTGTAATATAGAGATACTGTGTGTAATACAGAGATACTGAGTGTAATACAGGGATACAGTGTGTAATACAGGGATATGGAAAAAACACACAACGAGGGAACCGGCTGTTAATCTAAATAAGAATGGATAAAGAAATAATATAGTGTAACACAGTTTACAATGTAAACACTGCGCAATATGAAATGCACTCACAGGATTCCGATCAATTCAAGCTTGTAAGGTGCCTCCCCTGAAGATATGGGGGGCTTGGGGGGATCCCCTGGATTTCGTCACTCCAACACAGGACTCCGGGTGAAGTTTTGAAAAAGCAGCTTTAATTCAATAGTAAAAAAGAAAGATAAAATAAATTTAAATAAGGTCCTACGCGTTTCGTCCCTTTAACAAAATAGGGACTTCCTCAGGGACCACAATATTAAAATGCAGTAGATACAATACAATCAAGGCTGTTTTTTGATTGTATTGTATCTACTGCATTTTAATATTGTGGCAACAAGCCACATCACTAAACCTAATATATAATAAAACATAAGGATAAATCTATTCAGTTAACAAGGAAAGAGATAAAAAGGGAAAAGTGAAGGAGAAGGGTAGAATAACGAAGTCAAGGAACAAAAATAAAATATAAATATAAAGTTACAAAAAAACAAACCAAATCAAAACTGACATTCAGTCCTTTGGGCTGTAAAGTCTGTAATATGTGTAACCAGAAGCCCTCTCTTATTCACAGCTCCATTAATAAATAATCCTACTTAACCTGTTCTATAACAGTAAAAGAAAGATTATCCAAATAAAAAAGGGCAATGATTAGGTAGTGAATACTTTTCTGGATTCTTCTTTATGCTATTTAAATGTTCTAGATGCTCAATGTGTAAAGAAACAAGAAACTGTGCCATTAATTTTATATGTTTCTTGAGTGCCAGTGCACCAAGTAGATTTGGTGACAAGCTTTACATCTACAACAGTGGTTCCCAATTGCACAGGCACACTGATACACACACTGACACACATACAGATGCACAGACACACAGATCCAAGCAATGAAACACTCACACAGATACAAAGATACAGATAAACACACTGCCACACTGACACAAAATCACTCAGACACAGATACAAACACTGGCACACAAAAACACACAGATACAAATGCACAGATGCATAGATAAAAAATACTGACACACATACAGTTGCACAGACACAAAGATCAAAGCAATGACATACTCCCACTGATACAGAGATACAGATACACACACTGAAACACATGCAGATACATATACACATAGATACATTGACACATACAGATACAGACAGAGTTACAAACACTGACAGACATACAGATACTGTAATGAAAATATACCCCAACTCGCAGGATTCAACTCAACAAAAGACAACACAGAGGAGAGATACGTCTACTGGACCTTAGAATGACCGGACTCGACGTATATGAGAGGAAACAGAGTCAGAAACGATCGAGGTCAGGGGAACAAAGAGACAACGTAAACTAGGACTAGCCGGGGTCTGGTACACAGTAAACAGCAAGCCGGCAAACAGAACAGATAAGGATAAAGAGATAACGTAGTCAGAAACAAAGCCAAGGTCAATGCGAAGGAACACAACTGAACACAACAAGCGCTAAAGGGAACTGCAACAGAAACCACGATAGGGCAGGGAGTAAAGGGAGAGGTAAGTTTAAATACCTTCAACTTATTCTTGATTGGCCCCTGTCATATCCACGCCCCCAAAATGTGAGAGTATGGGGAGTGTGGGGTGGCAGGGGCCAATGGGAGACCGTTTTGATTTTCGGCTCCCACTTCCCCTTTATGAGCGTGCTCGTGATGCGCGGCGCGCTCTCCGAGCTAGGCGGGACATGTGACCACATTCCGCGGTCAGCGCTCGCCATCATCGGCGCTCTGAGCGCGCCGGGAACAGAGGACCTCGGCCGGCCCCCGGACAAGGTAAGTAACGCTACAGATACAAACACTGATACACACACAGATACACATATTTAAACAGTGACACACATACAGGTGCACAGACACACTGCTACATATCCTGACACACATACACATATAAACATTGCCGCAGATACAGATGCAAACATTAACACACATGCAGTTACACACACTGAATCACACACTGACTCAGATGCATCTATTGCCCCATGTACAGAAGTACAGACACACAGATACAAACACTGCCACACATTGAATACACAGACACACAAATACAAACAATGACACACATTCAGATGCACAGATACAAACACATGCAGATACACAAACACACTGGTGCAAACACTGACACACACACAGTTGTACAGACACACAGATACAAACAATGACATACTCACACAGATACAGAGATGCAGATACAAACACTGACAAACATGCAGATAAACACTGATAGACATGCAGAGACAGACATACATGTAGGTACACAGACACACAGATACAAACACTGAAACACATGCAGATGCAGAAACACACATGTTACGGTTACGGTTACTCCCAAGCTAGCTGGCTAGCTGGAAGCTGGATAATCTGGATCCCAGTGTAGAGAGTGAGAAGAGCCGCTGCAGCTAGTAGTCCATACGAATCCTGCAAATGTAGAACAATCCCACTAGCTATTATACAGCTAGGATACTCTTTCCCCAACAAAACGAGTTGAGGCTGCGATTTGAAGGTCAAACAAGAACTGGCTTTAATGGCACACAGGGATCGGTATTTATGCAAAATCTCAGGTCCAGGGACAGCCCCCTCTGGACCTGATGGGATACAGGAATGTTACAAGGGATCAACCAGTCAGCATACAAGGCATAGTTTGAATTTGTTACCGCCCAGCTTGGAGATAATAAGTCTAACGGTTTTTGACAATACAATTATCTCCAAGCGCCTAAATACCACGTTTTTATTACACACAAAAAACAGGTTAAAAATATATAACTTTGACATTATTAGTTAAAATTCGGGACTTCCACCATTAATTCTATAGCCCCGGTCTGGATGTAATAGTTCACCGAAGAGCGCCTCAAACCCACGAACCATATGCTCAGTTTATTCGTTATATAGTCCGTTCGCATATTTGGTTCCTGAGCCTGAGATGGCGGCCATGTTTTTGCACGTTTCAATAGGCAGCGGGACCTTGGCATCAAACTCGTGGAACGGGTACCGGCCAGAGTGGTGCACGAATCCCCGCTCTCTGGCTGGATGGTTCAGCTGTTCAGGAGCCGAACGTAGACTGCCATGAAGGAGGTACTTAACCTGCGGTTAACCGCAACATTCCACATTCTAATTGAGGCCACATGCCAGGCTGTAGGTGGTCCCCGTTCGTGACCCTTTCGGTAGTTAGATGATCGGGAGATAAGGCACAAACGGGAATGCCCTGAGGCCGTCAATCAACCTGTGGTTAACCGCAAACCACAACGCTCTGGGCAATCAAGTGGTAACACACTCCTCCAGTATGATGGTCGGCCGTTCGGTAAACTCGTGGAACGGTTACTGGCCAGAGTGGTGCACAAATTCCCACTCTCTGGCTGGATGGTTCAGCTGTTCGGGAGCCGAACGTAGACCGCCGTGAAGGAGGTACTTAACCTGCGGTTAACCGCAACATTTCACATTCTAATTGAGGCCACACGCCAGGCTGTAGGTGGTCCCCGTTCATGACCCTTTCGATAGTTAGATGATCGGGAGATAAAGCACGAACAGGAATGCCCTGAGGCCGTCAATTAACCTGCGGTTAACACACTTCTCCAGTACGGTGGTCGGCCATTCGGTAGTAAGAAAGGTGACCGGGGTCAAGTGGCGGCACACGCCAGGGACCGGGTGGTCTGTTGTTCGTTTCACGAATTGGTGCACGTAATCCTTTCGTGAGTACAGTATAGCATGTAAAGTACCGAAGCCTCATATAATAAAGAACATCACAATGTTTGTCTGTAACGGTTTTGTAACAGTGCTCCCTTTTTGTGGAACACTCTGGCAGACACCGTCTGACCCCTTTTCAGGGTATACTAAGGCTGCCCAGACCGATGGTTATGCTGGGCTGAGGTCTGTTTGTCTGGATAACCCGTCAGCGTTGCCATTCTGTTTTCCAGGTCTGTAGGTAATGGTGAGGTTAAAAGGCTGTAGTGATAAACTCTACCGTAAAAGTCTGCCATTATCCCCAGAGGCCCGGTTTAGCCACACCAACAGGTTATGGTCTGTAACCAGAGTGAACTCTTGTCCATACAAATAGGGAGTCAATTTCTTTAGTGCCCACACCAGAGCCAAACACTCCTTTTCTACCGCGGCATAGCTGACTTCGCGTGGTAGGAGCTTACGGCTGAAGTAGGCAGCCGGGTGCTCCCCTCCATCTTCGCCTACTTGGCTGAGGACAGCTCCCAGCCCGAACATGGAAGCGTCTGTATGGACGATAAAACGTTTGTTAAGGGCTGGGGCCGCCAAGACAGGAGCATTCACAAGTGCACTTTTTAGAGCCTGAAAAGCTGTTTCACAGTGGGGAGACCACAGGACCTGTCGGGGTAGGTTTTTCTTGGTTAGGTCAGTCAAGGGTTTGGCCAGTGTGCTGTAGTCCGGTACGAACCATCTGTAGTACCCTGCAGTACCCAGGAAGGCTAGGACCTGGGTCTTAGTGGTGGGGGTGGGCCAATTGGTGATGGCTTCTATCACACACCACTTTTTTTTTTTATCACACCCCACTCTGTGACCCAGGTACTGTACCTCGGCCATCCCAAAGTGTCATTTTACTGGCTTCAGAGTCAGGCCGGCGGCCCGAATCTGGTCCAGAATCATTCCCACATGAGCTAAGTGGTCCTCCCAGGACTCACTGTGAATCGCTATGTCATCCAGGTATGCGCAAGCAAAACTCTGGAAGCCATCCAGGAGCCTATCCACCAAGTGCATGAATGTTGCTGTTGCATTCTTCATACCGAACGGCATTACCGTAAAATTGTATAAGCCGAATGGGGTAACGAATGCCGACTTGGAGATAGCCTCCTGGGCCAGGGGAATTTGCCAATAACCCTTGCATAGGTCAATGGTAGTTAGATAATTTCCCCTGGCTATTCGATCAAGTAGCTCGTCTACTCTGGGCATAGGGTACGCGTCGGTCATGGTTTTCTCATTGAGTTTCCGATAGTCCACACAAAACCAGGTGGTCCCATCTTTCTTGGGTACCAGAACCACTGGAGATGCCCATGGGCTATTGGAAGGCTCAATGACCCATAGTTGGAGCATCTTGTCAATCTCCTTCTTCATTTCTGTCCGTACGGCCTCTGGGATTCGGTAAGGGGCCTGCCGTGGGGTATACACCTGGTGGGTGGTTAAGGTAGAGTATCCAGGTTTCTGTGAAAACGTGGGGCTTTTGGCTTGAAGTAGCTGGTGAAGTTGCTCCCTTTCAGTGGGGCTAAGTCGGTCCCCTATCTTAACCTGAGACACTATGTCTGTGTGGGAGCTCTTTTCCAATAAATCTGGTATGGGTAAACTGTCTGGGTCTTCCTGAGGAGGACAGCATACTGCTGTCACGTTCTCTGGTCACTCAAGGTATTCCTTGAGCATATTTACATGGAAAGTTTTCCTAATACTGTCGTCGTGACAGCTAGCTATCACGTTTGTGGTGTCCCCCTTCTTCTCTACTACTTGGTAGGGCCCCTGCCAGGAGGCTTGAAGTACTAAGACTTTTTGCCCTATAGTAAAAAATCTCTTCTGTGCCCCCCGATCATACCATACCTTCTGTCTCCTCTGGGCCGACTGGAGGTTAGCCTGAACAGATTTGGCTAATTGCTCCATTCGGTCCCGGAGTTCCAGCACATACGGTACAATGGGGACACCGTCAGTCTCCATCTCTCCCTCCCAATGCTCTCGGATCAGGTTTAGGGGTCCTCGTACCTTGCGTCCGTATAGCAACTCGAAGGGAGAGAACCCTGTCGTTTCCTGAGGAACCTCCCGATAAGCAAATAGGAGGTGCGGCAGGAACTGTTCCCAGTCTCTGTACTCCTGTGTGAACGTTTTGAGCATTTGTTTGAGGGTCCAGTTGAACTTCTCACAAAGCCCGTTCGTTTGGGGGTGATAGGGGGAGCTCAGGAGGGACTTAATCTTGCAGACTTGCCATAGCTGCTATGTCAATTCGGCAGTAAACTGAGTGCCTCGGTCGGACAGGATTTATTTTGGGAATCCTACCCGAGAGAAAAAAAATAAAACTTACCATTCGATGTTTTCTTTCTTCTAAATCTTCTTTTTTCAGCCCCAAAAAAGGCCAAATAAAAAACCATAATAACCGACGCAATTTAAAAAAAAAAAAAAAAAAAAACAAGCGCAAAAAAATAATAATCCATGTACACCCGGTGAGGGCTCCGCGCAGACTGAGCTCTGCAGGGCGGGGGAAGGCTTATAAAGCCTTGCCCCGCCCTGCAATTAGGCTCAGAGCACTCTGATTGGTGGGTTTAAGCCATCCAATCAGAGTGCTCTGACAGGTAAATGAAGAGACTGACAGGTAAGTCTCTACATTTCTGTCGCAGCACTCTGATTGGTTGGTTTGAAATCCACCAATCAGAGTGCACTGTGTCATTTTAAACAGCGTGGGAAAGTTCTTTGGAATTTTCCCACGCTGTGTAATTTGACTCATAACACTCTGATTGGTGGATTAAGTAATCAATCAGAGAGTTATGAGTCAAATTACAAAGCGTGAGAAAATTCCAAAGAGTGTTGTGACAGGTAAATGTAGAGACTTACATAAATGTAGTAAATGTAGAGTCCCCCCAACTTTTTAGTATTTAGGGCCCCCACCCGCCGCTCAGGTGTGGGGGCCAGGGGGGAGGACCTTAGGTCCCCCCCTTTTTAGTATCTAGGGCCCCCACCCGCCGCTCAGGGTTGGGGGCCAGGGGGGAGGACCTTAGGTCCCCCCCCTTTTTAGTATTTAGGGCCCTCACCCGCAGCTCAGGGGTGGGGGCCAGGGGGGAGGACCTTATGTACCCCCCTTTTTAGTATTTAGGGCTACCACCCGCCGCTCGGGGGGGCCAGGGGGAGGACAGTAGGTCCCCCCCTCATTATTTTTATGGCCCCCACCCACCGCGCAGGGGTGGGGGCGGTGGGGAGGACAGTAGGTCCCCCCCTCATTATCTTTATGGCCCCCACCCGCCGCCCAGGGGTGGGGGCCGGGGGGTAGGACAGTAGGGCCTCCCCCCCATTGTAATTTATGGCCCCCATCCATCGCACAGGGGTGGGGGACAATAGTTTTTTTTTTTTAGTGTTTTTTTTACAGTGAGCAGCCGCTGGCTGCTCACTGCTTACTAGACATGCCGCGGATCGGAGTTTGCATGCCACAGTCCAGGTGTTAGTCCCCTTGAAACAACCTGTGGGTTTTAAAATTCACCTGCCTATTGAAGTGTATGGCGGTTCGCCCGGTTCGCGGGTTCGCGAACTTTTGCCGAAATTCGCGTTCGCCGTTCGCGAACCGAAAATTTTATGTTCGCGACATCACTAGTGGTCGCCTCTCCTCCCTACTCGCTGACACACATCGCATGTATTACAGTAGGTTCGGACATCAGCGTGTACCCCTGACCAAAAGAATGTGTGAGTGATGCGGTGTAGGGTGCGAGTCACAGCTAGATGACCGGCTAACGGATTGTCGTGCCCTACCTTAAGTATCTCTTGGCGGTATTTGTGTGGTACTACTAGTTGTCGCCTATGCTGTCCCTTTTTCTCGGTCAAACGATACAGCTTCCCTTTTTCCCATAAGAAGGTTTCATTATCTAGCCCGCCCCCTCCGGTCTCTGCCCTTTCTCTGTATTTTTGTAAGGTCAGGTCGCTCTTAGATTCGGTCTCAAAGGTAGCTGGGGTGTCCCAGGGGATGGGGTCTAGAGGGTCAATCCAGGTCGGGTCAGTCTCACCTGTGTCTCCCGCACTGGTGAGGGTTCTCGCTGCGTCTGTGCTTGTGCTCGAGTAGTCACCGGATTCGCCTCATTGTTGTATACTGGAGCAAAGGCAGAGGTCATGGGGCCCAAATCGTTGCCCAGTAATACTTCCCAGGCAAATTGTCCATTATGCCCACGTTCACGGCCCCTTTCCCCGCTCCCCAATCAAGATTCACTTTAGCAGTAGGAATCTTATAGACATCCCCCCGCCACTCTAACCGCCACAGTCTGTCCTGATCGTTTATGTTCCGGTACCAAATGGCTCTGGACCAGCGTAATGGTAGCACCCGTGTCCCTTAGCCCCTCGGTAGGGCGACCCTCAAGCCATACCTTTTGCCGGTGATGTTGGCGATTATCTGAAGCAGCATATACAGGATCAGCTTCATGTAGTGGTCCCAAATATTCCTCCATAGGGGCCTCTTGGTTAATACAGAGTTCCCTGGCAGGACGGAATGACCCGGGAGGATAGTTATAATTCCTGGAGGTTTGATGTGAATTGAGCGGGCAACTTGCCATGAGATGCTCTGGTTGCTTGCATCTGAAGCACGTTGGTCGGAGACGGTCAGAGTGGTTGTTACCGGGTGGTCCCGAGTACCGTATCGGCCCAGCGGATACTGGAGTTCGGAAATCGGTGTGGGGAGGCGTACGGTAGTTGTCTTTGTGTTCGACTCGTGCTGCTGTTCGGTAGTTTGTAGGTTCGTGCAAACGGGAATCGTAGTGTTCATCGGCTAACTTAGCCACTTCTTCCTAGGTAGCAGGTCGTCTGTCTCGCAGCCATTCCTTTCCCTGTGGTTCCGTTCCATTATAAAAATGTTCCAACAAAAATAATTGTAATATTTCCTCCGCGGTCACGGCTTTACTCCCATGCATCCAGTGGTTGGCTACTCTTTGCATTCGGTGCGCCCATTCCATATGCGTATCATTGAGCTTCTTTTTCGTGCTACGAAATTGTCGGCGGTATGTGTCGGGATTTACAGCATATCGCCGCAGAAGTGTGTCTTTAACCAGCGTATACTGGGTCACTTCCTCAGGACTCAAAGTCCGAAATGCTTCCAGTGCTCGCCCGGATAACTTTCCAGACAATATCGTGGGCCTCTCTTGGCTGGGGATCTGGTGCAGTGCACATTGCCGCTCGAAATCCGCCAAATACTCATCAATTCCTGTCTCGTTCTCCAGGAAAGGTCTAAAAGCCGCATAGGGTATCTTTGGCCTCCCGGTATTCTCTGCAGGAATTACGATTGGTACTGCTTCGGCGTTGCGGTGTGCATCCACTAGACTGAGCTTGTGGGCTCTAACCTTTGGGATGTCCTCGTCTGCTTCTGCCATCAGTTGCTGCACTAGTTCCATAGAGGGGTTCGGCCCATATAGCGAGAGCCTCTCCCAAACAATCCTGGTCTTTTCGTCACTACTCGTGGTCGGGGTTTCTGCCATCGTGAAGCTCTGATCCAGTTCGGTTAATTCTGCGATCAGTTCCCATCTCGGACGGTTGCTGGCGTTCCCCCCTCGGCTTTCAAGTAAATCCTTTAAGGTCGTGCGTTTCAATTTGTCGTAAGCGCTCTCCATCCATTCGGTACCTCTCCTAGGAAATCCAGGACAATCCCACTGCTGCCACCAAATGTTACGATTACTCCCAAGCTAGCTGGCAGCTGGACCACTTGGATAATCTGGATCCCAGTGTAGAGAGTGAGAAGAGCCGCTGCAGCTAGTAGTCCATACGAATCCTGCAAATGTAGAACAATCCCACTAGCTATTATACAGCTAGGATACTCTTTCCCCAACAAAACGAGTTGAGGCTGCGATTTGAAGGTCAAACAAGAACTGGCTTTAATGGCACACAGGGATCGGTATTTATGCAAAATCTCAGGTCCAGGGACAGCTCCCTCTGGACCTGATGGGATACAGGAATGTTACAAGGGATCAACCAATCAGCATACAAGGCATCGTTTGAATTTGTTACCGCCCAGCTTGGAGATAATAAGTCTAACGGTTTTTGACAATACAATTATCTCCAAGCGCCTAAATACCACGTTTTTATTACACACACAAAACAGGTTAAAAATATATAACTTTCACATTATTAGTTAGAATTTCGGGACTTCCACCATTCATTCTATAGCCCCGGTCTGGATGTAATAGTCCGAAGAGCGCCTCAAACCCATGAACCATATGCTCAGTTTATTCGTTATAAAGTCCGTTCGCATATTTGGTTCCTGAGCCTGAGATGGCGGCCATGTTTTTGCACGTTTCAATAGGCAGCGGGACCTCGGCATCAAACTCGTGGAACTGGTACCGGCCAGAGTGGTGCACGAATCCCGCTCTTTGGCTGGATGGTTCAGCTGTTTGGGAGCCGAACGTAGACCGCCGTGAAGGAGGTACTTAACCTGCGGTTAACCGCAACATTCCACATTCTAATTGAGGCCACATGCCAGGCTGTAGGTGGTCCCCGTTCGTGACCCTTTCGGTAGTTAGATGATCGGGAGATAAGGCACGAACCGGAATGCCCTGAGGCCGTCAATTAACCTGTGGTTAACCGCAAACCGCAACGGTCTGGGCGATCAAGTGGTAACACACTCCTCCAGTATGATGGTCGGCCATTCGGTAGTAAGAAAGGTGACCAGGGTTAAGTGGCGGCACACGCCAGGTGGTCTGTTGTTCGTTTCACGAATCGGTGCACGTAATCCTTTCGTGAGTACAGTATAGCATGTAAAGTACCGAAGCCTCATATAATAAAGAACATCACAATGTTTGTCTGTAACGGTTTTGTAACAACACATACAGTTTGCACAGACACTGATACACATACAGACCCAAACAATGACACACTCACACAGATAAGGACACATTAACAAACACTGACAGACATTCAGATATGCACACTGACACACATGCAGATACACAATTCAGATAATGGCACATGTAAATATACAGACACAGAGATACAAACACTGACACACATGCAGTTGCACAGGCACACTGATGCATATACAGATACACAGACACAAATACACACAATGACAGACATGCAGATACAGACACTGATACAGACACACACAAATGTGGCACACACAGAGATGTACAGATCCAAATACTGAAACGCATGCAGATGCACAGACACACATGATACACATGCAGATAAACAGATCCCAACACTGACACACGTACAGTTGCACAGACACACTGATACATACACCAACACACAAACAGATGTACAGATACACCGATCCAAACAATGATACAGTCACACAGATACAGATACACACACTGACACATACAGATAGAGACACAGCTACAAACAATGACACACATTCAGATACACAGATACACACCCTGACACATGTAGATACTGTCATGGTTCTCGCCGCGACATCCAGTCTGTCAGACGAGGTCACCCCAGGAGTGCCCAGCAGGGGATTTGAACCCTGGACTTTGACTTTGTGTATCTTGCTCTTTTGCCACTGTGCTATCCAGCCATTCATATTATTGCCGTAATAGGTGTCCTTGCCTTGTTCCAGCACTGGGAGCTGAACTTACCCGTGGCTACTCTAGCACACCTGTATGCCATATTAATTGGCTGGATATAAAAGCCTGTCACACCCTGGGAGGGGTGTCAGTTCATTGACTCTGGTTCCCTTGTTTGGTTCCTGTTTCTCCGTACCTGCATGCCAGTGTTTCCTGTCTAATTCCGGCTTCTGACCTTGGCTTTCCTCCTGGACTACTCTGATCTCTGGCTTCTCTGATTTTGGCTTCCCTTGACTACGCTTCTGCTAATCCCTACTGTACAGCGTCTTGGAGCACTTTTCCAGGAAAGCCCCCGTGCACAGACTCACAGGCCAGGTGGCGTCTTACCTGGTCACCCTGGTCTGTGTCTCCTTTGCAAGGGTGAGCTGGACTCCCGATCAGACTCATTACAGATACTATCCTGGTACTAAGACCTGGATTGGTTGCACCCAGATTCAGATTCTTAGGGATTGAGTGCAGTTCCATACTATTGTTTTTGGAAAGTACATGTAGATACTCAGACACTTAGATGGAAACACTGACACACGTGCAGGTGCACATGCACACATACAGTTGCACAGACACACTAACACACATACTGATACACATGCAGATACACAGATATACACACTGACACAGCTGCAGATACAAATAGTGACACACTTGCAGATACAGACACATAGATACACATACTGACATATACAGATTGTGGCAAATCTCGCCACTTATAAGACTTTAAACCGTATATTTAAGCAAGCTGTATATTTCTGCTACTGTTCTCTGTATTTTGTAATGTATGCAGCATTCTGTGTTACAGCACACGAATGCCGCTAATGTTAAGCCTGGTTATCCACGAACAGTGAATCACTGCACTGTTCGTGGAATAAGCAAAGTACCGAATGGGATACCACCCATAGCAGGTCGTGTGTCTCCAATTAGGTACTTTGCAACATTGTATCAGCGTTAATTGCGGTTTGTTGCGGGTGGCCGCCATTCATGTACCGAACACGAGGCGGCTGCCATCTTTGTTCTTGGAAAGCCAGCGGGGTTTTGTCGTTGAGTGCCTGGAACTAAAATCGGCTACTCGGCAACACAAGCCTCGCTGGACTTACGAGCCGTTCGGGAGTTTACCGTTTTCGGGACTTTCATTCCCTCCATTCAGGCAATCGGTTAAACAAAGTTGTCCTGATAAGGGAAACTGAACCGCGTTCGGTTATTTGTGCTGGGATCTGAGCGCAAGTTCCCTTAACTGTGCACCCCGGTCCCAGCTATGTAATAAATGGTTAACTAGCTGTCTAGCACAAATATTATGTTGGTTATGGATTTTAATATGAAAACTGTTTCTCTGTACCAAGGGATAATCCCATTAGCAATGCATTCTGGGATAATTATCTCATTGGTACAGCAATGTATGATGGGTATTCTGTGTGTAAAACCCAGTTCCCCATGTAGTCCCCTACTGGACAAATCCTGTATTGTGACTTGGGAAACCCCTTACATTTGTAACCACATAAATACTGTGCCTGTAATTAAAAACCTCAGTTGACCTCCAAGCTATGTGTCGTCTAGTTCTTGGGAGGAAGGGATTGTAACTACGCTGAGTGAAAACAGAGTAGTATACAAACTAATCACAGATAATAAATCTGCTGAATTGAAAGGGTCCCAGGTGAACCTCACTAATCACCCAAAATAGTGAAACAAGAAACAACAAAGTGGAGACCACATTCAATAAGCATACAATATATGTATACAACCTGGAAATATAACCAGAGTAGACATATTCTATATAAGAATATGGTAGAATCTATAAAGATAAAAATATACAAATCATAGCATAACACTGTGATATTATGTAAGTGAAATTGTGATGTTGGTAATAAACTCACAAACAAAGGTGAAAATCAGGCCTCTCACCCCCTTGGGGTATGTGAAGTATGAAACTGTATAGTAGATCAAAATATGGAATTCAGAAAGGTATATGTCTTCAAAGAAATGGATAAAGAAAACCATACATGGTGAAGTATGTAGGAAATATACAAAAGAGATTTATTGGTTGCACTTACAAACATAAAGATGTTCTGAGCATGTCTCCACTCTCAGTGGAACTGCAAGGCAGCGTGGAAAATACAGCACAATTACAACTTTGAAGCATATTGACACGTACTGCGGAGATCTAAATACTAGAGATATAGTACATACACACCAGGGGCGTATTAGCCGCGAGGCAAACAAGGCATTTGCCTTGGGCGGCATTTTCCAGGGGGCGGCAAAAAAAGCCGCCCCCAAATGCCCAAGGCAAATGTCTTGTTAGCCTTGCGGCTAACAGACATGCCGGCGGGCTGCTAGGCTGGGCGGGCGGTATTGGTGGGCGGCCGGCAAGGGAGCACTTCCTCTGAGCTGTCTGCTCAGCTCCCTCGCGCGAAGACATATGAAGACATATACCTATCTGAATTCCATATTTGGATCTACTATCAAGTTTCATACTTCACATACCCCAAGGGAGTGAGAGGCCTGATTTTCACCTTTGTTTGTGAGTTTATTACCAACATCACAATTTCACTTACATCATATCACAGTGTTATGCTATGATTTGTATATTTTTTTATCTTTGTAGATTATACCATATTCTTATATAGAATATTTCTACTCTGGTTATATTTCCAGGTTGTATACATATATTGTATGCTTATTGAATGTGGTCTCCACTTTGTGTTTATTGTAACTACACTACCTGCATTTTGCCTGTTTCATCCTGTCTACCAGCGGAGATACTGTGGATAATACTACTACTCCGCTACACAGATGCACAGACACACACACGTCCATACATGCAGATACATAGACACAGATGCAAGCAATGACACACATACAGATGTACAGACACACCGATACAAACAATGAAACACACAAAGACACTGACACACGTACAGATACACACTGACATATACAGATACACACTGACACATAAAGATACACACATACACACATTGATACATACAGATACAAAAGAAAAAAGTTACCTGTGCTCTTTCCCAAATCCTTATGTATATTTACACAAATGGAGGTTATTTAGTTACTCCAATGGCCATTCGTGGGAAATGCCCACCTGCCACCTCAAGGAAACCTCTTAGGTGGGTCCTAAACTAACCATTCACCTTGCTTCCTTGAGCATCTGGCAAAGATATCTCTAATGAGACAGAGACGGGTATTTTTTGATATACACCCCTACATGCTTATTAAACCTTAATAGGGAACACATGGGCTGGGCAGCAGCATTGTAAAATAGCTGTGTGATACAAAGACAAACATACAGATACACATACAGAAACATACAGATTTACCAACACACACACTTCCATACATGCAGATACACAAATGCCAACAATGTATGTATAGTTGCACAGACACACTAATTCACGCACTGACACATAGAAATGTACAGAAACACATATAGATACACACACTGATACATGCAGATACAAACTGACACACAGATACACACACTGACACATAAATGTGTACAGACACACACTTCCATACATTCAAATACACAGATGCAAAAACTGAAACACATACAGCTGCACAGACACAGATGCAAACACTGACACACATACAGTTGGAAAGATACAGATGCAGATACTGACACACATACAGTTGCACAGACACACTGATGCACACACTGACCCAAATACAGATTTACAGACACATACAGAAACACAGATACACACTGAAGCACATACAGATACACACGCAATGACGCACATACAGATACACACATACACACTCAGGCATATACAGCTACACAGATATACACTGATGCACATACAGATTTATACACTGACGCACATACAGATACACTGACACAGATACAGATACTCACTTACACACCTACACACACACACACACACACACACTGACACAGATACACACACTATGACACACATACGGATACACACTCTCTGACACATATACATATACACAAACTATGACAAACATACAGATAGACACACACTTACACACATACAGATACCCACACTGACACATGCTGATGTACAAAAAACACACATACAAGTCACAATTCTAGCCTGCCTCCCATTTCTTACCTTGTAGGTGCTGGAGAGTGGCTTCCATGGCTGAGGCTGATGGGTGTAAGGGTCTTGCTCCTCCTTCCCTTCCCTCCCATGGCTCTCCCTCCCATGCAGAAAATTCTATGTGAGCTGGGAGAAAGTGCCCGGCTCGCTCCCTTCCTCCTAGCTCCTTTATATTAGAAGGTCACGTTATTAAACAACACACAACACATGACTGGGCCCCTCGTGGTACATGTCCATCAGGTTGGCCCAAGTGCATGGACCACCCGATGGACCTTGACTTTTGCGGTTCCCAGCCCTTGAAGCATCCAGCACTACCAACATTACCATTTTTTTTCTGCGTGCCTTCAGGGGCACTGGATTGTACCCATGATGGTACCCATACCATGGATTGGGAACCCCTGATATACCACATTTATAAAAACCTTCAATAATAGGATTATCTTTAGGTTGAAGTCTCAAAGTGCTACGTGCCAAAATGTCCTTGAAACTTTTCCCTATTCTAAAAACAACCTCTGGATGTGACAGTAATTCAAAACTGAGAACCTCATCCTCTTAAAGGCCAATATTTTTTTGTTTTACATTTTATTAATATAAAAAGCTTTAGAATTATATTGTATATTCAAATGATTTTCCAATATTTGTTCTATTTAAATCATCATTATTTTTATTCTACAATAAAATACCTCTTTCATATTTGATACTCTCTCAAATTCTAATTCTAATTCTAATTGCTAATTTCAAAAATTCGGCTGACTCTCTGGTCCTCCGAGACTGGTGCTCCCTAACTGTTGCCGAACCATCTACAACTGCCGACCACCCTTACCACTCTTATGGACGCACTCCGAACTCGCAGACCAGAGAGTCAGACTGTGATGGAAGGGGGCACATACTGTGTTCCACAACTGAGTACCGGGCTGATGTTTTCCTTTATCTTATCATTTGATAGTTGTTAATGCCCAGTTAAAGTAAGCTCTGTCCCCTATGCCCCCACGACCATCTACCAGATTACTGCAGCCTACACAGGACGCCAGTGTCCATGGTTAACCCGATAAATTAATAGATGAATCCCTACCCACAGACAGATAGAAAATATCACTTACATTGTCTAACAGCCTGCCACACTCATCACGCCTAAGTTTCCCAAATAATTCAGGCACGTTACCTATACATATTGGGAACATAAACCACGCAACAATCCTGCCTGTTACAGCGTTGCTCGTAAAAACCATTGTAGCTATATAAGTGATGGAGCATTAAGCACTCAGTTACCGTTTGTATACTTATGAACCACCCTGAATCTCCTAATACCTTATCGCTAGACTGATCATTCATTCATTCATTCCCTGCATAAAGTTATTCTTGCTATCAGTTACTACTACTAACAATGTGCAGGGCTGCTATATAAATCTATGGTCTAAGCATGACTACTATATATATATAAAAAAAAATGTGCACTTCTCTTATATGCCATGACACTGTTTTGACTATGTTTTGTTTTGCTGTCATGGCAGTGCAGGCCAGTTTGTAATTCCCTGCATGTAAAATAAAGAATTAAAAAACCTGTGAGTTAAAATAAATCTAATATACTTTATTACAAATCAATAAAAAAATTGATCCAATTGATCATCTCTCATCAGACTTTTTTCTATTGCCTCTATCCGTGAATAGTAATGTATCACTGTATACAGGGATGTGACGTCAAAAGACGTCCATACATACGCATCCTTTTGTTTTATTGAGGCTAATTTTTGTAATAAATACTTGGTGTCTTTCAAATAAGACTGAGCAGATTGGGCATACTTTTGTAAACAAAAGTCTATATATTCTGGTAATCTAGAGGTTAAAGACTCTATCTCACTGATGATTGACTTCCTGGTGGATTCTATTTGGATCTGTTTACTTTTTGGGAAAGTAAAAAGTAGGTATTATAGGGCATTCTAAAAATATACAAGAAGCAATATCTTTGTTTTTGGCTGGTCTAATAAAAATTTGAGTTTGTTGTTATGTCTTATTATGGTTAGAGGTAGATGTATTGTTTCATTGCCAATTGTGTCAGGGATCGATTCTCTTTTATGTGCCTTATCACAATATATAGACACTCTTCTCCAACCTTCAGTCAAATCAATGAGATCTTACTTAAACGATTCTATGTCGCTCCTAAGATTTTTAAACAATTTTAACTGGTAACCAAATTTAATTTTAGTGGCATGCGATGTACAATCTCTATACACTAAAATTTCCCATCATATAGGTTGTGAAGTGGTTAAAGAGATATTAAAAATTGAGGAGAGAATCCTAGACATATATTTTTTTATTTTAGAAGTCATTAATATTATTTTAAAAAACAATTATTTCTGATTTTTAGATACTTCTTCCCTTTAAAAGAGGGGCACTACTATGTGGACTATGTTTGCCCCCAGCTATGTCAACCTCTTTATGGCTGATTGGGAGTCTACATCATTGGGGGAAGCATGCCGGGCGGTCACGTACTTCAGATACATTAATGATCTCTTTTTTTATATGTTAAGGCTCAGAAGACTCTTGCTGAGGTCAGGAACACAGAATCAGACACAACGATGAGGGAAAGCCAAAAGTCAAGGATACCAGAATTCAGGGAAGTTAAAACGAAGCCAAAGTCAAATACCAGAAAATCAAGATCAAGAACGCACTCTTGGATTACCAAAATGCCATTAACTACATTTTTATGTGTGGATGAATACGTGACACTAAGCTTCTTTATTAAGAATCTTAATACCAACGATAGAGTCCATTCATGTTTTTAGATTTACAGATTTTTATTAAACAGGGGAAACTAAATGCAAAAACTTTTTTAAAGAAGGACTGCACAAATAAAGCTATAGATCAGTTCAGTTGCCATTATAAGCTATGGCTAAAAAGTGCCACTAAAATCCAATTCCTGCTTCTTCGCAGAAACTGCTCTCAAATAGATGATTTTAATGAACAAGCTGATTTAAAGAAAATATTATTGAGAATAATTATTTTCAAACTAGCCTAAATAATATGATAGAAATAATTAGAAAACAAGAAAGATCTGATCTTTTAGTCTATAAAGATAAATATACCTTAGACTCCCTGACCCTTCCTATTATTTTACATTTTAATAAGTGGTCATATAAAAAGGATAGTGAAAAAACATTGGCACTTATTAACAGCAGGATGAAATTCTCAAAGACATTATACCTGAAAGACCAAATATTGTTTTTAGAGGAGCCCCGAATTTTAAATCTATTTTAACAACTTTACCAGAGAGTATAAACCCAAAAAATATGCTCATGTGATCTGCGGCAACCTACTTGTGTTACACTCCTCTTTCCACTTCCCCCCACTTGGCTTATGCCAAGCTTGTAGTGGTAGCAGCCAGCCCCTCCCCAAGACAGAGTTATTCGCTAATGTCCTGTACACACACTTGGCACTACAGACCCCAAAAAGCTTAGTGGCCGGACAAGCATGACGCACCCACAATGCGTGTCACGTGTTTTGGCTTTTCATGCCAATATATGTTCAAATATTAGACACTTTTTATATATTCTGATACCCCAAGGAAAGGTTTCCATACATATATACCTTTATTATATTTTTATTATGTAAATACATATGTCACTTTGATTGGATGATGTAATTTTGGCACCAATTTTAATTTATCCCATACCTATATAAACCCCATTTAGCCAAGTTGTATGTTTTTATTCCATTTAAAAAAAATGTATTGGTGAAATGTGTTATGAATGTTATTACTTTGCATTTTAACTAATAAAAGATTTTTGGTCACTGCCCTTGTGTACCGTTCCAATTACCTATTTATTCTATTTTTTATTTTTGGATTAATACATACTTCCTGGCATTCAAATATGTCCCACCCTCTACTCCAAAGAATACTAGGTGGGGATCATACCACCAATGCTGATATCATAGAGCAGTGAGCCTGCTCTATGTTTGTGAGTGCAATTCTTATCAATTATATATATATATATATATATATATATATATATATCCAAAATAAGTAAGCAAGGCACTCTCCTCCAATCTTCTAAGAATAAAGACTATGTTGCCTAGGTGCAATCCCGCGTAAATATATAAACAAACAATGAAGGGAGCACACTAGGACTCTTCTCAGTGGAAAATAATAAATATTTACTGTATCAAAAGTTAATACATCTTCTGTGCAAAGTACAAAATCGACGTTTCGACCCTCCTTGGGTCTTTATCAAGATCACAGTGAACCAGTGCTAACAGTGACAATTTATACATATGTAAGTAAAAAAGCTTACCAATTAGGTGATCAAGCAGCCGGCGGGCCGAGAAACCCGGAAGTGAAGGACCACGTGAGCGCATGCATGTGACCAACGTGAACGTGCATGTAATCTGGTTGCTAGGCAACCGAGTAAACAAGAGCTTACGATCCCATGTTATGGGAGTGAGTTTTTCTAAGTGCTTATAAGAGGAGGATTGCTGCTAGCACCCCATTAAAGATAAAACTGGATGTGAAACCAATCGTGATATACTTAAACAAATCATCAAGTGACAATTGTGAGAAAAAAAAATAATACAAATTTATCCAAATCAAATCTATAACTATCTAGGGTATACTAGATGAGCAAAGAAAGAGCTACAGAATTATAAAATGACCAGAAACAATTTCTGGTCCGGACTTATCAAATATCAAAAAAACGGTATACAAAAGTTTTTTTCATACAAGGGTATTATACTCTAGTTATTTAAAGGAGCAGTATCTTTTATACATTGTGCGATTATTATTCCTAATCGATGTGCATTTGATTATTCCAAAATCTAATCTATACAATAGGAAAAACCATGTCTCTATATTTGAAGGCTATAGCTACTAAAATGCAGCTCAAAATGCCTATTCATAGTACGGTATTTGCTTTAGAACTAAGTGTGCACAGATAGGACCGCATATTAGAAAGTGTAACGGAAAACTGGCAGAAGACTAGCTCAAACAATAGTGAAAGAAATTAACTAGCACCATTCAATATCAGTGTAAGGGGTCTAATCACCTTGCTATTTTAATTAATTTTCAAATAAATTGTACTTTTACAATTCTATATGCAGGTGAAAGAAAATTTAGACTGCAGATTTTACCAACAGATCTATGTTTTTACAAGAACATCGAGAGAACCAGATGTTCATTTAGTCCTTTCGGAGTCACTGTGTTTAAATGGTGAATCCAATAAGCTTCCCGCTGAAGTAATAGCTTGGATCTGTCCCCTCCTCTTGGTGGAGCCGGGACGTGGTCGATTGCTATAAAACGAAGAGTAGGCAAGTGATGTTGTGCAGTTAAATAATGCTTAGCCACAGGCTTGTCTGTTCTTTGATCCCTGAAGGCTGTTGTGATCCCAGATCGATGTCCCCTGATTCGGTCTCTTAAGGTCATATCAGTTTTCCCGACGTACGATAAACCGCACGGGCATGTGATCATATATACTACATGTGTAGTCTTACATGTAATATAATGCTTGATGGGGATTCTTTTCCCGTTATGGGGATGGGCAAAGGTGGTTCCAGTAAGCATATGGCTGCATGTAACGCAGCCACTGCATTTGTAACAGCCCTTCTTTTGGATTTTGGGCATCCTGGCATAGCATTGTCGAGGGTCATTTTTAACGAGTAAATCTCTCAGGTTGCGGTTACGTCTATAACTAATTATAGGGTTATTTTTGAATCTATCAGGTAGATTCTGGTCAACTTGAAACATATTCCAATGTTTATATATACACTTTTTGATTGCCGGAGTGGCAGTATTGAATGTAAGTGGGAGGAAGATGTTGTTCTTTTTTGTATTGCTTGTGGTATTGATCTGGTTAAATTTATTCCAAGCTTTCTTTTTGGCTGTTTCAAGAGTCCTGGGATGGAACCCTCTTGCTAGAAACCGATCAAAGACTTCTTGTAACTGATGTTCACGGTTGGTCGAGTTGCTATTGTACCTCATGACCCGGAGAAATTGGGAGATAGGTAGAGAGTCCTTGACATGTTGCGGATGGAAACTGGTTGCGGATAGTAAGGTGTTTCTATCTGTAGTTTTTCTAAACAGAGTGAAACCTAGTTGGTTGTCATGTTTGTATATCTTAACGTCAAGAAATTCAATGCTGTGTTCATTCCAATTACAGGTTAACCTCACTGGGGTTGGTAGCGTATTGATCTGCTGGATCATATTCTCAAATGATGTTGTAGATCCTTCCCAGATCATGAGGATATCATCCACATATCTGACGTATTTAATTATGTTTGTTTGATATTCTTGTAGAATGTATTTCTCCTCAAACCAATACATAAAGCCATTGGCGTAGGCTGGTGCCATGGCTGCCCCCATGGCGGTCCCGGAGGTTTGTAGATAGAATCTATCCTCAAATTTGAAATAATTACATGTTAGAGCAATGTCTAACCATTCCATTAAATATGGAATATAGGGGCCCTTGTATGTATCATCCTTCAACAAGATTTCGGCTATTGCTTCAATGCCTTCTTTTTTCGGTATTATTGTGTAAAGATTTTGTACATCCATTGTAGCCAGGATAATTTCTTTACCAGTTAGATCAATATTCTGTAGTTGAGTGATCAGATGTTGGGTATCTTTTAAGCATGTCGGTAGCTTTCTTACACTTTTATTAATATGGTGGTCAATGAATTGAGCAATAGGCTCAATCAATCCCTCCTTTGCGGACACAATCGGGCGACCTGGTGGTCGTTTTAAATCCTTATGAATTTTTGGTAATGTGTATATCACCGGATGTTTTGGGTGTTTTACGGCCAAAAATTTTGCAGTATTTTCATCCAAGTATCGATGTGATAGCCCTTCTTCTATAAGTTTTTCAATCTTCTTTTGGAATTTTTCCACTGGATCGAAGGTAAGTAATGAATATGTTGAGGTGTCCTGAAGTTGTCTCATAATTTCTGTCCTATAATCTTCGTACGTTTGTATCACAATGGCCCCGCCTTTATCGGCTGGCCGAATTATGATATTACAGTCTTGGATCAGATCTTTTAACGCTATATGTTCTTCTTTGGACAGATTGTCTCTGTGGTAAGGTGGTGTTGTTACGATAGGGTTAGTCTCGTTGCGTAGGACCTGCATGAAGGTCTTAATTGAAGGATTCGGGGTGTAGATGTCTTTTTTATTTCGATTAGGGAACGTGTGAATCTTAGTAGAATTCTCGTCCTTTTTCACCTCATTGCTATACAAGGTTCTTTGTAATTTGTATAGATCAATAGCCATTTCAAATTTTTTAGGTTTGGCAACGGGTATAAACGTAAGCCCTTTCTGTAGAAGTGAGACGTGATTATGATCCAAGATTTTATTAGAAAGGTTAAATATAGGTGTTATCTCCGTGGTCTGGGAGGTTTTCCTGTAGCTCTTATATTTCTTGTGACCCTTTTGTCCACGTCTAGCGTGTCTCTTGTGTCTCTTCGAAATTGTTCGCTGGAGCTGGTTGATCGAGGTGGATCGTTTGAATGTCCTCCATCTTCTAAAAAAGGACTCTGCTTTTCTGTAGAGGAATCAGCCCTCCTTTCGCCATCTGAGGCTGACTCTCCTGAGCTGACATCCACTGTGTGTAAGGCCGGTTTTCTTATCCGTGTCCTAAATTTAGGAGCAGGGTTTCTTGTGTTGGAGTCCGACCCGCTTAACCAGCGATAGACTTGATGGAATTTATAGTCATGGTTAACCTTTTCCACCTTGACTTTCTTAAACCGGATTAATTCATTTTGATATTTCTGTATATCATCTTGTAATTTCAACATAAATTCCGTAGATGGTGTTGCTTGTAAGACGGTAACGTGGGTCAGTTCAAATTCCTGTATGGATTTCTTAACTTGGAGTAATTCCATTCCGACTTCCTCGATTACTATTACCAGCCAATCTAGGGAGCACTTATTCGAAATGTTCATCCATTTTTTACAAAAAGTGGGATTTTGTCTTCCTATGGTTGGAGCGTTTTTTATCCGAAAGCCCCTTGGGATCTGTTGCCCCTTGATAAAGACCCAAGGAGGGTCGAAACGTCGATTTTGTACTTTGCACAGAAGATGTATTAACTTTTGATACAGTAAATATTTATTATTTTCCACTGAGAAGAGTCCTAGTGTGCTCCCTTCATTGTTTGTTTACATATATATATATATATATAGTTTCATGTATTTTATCGAGAGCACTATTGTCGCTTTTCTATAGTCCTCCTTGAGTTCCTAGCACCTCCACCGTTGTGGACACTCACATCATATCCTGCAAGTGGTGATTGTGCCACTGTATGCATCATATGCTAGAGCTGGCCATAGCTCTAATAAATGTGAGTGTACTACCGCTATTCTACTATATATACTATATTATATTTGACATATTGCACTAGCTTTTCCTGTCTCTTGTCTTTTTTTTTATATATATGGACATCTGAGAAACTTGAAAAAAATACACTCTTCAAGCATAAGAAATCTATTGCACTTACCTCTATTATAGAGGCATCTTTTTATTTGAGAACTTCTTTTTTGGGACTATAAATAGAACATATTATTTTGCATACTGACCCGTATTTAATAGTGCGAATTTATTTTATGTTTTGTTGTTATATTTGTGTCGCAGCCCTTCCTTTCCTTTGTGTTTTTCTTTTAGATTTTTTTTAAAGGGGTTGAGAGGGACCCCTTTTTAGGGTTGCTGCCTTTCTCAGATTGTTTGGTTAATTAACGTTGACCCATTTGTGTATAATTGCCTCTATGCCTCATTAAGATAATACTGGGTTTTCTGATCCTGCACAGACACTTTATTAAGAGATTTGGATCTCTTGCCTCCAGATTTATGTTCATCGGCTTGCACTACTTGTTCCTCTTGTAAGTTTTTTATCATTAAAGCAATGTTTTGAAATAATGAACCATGGTTTGTTTTTCTTTCCACATATCTTCACAAATGGGATGAATATATTCCGGGTGGAATAATTTACCTTTGAATTGCCATCTAATAATTTTATATATTTAACACTTGTAGGTTTTACATTGTTGTGGTGCTATATTCAGTTTTGAATTTATCTATGGTGTTTCAATGTTCAAAGAGTAATACTTTTTTTCATTTAATTCTGTATAATCTACACTGTTGTTTTGGGGTGTATGTGGCTGGTTTTTGTATATTGAGGTCTATATATGGTAGTGGTGAACAGGCTATCTAAAATTTCCGACTTCATTCCAACTTTCAGGCCCACCTACTGTCAAACAAATGACTGATTTGTTCTAGAGTCACAAATTCCAGTGGAGTTCATAAATCCATCCTCAGATCAAAGTATTCAGTTCACCTCAGATCAAAGTATTCAGATCAAAGTATTCAGTTCACCTCACATTTCTGGAAGGTATTTTGTCACATTCTAAGATGTATGTATGTCTATCCACCTCTTACCATGTCCAGTATAAAGGGCACTCTTAAAAGACCTATAAATGAATTAATAAATAATAATAAAAATAATAATGTATATAGAAAAGTCTCCTGAGTACAACAGTACCCCCATGTACAGGTTTTAAAGTGTTTTTGAAAGTTACAAGATCAAATATAAGGATTGATTTTCTGTTTTTTTTCACATTGAAATTTGCCAGATTGGTTATGTTGCCTTTGAGAGCGTATGGTAGCCCAGGAATAAGAATTAATCCCACAATGGCATACCATTTGCAAAAGAAGACAACCCAAGGTGTTGCAAAAGGGGTATGTTTAGTCTTTTTTTTAGTAGCCACTTAATCACAAACACTAACAAAGTTAGTGTTCATAATTGTCTTTTGAATTTTTAACACACAAACAAAAATAAATGCTAACTTTGGCCAGTGTTTGTGACAAAGTGGCTACCCTGGGTTGTCTACTTTAAAAAAATATGTATGTGTGAGGTGTGATTCAGAGATTTATGACAGATAACAGTGTTACAATGTCACTATTGATACATTTTTGAAAATATATATTTTGAAACAGCAATGTCCTACTTGTACTTATAGCCCTATAACTTGCAAAAAAAAAAAAAAGCTAAGAACATGTTAACATTGGGTATTTCTAAACTCAGGACAAAATGTAGAAACTATGTAGCATGGGTGTTTTTGGCGGTTGTAGATGCGTAACAGATTTTGGGGGTCAAAAGTTAGAAAAAGTGTGTTCTTCAAAATTATTTAATCTTATTTTATAATTTTTTATAGTAATGATGAGAAAAACAGTATATAATATGTGTGGGTACAGTAAATGAGTAAGAGGAATATTACAGCTAAACACAAATACAGCAGAAATTTAAAAACAGTCCTGGTCCTTAAGAAAATTGAAAAACGGTCTGGTCACTAAGGGGCTAATGAACACATCACTTTATTACAATAATTTGAATAAAATGTCAGCAGGGTTCTTGCACATATGTATGCACAGGGTGTTTCAGCACAGCAGTTTATATCATATAATGATAATATTTGATAATATTTATGTAATAGTCATACTTGCACGTTACAACATTATTAGTATATGTTATGTGTACAACATTATTAGTATATGTTAGTATATAATATAGTCAAAAAATAGAAAAGAGAATCACAAAAAATGTAATATAGGTAGTAAAATTAAAATAAATAAAAGATATATATATATAGTAACTGTACCTTGCACTTAAACTCCAATTCCCAAACCGGGTGCACTACCAGGGCTCCAAACATCCAAATAGTTGTAATAGAAGGCTGCACTCATGGATTCCATAAAATTTAACTTTTAATCAGTCTTGTTTAAAAATCAATCAATGTTTCATTCCTGCTTGAGGACTTTCATCAGGATGTGTATATATATATATATATATATATATATATATATATACAGATCTTTGTCTTCCTATTTGATGGATATACATTTTATCGCTATATATATATATATATATATATATATATATATATATATATATATATATATATATATATATATATATATATATATATAGCGATAAAATGTATATCCATCAAATAGGAAGACAAAGATCCTTCTACATTTTGCTAAAGACCTTTAAAATTATTTAAAAAATATCTACATATGTGTGTATAACTTTATATACCAATGTTCAGGATATCTGGAAAATTGTCATGTTGCATACAGGTACAGTAGATAATGCTTTCCACAATAATAATAAACTTTTTCTCCATTATTTTTCTTTTTAATATAATGTTCAAATATGCAGCAATTAACCTTGATACCAAATAAATGAAGTCTCAAACAAATAATTCACAATGCATGCTTCAAGTCTTAACGTTATGCCTTAATAACATAAAACATAATACAATACATATAAAAGTATGAACAACAAATTACTTCCCATTTCAAGTTGTTTACAAAGTGCCCTACAGTGACTTGTATTGGTGTCACTCAGTTCCATTCCCCAAAGCTATTAACAGGCTTCATAGGGGATGTTACTATAGCTTAGGACATGGGGCTATTTGTTCAGTGACTTTTTGTGAAAAGAGGTTTGAAATGTGTTTTGAATGGACAGCACTTTCTTTGTGTAGTTTAGTAAATAACACAGAAAGCAAAGTTAGTCAGCAAGTTGAATAGTTTCTGCATTTTAATTCTTTGGTGTTCTTTTGTACTGCGCCTGATAGGATATTTTCAACAGTAATTAAATTCACAGCCATGCTAAATGCACTGAAAAGACAAAGGTCTCGGATTCAGATAAAATTATAAATGCTCTGTAGCACTAGAGAGTTTATTGGACATTTACATTGCTCGTCTGTCTACCAAAAGGGGATTCGGGTCATTTTGAATAATTTAACTGGAACACATGCATTTTATAAGGATATCATCAAATCAACATGCCAGCCTAATCAGATATATTGCAGAGGACTCAAGCAAAGGTAAGGATAAATGTCAACACAGATCTCTGACTTATTAACGTATTAAGTTGCAATTGTTATTTTTGTCTTAACACTCAGTGGGGTGTGTACTAACCAGATGAAATTAGAATAATAATAATAAAAATTGACATTCTTAATAATTATCTTGCCATATAAATTTGCATGTTTTATTGCAGAGAAAAATAGTCACTTGCCAGTAAAGGCATGTTAAGAACAGATTACCATGCATATGAAAGTGAGATCAACCAATGTTAAATATAGGTCTCTGCAGGAATATAAAATAACCATAAAAAAGATGGTGCCCTCCTGAGATGTTTATCCAATGACTACAAAACATAAGTAATAATGCACATGTAAAAACACATCACCGATAACATACACCAATAATAGTGCAGATCAGTTAAATATCAATAAGGTGAATATTATTGGCTGAATTTACTAATTTACTAAATAGTGCATGTATATATATATATATATATATATATATATATATATATATATATATATATATATATATATGCATCATTATTTTATGCAGGAATATTTCCCCAATGGTATAAAACATACTAATAATTTGCTATTTTCTCTTAATAAATGTGTACTAATGTTGCAAATTAACAAAGTAGTAATTGTTAAAAAACAATTTATTTGTTTTGCACTTATTAGAACAACATGCCTCTATTAGTGTTACTTTATAATAAATTAATTTTTGGAATGGACCCAATAAGATACAAAGATACAACTTGCAATCCTTCTAATGTCAGTGTGGTTTAATCTGTTGAAATTTGGTTAATCAAGAAATAGAATATGACCATAAAATAATACCAGCAATGAAAAGATTCCAAATTAAATATATTACCTATTATATAATTTAATTTATAGAAAAATTAAATTATTTATGTGTACTTTGGTGCTTGTAAAAAAAAATGGATCTAAATTATTCAAGCGACAACAACAGTTGTGTACACTCTTACTCATTAACACACCTTATTCAAGAAAAAAACTGTGTGATATATGCATGTTAAAAAAAAAGAAAAATTAATCCGTTACTCAGAATATATTTTTATTAAGTACTCATGCTGTGTAGTTCAGTAGTGAAACACTCACATTTACTAGAGTACTCTATGCTATATCTAGGGTTTAGAACATTCAGTGCTCTTTGTTCAAAGGCCTTAACCTAGATCTCATAATCTCATAATTTCCATTTTCAGAACTTCTTTCCCACAATTTTTCATTAAAGACACAACACAAAAAAAATGTAAGTATAGTCTATCAAAGTATTGATATAATAATCACAGTTCCAAATCACAATCAAATAGCATAGTTCCAAAATCACAATCAAATAGCAGAAAAAGAGAGTCCTAATGCAAGTTGTGCATTAGGACTCTCTCTTTCTGCTATTTGATTGTGATTTGGAACTATCATCACTGATATTGGACTATTTAAAATAATTTTTATATTGTTTATACTTTTTCCATTAATGTTCTACATAGTTTGTTATCTGGTGCAACCTTCCTCTATTCACCTTATCTATAATATTTATATTGGCCCATGTTCGTGCCCTCTTGGTTAGTCTTATTGATTTTCTTGAATCTTTTTGTTAACAAATTCGGATGAACAAAGCTGCAATATGGCTCAAGTTCTGCAGTCCAAAGTATGATAGTCTAGTGTTTTCCATTCATTATTCAAGTGTTTTCAACTCTAGTAATCATGTTGTCTTGGTTTAGTGCAGTATCTTACAGAAAATTGATATGAGAATTTGTTTGCTTCATTACATAAATGAATAACATCTAGAAAGGAAAGGGAAAAAAAAACTTTAGACACAATAGTTTAATCCCTAAATCCTGAACTGAAAGTGGGTACTTGAGGACTGGGTTGGGATGGTCTAAGATAGTTAGGACAGTTTGAACCTGGGGTGCTTCGGTAATTAACCTGGGGTGCTTCGGTAATTAAAGCAATAACACAAAATACAGTTTGCAATATTTATGCATGAAAGTGCATTGCCATCAAATACAAAGGTATCATCCATCAGTTGAGACTTCTCCCACAGATATTGGGGACCAGGGGCATTGCAAAGGTCAAAACATACCAGAAGTTTGAGACCAAAAATAATTTGGTAAACTTTCTAAAGCTCTACCACTGGCTCATCCCCAAACCCCTCCCCTACCTCTCACTTAATTTCACTGCTTAACATGCATTTTGGTACACACATATTTACTTAAAGACACACACATACACACACACAAACACACACACACACACACACACACAGAGATAAACACATAGACTTGCAGACACAGATATACACAGGCATGCACAACTATACACAGACAAACACAGACACAGACAGGCACAAAGACACAGATAAACACAAAATCTTATGGTATTATGCATTGTAGTGTATCACAGAGTTCCACAGCTATAAAACACAGAATAAGGTGAATTTAGTTACATTTTTGTGAGTTTAGTTGGGTCATGATAATCTTAGCTGTCTTGCATGAACAGCAGGAAACAAATATGAATGAAAATTTCCAGTAAGGAAAATTGCTGTGTATCTTTTGTTTGATTTTAGCTATTATTGTTCAAAGTTTGTGATTTTATCTTGCTTTAAGTACACATACCCAGCTGTCAGTATTACACTGAAAATGAATCAGTCTTTTAAATTGGAGACAGTGTTTTTTTTTTTATTTTAGCTACAATGTAAGCAGAAAATCTGATACTCTTTGCCAGCATTTCTCAGTTGAATAACTTATTTACCTTTCTTTTGAGCACACACCTTGATCCTTCTAATCCATGTAATCATGAACATCCCACATAGCCTGTCAGTTTTGTTGACTCATTAAACACAAAGGTTGACTGGAATGGTTATTCACTAACATATAAATGGTCCCATATTGAAAGGGGAAAAATCATTTAGTTGCATAAAGGACCCTTCCAACTGCAAAATCCAGACACTGTATACACTTTTTGCAACACCGACTCTGAATGAGCTAAAAAAAATTTGATTTCAGCAAGACGGAAAGTTTCTGGACTGCTGGTAGCTGAACTCATATGGTTAATGTCCAGGCCTTGCTTCTTAAAATCCAGGCTTAGGTTTTTACATTGTCAAACTATTTGCCCACTGGCAGCACCCTACCCATGGGGATGGAGTCCAGTAAACCCCCAAGTGAGTGTTGGGTGGGGGGTTAAATTCAATAATAGGATATAAAGGCTAGACAACGTTGATTTATTTTTATTCATTCAAGCTATTAGACTACTTCTCTGCTATGGTGAATTACATTTTCATTGATTTGGAGGATGATATAAATCCAATAGGACCTATTCAAGCTTGTCTAAGTTCTGGTACCTCCATAGAAGTTGACAGGTTGACAGGTTTGCTGAATATCTGTCAATTCCTCTTTCAGTTCTAGATCCTATAGTTCCAGTAACTTTCCCTACATTTCAAAATAGGTGTGGGATTTTAAAGACCTGATATATGATACCATATATATAGAATGTATATTCACTACTTTGAGGGCCAAGTCAGATATTAATCCACACATAATTAGGTCAAATTTAGAAAATGCATTTCAAAAATTAGTTTAGACAGATTTGCTGAAGCTTTGCTGGAATAAATGGATCATACATTATACATGTGGCATTCTAATAGAGGAGAGATTAGCTCTTGAAAATTTAGCAGCAGTGACAGAAGTGGTGACATCAAAATTACAGTCCAAAAGTCCAACAAAGGGGGTAAAATAATTGTTATGGACAAAGAAACCTATGTTTAGGAGGCATACATAAAATTATTGGATCGTGATACATATGTCGATTTGGTTAAAGACTCTACTGTGTCTTTTTCTAAATGTTTGAAGGAATCGGTAGATCAGGGTTTTACCCTAGGTGTCCTTAATGTAAAGGTAAGAACCTTCCCTACCTCCTTTCTACCACTTCCCAATGATCCATAAGTACCTGTCTAAGCTACCTGGAAGTTCCATAGTTTCTGCATTGGAACTTTGGGACAGGGTTGGAAGAATAGGTAGACATGTATTTGTAACCCCTTTTACAAGATTTGAACAGTACACTTGGGCACACCAAACAAGTGTTTCAGGTGATGGAAGAACTAAATTGTCACGAGGGACATATCTGTATAACCAATGATGTGTTGTCTCTATTTTTCCATACCCAATAATTTGGGGATGGAATCAGTCACATATTCTTGGAGAAGTAATCCAATAAAGGTGTAGAGCTGAAAGAGGTTTTGGTTGAATGTTTAAAATTTCTGTTTAATAAGGATTTCTACCTCCATTCATAATTTGCTCCCTTAGATGCGAACGCTTTTCATGGTTTTGTAGGAGATTAGCCACATCTATGGAAATGGAAATTCCTATCCAGGAATGTATAGTGTTTATGGTCACTGCACTGATGACCTGTTGTTAATCTGGTTTGGAAGCATTCCAAATCTTGATGCTTTAATAACGTGTTTAAACAGTAACTGTTGTAATTAATGTTTTATATCACATTATTATCCTACAATTTTTACATCACCTTATGATCCAATACATTTATTTCCCGGAACCTAATTTATTTTGTTATCCCTAGTCCCAAAGAGGCATTATGAAGAACTTTTAAAAGGAAACCTCTTAACCCCTTAAGGACCAAACTTCTGGAATAAAAGGGAATCATGACATGTCACACATGTCATGTGTCCTTAAGGGGTTAAAGGACAGCTTTCATCCCAAAAATACTTTCAGTGGCTTTGCAATAGGGGAATTAATCAAGTTTGTGATGCAATTGTTCTAGCGTGGATAATTTTAAGATACATGCTATTACAGATCACTTAAATTAAAGGGGAAATTCCAATTCTCAGATACAGAAAGGCTACTTAGGCAAAAGAAAGAAACAGGACATCTTTCTTGTCTCATAATAAGAACATTCATAATAAGGGATATAAAGAACTCTTCATGGGTATAAGAAAATGTGTAAGTGTGGACGTGTTGTAAGTGTTGTAGATTTGTCCTGACGGATTTACCTCCAATGTCACCAAAAACATATACAGAATTAGGGATTTTGTCCACTGTTACACCAAAAATGGTTTGCTTGCTATCCTGCTTTAAATGTGGGCAACAATATGTAGAAGAGACCAAGCAGGAACTTAAAACTACTAAAAGAGAGCATTTATTGTATATAGAGAATTAAAATCATAAATCGCTGGTTGCTCAATGCTTCCATGAGGGTAATGGAGGTGATATTAGTAAATTCAGTTTCCAGGATATAAAAAAAGTGTTTGGTTCATGTTAGGGGTAGTGATATCCAGAAAAAGCATTAAAAATTGTTAGGCATTCTGTATCTTCAACTTGCAGCAAGATGGCCCATGGACTCAGGTAGGATTGTGATATTAATTCAATTATTAGTCATTAACATAAACTTTAGGGGGCGTGGCTAGCGGCCAACTGGGAAAGGCGCATGGAGTAAGAGCTCCCAGGCCGACAGACCCGAGAGCTACAGACAGCCGGTATAGACCTACCAATCCCGACCCTGCAAAGCTCCATCGGGCAGCAAGCGCTCACATGCCGCCCTCCAAGCAGCTGAAAATCACCGACCCGATCAGGTCCGCCAAAAAAGACCGCCTCCGCTCCAGCCAAGATGGCGACGGCAGCATGGCGACTGCCTCTAGCGCCGAAGATCAGCCAGGCACAGGAGATCCCACAGGCCGTTACACAGACAACCCAGTGAGTGAGAGAAGCCTCTACAACATGCTACAAGAGCTTAGGGCTACCTTGCATGCAGACTTCCAACAAATGATGGCAGACTTCAAACAGGACCTGTCTGAGCTGGGAGACAGAACTGACAGACTAGAAGTCCGCACAGAAGAAATATGTTCAGATCACAATGATATGGAGGCTAAATTGCAAGCTCTCAGTGAGGAACAAACGCAGCTTAAATGGAAAATGGCTGACATAGAAGATCGCTCTAGGCGCAACAATGTCAGGTTTAGAGGAATCCCTGATAACATCACACACGAGGCTCTGCCCGACTTTATCAAAGGCCTGTGTCAAGCCGTACTGCCGACAAGGGACGCCACGGAGTGGCTACTGGACAGAGCGCACCGTTTACCTAGGCCACAGCGCTTCACAGCAGACACCCCGCGCGATGTGGTAGTCAGGTTCCACTATTATACGGCAAAAGATTCGCTACTGACTGCAACGCGCAAACTTACAACTCTACCGGAACCGTTCCAGGGGGTGCAATTGTTCGCGGATCTATCTGCTCTCACAATGAGCCAACAAAGAGAATTTATCTCAGTCACGAAGACTCTCCGAAACCACGATGTCCCATACCGCTGGGATTATCCCACTAAGATCATCGTTTGGAGAAATAACAAAAACCATGTTCTCGAGGAACCAGAGCATGGATTGCGCCTTCTGAGAGAATGGGGGCTTTTCCAGTCGCCGGACCAGCCAGCGCAAGATCCGAAACCGCAGAGGAGACTCACAACTGAATGGCACATGGCGGGATCGCCAAGAAGGGACAAACTCTCCCTCCACAACCCTCCGTCCCACTAAAACGAACTGACCACGAGCCTAAACGGAAAAGACTTGGACGCTGAAGCCGACCATAACGTTGTGTAATGTATATGGCACCAAACTGTATCTGCACCGGGGCACTTATACCTTTCTCACTGGGTCTTATAGCAGATGGGTTGGAGGGCACATAAAGGGCACAAAAAAAAAGTAAACATAACTACTTAACTGAGCGGGTGGGATGCTCTCACATAAAAGTAACATATAAGGCTGTCTGTATAATGTAAGCTTTGTAATATCTAATATAAGAAAAGGGTCCCGGTTAAGGCCAAACCATGCAGGTTAACTTTAATCCCCCAGTTGGGCTTGCCTCCCAAGCATTAGCTGGGCGGTCACCCCAACAACAATGATTACCCTACCTACTGGGGAACTGTTGTATATACTTTGTTTGTTTTCTATGCATATGTTTATTCTGTTATCTGGGATCACTGTATTGAACTATGCTCCACAGGACCACACTATTCATCAAGAGGGAACACCATTAGACGCAGAGGGGGGAGCGAGACCCCAAAGCACCAACACACTATCGCAGGAAGCCTATACACACCTAATGCCACAGCAACCCCCACGAGGGACTTCCATTATAGCGGATACTCACAAATTCTAACCATGGGGACACCCAACACTATGACCTTTTTTTCCCTGAATGTGAAAGGCCTTAATAGCCCCCATAAACAGAGGTTGGCAGCACGAGACATCCAAACTTCTGGGGCGGCCATAGCTTGTCTGCAAGAGACACACTTCTGCAGCCGCAACCCCCCTGAGATTTGCAGTCCGACACTACTCCCAAGCATATCATGCACACTCCCCAACAAAATCAAAAGGGGTTTCCATATACTTTCACGATGACTGGGCGTTCACACCAAGCCAACAACATACGGGAAGAGATGGCCGGCTACTCATTTTAGTAGGCACATTAAATGGCATACTGATAACGATTGCTTCCCTATACACCCCCAACGAGGACCAAGCGGCCTTTCTCACAAAGGCACTAAAGAAGGTAGCAAAATCCAAGCAGGGACATGTCATTCTATGTGGAGACTTCAATTGCACCCCAGATCCCCACCTAGACATACAACGCACACAGAACAAAGGACCAAAAAGGGCATCAATAGCACTGGGGCGACACCTAAGTCGATTACTATTTGAACATGACCTATACGACTCATGGCGCTGTCTTTACCCAGGAACCAAAGATTACACGTATTACTCCCCGGTGCACATGACACACTCTAGAATTGATCTATGCATCACGGACAAAAGCACACTAACACACGTCATGACGGTCGCGATCGGCCCTATCACATGGTCCGACCACGCGCCGCTTACGGTGACCCTCCGGGTCCCGTACCCGGCCCGTGGCACGGGATCCTGGCGCCTCAATGAGGCTCTCCTGGACCGCCCCAACACCTACTCCACCGTCCTAACCCATCTAACTGACTTTTTCTCACAACACGAAGCCTGCACCACGTCACAACTCAATGGTTATCACACAAGGCAGTTATGCGAGGCGTTTTGATACAGGTGAGAGCCACCATAAAAAACAACACAACAAAACCAAAGCTGAACTCCTCGCAAAGCTCGCCGCATTAGAGTCCCAACACAAATCCACACCACATAAAGCGACCCACAAGCAGTTACAACTCAGAACTGACCTACACATTCTTGAAATTGCCACAACAGAGAAGCATATGCGTTACCTTAAACAAACCCATTACAATACAGGGAACAACACAGGAAAAGCACTAGCTAAGAAACTAAAGCAGAGATACTTACACACGAAAATACCGTACATAATTTCCAAGTCAGGCGACAAATTGTACAACCCACACCACATTGTGGAGGAATTGGCCTCTTTCTACGCCTCCCTATACCAGCTTGACAGGGACCCCCAAACACACCAACCATCTGAAGAGGAAATCACCCGCTTCCTGAATACTACCCACATCTCATCCATTACAAGAGCACAACAGGAGCTGTTAGAAGCTCCATTCACTTGTGAAGAAGTGGCCAACATGATCGCTAGTATACCTAAACATAAATCGCCTCTCCCAGATGGGCTGTCCAACTACTACTACCAAAAACTAAGCACCATACTACTTCCGCACATCACCAACCTCTTCAATCACATTAAACAAACTGGGCAAATCCCTAAAGAAATGCTAGAAGCGTTTATAGTCACGCTACCCAAGCCAAACAAATCCCAGACGATCTGCGCTAACCTAAGGCCTATTTCCCTATTCAACGCAGACATCAAGCTGTATGCTAAACTACTAGCAAACAGACTTAAACCTCTATTCCCAACTTTGATCTCAGAGGAGCAGGCAGGATTCATCCCGGGCAAGCAAGTAGGCGACAACACCAGACACGTCATTAACCTCATAGAATGGGCCCACTCCACACATCAAAGGGGAGTCCTGTTAGTGCTCGATGCTGAGAAAGCGTTTGATCGCCTAAATTGGAAATATATGCGATTAACACTCGCCCAAATGGGCATTTCCCAAGAGTTCATAACCAGCATCCTAGCCCTGTTCCAAGAACCGTCGGCTAAAATCTTTAGCACAGGCTTCCTATCGACTCCATTAGCCATATGAAACGGCACACGACAAGGCTGCCCCCTTTCCCCACTCATCTTTATTCTTTGCCTAGAGCCCTTGATAAGGCATATAAAACAAACAAAAGGAATTCAGGGCATATCTACGCCAAAGGGCGAACAGAAACTAGCATTGTTTGCCGACGATATTCTTCTATACCTCACAAAACCAGAGCACTCTATCCCACAGCTGCAAAATCTCCTTGCCACATACAGCAAAGTATCCTTCTACAAAAACAACACTGCAAAAACACAAGCTCTCCCTATTCTAATACCGCACACCCTCACGACACAACTTGAGCGCACATATACATTCGACTGGAGGAAAAAGTTGCTCTCATACTTAGGGATTAAACTTACTAAATCAATCAGCACCCTACAAAAAGAAAACCATATTGCTATGATTCAGAAACTCACAACACAATTAACATCATGGGAAGACCTAGAGGTTTCCTGGATAGGCCGCATCAATTCAATTAAGATGATGATTCTCCCGCACATACTTTACCTGTTCAGAACCATCCCCATAACCTTGCCAGCCCGCCTCCTTCACAGGCTCCAAACTGTTATAAACGCGCACGTCTGGAAACAGAAACCCCCGCGAATTAAAAACAAGACTTTAGGCCTCCACTTCACTAGGTCTCGGCCTCCCCGATGTTCGGTTCTGCTACCAGGCCTCCATATTAGCTCAAGGTCTAAGACTACTCAGAGCTTCTGAGATAGCACCAACCCCAATCTGGCTCTCCTTTGAAGATGTCTGCATACACCCAAGCTCTGTGGGTGGGCGCCCCGACCCTCATTAAAAAAACAATCCTACAATGCACATTGACACTTCTACAGGCCTGGAGAAACTGGGCCTCGAATATACTAGACCCAAAGGAACTGCTAAAGTTGTCTCCAATCACAGCACTTCAGACCCACTCTCCGAATCTAGAAGTCCACAAGTGGCTGGCAAAAGGTATCCTGAAGGTAGAAAATCTTTTTGACAAAGGTGTAGTAAAACCATTCCCAGTTTTACAGGCAGAATTCTCCCTCCCCTCCAGAGACCTATTCCTATATGTAAGGGTCAAGAACATCCTACAGGCCAATACACAAGCCAATGAGACCACTCAAAGACCCATAGCTTACAGCCCACAACACCTGTTGAACGCCCGTCACATCAAGCCCCTTGCACTGTGCTACAATGCCCTGTGGGAAGCTGCTACCCCACACAAACTCCAATACATGACACAATGGGAGACGGATATCGGTAGAGAGTTCACGGCACAAAAATGGCACAAGGCCATATCCATCACCAAGAGGGCATCGAGCAGCATCTCTATGTGGGAGGCATATAGCAAAATCACAATGAGATGGTACTGTAAGGAACTGACTCTGCTGGGTTTACGAACCCTGGTTTACATGCTGCTAAACCTCTTCCTTACCACTACACCAGCCTGCCTTTTGCAAATGTACCTGAGATCTGGTAACCTTGACTCTATAAGCATTGGTATCAGTGACAAGTCTCTTCAGCTGTGTCTGGTCATGTGTCTGGTTCTTGGCCTATAAAAGCTACTTCCTGTCTCTGTACCTTTGCCAGATTATTGTGGTTCCTGTACTCTCTAATCAAGCTTGTTCCTGTTTCTCCTACCTGTTGCTGATTTTGGACCATTTTTGACTTTGCTGCATCTCCTTCCCACTGACCTCGGCTTGCCTCACTACGATTACCATCTCTCTGTTCCAGTCTCCCATCTCTGCTTAAGACCAGAAGGCCACTCAAGGCTCAGGGGCTCAACCACCTGGGTAACAAGTGGCTACCTCTGGCAGAAAACATTGCTGATCTGGCTACTGGACTCCAACACTTTGTAACATCAATATCATTACAGGTACATGGTGCCTCACAGACTGGCAAAGATGTATAGTACGGTCTCCCCTCTATGCTGGAGGTGCGAGAAATCCCAGAGTACACTGTTACATGTCTTCTGGGAATGCCAAGACATTCAGCCACTATGGTTAAGCGTACAAACACTGGTAAACAAGATAACCCACATTACCCTGCCGTTGTCACCTGAAGGATACTTACTACATATGTTGCCAACGCTGCACCAGAAGCACCATACCCCTCTGATAGTAAACCTTCTCACGGTCACTAAAATGGCTATAGCATTTCACTGGAAGGACAAAGCGATCCCCTCCATAGAAGAGATCTCAAAGAAATTAGATAATGTCTGTCTATTTGAAAACATGGCTCTGAGAATGAAGGTCAAAGCACAACAACATGAGGTGGTATGGCATGACTGGCTCACGCATCGAGGGGCGGGTACAGCATAGCAAGCCAGGTCCGATAATAATAAAAACATAACCACAAAACAAAAGTCCCAACCGAGCTGAGCGTACCCAAATGAAGTTCCCTTTGCATTCATTACTGGTCCCAGATCCAGATCAAGTGCAAGTTCAAGTTTATGTTAAGATGAGTTCACTTCCTTCCCTGGGATTTCCCATATTCCACACATGCTTACCAATGAGGGACAAGCGATAGGTATGCCATGAGCCAAACACATGCGGGCACCAAGACATAACTATTGAGTAGAATTAATCCCAGGAGGTGACCCTGCACATACAATATGTTGTAATATAGCGAAATGTGGAGATGTGTAATGACACGGACATATGTACTAAATAGTGTACGCGTAAATGCAAGACCAGCAATATGTGTTGTCCCAATTGATAGACGTTGTTAACGCAAACTACCATGTAATGTATACTGCTACTGTATATGTATCACAATGTGGAACCCCCCCTTTTTATTGTTTCTTATAAAACACAATAAACACAAATATGTTAAAATAAAACATAAACTTTAGATTAATAAAGTGGTTTCCGTGTCCTGCACTCACCCAGCTGATAAATTCTCTGCCATTTAGGAAATAAGGCACTTTGTTTATGCAGCACCCACACCTCCCAGATCTGTGTCTTATATCGCCTCCCTACACACTTCATGCAATGCAAGGAATATCTAATCTTTAAAGTTCCTTATTACACAGTGTGTTTAAATTATGATTTATTATCTCCTGTTCTGTTGATAACCTGCTACAGCCTACAGCAGCACTTATGTGTGATTAATTTCAAGGAACATAGTAGGACATACAAACTTCTAAAGTAAACACTGTGCTGTAAGATCTGATTGAAAATGAAACCAATTTGTCATGGATTCACAGCAAGAGTAGGTGAGACTAGGACTGCATAAACTAAATTGATTTGATTTTAATGGCAGAGAATTGAATGAGCTGCAGGGAAATGCTTTATACACTAAGCTGTTTCATCAGGCTAAAGTTAGTTTGCTGCTTAGATAATCTCTTTCATTTTCTCTGCATTATTTTTTTAAATTTAGATTTAATAATCTGACTATATATGTATTTTCCAATGGGAACAAGATGTTACTTTTTATATACAGGTTGTGATTTATCTTTCTTTTCTATGGACTGACAGCTTGTTACTTGCCATCTAGACTTTAAAAAGTAAAAATGAATAATCTGTTTAATGTGTTTAATACCATACTGTTGTTTAACACATGTAGCAATTAATTATCGCAGTTTGGATGGTTCTTCTCTAGTTACATTTTATCATATAGTATCTCTTCTTCTTGCTACTAAATTGTTTGTATAAATTAGCATTAACTGTTCAATCTCATTAGTCTCCCAGTTGTTATCTTAAACTGATAACTGATATTTCACAGCTTAGTACATTTTTTCTTTATGGTATGAATCTTTTGTGACTATGAACAATCAGAACAGACTTTGTTACATTCTTGCACTTTTCGTATATGCAAACATATTTCCTGCTGTGCCCACCTCCCATGCAGTGTTTGTATTTAACTTTTAATTCAATGGAATAAAAGCTATGATTTTCATTTACATGACTAAGTCAAATTTTATTTCCTACATTTAGTACCTGCCATTGCTGCAGTTTTACTATGGCACCTTCCATTCCTTGCCCCTACCCAGCAGGCAGGTCTCTAACATAACACATGAAAGATCATGACTGTATGTCCCCCAGCATTCTCCCATGGACAGCAGGTAGAGGATATTAATATATGAACCTGGGGTGGCAGCCTACAGCCCCCCAGCTCTCAGAGTACTATACTCATGCAAAACATGTACATAAAGATAGAAAAGAGGAACAGAGGAATTTGGGCCCAAAGAGTGACTAACCTGCCTATAGGGACACTTTGGGAGGTATATTCAGGTGTTATCAGTTTTTCTAGTAATCAAGAGCCAGCTCTCAGTATATGTGGATATAAATCCAGATCTCATAAATCCTAGGGTCTTTGCATACTGGCTTATGCGTGTAGGACCTCTGCTGGTATGTGGACCACTCCTGAAGGTTTGTCCAGTAGCCTGAGACTGTGTTGATATAATATTTGGCATCGTAAAAGACTTTCTGGTATGCTGAGACCTTGCCAATATCCTGAAAGTCTTGCGAGTATCCTGAAAGCCATTCCAGTATTGTGAACACTTCCTGGTATCCTGAAAGAATTCCTGGTTTACTTCCCAGCACCCTGAAAGGCTTTCTGGTACAATGAGACCTTTCTGGTACCCGGCATAGGTTTTTGTTTAGGCTCCATAGTTCGCATCATTCACTGTTTAAGACTATGCTACAAAATATTGAAACTTTCTATTGCGTATTTTGGGAAACAAAAGTGTCTTATTAGATTACTCCCCTTCAATATTTGCATTCCCTACTGCACACTCTGACATGGTATTAATTTGTTTTACTTGAGCAGTAATGCGACAAAAAAATGGCATAATTATTAATATATACTTATGAAAAATATGTAATTTTTTATGTGCCAGTGAAAGTGCTAAATTTTTAAAAGCATGTATTTGTACTATTCTAACATACTATTTTAATTTTATTTTCTCTAAATATTACTGTGTGAAAGAACAAGTAGCAATGCTTACATTTGCCAGTAGAGGTCAGGATAGGGTATGTAAATGTATAAATGGAAACAAGCACCTAAATCTCAGTGTGTGCTATATTAAAAAAACAAAACAAAACAAAAAAAACTATGCAAACCTCAAATATTTTGTTTATTTCTATTTCATTTTAAAAATCAGCTATTGCCATATTCAGTAACTTCACATCAAAGATAGGTAAGTGACTGCTTATTTGCTTCATAATATTGTATCTCAGAATCACCTGTAAGTTTCTAATGAAAATATCAATTTGTGAATACATATGCAAAAATATTGATGTATTTTTGCACCGAATAGAAAATGCGTTTTGAACATGCATATGTATCTTTAAAAATATGATATATATTTTTCATATTTGCCATTAAATTAATGATCAAACTCGCTCTACAGTAACCATAAACTTTCTAGTTCTGGATTGTAACAGAACACGAATGGAAGTTTGCACCTGCATGTATATGTTTATGTTGTTGTGAATTATTATTTATATGTAAATGTATTAGATACTTAATAGTGTAAAAAAACTTCAGAATGCGTGACTGGCTTTAACTTACTGTTATTTGAAATATTACATTGTTTTGTGATGTTTGCACATTTATTATGCTGCAAAAGATAGACATCTAAGGAACACATATACAGTGTACATATCCTGTAGTTTTCTTTAGCAGTCTGTGTATACAATTGCTAAATGTAAAAGAGAATGTTATAGGCTATATACCAACAAGTGGAGCGCTATTACAATATAAATAATAAAGGGGTACACTCACCCCTTAGATACAGTGACAATCTGGAAGTGTACTCTTTAATATGCATACAAAAGGAAATAAAAGGAAAAATATATAGTGCAGATGGCTTTCAAATGAAGATGAGTGATAATAGAAAGTGACTTAAACCACTCACATGGACTGGAGCCTATATGGTATAGGCTCCGTAAGTAAATCCTTTATGCTTTTTGGGCAGCAACACACCCCTTGTCCCGAACGATATTCCTCCAGGGATGGAGGGGTGAGTGTACCCCTTTATTATTTATATCGTAATTATATTGTAATAGCGCTCCACTTGTTGGTATATAGCCCATACCATTTTCTTTTATATATGTATTGTACTGTGGATAAAGGGTATTCCACTTTTTGTGTTGAGCTGCTTTCACTGTTTTAGGCACTTTAGAGTATCACTCACTATCCCTGGTAAGAGAGAGTTGTTTCTTGCGTTTAACTTTAAATTGCTAAATGTGTTTCACCTGTGGGCCATATCTGTAATGGCAGAACATTCCTGGAAGAAATAGAATAGTACCCAAGACTATTAACACTAGTTTTGTCTTATTAAACTTTGACTGTAGATACATATGCATCGTATTTCTCTAAAATATTAACTATCTTATGGGTCCTGTAATGCCTCTCTGTGCTGGCTGTGCAATAATGATAATTACTCTTACAGTTTTCTCAATGTTAGAAAGTGAGATAGTGAAATAGTAGAACCCGCTCATAAAAAGAAATGCTCAATTTTATTCATAAAAAAAACCAAACAACAGTGCAAACAAGAACAATATTTATGCTTATATTTCTTTATATAAAATCCATAAGGTTTACTAATCTGACTTTCGGTATCAGAAAGTAGCATAAATTCTCAGCTCGAGAATAATACATTTTCTGGGCGTTAAAACTGTAAAGTAGAAATGATATCAGATCTGCCAGACCAGCACTGTGTTCAAAAAAGAGACACGGATGATCTGCCTTAGTTCCATTATCAACAGTGAAAATTTGCATATGGTATTTGATACTCAATTTGGAGGCTTAGTGGCAGTCCGTACGTGTACCAACAGGGTTGGCAACAATTGCTAAGTTCTTCCCATAGAGCAGGAGTAAGCCATCATCGGATCTCCAGACGTTGTGGACTACATCTCCCATAATGCTCCTACAGCCATAATGCTGCCAAAGTATCAGGGGAGATGTAACCCACAACGTCAGGAGTGCCAAAGGTTGCCTATCCCTGCCATAGAGAATAAGTGGAACTACCTTTTGAGTAGTGACTGTCAAGTAGCGACAAGTAATTTAACAAACAGTGACAGACCGATAAAGAGGCAAGTGTGGAGACATACAAGCCATATGATTGCCTACAGGAATTTAGCTTTTGAGTGTAAAGTGCGTAGTCTGTCTAATAGATTCGATTCCCTATTGCTATTTCTAGGTTTCTCTAAAGTAGTTTTTCAACTCTCATGGAGTTTTTCTACCAACCTAACTGATTAGATACACACAGTAGTAGATACAATTTTTGCATCAGTTTTACTTGACATTTTAATGCCATCGTCTAATAAATTTAAGGGATTGATGCTGGTCCTTTCAATTTACCGGTAGATATTTTACTAATTGATTATTGTACATTATATTGTTCAATGACTGGGTTCCGTTATAAAAGACAAGCAAATCTTGAGTAACTAAGAATTTTCACATAGATGTCAAATGGGAAGTGACTATTCTAATACCATACAAGAGCTTATAATCTTGCTCTAAATCTCATTCATCATCAATACTAAATTGTCTACTGAGGAAGAAGGTCAGTGTTCATAAGCATTACAAATAAAAATACAATACTTAAGATTCACAATAGAAAACTAGCTGTGATATATATATATATATATCTAATAATTGCACGTAGAAAGTATCAGTGCTATTACTCCCCACAGATCTCAGAGAATGAAAGAGCACAAAGTGGTATAACAATTTACAATATAGCCATTAATATTGTATCATACCATGCACGATCATCAGTGACAAGGTTTGTGAAGGAAATGTTTAGTTATTTGAAGTAGGATGATTTTGATGGACATTTTTTTTCCTGAACTATAGTATCCCTTTCTAATGTCAGTTCTATCCAGTTATTTAAAAGGCACAAAGATGCTTTTATAACTGCTTCAAAATTTGAAGTGTTGATATAAGTATTTGTTCAGAATTATGGCATTAATCTGAAAAGCTTCAACAAAGGTAGCCCCTTCGCACAATAAATATTCTACTGCACATAATGACAGTATTAATACATTTTTTTGAAACTCAGAAGTGTAGAGTCTCATATTTAACTGCTCGGTGTCTACTAATAAGCAGTTATTGCCAGTATTAAAAAGCATGGGACCAATTGTACCACTGCTGGAAGAATGCAAGGCTACTTACACATTGTGCTGTCACACAGCTTCTAGGCATTTCAGTTATTTCCAATTTATATAGTCCAGCAGTACATAGACCAGCAGTACAGAATTGCATTTAATTTAATAATTTGTATTCCTAATTGTCACAGCTCCCCGTTCTTCTGCTGGCGTGGCCGCACATAAACTAAGCAGCCACGCTGACAGAGATATTGTACTTACTTACCTTGGTGGTGGCAAACCGCTGCCCAACCTCCTTCCATTCCGGTCCCCAGCGAGTACGCCCTTCATAGAGACGCCGGCCGATGCAGTTCCGGTATTAATGGGAGACTCACGTTCACCCATATCAAAGATGGCGCCAACGTGCGTGCGACATCACATCATAGACGCACACGCACATTTTGGGGTCAGAGGCCAGAGACAACCAATTACAGCCTCAAGAGGGTTATTTAAACCCAAATTACCTTTTGTTCAGTGCCCTGTCGTGGTTTCCACTAGCTGGTTATCCGAGACTGTGTTCCTGATTGTGTTTTTTCTTTTTTTTGACTTTGGCTTTGTTTTGACTTCTCAGATTTCTGGTACCCTTGACTTTTGGCTTTTTCTTATCACTGTGTCTCGTTCTGTGTCCCTGACCTCGGCTAGTTTTTGGACTATTCTCAGGCACGTTAAGTCCGGCCATTCTAAGGTCTGGTAAGACGTTACCCTTAGTTCTAGGGTGTGATACTATTCTGCCTGCTGGATCAACATAATCCTGACACTAATATATTGAAAATATAGACTCCCTAGAGATTATCCTTTTAGGGATTACATTTCTATAATCCAGCAGTATCGCTAAACAATATCTCAGGATATTTAGTGACACTATTGGATTATAGCAATTTCATCAACAATGGTTTAATATACAAAATATAACATTATACAGTTTGTTTAGCTTGACTATAATTCATATGTATCCTCTAAACTAGTAGTTGGATCTTGGCTACTAGTAATACATACCTTTTACAGTTTAAAACATGCCATGTTTACTCTTACATATATTGAAGGACTTTCTCCATGATCCTAGGGCACCACTAGGTTTTTTTTTTTCTTTTAACTGAACAATCCAAAATTAAGTGATTTTCCATTGTGCTCCAAAAAGGAAAACCTTCTCTAATTGTTACTTATTGAGAAGGATAAAATCATTATTAATCAAAAGGAATAAGTATATGTTTTACAAAATAACACAATTCTAAGATTTTTAACTAGACTACCCAAACTAAACAGTTTATTGACAAAGTAATTTTGCCAAACTGAATTGTTCCGCAATGCACATGGCCGTTCAACTGATCAAAAGACGAACATGTTTGTCTGTTTAGTGATTTTGAGTTCTGTCTGTGGAACCAAAAAATTAGATGATTAATGGGTAAAAAAAGATGATTGTGGTTAGGGGACAGCCGAGTGTTTTCCTACTCCTCGTTTCACCTCTATTAGTTATTTCTTCTCACTTGATCTGTGAAACAAATGGACCTACAAATTGGACATAATATTTATATTATGTATACATTCAGCAGTGCACTGATTGTCTTATTATTTGGCCATTTTGGTTTGTCCAAATAATTTTTCAGAATATTTTTGCATGGATGATATTAGGATAAGCCGAACAGCTACAGTTCAGCAAAATCACTTAATGAAAAAAAAAAATAGTTTGGGTTTTCTGATAGTAATCCCTATCAGACAACCCAAATTATTATTTTTTTCGGACAAAGAGATTTTGCTGAACTTAATTTTTTGCCATTCTAACCAGTTGTCAGATACTTTATTAACTATGCTTTCTCTGTTTTGTCAGATACTTTGACTGCAGTGCCAAAAATACTGTTTGGTATTATATTCATACAAGGACTGTCTGGTATTTATTTGTGATGTATGAACAAAAAAATATATAGCAATGGTTATTGTGCTGAAAGAGTACACAGGAACGTAATTTGGAATCAGTAACAAGACTGTACTATGAGAGCTGTTCATATGCATACAATTCTGATATATGAAAGTGTTAAAAAAAAATAAACAAAAACATTAAAATGCATTTACAAAAAAATACTAAACCATCATTTAAGTTATTAAAAATGATTTATTCCGATAGATCTAAAAATAATAAAGATGGTTGGTGGTTATCTGTATGTGTGGGCAATGCTCTTTTTCACTTGCCAAGAAAGATAAAATGTATTCTGGAGTGAGTTAATGCTGTTGTGTGGTTTGTCACAAAAGCCACTCGATAGTGTAATCTTGATTTCCAATTTAAAAATTAAAGAGTGTGTGTGAATACGGAGTTCATTGTTTAACCCCCTAAGGACTGAGCCAAATGTACATGTTTTGATCAGAATAAAACGTAAACAAAACTTGGAATTTGACTATATGTCTGTTCAACCGTAATTGACCGCTTTCATTTAAGTACACCCACACTTATTATATATCATTTTATTCAGGAGAAACAGGGCTTTTATTTAACATTTAGCTATGAAACATAATTTAATATGAATAAAGTATCAAAAAATTTAGAAATTAAGAAATGTTTTGTTTTTTTTGTTCTGCATGACAATTTAACCCCTTAAGGACACATGACGTGTGTGACACGTCATGATTCCCTTTTATTCCAGAAGTCTGGTCCTTAAGGGGTTAACTGTGAATGTCATAATACTGTTTACTTTAAATGCAATAAAATACACATATTTGTATTCAGCGATGTCTCATGTGTAAAACAGTACCCCCTATGTGCAGGTTTTATGGCGTTTTGGAAAGTTACAGAGTCAAATATAGCATGTTAAATTTTTCATTTTTTCACATTTAAATTCGCCAGATTGGTTACATTGCATTTGAGACCGTATGGTAACCCAGGAATGAGAATTACCCCCATGATGGCATACCATTTTTTAATAGTAGACAACCCAAGGCATTGCAAATAGGGTATGGCAAGTCTTTTTTAGTAGCCACTTAGTCACAAACACTGGCCAAAATAAGCATTCATATTTGTTTGTGTGTGAAAAATGCAAAAAACTAATTTGAACGCCAATCTTGGCCAGCGTTTGTGACTAAGTGGCTACTAAAAAAATACTGGATATACCCCATTTGCAATACTTTGGGTTGTCTACTTTTGCAAATGGTATGCCATAATTCCTGGGGTACCATACGGTCTCAAAGGCAACATGACCAATTTGGCAAATTTCAATGTGAAAAAACTGAAACACAAGCCATATATTTGATTCTGTAACTTTTGAAAACACCATAAAACATGTACATGAGGGGTACTGTTATACTCAGGAGAATTCACTGAACAAAAATATTAGTGTTTTAAAACCGAAAAACGTATCACAAGAATTATATAGTCAGCATAAGTCCCGTTTGTAGGTGAAAAATTGCACAAAACGTCACTTTCACTGATAATATTATCGTTGTAATACATTTTACTGTTTTGAAAAAAAATCAAAATAGCATCATAGGAAACCATAAATAAAAACAAAGAACTTTAAGTTTGGATTCCAATATTGTTGAATGGGTAAGGCAGTGGCTGAGTGACAGGCAGCAGAGGGTTGTAGTCAATGTAGTATATTCAAAGCATAGTCTTGTCACAAGTGGGGACCCTATTTTTATTAGTGATATTGCAGGAGGTCTTGATGGTAAGGTATGCCTTTTTGCTGATGATACTAAGATATGTAACAGGTTTGATGTTCCAGGAGGGATAAGCCAAATGGCAAATGATTTAGGTAAACTAGAAAAATGATCAGAGTTGTGGCAACTGACATTTAATGTGGATAAGTGCAAGATAATGCATCTTGGACGTAAAAACCCAAGGGCAGAATACTGAATATTTTTTTTATTTTTTTAATTCTTTATGTTTGTGTGCTAAGGTTACAGGCGAGTTGTTAGTGCCACAACAGAATCAACACTTTGTTATATAGTTTGAGGGAGTAATATGGCACATTTAGGTACTGCACGTTTTTAAATTATGACATAAGAGAATTATTGAGTAGGCAGGTGGTGTTAGTAGTAGTTAAATCAGAGTGTGCAAACTAACATGTCTGCAGCTAAAGATGGATTAAATCAGGAGTGATATGTGAGAACATGCGTGTATCAGTAGCTTGGTGCTTGCGTTGCACTTGTTTTTTTTGTAGACAAGCAGATTATGATCTACTGTGGTGAAATTGAAAAGCGTGACAGAACTTTACATGAAAGACAACAAATGTACATAGAATGCATAGTAGCATAGAATGTTATAAAGGGCTCTTGTCTGTAGATAGTCATCCCCATAAGGCCCCTTGTGATAGGTGTGAGATTCCGGTCAGTGTTTGCTTGGGAGTATGGAGAGGCAGGGTAATAATGCATGGTATTGAGACTGTTATCTTAAACTTGGACAATCAAGCTGTCCTTAAAAGTTGGCAACGTTGGAAGAGAGTTAGACGAACAAGGTTCGTCAAATAGACATGCAGAGAGATATGATGATTACAGGCAAGGTAGTTTAGGTAATAAGAGCAACAGTATGGGTGTGTCTCACTATTCTCAGGGAACGTATAAGAGACATACGCTGTGGATACGCTTTACGTATTAAAATAAGGAGTGCTGAGCTGTATTCTAATAATTACACTGAGGGTGTTGTGGTAACGCCTAACGTAAGTGTGGCCTGCTATGAGTGAGACTTAATATGTAAACACAAGATATAACAAGAAATAAAACGGAAACTGGTATTATCTCATGCAATTAGAGTGTTAAAGTCGGTATGGGCTCTCTAAAGAGACCAGTGGTTGGAGTTCAAGTAGTGACAGCCTTGTAGGCATCCACGTAGGACCTTCAGGGTACAAATGGGGCTGTGCCAGCGGGGTCCCAGGTGTGTGTCGTGGCCGTTGTCACCGTCCCTCTGTTGGTGAGAGAGTCCTGTGGGAGACCCATAGTCTATAAGATGGCTACTGCCCCTCCAAGGTCCTGGACTGGGTAGGAGGTGCTGCCTTGTAGGACCCCTAGGGTATGGGAACCCTTCCACCTGTAGGAAATGCCTTGTTCACGATGGAGCGATGTGAAGTCCTGCAGTGTTTTGCACCATGCCAGGGTGCTCCCTGATAAGTCAGCAAAAAATGTGAGAAGTGAGTTCTCAAAATTGTAGGGAGTTTTCCCCTTGAGTGCTCCCAGAACTGCTGCCTTGTCTTGCCCTGTTTGGAAGCGCACAATTAGGTCTCGTGGGGCTGTGACAGGTGCCTTTGTTGGTCTTGGGATGCTAAACATTTCCTCAATCATCACCGTTTTTGCCTGTTTGGAGGATAGGACAGGGCCCATGTATATGTGGGCTGCCGGGGGTCCAGGTGGGGTTGTTTATTTGGGGGGCTGGATTCGATGAAAATGTGGCAAATAGGCCTCTGGTCACGAGTACATCAGGCATGCAACTGTTCAGTTCTGTGGCTTCAGAGTACAGAATATTTGATGGAATCCTAACCTCAACATCTGAGGAAAGGGACGTAGGGGTAATTATTTCAGATGACTTAATGGTAGACAGACAATGTAATAGAGCAGCAGGAAATGCTAGCATAATGCTTGGTTGTATAGGGAGAGGTATTAGCAGTAAAAAGAGGGAAGTGCTCATATCATTATACAGAACACTGGTGAGACTAGATGGGCTGAATGGTTCTTATCTGCCATCACATTCTATGTTTCTATGTAACTTTAAACTCATTAGCTAGATGGTGTTGAAAGGTCATACGTGAAGTCAATTTTTGTTACATAGTTACATAGTTACATAGCTGAAAAGAGACTTGCGTCCATCAAGTTCAGCCTTCCTCACATTTGTTTTTAGCTGTTGATCCAAAAGAAGGCAAAAAACCCAGTTTGAAGCACTTCCAATTTTGCAACAAGCTAGGGAAAAAATTCCTTCTTGACTCCAGAATGGCAGTCAGATTTATCCTTGGATCAAGCAGTTATTACCCTACATTTGTGATTAGAAAAATAATAAAGAAAAAAAGGGTGTGCCTTAAAGAGATAATATTATATGAAAGATAATTGTTAATAATATAAATAAATAAGATGATAAATTATAGTCCAGGTAACTTAGCACTAGTCCAGACAAGGTAATCCACCACAGTAGGGAGAGTTCTTTATAGGCCAGCAGATGGGATGGATAGTCACAAATAATGGATTGTACTTCGATGGAATATGTGGAGAGGAAACAGAGGAAAAACTACTCCAATGGCATAGTATATAAAAACACTGGGTATCTAAGGTTATAATAAGGAACTACTCACAATATCCAGAGCTTAAATCCATCTCTGGTATGGAACGCGTGAAGTGGAATAATCCCTACTTAAGGTTATATAGGGTTCTTCAGGTTTCCAAGTGTTTGTAGCAGCAGAGTAGTCCAACCCAAAAGAAAAGGGATAATAGAATATAGTGCTCACTGTATCTTTAAGTGAAGAAATAAGAATATGAAATGTACTTACAATATGCCGAGCAGGCTCACTGATATAATCCCCACCTAAGGATTCGTTTTGCTTCATAGGAACAGTAAAAACGATGTTGTCAGGTCAGGTATTTAAAATAAAAATAATAAAAGAAAAGGAATATGGAGGCTATGGTGTGAAGCCAAAAATTCCTTTATTAAAACAGAGTAAAAATGTTTCTATATGCGTTTCGCCTACACAGGCTTTTTCAAGTAGAAACTGGTATACAATCTGAAGTAAATTTTTGCATATAACCAAAGTCAAGTAGGTCCATATTTAAGAAAAATCATGCAAGTCAAAGTTATCCTAGAATCTTCACTAAGGATCTTAAAGCTTTCTTTTTGGTCAAACATTGGTCAAAAATAAATCCTTCATCACCTATGCAACCATACTAAAATAAAAAATACAACCTGAAGACAATTAAAGAAAAGAAAAAAAAATCCAAGTGGCCAAGTTGAGGAGCTGTGTTTAACGCAAGGAATTTTTTTTATTTTTTTTTTAAATTGTATTGGATTCTACATTATTTATCTATTGATACCCCTCCACATATGAATAATAAGAAAGCAGAGAAGGCAAACAGAAATCATTTTCCAGACATACACTGATCATTTGGGAAGCAGGTGGCTGCTGCATAGTCTACAATGGTGCTAGAGTCAATATAGCTCAAGCTCCTCTGAAGAATCAATAGCTGAATACCAATGTTTACCATTAATCACACTATGATACCTATTCCTCCTTAGCAATGAAATTGGATATTCGAACATTATTATAATATCTTAATAGCATACTGATAGCAGATCTTAAAGAGATCCAGAAAAAAACATGGAAACTAGGCAAGGGTATCGAATGTGAACCACAAAACAGATGCTTTAGAGAAAAAACAGAATGAGGTGGACATCCAGGTTCACATACTACAGCAACGTTCTAATTAGCTAACTCGGTCTATCACTTTATGGAGTCTAGACACTTTATGGAGTCACTTTGTGGAGCCTAGCTGTACATGAACAGGTAGGTGAGGCAGACATTCTGGTTTATAACAAAAACTGGAACATGCTCTAGTACCAATCTCCACAGAAGAGGGCTTTCCTATTGTTGCAGCTTTCTGAGTTTGTAAAGCAGCCGAGATGTAGCAGTCAATGCATACATCACATACATGTCTTTATATAGAATACTAGGCAAGCCTTGCTGGAATGAGACTTTCCCAGGGAGGAACTACTACTAAAGATTCTATACAATTTGCTGACACATATGTGGTAGATGATTACCTTTCCTTCCATCATATGTAGGGCAGATGATGGAGAAGTGGCCAGATATATCCTATCTGCTTCTTTATCTTCATGTCACCCACAGATTAGGTGGAAGAAGAAGGTGGTATTAGCCACTCCTGCCTTGGCAAATATTATGGGAATTAAACAAAACAACCTCACATTTGTTTTTCTTGTGTGTTTTTTTACCCTATTGATGAGAATCAGTAAAATGTCTCCTTTTATACAGTGGTCCCTGTTAATATTGGCACCTTTGATAATTATGGACAAAGAAAGCTGTAAAAAAATGTCTTTATTGTTAAACCTTTTGATATTTTGTTGCAAACACAACACAGGTTTATGAAAAAAAAGCTTTGTAAAATATATGTGTGACACAAATATTGTCACAAATATGAATTCATATGAGAAAAAATATATTTAAAGCATATTTCCATTGATATTTTACATTTATTAGTACACTTGGATAACCAATTCTATATCTAAATGTTGAAATTTTCTCACATAAAACCATTTATATTGCAATGATTAAGCAGCCTCTTAAATGTGATTTCAAGAACACAAGTGTAAAAATAAATTATGCATTGGAAAAAAACTCAAATTACATAATAAAATGTATTCATAAACACACTAGAGGACATTCCCAGAAAGGCCAGTAGAATGGAACAAGGATTGCATAATAACAATATTAAAAACGAAATAAAAAGCCAAAATATATGTAACTTGGAGCAGCAAAATACAAGAGGTTGTAGGAAAGAAATTCTCAGATATGCTAGTTAGAAAAAAAAATAGCCTCAGGTTGAAGGGAAAGATATATATAAGGATAATATCAGGAACTATTTTTTTGCATGTTAAAATGTAAGGGAAACAACTGGCATAGTTGGTGGAGCTCAGAGTACCCAAGAGAAATAGATGCTTGGAATAAAACTTATTAGATAATCTAGAAATCTTGTCTCTTAGTAGATAATAGTCAGCCTAGCAAAAATTGCTATTATCAGCTACGAAAATCTATGTTTCTGTATGATACAATAGGTGAGATGACAAAGTCCTGTGGGAATTAAACGTCCATAACAGCAGTGGATATGATATACCTGATATACCCACTGATTTTGCCACTTCTACTATAGTGTGTTATTCGTTATAATATATTTGAAATCTTATACATTTTGTGAAATTTATTTAAGCAAAGTTTTTTTATATCTATTCCTCAGTATCACATTCCTAAATTTGAAATATACAATGTAGCCTATTTATTACTTCCCCCAAAAAAATAAACTCCTACCTACCCCCCTCACCCTAAAAATAATGAGGGGGGACCATTTAACTAAGTACCTTTAAAAATAAAAATACACTTACCATTCGATGTTTTCTTTCTTCTAAAAACTTATTTTTTCAGCCCCAAAAAAGGCCAAATAAAAATCCATAATAACCGATGCAATAAAAAAAATAAAAAAAAGAGCGCCAAAAAAAATAATCCATCTTCACCCGGCGAGGGCTCCGCACAGACTGAGCTCTGCAGGGCGCTTATAAAGCCTTCCCCCGCCCTGCAATTAGGCTCAGAGCACTCTGATTGGTGGGTTTAAGCCATCCAATCAGAATGCTCTGACAGGTAAATGACGAGACTGACAGGTAAGTCTCTACATTTACCTGTCACAGCACTCTGATTGGTTGGTTTGAAATCCACCAATCAGAGTGCTCTGTGTCATTTTACACAGCGTGGGAAAGTTCTGTGGAATTTTCCCACGCTGTGTAATTTGACTCATAACACTCTGATTGGTGGATTAAGTAACCAATCAGAGAGTTATGAGTCAAATTACACAGTGTGGGAAAATTCCAAAGAACTTTTCCACGCTGTGTAAAATGACACAGAGCACTTGGATTGGTAGATTTCAAACCAACCAATCAGAGTGCCACAGGCTGCTCCCTGTTTAATAGACATACCCGCGGTATTGGGGTACAATTTACTAAGTAATTTTTACTTAGTATTAGTAAATTTGGCTGAAATACATATTTAGGTCTTTCAGCCTTTTGGTAGATAACTCCCTAATACCGTGGGAATTAGGGAGTTATCTACCAAGCGGCTGCAACAAAAGTGCAGAAAAGTCCGGAAATGCGGGAGGGATAATGTATAATAAACACAGGTTACTGGCTATGGGAGGGTAATGTATAATAAACACAGGTTACTGGCTATGGGGGGGATAATGTATAATAAGCACAGGTTACTGGCTATGGGAGGATAATGTATAATAAACACAGGTTACTGGCTATGGGGGGATAATGTATAATAAACACAGGTTACTGGCTATGGGGAGGATAATGTATAATAAACACAGGTTACTGGCTATGGGGGGATACTGTATAATAAACACAGGTTACTGGCTATGGGGGATAATGTATAATAAACACAGGTTACTGGCTATGGAGGATAATGTATAATAAACACAAAAAAAAATACAGAAAAAATGAATGCAGCTTCAGAATTAATCTAAATTGTATGCTGTCTAGGAAGTGGGAGCGTCTGGGAGGGAGGGTCTGCTGCTGATTGGCTGGAATGTGTCTGCTGACTGTGAGGTACAGGGTCAAAGTTTACTCAATGATGACGAATAGGCGGCGGACCGAACATCGCATATGTTCGCCATCCGTGGCGAACGCGAACACGCTATGTTCACCAGGAACTATTTGCCAGCAAACCGTTCGGGACATCACTAGTAGTGGATGCAGAGTGTGTGTAGTGTGTGGATAAGTGGTTGTAATGTGTGTGTAGTGGATTTGGTGTGTGTGTAGTGGATGAAATATGTTTGTTTGTGTAGTGGATGCAGCGTGTGTCTGTAAATTTGTGGGGTAGGTTTGGGGCTGTGGTGGTCAGTATATTTAGGTTTAATCTCTCCTCCCTGTCTCTTTTTTTGTGGATAGGGAGGGAAAACATTACATTCCCTTATGAACCAGTGGCACTGTGCAAGATGACAGATGACTTGTATAGTGAAGAGAGGCCCAGGAGACTCCTGCTTCCACCTCCAGCAGGCAGCAGGTCTTACTCTCTCACAAGCCCCTGCATTGTGCTGCGTCAGAGCATTGCCATGGCAATGCTGTCTGAGCCAGGGTTTGAAAGAGTACCTGCCAAAATACATACACATCACAAGCAGCATCCCCACAGTATATATATATATATATATAAATATATATATATATATATATATATATATATACACACACACGTTGGGAGTATAATGCGTATAGACTGTACCCTCTGATGGCAGCCCTGCGTATGGTCAACTTTCGGTCACCTGTTGTTCAGGAACTTTATTAAACCCCTATTAAACATCTTAAAAATTTAGAATGAGGGGGCGTGGCCGGGACAACAACCTCAAAATTAGAGGTATCGACGACCACGAGATGCCACACTTTCTCCGGTGCCTCTTCGCCTCTCTCATGCCGCAACGCTCAGCGAAAACCATACAGCTGGATGGCTGCTTTCGCCTTGCAAAGTCTACCAGGGCGCCGACGGGAGCTTCAGGGATTGTCTCCCTGAATGGTTTGATGAGGTCGCAGGCCCACCAGATATGGGTGAAAGTTCCCATTGCCTCTATACAGTGCCGACAGGTATGCGGTATTGCGTGGCCCCAGGTGTGTAGAGCAGCAGGAGCAAGGTCTTTTGTATATGGGATATATTCTGCTTCTGTAAGGGTCTTATCAAGATCCTCTTCCCATTATCTGAAGCAGGGTGGTGTCAAGAGGCACCAGCCAGTTACCAGCGAGGAGTAAATCAGGGATATGGCTTTTGGTGGTACTGTGTCCTGTAAGCAGAGTGATTCAAAAAAGATTCGGTCTCAAAGTAGGCAAGGTTTCCGTGGGATCGGCTGAGCATATTGTATTATCTGTTCTCTCGCCAGTATGTGAAGGAACATGTGCAGTGGTTCTGGGAAGAGCTCCGTTAGTGGGCGGATTGCAAATGGTGACACGAGTATGTCAGCAATGCGTAGTACCGATATATGTTTTGTCAAGTGCGAGAGAGGTCTCTGATCCCCCGCCAGAAAATCAGGGTGACCTATCAGTGAGAGCATAGGGCTGGGGTCCATTGTGAGGTAGTACTTCACACCGTATCTGTGCCATGCCTGCAGTGTTGCATGTACAAATGGCATGTACAAATTTGTGAGTGTTATGTGTTTGCTGGCTTCCCTTGTGATCCGTGGTAGTGTTTGTAGGTCGCATATGGTGCTATCCCAATCCAATTGCATCCATGGTTTGTCTCTCATTGTGGTGGACCAGCTAATGACTCTAAAAAGTGGGCTGCCAAGAAGTATTTCTCCAAGTCTGGTAATGTTAGTCTTCCCCTGAGCTTGAGAAGCGTCAGTTGGGAGTGTGCTATTTGAGGAGACTTTCATTTCCAGATAAATGTGCAGACTTCCGACTTTATATTGGCAAAGAAAGATTTTGGGGTGAAATTGGTATTGTCTAGAAAATAAAAAAGTTTGGGTAGCAATGTCATCTTGACTGCATTCACTCGACCTAACCAGGAGATATAGTATGAGTTCCAAGAAATTAGCTCCTCTATAGCTGCCTTAAGGATGGTGTGACGAGACCAATCTCGCCACATTGCATTGGAGGAGCCTGGTTGCCCGCCTGCTGCCTTTGGATTATGGACCAGCAGTTAAAGGATTAATTTTACTGTGCAGGAAGATTTATTCCTTCCTTTCTGCACAGCCATTCGGTAGATTCTATCTACCGAACAAACAGCCCTTTCTTAGCCTCCCCAGAGCCGTGGGGAGCCGGCAGGCACCGTTAATTGGCCACCCAGAAGCTGGCGTGTGCTTTCTATTTACCTCCCTAAAGCTGCGGTTAACCGTAGCTTAATTGATTGTTACTGGGTGGCCGCAGTTACACTTAGCGGCCGCTAGGTTGCGGTGTTATGGAACTCCCCGGACGACCAGCGGTGCTCAGCCCAGAATCAGTGCACTAAAAGCGGACACTTTTATGTGCAGGCACCGCTGAGCCTCCAGCCCCCTGGTTCTTATTCGTTCATATTTAACCGAATACATGTTAATTCGGTAGTTTGTATATGTGAATGTTAACCCAGATAGCACAGCCATGGAGCCAATTCGTGTAATTAAAGACTTTGGCCCCATGGCTATTGAACTGTGTGAATAGGATCTGAGTGCTATTCGGTAGTTTTGTGCGCTCAGATCCCAGCTATCTGGGGATATGTGACATGTCTGTGTTTTATGTATAAAATGTGTCTTTATGTATTTTAAAGTAATATTGTATCTTGTGTTCACCACGTGCATAATGGAGTCTTGCCTCTGTCCTGGGAGATAATTGAATTACTTCTCAATTATCTCCAGGGCAGAGGGGAGGAAGCCAGGATGCATTGTGGGAAAGTATTGTGACTGTATGTACTAAAATGATACATGTCTGTCTTTTGTCACAGTCTTCCATCTGGTCCCCTAGGGGAGTGTCCACCAGGTGGGAGACCTGCATAAATACTGGGCGGGTAGCCCATAATAAACCAGACCACTGCTTGACCCTCAACACGGAGCCTTGTCTCGTTCTTGGGGGGATTCACTGTATGCTGATAGAGACTGATTGCCAGGAGTGTAAGCCGCTTGGGAGCTTTTCCTGTTCGTCTGCTAGCAGCTATTCGTGAGGTTCCAGTTCAGGAGTTTGGAGTGCTACCTTATTCCCTTGTATGCAGTTCGGGAGTTTGGTGCATTCACTTATATCCAATTCGTGAGTTTTGGTGATTCTACAGTAGCTGTGCCTGTCTCTGAAAAGGGGGTTATCGTCTAAGCGGTTTTAATCCCTTGTCTGCTGAAACGGTCCATTACAATTGGTGGCAGCGGCGGGATCGTTCCTACAGCCAGAAGGACAGCTAGAGAACACCATTTCTTTGGATTTACAAGTTGGGGGCAACGCATGTCCCAGTACAGTGACCCTGAGGGCACCAAGATGGAACCAGCAGTGTTATACAAGGAGGAGGACCTGGATGGCCGGGATGCATTAAGGAAAGGCATCTGGTACCAGGCCCTGGATAATGTACAATACCAGCGGGGTGAGAGTCTCCCCAGTGAAGAGCAGCGGTTGCAGAAGCAAGTGGCCCTGCAGATGCCCTTCCTGGGAGAGCAGCCCCTGGAGGAATGGGTGAAGGAACTAGAGCACCAGGTATGGCAGGAGCTATGGCTGGAGGATGCCTACCAGGCACTCTGGTGGTATATGGCACAGTATATACCCTGGACAGCCGAACATGACAAGCCAGAGGGAGAGGAGTTTTGATGGTCCTGCTTGTTATGGGAGTCCTTTGCAGAGCCTGGCTTCGGGAGCCCTGCACAAACCAGACTTCAGGACATTTTCTATGAGAGGGAGGCTAGGCATGAGTGTGATGGCCCCCATGAGGTAGAGCAACACCTGGCTCACCTAGCAACCCTGGAGTGGGAACTGGAGCAGGACTACTGAGATCTCTTCCATTCCATTGGGAAGGCTCAGCAGGACAGTAAGGTGACAGACTCAGATCCAGACCCATTCAGCTGGGCAGATATTGTAGAGTGTTACTGGGAAGGACCCCAGGTGGCCGGTAGAGATGGGACCGAGGTCTCTCCACCGGTCCTAGAGGGAATTGGGAGCTCAGTCTCCCTTCCCCAGTGGCAGTGTGAAGTGCAGGGAGAGGAGAGCAGCGTCCCCCCTCCCCAGCGGCAGGCTGAGTTACAGGGGGCAGAGGTAGTTATTCTTGCCCCCCAGCAGCAGAGTGATATGCCGGGAAGGCAGTGTAAAGTGCAGGGAGACGAGAGCAGTGTCCTCCCTCGCCAGCGGAAGGCTGAGTTACAGGGGGCAGAGGTAGTTGTTCCTGTTCCCCAGCAGCAGCGTGATTTTTTGGGAATTGGAAGCCCAGTCTCCATTCCCCAGCGGCCGAGTGACGTGCCGGAAATTGGGAGCCCAGTCTCCATTCCCCAGCGGCCGAGTGATGTGCCGGGAATTGGGAGCCCAGTCTCCATTCCCCAGCGGGAGATACAGCAGGGAATTGGGAGCCCAGTCTCCATTCCCCAGCGGCCGAGTGATGTGCCGGGAATTGGGAGCCCAGTCTCCATTCCCCAGCGGGAGATACAGCAGGGAATTGGGAGCCCAGTCTCCATTACCCAGCGGCAGAGTGTCCAGAAGGGAATAGAGAGCCCAGTCTTCTTTCCCCAGCAGCAGGACACGGTATTGGGAGCAGAGACAGTCGGTCTCCCTCCACAGAGACTGGAAGTATGTATGGGAGAGGAGCTTGCTACCACCTCTCCCCAGCGGCAGATTGGTAATGTACAGGGAATAGAGAGCCTAGTCTCCATTCCCCAGCGGCAGAGTGTTCTATCGGGAGAGGAGCTTGTTACCCCTTCTCCCTAGCGACAGCTTAATGTACCAGGGGGAGACTGTAAGCCCCACTCCTGTGCAGATGGGACAGTGGTCTCTTCACTTACCACACAGGGGGTAGGGACGGTCGGTCCTACCCCCCCATGACAGGGCTGTTTAGCCAAAGGGGAGACAGTCGGTCTCCCCCTCCGGCAGGAGAGCTGTGCATCTAAAGGGGAGACAGTTGGTCTCCCCCTCCGGCAGGAGAGCTGTGCATCTAAAGGGGAGACAGTTGGTCTCCCCCTCCGGCAGCAGAGCTGTGCATCTAAAGGGGAGACAGTCGGTCTCCCCCTCCGGCAGTAGAGCCGTGCACCTAAAGGGGAGACAGTCGGCCTCCAGCAACCAGGCTTCAACCAGACTACTCCCGTGGTAGTGCTGGCATCAGGGCAGAGTACCGCTGGTCTCTGCCCACTCAGAAACCCACCAAGGCAGCCTACCAGTCCCCCACACAGCCGTGGTGAGGCACCTGGACATGGACAAGATTCTCCCCTACTCAGGTGTAGTAACCAGTTATTGTGGGTGGGCTGTACTGCTGTTTCTGTTTTGTGGGTGGGCTGCTGGACTAACAAGGGCACTGACCGGCAGGAGGTCAGATACCCTGTTTGGAAAAGGGGAGAGATGTGACGAGACCAATCTCGCCACATTGCATTGGAGGAGCCTGGTTGCCCGCCTGCTGCCTTTGGATTATGGACCGGCAGTTAAAGGGTTAATTTTACTGTGCTGGAAGATTTATTCCTTCCTTTCTGCACAGCCGTTCGGTAGATTCCCTTTCTTAGCCTCCCCAGAGCCGTGGGGAGCCGGCAGGCACCGTTAATTGGCCACCCAGAAGCTGGCGTGTGCCCTCCATTTACCTCCCTGAAGCTGCGGTTAACCGCAGCTTAATTGATTGTTACTGGGTGGCCGCAGTTACACTTAGCGGCCGCTAGGTTGCGGTGTTATGGAACTCCCCGGACGACCAGCGGTGCTCAGCCCAGAATCAGTGCACTAAAAGCGGACACTTTTATGTGCAGGCACCGCTGAGCCTCCAGCCCCCTGGTTCTTATTCGTGGATATTTAACCAAATACATGTTAATTCGGTAGTTTGTATATGTGAATGTTAACCCAGATAGCACAGCCATGGAGCAAATTTGTGTAATTAAAGACTTTGGCTCCATGGCAATTGAACTGTGTGAATAGGATCTGAGCGCTATTCGGTAGTTTTGTGCGCACAGATCCCAGCTATCTGGGGATATGTGACATGTCTGTGTTTTATGTATAAAATGTGTCTTTATGTATTTTAAAGTAATATTGTATCTTGTGTTCACCACGTGCATAATGGAGTCTTGCCTCTGTCCTGGGAGATAATTGAATTACTTCTCAATTATCTCCAGGGCAGAGGGGAGGAAGCCAGGATGCATTGTGGGAAAGTATTGTGACTGTATGTCCTAAAATGATGCATGTCTGTCTTTTGTCACAGTCTTCCATCTGGTCCCCTAGGGGAGTGTCCACCAGGTGGGAGACCTGCATAAATACTGGGCGGGTAGCCCATAATAAACCAGACCACTGCTTGACCCTCAACACGGAGCCTTGTCTCGTTCTTGGGGGGATTCACTGTATGCTGATAGAGACTGATTGCCAGGAGTGTAAGCCGCTTGGGAGCTTTTCCTGTTCGTCTGCTAGCAGCTATTCGTGAGGTTCCAGTTCAGGAGTTTGGAGTGCTACCTTATTCCCTTGTATGCAGTTCGGGAGTTTGGTGCATTCACTTATATCCAATTCGTGAGTTTTGGTGATTCTACAGTAGCTGTGCCTGTCTCTGAAAAGGGGATTATCGTCTAAGCGTTTTTAACCCTTTGTCTGCTGAAACGGTCCGTTACAGATGGGTAGATAGTTGTGGATGTATAAGTCTGTCGGGTCTGGTGTGAACTTGAACCCTAGTTGTCGCTTGTGTGTATCGCACCAATGGAAGGGGAACTGATGGAGTGTTCGTCGGAGTGTGTGACTAATTGTGAGGCCTGGAATTTCAGATTTAGAGTAGTTAATTTGTAGGTTGGAGATGTGGCCGTAGACTTCAAATTCTGACTTGATTGCCTGCAAGGATGGAGCTGGGTCCGTCACAATGAATAGAACGTCATCGGTGTATGCATGGACTTTGTGATGTGTTCCTCTCACTCTCACTCCATGTATATTCTCATTACGTCTGATACTGTTAAGAAAGGCCTCCAACGTCAATGCGAACAGCAGGTGCGACAGTGGGCAGCCCTGCCGTGCCACATTATAAATCCGAAATGGATCTGAGAGAGCTTTGTTGATCTGCAGTCATGATCGGGAGGTATTTCAGCCCGATACCTAGGCCTCGTAGTACCCCGAACATAAGTTCAAAGTTAACAGTGTCAAATGCCTTTTCTGCATCCGTTGACAGGAGTAAGACTGGGTGTCCAGCTTGCTTAGCTATTGAGGTCAGGTTTAGCGCTTAGATGGTATTGTCTCAGACTTCCCGACCTGGGATGAACCCATCCCTGGTAGTAGTGGTACAATGCGGCTGGCCAGGACACTAGCCAGTAATTTAAGCTTGATGTCAAGAATGGAGATCGTGTGGTAGCTCTGGCATATTGTCGGGTCCTGACCCTCCATCGGGAGTAGTATTTTATTTGAGGATGTGAATTGAGCTTATGGTCTAGCTTCCTTTAGGATAGAGTTCAGGGCTGCTTGAAATTTCGGACGGTCTTGCAGGAAGGTCTTATAGTATAGGAGGGGGAGGCCATCCTGTCCCGGTGATTTCCATGTTTTTGCCTTTTTTATAGCTAATTCTTCAGTAACTCTGGTGTCTCCAATGCTTCCAGATCCCAGTCCTTGAATCGGGTAAGTTCAACCATATAGAGGGCTGTATACGATATAGCCCCTTGTTGTATTGGAGGAATGTTGTCGAGATTTGTTCCAGGAAGTGGTGGACTCTTTGCTTTGAGTCCTTCATTTTAGGGATGTATAATTAAGTTCTGCGTGTTTTAAGGAGATTAGCGAGCAAATTGTTGCATTTATTCCTATGTTCATAAATCATGTGTTTAAAATGTTAAAAAGAGAGTTGAATAGACAGGTTCAGATGCGAGCATAGTTGGCCACACTTAAGAACAAGGTCTCGGTATGTAGCTTCATCCAATGTTCGCTTGCGCTGGTCTTCCAGTGCTGCTATTTCTTTGCTAAGGTCCGAGACCACCCACGTTAATTCTGTCTTGCGTGTCGAGCATATCACAATGAGGTGGCCACAGAACACCGCCGCAGGTTAAGGGTGTGAGTTTATAATGAGTTTGTATGCATATTTTTAACCAGCTAAATAAGGTACAATCAATATGAAAAGTCCTGATTTGTGGAGAAAGTTTAAATATGCTATTGTGATACTGTACAGCTAAGTCTGTTTTGGTTTTTCTTATCTGGTCATAGTTGTCTTACTTTTTAATATGTTTTTGTTCTGAATGGTGAATATGAATATACTTCATGAATTTATTTCTTCAAAACAAAGTGAATAGGTGTAAACATTGGAGGTATTTAGGCTAAATAAGTCAGCTCACTATTTATCACATCGTAAGAAAACAGAATGCAGGGGTGAGTGCAGTTTGTTCAGATGAAATATCTTACATGTCTCTTTTACAGTATGTAAGCAATTTCCTTATGGTCCAGGTGCTCTGACCTTTTGCCAAATTAGAAAATAACAGGCATATCCATGTCTAAAAGGCAATTTTTTAGGAATACTAATTTTCCTGTGTTATACGCCAAACCTTAAAAACACTGCTTTTATTACATTATAATGGTCAAAAGCATGTTATTTATTAATTGTTTTTTGTTTTTTTTTATTGTAATGTTTTTGCAGAAGCTGTTGTTCATTCATAGCACATGATATTTGTTTGGCAATAAATAAATAACAAAATAAAAACAAATTAAACATTCGTTAGATGGCAAATCGATGAATAGTGATGTACCGAACTGTTCGCTGGCGAACATAGCGTGTTCGCATTCGCCACGGCGGGCGAACACATGCGCAGTTCGATCCGCCCCCATTCGTCATCATTGAGTAAACTTTGACCCTGTGCCTCACGGTCAGAAGACACATTCCAGCAAATAAGCAGCAGACCCTCCCTTCCAGACCCTCCCACCTCCTGTACAGCATCCATTTTAGATTCATTCTGAAGCTGCATTCTTTGATAGAGGATGGAAAGTGTAGCTGCTGCTCATTTGATAGGGAAATTGATAGCTAGGCTAGGGTATTCAGTGTCCTCTACAGTCCTGAAGGACTCATCTGATCTCTGCTGTAAGGACAGCACCTCAAAAAGTCCTTTTTAGGGCTAGAACATCAGTTATTTTTTTTTCTTCTGTGTAATGTAATTGCAGTTGCCTGCCTTCCAGCTTCTGTGTCAGGCTCACAGTGGATACTGTGCCCGCTTGCCCAGTGCCACCACTCATATCTGGTGTCACAATAGCTTAAGCTTGCATTTAAAAACCAAAACATTTTTTTCACTGTAATAGATTGAATAGCAGTTAGTTGTCTGCAAGCGTCTGGGTGTCAGGCCTTCAGCGTGTGCTCTGCCAACCTCTGCAAGTGCACTTTGCCACTCATATCTGGTGTCACTATAGCGTGCCTTTAAAAAGAAAAAAAGTTTTTCACTGTAAGCTAATAGCAGTCAGTGTCCTTAAAGCGGGTGTCAGGCCTTCAGCGTGTGCTCTGACAACCTCTGCAAGTGCACTTTGCCACTCATATCTGGTGTCACTATAGCGTGCCTTTAAAAAGAAAAAAAGCTTTTCACTGTAAGCTAATAGCAGTCAGTGTCCTTAAAGCAGGTGTCAGGCCTTCAGCGTGTGCTCTGCCAACCTCTGCAAGTGCACTTTGCCACTCATATCTGGTGTCACAATAGCGTTGATTTAAAAACAAAATATTTTTTTTCACTGTTATAGATTGAATAGCAGTTAGTTGTCTTCAAGTGGGTGTGTCAGGCCTACAGCGTGTACTCTGCCAACCTCTGCCACTGCACAGTGCCACTTATATCTGGTCGCACAGTATGTTACTGAATTACAAGTCGGAAAGGATGCAGCATTTGCAAAATAAATGAAAAAGTATGCTTTACACAGCGTATAAGGGTGATGTCACAGCACAACGGGAATCTAACAGGGGAAGAGGTGAAAGTAATCCTCCTCCTCCCACGACCACGCCGGCAAGGACAGGACGCTTTAAAGACGTGTTGTTGATGGAGGACATGCGGAGCTTTTTAAGTCCTACGCATCGCCACAGCCCTTCGGGATCCACCCTCAGAAAACGACTCGACCAACAGGTAGCAGACTACCTCGCCTTAACTGCAGATATCGACATTCTGAGGAGCGATGAACCCCTTGACTACTGGGTGTGCAGGCTTGACCTGTGGCCTGAGCTATCCCAATTTGCGATAGATCTTCTGGCCTGCCCCGCTTCAAGTGTCCTATCAGAAAGGACCTTCAGTGCAGCAGGAGGTATTGTCACTGAGAAGAAAAGTCGCCTAGGTCAAAAAAGTCCAGATTACCTCACCTTTATTAAGATGAATGAGGGATGGATCCCGAAGGGACTGACAGTGGGCGATACATTCGACTAAAAAAGGCCTGATGAGATGAGCTGCCTTGAGCTAAAAATGGTCCACACGCTGCTGTATTTTAGCTCTGAATGCCGGTTGACTTGCGTGACTTATCCGCCACCAACTAGGGTTCAATCCGCAATGTTTTAGGGCACTTTCTGCCTGGGAAACAAACATCAATTTTTATGGCCGCTGCGGCTGCAACAATACCTAATTTTTCAGGCATGTGTATGTGCCTAATTTTTCGGTCCTCTGGTGCTGCACTGTGGCTTCAAAAACCAAACAAAAAAAAAGGCACATAACAGGGATTAAACTGATAGGAATAGTACTACCTAACGCACCACTCCTATCTGGTGGCACATTAGATTGCACGCGCAGTGCCCCAAATTTGAAGTAGGAGGACCGACCAAGCATCTTTTTCCATCTCCCGGTTCCTAAAATCGATGCCATATACACGTCCCCTGATAGGGTGCCAGCTCGTTATTCTCTTTTTCACTTCACTAGGGACACTTTACTGCACTATGGGCACTTAGACCCACTCTTTGTCTTGCACACTGTTATTCCTAGCCAGCATCTGTGATGGGAAATCAGTCAGTCATCTAAATGTTTAGATTGAGCTTTAGCTTAGAACACCCTTGAAGGTGTTTAAGGAGATTAGGGTTAGTTTAGAGGATTCTTCTTAGACCTCTCTGAGTCTTTATAGCCCTTCTACCTATCCAGCATTTCTGGAAACTAGCTAAGAGAAAGGGTGGCTCTGTGTCTGTGATACATTTAACTTTATATCACCTTATTGACACTTTATCACTCCGGTCTCCATACTCTCTGCCTATACCCATCTATTTAGAGGGAATTTCCTTGCCCCTGCCAATATTATATAATAGGTAACAGTAACACAATTAGCCACTATAGGGGAATTAGTATAGTATTACTTTGTTATTTATAAATGATACAATAAAGACTTTTGGCCATTACTAAATTTACTTTAACAAAGGGTACTAACCACGGTACTAGGAAGCATTACTCTGCTTTCCCTTTCTCCCTCTATTATACACCTATGCTCACTAGGATTTGTAGGTATCACTTTATTATAGTTGTCTAACCTTTTCCTATGCCAGTTTTAGATCTCCTTCTTGGGAGATTTTTTCTTTTTTCAGTTTATTAGCATACTTTCAGGGACCCTTGGTGTTTTACGTGGCTGGGTGGAGGAAGAGACCTTCAATGACATCAGTGAGGACAAGGAACGGACATTGCTAGCTTGGTATCCAACCTTGTGCAAATGGGGAGTTTGCGGTTGTGCAAATGGACTGTTTGCGGTGCGTTAAACGGGGAGTTTGGTCTGTCACTGTGAAGCGGGCGTAACCCTTACACTACCTGATCGATACAACATCATACAGTAGGTACCCCCCTCATTATGTTTATGGCCCCCACCCACCGCTCACGGGTGGGGGTGGGCGGGAGGACAGTAGGTCCCCCCCATTGTGATTTATGGCCCCCACCCACCGCGCAGGGGTGGGGGCCGGGGGGAGGCCCTGTATAACAATGTTTGGCATTTAGTGAATATTCCCTATTCTGCTCTGTGTCAGTATGTATCAGGGTCCCTGAGGACAGGTGTCAATCCATATCTGCCAAGTGACCATATGTAGGGGGAACAGTCCCTATTCTGCTCTGTCTGTGTGTATCAGGGTCCCTGAGGAAAGGTGTCAATCCATATCTGCCAAGTGACCCTATGTAGGGGGAACAGTCCCTATTCTGCTCTGTGTCAGTGTGTATCAGGGTCGCTGAGGACAGGTGTCAAACCATATCTGCCAAGTGACCCTATGTAGGGGGAACAGTCCCTATTCTGCTCTGTGTCAGTGTGTATCAGGGATCCTTAGGATAGGTGTCAATCCATATCTGCCAAGTGACCCTATGTAGGGGGAACAGTCCCTAGTCTGCTCTGTGTCAGTGTGTATCAGGAATCCTTAGGATAGGTGTCAATCCATATCTGCCAAGTGACCCTATGTAGGGGGAACAGTCCCTATTCTGCTCTGTGTCAGTGTGTATCAGGGTCTCTGAGGACAGGTGTCAATCCATATGTCAAGGTGTCAATATGTCATATGTCAGGTGTCAATCCATATCCATTGTGATTTAGGAATGTTAGGTGATTTATGCCCTTTATGGATTAAAACCAGACTCTGCATCAACTGTTTAATTTTCCATTTGAGTTTTGCCATGGATCCCTCTCCGGCATGCCACAGTCCAGGTGTTAGTCCCCTTGAAACAACATTTCCATCACTATTGTGGCCAGAAAGAGTCCCTGTGGGTTTTAAAATTCACCTGTCCATTGAAGTCTATGGCGGTTCGCCCGGTTCGCCGGTTCGCGAACGTTTGCGGAAGTTCGCGTCCACCGTTCGCGAACCGAAAATGTTGTGGTCGCGACATCACTATCGATGAATTGATTACATTTTCACATATTGTAAACAGAATTCCAAAATTACAGTAAGAAAACCTTCAATTATCTCAATATTTGAAAGTGTGTCAAATAATAGAATTTACTTTTCAAAGTGTATAATATTACCTAACGCTAGAATTTTTTTGTCGATGTTATACAGCAGAAATCTACATGTTGAATAATTATAGCTGAACCCAAAACGTGTTTAAAAAGCAGGTAAAATGTTACATCTACAGGTCAACAGGAAAACAGAAAAACTATGAGCAAACAATGCATGTGTTATGGTACTTGCTCATTTCTGCATCGTTGGAGCTATCCTGGGTCATTCAGGTGTCATAGTTATATAGTTACATAGTTACATAGTTACATAGCTGAAAAGAGACTTGCGTCCATCAAGTTCAGCCTTCCTCACATTTGTTTTTTGCTGTTGATCCAAAAGAAGGCAAAAAACCCAGTTTGAAGCACAATTTTGCAACAAGCTAGGACAAATATTCCTTCTTGACCCCAGAATGGCAGTCAGATTTATCCTTGGATCAAGCAGTTATTACCCTACATTGAAAGATTATATCCTTGAATATTCTGTTTTTGCAAGTATGCATCTAGTAGCTGCTTGAACATCTGTATGGACTCTGATAAAACCACTTCTTCAGGAAGAGAATTCCACATCCTGATTGTTCTTACAGTAAAAAAACCTTTCCTTTGCCTTAGACGAAATCTTCTTTCTTCCAGTCTAAACGCATGGCCTAGTGTCCTATGTAAAGTCCGGTTTGTGAATAGATTTCCACACAATGGTTTGTATTGGTCCCGAAAATATTTGTATAATGTTATCATATCCCCTCTCAGGTGACGTTTTTCTAAACTAAATAGCTGATATGTTCCATTCCTTTTATTAATTTTGTAGCCCGCTTCTGCACTTTTTCTAGAGCCATAATATCCTTCTTTAGAACAGGTGCCCAAAATTGCACAGCACATTCAATGTGTGGTCTTACCAGTGATTTATAAAGAGGCAAAATTATATTCTCGTCCCGAGAATGAATGCCCTTTTTCATGCATGACAATACCCTACTGGCCTTGGCCACTGCTGATTGACATTGCACATTGTTGCATAGTTTGTTGTCTATAACAATTCCCAAGTCCTTTTCGTGTGTTGTTATCCCTAATTCGCTTCCATTAAGGGTATATGTTGCTTGTGTATTCTTTGCGCCGAAGTGCATAACTTTGCATTTTTCAACATTAAATTTCATCTGCCATTTGAGTGCCCAGTCCTCCAGTCTATCTAAATCCCTCTGCAGCAAAGTAATATCTTGCTCACATTGTATTATTTTACAAAGTTTTGTGTCATCTGCAAACACTGAAACATGACTTTCAATGCTGTCTTCAAGATCATTTATAAACATGTTAAATAGAAGGGGTCCCAGAACAGACCCCTGAGGGACACCACTTGTCACCTTGTCCAGCTTGAAAATTTACCATTGATGACAACTCTTTGTACTCTGTTTTTAAGCCAATGTTCTACCCAAGAACAAGCATTTTCATCCAGACCAATTTCCTTGAGTTTGAACACTAATCTTTTGTGTGGAACTGTATCAAATGCCTTGGCAAAATCCAAATAGATCACATCCACTGCAACACCCTGATCTATACTTCTACTTACTTCTTCATAGAACGCAATCAAGTTAGTTTGACATGACCTGTGCTTCATAAAACCGTGCTGATTTTTGCTGATAACCATGTTCTTCTCAAGGAATTCTTGAATATTATCCCTTAATAACCTTTCAAATATTTTACCAGCCACAGAACTTAAGATCACAGGTAGTGATGTCCCGAACGGTTCGCTGGTGAATAGTTGCTAGTGAACATAGCTTGTTCGCGTTCGCCACGGACGGTGAACATATGCGATGTTCGGTCCGCCCCCTATTCGTCATCATTGAGTAAACTTTGACCCTGTACCTCACAGTCAGCAGACACATTCCAGCCAATCAGCAGCAGACCCTCCCTCCCAGACCCTCCCACCTCCTAGACAGCATACAATTTAGATTAATTCTGAAGCTGCATTCATTTATTTATTTATTTTTTGTGTTTATTATACATTATCCCCGATAGCCAGTAACCTGTGTTTATTATACATTATCCCCCCATAGCCAGTAACCTGTGTTTATTATACATTATCCCCCATAGCCAGTAACCTGTGTTTATTTTTCATTATCCTCCCATAGCCAGTATCCTGTGTTTATTATACATTATCCTCCCTGATAATGCAATACTTACAACAATCAAGTAACATACATTTATATAAAATGTAAGTTACTTAGCCAGTCAGTGTAATGACAGGAATGAATAAGTAGATAACTCCCTAATTCCCACGGTATTAGGGAGCTATCTACTAAAAGGCTGAAAGACCTTAATTGGTCTTTCAGCCAAATTTACTAATACTAAGTAAAGATTACTTAGTATTAGTAAATTATGCCCCTACTCGCTATACCGTGAGTAGGGGCATGTCTATTAAACAGTGAGCAGTGGCTGCTCACTGTTAAAAAAAAATAAAAAATAAAAAAAAGGGTCCCCCCTCCCTGAGCGGGTGGGGGCCCTAATGTAAAAAAAAGGGGGGAAGACCTATTGTCCTCCCCACCGGCCCCTACCCCTGAGCGGTGGGTGGGGGCGCTAAAGTAAAAAACAGGGGGGAGGACCTATTGTCCTCCCCACCGCCCCCACCCCTGAGTGGTGGGTGGGGGCCCTAAATAAAAATTGGGGGGGGGACCTAATGTCCTCCGCCCTGGCCCCCACCCCTGAGTGGTTGGTGGGGGCCCTAAACAAGAATAAGGGGGGGGCTAATGTCCTCCCCCTGGCCCCCACCCCTGAGCGGTGGGTGGGGGCCCTAAACAAGAATAAGGGGGGGGGCTAATGTCCTCCCCCCTGGCCCCCACCCCTGAGTGGTGGGTGGGGGCCCTAAACAAGAATAAGTGGGGGGGACCTAATGTCCTCCCCCCTGGCCCCCACCTCTGAGCGGTGGGTGGGGGCCCTAAACACAAATTTTCAGCACCAAAAAAGGGCAAATAAAAATCCATAATAACCGACGCAATTAAAAAAAAAAACCCAAAAACGAGAGCAATAAAAAATAATCCATCTTCACCCGGCGAGGGCTCCGCACAGACTGAGCTTTGCACGGCGGGGGAAGGCTTATAAAGCCTTGCCACGCCCTGCAATTAGGCTCAGAGCACTCTGATTGGTGGGTTTAAGCCATCCAATCAGAATGCTCTGACAGGTAAATGAAGAGACTGATAGGTAAGTCTCTACATTTACCTGTCACAGCACTCTGATTGGTTGGTTTGAAATCCACCAATCAGAGTGCTCTGTGTCATTTTACACAGCGTGGGACAATTCCAAAGAACTTTCCCACGCTGTGTAAAATGACACAGAGCACTCTGATTGGTGGATTTCAAACCAACCAATCAGAGTGCTGTGACAGGTAAATGTAGAGACTTACCTGTCAGTCTCTTCATTTACCTGTCAGAGCACTCTGGATGGCTTAAACCCACCAATCAGAGTGCTCTGAGCCTAATTGCAGGGCGGGGCAAGGCTTTATAAGCCTTCCCCCGCCGTGCAAAGCTCAGTCTGTGCGGAGCCCTCGCCGGGTGAAGATGGATTATTTTTTATTGCTCTTGTTTTTGGGTTTTTTTTTTTTAATTGCGTCGGTTATTATGGATTTTTATTTGCCCTTTTTTGGTGCTGAAAATTTGTGTTTAGGGCCCCCACCCACCGCTCAGGGGTGGGGGCCAGGGGGGAGGACATTAGGTCCTCCCACCCAATTTGTATTTAGGGCCCCCACCCACCGCTCGGGGTGGGGGCCAGGGGGGAGCTCAGTTGCCGCAGAGCCCTCGCCGGGTTTTTTTTTTTTTTTTTTTCTATTGCGTCGGTTATTATGGATATTTATTTGGCCTTTTTTGGGGCTGAAAAAATAAGATTTTAGAAGAAAGAAAACATCGAATGGTAAGTTTATTTTTATTTATTTTTACAGGTATTTAGTTAACGGTCCCTCCTCATTATTTTTAGGGTGAGGGGGGTTGGTAGGAGTTTATTTTTTGGGGGAGGGGGTGACTACGGCTTTGGGGACCCCTAGTCACCTGGGGGGAGAGGGATTAAATATGTATTTAGGGGGTGGGGGCCACTCAGGGGTGGGGGCCAGGGGGGAGGACATTAGGTCCCCCCCTTATTTTTGTTTAGGGCCCCCACCCACCGCTCAGGGGTGGGGGCCAGGGGGGAGGACATTAGGTCCCCCCAATTTGTGTTTAGGGCCCCCACTCACCGCTCAGGGGTGGGGGCAGGGGGGAGGACATTAGGTCCCCCCCTTACTTTTGTTTAGGGCCCCCACCCACTGCTCAGGGGTGGGGGCCAGGGGGAGGACATTAGGTCCCCCCAATTTGTGTTTAGGGCCCCCACCCACCACTCAGGGGTAGGGGCCAAGGGGGAGGACATTAGGTCCCCCCTAATTTGTGTTTAGGGCCCCCACCCACCGCTCAGGGGTAGGGGCCAGGGGGGAGGACATTAGGTCCCCCCAATTTGTGTTTAGGGCCCCCACCCATCGCTCAGGGGTGGGGGCCAGGGGGAGGACATTAGGTCCCCCCCTTGTTCTTTTTTAGGGCCCCCACCCGCCGCTCAGGGGTGGGGGCCAGGGGGAGGATAATAGGTCCCCCCTTATTCTTGTGTAGGGCCCCCACCCACCGCTCAGGGGTGGGGGCCAGGGGGAGGACATTAGGTCCCCCCCTTATCCTTGTTTAGGGCCCCCACCCGCCGCTCAGGGGTGGAGGCCAGGGGGGAGGACAATAGGTACCCCCCTTATTTTTGTTTAGGGCCCCCACCACCGCTCAGGGGTGGGGCCAGGGGGAGGACATTAGGTCCCCCCCCTTATTCTTGTTTAGGGCCCCCACCCACTGCTCAGGGGTGGGGGCCAGGGGGGAGGACAATAGGCCCCCCATTTGTATTTAGGGCCCCCACCCGCCACTCAGGGGTGGGGGCCACGGTGGAGGACATTAGGTCCCCCCATTTGTATTTAGGGCCCCCACCCACCGCTCAGGGGTGGGGGCCAGGGGGGAGGACAATAGGTCCTCCCCTTATTTTTGTTTAGGGCCCCCACCCACCGCTCAGGGGTGGGGGCCAGGGGGAGGACAATAGGTCCCCCCCAGTTTGTATTTAGTTCCCCCACCCACTGCTCAGGGGTGGGGGCCAAGGGGAGGACATTAGGTCCCCCCTAATTATTCTAGTTTAGGGCCCCCACCCACCGCTCAGGGGTGGGGGGCAGGGGGAGGACATTAGGACCCCCCCAAATTTGTATTTAGGCCCCCACACACCGCTCAGGGGTGGGGGCCAGGGGGAAGGACATTAGGCCCCCCCTTACTCTTGTTTAGGGCCCCCACCCACCACTCAGGGGTGGGGGGCAGGGGGAGGACATTAGGACCCCCCCAAATTTGTATTTAGGGCCCCCACCCACCGCTCAGGGGTAGGGGCCAGGGGGAGGACATTAGGTCCCCCCAATTTGTGTTTAGGGCCCCCACCCATCGCTCAGGGGTGGGGGCCCGGGGGAGGACATTAGGTCCCCCCTTGTTCTTGTTTAGGGCCCCCACCCGCCGCTCAGGGGTGGGGGCCAGGGGGAGGATAATAGGTCCCCCCTTATTCTTGTGTAGGGCCCCCACCCACCGCTCAGGGGTGGGGGCCAGGGGGAGGACATTAGGTCCCCCCCTTATTCTTGTTTAGGGCCCCCACCCGCCGCTCAGGGGTGGAGGCCAGGGGGGAGGACAATAGGTCCCCCCTTATTTTTGTTTAGGGCCCCCACCACCGCTCAGGGGTGGGGCTAGGGGGAGGACATTAGGTCCCCCCCTTATTCTTGTTTAGGGCCCCCACCCACCGCTCAGGGGTGGGGGCCAGGGGGGAGGACAATAGGCCCCCCATTTGTATTTAGGGCCCCCACCCGCCACTCAGGGGTGGGGGCCACGGTGGAGGACATTAGGTCCCCCCATTTGTATTTAGGGCCCCCACCCACCGCTCAGGGGTGGGGGCCAGGGGGGAGGACAATAGGTCCTCCCCTTATTTTTGTTTAGGGCCCCCACCCACCGCTCAGGGGTGGGGGCCAGGGGGGAGGACAATAGGTCCCCCCCAGTTTGTATTTAGTTCCCCCACCCACTGCTCAGGGGTGGGGGCCAAGGGGAGGACATTAGGTCCCCCCCTAATTATTCTAGTTTAGGGCCCCCACCCACCGCTCAGGGGTGGGGGGCAGGGGGAGGACATTAGGACCCCCCCAAATTTGTATTTAGGCCCCCACACACCGCTCAGGGGTGGGGGCCAGGGGGAAGGACATTAGGCCCCCCCTTATTCTTGTTTAGGGCCCCCACCCACCGCTCAGGGGTGGGGGGCAGGGGGAGGACATTAGGACCCCCCCAAATTTGTATTTAGGCCCCCACACACCACTCAGGGGTGGGGGCCAGGGTGGAGGACATTAGGTCCCCCCCATTTGTATTTAGGGCCCCCACCCGCCGCTCATTGGTGGGGGCCAGGGGGGAGGACAATAGGTCCTCCCCTTATTTTTGTTTAGGGCCCCCACCCACCGCTTTGGGGTGGGGGCCAGGTGGGAGGACAATAGGTCCCCCCCAGTTTCTATTTAGTGCCCCCACCCACTGCTCAGGGGTGGGGGCCAGGGGGAGGACAATAGGTCCTCCCCCCTTTTTTACTTTAGGGGCCCCACCCGCTCAGGGAGGGGGGACCCTTTTTTAATTTTCTTCATCACTATTGTGGCCAGAAAGAGTCCCTGTGGGTTTTAAAATTCGCCTGCCCATTGATGTCTATGGCGGTTCGCCCGGTTCGCCCATTCGCAAACATTTGCAGAAATTAGCGTTCGCCATTCGCGAATGGAAAATTTTATGTTTGCGACATCACTACTCACAGGTCTAAAATTTCCAGGCAAGGATTTTGTACCCTTTTTGAATATAGGAACCACATCTGCCTTCCTCCAATCCTCCGGAACACTTCCTGAAAGAAAATAATCTTTAAAGATTAAAAACAGAGGTTCACTTATTTCTACAGTTAGTTCCTTACGTACACATGGATGGATACCGTCAGGCCCTGGAGCTTTGTTTATATTAACTTTCTTTAGTTGCTGCAGCACCTTGTCTTGAGTTGACCAATTACAATTATTCTGCAAGTTTTTAGTAGCAATCATTTGCACATCTATTGCCATGGGTTCTTCCTTAATATATACAGAGGAGAAATAGTTATTTAAAATTCCTGCCTGTTCCTGGTCTTCATTGACTAACACCCCCGTTTCAGTTTTAGTGTACCTACACTTTTAGTTTTGTTTTGTTTTTAGAATTTATGTACTTAAAAAATGCTTTGGGGTTGGTTTTGCTCTCTTTAGCTATCATTTTTTCATTTTGAAGTTTAGCAAGTCTAATTGCCTTTTTGCACGCATTATTTGCTTCCTGTCAATTATGATGTTGAACAGTGTCAGTTTTGACATACATGTGTCAAAATACCGATTTTGACTTTGATGCAGGATCCATGGCATTAGTTATTTTTCGAAAAGCAGCATCACTATCATAATACCTATTTAAACCCTGTTCATACCTGATGCCAATGATCATGCGTGGTTTCTAGAGTACCCAATAGCATTCTTATGTTCATAGTGATCTTTTGCTATTTTGACTTGACTTTATCTTAACTTCCCTACTTTCTGGTATCATATGGCCTGGCTCAGTATAATATTTATAAAATACAAAAAGTTAGAATATATAGGCACTCACTACCTAATATAAAGCAGCAACTTACCAAAGAAGGAATTCCCACAACTTTGTGCAAAACAGGAAATATACACAAAAATTGTGAACTGTGCTCAGTGATGGTAAACAAGAAAATAATTTACATACAAATACTGGAGAAACCCTATGTAGGATGTATCTTAACAAAAAAAAACAAGAAAGAAACAGGTAATGCAATACAGTTTTGTATGGGTGAAAGACAAATGCCAAAGGAACACTCACACTTGATCGAGCTATTAAAGCTCTATTATGGAAGGCATGGATGGTATAATTACCATCTGTGGATATAATGGAGAAGGTCAGCAGTCTTGAAGAAGCTAGAGCAAGGACCTGCTCTGGTGTATAGAAGCTGTAGGTGGAATAATCCCCGACCGAGACTATAAGATTCCAGACACTGGAAAGCAAAACAATAAAATCAAATAATACAATTCCAAGGACTGGATTAAATTAATTTAAAAAAAATAACTTTCTTTTAAAACAATCAATATAAAAGAAAACAATATAAAAAATATACAATAATATACCAGACTACAAAGGAAATAAAAAGTTCACACTTGACGCATTTCAACATAACTAAGTGAATAGAGAGTAAGCCAAAATCCAGTTATTTAAATGGTAAGGGCTTCTCATTAGTGGATTCCTGTGTTTAGCTTAGCTGTTTCCTGTTTTTGGCAAGTGAAAGTCACTTTGGAAAAGATGTATTAAATATATATCATATTGTATATGTGATGCCGATCCTCACTTGGAAGTGACGTTATAGGAATCAGCAGACTGCCGTATTGGATTCGGGCAACCATCCATTGCAGTACATATAAAGTGTGGGAAAAGAAAAAATTCTATAAATAAGCAGCAATGCTTAATGAAAATATGGTGAAAAGAGACTCAAAATTCAATGAAATTTCACTTAATAAGTGGAAGTAATACATTTTAAAAGTGTATCCAAAAAAGATAAAATCATTTGGAAAGCTTAACTAACAAAATGTAAATCAAGACCATTGTATTGTTTAAGGATGGAAATAATTGATATATCTCTGTAACTGTCTTGTAACTGCAACACTTTTAAGAGTTGGTGTAATGGGAAAGTATGATATTTGGAATGCAGAAAGTAGTATAATGTAGTTATTAAGCATGTACACCCTGTTCCAAATTATTATGCAAATTCTGTTTAAGTTTCACAAAGATTAAATATTTTGTTTTTCAGTTTAACTCATGGATGGCATTGTGTCTCACGGCTCTTTTGATCACTGAAAACTATTTCGGACACCTGTGATAATTAGATTGCCAGGTGAGCCCAATTTAAGGAAAAACTACTAAAGGAGGGTGTTCCATATTATTAAGCACCATTTTCATGCATTATAGGGAAGAAAAAGGATCTCTCTGCTGCCAGAAAGAGTGAAATAGTTCAATGCCTTGAACGAGGTATGAAAACATTAGATATTTCATGAAAACTTAAGCGTGATCATCACACTATTAAGAGATTTGTGGCTGATTCAGAGCACAGACGGGTTCGTGCAGATAAAGGCACATTGAGGAAGATTTCTGCCAGATCCATGCATCGGATCAAGAGAGCAGCTGCTAAAATACTATTACATAGCAGCAAACAGATATTTGAAGCTGCTGGTGCCTCTGAAGTCCCATGGACATCAAGGTGTAGAGTCCTCCAGAGTCTTGCAACTGTGCATAAACCTTCTATTCGGCCACCACTAACCAATGCTCACAAGCAGAAAAGGCTGCATTGGGCAGAAAAATACATGAAGACTAATTTTCAAACAGTCCTGTTCACGGATGAGTGCCGTGCAACCCTGGATGGTCCAGATTGATGGAGTAGTAGATGGTTGGTGGACGGCGACCCTGTTCCAACAAGGCTGCGACGTCAGCAAGGCAGTGATGGAGTCATGTTTTGGGCCGGAATCATGGGAAGAGAGCTAGTCGGCCCCTTTAGGGTCCCCGAAGGCGTAAAGATGACCTCTGCAAAGTATGTGGAGTTTCTGACTGACCACTTTCTTCCTTGGTACAGAAGGAAGAACTATGCTTTCCTTAATATCATCTTCATGCATGACAATGCACCATCTCATGCTGCAAAGAATATCTCTGCATCAATGGCTGCTATGGGGATAAAAGGAGAGAAAGTCATGGTGTGGCTTCCATCCTCCCCTGACCTTAATCCTATTGAGAATCTTTGGAGCATCCTCAAGCAAAAGATCTATGAGGGTGGGAGGCAGTTTATATCCAAACAGCAGCTCTGGGAGGCTATTCTGGCATCTTGCAAACAAATTCAAGCAGAAACTGTCCAGAAACTCACACGTTCAATGGATGCAAGACTTGTGAAGCTTCTATCAAATAAGGGGTCCTATGTTAAAATGTAACATGACCTGTTAAAATGTTTAAAAAGTTGAAATGTTGTTATAAGTTTGATTGAAATAGCTTTTGATTTCAGTAAATACCCTGCAAACACAACAAATGACAATTTTCAGTTCTTTACAATCTATAAAGTGTTTTGCAACTTACTGTACGTAATAATTTGGAACAGTGCATTGTAAGTTTTTTATGTTTAAAAAAAAATATTGTTATCATTAGGAGGTTTATTCAATACAATTTGAATTGTACTCTTAATAGTTGATAACATGAGAATTATGCTGACTTATTTACATCAATTATTTAGGTAAATGAGAAAAATATAATTTGCATAATAATTTAGAACAGGGTGTATGTATCACACTGGAGTGTTGTAAACCATATTTAGAAAACTGGGACTCTTCTTGAACATAGCACTGGCATTCAGCGTCTCTACAATGTGCATGGAGATGCTAAACATTCCCCATAGAGATGCATTGATTCAATGCATCTCTATTAAAAGATGCTGATTGGTGCAGAATGCCATTTTTTTCTGCTTATGGGAAAGCATTGGATTGGCTGAGATTATCAAAATCTCAGCCATGGAGGCAGAGCGAGGTGGGGCCAACTGCAGCAAGACCGGTGCTGTGAGACAAGAGGTGAGTAATATAAGATAAAACCAGGGACTAATGAAAGTATTTTTAAAAAAATTGGGTAGACTAGATGGGCCGAATTATTCTTATCTGCCGTCACATTCTATGTTTCTATGTTTACTGTAAATAGAGGGGGTCGGGGCCCTAAATAGTTAATTTACCATTATAGTGTCAGGAATATATGTTTGTGTTCCTTACACTATATTCTTCCTTTAAGCAAACTGAAGTGTTTTGGGGGTTTGCAGTGCTCCTTTAACTGGTATTTGATTTAATATTCTATTATCTGGTGATTTATGAACATATTACTGATGTCTTATTTACTAGTTGTGTATACAGTTTCAATCTATATTAGCCCATCATGACCAATAGCCCTGGTGAACTATATACTCTGACGCATGATTGCATGACACAGAAGATGATGTCCATAATTGTGCACTCCTTCCAAATCCCCATCATTGCAAGAATGTGAGATTATTTTCATTCTTGGCATTCAGACAGCTGATACACCACATAACTATGTAATATGTTCTAACTTCCAAAAGTAAATATACCCTTCTGTCTTTTTTCTGTACTGTTAAATACAAACATTATAGCTGATGATATATCGTATTGGTTTTTATTTTAACATTCTGTATGTTAATGAATGTTGCTCTTATGTTTCATCTTCCCTAACAAGCTCAGATATATTCAGGCCACATCATATTGATTTTGAACAGGTTGCTACCTTTATTTGCATGTTGTTCACCATGGATCGTGTTTAAAAGGTCACAAGAGAAGGATGAAGAAGCATTATAGATGGCTTTACTCATATTTTTTTATATTAATTAAAAAGTCTATTTGTATAAAATTAGGAAGTACGAGTTTGATTAAAATTGGATTACATATATTGTAAGAACATTTTCTTAGTTTTGTATTATGTGGAATGTATTTTACATATAAGGTGTGAGTGTATGTCTGTGTGAGTGTGTCCGTGTGCGTGTGTGCGTGTGCGCGTGTGCGTGCGTGTGTGTGTGGACAGTGATGGACAGAAACAAAAAAAATTAAAGTAGTAGAAAAAAAAACCCATTCATTCATAATATTTTACCACTATTTGTAAATGCTACGAAAGTACCATTAAAATATATGATTAATAGTCCCTATATATAATAACGAAAATATGGATAAAGAAGATATGCAAGATTCCTTTAAACTATTGTTCATTGTTTAATTACATTATATCTTCTCCAGGCAAATAATTGTTCAAATCGCCGGGGCCGCACATTCAAGGGGCCCATCAGGTGGCCCATGCTGTTAGGGCCACCCTATAGAGATGAATTTCCAGGGGGCCCCGGTCACGCTGTTAAAGTGCCGCAGCGTTGACTGGGGCCCCCTGGAAATTCATCTCTATAGGGTGGCCCTAACAGCATGACATCACAGCTGTGAGGAAGTGACTGTCTGTCACTCCTCCCAGCTATCAGAGAGAGCCAGCGCGTAATGAAGGAGAGGAAGTAAGAGGGGGAACTCTGACTCCGACCAGCCTGAGCCACCACTGGACCCCAGGTAGAGACAACACTGCAAAATGTGATTTGGCAACTTTAAATAAAAAATATTAAACAGGATGGAGATAGTGTGCATCCCTTATTTAGTCAAATTTAACAGATAAATCCTTTAACTGACTCCTGCACCCAAATGGTAGGAAACAGGAGGGTGACTTAAACATTTTGTATGTGTGTGTCTCTGTATGTATGTCAGTATGTGTGTGTCTGTGTGTGTCTGTCTGTCTCTATGTATGTGTCTGTCTGTCTGTATTTGTGTGTGTCTGTCTGTATGTGTACCTGTCTGTCCGTATGTATGTGTCTTTGTATGTAAGCGTGTTCTGTGTGTGTGTAAGTGTGTGTCTGTGTCTGTGTGTATGTGTCTGTCTCTGTATGTATGTGTCTTTGTATGTATGTATATATCTCTTTGTGTATGTATGTATGCGTGTTTTTCAGGGGGGGGGGGGGGGTGGATCAATTTCGCACTGGGGCCCCATGGATTGTGTGTACTCCACTGCCAGGATTCCAGGATTCTATGGCACTATTCTATGACGAAGTACGTATACATATAGATCAGGTTGTTGCAGTGGATGTGTTCTACTTGGATTTTGCCAAGGTGTTTGAAACAGTTCTATACAATAGATTAGGTTTCAAACAAAAAAAAAATAGTATAGATGAAAATTCTTGTTCTTGGGTTAAACATTAGCATAAAGACAGAGTTAAGCAAGTTGTCATTAATGGTAAATTTTCAAGCTGGATAAAAGAGGTAAGTGGTGTCCCTCGTGGTTCTGTTCTTGGGCCGCTTCTACTTAACATATTTATAAATGATCTTGAAATAGAAACTGATAGTCATGTTTCAGTATTTGCAGATGACACAATACTCTGTAAAATAATACATTGTGACCAGGACATTACTTTGCTGCAGAGGGATTTAGATCAATTGGAGGACTGGGCACACAAATGGCAAATTAAATTTAATGTAGAAAAATGCAAAGTTATGCACTTTGGGGTAAAGAATACATGAGCAACTTGCACCCTAAATGGTAGTGATTTAAAGATAATAACACACAAGAAAGGTTTGGGAATTGTTATTAACAAACTAGGCAACAATATGCCATGTCAATCAACAGCTGCTAAGGCCAGTAAAGTATCATAATGTATAAAAAGGGAATTCATTTTTTGGATGAATATAATTTTGCCTTTTTATAAATCAATGGTAAGATCACATCTTGAATATGATGTGCAATATTGGCACTTGTTCTAGTGAAGAATATTATGGCAGTAGGAAAAGTGTAGAGGTGGGCTACAAAAGTAATAAAAGGAATGGAGCATTTTAGTTATGAAGAAAAGTTAACACATTTAATCCTGTTTTTTTTATAAAAACTGCGCCTCAGAGGAGATATGATAGCAGTATGTAAATACACTGCTCAAAAAACTAAAGGAAACACAAAAATAACACATCCTAGATCTGAATTAATTAAATATTCTTCTGAAATACTTTGTTCTTTACATAGTTGAATGTGCTGACAACAAAATCACACAAAAATTGAAAAATGGAAATCAAAATTTTCAACCCATGGAGGTCTGGATTTGGAGTCACACTCAATATTAAAGTGGAAAAACACACTACAGGCTGATCCAACTTTGATGTAATGTCCTTGAAACAAGTCAAAATGAGGTTCAGTAGTGTGTGTGGCCTCCACGTGCCTGTATGACCTCCCTACAACTCAGTCTCAAGTGACCAAAACATCAGCCAGGAAGCAAAGGAACTGAGAAGTGGTCTGTGGTCACCACCTGCAGAACCACTCCTTTATTGGGGGTGTCTTGCTAATTTCCTATAATTTCCACCTGTTGTCTGTCCCATTTGCACAACAGCATGTGAAATTGATTGTCACTCAGTGTTGCTTCCTAAGTTGACAGTTTGATTTCACAGAAGTGTGATTGACTTGTAGTTACATTGTGTTGTTTAAGTGTTCCCTTAATTGTTTGGAAATCTATTCAGGCAAAGGAAAGGTTGTTTTTTTTACAGTAAGAACAATAAGGATGTAGAATTTTTTGCCTGAAGATGTGGATTTATCAGAGTCTTTACAGATTGCAAAAACGTAATATTCAAGGATATAATTTGGTTGAACAGCAGATGCATTACTTTAGTTTTTTATTTTAATGTATATTTCCATTAAAAAAAAGTAATGCATCTGCTGTTCAACCAAATGATATCCTTGAATTTTACGTTTTTACAATCTGTACAGATGCTGATAAAACCACATGTTCAGGCAGAGAATTCTACATCCTTATTGTTCTTACTGTAAAACCCCTTTCCTTTGCCTGAAAGATGAGCCCCTCAGGTCAGAAGGTGCCTACCACATTGCTGAGGAAGAGCAGAGGGCGAGTACAAGTAGCGCCAGATCTAATGAAGTAGTTGGGCCAAAGCCAAGATGACACCCAACTGCGGATGTGTTTGGAGGGGAAAGGAAAATCTGCTGCTGCAAAGAACAATTTAACATAGGAACCTGGAATATTAGAACTATGAACCAAGGCAAATTGGATGTGATCAAACATGAGATAACAAGGTTAAACATCGATATCCTGGGAATTAGTGAACTGAAATGGACTGAAATGGGACATTTCACATCAGACAACCATCACATCTTCTGATGTGGTCAAGAATCCCGTAGAAGAAATGGAGTAGCCATCATAGTAAATCAGCGGGTGGGCAAAGCAGTGCACGGCTACAACCCAATAAATGACAGAATTATTTCAATTTGAATTCAAGGCAAGCCATTTAACATCACAGTGATCCAAGTTTATGCTCCAACCATGAATGCTGAAGAGGCTAAAATTGTTCAGTTCTATGAAGATATTCAACACATGATAGATATAACACCAAGAAAAGATGTTACTATCCTCATAGGAGACTGGAATGCTAAAGTAGGGGACCAACATACATCTGGAATAACTTGCAAGTTTGGCCTTGGAGTTCAAAATGAAGCAGGTCAGAGATTGGTAGAATTCTGTCAAGATAATTCTCTGGTTATGGCAAACACCCTCTTCCAACAGCCACCGAGACGACTCTACACATGGACATCACCAGATGGACAATATAGAAATCAGATTGACTGTATACTTTGCAGCCAAAGATGGAGGAGCTCAATACAGTCAGCAAAAATAAGACCTGGAGCTGCCTGTGGCTCAGACCATGAGCTTCTTATTGAAAAGTTCAGAATTAAACTGAATTAAAAAAGAGGGAAAACCATCAGACCAATCATATACAACATAAATAATATCCCTTGTGAATATGAAGTGGAAGTAAAGAATAGATTTGAGGGACTAGACATGGACGATAGAATGCCTGAAGAACTTTGGACCGAAGTTTCCCCAAAAGAAAGAAATCAAAGAAGGCAAACTGTCTATCTGATAAGGCTTTAAAAATAGCCCAGGAAAGAAGGAAAGCGAAAGGTTGTGGAGATCAAATGTGTCCAACTGAATGCAGAATTCCAAAGGATAGCAAGAAGAGACATTCTACAATGAGCAATGTAAAGAGATAGAAGAAGATAACATAATGAGAAAGTCAAGATATCTATTCAAGAAAATTGCAGATCTAAAAGTAACCTTTCATGCCAAAGTGGGTGTGATAAAAGGCAAAAATGGCAGGGACTTAACAGAAGAAGATCAGATAAAGAATAGATGGCAGGATTACACTGAAGATCTATATAGAAAGGATCTTAACAGCAGTGATGACCTCAATAGTTGGTCCAATGAGCTGGAACCAGAAATCTTTGAGAGCGAAGTGAGATGAGCCCTAGGATGCCTTGCAGATAACAAGGCTGCTGGAGTTGATGAAATCCCAATCCCTAGGATGCCTTGCAGATAACAAGGCTGCTGGAGTTGATGAAATCCCAATCCCAATTGAACTATTCAAAATTCTGCAAGATGAGGCTGTGAAATTTCTGCTTGCCTTATGTCAACAAATTTGGAAAACTCAACAGTGGCCAAAAGACTGGAAAAGGTCAATCTACATCCCAATCCCAAAAAGGCAATGCTAAAGAGGCAATTGCACTAATTTCACATGCTGGCAGGTAATGCTTAAGCTCCTACAAGCTCAACTCAAACAATATATGGACTGGGAATTATCAGATGTACCAGCTGGGTTCCACAGAGGACGAGGCACAAGAGATCAAATTGCCAATGTACGATGGATAATAGAAAAAAGTCAGAAAGTTCCAGAAAAACATCTAATTCTGCTTCACATACTATTCTGTGTGGATAACAAGATGTGGCAAGTTTTGAAAGAGATGGGAGAACCAGATTATTTCTTCCGTCTCCTGAGGAATCTGTATGTGGACCAGGAAGCCACAGTTAGAACCGAACATGGGACAACAGAATGGTTCAAGATCGGGAAAGGAGTGCGACAAGGTTGTATATTGTCACCTTATTTATTCAACTTATATGTAAAATAAATAATGCGTAAGGCAGGACTGGATGAATCCAAAGCCGCAATCAATATTGCTGGAAGAAATATCAAGAACCTCAGATATGCGGATGGTACTACTCTGATGGCTGAAAGTGAGGAAGAACTAAAGGACCTATTGAGGAGGGTAAAAGAAGAGAGTGCAAAAGCTGGCTTGCTGCTCAGTCTTAGTCTTAAAAAGACTAAGATCATGGCAAACCGCAATCTCAGTTCCTGGCAAATAGATGGGGAAGAAGTGGAGGCAGTGACAGATTTTATTTTCCTGGGATACAAGATCTCTTCAGATGGTGATTGTAGTCATGAAATTAAATGACATCTGTTTCTTGGGAAGAAAGCTATGGCAAGCTTCTACAAGCTGATAAAAACTTAAGATATTACACTATCAATAGAGATGTCCCGAACAGTTCGCCGGGAACTATTCGCCAGCGAACATAGCTTGTTCGCGGTCGCCACGGCGGGCGAACATATGCGATGTTCAGTCCGCCCCCTATTCGTCATCATTGAGTAAACTTTGACCCTGTACCTCACAGTCAGCAGACACATTCCAGCCAATCAGCAGCAGACCCTCCCACCTCCATGACGAATAGGGGGCGGACCGAACATTGCATATGTTCGCCCGCCGCGGCGACCGCGAACAATCTATGTTCCCGGCGAACTGTTCGGGACATCTCTAACTATCAACATAGTCAGAACTATGGTATTCCCAGTAGTAACATACGAATGTAAGAGCTGGACTATAAAGAAGGCTGATCGTTGTAGAATTGATGCCTTTGAACTCTGGTGTTGGCAAAAACTGTTTAGAATCCCTTGGATTGCAAGAAGATCCAATAAATCCGTACTACAGGAAATCAAGACAAAGTGTTCACTGGAAGCTGTGATCATGAGGCTGAAGCTCAATTTTTTTGGCCATATAATGAGAAGGCATGATTCTCTAGAGAGTACTGGGAAAGACTAAAGGCACATAAAGAAGGGGACGACAGAGACGGAGATGGATAGATGAGGTCACTTAACCCCTTAAGGACCAGACTTCTGGAATAAAAGGGAATCATGACATGTCACACATGTCATGTGTCCTTAAGGGGTTAAGCCACAAACATGATGTTGTTGGAGCTCAGAGGGGCAGTGACTGACATATAGCACGCCAGGTGATATGGTCACGGAGAGTTGGACACGACTGAACAACTAAACGCACACACACATATTTCCATGGGCAGATAGTGAGATTTAAAGGGTTCTGTAACAAAGCATGAAATGATAAGTTCCTAAACTTATAAGAGGCTTGTTTTTTTGTGAAAAGCTTTTTTATGAAAGTCAGAAGAGGATGTGGTCTGAGGCCTGGCAGAGTTGGCTGCCAGAGGCTTGGGGACCTTTGACCTTCAAGAGATGTTGTATAAGGTGCACTGATTATACTATATACTATATTAGAGTAAAGGGGGTTGGATTCCACAGGGCACCAAAAAAAGGACAAGCTATTATCTAACCTTTTAAAGGATCATTATAACATTAAAATTAAATATCCGTATTAGAGTTAGAGTGATATTTAGTACTTTTAGATACATGGCCTGCGTTTTGTAAAACAAACAATCGTGTTCAGCAACATCTCTCGAGTACAGGGATACCCCCCATGTATAGGTGTGTTGGGTTGTTTGGGGGGCTAAAAGGCCACATTTTGCAAGTGCGCAAATCAGTTTCCCAGCTTGGAATTTTGACCTGTAGTCAACCTGCATGCATGTCCTATTTGGGACATTTTTGAAGCCAGCCAATGTATTTTACACCCATCAAACCATATATTTTTGAAAAGTAGACACCCCAGGGTATTTCACATGGTGGTATTTTAACACTTTCCATGCACTAATTCTATCACCAGGCTTTGTCAAACATTGAGGTAGTAATTATTTTTCTGTTTTTTTCACACACATTGTACATTAGGCATGAATTAACAGATCCTGTTATGTGTCACTGCCAAACAACACCCCAATATGTTCAGCAACATCTCCCGAGTACAGTGATACCCCCCATGTATAGGGTTGCTGGGCTGTTTGGGTGCCAAAAGGCAACAATCAACATATATCAACTTGATATATAGGTATGCTTGGTCTATCTTCAGTTTGACATATTTTTGCACCCCCCAGTTAATGTTACCATCATGGAAGTATATATAGTATATATTTTTATAAAGTAGACATCAAAGGTTATAGAAGATGGGGTGTTTTGACTTCTTTCCCCTGATCATTTTGCCTCCCCAAAAAAAACAGAGAAAGTGTAGTGGTAATTTTTAAATTCTCATTTTTAGGCACACGTCATCTGGTTTTGGCCAGCTGGTTACGTGTTACTGCCAGAAAACTTGTTAGACCAAATGTGCAGGTAGCAAATGTACATTTAGCAGCAATCTTTAAACTGACTCCTGCAAATGGAATCTAACTGGAGATTTGGAGGAAGGAAAATGGCTGCTTTCCAAAGAAACAAGAAATAAAATAAAAATTCAGGAACACTTCTTACAACTGTTCTGTGTGGTACAGCTTGAAACATCTTCCTACACACAGTCCTGGTTTTGAAGGACAGTGAAAAGGGGTGTCTGTACTTTTCCCGTTTTTAAAACAGACCCGGCAACGTTTCTGGGGGGGGGGGGGGGTAAGGGAGAGGTTTCTAGCAGTTGGCGGTAACTTAAAAATAAAATGTCTGGACTCAGCTTGCACCGTTGTTGGAACTTGTCCATCTCCATAAATTGTTAAAGAAATTATTTTCGTAAAATAAGATATGGCTGCATCAGCTGATCAGCCAAATCAGCTGATTTCAGCACATGTACTTATTATATGCCCTGATGCAAGCCGGTTTGGACTCTACTCTGCCCCGGACAGAGACGTCTGACATGCATTCGTCATGGATGGTGTTTAGCATGTTGACATCCTTCCTGTCCCTAAATTTTAGTGCAAGCACTTCAGATTTGTGAAGTGCTTTACATTCACCTTTTTTTAGTTTTGCATCTATGAGAGATCATGGAAAGTCTTTAGAATTTTTTCTGGCAGTGCCGCAGGCCAGTGTCTGTAAACCATAAAGTGTTTTAAACAGACGGACACTACTATAAAAATTATCCACATAAAGGTGGTAACCTTTATTAAACAAGGGGTTAAGTAGGTCCCATACAAGTTTTCCACTTGTCCCCAGGGAGTCAGGACAGCCAGGAGGGTCCAGTTGACCATCTTTCCCCTCATATACACGAAAGGCAAACATGTATCCACTTTCGCTCTCGCACAGTTTGTACAGTTTTATGCCATTCCCAGAGCGCTTTGAAGGGATGTATTGTCTGAACCCTAATCTTCCTTTGCATTGCATTAGAGATTCATCTATGGATAAATTTTGTTGGGGCGTATAAACATCCGAAATTTTGGCCTGGAAATGGTCTAGCAGTGGGCGTATTTTATAAAGCCTATCATATTGGGGGTGATCTCTAGGGTGACAGAGGGTATTGTCACTGAAATGTAAAAATCTCAGCAGTAACGCATATCTTGCTCTAGGCATGGTTTGGGAGAATACTGGACTAGACATTATTGGGTTGGTGCTCCAGTATGAGTGAATCAATGGCTTCTTTATAATCCCCATGAGCATTGTAAGAGCCCAGAATTTTTTAAGCTCTGGGACATCTGTGGGATGCCAGTCATGCTCCCTGACCGTATAGCTACCTGGATTGTTATCAATAAATTGGGTAGCATACAAGTTAGTCTGGGAAGCAATCTCCTCCCAGATGGTATCCCCTAAAAATAGTTCTACATACTGCATTGGGGAGAAGCCATCCACATTAACATTAATGCCTGCGTTGGCACTAAAAGGGGGGACGTTGGGCTCGGCTAACTGTGGAGGTACCAGTCCTTCTCCACATTCGGCGTAGCAGAGGAAGCACAGCTTCTTTCTTTAGCCGGCTCACACACAGATGATATGTCGTCTTGACTAGACGTGTCAGAAAACTGACCTGGGTCAAAATCTGACGCAGTGTCAGTGGCGTCAGAGTCTGACACCAAGAAGGCATATGCCTCCTGCAAGTTATAGATATGCTGCATGTTTTACACACGAATAAAACAAATTACAAACACAAATAAAATGTTTTTTTTTTTTTACTAAAACAGACTAAACAGCAATCCCTAAACTAACTCCTGTCACAAAAATCTAATGGAGATTTGGGGGAAGGAAACTGACTGACTAAGACAGTTCAAGACAGACCAAGACACAGATTTTTAAAACAAATGTAACCCTTTAAGGGCAAAAAAAAAAAAAAATACAGACAGTACAAATGCACTGCTGTAAGAGATCTGTCAGGGAAGGGGTTAACATGATTTTTTTGTATTCACTTTAGATACTGTATAAAGCTCTGGAACACTTCTGCTGCAACAAACTATCACGACCTCTGTTTCTCTCGTCTCACAAAACGCTACAGAGGAGAGAGGGGCAGAGATCACTGTCAAAGTGAGTGTTTGTAACACCCACTTTGACAGCAGCCAATTGTGAGCGATTGCGGATCACTCACATGCCGCAATTGGCTGTTACTATCTGCCTGGGATGTCTGGCAGATAGTTACAGCATTATACTGGCGGGAGTGATCTTTGATCGCTTCCCGCAGCCCATTTTTCGCTATGACGGTTCAGGACCGTCAGCGGTCCAAAAGCACGTTTTACCGCTGACGGTCCTGAACTGTCAGTGGTCCTGAAGGGGTTAAGGACATTTGCATTGAAAAGGGCTTGTGCCCAAAACGTTTGCCTGTCTTTCTCCTGCAGCTCAGGAGAAACTGTTTATATTTTCAATCTTTTTGGTATTGCAATTACCTGAGCCGCTACTCCATTTCTATATGAAGGTTTATTTTCAGTTTTACATTTTGAGTGCTGCATTTCTAAGGTTATTTGCAAAGTACTCACCTCCTATCTGTTCTATAGACAAGTTAGATTGATGATATTAGAGCTACAGGGGTGGTTATACAGTGTGTATCACTAAGAACTTCCCCTGCTCCTTCTGTGCATTTACTGTGTCAGAGGTTACTAGTGTGCAGATGGGAAGTTATATCATACACTTCCTTTTCAGCCTCACACACAGACACTGGAATCACTGTTACAGCACTGAGTTTTACATTCTCTACAACTGTTTCTGTAGCTCTGCTATCAATCATAGGAGGGTAACTGAACTACAGAGAACATTAGCTTTTCGTACTTGGCCAAGGCGTTTAGCACTTATCTCCCCTCACAGTATATTTAAGCTCAAGAAAGGCACATTACAACTGCTGACAACAGGACCCCGTCCTGATTTTGCCTAATGGGAAATCCGGTCCTGTCTGCGGACCCTCTATCCTCATGAGTTGCTTGGATCCAATAAATGTTTGGTTTTGTTAAGTTAAGTTAAGGTCACATTTAGGGCTGCAGGATATTCTTAATCATGCTACATTAGATAATCTGACTTGTAGTAATGAGTTTACAGATTTATGTGTATTATCAAGTACATCATATGAGCTCAACAAAACAGCAGGCAAGCTGTCCTACAGAGCAGTTAGCAATGCGACCAGGTTCTTTTCTTGTTCAACTCAAAGTAATGAATTAACCCTCATGTTACAGCAATAGTTGAACTGCTAACATTATCAGAACTATGGCATGATGAAATATTGAGGATGAATGTCAGGGTCCACATTGAAGTGTACAAAGTGTAGAAGCTGAGTGCACAGAACCACTAAAATGTTTTACGTTGATAGACGTTAAAGGAACACTAAAGGGCTTGTAAGACAAGCCTGTATTCGCATCCAAGCTTCCCCTAGAGAAACATTGAATCAATGCTTTCCTATGGGGGCATCCGCATCACGTGAGCGATTTTAACATTGAAATTTCTTTAAAACTGCAATGTTTTATATTGCAGCTTAACAAAGACAGGACCATTGCACCCAAGACAGCTCATTGTGATGTAGTGGCCTCTGTGACTTTGGTGGTGCTTTAAAGATTCAGCTTTTTAGAAGGAGATCTCACTTTGCCAAAGTTACAAGTCTACCAATAACACAATATGGTAAATAAACAGCTATATAAATACTTTTTTAGTAAGCTACACTATTGACAGTATTAAATGTTCTTTGTATAATGAAAAGAGATATAGCTGCAACTGCATTATGTATATAATTATTTTTAACCTCATTTTTTTTTATTGATATTATTTACTGGACCAGGTGACCTCACTCAGTTTACATATATATTTACTGAAATTGCATTAGTCATACTTGCCTTATTATGAATCAACAGTTAGTCTTAAAGACACTTGATTGAAGAACACACTGTTTGTTGTACCTTAGGAAAAGAAGACGTATTTAAAATTCAATGTAGACAGCACTGACAGTGCTTGGTGTGAGGTTACTATTTTGACAGAGTGAGATTTTGATACATATGGAGAATCTTGTCGTTTTATCAAACTGCTCTAAATGACTTGTACATCCTTTAAGGTCACATTTGCATTACTTTTACATTATCACAAATATTCCATACTACTCACATACAATATTAAAGATCAATTTTGTATCTTAGACAAGATCTTAGTTCTTGTGTGGCTTTTATAATTTGTAACGAACTGTTTATATGCTATGTACTTAAAAAGGCTTGTGGTCAATAACAATTTATTTTTCAAAAAAGGATGAGAAGAAGGGATTGGAGTAAATAACCCTTGTATCTATAAGAATTGTATTTAGTTTGTCTGAAAATGGAGTTGTCCATTTTTGTACATTTTTTTATTTTGTAAATGGAGGAAGAGTATTTCAGGTCCATGTGATGAGTTATCCACACAGCTCAGGGGTTCCCGCCCTTAAATTGCAATAGATATATTTTAAACCATCCTAGCAAAAATGTGAGAAGAATTTGAGACTGGCATGGGAACACGTTTTAAAAATTCATCACAATAAATATGGAATTTAAATATACAAGCCTTTTTTCTTACAGTTACAGCACAGTAGGCCCACACATCATATATAATTGTTACTGGATGCTCAAAAAAAGATCACATGGAAAATACAACTAAAATGTAAACATATATTAAAATGTATACACAGTACAGCCTCATATTTAGATTAAGTTAATTGGGGCTATTCACTAAACATGGAAATAAAAAAATAAAATGTAAGCAAAAATGACTATTTTGAAAAAAAAAGTCTCTAATGTAGCTGTACATTTAGTTTGGCTATATCAAATCTTTGATAAATAGAATTTTGGATTTTTTACAGTTTGATTTATTGAATAAAATCGAAAGTGTGAACAATTACTAGGCATAATATAGGACACAATGAATGTTTGCAAAGAAAATATAAAAAAAAAATTATATATACACAAAAAAATACACAAAAATATAAACTCATAACATATGATTATAGTAATTCAGGGTGCAATATCAAATACTAGAAAACAAAAACTAAGAATCAGGAAAGAGAGTTAATCTGGAAACAGACAGAAATGGAAAATATGGTCTCCAGGATAGAAAGGATTGTTAAATCTAATTTAGATGTAGCGCAATTGATATGTAAAATAACCACAAAGTTAAAAAAATGTAGGATAAAATTTTTTGAAATGTATTAATGTGGATCATATAAAACATTATATAATATATAAATATGAAGCTATTGTTGCCACTTTCATGAACATCTTATTTGAAGTTAGCACTGGGTATATAATCTCCGTAAAATAATGTTATACATAATGAAGTCATAATGCAGTGCACATTGTCAAATAATAGTGCAAGATTTGTAATTTATAGCGTTCCATTATTTCATAGCAATAAACAGTTTATTCATTGTGTTAATCAGGAACATGAAGGTCATTAAAATCTATCCTTTCAAACACAATGTATTCAGTTTCAAGAAGGTATCGAAAACTGCTAAAACATAAATTAAAGACAGAACTTAATTTAAAACATGTCAAAAGCTACAGATAGCCGTGGTTTAATTTTAAAATCTGGCATGACAGTTTTCTATCTGTACATAAAGCTTCTCCACTCTTTTCTACATGTAAGCAATCTTTGAAGTCCAATCTTTCCTTGTTTTAGAAGTGGCTAGCATACAAATGGAAAGAAGCAAAGTGATTACTATGGGACAGATTAAATACAGTGATTATGAATCAGGTGCAAATGATTTGTCATCAAATTTCCTTAATAATGAAAAACACTATGCGGGAGTGTAGTAAAAATTTTGATTAGACTTTTTTTGTTTTAGTTAATAGTAATAACTCTGTATAACGCAGCCATGTTGTCTAACGCATAGCATTGCTGGCATCACTTTTTGTAAAATAGTGTTTCTCATTTTTTAAGTTTTTATTTCTTTAAATGTCTGTTCTTTATTTATCAGTAATACAGACATAGCTTCCATATTCGCATAACATTTACATATATCCGACTGACCAATTGATAAATGATCATCTGAGCCAGATCCGAGGCTCCTCTCACTCACATGTGAGTGTGTTTCTTATGCCAGCCATCATGTTTCCAATTATATGGCATTCTACACTATTGGATTATTTGTTTATGGGTTTTTTTTTTGAGGATTACCCCAAGAAGTGGATCCTTTATGCAATGTTTACTCCACAAAAATATAGGTAATAGATAAATAGAAACAATGTTACACAGTAATAAATACTTTGGAGATGAAATGCAATCTGTATTTTATCTACAACTTCCTACATCCATTATATTTATCAAAGTGACTCTCTTACTCAATGAAGTTATTTTGAAGGCTGATATGCTTGGGCAAAGTATTATCTAAAGATTCAATTTCTAAGCAGTTTAATATGTAAAATGCTCCCCAAGTGCCAGTTTGTGCCCTCCTTTGCCTTTATTGCTCAGCTGATGTACTTAGTAGAGAATGGAATCATTAAGGAGTATTTTGTGCTGCAGACCAGAGCATCATCTGGTGCACTCAACCAATCTATGTTCAGTATGATGGCCATGCAGAGAAGGGACAGGAGAGCACAGAACATAACAGGGGAGCAAATTAGGAGTTAAACTGTATGGTTTAACACCTTAAGATAAGCTAAAATATAAACTGAGCACATGAAACATCTGTTAACCACAACTTTATTGGCTCATAAAAACAATAGTGACACAATAGCCATTATCAAGCCTAACAGACATCATTATATGTATTCTCCAAGCTATTAACCAAAATGTAAAGCACTTATGGGAGAGCAGGTAGCACAGGACCGCTAGTACTGTCAGGATGGAAATTCTGGGACAATAGGTAAAGGTGCGACATTACATAGGAAGAAGAGAGCACAACTATACCAGCGGTATCCGTCAGAAGGTGCTTCATACCATAGGAAAAGGAGTGCGCAACCATGACAACAGTAGCCACAATGCAATACCAAACATAAACATGAAGAATTTTAGCAAAATGAAAAGTGAAAAAGGGGTAGGAGTGCGATAGATAGATAGATAGATAGATAGATAGATAGATAGATAGATAGATACATAGAGAGACAGAGAGACAGACAGACAGATAGAGGTGTGTGTGCCTCTATGTCTGTGTATCTGTGTGCACATAAAAGCTAAAAATTGCAAAACATAACTAATACATTTCTCATAGAATATTAACATGTCAACAAAGTGCAACCAGAAGAACATTAATATTAACATAAGTAGTTGCAGGGGTGTGGCTGCCCTAGACTGTAATTTAACAGACTCTGGTCAGGACTTCTGAGTGCTTTTCTTCTTTCTTACTTCCAACACCCAGGGACTTCAGCCAACAAACAACTTACAAGCATGGTTAGGACCCCTATAGTTTCCATGACATTTGGGCATCTGCTATGCCTATTTAAGCCATAAGTATTAAGACCTCAGTAGACTGGGTATCTATTGGTCTTAAACTGTGCCAAATATATTAGTAAAGGTTAATTCCTGACGAATTAATATATATAGGTCCCAAAACAATGACCTACTACTGTGCCCTATGGGTCATAATTATAAAGAGCACAATAGTTCTAGCATTTACAGGTCCATAACTGAGCCCAGGCTTCTCTTGTGCTCTAACTGGCCTAAAATACAAAAGGCCTGGGTATATCCTGCGCTTTTATAAGTAACTCTCCACTGTGCAGCCCAGGGGGCCTCACAGTTTTTATATATTTGTTTTATGGAGAGACCAAATGGGTTCTCTGAGTGTAATAGAGATGGACAGATGTCTCTTATGATATGCTAAGGTTTCACAGATTAGCATGTATTTGGTTGTAACTTTTTTTTTTAAAATTATCATTATGTATACATTGCTAAACACTGCAAACAGTGATGTTACTGTCTGCAGCTTAATTCACTGACTCGTCCCTGCTATTTCCCTAGGGTCGTGCTTTCTTAGCACTTGCCCTAAGGAAATAGAATTGCTGGCTAAGAAGAGCTCCGTTAGATTCAGAAGTCAGTCTGTGATCTATTATAGTTCATAACTTCCGAGCATAATTGAATTCAGCATCCTAGTAAATTGAGGTATTAATGTGAGTGTGTGGCTCCTGTAATAAATTTAGATATTAATAAAGAGAAAGGCCCTAGAGGCCAAAATGAGTGCTGGATCAGCTTTATATATATATATATATTCCCGAAAGAGTGCACTCAAAGGACTTGTGTAGATTTCAAATAAGTGCTTTTATTCAGCAAATATATACAAAATATGCGGATCGAGTCGACGTTTCAGTCCAAACGGACTTTTATCAAAGTATTATATTTATATATTCCAAGCCTTTGCACTCTAACCTCCAGCCAAGATTTATATATATATATATATACCAAAAGTGGTGGAAGGGAAAAAAGTGTGGATGAAAACCCCTTCCACCTGTATACATTGCTAAACACAAATACACACACCAGTCAAGTCATGAGACTTGCTTTTCCCACAGAAATCTCACTTTAACAGTGCTCTCACTACTGCAAGGGATTCTGGGTGCGCATATGCAAATGAGCTAAATAAAGAGCCAAATGTTTGCCTCAATTCCACTTTATACATGGATTCCTTGGAGTATGTGTTTGCTATATACAACAGCTTTGAAACTCAGGAAGAGGAGCAAAGCCAGTGAATCACTCATGGACAGCTGTTTCGTTGGTTACTGGCTTGCTTTGGAGGCTTGGCGTTACTTGTAAAGTACATACCGAAAGAGTTGTGGTGGGGAAAAAAGTGTGGAAGAAAACCCCTTCCACCTGAAGTAAGTGGATAGTTAATACATTGTCAAAGCAAATACACACACAATACATACACAAATACCCAGAATCCCTTGCAGTAGTGAGAGCACTGTTAAAGTGAGATTTCTGTGGGAAAAGCAAGTCTTATAACTTGACTGGTATGTGTATTTGCGTTTAGCAATGTATTAACTAAATATATATGTTTATATATATATATATATATATATATATATATATATATATATATATATATATATACATAGTTACATAGTTACATAGTTAGATAGCTGAAAAGAGACTTGCGTCCATCAAGTTCAGCCTTCCTCACACCTGTTTTTTGCTGTTGATCCAAAAAAAAAAAAAAAAACCCAGTTTGAAGCACAATTTTGCAACAAGCTAGGACAAAAAATTCCTTCTTGACCCCAGAATGGCAGTCAGATTTATCCTTGAATCAAGCAGTTATTACCCTACATTGAAAGATTATATCCTTGAATATTCTGTCTTTGCAAGTATGCATCTAGTAGCTGTTTGAACATCTGTATGGACTCTGATAAAACCACTTCTTCAGGCAGAGAATTCCACATCCTGATTGTTCTTACAGTAAAAAACCCTTTCCTTTGCCTTAGACGAAATCTTCTTTCTTCCAGTCTAAACGCATGGCCTCGTGTCCTATGTAAAGTCCGGTTTGTGAATAGATTTCCACACAATGGTTTGTATTGGCCCCGAATATATTTGTATAATGTTATCATATCCCCTCTCAGGCGACGTTTTTCTAAACTAAATAGGTTTAAATTTGTTAACCTTTCTTCATAGCTGATATATATATATATATATACATTTTGTTTTGTATTCAGTTGTATTAAATGATGATTTAAATAAATAATATATTTTAATTGTATGCTCAGTCAAGATCACTGCTATAAACAAGCTAGTTTGGAATATTTACAATGTTCTGTTTTCTCTCTCAGCACACACATGTTCACACATTACGCACACTTTTTTTTTTTTACAGTATTGAGAGGTTCTGTCTGTTTTGGCTTCGTTACATCATGTTGTACCATCTGGCTTTTTAAAACACGGATGCTCAAAATCAGCATATTTTTATGCATTAAGTGGCATATGATTATTAATATTGCTTAAAATGAAAGTCTTGATGTAAAATTAAAAGGGCGCTTTCAAAACCAAGCAGGGTCATATATTACATGCGATGACTGACGTACCTTGTATATTGCACACAGTGTGAGTGATTTTTAAAGTATTACTAGAAACAAATGGCTTGATATAAAAGGAACAATTTATTTTTAAAACTAAGAACAATTTATTCATTACAGTTTGTAACTGATTGGAAAGCTGTAAATGAAAGGGTTTTTCATTTTTTTTAAATAAGATTTTATTATCTGCTCTCTTTTTGTACATCTAAATTGTGGATCTCCCAGTTTGCTGTTTTATGTCAGGTTATTCACTAAAGTGTGAATTGTCAAGAATTTATAATGAATTCTGAGTGAATTTAAACATTTAGACCAAAACAACCAAATTGGAGAGGTAAGTCATGTTTTCAGTTTCACAATGGGGCTTTGAAATTCACTTTGCATTTAATTAAAATGGATACTACAGACATCAAACAACTTTAGCTTAACGGGAAACTATTAGACATGTGCAATTCATTTAGTTCCGAATGTAAATTTGGACAAATTTCATGCCATTTGGACATTTGAGGCTTATGAATGACCAAAGTGCTGAAGTCCAGAAGCACCGAAGTTGCGAAGTGACGAAGTTTGGTAGTTCGGAAGTGTCGAAGTGCCGAAGTGATTCTGATTACTGAAAAATGGCAAGAGAAGAGAGAGGGAGGGAAAATGTGCATGTGCCGCAGTGGCACTCGCGGTAGGATTTACCCATAAGAAAACATTATTTAACGCTTTCCTATGGGAATTCCTCATGCATAGCGTGAGGACATCAAGCGTCCTTTGGCTGACCAAAAGTTGCCTAAAGATCTGGAAGTCTCTTTAGTGGTTGTCTGGTAGAGAGCCACTAGAGGAGGAATTAACCCTAGCAGGTAATAATTGCAGTTTATTTAAAAAAGCAATAATTACATGCTCAGAGTTAAGAGTGATGGGAAACTGAGCTGAAGTGGTCTGTGTGCCTATAGTGCCCCTTTATTGAAACAGTTTTAGAATGTAGGTCATGACAATGCAATGTCACTTCTAAATTATCGGGTCAATTAGGAGTTAAATTGCTATTGTTTCTGTATGTGCCGCCCTAGCTACACCTCCCTTGGCTGTGACTCACACAGTCTACATGAAGAAAAAAGTAGTTTTATTGTCAATCAGATATTAGCTTGCTTTAGAAGTGTTTATTTTGTGCTCTGTGAATGGATCTTTAATCACACACAAGAAGCCCCGTCAGTGTCTAGAAGGCTATTAACAGAGCATGAGATAAAACATTCTTGATTCAACAAACTGTGCAATTTAAAGAAATCAAAAATATTTAGGTCCCTTTTCAGGAAGTGTTTAGGAAGGCTCTGCAAGTCACGTGCAAGGAGGTGTGACTAAGGGCTCCATAAACAAAGTGATTTAACTACTAAATGGCAGATAATTGAGCAGTGATACGACAGGGGCACAATCTATACACCAAAACTGATTCATCAATCTATAGGTGTTTAGTGCCTTTAGTATTCCTTTAAATATTACAGTTATTAACTCTTTAGTTAATAAGCTTGTTAAAGGTGTATCACTTTGATACTTCTAAAAACATACAGTTACTTTTGTTTCCTACTTTTTAAGCGATACCTGATTAAACTCAGATGCTTTGAATCTGTGGGTCAAAATCTGACACAATTTTGTTTAGCCATTCATGCAGTAAAAGTTACCAGATCTGATACCTATAGATAACCTAAACTATTCTAGTTTCAACGTCTATTTCATAATGTTTAATGGTGGATCTACAAATATCATTCACTTTTGAAACATGTTTTTATGTTTATTTATGCTTTATAAGTGGGTATTTGTTCATGGGCCATCATCAAATTTATCATCCTACCATTTCTTGTAAGTACCATTTTCTATGTCTATGGCAATAAGTGACTGATAGCACAGGAGTATAATATCATGATGCCAGCCCTTCACTATGTACTGTGTCTACAGGCACTCATGGCACCATAGCATGATGCCAGCATAAAATGACTGACAGCACTAGGGTATAACCGCATGATGCCCACATTCACTAAATATTGTGTCTATAGCTATAAGTGACTGATAGCACCAGGATATAACCTCATGATTCCCGCATTTACTATGGACTGTATCTATGGGTACAGGTGACTGACAGCACCAGGATACACTATCAAGATTCTTGCATTCATTATGCACTGTGTCTATGGGTATAAGTGACTGATTGCACCAGGGTATAACATCATGATGCCCACATTCACTAAATACTGCGCCTGGCGCTGTACGGCAGACCTCTTAGTAGCTCTGCAAAGTGTGAGTTAGTCTTTTAACAGTTTATTTATGTGCTTATACTACTGACGTATTGCACTATTATTGTTTTGTATTTTTTTCTTTTGAGGGTTATATACATCCCCATACCACAGGATTTTCTGTATGTATATATATATTATAATCATTTCTGATTTATCTTTTACACTTTTTTGGTGCGGTTTACCACTTTGCCCTATATATACTTATCTTAGTGAGCGCCTAATTCTTTCCATTTCTGGTAGATTGATAAAGGAATGATTATTAAGATGGTGGGACTTAAATTACCTGCAACAAGACTAAAGCCTACAAAAGTGCTTATAAAGTGCTTATTCATTCATGGTGATAGTACCAGTGTATTCTGGCTGAATTGCAATATCCTATTAGTATAACTAAATGTAGAAGCCCTTTTTTAAAAGGACAATTCAGAGCATGGTATATATAACATAACTCTTGGACTGACCCCATATCCCTTATACCAGGAGTAGGCATCCTTTGGTACTCCAGATGTTGTAGACTGGATCGCCCGATGTTGTGGACTACATCTCCCTTGATGCTTTGCCAGCATTATGGCTGTAAGAGCATTATGGGAGATGAAGTCCAAAACATCTGGAGTGCTGAAGGTTGCCCAACCACTGCCCTATAATAAACCAAACACAAACTCTTACATTTACCCTAATACAAACACTAACTCATAGCTCTTTTTTTCATAGCACCCGCTCTATTGTGATGTATCTCCTCTACCTCTTTCACTATATATAGCATACAGCATATTAGCACTGCAGGGAGTTCAGCTACTCCCTGCAGTAGATTTATTCTTTTTTATATAAAATATGGCTCAATTTAATAGCTAAACACTGTCATCTGTATAGATACCTGGATCTTTTCAGCACCTGAAGGAGAATAGACTTGGCTCATGTGAAATGACAGGTCAAGCCAGGCCATTATTACGGACTACAAGGCCTTACAAATCATAATGGCATTATATGACCAAGCCCCTTCACTAACCCCATACATGATTCCCAGGGTATTTTACTGATACTTTGTAATCACGTATACATCATTTTAACAATTGCAAAAGAAATTACTTATTTGCAAACAAATTATATTTACAATTCCTGCCATTTGCAATTCCAGACAGCAGAGCCAAAATGTCAGCTCTTCTAAGCCTCCCTGCACCTACAAAGACCAGTGGAAAGATTGAAAATTATTCTATCCCAGCCCTGCAGATGCTCCCTCCCGGCCAGAGACCATAAAGGGGCATTCATAGAGACAGACACCCAGTTGGAGGTCTGAACCTGCACCGACAGCTCATCAGATCACTAACGTAGCTACTGGATCACAGGGATATACATGCAGGGGTAACAGCAACATAATATAAAAGCACTACAGTGTGTGGGGAGGCTGAACACAGGCACAGAGCCTATCCACACACAGTCACCCTCCTCAATCTCACCCCTCACAATCACCTCTGCCACACTTAACTCCTTCACACTCGCCCACAACGCTGCCTTACCATCAAGACAACACATAGCAAGACCACAAGCAGCATACACACAGCATACTGCAAACAACTCCCACACACACATACACTCCCAAATACTCATGCTCATAGTCAGAGATACAGAAACTCACACACACAAATGTAGATTTAGATTACACACACAAGAATCCTTACTGACAAACACACATTGTCAGGTACAGTGTTCATTTTGGTGGCAAATTTCAATTTAGTTTTAGTCATAGTCTTTTGACTAAAAAGCCACTTTGGTTTTAGTCATATTTTAGTCATCTGAATTGTTTTAGTTTTAGTCTAGTTTTAGTCGACTAAATCTCCAGTAGACTAAAATCTAATGGGTTTAGTTAAAGCCTCGATCGGTCTCTTATGCCCCTTCCTGAGCCACTCTGTGCAGTGTTAAGTTTGGTGGCAAATTTCAATTTAGCTTTACATAGTTACACAGTTACATAGGCTGAAAAGAGACTTGCGTCTATCAAGTTCAGCCTTCCTCACATTTGTTTTTGCTGTTGATCCAAAAGATGGCAAAAAAACCCAATCTGAAGTACTTCCAATTTTTCAACCAACTAGGAAAAAAATTCCCTCTTGACCCCAGAATGGCAGTCAGATTTTATCTTTGGATCAAGACTATGATATGCTTTGACTAAAATTGTTAGCCGACAAAATTAACACTGGTCAGGTACATAGTCATATACACACTGCCAGTCATGCACACATAGATACTGATACAGTTGAGAAGAAAAAGGTCCAGGCCCTACAAAGCTCAATAAGTCACATTTATTTAGAACAAAGTGAATCTAGCAATGTTTTGACCCTACAATGGGTCTTTGTCAAGCTTGACAAAGGCCCATTGTAGGGTTGAAATTTTGCTACCCAAAATACTCCGATTCTGCCAGTGTTTTTTTTTATTTAAAAAAAAAAAAAAACCCTAAGCATTTCTATCATTTGAACTAGAAACATAGAGATTGAGAATACATCATGAAATGCAATCAATATGAGCAGGATAATTGCAAAAAAGTGATGGAAAACCAGAAATGTGTTTTAGATAAAGAATAGCTATTTGAACTTATGCTCACCTCTCTACTAATTTAAACCAAATAAGCAAAAAAAATTATAGATGTAGTAAACATTATATTACAGAGGGCACATTCCAGCACAAAAAAATGTGCACTAGCCCTTCCTCCTTGTGTGCTTTTACGGTGCTTTTAATCATTTGCAAACTGCACCTGCTAGTAAGCTACGCACATCCTGTCAATATCTGCCAATCTATGCAATCATATTTTCCATAATTTCATAATTGTCTGACCTGCACTTTACAAGAGCTCTTATATGTAAAATTAGAAACATAGAAACTAAACACTCACTATCTCCAAATATCATAGTAAATCCTGGACTCTTGCTATATCCATGCTTCTAAAGTGTAATGATTATTTCTTTGTCAGCTTTACAGAGCTTTAAGCTGTTTAATAAAAATGAGTAATTTTTCAGCTGGGATTCTACGAAGGCACTGTGTGGTTGGTGCCAAATATTTCTTTTTAGCTTGAAAACACATCCTTGTTCAGAATACAATAGTGATTCAGAGCAATGTCATTAAATTGTAACTGTAACTGCAATTGCAATTTACTAAACAGTGTTTCTGACTTGGAATATCTTTCATCAGCATTATAAACTATATTAATGAGAATTCTACATTTTAGACTCAGTAGTCTACAATTTGACAATTTTGATTTAACATCTACAATGTCCTATTCAATATGCTGCAATTCTCTATTTAGTCAACTATGTACTATGTCACCTAAAACTGTTACTTGCAGTCAGACAAACAAGAGTAGTTGTGCCTAAACAAGAATCCAACCATCCAGTGCCACAGCAGTGATCCACACAATGCACTGCTATGTTTTCAGAAGCTGATAGAATGTATATTAAATTGTAAATATAGAAATAATACATGAATGGGGTCTCAAGGTATTCATTAATGTTGAGATATTTAAAACGATCACGGAAAAAACAAAAAAAAAACAAGTGTGGGCCCTAGAACGTATATATGAAAGAGGAGACCCCACATGCCTGGGGCATTCACCCCCTTATCTTTTTGAAAAATGGCTTATGGCACTTAGCCTCTCATGGGTCTTTTCTTAGGGCTTTATAGTAATGAAAGGGTTAGTCATTTATAGGATTAACAAATGAGAGTCCTGAAGTTTGGACAGTTCCTGGGTTCGTGCAGAGCCCAATAATTTTAACATGGCCTAGAATACTGGACAACTCCTGGGCCCTATAGTAATAGTAACCCCTTTATTCCAAGGGCATGTTTTTCAGTTTTTTTCATAATAATCAAAATACATCTCATGAACCCTTTTAGGGCCCACATATTTTTCAAGGGTCCAGGAGATTGGGCACCTCCTGCGCCTTTTATAGATTCCAGTATTAATGAAGGGGTTAATCATCAATGGAATTAACTCCTTATCGCCTTAAAGACATGGTATCTCATAGGTCATTTCAAAACTGAATATTATAAAGATCAAGAAAACTAAGCATCTCCTGGGCACTTATCTGACCTTTTTATCTATTACTGTGGTTTTGGTGATTCTTCTTTTTTATTATAATTTAATTATTAATTTTTATTGATGGAGATCCCCAATTCTCTCTTTAGTGAAATGATTACGTGTGGGAGACCTTAGCATGTTTACTGTTTATAGCTGTAAACAATGTGAAATTGTTACAGCTATAACTACCATGCTGCCATGTCCGTGAAATCTTGAAATTGACTTCTTCGCATAGCTAATTTTCGCAGTGGTATGACTATTTACACTGTTCAGCAAATCAACATGTGCGTATTTAGGGGTCTATTAACTGGATAGTGAGTTGTTGTCCTTCAAACCAAACTGCATAATTTGCCCCAAAAGGGAAGAGTAAAAAAAAAGTAAAAAGTTCTACTCTGTAGAGAAAAAGAGGATTTATTATGGATATAAAATCAGCATATCAGTTTATAATTATCTTTGGAATGAATATAAATACATATCAATTCTTAATGTTTGCAGATAATTATTCTGACAGCCATCAGTCATGAAGGTGTTAACAAATGTAACTTCCTTATTTATGGGAAGTGCGAATGAGACTTATACTTACAAAAGACACATCTGTACCATTACAGAAGATAATGTACAGAAAATATCATATTCATAACTAAGATTTCTAATGAATGGTCTTGTTAATGCATACAGTGTATGCATGTTGTGAAATTTTGCAGGCTTAATTAGTACTTGCTGATTATGTTTATTTCCTGATGTACACACTGATTAAGCATTGTCCACACACTGAGGCTTGAAACAGGATCAGTGGATAAAGTAGCACCTAGTCATTTAACTGGGGACACAAAATGCAAATAGAGCAACTTATGTAAAATTGAATTAATTCTAATAGAACCCATTTTGCTTGAGCAGCTGGTGTCACTTTATAAACAGAGTTCTCTTGTTATGAGAAATAAAAGGCTTCTGTTGACAGATGCTTATATACTGTTTTATATGAGCATACACAGTATTTAAAAAGAATTTTAGTCTGCTTTCGCTATAATAAGGTCATCTCTGTTGTAGCAAACAATTTCCATAGATTTGCAACAAAATATGGCACCTGTTAGATTTTATTTTGATTAAAATTATTAAATGCTTTATCTAGTAAGGAGTTCAAAATAATCTGATTTTAATCATTTTAGTTATTAATTTAGTATAATATGCTAAGTTCCTAAATAAAACAATTACGCTATATAGAGAGCAGTATTACTTCAAGCAAACTAATTAGTGCTAATGTTGTTTAGCAGTTTATTGACTATAAGAAACAAGGATAAATTAACATGAAAACAATTGTAATTAAGAAAAAGTTTTTAAAGGAAGATTATAGCATTCTGAATACAAACCAGTATTCCTAACCTTATAGTGCCTTAGTTGCTGTTTAGTGTTAGGTCTAGCCCCTCCCTGCAGTAAAAAGATGACAAAAACCTCAGCCCGCAGTGTCAGCCGATGGCTAACTCAATGCTCCTGATAGAGGAGCATTGGAAACTGATGTGCATGCGTGGTAAGCACCAAGCATGCCACCAAATGCCTCTCATAGGAAATCATTGAATTCAATGCTTTCTTATGAGCTGCAACCTCATGTAACCACTATTTACTTGGTGTTTGTAGAGGAATACAGTCACAATGTAAACATTGCAGGTTTTAAAATACTGCAGTACTTTACATTGCTGGGTCAATATGACAGGACCACTGCATCCATATCACTTCATTGAGATGAAGTGGTCTGGGTGACTTAAGTGGTCCTTTAAAAATATACTATAAGACACCTTCACTACCAAGTGGTTTAAAAAAAAACAAAAAAAAACATACCAGCAGATAATGAGTATGTTGAGTGTCCTGGAGAGTAATTTTTCAAGTATTTTTAAAATCAGTATGCATAGATAGCACATTCATTAAAGGAAATGTAAAAAGGAAACAAATAAAAACCATTTGGTTAGACAGGGCAACTATTAAAAAAGAATTTACCAAATAAAGAAGTTACAGATAAGAAAATAGTATTTTGAATAAAACCATTTTTGATGCCCTGATGTTTTTCCCACATATTCTGGAAACTACCCACATATACATTATGCAAGGGTGTGAGTGTGCAAGAGTTACTGTGGTTGTGGTTGGGTGAGTATGGGGGTGACTGTGAAGGGCAACTGTGTGTGGGACTGCTGTCTTTCTTTGTCAAACCTCCCCACATAATGTGAGGAACCATTTATAAATATAATATATGTACACGGTCCTCATTCCTATTTAACATTTAAGTAGGGAGGATGTCAATTATTCGGTCCCTGGCTATACAGTGGACTTGCTGGTGGTCCACTGGTCTGCACCTCCAGTTGGGGGCAGGCCCTTGAAATGTTTTCTTCCAATCTCAAAAGAACTGCTCCCAGCCAGAGGTGTTGATCTACACTTTTAATGCCTTAGGGCTTATCATGGAGATCTTTATGGCTGGACAATGAGATCTCCACACTGTTTTGTGCAGCTACAATGGGTCTCAGCAGAGCCAGTGCTCTAATAGTAATATGACTTTGCGGTCTGGGATCCCAAAGGTAACTAAGCCAAAAAATTGTTTGCTAAAAAATAATTAGAAATCATTATACATGATTCTGAGGTATGTAGTTAAGGCCTCTTTGATGACAATTTGAGAATGTATCTTTGTGATCTTAATTGGTGCTTTCTAATTGCTGCTTTATTTACACTGGTATTGGTTATATTATTATATAACATGTATTCCTGAATTCATACATAGGGAATACTTAACAGAATTATTTGATAGCATAAATTAGTTTTCCTATCAGTGACATCACTGAAAAATAATACCCTAACACATTGAGTTGTTCATCACACAGCCACATGCCTCTACTTACTTAGTCTTTGAAGTACTTTTGGAGTACTTTTGGCCATAGAACGTTGCTAATCTATTCAGTGGCAATGACACAGTAAATACTGCAAATAGTTATAGGGACATGTTTTCTGTTTAATGGCCTTTCATCTGCCTAACCACCCAACAGTAAAAAGGAGAAACTTAATTTTGCATTCCATTCACCTAAACAACTAATAGATAAAATAAATCCTTCCTTTTACTTAGACACAAATCAACCCATCTCTAGTTGACCGTATAGTAATCTTTTTCAGCTGCTTCACATCTCACTCAATTACCCCTTTACATCAGCAGCTGTATTTATTAATTATCCTTTAATTCTATCTGGCCTTCACCTGTTACCTCTTATGTCAACTCCCCATTTGAATCTTTTGAATACAAGCTCATGGACTGTCTATGTAAGTAAACACATTGTATAAAAGACACATTATGGCTAGATCTCACCTCATGGGCAAGTTTTTTTTTATTTTACCTTTTCCGTTGGTCTGAGTATATTGTGCAATTTTTTACCCCAGTTGCACAGTGCTGTGGAATTTGTTGGTACAGCCATATCCCTGAATCGTGTATACACGTATACTTACATTTCAATCGAAATTTGTTTTGTGCAAGCAAATATTGCTTTTAAAATTTGCCCCATGGAAGGAACGCTATAAAAACCACGAGCAATGTTGCATGCTGACCTACCATGGAGAGAGCTGCAGGAAGGTAGCGTATACAGGGGCTGGAAAGTGCATAGAAAAGCAGTTCCAGCAGAAGCCAAGACTCAGGCAAGGGTTTTCTTGATAGTTGGCAAGTGACAAACAGGAGAGTAATGTAAAGGAAGATGATGACCAAAGACAATGGCAATTGATGAAAATGTAAGGGAGCTTGACAAACTCCAGTGGAATAAGGCTGGATAGAAAGAATGGGAACATAAACACGGGGCCAGATTCAAAATGTGTGTGTGGGGGGAGAGGGTGACACAATTAGGGGAGGTAATGTTTTAAAAATATGAACATAGGGGGGTGTAAGCACATAAGCATAGCCTCCCTATACACATTCATGCTCATACAGGCCACTCTCCACAATCACCCTCCCATATAGTCAACCCCAAACACAGTCACTATCATACACAAAGTCACCCCTAATACACAGTCACACCCACCTACACACATTAACAACCATATACACACAGTCATGCACAACTAATAGCCCCTTGCCAAAAAATACTAAACAGACATCCAAACGACAAGCAGATGCACATTAACAGACACACAGATATACATACAAAACATACACACATATATACATATATGTACACTCACTGACACACACATACAAGAATATTCACTGCCAGACACACACTAAGACACATGCACAGATACATAATGCCAGAAACACACACTTTGATATTTATACTAAACTCAGAGATTCATTTTGGTCTGAACTGATTCATCCAAATCCAAATAGGCCCAATCATGTATCAGTTGAATTCCTGAACTCCCAGCCGAAATGTACCCTAATCAAGCCAACCAAAAAGCATAATGGCCAAGCATGTCTATTGCAGTTTGTTATTTGAGCTCTGCTCGTTGTGCCAAAAAACAGATTATGGATGGCTAGGTGACAGTCACTAAATGTTAATTTTCTTCACATAAAAAATGAGCAGCAAAAATATATATTTATATATTCTATATTTAATATATATATATATATATATATATATATATTTTATTTTTTTTACTGCTTCTCTGTTTTTCCTAATTGATCTATGAACCAAATGGCGTAAAAATACTCCTATCAGTGTACTGCAAAATATATTCATAATATAATATTATGTATATATTTTACAGTACACTGATTGGCCAATTTTTGCACCCTTTTGGTTCGGTTGATTTATGTCAAGGCAACATAACTCTGTATACAGAATATATGAACAAAGGAGGATTAGGGAATTTGAGTGGAAAAATGTCAATGTAACAGAAATTGTATTTTAGTATGAATTTTTTTAGTAAGAATCTTTTCTTATCTGGAACTTCATTATTTTGTAAATAAAGCTTTTTTTTACTACTAACAAAATCTGCATTTTTGTTTCCATTAAATAATGTGCTATCTGTGCATATTGAAATGAAAAATGGTTTTAAACATTATTTTTCTGGACACTCCAAATATTTAGATCTTTATTTTTTTGCTAACCGCTTGATTGTGAATGCCTTTTTAGAAAGGTGCAACACAATAAAGCCAGCAACTTTCTTACACTTACTCTAAAACAGGATAGTTGATCCATATTCATTGTTCTTTTATTTTAAAATTAAAACAATTTACTTGCATTGTACTGTGGTGTAATGTATGTAGACATGTATGGGATTAGCTATCTAGACTTAAAATGTTAGCTATATTTGAAAGCACACATAATATTTAATAACTCTTTAATACTATAGTTATGTATTCTTGCTTTTAAATACGATATCTCATACTCTCTATGTACTTTGGGGACATCAGGGAACTATGCCATCCTGCATGATTTATTTTACATATGCACATGGTGTTTTTATGTGAATACAGCTGCAATTGCTATCTGGGCATGTGACCCCTCATTTGAAAAATGAGACTCTCCTCTTTCAAACTAGCAACCAACTTACCTTATTGTTGTACTTGTACATGAATCTAATTCTAAAGTCAACTTTAGGACCCTGAGGCCTCTAATGTGACTATTGGGTGATTGCAAATCTTATGGCAATCATCTGCAAGATGTCGGGTAATGATGTAACTCATTTGGAAGAGAATAATCCTGATTTCCATGTGAGGGGTGTTGTTTATGTATGTGTTTGTGGTGTTGTATGTGTGTGTTATGCTGTCTTTACATTATGAAAACTGCTTTGAAGGCTAAACTTTAAACACATTGTGTATGCGATTGACATTTCTTTGGTTATATCATACCTAAGATAAGGATTTGAAACACCACACTTGCAAACAGAATCTGTCCTTTTTTCCTTTCCTTTCTATTTTTTTTTTTTTTTTTTGCAGTGCATAAGATGTTACAGCTTTACACGGGGTACCCCAAAGGCAATCCTCGTGTTGGTCAGACAATAGGTACATTGGGGTATTCGTTTGTATGTGCACATTTTTTGTTCAATAAAATCGCGTTCCAACAAGAAGATATACAACATTATTTAGTTAATTTGTTATAGATCGGTGTGAGTTATGCAGGCAGGATATACAAGTCATATATGGTTACTTAAACAACTAGATGCGGTACACATGTATAAACACTGTGTTTTACGTGCTGATGTTGCTTATCCAGGATTGCTCCTGAGTGACTCACCCGGGGAAGCAGGGTGCATGTTTTAATTACAGGCAGCGTGTGGGGACATATAATAGACAGTATGGCCTAAAACATAACTGCTGTAGGTGGGGTGTGAGTGCAGTCTGAGTAGCAGTGATAGGGTGCCTTGAGTGCTAGCATGGTATGTGTTACAATGAGTGGGGTATAAGCAGTATGCTGTGGCCATAGGTGTAGCATGTAAACGTTATGTGTGTCATAGCCAGGCAGCTATCTACAGACAAATTAAAGCATAATATCACCCAGTCCGTTCAAGAGTTCGTATATCAGCTTATGCTTCAGGAATCGCTGACATGGAGGGTCCGATGCTTCCTGGGTGGCAGTGGACATATAGTCAGCCAATGATAAATGCAGCCCGTCAGCGCGACCCGGTGTTAGTGTCCTTGTAGGCTGAGGTACCTCTCCATATGCGTCGCCTGGGCTTGCCACTGTTGGGAGTCGAGAGGAGCGGTCTCCAAGGTCGGCATTAAGGGGTTACCTTTTCTGGCGTGTGGTTCTCTTCGGTTGGCGGCAGAATCGTGGGTATGGAGCTGAGTACCTGCAGGTTGGTGACTCCGCCACTCCGTGTCTGGTAAGCCTCCGCTGCTGCTTGTCTTCCGATAATTTATTGCTCTGTCAGGTGAGATGTCGCTTGGCGAGCTGTGAGAGTGAGGCCGCCGTCTTCTCAGGTTTCCCGAGCCCGTGCTTGCTTGTTGCCCTCAGTGCACGTGGCAGTCGCCATCTTGTGCCGTGCGGTCGGGCCCTCAAGTGTGTCTATGGCACCTGTGTGTTCCGGCTGCCATGCCCCCGGGTGGGGACCGGGATCACCCCCCCCCCCGGTCCATAGGGGGGGGAACCAGGGCCGGATACGCTCAAAATTCGAGCCCCAGGCTGGGTGCTGTGTGGCAGGATAGTGGTGCGTCGGCCGTCCGCCCCACTCACCGGGGGAGAAGGCCAGGGTACCGTAGTCCTCTCCTCCAGGGGACTGTAGCTTAAAAAGCCAGCCTCGCCCTGGCTCCAGCAAGCCCTCTGCTTTGGGCATTATAGTGGTCGGTTCTTGGTTAAAGTTAAGTTTTTTTGGCATATTTGGCGTTGAATCAGCAGGAGCTCCTTCTGCCTGCGACCATCCAGCTCGGCGGTCCGGCCCCGCCCCCTTCCTTTCTATTTTATATGGGGTTGACAAGGGCCTCTGACTCCCAACTGAAATATGTTTCTGGGGCAAATGATCACTAATACCTGCACGCTGGCAACATTTGACCTGGGAGACACATACAAACATGCCCTCTTTTGTGTCTGAACCCACATATCTCTGTGTGTCAACCCTATATAAACTTTAGGGGAAAAGATAACCAGATGAAAAGATAGTGATTCTCTGTTCTTCCTTTAATAAAATACTGTACTAATTTTGAACCCCATTTTTAATGATGAAGTTCTGCTTCCTCATCAAAACAATCTGCCCTTTTAAATGAAAGGTACCCTGACCCTGTCAGTAAAACAGAGGAGGAAGATGTGGCGATCATAAAAGGTCCCCTGGGCTAATAAAACATTTATGGCAAACATATTCAATTTAGGGGGTAAGACACCCAACATTTGAGTATGAACTGCTTTTACAAACAAGTCTAGGTGACACAGCCTCGCCCTGGCTCCAGCAAGCCCTCTGCTTTGGGCATTATAGTGGTCAGTCGGTTCTTGGTTAAAGTTAAGTTTTTTTGGCATATTTGGCGTTGAATCAGCAGGAGCTCCTTCTACCTGCAACCATCCAGCCCCGCCCCCTTCCTTTCTATTTTATATGTGGTTGACAAGGGCCTCTGACTCCCAACTGAAATATGTTTCTGGGGCAAATGATCACTAATACCTGCACGCTGGCAACATTTGACCTGGGAGACACATACAAACATGCCCTCTTTTGTGTCTGAACCCACATATCTCCGTTTGTCAACCCTATATAAACTTTAGGGGAAAAGATAACCAGATGCAAAGACAGTGATTCTCTGTTCTTCCTTTAATAAAATACTGTACTAATTTTGAACCCCATTTTTAATGATGAAGTTCTGCTTCCTCATCAAAACAATCTGCCCTTTTAAATGAAAGGTACCCTGACCCTGTCAGCTAAAACAGAGGAGGAAGATGTGGCGATCATAAAAGGTCCCCTGGGCTAATAAAACATTTATGGCAAACATATTCAATTTAGGGGGTAAGACACCCAACATTTGAGTATGAACTGCTTTTACAAACAAGTCTAGGTGACACAGCAGGGAAGTGGCAGCAAAGAATACCCAACAACCAAAACTACAATAATGGGGTGCCAGTACCTCTACATCTTAAATTAATGAGTAGAGATCATTCAATCTCTCTTAGTTGTTTGGGGTGCCCATAGGGGTGTAAAGAAGTGGACAAAACTGTAAAGGGGTTTAAACAATAAATCAATTAATCATGTCATGAAAAGTAAGATTGTGTACTAATGTTAACATGATACCTATGTATGCTTGATTACAAATGCATATTATCCAAGCCTTTTTTTTCTGGTAAGAAAAAAAATCTTACCGAAAGTGTTGGAAAAAAACCCAGAGTCTGGGCACTTTGACACTTTAAATATTCAGACAACATTTTTCTTTTTGGTTTAGATATTCTCAAAATATTTGTTACGACATATGGTCTGACATTAAATGTTTTTATTTATTTATTTATTTTATTTTGTGCAATTTTCACACTTAAGATTTTGTTGCATTTCAGGCTTATGATTTGATACTTCAAAGCTATTTTTAACAACAGACAACCTGCGGACAAAGGCAAACTTAAAGGGACACTATAGTCACCTGAACAACTTTAGCTTAATGAAGCAGTTTTGGTGTATAGAACCTGCCCCTATAGCCTCACTGCTCAATCCTCTGCCATTTAGGAGTTAAATCCCTTTGTTTATGAACCCTAGTCACACCTCCCTGCATGTGACTTGCACAGCCTTTACTTCCTGTAAAGAGAGCCCTATTTAGACTTTCTTTATTGCAAGTTCTGTTTAATTAAGATTTTCTTATCCCCTGCTATGTTAATAGCTTGCTAGACCCTGCAAGAGCCTCCTGAATTTGATTAAAGTTCAATTTAGAGATTGAGATACAATTATTTAGGGTAAATTACATCTGTTTGAAAGTGAAACCAGTTTTATTTTAATGCAGGCTCTGTCAGTGTGTGTATCAGTGTGCCTGTGCAATTGGGAACCACTGTTGTAGATGTAAAGCTTGTCACCAAATCTACTTGGTGCACTGGCACTCAAGAAACATATAAAATTAGTGGCACAGTTTCTTGTTTCTTTACACATTGAGCATCTAGAACATTTAAATAGCATAAAGAAGAATCCAGAAAAGTATTCACTACCTAATCATTGCCCCTTTTTTATTTGGATAATCTTTATTTTACTGTTATAGAACAGGTTAAGTAGGATGATTTATTAATGAAGCTGTGAATAAGAGAGGGCTTCTGGTTACACATATTACAGACTTTACAGCCCAAAGGATTGAATGTCAGTTTTGATTTGGTTTGTTTTTTGTAACTCTATATTTATATTTTATTTTTGTTCCTTGACTTCGTTATTCCACCCTTCTCCTTCACTTTTCCCTTTTTATCTCTTTCCTTGTTAACTGAATAGATTTAATCTTATGTTTTATTATTTATTAGGTTTTGTTTTTAAAAGGAACACTATAGTCACCTGAACAACTTTAGCTTAATGAAGCAGTTTTGGTGTATAGAACATGCCCCTGCAACCTCACTGCTCAATCCTCTGCCATTTAGGAGTTAAATCCCTTTGTTTATGAACCCAAGTCACACCTCCCTGCATGTGACTTGCATAGCCTTCCATAAACACTTCCTGTAAATAGAGCCCTATTTATGCTTTCTTTATTGCAAGTTCTGTTTAATTAAGAGTTTCTTATCCCCTGCTATGTTAATAGCTTGCTAGACCCTGCAAGAGCCTCCTGTATGTGATTAAAGTTCAATTTAGAGATTGAGATACAATTATTTAAGGTACATTACATCTGTTTGAAAGTGAAACCATTTTTTTTTTCATGCAGGCTCTGTCAGTCATAGCCAGGGGAGATGTGGCTAGGGCTGCATAAACAGAAACAAAGTGATTTAACTCCTAAATGACAGTGAATTTAGCAGTGAAATTGCAGGGGAATGATCTATACACTAAAACTGCTTTATTTAGCTAAAGTAATTTAGATGACTATAGTGTTCCTTTAAGATTTGTTTGGATTTTCCACTTTTAACCTTTGCATTGCCAGAGGCATGACTAATGCAGCCAGCTGTCAACTTTGTCTAATTATCAGGAAATGTGTATGTTCTGTTTTTTACTTTTAGAATTTAGTTCTGGATTTCAGTTATTGGGTGTGTCAGATGGGCTGACAGTTTTTTTTCTAATTTGCAGTCGGTTTTACAAAATACAGACATTGGTAGGTCTTCAGTTGAAGTGTAGATTTCGAAGAATGCTCCTGGATGGTGTAATATTATTTTTTATCATCTGGACGAAGAGTATTCACACTTTATAGAATAACCCTAAACAAGTTACTGTCAAAGGCGTGACTCTGTGGAAGGCCTTACTGTGTATAATATGTACTGTGTATAATATGTATATATATACAATATAATATATAATATGTGTATATATACAAGTTGGATAAGTGGAGGATTTTGTCTTACTACTAGTAACACACTTTTGACGCTTTTTACTTTTTGCCTACTTTATTTTATAGCATCTGCTTCACTTTTACATGAAATGTGATTTTCATATCTTTCAATAGTAGTCAGTTTGTTACTACTCAGTGACTACTTTACACTATATATGTATCTAATATAATTAAACCCTTTCTACATATGTATCAATATGTTTAAATCAATAGAATTTAATGCCTTTTTCATGGCTCTCAGTCAAAAAATCAAAAGAGATGAGATGCATCCACATCAGTTTAAATCATGAATTCATAGAAATAATTCTGGAACTATTAAAAAAAAAGAAGGAAGATTTAAACTAAAGTGTTTTTTCATTTCTATTATACCCTGTGTCCATGTTTGCAACTTCTCTCTTTTGCTGCATATTAACCCCTCCCAGAAGTGTGTCTGTTTTGTAATTTTAATTGGTTTGTGTTTGTAAAGTAGGGCCGCTATTTACTTATGGCTTGGGGTTTGTGTTTACCAATCCTGCTGGAGGCCAAGTGACATATCAATGTAGCTTAGCTCCTGCAAGCTATTTGCTATATCTAGAGGCATATTTTCTTTTCAGCATCTCTGCCTGTCTAATTCTTGAGCTTCTATGAAGCAAGCACAGGAGGGTACAAGGCCTACAGGGAGGAATTACACCTAATTACTCAAATAATTGCTAGTCTGTTGCCTTCTTAGTCACCAAATATAATTTCCAGGTCCCTGGCTTTTATAGATAGTGTTAAAGAGGCAGGAGGACACTGCCCCCTTTTTAACTCAGCCCATTCACTTACAAAATCAGAACACTCGAGCCTGCAAAATTAATAAGCACCACTTCCATTACATATATTTTAGATTGTTGTTGCCGTGGCGATAAAGTCAGGGACATTGAATCTCCTCCGTTGAGCCATTGTTATCATCCCTGGCCATCTGCTGCAGAGGAGTGATATTCCATCTCATTTGCATGATGACTGATATATGGAAAGGCTTGGAAGGACATATGCCACAGCAATCATGTGATGAAAATTAAAGTGAAAGTTTTGGGCCCAGAGCCGAAAAAAAATCTGTGTGCGCGCATGAGGCTGTTGATGTGCAAATGTGAATCATATTGAGATGGTTTGAATAGGGAGGTGTGACGTAAGGAGGGAACACACATGCAGGTGCTTATCTCTAGACAGTGAAAGCAATTGGATGTCATATCATGGGAACTACCTTTCAAAGACAGCTTTAGCACACAGTGCAGCACACAAGGGAGAAGAAAGATAAGTTTTTGGAAACAGAAAAAGTAAGTCTATTGTATTGATAATTTCCAGACATCAGCTTTTAGGGACTGATGCTAAAATCAGATGTTTCGACGTAAGATTGTGGCTTTTGTTTCTAAGATATTGATGGGAAGCTTGTTCTAAGTGAAGTCTTTATTAGTATATTTCATGCAAACAATCATGTATTTATATATACACATATATATTTTTTTTCCAAATCAGTAGCAGAAATGCATCTTGGCACATATGTGCTCATTTCTCTACGATTGCTTTTGTCATTTGCTGCTGTTTGTGTGTTCAGTAGTAAAATTGTTCTTTTAACGTGATTGAAAAAGCTTTCAAAACAAACTGCCATTGTGTAATTGCATATATAATAAATCACCAAAGTCTTTGTTTAAATGCATTTAAAATGAACTGATTTGCACAACTAGAATTGTAATAGTTCTTTGCTTTGTAAGTGGAAATGCAATCTGATCCGTTTGCAAGTTAAATTAATCAAATTCCACTTGCAATCTACAAGAAATAACTGTTCTAACAATATGTATTTTTTAAGATTGTAAAATGAAACAGTGCTTTAAGCTGGCTCCTTTTATTGCGAAAAGAAAAATAGAAAACTGTTTATTTTGGTGTAAAGTGTCATAATCCTGAAAATGAAAAATATTTAAAATGTTGGTGTATCTGTCCATAAAAAATATATACAAGGAAACCGTTGATATAATTTATTGATGTAAATATATGAGCTATAAGTTTTTCTTTCATTTAGCAATATTTTATGCATGTTTTTTTTTAAATGAAGTCTATTGCTTTAAAAGATACCACCAGGTTATATTTAATACCCTTTAGATAGCAGTTTACTGAAGAGGAAAAGTTATTGGGAAACTTTTAACTCCTCGCTTGCCTATTAAAGTAATGGCTGTAGGGCTCTATACAAAGAATGCGCTGTTTTAGCAATTTTCTGGATTTAATATGAAAAAATAAATATTTGTGACCAATTGAAATAATTAATTGAATGTTTTAACATGCATGTTAAATTATATATTTGTTTTATTATAATTAGCTTGATACTATAAAGAAGCATGTATTCTTTGTATATTGAACAGCAAATGTAATGTCTTTGGGCTAGGATTAGAGTATCTTTTCTTTATTCAAATACACAATTTCATGGTAATTATTATAACATTAAGCCATATTAATTTATCAATCACAAGTTATTTGTATATCATAGATTAAGATAGATTCTAATTAAACATCACATGTTTGCCTATAGTTTGATTTACCATGTCATTAATACATGCAACGTACGTTTTGTGGACCAATAGAAAGGTAAAGCTACATACCTTCTAAAAACTTTTTACGAACATTACAGTGCTTTACAATAATTGCATGGTGCTGTCCATGGTACTTCAAACTGCATTTCAGCTCTTCCAACATTGCTTATTCAGAACATTTGCTGGTAATACTTTTAAGACTGCTGAGTGCCTTAACCCTTAGAATGCCATACTTAGATCAATGAAGTTTTTTTTTTTTTTAAGCACTCAACTGGTATATGAAATGCAAAAATTGAAATACAGTTTTAGAAATGTTTACTTAAAAATGTTTATTAACATAGTAAACTCACATATTTTTTTCTGATTAGATAGTAAGTTTAATTTATATCAGTAAATCATAATCACAACACAGTTAAAAACATATATATATATATATATATATATATATAATGTTTTTGTTTTTTTTTTAAAAAAAAACAAGAGAGTGTTAAAGTAGATGCTTGTGTCCTTACATGACCCTCATTATTTGTTTATGAAAAGAAAAAAAAATTATGTTTGATAATAAAAGAACACAAACTGTTAAATCAAAAGTTTAACATCATAAAATATAAAATCCCAAGCGGTGTATAAACATTAAAAGAAACTTTGGACTGCTAATCCTAGGAAATGAGTTTTATGGATTCAATTCAACAAGGCTTCAGAAATGGTTCCATCTGCTGCCTACCAGCTGGTGAAAGGATAAATTTAATTCATTAATTCATTTGGAAAAAAGGATCCAAGTAGAGAAGACTGAATTGTTCTTAATTCACATAGGTAGAATCAACTGCTGTCCAGTTAAACATGGTGGTGCTAAAAATATACTTTATCTATTTTTTTTTTTGTTTGTTTGTTTGTTTGTTTGTTTTACAACTTGTTAATAAGAACCCTATCTTAGTTGTTTTTTGGAGGGGGTTTATAAGACAATTGCAAATGCTTGAAATGTTGTATGAACTGCATAAAAAAACATATAGATTAATAGTAAGAATAGTTTTGAGATGTCAAATTATGACAAACACATGCCCTGATCATTTAATCATAATGTTTTTTACAAGTAAAATAGATTGATAGATCGACACGGTTTACAACCCTTTTAAAATGCAAATTTATTTTAACACAGAGGGGTTTATTCACTAAATAGTACTTTGTGGAGCACGGATAGCTTACTTGGCAAATGTACGCCAAAATAGAGTTTGGAAAAACAAATTTCTTTGATCTAAAAGTTAGTTGCTTTTTCTACACAGCTCACTGTTGAATGGATAGGTCCCAATGTAAGAAAGTTGAAAGCTATATCTAAAGTATACTCAGCACAAAACAAAATTATAAAAATCCAGATTCAAAGCTCACCTCTCACTGTTAAGTAGATAATCCTCAAAATATAATAAATACAATCTGAGTTTAAAATATTAACGTACAGTTTAGTTTAATGGTTTAACGTAAGGGATCTTTCAAATCTTAACTAAGAAGTTTAAAAAAAAAAATTCAGCCACCTTTATGTATATTTCCATTTTCTGCTTTATCTGTTATTGGTGTAACTTTCTAAATACATTTTCCAACTTATGAAGTTATAAAAAAAACTAATTCTGTTTTGCAATGAAATATGAATATGACTGCACAGCTTTTTCTCCTAAACAGTTTGACTTTGCAAATTAATGCAAATTTTCTGACCATACTGTGGCGAAGGTAATGATTTCACGAATGATATTTGGCCTTCACTGTATTGTCAATAGCCTTTAGCTCAATGTGCATAACTGTTTGGATTTACTATAAAGGTTCTGTTCATAGCCTGTGGGTTGGGTGAAGAATTAGGATTTATGCATTTACTTGTGCTGCTGTATTGTTTATACAGCTTTGGTTCAGTTTTGATCCCTTTTTTTGCCTTTGAGGCTCTTCCACAGTGTCAGCTGTTGACTGATAGTAGGAAAACGGCCTCGTGGTGTGAATGAAAGGGACCTAGCGGTTGGTAAACAGAGATAAGGAATAAATAGAGCACAGGCAAAAGGAGATAGTTCTGTGGGAGCCCAGATTGCCGGCAGTCTGTTCAAGTGAGATGCAGAGCCTGTCCTTTTCCCAGATTAAATTAGTGTGCAAAATCTCCAGTGACCTCCTCCCCTTCTCCCCACACTCTTTCGCCAAGTGGAACAGCCTCTGCTGTAAAGTATTCATTTTATCCAGGGACAAGTTGGATAATAGAACTCTCCCTGATACTTATAGACAGCTGTCATGCTTCAAAGTGCTTCCAGTATTTCATTTTTCATTGGAGTTAAAAAGGTTTTACCTTGTAAATGAACACAGGGCATAATAGCATGTGTGCCAGTTCAGACCATGTTTACATCACTGATAAAACATACAATACTTTTATGATCTTTAACTTCTCATCGCATCTACTTTTCATATAAAAACAAAGGGGATTTGCAAATAACTTTTTAGTAACAGCGTAATTATCAGTTTACTTATTTGTATTTTCTTCTTTTTTAAAAAAAACAAAAACTTAATTCTGTTTTCTGCATTGCAAATAATAAACATCTACTGATACAAATTGAAGTTCTCCGTTCTACCTCTGTGATCCCGTAATATTTTTCATGATTTACTGCAAATATATTCACCATCTGACTGATTAAATAGACCTTCGGCAACCTTGAGGGTCAGTATGAAGAGTATGTACATAGAAAATGCATCAGCCCATTGTACTCTGGCAGCTAATGAGATTGGTCGTTAAGTAAATGACACAAAGCCTACAAAAAAGCTTAGTAGCTCACCAGAGTATCACAGAGTGTCCCTGAACACACACAAAGATACAAACAGTGGACTAACCCAGCCCACCCTGCTTTAGTCTACAGTACTGCTTTCCTCAAGTCAGTGAGAAAAACAGAACAAAAGAATAAAAAGCATACGGTAAGTCAGTCTGACAATTTTGCCCTAGGGAGAAAAGTGGAGAAACCTTAGCCTAAGTGTTTGAAAATCCGTTGGTAGACAAGTAGGTCGTGATAAAGGGCTGATTTCTTTCCCCCTCATTTCACATAAATAATGAAGATTACATGTCCTTTTTTTATTATTATAGTACTTGATAAAAAGTTTGGGATTTTCAAAAGAAGTTTTAACGGAATCAGTGATTAAATTATGTAGATCAACATGTCTCATCTTCTCAAAGCTGAATACAGCAGATGTTTTGTGGTTGAAATAATGGATATAAAAAGAGTATAGTCAAAGATATAGCAGGATGAAAATAACAAAAGTGCATAGGTGTCGTCTAATAGAAAATAGTATGCTAGTTCTTATTTGCAAATAAATGGATCTGAAAATATTTATTATTACGTGGTAAACTGATGCACATATTGAGTGTGAAACTAAAGTATCATGTGTACATTAAATATTTTTAAATCTAAAACTAAAAAGCATGATATAGAGATGTAATTGAAAATGTTAATAAAAACTCTGCATACGTTTAAAAAAAAAAATTTTGTATTTACTTAATTTTATAATTTCTCAAATTAATTGATTGAAAAAAGCAATAACTATGTTCAATTAATTTGTTTCTTCTGTCCTTATGCTGATGAAAATCCTATTTTTTTTTTTTACTTTGGACTTTTTAATTTTTTTATGGAATTAAGTTAATATTAAACCACTGAGGGTAACAAAAACGTAGTCATTCGCTACAGTCTAAAGAAGTTTGCCTGATTTTCCTATGTGTTTGTATTTGTTTCTTCTGTCCTTATGGTGATGAAAATCCTATTTTTTTTTTTACTTTGGACTTTTTGATTTTTTTATGGAATTAAGTTAATATTAAAGCACTGAGGGTAACAAAAACGTAGTCATTCGCTACAGTCTAAAGAAGTTTGCCTGATTTTCCTATGTGTTGTAATTAAAAAAGAATGGAATGTTAACAAATGATATAACTAAATAAGTCTTTGAATATCATGAAAGGCTTTTTTGTTAACATCATTTTTACAGGTATCAGCTAAGATACTCTAAATAATATATGTTAGGCATATATTATACATCATAAAAATAATGCAAAAGAATGTTATAATCCAGAAATAAAACAAATGGCATTATAAGCATTGCCTATTTCATTGTTCTATGCATCAGCGACTTGACTTGTATACGATAACATGACTTAGAACAACATTGTTATAAACTTTTGGAAAAGCATATTCTTATTGAAAACTCTTTTGTAAATATCCATGATAGGTATTATTGATTAAAAAGAGGTGGATCTGTATTAAAAAATACTCTCTGGAAAAAAAAGAAAAAAAAAGTTAATTGAAGCATGTAAAGTATAACAAATGAGTTAACCATGTCTTTATTAAAACATGATGGGCTCGTGTTTGGGACATTAGTTAGTTAAAGAACTGTATCAGTTAATGTAATGATTTGTTTAAGTCTTAAATTACCCTCCAATATATTTATATGTATAGAATCATTATGGCTATTAAGAATAGCAATGGTAATATTTGCTTGCTGCTAATCATGCTGTTATAGTTATCGTTCAAATATCATCAACAGAAATGCAATCAAAAAAATGCAAGCACATTTGTAAATGCAATTACTTTATTTCACCAACAGATATCATTCAGAGAGGTAATATCAGACCTCTAAGCATTACAGGTGTACTTGAGTTTTACAATTTGATTTAAAATATTTATTTACATGACTGTTGATGATAATTCCGTATCTGACATTTTAGCCAGGAAACGATACTAAGTATGCATTAACTTTACCAAAACTTTAAACAGAGATAGATATAGAGGTTACAGATAGCAAAAGTAGAAAATGTAGACACCTTTTTTTAAAATAGGGTATCTAAAGATATGTTTTCAACGAGCATGCAATGTACATTGAAACGCTTAAAATATTCAAAATGGACACATAATGAAGTTTACACTAGCACTGTTTAAAAAGTTGCAAAGCTGAAATTTTTGGAGTTAAAATTCTTGTTTCTTTAGACGCCTTCTAATTATCTGAAACTGGGAAAATATCAATCTCTTTATATTGCCAGCCTGATTTAATTTAATGAATATGTAGGCATCTGCCTTGTTTTAAAATGATAATATGGGTGTTTACGCACACCAACATATATTCTATTGAAGTTTGACTGTATATTCGATTTCTTTCTCATTTTGTTTAGCAAATCAACTTTTATCATAAGGAACACTGAGAGACTAATATTCTTATGAAATGTGTAATACTTGTAGCTCATTGCCTAAATCTGTATGCTACCAAGCTATTATTAAAGTTAATGCTTTGTCTATCAAAGAAACAATATATTTAACCACGATTGAAAGTATACCATATATTAAAGGGATAGTCTAAGCACCAATATATCTTGCTGCTAGTACACTGTCACAGTTGAAAACAGTGCCATTCATCAGAAAAGGCAATGTTTACATTTTGTACTGTCCTTCAGTTGCAGTCATTCATTTGTATTTTATGTCCAGCATGAGCATGCAAAATATGCTGGTGCCGGACGTTTGGTGTGCATCCAGTGCTTCTTCAACCATCTAATTTGTATATTTGTTCTGTGCATATTTTAAACCCTAATTGAAATGTTGAATATATGGGAAGGAAAACCAATAACATGGGAATAGGTAGTAGGGTAAGAAAATGTGTAGCTAGGGGTGGAAGTCTTTAAGGTACAGGAAGTCACGAGAGGTCAGGAATGTGTTGTCTTGGGTTGTTGCTATTACAGTAAATTTCAAGTTCTTTTTTCTGTGGTTTACATTGAGGTTATAAGAACACTCCCCAATAGTGTGCTGGGGCTGCTAGTCAGCATTTTCAATATCCTTTTCTATCTTTTTTGTTTTTGGTAATAACAGCCAATCAAATGATGTTTTGTGGAAGGTGAAAATAGTCTTTAGTTGGAAATGAGATTAGGTATATTAGTTTGCCAGTAGCCATTATAGACTTAAACACTATGTTATATGGACTTTTTAATAATCATAACTATAAATATTAGTAATCAAGTCAGAATTTTTAACAGAAATACCAAAAATTGAATGTCCTCCTTGTGTTTGATTTTATTTCTCGATTGTTCATTTAATACAGTAGCTGTTATATATTATTTCAATATTGCATATCTCATAAAAAAATGTTTCAAGTTGTTCTCACTGACACAGCTATGTTTTGTTAAGTAGTGATATCCTCTAGTTCACTAAAGTGAATATGCCATACATAACATAATCTGCAAATAACGTTTGACCTTATGCTAGCTACCTTGATACAAGGAAAGATGTGAGCCCATATTCCCCTCACGTGGCATCCCTGTATAATAGTTATGTATTAATATATATACCCACATATTCATATATTCATGATCCCAATCCAATACGCATACCAAATAATCTCAGAAACTGAGATGTACTGTATGCCGAGAATGTATTTTATAATGGGACACTGCATAAACACTAAAACCATTTTAGCTTAATTAAATGTTTTTGGTATAAAGATCATGCCTTTATAGACCTCACTACATCGAGGCAATATCATGCCTTGCCACATTGTGTGCCTCCACCTACCGAACATCTTTGAGTTTATGCCAGCTGGCTTGTCCTTATGTAGATAGAGACCTGGCAGCTTGTTTGCTCCTAGAGGGTGCGCTGTGTCTGGAATGAGAGAGAGGGGAGTTACATTACATCCCTTTCTCTCACTACACACATTCAGAAGGCTCCCATCATGTGTATAAGATGTAGGAAGGTGCAGGGCTGCCTGCACTCACTACAATGACTATTAATCCAATACCTGTCTGCCTATCTACCCAGCTCCTACTAGAGCCTCTGCACCCACTGCAGACCATGTTATCTCTGCACCCTCTACAGCGCACATTACCCCCTGCATGCACCAACTACAGCCCCTATTACCTCCTACACTTACTACAGCCCCTTGCACTCACTAAAGCCCAAAATGCCACCTGCACACAATACAGTCCCTAACCCTCAATTTACAAATCTTTTCTGGATTTATGTATGTATCTCTGAATCCTTCCTAGAAAACTTTAGGAAAAGCTTTCACAATCACTGTTTTGACAAATAAAATGGCTATCCACCTACAGGAACTTATTTTCCCACTAAGTGAAAAGTTCTGTTGTAGTTACAAAGTGAAACTTTAATTATTTTTAGCAATAAAAAAAAGCTAGTTACAAAATCTGTCAAACTACATTTTCTTTTTGGGCTCTGTGCCTTTATCTCTCTACTTACCTTTACCTCGACTGTGTTCATTGTCTGTACATCTTTTATTTGTGGTCGGTTAATGTAGTGATCGTGAAATACATTGTGATTGGATTAAGTCGGTGTGGTGTGCCGAAACCGACGTAGGTGTAGGCATGTAAAAAGAGGGCCCCCCTGAAGGAATTGTATTGGTATGGAGAGGGTGAGGTGGGTGGGGTGAACAGCGTATGTCACGGCAAAGGTAAGAAGGGGGAGTAGCATTTTATAGGAACGCTAACTCCTCCCACAAATACAGGCCTGGGGCCTTAAAACATATTGTATATTGTGTGTTTTATATACTGTAACATATATTTATCACATATATATTTTCATTTAATTTCTCTAAATGTACAAATTAAATATTTACAAATTTGATACAGTCACTGTTTTAATCCTTTAATCCCTCTAGGGTACCATATATATAAGTAATATTGTACCTGAACAATCTTTGCTTCATTCTGATTTTCCTTGATGTTTTCTTGTAGATGTCTTCTTATACATGATACTAAGATAATATTAAATAATATATTTTATGTCAACCTCTTGAATTCTTTGAGAGCCTAATACAGTGACAAGAAATGTATTTTGTCAGGATTTTAATTAACTGATTTCATTTCTTGTTTTACATTAGAAATCATGCATCAGGCTCTAGACCTTTATACTAAGCAATGCCATTGTCTAATAGAGTCTGTTCACAAAGCTTCACCAGAGTGATCGGTACAAGTCCATTGTTTTTCTTGTTTTTCATTAATATCCAGGTGAGGGAAAAATAAGTCAAAGTCATGATAGCTGAGGAAACATCTATATAAGTTTTACATAAGCTTAATTTTCCTCACTAGGTTCTAGAATCCCATCCAGTCCTATGTGAGATTCATGTAGAGCAGTGCTTCTAAAATTTTCAGTGAAAGTACCTATTTAAGGCTGAAAAATAATTATTTAAGATTCTTATATTCTATTTTGCCATCTTCTGTGCCTCTCTAGTTTTTCTCTTCCTGCCTTCTTTCTTGTTTTTCTTTAATGTTTTTCTATCTGACTCACGCTGTTCTCTAACTTCTGTCTCTTTTCCTCTATTTCTCTGCCAGACTCTTTCCTATGTCTCATTTTCATCCCACTGTCTCTTCACCAGTTTGCGTGTTTAAGGTTGCTTATGGAGTTTGCTGCTTTTGGTGATATGTGTGTGGGGAGGTTGCTGTGTTTGTGGGGAGGCTGTTTGTATTCTGAGAGTGGAGAGGCATGTGTATTGGGAAGTTGTTCCATGTGACATGTATTTTATATGATTGCTGTATGTGTCTGTTATGTTTCGGGATGCTTTGTATGTTTCTATTGTTATGTGTGTAGAAAGGCAATGCATGTTTGTGTGTTGTGTGTGGGGAGGTTGCTGTTTATATTTGAGTGAAGCTGTTTATTGAAAATATATGTATTTTTGTTGTGGATTTGACTTGTTTAAATTCAGTTATTATTTTACCGAGCAATGCAAATTGTATAGCAGAGTAGTTAGCATGTTAAACTTGTTACATTTTGAAGTTGGCCATGCAGAGGCCCCATGGTCTAGATGGATATAATCTTTGTTTCCTCAAAAATAAACCTCAGTGATCTTAATCTTGGCATAATTATGCCCCACTGCTTAAATGGATATCCTTTATTCACCATCTGTCCATCCCAATATTATTATATTTTTTGGATACTGGTATTTTTGGTATTTATATCTCTCACTGTGCCAAGTGTGACATAGTAGTTTACTATAGCCTTCTGCAGTTATCACCAAAAAATAAAATAAAATATGTATAAAACTAAAGGATACGGAATGTAAGGGATAAGTAAAGGGGGATTGGATGGGAGGCACATCAGAAATGCAGGGCATAAAAAGAAAAATCAAACCCTTGTCTTTTGGCACTGCTAATAACTTTTTATCTTCTTATAAACACTATAGTTAATTTTGAACTCAAGTCTCATTCAAATTAAATATAGTACACCATTGGTGATAAAACTATAGATTGGGATTTCACAGCGACCCTCTGAAGCTTTTGAGGTGGCACACAATGACAAGTAAAACATTAGATACAGATATGTAAGGTAATTGGCCCTGCCAATCCTGAATAAAGGATGTCAAACATTTTAGGGTGCAGAATACGTTATTGAGATAGGTAGGATGAGCGAATAAGGGACATAGGTAGGATAATACAGAGAGATGGGCAGCTGATATGGATCTATGGGTTAAAAATACGTTTTATTGATATAAAATAAATGAAGTTGAGTGTACCAATTTGAAAAGGGGACTGATACAGCAGGGTTGAAATTGGTGGGAAGGTTAGGAAAGGGATTTATTGTGTGGGAAAGATCAAGCATGTGTCAGAAAGAATTGAGCTGATTTGGAACATAAAGTTTTCTGCCATTGGGTGGAGTAGCAGGCTAATAAAGAGTAGTTAAAGATGATTATTAAAATAGAACTTGTAGGAGGATGGAAGAAGGATGAGTGTTGTCTTGTTTGAAAGAGAGTTATTGAGATTATGGAAGTGGTAACAGTAAGGACGGGCAACTTAAATTAGGTGAGAGAGTGCAAATACAAGATGATATTAGGCAGGTAGAGGAATACTGAGAGATTGAGGGAAGAAAGAGAGTTTTATATTAAGGAAGTAACACGTGTGCATGAGTAAGGGAACTAAGATGGAGGAAGAGGCAAAAACTCAGGCTCCAAAATGTTGTTAGAATTCATAAAAAAATATATTGTTCTTTACTTAGAAAAGTGAATGTTTTTCTCAATAAATGTTCTGTTCTTGTAAAATTACTTTTTGTTGTGACAATTTTGCAATTGCAGCGTTTTTTTTAGAATTCTGCACATTCCTAAAAACTATTTGCACAGAGATGTTTTATCTCTGGTCCTTTAACATCAATGCAATCATTAGTTTACTTCTTTCAATCCCTTTCTTTGTTTTCCATTTTAATAATATTTTTGACAAGTTTTTGTAATTATTGTGATGTGATGTTTGAACTTCCTGTGTCTGGTTTAGCACAAAACTCTGAGCAATTGCTTGTTTAACTAATTGTTTAGTCTCCTCATGACTAGTCAAACTTGCTTCTATTCTCTGAATCTTTGCTTTCAAACAATCATAGCTTCTGCTCTACAATGACCAAATTAAACCACAAATAGATTTGCTGATCTATGACTATCTAGCATTATCTCAGTTACTTAAAGAGAGCCTAAGCTACATCCTATGTGGCATGCTTGCTCCTTGGGCGAAGATGGAGAAGGAAAGAAAGCCGGTTATGCAAATTCTGATTTGTATTAAATCTGGACGCAAATAAGGTACAAACTTTGGAACTACTTATATATCTTCCCTATTTCCCTTCACTATCCTTGTAACAAATTATAACTGGTGAATCTGGTGAGATTCACACATTTTTCTGGCTGAGGAAAAAGCTGCCAGGAGAAAAATAAAAACAGAAGAACCAACTCCAAAAAAGTTCTAAAGCAGATAAAATCCCACAAGGGAGCCTTTATGTTGATGATGGCCTTTAGAAACCATGCCACCAATGACTGCAGAACCCAACTAATCCCAGTTATGTCTGAAAGGGCTGAAAAATATAAAAAATTTCAAGCTAACGCAGTTGTCAATTCCAGCTTGAAGAAAACTTTGAACCATAGTTAAGAAAGATGGATTAATGGTTAAATTTTAAGGCTTTGACTAATTTACAAAAGCTTGTCTGATCTGACCATAAGTAGAAGAATCCCAGGCTTCCAGGACTTTATCAGAGTGCCAATAACTCCACTGACCAGAGCCATAGCCCCAACTTAACCTGCAAGTCATCAGTAAGGTCCGCTTTTATAAAAGGATACTAAAACAAGTTCTGGCTGGACTAACAGTTGCCTAGAATGTTCTCGACACATCCATCTTGCCATAAGAAACTAGGGTCTTCTTTGTCATGACATAAGTAAGGCTTACATAAGTAACCCTTAACCTTTCCCTGCAGAGCTGTTTCAGTACTGCTGAAATTAGAAGTAATGGAAGAAAAATATAGGAATGATAAAATCCCATCTCTCCTGCATACTTTATATTCATGTTCATCTTGAAAAAAACACTTGATGAGACTCTGTTATAAGTACAAGTCTGTGATGATTGATAAAAGCTCCAGCTGCCTAGTTCTCTGTTCATATCTTTACGTAAGATCCCATCTCTCAAAGTGAAGATTATCGCATAGTTCCAACATGTTGCAAGGTAGGGCCCCTCCTTAGGAGATCAAATGCCCTGAACTATATGCATCCTAGAGTAAGCTATTCTGTCCTCAAATCTGTGACCACAGTCTGCTAACTTGGTTCCATCAAGTGGAGTTCCATCGGAAGAATATTTGTTTGAACCCACCAATGAGAACCCTCTGATTGGTGAATTCTGCAGCACAGCCTAGAAGTCTGGGCTGGGAAAAAAAGGGGAGGGCTTGCAAAGGCTGATAGCAAGGGATCTGCATAAATAAATGCATTCATGTTTTCTTTGGGTATATTTACTAAATAGTGATTTTATTTACTTAAACAATTTCAATGTAGTATTTTTAATGTTAGTGTTAGGGTTCTTTTTAATGATGCCACCAACCAATATGGCATATGTAGAATGGAATTTGAAAACATAATCTGATATTTGATATAATTAGTAGATGAATAGATAGACTCCAGTATTTGCAATACTTACTTTTGACTTTTTATGTTTCTAACTAAATATGGAACTGGTAAATCCTAATTCCTTATGACTACCACAAAGGCATTCCTCAAGAAGCATCTATTTATATTCAGAGGTTGTTTACTAGTATTTGCATGGTTATAGATCACAATGAGGAGGTAAAAAATTATCTTTATCACCTAGCTATATAGTCAAATCTGAATAATGGCAAATGGGTGCTCACACTAGGGCTTCTCAGAACAGCTGACTGACATATATGTTATATTTACAGTATCTCACAAAAGTGAGTACACCCCTCACATATTTGTGAATATTTTATTATGTCTTTTCATGTGACAAGACTGAAGAAATGACACTCTGCTACAATGTAAAGTAGTAAGTGTACAGCCTGTATAACAGTGTAAATTTGCTGTCCCCTCAAAATAACTCAACACACAGCCATTAATGTCTAAACCATTGGCAACTAAAGTGAGTACACCCCTAAGTGCACTGCAAAGCTAAGTGAAAGAGGCCAAAAACTGGAGAAAGATACTGGTGGTGGAGGTGAAGAAACACATATTGATTGGGTAGATGGACAGAGACAAACATGGGGACAGGGGGATGGAGAGAGAGAAACATAAGGGGGGGTCTGCTGGAGGGATAGAGAAAGACAAGGGGATGTGGGGGCAAGAAGGGATACATGAATAAGGCTGAGGAGGTGCAGAGAGAAACACCTGGGAACATAGTGAGAGGCATATAAGAGGGGTTGGGGAGATTGAAAGAGACACACAAAGGATGCAAGGTGGAGGGAGAGGAAATGAGAGGAGAGGAGGAATGTGAGGTGTGGGGAGATAGTGGTTTAGTCAGGGGGAGTGATATGTAAGAATGGCATAATCCCATTTCCAAATCTAGCCCAGGGACCAAAGTTGCTCTCAGTCCATCACTGGATGATTGTATGATATAAGTACTGTAAAAATTACAGATACGCAAGGTGGGTAATACTCAACTGTAATTAAACTAAAGTTAGATGTGTCTACATAGACCACATAACAAAAAGCAAGATAAACAACTATTAACCTGCAACACCATTACATATTAATGACTATTTAGTGAATATTTATACAGAATTGTAGATCTAGTGTGGTTTTGGCACTGAAAGTCAACAGGATTTTATGAGTAGGATTATACTAGAAGTGCCCTGAACACTAAAGAAAAAATAATGACAGTATTTATTGTTTTTTTCACATTTGCTATGACTTCTTGGGGACCATTCTGTAGAAAGAGATTATTAAAGCAGCACTAGGTTATTAGGAATACAAACCTGTATTCCTAATGCTTTAGTAACCGCTCCGTTCACCTTAAAATTAATTTAAAAATTTTTTTACTTGCCTTTTTCTAGTGCCAAGTCTCCCTCAGCACTGCTCACCTCAAGGTCATTAAGGAGACCTGGCTTCCTTATTGAGAACCTGATGTGCATTCACTGCAAGTGCCACATGAATCCAAGCTTCCCCTCAGGAAAGCACCGAATTAAATGGTTTCCTATGACCTGCTATAGATGACGTTTGAAGCCACATGATGCTCTTTCAGCAGAAGTGCCTCTAGAGATTATAGAGTATAGAGATTTGTTTAACCCTACAAGTTAAACATTGCGGTTTTTGCAGATTGGCAACATTTTAACTTAAAAGGTTACAATGACAGGATCATTGCACCAAGGACACTTAATTGAGATAAAGTGGCCTGGGTGACTTTAGTGGTCCTTTAATCCCTTAAGGACACATGACATGTGTGACATGTCTTGATTCCCTTTTATTCCAGAAGTTTGGTCCTTAAGGGGTTAAAGGAATTTTATAATGTAAGGAATACGAAGCTGTATTCTTTATACTATAGTTCCCTCTGATCTCCACCTCTCTTGTGCCCCCCAACCCCCTGCTCAGAAAGGGTTAATAAACATTTACTCTACTCACCTGATCCCAGTGGCAATCTCCCTCTGTGCTGGGTCAGCACCCTGTATCCTCCAACATCATCCGCCTGGGAGGCTAATGCGCATGTGCGGCGAGCACTGTGAGTGCATTAGGCCCTCTCCACAGGAAAGCATTGCTGCAATTCTCTGAAGCTACAATGATTTACATTGCAGAACTTAGGGTACTGGGACATTACACCCAGACCACTTCAATGAGCTTAAGTGGTGTGTGCCTATGGTGTCACTTTAAAGTATGAATTTGATTTATTTAAAGTGCTCTACTTACTTTCCTAATACCATTTTATAGTTAGTTTACTTAAACTATAGTTCAAGACAAGATTGCAAAAAATGTTTTTTAAACTATGCAAAGTTACATTGTCTTGTCTATGTTTTACAATGCATAACATAACTAAAAGTCCACTGATGTCTACATAATTCTGAAATGTCAGTAAAGCTGTAAAATGTGTATTTAAAATTCTACAATGATACAACAATTTATTGTAAATTAGCACACAAAACCCCAAATTCCCCTTTATATAAACCATAAAAGTTTCTTTTTTTATTCCATCCTAATAATTTCGAGCTTGCAAAGCATAAATGGGTCAATGAAAACAATTTATTTTGCTGCAAATAATATAAAACAAAGCTGCAAAATCAATACTAAAGTAGCATTTGACCGTTTTTATAGTTAAACAAAAAGGGTTAAAGAAAATGTATTCGGTTGCATCTGCTTACCAAATCCCTTACTTTAGTAGAAATTCAAATTTTGTAAAGATTATTCGTTTTATTGATGCATATAATTATAATCACAAGCCATCTGCTGATTTGGCAGGCATGGGTGAAATTCTCTAACTCTCATAACCTTTCAAGTACAGTACCCTTGGGACTCTATTTCACTTTTATATTTTGGAAAACATGTAGGGACAAACAAGAGAGGTCACCTGGTGAATGTCAGACCTATAAAATGAGTTTGAATAGCGTGTACGGTGGATGGATGAGAGAAAATCCATATATTGTTCCTTTTGTTTCTTTCTCTCTCTGACTTTTTTTGCAGAGAGACATTATGTTTCCAGAATGATCATTGGGAAATTATCTTTTTGGGCACGAGTTCTGTGCATAGTGAAAAGAAAGCATTTTATATTGGAAAGTTATACAGCAATGCTCAGTCATTTTCTATGTATTGTATGGATTATACAGAACATGTAGATTATTGAAGAGTTTGTTTTTATACTGTTTTAGGATCAGAATGTTTTAATCTCAATATTGTTAAAAGGGTAGATCTATACAAATCTAAACCTTAAAACATATTAAATAGTACACAAATAAAAAAGCTTAAATATATATATATATTTATATAAATAAATTATGTTTACTAGTGGCTTGTTTTTTTTGGCAAAACTGCTAACATAAGTGCTATTAGTCATAAAGACATTTTTAAAAATTATTTGATTGTAGGTGCCACCCTGTGGTTAAGAGTCTTCATGCTGAAGTTATCGGATCATCAGTTAACCTGTCACCATTGTGATTATTGAATGGCCCACCCTCACTCTGATATGGTTTCTAGGAATCCTGAGGATTTAGTTTTGATATGCGGATGTATTTTTGATCATTTTTAATTTACTGTCTGTCATGAGAACTCGGAATGCTATATGTTTCTGGATGTTTTTTCTTTGTTCGTTATTAATTTCTTGCATTTTTTTAATTTGGTATTTTTGTAGTAGTGTTGTAATGTTATATATATATATATATATATATATATATATATAATAAATACACAAGACTTTTACAAACTAATAAAATCTGTCAACATTGAAGTTGCTGTTTAGTAGATAGGAGAGTGCGCTGGATCTTGTGTATTTATTGTATAATATGGCCCCCAGCAGCACCCCATTTAAGCAGCATGTTTAGGTGAGTGCAACCATCCCCCCATGTTTTATATATATATATATATATATATATATATATATATATATATATATATATATATATATATATATATATATATATATATATAAGAAGGCAAGAATAAATGTCCGATGACATAATGTGTAATCTCATAGCTATTGTTAATCTACCTGAGCTTAAACTGTTTATTCATGGAGCATTGTCTAATATAATGTAATATAATGTAACTTAATAATGTCTGAATAGATTGCTAAGGATCTAGTTGTTGTTAGCATATTTACATTGTGATATGTTTGTTAAAGGGGCACTCTAAGCACCAAAAACAACTTTAGCTTAATTGAGTAGTTTTGGTGTATAAATCATGTCCTTAAAGTATTGATGCTCGATTGTCTCCTATTCAAGAGTTAAATCACTTTGTTTATGCAGCTCTAGTCCCACCTCCCTTGTCTTTGACTTACACAGCCTCACTATCTACTTCCTGTAAAGATAGACCTCCTTTTTAAATATCCTTTATTGTGTGTACAATTTAGAATTTCATATATCCCCTGCTAAATAAATAAATGTCAACTAGATCATGCAGCAGGCGTGTGATTAAAGCTCAATTAACACAGCTGGAAATAAAAATGTCTAAAGTAAACACACTGTGCTATAAGATTGAATGATTAAACTTTTTTTTGTTGGAAGTGTACGTCACAGTGAGAGGAGATGTGGATAGAGCTGCATAGGCAGAAACTAAAGTCACTTCCCTCCCATATGGTAAAGAATTGAGCAATGAGACTGCAGGGCATGATCTATACACCAAAACTGTTTCATTAAACTACAGTACTTTTGGTGCTTAGAGTATCACTTTAAGATTTCTTTATATGTCTTGATTTTTTGAGGTTCAGTGATATTTGTTATTATCTAAAAACATTAAAGGTTATGCAAATATTCCATAATTGTGTCTTAAACTGCATATGTGATAAAGTGCATTCTATTACAGATCATATTATTTATACTATGATATATAATGATTGATGATTGTATATTTATAAACTTATAAATTAGCATGCCAAATATTTTTCTTCATATATATATATATATTTGTAGTCGGGGACATAAGCCGTAAGTGTACTGATTATACCAGAATATGAAAGTCGGTTGAGGTGTGCCGTAACCGACGTATGAGGTAGGCCTGAAATAAAAGAGGGCCCACCCAGGAATGGTTTATAGAGGGTTGTGGTGGGAGGGATGAACCCGGCTATTCCAGTGCTGAACCAGAGGGGGCCTGAGCTTTTATAGCCGGGTAACCCCTCCCACAACTACAGGCTATGCCTTACTATTTGTAGTCGGGGACATAAGCCGTAAGTGTACTGATTATACCAGAATATGAAAGTCGGTTGAGGTGTGCCGTAACCGACGTATGAGGTAGGCCTGAAATAAAAGAGGGCAAAAAGGTTGGAGTAAACAATTCATTTTATTTATACACAGATTACATAGCAAGACCTTTGAATGCTGATCTTAGTTCTATTTCTGGTTGTGGAATGTAAGTGGTGTAAACCGCTGATTTCCACCGGCCTAACCTTTTAATTATGTGAGAGGGTACGATATGACTAGAGGCTGCCGAAGCGGCTCTGATACTGAAAGAGTGACCAGAAAACCCTGTAGGGTTGAGGCCGAGACGGATGAACAGAGTTCTAACGTACTGAATGAACTTGGCAGTTGTTAAGGGTAAACCTTGTAATGCGAGTAGTGGGGTGTTTTGATTGAGACCTGTGAGAGTAGCCAAAAAGGTGTCAAATGCTGCGACGGGGCACCACTGATTGCCTGTGGGATAATAGCAGATCTTGGTAGGAGGGCCTGTTTGATTAGTTTTTTGTGTGACCTAAGGTGAGTACATAGTGATCTGTGTGTCTCTGAAGATTTGTGATGTTGAGGATCTGCTGCTGTCCAAAAATACTATTGGTGGTGAACTCATTTGGACGTAAAAACCCATAGAAAGCTAGGTAGGTCGCTGTCTTGATAACTAGGTTGGTATGGGTTTCAAAAGGATTGGAATCCAAAATATTGGAGAGTGCGCGAAACTTGGGGCCGTCTATCGGAAGTCTAGTAGAGGTAGTGGGTAAGTCTGATCTTAGTATACCTTTTAATATGTTTTTCACGGGATAGGAAGACATAAAAGGTTTAGAACTAGGGTAGGCACTGATTATGTGATGTTGTATACCCGAGAGGTATGGTTTAATAGTGTTCAATGATAATTTTAGGTTAAGGTGGCAGAAGGAAATAAATGCAATAATGGAATCTAAAGAGTGTGTGTCAGTTATCTGATGGTCTGTCGTGAATTTGGTGTATATGGTAAATGCTCGATTATATGCACGGGATGTGTTTGTGGATAGGGCTGCTCCGGCTAGGTATCTGCTGTGAGATAGCAGTCTTTCTAGTCCAGGATGAGGTCTTGGAATGGAGGGGTGCTGACCGGTCTGGAGTTGGCTGTGGGGTGTGTCCTGAAGAAAACCTGTAAGTCAAATCGAGCGTCAGCGGCTGTGTTGGTTTTCCCTGGAATGTGGATGCATGTGATGTGGAATTGTAGTGTCACTGCTAACCAAGTTAGCCTTCGGATTAATTTCATGATGGCGAGTGATGAGGATCTACCCTTGTTTATTATGTCACAGGCTGGTTTGTTGTTGGAAAAACATTTTTCCGATTTCCCCCACCATAAGTGTCCCCATACTCTTGCGGCTGCCACAATCGGATAGATCTCGAATAGGGCTGATGTAGTGGGAAATGAGGGTAAACCTAAGGTTTCTGCTGGCCATGAAACATTAAACCAGTCATTGTGATAGACTGCTGCGAACCCTGTGTGAGCTGCTGCATCGGTCCAGATGATGGGTGAGGAACCTGATAAAGGAGTGATGAACATGGCTATCCTGTTCCAATGAGTTAGGAACCGTAGCCACATCAGTAGATCTGTCCTAGCGTGAGTATCTAGTGATATCGTGCTGGAGTCCGTATTAAGTAACGGGAGAAGGCACAACAATCTCGAGATGAACGCCCGACCTTGAGGAATAAGTTTCATGGCGAAGTTCAACGTGCCCAGTAAGGATTGTAGGTCTGACCTGGTACACGTGTCCTTCACCAGAAAATGTTTTACCACCTCAATGATATGTTTCACCTTCTCCCGTGGAAGACTAGCCTGTAATATAACGGTGTTTAGTTGAATACCCAAGAACGTCAGTTTTGTAGTTGGGCCTATTGTCTTTGCTTGAGATAGTGGTACCCCTAATGTTGTAAATAGGGCCAAGGTCTTCTGGAGACTAACTGGTGAGGAACGAGGTGATTCTATCGTAAGGAAGTCGTCCAGATAGTGTAGAACTGCGGGACAGTGAGCGATATTGAGGAGTAGCCAGCATAGAGTGTCGGCAAATATGTCGAACAATTTCGGGCTACTTTTTGCTCCAAAGGTAAGGCGGGTGGCAAAGTAGTATTTGTTTTCCCATTTGATGCCGTGCACGTGCCACAGGGACGGGTGGATGGGTAGGAGCTGAAATGCGTTGGAAATATCGTTTTTTCCCCAACCCCGTTAGTTAGTTCGGTCATGAGTAGTGACAATGTGGAGATTGGGTCAAGGATAGCTGACTGTAAGTTGGGACATTCTAGAATACCTGTGGGAAGTGTGACTAGACCCGTGTGGAAACCTTCAGTGAAGCCTTGAATAAGAAAGTCGACTAAGTGAGGGGAAGGGTGTGCCTGGAGGTAGAATGCCAGGTTGTCAATGCTAACTTTGGTTAGTCATTGTTTGGGGTACAGACGATTGGGGCACATAGTTTTTGCATGTGCCCTGAAGCAAATTGAGCAGACGCGCAGCAGTCTGCAAGAGCTAAATCCACAACTTCCTGAATTGAAGTTGTTGCAGATCTGCGCTTTCCCAAGGTAAATAATGGGTCTGCCCAACTTGTCCTTCAATCCTCTGTGTACTGCAGTGGCGGAACCGAAGGTAGCACAACTAGTGGTAGGAAGGTTAGGATCGACTGGGCACAAGTTGGTGGAGTGTGAGATAGAGGCGCACAGGGCACAGAATGGAGGTTTTTGGCCAGCAAAATGGCGGCAGAAAAGTTCTGTATCCAGGTTACTCCAGTTGGTATGAGTGTTGAATTGGGTTATGGATGCTGCCGCCTTGGCCGAAAAAGATTTGTGATAGTCGTAGAAGGAAAAACCCCCATACTTGTGTCCTAGGTCCACCAACTTGTGCATGTACAGGTCCAATTCCTCCCTACGGTGAGGGGAGGTGGAACAGATTACGTCACGGTGGAGGCCGAAGGCTAGGACGAATTCAGGTATGGTGAGTTTCCGGTTGAGCCTGGGATCTCTGGCTTTTAGCATGACCGAAAGATCACCGTAACAATAAGCCTTGTTCTCCACGACATCTTGTGATGCAATCAGCAGAGATACAAGGTTTATGTCCTTGCCTTCCGGAATGTCTTTGCGTATAGTCGGGGGTACGAAATGTGCAGGCGTGATGATGTGGGTGGATGTGCTTGGTATTGGGTTTACGGTAGTGTCATTACCGTGAGGGAGGAGAGCCGAAGTGAGGATTGGTATGGGCGGAGTGACTGTTGCAGTCTGAGGGGTTTCCAGTTTATCCAGTTTATCCAGTTTATCCAGCCTAGTGCTGATCGTGGTAATTGAGGCCATCAGACCCTTGATCTCGTTATAGTTTTCCGAATGCAGAACTACTCCTGGTTGGGGAGTACACGTATTAGATATGTAAAGTTTGTATAGTTCTGCTTTGCGGGCTGTGGCAGGAAACGGGACCCCCATGCAACGTAATTCGGCCACGAGCTTGGGGATGGTCCATGACCGGAGAGCGTATGGGCTGGCTGGGTTCTCGGTGGGTGTGCTTGGGCCAGCCGGAGTGGCGGGTCTGGTAGGGGTTTCAGGTATGGCCAGCTCTTCTTCTTGGTAATGGGATTGAGACATACTAAAAATGAAAACAGGGTAAGAGACGGAGTTTGCCTGAGTCAACTGGTGCTAGCTATGCCAATCCGGCGAAACATTATCTATTCTATGAGGAAGGTGAGGCCCTACTAATGCCAAGTGGCGAGAGAGGCTCTATCTATGTAGAGGGCCGGTTGGACGGGGACCACATTAATGATGTGGCGGGAACGTTGGCCTCTCGGTGACTGTAACAAGAAAAAGTAAGTTGGCTGTGAGTGGTGAGGCCCTAACTGGCAACCAAGGGTGGTTCTTGTGAGGCTCTATCTATGCGTTGGACCGAGGGGCGTATACCTCTGATGAGGATGGGTGTTGGCCTCCCAGGAATAGTTCAATTTACAATATTTTTGCTAGGGATTGTACCCTAGTTGTCACCAGTTGACTGCCCTATGTATATATATGGATATTTATTGGATCGGGGGGGGGGGGGTGGGGAGTAATAGTCGTGCGACCGTACCTATTAGTTTATTGTAAGAGTTTTCCACGTAGAACATTTTTTGGAGGATATTTAATTTTCCTGTGAAAATAGGGCCGGCTAAAAGTGGGTCGGCATGGAAAATTTTTTTTATTTTTTTTTTATTTTATTTTATTTTACCTGGTAATGCTTTAAATACTGGAGTTGTCTTTAGAAGATAGCTTGAACGCCAGTTGGGTTGTTATCTGAGGATGAGGATAAGGCTAGGAATGGGAGTCCGATGAAAGCTCCCAGTTGCCGGGGAGGTGTTGAAAAGGATTGGAATGGGCCGGGAGTGAATCCTGAGGAGATGGACGTAAGGAGTTTTAAGTCATGAATCTTATGTGAAGAACATGACAATGTACGGGACAACCCCTGGTATTAGATAAGTTATTTCTTACCGTGTGCCCAAAGACGCGTTTTTAAGGCAGGTGTAAGGCTGAGACGGGTCAGGTGTAGCTGTGACCGGGGTATGGTTTTGGAAACTACCTGTGTAGATGACAGGTAACGTAAATAGGTGTTGGTGACGTGGGACAACCTCAAATAAGCCTTTATCATAAACATATAATGAGTAATAAACATGATATGGTAACATTCTAGATGGGTGCCAAAGCAGAAAGAAAAGCAAGGGGAATGGGGTTAGACATATTTTTATAATGCATTTAACATTGTGTCATATGATGTGTTGCCACCAGGGGTTGTTATGAGCCGCCGTTGTGTATAGGGGAAGTAAACCGAGTATTATCTATTCCTCCACCAGGGGGCTTCGTGAGCCGACCTGTGATTGACCGTATGCTGATTTGTTACTATTGCCGGGTGGCCGGTTAACGGCCAGCGTTGGAGGTTAAGTGCCCGGGTGGAAGATAAGGTGAATGCGGTACCGAGCGGTAAGGTAAGTATACAATCGAAGTTATTAGTGAACAGGTGTGTGCAGTATAAATGGCAGCCAGGCGTCTGGCTGAGAGTGGTGTGGACGAGACTCACGGTTCTGGAACCTGGAGTAGGTAAGTATATGTCCGGGTACTGCAACCGCCGAGGGTATGGCTGAGGGGAATGGGAGTTCGCCGGGGACCACGGGAGTAAGCCGGACTGGAGCGTTTGAAGCCGGGCACGGAAGACGCCGGGACAAAATCGATCAGGGTTTCCACTCAGACCGGCGCGGATCACGTGGGAGCGAGCTTGAACCGGAAGTGCAAAGGTTCTGAATGAACCCGGCTATTCCAGTGCTGAACCAGAGGGGGCCTGAGCTTTTATAGCCGGGTAACCCCTCCCACAACTACAGGCTATGCCTTACTATATATATATATATATATATATAAATATCCAAAAAATACCGGCACTCCAGGAATTCTCAGTAATACAAGTTTTCTTTAATTCAGTTCAGGACGTCAACGTTTCAGCTCCTCATGGAGCTTTCATCAGGACAACTTAAACAATGAAACAAGCAAGCTTATATAGGGAGAATCTAAATTAGTGTACATACATATTCAGGTGTTACCCCTCCATTCCCGCCATCAGACGGATCACAGCTGCCTCCGCATCAACACACTTCACTTCCGGGTACCTGACCCACATGATCGGATCCGAGGTATCTGATTCGCCGTGTGTCGTTGCCGGGCAACCAGGGACGCCATCGTCACTTTAGTCAAACCCTTCACTTACGGACTGCGGCATGAGTCAAACCTCCCAAGCCCTTCAGTGTGTATATGTGTTGCCGTGGCAACCGGACCGTGGACAGTCGGGAGAGGAGGGGAAACAAGAGAATTGTTATACGAGCAGTAGCGGATAGTATTTAGGAGATATTGGGAAAACATATATGTGGCATATATACAAACCAATAATGTGTATATCCTATCTTAGGTGAGTGGTGAGGTCATAGCCTCAAATATCACGTGAGAACTATACTGTGTAGCAATCTGTGAATATCGTGATCTGCGATCACTTAGAGTCTGTGTGTTCTTACTGGTAAAGGGCTATATATATGCCTATAGTGTATTGTGTGAACATAATTATAACAATGTGTCTAGGGAGAAACAATTGCCTGCTACTGAGGCCGAAGTATGTCTGTTATTATATGGTGCTCTGCCTCTATGCTAAAGTGAAATAATAAAAAGACATTAACATATGTCGAATGTGCAACTAGTGAAAAATGCAAAGCAGTGCTAGTATATACATTGTACAATGAATCTATAAGGTAAGGGACTACAACAGTGCCTAGTAAAAATAATAAACATAACCGATTTGCCCATATGCAATAGGTCCAGTCTCAATATGTGAGTATAGGACTATTTCCTTTACCCCCAATCTTGCTCTGCCCCAATCAATATGTAAGTAACAAAAGAATTGTTTTTATAATAACTAAAAAATTCTCTTTATATTAAATAAAGAATAACATTTTGTAAAAAGCAGTACTAAATTATTAAATTATTACTTGGACACCGTCCAAATAGTGGAAGGATACACATCTCTATACCCCAAAAAATGATGAAATGCTGTGTGCTATAATCAACCTAATACTAGGGAGTCATAGGAACATAGTAAAGGAACATTTTTCGTTCAAGCCCCTGGGCGAGATTGTGTCCAACCGTATTATCCAATATGTCTCTCTCTGTAACAGGAGTTTGCCCCGATCTCCCCCCCGGAGTGGGGTCGGTACATGGTCAATGGCCACACACCTGAGAGAGGCTAGGGGATGTGATAGTTCCAGAAAATGTCGGGCCACAGGTTTGTCCGACTTGCCATCACGATAGGCAAGTCGGATACTCGATCTGTGGCCCCTGATTCTTTCACAGAGTGCCGTCTCTGTCTTGCCGACATAGTTCAAGCCACACGGGCAAGTCAGCTTGTAGATTACAAAGTCACTCCGACAGTGAATCCGATGTTGGATTCGAAATTTCTTACCCGTGTGGGGATGGCTAAAGGTTTTGGAAGGGATAATGTGTCCACAGGTGACACACCCCAAACACCTTACACATCCCATGTTTTTAGAGTCTTTAGATGTCGGCTTATAACAGTGGGTGGGATCTGTGTTCACTAACATATCCCTTAAATTCCTGTTTCTTCGAAAACAAAATAATGGTTTCTGGCGGAGGCTCTTGGGAAGGGATGGATCCAATGCTATAATATTCCAGTTTCTCCGGATCGATGTAGTTAATTCCGTGCTGGCGGTGTTGAAAAGCATTGGAAAGACTGGTCTAGGATTAGTCAATTTATCATCACGTGTTTCAGGGACCGTATAGGTACTTCTGGCTTTCTTGAGAGCCTCTTCTAGTATAATACGAGGATATCCTCTTGTTTGAAATTTCTTGTACATCATTTGGAGTTGAAGGTCACATTGGCTCGCTTGGGAATTGTTGCGTAGCACTCTCAGGAACTGAGAGAACGGTAAAGACGTTTTTAGATGCCTAGGGTGGAAGCTCCCATAGTGTAAAATGGTGTTGCGGTCAGTTGGTTTAGTGAAGAGTTTGTACTCCAGTTTTTGATCAATGATCATCCCGGAGGATTGGTCAAACTTTTATGGACTTTGGGGAGTGTGTATATAATAGGAGACTTTGGATGTTTCTTTTGTAGAAAATGATATAAATCCAAGTCTATATGTCCCGCTTGGAGTCCAAAAGTAAGAGTTTCTTCAATTCTCCTGGCTATTGTACTAGTGGGGTCCTGGTCCAGTTTCTTATAGGTCTTCGTGTCATTTAATTGAGATCTGATTTCCTCTGCATATACATCGTAGTTCAAAACGACAATACCTCCCCCCTTATCTGCCGGACGTATCACTATGGTCGGGTCTGTAGCCAAATTCTTAATCAGGGCCAAATTTTCATTAGACAAGTTATGGTGTTTTGGTTGATGGCTCTGTAAGATAGAGTTCGTGTCATGCTTCACTGTTCTTAAGAAAGACTTGATATTCTCTCGTTTTTATATATATATATATATATATATGTGAAGAAAAATATTTGGCATGCTAATTTATAAGTTTATAAATATACAATCATCAATCATTATATATCATAGTATAAATAATATGATCTGTAATATATAACCTACAACTATACATTAAAAATGCATGTATACATACACAACATTATTACAGCTTGACAAGAGACAATGCATAATGGCCTGCAATGTCAATACAAAATGACATTCTATACGTGCATATAGTACATTTTAAAAGCAAACTTCTAGACACTAAAAGGACATTTAGTGTGGCCTGATTCTTTCTTTTAACCCCTTGAGGACCGACTACGGTCCTGAACCATCATAATTACTTACCCAATCTCCGCCGTTCCCCCACCGGCGATCGGTGTTGCTCCCATTCTGGGAGAACTGCCTGACTACCCAGACAGTCCCCTCGAAATTAGGCCCCACGGGCCATGTGATGTAATAGAGATGTCACATGGTCGCAATAGGTGTCCATGTATCTCCCTGCAGGGGGACTGCCTGTGCTGTCAGGCAGTCTCCCTGATGCTGGAAAATAGAAATGTTAGTAAATAAAAAAAATAATATATGTATATATATATAAGGCCCAGGCCCCTATCTAAGCCCAGGTTCTAGGCCAGGCATAGGCAGCCTTCGGACTACACCTCCCATGATGCTTTGCCAGCATTATGGGTGTAAGAGTATTATGGAGGATGTAGTCCACACCATCTGGAGTGCCTAATGTTGCCTACCCCTGTCCTAGGCAGTCGCCTAAACTGCCTTACAGGTAATACAGCTCAAGTTGAAAGTAACACCCACTCACCCTGTGTCACAATGCTAATCTGTTGGAAGCAATGTTTTGGCTCTTGGGTTCATCACTAACGATGTTCCCTGGGGGTTGGAGAACAAGTGCCAAGAATAGTGTATCACTGTTGTATTAGAAGTAAGTAACTTGCATTTCAGGATATAGTGTGGGTCCAAAATAAAAAATAAAAAAGGATCACTCCAGTTTTAGAAATACATTTCTTTATTTGTAATGCCGGAGTGTTGCTGGAGTGTTCTTTTTAGTGCAATACTCAGATTTCTGCATAATGCTTGGCTTGGAGGCAGTCAATGAACACGATCCATGGTTTTACATTAACACATAATTTAAAATTTTCACTTGTCGGCAAATGTTCTGTTTGAACCACAAATGTTTGCCCTTTAACTATTAACTAGAATATGTCTGAAACAATCACAAAAAAGTGCCTACACCTTACCACTCATGGTACATTGGAATAGATTTAATTGGGTCATCAGGATCAGGTGATATATACACATGCATATCTCTCAAGTGTCCCTGTTTAGGAGTGATAGACCCTATTGTGAGCGCAAATGTGCCAGTGTGTATGTGATTGGCAGTGGGTGTGTGTATATGTTTGCCTGTGCATGGCTGTCACCAATATGGTGTGTATATTTGTCAGTGTGTGTTCCTGTCTGGCAGTGTGTATTGGTATCTGTGTGTGTTTGGCATTAAGTATCCTGTGCGTATGTTTATGTATGTCTGTCTGGTAATTTGTATCTGTGTGTATCCATGAGTGTGTCTGAAATGTATATGAGTTTGTGAGTTTGTGTGTATGTGCCACTGGACCCCGAGGGACGCGACCCATCTGCACCCAAGAGGTATGAAAATAGGAGGGTCTGTATCTGTGTGTGTCAGTGTGTTTATCTGTGTGTTTATCACTGTGTTTACACGTTTGTGTGTTTCAGTGTGTATGTGTATCTGTGTGCGTCTGTGTCGGTGTGTGAACCTTTTGGTTCATCTGGTTACTGAATCTGGTTTTAGTACCGAAATTCAGGCCAGCCAAACAAACATCTGGCCAAAGTTAGGGGTTTTAGATTTTCGAGAAACATTTTTCAGCAGAAACAAATGTACCGTACTTACTGTGAACAAGTGTTGTGTCTAAACACTTATTTTAAGCAAATAAAGTGGTGTACAAATCATTTTATAAATAAAGTATCAGCAATGTATGTAATCTATGTATTCCGGTAAAGTTAAAAGAAAATCTGAATTCAACTTTTCTATGTGCTTCTTAGCAATTCAGAACAAAACCCGTTTTGTGTTTAGTAATATAAGAGAAAAGGAACTATTTGAAAAATCTTTGCACTACAAACATCCATACTATGCAAACAGAGATATGGCTACAGTGTTTGTCCACAGTGAAAGCTACAGATGAACACAGTCTAGTTGTGCAATGACAGGAACAGCTGACTCATTAGTAGAGAGCAGTGAAAGGTAATTAACCCTGGGAAAAGTACAGCTGCCATACGGGCTGTTCCTTTCTGTAGGATCTGATTAGAAATTAGTGTTAAACCAGTGATTCTAAAATAAATAAATAAATCTCTTTCAGGTAACACCAAAAAAAGGAATTTGAATAGTAATAGGAAACAAAAGATGTCTTATTAAGACTGCCTTGGAACACATTACCAGGCTCAACACCTGCTTATTTACTGAGAAAAAGTAATATGTTAACTTGTATTGTTGTCAGGGTAACACAGACACCTGTTAAACTGTCATTTAATTTGCTCTATACCATTGGTCCATTGTTAAATAGGTAGCTGATGGTTGCTGCTCGATATATTATTGACATTTCTGATAAATAAAAATAAAATAATCATATATAATAGTAGGTTTACAAACAATTTATATTTTATGCAAATGTTATATATTTCATTGAAATTTATTATGTAATGGTATTTTCAATTATTTTTACATTAAGCAGTTTTTATTATAGTCTTTTCTGAATGAGACAGGCATTTGTCTTAACTCCTTCACTAGAAAAACGGTATTGACTAAAGTAAGAATCATTGTGAATTCAAAGTAAATTTCAGATTTACGTTTAAAGTAGGCTGGAAGCATATGTGACTGAGAGATTTTTATCAGTTTGACTAAATTGACATTAACCCCTTAAGGACCAAGCTTCTGGAATAAAAGGGATTCATGACATGTCACACATGTCATGTGTCCTTAAGGGGTTAAAGGGTCACCCCAGAGCTTAACCTACTTTAATTTACTATAAAGCTTTATTATGTGTGAGGAGTGTGTTCCCTTTTCTCATTTTGGAAATAGTGGTATAGTGTTACTTGCTGGTTTGGTTAGCCTATTTGCACTGAACTCAAGAGGCAGCAATTGACCAGAGCACCTGCCTTGCAAAGACTTCTCATTGCGCTGCACTGGGAAGTGTGTGATTCAACATAACGTATGGGTGGGGTTAGAAGGAGGGGCTTGCAAAGGTAGCAGGCAAGAGTTCTAAAGTTTTCGCAAGCTGTTTTTAGCTATAACTCCAATGAAAAAATGCATAATCAAATGCATGCAAGTTTTAACTTGGGGTATATCTACTAAACAGTGAGTTTTATGTATGTTGTATTTTGGCAGTGGAGTGTTCCTTTTAAATTCAAAATTTACATTTACTTAATTTTGCATTCCCATAAATTCTCACTTTAGTAAATAACCCTGCGACCGGAATTTCGAAAAGGGGTGCCAGGGTTCAGACGTAGGCTTCAACTGTATTATTTTGCACATGATTTTTAATTGAATTAAGATCTGTTTAAAACATTTTTAGGTCTCAAACTTTTTTTGTAGATAAATCGTTTGAAAAGTTTTTCTATAGATTACGATAATTTGAAAAGTGTATCCAAAAGCATGAATTGAGGCCTATATAGAAAATTGCTAGATCCCTGACATCATGTATAGCATTTGTGGAGCATAAACAAAAACATGGTAATTTGGGATTGCAGGCAAAAAGAAAATGCTTATGGAGAAAAATATTTGCCTTTAAACCTAATGGGTATTATTTAAAAAAAAAAAAAAAAAAATAGCTATCAGAACTAACTGTAACATTCTGGATATACTTTATTTTCCATGTAATTGAGATCTGGAAGACCAGACATTGGAAGCAGAGAACTACCTGAAAGCTACACTGATTTCTGATACGCCCTGTTTTAACAGTGAAAGTGTGAGTGACCCATTGGCACACATCACTATTATATTATTATTACACAGAGTTGCACTATGTTATTTTCTATTTCCCCATAGTTGGATTGACCCTAATATTTGTATCTATGTAACTTAACCAACACATTACAACAAACAAGCAAACAAACAAATATGTTTTAATGCCACTTCAAACAATAGATTAATTTAACGTATTGGATGCATAACTGACACATCAGCAGACAAAACAGCAATTTCATGTATGGATTACTAGAAAAGTTTAATGAATTTACTTAATGTAAAGGGACACTGTAGACATCCAGACCACTTCAGCTCATTGAAGTGGTCTGGGTGCACTGTTCCTGTCAGTATAACCCTGCTATGGTAATTATTGCAATTATTGATAAACTGCAATAATTACATTGCAGGTTTAGGTCCACCTCTAGCGGCTGTCTACTAGACTTTTGGCCGCCTAACTGACTCTGGACATCCAGCATCAGTTAAAACCCCATCGGAAAGCACTGATATAATGCTTTCCTATAGTTTAGTCCTAATGCAAATGCTGCGCAGAAGGAGTCTGACCCAACGCCGAGGTCAATCAATCAATGCCTCTCTATGAAGAACATTCAGTGCCTCCATGCAGAGTGTGGAGATGCTGAATGTCAGTGCGACTCAGTAGTATGGTAGTATTCTATGACTAGTTGAAGATTATTTGTACACTTTTCTAGTGTACGCAAGCTTTCTCAAGGTAACATTACTGTTTTATACAACCATGTTGCTACCAGCATTTGTTTAGGTCATATTGCCATTTCTCCTGTTGTTTTGTATTTAGCATTAAGACATTTTGCTGAGATTTACTTTTACAGAAACATTTTGATAGTGTTTTCTGAAAAGTAAAATTTCTAAGTTGGTTTTATTGTTGTACTACTGCTCAAAACCTAAAATTTGGATCAACACTATCAATTTTGTTAGAATCACATTTTGATGTGTCCATGGGTCATCATTTTATGTGATTGAACATGACATTTGTAGACGAAATACTTACCAAGGGAAAGAAAAGCACAATGAGCGTAAAACATTGGTTCAATTTCAATGTCAGCTCCTCAAGACATTTGATAAACTGTTTGCCCAACACTAATGATTGTGTTATTATCATCACAAAACACTTGGCACTATGGACCCCTCATGTCTATTATAGGTTAATTGCTTTATTCAGTAGAGTAGTGTACAGTTAAACCCTAAGGTTAATTTAAGGAATCAAGCAAGTCATTCATACAAATTATCAGCAGTCCCATAAATTTATAGGTATTCACAAACAGAAGATACCACACTCACACTTAGGAATCCAGATGTTTATCAGGGCCAGGGTTGGCAAAACCCTGTTTTGTAGATAAAATAAATTAGTTCCAGGCACTCAGGATTGCTGCAGGAAGGCAGGTTTATTGGAACAAAAAAAACATTTTGGCCTACACAGAGGCCTTCATCAAAAAATCTTCTCCTTGGTTTCCCATGACATCATGCAGAAGGGAGAAACCTTGCCATTGAATCATGTGCAATTATTCATCTAATATAAAATGGAGAACTTCCAGATTATGTGTAGTGACTAATTTCCATAGAAAACAAGGTTTTCCTGCCACGGGTGGCGGTCCAGAGATCGGGACCCGTGCATACCTGATCATGGTAGGAGTTACAGCTTGGAAATTAACAATCAGGGTCTGTTGCAGGGTAACCACATACCTCCTGGCGTTGAGAACCAGGTTTGTGCAGCCACATACCAGGGCCCTGATGCATCTTCTTCGAATCCTAGGAGCTTGATATTATGCAGATATGTATCCAGTACTAGAAAAAAAGGCAAGACTAGAATAGGCACCAAACAAGATAACAAGACAAGACTAGAATAACACAGAACCGGAGCAGGGACAGAAAGCAGAACCCAGAACATGTGCACAAGACATGAGGGAAACAAGAACAGGACATGGACAGGGCAGGACAGGGCAGGACAGGACAGGACTGTACATGAACTGCGAATACTAGACAAAATAAAACAAGACAAGAGATACAAGGCAAAACAAGAGGAGAAATAACAAAGTAGTGTATATGTAATAAACATTGGAGATTTAGACATACAGAAATGGCCAAGATGTATGCAGATATTTATCCAGTACTAGAGACAAAAAGGATAAATGGTAAAGGAGGTGTGGCAACAAAAAACAAGCATTTAAAGGAATCCAGGAGACTGGGAATTCCAGGAATGGAATAAAGTAATGAACCCAGAAAACCCAGCATAAAGAAAACCATACATAGAACAGAAAACCAGAAAAAACAAGAAATACTAAACAAGAATTGTAAAAAGAGTACTGGATATCAGAAGCCAAGGCCAGAAATGATCCGCAGACAGGAACAGGATGTGACAGTCATGTATCCTTTGTATCCATGTGTCAAAAATGAAGATAATTACCTTCCGATGATCGAGGGGAGTGCTGCTCGGTGGTCTTCTGCCATGATGCCTGGCTTGCGCAGAATGTTGGTGCACGCTAGCCGCTGCGGATTATATATCACCCACGCAATTATATAGCCCCACGTCTATCCACGGTAAAGACGACGCCGACGTGTGGGTGATGTCACGCAAAAGATGCACACGCACGTTTTAAGGGTCAAGGGCAAGGTATAGCCAATCAGATCTGCAATAGGGTTATTTAAACTCACTTATTCCTTAGCTCATCGCCCTGTTGTGGTTTCCCTTAGATGGTTATCCTAGAGTGTGTTCCTGATCGTGTTTTTCTGTTTTTTTACTTTGGCTTCATTTTGACTTCCCCGATTTCTGGTACCCTTGACTTTTGGCTTTTCCTTATCACTGTGTCTTGTTCTGTGTCCCTGACCTCGGCTAGTTTTCTGACTATTCTCGGGTACGTTACGTCCGGCCATTCGAAGGTCCGGTAAGATGTTACCCTTAGTTCTAGGGTGTGATACTATTCTGCGTGCTGGATCAATATAATCCTGACAGTGAAAGTTCCACAGTTAATGCTCAGATTTTCTATAGCATGGACTATAGGGATCATTGTTGATGTAGAATTATTAAAAATCTTTATTAAACTTCTGATTGAATTATTGCACTAACTCAATTTTAACCTAATACTGTGACAAATCCTCCATTTTGTCCTCATAACCTGACTTCTCCATTTCAAAACTACATTACATGACAAAATTCCCAAACACATCTAACACAATGGACAAAGACTGTATTTTCCATAAAGACATGACTAACCCAGAAACTGTTGAATTTCCCCTAACTCGCAACATAGTATAATTTGAAGGCCATGAGAACACTGTAATAATGAAATGTTCTATTTATAAGAGACCTTGCACCTGACCACAAGACCTGACATCACTGACTGTGTAAAATGACGCTCAAGCCCCCCTTTCCACCGAGTAAACCTCATGCTAAGGGAGATGGCGCTTGAGCCCCTTGTCCCCACCCGTGTCCAAAACAATACCACCTCTCGGTGGGTGGACACGAAGCTAACCACTTAGTTTTTGAGCCAATTAATTATATTGATACGTGGACACTAATCCAGACACTTAACAATTAATCCAATTAATGATGTTTATTTACTGATATCTTGATAATCAATGATGACGCAAAATGCCTCTTAAAAGGGCCTGCGAGCCCGCTCTTGCTTCACTTGCCAATAAATTTCCTCGAAGTTATTTTAACCTGAACTCCGTGTGTCAGACTGAATTACTTCAGCGTATATACGCAATTCAATTTTCTTTAATTTGGACAGGAACAGATAGACATTTAAACATTTTGGTTTACTGCAAAAAGTACCATAACAACTGTTATAGGATCTTGCTTTATTGATATCACCTATCAATTCTAATTATTTTATTTTAAAGTTTTCTACATTACCCTATTAGTATCCGCGGGACGTATTTGGAAACTAGAGCAATCTGAATGTATCTTTCCTGGTTAAATATTTTGTTATTATTCTTATTATTATAACCATTATTAAGAGACCCACACAAATCACCCTAGATTAGGGGTTCTCAACCCAATCCCCAAGGACCCCCTACCAGTCCAGGATTTAGGGATTACCCTGCTGTGCCTAAAGTGTTCCACTCCCCCCACCCTAAAAACACATTAGACACAGCAGGGTAATCCCTAAATCCTGGACAGTACGGGGGTCCTTGAGGACTGGGTTGAAAACCTCTGCCCTAGATCCTTTTACTTAGTGTTTTTGAGTAATTGGCTTATCTTTCCAACAGTTCATGTGGCTTTAGTCCTTGAGATGAGCCTGCATCTGCAGGAAATACATGTAAAGCAAAACCACAGTCTAAAGTAGACAAAGACCTTAAGGAATCATTTCGTTGAGGATACCACGTTAAAATACTGAAATATCTTCCACTTTAATCTCTTGTGCCATAATCTCCTAACTGTGATGCCATACAATCTGTACAGACCTATTTGATACATTTTACTCTATGAATAAAGCTATTTTTCAAATAATGACTGTATTATGGCATTTAATTATTAATCATTACTGCTCCCATTTTCTTTGGTGTATTTAACTTTAGTTTGTATTGCTAGATGTATCTGGTTATATGTAGTGGATGACAATATGATGACCGAATGTATTAAGCATTACACTTACTCCACTTATCTAAGACTATACTTACTTTGGCAAAAATATAAAATACACATTCAGGATTTTTCCACTAAATTGGGATTTGTGGTGTTTTGCTATGCTATTCAAAGTGGTAACTGTATTGGAATGAACCTTTGGACGTTACACGTTATTCGTTCTATGGGCTGTCTGTATCTTTCCCCCCTGTTATTTTGTATGTTTTTACTTATAGTTCGTGTGGGGGACAGATCACACTGTCCCTGGATTATCCAGCTATTTCCGCTGTTCACATGGTTATTCGGTAAATTGCATTCACATCCTATATTATTAGTATTTTGTTCAACAACCGAACAAATCACCAAACGCCAGACCACCCATATGTGAAGGGTGCCGCTTGTTGACCCCAATAACACTAACATTCTAAGCAGTCGGCTGGGTGGCTGTCATTCGTATGTGCGAACATGTGGAGGCGGCCATCTTTAACCATAAACAGAGACAGCAGTGTTTGGTCATTGAGTGTATGGAACTAAAATCGGACACTCGACTGTGAGATCACTGCTGGGACTTCCACCTCTGGTTAAGTTCAGCAGAATCCATACGAACACAGTGGCGTTCGGGGGGAGCATACTCCCGAACAAGATACATGTGATAAGCTTCCGCACAAACAACTCATTCATTAGTTTTAGTATGTTTTGTACTCCCAAAAGAGGCCGACCACACAGTCTGATTTCATGGAGCCATTTTGAAAAAGACGCCTCGTGTGTGGTTGGTCTAAACTATACCCCAGTGGCGTTTTGGCTGCGTTCATGGGATCTGAGCGCTTTTCGGATATGTTGGGTGCTCAGATCCAGGCTATCCGGGGATATAGGACTTGAGGGGGTACCTTATTGTTAACTGTATGTTTTGGGGTGTTATTACTGTAGATGTCCTGGACCTGAGAGTTAATATAATTATGTTGTGTATTTTGTCTCAGTCTACTCTCAGGTCCAGTGGGGAATGCCCCTTGAATATGTGTCAGGAAACCCCTTGTATGGGGATGCACATAAAAGGCCATGCGTGGCTCCATTAAAACCAGTTATACTCCCACAGCTGAGTGTCGTCCAGTTGCTGGGGATGAGGTGGGAGATACCTGAATTATTTTACTGTGTTTGACTGTTCCATTGGAGTGTTATACTTGTTCCAGAGTATATTTTGGAGTGACCAGCAGAGGAGAGTCCCTGCTAGGAATAGGGCTCCGCTACAGAAACAGTTTTCAAATCTATTGTTTTTGGAAATCCCTTCACATACAAAATTGTGTATACACCTCTTTACTAGTGCTTATGTTGCAAAATAGAATTTAGCCCATAAGGCTTCACTCACCTTCATTAATTCTTCAGCATTTATACTACCAACTTGTAAATCTTTGCCAGAAACTAATTACACTAATTTTAAGGACCAAAACAAATTTAGCTTAATGGAGTGGTTTTGGTGTATAGATCATACCCCTGTAGTCTAACACCTCCCCTGCACATGACCTACATAGTCATCTTTTACATTTTCTGTAAAGAGAGATTTAATGTTTAAACTTCCTTTATTGCACTTTAATTTAGAATTACTTTTCGCATCCTCTGCTAATAACCTGCTAGAAACCCACAGATGCCTCCTGTGTATGAGGTTCAATGAACAGAGCAGGAGTTACAAACTTCTAAAGTAAGCACACTGTGCTGTCACATCTGCTTGGAAATTAAACATTTTTTTATGTAGTCTGTGTGAGTAACAGGCAGGGGAAGTGTGGCTGAGAATTGAGCAGTGAAACTGCAGTGGTGTGTTCCTATACACTAAAACAGCTTCATTAAGCTAATGTTGTTTTGGTGCTTAGAGTATCTCTGTCATGTCTACAAATATGCTTAAAATGGAAATCTCCCCCACCTCCTTCCAAACAGAAAAGGAAGTTTTAATGGGTCATACCAACAGTCAGGGTGGGAGGAGGAGTGAATGAGTGCTCTCACTTCACTATTACATTACATTAACATTCCAGTCATTGGTAAGGATTGCTATATCTCTAATTTTGGAAACGTGATTTAACTGTAATTACTCTTTGTGTATTTTAAGGTATATTGTTAGTAATGCCATTGGGCCCTCTTGAAGAGGCTATTACAGGCAAAACTAATGTCAGGGCTTCCTTTCTCAGCTTGCATATCACTAAATAACCTTAAGCAGAGCTTGGCTCTAGTTTGACATATATTTGCAATAGTGAGGTTTTCTATCTCAGGAATTCAACTGATTGACTACATTGTACTGAGCAAAACTCTGTATGTGATATGTTCATATGTAAATAGTTGGTGTTGCACACTTGAACTTTATTTCATTTATTTTTCAGTGTACCAGCTTCATGTGAGATTCTAGCAGTTATTTCTGTCTCTAGATAGATGCCCTCGAAATCACAGTAATAGCTCAGATGTATCAGCAAGGATATTAAAATTGTTTTTTTGTCACTATTTGTTACTTTTTTCTGGGGAGCTTTACTTACAGGGTTACCAGTTATTTTTTGTAAATATACACATATAGTTTAGTTCTACCTTCTGCCTTTTTGACCTAGTAAAATTTAGCAACATTCTAATTTTAATGATACATGGGTGAAACAGTAGTAGCTTTTCATTTACACGAGATCTGTTTTGCTTTTGTTTGTTTTTTTTGTTGAGCTGTATTGTTGACAATTTCCTACGTTTTTGTGTTCTTTCTCACCACGCATATTTGGTGATCACTATAGCCATATGTCATATTTTATTAATTTCTCACTTAAAGGGATACTAACCATTTATTTAGCAACTCCCTCTTAAGTGCAATTTCTACTGCCTTAGCTAAATATCTTTAATAGATCAAACATATGGATGCAGGCTGGGTCTATACAGAGTCTATAGGCAGATCCTCCAGTTTTTACACCTTTCAGCTCGACTCCTTGAACTTGACTCCTTTAAAAACTGTTAAAACATGTTTTTATATGTTTCATTTATGTGGAATTATAGTAATATATATATATATATATATATATATATATATATAGTTAATACATTGTAAACACAAATACACACACCAGTCAAGCCATAAGACTTGCTTTTCCCACAGAAATCTCACTTTAACAGTGTTCTCACTACTGCAAGGGATTCTGAGTAGGCGCATGTTAATGAGTTCAACAAAAAAACACATTTTTGCCTCATAATTCCACTTTATACATGGATTCCTTGGAGTATGTGTCTGCTGTATACAATAGCTTTTAAACACAACTCAAAAAGAGGAGCAAAGCCAATGAACCACTCATGGACAGCTGTTTTGTTGTCAATGCAACTCATCAGCATGAAGTTGGTTACTGGCTTGCTATAGAGGCTTGGCGTTACTTGTAAAGCCCATACCAAATTTGTGGTGGAGGAAATAGTGTGTGTTTTTTCCCCACCACAACTCTTTTGATATGTACTATATATATGTATATTGACATAATAAATGCTACATTTTATAGTACCAATTAGGTTGGAACATCTGTGTTTTTCTTTGTGACCTATAAGCATGTTATTTGCCCATTTCTATATATCTATTTTGTCACACCTATAGTATGTGCAAAACAAAAAAGTACTTTTGCTTTTATACTAACATTAAAAACCATGTGTGAAATATAGTAAAATAAGGTATACTGTCTAAAGTGTTTCACCCTCACCACCCCCCCACCACCCCCCCAAAAAAATCTAAAGGATAAATGAATAAATGAGAAATAAAAGTTTGTAAATTTCTGCAAGTTCATTTGAATATTAATCTATTCACAAAAATGCAGTTTTATTATACATTTATATGCTAGTTATGCATCCCTTGTTTTAAATAAATGCTATGTAATATTAATAGCAAAAAGTGCTGGCAGTGAAGGGATTAAGTTTTATAATTTGAAATTCTCTTGTCAATTCACTATAATCCCGTGTTTAGTGAAAAACCCTATGGGGTTTATTCCCTAAACAGTGGACTGTGCTGAACTGAAAACAAATTGCAAAATTCATGTTAAAATAGACAAACTGGAACTTTGGCTGAGTTGCAGTTACCAAATCAGCTATTTTAATCTAGTTTTTATTTCAAATCAACGTAATTCACAGATTAGCCAATACCCACTGCATGTGTTCTATAACAATAGATGGCCTATTCACTAAAGACCAAATTTGCTTTTACAATGTTGTCTGTTTGCAGTTGGCACAATTCTCCTGCATTTAGTAGTTAAAAATTCATATGGGCTTTCTTGTATTCACTAAGATCTGAAATTAGCTAAATGGATCCCTGCTACTTTCAAATGACTCTCATTGCTGCAGGTAGATTTATTTAATGATTGGGAGCTGCATTGTAACTGATAGACTTGTTCATGGCAAAATAAAATTGTTTGGCCAAACCAATTTGTCCGAAAATAAAGTTTTGTTTGTGTTGTCCGATACTTGTCCACATGGAAGTTCAGTTTGTCCGAATATCATTCATGAAAATGTATATTATATAATATATGAGAAATATTCATAGAATCCAAAAAGGTGGGAAAAAAGGCAAATATTAATCTATCTTTAGAGTGTTAAAGGGACACTATAGTCACCTGAACAACTTAAGCGTAATTAAGTAGTGTTGGTGTATAGAACATGCCCCTGCAGCCTCACTGCTCAATCCTCTGGCATTTAGGAGTTAAATCCCTTTGTTTATAAACCCTAGTCACACCTCCCTGCATGTGACTTGCACAGCCTTCCATAAACACTTCCTGTAAAGAGAGCCCTATTTAGGCTTTCTTTATTGCAAGTTCTGTTTAATTAAGAGTTTCTTATCCCCTGCTATGTTAATATCTTGCTAGACCCTGCAAGAGCCTCCTGTATGTGATTAAAGTTCAATTTAGAGATTGAGATACAATTATTTAAGGTAAATAACATCTGTTTGAAAGTGAAACAGTTTTTTTTTTTTTCATGCAGGCTCTGTCAATCATAGCCAGGGGAGGTGTGGCTAGGGCTGCATAAACAGAAACAAAGTGATTTAACTTCTAAATGACAGTGAATTGAGCAGTGAAATTGCAGGGGAATGATCTATACACTAAAACTGCTTTATTTAGCTAAAGTAATTTAGGTGACTATAGTGTTCCTTTAAGGGAGATTCAGGATTAGAAGGCTTAGAGTTTTCAAAGTCAAGGAAATTGCTATTTCAATCGCAGTTTGGCTGCAATTCAGCTGTTTGTGAATAGCGGAATAACCTATAAGATATGGAGATTCAGGTGATTTCCAAAGACAACCAGACTGGAGTCAAATTTAAGTACAAAACTAATTTTTAAATATACCAGTGGCAACCTTGTATACTTTATGGACCTGATTATGTTATAACATTTATCTCTTCATGTAGTATGTCTCCCTTCGTTATACTGTGCTGCCATTCATTTTGATTCACTCTGGATATAAATATAACACTTTTTGTTTCTATTCTTGACACATTTTATATATTTTACTTGACAATGTTATTGACAGCGTATAAGGGAATGTGTGTCTGTTTGCTTTTTATGTAAAAGTGTGAGAGTGATTGTGGGGTGCTGGTGGGGTTCTGGTGTATTTGGAGATGGGGAACTTTGTATGAGCACCAATACCCGAAATAGTAAAGAAGATAAATGGAAAAGAAGCTTTGGAGGGTGGAGAGAATGACCCCCACTGCTATACAGAATGTGAAACACCTGTACACACCCGAATAGCAAACTTGGAATCAGGAGAGCAATGGCCAGTCCCCTGTTGAGTGGGAGATGGGACAGAAATTCACTCTAGAATTTAGTGATGTTGCAGGTCATTCTGGAAAGAGAGGATGCCCCTCTAAAGCAATAACAAAGGGGAAATGGTACCAATGAGGAGGCATGCTTAGAGGGAAAATTATGAGATCATAACTGTTACTGTGGGGGCACTGAGGGCTAATTATGTGACCAGAACAACATGTGGTCAAGTAAAATATGTCAAAGACTCAGATGATAAAAGGCATGGCAGTAGCATTAATTGTTATCCACAGACTTATCCATTACACATGGGAGATATTGAATGCCTGGTGCCACTAACAGCTTTGCAATGTTATCACCTTGTAAGTTATAATCCCATATACATACTAAATATATAATATTTAAAAGAGAAGTATGGTATAGTTAGTACATGCCAATTGTGGTTATTGACATGTACTCTCATATAGAAATGTATTAGCAAATAATAGGTCCATATAGATTTCCGAATAAAAAGTATTATTCATGTATCAGGTCTATATGTGGTAACTCTGGAAAAATGTAGATTTGTGTTATGATGAAAAATGAGATCAGTTATTGTCTTGATAATACTATTGGCATACATTCTATTTCTACTGTGATATAATGCAACAGTATTGTGTAATAGTTATATGGCTATAATAGTCATTTATTTTACTTAAATGTGTTTATATAGTGATTTTGAATCATTTACAGTCATTAAGGATTTCTTTCTAGCAGAGCAAGAAACAATGCCTGTATACAAAGAACAAAAATAATCTCCAGCTATAGGACAACTTTGTGCTGTCATGCAACCCTTGGGGCAAAATGTGCACGACCTAAAAGTGGAAATGATGAAGATAAAACAGAAGAATCTTAATTCTTCAAGTAGTCTAGCTGATTGGTATACACACTGCAACCACTATGACTGAGTTTACCAGGACAATCCCCTCCCACAAGCAACCCCAACACCACCATTACCAGCAACACCTCTAGTAGCAATGGCTGCATGAGGAGATGTGTGTAGATTATGATGACTGGGTAGTTCTTGCCACCCTATCAGAGAAGACACAGTTGAGTCTCCTCCACCACCACATGCTAACCTGTATACCAAAATGAAAGGCATGATGACTTTGGCTATATGTCCAAGGCAGAGTTGTGAACGGCCCATCAGCTACAAACTAGGAAACTGTTAGGTGACCTGGCATGAAGGGTGGACCATGTAGCGATAGTGAAATGTTACTCCAATTTACAAGAATCATGGACAAGTGGACATAGCAGCTAGAGCTGCTGGCATTCACTGGATGACTTCCAGTACATTTTCCTTTCTCTGTGCCAAGAGAAAGGAAAATGTACTGGAAGTCATCCAGTGAATGCCTGCAGCTCTAGCTGCTACCCAGTCATCATTATCTTCACACATCTCCTCATGCAGCCATTGCTACTAGAGGTGTGCCAATCCCCATTAATGCCCTTCCTAGGAGGGTACTTGATCAAAGATAAAGTTCAAGCACTTCTTGCTCTGACCTTAAAAGTTTCCCACGCCAAACAGAAAGGTACATAGAATGTCCCCAGATTCCCACAATAAAAATACATTCAGTGTACCTATTTTTTTTTCTTGTTTGTGTGATTAATATTGTACCTTAAAGAGTTATTTACATATTTTATATTTCAAACTCTCATCTCTCATCATGTTTTGAAATGTGAGAATATGGGTGTAGCGGCACCCCGGTGTAGTAGGGGTTTACGCCGCTGAGAAGGTGTCCTTTCCCCCAGGATGAAGTCAGTTATAACGAAACCCGTTCCGAGAGAATACGAATCAGCATTATAAATATCCCCTCCAAGCACGAGACGAGACTCTGTGTTGAGGGTCAAAAGTAGGAATAATCTTTATTCTGCAACTCGGGCTTTTATGCCGTACAACAACTCCTCCCCGTATCCGGAGGAGATAATACATTTACAGTGGGAATCCCTCCCACTGTACCGTGCAGAATATTTAACAGTTATTTATAAGTTTAATAACACCCACAAAATGCAACGGAAATACAATGTACTACGTGTATCAGAGAACGGAGCTCTAGGGGAACAATATACGTGAAAATCCCCTAAATCGGTTGGGCCGTTCACTAGATACACGTTTGCACCATTTACTCTGGAACCATATAACATAAACGAAAACTCTCTCGTGGATATAGTGTCTCTAGTTCGGTACTCTGGATCTGTCGAACAGCATGAGTGTCAGTTACCGGTAAGGTGGAGATTCGTCGTGTGAATAGTTCGTGAGGGTTCGGTCATTAGTTTGTGCGGTCAAAATGGCTGCGACCCATTGTTCTCCCCACGTGGCTGCGTAAACCGAACAGATCCAGAGCAGTTCACGATAATCCAGGTACAAACAGTCAATTCTCCGAGATGGTATCTGTTACTCCCAAAAGGGGTCTGTCACACGTCTCCCTCCTAGTGGTACACTCCGGCAGACCTGGCTTGATCCTTTCGGATTAACCTAGGGATGACCGGACTTCAATTGTCAAGCTGCCGAGACAGCCCATCGGCATTGCCATTTAGTTTACCGGGTCGGTAGCTGATGGTAAAATTGTACGTTTGCAGGGCTAAGCTCCATCTTAGCAACCGGCCATTGTCTCCTGCGACCCGGTTAAGCCATACCAATGGATTGTGATCGGTCACTAGAGAGAATTCTTGTCCATAGAGGTAAGGGGTTAGCTTTTTCAATGCCCATACCAGGGCCAGGCACTCCTTCTCTACGGCCGCATAACTCACTTCCCGTGGTAATAACTTTCGGCTGAGGTAGGCGACCGGATGCTCTCTTCCATCTTCCCTGACTTGGCTCAGCACAGCCCCCAGTCCATACATGGAAGCGTCTGTATGGACAAGGAAACGTTTGTTAGGTACTGGGGCAGCCAAGACAGGGGCATTAACAAGTGCATGTTTGAGGGATTGGAATGCGGCTTCGCAAGCGGGAGACCACAGGACCTGCCTAGGTAAATTCTTCTTGGTCAGGTCAGTCAGGGGCTTGGCTATCGTACTATAATCAGGGACAAAACGCCTATAATACCCCGCCGTCCCTAGGAAGGCCAATACCTGGGTCTTAGTATTGGGTGTGGGCCAGTTGGCCACTGCTTCAACCTTGGCAGGCTCCGGCCTATGGTTCCCACACCCTACCCGGTGACCCAAGTATTGTACCTCGGCCATTCCTAAATGGCACTTTTCCGGTTTTAGTGTCAGGCCCGCGGCCCGAATCTTATCTAGGACTACCCCTACGTGCACTAGATGTTCTTCCCAAGACTCACTGTAGATCGCAATGTCATCCAGGTATGCACACGCAAATTCCTGGAATCCATCGAGGAGCCTATCCACCATACGTTGGAACGTAGCCGGGGCATTTTTCATCCCGAATGGCATGACCTTGAATTGGTACAAGCCAAACGGGGTGACAAATGCCGATTTGGGGACGGCATCCTCGGCCAGGGGGATCTGCCAATAACCTTTGCAAAGGTCTATGGTGGGGGGATAGTTTCCCCTGGCTATGCGATCTAATAGTTCGTCTACCCGGGGCATCGGGTAAGTGTCAGTGGTAGTCTTTTCATTAAGTCGCCTGTAGTCCACGCAGAATCGGGTGGTTCCGTCCTTCTTGGGTACCAGGACTACAGGAGAGGCCCAGGGGCTGTCTGATGGCTCAATGACCCCCAGCTGCGTCATTTCTCGTATTTCCTTCAGCATCCCTTCCCGGACGGCTTCAGGAATACAGTAAGGGGGCTGTCGGAGGGGAGCCTGCCCTGGGGTTTCTACCTTATGCATGGCCAGGGTGGTGTATCCTGGTTCCTGGGAGAAGGTATCCTGTTTTTCCCATAGGAGCTGCCTAGCTTGTTCTAGTTCAATGGGGCTCAATCGGTCTCCCAACTTCACTAAACTAATAGGGTCGGTGTGGGTTTCTCTCTCTAGTAGATCAGGTAAGGGTAGACTTTCGGGGTCATCCGTAGCTGGGGCACAAACAGCGTGAATATCTTCCTGCCTTTCTTGGTATTCCTTTAGCATGTTCACATGAAAGGATCGTCGGATCCTTTTATCTGCACAGCTGGCAATAAGGTAGGTGGTGTTGCAGAGTTGGGCTAGAACCTTGTAAGGACCCTGCCACGCAGCCTGCAGTTTGTTGTCCTTTACCGGTTTCAGCACCAATACCTTCTGCCCTATGTGGAATAGTCGTTGCCGGGCACCCCTATCGTACCATCGTTTCTGTCGCCCCTGGGCCGCCTGGAGATTCTCCCTTACCAATAGAGAGAGTTGCTCCATGCGGTCCCGGAGTTCCAGGACATATGGTACAATAGGTGTCCCTTCCTGTCCGGTTTCCCCTTCCCAGTGGTCCCGAATGAGGTCAAGGGGGCCTCGCACCCTTCTCCCATACAACAACTCAAAGGGGGAAAAGCCGGTAGATTCTTGGGGTACCTCCCTATAAGCGAATAACAGGTGGGGTAAGAATCTCTCCCAGTCTCTGCAACCGTCCGTAAAGGTCCTCAACATTTGTTTGAGAGTCCCATTAAAGCGCTCACAGAGGCCGTTGGTCTGGGGGTGGTACGGGGAGCTGAGCAGGGGTTTAATGTGGCATACTTTCCATAACTGTTGTGTGAGTAAGGCAGTAAACTGGGTTCCCTGATCGGAGAGGATTTCCTTAGGGAACCCCACTCTGGTGAATACCCTAACTAACGCATCGGCTACCGTCTCAGCTTCAATATTTGACAGAGCTACTGCCTCCGGATACCTGGTCCCATAGTCCACCACAGTAAGAATGTATTTCTTACCGGACGGACTAGGTCGAGCTAGGGGGCCTACAATGTCGACGGCGACCCTATAGAAGGGTTCCCCAATGATCGGCATCGACATTAATTTAGCCTTAGGGTGATCCCCCCTCTTCCCCATCCGTTGGCAGGTGTCACAGGTTCTGCGATACTGCCGCACGTCCCGGTTAAACCCGGGCCAGAAGAAGTTCTGGGTAATCCTATGGGCCGTGCGACGTACTCCTAAATGGCCAGCTAGGGGTACATCATGGGCAATCCTCATGATCTCTTGCCTATACTTTTTGGGTAGCACTAGTTGCTTCTGAGGGACGGGGTTTCTACCTGCTGCGGGTTCCTGAGGGATCCTGTATAGTCTATCCCCCACCCACTCGTAGCTTTCCCCATCTGTCCCCGGTTCCCCTTTATCTGCCTTATCCCTATACTTTCGTAGGGTGACGTCTTCCCGGGTTTCCCTCCCAAAAGTCTCAGGGGTATCCCAGTCTAAGGAGGTCTGCCCTAACGTCACAGTCAGAGGATTAGTTCTTACCTGGGTCTCCGCGACCGGCTGACCGATTCCAATGGCACGGGTCTGAGCACGGGTGGTGACAGGACAAGCACCAGCAGGGCCTTGAGGGGCAAAAGCGGATAACAGAGGAGCCAAATCATTTCCCAAGAGAACTTCGGCTGGTAACATCTTCATCAGCCCCACATTTACTTGGCCGGCCCCTACCCCCCAATCCAAATGCACTCGGGCCGTGGGGAGACGATGCACAGCACCCCCGGCCACTCTAAAGGCCACAGTTTGTCCAGTATGTTCTTTTTCTGGGATCAGGTCGTGTTGGATCAATGTTAGTGTGGCCCCAGTGTCTCTTAATCCACTGACAACTTGTCCATTTACTCGGACTGTTTGCCGATGATGTTGGCGGTTGTCTACGGCAGCTGCATATAAGGGGTTGGCTTCGTGTAAAATTTCCCATTGCTCTTCCCCCATGGGCCGGGCTTCAATGCAATGGGCCCCTGAGGTAAAGGGCCGGGTGTTCCCCTCGGCAGGCTTCCTCCAAGAAGTTTGTCGAGCTGGATCTAGTGGGCATTTGTCTCTCAAGTGGCCCACCTGCTGGCCCCTATGGCACCGCCGGCGGTCCGTGGTACTGGACTGGGTGAAGCGGGAGGAACTGTTGTAGGCGGGTTGGTTAACGGGGGTGGTTGGAGTAGTGCTGACGGGGCGGCTTTCTACTCGGGGAGTTGTCTTTTGGACCGAGGGATCAGGTTTGCGGGCATCCGCATACTCGTCGGCCAAACGAGCGGCTTCGGGTAGGGTAAGAGGTCTCCTATCCCGAATCCACTCTTGGATCTCTTGGTCCACCTTTTCGAAAAAATGCTCTAACAAAAACAGTTGTAGTACCTCCTCTGCGGTGGTAGCTTGGCACCCATCCATCCAGTGGGCAGCCGTGCGTTGTAATCGGCAGGCCCACTCGGTGTAGGAGTCACCGGTTTGCTTCCGAGATTCCCGAAAACGTCTCCGATATGCTTCAGGAGTTATAGCATATCGGGACAATAGGGCTTCCTTGACCAAGCGATAACTTCCCACTTCATGGTCAGGAATCGCCCGGAAAGCATCACTGGCTCGCCCGGATAATTTGCCCGACAAAATCTTAACCCACTCCTCGGGAGGTACTTTATGTAGGGCACATTGACGCTCAAAATCAGCTAAGTACTGGTCAATCTCCCACTCCGTTTCCACAAAGGTTTTAAAAGCGGCAAAATGTACTTTCCTCTTTTCCTCTGAAGTTTGGAAAGTTCCAGCAATTGGACTGGCACTGGCTGGAGTCTGGCGCTGGTTGGCATCGACTGCTGCGATTACTTGTGTAACGATCCTAGGTGAGGGATTCGGTACGTAGTGAGCCAGTCTTACCCTCACCTCGTGGTCGAATAGTTCGTCTTCCGGGGTTCGGACCAATGCGACCTCCGGTTCCTGGCTTAGTTCGACACCCAGTTCGCCATTTTGTTCGGCTAAGTCCAATGCGACCAATTCTGCCAGAATGTCTCTTTTCTTTTTGTTGCTAGCCGAACGACCACGGCTCTCCAACAAGTCTTTCAGGGTAGATTGTTTCAGCCTTCCGTAGTAGGCTTCCATCCTGATCGCTCTCGGTAGCTGTCCTTCTGGGGTGAAAGAACAATCCCACCGCTGCCACCAATTGTAGCGGCACCCCGGTGTAGTAGGGGTTTACGCCGCTGAGAAGGTGTCCTTTCCCCCAGGATGAAGTCAGTTATAACGAAACCGTTATACGTTCCGAGAGAATACGAATCAGCATTATAAATATCCCCTCCAAGCACGAGACGAGACTCTGTGTTGAGGGTCAAAAGTAGGAATAATCTTTATTCTGCAACTCGGGCTTTTATGCCGTACAACAACTCCTCCCCGTATCCGGAGGAGATAATACATTTACAGTGGGAATCCCTCCCACTGTACCGTGCAGAATATTTAACAGTTATTTATAAGTTTAATAACACCCACAAAATGCAACGGAAATACAATGTACTACGTGTATCAGAGAACGGAGCTCTAGGGGAACAATATACGTGAAAATCCCCTAAATCGGTTGGGCCGTTCACTAGATACACGTTTGCACCATTTACTCTGGAACCACATAACATAAACGAAAACTCTCTCGTGGATATAGTGTCTCTAGTTCGGTACTCTGGATCTGTCGAACAGCATGAGTGTCAGTTACTGGTAAGGTGGAGATTCGTTGTGTGAATAGTTCGTGAGGGTTCGGTCATTAGTTCGTGCTGTCAAAATGGCCGCGACCCATTGTTCTCCCCACGTGGCTGCGTATACCGAACAGATCCAGAGCAGTTCACGATAATCCAGGTACAAACAGGCAATTCTCCGAGATGGTATCTGTTACTCCCAAAAGGGGTCTGTCACAATGGGAATTAATAATAAACATCAAGATAAGTAAATGAAGCTAAGAGGTCAATTAACAAAATACTTAAGGAGTTCCATTAATATTTACATATTAACAAACACACTGATTACTCTCATGTACATTTAATGTATTTACTTCATTCACGGAATGTCACCATGGTGGTTTGTTATGGCACAGGGTAGATGAAAGGTATATCCTTACCTATTGCCATGTCAACAGAAAGATTGACAGATCATGTAATTCAACATGTAGAGATCTACCAATGAGTACCTGTATTTGTTTTACTTAAAAGGTATATGAATTTGCTATATTATATATTTTGCAAACAATGCTGTGTAATAATTGAGTATTAAAGTTATGTATTGCATTCATGTTGACTTTAAACTTTCAAGACAAGTAGCAGATCTAATATACAGAGATCCCTTGTGCAAGAAAATGTTGGCTCCTTTTCCCCTTAGTAGTGATGTCGCGAACATAGAATTTTCGGTTCGCGAATGGCGGACGTGAACGTCCGCAAATGTTCGCGAACCGGCGAACCGTGCGAACCGCCATAGCCTTCAATAGGCAGGCGAATTTTAAAACCCACAATAGTGGTTGAGGGGGGGGGAGGAGACCTACTCTCCTTCCCCCCCCCCCGGCCCCCACGCCTGGGTTCGGGTGGGGGCCATAATGATAATGAGGGGGGGGGACCTACTGTCCGCCACCCCCGGCCCCCAGCCCTGTGCGGCGGGTGGGGGCCATAATGATAATGATGGGGGGGGCTACTGTCCCCACCCCTGGGCAGCGGGTGGGGGCCATAAAGATAATGAGGGGGGGACCTACTGTCCTCCCCCTCTCCGGCCCCCCCGCCCCTGGGCGGTGGGTGGGGGCCCTAAAATTAACCCCCCTGTCCTCCCCCAATAAGGGGGGGACCTATTGTCCCCCCCCCGGCCCCCACCCATGAGCGGTGGGTGGGGGCCCTAAAATTAACAATAAGGGGGGGGACCTATTGTCCCCCCCGGCCCCCACCCCTGAGCGGTGGGTGGGTGCCCTAAAATTAACAATAAGGGGGGGACCTATTGTCCCCACCGGCCCCCACCCCTGAGCGGTGGGTGGGTGCCCTAAAATTAACAATAAGGGGGGGACCTATTGTCCCCCCCCGGCCCCCACCCCTGAGCGGTGGGTGGGGGCCCTAAAATTAACAATAAGGTGGGGGACCTATTGTCCCCCCCGGCCCCCACCCCTGAGCGGTGGGTGGGGGCCCTAAAATTAACAATAAGGGGGGGACCTACTGTCCTCCCCCTCTCCGGCCCCCACCCCTGGGCGGTGGGTGGGGGCCCTAAAATTAACCCCCCTGTCCTCCCCCAATAAGGGGGGGACTTATTGTCCCCCCCCCGGCCCCCACCCATGAGCGGTGGGTGGGGGCCCTAAAATTAACAATAAGGGGGGGACCTATTGTCCCCCCCGGCCCCACCCCTGAGCGGTTGGTGGTGGCCCTAAAATTAACAATAAGGGGGGGACCTATTGTCCCCACCAGCCCCCACCCCTGAGCGGTGGGTGGGTGCCCTAAAATTAACAATAAGGGGGGGACCTATTGTCCCCCCCGGCCCCCACCCCTGAGCGGTGGGTGGGGGCCCTAAAATTAACAATAAGGGGGGGGACCTATTGTCCCCCCCGGCCCCCAGCCCTGAGCGGTGGGTGGGGGCCCTAAAATTAACAATAAGGGGGGGACCTATTGTCCCCCCCCCGGCCCCCACCCCTGAGCGGTGGGTGGGGGCCCTAAAATTAACAATAAGGGGGGGGACCTATTGTGTCCCCCCGGCCCCCACCCCTGAGCGGTGGGTTGGGGCCCTAAATACAAAGGGAAGGGGGGTGCCCCTGTTAACCCCCCCCCCCCGAAAAAAAAAGATCTACCTACCTACCCCCTCACCCTAAAAATAATGAGTGGGGGGGACCTTTAACTAAAACCCTGTAAAAAAAATAGATAAAAACAACTTACCATTTGATGTTTTCTTTCTTCTACAATCTTCTTTTTTCAGCCCCAAAAAAGGGCAAAAAAAACCATAATAACCGACGCAATTAAAAAAAAAAAAAAAAGAAAACCGACCGCACAAAAAAATAATCCATCTTCACCCATGGAGGGCTCTGCGCAGACTGAGCTCTGCAGGGCGGGGGAAGGCTTATAAAGCATTGCCACGCCCTGCAATTAGGCTAAGAACACTCTGATTGGCTGGTTTAAGCCAATCAGAGTGCTCTTTGTCATTTTACACAGCGTGGGAAAATTCCAAAGAACTTTCCCACGCGTGTAAAATGACACAGAGCACTGTTATTGGATGGCTTGAAATCCATCCAATCACAGTGCTCTGTGTCATTTTACACAGCGTGGGAAAATTGATCTTTCACACGCTGTGTAAAATCCATCCAATCACAGTGCTCTGTGTCATTTTACACAGCGTGGGAAAATTGATCTTTCCCACGCTGTGTAAAATGACACAGAGCACTGTGATTGGATGGATTTCAAGCCATCCAATAACAGTGCTCTGTGTCATTTTACACGCGTGGGAAAGTTCTTTGGAATTTTCCCAAGCTGTGTAAAATGACAAAGAGCACTCTGATTGGCTTAAACCAGCCAATCAGAGTGTTCTTAGCCTAATTGCAGGGCGTGGCAAGGCTTTATAAGCCTTCCCCCGCCCTGCAGAGCTCAGTCTGCGCGGAGCCCTCCATGGGTGAAGATGGATTATTTTTTTGTGCGGTAGTTTTTTTTTTTTTTTTTTTTTATTGCGTTGGTTATTATGGGTTTTTTTTTGGCCTTTTTTGGGGCTGAAAAAAGAAGATTGTAGAAGAAAGAAAACATCAAATGGTAAGTTGTTTTTATCTATTTTTTTTTACAGGGTTTTAGTTAAAGGTCCCCCCCCTCATTATTTTTAGGGTGAGGGGGGTAGGTAGGTAGATCTTTTTTTTTTGGGGGGGAAGGGTTAACAAGGGCACCCCCCCTTTGTATTTAGGGCCCCCACCCACCGCTCAGGGGTGGGGGCTGGGGGGGACAATAGGTCCCCCCCTTATTGTTAAGTTTAGGGCCCCCACCCTCCGCTCAGGGGTGGGGGCCGGGGGGGACAATAGGTCCCCCCCTTATTGTTAATTTTAGGGCCCCCACCCACCGCTCAGGGGTGGGGGCTGGGGGGGGACAATAGGTCCCCCCTAATTGTTATTTGTAGGGCCCCCACCCGCCACTCAGGGGTGGGGGCCGGGGGGGGACAATAGGTCCCCCCCTAATTGTTATTTGTAGGGCCCCCACCCGCCGCTCAGGGGTGGGGGCCGGGGGGGAACAATAGGTCCCCCCCTTATTGTTAATTTTAGGCACCCCACTCGCCGCTCAGGGGTGGGGGCCGGGGGGGGACAATAGGTCCCCCCCTAATTATTTGTAGGGCCCCCACCCGCCGCTCAGGGGTGGGGGCCGGGGGGGACAATAGGTCCCCCCTAATTGTTATTTTTAGGGCCCCCACCCGCCGCTCAGGGGTGGGGGCCAGGGGGGGACACTAGGTCCCCCCCTAATTGTTATTTGTAGAGCCCCCACACGCCTCTCAGGGGTGGGGGCCGGGGGGGACAATAGGTCCCCCCTTATTGTTCATTTTAGGGCCCCCACCCGCCGCTCAGGGGTGGGGGCCGGGGGACAATAGGTCCCCCTCTTATTGTGATTTTTAGGTCCCCCACCTCGTTTTTTTTTTTTTTTTAAACAGTGAGCAGCCACAGGCTGCTCACTGTTTAATAGACATGCCCCTACTCGCGGTATTGCGAGTAGGGGCACAATTTACTAATACTAAGTAATTTTTACTTAGTATTAGTAAATTAATAGGGGGCGGACCGAACATCGCATATGTTCGCCCGCCGTGGCGAACGCGAACACGCTAAGTTCGCCGGGAACTATTCGCCGGCGAACAGTTCGGTACATCACTTCCCCTTAGCATAAGGGTGGCCAAAAAGTAGATCCTCAACTTTCCTACAACTCACATGATGCTTTGCCAGCTTGGAATGTACCAATTGTCCATTCCTGCATTCGTGAGCAGAGTCTTTGTGTTTGAAAGCAAGCATGTTTTTATATGGAGCATGTGTGTGAATGAAGGAGTGTATTAGTGTGTATTGTTGGAGTTTACATGCAGGGGTATGTTTATATGTAACATTGACATTTGAATACACTGGTGTATTGGTTTGTAATACTGGCATTTGAATGCAGGAGTATGTTTGTATGTAACATTTCCATTTGAATACATGGGTGTATTGGTGTGTAAGTGTTGGCATTCGAACGCACGATTGTATTGATGTGTAATATTGCCATTTGAATGCAGTTACATGTTTGTGTGTAGTGTGCGTGTGTGTGTGTTTTAATGCAGGGATGTGTTTATTTGTAGTATTGGCATTAATATTAAGGGGTGTGTTTGATTGTAGTGTTGTGTTTGAATGCATGGGTGTATATAATGTTGACTTTTGAATGCAGTGGTGTATTGTGTTCAGTGTTGTTTGAATGCAGGAGTGTGTTTGTGTTAAATGCAGTGGTGTATTTTTGGTATTTTAATGCTGGAATGTGTGCCTTGCAATACACACAGATATACACGCTGACACAGATATGAACATCAACACAGATACACATACATACATACACACACACACAGACACATGAAAAAGTTACAAGTTACACATTTTTAGCTGCCTTTCTGTATCGATACCTTTCGGGTGGAGGATGTTAGTTTCCCTGGGGTGCAGTGATACCCGACTGCAGGATGTAGGAGCAGACTGGCCAAGGGTGATGGGAGTCTGAGACTCCAGCCTTTCTAGGTGTCTCTCCCACTGCTCTTTGTGCCTCCTCTTCTCACCCACATCACTCTCTGCAAGTTTGAAGAAAGTGACCTGAACTGACTTGTTCCCAGCAGGCCACAAGAGAACTAGTGATCTGACAGGGGCATGGTTCAGAACGCTGTGCGAGGGCTCTGGATTCAATGGGAGGGTACAAGATGGGATCCCAAGCTGGTGGTGGTAGATCCACATCTGCTGGATCCCCTGTGCGGTGCAGAACATACGGGCTTCGGAACTGAAGCCTCAGTCCAAGAAAAGAACTAGCTGGGCAGAGCAATTGGGTGATGTATTTTAAAGTCTGGGGTTAAACTGTTTGTTAATGGTTTAACCCATTAAAATAAGGTGATACCCAAGGCCTGCTTGCACCATTAGAACTTTATTTTTATGATGTTGCTATGGTGCCCAGAGTGTCATGGTACCTGCCACTCACACCTCATTCTCTTTAAGCAATTTCGGCACTTAGGACGCCGGCCGCGATAGCCCCGCCCCCTTTTATGACGCAGCGCAACTACGCCGACGTCATAACGTCAATGACGTCACGACCCGCGGGAAATCTCAAACCAGGACGTTCTGGGGGTGTGGATATCAATTATAGAGACAGGGTATAAAATGTACTCACTTACTGTGAGTCATTGCCCTGTCGTGGTTTCAACTTGTCTGTTCCCTCAGTGCGTTTATATTCTCTTAGTGTTCTACGGTTTTGACTTGGCTTGTTTCTTGACTTTGCTTCCCTCTCCTATCCTTGTACTCGGCCCGGCTTACGCTTACCTGTCTTCTCGTTCCCTCAACCTCGGCTTGTCCCTGACCATTCCTTGTTTGCTTGACATTAGTCCGGGCACTCTAAGGTCCGGTATACGTCTTTATAGTTTTAGTACACTGCGTGTTGGATCCCTGTCTCGATCCTGACACAGAGTTCTAATTCTACTATAATTTGCTGTTTAGGGAATGACCCTCAAAAGTCTGTATTCAGAGCAAATATATTAATATATAAATGACTATTTAGTTGTAAATTCACAGAGAGCATGCTAAATCTATACATTATCACAAATAGGTTTAAGAACCAACATGAATAACAATAATAGAACATTTACAACCCAAAGTCAGGCACTGCCAATATATACAGCTATATGTCATTTATGTCACATTTTCTCCTATGTTGTAACCTCTACCCCACACACACATGATTATGACAGCTAACAGCCATTTTACAATTAAAAAAAAAAAATATTGGCTTTATGTATTCAGTGACAAGGAGTCAGCTGCGTATATTTAGATTCAGGAGCATTCGGTCCGAAAACCTATTTTCATTGAAAGTGTAATAAACTGATGTTAAAGCCAGGTGTCCAACATCAGTGATGAACTTACAACACTGATGTTTATGGAGGACCATGTGAGAACTAAGGAGTTTCCCCAGAAAATGCCCCTCAGCCATTACTAGTGCTACTGTAAACATGATAAAGATTTTATAAATATACTTTTTGGGGAGTGGGTTAAGCCAATTTTATTGCCAGGTATGAATGCATTACAAACCATATATCCTACACTTTGTTCAAAATGGTTGCTCACATAAACATTTGGCATAAACCATGTGCACAATACTGCTGAAGTAATTTCCTGCTTCACTTTCTTGGCATGAGTCATTTGACAGAGTCTCCACTAATCCTGTATTGCATTTGATATTCGATATTTGAAGTTCAGATTGTTATCCTGTTTATGATACAATATCATAAGATAGCACTGTTATCTTATAATATTGTAACACTGTTATTAACACTTATTATAAATGGTTTAACACTCGTGGAAACTCTCACAAGGACCTCATGCATACTGCTAACTTGCTATGTAAAGAAGGAGGGAGTCATGGTACTGCAAAGGACACCTCTGCCATCCTGAAGGGGAAGTGCCTCATCCAACCAGATTCTGTCACATGAACAACGTTCCAGGTGCATATTCAGGGCCTAAGCCTGGGTTAGCCCCCACCCCCCACACAAAAAACTCCCCCTTGTCAGTATATATAATCCTACATATAATCAACACTAGTATACTGCTTTGTATTATAGATTATGTTACTTGTTTATTTTTGTTATAATATTATAAATACTCTCAAGTCCAGGCTTCAAATATAGCCAACACATTTCTCACATTTCCCATATAATAATACTATAAGAAGAGCTTATTTTAGGTATTATAATACATCCAATTTCTGAACATATTTTTAGCCTTTAACAATACTGTATGTCGAAGCTCTAATGGTACTTCTAATTGTCTAGTGGTATTCTTACTGTTGAGGTTTCCCTAAGGATATCTGAGGATATAGCACTGATGGCATGAATGTTGGTCTCAAAGGCGATGCTTTGTTTAATGGTGTATCTGTTGGTACATTTATAAAAGAGTGTAAAATAGGTCAACTGTGCATTATTAAATAATGCCGAAAACATGTCCAGACTCTTTTTTTTCTATTTCCTTCACATGCTAACACATTTTTTGTTGTATAATAAGTTCACCACACATATATACAATGGGAAATAACAAACTTATTAAAAAAAAACATGTTGACAATGCAGTTATTTTGAACAATTCTTTAATCATCCTAGAAAAGGCATTGTCTCCCAGGATCCTCCAGAGACCTGTGTTGTACTCCGTGATAGTACAGCACTGATAGACGAAGTACCAGGAGGGGAAAATAACTGATTGTATGAAGGTGGTGGCAGCTGTGAGGGACAGGTTCAGGTCATTCAGTTTTCCCTGCAACCCACAGTCACTATAAACCAGTGGAGAAGACACTATCGGGGGTCGTTGCCAGGTATGCAAAGACCCCAGATGGTGATAGAGCCGCCTTAATGAAAACTTGCCACCAGAAAGAATTAGTTCACATAGTGAGAAATAGTTAAAAAAAAACCTGAACAGCCATTCCCCCACCAAAAAAATGCATTTCGTAACAACAAAAATCTGTATGAAATGCTCATAAAGACTGTGTTGGAATTTTACTGAAATTCCAACACTGTCAAAAGATATCATAAAACAAAACAAGGATTACTTTGTCTCATATCTTTTCCTACACTTGACTAAGCTTGACAAAAAGGCAGAGGTACTTCTGGCAAGACACTAATGTTGGCTGAGGAGAAAAAAGTTTCTATCGAGGATACCACAGTCATTGGGTATGGAGTCTACTCACATCCCCATTGTCAGATTATGTAAAAATATTTGGATGGAAACATCATACTTTTTTCAAACTTTGCAAGTTTTTCAGGATCCTCTAAAACATACTTTCAATTGGCAAGCATTCTTCTTATTAGTATTACCATTTATATAGCGCCAACAGATTCCATAGTGTATTGCGATATGTATTAGAGTGCATAGACTCTAACTGAGAATTATAGGGAGTTCAAACTGAATTTCAAATTATAGACCAAAATAGCTAATCTGGAAGCACCTGATTTGGAGAATGTTTTCAATTCACCTATTTTGGCCTTATATGCAATATGAATTTGAATTCACTTAAGATTCCTGACAGTTCTCACTTTAGTAAATAACCCTGTAAATGTTTTAAATATTCCTCTCATGACTTTTACTGGGAGTGTAAGAACCTTGTATGGAAACCTTATTATCATCATGAATTATGTATGAACATACAGCATACAGAGAATCTACCACTTTGACTATGAGTCAAGAGCTTCCCTTGGTACTAGCAATGGTTAGTAATATTCTCTTGGCATCTGCAAAACTAAAAACACATTTTTTTCTCTAACCTCTGTGAAACATTTTACATATTTTGCCTATATCACTTAAATCAATATTATTAGCATCTATACATCATACATTTATTATGAGTACATTCCTTAATAATGTTTTTTTTCTATGCCAGTCCCTATCATTACAAAGCTCCTGTATTCTGCATTTTGTTAATATATCTAAATTAACTAGGAAATTAGCAATAGAAATTCCTTCTCTGTTCATATATATAGTTCCTGCTCACTTAATGGTATTTTCAGCATATATGTCTTGATTAAACTAATGTAACATTGATAACATATAAAATATCTCGTAAAATTGCCAATTTATCACTCCAAAATTGTTGAAGGTATTTTATTTTATGTTTGCTCTTTTTCCATACCATTTAACTTTTATATGTTATATAAATTACAAGTTCCACCAGTGTTGCTGTTTGGAATGGCAAAAAACTCTTGCATCTTGTTGAGCAAAATAATCAAAATCTAATTATATACCATCAACAGTCATAACTACATCCAGATACAATAGCAATCACTGTTAACGCAATATGACATAAATTGCTAAGATTTTTATCAAAAGCGTTTATGTGACTATTTTAGATGATTTGAATAGTCGTGGGATTAGTGTGGTCATGTGACAGGGAGTACACGCACATTTTCTGGGTTTAGTGTAATTCATGCACTGTATATTGGTTCTGTATGGTCTGTGCAAAGGGACTTGGCAAAGGCCTTGAATTAGGTCGGAATGTTCTATATTTATATGTTATTGCTTTAAATAAAAGGACAGCTTGCATAAGGAGTGCTGAAGCATTTTCATTTTTTTTCCAGCTTCTTATGAATAAAAACTTCTGGTACAAGTGAATAGCATTTAAAAGTGCTATCCTCCTCCCAACAATACTTTTTCAAGTGCATGTTTTATTGATTTTGCAGTTACAGTGACTATTTGTCATTTACCGGTAACTGGTTTTATTGAATCAAAATAACTTAATTAAGATTTGTTGACATCAGTCGAACATTTTATCAACTCAAGGGAGGTGTTTGTCAGTAATTTTCAAGAGTCTTTTGAATCTGCATAGTTAATTTCATGTACCGGTACTCATCCTCTCACCCATATGCACTGTTCAATACCACAAACCTATGGATAAATGTATTGGGGAAACAACAACCACTCTAGAGTAGTCTGACTCCACTCCTAATTCTTGTTACCCAAAGACAGGGCAATATTCAGAAATATCTTTAAGGACATTCAGACTAATGCAAAGCCAACATGTGATGTCCCCAATTGTGCCAGAGCCAACTAAGCATATCTATAAGATGTAGACTCAGCCAAATGGGACAATGTTTCCAACATGCTCCAAATTGCTAAATAATTATATGCTCAGTCTTTTTGCAGGATACCCAAACATCAAGAAAAAGTGGGAATACACTGCAAAACTAATAAAACTAGATAAATTGTCATCTCTAAAACACAAGTTTGATGTAGTTGCTGGGATTTTTTTTCCCATCAACTGTTAATAATAAAATCCAATGACAACTTCTGTGGTCATCACAATCAACCATAAAATCGAATGATTTATGGATGACTCAAGAAGCCAATATCATTATGAAGTCCTAACACATCAGCATTATTTGTTTTTGTATGGTATTTTTGAAACTAAGGGTAAGAACTAAGCTTAAATGTAGGACTATGTATGGGATTACATTTATGGCTAGCATTGGGATTGCTTTAACAACCTATATCAGGACACTGCGGGACTGTGGCATGTCTCTGCATGCCTGAGAATTGTAGGTAAATAGTCACTGCTGTCCAGGGGTCTACCACCAACCAATATCTAGTGAGATTAGTAGGCCCCACATTGCACCATTCTTTTATTTTAATTTTGGGTTTTTTAAAATAAATATGTATATTCATCTGTCTTTGAATGTTTCTATCTCTCTGTATCACTATCTACATTATATTATCGTATAGCTTATTTGTCAAATGTTTATAGTTGAATATAATTTTTGGGAACCCTAATAAAAAATAATTAAAACATTGTGGTCTTGTTAAAATAGATTTTACAATATTTTTGCTCTGCTATAACTAATGTTGTATTTTCGTGACAGAATTAATATTAAACCTGTGCAAGTTTAAAACCTAGTAAATTCCTCTTAAAACAAGTCACATACTATTTTATTAAAAAATATATATATATATATATTTAAATATATCATATACATTTAAATATTTTTTATAATTATTTGTATTCAGCCTATGGACACCGTATATGACTGATGATTATTTGATTATTTTTAAATATAGTAAGAAACTCTAGCAGACAAAGCTGGAAATTGTCTAAACCATATAACGGTCCATGCTGTGAGCTAGAACTATTAACAATTAGTGCAATTTTAATGTTGCACTAACTGGAGAAAGAAAGCCTCTCCTTTTGAAAGACTGAAAAGGGGAAGAATAATTCATCCTAATGAAATCGTTCACTGCCAGCTGTCTTGCTTTTCATTTCAGTGTTGAGCTGTGTTCTTCTTACAGATATGTCAACAGTGCTCACCATTGTTGCTTTCATTTATTTGTTTAATCAAAGCAGCACTTGTCCAGTTGATTATTCCAGGGGAAAAATTATTTTTTTTTTGGGGGGGGGGGGGGGGGGGGGGATCTCACCTTCAGCTTGTAACACTGTAACACAGCAGTGATGATAAACAGGACTTTTACAAAGTTTCTATGCGGTTACAAGGACAGCGTCAATCTTCTGTCATATTTTCACATTAGCTCTGATTATGTTTTTACTCCTAAAACACATTTATTTTAAAGGTAACAATACAGGCTGGGAGAATAGCTTATGTTTCATCTATATTTATCAGCACTCACTGTACATTTGTGTCTTCATTACCAGGAAATATTAAGGGACATTGTAACATCTATTCCTGTTTACAGTTTATTATGCAGAGATAGGAAACACTTAGCATGTAAAATGAATGTAGAAATTATTCCTGGATAGAAACATGGACATTTCCCACTCGTTGGCTCTTTCTCCTCCATCACCGGATCAGAGTGTAATTGTCAGTAATCAGGCCTGCTTGCTGCTGATAAAACCACTCTGAATGCTAGCAGCCTTCTTTGTGTGATGACTCAATTATTCCAGAAGTGCCTCATCAAATCTGCCCCATCAGCTGGGCTAATAAATAAGGAGAAGAAACTGCCCCCCCAAAGCAAATTATAAATCCATTTGCATTAACTATTTCATAGCCATGCAGTTTAGGCAGCTTGTACAAAGCTTACTTGGTTATGTTTAGTTTGAGTACTGCAGGCTACCTTTTTTCTCTATAAGGTGTTGTAATTGTTAGTTGAGAATGGCCAATAGTGAAGCCTTAGGCTTATGAAAGATGCATTGTCAAGTAAATCAGTTGAAAGTTAAACCCAACAAATGATCATGTCATTGAAATTGCTGCTGTATCTAAGACATATTAACACACAACTTTAGGCAGAAAACAATAGGAGCCAGAGGGAGCGTGACTGATCTTTCAACTATCAGAATTACCCATTTTTATTCGACTCTTTTCATGTTTTGTGTGTCTATATTTCTGTGTGTCTTTTCTAATTTTTCTGCATTCCGATTTAGTTTTCGATTATAGCTTGAGGAGGTAATCATATATAAAATCGCAGACTACCTGTTAGCACACAATATGATATATTTAAGAAATGTATTTAAGTAAATATGCTGTTTCCTAAATTTGAACTATTGAAAATTAAAACAAGTACTTTTATTTTAGAGTGCATTTTTCAGAAGTAAATTGTTGAATGTCCTTTTATACACTTGTTCTGGGATTTGCATCTTTATGTCAATCTAGAAGTTCTTAAAGTGCAGCTATGCATTACTGTACTCTTGACTTATCAAACAGAGCATCAAGATGGTTGCAAGACCACCTTTGTATAAAGTATCACTGGACATTTGGGCATCATTTTGGTTGAACAAACAAGGGGAGCATATGTATAAAAAGTACATAGATTTAAGGGACACTCCAGACTCTTAAATAACTTAAGCTTTCTGAAATCCTTCATGTGTGAAGGATTTTTACAAAAAGTACAGATTTCAATACCATTTGGTACTTTTATAAATGAACTTTGTTACATCCCTGACTGACAAGCATACTGTCAGACCTGTTACTTCCTGGTTGATTAGCTCAACTCAAACTCAAGAGATAGCAATTGCCCAGAGCATCTGCCTTGCAAAATCTTCTCATTGAGCAGCATTGGGAAGTCTGTGATTGGACAGCCACAGAAAGTCTGGGTGGGGTTAGAATGGGAAGGCTTGCAATGTCTTATATTAAAATAATTTGATGGATGCATGTTTTCATTGGGAGTATATCTACTAAACAGCGGTTTTTATTTTGAGGGGATTTGGGCATTAGAGTGTCCCTTTAACATTCTCATGTGAGGCTAGGCAAGTTTTGAAGAAACATTTGTTTTAAGGGAACATATATATATACATATCTATATATATAGATATATATATATATATAGATATGTATATAAAACAATTGTTATTTCGGGACTACAGGTTTCGTTCTGTTCACTACCTTAGAGAAGCAATGAATTTGAACTAGGCATGCACGACCTAACGCTGAGATCCTCCACTCAAATGCTGCTGTCCTCTGGAGGATTGCTTTCAGGAAAACCAACACTAGAGTTGTATTTAACTCTGCAATGTAAGCATTGCAGTTTTGTAAAAAAAATTACATGACCACTGCACCAAACCACTTCATTGAGATCAAGTGGTTTGGGTGACTATAGTGTTCCTTCAGTAATAGCATGTACAAACACGGGAAGAAGATGTTTCTATGACTGTAGTTGCACTGACCCCAATTGTATGTCAACACTTGGTCTTTGTATGTCTATATAACATCAGGATATGACTTTATCTCCATACTCTCACTGCCATTTGACAATATACAGGTCAAGTGTGTCAATAATAGTATTAAACCATGGCAAATAAGCTAAGAATTGTGTATACAAAATACTGTGATTTGCGGTTGGCTGAGAGAATTGGGCGGGAAAATGCTGCCAATGGCAGAACCATGGGAAAGTATTACAACACAATGTTAACCTAAATATATGATTTTCATATTTTTTCCTGACCGGTTCATAACTTAACTTCCTTATCTTCCTCCACCTGGCTAAAAGAAAGCTTAGAGTCCTCTGTTCACAAAGGTGTATATATGTCTCTCTTGTTGCAATGGAGAAAGAATTTTGATGGTCAATATGAATAGGCCCAAATATAGGGTTTGTAAGCCGGGTGCAAAAGACCATGTTGGTGTATTTTGTTCATGATAGTTAACTGTCAAAACTCCCTTATGCAAGATTATTTAATTATTTATGCATGGTATAGCATTACTCCAGGACAGAATAATAAGTGTGTGTAAATAAGGCATGAAACAGAATGCTACACAAAATGTCACCAAGATTTGGATCAATCAAATAGTGACCAATTAGTCAAAAAATAAATTATATATCACAGCTTGTCCTCTTACATTAGCCTCTAATAACACACCTTGCACAGAATACTAGTATATATGCCCCATGTGCCCCATGTGACTAGTGCTCATACATCTGGATATCATAAATCTTATATAGTAATATAAAGGGAAAAAACAAGTGTATCTTCCTGTTCTGCAGATCAATGAATAATATAGGCTGGTAGAATTCTTCGGTTGATGTGATCATCAAAGTACATTTTAGTACACCATTTTAGTTCTGATGTTTGTCTTAAAAGCAATCTATGCTGACAGGTAAAGTAAATAATATGAATTATCTAGCTACAAGGGAGAGGTGGGACATATTAGAGAGCAACTGAACAGTCAGTTCTTGAATTTTATGTGTTGGAAGCAAGAAACATGGGCAAGCAAAATGTTTGTAGTGACTTTAACAAAGGCCAAATACTGGTGACTAGACAACTGAATCAGAGCATCTTCAAAACGATAAGTCTTGTGGGGTGTTCCCAGTATGCGGTGGTTAGTTCCTAACAGGTGAGCCTTCATCAGGATTATGGGCGCCCAAGGCTCATTGATGCATGTGCAGAGGGAAGGCTGGCCATCTGGCACACAGAAGAGCTACTGTAACTCAAATTGCTAAAAAAAAAAAAATGTAATGCTGGACATGATAGAAAGGGGTCAGAGAACACAGTGCATCACCGTTTTCTGCATATGGGGCTGCATAGCTGCAGAATGATCAGAGTGCCCATAATGACCTCTGTCTATCACCAAAAGCAATGGGGATGTGAGTGTCAGAACTGAACCATGGAGCAATGGAAGAAGGTTGCCTGCTCTGATAAATCACGTTTTCTTTTAGATCAGGTGGATGGCCGGGTGCATGTGAGTCATTTACCTGGGGAAGAGGTGGCAACACGATGCACTGTTGGAAGAAGGAATGCTGGCAGAGGCAGTGTTATGCTCTGGGCAATGTTCTGCTGGGAAACCTTGGGTCGTGGAATTCATGTGAATTTTACTTTGACATGTACCACCTACCTAGAGATTGTTGCAGACCATGTACATGTCTTCATGGCAATGGTTTTCCCTAAAGGCAGTGGCCATGACAAAAAGTTCATATTGTTGCCTTGACCTCCAAATTCTCAACATCTCAATTCTATTGGGCTTCTGTGGGATGTGCTGGAGCAACAAATCCGATCCACAGAGGCCCCACCGCACGACATACAGGACTTAAAGGATCAGCTGCTAATGTCCATGTGCCAGATACCACAGAACATGTTCAGAGGACTTGTGGAGTACATGCCTTGATATATCAGAGCAGTTTTGGCAGCACAAGGGGTACCTACATGATATTAGACAGGTGGTTGTAATGTTGTGACTGATCAGTGTACTAGCTATTCACCCAAAGTTTCAATTTGCTGGGTAGTGAAGGAGTTAAGAAATAAATCCACAGGCCCCTGTATTTGTATGCACAACTAGTTAGGATAATTACTCTAAAGCAAGAATGTAATTTGCTCTGGGTAATAAAGCACCTTAGACCATCCCCATTGGAAAGCACCTATGGGGATTCTAAAAATGCTGGACGCATGAGGACTCTGTGAAACAGCGGGAAGTGCCTCTAGTGTCTGTCTGGTAGACAGCCACTAGAGACAGTCTTAACCCTGTTTCTCTAAAACTGCAATGCTTTACATTGCAAGGTTAAGGGAACAGGGACAGTGTACCACGATCACTTCAATGAGATGCAGTGGTCTAGATACCTATAATGTCATTATAAGCACAAACATTTCATTTACGTTAAGGGGTTAAAAGAGCTTTATTTTCCATTTTATTTCATGGAATAGTTGTAAAACATAACATGACAAGATTTTGCGCAGTTTCTCCTTTTGACCAGATGGAGCAAACCTCATGCCAATTCTCATGTAAATTACCCATTTCATGTGACATAACAAAACACATGTTAAAATTATAGTTTGATGCAAGAAAATATATATATTGTTTTCCAAAAATGGTCAGCTAAAATAAGATAACAGTTAGGTTAACCCTTTAGATTGCCATATGGAGATGTACAATACAGTTATGTTTTTGTTTTGTGTTTATGTTTAGTTTAGTTACCAAAGTCTCTTGACTCCTCCAGTCCCTCCAGCAATGTCCTGGGAAATCTAAATAAAAGCAAAATAACTTGGTGCAGTACCAGCTGGAATGTTTGGAATGTTAAGGTGGTTTCCATACTGATAGCACACATTATAAAATCTTTTGATGCATCACTTTTTGCCATTTCTCCAGGGGAAAAGATACATTAAGTTGTCTTTTCATCAATTCATGCATGGTAAATCGTTTAACAAGTTGGGTGTATTTAAATTCTTATAATGTAATGTGATGAAATTGTGCCACAATAGATCTTGTAGATATTATGTTTTGTAATTACTTTATTACTGGCATTAAGTTAGAAAAATCTAAACAATGTTATGTTCGAGGAAAGATCTGATTTGTGTTCATATGACAAAATGGTTCATGGTTAAACATTGTACAATTTTAAATGTTCAATAGATGCAAAGATACAACCTTTATGAATGTCCCTAATGTGGGTTAGGGAATAATCCGCCCTATGTTTTAGATTAATTTCATGAAATATGGTATTGTGAGGCTCCTATCACCATTGCCCATGGCTTTTAAAGTGCAGAGATAAGCAGATGTTAAGCAGCAGTTGGTCCCATAATGTCAATATTTATCATTTAAAGCTAAGATATCATTCATAGCGCTGCGTTGTATTTTTTAACGTGTGATTTCATTGCTACCCTATAGTAAAGGATTAAGTTAAGCACGTTTAGACTGGATATGCTGTAGAGTGCAGGGGATGCTTATATGTGTTCATGTTGTCTTATTCCCAGATTAATTGTGTTACATGAGCCGAGATTTGCAACATTCAAATTATGTATACTGTTTTGGCAGAGAAGACTATTTTAACCACTGCAGTTTATCAAAGCCAGTCTAATTTGTAGGATCTCCATTGTTTTTCGGTTTGATGTAGGGAAGGCCACATTTTTACATGCAGGATTATTCACTAAAGTGAGAATTTCAAGTGAATTGAAAATCCAAGGTTAAAATGGTGGTACTGGAAAAAAATGTCAGTGTATTTTGTAAGTTAAGCTACTCTGGCTTTAACTTTGAAATTCACTTTGAATTTGAATTTTACCTTAAATAAATAACTCTCTCCGTTGCATATTTTGGGTTAAGTGGATTCTTAAAAAAGTAAAGTTGGCTTTCAATAAAGGTTTTATCTGAATTTGTAAAGTAGTACAATCTATGCTTGAGTTTTATTGCAAATTAAGCAAATTGGGTGGATGTGAAAATAGATTTACGTAATACGTAAAATACGTAAATCTCATTAACAAATAAACTATTTTATATATTGAATGCTTCACTGCATTGATTGCTCACCAATTTTAGACTTTAACCCCTTAAGGACCAAACTTTTGGAATAAAAGGGAATCATGACATGTCAAACATGTCATGTGTCCTTAAGGGGTTAAAGGGACACTATAGTCACCTGAACAACTTTAGCTTAATGAAGCAGTTTTGGTGTATAGAACATGCCCCTGCAGCCTCACTGCTCAATCCTCTTCCATTTAGGAGTTAAATCCCTTTGTTTATGAACCCTAGTCACACCTCTCTGCATGTGACTTGCACAGCCTTCCATAAATACTTCCTGTAAAGAGAGCCCTATTTAGGCTTTCTTTATTGCAAGTTCTGTTTAATTAAGAGTTTCTTAACCCCTGCTATGTTAATATCCTGCTAGACCCTGCAAGAGCCTCCTGTATGTGATTAAAGTTCAATTTAGAGATTGAGATACAATTATTTAAGGTAAATTACATCTGTTTGAAAGTGAAACCAGTTTTTTTTTTCATGCAGGCTCTGTCAATCATAGCCAGGGGAGGTGTGGCTAGGGCTGCATAAACAGAAACAAAGTGATTTAACTTCTAAATGTCACATCCTGCTCTGTTCTGTGGAGATGTCTGGCAATGGCTTAGGTATCCAGTACTCTTGTTTCAATCCTTGTTTGGTTTTCCTTGTTTTTTTTTTTTGTTTTCTAGTCTATGTCTGGTTTTCTTTATGCTGGGATTTCTGGGTTCATTCTTATAGTTCGTCCCTGGATTTCCCAGTCTCCAGGTTTCCTTTAAATGTTTGTTTTATGTTGCCACACCCGTTTGTTTTCCAACATTCCTTTCTGTTTCAGAGTCCTGCAGGCAGCTGCTCAAAGCTTCTGCCCTTTCTTGCAGGTAAGTGCTATATATGTCTACTTAGGATGTTTTAGCATACATTAGGCAGTGTAGGACCTGACAGATATGGGGTACATTGGCATTGTTGGCAGGCTTATGCAATGTATCATCATATAGTGTGACTAAATCCCCATGATTTTCATATGTAGTACTTAGTTATTTCTCCTCTTGTTTTGCCTATGTTATCTTGTCTTGTTTTAGTTTGTATACCCAGCCCATGTACAGGGTCCTGGTATGTGGCTGCACAAACGCTGGTGCTCAAGACCAGGGGGCGTGCGGTTACCCTGCACCAGACCCTGCTAATCCACCTCCACACTGTGACTCCTACTCTGAACATCAGGCATACTGGGTCCCGGTCCTGCACCGCCGCCCAGATAGTGTCTGGGTCCCGGGCACCGGACCGCCACCCTGACAGTATGGCCATAGGCTCTTGAGTTTGTGGAGTGGACCTTGCAGCTTTCCTGATCTGCCCTGTCTGTATCCTGCCCTTCCTGGATTATGCAGCATACAAGAGTACCTGTATCTGCAGGTGACATCTTGTTCTGCTTAAGTCCTGTCTGAGAATTCTGCATGCAAGGGATCCTGTGTTTGAACCAGTCTGCTAGAGATGGCTTCCTTATTTTTGACGTGGAGGAGGTCGATCTGCTGAGCGGTACGGTGGTCGCCTCGGGAGTTCCCTTGAGATGCTTGTTTCCTGTTTCCTGCTCCTTCTCTGGCGGTTATCTCCATTCGATGCTGGTGGTTCCTATGCAGGAGGCCTTTCCAGTGGGGGATCCGTGCCTCCGAGGAAGTCAAGAGGACTTCATTGCAGGATCCGCTCACCATTCCTGGTCTCTGCCTGGGAGCTGTTTGGAGCGTCTGTTCTGTGGAGATGTCTGGCAATGGCTTCTGGTATCCAGTACTCTTGTTTCAATTCTTGTTTGATTTTCCTTGTTTTTTTTACTGTCAGGGTGGCGGTCCGGTGCCCGGGACCCAGACACTATCCGGGCGGTGGTGCAGGACCGGGACCCAGTATGCCTGATGTTCAGAGTAGGAGTCACAGTGTGGAGGTGGATTAGCAGGGTCTGGTGCAGGGTAACTGCACGCTCCCTGGTGTTGAGCACCAGCCTTTGTGCAGCCACATACCAAGACCCTGATTCAGCTTAAGCGGATAACAGGAACTAGGAGCTTGGAAATTAAGCAGACCTACCAGGAGCTGAATAGGGAGGCTCTGCAGCAAGATTGTATCCAGTACTAAAAACAAGGCTAGACTATGGATAGGCACCAAACATGAAAACAAGACAGAACTAGTAGAACCCAGAACCAGAGAAGGATAGTAAGCTAAACCCAGAACATATACACAAGACATGAGGAAAACATGAACATAACATGGGCATGACTGGACAGGACTGTACATGGGCTGGGTATACAAACTAAAACAAGACAAGATAACATAGGCAAAACAAGAGGAGAAATAACTAAGTACTACATATGAAAATCATGGGGATTTAGTCACACTATATGATGATACATTGCATAAGCCTGCCAACAACGCCAATGTACCCCATATCTGGCAGGTCCTACACTGCCTAATGTATGCTAAAACATCCTAAGTAGATATATATAGCACTTACCTGCAAGAAAGGGCAGAAGCTTTGAGCAGCTGCCTGTAGGACTCTGAAACAGAAAGGAATGTTGGAAAACAAACGGGTGTGGCAACATAAAACAAACATTTAAAGGAAACCTGGAGACTGGGAAATCCAGGGACGAACTATAGGAATGAACCCAGAAATCCCAGCATAAAGAAAACCAGACATAGACTAGAAACCCCCCCCAAAAAAACAAGGAAAACCAAACAAGAATTGAAACAAGAGTACTGGATACCAAAGCCATTGCAAGACGTCTCCACAGAACAGAGCAGGACGTGACACTAAATGACAGTGAATTGAGCAGTGAAATTGCAGGGGAATGATCTATACACTAAAACTACTTTATTTAGCTAAAGTAATTTAGGTGACTATAGTGTTCCTTTAATAAGCTAAAGGCTTCAATGAGATTATGAAAATAAAGGGGTTAATGAACAGCCATGTCAGCTAATACTTATATATATATATATGCTAATACTGTGCATATTGTCGGCGGTCATGTACATTGCATCCCAAGTAGTCATCCTTACTGGATGCTGGAGTGCTCTCACAGTCATTACACAACCCTCTCAAAGCTAGTCCTGCTCCATCTCCCCCTGTCCAGATGATGTGGTGCTAGGGTCAACCTTCTTTTTTAAAGGTGCTTCAAATCCCTTAAAATTTAACATGTGTGACAGAGTGTTGAGGATGGTGGTCAGGGGTGTATTTCTGGCACTCAGACTTTTGCGTAGCCACTATCCTGACATGTGGGTAAGTACATGCAGCCCCAGGGAAGGTTAAGTTTAAATGTAGTTTTTTTCTATGTTGTTATTTGGGTCCCTGGGGTGGAGTATTCCGAAGAGCAGGGTGGGCCGATTCTCCACCCCACTGTCAGAGTGGCTGTCATTAAACCAGCCCAGGTTTTCTGAGGAGTTCTTGCTCACTGCCTAACGAAGTCATTAGCCTCACCTGTAGGGGCTGTGAGCAGCTTTATAACTGCTGTTAACCCCTGAACGCCGTTACGGCGTTCTATGCCATCCCCATTTAGATGGGCTATAAAGCCGTTGCGGCGGCATAGAACGCCGTAACTGCTTGCAGCCCCTAGGAGGTAAAATATACTTACCTCCGCCGCAATCCTCTTTGGGAGGACTGCCTGACAACCCAGGCAGCCCTCCCATGGCAAATCAGGCCCCCGGGGGGGCCATGTGGATCTGCCAGCAGAGGACTGTCCGAGCTGTCAGACAGTCCCCCTGCTGGTGGGAAGAATAATAAAAAGAATAAATAAACATGTTAAAATAAATTTAAAGTATTTATAAATATATATAAAATACATAGTGTATTTTAATGTTAATATAAGTACATATATTAGTATTAAAATACACTTAGAATGATGTTACATATATAAGAAATATATATTATACATATATAATACATATATATATTATATTTATATATAAATATATATATATATATATATATATAATTACAAGAATAAATAAATACAATAATAAAATAAATAAATAAAAAAAATGTTTTTATTAAAATAAATTATATATACATATATAATTTCATTCTAACTGTATTTTGTTATTAATAAATACACTTAGAATGACATTCTATATATATATATCTATCTATATATAAAATACAAATAACTGCAAATATATATATATATATATATATATATATATATACAGATAAATATATATATAATTACATAAATGATTACATAAGTATACACGTAGAATTTAAATACATATATATGTATGTATTAAAATTCTACGTGTATATTTAAGTAATCTTTTAACATAATTACGTGATTTAATTAATTAAAATTTTATTGACCTGCCTAACAACCAAGGCAGAAAGTGCAGAGAACGTAATTCGCAATCACTATATTTAACCCTGTAACTTTCCAAGACACCATAAAACCTGTACCTGGGAGGTACTGTTTTACTCCGGAGTCTTAGCTGAACACAACAATTTGTATTTCAAAATGATAAATTGTATTACAATGATAATATTTTCAGTAAAAGTGAAGTTTTTTTTTGCATTTTTCACACACGAACAGCACTTTTACTGACAATATGTTTTACTGTTTTGAAACACTTAACAGTACCCCCCATGTACAGGTTTTGTGGTGTTTTGAAAAGTTAGAGAGTCAAATATAAGGCTTGTATTTCATTTTTTTTAACATTGAAATTTGCCAGTTTGGTAATGTTGCTTTTGAGACCGTATGGTAGCCCAGGAATGAGAATTACCTCCACGATGGCATACCATTTGCAAAAGTAGACAACCCAAGGTATTGGGCCAGTGTTTGTGACTAAGTGGCTACTAAAAAGGACTGGACATACCCCACTTGCAATACCTTGGGTTGTGCACTTTTGCAAATGGTATGCCATCATGGGGGTAATTCTTATTCCTGGGCTACCACACGGTCTCAAAGGTAACATTATTAATTTGACAAATTTTAATGTGAAAATAATGCAAAATGGAATGTGCTATATTTGACCCTGTAACTTTCCAAAACACCATAAAACCTGCTAATGGGGGGTACTGTTTTACTTGTGAGACATTGCTGAATACCAATATGTGTATTCAGGCGGAACTACAATTTTTTTTCAAATCATAAATTCTCACCGTTTTTTAAATGTATTTTATTCATAATAAGTTATGTTTTATATATTAATAGTTCACAAGAAATGAAAGCCCTGTTTCTCCTGACCAAAATCATATATAATAAGTGTGGGTGCACTTAATATGACAGAGGTGAATTACGGTTGAACAGACATATAGCGCAAATTTCAGGTTTTGTTTACATTTTATTTTGATCAGAACGTGTACTATTGACTCCGTCCTGAAGGGGTTAAAGCAGGGTGGAGTGGGGAAGTGTTTTGTGGAGAAAGAAGGTTGGAAGGTTTTCTGCCATTTGTAAGCATTGCTGCTTTGTATATCGTGTTGTATCCTGATGTACCTGGCTACTTCTTAAGAACAGAAAATAAACAGGCCAGAGGCCTTTAAAACTGGACTTTGTCTTGATCTGGCTTCCTTACCATGAGGGCTGTGCAGTTGCCAATAGATCCTGGACAAACACACACAGTGAAGTAAGTTTGTCACACATGATACACATAAGTAACACACGTCAATATATTTGTCTAACACACTTGTCATCATACTGTCATCATCACAAAATTCCAGTTGCACAGTGCTGCTAAAAGGTTGCCTACCCCTGGTATAGACAATCAATGAGCTTGTATTTGTTCATACAATTTCTTGACTGTTTTGTCTACATATACAACTCATTAGTGACAAGTAGTGCGATACTCACATAGGTGATGGTACTTGTAATATGATGCTTAATTGTAAAAAAGGCTTTTCCAATGTGTTGCTGGAGAAATAGATGGCAAAATGTTTTCCAAGTGGAAATGCATCCTAAGCACTGTACACATCCAGCATTACAAAATGGTGTCCTTGTGATGTAACAAAGCGTAAGATCTCGCATGAGCAACTCTGCATCAATGGAGTCCTTCAAATAAGGGAAATAAGGCACTTTAATATGAAAGGTTTTTAGGTATCCCATGGCTTACTTTAACCCCTTAACGTCGTTACGGTGTTCTATGCCGTCCCGCATTAAATGGGCTTTAAAGCCGTTGCAGCAGCATAGAATGCCGTGACGGCTTTTAGCCCCAGGAGCTTGGAGGTACTGCCACGATCCTCTTCGGGAGGACTGCCTGACAGCCCAAGCAGTCCTCCCACGGCAAATCAGGCCCCTGGGGCCATGTGATCGCTCTCAAAGAGCGATCACATTGCTCCCTATAGCTGGCTGTGGATCTGCCAGCAGGGGGACTGTCTGAAATGTCAGACAGTCCCCCTGCTGGTGGGAAGAGTAATAAATAAATAAATAAACATGTTTAAAATTAATTAAAAGTATTTATATATAGGGGGGCGGGGCCTAACCGCCAAGCGAGCAGGGCGCAGGCTGAGGGAGCTCCTCCGATAATCCTGGAATAAAAGCAGATAAAGCATAAAATACTCACCTTGAACAGCTAAACTTGACCCCTGATCGAGGGGACCAGCTGGGACACCCTCTTGGACTTACCGAAAAAAGCTCTGCTCAGCTTCTTCGGGGCCCGAAGCTTACTTCGGCCTGCTACCACAACGGAGGTGAGAGACGCAGCCGGTCTCCCGCCTATAATCGACCAGACTGTGATTTGGGCCATGTCCCCCCCCTTTAGACCGGCGGGGGTTATCCCGGTCACCGCAGGGGCTGCAGACACAGACCCAGTTAGTCAGCTCAGCAACAAACCTACACTGAGACCTAGCCCTGCAAGATGGCGGAAGCATGTGGACCTCTCCGACACATGGCAACGTTGGATGAGATCCTCGAACGCTTCTGGGCTAAACTTGAAGCCCGCACCAGATTGCTGCCATCAGCTACCCAATCGACACAGGAGACTCAGAGGAATCATAGAGAGGAGCTGGAGAGGCCTCTACGGGGCAAGAAGTCTTACCACACGGCAGTACACTTGAAAGAACTCCCTCTGGGGCAGAGAAAGCACGGGGGCACAGCCCCAGCGCAGGGCTTCCACAGGCGGAAAAGCACAAAACACCATAGTCGACGACACAGACAGAGGGCTTCCCGTCTCTTTCTCCACTGGAAGAAGTCAGCCACGCTACTTCCACAACCCTGGGAATGCTCGACCTGGCCCAACACTTGCGGCAAGTGACTGAAAGCAGCAACTGCACACCCACTGGCTGCCCCTCAGCATACCAGAAACCCACTGGCGCTACACCTCCATACCAACCCTCCATCTCAAGCCTCCAGGTTGGGCATTGGCTGACTCAAGCGGACAGCCAAGGGGACTTGCATCACCCACCGCTGCCTGACTGCACAACCCGAGGTCTAGACCATTAACGGCCATTGTTTTATTTGTTTTAAATTGCATTTGTTAATGCCAGCAGTCCTTGCACCCATTGACCTCAGTCTCCCTCACTTAAAATGGTGGGCAGCCACCAGTGGACGCTATGTTGCAGGACATTAGTTCTTAGGGAGCTCCACAAAACTGTTTGCATTAACCACCCTGTTTATGCGCCCAGCAGTATATTCACGTGTTTTAGGCAATCACTGTAAAGCATGACATCTTACATCACCATGTATATGCTCCCCCATGTATACATCGAGAAATGCCCTGCACTCACTGCTGGTCCTACACATTGAGAGGTACATCATAACGTACACCATTTAATTTAAAGGATCCCACGCAGACCACACATGAGTAAACAAAGCCTAGCGTAATGTCCCCTGATAGCTAAGTTTCTTGATGTGCCAACCACCAAGGCCACTAAGCTACCTAATCTGCGCATGTTTAACAGCCACATTATTTTGACCGACTCATATCACCTATATAAAATGGCTGCTTGATTCACTCGTCATCACTATGTTATGTTTACCTGTTTAACTAGCTACAATACCTTAAATATAAAAATCCATGCTAATTCCTCAAATGATGCAAAGTTATATATCTAACAGTTCTCAATGCTACTCAACATGTGCCATTAAATGTACTGCAATCCCCGCATTCGCTGTCATGGCGGTGCGGGATCCACTGTAATTTTATGCACGTGCAAAAATAAAGAATATAAAAAAAAGCATTTATATATATATATATATAATATATACATCTTATATATATGTAATGTCATACGTAGTGTATTTTAATGTTAATATAAGTACATATATTAGTATTAAAATACACTTAGAATAACGTTACATATATACAAGGTATATATATTATATATATAATACATATATATATTACATATATAATACATATATAATATATTATATATATATATATATATATGTATAATTTCAATAATAAATAAATAAAATATTTTTTTAAAAATTAAAATAAATTATACATACATATATAATCTCATTCTAACTGTATTTTGTTATTAATATATATATATATATATATATATATATTGGTAATAAAATACACTTAGAATGACATTCTATATATATCTATCTATATATAAAATACAAATAACTGCAAATATTTATATATAGATAAATATATATAATTACATAAATAGAATCGGATTTAGAGGTTAATATTTCACCAGCTATATGGTACAAGTCCTTTCAGAAGACAAAAAATATATATTCACTGTCTCAATATTTTAGAAACTTTCATTAAAGTGGCATACAGATGGTATATGGTTCCATTACGTCTAGTAAAAATCTCACTGACCAATCAACCTAATTGTTGGCGTTGTTTCCATATCGATGGATCAATGCTACACATCTGGTGGTCTTGCCCCAGAATTAAATCTTTATGGAATTTGACTTTCAGTCTCATCCATTTATTAGGGGATAAACGATTTGAACAAAAGTCAGAATTGGCTTCATTACATATAATGGGTCCAGACATGAATCAAATATCCGATATGGCCCTTATTCATTGTTTAATGGCAGCTAATACTCTTATAGCGAGACATTGGCGAAGCATTGAGATTCCTACTAAGGCTCATCTTAAGAACCAAGTGATCTATCAATTAGAGAGGGAAAAGGGAGTATATTCTATGACTTTATTTCCTACGCTGAGAACATTGGATTTATATTATACATTCTTAGAGAGGATAAATATTTTTTTTAAATTAGTGATATAATCTTCCCTGGTAATGATAGCAGAACGGAATTAGGGTGAGCAACTATATACCATTGATTAATTATTTGCCTCCCAGGTATTGATGGAGGGATCTCTGATCGGGTACTATCTAGTGATGTGGAATGACCAATATTGTTTGTCTTGTTTATGTTATTTGTTTTTGGTGATTGAGTAATTGTGATATATGTTATTTATGTATGTATGTGTTATTGTAATATCAAGATATTATTTTGGATGCTATATGGGAGGATTGTGTACTCCCTTCATGGTGTATGTTAATTTTTTTTATAAATTAATAAAAATTATTTAAAAAAATAAAAAAAAATACATAAATAACTACATAAGTATACACGTAGAATTTAAATACATATATATGTATACATTAAAATTCAACGTGTATATTTAAGTAATCTTTTAACATAATTATGTGATTTAATTAATCAAAATTTGATTGACATGCCTGACAACCCAGGCAGAAAGTGCAGAGAATGTAATTTAAAACGCACTATATTTAACCCTGTATTTTTCCAAGACACCATAAAACCTGTACATGGGGGGTACTGTTTTACTCAGGAGACTTCACAGAACACAAATATTAGTGTTTCAAAATGATATATTTAGTAAAAGTTTCATTTTTTGCATTTTTCACACATGTACGGCACTTTTACTGACTATATTATTGTTGTAATATGTTTTACTGTTTTGAAACACTTATGTTTGTGTTCAGTGAAGTCTCCCAAGTATAACAGTACCCCCTTATAAGGCTTGCATTTAATTTTTTTCACATTGAAATTTTCCAGATTGGTTACGTTGCCTTTGAGACCAAATGGCTATTAAAAAAGACTGGACATACCCCACTTGCAATACCTTGGGTTGTCTACTTTTGCAAATGGTATGCCATCATGGGGGTAATTCTCATTCCTGGGCTACCACACAGTCTCAAAGGTAACATAACCAATCTGGCAAATTTCAATTTGAAAAAACTGAAAAATGGAATGTGCTATATTTGACCCTGTAACTTTCCAAAACACCATAAAACCTGCTAATGGGGGTACTGTTGTACTTGTGCGAATTTGCTGAATTCAAATATGTGTTTTTTGCAGTTAAAGCTAACAGTATTATGACATTTACAGCTAAAATGTCTACAAATGTTTTTTTTTAATTTTAATTTCTCACAGTTTTTTATTTTATTCATAATAAATTATGTTTCAATTCTGAACAGTTCAAAGAAATTAAAGTCCAGTTTCTCCTGAACAAAATGATATATAATAAGTGTGGTTGCACTTAGTATGAAAGAGCTGAACAAACATATAGCGCAAATTCCAGTTTTTGTTTACATTTTGTTTTGATCAGATGTGTACTATTGACTCCGTCCTGAAGGGGTTAATAGACCCTGAGAGTCACATAAACGAATCTGTAGATTAGGAGATGAGTGGTGGAATTCACTCATCTGCCCACACATTTATATTCACTAAATGAATAAAGGAATGGGTGGAGCTATGATCCAGAATCCCTTTTGCAAGCAGTGGGATCCCTGCTCATTGTTTAAACCCATACCACCTCAAGGATGTGTGGAATGGGGAGCCAGCCACAAACCTTTTTCACAGTGAAACAGAAGTCTTTAATTTATTTTTAATAGTTGCTTAATGCCAGGTTAATGTTTTGTTTAGTTCAGAGTTCTCCCAGCACTCTGTGCAGTTCATTGACAACTATATTTCTGGAATCATAGCAATTTGTTGTTCAGAAGCAATGTTTCTCATCTAATCAGACTCAATGGTGCACTAAAGATATATTCAAGATGGGTGAATTATATGGAGTAATTTCTTTTCCACATGCTTGCCATTTTGTTGGGGATACATGTATGGAAAACATCTGTACAATTGACTCTCCTTTTTTGAAAAGTTAGTCTTTTGTACAAATAGAAATTTAGATTTGTATATCTGCAATATTTATTATTTTGTAGTATAATTTGTGATCGACCCTTTAATTATATCAAATAGTAAAAAATAAATTGCCTTTTGTGATTTTATTTTTATATTAACCAGAAGAGGCTTTCATCCAACAAAATGTATTTTTAACATCAATATACATTTACATAACTTTTAAAATCCAAAATTCACCATCTTTTCTAGCCGTAGCGGCTTACTCCCTGGATCTGCTGTTGGTTGAGAAGGCTGAGAAGATAATGTCAATGGAACCTATTATTAAGGCAGCTATGAGACAGTAGAGGCCAAACAAATATATAGCAAAGTGGTTCACTTGGATCATATTTATTACTGAAAACCCAAGAAAACAAAGTGAGGTATAGTAGATTAGGATGTTTGGGTTGATAGGCGTTGTTGTGGACATAGGATATACTCTTGTGATGGGCTGTTATAGTAGACACCTGTAAATTATACAATTGTTCCTACCTCCATGCTGTTGCCTTCTTCTTACCCTCTCACTACTTACTTTCTTTTCCCTCGACATATTTTCTTCTTCTTCCTTCTAGAGACAGGCTGGTTAATTAGACCACTCTCTGTGCTAAAGGATTTACCCCACTTGTGGGATATTTTGAGAACCTTATGATAATTCACCTGTCTGCAATTATCACTGATGGTCAAGGCATTATTGATAATTGTCCCATTTTGTTTTCATATTTGTGGTTTGTATGTTCTTTCTTGAATATGCAATTCTTTAAAAAAAATAAGCTTTTGTTTCTCTTTATAAAATCAATTGCCATCCTAAACAATATACACAATTATAATTTCATGTATGCTAATACCAAATATATTAAAAAGCTCTTACCAATGAAAAAAAAAAATGAAAAGCTTCCAATCAGCCCAATTTATGTTTGTTAGCTATTTCCACATTATGCGCATTTTGCACAATTTGCAAGAAAATGACCCAAGTATAATCTAATCTGTGTGATTTAGATTTATTTACATTATGTATTCACATAATTAAAAGATTGTGATAAGTCCCATGATAAGAAATAGATATGAGAAATTAATGTTACATGATATAGTGACATATTATTTTAAATCACATGAGATGCTCGTAAAAAATAATAGTAAATAACATGATAAATTGTCCAACTTATGTTTACACTTGCTGAATAATTACCATCATTCGTTGGATTTAATTTAAGAACATTATTATCAAAATGTCCATGCTTTAATTTTGAGAAATTCATGGATTTTGCACTTTGAGCACTTATGAGATTTCGTTTTCTGTTAGAAATGTGTGGATTTTGTTTCCCACAGTGGCAGGCAGAGCAGTTTCACCAAGCCTTATGTTCTTGTGGACACTGAGCTCATTATTAATGTCATGTCTGATATTGGAAGCAGATCAAGCACACCATATTCATTGTCACTCAAAAATATTCAAAACAACAACAAATGTAAAGAAAAATGATATTATTCTACCACCAAGTATCAGCAGTAATTCCTTATAAAGCCAACCCTGGCTTTGTACCTACCCCACTCCTCACCCCCATAGCCCCCTTGGTTAGGGGTACCAACAGCAAGAGATGGTTTAAGCACATCATACCATAGTTCCACTACTACGCAAGACCTAGGCTCATAAACGACAACCAGGCATCACTGCATGTCACCAACTAACACTATGTCCGTTTACTCTATTAGTCAGCAGGTTCCATCCCCCTAATCACCCCTCATTCTTTCCATGGTCACACGACGACACCAAAATCCTTATAGTCTCCCATACAAGATTACCTAGAAAGGACCACCCACTAACGTCTCAGGGCTATATGTGGTAATTTGCCTATCCACCAAGAGGTGATGTTACCCTACACCTTTTATTAGTATTATGGCTTATGTTACTCTATTGCTTTTTCCTACAAAAAAATAAAAGGAGGCAATATTACTCAGGAGTAGTCACTATTCCACACTGTACTCACATCCATCTTTATTGTTCTACTATGATACACTGTAAATGTCACAAACCACTGTAATGTAACTTCACGTTACCTTTGCCTGCAATGTGAATTAAGTGCCTCAATAAAAGAAAGAATTATAAAAAAAAAAGTATAAAACCTAACATGGTCCTAGGTCCTCACTGCTGCTCTATTCACAAGTCTAGGGAGTAACTGGTGATACTGCGTCTTTCATATTCTCCTCTCCATGTGTTCCTCGTGCTGGAATGAGGGCAGACATATTAACAAGTTTTGATGTTATGATAAATTCGAGGCATTGGCCATCCTTCTGCCCATAATCTCTTTTTTTTTTAAACAATTTTTTTTATTGAGGTAAGTATATAATCATTACACACATTAAAGTTTTGAAAGCAAGGTTAACATATGTGAAATAGGTTATGACAATCATTAGGCAATAGCTTTTTTGGGGGGGCACAGGGGCGGGAGAACAATTACATACTAGATCAGGCAAGGTATAAATGATGGAGCTTAAAACAAAGATTAACAGAGATAATAATGAGCAGATTAGCTAGGCATTGTTAGTTGGGAAATGTGAAATAAGAAAATAAAACAAATATATAGAACACTGCAAGGTTTAGCAATTAAAAGCACTAGATTGCGATGTAGCTTTGGTGTGCAATGGGGAAACCCCTTAATGCTCAAGCAGATAGCCCAAGTTAGTAAGTCCATTGTCAGCCAATTCCCTAAGGTGGGAGAATCAGGAAATGTATTGGATGGTTTCCAAGGACAGTGGTAAGACAGGAACGAGCCAGCCATCCCTCCAGCTCTAGGCCTGAACAAAGACCAGCATCCTCAAGCCACGGACTCAGGATCCCTTGGGGTTCAGAAGAACCGGGGCAGTGGTCTTTCGTCACTGGCAGCGATCGGTCTTCCGTCTATGTTGGTGATGTGCAGTAGGGCAAGCCCCTAATGTCCCTCAGCCTGGACAGGCTGGTGTAAGTTAAAAAAACACTTGTGTGTAGGTTCTGCCTTATGGTGTCCCGCATGCCACCCAATTTTCCTTCTGATGCCGCCTAATTGTCTCAATTAGTGTAAAGCACCCATTTGCAAAGTCTACATGGATCATATAGAAAGAGGAAAGCTTGGTTATAACTACCTGTCATTCTCATATGAATTGTGAGACTTACTAACAGAGCAGTAGTGGGGACTAAGGACCCTGTTTGCTTCTATACTTTTTAAAGCAAATGTTTGCGCTTTGGCTATAATTATGATTCTAATGTCCACTATGGTCCACTACCGTATTTTAATTGTTGCAATAAATATTTTTGATCTAAATATTGTACACATATTACGCCCTATCATTTTATCTTTAGGCTCTACAGAAAGACTACTTCTGAGACTAGACATATAGTAGTGTGCAAAATCATTTAGTCTTTAAATTATACATGCCTCAACAAGTATTGGTATTCCTCATGGATGGTGTAAGGAGGAATGGGAAATCCATTTTATTTTAGATGTATTTTTCTCACGCAAAAAACAAGTACTCTGTTTAACATGTGAGATTTGTGAGATTTGTTCTAAATATGGTTGAACATATTGGTAGCAGATTTGCAAGCAAATATAGTGAAAATGTGTTAAGACAACACCATGCATTTCTGCATTGACATATACTACTACTACAAAGGAGTATAAATACTTAAAAAAAAGAGCTTCACAGTGAATGCAAATGTACAAAATTGATAATGTAAAAACTGGTATTAGTCAGAACCTTGATCTATTGCTATACTGAAAATCAATTTGTTCGGAAATTAATTTGCGAAACATAAAATAGCTGTTTGGGTAAGGGTTTTATAGCAGATTCTAAAACAAAGGCATATGGTGATTGCTCTTTGTTACTTAGGGATAATTCAGCCATTGCTGATACTAGTATTAAAGGGAAACTCCAGTGCCAGAAAAACGATTCCACTAGAGGTGGAGTTAACCCTGCAATGTAATTATTGCAGTTTATGAAAAACTGCAATAATTACACTTGCAGGGTTAAGGGTATAGGGAGTTGGCACCCAGACCACTCCAATGAGCAGAAGTGGTCTGGGTGCCTGGAGTGTCCCTTTAATTTGGCTAAAGTGCTTTATGTGTGTAGAGTGTGTCCTCTTTTTTTCATTTTACAAAAACTTCAGATTTTAATAGAAATAGGCACTTTTTATATTAACTCGGTTATACGCTCTTGGCTTTTGATCAGACAACTGGTTCTTTTATTTCCTGGTTTGGTTAGCTCAGTAAACTCAAGTGGTAGCAATTGCCCATTGCATTGGGCAGTCTGTGATTAAACAGCCACAAATAGTCTGGGCAGGGTTAGAAGGAGAGGATTTACAAAAACTTTAGGCAGCTTTTAGAAGATGTGTTTGGATGTGCACCTATAAAAAAATGCAAACGGGTTAAATGATAAAAGCCTTTATCCTAACTATTCCAGGCTATTCCATGCATCCACTGCCCTCTCAGTAAAGTAATACTTCCTGATATTATTTTTAAACCTTTGCCCCTCTAATTTAAGACTATGTCCTCTTGTTGTGGTAGTTTTTCTTCTTTTAAATATGGTCTCCTCCTTTACTGTGTTGATTCCCTTTATGTATTTAAATGTTTCTATCATATCCCCCTGTCTTGTCTTTCCTCCAAGCTATACATGTTAAGATCCTTTAACCTTTCCTGGTAAGTTTTATCCTGCAATCCATGAACCAGTTTAGTAGCCCTTCTCTGAACTCTCTCTAAGGTATCAATATCCTTCTGGAGATACGGTCTCCAGTACTGCGTACAATACTCCAAGTGAGGTCTCATCAGTGTTCTGTACAATGGCATGAGAACTTCCTTCTTTCTACTGCTAATCCCTCTCCCTATACAAGTGTAATGGTCACTTATTGACAATATGGATCACAACTGTAGATAACTGAAATTGTTTATTAAATTTTTATAATTGAAATAAAGTAAAATTCAAGTTGAGCTGTCTCTTTAATTCCTTGTCAGCAAATTAAGCAGCAGCAGGATTTGCAGAGAAGATTAGGGTGAGGCAATTATTAGTCTGAACAGAGATGAGATTCCAATGTAGAATTGTTAAATGGCAGCAGAACAATTAGTTAGGGTGAAGCAAAAGAAGGTAAGCAGAGATGCAGGATAACAATACTCCTGTTGAGGCAGATGAGTTCTACTTAGCTTTGTAGGGGTGGTAATCCGGTTTGATGAGAGATGTTTCTCAGAGAGGATTAAGGTTGCTGCAGACAAAAGAGTATCCAAAGGCAAGTCCGTGGTCGAGGAGAGGAGAAGGCAGGTAAACGATAAACAGTCCGGGTCCGATACACAGTAGAGGTAAACACAGATACACTTAGCTTGAAGTTTTCGCGGGAGGCTTTCAAATTGATCCAGCACTGAGGTGTTGCCGCGGTCTCCCTTTGTATCCTGGGAGTGACCGCGTCAGAGGAGGGGGAGTGGCCGCGCTCCGTCTACCCGGAAGTCCCCGGAGTACGGATGCCGGAAGGTCTGACAGAACCCCCCCATAAGAAGCAGCCACCGGATGCTGTCAACGAGGTCTGGAAGGGTAGCGAGCATGTAACGCGTTGATGAGTCGACGAGCATGCACCGCGGAGGACGACACCCAGGAATCCTCGTCAACTCCGTAGCCTTTCCACCGGATAAGATACTGTAAGGAACCACGATGGATTCGCGAATCCAGGATCCTCTGGACCTCGTATTCTTCCTCACCTTGTACCAGAAGGGGATCAGGAGTGGTAAGAGCATCCCTTAGAAAAGGGTCGGAGCGGTGTGGTTTAAGCAGAGACACATGGAAGACAGGATGAAGTTTCATGGTAGGTGGAAGTTTCAATCTGACCACGTTTTCGTTGATAAGAGTATTCAGTGTAGTAGGTAGTTCTGTCCTGGAGAGCTCATCCTTGACAGCTTCAGATAACCCAATACGGAACTGGTTACGTAGAGTTATGTCATTCCACTGGGTTTCTGGTGCCCATCGTTTGAATTCAGCAATATAATCTTCGACAGGCCTGTTTCTTTGCTGCAGTGTTCTAATGGTTAAGTCTGCAGTTGCTTGTTTATTAGGGTCCTCGTAAAGGAGAGACATGGCTTCGAAGAATTCATCCAGGGAATCCAATATGGGGTCATCATTCTCCAGGAAGGAATGAGCCCAGGCCATGGGTTCGCCTCTTAAAAATGAAATAACAGAACAAACCTTAGATCTTTCGGTGGGATATGATCTAGGTTTCAAGGCAATGAACAATTTGCAAGAATTGATAAATTCTCGGTATTGGGACCTGTCTCCAGAAAACTTTTCGGGGTTGGAAACAGCAGGATCACTAGCCGAGTGTGTAACGGTATGAGGAGTGTGTGTTTGTAAGTCCCTTACATAAGTAAGGATTCGTTCATTGGTGACCTGTAGGTCTTGCATGCCTTGAGTAAGCGTATCCACTCTTTGGTTCAATCTTGTGATTTCAGAAGTGAGATCTACTGGATCCATTAAGAGGGCTGGATCAATCTGTAATGGTCACTTATTGACAATATGGATCACAACTGTAGATAACTGAAATTGTTTATTAAATTTTTATAATTGAAATAAAGTAAAATTCAAGTTGAGCTGTCTCTTTAATTCCTTGTCAGCAAATTAAGCAGCAGCAGGATTTGCAGAGAAGATTAGGGTGAGGCAATTATTAGTATGAACAGAGATGAGATTCCAATGTAGAATTGTTAAATGGCAGCAGAACAATTAGTTAGGGTGAAGCAAAAGAAGGTAAGCAGAGATGCAGGATAACAATACTCCTGTTGAGGCAGATGAGTTCTACTTAGCTTTGTAGGGGTGGTAATCCGGTTTGATGAGAGATGTTTCTCAGAGAGGATTAAGGTTGCTGCAGACAAAAGAGTATCCAAAGGCAAGTCCGTGGTCGAGGAGAGGAGAAGGCAGGTAAACGATAAACAGTCCGGGTCCGATACACAGTAGAGGTAAACACAGATACACTTAGCTTGAAGTTTTCGCGGGAGGCTTTCAAATTGATCCAGCACTGAGGTGTTGCCGCGGTCTCCCTTTGTATCCTGGGAGTGACCGCGTCAGAGGAGGGGGAGTGGCCGCGCTCCGTCTACCCGGAAGTCCCCGGAGTACGGATGCCGGAAGGTCTGACAACAAGCAAGCATTCTGCTAGCATTTCCTGCTGCTCTATTACATTGTCTGCCTACGTTTAAGTCATCAGAAATAATCACCCCTAAATCCGTTTGCTCAGATGTTGAGGTTAGGACTCTATCAAATATTCTGTACTCTGCCCTTAGGTTTTTACGTCCAAGATGCATTATCTTGCACTTATCCACATTGAATGTCAGTTGCCACAACTCTGACCATTTTTCTAGTTTACCTAAATCATTTGCCATTTGGCTTATCCCTCCTGGAACATCAACCCTGTTACATATCTTAGTATCATCAGCCAAAATACATACCTTACCATCATGACCTTCTGCAATATCACTAACAAAAATATTAAAGAGCACCTTCTTCCACTGGAAAGCACCAGACTCCACCACTAAACTCAGTGACTATACTCATCTTGTTAAAACTGTTCTTCATATAGCTAATAATTGTTATTTACCTATACCACGCAAGTAGAGATCCCTGAGGTACCCCACTGGTGACAAGCCCAAGCTTCGAATAGGGACCCTGGCCTACTAGGTACAGTAGTCACATAGTTACATAGTTACATAGCTGAAAAGAGACGTGCGTCCATCAAGTTCAGCCTTCCTCACATATGTTTTTGCTGTTGATCCAAAAGAAGGCAAAAAAAACCCAGTCTGAAGCGCTTCCAATTTGCAACAAACCAGGAAAAGATTCCTTCTTGACCCCAAAATAGCAGTCAGATGTCTCCTTGGATCAAGCAGCTATTACCCCACTAATTAGAAATTATATCCCTGTATGTTATGTTTTTGCAAGTATTTATCCAGTTGCAGTTTAAACATCTGTATAGACCATATCCTTATTGTTCCTACTATTGCCTTAGATGAAATCTCCTTTCTTCCAGCCTAAATGTGTGACCTCATGGCCTATGTATAGCCCTGTTTATGAATAGATTTCCAGATAATGGTTTGTACTGACCCTGAATATATTTGTATAATGTTATCATATCCCCTCTCAGGCGCCGTTTTTCCAAACTAAAGAGATTAACATTTTTTAACCTTTCTTCATAACTAAAATGTTCCATTCCTTTTATCAATTTTGTAGCTCGTCTCTGCACTTTTTCTAGTGCCATGATATCTTTCTTTAGAACAGATACACCTGGGGATCTAACTTTTTTTCACTCATGCTTTAAAATGCTTGCTTTACCTGTAAATAATGACTGTATCATTGGAACCCTTTTACTTAGTAGAATTATTTTGTGTTAATATTTAGGAATGATATGTGTTATTTTTACCCACCTTGGATATGTGCGCAAAAAGCTTGGGGAATTACAAGACTGGTCCCCCCAGAAAATGTTATGGGAAGGATAAGATGGGTACTATTTCGACATGTGCATTTGGTTTCAAATGAACTTTGGTTGCTAATGGATCATCTGAATTACATTTTGTATTACATTGGTTGACCCGTTATCGCGCATTTTTGGTTCTCCCAAGTAATTTTCTTTAGTATTTTTGCATGGACAATATTCAGATGAGTGAAACCACCACATGGATGACTACCTGAAATAAAAAAAAAAAATACTGGATGAAGTTATTTGGCTGAACCAATTTTTCTGCCATGCATAAGTCTAGTAATTCCACACTAGTTATGATAAATACCCTTAAAGCCAATGAGCATTACAATTTAAGAAAGACGAATAGAGCAAAACATATGTACAGGTGTTGGTTGTATTTCTCACATAACTTTTAATATAATTACATTCTAATAAGGAGAAGCAAAATTGTATTAATGCTGAAATGTAAAAAAAAGTATGTAGGTTTTGAAACATTTCTATACCTTTTATGAAAAACTGATAACATATTATTGATATATTTCTTCAAAGAGGACGTTATCTAATTTAAATGGGCATTGAGAAATGTATAGCAAAATATTTCTAAATATTTATCTAGATCATGTAGTACATGCAATACAATTTAAATGGTGAGTTTCAACTTTTGGGGATGTGCTACTGCTGTTTCTAAAATAGAACAACTAGCTGAAATACATGTAAAAAAATGTAAATGTTTCTTTTAAATAAAGTTCTTGTGCACAGAATAGATAGATAATTAATTAGATAGATAGATAGATAGATTGTAAATAGATAGATAAAATAATTTATGCCCAAAAATCTTTTCAAGCAGCCTAGATTTTTTTTTCTTATTTGTTAAACAAATTTACCTCACACGCCATTAGTCGTTCACAAACCCCCTGATATTGCAGGTGGTGAACAACGGAAATATTGAATTTTGTGGGTGTAAGAACATTTAGGTGACATTTAAGTGATCTACTCATTTATGTAAATTAACAAATTCAATCTATTTTATAAAAACAAACAAATTACTGAACACATCTACCTCTTGTGAATTTTGCTATGATGAAGCTCTGTTGTAGGCTCATAATATTTAGAAATCTGAGCTTCCAAAAATTGTTGACCCAAGCTTGAGTGGTACCTAGGCTCTATGGTAGCCATGGCAGAAATTAATTTTAGTATCATCCCATCCTAATCTGTAGAAATGTGCTTGTCTCACGCTGCACCCACCCCTCCCCCCACCCCAACCCCTTTTTGTTAAATTTACATGCAAATATTTACATTCATATGCATACATTCTTTTTTGACATACTTACATTAATATACACACATGCATTCATATAAACATACATATGGACACATATACACATTTATATAAACACTGATATACATAGACTAAAACTCATAGAAACATAGAATGTGACGGCAGATAAGAACCATTCAGCCCATCTAGTCTGCCCAGTTTTCTAAATACTTTCATTAGTCCCTGGCCTTATCTTATATTTAGGATAGCCTTATGCCTATCCCACGCATGCTTAAACTCCTTCACTGTGTTAATCTCTACCACTTCAGCTGGAAGGCTATTCCATGCATCCACTACCCTCTCAGTAAAGTAATACTAATTGATATTTTTTTAAACCTTTGCCCCTCTAATTTAAGACTATGTCCTCTTGTTGTGGTAGTTTTTCTTCTTTTAAATATGTTCTCCTCCTTTACTGTGTTGATTCCTTTTATGTATTTAAATGTTTCTATCATATCCCCCCTGTCTCGTCTTTCCTACAAGCTGTACATGTTAAGATCCTTTAACCTTTCATGGTAAGTTTTATCTTGTAATCCATGAACCAGTTTAGTAGCCCTTCTCTGAACTCTCTAAAGTATCAATATCCTTCTGAAGATACGGTCTCCAGTACTGCGTACAATACTCCAAGTGAGGTCTCACCAGCGTTCTGTACAATGGCATGAGCACTTCCCTCTTTCTACTGCTAATCCCTCTCCCTATACAACCAAGCATTCTGCTAGCATTTCCTGCTGCTCTTATTACATTTTCTGCCTACCTTTAAGATCTCCCTGAAGTAAACCCATGTTGTCTCTGATATGTCTCTCATACACAAACACACAGTCACATATAAACAGACACGTGTCTATATACTTACACACAGACTACACAAACATACTGACACACACACATTCATATACACATACAGACTCACATATGCACTTTCACTTTTCCCTTGCTACCCTCTTGAAAAGTCACATATAACTGCCACAGAGCAGACACTGCCACCAGCAATTTTCCAGTTAGTAGTTTTCGGCTCTAGTAAGAGGGGGGTGCACAGTGCTGTTACTTTGAGCTCCTCTACCCTCACTTAGTACGCTTTTGACCCCACCATATAAAAGTGACACATACTGTGTTTTGTAAAAATAGCAGATGAAATTATTATCTTGTAGCAACTTGTTTTATTGGACTTACATAATTTTGGTATGATAAGCTAAAGGGAGGATCTCCCAATAGCTTGTCATTCCAAACATTTGCAAGTCCAATAATAAAGGTACTATAAGCTAATAATTTCATCTGGTGTGTGTGTGTGTGTGTGTATTAATTTACTTTCATAAAATCAGAGTTGATTAGCTTCTATAGGCTGTTTTGTTCTCACATAAATCATTTATTGTGTATTTCAGTAAGTGATAATAGATGATTAGCTTTAACAGATATATATATTTTTTCAAAAAATCTTTGTCCCCTATATGTAATTTTCTAAGTGGATCTCAGCTGTGTTGTCTTAACTCTCAGTCTCCTGGGAACAAATAAACAGCAGATGGGATTAGAGCAGAAGCTTGATGCATATGACAGCAAACAGCTCCTTTAGACTGAGTAGAAGCTGTGAGCGTCAGGAAGCTACTCTTCCCATGAGAAACAACTTGCCACTGAAGAAAGTTGAAAACAAGCCCCTTGAGAAACGCTATTAAATTGGTAAAAAAATAAATAAAAAAAATTGCATTGTGCAGAAAATATGCTACTGTGTGTTTATTTTAATGCTAATCAGTTTGGCAATAGGGATTTGATTTGCAATTCTGTTACTCCCCATGCAATTTAGTTCATTTATTGACAATCTTTGTGAGAAAAAAAATGAAAATTCCTTGCTGATAGGTAAAAATACAATAGAGCAAAAGAATTAAAAAAATGTGGACAAAAGTTGTGCTGTTAAAAAATGTATTTTTTTTTACTTTGTAATGATATCAAATAGTTAATTCAAACATATGAAAACCTTGGAAGCAAACTCAAAGTCATCAGAATTTGCTGTACATTTTCCAGAGCAAATATTTGTAATAAAAATGCTTCTTTAAAAACAATACAAAATCTTAATAAAACACGTAATTGTTTTATTCTCTTTGTTGGGATTATTTATGACGCAGAAGGATACAATCATTTCCTGTAGGAATATCTAGTGATTAAACAAATATTTATTACTAATATTACTAACTTTTATTATTAAATGTCAAGAAACCTTTCAGACATGAGCAACTGATATAGCTACAAAACAGCACAATGTATTCTAATCATTACTGTAAAAAAAATAGTATTTATTACAATTATCAATAAGCTTATAAAATAAACATCAATGATATGAACCAATTATGTTTTGTCAGATATTTATACTTAAATATTTAATATGGTTTTGCAGAAATGCATTGTAGTTTGTAATATGTTACTCTGTTTTAAAGGGACACTAGTAGGTACCATAACTATTTCAGCATATTACGGTGCAATCTCTTCCCCAATTCCTGTAAGGAATTGGTATGGTGTGAAGCAAAATTGGCATAGTGTAAGCCAGATCAGTCCCCAATGTCATTGGGGGCTGGAGACTACCAAGGACTGAGCATCTCAGCTATATCATGAGTAAACCATTTAGCCTTGATGTGGGATCCAGTGCCCCTGAACACCAAGCACCATAACCAATTCAGTCAGTTGAAGTGGTTAGGATACATACAGTGTCCCTTCAACATTTGCAGGCTTATGAGTAGCATGACTTTATTTAAAAGAGGAGTGGCATCCTTACCACATTTAGTTGTTGCACAGGCTCAGTATCTGTGGAGAAGACTGAAATACGGTGGTGTAAATCAATATCAAGACCTAATAGCGTTCTGTTCTGTTTATGCTTCTGTGGAGACTAAAGGTTGACTATTCAAACAAAAGTGAGTTGATTTAGTATTTTAGAAATTATTTAAGATAGTAGCTATTTCTATATATCTTTACTATTTACTAACAGCTCAATAAGGAAATAAGGTACCAGCTGAAGCTACAGTTGAAAAAGGGCTTCCTTGAGCAAACCCTAAACCTGATGGCACTGTTAATGATGATTGGTCATTAAGAAATGTATTTTGATGACCAACATGGAATGAAGATTTTCCATGAGTAACCATTCAGTTTCAAAAGTGTTGTCAGGAATTAAAGGTTAACACAAAAGCCAGTTGAACAGGTACATTGAATTCAATGGGAAATGGAGCAACCACGACAATGACTTTGGTCATAGATTTTGCTAATCCCTCATGGCTCATGTATTTGTGGTGGCTATACTTGGAACCCCAAATACATGCAAGTACATTTCCAATTATACAAATAATGAGATAGTAATTGTAAGCCATGACTGCTATATACACTCATATACTGAGGCAGAATTAAGCTATCATTCAAAAATTATAATCTATTCAGTGAGTTGTAAACAGCTATATAGAAAATATAGGTAAAAAAAATAAAAAATTGACAGTACAGATATTTGGTTTCCAATGCAGCTACGCTTGCATCATTTTCCAAGTTAGCTGTCAATTCACAGATCAATGTTTAGTGAAGAACCTTAAATTATTTTTTACCAGATTTGTCAAATGGAGTATTGAGTTTTTTAAATTATTATTTGCCATGGGTTTTCTTTACGGGTAAATATATAATATTGTATCTATTTACTTTTTTAGTTATTCTAATAACGTAAGGCTGTATCATAAATACAATACATCTTGAACTGTAAATTTAATTTGAGAATTGTTTCCATCTGGTTTTAGTAATAGTAACTAAATAAATTTTTGCATTGCTATTCAAACTTATTAATTTAGTTTTACTGTATTTTAAACTGATTACTAAATAATCTTTCTATTACACAGAGAATGAAAAAAAGACTTATTTAAACCTTCAACAGGAATTTAATCGAACTGAGCAGTGTAAATCAGCACATAGTTATACTTGGAGGAAAAATGGTGAGTTTTTTATTTTACTTTTTAATAACTAATATGTTTTTTATAAACTACAGATTACATAGTTTTTCAGCATGTAAAATTTATTAAAATGTTTTCAAATCTTGCCCAATGATACATTTACCAGTCAAAATTAATGTACAATAAAAACAACGTCAATGTACACTGACATCATTAGGGTACAACAAAAATAGATACTGAACTGATCCATTCATTTTAATGCATGGTATAAAGAATGCAATAAAATTTCAAAAATAACCAATCCAGAATTTTTAAAAGATTACATTTAAAAAAAAAAAAGTTAAAAAAAAAACCCATATAATGTATCACCATCCTTCAAATTTGTCCACTCCTGGTCTATGTAGTCTATGGAATCTAAACTTTTGGATGTGTGTAACCCAGCACTGTTTTAATGGACGGTGCACGTAAGGAGAGACAGACAGAAAAGTAGCTCTATACATCTACATGAGCTAGCAGAATGATACAAAAAATCTATAGAAACTTTGGCATACAAAAATACAGCTATTTATTTAGGCTAGAAGTTATAAAACGCAAAAAAGTTGCTTTTTTATATTTTGAATTCATGGTTTATACAATCATATGCAATCTCTGTGGGACTCAGTAAAAGAATGAATTCAATTAATCATGGAGCACCTGTTTACCCTATTAATATGGTGAGGGATATTTCAGGTGAGATACACAAATTGTGGTTCCTTGCTGGCTATAAGCCTTTTGGTACTCTCATGATCTTTTTGATAACAAAGGTGTTTAATCCTATTGTGAGTTGAAAGCAATTTATGGAATTCAAGCCAAAAAAAAAAAAAAATCTCCATCTCGTCTGAACACAGTACTTTTATTTTGTGGGTATGTTGTCAACTAATTAGAAAGTAGTGGATTAATTAAATATTTTAAAATTTAAAAAAAGTATAACTTATAGCATTTTAACGTTGTTAGAAAGATCATTTAGATATGAAAATATTTAAAAACGAGTAGTACTTGTTATAAAAAAAAAATAAACCTTTAATCTTCTGGATGTAACAAACAATATCATTTATATATATTAAAAAAAAAAAAAAAAAAAACATACAAAGTGTAATCCTACCAGGATTATTCATTAACATTTGAATTGTTGGAGATTTTAATTGAATTCTAAGTGAATTTCAAATTTAAGACCAAAGAAGCAAAAACTGTAGGTATTAATGACTTGGAGAATTTTTTAAAAGTCTTGAGACTTTGGACTTGAATTTGAAATTTGTTTTGAATTTACTTTAAATTCCCAACAATTCTCGCTTTAGTGAACAATCCTTTCTTAATTATTTGTATTAGTAACTTGAAATTGGCTCAGCAAGTTAACCAACATTTTACCATTTTGTCAATGAGTAGCCCCTGGTTAATAGTAAAAATTAATAAATGCACCAATATATATGCCATGCTGTTCATACAGCTCAAAATATTTTGTGTTGAACTATAAACATGCACCTGCACATTGCTTTAACGGGATAACAATTTGCAGGTTTTACTCTTATGAATAAATCTTGCAATTACCTTTTTATGATGCCCTCTAATGCCTTAGTGAAACCCTTTAATAGAAATACTTGGCACACATTTGCTACCTAAGGGAATAATAGAATTATTTGCTCAAGTCATTTGGCAAAAGGACATAAACATATGGTTTTGTTTTATACTTAGCTCTGCCAGTTGTGCTAGGTTACTTGGAAGCTGTATATTATTGCATATTGAGACAACTTAACGTTTAAGCTAGTGAATATATTGTTCTCATTATATATATCAAGGACTCTGTGTGAATTTATATATTTAATGCATTCTTTTTAAGATATGAATGACTTGAAAAATAATTGGGCTCTAAGTAGTTTGGTAGAGTTATTCATTAAAGTGGGAATTGTTGGGAATTCAACATTTATTTATAATGTTAGGCCAAATTAGTCAAACTGACAACACAGCTGACACGGAGAAGTATTTTTTGTGAGCCCTCACAGTTTTTACCCCCAACACACATGTATTATATATGTAGTTTTATTATGGAAGGAACTTATTAACAATTATTTGTTCGTTTCTGGATTTGTTCCCCATATATTGAATTGTATTGAAATTCAAATTGCATAATTTAAATAAAAATAGCTGATTTGAAAAAAAAAATCTAACTTCGAAAACAGCCACAAATTGATTATTTTTGCCTAAATGTTACTATTTGGAGTTTTATTTACTATAAATCACCTTTTAATGAAAAATAACTGAATTGACTTTTAGATATACTTGTAATTAAAAGGTAGCTATTTCAACTCATTCCAAACACTGGGTGGTGTTAATAGAAATAAGAAGGAATTGCAACTGAAATACAAAAGTTCAATCTAAATATCAAAGCTGGGAAAATATAACCTTTAAATAGATGGATGTTTTTAGCTACTAAGGGATTTCAAACAAATAAAGCAATCAAATCAGAGTTTTATCATCGGAATGTATGTTTACAGTACAGTATTGTGTGTACAGGTGAAAATCTGCCTATCTGTTTGAATACACAATTGCATGTGTGTAAAGTATGAATGTGTTAATAAATGTCTGCATGTGTGTGTGTTGCAGACTATCAGGGCTAAACACAAGATTATGTCCAAAAGGACAAAATTCTATGAAAATCCCCAAATTCCAACCAGAATGGCAATTCTCATATTTACTAATGCCAATTCTATTTAAATTACTTGATCCGGAAGAATCTGTATCCGAAGCATTCCGTTTTATGCATTCGTATCCCATACAAACTATATGATTCAGACTATGTATAAAGCACCAATTTTAAACTGAATTTGGCCTGAATGCATCCAGCAGGATGCATATTCGCAAATTATCGTTCACTTTCTTTTTGCAAGCAAACGATAATTTGAAGTACTGGGCAGCTGCCACATGTGCTGGCCAGTTGCCACATGGTTAACCCTTTCAACGCTGAGTGCCACCAGGAGGCATATCATTTGTATTTTAAAATCCTGGGCCAAATTTTAACAATCCAGGTCCATTTTTCAGTCTTCCAGCAGCTTTCGGTCCAGCTGAATTCCGCACCAAATTCAGGTTTATTTGAAGCCCGCTCTACAAAATCCAAACATTGCAAAATAGTGTGAATGATATCTGGATTCTATCTGGATTCTATTCAGCGCTATATGGTTATGCCCCATTCAGTACAGGGTCATTCGGACATACAGTGAATACCACTGTAAATATACAGTATGTGTTGTTTGTATACAGGTGTGTGGTGTGCAAAAACATAATTGTGCTGCGTAAATGCATGAACTTAAAACTGAAGATGGAAAGGAGGAGGCAGTCATACAGGCGGAGTTTCCCCTTGCATCTCATATCTTACTTATTTAAAGTTTCTCTTTCAATTTATATGATATTTTTCCTAATCTACTTACATATCTCCACCTTCTAATATTTTGCACATTTATCTCATCTATTCTGACCATTTCTTTCCTTTTTCATTCATTTAATCTGTGTTGTCATTCATCTCATATCTCTTCTTTATTGTATCTTCCTTCATCTTCTCTTTTCCTTAAAGCATCTATTTCGCCAAAAATGTATTTCTGAGTACTTTATTAAGATAAAATCTTTAAAAAATATTCATATTGACAGTTTTAGAATTTCATTTAAATTCTAATGTAGTCAAAAGACATTATAAGACTTATAAGAAAATGTAGGAACTAAGTTTGCTTCCGCTGTCATGTTTTGAGAGTCAGACATTGTTTCACTCATTGTGAGACTTGATCTATGGAAGCCCACATGGTCTCACCGTATTCTACATTGGCATCATTGTTAAATTCTCACATTTGTTACAGTACAATTCTGACATGATCCCTAGCAGATAAAGGGTTAGGAGCTGTAGAAATAAGATGTTGCGGGAGATATTCAGATGAGAATAACTGCCATTAGCTGCACCCCCAGGCCACCACACTCTTATCGGGAATCTTTGAGGAATATGCAAAGACCCACAAATGTGACAGAGTCAGCTCCCATTCATATTATTCTCATGTCACTTCTACTTATATAATATTGTACTGTTTAATAATCTCCTTTAGCCTAACCTGGTAGTCCAGTTGTATGGTAGCAGCAGTAGTTATTTTCTCTATTGGCACAAGCTTCTGTTCACATTGTTTACTGTTTGTATGAAGCTCCAGTTGATGTAGGAGATAGTTTTGACATCATATCTCCATTCCATACATCAGAGTTTCATGAATAGCTAACACTAAGAGGAAACAAAGAGCAACAGTGTGTGCTGAGAAAGGCAAGTACTGATGTTTCCGCAGTGCCTTGGGGTAAGTAGACTTAGCAAGTCTTACTTTCATTATGTGCATTAGTGGCCTACAATGTATCAGTTGATATGCTACAAGCCATGCCAAGCACTGCCTGAGGAACATGAGTACTCCCATATCCCATGGATGTCACAAAGTGGGCAATAATATGGAGGGAGGAAAAATATGTCTCTCCATTCTGTCCCTCCTCATAGTCACCTGCTATTGCAGCAAACTTCTGTTTCAACCCATGGTGATGGAAAGAATATTGTAGATTCCAAAAACACATTTAAAATGCCAAGACAGCTGCAACAATCAGTATGTCCTCATAGAGGTGCATTGAATCAATGCATCTCTATGGGGAGTGTTCAGCGTCACCACACAGAACATTAAGATGCAGAATGTAGGTGCAGCACACAGTGCAGCACTAAGATAGGAAGCATCTCTAGTGGCTGTCTGAGTGACTGCCTTTTGTCTGAAAAGACATTTAAAAGCCTACAGGGAGAGGCTATAGACACTAGAACCACTACATAAAGCTGTAGTGGTTTTGGTGACTATACTGTCCATTTAAATTAAACACAAATTAATCCCTTTCCTCCTAATCCATTTATTCATAGGCTACATTTCATGTTTCATTGCTAAACAATTACATATAGCCCATTAATTCCCAATTAGCTTAACCTCTAATTCCACTAGTTTCTCAATCTGCAAATGAAGAGGAACTGTAAATGTTTGTCCCCCTTTTGCACACATGAACATATAAGGCTCTATTCAAACAGTCAGAGTTATGAGACCGTGTAAAACTACAACTAGTTTTATCCAGACACCTGCATTTCTGCATTTTCAAATACAAACTGTATTTCATATTGTGGTGGACTGTTTTGGGAACGGCATTTCCACAAATGTCCCTTTCTAATACCCATAAGCTGTCAAGTGTACAACTTTTATTAAGTTTAGTTTCTCCAACTACAGTAGACACACTATAGCTATTAAAGTTGTGTCTAAAATAAATTTACTTATGGATGCGATTGCATAATGCCCAACTTGACAAGAATAATAGCACTCAACAAAAGTCAGTTTAGTTACAATAATATGAAACTGGACATTTGGACACATTTACTATATACTTCATTACTTTATGCACTAGCAGGTGCAGCCAGGTTAATATTTGACAGGCTCGGCATAATGTGGCTAGAAATACTATTTTATTAGCTCCTACTATGTTATTCAGAATGTGCCAGTCATTTGCAGTAAGCTGCCAGTTTTTTGCCAGTTAATAAGTGCATTATGATTTCTATCTATCTATCTATCTATCTATATTTTATACACTGTGCATTCATTAAACAAAATAAAATAAAAACACAATATCTCGACTCTATTGGGAAAGGGAGCATACATCTGTGAAAAGCACCAATCTCTTACTCACAACTCCCTTATCATTATATTCTCTTGTCCCATCAACAGTGGGCATCGCCATGCAAAATCATACCCATGAGATCCTCACTGAGACACACACAAGAGACACCCGGAATACAAACTGTGCAAAACAGATTTCAGCTTCTTTGCTCATCATTAACATGTAGGAGACTTGATACAGGAAAGAGATTTTATCTCCTAGATTTTATAATCTCTTTAAGCTCAGGAACTTTATTTTGAAACTAGATGCATCAAACAATTACCTTTGTTTTGAACGTGCAATAGATATCTGATTTAATATGTATTATGCACTTACAATCTGGAAACGATCCTTATTAACTTATAATATAAATATATACATGCTTTGAATATTAATGATGTGGTTGCCCATGTATGTTTATATAACAAATGATAACTTAATATTAAAAAAGTCACTATGACTGAGAAATACGTTGTTAAAGTAAATATAGATTATTTGCTATTGTATCCAACTTGCAATAAAATATTTTAATACAAATTGGAACAGGAGGGATTCCTGAATTGCTTTATTTAGAGTCGACTGTCTGGAATGAATGTTCATTCTTTACACATCTATTCCTAATGTAAATGAAAGTAATATTAAACCAAAAAAAAAAAAAAAGTTGTGTATTCACAAAATAATAACTAGTTAAAAAAATAAAACATTTTCAGCAAAGTATGCATATTTATTGGCCTTCATTTGTGTGTTAACAAACCTTAGCCTTCTTTTCATAAACAAGCCCAGACTGCTTTTAATATTGCCTGTAGGCTTGCATGTCATATAAAACACAATGGATAAATAGTATATATCGGTTTAACTGAACATAATACATACTGCGTTCTGGAGCTGTTTATCTCAATAGACTATAGTAATCAAAAGTAATGAACCTATTATGTGCAGGACCTTGGAGAGCGTAGAATGGCAGTAAAAGTGTGGCACATAAAAGGTTTATTAAAGGAAATTAAAGTCCATCATTGCCACACCTGCTCCCCTATTATAAGTCTATGGCAGGTCAGTGCCTTCAATCACAACTCAGCAGCACAGAATAGATCATGTTTCCCATTACAATTACTTTCACAAAGAGCACACTCACTAACAAATCTTCAGCTTGTTCACAACTCTGTAAGCCAAGCTGTACAAAAGGCTGCCTTCCTTAAACAATCACACTATATATGCATTCTGTTTTAAAGCAGTTGCAAAAATATTATTTAAAATCATATTAAATTATTTTCATTGTCTTTCTTGGTAACAATCATACGTTCATCCAGCGTTTTAAAGATTTTAGCCAATCACGTTATTTAATAAAAGGAAACATGGAAACATAGAATGTGACGGCAGATAAGAACCATTCGGCCCATCTAGTCTGCCCAGTTTTCTAAATACTTTCATTAGTCCCTAGCCTTATCTTATAGTTAGGACAGCGTTATGCCTATCCCACGCATGCTTAAACTCCTTTACTGTGTTAACCTCCACCACTTCAGCTGGAAGGCTATTCCATGCATCCACTACCCTCTCAGTAAACTAATACTTCCTGATATTATTTTTAAATCGTTGCCCCTCTAATTTAAGTCTATGTCCTCTTGTCGTGGTAGTTTTTCTTCTTTTAAATATAGTCTCCTCCTTTACTGTGTTGATTCCCTTTATGTATTTAAATGTTTCTATCATATCCCCCCCTCGTCTTTCCTTCAAGCTATACATATTAAGATCCTTTAACGTTTCCTGGTAAGTTTTCCTTTCCTGTGCTAGAAACCAGGAAGTTCCCTCTAGTGGCTGTCTAATAGACAGCCACTAGAGGTGGAGTTAACTCTGCAATGTAATTATTGCAGTTTATGAAAAACTGCAATAATTACACTTGCAGGGTTAAGGGTAGTGGGAGTTGGCACCCAGACCACTCCAATGAGCAGAAGTGGTCTGGGTGCCTGGAGTGTCCCTTTAATTTGGCTAAAGTGCTTTATGTGTGTAGAGTGTGTCCTCTTTTTTTCATTTTACAAAAACTTCAGATTTTAATAGAAATAGGCACTTTTTATATTAACTCGGTTATACGCTCTTGGCTTTTGATCAGACAACTGGTTCTTTTATTTCCTGGTTTGGTTAGCTCAGTAAACTCAAGTGGTAGCAATTGCCCATTGCATTGGGCAGTCTGTGATTAAACAGCCACAAATAGTCTGGACAGGGTTAGAAGGAGAGGACTTACGAAAACTTTAGGCAGCTTTTAGAAGATGTGTTTGGATGTGCACCTATAAAAAAAATGCAAACGGGTTAAATGATAAAAGCCTTTATCCTAACTATTCCAGGCTATTCCATGCATCCACTACCCTCTCAGTAAACTAATACTTCCTGATATTATTTTTAAACCGTTGCCCCTCTAATTTAAGTCTATGTCCTCTTGTTGTGGTAGTTTTTCTTCTTTAAAATATAGTCTCCTCCTTTACTGTGTTGATTCCCTTTATGTATTTAAATGTTTCTATCATATCCCCCCCTCGTCTTTCCTTCAAGCTATACATATTAAGATCCTTTAACCTTTCCTGGTAAGTTTTATCTTGCAATCCATGAACCAGTTTAGTAGCCCTTCTCTGATTGCTCTCTAAAGTATCAATATCCTTCTTGAGATACGGTCTCCAGTACTGCGTACAATACTCCAAGTGAGGTCTCACCAGTGTTCTGTACAATGGCATGAGCATTTCCCTCTTTCTACTGCTAATTCCTCTCACTATACAACCAAGCATTCTGCTAGCATTTCCTGCTGCTCTATTACATTGCCTGCCTACCTTTATGTAATCAGAAATAATCACCCCTAAATCCCTTTCCTCAGATGTTAAGGTTAGGACTCTATCAAATATTCTATACTCTGCCTTTGGGTTTTTTTTACATCCAAGATGCATTATCTTGTACTTATTCACATTAAATATCTTTCCTGGTAAAATATTATATAAATAAATAAATTAAATGTCAGTTGCCACAACTCTGACCATTTTTCTAGTTTACTTAAATCATTTGTCATCTTGCTTATCCCTCCTGGAACATCAAAAGTTCTTATTATTATAAACCAGCTGTGATCCCTAAAATATTTCATCTTACTATTATATATGTTTACCTACAAAATGTATGCTTTATAATTTAGGTATAGTATTTTAGAAGTAGAGTCTACCTTATTTGTCAGTAGAAATTTTGTTAAAGGGACATTATAGGCACCCACACCACTTCTCAATAAAGTGGTGTGGGTGCAGTGTACCTGTCCCTTTAGCCCTACAATGTAAAACACTGCAGTTGCAGAGAAAATGCAATGTTTATATTACAGGGTTAAGATTGCCTCTAGTGGCTTTCTGCCATAGAGCCACTACAGGCACTTACTGCGTTTACACAAATTTTAACTCCATGAAACAATGATGGGTATCTTCATGCTTTGCAGGAGGGTGTCCAGAATTTTTAAAATCCCCATAGGAAAGCACTGATTCATTGCTTTCCTATGGGGAAATCTTAATGTGCTTGTGGCACCCGCTGTGCATGCGCACTAGATTTTCCCCATTTGGTGATGGAGTAGGAGTAGCCAGACCCAGCACCGAGGGATCTCACCCCTGGAATCAGGTAAGTGTTAAAAGGATTATTTAACTTTTTCATGGCTGGGGAGAATCCGGGGTTTAGGGGCGCCGGAGGCAGAGGGACACGTTAGTGTTCGGATTACAGTTTTGTATTTCTAACACTATAGTGTCCCTTTAAACATTTTTATAAAGGAAATAACTCAAAATATTTTGTAAGTTGTTAGAATATGTGAACACAGAGATATGTTGCTATATGAAAACGCATTTGGCATATCCATCAGAATTAAAACATTTTTGAGTTGTTAAATGTTCTGCCTTATGTCAAACTAAGTGTGCACTTAACAGCTTTGCGTACCCATTCACCCTTACCCAAGAAACAAACTGCTACTTTTACAATGTAAACGTTTTATTTATTTTTTGCAATGGGCTTGAGACATATTCTACTATGTATGCCAATTCATTTGCATGTTTATTACATTACAAATATACAAACACACACATTTGCATACACTAACCCCACAAAAATTTGTGTTTTACATTAAAATATATATATACGTCCCAGGTCCAAGCACTCAATGCTCCCGGTCTTTTAATGCTCCGGTGCTGTCTCCAAACAAATTGTTTACGATACCAGTAGAGAGCACTCAGGAGTCTTTCAAGGTAAATTTCATCTGTTGCTTTATTGAGCAATTACAAATTCACACAACGTTCCAGTCGACGTTTCAGTCTGTAAAAAAGTATTTTACAGACTGAAACGTCGACTGGAACGTTGTGTGAATTTATAATTGCTCAATAAAGCAACAGATTAAATTTACCTTGAAAGACTCCTGAGTGCTCTCTAATGGTATTGTGTATATATATATATATATATATATTAAACAATACACAAGATCCAGCGCACTCTCCTATCTACTAAACAGCAACTTCAATGTTGACAGATTTTATTAGTTTTTAAAAGTTTTTTTTAAAAACACCTTATCTAGGCAAAAAATAATGGGGATTTAGTTACATTATATGATCATACATTGCATAAGCCTGCCACAACGTCAATGTACCCCATCTTTGGCAGGTCCTACTCTCACAGTCTAATGTCTGCTCTTATGAGATTAACCCACTTACTTGGGAAAAAAATTCCATCTGAGGCTCTCTGCAGTACAAGGCTAAATAGGGACCTGAGATGAGGCACCTGTGACAGGGAGGGGTGCAAAACCAAGGAGTTGGCTAGACTCCCAAATATATACATATGGAACATGGGGGGTGGCTGCACTCACCTGAACATGCTTAAATGGGGTGCTGCTGGGGGCCATATTATACAATAAACAATACACAAGATCCAGCGCACTCTCCTATCTACTAAACAGCAACTTCAATGTTGACATATTTTATTAGTTTTTAAAAGGTTTTTTTAAAAACACCTTATCTAGGCAAAAAATAATGGGGATTTAGTTACATTATATGATCATACATTGCATAAACCTGCCACAACGTCAATGTACCCCATCTTTGGCAGGTCCTACTCTCACAGTCTAATGTCTGCTCTTATGAGATTAACCCACTTACTTGGGAAAAAAAGCCTCAGATGGAATTTTTTTCCCAAGTAAGTGGGTTAATCTCATAAGAGCAGACATTAGACTGTGAGAGTAGGACCTGCCAAAGATGGGGTACATTGACGTTGTGGCAGGCTTATGCAATGTATGATCATATAATGTAACTAAATCCCCATTATTTTTTGCCTAGATAAGGTGTTTTTAAAAAAACCTTTTAAAAACTAATAAAATCTGTCAACATTGAAGTTGCTGTTTAGTAGATAGGAGAGTGCGCTGGATCTTGTGTATTGTTTATTGTATAATATGGCCCCTAGCAGTACCCCATTTAAGCATGTTCAGGTGAGTGCAGCCACCCCCCATGTTCCATATGTATATATATATATATATATATATATGTATGTATATATATATATATATATATATATATATATATATATATATATATATATATATTATATGTTCTTTCGTTGTTTTAACCTCTATATCACATTGCATATGTAATTTTGTTTAGAAATGTTTTAGACTTGATCCAAAATTCTGGAGGATTCAAAATTATGTTAGTCCATTGAAAAGCTATAAAATGATACTGAGAAAGTCTATTGATTTATATCTATTTGTTTTACAGTTATTTCACTCAATATCAAAATTAGTGTTTTAATAGTATGAGTTGAAGCTGTAATTATCATTTGAAATATATCATTATAAATGTATTCAGAATGTCTCACAGGTCTATGTTGATGGAACTGAAATCTATTGGATTATGCTATTAAGGAGTGTGTTCTGGCCTGCTCTTACACAAATTATTAAGATTAAATGGACTGAAACACTTGTTAAAATTGTGGAAATAATGTAGCAAGCACAGGTGTTAGGCAGAAATATGTAAATGAGAGTGGGTTGGATAAAATTGGATTTGGTTGCACTTTGTGAGGCTTGTAATATTCTCTAATAGGTCAAGTTTCCTGCCAATTCACTGCATAAGAATTCCCAATCAAGATCCTGAGTAGCCTATAAAGGTTGAAAAGTAGTGTTTTCTTAGCTACTAAAGAGAGAATTTGAGAGCCACATGAGGTAGAAAAAAAACAGAAAAATATTATTTGGGAACATGGACCACAGATAAAATGTTCAAACATACTTGTCTTGTTAGTTAAATCGAGTAGTGCAAAGAAGGGCATGCCTAGCTGTACTGTCTGACAGGTATTTTCCACTGATTGTTGATTTTTCCTCACATATATGTAACTTATAATATTCCACTGAAAAAATAATAATTCTTAAATCTTCAGAAAAGTGAAATTAAGCAATTACAGATGCAACATCAACTCAAGTTTCAAAAATAGTCTCCCATCCATCCCTAGTTGCTAGCAAGAACCACAATATTGATTCACCACTCATTTCTCCATCCCCTTGAGCATGTAGTGGGGTTAAATAATACAAATCCGGAGTCTGGAGGTTCGGCTCAATGATTTATTACCCCCACTTGACCTTTTAGTGTTTAGTAGCCTGTGATGCTGCCTCCATTGGTACCCATCTTTATGCTTCTTAATTCCCTGTGGCATCGTATGGCATTACCCAAGGTGCCATACGTGGATTTAGCAATTAACAGGACTCCAGTAACTAATAGCAGATGAAGCACCTGATTAATATTTCCCCACCCCAGTGCAGTTGACTGACAGCAAATTATAATTCCTATTCTGCTACACATTGGATGAAATGAACTACTGTACAAGACCCCACTTAGGTATAGGGTTCCCTTATATCTACAATCTACCCACTCTGTTTTATAGGTTACCAAATGTCACAGTAAGAGAGGATATGCCACTGGGAGATCTGTTCTGCATATTTTAGTTTATTTATGTTACTTCACTAATGCTTGCACAGCATGCAAACTGAAATCACTACATATGCCTCTGAAAAACAACAATTTTTAAATTAATTTTGTTGGTTTTGTTTGGTATGTAGTGAATGTCTGAAGCCCTATATTTTTTATATAATTATTTGTTGCCTTATTTTTGAACACAGCCTTTACAAATAATGTGTTCGGTATGTTTTGTTTTTTTTTTGTTTGTTTTTTAGCAAATATGGATTTACTCAGAATTAGGCTACCATTTTATTATTAAATATGAGAATTGAACTTTGAACTATTAGTATTATTTGCATAATATGTAGGACAGCAACATATTCCACAGCACTGCATGATGGAAAATTGGTTCTCCAGCACCGTTCCTCATTGTCCCCGTCAACATCCGTGTTTTAATTTCAGCTTGAGAAAGCATGTACTGCTGCCAGGCAGGGGCACTGCTCATAATAGCTACTCAAATCAGAATATCTCATGTAGGACATAAAAAGAGGAAGAAAAAAAAGAAAACAAAAAACATATTACACACAACCACAAATAGCTATCAACCATGTTAACTAAATATTAATTTGATGCTCTTACAGATAATGTCTGGAATACATTATTACTAATGCATATTTTTTAATAGTTTTTAAGCAATTTCTGATTTTCAGTTTATTATAATTTACTATTTGTTGAATTAAACCTAAGGGGTAACTTGCTCAGAGAATCACATGTAAAATGTGCTGAGTGAACATTTTATAGTCACCTGGTGGAGTTGTTACAACAATTAACCACTTCACTTCCAGAATTGAGTATACACGTTGTTACTTTCAGGTACTTACAGAACATATGTGCATAATTAAATTTAGTCTATACAGCCTTATTCACACCAATATATACTCTAGACATAACTGTCTCTGCCAGAAGCAACCAGTCACTGATTTAATACTTCCAAGCATGCGGAAAATGTCAGATCACCCACTCCTTCCAAACAGAAAAGAAGGTTTCGATGAGTTATATCATTCCTACAGTCAGGGAGTGGGGGGAGTGAATGGACTATACTATTTAACTGTTGACATTACATTAGCATTTAAGAGAGTGATAACAATTACTACAGTAGTTTTAAATATCATTATTTTAGACCTACCTGATTTAACAGTATTTACTGTATGGGGATATTATGCTCAAATGCATTCTTTTGCAATTCTTTTGTAATTGAGATTTTCAGTAAGCTGCACTGCTAGTAATGCCTTTAGGGTCATTACAAGTACCTACAAGCAAGTTATTATAATTTTTTTTTATTTTTTTTGCCATACTTACAATATGCGTGTAAAATAGTATTTTTGCTTCTGTATTAAGATGTCAGGCCGCCATGTGTAAAATATCAAGACAAGACAAAGGATACTATGTACTGTGGAATCACAGTCAATCACATTCTCATCACTTGTTATCAATTACTGCAATTATATGATTAATTCTCTCTGCCATCACCTTCAAATTCCTCTGCTACCTCTTGTCTCATCTCCCCATTTTAACCTTTAGATTGTAAGCTCACGGGCAGGGTCCTCTACCTTTTGTATTGGTCTGTTTACGCTGTATTGTCTTTTTCCCAATTGTACAGCGCTACAGAATACGTTGGTGCTTTATAAATGCCAGTAATAAATAAATAAATACTGTTATAAAATTGTAACATGACATGTAAATAGCAGGCAGACCTCACAGACAACAGGATATAAAATAACAAAATAATTACCGTAGTAAAATAACGTGATGTTAATAAAGCATCAGAATAGACGTGAAACACATACAGAGCCCTCTTAGGTATTTAACCTATCTTTTCAACCTTTTCTTTTTAGTTTTTATCCCCTGCCAGCGGGCACATTGCTAACTTTCTATTTTTGCATTGATGTTTTTTTTTTTTTTTTGGTTTGGACACTACTGCCATGTTACAATTTTATAACAAATAAAGATGCACTACTTATAAACTATCTTGTTTGAATATTACGGGTGGTAGTGACTGTGGACCTTTTGGAGCAAGGTGGTGAAACCTTCCCTTTAAGAGGCCCTATACATAGTTTTTAAAAATCACATGCTTATTTGGAAGAGAACGAGAAGCAGGGCTTTTAAAGAGAATTATTTCTTATTTGATGGAACTTCCTCAAGATGTATCTTCAGTGAACAGCCAAATCACACATTTTAGATATCTTTGGAATCATCCCCACATTTTGCCATTTGGCGGTTAATTAAATCTAATGAAATCAGCTTTGTAGTGAATACTAGGCTTGTGTATAAATGAGTTTCAGCTGCTACAAACAAATCAAGTGCCTTTTAAACTATGCCCAAACAAATCAGTCCATCCGGGATTATCATTAGCTATTAAATATATGATATATAAATATAGATTTATTCTATTACTGCTCTTCCTTTTTCCCTCTTTTGGTCAGTTTTTACTTGATCTGTAATTAACAATAAACATTTTGTGGCTGTCCCTGAACCATCAATAATCTATTTTTCCATCACTCTTATTGGGTTATATTTGGGTGCATCGTATGGAACGCCAAATCACAAAAAATCAAGAAACAAAACTGTTCGTCTATTGTCCATTCTGTTTGTTTCATGTTTTGTCCAAGTTGTTGCTGTTAGAAAAGTTATCAGAAATGTTAAAAAATTTTCACATGCCAAGAATTTTAATATGGTTATTCATCAAGAACTGAAAGTTGTCTGGACTGGAAAAATTTGGTTAAAATTATTGAATTTTAAGCAAATCTGCAATTCTCAAAATTCTATATTAAGGTAAACAATGTTGCAATTTGCTTATTTTAAATAAATGAACACATTTTATAGTCTCTAAAGTACAATCCAGTACAATCAGCAATTCTCAAATGTGGGTCCAATATAAATTATAGTATTCCCATACTTGTGAATCACTGAACCTCAATTTTAAATTTATTCTGAACAAATTCAGAAGGCAAATTTGCTAAATAAATTAATCAGCTGTTTGCAAGAGAACCTACAGGAATTAGCAATATTTGTCCACTAGTAGACCAAGAAACCAAATGAAAAACTGAGAATTAAGAATTAAAAAATAATTTAAAAAAATATTAATAATTTAATGAATATAAATAAATTATAATATAAATTCAATAAAATAAAAATTCATTGATGTGTATTGGTCACCTCAAAGGAGTTAGACCTCTCTTCCATACAATTTGCTATGAAAATTGTGCTAATGAATTAGAATTGACACCTGTCTCCCTGCAAATTCGGATCAATCAATTTGCACAAATTTAGATGAATGGGATTTGCACACAGGCAGCTGCCAATCTTATCTAATTCTCATTGGATTTGAATGCTTGGTTGCATATTTCCATCATTCAGTTTTAGATTTTAGCCTTTTGGTTGCATTAGACAGGCTGAAATCTGATATTTTTTAAATTTCAGGAAAATCTGGACATTGGTAAATGTGCATTTAAATGCCTATGGTTGCAACATGGTGTGAGCATGATTAAATCCATCCCATTTAAAGGGATTTTATATAGTGTTAGGAATATAAATCTGTATTCATAACATTATAGTTTCTTCTGGTCCCCCTCTCCGGAAGCTAAAAGGTTAAAAAAAAACACGTTATTTATTCACCCGATTCCAGATCTGCCTTCTCCGACATCATCCGACAGGGGGCCTAGTGCGCGCGTGTGGTGCGCTAATTAGGCCCTCCCTATAGAAAAGCATTACTTTAATGCTTTACTATGGAGATTTCACTGATGTTGGATGTCCTTGTGCAGAGCGTGAGGATGTCCAGCATCATTTAAAGGAACTCAGAGTCTGCTAGCATCCAGGAAGTGCCTCTAGTAGGCAGTCTTAGTACTTTAAAGTAATTATTGCAGTTTCACTAAAACTGCAATGTTTTACTTTGCAGGGCTAAGGTGGATATGGACACTGCACCCAGACCACTTCAATGAGATGAAGAGGTCTGGGTAATTATAGTGTTGCTTTAATATCTGCAGTTTCCCTTTGTCAGCTTGGCCATATTTAGTGGCCCAAGAGTGACTGATGAGCTGCATGCAGATTTCAAAGTGAGCACTGCATACAGTCTTTTAAAATGGTATTCAAATGCCCCCAGCACAACATGGTGTGAGACAGATTAATTCCCTGTTCACACATGGGAGTCCCAGGTACTAATCAATACCTGGTGCCCCCTTTATCATCCGCACTAGTATTTGGGTAGGATTAGGGTCAAGGTAAGGTTGAATGCTGTTTTAGGGCTGGGAATGTGAAGGGTTAATGTTGGGGATAAGGATAGGGTGGGTATATGGTTAGGGGTAGAGTAAGCATATGGTTAAGGATGGTATGGTATGGTATGGGGGTGGTATAGGGTTAACATTATCTACCCATTTAGATCCTAGACATATGAGGCATTTTATAATCTGAACTGATATGTGAATCAATTTTGAGGGTGTTTTTTTTCTTTAGTTGATCACTTGATTTGTAACAAATAGTATTTTTAACATTTTATGCGCACTTAATGCTGTGTTAGTTATACATATAGGGCATCAAAATGAAGGCCTTTCCGCCCACTAAATAAATAATATATAATATGTATGGGGTACTTAAAGAGAAACCCATACATTTAGGTGGAACAAACAAATAGAGCAAATTCACGGTTTGTTTTGGTTCATAACTTGGACAACTGTTTCCGTCCTTAAGAGCTTACATTTATTCATATTGCCTATTCTTCTATAAGGTTAACCAAGAATGAATAGAGGGCATTGTTGTAAAATGCATGTTACAGGTTAGACATTAATGGATCCAATTGCTGTCTGATTTTCACTAGTGGGTCTGCACAGTTAAAACAGGATTTTTTTTACATTACTTTGAAAGTAGGCATTTTATCTCATTTTGCTTAAGTAACTCATATTTGTTTTATTATTTTGTTTTATTGACCCAGGACATACTTGAAAACAAGATAAATCTTAACGTATCTTTCCTGGTAAAATATTTTATATATATATATAAATACTATTACAATTTTGCTGGGTTCTTTAGGAGTTAGAACATTCTGATTCTTGCACCATTGCTGACACTTTTTTCATTGTTGTGTTAAGTGGGTAGGCTGGTACAAGTTTTATATTAAAGCATATACATGTTTATATTCAATTAATATTCAACAAGTGATCGCCTTGTTCTTTTACAAATAATTTTATCGCAATGGATAGAGAAGTTCCTGTTAACTTTAAATATGAACTGATAAATGTACATTTATATTATAGATGGCTGTAGAGGGAAATGACACAAATCTATGCACAATCTCAAAGGAAATTAAAGGTACGTTACATCTGTTTATTTCTTTAAATCAAACATTTAGAATATGTATATTGACAATAAATATCAGTAATCCAATCAGGCATTTTAAACAGATTAGCTTAACTTTAGACAGTAGACATCATGATCCCACCACTTACAAAGTATTAAATATTTTCATTCAATTTCCATGAAGTATGTGATGCATAAATGAAACCTGTCAGGGTGTATCTCGTAATTGTTAATTCTTTAATAGACGAAGTCTATAAAAAATTGGGGCCACTATACAATGAAGTGGTAAGGCTGCAGGTAAACCAAACTCATTCCCATCCCTGGCTCCCAGAACATGGAACATTGACAAGTGCTTTTTCAGTCTTATGAGACATTTCTCCTGAATAAAAAGGTCTGATGTTCTCAGCTTTAGTCTGTTACTTTAAGGGATGTATATCATGATTTTTTTCAAGATCAAATTATACATGATATTTATAGCATAATGTAATCACAGAAAGCTTTTATTGTCTGTGGATGGCAATGCACCTTGATTTGTAAATAAAATACAATTGCAGATGCTCTCGTTGAGTGTACATAATAATCTTCACTTCTGTGGTTGCAGCTTTTTATGAAAATGCTAGTGATATATATTCAGTGAGTTAAACTGAAACTGGCTTCCTCATTTATTATTTGAACTGAGTGTGTTTCAGCAAATGTTGCTGTTATAACAACATGAATAATTTTGAAACCACCTGTTGGCTCTGTCAATATGTTGTGTACCCTTGTGTGGGCAGGTATTGATAAACACCAGCTTTCATCCTGCTCAGATCATTTAGTGTTCACAAGAGCAAAGCTTTTACACCACATATCTCATGAAAAAGGATCTCTAGATATATGGATTAGATAGATAGATAGATAGATAGATAGAACGTCTTTTTTCTCGCAGTTTGCAATTTTTTTATAGTTGCTATATAGTTGCTATTTTTTTATAGCTCAATGACCTCTGAAATATAATTTTATTTATTTGAATGTCTCTTATTAAATAGTTGAAGAAGACTCACTTGCACAAGAGCTCAGGTAAGAAATCGAATACGTATTTATATTACTGTAAATGTTTGCATGTTATATAGTTTGATGCATACATGAACAAAAGTTATGGTAATACATAATAACAGTTTACTACATTGCTACTACCATTTCAAATATAACGCAGCACACCAAATTTAAATTATTGCTGAGTAATATCAATAAGATCGCAATTTCTTAATGCTTTTATGATTATGTCATAGTTTCATAAAAAAACATGCCTTTATTGTGGTGTTTATTAACATGTAGGACTGGAAGGAAGCTTTTGTAGAGAGCCTTACTGCCTCACACTATCACAAACTACCATCAACTACTACAAACAATCACATATTGACATAAAACTTACAGTGTAACTTACTGTTATAGTCAACATATCCTCCACAAACTCTAAAAACAATACCCATTATAATCACAAACAAAGACAATTAAGTTTACTATTACAACAAAGCCTCACAATTTGTAATTGGTCTTCACTAGATGTGTGATTTCAATTGTTGTGTTGTTTTGTGTTTTTTGTTTTTTTAAGGATCACTATAGTGTCAGGAAAACAAAGTGGTTTTCCTGACACTATAGTGCCCTGAGGGTGCCCCCACCCTCAGGGTCCCACTCCCGTGGTGCTGAAGGCACTTATTCCAGCGCCGGGCTCCCTCGGTGCTGGTGACCTCTCCTCCCCCGCCGACATCAGCGGATCCAAATGCGCATGCGTGGCAAGTGCCGCGCGCGCATTCAACGTGTCCATAGGAAAGCATTTCTCAATGCTTTCCTATGGACTCTCTGCGCCATGGAGGAATAATATGCCTCCAGCGTGGCAGATGTGCCTCTAGTGGCTATCAGGAAGACAGCCACTAAAGGCTGGCTTAACCCCAAATGTAAACATAGCAGTTTCTCTAAAAAACTGCTATGTTTGCATCTGAAGAGTTAAAACCTGAGGGACATTGCACCCAGACCACTTCATTGAGCTTAAGCGGTCTGGGTGACTATAGTGTCCCTTTAAATTTACAGTTAGTTTTCTCAAATACATTGTGATTTATCGCATTATATTGAATTGGCATTGTATGTATATTCAGTATCAATTATGAACAACCTATAACTGTGTGATTTTTGGTTGTAGTTTATCAAAATGGTAAAGTAATTATGAGCAATTTGCTATCTCATTTCGAATATTGCTATTTTCAGTGGCCAGCAATTAGTTGCTAAAAAAAAAAAACCTGTTGCTACTGTTAGGAAGTAGCAACTGTTTATCCACAAAAAAATAAGTACATTTTATTAGGAGCAACAGGGTGTTACCAGATGCCTCTACCAAAAGCCAATCACTCATTGGTAGTGGCTAATAGTTTTATTATTCCCTGTAGTAGCTGCTGACTTCCATCTACTTAACAACTGGTTTCTGGATGTTTTCCAAGTTATTTCAACTCTTTACTAGCTGATGCTAACCCCCCTCCCCAAAAATATTATTGACAATTTTGGAAAAAGTTAAACTATGTTTAAATACCTTCTATAGGAGAAAATATATGTCAATTATATGGAATTACATTGAGAACCTAAAATACATATCAGAGCATATTAAATATATATTATTCCTTATGCTCAGTTTGGTCTTGGCTCATATCCACCTCTTTATCCCCTAAATCATGCTCATGTCTGATCGTATACATGCCACGAGGATCAATAGAAAGGCCTTTCTGTCCACTAAATAAATAATATGTAATATGTATGGGGCAAATGTTAATTTTTAAGGGCTTGAAAATTAACATTTAGAATCCATAAGGGACTTTAGCAATAGTAGTCTTTGGAATATGTATTTAATTGTTTTGAAGTTATATTGTTCTGTTGTGCTTGGTAGTTAATAGATAATTTCAAATCACATTATATAGTATACTTGGAGATTTATTTTATTCTGAATTGGAATTCATCTGAATTTGGACCAATCAGGTGGATTGTTCAAATTCCTGAACTCTGTGATGAACTGTAGCCAAATCACGGCTAAACGTGATTTTGAATTCCACCCAAGCAGCCCCCAAAAAAGAGATGATTGATGGGAAAAAGAGATGATCAAATTTAAGGGGACAGTCACTAAATGTTGATTTTATTCACAAAAGTGAGAAGTGAGCAACAGAGTAGAAAAATGATGCACAGTAAAGAAAAAAAGTCTATAATTATAAAATATATATTTTATATATTATCTATTTAATAAAGGTGTAATTTTTACATTTCTTAAATATATTTATATGTACAGACTTTTTTTTTTTACTTCTCCTGTTGTTCCCTCTATGGGTTACATTTTTACTTGATCTGTGAACCATTTGGCAGGAGAATAATCCCACAAGTGTTCTGTAAAATATGTGTGCTATGTAAGTATTTTGGAGTACCCTGATCTGTGTTTGTCATTGTGTGTATGTCTAACTGCATGTGTGTATGTGTGTGTATCTTTATGCCTGTATATGTGTCAGTTTGTGTACCTTTGTGTCTGTATACCTGCATGTGTGTCCGTGTGTGTGTGTATGTGTATCTAAATGTGTATATTAGTATCTGTATGTGTGTAGGTGTGTGAATCAGTATGTAGTCAGGGTCTGTAGATCTGTGTATCTGAATGTGTTTCAGTGAGTGTATCTGTGTGTGTTTGTCAGTGTGTGTTCACATCTCTGCATTCAAATGCCAAAACTACACACAAATGCACCCCTGCATTCAAATGTGAACACTTCATCTGTCGATGCTACATACAAACATACCTCTGTATTAAAACACCAACATTATATATAAATACATCACTGCATTTAAAAACCAATACCACACATACATAAATGCTTGCCTTCAAACTCCAACACTACATGCATACACATCCCTACATTCACTCCACACAAAAACATGCTTACATTTAAATATGCAAACACTGCTCAGTGCTTAATACAACCCGCAACTATGGGAAAATGGTAGCGCCCCTGCTGGCAAAGCACTGTGGGCAGTTGTACAACAGACAGGGAAATACATTTTGGCCACCCTTGTGATGGGGGGGGGGGGGGGCAAACAAATTCTTTCATTAGGGCACTGTGTTAGTTCTGTCACTACTGATATCAATTTGCTAAGCACATAACCTCTGAAAGAGGAAGCTCAGGAACAAAATACCAATTTGATGAGCTTTTGAAGCACATGTGTCATCTGCGACAGAGGAAGCTCAATTACAAAATGGCAAATATATGAGCTTCTTGACTGAGGTTCCTTAGTGATAAAGGAAGCTCATTAATAGTTCCCAATGAGTGTGTCATGAGGAACACCTGATCATTACACCAACAGGGACTTTTATGACATTGCATTCTAAATACATAAACATAAATATGTAATTGGTCCCCTCCTTTGCAGCTATAACAGCTTCCACTCCTTGGGGATGGCTTTCCACAAGATTTTGGAATGTTTCTGTGTGAATGTTTGCCCATTAACTCACTAAAGCATTTGTGAGGTCAGGCACTGATGTCGGACGAGAAGGCCTGGCTTGCAATCCCCATTCCAGTTCATCCCGAAGGTCTTCGATGGGGTTGAGGTCAGGGTTCTGTGCATACCAGTCAAATTCTTTTATACCAATTCTTTCATCCAGCCAGGTTTTTATGGACCCTGCTTTGTGCACTGGGGTACAGTGATGCTGGAATAGCAAAGGGCCTGGCATCAAGCACAGGTAGTGATACAGAAAAAAACTGGTTCGTGCTGCATCTCTCCGGGTACATGTGGGGGACATGTTTATTTATATTTTACCCACTTTAAAAAAAATAAATGATTATGCCCCTAGAGAAATATACCATGTGATTTGCATTTCCTAGGATTTCTAATTATATAGCAATCTCCAATTTTCAGTTAAGCAAATTCAATGTCAGTGTTAAAATAATTTTGTCCAATATAAATTCCTTTCTCTACCCAAAGACAACGATTGTGAATAATTATATATGTTATGTAATGCCCTGATTTCCTGTCTTTTATAGCAATGTACAATAAAACCAAGGTCACTCGGAAGATATTTGATATAATGTAAAAATGTAAAGCTATTCTTGTACTCAACTTGCAACCTTATTGATATAAATACATCATCATTTCAAATGACTACTATTTCTATTTTATTATTTGTGTTTGCTCCTAGGATAGCACATGAATGCAGTGCTGTTTAGGGTTTCCTAAATATTTACAAATGTACTTGTCTTTGAATATTCATTAAGTGATTATAGAAATATTGAGGTGTAGTAAAAAGGCTATACTGTGCAGAAATACAATTTTTGCCACATACAGAACTACTAGGCCCTCTTTACCTGTAATATCTCATTTCTATAATTGTAAAGCACTGCAGGATATATTGGCATTATATAAATGTTAATACTAATTCAGGAAAGGATAAGGTTCTATTATCTTATTGGATATTTATACAGTTGCTTCCTGGGACAAGTCAACGGTCAGTGGTATGTGAAAGGGTAGGTATAAATTGTTATAAATAAAATGATATATCACTGTAAAATGAGACACATGATTAATTTGGTCTCAGTTGGCTAGAACAAATGGAAACAGTGGCCTCAGTAGCAACAGTGGCTAGGGGTGCAGGGGGTGACTCCAAGGAGTAACTTACTCTGCTTGAGTAAGCCTCCCGGTGTCACCTCACTCATAGGTGCAGTGGCAGGCACAGTGGCAGCCACACCATGGTAGATCTCTTGAGTATCTGGCACATACAGCCTCAAAGGCAACATAACCAATCTGGAAAATGTAAATGTGCAAAAACTGAAACGGGCAAGCTCTTTTTAAACTTTTCGAAACCCCATAACTGTGAGACATCTCTGAACACAAATATGTTAAAATGTCAAGCAGAACTAAGAAAACTACATTTCATAATTTCTCACACTTTTAAAAACTTTATTCAAATAAAACACATAAATATTTAATGTGAAATCCTGTTTCTCCTAAACAAAATGATATATAATAAGTGTGGGTGCACTTAATACGAAAGAGGTGAATTATGATTGAACAGAAATATAGCGCAACTTTTAGGTTTTGTTTTGATTAGAACTTGTATAATTGCCTCTGTCCTTAACCCCTTAAGGACCGGACTTTTTTTGCGATGTTGTACATTTGCGACCAGGCATCTTTTTGACACTTTTGTGGTGTTTGTGTTTAGCTGTAATTTTCCGCTCTCTCATTTACTGTTCCCATACAAATTATATATTGTTTTTTTCAGGACAAAAGGGGCATTCTTTACATACCATTATTTATATAATCTCATGTAATTTAATTTAAAAAAAATGAAAAAATATGTTGAAAAATTGAAAAAAATACACGTTTTTTGAATTTTATGTGAAAAATCTTTTACTCATCTACAAAAGCGAATGAAAAAAACTGCTAAATAGATTCAAAATGTTGTCCTGAGTTCAAAAATACCCAGTGTTTACATGCTTTTTGCTATTTTTTTGCATGTTATAGGGCTATAAGTACAAGTAGGATATTGCGGTTTCAAAACATACATTTTTAAAATGTATTAATAGTGACATTGTAACACTATTATCTGTCATAAATTGCTAAATAACACCCCACATGTACATATTTTTTTAAAAGTAGACAACCCAGGGCATTCAATATGGGGTATGTCCAGACTTTTTTAGTAGCCACTTAGTCGCAAACACTGGCCAAAGTTAGCGTTCATATTTGTTTGTGTGTGAAAAAAGTAAAAAACTAAATTGAACGCTAATTTTGGCCAGTGTTTGTGACTAAGTGGTTACTAAAAAAGACTGGACATACCCCATTTGCAATACCTTGGGTTGTCTTCTTTTGCAAATGGTATGCCATCATGGGGGTAATTCTCATTCCTGGGCTACCATACGCTCTCAAAGGCAACGTAACCAACCTGGCCATTTTCAATGTAAAAATATTTGACCCATATATTTGACCCTGTAACTTTCAAAAACGCTATAAAACCTGTACATGGGGGTCCTATTCTACTCAGGAGACTTTGCTGAACACAAATATTAGTGTTTCAAAACTGGAAAATGTATCACAACAATTATATCATCAGTAAAAGTGCTGTTTGTGTGTGAAAAATGCAAAAAAAGTCACTTTCACTGACAATATCATCGCTGTGATATGTTTTACTGTTTTGAATCACTAATATTTGTGTTCAGCGAAGTCTCCCGAGTAAAACAGTACCCCCCATGTACAGGTTTTAGGGTGTTGTAGAACGTTACAGGGTAAAATACAGTGATAGCAAATTAAATTCTCTGGACTTTCGGCCTGGGTTGGCAGGCAGGTCCCTTAAATTGCAATCAATAAAATAACTTAATTATGTAAAATATTACATAAATACGCACGTAGAATTTAAATATATATGCATATTTATATATTTGAAGTCTACGTGTATATTTATATAATTATATATGTAATTTTGTATATGGACATATGAATAGTTTGCATTCTTTTTATTTATTTATATATACATAGATATATATACAATTTCATTCTAAGTGTATTTTGATATAAATATATTTATATATTAATATCAAAATACAGTTAGAATAAAATTTCATATAGATATATAATTTTCTTTTAATTTTTATTATTATTTTTAATTTTTTTAATTTAATTTAAATTATTTATTATTCATATTTTATAATATATATATATATATATACAATATATATAGTTATTATATATATATTATATATATACGTGTGTAATTTAATTATAAGTGTATTTTTATATTAATATATGTACATATTAATATAAAAATACACTTAGCATGACATTATATATATGATATATAGACATATATTATATAGGTATAATATATGTCTATATATCATATATATATACACATATATAATAATATTTTTTTTTTATTAACTTTCACTTTAATTTTTTTTTTGATTTTATAGTTGCAGGGAGACTGCCTGTCAGCACAGACAGTCCCCCTGCAGGCAGACACATGGACACCTATTGTGACCATGTGGTCGCCCTGTTGGGCGATTACATGGCCACAGGGGTCCTAAACCGCCATGGGGAGACTGTCTGGGCTGCAGGCAGTCTCCCCACAATGGGAGCACTGCCGATCGCCGCCGGGGGAATGACGGCGATCGGGTAAGTACATTGGACGGTTAGGACGGTTCGGCAACGCAAAAATGCCGATGACGGTCCTGAACCGTCCTCCGTCCTTAAGGGGTTAAAATGTTAAAAAGCATGCAGGGATAGTCAATAGACACCAGAACAACTACATTAAGCTGCAGTTGTTCTGGTGACGATAGCATTTTTGTGCTAATTTTTGATGTTCATGAAAAGCTTTATGCTTATGTATGCCATATAGTGAAGAATTGGAGCATTTACTAGGCACCTTTTATTTAAATCACTAGATCCGAGTGTCATGAATGCTGGCACTGCCTTGCTTGATTGATCTCTGTGTATCTACTACAAAGACACACATTTGGCACATTCCAATACCTGTTACAACAAGAAAAAATGCTGATATATTACCAAAAGGTTTACATCTGGGGTTAGTTGATAAACTACATGCAAAACATATATCAAAATTGCAGAGTTGGAAAAACATTTTTAATTTTATGTGTCTGTTCACTAAAGATCCATATAATTACATATTTTACCACTTGTCTCAGCACTATGAATCTCATTTTATTTTAAGATGAATTGCATACAGACATCTTTAATTAGAATAAAACATAAAAGTCAGTTGTTTTGCAAATGTAGAACGAAATAGATGTAGTATTGCAATCATTGGTGTGTCGTGTAAACATCCATCCATTTTGTCTAAACATACAGATATAAAAGAAAAACAAGAAGATGCACATAATTTTTCAACTGTAAACTTGCATAATATAGAACAATACCTTAACCCCTTAAGGACACATGACATGTGTGACATGTCATGATTCCCTTTTATTCCAGAAGTTTGGTCCTTAAGGGGTTAAAGCAAAGAGAGCAAGCTGATGTGGATGGGGATAAAATTAAGTGAAGTACAGAGCCTTGAATAGAGAAGATAAAAAAAATGCATATGGATAGGGTGAATTATACACCTATTTCAGTACCGGCAAATGGGTTTCTGCCCTAAGTGTTTACATTGTAACAACATGTTCTTTTGAACTCTGACTCAACCAGCATTGGTTTATATAATCTGCCCCTCTGCTCACCAGATGCCTAAAACGTTTATTTAGCTGTAGTTTGCTATCGTTGAAGTTGGATATGGTTAAGGGGTATGTGAATAACGTTTTCATTGTATGGCAGATTATAGACAGTTAATGTATGTTTGGTTATTACAGGATAATATGTAAGCTCCTTGCTCTATAGTCCAGAATACTGGCTGTACTTTGCGATGCTTGCTTGCTTCCCAGACAAAAGACAAGCTGATAGCCAATAGAAACTGCATTGCATGAAAAGATTATATTCATATTTCATTTGTTGTTTCGCCACTAAACTCTACTGTTTTGACCAAACATATAGAGTTTATTTATTGAACAGTGAATTGTAATTTTTAAGGTAAATTATCCAAATTCTGAATATAGTAAACAAGATGTACGCTTTTTTGTAGTTGTGAATGGTATGATATTGTTTCTAGCTGAATTTTCAACTACAGAAGGTCTTTTTTTCTCTCCACCATATCATTTACAGTTTTTTTTTCTTCCTCTGTGTCATGGCATAGGCAACATTTGGCACTACAGACATTTTGGACTACACCTCCCACGATGCTTTGCCAGCACTATGGTTGTATGTTAGAGCATCATGGGGGGTGTAGTCCACAACATCTGGAGTGCCAAAGGTTGCCTACCCAACATATGCCATGTGAAATATAATAGCTTAAAAGTTTGACATTGTTGGAAAAGCCTACAGTTGAGGGTCTGTTTTCCTTTTTCTATTGAAAAGTTAAATGAAAGTGGGCTCACTTCTTTGAATAAGTGACAAAAGTGTATGCTTGAAGGATATGTGTTTAAAACAGAAAATAAGGTTACTAATTATGTGACCTACATATTATAAAGTAACTTTCTAATATATCATGAAGTTCTAAATGCATATCCCCATTGTAATTGGCCTTGTTAGAGAAGGTGTTACGTACACTTTACTTATTGTGCATATTTCTATTTAAAATTGCTGAATGACAATAAAGCATGTATTCTTTATTAACTATTATAAACTACATTTAACTGAAAGGAAAAGCAAAGCCATCATAATGATATGTCCTCCGTTATATTATTTATACACAAATAAAGAAAGCACGATGAAAAAAAAATAATACAGATAAAGCATGTTCCAACATAAAACATGCCCCTTTAAGCAAAACTGAAATAAACAAAGCTGTAAAATAGTTCCAGCTCAATAAAGAACAAAAGCATGGAAAAAAAACAATACCTTTTTCGTACTTATTGCCTACAAAGAATACAATATTGATCACCTTCATTACCAAGCACTCTATATTTGCAAAAATATTATCCTAACATTTATATGAAACATTGGAAGCAGATAAATATATGAACAAAACAGTACTTTTGTAAATAGACTGCTTTTCAGACAAACTTTGGAATTAAAATGATGCCAATCTGCACTCTGATTGCATTACTGAAAATGGCAAAAGAATGTAAAAGAATGTCTACTTTTAAAGATACAACCCACTTATGTAAGTACAGTTAAAGGAACACTCCAAGCATCATAACCACTACAGCTCAGTGTAGTGATTCTAGTTGTATTACTTCACTGGTGCCATCCCTCTTTTGAATAGTTTAACAACCTGTCTGGATATTATTATTATTATTATTATTATTATATTTATATGTATATTTATATAGCACCAACAAATTCTGTAGCATTTTATAATGTGTGGACTAACAAACATGTAGTTGTAACCAGACAAGTTGGACACAGAGGGCCCTGCTCAATGAGCTTACATGCTAGAGGGGGTGGGGTAAAAGGACACAAAAGGTAAGGGAAGTAGATTGGTAGAGTAGTATTCACTGAAGACTATGTGTTTTTTGTTGTTTGTTTTTATTAATGACACGTGCAGGAGATTAATCAGTTGGGATCCATTAACAGTTTAATTGATATGCTTTTGTGAAAAAGTGAGTTTTTAATGATATATTGAAGGAGTGGAGACTGGGTGAGCATCTAACGGAAAAGGGACAGGGGTTTCACAGGAACAATGCAGCCCTAGAGAAGTCTTGAATGTGAGCATCAGAAGTGGCAGTACAAACAGTGGATAGACGCAGGTCTTCGGCAGAGCGTAGGGGCCTAGGTGGGACATACTTGTGTATTAATAACAACAAAGTATTTAACCAGGAAAGGTACATTCAGATTACTCTGGTCTCCAAGTACGTCCTGGGGATGTTACCTTAGCCCAACATCCAGGGGTTGTTACTATCACCCAATTTAATGGTACTCATTTTATCTACCTTGGAAGGATGAAGGGCTGGGTCAACCCTGCCGGGATTTTCAACCCTGCCGGGATTTTATTATTAGGGAGAATAGATATGTGGGAGTAGCATTATGTAAAGATTTGAAAGCAAGATATGCAGTTATTCCTTGTCACAAAGCTTAGAACTCAAAAACAGGAGCCTAATTTAGTCATCCTGATCTAAGCCATGCAGTACAGGCCTTAGCCTATTTACCAAGAGTGATTAACTGATGTGACAATCCGATAGGCTTGCCATACACTGTATGGCTTAACTCATTAGAACTAACAGAAGTTCCTGCTTAGAAAACATCTCTCCGCCTCCGGCATCATTAGTTGGGGTAGGGAGAGGAGCCCACAGACCCAGGTAACAAGTCAAATCATTAAAATGATTTAATTACTTATGATGGGTCTCACCAAGGTCCTCCTGGTGAGCATTAGTGGTTATGGTGCATAGAGTGTTCATTTGAATCATATATTTGCAAACTAAAGTTATGTTAAAAGTGCTATAACAATCTTTATTAAACTCTGGAAAGCTAATGAATAATGTAATGGTTACAGTGAAATGGAGAATACATTCACCCTCTGTGACAATAGGAATTGTATGGTTTCCTTTGACATTTCCATTTATATTTGTGAGGATTGGGTGAGCTGATATTTTTATCACATTTCCAGAGGTAATGTTGGCTCTTGTCAGACAAACACATACCTGTACAAACAACCCCCATTTTTTTTTACCATAAATAAACATTTAACAGTAGGATGCTTAGGATGTGTGGAATGCAATTTACTAACTGTATACTGAATAAAAGATTCATCTAATTAGCAAGAGGGTTTATTTGTAGTACTGAGTTGAAAATTGACAATTTGGTCAACGAAGGTGTTATAGAAAAAAATGTTTTATTCAATTTTGCAAGTTTATTTCTCAGTCACCATAACCTTTTGTAAGTTACTAATTTCACAATATCTGAATATTTTGCTCAGTTTGTTCAGTTCATTTATGTATTTAGAAATGGATGGTTTTATTACCGTGGGGAAACTCAATACTGTATTAAGGACTATACTGAATTTAACCTGAGAGGCAAGGGCGAATCACTAGAAAATATTCTGGAAATTACATTAACAATTCTATAAAACAGCTAGTTCTTAAAACCAGGTTTTCTGTCTTGGAATTGTGAGTGTCCTGGTCCTGTTCATTTCTCAACATTTCAAAATGTAATGTCTAAAACTGTCATTTACAAAAACAGGCATAATATTATTGCTATTTATTTTTTAATTTTTTTTATGAACCGTACTATGGTTTATGAACCTAAAATCTAAAATAAAAAATACATTTGTAAACCTAAAATATAAAACAACACAATAAAGGTAGATAGTAAGAAAGCCTTACACGTTAAAGACATATTCTCTTATTTATTTTCAAAACATGTGAATACAAAAGAGCAAAAACATAACAAAAATGCAGTAAAAATAAAATAAACAACAAGAAAGACTAAAACAACCAAAAATATAAATACACACTTGGAAAATTAATAATATACATATGGTCTGTATTTTAATACAATTAAAACATGTATTTTTGTGTTATACATTTCCTTATTACACATAAATTAACCAAGGCATTTCCTGGACCCATCAATAAAGATATGTATTGATTCCCTACTTTTTAGAAGTGTTGGGTTATTGCATTTTAAACATTGGCCATAATTTTAACAAGTCCAATGATCCTCTAACTTTTAATATTATTTATTTTAAACAGATATGTATATATGTGCTGATATTAATTATCCTTCCTAAACTCAATTCCCTATGCCACTCATTCCATCCTGCAACCATCTGGCATCTATAATGATTTCATGATGATTCAGAATGATTTAAGAATGTACTTAGAATTTTAGGCACATATGTGGTTTTAGACCAATCATGAAAAAAAGAATGTAATTATAAACCCATGGATCATGAACTCTTTACCTATAATCAGGCATCCTAACATTCCCTAATGCCCCTTGTACATGACTCTACAGTACAAGTCTGTTAAAATTGATGACACCCCTATAAATCTATATAACAATTAGAGTTTGTTTTTAAAATAAGGTGATCACAAGCTCTCATATACATTTCTGTCACATACTCGCTAATATTTACATTTCAAATTCCCTTAGTATTTAAAATGCTTTTGCCAGTCCAGTGTTCACCCTTGCCTACATGCATTGTGTTCTCATGATAATTCGTCCATACTCATTTGCATAGAAAAAAATAATAATCTAAAGTACACAATGATAGTTACTTGATTATTTATTTCTTTAAAATCATGTGTTGCAATTTTAAGCATTTAGAAGTTTTTAATTGAGGCAAATGTTTCTTAATTTACTATCAGAAAACGGAATGCACCGAAGTGCTTGGTTCCCAACAAGGGGAATTAGAGTGTGGCTGTAGAACTCCGTAGGGGGTAACCCTTGTATGAATACACAAAACAGAGAGAATCGGCGTATTCCCTGGCTAAAAAGGCCTCAGGAGCGCCGGAGGGAGGAGCTCTGCAGCTGTTGTGCTGCTTTAAATAAACGTCTAAAAATATATTTAATCGCGGGTATCATTCAAAACATGATCCCAAATGAAAAATGAAATATACACAAATAATAATATATACACAAATAAAACTTAGAAAACCATCACCGTACTATACATATGAGGGTGGGTCTGAAAAATAGAGAGTGGCCCGTAGGCAACCCGTAGTGTGGGTGGTGCTGGCAGGGGACACAGCGACTGCTAACACAGTGTGGTGCATGAAGGACTGTTAATCCTGAAAAGCCCAACCAACCATAAGCTGTCTCAGGTCCCTTAACATCAGCGTGTAGAAAACTCCCCGCCAGTAAGGCAGGTACAAATCCGGCTACCCTCTAAGGAAATAGGGTATCTCTAAAAAGAACAGAGAGACACCTACTACCAACTTGTTGCACATAAACCCCAGAGCGTCAGCCCAGTAAAGATTAGGGACTAGCCCGGTAAAGTAACTGCCAAAGTTGTCTTAGTAGTCATAGAGGTTATAGTCGACCTGATTCATATTAGCCCTGATATGAGCTATGTGGATTCAGTACTCTCTAGTAAAGTCAGGTAGCGGCTTATCTGGAACATAGTATCTTTTCTGTGAACCAGGAGATACACAGTGACAACTTTCTGTATCCCATAGAGGACTGTAGTGGACCTGTTAGGGAAGGAAAAAGATTTCTATCCTCATATCTGCCTAAGCTCTTGTGTAAATAACCTCTGCTTAGTGCATTTGATTGTCCAGAAAGTTAGCCAGGATACTGCTGCTGAAAAAGAAAAAGGATTTCTACACTTCACACTACAACTTGATAACTCTGACATGGGTCAGGCATCACTAACACTCTCAGCCCTCCCTCAGTGGTCACATCAACTGTGCAGGTGAAACATCTAAAAAATAAAAACGAAAAAACGACCTAACGTCCGTTTCGGCGCTGTTAGAGCGCCTTTTTCAAAGGCCTTTGAAAAAGGCGCTCTAACAGCGCCGAAACGGACGTTAGGTCATTTTTTCGTTTTTATTTTTTAGATGTTTCACCTGCACAGTTGATGTGACCATTGAGGGAGGGCTGAGAGTGTTAGTGATGCCTGACCCATGTCAGAGTTATCAAGTTGTAGTGTGAAGTGTAGAAATCCTTTTTCTTTTTCAGCAGCAGTATCCTGGCTAACTTTCTGGACAATCAAATGCACTAAGCAGAGGTTATTTACACAAGAGCTTAGGCAGATATGAGGATAGAAATCTTTTTCCTTCCCTAACAGGTCCACTACAGTCCTCTATGGGATACAGAAAGTTGTCACTGTGTATCTCCTGGTTCACAGAAAAGATACTATGTTCCAGATAAGCCGCTACCTGACTTTACTAGAGAGTACTGAATCCACATAGCTCATATCAGGGCTAATATGAATCAGGTCGACTATAACCTCTATGACTACTAAGACAACTTTGGCAGTTACTTTACCGGGCTAGTCCCTAATCTTTACTGGGCTGACGCTCTGGGGTTTATGTGCAACAAGTTGGTAGTAGGTGTCTCTCTGTTCTTTTAGAGATACCCTATTTCCTTAGAGGGTAGCCGGATTTGTACCTGCCTTACTGGCGGGGAGTTTTCTACACGCTGATGTTAAGGGACCTGAGACAGCTTATGGTTGGTTGGGCTTTTCAGGATTAACAGTCCTTCATGCACCACACTTTGTTAGCAGTCGCTGTGTCCCCTGCCAGCACCACCCACACTACGGGTTGCCTACGGGCCACTCTCTATTTTTCAGACCCACCCTCATATGTATAGTACGGTGATGGTTTTCTAAGTTTTATTTGTGTATATATTATTATTTGTGTATATTTCATTTTTCATTTGGGATCATGTTTTGAATGATACCCGCGATTAAATATATTTTTAGACGTTTATTTAAAGCAGCACAACAGCTGCAGAGCTCCTCCCTCCGGCGCTCCTGAGGCCTTTTTAGCCAGGGAATACGCCGATTCTCTCTTAATTTACTATCATACAAAGCGTAAAATAATAATAATGAATTTATAGATATGTGTCTCTATTTGAAATTAGTCCCACATTGGGGTTGAGTAGTCCACAATAAGGTTGTGCTAACTACAGAACTGATGAAAAAGTATTCCCCAAATAATATAACTATACCCAAAAATTAACCATGCCCAAAGAGCATGGTATGGCATTCATTAAAACAGAGTTTTAACTATAAAATACTTTAACCTTTTGACTCCCCCAGTATTTTACAAATATATAAAATGTCACACCCCATGGCCCAAACAGTACAGGGAGTTTTGAAGGATGATATCATTCATACAGTGAGGGAGGGAGGAGGAATGAATGGACTCTCACTGTTAGCATCAGCATTCAAATAACCAATAAAGATTTCTATAGCAATTTTTAAACACTTTTATTTTAGAAATGTTTGACTTTTCTGTATTTACTATATGTAGGCAATATGCAAGACATTCTTTTATATATATATTCTTTTTCTATGTATATTTTTATGAGTGTCTTTTGACACCATAAGCTCTCATGTTGTGTTTCTAACTTGATTTTTAAAAGACCCATGCCGTTTCAAACTATTTTAGTAGTTTTCTAAAGAAGCATCCCATCCACCTCTCTTAATCTCTCCACTTTACAATATATTTTTCTTCACCGCTGCTTTCCTGTTCATTTCATTTTAAGATAGAACAGAGTGAGAAGCACACTTTACATAAACTTAATGGCTGTGGGTGTATTCACCCATAAGTACTCTATTGATAATAAATACAGAGAAGCTAGTTACAAACCTTTAAATCTATTCCTTGTATATGCTGGTAATGAAAATTTTAGCAAGACTAATTTTTGCACATTTTGAAAAACTAACATCTACCACATTGTCAGGGGTCCGATCGGAAAGGGGTGCTGACAAGTGCAGCAACCTCTATAGAGTGAAACCCACAATGCAAAGAAACCAACATACACACAAATCAAGGCAAATGACAAGTGTATTGATTTTTACAAGTAAAGACAGTAAAAGGAAATATGAAAACAGAAAACTCAATATAAGACAAGGGATTGTATTTACAAGGAACACAAGAGAATCAAATACCAGCAGAGATAATTCAATGTAAGAAAAGGGCCTCTGGATACAGGGAACTCAGGAAGGTAACAAGCACAGGAACTCAGGAAGCAGCAGATATACAGACTGATATGTAAGACAAAAGGAAAAGGAATTACTTGGTGTATAGTATATTGTTTCTTTCATTAAGTGCTGACATATTTAAATTATATGAATTACATCTATGTGATTCAATTTCACATTCTATAATGTTAACCACTGTACAACACAATAGATAATGTAAAAAATCAGATACCATTTACTAGCCTTTTTTTATAAAAGTGATAATACCTTTAGATTGTTGAAGAACAAATAACTTTGTAGAATTGCACACTTGTTCACCTGTAATCCAAACTACCATTACCATTCATTTAGCACATGATTGTCATTCAGCAATTTGAGGTACAGATATTTGAGTAATACAAAAGATTGCTGTTGTAGTTTTATTTTTTATTTTCCATTATTTTCCGTTTTTATAGATAAAATATGCAATTATTTGAATTTAATATTTAGTAGAAGGAATTGGTTATTTATTAATTGTGCATTTCCGATAGGATTGCAACCCCACGAAGAAATTCTCCACCTTGGTTTAATCCCTTAAGTACCAAACTTCTGGAATAAAAGGGAATCATGACATGTCACACATGTCATGTGTCCTTAAGGGGTTAAGGGGTTACGTATTAAATTATCAATTGTTTTACATTTTTGACATAAGATTGATTATATTTTTGTTTTTACTTTTTTTGATATAGTGCTTACAACTGTACTATGTCGAAGAAGCGAAAATTCCATGAACTGAGCTCCACAGCTCCTGTTAATAAGAGAAAGTCACTATTAATGAAACCACGGCACTACGATCCAAATGAAGATTATGATGAAGACAATGAGGATAAACCAGAGTTTGTGAGCTTTAAGTTCATGAAAAAAAAATATTGCTCTACAGCTGGTATGTTTGAAGCTTGGTGATTTTTTTATATACATTATATTATTTTCGGTATATGAACTATATATTTTTTTATTTAATGTTTTTTTTGTTATGATGCACCATTACTTAATATTAATAATAATACTTTCCATTCAGTGGTATATGATATTATCTTTTCTTTCAGTGAGTAATAAGTTAGCATCAGTTGTTAATTTTCAGGTACTTTTATATACTTATCTATACTAAATAAAATGTGATCTTCATAAAAAACTTGTCCTGCTCTTACATATTGCTTTTAAGGTTTCATGTAACTTGAACATATAGCTTGATTGATGTATACTGAGGCAGCACAGCAATAATGCCTGATTGGCTGCCAGGTTGACTGATCAACATGGGGAATAGTTGCTAAACAGTGTATATTTAAGTTTAAAGTTAGTGTTAGCTAATGTTACTGTTGTTAACATAATAGTTGTAGCAGACCAAATTTTGCAAATGTTTAGCTTTAAGGCCACAATTCACTTTTTCAATATTTGCCTTAAAACTTCCAAAACATAATTGAAATCCTGGACATACAAGACACTTTAAAAAACAGGACTAATAAGTGACTCTATTTTCAGTTGTTTTTTGTTTTTGTTTTTTTAAGTAGCCAAAAATATGAAAATAAACTATTAAAACTAAACGCTGAGAAAAAAAACAACTTACAATTTATTTCCTGAGCAATAGTCGAGCCGTGTAAATAAATATACTTAACGGAGAGAACTCAGGAGTCTTGTAAGGTAATCAACGTTTCAGTCCTCTAAACCGGACTTTTTCAAATGTCTTAAAAAGTCCCATTTAGCGGACATCAATTGCATTTTGTTTGTTATTTTTTTGATTGAGTGCTCACAATCAAGTTTATTAAAAATATACATATATACATATTATATATATCATATTTTGAATTTCTTTTTCATGCTGTTCCTGTTCCAAGTTCAACTGTCTTTTGAATTTCCCGTTCTCTCTCCTAGTGTTGCAGTTGCTACTCACATGCACTTGATTCCCTTTGCTAAAACGAATACAAATACAATGTTGCCTGTCTATTGTAGGAAAGATTGTTATTGTGCTACAGAATGTGGACATTTTTAATTTTGCATGCCTATGTTTTTTACCACTTTAAATGAATGATAGCCACATAACTTTTACAGTCAGTGAACAATATTTAATGACCACCTTTGGATTCCAGGGTTCTGTTCTGTTAAATGGACAAAATAAATCTGTAAAAACATGTTTCACTTGAAATTTGAATATGTAATAATACTTATTGGAAATACTTAAATTGCTTCCTTTGCGTTTCCAGCAGTTTGACTTACTAGCAGAGCTACAAGAATAGTTATTTTGCTGGGAAGGGGCCAACCCAGTCAAAGATGCCTCTTCCAGATAAATTTGGACTGGTGAAGCAATAATTAAGATGCTTCCTTTAAACAGCATGAGTGATATTTCAGCTGCGGTCCTACAGCAACCTTTATAGAGCAGGACTAGCAGTCTTTTGTTAAAGGATGATATGCTTACTTGGCCATCATCGCTGCTTGAACATGTCAGTGTTCTCCTTGATAATATATCTGAATTCATTAAGTCCACAAACATACATTTGTGATTATTCAGATTGAGTGGTCACAGCTGATATTGCTTTACTCAACTTACAAGTACAGAAGTGTCCTTTATTAAAGAAATGAGTCACGTATTGAGGATTATTAGCGCACAGTTGACTTTATTATATTTGAAGTACAGCATAACTTTAAAAAAATGATCACAGAAGAATTAAAGGACCACTAAAGTCAGCCAGACCCCTTCATCTCAACAAACTGGTCTTAGTGCAGTGGTTCTGTCATTTTAACCCTGCAATGTAAAATATTTCCGTTTAGTAGAAACTGAATTGTTTACATTGCAGGTGTTGACGAGTTTCTCTAGACAGCAACAGCATTTTTAAAACCATAGATTCAGAGAAAAATATGTATTTATTGGTTTTATTACAGAAAGCAAAACACATAATCACATGGAAAATTTCTAAACAGAAATTCTGCTGGAGGTGGTCTACAATATATATTCATCTAAACATGTTTTATTCTATAAACTACTGACAATATTTCTCACAAATTCCTAATAAATGTATTGTCATTTTGAGAATTTCTCAAAATATCAACATAGATGCAGTGTTTTCATACCTCAAGTAATGCAAATAAAACTGGTTCATATTAATTTTTAAATATCACAATACTAATGCTTTGACTTATGAAGAGTTTTGAAAAATCAATATTTGGTGGAATAACCCTGATTTTTAATCACAGCTTTTATGCATCTTGGCATGCAGTCCAAAAGTCTTTAACATAGCTGTTGGGTGATCTTTTGCTACTCCTGATGCCAAAAATCAAGCAACTCGGCATTGTTTGATGTTTTGTGACCATCCATCTTCCTTTTGTTCACATTCCAAAAGTTTTCAATATGGGTTCAGATCTAGAGTTTGGGTTGGTCATGAGTCTTGATCTTGTGGTCTTCCATCCACACCAATCCTCAGAGTTGGGGAACATTGACAGAGCAGAAGGAAGCACGTGTTCTTCCAAGATAACCTTGTACATGGCTTGATTTATCCATCATTCACAAAGAACACATTGGAAATTGGTGTTATTTGTGTTCCAGTTATGATAGCTTTAGATTTCTATAAAATATTGTTGCTGTTATTAAGCTTGTTTGAAGCTTCACAACCTTTCAATTAGCCACAACATGAGCACTTGATGGTGTGTATGTGTACTAGGAGTTATTAAAGCTATTTGTGACACGGCGCACAGTGAACTATGCCAGAAATGCTGCCCCACCCCACCCCACCCCTTGTCACTACTGACCTTTGCTGGTGTTTTATATATATATATATATATATATATATATATAAACAAATGGAAGCTTGGCACTCTCCTCCAAAAATAATTACTTATATCACATGTGCCTGGGTGCAAATTGCTGGCGTCAGATATATATACTCATAAATGAAAAAAATCAAAATGCACTCACAGGTCTTCAAATTAGTGGACAAATTGGTGCTTTATTTGGTCATCAAAAAAGTGTACAAAAATCAATCGACGTTTTGACCCTGCCGGGTCTTTTTCAAGATCATAGAGTACATGACAGTACTGTGTTTATATATCAAATACAAATCTAAAAGAAAGTGCACTTACCCAATGGTGAAGTGAGGAGGAGTGAGTCTGTCCGTTACAGCCCGGAAGTGATTGGAAGCCGTATAGGATGTCACGTGATCGGGACGTCGGGCGGAGTCAAAGTGGTTGCCGAGGCAACAATATACACAGAACATGATTACATGCCGGGCACAAGTGAAGCATTAGGGAGGACTAAGTGAAAACTGCTGAAGGGTCTACTTAACCCTGATGCCAGAAAAGAGCACTGGTAGACAATAACCAGTGCTGTGCAATACTGTGCGTGGTGTAAAAAACACACAAGTGATAAAGTGTAGTCACCAAGTGAATGCAAAGTAGTGAGAAAATATATATACATGACATCCTAAATAAAATGAAATAAAATAAAATCAAGAGCAGAGAACAACATATATTCCTACATTGCTGTATATGTAAGATTTATGCAAGGGTACTGAATCTTGCATGTTCTATGCACTAAAGCATATTATAAGATGTACTAATAAAATGTTAGTACTAATGAGTATGTACTGGACTGCACAGATGACACTGACTTGTTCAACTGTATACATGTACTATCTGAGTATATTTCCTTTCTAGAGGACTAGGATGGTCAGAAGGACGACCTACTAAATATCTAACTACCCACAAATAGAGTAATCTGAAATTCCATGTAGACAGAAAAAATAAAAATAAAAGAGAAGTAAATGAAATAGATAACTGGAAGCCACAAGTAGGAAAATTTAGCATAGTACCTGATATAGGCACACGATGAACTGAAAAGCATGTGATTGCTGTATACAGAAGGAAAAACTTGTAGTATATAAAGAAACAGCAGTACAACATGGGTCTAATGTATATGACCATCCTAGTCCTCTAGAAAGGAAATATACTCAGATAGTACATGTATACAGTTGAACAAGTCAGTGTCATCTGTGCAGTCCAGTACATACTCATTAGTACTAACATTTTATTAGTACATCTTATAATATGCTTTAGTGCATAGAACATGCAAGATTCAGTACCCTTGCATAAATCTTACATATACAGCAATGTAGGAATATATGTTGTTCTCTGCTCTTGATTTTATTTTATTTCATTTTATTTAGGATGTCATGTATATATATTTTCTCACTACTTTGCATTCACTTGGTGACTACACTTTATCACTTGTGTGTTTTTTACACCACGCACAGTATTGCACAGCACTGGTTATTGTCTACCAGTGCTCTTTTCTGGCATCAGGGTTAAGTAGACCCTTCAGCAGTTTTCACTTAGTCCTCCCTAATGCTTCACTTGTGCCCGGCATGTAATCATGTTCTGTGTATATTGTTGCCTCGGCAACCACTTTGACTCCGCCCGACGTCCCGATCACGTGACGTCCTATACGGCTTCCAATCACTTCCGGGTTGTAACGGACAGACTCACTCCTCCTCACTTCACCATTGGGTAAGTGCACTTTCTTTTAGATTTGTATTTGATATATAAACACAGTACTGTCATGTACTCTATGATCTTGAAAAAGACCCGGCAGGGTCAAAACGTCGATTGATTTTTGTACACTTTTTTGATGACCAAATAAAGCACCAATTTGTCCACTAATTTGAAGACCTGTGAGTGCATTTTGATTTTTTTCATTTATGAGTATATATATATATATATATATATATATATATATATATATATATATATATATATATATATAGTTCAGTAAATGCCTTTGCTTAATCAACCATCAGGCAATCACTGGGGCTATTGGGTGAGAGAAAAAGAAGAAAAAGATAATATTCTAAACTTACATTTGAAAGAGGCCATAAACTGCTGCTGCTGTACTCTCTCTGTGTTACTTCCAAGATAACTTCTTGCTTCTCTCACCTGTGGGAAATATATCCCTACTCCTTGGTGCTATATAACAAAGAGGCCAGTAGTATGCCTCCACTCTTGGGCAACTGGTTCTAATGCCTAAATGGCAATTTAATGGAAATTCCTGAAATTCCACCTTGAATTACACTAGGCATGTGCACAACCTATTGAAACATGGCAGATTTAAAACATGTCCAATTTTTTTGACATGCCTAGATGCTCTCAAGTAAGTTTCTCCAAACAGTTACCAATGAGGAGGCATGGGCCCTGCACAACTTAAACCTCTTACACAATTTACCCATATAGTTTGGGCTTACCACCCTCCTTTCCAGAATAATAATCTTAGTGCTTCTACTAAACTAGCGCAAATATTTTTTTCCCCACATAAAAACTGGTGGGGCGCTGCCCCAAGTACACCTATAGATGAGCCTCCACTGCTGTCTGACACAAGTTGCATATATATGGCTGAAGGATCATGTCATATACTAAAGGTAAGGACGAGTTTTTGTAAATGTTTACATATACTTCATTAAAAAATATATATTTCTTACCAAAACTTAATGAAATGATAAATTTGTCAAAACATGGTATTAAGGTAGCAAATGTCCTTTAAGTGACTATAGGACAATATTTTTGGTAAATGACCAGTTGGATCTGGACTTTTTGCACAAGTAGAAGATTATGGTTCAACCAAATCTGCTGCTAAGTTGTTAAATGGCTAGAGTTATCAACCTTACTTAGCATAGACATATTATCCAAGTTACATGATTAAGAAAGGTAGGTAACATGTATTTAACTACGGTGATGGTATAGCTAAATCCTTGATTTAATATATTTGGATAATCTTTTAAAATTATTTAATATTGTTGGAAAAACTTTAAAATAATAATATTTTAATATTTATATATTGTATATATTGTGATATATGTTTTAAATATTATATATTTTATATTATAAGATTTAAAAAGATAATTTTATCTGGTTATTCAAAAATATGAAATTATTTGAAAAGCTTTTTCGAAAATATTAAATCAAGGTCAGAATGTTCTGTCACAGCTGTTCAACTATACTGGGTAAACTATCAGAATGCTTAATGGAGCTATCTGTCATAGAATATGAAGAACAAACAAAATGGGGTGTACACTGGATAGGAGCCGGGCCATTCACCTGGTATTGTTTTAAGTGTTGTTTTTTTAGAAGCAGGTTGCCTATCAGTATTTTCGATAAGGTTGGCAGTTGGCAGTGGGAAAATGTATGGTTGGAGAGCAGATGGGGGAGGTTATCCATGCCAGAACAGTCACATTCCACCATTCATTTGAATGCAGACAGCATTGTGCAAACTTACCAATGTGGTCAAGATGCCCATCTAAACAAATGCATTTGGGCCAAAATATTTTGGGTTACTATAGGAGTTTATGGAAACCAGTATAGAGGGGGAGGGGAATCGAATACATAAGCCCAATGCAAGACAGTTCCATTAGGCCCATATTGACTTAAAGAGCAGTCCTTTGTACAGAACCCTCTTACTACATTGTGGATGTATATAGCACAGTCAGTATCTTAGGAGAGAATTATCTTGCAGTTGACTGTATGCAATATCATTGCTCTGAATCTCTGAATGTAGAGTCTGCCTTGCTGTGCAGATTGCATCTGGAATGATGTGACCAGACATTAAAAGCATGGGTCTGAGTTTGTGCTGAGATGACACTAAATATATTCACCCTGTCCCCACCCCCCAAAAAGATAAAATTAGATAATATTGCAAAATCCAATGGCTGTATTTATAAAAAAAAAAAAAAAAAAACAACAAACTGTACACAGCCGTACACTATTTGCCATAATGGATTGAATGTTCTGGTATATAACAAAGGCCCTGTTGTGGAAAGAAACGTTGCAACGTCTGTTTATGTCCAATAAAGCTGCTTGAATTGATGGAGTGCCTTGACCACCTTATTTTTTCTGACTACATGACATTGAGGGATTGCCAGCCCTTGTTCAAGAACACCCTCTTACTGTTTTCTAGTGTGGGCTACTGGTATATAGCAAGACATAATTATGATAAAAGGTGAGAGCAATATAATATGCAACTTTACAGATAGAAAATCTATATGAATGCAATACATCAATGAAATAAAACCCACCTATGCTGTATTTCATGATTAATCAACTTTTTTTTTTTCAACTATTCTAATATGCAAACTAAGTTAATTTAATATAAATTGAATCTAGCTCATATGCATAAATATCGGATTTTTTTTTATTTGGCAATTTTTATATCAGTCAAATGTATATATATATTGATTTATGAATACTTCTCTGAAATGTACACGTAATATACAATAAATATCATGCAGTGCATTTTTTGATGTGTCTAAGGGTAGGTCTTGATTTAAAAGAACACAGACATAATTGTTTATGCTTTATTACCACAGCATGAAATATTTTTTGATTTGGCTTGAGTAGGGTTTCTTTAAAAGGGAGAACAGCGTAGCTTGGATGACAGTTTAAAAAAAAAAACTCAGTTCTGAATATTTAGACCATCATTCTCTGTATGAATCCTATTATGTTAAATATAATTAATAAATATTTGTCTTTTAACATATAACAAACAGCTGAAGTAAACATTAGGTAAGTTGGAAATGTCCCAAAATGCTAACATTTTGGCAGCAGTAAAGTGAAATGCATTGGGCCGCACATGTGCATTTTTACCCCCCTGTAATCTGCACTTAATAGGAATATTTTAAACTGTGTAACCAGGCAACAGAGGTAATTGTTGCTTTCTAGAGCTTTTGTTAGGCACTTTAACACAGCCCAAATATGCATAATTAGGCATAATGTCTATAAATCATTATTGTACACATGTGGGTAGTTAAGTGGATTGAGAGAATAGTTCAATGAATTGAGTATATTCACTGAAAATGCTTTTTATTTGTTTTCTGCAGTTCATAATACTTTAAAATTATCATAACCCTTTACACTTTCTCTCGACAGCTAGCAGTGTTATTGAGAAAAAACTTAATTTGCATTTTAGACTATGTTTAATTTATTATTTAAAACCAGAGCTTGCTGGATGTGAAATCAGGAGATGATAGACCATTGTGTGAAATGATATGCGGCTCTTTATGTAGCTCATTTTCTAGGATGTAAAATGTTAAATTTTTTCGGTTTATACTGAACAGATCTAAACAAAAGAACGCCATCTATAATCAAAGTTATTAAAGGGGCCAGTGTTGTGACTTCTTCCAAAAATGCTTTTAGTTACTATGACAATATTTACTTGATCCTGGCAGTCCAGTGTTGATTTTAGGGAGATAATTACAAGAAAGATACATAATGTAGAGAGATTTTTTTTCTAAGTGCCCTTGTCTATGGTGCTGTTTATAAGGATTGCAGTGAAGCGTAAAAGCAATATTGTCTTCCATCATTATACCCTCTCATTCTGTATCTACAACCTGCTGCTTTTTCTCTATTTTCCCTTAGTTCATATTGTTATTTTCAGAGAAACATGATAATTATCACAAACAAAATTATGAATAAAAGTTTGTGTGTTACAGAACTTTCACTTTAATATAATCAAAACAACATGTTGTGACATGGTTTTTCTTTATGAAAGAAAATTATAAAATCTAGGAGAGTTTTATTTCATTGATTTATTTTGATCCTAGTACTCACCAACCTTTTCTCCGACATACAGCCATGAATTAACTTTTAAAAAGATTTTTCAAAGTTTGAGATTCAGCTACAGTAGTCAGGAGATAAATATTAACCCCTTAAGGACCGGACTGTTTTTGCAATGTTGTACATTTGCGACCAGGCATCTTTTTGACACTTTTGTGGTGTTTGTGTTTAGCTGTAATTTTCCGCTCTCTCATTTACTGTTCCCATCCAAATTAGATATTGTTTTTTTCAGGACAAAATGGGCTTTCTTTACATACCATTATTTATATAATCTCATGTAATTTAATTTAAAAAAAATGAAAAAATGTGATGAAAAATTGAAAAAAATACATGTTTTTTTACTTTTATGTGAAAAATCTTTTACTCATCTACAAAAGCGAATGAAAAAAACTGCTAAATAGATTCACAATGTTGTCCTGAGTTTAAAAATACCCAGTGTTTACATGCTTTTTGCTATTTATTTGCATGTTATAGGGCTATAAGTACAAGTAGGATATTGCGGTTTCAAAACATACATTTTTAAAATGTATCAATAGTGACATTGTAACACTATTATCTGTCATAAATCTCTGAATACCACCCCACATGTACATATTTTTTTTTAAAGTAGACAACCCAAGGTATTCAATATGGGGTATGCCCAGACTTTTTTAGTAGCCACTTAGTCGCAAACACTGGCCAAAGTTAGCGTTCATATTTGTGTGTGTGTGTGTGTGTGAAAAAAGTAAAAAACTAAATTGAACGCTAATTTTGGCCAGTGTTTGTGACTAAGTGGTTACTAAAAAAGACTGGACATGGCACTTTTACTGATGATATAATTGTTGTGATACATTTTCCAGTTTTGAAACACTAATATTTGTGTTCAGCAAAGTCTCCTGAGTATAACAGTACACCCCATGTACAGGTTTTATAGCGTTTTTGAAAGTTACAGGGTCAAATATATGGGTCAAATATTTTTACATTGAAAATGGCCAGGTTGGTTACGTTGCCTTTGAGAGCGTATGGTAGCCGAGGAATGAGAATTACCCCCATGATGGCATACCATTTGCAAAAGAGCTATAAGTACAAGTAGGATATTGCGGTTTCAAAACATACATTTTTAAAATGTATCAATAGTGACATTGTAACACTATTATCTGTCATAAATCTCTGAATACCACCCCACATGTACATATTTTTTTTTAAAGTAGACAACCCAATGTATTGCAAATGGTGTATGTCCAGTCTTTTTTAGTAACCACTTAGTCACAAACACTGGCCAAAATTAGCGTTCAATTTAGTTTTTTACTTTTTTCACACACACACACACACACACAAATATGAACGCTAACTTTGGCCAGTGTTTGCGACTAAGTGGCTACTAAAAAAGTCTGGACATACCCCATATTGAATACCTTGGGTTGTCTACTTTAAAAAAAAATATGTACATGTGGGGTGGTATTCAGAGATTTATGACAGATAATAGTGTTACAATGTCACTATTGATACATTTTAAAATGTATGTTTTGAAACCGCAATATCCTACTTGTACTTATAGCTCTTTTGCAAATGGTTATTGTATTTATTTTTATGATTTTACACTAGCAGGGAGCCTTCCTGTCAGCACAGACAGTCCCCCTGCAGGCAGACACATGGACACCTATTGTGACCATGTGGTCGCCCTGTTGAGCGATCACATGGCCACAGGGGTCCTAATCCGCCATGGGGAGACTGTCTGGGCTGCAGGCAGTCTCCCCACACCGGGACCAACGGCGATCGCCACCGGGGGAACGATGGTGATCGGGTAAGTAACTAAGACCGTTAGGACGGTTCAGGAGCGTCAGCGGTCGGCAATGCAAAAATGCCGATGACGGTCCTGAACCGTCCTCGGTCCTGAAGGGGTTAAAGAGCATGCATGCAATTTGCCATGAATTACTATAACATCAAGATTTTTTGTTTATTCACACAACAACAATTTGACAATCAAAATATTAGGCCACAGCGGCAACAATTCTTAAACTTTGATGTATATTTTATTGATATTTTGGAATAGATTTTTGCAACTCGCTGTTACTAGAATAAACTAAAGATGATTTATTTACAGTATAAATGCTATTGCATGAGTTAACCAAATGCTTTTAATATAAAATATAAAATATAGATTGTTTTATTTTCATGAAGTATATTTAGATTTTCACATTTTAGGGAACTATTTGTGAAACTTTGGAGCGTTACTCAATGAAAATTTCCACTACTTCAACTAACATCAAAATGCATATGAATTTGAGATGCTATTTAAATTTATATTCCATATAAATACAAATATCAAAAGTGCTCTTCTAACTTGCTGTGTCCAATAGAGTAAATGCAGTGTAGTTAGTTAAGCTGACACCAGACCGCTACTATTTAACATATTTATAAATTATCTTGAAATAGGCATTGAAAATCATGCTTTGGTGTTTGCAAATAACACAAAACTCTGTAAAATAATACAATGTGAGCAGGATATTAGAGGGATTTAGCTAGGTTGGGGAACTGGGTGCTCAAAGGGCAGATGAAGTTTAATGTAGAGAAATGCAAAGTTATGCATTTTGGGGCGAAGAATGCACTCACAACTTACACCCTAATGGTAGTGAAAAAAGGAATAACAACATTTGAAAAGGATTTTGGAATTGTTTTAGACAAGAAACTAGGCAACAATATGCCATGTCAATTGGTAGTTGCTAATGCCAGTAAGGTATTGTCATGTATAAATAGGGGCATTAATTATCAGGATAAAAATATAATTTAGCTTTTTTATAACCCTGGTAAGGCCACACCTTGAATATGCTGTGCAATTTTAAGCACCTGTTCTAATGAAGAATATTATGGCACTAGGAAAAGTGCACAGGTGGGCTACAAAATTGATGACAAGAAAGGAGATTTTTTTTAAGGCAAAGGAAAGTATATTTTACATATGAACAATGAGTATGTGGTATTCTCTGCCTGAAGAGATGGTTTTATCAGAGTCTATTTGGATGTTTAAACAGCAATTGGATAAATACTTTAAAAACATAATATACAGGGATATAATTTTTAATTAGTGGGGTAATAGCTGCTTGATCCAAGGAGACATCTGACTGCTATTTTGGGGTCAAGAAGGATTTATTTTCCTAGTTTATTGCAAAATTGGAAGTGCTTCAGACTAGGTTTTTTCCTTCTTTTGGATCAACAGCAAAAACAAATATGAGAAAGGCTGAACTTGATGGATGCATGTCTCTTTTCAGCTTTTCAACTATGTAGGTTATTCAGTTAAGGCCAAAATAGCTGAACTGGAAGCTGACTTGGGAAGTTTTCCAATTTTATTAGATTTGCCTTAAATTTGTAATTCATCTTGAATTCCCAGAACTTCTCACTTTAGCAATTAATCCCGTATGACAATAAGGAAATAGTAAAGAAAGAAAGGGAATTGGGGGCATACCGCATCTCATCTCATTATAAAGGTGCTCTATAACACACACCTCCAGTCTTCTTGCACTCCTCTTGGCCTCTTCACTGATTTGCCCTGGCTGGGAATGCTTCCCAAACTGGACAGACCTTTGTTGCCTATATGCTGGCATCTGAGCAAAATGATGTCAGTCACTCCTTTACTATACACCACAGCCAGTGTCAGCAGTGCTGGTTATTAAGTTACCATAACAACCACAGCTCATTGGTGGAGAGCAGAAGGACCACCTTTGGGTGGTCTCTTCTACTCTCTTTTAAACCAATTTCTCGGCATTAAGCCTGTGCTGAAGAATTGATTAACAAGTGTGAGAAAAAACTATTTTTAAGTAGATTATTTTTCAACTTATAGATTTGTTGGAGAAAATGCTAACATAATGTATAGATGAAATGTGACGCTCTTTAAAAAGAGAAAAAGTAGTTTGGGGCATGACATGTGATTAACCCGATCAAGGCGAGCGGATCACAAGACCACAGGTGAGACCTGGAACGCAGTGTTGAACAGCTAAGCCCCATTACAGAGAGTTAGTAATTTGTTAACTCTATTAAAACTATTTAAATGTTTTCAAGAAATAATTTAGGAATCTTTAAAAACTATTGTACTTGATTGTACAAAAATCAATTATGAAGCAATTTCTGTTTTATTCAACTTAATAATTTGAGACACATGCATGGCTAGTTCAGTTTAACGTAGAGAGGCAAAGATTCCAGGAAGAATTAATACAATACAATGTTTACAAATAAAAATTCATCCTTTAGTCAATAACAGCCTATATTTTCAAATTCCTTTTAATTTCGGCAAACATTAGAATAAATAATTTAAACCCAATCTTCCCTAGCAACATTTTAAATCTAAATGGGCAGATAACATGATGATAACATATGCAGAATATTGTTTATTTACCTATAAATAAAATGAACGTAGTACTTTTAAATACTTTTCCTCTGTAATAGGATACATGACATGTTTTTAGGATTAGTTTTATCATTTTAAAGTTCTTAACTATTCTAACAATTACAAGAAATAGTATGTCATGCTCTGAAATCATGTACCATGGTGCATGTTTATCTAGCTCAAGAGGTTCCAGCATCTCCATGCAACTTAGTAATATCAGCAGGCTTGGAGCCCTAATCACAGCTTTTTCATCCACAGTGATTTCTTGTTCTTTGTTTTGATGTTACTAATTTGAGAAAGTGACAGTTCTAATGGCCATAATTGATGCTCAGCAATTATCGGCAATAACTGGCTGCAAACATTTTGCTTTGGGACCCTAGAGTCCCAGCTCTTACTTCGAAGGAGAACTACAAGATCACAATGAACTTCATTTGACAAATTATCTATTGTTGTGTACTTAAATGGTAATTTTTATACCATATTCTAATGCAATGTTAGGTACCTGCGTCTTTATATAGGTAGTAAAGCAAATTACTTTTGTAAGATGCTGAAAAAGTAACTTTAGGTAAGTTTGATGATACATATGCTTACTATTCCCTTTCCGCAGAATATTGAAAAAATATTACTAGACTTGTGCACAGCGAAAACCAGTGGAACCACTTTGTCTGATATATTTGTTTTAATATTCAAGATGGGCAACTTTGTCCATATGATGGTTCGGAGTTCGAATGTTGTTTAAAAAAAAAATTGGAAAATGAGTCAGATGAACCAAAAGGGCATGAAAATGGACCAATCAATGTACTGCAAAATATGTACTGGAAAATATATATTATATAATTATTATGTTTATACTTTGCATAACACAGAGAGGTGCATTTTTCCACTATTTGGATCACATATCAAGTGAGAAACAGTAACCGACCAAGGGACTCAACCCTATATCCAACTCTAGCCCCTCTTAAATTTCTTCACTGATTCATAGGTATGCCCCCTCTCGGTCTCTCCTCTCTACTGGTGACCTTCTCCCGTGTTCATAAAGCAACTTGCCTATTTTACACTTTAATCAACAATATTCAAAAATGAGTCTTAATTTAATTATGTATTACTTTATTTGGTCAAGATACCGTCAATGTCATATGCAGGTTTACAATTCACATGGTTCTCTATACCAATGGACTAGAGGACAGCTCTCTTTGAGTCTTGACATGATTTACAAATTAACTCCTTCAAAGTAGTTGATTGCCACACCTGGTATAGTTCATATGTTGGCACTGAGTTTATGTTTAAATCATGGCATCATTTGGAGACAAATGAACTTATATTCATGCTATTTTACAGAAATGCTAATCCAATAAGTATCTTTAATTTTACTGCATGGTGCTATTTGCTTTATAATTGCTGACAACAGCTGACAAGACTGAGTTGGTGCAGGTCATATAGAATGTATTAAAATGATTGGTGTCAAGCATTAATCCACAAATTCAGAATTATATCTTTTGGCAGGTGGTTTTGGACAACACAAAATCCAAATCACTATTACTGTAATGTCTGACTTTAATTAATCTTTAATTAAATATATTTATATACTTTATAATATTGTTGTTCTTCTAAAATAAAGTATCTCTCTTTTGTAGGAGGGGTAATTGTGCGATCAACAGGTGTGACATCCCATCATGCAACAGAAGAAAAATGTTTTTACCAAGATATCATCACAAATTCATCAATTTTGGGAACAATGGCAGAGGAAACTGTAATACGTACAGCACTTAATAACTTCAAGGAAAGTGGAATTCAGTCTGCCAGTGAAAATAGTGATAATGGAGATGAAGGTTTTAATATCCAATCCTCCAAAGAGAAACTTTCACCAACATTTTCACATGATGTCAACAACTGTACTTCTGACAATATTGAAAATAGGTGGGATACTTCTTCCAATATATCAGATGAAAACAATGAGTGTGATCATATGTCAGATATAGGCAGCAAGCAAAATAATATCATGGATACTGGAAAAGCAAAAGTAGACATGAGTGGAGAGACATTTTTTGAAGTTGAAGGCAACTCTGCAGCACAGATAACTGAACAAGAAGGAAACAGAATCCAAAATCAGATTCTTGAAAGTGAAGATGACGATAAATGCCTTTCAATAATTACAGAAGAGTCTGTTGATTTAGAAAAAACAAAAGGCAACTTGAATCTGCTTGAACAAGCAATAACCTTGCAAGCAGAGCAAGGTCATATGTTTCATAGTACATACAAAGAACTTGATATGTTTCTTTTGGAACATCTAGCTAGAGAACGAAGACATGCAAAAATTACAGATGTTATTGGACGGCAATTATATAGCAGCAAAAGTAAGAGATGTTTTCTTTTTTGTTAAGAATGTATTCAGAAATGTTTAAAGGGGCACTATAGGCACAAGAACAACTTTAGCTTAATGAAGCAGTTTTGATGTATAGGTCATGCTTCTGCTGCCTCAGTGCTCAATTACAGTTGTGCTCAAAAGTTTGCATACCCTTGGAGAATTGTAATATATGTACCATTTAAAAAAAAACATGAGTGAGCAGGCAAAACCAATTTATTTTATTTCTTATGGGATTCATATTCAATTGTAGGTTATAACAAAATGGCACAATCATAAAACAAAACATGGCAACAAAGAAAATAAAATAAAAATGAAATAACCCCTGTTCAAAAGTCTGCATACCCTTAGTTCTTAATATTAATAATAATATTTATTATAATTAATTAATTATAATGAATTGCCCCCTTTAGCATCAATGACAGCGTGCAGTATTTTGTAATAGTTGTCTATGACGCCCTTAATTCTTGCAGGGGGTATAGCTGCCCATTTGTCTTGGCAAAATGCCTCCAGGTCATGCAAAGTCTTTGGTCATCTTGCATGAACCACACATTTGAGATCTCCCCAGATTGGCTTCATTATATTAAGGTCAGGAGACTGGGATGGCCACTCCAGACTGCCAAAATTCCAAGAGCGTCCCATGCACAGCCTTTGTGCAGAAGAATGCAAATTTACTGACAGTATTTTCTGATAACATGCATTCATCTTGAGATCAATTTTAGCAAGATGTCCTGTGCCTTTAGAGCCCACACATCCCCAAAACATCAGTGAGCCACCATCATGCTTCACAGTGGGGATGGTATTATTTTCACGCTAGGCCTTATTGACCCCTCTCCAAACATAACTCTTATGGTTGCAACCACAAAGCTCTATTTTGGTCTCATCACTCCAAATTACAGTGTGCCAGTATCTGTGGGGCGTGTCATGGTGTTGTCAGGCATTGTGTAACCGGTCTTTTTTGTGGCATTGGCGCAGTAAAGGCATCCTTCTGGCAACTCAACCATGCAGCTAATTACTGTTCAAGTATCATCGGATTGTGGTCCTTGAAACAACAAAACCGTATTTTTCCAGAGCAGCCTGTATTTCTCCTGAGGTTACTATGGCTTGATATGATCACTATCCTTCAATAAAATAAATTATTTTGCATGATCAGTCATATTATCAAAATCAATGCCAAAAGTTCACAATGTCTGCCAGGATATGCAAACTTTTGAGCACAACTGTATCTGCCATTCAGGAGTTAAATTACTTTTGATTCTGTTTATGCAGCCCTAGCCACACCTACCCTGGCTGTGACCCACTCAGCCTGCATTAAATAAAATGGTTTTATTTGCAATCAGATGTATACTTGATTTAGAAGCCTTTATCTCCTGAACTGAAAGTTTTACTTTAATCATACACAGGGTTTAAAGGGCTATTAACCCTATTGCAGGGTTCAAAGGGATATTAAACAGAGAAAGAGATGAATTCTAAAATAAACAGAATAGGCAATAAAGGAAGTTCAAACATTAGATATACCTTTACAGGAAGGGTTTATGGCGACTGCACAAGTCACGTGCAGGGAGGTGTGCCTAGGGCTGTATGAACAAAGTGATTTACCTCCTAAAGGAAAATAAATTAAGCAGTGAGACTACAGGGGCATTATCTATACACCAAAACTGCTTCATTAGGTTAAATGACCTATTCTTATTTTTTGCAACCAGTGTTTTCAGTCCCTTTCATTATTGATTATGCCTTTGATTCTATTAGCAACTTCCTCTTAAGACATGTTATGATTCCTCTTGCTGAAGTCTGTCCCAGGACTACAAAGTAACTGGATTACTGTTTCCATGTTGAGAAATGTAACCTTAATTATGTAATTCATTATGATTCACCATGCCAACTGGGAACAAGGGGAAAAAAAGAACGGTCTACTGCTATACAATATTTTGGGTAGAGGGAGCAAAAGAAATAAACTGGAACAGGGAATTAGGTAATGGGAATATATACAGTAATCAGCCACAACATTAAAACCGCTGACAGGTAAAGTGAATAATATTGATAATAGTGTTACAATGGCACCTGTCAATGGGTGGGATATATTAGTCAGCAAGTGAACAGTCAGTTCTTGAATGTGTTTGAAGCAGGAAAAATGGGAAAGCATAAAGATCTGAGTGTTCACAGTATGTATTGGTTAGTACCTACCAAAAGTGATGCAAAGAAGGACAACACAGAAAAGCTACCATAGCTCAAATTGCTGAAAAATGTAAAGCTGGCCATGGTAGAAATGTGTTAGAACAGGTGCACTATGGGAAAAGGGCAGGCCGGCAGAGGCAATGTTATGCTCTGGACAATGTTTTGCTGGGAAACCTTGGGTCCTGGCATTCATATCAATGTTACTTTGACACGTACCACCGACCTAGGGATTGTCACAGACAATGGTGTTCCCTGATGGCAGTGGCTTCTTTGAGCAGGATAATACACCCTGCCACACTGCAAAAAAATGTTCAGGAATGGTTTGAGGAACATGACAAAGAGTTCAAGGTGTTGCATTGGCCTCCAAATTCCCCAGAATCCCAATCCAATTGAGCATCTGTGGAATGTTCTGGAACAACAAATCCGATCAATGGAGGCCTCACCTCACAACTTGCATGACTTAGAGATCTGAAGCTCATGTTTTAGTGCCAGGTACCAAAGGACACTTTCAGAGGTCTTGTGGAGTCCATTCAACTATGAATCAGAGCTGTTTTGGCAGCACAAAGGGCTACACAGTATTAAGCAGGTGGTTTTAATGTTTTGGTTGATCAGTGTAAATAAGCAAATATGTAGTCTACCTGGAAAAGAAGCAAGTCTGACAGCGAAATTGGTGGGAACTCTTTAAGTAGTAACACAATACCTCTTTAAATAGGCCTAGCTTAAATACGCTGGTAGCTGTTTAAAAGAGATGTGCATACCAGACACATCCCTAATTTTTCATCAGAAACTGCACAGACAGACATTACAATATGGCACAACCCTATATATGTATATGAAGGAGTGTCTCTGTGCATATAGCAGTAGGAAGGACAGACAGTCATTTTGTGTATGCATACAAAAAAAATCTTCTACTTTATTATTAAATAGTAGATGACAAAACTTGGAATTTTCCTAAGGTTCAATTTGATCCCCAGACTATACATTTTTTAAAATTGGAAGAAAGTGTCAATATTTACCAATTTGCTAATAAATGAATAAAATATTATTATTTATTTTTGTGCTTTCAGTGGACTGACTTATTTGTAAAACTTGGAACATGTTCTTACATTTTTGGGGTAGTTGTCCTGAGAAATTTGCACGCAGGGTAACATTTTGTCTGAGCTTGTTTTGTAGTCATTTTGGGCAGGATCAGAAAGGCTAACATTTGATTTCATATTTGTTTTTTAAATTTTTAGAGGATAGTAAATAACCTGTGAAATTTATCATCTGAATTGTCTTATTTAGTTTTCACAAATTTAGAAAAAGGTGGAACTTAGTAAATAATACCAAGAAGAAAAACAAAATAATCCTAAAATGTAGGGTGACAATGTAGGGTACCACAACTGATATTTTAAAAAAAAAAATATCAAACTAACTTATTACCTTGTTTGTATTCATTTTTTGGGGGGAAATTTGTATTTGATTCTCGCCAGAATAAAACCAGTTGCTGCTCCTTTAACCTCTTAACATTTGATAAAGATTTAATTATATATTTCCTGCCTTTTACGAATGGTCAAAATGTATATGCTCTCCAATTTAATATCAGAAATCATATACAAAAATGCTGTTAGTCATGTGGATGCTACATGACTTTTTCAAGGTGCCGTATGCCTTTTTTTTTTTTTTAAACTAAATTCTGCTTCGATACATTATGCACAGCATAAAAAGCCACAGTTAGCCCCATTGTAAGCACTTTATAAAGTTATACAAATATATATGACAGACAACCATTAAATTTGGATTCTTAAAAAATATTTATCATATGTCTAACAGAAAAGTTATTTTGTAACAGAAGTCATGCCGGTTTAAAATATGCTATAAAAATCGGATCCATATGTCGGATTGATATGTTATAGTAAAAACATCAACACCATTTTCTGCAGTGAACAATTTATTAAACTCTTGCAGCGCATGTTGTAGTCACCTTTGCTCTTGGTGATAAATAATTTATACAGACAATACAATGTAGACACATTTAAATTTAGCATACATAACACATAGATAACTTTTAGCATTTGCTAGAATGCTGAACTGATAGGAGATGGCGAGAGAGTCTTGGAGATTGCATATTTTTGAAGTTGGGGTTCTCTATATGGAGTTCTCTCCATGATTAGCTTCCTAGTGGTTACTGGAATGCAGACTAAGGTGTATGAAGTAGACCTTATGATTAAGGAACTGTAGAGGACAGGCTGAGCATGTCGCTGGCATCAACGCTTACTGAAGAAGTGGTTATGAACCAAGAAAGTTGAGTGAAGAGTATCTATACAAATGTAAGCCATCTAAGTTTTTTTCCGTCGTGTCATAATGATATGGAAAAGGACATTTCAAAATAGCGCTTTATATAGAGTGTTAGGTTTGCTTTGGTAAATTTGAGATAAATATGTGTATACTGCAAAATACAAAGTGAAACCCATTGTCAATGATTGGCGCTCTGTTTCTTAACCTCAGAATGTTAGCAATCTTTATTTATGAAAAGAGACAATTTAAGGGTACAGTTTAAATCATGTGAAGTCTGAATGAGAGATCAAGATCTAGTCATAGTCCAATGTATTAATATGAGTTTACTGGGGCCAAATTTTAATTTCATAATATTTATTCAAAAATTATTTTGTTTTTAAACAAACAATTCCATGTTCCAAATACCATTGTGACAATGTTGTCAGCAATTAGGAACATTCTGTTTCAATTAATTCCTGAAGTAAATTAGCCTCAAGTTGTGATAAGTGTTGTTTTTTTGAAGGTAGACTTTGGTGACCTCTGTAAATATGTGTCTTACAGCCCATGTGTGTCTTACAGGCCATGGGTACATCACTTATGAATTTGGAAAACAAAAGAGATCCATGCATGGAACCTTAGGGAACAATATGTAACACTGAATGAGTTTGAAACAGTGTTCTCAATACATGCATACTGGGTTTTCTCAAGGATGGAACCAGTTTATAGAATGTTTAGTTATGACTGAGGTTTTAAATTTATTTAATAAGATATTATGGTCAACAGTATCAATAACTATTGCAAAGTCTAAAAAGAAAATAGCTCAGTGCTATTCTGTTGCAAATATATATAAATATAAATATAACTCCACCCGATAACTTTGGGTGGAAGCTGTGGTGGACACTGCTATGATTCTCCCTAATTTATTAATGGCCCTTCCCACTGCCTATTGGTTGGGGGGTGACAGTTCTGTGTTCCCCCCAGTTTATTTTTTTAGATACCCCATCCTTCCACATAATATGCAATAATGGATGCAAATAAAACTCAGGTTTTTTGTACAGTACGCTTGTAGGGAGACTGTAAGTCATAACTAAGTGAGCTAGTTGCATAAATAAAATAATTTACCTCCTAAATAGGAACCATTTGAGCATATATATATATATATATATTATCCTCAATCCTGCATTTGTGATGTATGTGCCATGGTGCTCCTTCAACCTAGTTTACATAATTATCTATGAAGAAAGACACATTCTGGACTTCTTAATCAGGAAAATGTGTCTTTATTAATCACACTCAGGTTACATCATATCTCATGTCGACGTTTCAGTCCATATCAGGACTTTCATCAGGATGAAAGTTATTTCTATTGGTGATATATTTGCAATGGTCATTGTTACTTTGTAGTAACTCACTAACCAGGCATTAGTCTTACATTGTTTTATTGATCATACTAAATAATTGGTGTGCTTTCTTACGCAGGTTAGGAAAATACATTTGTCAAGTACTAGAAGTATGGTCTTGCACTTGCACATACTCAGGTACCACTTGTATATGCAAGTGCTTACTTATGCAGCACAGGCCCATGCAAGAGATATTTCCAATGATTTTTTGCTTTAAGCTATTTCTCTCATTTATTGTAGAAGCTTTTTACAAATAAATGATATATGTTTAACTGTACTGAATAATTAATTATGTCTTATATTTCCATGTCTAATACTTCTACGCTCTTACAAAGGTTAGTGAACCTGTTGAGAATATCAATGAAGAACAATACAAGCCCTTGTAATGCCTCTGTAAAAGGCCTTGGCATCTGCTCTATCAGTTATGAAACTTAAATCTAAGTGAAAAAAAAAATACATATAATAGCGCCTTACTGCAACTTGAGGCTTATTCCAATTACATACCCATATAAAAATCTGTTTTATTAGAATAGGGTGTTAAGTCATTCTATAATATTGTGAAAATCTGTACATTTAGTTCATTTATAGAACGATAAACAATATAACTAATTTATAATTGTAACAAGACATAATATAATCCAAGAATAAGACATTGCTCGCTTTTTTTATTTTGCACAGTAATATGAAAAGAAAAAAAAAGAAATAAATCACAGTTTTACAATAAATAAAATGTTTTGTGCACACATAAGTAATGAAGACCAAAGTTCTGTGGCCCATGCAACATACCTCTCACAAGATTTAACCGTAATGCATTCAGTCACAATTAGCGACAGTATTTACATAGGAAAACCAGACATATGCAAACAATGTCAGACATGAAATATCAGTATTTTAAAATATCCCAATCCCATTCGATAAAAAAGACAAGCTGCCATGTTTTTGAATGGCAAACAAATATATGAGGTGAAATGCATGCATCAAAAGTAAAAAATAAAAATGCGGTGGAAAGAGACTAAGTTTAAAGCAAAGCAATCTGAATTGGTTAGATATTAAATAGAGAAAAGGAACCAGTCTCATGTGGTCAACATAGACAGTAAAGCAAGCTGTTCCTGTGGTGGGTGGATGTTCACTACAACACAATTTATCAGATAAACACTGAAGAAAGACTAAGTGCAATTTGTGACTGAACTTCCAGGGATTAGTTTTTTTGTAAGTAGTTAGATCCAATAACGAAATATAGAAAGAAATATGAAGAAAACATTTTAAAAAATGTATAGAAAAAAATAACACTTTTAACAAACTGGGTTTTTTTTGTATTCTTTTTTTCTAATTTTCCAGATTCACCACGGCATGATAAACGAGAGACAAAATGTCCTATTCCAGGTTGTGATGGTTCAGGCCATGTAACAGGATTGTATCCACACCATCGCAGTCTCTCTGGGTGTCCTCACAAAGTACGAGTGCCTCTAGAAAGTAAGTATACCCTATATGAGTACCTATCAATCAGAACACCCTTTGTTTCCCTTTGAATTCACTGTATGCATTTATATCCATTTTCTCTTTCATTTATTAAAGTATTTTAGGGAGAAATAAAATTTAATAAAACTGTTGCTAAAAAATTTCTCGTGTGTTTAAAACCCTTGAAAGGTTATATGTCTAGTTTGATGTTGCCCAAATGGGCTTCAAAAAAGTAAGCACTTGATTGTGTTTAAACGTCAATTAAATTCTAAATCAGTCTTTCTGAGTATTTTCCATGGATGTTCTATCATTTGCAGATACATTGTTGTTTTAAATCTATCAAACTGCAATTTTACATACTCCTAATGCTGCTCTTCATTCTTAAGAAGAAAACAAATGTACATCTAAATGATTTCCAATTAAAAAAGAAAAAACAGGAAAGAAAGAAAAAACTAAAACAAATACCGCTTCCAGAATGAGAACTGGCTTTCTGCTTGGATTACCAAGTTAACAAAATGTCCAATGTTGTTGGTATAGTCACATTTGCATTATTGCTGTTTGTAGCCCTAACCATCAAATATCCTAAAAAAAAAAAATACAATTCTAGAATTGAGCTATTTCAGTCTAACTTAAAAGAACATAATTATGAAGATTCCAACTTCAAACTAACTGAAAAATCATTAAGATATTCTCCTCTTCCTTCATCCCATTTGCAGTTCAATACTTATAGTACCCAATCCTTCTGACCCTATTAAAAAAAGACCTCCGCCCAATAGAGTACTGGGAGATGCAAAAAGTCACCAAGCTTCTCCATCCAAGAAAATTATACCTTCCACATCTTTCTCTTTTCTTCATACCTCACCACACACATAAAATGTATTATTTTCCTTATTAGGTATTAGGAAGGGGACGGTATGACCCAAATAAAAAAAAATATACAGGAAAACAATGTGAAGTTTTTAAACTTTGAAAGTTTTTAAAACACAAAATAAATTGAAAAAAATATGTAATAACCCAAACCAGCAATTTAAAGATGGTAAAAGAAAAAAAAATCAACTTTAACTCATCAACCTAAAAGGAGTCATAATGATGAAACTGCACAGCCCATGGTTAATTTGTGTTCATTGGTTCATTTCGACTCGTGCATTGGTTAAAAAAAACTGTGTATAAATCATTCTCCATTGCTAAAAGTACCTGAAGAAATGCAGAATGAAGTCTAAACATTATACCTCTCTGTGTTCATATGCATGTCAAGCTGGGAATTTTAAATATAATTACAGAAATATGATTACTGTGTCTGAGGCAGACTATCGTCAAGATCTGACTTAAGTTATAAGGATGGTGCGCAACAGGAAATCTTGCATTAACTAGTTGTCAGCATTACAAGTTGATCTAGCACGCAGAACTGTGTCCCACCTAGGACTAAGGATAACGTATAACCGGACCTTAGAATGGCCGGACTTAACGTGATTGCTGCTCAGCACAAATCCTCCTGTGGATCTGATTGGCCATGACCGGCCTTTGACCCCCAAAAGCAATTACCAGGTTTCCACGTGCATTATTGCTGCTCGGCACAACTTTTCCTGTCAGGACGGTAATGTTGCTCGGCACAACTTTTCCTGTCAGGACGGTAAATGCCATTAACCACATTTTTATGTGTGGAAGAATATGTTACACTAGTAGGGAGTTTTATTTATGTTTGCTCTCATCACAATTTATTTATGACTTAGCTGAGTGCTGTCAAACACACTACATCTCATAGACAAGAGTCAGAATCATACTGACGAGACCCAAAAGGTAAAAACTGGACAGTTCATGTTTGGTTTCTGTTTATTGATCCTTTTGAAACACAACTTTTAAAAACCTGTTTTGAAATCAGTGCTGCAATAGGGGAATTGTGGAAAGGTGATTTCTTGGAATTTATTGCCCAAGATGGAGCTTTTCCAAGGTCTGACAAGAAATATATAGGTGGTGCACAACAGTAAATTTTTAATTTATATAAACCAACAGGGAGATATATTATGTTTGGTATCACTACAATGTATCTTAAGTTACTTTGGTTTAAAATATATATTTTTCCACTAACATTAATGGCATTTTGATTTTTATCAGCATTTTAACTGTTTTAAATGTAATTTTATTTAGTCCTCGCAATGCATGAAAATGTTTTGAAGTGTCCTACACCAGGATGCTCTGGAAGAGGACATGTAAACAGCAATCGTAACACACATAGAAGGTATGTAGATACCTGTCTTATTTGTGACTATGTATTTTAATGAAAAAATTTACACTCTTCTATTACAGGACAACATTTATGTAATACTCATTTGGGTAAAGTTTATAAGGCACAAAGAACATATAATTTATTACAAATTATGAATATTAATACAAGTGAAAAACATGTTGTTCTTGCTTGATACTACAGCACATTGCATTTAGAAATGAAGCAATGGCAAAAAGACAAAGGAAAGACAAATTGTCAACTTGAAGTTTTAAGGTAGTTTTAACTATTAAAGTAACACCATAGCATTATGAATACAAACATATATTCCTAAAGCTATAGTTTTACCCGACATATTTTGATGTCCACACCCCACCCCAGTGAGGGAAAAAAAGGTAGTTTTTACTTACCTTTTCATCCCTGATGCGCTGGTCTTGCCATGACTACCATGTGCAGCCAAGATTGATGATCTCAAGCAGTCCAATGTATCCACACAGGGAAAGCAAAATTTGGCACTGGACCAATTAAATGCTCTTTATGAGCATCATTTGATTGAATAGTCGGGTCTGACTCAGTTATTCAGTGGAAGGGCCTCTAGTAGCTGTCGGGAAGACAGCCCTTAGAGATGCGCATAACCCTGTGCATAACCCCAATCATAACATCACTGTATCTACTAAACAGCAATGTTTTAGATTGCAGCGTTAAAACTAAAGGACCATAACCCCCAGACCACCTGGTTGAGATGAAGTGGTCTGAGTGCCTATAGTGGTCCTTTAATTAGCGACCATCCTAGAACCAATTTTTATAAACTTATTTTCCATTGTTGTTCGTACAACCAGAACTGAGCATTTAATGGGTTAGATACTTCCTTAGTAGATGACAGATATGAATAAAAATACATCAATTCTACTTAATCTTAAGTCTAGGTTTAGATTTTATCAGGTGTAAAATTACATAAAACACACAAAAAATAAGATATAAAAGAAAGGATATATGCATAAAAGAAAGGATACATACCGTACACTGTTTTAGAATATTATTACTTTATTTAAATCATTAATATTACTGATGTCAACATTTAGCTGGTTTGCTTGCATACTTTATGGTGTAATTTTTCTTCAATTTGACTTTTATTATACTGTAAAATGTGTTCAAACAAATAGTTGACCATTAATGTGAGCTCTACACTAGACTTGTGCATGGTGGGATTGTTAGGTATGGCCAAATAATTGTTATGGAAATTGAAAATTTGTTTGGAACATCCAAAGCTCATTCATGTAATGGTGCAGCTTAACCAAAACATCTTTCATGAAAAGCTATTAGGGATAACATTTAGATAAACCAAAAAAGATGCAAAAATTGGTCAATCAATGTACTGCAAAATATATAGATAATATAAATATCATGTATATATTTTGTAGTACACTGGTAGGTCTTGATGATATCGGTCACTTCTCACTTGATCAACATTTAGTGGCTATGCCCTACCAACCAATCATCTCTTTCTCTGGCACCATAGATGGAACTCTGAATCACAAAACAATGAAATGGCTTATTCATTATGATTCATGTGTTTTTTAGTTTCAGTCATATTGTGATTGGAAGGTAAAAAATTAGCACACATTGCTGATTGCCTAAAATTTGGATGAATCTTGATTTGTTTTAAACTAAATACACAAGTCTTTTAGAAAATATCTTGTCTTCTAAATGTATAAGCCTTGGCTACTAGACTTGGCCAGAAGAATAATGCAACTGGGAAATCACTGCAGGTGTGGTAATCTACCAGTCATCTTTTAGAGATCATCAAGTAGATTGATATTGACTTTTTGGTCACCATAGCTCTAAGACAACCTTTGTAAGACAGTGGATACAGTCTAAAAACATCATCAGGATCTGTCAAATTTCCATATGCAAATTATGTGTACATGTTTCCATAAATAAGTCAGGTGGCAACATGTTTTTATCTATCTGTCTATCTATAGTGTATAAGTAGAGATTGTAGCCGTATTAGTCCAATGATGTAGATGTAAAAAACAGATAAAATTTGTATCTTGTAATACCTTTTTTATTGGACTAACAGCATTTTTTAATGACAAGCTTTCGGGATAACCTCCCAAGACTTGAGAAAGGGACCCAAAAGCTTGTCATTAAAAAATTCTGTTAGTCCAATAATAAAGGTATTACAAGATACAAATGTTATCTGTTTTTTTATATCTATCTATCTATCTATCTATCTATCTGTCTCTCTCTCTCTCTCTCTCTCTCTCTCTCTCTCTCTATATATATATATATATATATATATATATATATATATATAAATATAGCAATAGAAAGAAATATACCAGCACTCCTCGGATTTCCAAATGAAGTTTTCCTTTTATTCCAAAGTACAAATTCGACATTTCAGCTCTCTCTCAGAGCTTTCATCAGGACATATAGGAGGTATATGTCCTGATGAAAGCTCTGAGAGAGAGCTGAAACGTCGAATTTGTACTTTGGAATAAAAGGAAAACTTCATTTGGAAATCCGAGGAGTGCTGGTATATTTCTTTCTACTGCTGTGCATGAGCTACCAGAGCACCAGGTACTAAACAAACAGTGAAGAGTGCAAGAGCTGTCTGCATTTATATATATATATATAAATGCAGACAGCTCTTGCACTCTTCACTGTTTGGAAATGTTGTGTTTGTTGACAACTTTTAAATTTGGACACCCAGCATATCAAAATTTTAAAATAATTAGCTTTGAAATAGGAAAGCACTTTTGATATACAACCTATAACTGTGAAAAAACGTGAAACTCCTACACATAAAATATATGGTCCATATGGATGAATATATTTTCACCTAAGATTATGTAGCTGCAGTAGTTGTCTACAAATGATCATAGATGTAACCTAACTAGTCATTTTTTTCATTTTTGTCAATGCAAAATGAGAAGTTAGTAATTTATGTATTTACTACAAAACCAAAGTATCCTTTTGATAAAAAAACAGTTTATTAAAGTTATCTGTACACTAAATGAGAGTGAGAGAAACATTATTGAGGAACAAGAACAAAGCAAATATGTAAAAATAGCTCTTGATCTCAATGTACAAACCAGCATATGTCATGAAAGAGTTAACGGAAAATGCCACTTTGAAATTATACTATTGTATAAAACATTGAAAATGGCCTCTAACTTATGATAGCCTTTTTCATGACATGCTCTACTTTAAAAAAAAAATCATATTAAATATTTAGGAAATTATTTCATTACCCATTAGAGACAAGGCTAAGCCAGGGAAAACATTGAAAATGAAGAGGAGAAATAGAAACACTTCTTAATTTTCCCTTTTTTTCTGTATGATTCCTCTATGTGGACTGCCTTTCAAAGGACAGAGCTTAGAAGAATGACTTATAGGGAACTATGTAAATTATGTAAAGGTCAATACAATAAGTAAACAAGTGTATTTATGCCCTGTTGCTTATTTCCTTATTTCAATATTTTACACTGAGTTAACATGATTTTTGCAAATTGTTCCAAACTGTAGTTTTACCAACATTTCCTAGTTTTTGCTTTGTTTTATGTGTCTGATGCAAAGTATAACAATATAATGACTATTTCAAAAATAGTCTTTCAGGTTGTCCAATTGCTGCTGCTGAGAAACTTTCAAAAACCCATGAAAAACCCTACTCAACCAATCCTGGACCAAATCTTGAATCAATTCACAGGTACATTCTTGAAAACAACTTTTTTTTTTTTTAACCTGTGATTATGAAATATTGCACTTTCGATTTGTTGTTTATTCTTGTAATGATAATCATAGATTACCTGGGTTAGGATTACAGGTAACTGATCTTTATTCATATACTTCTAAATATCTTTAAAAAAATTTTTTGCTGTAAATAATTTTCTACCTTGCCTTAATATATTAAAACTGAAATCCCTTGGTGATATGAGAGCCAACCTGAAAAAAATAGTAGAAAATAGCAGAATTAGCATTATTTTTTTTTACATTTCAGCAAATTTGGATATGGATATGTTTCAAAATGCTGATGGTGTATGGTGTATGCCTAACCCCTAATCCCCAATAGACCACATTATGACACCAAATGGCCGAGTCAATTCACTATGCTATATAACCATTGATTTATAAACCAGCCCTATGCTATATTAACCTGGCTCCAGCAACATCAAATAACACTCCCCCAAAAATCATATATTGGAGGGTAAATATATTGGAGGGTTTATCTCATGTTTAAATTACTTGGCTCTCAGTTTCCATTTAAAGCATTAAACACATTCAAAGGTATGTAAGAGCTGGGACAGAGTTTAATGTAAAGTAATTTTTTGGTACACAAGGTCTATGAATGGCAAACACTGCAAAACCCTACCAACAATGCCTCTCTTAAAGAAGCATTGAACCAACTCACTCTTTAGAGAATATCAATTCATGTCTGCTTGAGTCTCAATCCAAACATTATTGTATAAAATCATGTAAAATTGGTCTGCAAGGTGCACATGTTTGAAATTGTACACTAATATAAAATACATACATTTATAATAAAAATATGGACCATTCTACAAACACGTGGATTATTACAGAGAAATTAATAAGAAAGTGGTATAATTTTAATATAAACTCTTTATTTGACTGATGATACAAATATATTTATTATATTTTGTTCCTCCTAGTTCCTGCTAGCTAATTAATTCTACAAAATATAAAATCATATATTAGTTATCATCATCATCATTCTTGGAATTTAGAAAGTCCATCTTACGCCATCACAATTTACAATTTACAATTTACAATACAGCATTAACCATTATCCTACAGCTTTTGGGATTTTGTAAATAAGGTCTTTTTATATCAGTTTGTCCCTACATATTTTTAATGTTTGCCCATGTCAACTGTTAATATTCACTCAATGTGCGAACATTAATTTTAAGCATTCATCTTAAATAGAATTGGTAATCATCAAATGAATTGATTCTGAAAATTTGGTTCATTCACAAACTAAATTCTTTTGAAGGGTTTTGATTCAGCTGATTCAATTTGTTTTGAAACAAACCAAAGTTTTGGAATCAGTTTGATGATTACCAGAAATGTTATTTGGACAAATCCCTTAATTTTTTTTTTGCACGTTCTAATATAACTGCTTCTTGGCAGAACATGTTGAAAAGCCAACTTGTTACAGAGCTCTACATAAAAGTCAACCATTGTCACAAAAACTTGAGATTTCTTGTTTTAAAGTCATCTCAAGTTTATAATTTCTTTGCCATACTTGACTATTTGTGAAAATTACATGATTTATGCAATCTTGGAGCAGCTCACTTGAACAGATTGTAATTATATATATTTTTTTTTTAAATCTTGGATTCCTTTAAAACTAAAGGAAAATATTTTTTTAATGATAGACCCCCTGTATAAGTTCTACCAGATATAGAAACCACATTTCTGTAGAGTGGATTTTTATTTAACAAAATGTGGAGAGGGGAATATTTAAACTATATTCCAGGATGTGTTACCATATTGTGTTACAGATAGCATAATACTTCTTACATTTATTATATTGGCATATTTGTATTTTTTATTATCATGTTCATTATTGGGCTTCATATTAATTTGTAAGATGTTGTAGATAAAAGTGTATTGTAGCCATTATCATAAAAAAAACAACAGCTTCCTTTTCTATATTAAAAAATCTAGGGCAACATGTGTAAAGCACCTTGAAGTAACACAATTCAGTTATCGAGCAGCTCCAGTTACCACAACACGAGCAACAATAATTAAAGAACACAACAAACTCGGGAAAGTTCCATTTGACTATGCCAGCTTTGATGCACAAGTTTTTGGTAAACATACAATTGCAACAGTTGTTCACAGTCAAGAAAGCCCTGGTAGTGAAGGTAAGAACATATATTGTGAGTTTATCTCAAGCAGAAAGGTTCCATGCATATTGTTATCATGGAGACTTGCTTTTTTGAGAGCAGTAGTTACATTTTAAGTTTATCTATATGTTGTAAGCTTAATAGGGCAATATTTTATCATTAATTTTATTTACATGAACTTAATGAAACATTTTCGAAAATAGCAATATTTTTGTAATATACTTGTTCTTATAAACTAATTATTAGACATATGTATTTGTATATTTTGAAGTTATGTCACAGTAATGTGGGAAATCTGTGAATCCATTTAGAGAATGAATTATTTTTAAGACCTTTTTTTAAGTTTAACAGATATTAAACTACAGTGTGTGCATTGCTGTTCAATTAATAACCAATTTATATTAGTACAGCTACATATCTATTAAATTGAATTTTATGATGATTTTGCATTGTCTCCAGATGACATTATACTATAATGACAAGTCATTTCCATGCAGTTCATAGATAAGATAACTTTTTGAGTTTTGAAGGTCTTTGCATATTTTATGTGTGCTCGGTGCCTTGGATTGAGGCTGAAGTTAGTGGTACTAATCAGAAGCACTACCTTACACATGCTGCCATCTTTATTCATTAGCTCCTAGAGCTTCATCCACCAGGAATGAGTACTACTATTGCATGTGACACTGAGGTATATGGAGGATCCCATAAGCTCAGAGATCCTGTTACCATCAGCCATTACTAAAGATGGTTGTGGGAACTGAAAAAAAACAAACAGAAGCTCTACCTTTTGTCATATTTTGTCTTTTGATTACGTTGAAATTTCAATGAAATTCAAACGCCGTCAATATGAACATTTGATGTTGTAGTTTACATTTGGGACAGTTGTTTGCTAAAAAAAAAAGTGATATATTGTGGTAGACAGGGATGAATGAAAAATATTAAGAGGACAATTTGGTTATACAGGGCAAAGAGTATAGAGCAGAAACTGAAGGGTAAAATAAAGAGGTCTTCATGGTTGAGAACTGTGTTGCAAAAGGTTTAAAAGTCATAACACTATTGATGTTATATCTGGTGAAGGAAAAAATAGGAGCAAACAAGTCATTATGCTAATCATTGGACTGTTTAGAGGAGACAGAACATACCTCCATTGGTCAAGTTCAACTGCACAGACCTAACGATGGCCGAGTATTGCATTTTTAAAAATCATTAATATCCAGGGTAGACAAAATTGATTTTACTAATGCAAAAGTGTAAGTATATTTTATCAGTACTGCTGGAGAGGGATTTTAAAAACCCATTTTTTTCTGTTAAGCTGATGCTAAATATTTTGACAACAAATTGTGAGATAGCACCCATAGCCTCATTGCGCCAAAACCAATACAATGAACTCAGGTTCAATGTTTGTGGTACTTAAAGACCCCATGTAATATAGATAGATATGATTATTAATATTGATAGATGAAAACTTAGCTGCTGTTTTATCTAACAGTGTCCCATAGAAAGTATCATACTATGAAAGTGGCAAACTGGATTATTTACTACAAACATATAATTTACGTGTTTGACACACAAAAATAAAAATATAATATATAAATCATAATGGTTGTGGGGTTAGAATTAGGGAAGGGAAGAATATCAAGAGAAAATAATTTCAAACAAGTAAAAAAAAAAATAATATTAGAAATATTAAAAAAATATATAGTAATCACTGAAACATTGCAAATTGTGTAACAAAAATGTAGCGCTGATATATTCCTGTGTGAATGTTGGGGAATAAAAAAAAGTCAAAAATTAACTATTTATTTATCAGCCCTGGAAGAAATAACACATTGCTGAAAGTAATCAAATCTCTTTTTAACAGCTAAACAATGTGCAAGTCCAGTGAAATCTTCCAGTCGAATGCCCAGCGCCCACACACAGAGCCCCCGCCATGCCAGCTCTTACAGCTATGGTCAGTGTAGTGAAGACACCCACATAGCAGCAGCTGCTGCCATCCTCAACCTTTCCACCCGCTGCAGGGAAGCAGCAGCAGAGATCCTGTCCAACAAACCACTGAGTCTCTCTGCCAAGGTAGGAGAATCCAAGATCCTGGAGGGCATAGTAACCACTGAACTGTGAATAAACTGCTTTTCAATTTAGAGCAAAACCCCACAAAAATAAGTACGTGTGTGGTACATTCAACTACCTTTTCCATTGTGTTTAAAAGTGTTGTGACTTCAAATATGCCTGTAGAATTGGCATGCAAAACAATAATGTGCTTTGCTTTGTGAAAGACGTCACATTATCTGGTTTCAAAATACGGACACTTGTCATCTGCAGAGTGCACTGGGAGAGGAGAAACTGCTTCCAGATTTTTTTTTCGATGGGTAATGGAGCTGAAATTTTGAACTACTAATTTTGAGATAGACATTAGACTTATGCAAGGGGCAAAAAAATTGGCTTATCTGATTTGGTTTGTCTGAAACAAAAAAAAAATGTTGTACGAGGAAAATGTTGTTATTAAATCAATTTGGTTCATCATAATTTTGTTCATTAATGGAATTCAGTATAGCCAAATACATTTTATCTATCACATTTTGTTGGAGGGTGAGTGTTTAAAATGGAAGTGGCAGAGAACAGTGCTTGCCTTTCCTAACTCACATCCCCTGGGCTGTTGTGGGAACATATTTAAACATCCCCTCTCCTCTAGCCAAATGTCCCCTGCATGCTCTCTCACTCATACCCCATCCCCTAGTGAAGAATGGGGCAATACATTTAACTGGAAACCCCCCAATCCCAAAGTATAGGGGATGATGGGGTGGAAAAAGTATCAAGCAGCAGAACTGCCTCCTGACCCTTTATTCCATTTAAAATGTAAATGCGCCCATCCAGCTACCAGAGCTTGGGAGTTTGGAAAGAGAATGTACGCTGTCCTCTCACTAATTATGGGGACACTATTTGGCCCAATCTTTGCAATTTAACTTTTGAACAGATCAGAGCTTCCTGCCCTTCCATTTTTAATTCCTTACACACAAGCAATGAGTTAGAGGCACGGAGGATGACCTTGCTCTAGATCAGTGGTTCCCTACCCAGTCCTCAAATACACCCTAATAGTCCAGGATTTAGAGATTACTCTGTTGTGTCTAAAGTGTTTTTTTCTTTCTTTCTAAAAACACCTTAGACACAACTGGGTAATCCCTAAATCCTGGACGGTAAGGTGGTACTTGAGGACTTGGTTGGGAACCACTGCTCTAGATCCTCCTCCATATAATGTACCCTCTCTATTCCAAAGCTTTAGATGGGACACTCAGAGCTGCCTCTTTATACAATGAGGGAAAAAAGTATTTGATCCCCTGCTGATTTTTAACATTGTCCACTGGCAAAGAAATGATCAGTCTATAATTTTAATAGTAGATGTATTTTAACAGTCAGAGACAGAATAACAACAACAAACAAAACCTGACAAACGCATGTCACAACATTTTTTAAATTGAGTTACATGTCAATGAGTGAAATAAGTATTTGATTCCCTATCAATGAGCACTATTTCTGGCTCCCAGGTGTCTTTCATACAGGTAACGAGCTGAGATTAGGAGCACCCTCTTAAAGGGAGTGCTCCTAATCTCAGCTTGTTACCTGTATAAAAGACACCTGTTCACAGAAGCAATCAATCAGATTCCAAACTCTCCACCATGGCAAAGACCAAAGAGCTGTCCAAGGATGTCAGGGACAAGATTGTAGACCTACACAAGGTTGGAATGGGCTACAAGACCATCGCCAAGCAGGTTGGTGAGAAGATGACAACAGTTGGTGCGATTATTCACAAATGGAAGAAACACAAAATAACTGTCAGTCTCCCTCGGTCTGGTGCTCCATGCAAGAACTCACCTTGTGGTGTTTCAATGTTCATAAGAATGGTGAGGAATCAGCCCAGAACTACACGTAAGGATCTTGTTAATGATCTCAAGGCAGCTGGGACCATAGTCACCAAGAAAACAATTGGTAACACACTACGCCATGAATGATTGAAATCCTGCAGCGTCCGCAAGAAAGAAAGCACATGTACAGGACCATCTGAAGTTTGCCAGTGAACATCTGAATGATTCAGAGGAGAACTGGGTGAAAGTGTTGTGGTCAGATGAGACCAAAATCGAGCTCTTTGGCATCAACTCAACTAGCCGTGTCTGGAGGAGGAGGAATGCTGCCTATGATCCTAAGAACACCATCCCCACCGTCAAACATGGAGGTGGAAACATTATGCTTTGGGGGTGTTTTTCTGCTGAGGGGACAGGACAACTGCACCGCATCAAAGGGACGATAGACATGGGCAATGTACCATCAAATCTTGAGTGAGAACCTCCTTCCCTCAGCCAGGGCATTGAAAATGGGTTGTGGATGGGACTTCCAGCATGACAATGACCCAAACACACAGTCAAGGCAACAAAGCAGTGGCTCAAGAAGAAGCACATTACGGTCCTGGACCTAGCCAGTCTTCAGACCTTAATCCCATAGAAAATCTGTGGAGGGAGCTGAAGGTTCGAGTTGCCAAACGTCCTCCTCAAAACCTTAATGACTTGGAAAGGATCTGCAAAGATGAGTGGGACAAAATCCCTCCTGAGATGTGTGCAAACCTGGTGGCCAACTACAAGAAATGTCTGACCTCTAAGATTGCCAACAAGGGGTTTGCCACCAAGTACTAAGTCGAAGGGGTCAAATACTTATTTCACTTTTTGACATGCAAATCGATTTATAACTTTTTGACATGCTTTTTTTGTTATTCTGCCTCTCACTGTTAAAATACACCTACCATTAAAATCATAGACTTGTCATTTCTTTGTCAGTGGGCAAACGTTCAAAAACAGCAGGGGATCAAATACTTTTTTCCCTCACTGTAACTGAAATAACAAAAAAATCTAATAAATGAATTGACCGATTCAATCGCTTAAATAATGAATACAATTAAAAACATATTTTGCTCATGAATCAATTTGTTTTTCACTTTCTTCATTATTTAAGTGATTTGTGTATTTGTCTTTTGAAAAAAATAAGAATTCACCCAAAGATCTGACAAATTTGCATTAATCTGGAAATGAATGCACAAGTCTATGAATTTCCTGAGGCATGTGCCTTAATAATTCTATCATGGTCAAGGTGCGTGAGGAAATGTATTGCAGCATTTTCTGGTCTATTTGAATGAACACAGTATATGCTCAATTCGGCATGTGATAATTTATTTGATAACAATCAGAACATGGTGTTTAGCTCCATATCATTATAATCATTGAGGTGCTACCTACTGTGACCCATTTTTGATCATGACTTCTGGAGGTAAGAACTTGAATGTATTAAACTGAAATGCTATAAGTCACACAAATGTCCTTTAATTTATTTTTTACATTTATTTTTAGTTTCTAGAGTATAAATTATGCATGTCATTACCTTCTGTTATAGAACTGATATAATATAATATCTAAATATTATTTATACTATATCAGAAGTATTTGCATTTACACATAGTTTGTGATGCACATCCCTCCAAGGAGTAGGGTTTAGACTGTATCACACATGTTTTTACAAACAAAACAAATGCTATTTTTGTTTTTCTTAGCCTTTTTCTTGTTGTTTTCTGGCTGGTTACTTCCCTGATATTTTTTGTTTGTTTGTTTCATTATTTTGTTTTTACTTTTACATTATTGCTGCAGTACTAGACATTTTGATGTTAGGCATTTTCAATTTCAAATTAATTTTTCTGTTAAATCGCAGATTACTCATTCGTTATTTACAGTGGACAGGCACTTAACCAATATTTTCCCTCCATATACAAATGATTTTAGCCTATGAATTAAAACATCAAGTTTATAAAATTCTTTCAGATAGTCAATTAAAATTCCAGGGCCCAGAGTTTCAAAACTTGCAAAGAGGTCAAGGAGGATTAGGATTGAACATCATCCCTCTATTTATTTAAATAGATAATTGCATAGTACGTAACCAAGAATTCAACTGTGTAGAATACTGATTAAAATTAGTCACAGATGTTACTTGGCAACTGGGTTTTCATTTAGGTGTCAATTCCTTTCTTAAAGAAACATTCTAAGCATCATAACACCAACAGCATGATATTGTGGTTATGGTGCCAGGAGTGTCCTAGTACCCCCATAGTAAATAGCCAAACTGTTTTACAATGGATTGACTTCTTGACTATGATTTATCGGGCATTGCTCCTCACCTCCTCTACAGCTGCTGGTTGCTCTCTGCTTGAGATAAGCCCAGCAGTGTAGAGCTTAGTTCACTGGCTGAGAGTGAACAGCTGATACTCTCAGCCAGTGAGCTAGCTCTGCACTGCAGGGCTTAGCTCAGGAGAGCTAATGAAAGCTGCTAAGCAGGAGATGTGTGTGTGTGTGTGTGTGTGTGCGCGCATGGAATCTAGCATGTGTGTGTACACAGGAGGCTGTGGTACACACTGTGTGTGTGTAAAGGATGTAGTGTGTGCATGGTGCAGTAGAGATTGTGTCTGTATAGACGTAGTGTGTGTTTTGTAGGGGGTCCATTAAGTGTATGTCAGAAGGCAGTAGTGCAAGTATGGGAATGCAGTGTATGTGTTTAAGGTATATATAGGGTATGTAGCCTGTGTGTGTCTAGGGCCTTAGAGAGTGAATATAGGGGATGAAATTTGTTTGTAGAGTCTGTAGCATGTGTGCATGTGTGTTTAGGGGAACTGTAGAGTGTATGTATAGGGGAGTACTGTGTGTCTGTTTGTAGTTTCTGTATTGTGTGGGAGAGAGCTAGGGGCCCTTAGGTGGTAAACGGCCAGGATGAGAGAACAGTTTAATAATTATATATTTATCATATTAATATCACATAAATTAAACTAATCCCCCCGCCCTCCCCGCTTGGGCCAGGAAGGTGGGGTATACAGAATCCAGGTAATCCAGTGCCTCAGGCCTGCCTCCCTGCTAGGTGCAGACTGCATGAACTCCTCTCACAAGCTCTGACACTATGAATGTCAGTGTCAATACTTGTTAGTGGAATATAATCAGTCTGCACCGGGCAGAGGTGCAGCCTAGAGTCTTCCTGTCCCCTCTGCTGTCAGCATTAACTTGGATCTGGTTTGTAATGGAAATCTGAACTTCCACCTTGTCCATGAACAAACACAGCAGTGACTCCAGCCCTGGTGTTTGGTGATGGCATGCTTCATCCTGGCACAGTACCTGTGTAGTGGGTATGGTGAGTGTTTCCTATAGCCTTCTCAAAAAAAAAAAAAGTTTGCAACTGGTCTGTGTTCAGTTGTGCTCAGTTGTGTGTGTATGAGTGCAGTGTGTGTGTGTATGAGTGCAGTGTGTGTGTGTATGAGTGCAGTGTGTGTATGAGTGCAGTGTGTGTATGAATGCAGTGTGTGTGTGTATGAGTGCAGTGTGTGTGTATGAGTGAAGTGTGTGTGTATGAATGCAGTGTGTGTGTATGAATGTGGTGTGTGTATGAGTGCAGTGTGTGTATAAGTGCAGTGTGTGTATGAATGCAGGGCGTGTGATGCAGAGCCTTGGTGGGGGGTGGGCATTTTTATTATTTTTTACGTGCACGTTCATCTTCCGGCTTCTTCAGTATGTAAGGAATATCACTTACACATACATACACGTACACTATCTAAGTGTATTTTAATATTAATATATATATATATATATATATATATATATATATATATCAAAATACATGTAGAATTATATTAATTAAATATATATATATATATATAATATAAAAAATAATATATAAATACATTAAAAATGAAAAATAAAAAGAGAATTAATAAAAGAATTAAAAAATATATATGTGTAATTTTATTCTAACTGTATTTTGATATTAATATATATATATATATATATATATAGAGAGAGAGAGAGAGAGAGAGAGAGAGAGAGATAGATATCAAAATACACTTAGAACAAAATAATATATATATCTATACACATAGATATATATGTATATATCACTATAAATATATATATATATATACATACATCTTTTAATTCTACATATATATTTATGTGATATTTTTTACATAATTAAGTCATTGTATTTATTACAATTTGCGGTACCTGCCTGATAACCCAGGCAGAAAGTACAGAGAACTTAATTTGCCAGCACTATATTTGACCCTGTAACTTTCCAAAACACCATAAAATCTGTATATGGGGGGTAGTGTTTTACTCCGGAGACTTCGCTGAACACAAATATTAGTGTTTCAAAACAGTAAAATGTATTGCAACAATGATATTGTCAGTGAAAGTAAATCTTTTTGCATTTTTCACACACAAACGGTACTTACAGTGACGATATAATTGTTGTGACACGTTTTACGGTTTTGAAACACTAATATTTGTGTTCAGCGAAGTCTCTTAAGTATAACAGTACCCCTCATGTACAGGTTTTATGGTGTTTTAAAAAGTTACAGAGTCAAATATAAGGCTTGTGTTTCAGTTTTTTCACATTGAAATTTGCCAGATTGGTTACGTTGCCTTTGAGACCGTATGGTAGACCAGAACTGAGAATTACCCCCATGATGGCATAGCAATCCTTTTTTTATCCTTCCAGGCAGCTTAATCTACATTTTCTTACTTTCATGCAGCATTCCTTCATCATCCCCACTCACCCAAGCACTCACATCCCCACTCACCCAAGCGCTCACATCCCCACTCACCCAAGCATTCACATCCCCATTTACCCTAGCAGCATCTACAAAGTCCATCATAGCATTCAATCTCACCCTCACTATTCCTCCATCACTGTATAAACGTCCAATCACTTTCCTGTCACTTCACACACTTCTCAACTACCACTGAGAATTCTCACCCTAAGTGCTCCCTTTCTCACTGCCACTCGATATTTACACCCTCCCATTCCTATTCTCCCTCTCCATACTACCTCTCCATACAGTTCTTCCCTCTGTATTTGAATGCACTCTTCCTCACTTCATTGGATTTTAAGCCTTGTTCCCAGTTGCTGGTAAGTGTGCATCTATGATGTGCATCTATGATGACTTCTTGAGGTTTTTGGTTGTATAGTGCCCTCCATTGCTCCCAGTAATCACATGATGTCATTTTCTCAGATTGTCTCTCAGTAACCTTCATCCTGTGATGTAGTTGGAAACCATTCGAAGGCAACACTTTTTCTTCTTGCTAACATCGGGATATCAGTCTGTCAAGCTTGACATGTGAGATTAACACAATGAAATCACAGTCTAGGTTGTGTTTTAAGACTGAAACCTTTTCTGAAATGTGGTTGATAATTTTCATTGTGACTGCTTTGTAACAGTCGTGTAATACCAGATGAAAGTCAGAAAATATTATCGACTGGTTACCCACACTAGGATGTGAAGGTTTTACAAGGGAGCAAATCTTGTGTTTTTGTAAGAAAGCCATTTTTTGACTGTACATGCAGCCGCAATGAATAATAATTTATAACGAATTATTTATATATGAATGACGCCTGAGAGAGGCACTCAAAGTCTCTATGTAAAACATTTAGGCTGGGGACTAATCTCCACCCAGAAGAATAAAGAAAATCAAGAGAGCACTCACAGATCTTGCTTTTCAAGTGTTGTGCTACTGTATTGAAGCAGTCTGTTTCACAATATGCACAGATCTGTACACCAGTCAAGCCATAAGCAAATGAGCTCAACAAAGAACTACATTTTTGCCGAAGTTTTTCCACTTTATACACGGATTCCTTGGAGTATGTGTGCCTAAGGTGGAAAAACTGAGGTCTGCCTACCCTGCACAGATCCCCTCTCCCCCTGCCTCCCTGACAGTCCCCCTTACACCCCTGCACAGATCCCCTCTCCCCCTGCTCCCTGACAGTCCACCTCCCTGCAAAGATCTACTCTCCCCCTGCTCCCTGACAGTCCACCTCCCTGAACAGATCCCCTCTCCCCTTGCCTTCCCTGCACAGATCCCCTCTCCTCCTTTCTCCCTGGCAGTCCCTTGGGTGTATATCTTAAAGCTTGAAAAAGTTGTTTTGTTGGGCTAGAGGCGTGGAGTACTTAAAAGAGGTATGTCTGGTGCAGCCACGGATGTCCGCAACTGCACTGGACATTACGTGGGTCAAGATAGGGGCTGCAAACTCAGGGGAAACCCTAGGCGGCAAAAGCTCTAGCTACACAACTGGATATATATATATATATATATATATATATATTTATATTCTGGAATGTATCCATATGGAGTGCGGATGTACAAATATATACATTTTATATATACATATATACATATATATATCAAGTGCAGATATACCTCAAGTGGGAGATAAATAATCAAAATAAAACAACAAAATGGGACAAGAAGAAAATTATACTTTATTTAACCTCTATTTGCCTCCCCCCACCCCCCAAATATAGAATGTGATTTATCTAACTTTTCATGGGAGACGCTGGCTGATGGGATACTTCCAGAGATCAAGTGAAAAGTTAGGTATGCAGCACTGTGAGTGTGACAGACCTCCCAGTCGGTGGATTATTACTAGAGATGTGTTCGTCTTTTTAATCAACCTTTTTCCCTTATTCATCTGTGTCCCTGCTTTATTTCGATCAATCGAACAATCTACCAAAAGACTGACCACCCAGCAGGGAAGTATGCTGCTTGTTAACCTTTTTGACCTCCTTTCACACTGTGGTTAACCGCAGACACTTCCATCTCCCGAACGGTCAGCTGGGTGGTCGTCGTTCGTATGAACGAACGCGTGGCGGTGGCCATCTTAAACTATGGAATGCCCAGCGATGTTTTGTCATTGATCGCATGGAACTATTGTCGGTCACTGTTTCACACGAACACCGCTGGGACTTCCAGACTTCCATCATTTCGTTTAGATTCATACAAACGCAGCGGCGTTCGGTACTTTAAACGCACGAACCAGACCAACCCTGAGGACTAAAAACCATGGAACGGATTCTAGACAGATTATGCCGAACGGTCGGTGAAAACACTTAAACCCCATGGCGATCTGACTGTGTTCGTGGGATCTGAGCGCTTTTCGGACATATTGAGCGCTCAGATCCTGTTCAGCGCTTGGGATTATTCGGTAGCCGACTTCCTACTTAGGGGAAAGAACATCTTTGATTGTGTTAACTCCTTCTCATACCTAGGGTGCCGTCACAGTGAGCTAAACTGAAAATAGGACACTGATTGGTCCTTCCAAGCAGATGAAAAGAGAAACTGGGATTTATGAAGCAGAGTTTTTTTTTTAAAGTAAGACTTCAGTTATTTAAAAGTTATTTTTTTTGTTTATATTGATAATTTTCTGAGATTAAGTGCTTGTTTTCCCCCTCTTTCTGTGTTGAGTTTTTACAGATATACTGCAGATTGCAGACCTGATAATTCAGGCACTGTTCAGATGCTGTTCCACTTCATTACTTAAAGAGAAACTATAATGCCAGGAAAACAAACTCGTTTTCATGGCACTATAGCTTCCCCCCTTGTCAAGGCCTTCCCCCATTGTACAGAAGGTGTTAATTACTTACCTGATGTCCCTCTGTCCCTATGTTCACTGTTAAGATTAGAAATAGGCACGTTAAGCAATCTGGGTGCAGTGTTCCTGCCCCTCTTCATCCAGCTATGTAAAACATTGCAGTTTTAGACTAAATGTTTACACTGCAGTACTAAGACTGCCTCTAGTGACTGTCTAACAGAAAGCCACTAGAGGTGCTTCCCGGAGTTTCAAGGCGTTTGGGACATTCTCAAGCTCTGCATGGGGGCATCCAGCATTGTGAAAACCCAATAGGAAAGCACTGAGGCTTGAACACATGCACATTAGGTACCCCCCTTTGGCCGATGTCGGAGAAGGTGAAGCACAAACCAGTGCAGAGAGACCTCAGCGCTGGAAACGGGGAAGTGAATGAAGGGTTATTTAACTCTTTACATCGTTGGGGTAGCGAGTGCGGGGGCAGAGTAACACTTTGTTGTTAGGAATATATCTTTGTATTCCTAAAACTAAAGTGTTCCTTTAATTCTAACACTGTTGTCCAGCATTGATGAAATGAATTGAAGTGCTATATTATCCAGGGGGCTATATATGGGTGTTTTGGAGAGAGCTCTGGCTTCTGTCTAGCAATCCCAAACAAAATTGGGGAGATAGCACTCATGTAATATATTTTCTATAAGCACTACAATGAGTCGTTGTGGTTATTGTGCTTCGAGTGCCACTCTGAATTATCATTTGCCTGTTCCCGTAGATGAATTTCACTTGTTGTACTATTTATGAGACCATTCATTAACATATTACACACACTTCCAATGTCTCAATTAGAAATGAGTGTAACTGTACTATTGTAAACTTTAAGTATTGTAAATTAATATTGACAAATAAATACAATTATATCATTTAGAAACATACACATTCATATAGTTAGATAGTACGAAAAGAGATTATGGACTATGGTCTCAGTATGATGTAAGGATATTTGCAAGTTATATTCTGCGAAAATGCTTATCGGGGTTAACGTTGAAAAAAATTAATCTTATTTGAGGACTAAGTAATATTAGTTGAGGCCCTATCCTACTGCTTTATGGAGATCATCCTCCATAATCTTCTGAGTGATTTATTCCTTTTGATTATATGCTGTGAGTGTATATTCCAGAATATGCTTTAGTTATATTCCCTTACATAAACATATTGATTGTGTACATTTAGATTTAACCTTGGGAGATACACTATTTTTTATAAACTGAAAGCTAAATATTTATCTTGTAAATACACAGGAAAGAGTGCATTTTACATATTTGTTGAGATATATATAAGCAACTAATTAATTTTTTAGAGACTGAAAAAATGGTCACCTTTGTAGAATTTTTTTTACAAAAGCAGTTGCATTCATTTAAAATTAGCAGGTCCCATGAATGTTGTAAAGTCAGGGAAGTTGAAATCTTGTTCCCATGCTAGTCAAAGTTCCTTTTTTGACCCTTAGATACAAGAACATTAGTGACCAGAAAGAATCAGAAGATAGATTAATATCCATGATGGATTTATTAAATGGCTGCATAAATCTGATGAAAGAGACCAAAAGAAGGAAAGACAAAAAAAAGTGTGTAGTGCAATAAGCGATAAAGTACTGAAAAACATGAAATTTATATAGTGTAATACAATTAAGTAAATGGAGGAGTGTGAAATCTTCAAATTGGACACACTCACATGGAAGAGAGCCCGCTCAGATAGGCTCAAATCGCATTTGCTTGTGTATGCTAAGGTGACAGAGCACCTCTTATTTTCTTTATATCAGGTGTCCTCATACATAGGGAACAGAAACGGAAGGGAGAGAAATAGAAGCAACAGAGCTCCTAGTTTAATAAATTCAAACAAAAGAAATTGATAAGTACAAAGTGCAAGTGGCTCCTCATGTTCAAACGAGCCTAAGCCTGGCTCTAGGTGCAATAGTAGGTGTGCCTTTAAGGGAGCTACCACCCTTCTCTAGTCAGCGGCAGCAGAAGAGGATCCACTGGACTATTAGTATATGTCAAATAACATTTATTGTAAGTAACAAAAAAAATGTAAATCGAAGAAATAAACATATACAGTTAAAATAGGACCTTCTGGGGTCTTCTCAGTCAAAAACATATTTCACTGTGTGCAATACAGCTTTCTTAATCAGTAGTTTGCTTTCTGCTACATGTTCTTTAAAACTCCCAGTCTTTGTTCTGATTGGTTGTCACGTTCATGACCTATTCAATCAGATAAAAAGTTAAATGTTCTCAAAGAAATCAATGTACATCAGTTAAAGAGATGCAATTAAGTTTCATTAGATGTAAAACATTTAAAAATGAGAAGTGAAAATTAGATGATATTTATCCTTTAACTATACATGAAGCAGCTGAAGTATAATTACCGTATTTTTCAGCATAAAAGATGCCCCAATGTATAAGCCGATCCCTATTTTCTGAGCCCCAAATTAAGAAATAAATTTTTAAACATATAGAACAACAAATAGAACAACTTTGATATTTTAGAGGTGACTTTTGAGGAGAACAACACACATCTGATTCTCATGCCTCCCCTGTGCTATGGTACTGTCAGGATTGTGACAGGGATCCAACACGCAGAATGCAAACAGGAGATAGGTACATATACCGGACCTTAGGGTGGCCGGACTAACGTAAGGAGTAGGCAAAGAATGGTCAGAGACAAGCCGAGGTCGAGGGAACGAGAGAGCAGGTAAGCGAGAGACAAGCCGAGTCAAAAGGATAAGAGAGGTAAGCAGGGTCGAAAATACAAAGCCGAATCAAAAACCAAAAGACAATCGAAATAAGAGCACTGAGTGACCAGACTAGCTAGAACCACGACAGGGCAATGAATCATTACAAATAACACTCTTTTATACCTTGGCTCTTTAATCGTTGGCCCGCCCCCAACAAGTCCTGATTCGCAGTTTCTGGCGGGTTGGGACGTAATTGACGTCATGACGTCAGCTAATGAGCGCTGCGTCATAAAAGTAGGCGGAGCTATCGAGGCTGGCGTGTAAACGGCCGGGGAGACTGACGAGATCGGGCGTGCCAGCCCCCTTTTGAGGACGGACGTCTAGGTGTCTAGCCTCCTCTGAGGTAGACACCATAGGTAACATGACAGGTACTCTATGAAGTTAATGGCTCTGTAGTGCATGCTGGGAGACTACAGCTCCTACGATACAGCAGCTGGTGTGCGGGCATGCTGGGACACCACAGTAGTCTTCCCTCTGCTGCCTGATCTCCATTTTCTCCCCCCATAAATATAAATAATAAAGCAAGAACAACCTGAGGTAGAGCAATCCTTAATATGGATGCTCATTTTAAGGTGTGGCATGTCTCTGGAGCTCCGTTGGTGGTAAGGGATGATGTCTGCTGCAGCTCCCATGCATATAGAGACCTCTTCCTCCTTGCCACAGGATTCAGAAGTGGATCGGTGGGAGAGAAATCAGGTATATGTGTGGGCTGTAAAATACTGAAATGAGGCAGGCGTCATCTTAACTTAGGCCCCGTGAACAAGTGGTTTTTTTAACCCATGTAGTGACATTACGTGTATAAGACGGCCCCTAATTAGAAAAAAAAACAGTCTTATACATTGAACAATACAGTATATTTATTATCTTTTCTATATCCATGATATCTACTGTTTCCCCTTCTGTGAGACTGATTTTCCAGAGATTTGTGGGTAACTTTTATTGACAACTGAAAAGGAATCTTGCTTAAGCTCCACCCATTGCCTAAGTTTGTCAACTTAATGCCAATTTTGTTTTAAAATATGAAATTTATTTTCTATTCCAGACAATTTACATTTTAATAAATAACTTTGTAAATGTGTATGGTATCAATAGTTAACGGAAGTGAAAATAACAAAATATATTTTTTTCTGGTATTGCCCTAACCTTGCAATATCAACTTATACAAAATGTATTCATTTCCATAGAAGAATCAGCCCATGTTTTGAAAAAGTTATGAATTTTTTTTTTTTTGCTATACTCACAGCAGCATTTAACTTTTAAATAAAATACCATAACAAACTGATATTGTTCTATTATGAAAAGAATATGTTAGCTTTTATCTCATTGTTGTATACAATCTCAAATTGAATGTATTGTAAGTATCAAGGCTATGATCTGAAATGAAAGTGAATCAATATAAAAAGCAAACTTTTTTTAATGTTATGATTGATTGATAAACATATTTCATTTCGTTCTACAAAGCAGAGATGGGTGAGGGCTTCTATTTTCCTTTGTATTCCAATTCACATTTATGAAAAAATGTGCAAAAATGTATTGAAATTTAGCTTCAACTGACATGTACATTTCACAATGACTCTTAAGAGTGCAGTGAATTATAGACAAAAGTGTCAATTTAAATAAACAACTAAATAATGAAATAAAAAATATTTTTTAAATACAAGGGCAATTTAGCAGTTTCCAAGTACTAAATCACTTCATCTTAATGATGTGATTTTTAGCAATAGATGCTGCTTCTGCACCCTTGCTTATGTGAACAGTGTAATTTCTGTGAAGGTGCACTATTTATATTTTATTTAGACAGACAATAGCCTCCTCAATCCCATTTTTTTTTTTTTTAGTTTTTGCATGGTTGGTATAGATATTCTTTTTATTGCCTTTACCATATATATTTATCATATATTCTTTCAGACTGTAACATATGTGATGGTTACAATACTTATCCCCAGAACTGGTTATATGTAAAGCCTGCAATGTTATGTTATGTATGTAGTTTTAACAATATCTGTTGATCTTTGTAAGGTATCATATGTTGACCTTCTCAGTTTATTGTGAAAATCAATAAAACATTATTTACAACAACAAAAAATTGTATATCTGACCCACACAGAAAATTAGTTCTCACTAGACTTATGAAGACAGTGTAAAAGATGATACCTTATTTGTGGAACACAGCTCAACAGTCAAAACTTACCAGTCTTTGTCAAAGGTTGTTTAACTTACGTTGCTCCTCAGTCTCTGTTCTCCAGTATTTCATCTACCAATACCTTTCCCATTTTTCCCCTTTCAACCTTTGTCATTCTTATTCCACTAGTATCCCATTCCTCGTCAATAATTTCTATGTTTTCCACCTTCCATAACATTTTCCACTGTCTCTTTATCTACTGTGTGTGATCACTGTACGACTACATGTTAATTTGTGTAGCTGTTGTGTATATTACTATATGTGTGTAATAAGTTGCTTTTTAGTGTATTCAACATAGGAAGTTATAGATACCGTATGTGTATTCTCAAAAAATAAATTAATGATTTTGTCTTTACAATAAACAGGAGGATATTCTAGGTCAATAAGAAAGTTAAGTAGACAGTAAACCCACTTTTATGTCAAACGAATTAATAAATTAAACAATAGTCAGATATATTAGAAAGACATTGTAGTTTCTTAAAATAGTCAGTTTTATTATTTTTGTCAGTTTTATTATTTTTTTTATTGACCAGTTCAATGGGTATTAAACACTAAATTACTGTTCCACTTGGAGATTTGTTTTATTCCTTACTGCAGTTCATTTGAATCCAGACTGATCAGGTGGTAAGACGAAATTCCGATTTCTAATTGCTACATGCCAGAATCTCAGAACAAATGACTCATTTTGATTTGTGATTCCAAATGCCGTTCCTCGCATCAGAAAAAAGTGGGGATGGAATGAAGAATAGACTTTTTTTTTTATTTTGTCTTTGGTGGTGACAAATTTGGTGGTGGCAACTGAATTTGTCATTATGGACAAAAGATCTGTCCAAACATGTGGGCAGTATCTAATGTCGAAACTAGAAATGGAAAACAAAAGATAGTTGGTAGTTAGAGGACAGATAATAAATTTAGACATCATTAACAAAACAAGTGACAACTGACCTATAGACGGGGGGAAAAAGGAGTATTAGTTAAGCAAGCCATATTTTCAAGCAGGATTTTTACAAAAACTTTAGTTGCAGCTATTCAGGGAGACAGTGATATTGTGTGTTATAACCTTGTTCTGCCTGTGTGGGAGTCATTGATTCTAGTGTGAGACTTGGTTTAACTTACTGCTGTATCTATCTAGCTAGCTACTGCCAATGGTACTTGAATAACTTTGAGTGGGAGGTTGCATTGTGTCATTGATCCTTGAGACTAGGTTTAAGGTACTGTGGTAAACAATGAAATGCTGAAATGATGAAACATTGATGCTTAAAATCTTCACAATATTTATTCACCCCTCGGGTTTATTAAAAGCAAAAAATAGCACTCTAAACTCAACAGTCAAACCGTAAGTGCCACAGCAAAGTAGACTAAGATAGTCAAGTTTTTTGTTCCCATGTAAACTTTTTCCAAACTAAGTGTAGCAATTGCACTGAGATTTAAATGGTATTGTGTTCTTATGATTACATGAGTCTCCCGTGAAAATAATTAAATGCCTTTACAGATCAACAGGCCAGGGTCACAGAACACTTAATAAAGTGAGATCACTGAGAAGCCAAGTGGCAAATAATGTATCTCATGTGTTGGTTGAGAAATCTGAAGCACATGATCAATTCAATAAGTATGAGCTTTCTTTTTAGGAAGTGTGTGCTAGTATTTATTTTGAGTCCCTTAGATCAGGAGCCATTGAGGTTTTAGACCACCAATACACCGATCCCACTACAAATGTTGTCCCGAAGATTAAGCCTTAATTTTTATCCACTAAGGTCTAGAGATTTTGTTTGTTGAAAATTTCCAGAGTCAAATATAGAATGATCTTGCAGAATTAGCACAGCTTATTTGTCATAAATAAATAAAACACAGGGTGATCAATATTTCTATTGATGAAAATAAAAAGTGTAGAGTTTGCAGAAAGACAAATCCATTGTTATCCATAAAGCCGACAAGGGTGGTGCAATAGTGGTACTTGATGCTGAAGATTACTACCAGGAGGCTTTATTCCAATTAAGTGATGTCAACACGTATGCAGTATTGGATAAAGACACTACTAATGCTTAAAGGCTAAAGTTATTGTCTCTATTAGATACCACAGTTGAAGTGGGTGCAATAGATAGCGATACCATTTAAACTTCAGTGCCCACTGCAACACTTAGTCTTGAAAACATATGTTTGGGAACAAAGCACCTTGACTATCTTTGCTGCTATATTTGAGTCTACATTGCATTGACACTTATGGTTTTACTGGAAAGCTTACAAGTTTGGAAAGCTATTTTTTGCTTTTCATAAACCCCAAAGAATGAACAATATGTATTAATGCATATTCAGCCACCCCAAAAGTTTCTTATTTGCTGGGAAAAGGGTGCGGTTGAACCTAATATTGTTGCCATACACAAGTCTTATAGAGATTGCCATTCTGTCATTGATCCTAGAAAGATACTATATTACCATTTTACAGTTTTTTTTGCTAAGTGTTTGAAGAAATATATTTTTCAGTAAAAAATTAAAAAGAAAAGAAAAAAATCCTTATGCCTAGCTACTGCCACATACTTTGTGTGGGAGATAGCCTGATAATAGGCATCCTAGTCTGATAGTCATAGTCTGATAGTCCTGTATGCTACTATTGAAGGAGCAGCTGGCCAAGGCTGTACGTGAGTGTGTCTACTTCACCACAGTTTTATGGAGTGCATCTAGTGGCCATCATGCCTTCATCTCCTTGATAGCACTCTGGTGGCAGCTTATGGTGCTTGGGCATGGTGGCGGTAGTGGAGGAAGTCAAACCTTAACAGCATAACAGGGTAGGATAGGGTCTCCTGCTAAATACTAAACTGATGGACAAAAAAAGCAATCAATCATATGAATGGTGTCAAATTGGTGGGGAGATCAGCCAGGCACAAATTCATGGTCACTGCTGGAGTTACTAACCTGGCCAAAACTCTGCAACAGGGCTCCTTTGTAGGTGTGTGCTGTTCTGCATTAATACTACATCTAGTAGTGAAGGATGCAATTCACAAAACCAACGCCAATGTGCAAACAATACTTGAAAATTGCAAGGATTACCAGACATTACCATTGTAGTGTGAGGGCTAGACAACTCTTGAGGCAGGAGCAAGAGAAATACCACATACCATTTGAGGCAGGATGTCAGTACATGGTGAAAATCCACTTTAGAAATGCTGGAAGTAATTGTGGAACACCAGAGTGTTATCTAGCCTCCCACTTCTGCATTTGGTGTTGACTGCCCACTTGGGATTTGAGAAATGGACAATACATAGTGCAATTATTGCAATGTGGCAGAAACTTTGAGTCACAGTAATGCCAGTTCAGGACAGGTCATTCCTTTGTTCACCCACCTCGTAAACAACGATGGATGCCTTCTTGTAAGAAAGGGAATTAGTTCCTGGCAGCACACTCCAAAAGAAAGGCATGCTGGCAGGGGCAACTCTAAAAACAAGGTATATGGGCACATAAGATGCAACAGTCAAAATTGGGGGCACTAATAATTTTGACCAAGGGGTGCGGTAACATGCCGCCAGCATTCTGTGTAGCTACTGACCTCTCTTAAGTTTGATATTTTAGCTGTTTAGCAGATAACTCCCATATTCACTATCTTAAAGGGACACTATATTCACCTGAACAACTTCAGCTTAATGAGGTTGTTTAGGTGAGTGCTACAGCTACCCGGAGCCTTTTTCTTGTAAGCACTGTATTTTCTGAGAAAATGCAGTGTTTACATTGGAAGCTTGGAACACCTCTTGTTGCAGTCAATCAGACGGCCACCAGAGGGACTTCCGAGTTCAGAGGCCCTAAAAAGGCCTCTCGTCCGATGCATTCTGGGTGAATGCATCAGACGGGCTATCAGCACACAAAGCACTGTGAACGCGCTTTGTGTGCTGATAGCCTGTCAGCACTGCTGTGGGCGTGGCTTCAGCTGATAGCTGAAGCCCGAACCCACAGGGACGGTTACTGTCCACAATAGTGGTTGAAGGGGGGGGGGAGACCTACTCTCCTTCCCCCCCCCGGCCCCCACCCCTGTGCGGCGGGTGGGGGCCCTAAAATTATCAATAAGGGGGGGACCTATTGTCCCCCCCCCGGCCCCCACCCCTGAGCGGTGGGTGGGGGCCCTAAAATTATCGATAAGGGGGGGGGACCTACTGTCCCCCCCCGGCCCCCACCTAAAATTATCGATGAGGGGGGGACCTACTGTCCCCCCCCGGCCCCCACCCCTGTGCGGCGGGTGGGGGCCCTAAAATTATCAATAAGGGGGGGACCTACTGTCCCCCCCGGCCCCCACCCCTGTGCGGCGGGTGGGGGGCCTAAAATTATCAATAAGGGGGGGGACCTACTGTCCCCCCCCCGGCCCCCACCCCTGTGCGGCGGGTGGGGGCCCTAAAATTATCAATGAGGGGGGGACCTACTGTCCCCCCCCGGCCCCCACCCCTGTGCGGCAGGTGGGGGCCCTAAAATTATCAATGAGAGGGGACCTATTGTCCCCCCCAGCCCCCACCCCTGAGCGGTGGGTGGGGGCCCTAAAATGATCAATAAGGGGGGGGGACCTACTGTCCCCACCGGCCCCCACCCCTGTGCGGCGGGTGGGGGCCCTAAAATTATCAATAAGGGGGGGACCTACTGTCCCCCCCGGCCCCCACCCCTGAGCGGTGGGTGGGGGCCCTAAATACAAAGGAGGGGGGGACCCTAGTTAACCCTCCCCCCCACCCCCCCAAAAAAAAAAATATCTCCCTACCTACCCCCCTCACCCTAAAAATAATGAGGGGGGGGAACATTAACTAAAAACCTGTAAAAAAAAACTTACCATTCGATGTTTTCTTTCTTCTAAAATCTTCTTTCTTCAGCCCCAAAAAAGGCCAAATAAAAATCCATAATAACCGACGCAATTAAAAAAAAAAAAACGAGCGCAAAAAAAATAATCCATCTTCACCCATGGAGGGCTCCGCGCAGACTGAGCTCCGCAGGGTGGGAAAGGCTTATAAAGCCTTGCCCCGCCCTGCAATTAGGCTAAGAACACTCTGATTGGTGGGTTTAAACCAATCAGAGTGCTCTTTGTCATTTTACAAGCGTGGGAAAGTTCTTTGGAATTTTCCCACGCTTGTAAAATGACACAGAGCACTGTGATTGGATGGATTTCAAGCCATCCAATCACAGTGCTCTTTGTCATTTTACAAGCGTGGGAAAGTTCTTTGGAATTTTCCCACGCTTGTAAAATGACACAGAGCACTGTGATTGGATGGATTTCAAGCCATCCAATCACAGTGCTCTGTGTCATTTTACAAGCGTGGGAAAATTCCAAAGAACTTTCCCACGCTTGTAAAATGACAAAGAGCACTCTGATTGGCTTAAACCCACCAATCAGAGTGTTCTTAGCCTAATTGCAGGGCGGGGCAAGGCTTTATAAGCCTTCCCCCGCCCTGCGGAGCTCAGTCTGCGCGGAGCCCTCCATGGGTGAAGATGGATTATTTTTTTTGCGCTCGTTTTTTTTTTTTAATTGCGTCGGTTATAATGGATTTTTATTTGGCCTTTTTTGGGGCTGAAGAAAGAAGATTTTAGAAGAAAGAAAACATCGAATGGTAAGTTGATTTTATCTTATTTTTTCTTTTTTTTTACAGGTTTTTAGTTAATGGTCCCCCCTCATTATTTTTAGGGTGAGGGGGGTAGGTAGGGAGATATGTTTTTTTTTTGGGGGGGGGAGGGTTAACTAGGGTCCCCCCCCTTTGTATTTAGGGCCCCCACCCACCGTTCAGGGGTGGGGGCCGGGGGGGACAATAGGTCCCCCCCTTATTGATAATTTTAGGGCCCCCACCCGCCGCTCAGGGGTGGGGGCCGGGGGGGGGCAGTAGGACCCCCCCTCATTGAGAATTTTAGGGCCCCCACCCGCCGCACAGGGGTGGGGGCCAGGGGGGGGACAGTAGGTCCCCCCCCTCTTTGATAATATTAGGGCCCCCACCCGCCGCACAGGGGTGGGGGCCGGGGGGGGACAGCAGGTCCCCCCCCTTATTGATAATTTTAGAAAGCGAGCTGAGCTGTCAGTCAGACAGCTCAGCTCGCGAACGCGCATTCCGCGTACATGCGCGGTAAAGCGCTCAGGTTCTACATAGGGCGGCATTCAATGCCGCTCTATGAAGAACGCGATTGGTGCAGCGCGAAGCCGTCCCATTGGGCCCCGCGATTTCGTCATTTACGAATTTTTTTTTTAATGAATGAAAGTACATATAAAAGCAAGAAGGAAGGCTGGGGGACCTGTCTTTCTTTCTTTTATATGGTGACTATAGAGTCCCTTTAATGTAGGATTGCCATATTGAAGAAAATCAAATAAAGGAGCTATCTGCTAAACAGTGCCCTAATTTGGTATCCTTAAATATGGAAATTCCACATAAAGGGTTTATCTACTAAACAGATTAAATATCTAAATTAAGAAAAACACGTTTCTAAATTTGATCTTTTAGTTGTTTGGTGAATAACTTATTTGCTGTTGTTATGTGGGTTTGTAACCCTTATCTTTTCAAAATAAACCTGATAAAATAAGCAGGATCTGAGATTTCTCCTCTTTCTAATTTACATGCCATACTTCGAGGGCTAGGTATCATGACTTTGCCACATAACAAATCTGTTTACTTGCTCTCCAATAGTCTGCCCATAGTGCTTGTCAGTTCCAGGTTCACAAGAAGACCTTGAAGCATGTGAAGACCTCAATTATTACACAGGCATATAGCAAACTGTGAATCACGAATGCCATGTAAGAACCCCCCTTTTTTAGAGATGTTTCTGTGAAACCAAAATGAGTTCCATGTCTTTGTGATGAACACTTAGTAACTATGCTATTGACTGTGAACATGTCAGAACTCTTATTTACACTTCAAAAGGAAAACCCCTGATATATACTCTGTGTTTAAAGGAGCACTATAAGGTCAGGAACACAAACATGTATTCCTGACCCTATATTGTTAAAACCACTATCTAGCCCCCTTTGCCTCCCTAAAGATAGTAAAATTTTACTTGTATTCAAATCTAAAACTGCTGCCTCTGCCTGTGAACTTCCTCTGACATCATTAGAAGTGGTGGCCTGATCCAATCACAATGCTTTGCCGTAGGATTGGCTGAGACTGACAAAGAGGCAGACCAGGGGCAGAGCTAGCACAATTCAAACACAGCCCTGGGAAATCAGTGTCTCCTCATAGATATGAATGGAATCAATGAATCTCTATGAGGAAAGTTCAGTGTCCACATGCAGAAGGAGGAGAAACTGAATGTTTGGGTGCATTTTAGGCAGCCATGACCCAGGAATGATCTCTAACAGCCATCTGAAGAGTGGCCAGGGAAGATATGACTAGGCTGTAATGTAAACAACGCATTTTCTCTGAAACCAGAACAAATTCAATAAGCTTTAGTTGTTCTGGTGACTTTAATTCACAATATTAGCAATATAATGGATGCATGGGAGCCATTTGTGAAAGCAATAGACCTCCTATGCACTGGCTTATGCAGCCACAGCATAATCAACCGCACAGTTTATGCACCAAGAGCAGCAGAACAATGCATCACCAAGTTTCAGTTTGTCACAGTGATCATGTTGTGTATCACGGAGTGCTGGCCTCTTGAATCAGTTTCAATTGGAATGGGACTCTTTAATGGGCTAATGGATGAGCTGCTGAACACTGGCTTACCTACCTGTTTCCTTTTAGTAACATATAGTCATTTTCTGGTTATTAACTAAAAATGTTAATGGCAATACCCAAACAAATCTGGAGAATGTGAAAATATGGAAATATGGAGCTAAAATTTTTTTTTAGCTTTTCTAGCTTTTTTTGTTTAGAAATATTCATGCTGGATTCAACTTTTAAAAACCAGTGGCTAATAGTGATGTCCCAAACTGTTAGCTGGCGAATAGTTCCTGGCGAACATCGCTTGTTCGCGTTCGCCACAGACGGCGAACACATGCGCTGTTCGGTCCGCCCCCTATTCATCATCATCATTGAGTAAACTTTGACCCTGGCCTCTACCTCACAGTCAGCAGACACATTCCAGCCATTCAGCAGCAGACCCTCCCTCCCAGATCCTCCCACCTCCTGGACAGGATCCATTTTACATTCATTGTGAAGCTGCATTCTTAGTGAGAGTAGGGACAGTGTAGCTGCTGCTGATTTGATAGGGAAATTGATAGCTAGGCTAGTGTATTCAGTGTCCTCTACAGTCCTGAAGGACTCATCTGATCTCTGCTGTAAGGACAGAACCCCAAAAAGCCCTTTTTAGGGCTAGAACATTAGTCTGCTTTTTTTTTTTGTGTGTAATGTAATTGCAGTTGCCTGCCTGCCTGCCAGCCAGCCTGTGTGTCAGGCTCACAGCATATACTGTGCCCATTTGCCCAGTGCCACCACTCACTCACTGGTGTCACAATAGTTTGCATTTAAACAAAAAACACTTTTTTAATGTAGTATAATAGCAGTTAGTTTCCTTCACTAGTGTGCGTTTCAGGGCCTGCCCAATGCTACCACTCACTCACTGGTGTCCCAATAGCTTGCATTTAAAAAAAACTAAACTTTTTTGACTGTAATATAATAGCAGTCAGTTTCCTTCACTAGTGTGCGTTTCAGGGCCTGCCCAGTGCCACCACTCACTCACTGGTGTCACAAAAGCTTGCATTTAAAAAAAAAAAAAAAAAAACTTTTTGGACGGTAATATAATAGCAGTCAGTTTCCTTCACGAGTGTGCGTTTCAGGGCCGCTAGGGCACAGTGTCACACCAGTGCAACTCATATCTGGTGTAACAGTAGTGTACATTTAAAATAAAATAATACAATTTTGACTGTAATAGATTAAATAGCAGTTAGTTGTCTGCCAGCGTTTGTGTCAGGCTCGCAGCGTATACAGTGCCCACTTGCCCAGTGCCACCACTCATATCTGGTGTCACAATAGCTTGCATTTAACAAAAAAAAACCTTTTTAAACTGTAATATAATAGCAGTCAGTTTCCTTCACGAGTGTGCGTTTCAGGGCCTGCCCAGTGCCACCACTCACTCATATCTGGTGTCCCAATAGCTTGCATTTAAAAAAAACTAAACTTTTTGGACTGTAATATAATAGCAGTCAGTTTCCTTCACGAGTGTGCATTTCGGGGCCTGCCAGGGCACAGTGTCACACCAGTGCAACTCATATCTGGAGTAACAGTAGTGTACATTTCTAAAAAAAAATACAAATTTGACTGTAATAGATTGAATAGCAGTTAGTTGTCTGCCAGCGTGTGCGTCAGGCTCACAGCGTATACTGTGCCCACTTGCCCAGTGCCACCACTCACTCACTGGTGTCACAATAGCTTGCATTTAACAAAAAAAAACATTTTTGGACTGTAATATAATAGCAGTCAGTTTCCTTCACGAGTGTGCGTTTCAGGGCCTGCCAGGGCACAGTGTCACACCAGTGCCACTCATATCTGTTGTCACAGTAGCTTGCATGCATAGTACCACTAATCGAAAAAAAAATGACAGGCAGAGGCAGGCCACCTCGCAGGGGCCGTCGTGGTCGTGGTTCTGTGATTCCCTATGGCCCTAGAATAATGCACAGTGTTCAGAGGCCACGTCACTGAACTTGAAAAGTTCTGAGGACATAGTTGACTGGCTAACACAGGACACCCAATCTTCTACAGCTTCCGCTCAGAACCTTGACGCACCATCCTCCTCCAGCTTAGCTTCGGGCACCTCTCAAGTTACCACTCGCCCACCTGCCGCCACCACCAACACTAGCACCACAGCCGCTTCACTTGGTACGTCAGAGGAGTTATTTACACATCAGTTGGAAGAAATGAGTGATGCACAACCATTATTGCCAGAGGATGTAGGTAACAGGGAAATGTCTCAGTCAGGCAGCATTACACACGTACGGTGTGATGATGATACTGTTGTACCCACTGCTGCTTCCTTTGCTGAGTTGTCAGATACAAGTGAAGCGGTTGATGATGACGATGCGTCCGTGGATGTCACGTGGGTGCCCGCTAGAAGAGAAGAAGAACAGGGGGAAAGTTCAGATTGGGAGACAGAGAGGAGGAGGAGGAGGAGACGAGTTGGAAGCAGGGGGAGGTCGTCGCAAGGAGCTAGTGGCACAATCAGACAGCATGCATCGGCACCCGGGGTCAGCCAGACAGCACGCCAATCAACGCATGCTGTTGCCACCACCAGAATGCCGTCATTGCAGAGCTCAGCAGTGTGGCATTTTTTTTGTGTGTCTGCCTCTGACAACAGAGATTTGCAACCTGTGCCAAAAGAAACTGAGTCGTGGGAAGTCCAACACCCACCTAGGTACAACTGCTTTGCGAAGGCACATGATCGCACATCACAAACGCCTATGGGATCAACACATGAGTACAAGCAGCACACAAACTCAAAGCCACCATCCTCCTCCTGGTCCAGCATCTTCAGCCACGTTATCCACTGTTGTCCTCTTTGCCCCTCTCAACCATCTGCCCCTGCGTCTCTCGCCTTGAGCAGTTCCCGCTCATCTGCCCACAGTCAGGTGTCTGTCAAGGACATGTTTGAGCGTAAGAAGCCAATGTCACAAAGTCACCCCCTTGCCTGGCGTCTGACATTTGGCTTGACTGAACTCTTAGCCCGCCAGCTTTTACCATACAAGCTGGTGGAGTCTGAGGCGTTCAAAAAATGTGTAGCTATTGGGACACCGCAGTGGAAGGTACCCGGCTGAAATTTCTTTGCACAAAAGGCAATCCCCAACCTGTACTCGATTGTGCAAAAGGAAGTAATGGCATGTCTGGCACACAATGTTGGGGCAAGGGTCCATCTGACCACTGATACCTGGTCTGCAAAGCATGGTCAGGGCAGGTATATTACCTACACTGCACATTGGGTAAACCTGCTGACAGCTGCAAAGCATGGAATGCGTGGCTCTGCAGAGGAGTTGGTGACATCGCCACGACTTGCAGGCAGGCCTGCTGCCACCTCCTCTACTCCTCCTACTCCATCCTCTTCCATAACCTCCTCGGCTGAGTCCTCTTCTGCTGCTGCGTCTTGCTCCACATCAACGGCACCCCCCCAGCTCCCCAGGCACTGTTCCACATCTCGGATACGGCAGTGTCACAACGTCTTGGGGTTGACTTGCCTGAAAGCAGACAGTCACACCGGACCAGCACTCCTGTCCGCCCTGAACGCACAGGTGGATCAGTGGCTGACTCCGCACCAACTGGAGATCAGCAAAGAGGTTTGTGACAACCGAAGAAATTTGTTGGCGGCATTGCATTTGGGCAAGTTGACACATGTGCCGTGCATGGCACATGGTTGTTCTCTGATCGTACAACGCTTTGTGTATAAGTACCCAGGCTTACAGGATGTCCTTAAGCAGGCCACGAAGGTGTGTGGCTATTTCAGGCGTTCCTACACGGCCATGGCGCACTTTTCAGATATCCAGCAGTGAAACAACATGCCAGTGAGGCGCTTGATTTGCGACAGCCCGACACGTTGGAATTCAACACTCCTAACGCCTGCTCCAACAAGAAAAAGCCTTTAACGAGTATTTGTATGACCGGGGTGCTAGGACAGCCTCTGTGGAGCTGGGAATTTTTTTGCCACGTTACTGGATGCTCATGCGCAATGCCTGTAGGCTCATGCGTCCTTTTGAGTAGGTGACAAACCTAGTCAGTCGCACCGAAGGCACCATCAGTGACATCATACCATTTGTTTTCTTCCTGGAGCGTGCCCTGCAAAGAGGCCGTAGATGAGCGTGAAGAGGAAGAGGAAGATTTGTGGTCACCATCACCACCAGAAACAGCCTTATCAGCATCGCTTGCTGGACCTGCGGCAACGCTGGAAGAGGATTGTGAGGAAGAGGAGTCAGAGGAGGAATGTGGCTTTGAGGAGGAGGAGGAAGACCAACCACAACAGGCATCCCAGGGTGCCCATTGTCACCTATCTGGTACCCGTGGTGTTGTACCTGGCTGGGGGGAAGAACATACCTTCAGAGAGATCACTGAGGATGAGGAACAGGACATAAGTAGCTCGGCATCCAACCTTGTGCAAATGGGGTCTTTCATGCTGTTGTGCCTGTTGAGGGACCCTCGTAAAAAAGGCTGAAGGAGAATGACCTGTACTGGGTGTCCACGCTACTAGACCCCCGGTATAAGCAGAAAATGCCTGAAATGTTACCGAATTACAGCAAGTCGGAAAGGATGCAGCAGTTCCAAAATCAATTAAAAAGTATGCTTTACACAGCGTATAAGGTTGATGTCACAGCAAAACGGGAATCTAACAGGGGAAGAGGTGAAAGTAATCCTCCTCCTCCCACGACCACGACGGCAAGGACAGGACGCTTTACAGACGTGTTGTTGATGGAGGACATGCAGAGCTTTTTCTTACGCATCGCCACAGCCCTTCGGGGTCAACCTTTAGAGAACGACTCGACCGACAGGTAGCAGACTACCTCGCCTTAACTGCAGATATCGACACTCTGAGAAGCGATGAACCCCTTCACTACTGGGTGTGCAGGCTTGATCTGTGGCCTGAGCTATTCCAATTTGCGATAGAACTTCTGGCCTTCCCTGCTTCAAGTGTCCTGTCAGAAAGGACCTTCAGTGCAGCAGGAGGTATTGTCACTGAGAAGAAAAGTCGCCTAGGTCAAAAAAGTCTAGATTACCTCACCTTTATTAAGATGAATGAGGGATGGATCCCGAAGGGACTGACAGTGGGCGATACATTCGACTAAAAAATGCCTGATGAGGGGGACTACTTAACACACCACTCCTATCTGGTGACACATTAGATTGCACGCGCAGTGCCCCAAATTTGAAGTAGGAGGACCGACCAAGCATGTTCTTCCATCTCCCGCTTCGTAAAATCGATGCCTTATATACACGTCCCCTGATAGGGGACGTAACAGGGATTAAATTGATAGGAATAGTACTACTTAACACACCACTCCTATCTGGTGGCACATTAGATTGCACGCGCAGTGCCCCAAATTTGAAGTAGGAGGACCGACCAAGCATGTTTTTCCATCTCCCGCTTCCTAAAATCGATGCCTTATATACACGTCCCCTGATAGGGGATGTAACAGGGATTAAACTGATAAGAATATTACTACTTAACACACCACTCCTATCTGGTGGCACATTAGATTGCACGCGCAGTGCCCAAATTTGAAGTAGGAGGACCGACCAAGCATGTTCTTCCATCTCCCGCTTCCTAAAATCGATGCCTTATATACACGTCCCCTGATAGGGGACGTAACAGGGATTAAATTGATAGGAATAGTACTACTTAACACACCACTCCTATCTGGTGGCACATTAGATTGCACGCGCAGTGCCCCAAATTTGAAGTAGGAGGACCGACCAAGCATGTTTTTCCATCTCCCGCTTCCTAAAATCGATGCCTTATATGCACGTCCCCTGATAGGGGATGTAACAGGGATTAAACTGATAAGAATATTACTACTTAACACACCACTCCTATCTGGTGGCACATTAGATTGCACGCGCAGTGCCCCAAATTTGAAGTAGGAGGACCGACCAAGCATGTTCTTCCATCTCCCGCTTCGTAAAATCGATGCCTTATATACACGTCCCCTGATAGGGGACGTAACAGGGATTAAATTGATAGGAATAGTACTACTTAACACACCACTCCTATCTGGTGGCACATTAGATTGCACGCGCAGTGCCCCAAATTTGAAGTAGGAGGACCGACCAAGCATGTTTTTCCATCTCCCGCTTCCTAAAATCGATGCCTTATATACACGTCCCCTGATAGGGGATGTAACAGGGATTAAACTGATAAGAATATTACTACTTAACACACCACTCCTATCTGGTGGCACATTAGATTGCAAGCGCAGTGCCCCAAATTTGAAGTTGGAGGACCGACCAAGCATCTTTTTCCATCTCCCGCTTCCTAAAATCGATGCCTTATATACACGTCCCCTGATAGGGGATGTAACAGGGATTAAACTGATAAGAATATTACTACTTAACACACCACTCCTATCTGGTGGCACATTAGATTGCAAGCGCAGTGCCCCAAATTTGAAGTTGGAGGACCGACCAAGCATCTTTTTCCATCTCCCGCTTCCTAAAATCGATGCCTTATATACACGTCCCCTGATAGGGAACGTAACAGGGATTAAACTGATAGGAATAGTACTACTTAACACACCTTATAATAATGCAGAGAGAGGCAACGCAGAGAGAGGAGTCTGAAGAAGAGGCGTCAGAGGAGGAAGGTGGCTTTGAGGAGGTGGAGGGCCAAACACAGCAGGTGTCCCAGGGGGCTTGTTGTCACCTTTCGGGACCCTTGGTGTTGTACGTGGCTGGGTGGAGGAAGAGACCTTCAATTACATCAGTGAGGACAAGGAACGGGACATGGCTAGCTTGGTATCCAACCTTGTGCAAATGGGGAGTTTGCGGTTGTGCAAATGGACTGTTTGCGGTTGTTTGCGATGCATTAAACGGGGAGTTTGGTCTGTCACTGTGAAACGGGCGTAACCCTTACACTACCTGATCGATACAACATCATACCTGATGTTTTAAAGCAGGTTATTCCAAACAATTTAGGAATGTTAGGTGATTTATGCCCTTTATGGATTAAAACCAGACTCTGCATCAACTATGTAATTTTCCATGGGAGTTTTGCCATGGATCTCCCTCCGGCATGCCACAGTCCAGGTGTTAGTCCCCTTGAAACAATGTTTCCATCACTATGTGGCCAGAAAGAGTCCTTGTGGGTTTTAAAATTCGTCTGCCCATTGAAGTCTATGGCGGTTCGCCCGGTTCGCCCGTTCGCCAACATTTGCCGAAATTTTTTTTTTTTTTGTCAATCACTTTTTATTGAAGAACAGAATCTTATGGGGTACAGAAAGAAAATCGGGGTACAGTACAGATGTTACATAGCAGGTGTATTTGAGTACATTGCATATCAACCCCATTCTCTGCTAGAACATTTAACGCAATAAACACTTGGAACTAAAACACAATATCCTGTCTTAACAGTGAGTACGGCCGATCATTCTGGTGAGGGAACATTTGCTAGCTCGTAAACCTTCGACCTTTTCCTTTCTTTACAATTCTCTTTTTTTTTTTTGTATCAAACACATATTATTGAAGCGTCAGGTTTATCACGTGGGACAACAGGAATAAAGTATGTGTAGCAGTAATACAACCGGTAATTCTACATTTTTCGATTCAAGATGCATGCTTATCGATGTTGCTTGCTATCTCGGGCTGTGGTAGGATATGTTATAAGTTTAGACATGTATCTAGCAAGTGCCCAAGAACCTTGCTATATATGACAGTTTCGGTTAGGGGGAACAGACCAACATGCGAAGAGAACCTTAGGTTGGTAAATGTGAGTGTCTGGGTGCATGTATGTTGGAGTGTTGCGTTGCAGTGTGTGTCGTTTTCTATCTTGTGCCATGCCTTGCGTGTGAGTGGCGTTTCATCAGGTTACTGACCCGTGCCAACTATAATTTCTCACTTCACCCCTCTGTAGTTGGTAGTCCCTGATAGCTGCGTCTCTGTTTTAATAGTCTGAGTTATCAGGATGGGGGTGTTGCCTGGGGGAGCTGTTGGCTGTCGCTGTCTGACCTTGTCCTGTTCAGTGTTCACAACCGCTGCGGGTTCAGTTTCCTTCGGGGGTACAGCATGCTTACCGTGGCTGTCCTCCGTCCCTTCTTGTCCCCTGTTCCCCTGTCTAATTCTCACGTCACTTGGACTAGTCTGCCCCCGAGGTTGATGTCTCTGTCGGTTCTGATAGGGTATTCGTATCGTCACTGTATCGTCTGTCGGTTATGACTGTCTGTGTCGTTGTTTTGAGTTGGGGTGCGTGTGTTGTGGTTGACGTGTATCATCGTTATCGTGTGTGTTTAGTGTTTCTCCCCAGTCCCCACTCACTGTCGGTGTCTTGAGAGGTCAGAAGGAGATGTCCCCCTAGTGGAGTCAGCTCGCCCGTCAGTAGAGCGGACCTAGGTAGTCTACTGTCTTACGTAGAGGGGGATAGGGTAGGAGGGTTAGGGGAAGAGGTGGAGGGTTCGCCTGGGTCGTCATAGCCGTGGGCATCGATTGGGGCGACGTGCCCCCCGTCGAGCCCGGTCCCCCCGCCCCGGGTATCGGCTCTAGCCGTCCTCTTGGCCATGTAGTCCATCCACGGGAACCATGTCGTAACACATTTGTCCGAGCAGCCCTGTAGGGATGCTGTCATCCTTTCCATCTCGTAAATGTGTTCCATTCTGTCGATCCATTGTTGGAAAGAGGGTACTGTTGTACTTTTCCAGTGTGTCGGGATGAGCGTTTTTGCTGCCGTAAGCAAGTGTATAACGAGTCCCCTTTTGTACTTTGTCACTGGTATTTGCGTGTGGTTGAGCAGCATCGGTAAGGGTTGCAGTGGGAGGTCTGTGTCGGTAATGTCTTTGATTGTTTGGTGGATCATCTGCCAGTATGGTGTGATGAGTGAACATGACCACCATATGTGTAGACTCGTGCCCAACTCAGTGCCGCATCTCCAGCATTCCCCAGGTACGGTTTCGTGTATGTGCTGGAGTACATCTGGGGTCCTATACCAGTGTGTCAGTATTTTGTAATTACACTCCTGGTATTTAGAACTAATACTCCCTCCATGTGTCAGCTGGAAGATCTTGTCCCATTCAGGGTCCGTGAGTGTCGTTCCGGTCTCCCTCTCCCAGCGGCCTGTGAAGCCTAATGGTTTCCCATCTCCGCCTTGCTGTAGTAGGGCGTATAATGTCGATACCCCTCGCGTGAGATGTCGTCGTTCTGTGCATAGTCGTTCCAGTGGTAGCAACGATCGGTGGATGTGATCTTTTCCTGCCAGAGTCGAGTAGTATGTTCTCGTCAGGTGATAATGGTATTCGTCCAGACCCGTCGGCCTGCGTTCTGGGATTAGTTCTGCCAGGGTTTTAAGGTGCGAGTTAGAGCACCATTGGCATAGATAGGACCAGTCCGACGCCTGGAAGTTCTTAAGGGCTGCCGGGTTGAGTCCATCCGCCAGTCTTGGGTTGTTGGTGATTGGGGTGAGGGGGTTAGGTGATGTGGTGAGTCGTTTGGTGTACCTTATCCTGCACCAGACCCTCAGTGTGGAGTCGATCATTGGGTTACCAGTGCTCATGTCTCCCAGGGTGGCACCTCCTAGCCACAATAGGGATGGGATCTTACCTCGTGCCTGCAGCGTCTCCATTCCGACCCATTGCTTGGCGGACGGGTCAGCGTGCCATTCAACCAGTCGGTGCAGGTGGGTCGCCTGGTAGTATGCGAGTGCCGATGGCAGTCCCGTACCTCCTGCTCTCTTTGGTCTTTCCAGTATTGTTCTGCGGACGCGCGTGGGTTGCTGGTTCCAGACGAACTGTCGTATGATGGTTGTTAGTGTCTGGAAGAATAGTTGCGGGATTGTCGTGGGCAGAGTCTGGAACAGGTATAAGATCCGAGGCATTACGTTCATCTTTATCGCGTTGATCCGTCCAAACCACGAGATGTACAATGCAGTCCATTTTTTAAGGTCCCGCTGCAGGGTCGTGAGGAGAGGTGTGAAGTTTAAGTGGTATATAAGCTTCAGGTCTGTCGGTAGCCAGATGCCCAGGTACCCGAGTTTCGTTGTGCAGATCTTGAACGGGAAGTGCGTCCGGAGGTGTTGTGCTAGGGTGGTATCCCGCGTCAGTGGCATGGCTTCTGATTTATCCAGGTTGAGTTTGAGATTGGAGACTGCCTTGTATTCGTCAAAAGCTTTCAGAAGGTTCGGTAGTGAGATCCTAGGTTGGTCTAAGAAGAAGAGCATATCATCCGCGTAGGCCGCTACTCGATGTTCTCCCCGGCCCAAACGGAACCCCGTGATGCCCCCGTCCTGTCTGACCGCCTCTAGAAAGGGCTCCAGGGTGAGGGCGAACAGGAGGGGGGACAGGGGGCATCCCTGCCGTGTGCCATTGCGGATGTTAAATGGTCTAGTGAGTGCGCCATTGACCCGTATACGCGCTGTTGGTATTGTGTACAGTGCTGCCACCCAGGTGCGTAGATGTGGTCCAAAGCCCATGTGCCGTAGGGATTCGGTGAGGAACGTCCAATCAACGCGGTCGAACGCCTTCTCGGCGTCAGTGGATAAAAGCACTAATTCGCGTTTGTTGACTGTGGCCGCATGGATCACATTGAGGGCCCGGATTGTGTTGTCTCGCGCCTCTCTCCCGGGTATAAACCCAACCTGGTCCGGGTGTATGAGTTCCGGTAACACCTGGGCGACTCTAAGCGCCAGAGCCTTGGCGAAGATCTTCAGGTCAGCATTCAGGAGCGAAATTGGTCTGTAGCTGGCACAGTTTGTGGGATCTTTTCCGTCTTTCGGGATGATTGTGACCGTTGCTCTCAGTGTGTCAGCTGGGAACTGACCACCCTCCCTGATCGAGTTGAATCCTTCCAGAAGTCTCGGTAGCAGGACCTCTTTGAAAGCGCGCAGATACGAAACGGGTAACCCGTCTGGGCCGGGGGCTCTGTGTGACTTAGCGGTTTTAAGTGCGCTAGCTAGCTCTTCGATTGTCAGGGGTTGGTCCAGGTCAGTTTCCTGTTCTTGGGTTAGCTTACGGGAGATGTGGTTGCTCAGATAGGTGGTGATGCGCTCTTGGTGGTGTCGCGCCGCTTCTTCTGTCCGGGATTGCGTCTGGTCATAAAGTGCCGCATAGTAGGAGTGAAATGCGTTCAGAATACCTTCAGGGAGATGTGTGATTTTTTGTCCCTTCGGGCATATCTTATGTATGTGCTGCATCCTCCGTTTGTCTTGCAGCATCTTTGCGAGTAATTTGCCACATTTATTGGAGTGTTCATAGAAGAACCTAGCAGATTTTCGCGCGGTGTTCAGTAGGCCCTGGGATAGTATGGTTCGCAATTCTCTACGGGCTTCAGTGAGGAGAGTATAAGTTCCGTCATCTAGGGTGCGTTTGTGTTCTTGCTCCAGTTCGGCGACCCGTGTGGTTAGTTGGAGTGTGCGTGCAGTCCGATCTTTCTTGCGTTGAGTACTGACTGCTATGAGGTGTCCCCGAATAACGCATTTATGTGCCTCCCATAGCGTGAGTGGTGCGATGTCAGTGTTTGGGCTGTTGCGGTGGTGAGTTCGAGATCATCCAGTAGGGTCTCTTTTAGCTTCCATTGTCGTTCTATGGGTTTGAAAAGTGGGGAGCTCGTGTGCGCCAGCATCGGTGCATGGTCTGATTGTTCCATCATGCCAATCTCTGCACCGTGCAGCAGTGTCAGATATTCCTGTGCAAGGAATATGTAATCTATTCGGCTGTAGTGTGCATGTACTGCAGAGTAGTAAGTGTAGTCTCGCCCCTCGGGATGGCTCGCTCTCCAACAGTCCACCAACCCCAGCTTGTGTATGGCTCGTGTTGCCGCCCGTAGGCAGTGCGTGGGATCCGTGCTGTGGCCTCTGGAGGTATCTGTGCGGGGATCGAGCGGTAAGTTCAGGTCACCAGCGACCACTAATAGACCCTCTCTGAAGCGCTCCAATTTGGCCAGCGTTCGGTTAAGAAAGATATGCTGCTTTCTGTTTGGGCCGTACAAGCAAGCGAAGGTATAGGTGCGGTCCGCGATGACGCCCTTGAGGAACAGGTACCGGCCATTCGGGTCTGCTTGTGTCGCCGTGCATTGGAACTGCGTTGTTTGAGCAAACAGGATCGCCACCCCTGCTCGTTTGGCTTCTGGGTGGTTGGCGTAGAACCCTACCGGGAAGCGTCGGTTTTCTAATTTCGGTGCGTCTCTATTCCTGAAGTGCGTCTCTTGTAGAAAAGCCACGGATGCTCTTACTGACCAGAGCCTCTTCATTAGTTGTGTTCGCCGTTCTGGAATGTTAAGGCCTCGGTCATTGTTGGACCAGTATGTTAGCCGTGCCGGGGCAAAGCTCCGTCCAATAGCCCTCGTCCCGGGTGGGGGGTCCCGGCTCGACATGGCCCAGGCGCTGGATGAGATAGTAAGAGCAAAGTAGGTGGGGGGGGAGAGGTAAGTTTGGGTGGGTATAAGTCTCGAAGAATATGTCCGTCAAGCTAGTAATACGGGTATGAAGTAGCGTCAGTTAGTGGTGTAACTGTGACCCTGTACCGGGTTTTGTCGTTCAAGGGTCACGTCACCTGTCCGTCCCTATGAACCCCGGTAATATCTACAATGTGGGTCTGTTACAGTGAGGTACGTAACGTCACCGCGTGAGTGCAATCGTTTGGTTGGTTTGTGGTATGTGACCTGTCCCGTCCGTCAGCACTCAACCTGCAGTGGGCGTTTGAAGTCTTGGTCTAGTCTTCTTGGGGGGGTGGTGTTCCTGGGAGAGTGCAGTTAGTGAGTCACCTCCAGTGAGTCATCTCTAGTCCCCCCGGCCCCCGCTGACCAAATACAGTCCGTGGTGGCCCGTCTCCCGCCTCCATGCCCAGTCCCCGTAACCGTGGTGTTCCTGCTCTCCTCTTCTGGGTTCCCTGTGAATAGCATAGTTGTATCTGTCACATTCTTACCCCCAGAGTTATTCCTTTCTGAGCTACATGTGCCACGGTGCGGTCTCTCCCTAGTTTCCACAGGAAGGGGTGCGTCTGACCGCCGCCGGCGTCAAGTATATTCGAGTTTCAGTGAGGTGGTCGTCGTGTGTCCCGCCTAAGCAGCCAAGAGTCCCTTAGCATGCGTGTTGGTCTTCCCCTCCGCCCAGGGCCCCGTCTGTTAGCGGTGTGGCAGCCGACACCAGAGGGGGGGGAGGGAGGGAGGGGGGGAGGGGGGAGGGGGGGCTTCTACAGGGGCAACGGCCTTCTCAGGCCAGGCGTCGGTTCCGTGGGAGTCCCTGGGTGCGGTCTGTGACACAGTCGTGTGGGCCAGCTCTTGTGCCCAACTTGTAAACCTTGTGGGGTCTCTGTTGCCTATGGTATCATGAACTTGGGTGTCTTGGGGTGCAGATAGCCAGTGTGGGTCGTTGGGTGCTCAACGTTTGTGGGGCCGCAATAAGGGTATGAGCTGTGGACAGTGCCTACTTGCCTGGCATTCCACTACTCTCTTGCCCTCGAGCCCTACCGCCAGTCATAGCGTTTAAGAGTGTCACCCCCCACCCAGCGTACCCTGTTCTGGTGAGCATTCATTAGGGGTTGTGGGACCAGGAACTAAGAGAAGCCATGAACTTTGTACATTACCCCCCGCCTCCCGCCTGACATATCTCGGTGACCCCCCCACCACCCCCCTCCACCCCCCCATCGGGCACAGCTTTAGATTCCCAACCTCTGTCTGGAATTGCCTACTCCGTGGAGCATATGTTAGAAGCTGTGGTGCCGCGACAGAGCCATAAACTATGTACATTTCTCCCCTCCTCCCGTCCAGCATGTCCCGTCCCCCGCACCGTACATCCCTCATCACCCCCCTCCCGCATGATCGGTCATAGAGTTCTGAACCCAGTCCAGTATACCCAATACTGCAAAGCGTTCGTTAGGGCAATGTTTGGGGGTTCCCAACACGTAGTCTCCCGCAAAGAACCATGGCATCCCAATGCCTGATACCAATGCAATTACCCGCCTCCCAACCTCTCTGGATCCCGGTGTGATTTCCCTTCCTTTAGCACATTATCCCGGGACTAGTGTAACCGCAATAGGGCTCCCCCCGTTCCCCCCCAACCTGTTAATACCCCGCGGGAACCCCACTAGCTATGTGACCCCTAAAATTGTCCGCCAAAGTACATACCGCAACTCAGTGGTTCGACATTCCGGGTCTAGGAGCAGAGTCTTTAGGGATGGCAGGTTCAAGGTCGATGAACCGATCAGTACGGGTGTGGGTGGGTGTCCAGGAGCGGTCCTAGCGTGGGGGCGCCATGCCCCGGTCTGTTACTCCTCTGGGCCTTCCGGGCCTCCTCTGCGACGTTGCGAACCAGGTGGCACGTGGAGGTTGTGAGCGGCCTCTGTCGGACCCGTTGCTCGGGCTGGCGGGCCTTCTAGAATCCAGTTCGGCACCGGCACTGTAGGTAGATTGGCCGTCCGGAGGAAGCGGGGTATATCGTTCGGCCATCTAATGATATGCCATACGTTGTTCACTCTGGCCTGTAGGCTAAAGGGAAATCCCCATTTGTAAGGGATCCGTCTCTCCTGCAGCATTCGTGTGAGGGGCCTCAGAGCTCTGCGCGCATCAAGAGTAATTGTGGATAGATCTTGAAACAGGGAGATCTGGGCCCCCATAAAAGTTATGTGTTGTTGAGCTCTGGCCTCCTGCATTATGGCTTCCTTTAGTTGGAAGGAAGCAAGTGCACAGATCATGTCTCTTGGCAGGCCATCTCTCCTTGGGTCTCTCAGTGCCCTGTGCGCTCTTTCCAGCCCGAAGTCACCCGGTGCATTTTCTCTTAGGAGGTGGGTGAACAGGCCTGTAAGTACTTCCTGCGGCGATTCTCCCTCTGCTTCTGGTAGGCCTCTGACCCTGATATTATTGCGACGGCCTCGGTTATCAAGGTCTTCAATCTGCCGTCGTAGGTCAAGGAGAATGTTACCTTGCCTCGTGGTCGCCAGGTCCGTGGCTTGCTGGCGCTGATCAGTTTGCAGTCGGTCTGCTTCCAGCTCGTCCACCCGTTGCTCCAGGGAGGAGAGGTCACTCCGCACCGCTGCGATCTCTTCTTTTATGGCGGACCGCAGCTCAGCAACCATGTCCTTTTTGTCTTGCCGGGTAAGCATGTTTGCCGCGATAGCAGCTAGTTCCGCAGCCATTTGGGACAAGGAGGTCGCTTCAGGTGTGTCCCCGGCCGGGTCTGCGGTACTTGAGCCCGGAGAGGGCGGCCCAGGCATGCTCGTGTCGTCGGTGCCGCGGAGGCCATGCGGCGTCGAGAGGTACCCATCCATCGGGCCGGGGGGATGTCGCGCTGTAGCAGCGCCCGGTTGCCCAATGCTCACTTGGCGCTTCGTTTTCCCCATTTATTACGAAATCGTGATATTTAATCGCTGTTTTGTAGAGGCTTGGCAGGTTGAGGCCTAGGAGCTAGGATTTAGTGCGACCTACTCCATCGGTGTCCAGGCCACGCCCCTTTGCCGAAAATTTTATGTTCGCGACATCACTAGTGGCTACTCATGAACTGCTACACCAAAGCAACAATTAAAAATCATTAATTTAATTCTAACCGTCATATGGTCAGTGGAAAACAATATTGGATTTACAGAAATCTTTTGATGTAGTTTGGTGTCTGTAAAGCTCCAACCACAATCTAAAATGACCAAAAACTTTTGACTTAGGTAAAAAAAGAGAGGGAAGTGCCTGTTTATGACCATCAGATTCCTGGGGTAAATTCCTTTTCCCGTACACACTGAATCAAACTCAAATAAGGAGAAGGCTATCATTGTTTATCCTGTATCGGTCACAAAAATGGTAGAAGATTTTATGAGTTTCAGCATTTATCCTGTAATTTATGGAATATTTTAACCAAGGTTCAGCAAAGACATCTCCAAGTTATTCATTAATATAACAAAAACATCAATTCTTGATTGCAGTTGGCCATAAGAGGCAATACGTTCTTTTTACTTACGTAACAAAAAGATTTTCACAACTTTTTTATTCAAACATTGGCATTGTTTCTGGAAGTGACTAGTAAAAGGAAGTTTGGGACATATATAGCAAAAACCTAAAATAACCTTTATTTATTTTTAATTAATTTTCTGCTAATTGCAATGCAATATAATCACAACTCTATAAAACAAATTTTGAATACAACAATTTTAAAAATACCCAATTCATACGAAACTAGGGATTACTCTATACAGCATATTTTTTCTTTATAGCAGAAGTATATTTTATATGATATCACTAGACATACTCTTTTTAAGTGATTCTCTGCACAGTTAAGTTGTATTTAGCATTTATACTGCTGCCATCTGGTAATGAGACAGTTAAGAACTAGATGCATTTCTGTAACTAAGAGTTATTAATACTAATGTAAAATGCATTTGATGCAATACAGATGGCATAAGATATTGTTAGTAAGTTATTATCTAGGATAAGCTGTACTGTTAAATTCAGGACTTAAAACTATCACAGCAGATTAAACTATTTTAGTAAAGCAGGACAGAAAGATGCAGCCAAATATCTAAATAGAAGCATATTAAAATGTTTTAGTTATGACAAAAAACATATTGTATCTCTAATGTATGTCTATAAACTAAAGAAAGACTGTATATATCAATATATAATATATATATATTATTAAAATCATTATTCTTTTACACCATTTTTACACCTGCATTTTCTCAGTAATATGTAAAGGCAAGTGTAAGAAATGTTGTAAAATAGCAAAATAAAAATAAAAAACGAACTAAATATGTATAGTTGTGTTTCAAAGCTGTTGGATTCCTTGGAGTATGTGTCTGCTGTATACATGTATAAAGTGGAATTATGAGGCAAAATTGTGGTTCTTTGTTGAGCTCATTTGTATACGCCTACCCAGAATCCCTTGCAGTAGTGGGAGTACTGTTAAAGTGAGATTTCTGTGGGAAAAGCAAGTCTTATGGCTTGACTGGTGTGTGTATTTGTGTTTAGCAATGTATTAAATATCCACTTACTTAAGGTGGAAGGGGTTTTTATCCACACTTTGTTCCCCACCACAACTCTGTGAGTGTATATATATATATATATACATATATACAAAAATAATATCTTGGCACTCACCCCTTGAAATTCAAACAAAAATATCTTGCCTAGGTGTTCCCTTAGCATAAAAATATAATCCAAAAGAGAGAAGGTGCACTCAAAGATCTTTTTCTTCAAACAATTTCTTTTATTTTAAATCATATCAAATTTGTCCCAATCAACGTTTCGACCCACACAAGGGTCTTTTTCAAGTCTTGAAAAAGACCCTTTTGTGGGTCGAAACGTTGATTGGGACAAATTTGATATGATTTAAAATAAAAGAAATTGTTTGAAGAAAAAAGACCTTTGAGTGCACCTTCTCTCTATTGCATTATATATACATATATATATATATATATATATATATATATATATATATATATAAACACACATATATACATATACATATATACATGAAATTGATATTATAGAACTGTGAACTGTGCTAAAGTTAATTATGGGGAATAATGCCTCACCGCTTTCAGTTACTGTATGTCCGCCTTGTCTTTTTGAAAATACTTGTTTGTTAGGCCTAATTGGGGCACTGCGCGTGTAATCTAATGTGCCACCAGATAGGAGTGGTGTGTTAAGTAGTACTATTCTTATCAGTTTAATCCCTGTTACGTTCCCTATCAGGGGACGTGTATATGGCATCGATTTTAGGAACCGGGAGATGGAAAAAGATGCTTGGTCGGTCCTCCTACTTCAAATTTAGGGCACTGCATGTGCAATCTAATGTGCCACCAGATAGGAGTGGTGTGTTAAGTAGTACTATTCTTATCAGTTTAATCCCTGTTACGTCCCCCTCATCAGGCCTTTTTTAGTCGATTGTATCGCCCACTGTCAGTCCCTTCGGGATCCATCCCTCATTCATCCTAATAAAGGTGAGGTAATCTAGACTTTTTTGACCTAGGCGACTTCTCTTCTCAGTGACAATACCTCCTGCTGCACTGAAGGTCCATTCTGACAGGACACTTGAAGCGGGGCAGGCCAGAAGTTCTATCGCAAATTGGGATAGCTCAGGCCACAGGTCAAGCCTGCACACCCAGTAGTCAAGGGGTTCATCGCTCCTCAGAGTGTCGATATCTGCAGTTAAGGCGAGGTAGTCTGCTACCTGTCGGTCGAGTCGTTCTCTGAGGGTGGACGAAGGGCTGTGGCGATGCGTAGGACTTAAAAAGCTCCGCATGTCCTCCATCAACAACACGTCTGTAAAGCATCCTGTCCTTGCCGGCGTGGTCGTGGGAGGAGGAGGATTACTTTCACCTCTTCCCCTGTTAGATTCCCATTGTGCTGTGACATCACCCTTATACGCTGTGTAAAGCATACTTTTTAATTGATTTTGGAACTGCTGCATCCTTTCCGACTTGCGGTAATTCGGTAACATTTCAGGCACTTTCTGCTTATACCGGGGGTATAGTAGCGTGGACACCCAGTACAGGTCATTCTCCTTCAGCCTTTTTATACGAGGGTCCCTCAATAGGCACGACAGCATGAAAGACCCCATTTGCACAAGGTTGGATGCCGAGCTACTCATGTCCCGTTCCTCGTCCTCAGTGATCTCACTGAAGGTATGTTCTTCCCCCCAGCCACGTACAACACCACGGGTACCAGATAGGTGACAACGAGCACCCTGGGATGCCTGTTGTGGTTGGTCTTCCTCTTCCTCCTCAAAGCCACATTCCTCCTCTGACTCCTCTTCCTCACAATCCTCTTCCAGCGTTGCCGCAGGTCCAGCAAGCGATGCTGATAAGGCTGTTTCTGGTGGTGATGGTGACCACAACTCTTCCTCTTCCTCTTCACGCTCATCTACGGCCTGATCCAGCACTCTTCGCAGGGCACGCTCAAGGAAGACAATAAATGGAATGATGTCGCTGATGGTGCCTTTGGTGCGACTGACTAGGTTTGTCACCTCCTCAAAAGGACGCATGAGCCTACAGGCATTGCGCATGAGCGTCCAGTAACGTGGCAAAAAAATTCCCAGCTCTGCAGAGGCTGTCCTAGCACCCGGGTCATACAAATAGTCGTTAACGGCTTTTTCTTGTTGGAGCAGGCAGTCGAACATTAGGAATGTTGAATTCCAACGTGTTGGGCTGTCGCAAATCAAGCGCCTCACTGGCATGTCGTTTCGCCGCTGGATATCTGAAAATTGCGCCATGGCCGTGTAAGAACGCCTGAAATGGCCACACACCTTCCTGGCCTGTTTCAGGACGTCCTGTAAGCCTGGGTACTAATGCACAAACGTTGTACGATCAGATTGCACACATGTGCCATGCACGGCACATGTTTCAACTTGCCAAAATTCAATGCCGCCAACAAATTTCTTCCGTTGTCACATTCACTTTGCCGATCTCCAGTTGGTGCGGAGTCAGCCACTGATCCACCAGTGCATTCTGGGCAGACAGGAGTGCTTGTCTGGTGTGACTCTCTGCTTTCAGACAAGTCAACCACAAGACGGCGTGACACTGCCGTATCCGGGATTTGGAATAGTACCTGGGGAGCTGGGGGGGTGCCGTTGATGTGGAGCAAGACGCAGCAGCAGAAGAGGGCTCAGCCGAGGAGGTTATGGAAGAGGATGGAGTAGGAGGAGTAGAGGAGGTGGCAGCAGGCCTGCCTGCAAGTCGTGGCGGTGTCACCAACTCCTCTGCAGAGCCACGCATTCCATGCTTGGCAGCCGTCAGCAGATTTACCCAATGCGCAGTGTAGGTGATATACCTGCCCTGACCATGCTTTGCAGACCAGGTGTCAGTGGTCAGATAGACACTTGCCCCAACACTGTGTGCCAGACATGCCATTACTTCCTTTTGCACAATTGAGTACAGGTTGGGGATTGCCTTTTGTGCAATTACATTTCGGCTGGGTACCTTCCACTGTGGTGTCCCAATAGCTATAAATTTTTGGAATGCCTCAGACTCCACCAGCTTGTATGGTAAAAGCTGGCGGGCTAAGAGTTCAGACAAGCCAGCTGTCAGATGCCGGGCAAGGGGGTGACTTTGTGACATTGGCTTCTTACGCTCAAACATGTCCTTGACAGACACCTGACTGTGGGCAGATGAGCGGGAACTGCTCAAGGCGAGAGACGGAGTGGCGGATGGTTAAGAGGGGGCAAGGAGGACAGCAGTGGTTGACGTAGCTGAAGATGCTGGACCAGGAGGAGGATGGCGGCTTTGAGTTTGTGTGCTGCTTGTACTCATGTGTTGATCCCATAGGCGTTTGTGATGTGCGATCATGTGCCTTCGCAAAGCAGTTGTACCTAGGTGGGTGTTGGACTTCCCACGACTCAGTTTCTTTTGGCACAGGTTGCAAATGGCAGCGCTGTTGTCAGAGGCAGACACACACAAAAAATGCCACACTGCTGAGCTCTGCAATGACGGCATTCTGGTGGTGGCAACAGCATGTGTTGATTGGCGTGCTGTCTGGCTGACCCCGGGTAGCGATGCATGCTGTCTGACTGTGCCACTAGCTCCTTGCGACGACCTCCCCCTGCTTCCAACTCGTCTCCTCCTCCTCCTCTCTGTCTCCCCATCTGAACTTTCCCCCTGTTCTTCTTCTCTTCTAGCGGGCACCCACGTGACATCCACGGACGCATCGTCATCATCAACCACTTCACTTGTATCTGACAACTCAGCAAAGGAAGCAGCAGCGGGTACAACATCATCATCATCACACCGTACGTCCATGTGTGTAATGCTGCCTGACTGAGACATATCCCTGTTATCTACATCCTCTGGCAATAATGGTTGCGCATCACTCATTTCTTCCAACTGATGTGTTAATAACTCCTCTGACAGATCAAGTGAAGCGGCTGTGGTGCTAGTGTTGGTGGTGGCGGCAGGCGGGCGAGTGGTATCTTGAGAGGTGCCCGAGCAAAGCTGGAGGAGGATGGTGCGTCAAGGTTCCGAGCAGAAGCTGTGGAAGATTGGGTCCTGTGTTAGCCAGTCAACTATGTCCTCAGAACTTTTCGAGTTCAGGGTACGTGGCCTCTGAACACTGGGCATTATTCTAGGGCCAAAGGGAATCACAGCACCACGACCACGACGGCCTTTGCGGGGTGGCCTGCCTCTGCCTGTCATTTTTTTTTGGATTAGTGGTACTATGCGTGCAAACTACTCTGACAACAGATATGAGTGGCACTGTGCACTGGCAGAAGTTGGCAGAGTAGACACTGTAGGCCTGACACACACGCTTGCAGACAACTAACTGCTATTCAATCTATTACAGTCAAAATTGTATTTTGTTTTTTAAATGTACACTACTGTTACACCAGATATGTGTTGCACTGGTGTGACACTGTGCCCTGGCAGGCCCTGAAACGCACACGTGTGAAGGAAACTAACTGCTATTATTTCACAGTCAAAAAAGTGTTGTTGTTTTTTTAAATGTACACTACTGTTACACCAGATATGAGTTGGACTGGTGTGACACTGTGCCCTGGCAGGCCCTGAAACGCACACGTGTGAAGGAAACTGACTGCTATTATTTCACAGTCAAATTTCTAGTTTTTTTTTTTTTTAAATGTACACTACTGTTACACCAGATATGAGTTGGACTGGTGTGACACTGTGCCCTGGCAGGCCCTGAAACGCACACGCGTGAAGGAAACTCACTGCTATTATTTCACGGTCAAAAAAGTGTTGTTTTTTATATAAATGTACACTACTGTTACACCAGATATGAGTTGCACTGGTGTGACACTGTACTCTGGCAGGCCCTGAAACGCACACGTGTGAAGGAAACTGACTGCTATTATTTCACAGTCAAATTTCTAGTTTTTTTTTTAAATGTACACTACTGTTACACCAGATATGAGTTGGACTGGTTTGACACTGTGCCCTGGCAGGCTCTGAAACGCACACGTGTAAAGGAAACTGACTGCTATTATTTCACAGTCAAATTTCTATTGTTTTTTTAATGTACACTACTGTTACACCAGATACGTGTGAAGGAAACTGACTGCTATTACATTTTTAAATGCAAGCTATTGTGACACCAGATATGAGTGGTGGCACTGGGCAAGTGGGCACAGTATACGCTGTGAACCTGACACACACGCTGGCAGGCAGGCAACTGCAATTAGATTACACAGGAAAAAAAAAGCAGACTGATGTTCTAGCCCTAAAAGGGCTTTTTGGGGTGCTGTCCTTACAGCAGAGATCAGATGAGTCCTTCAGGACTGTAGTGGACACTGAATACACTAGCCTAGCTATCGATTTCCCTATTAAATCAGCAGCAGCTACACTGTCCCTCCTCTCACTAAGAATGCAGCTTCCGAATGAATCTAAAATGGATGATGTCCAGGAGGTGGGAGGGTCTGGGAGGGAGGGCCTGCTGCTGATTGGCTGGAATGTGTCTGCTGACTGTGAGGTACAGGCCAGGGTCAAAGTTTACTCAATGATGATGAATAGGGGGTTGACCAAACAGTGCATATGTTCGCCCGCCGTGGCGAACGCGAACAAGCTATGTTCGCCAGGAACTATTCGCCAGTGAACTATTCGGGACATCTCTAAATACTAATCATCGGGACACATCACAATAAAGAATGAGAACAAAGGTTGAGGTGACATTTATTTTCTTAAAATGCATGCTTCTCTATTATATATATATATATATATATTAGAATTAGAGCACAGATTAAAATTAGGGTTAGGGTTATGCAATATTATCAGTAGTAGGTTATCTCTATCACCCAAGTATCAAGCCAGATCCTCTGCAAGTGCGAATCAAGATGCTCACCCGGAATAATTTCAGACTTAACCCCTTAAGGACCAAACTTCTGGAATAAAAGGGAATCATGACATGTCACACATGTCATGTGTCCTTAAGGGGTTAAACAATCTTTACTAAAATGTGAGGGATAGGTTCAGGTATCCACCTCACATGTTTCAGAGTACTGGGTGCTTAGTCATAGGCAATGCAGAACACAATATGCTGTATTTGTGGCTAGTAGTGCTTGAACTAATTCTGATCTGGTATGGAATAAAACTGTCAAATATATGGTATAATAGAGACTTATGCACAAGTGAAAGACATGAATATATTCTAATATTTTAATATAATTGTCACTGTTAAGTATAGGCATGTATGTTTTTATACTATCCTACTACTAGAACTGTTGTGATTCGTGTATTAACATTTTAGAAGGGCATCACATTACTGAATTGCTAAAGTTTTTAAATATCTGAATTTTCTACAATAAAATCCTTGCAGATGATGCATTACACATTATTACATGGGGCATTATATATCAATATAATTCATTCGGATTTTTTTTTTTGTCATTTTAAGAAACCAGGTCAGAATCTGTACTCTTTAGTATCAAAAAGATCAAGCAGATCTTTTTTTTTTTTTTTTTAAATAAACTCAGATTTCATTTGGCTTTTCTGCATAAACTGTGGTTAAAATCTGGAAGCATCTTATTTAAATTCTGTCCGCAATAAGCTGGAAAACACAGAAAGTATTATGGGGCTGCACGGAACTCTGGCAAAGAATTACACATTAGCTGATGTGATATAAATCAAAAGCTGCTTTTTAAATCAGATATATTTAAATAAAAGCTTGCACTTACTTTTATCCTTTAAAAGCATCACATGGCTGCATTATCAAAAGCCCCAAACTGTTCATCAGTTTTAAATGTGTCTTTTTAAATTTCCAGGCTACAGATATTGAAGTTGACGAAAATGGCACTTTGGACTTAAGCATGAAGAAAAAACGCTTCCATGAAATGGCTGAAAATGTAAGCTCTTCCCACCCAACTATAGCTGTTCCATCTTCTCCCTTCAAAACCAGTAGCATCTTAGTCAATGCAGCCTTCTACAAAGCTCTCTGTGAAAAGGAGGGTTGGGATGCTCCCATCAATTACAGCAAAGTCCATGGTAAAAATGGAGAGGAGAGAGAGGTAACTGCTTCTTAATTCGTTCATTTATTATATATATATATATATATATATATATATATATATATATATATATATATATATATATATCTCAGGGCCTTCTTTTCCTCGGATATTCCCTTTCTATAATTGTAAAGCACTGAGGAATATGTTGATCGCATGTAAATGCTAATAACAATAATAATATATATATATAAAGGGTACATGTGGCGAAACCGACCTCGCCACGTGTCCTTGGAGGGGGCTGCTTGCCCGCCTCTTGCCTTTGGACTATGGACCGACTTTATGTGAATGTGTTAACCCAGATAGCTATGCCATGGAGCCCATTTGTGTAGTTAAAGACTTTGACTCCATGGCAATTGAACTGTGTGAATAGGTAGTTTTGTGCGCTCAGATCCCAGCTATCTGGGGATATGTGACATGTCTGTGTTTTATGTATAAAATGTGACTTTGTGTATTTTATAGTATTTTAATGCTTTGTGCTCACCATGTGCATAATGGAGTCTTGTCTCTGTCCTGGGAGATAATTGAATTACTTCTCAATTATCTCCAGGATAGACTCTGAAACTGGTCTGGGCCGGAAAGCCATGCTGGCAGGGGTTTTTAAAAGATACTTTACTAACTTTTGAACCCCTGGTCTGATTCATGCCAATTTTAATATGTTGTTCCCCTGAATGGATTGATTGTGAATATGTAATTTTTATGTGAATGTGATGTATGGTTTTAGAGTTATGAAAGTTGGGTAAAAAGTATGTTTTAACTGTATGTATAATTGGATTATCTCTCAGGCTAAGGGGAGGGAATCTGTGGGATGTAACCATTGTGTGATTGGTGTATTGTAAATCCCTCCCTTGCATGGGAGAATCCTTTATAAGACAGTGTGTGAATAAATCTTGAGTTCCTGTTTAACCCTCAAAGTGAAGTGTCGTCTCATTATTGGGGGAGGATTTATTGTATGCTGTTCCAGTTTGACTGCTAGGAGTGTAAACCGATTCGCATGGTTTTTCCTATTCGGCTGTATACAGCATTCATATGCTAGAGAGGATTCCTATGCTTCTCAGATTCGGTGGTTGTGGTGTCTGCTGCAGTGCTTGAAGTCCTCAGGAGCGCTAGGAACATCCGTCAATGGAAGGTGATCCGTTACAGTACATATAACTATACAGCTAAAAACAGACACTCACATGCACATATTCTTTAATCCCAGTTTCTTCCTACTTAGCACAGCCCCAAAAAAGGAGAAAAGACTTAAAGGGTCACTAGTAAATCCTATTGCTCCAAAAGTGGATATACCTCTAATAAAATGGAAGCAATGTGCAGTACGCTTGTGAATAGAGCAAAGATATGAGGGAGTGGAATGGTGAATTATAGAGGATTCAGGAGTGTGGGATGCTTGACATGCACATAGTCGTCTTTTTTTTCATATGTCAAATAAAATTGTTACCATACATCCCCCCCATCCCCCCAAAAGGACACCGACACCAAAGTTAAAGTGGAATTAAATATCACAGCTTTAATAAAATATATATATGTAAAATATATAAATAACAAAATGGGTCATTGCCAAACTAACACAAATATTTATATCATGTAAACATAGGTACACCCCCAACTTAACACTACTATACCCCCTGGCAATGACCCAAAACATAATAACATAAATAAAACCATATAACAATATATAAATAACATAACATAAAACACAGCCGCAAGACATCATATTCCAAAATGATTTAACATTGTAGGGGTATACGGAGATATCCCTACACCTCAGGTTGAAAACCCCCAATGGGCTCCAACCTACTAAAATAACAAATTCAATTATGTGAATATTGTTATCGCACTTCAAACATACCAGCTACCATTCCTACCTACCCCCAATTTCGTATCCAGCCCCTGCCGCCGTGACCAAATGGGAAAAAAGGAAACTTGTGCACTGCAGGGGTTAGATCTATCAAAAATAAAATCAAAACCACACATATAAAACTGTATTAAAAAAACACGCACAGATTAGTGATGTACCGAACGGTTCGCTGGCAAATAGTTCCTGGCGAACATAGCGTGTTCGCGTTCGCCACGGCGGGCGAACATATGCGCGGTTCAATCCGCCCCCTATTCGTCATCGAGTAAACTTTGACCCTGTGCCTCACAGTCAGCAGACACATTCCAGCCAATCAGCAGCAGACCCTCCCTTCCAGACGCTCCTAACTCCTGTACAGCATCCATTTTAGATTCATTCTGAAGCTGCATTCTTAGTGAGAGGAGGGAAAGTGTAGCTGCTGCTGATTTGATAGGGAAATGGATAGCTAGGCTAGTGTATTCAGTGTCCACTACAGTCCTGAAGAACTCATCTGATCTCTGCTGTAAGGACAGCCCCCCAAAAGCCCTTTTAGGGCTAGAACATCAGTCTGCTTTTTTTTCCTGTGTAATCTAATTGCAGTTGCCTGCCTGCCTGCCAGCTTCTGTGTCAGGCTCACAGTGGATACTGTGCCCACTTGCCCAGTGCCACCACTCGTATCTGGTGTCCCAATAGCTTGCATTTAAAAACAAAAACATTTTTTTCACTGTAATAGATTGAATAGCAGTTAGTTGTCTGCAAGCGTCTGTGTGTCAGGCCTACAGCGTGTACTCTGCCAACCTCTGCCAGTGCACAGTGCCACTCATATCTGGTGTCACAATAGCTTGCATTTAAAAAAAAAAGTGTTTTCACTGTTATAGATTGAATAGCAGTTAGTTGTCTTCAAGCATGTGTGTCAGGCCTACAGTGTCTACTCTGCCAACCTCTGCCAGTGCACAGTGCCACTCATATCTGGTGTCACAATAGCGGGCATTTAAAAACAATTTTTTTTTTCACTGTTATAGATTGAATAGCAGTTAGTTGTCTTCGAACAGGTGTGTCAGGCCTACAGTGTCTACTCTGCCAACCTCTGCCAGTGCACAGTGCCACTCATATCTAGTGTCACAATAGCGTGCATTTAAAAACAAAAAAAAGGTTTTTGACTGTAATCTAAAAGCAGTCAGTGTCCTTCAAGCGGGTGTCAGGCCTACAGCATGTACTCTGCCAACCTCTGCCAGTGCACAGTGCCACTCATATCTGGTGTCACAATAGCTTGCATTTAAAAACAAAAAAAGTTTTTGACTGTAATATAATAGCAGTCAGTGTCCTTCATAAGTGTGTGTGTCAGGCCTACACCATGTACTCTGCCAACCTCTGCCAGTGCACAGTGCCACTCATATCTGGTGTCACAATAGCGTGCATTTAAAAACAAAAAACGTTTTTGACTGTAATATAATAGCAGTTAGTGTCCTTCATAAGTGTTTGTCAGGCCTACAGCGTGTACTCTGCCAACCTCTGCCAGTGCACAGTGCCACTCATATCTGGTGTCACAATAGCGTGCATTTAAAAAACAAAAAACTTTTTGACTGTAGCGGGTGTCAGGCCTACAGCATGTACTCTGCCAACCTCTGCCAGTGCACAGTGCCACTCATATCTGGTGTCACAATAGCTTGCATTTAAAAACAAAAACGTTTTTGACTGTAATATAATAGCAGTTAGTGTCCTTCATAAGTGTGTGTCAGGCCTACAGCGTGTACACTGCCAACCTCTGCCAGTGCACAGTGCCACTCTTATCTGGTGTCACAATAGCTTGCATTTAAAAGCAAAAAAGGTTTTTGACTGTAATCTAATAGCAGACAGTGTCCTTCAAGCGGGTGTCAGGCCTACAGCGTGTACTCTGCCAACCTCTGCCAGTGCACAGTGCCACTCATATCTGGTGTCACAATAGCTTGCATTTAAAACCAAAAAAGTTTTTGACTGTAATATAATAGCAGTCACTGTCCTTCATAAGTGTGTGTCAGGCCTACAGCGTGTACTCTGCCAACCTCTGCCAGTGCACAGTGCCACTCATATCTGGTGTCACAATAGCTTGCATTTAAAAACAAAAAAACTTTTTGACTGTAATCTAATAGCAGTCAGTGTCCTTCAAGCGGGTGTCAGGCCTACAGCGTGTACTCTGCCAACCTCTGCCAGTGCACAGTGCCAATCTTATCTGGTGTCGCAATAGATTGCATTTAAAAACCCCAAAATTTTTCACTGTTATAGATTGAATAGCAATTAGTTGTCTTCAAGCGGGTGTCAGGCCTACAGCGTGTACTCTGCCAACCTCTGCCAGTGCACATTGCCACTCATATCTGGTGTCACAATAGCATGCATTTAAAACCCAAAAAATGTTTTACACTGTTATAGATTGAATAGCAGTTATTTGTATTCAAGCGTGTGTGTCAGGCCTACAGCGTGTACTCTGCCAACCTCTGCCACTGCACAGTGCCACTCATATCTGGTCTCACAATAGCGTGCATTTATAAACAAAAAAACGGTTTTCCCTGTTATAGATTGAATAGCAATTAGTTGTCTTCAAGCGGGTGTGTCAGGCCAACAGCGTCTACTCTGTCAACCTCTGCCAGTGCACAGTGCCACTCATATCTGTTGTCACAATAGCGTGCATTTAAAAACCCCAAAACTTTTTTTACTGTTATAGATTGAATAGCAGTTAGTTGTCTTCAAGCGGGTGTGTCAGGCCTACAGCGTGTACTCTGCCAACCTCTGCCAGTGCACATTGCCACTCATATCTGGTGTCACAATAGCGTGCATTTAAAAACAAAAAAATGTTTTCACTGTTATAGATTGAATAGCAGTTAGTTGTCTTCAAGCGGGTGTGTCAGGCCTACAGCGTCTACTCTGCCAACCTCTGCCAGTGCACAGTGCCACTCATATCTGTTGTCACAATAGCGTGCATTTAAAAACCCAAAAACTTTTTTCACTCTTATAGATTGAATAGCAGTTAGTTGTCTTCAAGCGGGTGTGTCAGGCCTACAGCGTGTACTCTGCCAATCTCTGCCACTGCACAGTGCCACTCATATCTGGTCTCACAGTAGCTTGCACGCATAGTACCACTAATCCAAAAAAAAATGACAGGCAGAGGCAGGCCACCCCGCAGGGGCCGTAGTGGTCGTGGTGCTGTGATTCCCTTTTGCCCTAGAATAATGCCCAGTTTTCAGAGGCCACGTACCCTGAACTTGAAAAGTTCTGAGGACATAGTTGACTGGCTAACACAGGACACCCAATCTTCCACAGCTTCCGCTTGGAACCTTGACGCACCATCCTCCTCCAGCTTAGCTTTGGGCACCTCTCAAGATACCACTCCGCCACCACCAACACTAGCACCACAGCCGCTTCACTTTATCTGTCAGAGGAGTTATTTACACATCCGTTTGAAGAAATGAGTGATGCGCAACCATTATTGCCAGAGGATGTAGATAACAGGGATATGTCTCAGTCAGGCAGCATTACACACATGGACGTACGGTGTGATGATGATGATGTTGTACCCGCTGCTGCTTCCTTTGCTGAGTTGTCAGATACAAGTGAAGCGATTGATGATGACGATGCGTCCGTGGATGTCACGTGGGTGCCCGCTCGGCAAGATGAAGAACAGGGTGAAAGTTCAGATGGGGAGACAGAGAGGAGGAGGAGACGAGTTGGAAGCAGGGGGAGGTCATCGCAAGGAGCTAGTGGCACAGTCAGACAGCATGCATCGGCACCCGGGGTCAGCCCGACAGAACGCCAATCAACGCATGCTGTGTCCACCACCAGAATGCTGTCAATGCAGAGCTCAGCAGTGTGGAATTTTTTTGCCGTGTCTGCCTCTGACAACAGCTACGCCATTTGCAACCTGTGCCAAAAGAAACTGAGTCGTGGGAAGTCCATATCACCTACACTGCGCATTGGGTAAACCTGCTGACGGCTGCTAAGCACGGAATGGAGTTGGTGACACCGCCACGACTTGCAGGCAGGCCTGCTGCCACCTCCTCTACTCCTCCTACTCCATCCTCTTCCATAACCTCCTCGGCTGAGTCCGCTTCTGCTGCTGCGTCTTGCTCCACATCAATGGCACCCCCCCAGCTCCCCAGGTACTGTTCCACATCTCGGATACGGCAGTGTCACGCCATCTTGGGTTTGACTTGCTTGAAAGCAGAGAGTCACACCGGACAAGCACTCCTGTCCGCCCTGAACGCACAGGTGGGAAAGTGGCTGACTCCGCAGCAACTGGAGATTGGCAAAGTGGTTTGTGACAACACATGTGTGTAATCTGATCGTACAACGCTTTGTGCATAAGTACACAGGCTTACAGGACGTCATGAAGCAGGCCAGGAAGGTGTGTGGCCATTTCAGGCGTTCCTACATGACCATGGCGCACTTTGAAGATATCCAGCGGCGAAACAACATGCCAATGAGGCGCTTGATTTGCGACAGCCCGACACGTTGAAATTCAACACTCCTAATGTTCGACCGCCTGCTCCAACAAGAAAAAGCCGTTAATGAATATTTGTATGACCGGGGTGCCAGGTCAGCCTCTGGGGAGCTGGGAATTTTTTTTGCCACGTTACTGGACGCTCATGCGCAATGCCTGTAGGCTCATGTGTCCTTTTGAGGAGGTGATAAACCTAGTCAGTCGCACCGAAGGCGACATCATAGATTTGTTTTACCATTTGTTTTCTTCCTGGAGCGTGCCCTGCGAAGAGTGCAGGATCAGGCCGTAGATGAGCGTGAAGAGGAAGAGGAAGAGTTGTGGTCACCATCACCACCAGAAACAGCCTTATCAGCATCGCTTGTTGCACCAGCGGTAACGCTGGAAGAGGATTGTGAGGAAGAGGAGTCAGAGGAGGAATGTGGCTTTGAGGAGGAAGACCAACCACAACAGGCATCCCAGGGTGCTCGTTGTCACCTATCTGGTACCCGTGGTGTTGTACGTGGCTTGGGGGAAGACCATACCTTCATTGAGATCACTGAGGAGGAGGAACGGGAAATGAATAGCTCGGCATCCAACCTTGTGCAAATGGGGTCTTTCATGCTGTCGTGCCTGTTGAGGGACCCTCGTATAAAAAGGCTGAAGGAGAACGACCTGTACTGGGTGTCCAGGCTACTAGACCCCCGGTATAAGCAGAAAGTGGCTGAAATGTTACCAAATTACAACAAGTCGGAAAGGATGCAGCATTTGCAAGATAAATTAAAAAGTATGCTTTACACAGCGTATAAGGGTGATGTCACAGCACAATGGGAATCTAACAGCGGAAGAGGTGAAAGTAATCCTCCTCCTCCCACGACCACGCCGGCAAGGACAGGACGCTTTACAGATGTGTTGTTGATGGAGGACATGCGGAGCTTTTCAAGTCCTACGCATCGCCACAGCCCTTCGGGATCCACCCTCAGAGAACGACTCGACTGACAGGTAGCAGACTACCTCGCCTTAACTGCAGATATCGACACTCTGAGAAGCGATGAACCCCTTCACTACTGGGTGTGCAGGCTTGACCTGTGGCCTGAGCTATCCCAATTTGCGATAGAACTTCTGGCCTGCCCCGCTTCATGTGTCCTGTCAGAAAGGACCTTCAGTGCAGCAGAAGGTATTGTCACTGAGAAGAGAAGTCGCCTAGGTCAAAAAAGTCCAGATTACCTCACCTTTATTAAGATGAATGAGGGATGGATCCCAAAGGGACTGACAGTGGGCGATACATTCGACTAAAAAAGGCCTGATGAGATGAGCTGCCTTGGGCTAAAAATGGTCCACACGCTACTGTATTTTAGCTTTGAATGCCGGTTGACTTGCGTGACTTATCCGCCACCAACTAGAGTTCAAGCCGCAATGTTTTAGGGCACTTTCTGCCTGGGAAACAAACATCAATTTTTCTGGCATGTGTACATGCCTAATTTTTCGGGCCTCTGGTGCTGCACTGTGGCTTCAAAAACCAAACAAAAAAAAAGGCACATAACATGAATTAAACTGATAGGAATAGTACTACTTAACACACCACTCCTATCTGGTGGCACATTAGATTGCAAGCGCAGTGCCCCAAATTTGAAGTAGGAGGACCGACCAAGCATCTTTTTCCATCTCCCGGTTACTAAAATAAATGCCATATACACGTCCCCTGATAGGGCGCCAGCTCGTTATTCTCTTGGGCGCCAGCTCGTTATTCTCTTTTTCCCTTCACTAGGGACACTTTACTGCACTATGGGCACTTAGACCCACTCTTGCACAGTGTTATTCCTAGCCAGCATCTGTGATGGGAGATCAGGCAGTCATCTAAACGTTTAGATTGAGCTTTAGCTTAGAACACCCTTGAAGGTGTTTAAGGAGATTAGGGCTAGTTTAGAGGATTCTTCTTAGACCTCTCTGAGTCTTTAAAGCCCTTTTACCTATACAGCATTTCTGGAAACTAGCCAAGAGAAAGGGTGGATGTGTGTCTGTGATACATTTAACTTTATATCACCTTATTGACACTTTTTTTAAGACAGCATCACTCCGGTCTCCATACTCTCTGCCTATACCCATCTATTTAGAGGGAATTTCCTTGCCCCTTGCAATATTATATAATAGGTAATAGTATTACCATTATTACACAATTAGCCACTATAGGGGAGTGAGTATCCCCTTAAGGACAGAGCTTCAGAAGCTTGTCTTTCACTTAATGACAACGGCATTTTTTGCATTTTTTGCTATTTGCGTTCAACTGCAATTTGCATTTTACTAATTTATTGCACCGACACATATTATATACCGTTTTTTAAAGGACAGAAAGGGCTTTAATTTGATGTAACACATATATATATAAATGCTTATTTATTATAAAAAAAATACAGAAATATGCAAAAAAATGCATTTTTGTGTGTTTTTTTTACAGTTTTTGCAATAATAATGTGTACATAATGAGTGCAGGTTAAGGAAAGTAATTAAAAATAAATTCATTTAGTTGTTCTGAATTACAGAATATATAATGTGTCTGGGATTTTAAGTTTTTTTTGGTAGTTACAGGTCACAAAGCACAAGGAGTAAAATAAACTTTTTATGTGGAGCGATTTTAGAATTTGGTATGTTTGTCTTGTAAGCCTAATAGCCATAAAAGAAAACAAAATTGCCACACAAAAGTATATATTTATATAAAGTAGACACCACAGGCTATTTACCTAAGGTTGTTTTGACACTTTCTGCGTAGCCATTTTACCGCCAACCTCTGCTAAATATTGGAGTAAAATTGTGTTTTTTGGGGGTTTTCGCACACAAACTTATAACAAATAACTTCTCATGTGTATTTTGTAAAGTTGGTGTGTGCTATTCCTGAACAAAGTTTTATTATGTGTTCAGTTACTTCTGCTGAGTACAACGGTACCCCCATTGTATGTCTTTGGCACTATTTCGTGAAGCTACAGTGCCATATAGGAGACCTGTCCTTTTCAGTATTCACAGTAGAATTTTGAGAGACGGATTTAATGAGCCTATGCTTCCATTTGGGGTATTATAGTAGTTTGACTGTTCAAAAAAAACCCACAAAGGCCTACCATTTGTAAAAGTAGACACTCCAGGGTATCTCATAAGGTGCATATTGTGCCTTAACATGCCCCCATTTTTTTACCATTACATGCCAAAGTATGTGGTAAAAAATAATTTTGTGCATATTTTACATACGGATTGCATTTTTGCTGGGCATTTTGTATATTTCATGTGTGCCACTAAGTTCAAACCCCCCAAATTATGCTCAGCTAAGTCTTCTGAGTAAAAGGACACCCCCATTGTATGTCTATGGCACTATTTCGTGAAGCTACAGTGCCATACAGGAGACCTGTCCTTTTCAGTATTCACAGTAGAATTTTGAGAGACGGATTTAATGAGCCTATGCTTCCATTTGGGGTATTATAACAGTTTGACTGTTCAAAAACACCCCACAAAGGCCTACCATTTGTAAAAGAAGACACTCCAGGGTATCTCATAAGGTGCATATTGTGCCTTAACATGCCCCCATTTTTTTACCATTACATGCCAAAGTATGTGGTAAAAAATAATTTTGTGCATTTTTTACATACGGATTGCATTTTTGCTGGGCATTTTGTATATTTCATGTGTGCCACTAAGTTCAAACCCCCCAAATTATGCTCAGCTAAGTCTTCTGAGTAAAAGGACACCCCCATTGTATGTCTATGGCACTATTTTGTGAAGCTACAGTGCCATATAGGAGACCAAGCCATATCAGTTTTGACCGAACTTTGAATTTTGACGCCGGGCCTATGTGCAATTTCCAAGCATCTTTGCAGGTTTTAAATTCAAACTACCCCACAAAGGCCTACCATTTCTTAAAGTAGACACCCCAGGGTATTTCAAAAGGCATATTTTGAACCTTAGCGTGGGATCATTTTTCCGCTAGCGTGTACCAGGTGTAGTGGTTATAAGCGTTTTTTCTGCCTTTTTGACACACAAAGTGAGTTTGCACAGAATATTTTGCAAACCATATGTGTACTACCACTGTATAATACTTCATATTTTGCTCAGCTATGTCTGCTGAGTACAAAAATACCCCCGTATGTACCTTTGCCAGGTATATGTGGACATCGGAGGGGCACATTTGGGACACAGCCATTCCATTTTTTTTCAAATTTAGAATTTTTACGCTGTGCCCATGTCCCATTTTAGAGTATTTTACCAGGCTATATAATCCAAATACCCCATAAAGCCATACCATTTCTTAAAGAAGACATCCCAGGGTATTTCAAAAGGCATATTTTGAACCTTAGCGTGGGATCATTTTTCCGCTAGCTTGTACCAGGTGTGGTGGTAATGAGCGTTATTAAATGTATTTTTTTTACTTTTTAAAACTTTTTTTACTTTTTAAAACTATTTTTTAAACTTTTGTTTTGATTATTCATTTTTTTAAAGTTTCCTAAACTTTCGTAAAACTTTTTTTTACAGATTTAACATTTTTCTAAGCTTTTTTTTACGTTAACCCCTAACTAGCAGTAAGCAGCACTAACAGTAAATTCCCCATTTTCCCATAACTCCCACCCACCCCAGCTAGCAAAATATTTAATTATACAATATTTAAATTAGTTAATTAAATAAATTTAACCCCTGAGGGTTAAAAAATAAATAAAAGTTAATCGTCAGGGGTTAAAAAAAAAATTAGAACAGTATAATACTGTGATCTGTATTTTGATCACTGTAGGCAGTGATCGACTGGCAGGGAAGGGGTTAATTTTTATTTGGACTGGGTAAAGGGTTTATTTTTTTTAATTTTTTACTTAAATGTTATTAAAACTTTTTTTAACTTAATTTTGTAACTTTTTAAAGCTTATTTTTAAACTTTTTTTAACGTTAACCCCTAGTTAGCGTAATACTAAATCCCCCAATTCCCCACTAACTTCCACCCTCCCCAGCTAGCTAAATTTATAACTTTAAAATATTTAAATTAATTAATAAAATAAATTGAACCCCTGAGGGTTAAAAAAAAAAGAATTAACCCTCAGGGGTTAAAAAAAATCAGATCTTAGTAAAATGTAATCCCTGCCAATTGATCACTGTAGTCAGTGATCAATTGGCAGGGAAGGGGTTAATTTTTTATTAAAATGGGTAAAGGGGGGGTAAAGGGGGGTGGGATTTTCATTTTACTATTTTTTTTTCCACCAGGGGGCAGGATCACTGAAGATCCGTCTCCCTGCACTTCACACAGAACCAGGAAGTGCAGGGAGGCGGAGGTGAGTATAGAGAGCACATGTGCCCGCTCAGACATGCTGTCAGAGCGGGCACATGTACTGGGGCAGCCCGATCCGGTGCTCCCGGTCTGCCTCTAATGCAGAGGCAGACCGGAGCACCATTAACCCCACGATCGCCACGATCGCGGCGATCTGGGGTTAATTTTAACGGGTGACGGACGAGGTCCGTCACTCGGCATTAACGCATTCCCCTGAGTGACGGACCTCGTCCGTCACTCGTCGTTAAGGGGGTATAGTATCCCTTTGTTATTTATAAATGATACAATAAAGACTTTTGTCCATTACTCAATTTACTTTAACAAAGGGTATTAGGAAGCATTACTCTGCTTTCCCTTTCTCCCTCTATTATACACCTATGCTCACTAGGATTTGTAGGTATCACTTTATTATAGTTGTCTAACCTTTTCCTATGCCAGTTTTAGATCTCCTTCTTGGGAGAATTTTTCTTTTTTCAGTTTATTAGCATACCTGGGTACAAGCCCTCGGTGGGGCTGGCACCACCACCTGACCACATTTCCTCGTTTCTTCCACTCATACCGCTTTTTCCATCTTTGAAGGGGTTTGGCGAAACAAGGAAATAGTCCTCTACTCGTAACAGGGATTAAACTGATAAGAATAGTACTACTTAACACACCTTATAATAACGCAGAGAGAGGCAACGCAGAGAGAGGAGTCTGAAGAAGAGGAGTCAGAGGAGGAAGGTGGCTTTGAGGAGGTGGAAGACCAAACACAGCAGGCGTCCCAGGGGTCTTGTTGTCAGCTTTCGGGGACCCTTGGTGTTGTACGTGGCTGGGTGGAGGAAGAGACCTTCAATGACATCAGTGAGGACAAGGAACGGGACATGGCTAGCTTGGTATCCAACCTTGTGCAAATGGGGAGTTTGCGGTTGTGCAAATGGACTGTTTGCGGTTGTTTGCGGTGCGTTAAACGGGGAGTTTGGTCTGTCACTGTGAAGCGGGCAAAACCCTTACACTACCTGATCGATAACACATCATACAGTAGGTCCCCCCCTCATTATTTTTATGGCCCCCACCCACCGCTCACGGGTGGGGGTGGGCGGGAGGACAGTAGGTCCCCCCATTGTGATGTATGGCCCCCACCCACCGCGCAAGGGTTGGGGGCCGGGGGGAGGACAGTAGGTCCCCCCCCCTTATCCTTATTTACTGAATATTCCCCTGCATAACAATGTTTGGCATTTAGTGAATATTCCATATTATGCTTTGTGTCAGTGTGTATCAGGGTCTCTGAGGACAGGTGTCAATCCATATCTGCCAAGTGACCCTATTCTGGAGGAACAGTCCCTATTCTGCTCTGTGTCAGTGTGTATCGGGGTCCCTGAGGACAGGTGTCAATCCATATCTGCCAAGTGACCCAATGTAGGGGGAACAGTCTCTATTCTGCTCTGTGTCAGTGTGTATCGGGGTCCCTGAGGAAAGGTGTCAATCCATATCTGCCAAGGGACCCTATGTAGGGGGAACAGTCCCTATTCTGCTCTGTGTCAGTGTGTATCAGGGTCCCCGAGGACAGGTGTCAATCCATATCTGCCAAGTGACCCTATGTAGGGGGAACAGTCCCGATTCTGCTCTGTGTCAGTGTGTATCAGGGTCCCTGAGGATAGGTGTCAATCCATATGTCAAGGTGTCAATATGTCATATGTCAGGTGTCAATCCATATCCATTGTTATTTAGGAATGTTAGGTGATTTATGCCCTTTATGGATTAAAACCAGACTCTGCATCAACTGTGCAATTTTCCATGGGGGTTTTTCCATGGATCCCCCTCCGGCATGCCACAGTCCAGGTGTTGGTCCCCTTGAAACAACTTTTCCATCACTATTGTGGCCAGAAAGAGTCCCTGTGGGTTTTAAAATTCGCCTGCCCATTGAAGTCTATGGCGGTTTGCCCGGTTCGCCTGTTCGCGAACATTTACGGAAGTTCGCGTTCGCCGTTCGCGAACCGAAAATGTTATGTTCGCGACATAACTAGCACAGATATGTGGAAGAATAGGTTGTGGTCTTTTATTTGGTTTATAAACACATTGTAACTATAACTTTACTCACTTTCAAAACAACATAACTTGTAACCAAACATCTCCAGTCTTTAAACCCCCCAGAGATTTTAACACACACTTACCATAGTTCTGCCCTCTATATAGCCAGAACTTAAACATATCAATAACCAATACCATATAGTCCACCCCACTTTGTTTAGGCAGGTGACCTTAACCCCAGCCGCTGCAGCATTCAACTAATGCTGCAGCCCACCCCACCAGACCACGGCCTTATCAGTCAAAATTTGTAAATCATTACTAAAGATATCCAGACCAACATTCGAAAGATGAACACATCACTATAAAACATACCATCACCTGATCCTCAATTTTAACATGCAGAAAGGTAAAACCACCAATTGATGGCGCAAATTTCTCCATTGATTTATTAAGCTTGCGCCTTATTTTTTCTAGTGTTAAAAAAAAACAAAAATTGCATTGCGCAATACACTAGCCTTGGAACTACTTCTTACCATATAATAAAACAATCGAAAAACCTTTGTTTCTCCTACTACACCTTTTCTTTAAACTGATGCATTAAAACCACACACTTAAACCTACCAACACCGTTACCATCATAATGCGCTAAATAACATTCGGTCAAGGTAACTGAGAAACACAACTTTGCAATAAATTAAGTACACATTCACTTCTCAAACCTCTAACACCAATCCAAAAATTCAAAACAGTCCATTTATCATAACTTCAATTCTGACTGCAAGGCCACTGAAGATAACAGGCAACCGCGAGGGCATCATGTCAAAATTGATGCCCTCACGATGCTGAGCGAGCACGTGCAGCTCACAACGCAAATTAACTTTCCCAACACCGCAGCGCACATGTGTACATGGTCAATTGACGATGGTCAATTGACCATGTACAGCCTATCTCACCCCAAAATACACTATAGGGAGGATGGGTGGGACAACATCAGGTAAGTCTGGATAATTAAAATGGTCCCTAAACTAAAATGTCTGCTCCTATTATATGAAACAAGTGAAACCCTGCCCCCCCAAAGAAAGCTTAACCCTTAAGCAACCACCCATCTATATGCCTGCCTCATAGCTCTGTCAAGGCCCATTCCCATAGCTTTGCTGGTCCTTGGGCTACAATACTTGTTTTTTTGCTGAGTACACTGAGCTGTTACACTATTGTATATTAATTGTGTTCATTATAGGACATTATGTGGATTCCATTATATATTTTTTTTCATATATTTCATTGTTTATTAGGGCCAGGTAAAAGTTTATAGGGGAATCTACCCTTTTGGTTAAGTATGTTTTTGTTTGTTTGCTTGTTTGTTTGTTTTTGGGGGTTTTTATTTCTGGGTGCTGAGTTTTGACATGTTTGTTACTTGCTTCTCAGAGATTTTATCTGGTGAATTGACTCTGTCTGTGTCATTGTGGTCCTTACTCCTCCTTTTATTATACTTTAATCTGTCTCTTAAATAAATAAAAGATATGAATGCATGCTAAGGCTTCAAGTTAAATAAGTCACAACTCTTACTATACGTAGACTAATCCCCTCTTTACCAAAAAGTGGCTGAAGGTCCGCTATTGCATCTTGTTAAAAAAATAAGAGAAATATTACATGTTCTCCTACAATGCATAACTACTTAAAACATTATTCACTGCTAACAATTAAAAATTTTACCCACTGAAAAAGGGAACCACACTCTATTTCTCCAAAATACACATTTTCCCATCATAAGAAGTGAAACCGTTTTTGAACAGTCTGACTTTCACCTCCACTCAGAGACGTAACTAGAAACCACGGAGCCCCAGGGCAAAAATTGCCCTGGGGTTCCCCCATACATCTACATCCTACCCCACATGTCCCCACCACCCCCACACATGCAGACACATACATAAAGACACACACACACATACACACAGAGACTCATACATATACACACATGTAGAGACACACACACATACCTCGTATACACACACTCAGACATATACACACACACCCACACACAGACACACATACGCTTACAGACATACACTCAGACACACGCACACACACACACTTACAGACACATACACACACACTCAGACACACACACACTTACAGACTCATACACATTCAGACACACACATACACTTACAGAAACACAGAAATTATTAAAATTAAATGTCCACCCAGCCTCCCTACCTGGAGAGCTGGCGTGGTACTGTGCGGCTTCAGTGTGGCGGGCGGCACAGTTCCTGTCAGACACAACAATGGAGCTGTGTTCTCTCTGCTCTGCTCTCTCGCGGGCTGTCTGCTGATGACGTCATATTCGGGCTCCCTGAATCAGTAAACGGCGCACGAGGGAGCAGAGCAGAGATATCACAGTAGAAAAAAAAATAGAAAATATTTACACGTCTTGTGAACCTTTGCAAATAATAAAGTTGCCTATATAGTGACACCTGGTGATGAAGTTGTGGTCCCTGAAATTCCCTAGATATACTTATTACTCCTCCTAATATGCCAGAAATAAATTGGCATAACTCGGACGCAAATTTCTCTCCAATCTCTGTGAAATGAATAATTCTCCCACAAATGTATGGATATTTATGTATCTTTGAAATTTACTTAGAGATGGACGAAGGCCAAACTTTAGATTTTTACTTAGAACGTTCATCTATTGATTCCAAGAAAATTAAATTCTTATATATCCAGGTATTGCTATTAAAAACGGTATCACTCTATATAGTCATATTATAATGTGCAAAAATGTGCAGATCTATTTAAAGTGCAAGCATCCAAGTATGCAAAAACCTAAATTGTTTTCAAAATGTCAAAAATTGCACAAAAATATTAAAAATACATTATAATATTATATATTTTTAAGTGGCTGCAACTCACTTGTGTGTATCATTCTACAATACACATAGAAATTAAATTGTGCAAAAAGTGGTGAGCAATAAAACAAGTGCTAGTAATGCTTTACCAGTCAAGACCAATGTTTCCATACATTATTTCTATGTAATATCAGTAGGATAAACTCTATCTATAAACCTTGAGACCAATTCTTTAGCTTATTATTCTTCCACCTTAAACATAGTTGTTGGCCTTAAGAACATTATTCAGCCAGTGTCTAAGATGTCCACACATCATTTTTAACACATCATTTTTCACCACAAAATAAAAAACCAGATTGATAGTGGCAATATACTCTAGATATAGAGTATATAGATATAGGTGCTGCTATGTGTAATCCAGTGTCACGTCACTCAACACGACACAAGCAAATGTATGCCATTATCCAAAATAAGGTGACAGAACACACAAAAATGTTACCATTCCTATTAACAAGGAATATAACTTGACATATAACAGAATCACAAAAATCTCACAGTGCAGTATATCAACACATATAAAATATATTGGATAGTGTAAAAGTAGCACTCACATAGTGCGGAGCCTCAGAAGCCAGCTCAGACTATTAGCACTCCAATAAAAATAAATATGTATATTCATTCACCAGCAGGCTCTGGTCATTCTCCTCTATTTAACATATCCTGATGATCCACATAAAGGATGGGTACAGAGACATGTATGTTCTAACAAACTGCTATTTATTGAACACAAGGGGGACAAAACAAAAATAATAAAAATTCAGATCAGTATATAAACCACAGCACAATGCACCTCAACTATATATATTCTTCAAGATGCTTGATTTAAGTGCCATGTGTCTCTGTATACATGTGTCTTTAACTCTGCTGACCACCATTTTTGTTGTAGTAGTTCAATTTTTTAAAAGAGAAAATGTCTTTCTATGAAAATGTCATATTAAGCTGGAATAAAGCACCCAAAAATATTGTGCAGGTCCATTACTATATTGCACAAGTTTATTGTTTGTGTCCTAATTGGGAAAAATGGGGATTATGAAATTACAAATTCAATCTAAAAAACGTTCTTCAAAGTCTATATTTAAACATATTGGTATTCCTGTCTCTAGATCAAATATCAATTTCATCTAACTTTTACTTAAACTTAGCATTTTGTCACCACCCCTCCAAGTATCCTGTAGTGTTGAATGCCAACACATTGAAGGTGAGACACATCCCCAGCAAAATGTTGATATACAATGTTAATACATTTTCTTTTAATATTAACAATATGATCTGCTATTCTAGTTTTTGAATACCTTGATGTCTTACTTATATATTGATACCCATTAATAGACATACCATGGTATTAAGTACATGTAATAAAGGAGTCTGTTTTATGTTTATTGATGACACTCAATTTAAACTCATGTATTTTTTCTCTCTTTTTGATTGCTTAGTCTGCACCCTTTACACTTACATCAATAGACAAATCTGAAATGTATCAATAGAATTGTAATTTTTTAAAATTATTAATTAAAACTAGTTGTTGATCATTTTCTAAAATTTGTTGCACCTCTAAAAGTAATCCTAGACTTTTCTATTAGATTTTTCAAAATTTCATTCTCCTGCCAAATTATGTGACAATTCTAATAAATAATCTTTTTTAAACTCCTTGTTATTCATTCTATAGTTAAAAATATGTGGCATTTTGGTTATTATTATTTTTTACATTATAAATTATCCCTGATACAATTTACCTACCAGGTTTTTTCAGGGTCTATGTTTATGTTTGTTATGTGAAGTGCCCTGTACACAATAATTGAGTTGGCATGGTTGAGTGCATATCTTCAGCTATATCCATTTCCAGTAAGTTGTAAATACAAATATCTTCAAACCAAAATTAATTATTTTGGAGGGTCCACACAATGCACCAAAACAAAATTTATTTGGGTCCTGTCCAGATTTGAATTATTTTCTTAAAAGTATCTGACTACTTTACAACCCTTTTTGTGGGGTATATAGGTACATAATAAAGAGAAATGAAGTAGTCCTGCCAATTGATATGGTTTGTATTCATAGCAATACATATTTGGTATCTTTTAAATATGACTTAGATTCAGTAACTGAAGGGTAAAGGAACTGATCCAAGTACCTTGATAATTGTACAAGAATGTTTTTTCTTTGTATGTTAAAATGCTAAAAAAAAATAGCATGTTAAAATAATAAAAATAGTATTTTATAGGTCTTTACATCGCAATTGTCTCCTACATTCATTCAAATTATCCTCTTTATTTTCACATATACGTGACGCTCTCTTACCAGAGATTTGAGAAGGGGGGGTTACATTAAAGGATCACTCTGAGTGCACTGTAGTGACTAAGATACAAGGAGTGCCCTGACACCTGCACATTGTGGGTATCTAAACCATTTAAGAACAGTTTGACTTCTCATCTGTGTTCTTCCAGGGGCTGCTCCCTCCTCCACTAATTCTGAAAGACAGAGTAGGAAGTTCAATCATGTGGAGAGCCTTATTGATATTAGATAAAAAGCTTTTTAGACATTGTTGAATTGAAATAGACAATGATGGCATGTAATGCCTTTAAAAAAATGTGACATATGTCTTGTTGACTCCTTAAGAAGCACCACTAGTGTTACTGTTTTGGTACAGATCTTGCAGTAACAAATTCTAACATCTAGTTAACCACAATCCTTTCTAACCCTAACATTAGCTAACCCTAACTAACCATTGCTAACCATAACTAAACCTAACTCTAGCCAATGCTAACTCTAGCTAACTTTGGTTTGCACTTTGGAATGCTACGACTTATGTAAGCAGATTCATTGAAGTTCATAATGTCCACCTACCAATATAGGGCTTATTTATATGCTTGCCACAATATGTGTGTTATTATACACCCAAAAGCATCACTTACAAGTACATGCCTGCAATTGAGGTGACATAATAACTGTATAAAAACTGAAAATAGTGAGATTATTGAGATCTTATTTTTATTCCTAAATATAAACAGGTTTGTTTTGTTAGTACAGCCTGTAACAATAGAATAATTAAACTACCTTGGATGAGATTTCTCAATGTTTGACTGTTTTTTTTATTTTACAGCAAATTGTGGACAATTACTTTTTTTATATGTGGTCTTCTGCTCAGTGCAACCAGTTCAACAGTTGCTTAATTTGGGTGGCAATTTACAGAAAATATTGTCTATGTGTCTCAGTGAAATAGTCTGTCCAGATGCCCTCTAACAAACAACAAAAACTATGTGCTGGACACGGCTCAAAATCTGTAGAAAATCCTTGATGAAAAAAATAGGACTGTTAGTTCAATTCTAACTGTCAGTTCTCCAACAATTTCAAGGCTTAAAAATGTTAAAAGTGCCAGATGTCATTATCTGTTATTCATTTTATCATTATGCTCCGGTCTTTGCAGAAATCTGTGTAAACTTCCATCTGCACATTAATGGATTTTAGACTATACCTACCCTTCATTCCTCTTTGGATCATGCACACTAAAATAAACACCTTCAAAATTACATCAATATTATTGTTCTAATTCACTTGTTCAAGAACAAATATATTTTTCAGATAAAATTGGTACAGTACATATATAAGTTTTTGCTTTGATTTCAAACAATACAAAAAAACAATAAATAAAAAATAAAAATAGACCTGTGCATGGAGGGATCCATTTTTTTCCGAAAATAGAACATTTCTTGGGAGCCTGAATGTCAGATGGGCTCGGGCACAATTTCAGAACCAAGATTCTGATTTGGGTACTGATTTTGAAGAAGCAAAAAGTGCTAAAATGTGCCAGTGTGCTGCTAAATATATACATATTGTAATATTATGTATACATTCAGCACATCTAGTCTGCCTACGTTTCTAAATACAAATACAAATACTTCCTCATTGTGTTAACCTCTACCACTCCAGCTAGAAGGCTATTCCATGCATTCACTACCTTCTCAGTGAAACTGAGTGAAACTTCCTGATATTATTTTAATAGAAACATAGAACATAGGGATAACAAAATTGATAAAAGGAATAGAGTGTTTTAGTTAAGAAGAAAGGTTAACAAATTTAAACATCTTTAGTTTGGAAAAACTGGGCCTGATAGGGGATATGATAGCATTATATAAATATATTGGGAGCCAATACAAACCATTGTATGGAAATCTATTCATAAACATGACTATACATTGGACACAAGGTCACACATTTGGATGGAAGAAAAGAGATTTAGTCTAAGGCAAAGGAAAAGGTTTTTAACAGTTAAAACAATAAGGATGTGGAATTCTCTGCTAGAAGAGGTGGTTTTATCAGAGTCCATACAGATGTTTAAACAGCAATTGGATTAATACTTGCAAAAACAGAATACACAGGGATATAATATTTAATTAGTGGGGTAATAGTTTCTTGAACCCGGGAGATATTTGAATGTCATTCTGGGGTGAAAAAGGCATTTTTCCTTGATTGGTGAGATACAGTGTGTCAAACAGACAAACTCTGCTCCACTGTTTGTTCTTCCTCAGATGTTTTTCTACCAAAATTCTTCCTAGATTGTAAGCTCTTTTGAGCAGGATCCGATTGTTCCTTTGTTTCTGTTCACATTAATTTCCTTGGCATTTATTTGCTGTTTTATATCCCTATTGTAAAATTTGGAAAGCGCTGCAGAATATGTTGGCCGAACATAAATAGAGGAATATTGGATGATGCCTAGGAGAGATGCACGACTATCCTGCTTGGAAAATGAGAAATTAGTGTGTCTTTAAATCAAATCAAATTAAATCAGTCTTTTTTGGGAATGCAAAGTACATATCTGTGCTATCTAAGAACATTGTTCAGAAATTAGACATTGGGATGTCTCTATAAGGTTTTATGCAGAATAAATATAAGAGCCGAATCTCAACCTTTTTAGGGAGCTATACAGAATGTTTATGATGTGTGAGGCAGTTGCCTGTGCCCTGTGCTGTGTGTTCATCTATTTCAAGAAGGATTTTTTTATTTTGCTTCCTCCTTGATGGAGTGTGTCTCATCATCTAAGACTCACCTTTCACATTGTTGATGTGGTCTGGTTTCTTTTGGTTGCTATGTTTTTCTATTTATGTCATCCTCTATTTCTAGGTTGTGAGCATTCAGTTTGTATTGGCTATCTCCCTGTTTTGGAGATGTAAGGTGCCAGTGTGAAATCCGTCTATAGAGAAGAAAGATTGTTAATGTTGAGTTTTGTACTTCATCCTTCCAGGTCAGCGCATATCATTCTTTCACTTTCCTTCACATGTATTGGTTAAGTAGGCAGTTCTGTGACCTAACAAAGAAACTTTGAACCACAATAGAGCAATGATTGGAGCCCTATGATCCCTTTTCCCCCCATTCTGGCTCACTATGACGTCAAAGGGAAAGGTTTTCTGATTTTTTTTGTGTTTTAGCTTCTTAGTAGATAGCTCCCTAATCCTTGTGGAATTGACATAAGGATTCCCAAAAGGGGCTATCTACTAAATAGCTCCCTAATTTGGCACCCTTAAATATGGCAATCCCACAAGTTTGCCAATTTAGGAAGTTATCTACTACCAGTTGCAAGATGCAGCCATGGCCCGCAGCTTGGATCAGAATTTAATTAGTCCAAATGAAATTCTGACCTGAAAATAATGGCTTAATATCATTAGAAAACAAATGAAGAAACGGATGAAATTCGGACAAAACTAAAATTTCTGTGGCATCCAAGTCTACCATTTAGTGGATTTACATGTATTTAACGGAGGACTTTATTTAATGTTAGCACATTTGATAGTCATTGTAGTTAACAATGCTATATAATAATGGGAATTAATTCTTTACAATAATTTAACAATATTATTACTGGCAACATATTCCACAGTGCTATACAATTGGGGGGAAAAAAACAGTACAACGTACACAGACCAAAACAAAAGGTAAAAGGGGCCTCTCCATGAGCTGAGATCTAGCCATTGAAGAAATCAGCCATTTAAAGCCATTTAAAAAAGGTTCATAAGAAATCAATAGTAAAAGGGTAAGAAAAAGGTTCAAATAAAATTATTTTTACAGATGCTGAATATGAATTCATATTCATATTTGAGCAATCATTTAATGTTTTTGCCCTTGCACTCAATAAGACCGAGGGAATGTCTATAATGCATTATTTATTATTATTTGAAAATCATTGAGTTCTTTAATTAATTGTATAAACAATAGGCCAGTTTTAGTATGACAAAACTTCAGCTATATGGTAATTTAGTATTGTGTCCATAACTGCTTAACTGTTTAATAAACAACTATAAACTACAATTACTTATCAAAGGCATAATAGTTGATGAACAATTCCAGTGTATGTTGGCACTCAAGGCTGTAACTCGGTGCAGGTATCGAGGTTACCCACCCAATAACCTCAAGGCAAAATCTACGGTATCAACTAAATATTGATACTGCACTCCAAACTGCAATTATCTCTGTATGCACTATATATGTAATTTTTGAATGAATCCATACAATGATTTAACTTAATGATTTTTTTCTTCTGATTTACAAATATTGGCTAAATCTTTTGTATATAATCAGTGTACAGAATGCAGTCAGCAATCTTTATGTAAATATTTTTGTACAGATTATGAATTCATTTGCTTTTTTGATTAAAGTGATGCACTAATTAATTACCTCGCATAGTATATAAATTAAATAATTTTTCTCAGCATCAAATTTGGAGTGCGGTATCAATATTTTGTTTTTTAACAGTTGCTAAACTAAATTTGCAAAATAGGAATGAACATTGTACTACAAATATTTAATTGTTAATTAATATTGTAAAAACAGTATAAATGATACAGTGAGAGAAAAAAGTCTTTGATCCCCTGTTGAACGTTTGTCCACTGACAAAGAAATGATCAGTCTATATTTTAATGGTAGGTGTATTTTAACAGTGAGACACAGAATAACATTAAAAAAAATCCAGAAAAACACATGCCAAAGTTATAAATTGATTTGCATGTCAATGAGCAAAATAAGTATTTGATCAATCAGCAAGATTTCTGGCTCCCAGGTGCTTTTTATACAGGTAACGAGCTGAGATTATCATCACTCTCTTAATGGGAGTGCTGCTAATCTCAGCTTGTTACCTGTATAAAAGACACCTGTCCACAGAAGCAATCAATCAGATTCCAAACTCTCCACCATGGCCAAGACCAAAGAGCTGTCCAAGGATGTCAGGGACAAGATTGTAGACCTACACAAGGCTGGAATGGGCTACAAGACCATCACAGAGCAGCTTGGTGAGAAGGTGACAACAGTTGGTGCAATTATTTGCAAATGGAAGAAACACAAAATAACTGTCAGTCTCCCTCGGTCTGGTGCTCCATGGAAGATCTCACCTCGTGGAGTTTCAATGATCATCAGAATGGTGAGGAATCAGCCCAGAACTACATGGGAGGATCGTGTTAATGATCTCAAAGCAGATGGGACCATAGTCACAAAGAAAACAATTGGTAACACATAATGCCATGAAGGACTGAAATCCTGCAGTGCCCGCAAGGTCCCCCTGCTCATGAAAGCACATGTACAGGTCCATCTATGTTTGCTCTTCAAGGCCAGGGGTTTGACATTTTCTTCTATAATCATGATTTAACTATTCCAACCAAACCAGACATTTCTTAAAAATTTGGAAAAACATTTGGAATGCGATTTGGAAGAAGAGTGTAGGAAGGCATTTGGGAGGCTGCTTGGACAGTCTTGGTTTATGTGTGCTTACAGCAGCACACGCTAAAGAAGTAGCAATATGGTAATATCTACTGTGACCTTTATGGGCAAAGCAACACAGTCCTCTAGGGTAACAGGCATAGAACAACAGTCTCTGGTGCAAAAATGGTGTGGTTTATTTATAGCGTGCACAAAAATCCATACAGCAATCAGTTTGTTCAAAAACTGCAGCACAACAGAAAGGAAAATCTACAAAATAAATCCTAGCTCAAATTTGAGCACTAACTAAACGTAAAGAAATGTCCCTTACTCACCAGGGTAATAAACTACACAAATCAAAAATAAGCATTGGTTTCACCAACCTTTAGCACATTGTTTAGATGCTGCTCTGCACAGACCTGCTCTCTCTCTGCAGGTCAGATTGTATCTGACTCTTTCTGCTCTGAGACCTGCTAATTAAAGCCTCAGCAGTTGCTAATTGGGCAGGTGAATGAGTATAGACTATGGAGGATTCTGGGTCCTAGATACCTTCCTTCTATTACCCTCCCATAGACTCTGTCACACTACTAATAGATTTATTACATCTGCCATGTGTTTTGTCTTACATTATTTGCATTTTTTTTCGTTTTCATATTTAATACGTTTCTAAAAAAAGTATTTTCTTAAATTTTAATGAATAAAAATGTATGACACATCTCTGGAGACTTTTTGTGGGGTACACTTGTGAAAAATGTGAGTCATACCCATTTTGTAGGTGTTTCCATTTACACATATATAGTTTGGCTCCATTTATTATTTTCTCTGGTAGAAAAACAGAAGCAGCTGTTTAACATTATGATTAGATGGTATACTACCCCTTTAAAATAGCACAGAATGGATAAGACTCCTTCGTACTTCTGTTGGAGGCAACATGGCCTCAGGACGAGATATGTACACATGTAGTGGTAATGTCCTTCATTAACTGCATATTAGGATAATATAAGTGCTTTACTAGCTATGGTGTTTCGCAGACCACTTATTATGGATCCCTTGCCGTTTCTACTATCAAGACCTATAGACAGACTCCCCTACCACTCTCAAACACTATTCAACAAAATGACTTTAGCAACCCGAAGAGCTCTGCCCTCAGGGTGGTTGAGAGATGTTGTTCCCAAACTGCAGGAGGTCTGAACTAAGTGTTCCTCTTTCTTTCCCTTTTCTTTTTTTTCTTTTTTTAATTTAATTTTATAAATATATATAGATATAAATATGTAAAACAGTGATATCCACAAACATTTGTTTTGGTGAGTGCATGAACAAGCCATAAATATAAGCATATACACAAATTAGATTTTCCAGTTTTATTTAAAGGGTTTCTATTGTGTAAGGAATACAAGCCTCACCCTCTTTAGTCCCTTATCCGATTCCAGCCCTGATGGGTCAGCGCTTCACCTCCTTCAACATCATCCGACAGGGGGCTAATGCGCATACGTGGCGAGTTCCTTGAAGCAATGCTTTCCTATGGGGATTTTACTGATACTGGATGTCCTCATGTAGAACGTGAGGATGCCCAGAGTCAGTTAGGTGACAAAAAGTCAATTAGCCACCAGGAAGTGTCTTTAGTGGTTGTCTTATTGGCAGCCACTAGAGGTAGTGTTAGTCCTGCAATGTAATTATTGCCGTTTCTCAAAAATTGCAATTATTTGAATTGCAGGACTAAGTGGCACTGGGATAGTGGGCTGGGTAATTATAGTATCCCTTTAAACTCCACAATGAAAAGACAGGGAGCTGCACAGCAACAGAAAATGTGTTTCACACCTTTTTAGGGGTTCTTATTGTGATAAGTGAAGTGAAGAGACAAAGAATTCAGACACACCGTAATACTGAACAACTGTAAGCATGTACTAATTGTGTTTGAATACTTTGTCACTACACTTAAGATAAAGAACTACTAAGGTGCAAAACATCTCAAGTCAGACTGTGCAACACCCTTTCTTTGCAGTGTTGATTTGATATAAATTTGAGAAAGTTATTTTTCAGATGTGCTCAGATTTGTGGTGTGTTCAGTGCTCATTCACAAGCCCCCCTTTTTTATTTCAATTAGACAATTTTTATTATTTTGTAATTTTGCAGAAAACATAAGGGGCACAGAAAAGAAAGGGGGAGGAGGCGATAATGAGACTTATGGAGCCGCACGCTGCCTGGGGGCACTGGGGCCGAATGGGGGGCACAAAAATCACTGCTCAACCTTACAATTGATTTTTGCGCCCGCCCTCGGCTTGCGCCCCTGGCTGGCGCCGGTTTCACTAACCCCACGGTACACCCCTGAGTGCACTTTACATATCACGCAGCTTATTACAAAACATAATGACACAGACATAAGTTGAGTGTGAGGGTACATTAGTGACAACTGTGAGCAGGGCGGCTTCCATCAAACCCAGCACAACTGTAAGTAGGCATTCCCCTTTTCAAAATAACACCTGACAGTACACTATAATTAATAACTCGACTTGTTTGGCTAGGTCAGCTTATCCCTCACCTGGTATTGATGTGCAAGTATACAGTTGTCAGTCTAGGGCTAAGGAGCTAGATAGAGTTTTAGCAGGTAGCTTACCCGTCATATGGCTAATAGGCAAAAAGTGTTGAATGTGGGGCGTTAGGTCTGTATGTGTTCTTGTCTCAGTGGCACAATTATCTCAAGTGAGAGTAACCCAAGTGAGAGAAGATAGGGTAAATGAGGTAGAAACAGGGGGATTGGGATGGAGTCCGTTTATAGGGTTTCCAGCCTGGAGGTGTCCATGGTGGTGAACAATTACGTGTAGAAAGTTGGCTCCCAGAACTCAAAATATAATTAGGCAAGATAAGTGTGATCAGAATGCTAGATGGCCATGGATAGTGGTGTTTAGTTGGATGTTGGGTGTTTCAAAGTCCAATTTTCCCAAACTTCGAGGCTCCAGCTATTACGAACTGGTACTTGGGTCATATTTGTTTCATATTTGCCAATTAAGGATATGTGTCGTATTAGTTCCTACATATTTACGTTGGTTTGCGATTACCAGTTTTTCACAAATAAAATGCAGTGCCGCTATAAGGATATAAAAAATCAGGTATCTGACAGGTTTGGGATATCTTGTTTCAAAAATGAATAGGAGTAAGGAAGCGGGGGTGTTGGGTACTGCTACTTTAGTATGGGTTTTAACCAGTGATATAACTTCCTGCCAATATGGTTGGACTTTTGAGCAGCTCCACCACACGTGGAGGAATGTGCTGTATCCGTGTGGCAACACCAGAATGTGATTGGTTTGGAGGGGCATATAGCTGTGAGGTGAGTAAGGACCATGTACCAGCAGTATAATAGTTTAAGCACTAATTCCATGTGAGATGCACAGGAAGTCAGGCCTCTGTATAAATTAATAGAAGACAACCAGGTTGTTTCTGGCAATTGATATCCCAGATCTTTTTCCCAAGATAGTATCGAGTTGAATGACCTTATTCCTATTCTAGGCAGCAACATTGCATATATGGTGGAGATGTGTTTTTTTCACGTGGCTGCAAAGTCATATAAAACGTTTCAAAGTTTGTGGGGGTAGTAGCCTTTGCATAGAGTGTTTTGAAGCGTGGGATTTCCACCAGGTTGACAACTGTAGCCCAATGAGTGATGTGCAGTGTTAGGTAGGGTGTAGCGATCCTTTAATTGTGCGACCAATGCAGGCAGTCAAAAGCCTTTTTGGCATCCAAGGACAGCAGAAGACTTTTAAGTGATGTCCTTTGCGTAGTGTGTAAAGGTGCAAGGGCCTTACGTGTTCCATCTGCTCCTTGTCTGCCATTCACAAATCCCACTTGGTTGAATGTATAATGGTCGGGAGAATTGACGTCAGTCTGTTTGCATAGACTTTGGCCAAGATTTTAACATCAGAATTAAGCAAGGATATGGGTTGGAAATTGGCGCACTTGGTTGGGGGTTTGCCAGGTTTGGGTAGGGTGGTTACATTGGCTGTGAGCATATCCGTTGGCAGCGATTCCGCATCTGTGTCATGTTTTGAAGAGTAACGCCAATTGTGGGGAGAGGATGGAGGAGAACCTTTGATAATACGCATTGGGGAGCCTCCCCCGCCCCTCCCCCCTTTTTTTATGAATATACTAATCAATTATAATTGATTAACCATTCATTTGTTAAGTATCCTGAATATAGGTGGGAAAATCTTGTTTATACAAGTTATATGTTTGCGGTCGTACAAAACAGTCATATTCTCAAAGGAACATTTGCCTTCAGTTATAAAGTTCAGGAGCTATTTATATGCCATACATTTTTTTTATTTGTTTTAATTTCTATCATTAAAAAAAGCACCCACTCAACATTCAAAACAACAGATGGTAGACTTTACCTTTTTTATTGATAAATTACCAGAAAGGTCAACTTAGAGATAAAGGCTTGTTTTTAATTCTCAGTGACAAAGCTACAAAGAACTGCTTTGGTTTTAAATTGTGTGGGCTAGAAATATCAGGAAAATACAGGCCTGCACAATGTTTAAAGATGCTGAAAGCTGCATAATGTATCACCTATTTGTCTTATTGTTTCTGTTTAGGATTTATGAACAAAATATTTCTTAAATGTATTTAATGCTATTAAGCTTAATTTTATCATATAATCCTAGTGTATCTAATATTCATAAAATGTTTAAAACCATATGCATAATTTTTTTGCTATTACAATCATACATGTCTGTAGACAAACTAACCTTTCAACTATCAGGATAAGCTATGAACTTTAGTTTAATTAAAGGAACATTGTGGTGTTAAGATTTCAAATCTTAGTCAGGGCTGGTGCATTCTATCAGTCCGGCCGAGTACAGGAAAAAGAAGCTCCTTTACCGCGGTACGCGCCGTCGGGCCCCGCTACAAAGAGGTAAGAAATGTGATAAATCTTCCTCAGTGCAGAGTTGCAGTTTATCTGCATACTGGCAAATTATTATTTTTAGTTATTCAGTATCCTTGTAGCAAATTAATTTTCAAGCACGGTTTTTATGTCTATCAAAACGTCTTTTTCTTTTGTGACATCTTATTTGTATTTTAAATTCTACCCACACATTGGAAAACCACCACCCAGGATTATTTGCTAAACTTGTATAGTTTATGAAAAATGAAAAAGGGGTGTCACACTTTAGGCAAATAAACTGTAAATTATTAAACGCTGTTATTATTCTAGATCATCTACTTTAATCTGGGAATAAATGCAATTCCCATTTCACTTGGGCAAAACTCCTAGTATAATGGATGACCCCTTATGGGTACTCTCTTTAACTGAAACTAAACACAAAAATAATAAACAGAGAAATTAATCAGAACTAGAAAAAATGTCATGAGTTCAGCAATTCAGCCTTCCATAGTCAATTATAGCCTTGAAAGTTTTATATGAAGATTCCCCCATCTGTGTACATTTATTGTAAATAAATAAACAGTTAGAACTGGACATGTTATTATTTAAGTAGGGAGTATGTAGAAATCATTAATTATTTACAATGTTCAATGCACAATTTTTTACTGCCTTTACTACGATGATTTTAACTGTGGCCTTATCAAAATTATAGATACTTGATGCTGCATTGTTACTTTCAGTCGCTGCCTAAAACTGCAATCCATCAAAATGTTCTTTCAGAAAAAAAGGGCTGCTTATAACCCCTGTGATGGAAAGTGCCACCTTGCAAAATACTAATACTGGAGGCATAGTCATAGCATATTGGCAGATTTGGGACAAGATGGTATGTTTTACCATCTGCGATTAAAGTGTAGATAATAAGCTCTGTGGGTAAGTGATCACAGGGAAGGAGCAGTCTGCTGGTTATCTGAGTTTAAACTAGAGATGCGGGAGGTGTGACCTCATGTAACGTTCCTGTTATGAGCCATGCTACAAAGAGGTAGGAGGCACAACAGGAAAGGGAGGGGAGACGGACTAAGGGACAGATGGGAGAGACCACTAAGGAGGGGGTGTGGGGGGGGAGACCACTAAAGGAAAGATGGGGGCGGGGGGAGAGAGATCACTAAAGGAAAGAAGGAGGGGGGGAGAGAGACCACTAAAGGAAAGAAGGAGGGGGGGAGAGAGACCACTAAAGGAAAGATGGAGGGGGGGAGGAGATATCACTAAGGGAAAGACGGGGGAGATCTCTAAGGGACAGGGGGAGAGAGAACTCTATGTGAACGGGGGGCAGGGGAGAGCATTAAGGGGTTGGGGACAGGGGAGAGCACTAAGGGACAGGGGGCAGAGGAGAGCACTAAGGGACAGGGGGAAAGAGAACTCTATGGGAACGGGGGCAGGGGAGAGATCACAAAGGGACAGGTGGAGAGGGGAGGTCACTAAGGGATAGGAGAGCACTAAGGGACAGGAGGGAAGGGGACAACACTAAGACCCTACACAAACACACAATGCATCCTTACACATACACAGAAACACAATGCATGCCTACATGCACAGAAACATCCAATGCATCCCTACTCACATACAGACACACCAAAACATACAATGCATCCTACACTCACACAGAAGCACACCATGCATCCATTACACACACATACACAATGCATCCCTTGCACACATACATATAAGCATATAATGCACCTTTTACACACACACACACTGCTTATCTTAATGCATCTCTTATACACACTCAATGCACCCATTACAGACACACACACACTGCATTACATTACATACACAGAAACAAACTTTGCATCCCTTACACATACAAACACAGATTGACACAATGCATCCCTTACACACACACACACTGCATCCTCTATACACACACTACATCCCTTACATAAGCTGGTATCCCTATACACTACATTCCGTAATAACACACACACACACACACACATTACATCCTCTACAATAACACAACACATCCCCTACACACATACACTTCACTCCCTGTGAGCGAACTCATGGGTGGATCTTGTAGGCATAAGGCTTATGGTCGGGCCTTGTAGGTATACTCATGGTCAGGCTCTGGGGGCCCAGACCGTGATCTGTATAAGGGGCCCCCAAAAAATGGAGCTGCTTTCTGATCATTGATTTTTTGTGAGCACTGCCTCCAGAGAGCCTGTATTAACACCAGACCAGTGGAGCCAGACTGCAACCTAAGCCCACCTTCATCCTCTTGTCCTCATCAGGAGGGGAAATAAAGCTAGTAATCTGTTAAGGGGCCTTGCCATGCACTGGTTTCTTAAATAGTACAGGTCCATTCACTTCCTCCCGACACTTAAAGTAAGCTGTGCGGGAAGGAAGAACAGCCCATCAAAGCTCCCTGAGTGCAGCCAGTGCCAGATCTCTGCATGACCACAGGTAAGCCATCCTCCTGTCTAAGGTAGGATGGCTAATATCTGAGTTTGTGCGCTTCTGTCTGTGTTTTTGTATTTGTGTCTGCCAGTATGTGTACATGTGTGCATGGCAGTGTGTGTGTGTTTGTTTGTGTATGGATGACACTATACATGGTGGGTGTTTGTGTCTGTCTGGCAGTATGTATTGGTATATATGTGTGTGTGTGTGTGAATACATGAGTGTCTGGAATGTATATGTGTCTCTGAGTTTGTATCTGTGTCATTGTGCATCTTCCCTCCTTCTAAACATTAAAGGAAACTTTAAAGATCATATCATTTCTACAATCAGAGAGGGTGTGCAACTCAATTAGTTCACCCTATTACCTCTAATGACTCTTTGTATTACTTATGCTTTGCAGAGATTTTTATTTTTTTAATAATACTTTTATTTAGAAATATGTGATTTAATGGTTTTAATTCTGTGTTCTACCATTTTTAGCAAGCTGTACTGTTATCACTGGCATTGAGGTCTTTAAAATATATACAAGCTGGGTATTTGAACATTTTTATATATCCATTTTTGCCATACACAATGTATATGAGGACAAACTGTATTTTTACTTTCATACTAGTCCAGTTCTTGTACACTTTAATTATCCCTAGTATTTCGATAACAGATAAACAAATAAATTAAAAATCAAAATTTTAATTTGTATGTTTGTGTAAAAAGAGTTTAATGCACAACTGTTGTTTAATCACATGTTTGTGTTAGCAATATACCCCATGTTTCAAATAAATATTATGCTAATAGGTTTCAAACACAAATTGCTTGGAAGTAAAGAAGTTAAGATGTATCGGAAAGAAAAACTGTATTGAAAAAATACAAAAAATCTGTCTAAAAAAAAGCTGTATGAACAATGTATCTTCAGCTTTATAATACTTTATCATAAATAAAGGTTAATGTGTTTAGCTGGGTTATTTTAAACAATCACATTAGCTCAATGTTTTCCTGTTGCAGTAACAAGGAAATGAAAATACTAATTTGGGTGGGATCAGTCGGATATGCAAATTAAATTACAAATTGCAGATTATCTCTGTAGTGGAACTAGTGAGTTAAAATGTGTTTGAGGTCTTAACAAGGAATAAATAAAACCAATAAAAATGAGTTATTTTATATTCTAACCATTCAGTTACACCCTGTTTTCCTGTGTTTATACATATTACATATACACGACCCATCCATATACAGTGATTTAGCCTCAAGTGTGTCCTCATTCTCAACATATAAATATATATATATGTATGTATATAAACACATGATCCAAGGACCGAGTGTTCCATATTAATACACATTAACATTTAGTTAACCGGGTGCTCCAGTCGAATTTATATCAACCAAAAAGAGAAGCACTCAGGGATTTATATTTTTATATTTACTTTTTATTCAGCTAGTGCATAATTCCAGCCGACGTTTCAGTCTCACAGAGAGACTTAGCAATGGTTGACAGAGAGCCAAGATGGAGATGTCCATGTGCAATTATTCTATGCAATTAGTAAATAACAATATAACAGTATCGCAACTAATACACTGATATGCATTTCTATTTTAGATGGAATATGGCAGTTCAGAGAGCATGGAAGACTCAAAATATTCAGGAGATATGCCAGAGCCAAGCCCTAAAGCCAAGTTTCACTCCAGAGACATGAAAAAAGAACTGATCACGTAAGTGAATATTGATAGAAAATATTATATAATCCAAGAGAACAAGAGAATAACAAATTAATAGAATAATCTGTATCAGGTATTTAATTATTGTTTGCCACAAATTGCATTGTATTCTACATGTATATTGCAAAGTCAAAATCCAACTATAAAAATCTAGTAGATATTTAGTTAGAAAGTATTTGTAAAGGCACTAATAATAATTAGGCATGCCCAGTTACACTTATAGTTAAACCCTATGAATATAACCTGAATGGACATTCAGTGAAAACCCTCTATGAAATCTATAGATATTTCTCTTTATATTATTCAGTATCATCGACTTAAAATGTAAAAATAAAAGTATTGTGAAATTTAAAAGAAACCAGAATGATCCAGGATTATATGGTTTTGGGGGTATTTCAATATTTGCAGGAATTGAATTGCTGAAAGCAATAACAATTATAGGTGTCTACCTGCTAATTCCTGACATTTAAAGAGTTTTTTGAATGTAAAAAAGGAAACGTAATAATACTGCAGTTAAAGAATTTACATTTTATTCCTGGCCCCACAATTGCTATTCTCGAATAGATCTTATCTTTGGAGACTCAAAACTGATAGATAGAACTTATAAAATAGAAACCAAACCAGTAATATGGTCAGATCACGATAGTGTGTGCCTGGAATTATACAACAATAGATTAAAGAGCAGTAATAATACAACTTGGAGGTTGGATGATACTTTATTATTAAATAAGGAATATAAAGACTACATAGACAAAATGACCATGTGTTATTTTCAAGAAAATAACAATGGACAAGTTGAGAACGATACTGTATGGTGCTCATTTAAAGCAGTAATAAGGGGACACTGTATAATGCTAAATAAATTAAAGAATAAAAAGAAAGGCGCTAACTTACAAGATCTCCATATTGAACTATACCATTTAATTAGGAAAAATAATGCAAACCCAACCAAGGATAATCAATTAAAAATAGAGAATATTAAATCAGAGATCCAGGAAAAAATGTATGAAAAAATCAGAACACATATGTATAAACTTAAAATTAAATACTATCACAAATCTAATAGAGCTGATAAAATAATGTCCAATATGCTGAAAAAAAGAAATACAATCAATCAGGTTGATAAAATAATAAGCAATGATACCATCTCCCTTCTTCCAGAACAGATAGGGAAAGCTTTTAATGATTATTATGCCAACTTATATAGTCCTTCAGTAACTACTCCTTCAGAAATAATAGAAGAATATATTAAATCAGCTAAATTGAATAAAATAACAGAAATACAAGCAAATAATTTAAATAAAGAGATCACGGAAGAAGAGATCAATATAGTAATAGATAGACTAGAAAATTATAAAACGCCAGGTCCGGATGGTTTTGGGAATACATTTTATAAAACAATGAAACTTCAATTGATAGGTCATCTAAAAAATACTTTTAATACTGCAGTCAAAAAAGGCAGATTTCCAGATGAAATGCTAAAAGCAAATATCCTACCTATATTGAAACCAGGGAAAGATCCAACTAAAGTTCAAAGCTATCGTCCAATATCGCTAATAAATGTAGATATTAAGATATTTTCTTCTATTATAGCTAGTAGACTTAAAGAAGTTATGAAACAATTAATTCACCCTGATCAAACAGGTTTTGTTCCGTACAGAATGACAAGCAATAATATTAGACGCTTGATAGATGTATTAGAAAAAAGGAAACAAAAAATAAAAACTGGTATAACATTTTGATTGGAAGAGCAATTTTTCAATTGTGTGCATTCTGCCATTTTTCTGTAAATTCTGCCAGTTATATGGTATTTTGATAGACACCATATGTGTATATATATATATATATATATATATATATATATATATATATATATATATACACATATATATATATATATATATATATATACACACATACATATATACACACATATACCATATAAGATAATAGACACACAGACAAAAAGACAGACAGACAGAGTTGCTAAAGAGTGAGAAGTATCCTAGTTTAACCCCAGTTTATAAATTGCTGATTTTTATGAGAAATCAAAACATTTAGAAATTAATGAGGAAATAGGTGGGGATTTTAACTGCATTTTAGATGATAAAACAGATAGGAATAGAAGCAAGTCCGCTTACATAGAAGGTAAGCAAAGAACAGGCTTATCAAAGATGCAGACTATTATGGCAAAAAACTGTTTATATGATGCTTGGAGAACGTCTAATCCAGAAGCAAGAGATTATACGTTTTTCTCACACGTTCACCAGACATATACTAGAATTGATTATTATTTGGTAAAACCTGAAGTTCTGGAGCGAGTTAAGAAAGTGTCAATTGGACCAATAACATGGTCCGATCATGCCCCTGTAAGTTTAGTCATAAAAAACAACCCTGAATATAAATCTAGAGATAAATGGAGACTTAATGAAAATCTATTAAAATCAGAAATCAGTGTAGACGCATTACGTACTCAATCTAAAGAATTTTTTGAAAGTAACGACTCAGGGGACGTCTCCAATGCCATGCTATGGTGTACCTTTAAATCATATATTAGAGGATGCCTCATAAAAATGGGTGCTACTATAAAAAAACAGAAAGGAAAAGAGCTTAATGAGCTTTACATCGAGCTGGCAAAACAAGAACGGCTACACAAATCTACCATAGACCATAATATCTTGGAGGGCATTAAAGAGATTAGGGAAAAAATATTAATTAGAACTCAAGAAAGGATTGACAAAGCCATGTTAACTCTAAAACAGAGCTGGTACTACGGAAATAATAAAATAGGGAAAAGTCTTTCAAATAAATTAAAAAACAAAAATAAACTTCAATCTATAAATTATATAACCGTCGGAAGCAAAAAAATGATCTCTTCAACTCAAATTGCTAAAGCATTCGAAGACTATTATAAAAACTTATATAATATAAAATTTGATGAGCCATCCGAGGGTGAAACAAAACAGTTTTTGGAGAAATTAAGTTTGCCAACCATATCAAGGGAGAAATTGAGCCAACTAAATGCTCCTTTTTCCATTCAGGAGATTAGCAATACCATTAAAGTTCTAACAGCAGGCAAAGCACCAGGCCCAGACGGCTTTTCTTTAATTTTCTATAAAAAACTAAGTGGCATAATCTCTCCATATTTATTAAGAACATTTGAAGATCTCGCTAACCATAAAGCCATTCCAACGGAACTATTCCAGGCCACCATAATACCAATCCCTAAGTCAGATAAGGACCCTACGTATACCTCAAACTACAGACCAATTTCTCTCATAAATCTAGATATCAAGATATATTCAAGAATTCTGGCTGACAGATTAAAACAAATTATACCCAATATTGTACATAGAGATCAGAGTGGATTTGTAGAGGGCAGGGGCACATCTGATAATATTAGGAAACTACTGAATGTCCTATACCATGCAGATCAAAGCTTGTCTCCCTTTGCGGTGGTTACCCTCGATGCCGAGAAGGCCTTCGATCGGGTCAACTGGAAGTACATGGAAGAAGTACTGGGGGCCTTCGGCATCGAGGGTTTCTTTAAGGAGAGCACACTGGCGCTATATAAGGATCCGCAGGCAAAAGTATCAGGACATATGTATCAATCAAATTGGTTCCCTATTAGAAATGGGACGCGACAGGGATGCCCTTTGGCACCCCTGCTATATATCCTGTCCATAGAACCGCTGGCAGCCGCGATCAGACAGAACGTAGACATCAGCGGGTTAAAGGTGAATAAGATCGAGAATAAAATTGCATTATATGCAGATGATGTCCTACTGACCCTGGCAGATCCTACCAGATCTATCCCAGCCGTATTTCGGCTTATCAACGAATTTGGTACACATTCGGGTTATAAAATAAATATAAAGAAAACACAGATTCTGTTAAAAGGCCTGAGTGGACCAGGTCTAGATAAACTTAAAAAAGATTTTAAATGCGACTGGGAAACAAATAACATAAAATACTTAGGGGTAAAATTTTCTCTAGATTATAGAGAAACTGGAGAACTTAACTACACTGATATTTCCACCTATTTCAGGAACACCTTAAAAAATTGGCAGGGATTGGAACTCTCTTGGTTGGGTAGGATCGAAGCAGTAAACTTTTATCTCCTTCCTAAGTTGACATACCTATTTAGTAATCTCCCGCTGAGGGTGACATACCAGACGATACGCGGTCTCCAAAGGCAACTATCAAATTATATCTGGCAAGATAGGAGACCTAGAGTCTCACTGGAAATACTACAGAGGGACTGGAAAGAAGGGGGGATCCGTTTCCCAGATATACAGAAATTATATATGAACAATATGGTGGCACACCTAATTAAGTGTGACAACTACACAACGGCTAGACCAAATTGGTTAGACATTGAAAAATTTGATCTTGGCGGTTTGGAACCTCTATCACTCTGGTGGTGCGACAGTGAATTTTTAAAAAATATAAGTTCTAGCAACCCAATGAATAATACAATGATTTACATCGTAAAGCACTTGAAAAAGAAATATGGAACAAAACATATATCATTAAACGCCCCACTAACAATCTTAAAATTCTATATAAAGGACATTAATATACAAGAATGGGAAAATGGTGGCGTAGAAAGAATAGCGGAACTTTTAAATAATAATAAAATGCTGCCATTCCCAACACTACAAGCCAAACACAATCTCCCAGCGAAGGAAATTTTTAACTATTTAAGAATAAAATCCTTCACTATGGGGAAGGATTTCTCGGAAAGCTCCCCAATGGACCAATTTATAGCATCTCACTATAAAAAAAAAATCGCTTCCAGATACAATCAATTTGCAAGAAGCCAAAGGCAAATAGACAAAGCGCCAGCAATGCATAAATGGGAGCAAGAACTTGATTTTTCATCCTCAGTGGAGGATTGGCTGTTGGGCCTACAAGCAGTAAAAAGATACATACACGGGGTGAATATACAGGAAGTGTACTTTAAATTAGTATACCGTTGGTACCTGGTCCCTACTCGTCTTCACAGATTTCAACCCACACTCCTACCAGATTGCTGGAGATGCGGTAGGGAGCTGGGTTCATTCTCCCACATCTGGTGGGACTGTGAGGAGCTGAAACCAGTGAAATCAATTGTAGTGGAACTGGCAGACTCTATGTTTGACGTTCGGACTGAGATTACCCCTCAAATGTTCCTGTTCCACTTAGACCTTCCAAAAAGCAATACAAAAGTAAAAATCCTTTGGATTCACATTTGTATGGCAATAAAAATAGTTATGGCCAGGAACTGGAGACAAATGGGCGGGTTAAAATGGCAGGAGATATGTATACAAATGGAATACCAACGCAACATGGAAGCTGGGATAGCCAAGATATCTAGAGAAAAATATAATGAAGTCTGGGCCCCTTGGGTTAGATTTATCAACCGCAATATAACCCCCCCCCCCCCACAGAGATAGCTATCCGTAGATGAGAGAATGGGTAGGAGGTATGGTTAAGGTTATGGAGATAAGTATGTCTGTATGAATGTAAGGATGTAAGTTGCAAGATACAGCAGAATACTGTTCAATGAAGATGCTTACTAATGCAAGGTTTGACTGGTACTTATAATTATTATTTATTTGCCATTGGAAAATAATTTCTTGTACCGTGTTTAAAAACTATACAGTTGTAAGCTGTGTTGTCACTTGAATGAATTTGTTTTAAAAAAAAAAAAAAATTGAAAATAAAGATTTATATATATAAAAAAAAAAGAAATTAATGAGGAAACTCCCCCCTGGCTGTCAATCAAACAGCCAGGGAGGTTTTCAGCCTCCTACAATTAGATCAGGAGAGCTCTACTTTAGCGTGCCTGCCTCCCCCTCCCCTACAGACCAGCTCCTCAGCACCAGATCTTAGACCAGATGTATGCATGTGTACACAAGCCGGCGTGTGTTGTTTGACCATTCAGTTTGTTTGATGTAGCCCCCATATATAGTTAGGAAATCAATTACTGGATTTTTGTCGCTGCTGAATTTATATAAGAGAACAACAAAAAAAACAGGCGCATGAGTACTGTACAGTAACAGAATATACTAGGGATACACTCAGTTCAAGCTGACCTCTGCTAAAATTTTCATAAAAGAACACTATAGTGTATTGCTAACACCATAGTGAGGTAGGAGAGTGTGGGAGCGAGGTCCTGTTAGTATCCCCCATCTAAGGAGTCACCTCCGGAGACTACCAGGACCAGGAGTTGGAGGAGATATGACCCAATCTGGGAAGGTATTTTCCTTAAAAGGTGTGAGGAGTGATACATGGAAGGATGGATGGAAACGGTATTGAGGAGGTAGATTCAACTGAACTACAATGGAAGAGATGATCTTATTAATATTGTCCTCTCACTTAATCCTGTCCTAGTGTGTTTTATACCCACCTCCTATAGACTGTAAACTCATTTGAGCAGGGTCCTCTTCAATCTTTTGTTCCTGTAAGTTTTCTTGTAATTGTCCTATTTATAGTTAAATCCCCCCTCTCATAATATTGTAAAGCTCTACGGAATCTGTTGGCGCTATATAAATGGCAATAATAGTAATAATAATAATACGAAATGGACCAATGTATTTTGAACCCAACTTCTTGGAAGGACAGGATAATTTTAGGTATCAGGTGGATAACCAGACGAGTTGATCCACTTGGAAGGTGGGGTTCTTCTGTGACGGTCTGCAATTTGTAGAGGTGTTGACTGTCTTGTAGTGTTTTTTGAGCACGGAGAAATCCTTGCCTTAGTTGATTGGCGTGAGCGAAGGCATCTGGGACAGTGGAAGAAATGGACAGTCCTGGATGAGATGTGGGTTGGAATCCGTAGTTAAGCGTAAAAGGAAAAGCATATGTGGAGTTGTGTACATGCTTATTATAGGCAAACTCTGCAGTAGTGAGAAGTTCTTTCCAGTTGGATTGCAGATGTGTTGTATAACATCGTAGATACATTTCTAATGTTTGGTTTGTCCGTTCGGTTTGCCCATTAGTGTGAGGGTGGAATGCAGTAGAAAGGTCTACCGAGATATTGAGGAACTGACAGAAGGCTTTCCAGAAGTGGGATGTGAACTCGGTCGCTCTCTGGGAGAGCATAAACTCGGGGATCCCATGTTATCTGAAATAGTGCTAGTGAAAAAGAGTGGCCGTCCTTTTGGCAGTGGGGAGGCCTTTACTGGGATAAAATGGGCCATCTTGGTCAAACGATCAACAGCGACCATTTTGGTATTGTATCCATGGGATTCAGGGGGGTCAACGATAAAGTCGACAGTGATATGACTCGAGGGTCTGGAAGGGATTGGTAGAGGTTGTAATAGGCCAGCCGCATTCATGGTTAGTGCATTTGCTCTGGCACAGGTAGTACAGGTACTCACGTAGTTTTATTACATCCTGCTTTAAGGGTAGGCCACCAGAAATATTGTTGGATGGCAAGTATGGTCTTTCGTTGTCCACTATGACCAGATATTGGAGCATCATGGAAATGTTGTAGTATGCGGAGGTGAAAGGGTTCAGCAGCATAGATCTTCCCATGCCACATTGAGAATCCTTCTTGAGACAGAGGTAGATTAGTAGTGGCAGCAGTGGTTTTGATGTCCTTTGCAATTGCTAGATAATGCCTAGGAAGTGTTGTTGACTTAGCACCGTCTGGGGTGAACATTCTTGAAAGTGCATCTGTCTTTAGGTTTTGTGATCCCGACTGATAGGTGACGTGGAGTGAGAATCTAGAGAAGAATAATGCCCAGTGGGCTTGTTGTGGATTGAGACGTTTTGCTGAGCATAGGTACTCTAGGTTCTTCTCATCTGTCTAAACTGTGACGGGATGACTTTTAACCTCTAAAGGATGCCTCCATTGTTCCAGGGCTCTCTTAATAGCCAGTAATTCCTTGTCACCGACGTTATAATTTGTCTCAGCTTTGGTCAGTCTCTGAATAAAATGTGACAGGATGAAGTGTATCTGTTTTTTCATCTCTCTGAGATAGGACCGCCCCGGTGGCAATATCAGGGGCATCGACCTTGAGGAAGAAGGGTTTATGTTACTCAGGTACACGTAATATAGGGGACGCGATGAACATTTGTTTTAGTTTATCAAAATTTTTGCTTGGTGACCCCAATGTCACTTTACATCCTTCATAAGATGTGTGAGAGGTTGTATGATTTGTGAGACGTTGCATATAAAACATCTGTAAAAGTTGGCGAAACCCACAAACCATTGGACTTGCTTCCTGGCTTGAGGTTCAGGCCATTGTTGCATGGCTTTGACCTTGCGTGGATCCATCTCCACTTTGCCATGTCTGATAATAAAACCGAGAAATTCAACACAGATGGTTTCAAAAATGCACTTCTCAATCTTGGCATATAGCTTGTGTTCTCTAAGGTATTTCAATACTTCCAGCATATGGTGATGATGCGTGGATAAATCTGGAGAGAAGATGATAATGTCGTAAAAATAGATTACCATATACTGGTCTAGGAGGGCTCAAGATATAATTGAGGAAGTGTTGAAATGAAGCGGCGGCATTTCAGAGACTCTATGGCATAACTGTATACTCATAATGTCCCTATCCGGACCGAAAGGCAGTTTTCCATTCGTCTCCTTCTCTAACATGAAGGAGATTATAGACACCCCTTAAATCCAGTTTGGTGTAAATGGAGGCTGCTTCTAACCTCTCACTTAGCTCAGGGATGAGAGGGAGTGGGTATTTATTTTTGACTGATCTTGTTCTGCTCTCTGTAGTCCACACACAGGGTCATAGACTACCACCCACAAATACCCACTACCACCCACAAATAAAACCGTGTCTCCTGCTTGAGAAGAGGAAGGTCTGATCAATCCTTTTGCAAAGTTTTCATTAATATATTCCTTAAGAATAAGGAGTTATTTTTCTGCCAAGGGGTATATTCTACCAAAAGGTATGGGAGCCCCGGGGAGCAAGTCTATGGGGCCATCATATTCCCTTCGTGGTGGTAAGGTATCAACCCCTTTCTTGTCAAAAACGTCTGCATATTCATGATATACTTTGGGAAGTAGAACTTCTTGATTTTTCTTGAAATCGGCATCCAGTATGGCGTGTATATAGCCTGTGGTGAGGTTGTTTTTAAGACATTGAGTGGTGCAGAAAGTGGAGGAGAACGATTCGTTTCCTGAGGCCCACCTGATAACCGGATCATGCTTGCATAACCAGGAAATGCCGAGAATTACCGGGAATAGAGGCGAGGGGACAAGATCAAATACAATATATTTTTTATGTTTCCCTACAGAGACAAGAATATGTTTGGTTTGTTTCAGTAAGGGACCTGATTTTTAGAAAGGACCCATCTACCACTTGTATTTTCAATTGAACGTCCTTATTGATCACTGGGATTTGTAAGGTAGCAGCCAATGAGTAATCAAGGAAGCATCCACTTGCATACTGAGTCGATTAATGCCTAGCATTTATGTTTAGTCATGCTCCACTGCAAGGAGAGGGAGACTGATAAGAGAGGAGTTGTTGTATTCAAAGTAGAGGGTAGGGGGGGTTACATATACTTTGTAGCTCTTGTTTTTTGGGTGTAGGTCCTTGTGGTATGTTGTGGATGTTCACGATGAAGGCATAGGTTTTCTTTTCTTCTATGTTGTAATTCAGCAGGGGGTAGTCCTATTTGCATTGCTTTATCTGGCACAGGTGGAGAAGGTAGTGACTGGGACCTGGGAAGAGGAGCAAGTGCTCTTACAGGTAGAGAGAGAGAGGTTGATTTTTCATGACGCCTCTCACATAAACACCTGTCTAGCTGGATTGCTTGTTGCATAAAATTTTCCAGTGAATGAGGAACAAAGTGAGCGAAATCGTCCTTAACCCCTTAAGGACGCACGACATGTGTGACATGTCATGATTCCCTTTTATTCCAGATGTTTGGTCCTTAAGGGGTTAAGTGGATCTGAGAGGCCCAGGCGGAACTGGTTGATAAGTCCAATTTTATATCACCGGGGTTTTTTTTGCATAATCTTTAAAATTGGTAATGTATTCTTCTACTGGCCGGTGTTCTTGTCGCAAGGCTCTTATGGCTGTTTGAGTAGTATTTTGCCTGTTGGAGTGATCGTACATGGAGGACATAAGTGCTACGAAGGAGTCCCAGCGTTGTACAGCAGGATTGTTATCCCATAACAATTCATGTGCCCTTTCTTGTGGGGGGCCAGAAAGGAGGGATATCATAGTATGTACTTTTACGGAATCACGGAAGTGGTACGTGTGGTTGCAAATCGAACAGCAAATCACAGGACATGATAAAGAATTGGTACTTCAAACGATTACCTGTAAATTTTTCTGGCATGGTGATCTGTGGTTCAGGTGCCATAGACGTATCTTATGAAGGGATACTAGACATACATTAGGGTATTGAGCATTTCAGCCCCGTCTGCGAGTTCCATTTTATGGCTCAGTTGGTTTAGTAGACGTTGCCCAAGATGCAGAGTAGTGCTGAAAGCAGCGGACTAAGTTTGCAGTACAAAGGGGAGCAGATAAAGAGAGTAGTGGGGGAAGCCAGAGGTCAGGACAGGCAGCACAGGTTCAAAGGCAATGGTTCAGGCAAGGGTCAAAGATTAGGAAACAGTCACTGAAAATCTTTATATGATCAGGAGCACAGTACAACTAAGCGAAGAGTTAAGGTTGTATGTGGTTTAAATAGGGAAATTGGGTGGTCTTGTTAATTGTAGTTCCTCCCTGGTCTCCACCTCCTGTACCTTTAAAAGGATCTGCTTCGGCACACGCGCACCCTTTGATTCTCCTGAAGCTCTGTGTGTGCTCGTGTGTGCTCGTGTGTGAGAAGCAGCGGCGTTCATGCAAACAGAGTTCTGTCTCCTGTGTCGGCAAGTGGTGTTCACATGAACAGAGGTGGCATTCGTACACACAGAGTTCTGCCTTCTGTGTCTGGTAAGTGGCGTTTGCATAAACAGAGGTACCGTTGGATCCCATGTCCCTGTCATTTTAACACTGCAACTGAAAATATTGCTGTTTGGCAGGAACGGCAATGGTTTCATTGCAGGGTAAACACACCTCTAGTGGCTGTCAGGAAGAAAGCTACTGGAGGCACTTCTAAAGCTATAACTTAGTTAAAAATCGGTTAAAGCTCAAATCACACTCATTCAAAGCTCTTGATTGGTGCAGTGATGCAATTTTTCCAAGAGAAATGATGTGATATAATTTGTACTTATCAGTAAATGTTTTTTAGGGTACAATAATGCCATCTTAGAGTCCTGGAGACATCTATATACCTCTGAAAAGGTTCTAGTGTTTTATGATGAAATTAATGATAGTATTATTCCTTTTTCTCTTATTGTCTCTCTCTGTCTCTACACATATACATTCATTATATATTATTATTACTATATTTAAATAAATATGTAAATGGGTCTATATCTCTTTGTGTATGTAAAGGACAAAACATAAATATTTGCAAAACTTTTTTTATAATAGAAAATAATGCTGCCTCATTCTTATTGCACTTTTACAGAAATATGTGGTTACTGATACATATGGCGCCATCATGTGGTGATATTCAAGGATTGCATGCATCTTTACATATTCCAGATCCAGAAATGATCGTTCTAAAAATAACAAATCTAAATGCACCCCATAATCTTGTAACAAAATGAAAATATATGTATTACATTAATTGAACGGTGCTTGTAGAAAAAATAATAGAAACATAGAAACATAGAATGTGACGGCAGATAAGAACCATTCGGCACATCTAGTCTGCCCAAAATACAACTTGCCTAATAATTCTGCACTCCCTGTATGGACACATATACACATTTATATAAACACTGATATACATAGACTAAAACTCATAGAAACATAGAATGTGACAGCAGATAACAAACAAAAAGGAAAAGGGGGACTGTCCCTAAATAGCGAAAGATATCGAGAAAATAAATATACTTTAATAAATTGAGATAAAAACACACACACCAAAGACTAACAAAAGTAGCTATGTACTACTGCCTCAATAATGGATAATTGGGGCAGGCGAGATGGCTATGACTACAATTGCTGGGTGTGCATAAACGGAAAGACAGTGAACAATCAAAAAGGACACACATATATATAAAAACATGAGCTAATATCGCCCTTGGGAATACCCCTGTGTTAAGGAGTATGTGTATGGAACAGGGTCCCAGTGGGTATATAGTATGATACAGCTCAACAAACAGCACGTAGCTTATATGAGAAGAGTATGTTAACGGTCTAAACAATTCCCATAGTAAATATAGCTTGTATGGCTGGTATGTGCCTTGGTGAGCACTTCGCTAGAGTATCGATAAGGTTGTACCGTAGCTAGTATCAATGGCTGCAAGGGCTAACAACCTCCCAGGTAATTTCCCTGTGTAGCAATAACGTGCAGCAGGGACCCCAATGGGTATGCGGGAGGGTAGAGCCACAAAATAGTAATGATAAATAAGCAGCTAATGTTAGGTATATAAGACTTGGTATAGTCACACTGGTTGTCAGGTTATCAACCCCCTAGGGAATACCACAGCGTATGTACAGAGTACACCAGGGTCCCAATAAGTATGCAGGGGGGTATATAGTCAAAGTAAGCACTATAGTGGCAATGCTGTATAATAGTTAGTGGCTAGCTGTAATAGCAAACCTGTACGTTAATTAGCAGTAATCCTGAACTGTGCCTTCATGGGCACCTAGTATAAGGAAAGATATATATATATGATAATCTGTTGCTAATAAGTGCCCTGAGCTGTGCCTTCAAGGGCACCTGGCAGTGAAGTAATTAGCCCACTAACGTTCTAAGATAGAGTATACAGGCTTTTGCCCTAATCTGTGCCTTCGTGGGCACCTAGCAATGAGGGTAATCAGCTTACTAACGTGCTACAATACAGTCTCCAAACAAATGAATAACCTAATCTGTGCCTTCAAGGGCACCTAGCCGTGAGAGTAGAAAGCTTGCTAACGTGCTGAGTAGAACTGTTAATCTGATGTTACAAGATTACAAGCGGAGAGGTCCAAAGGTCCTGGGCAGAGCAAAGGTAAGTGCAATGTCTCTGTGCATGATAGCACCAAAATCAACTTAAAGTAAGTTGCACAGGACCAAACATCGAGCCCCGACGCGCGTTTCGCCAGAGACAGGCTCATCAGGGGGAACCGGCTCTCCAGAGAGGGTGAGTTTAAATACCCCGCCAAGAGTCATCATTGGATCGACCAAAGATGTGATGTCATCAGCGATAGTGAGTCACTACGGAGGCTGGGCGCATCCAAAATTAAAGGTATAGCGCTAGCCAACGAAAGGATCGTGATCTGTATGTCTGATCACGAAGCATTCCACGACCCAAGAGTGGTGCTGACAGGGGAAAAGGGTTAGGGTCTGCCCCTTAGCCCAACAGTAATATTTATTGACCACTGCTAGCCCTTCAATTATAATAAGGGATGGGTCGCATTGTGACAAAAAGATAGTGCATGTTAATGCTATAGTTAGTGGTCTATCAAACAAGTTAGACCTGTCGTTGTTGGTGTGAGTTAGAACGATTAATAACGAATGTCAAAAGTAGTGATAGTGCAACAAAGTGCTGGTAGATGAAAAATAAAATTGTTGACTTGTTGACAGGGAAATTACCTGGGAGGTTGTTAGCGGAGGTTGTTGAAAAATAAAATTGTTGAATTGTTGACAGGGAAATTACCTGGGAGGTTGTTAGCCCTTGCAGCCATTGATACTAGCTACGGTACAACCTTATCGATACTCTAGCGAAGTGCTCACCAAGGCACATACCAGCCATACAAGCTATATTTACTATGGGAATTGTTTAGACCGTTAACATACTCTTCTCATATAAGCTACGTGCTGTTTGTTGAGCTGTATCATACTATATACCCACTGGGACCCTGTTCCATACACATACTCCTTAACACAGGGGTATTCCCAAGGGCGATATTAGCTCATGTTTTTATATATATGTGTGTCCTTTTTGATTGTTCACTGTCTTTCCGTTTATGCACACCCAGCAATTGTAGTCATAGCCATCTCGCCTGCCCCAATTATCCATTATTGAGGCAGTAGTACATAGCTACTTTTGTTAGTCTTTGGTGTGTGTGTTTTTATCTCAATTTATTAAAGTATATTTATTTTCTCGATATCTTTCGCTATTTAGGGACAGTCCCCCTTTTCCTTTTTGTTTGCATTCTTTACGTAGGGTTATCCCCTGTACTGTCCTATTAGTATACAATTGACGACTAATGGGCTTTTTTCTTACTTGTGACAGCAGATAAGAACCATTCAGCCCATCTAGTCTGCCCAATTTTCTAAATACTTTCATTAGTCCCTGGCCTTATCTTATAGTTAGGATAGCCTTATGCCTATCCCACGCATGCTTAAACTCCTTTACTGTGTTAACCTCTACCACTTCAGCTGGAAGGGTATTCCATGCATCCACTACCCTCTCAGTAAATAAACCTGTCTCTCCCCCTCTGACACTGCTACCCCTGCATCTTTGTCCTTTGGTGGTCTCCAACTTACCCACAAACCAAGAAACTCTGAATGTAAAGGTGGTGGTGTTGGGTTTCTCCTCTCCCCTCACTGCTCCTTTAAACCTCTACCCACCCCCCCTTCCCTCTCTTTTCCGTCATTTGAAATACATTCAATTTGCCTTTTCAAACCCTTCTCCGCTAACATTGCTGTTATTTATCGTCCCCCTGGTCCCCCTCTTCTCTTCTTTGACCACTTTGCTGCCTGGCTATCCTATTTCCTCTCTTCTAACATTCCATCCCTAATTCTCGGGGACTTCAATATTCCTATAAACCCACCTTTGACCTCTGCAGCCAGTGGGCAAATTCTTCCACCCATGTAGCTGGCAATACCCTTGACCTAATCTTCACTTATGCATGTACAGTTACTAATATCTGCAACACTCCATTTCAACTCTCTGATCACCACCTCTTATCATTTGCTCTCGCGTACCCCCTCACCCAACAACCTCAGCCTAACCCCCCTCAACTCAGGAGGGACCTTAATTCTCTTGATCTCCAGCAGTTGTCAGCTGATATTGTTTCACGACTGCTATCCATCCCTTCCCTCTCCTGTCCTTCACTGGCCATCTCCACATATAACTCTACTCTTACATCTGCCTTGAACGCTGCAGCGCCACTCCAAACAAGCACCTCGAGGAGGACCCACCCCCAACCATGGCATACTAAATCAACACGCTACCTGCAAAGATGCTCCCGTTGTGCTGAACGCTCCTGGAGAAAGTCTCGTACCGAGTCAGACTTTCTCCATTATAGATTCATATTGTGTTCATACAGTGCAGCCCTTGCCCTTGCCAAACAGTCCTACTTTTCCTCTCTCATTAGTTCATGCTCCCGCAACCCCAGGCGTCTCTTTGACACCTTTAATTCTCTTCTTCGCCCTGCTGTGGCCACCCCCCAAACTAACCTTACTGCTGATAACTTTGCAAGTTACTTCACTGACAAGATTGAACAGCTAAGGAAAGAATTCTCCCCTCCTCGCCATTCTGTTTCTCAACCACACATAGACCATGCCTTTCCTACCCTTCAGACATTCTCCCCAGCTACTGACCAAGAGGTGGCTGCTCTTCTTTGCTCCTCTCGTCCCACCACTTGCCCTCTCGATCCTGTCCCATCTCACCTTATCAGATCTCTCTCCACTTGTCTCATGCCTTCTTTAACACACATCTTCAACTGCTCTCTCTCTTCTGGCATCGTCCCTGCTGACCTTAAACATGCCACTGTAGTACCTATACTAAAAAAAACATCCCTCGACCCGTCCACCCCCTCTAACTACTGTCCCATATCCCTGCTCCTTTTTTCCTCAAAGCTTCTGGAAAGACTTGTCTTTACCCGTGTGTCTCATTTCCTCAATTCTAACTCTCTCCTTGACCCCCTTCAATCTGGCTTCCGCCCTCTCCACTCTACAGAGACTGCGCTTATCAAAGTTACTAACGACATGATCATTCTCTCCTTCTTCAAACTCTTCAATCGCTTGGTCTCTGTCACTCTGTCCTCTCATGGTTTTCCTCTTATCTCTCCCAACACTCATTCAGTGCCTCTTTTTCTAATGATACCTCCTCCCCTCGTCCTGTCTCGATTGGAGTCCCCCAAGGCTCTGTTCTTGGTCCCCTTCTATTTTCTCTTTATACTGCCTCTCTTGGCAAACTTATTACCTCTTTTGGATTTCGCTACCACCTGTACGCTGATGACACCCAGTTATATCTCTCCTCCCTGGACCTCTCCCCTGCCATCCTGCAACGTGTCACTGCTTGCCTTTTTTCCATCTCTGACTGGATGTCCTCCCGCTTTCTGAAACTCAATCTCACTAAAACTGAGCTCCTTGTCTTTCTTCCTCCTAATACTGATCCTCCTCTTTCACTCTCCCTTCAAGTTTGTGCTACCCACATCAGTCCATCCTTGCAAGCGCGCTGTCTTGGCATCATACTTGACTCTGGTCTCACCTTTGAGCCTCACATCCAGAATGTTGCCAAATCCTGTAGATTCCATCTTAAAAACATAGCCCACATCCGCCCCTTTCTTGCAACAGATACTACCAAGAAGCTTGTCCATGCTCTAGTAATTTCCTGCATGGATTATTGTAACCCTCTCCTGATTGGTCTTCCCAAAAGCCGTACTGCACCCCTACAGTCCATAATGAATGCTGCTGCTAGACTGATTTTCCTCTCTAGTCGTTTCTCTCACACCTCACCTCTCTGCCAGTCCTTACATTGGCTTCCTGTATGCTATAGGAGTCAATTCAAGGTACTAACTCACAACTATAAAGCACTGAACAACTCTAGCCCCTCTTATATCTCCGTACAGATCCATAGGTATGTCCCTTCTCGGTCTCTCCGCTCTGCCCGTGACCACCTCCTGTCCATTGGCCGCACCCGTACGGCCAACTCATGCTTGCAGGACTTCTCGCGGGTGGCTCCCTTCCTATGGAATAGCCTGCCTACCGCCATCAGACTCTCCCCTAGTCTTGCATCTTTTAAGAAGTGCTTTAAAACCCATCTCTTTAGGAAAGCTTATGGCCTCCAAGACTAACCCCTACCTCACATACCTGTCTCTTGCCCTCTCCTAAAGGGCAGCCCACCGTATTTGACTGCAAATTCCTCTCCTAATGTGTTTTACACCCCACCTCCTATAGAATGTAAGCTCGATTGAGCAGGGTCCTCTTCAACCTATTGTTCCCGTAAGTTTATTTGTAATTGTCCTATTTATAGTTAATAATAAAGTAATACTTCCTGATATTATTTTTAAACCTTTGTCCCTCTAATTTAAGACTATGTCCTATAGAAGCATAGAATGTAAAATATTTTTTAGGTACAGTTTTATCAAGTCTACATCAGTTTGTCTTATTTCCAAGCAAAATAACTACTAATTAGTGAATTGCAAGAAATAAATTAAATTAATTTATTGAAGCATTTTGTGTCTTATTTACTTAATAATCATTAAAGAAAACATCAGTATAAAAGACCTACCACAATGACATATACCAGTGTTTACATCCATAAGACAATTCTAAAGAATGAATAGTGTCCTAAAACAGGGCAAGGCACCGTCTTCTATTTTATTTGCTGTGGACTACACCTCCACAGAGATTGCAATCCCCCAGTTCATTGTCAAACCATTTTTGAGTGATTTAGCAGGAACCAAGGGTCCCTTGCGCACCTTGGCCCATATTCTTGCTCAGAGTCGGTGCAAGTTCATTGCCGCCCTAGGCAAAGATCCATTCAGTAGAAAGATCCTTCAGTAGAACAACTTTATTTTGTGTGTAACTTTCCCCTATAATTTCCATACTTCTCGTTTGACAATTGTGTTTATTATATCACTCTGCACTCTATGCCAAAATAAAAGAGTCAAACAAGTGTCCACTTCAGTTGAGCTGGATAATAGCTGAATAAGTCAGCTACTTCGGCCTCAGTTTTAAAGGACACTTTTTGTACACACTGAAAATATTTAATCTTCCAATACAGATGTAGCCCCCAGCATCTGGAATTGTCAAAGTTGTTTGTCCCTGCATGAGAAGATTGAACTAAATGTTTATTCATTCAATAAATGCATGACTATGTTTATTTCATGCTTTGTTTTACATTTTGCAGTTGTCCAACCCCAGGATGTGATGGAAGTGGTCATGTGACAGGAAACTATGCTTCACATCGCAGGTATACAGGCACAGGATTCAAAGCTTCATACTTTTAAAAAAAAAAATCCTATTTCAGTTTCCTGGCATATTAGTGTGTTACAGAAATAGATTTTAGATAGTGTTTTCTCTGTTTTGTAACAGGCACTAAACCAGGTTTTGGGTGAATGAATGAATTTATGGTTCATTGCTTGGAACTTGGTTCAAAACACTCCAACCAGCATAGTAACGACAGCCTTCTATAGTGGTTATGGTGTCTGGAGTGCAGTGTACTGCCTTGTGATAACAACCAAAACAACTCTTTTGGGACTGTATTAGGCATGGAGTGTTCCTTTAAGTACCAACTCTAGTTTTAGTGTGACCAGTGTTATTACTAGCAGTAATTCTCCCCAGGCCAACTTGCATGCCCTGAAGCACCACTAAGGCAGCAATTGCGGGGATGTGGAGTGATAAACTGAAACCCATTCCCTGTGACTGTGCAGTGTACATCATCCTTGCTTTTCTACCAAAATATGTCAGTGATAACACATAGTCATCCTCTCTGACCCCAGGTGCTGACAGAGATAATCTGCATTGGAGATTAGGGAGATTTATGCATTTAAACTCTACAGTGAGGGGGAAAAAAAGGTCATGCTCCTTTTGAACGTTTACCCACTGACAAAGAAAAGATCAGTCTATAATTTTAATGGTAGGTGTATTTTAACAGTGAGAGACAGAATAACAAAAAAAAATCCAGAAAAATGCATGTCAAAAAAGCTATAAATGGATTTTCATGTCAGGTGTGTATAATTCTGTATTTTGTTCTCTCTGTATGTTGGTGTGTGCATGTCTATATATGTGCATATCTGTGTATGTATGTGACCGTGTGTCTGATGCATGCTAGGCAAATAGCTTGTTGTGTGTATGTGTGCAGTAATGTACATTGGGGAGTGCACACACTTGGCTTGGCCTAAATACATTACCGGCTGATTGCCATTTAAATTGTCACTGAAAAGGCTTTCCAGTTCCCTTTTTAACAATTGGTCAAAAATGGTTTCACTTTTGATTTCTTAAACTTTGTCAGTGTGTCAGAGTGAGATTATTTTGTTCTGTAACTCGTTTCCTGTAAACTTCAAACACTTGTAAAGTAAGTAATGTTCTTCCTTTAACACCAAGTTTTCATTATATGTTACTGCTTTGATTAGATTTCTGATTAGGTTTAAAATTAGAGTATTGGAGTATCAAATCTATGTGAAAAATGTGAACCTTTCAGTGGCAAAGCTACATAATGCATTGCTTGTTTCTATTGCACTGAAATCATGAACAGGGTTATTTACTAACGTGAGAATTTAAAGTGAATTTTGCATTTAAGACCAAAGTAGCCAAACTGGAAGCGCAGCTGATTTAGAGAATGTTTCAGTTTCAGCTAGTTTTACCTTGAATTTGAAATTCACTTTGAATTTATTTAGAATTCTTATTTTAATAATTAACCCTGCAAGTTTCTTACCAAATATTTCTGAAGTTCAGTCAGTAGATAACTGATCTAGAATATATACTTTATACGCCAAATTATAGTAAATTCAAAACTAAATACTGAAATTTAGGCAAAAATAGCCAAACTGTAACTATAGCTTAGCTGAATGATTTTTCCAAAATCAAATATTTCAACCTACTTCAATTTACTAAAATCATTTTTTTTAAATTTCAAACCTTTATTCGTGCCTGGGGACTTCACATTTATAAAAAAAAAATAAAAAAAAAATAGGTCTGATGGTTTTATTTAAAATGTTTACTGAAACTGTTACTCTGTGAATAGGTTTACCAAAATCACAACTAATCACAGCACTGCAATTACTATGTAACAGAAAATAAACAAACCAAGGCAGCATAGCTAGATGCCAAATGTGCACAGAGAGCTGTATACAGTTTTATTTTTAACCCCTTAGTGACCAAACTTCTGGAAAAAAAAGGGAATCATGACATGTCACACATGTCATGTGTCCTTAAGGGGTTAAGGACCTAAAAGACTGGGATTCCCCTTTGTCAATGCCAAAATGTCCTTCAATGTCAAAGGACATTTTGGCATTGACAAAGGGGAAACCCAAAATGTTTGTTTCTTTATTTTCTGTGCTTGGATGTGACCCTGCTTTGAGCAACAGGTGGCAAAGTTAGCAGATTTATTTATTTATTTTTTCTGATTTTTTTTATTTTATTTTACTTTTTGGTACTGCAGTAACCCTTCTGCTTTCACTATCTATATCTTCTTTGATGGCCAATGTGGTGATACTATATAACTAACTCACAGTTTTGTTATTATTTCAGCGTTTCTGGTTGCCCATTGGCAGATAAGACTCTTAAGTCTTTGATGGCTGCTAACTCACAGGAGCTTAAGTAAGTACTAATAGAAAACTAGTTTCATTTTCTCATGTTATTTAAGTTTTTATTGTATTTTGTAATAGATTGCCCATGATGTGCTCTCTTTACCACAATGGCTGACTGAATTCTGAGTGGAAATACTCCGTCATATACCCTCTCATAACCTTATTACGATCACACAGTCCTTTTAACGTAAAAGGTGGTTGTACAGTAGCTGAGCAAAAACTGCTTTTAAAAAATATATAATTTGGATCACAAGACGGCCTGTAACTTATGAACGCCAATTCTGAAAAACCCCAACCTTGACCCCCAACTCCCCATCCAACTACTGCCCTATACCACTACTGACGTTTGCCTCCAAGATCCTTGAGAGAGTTGTTTATGCGAGATTGACAGACTTCCTCGAATCCAACTCTCTGCTTGACCGGCTTCAGTCTGTATTCAGCGCTCGTCACTCTGTTGAAACAGCTGTGACCAAAGTATCCAACGATTTAATAGCTGTTAAATCACACGGCCATTACTCCATCCTAATTTTCCTTGATCTTTCTGCTGCCTTTGACACTGTTGATCATCAACAGCTTCTTCTCATTCTCTGTAATCTCGGTCTACAGGATACTGCTCTCTCATCCTACCACTCCTAGCACTTTTTCAATGAATATTTCTCTGGCTCTGCCTCTTCTCCCTAACCCCTCTCTGTTGGCGTTCACCAAGGTTCTGTCCTTGTTCCCCTACTGTTCTCAATTTATACTGCCTCCCTTGGTAACTAATCAGCTCCTTTGACTTCCATTATCATTTATATGCAGATGATACGCAAATCTACCTGTCCTCTCCTGATCTCTCTCCGCCCATCTTGACTCATGTCTCTGACTGCCTCTCTGCGATTTCTAACTGGATGGCTGCTCACTTTCTTAAACTCAACCTGTCCAAAACAGAACTTCTGGTCTTTCCTCCCTCAAGTGTTGCTACTCCTGTGTCTGTCTCCCTCCAAGTCAATGGCGACACCATCACCTCTACCTAGCAGGCTTGCTGCCTAGGTGTTCTCTTTGACTCCGACCTCTCCTTCACCCCTCATGTCCAGTCAATCGCCAAATCTTGCCGTTTCCATCTCAAAAATATAGCTTGCATCCGCCTTATTTAATACCAGATGCGGCTAAGGTGCTGGTCCATGCCGTTCTTTATCGCCTTGACTACTGCAATCCCCTTCTCAGTGGTCTTATGTGTTCACAGATTGCACCGCTGCAATCTATAATAAATGCAGCGGCAAGGCTCATTTTTCTCTCCGCCCGCACCTCCCACACCTCCCCATCTGTCAGTCCCTATATTGGCTTCCAGTTAGATCTAGGGCTCAATTTAAGATTCTGGTGCTTGCTTCCAAGTCTCTACATAATGCTGCTCCAACCTACCTTTTCCCCCTAATATACAAATATATCCTGTTGAGGCCCCTGTGGTCTGCCGTAGATCTACGCCTATCCCCTGTCCGTACTCCCACATCTGATGCTCACCTCCAAGACTTCTCCAGGGCTGCACCTTTTCTGTGGAACTCCCTTCCCTTCTTCGTTAGACTTTCACCCAGTCTACACTCCTTCAAAAACCTTTGAAAACACACTTTTTCAGGAAAGCATATAATTTAAACTGTAAGCGGATTTTCCTCTCCCCCCCCCCCCAACCCATTTCATAACCCCTACTTATACCCTTTGTATCACTATACCCCACTCCCTCTACCATGTAAGCTTGTTGAGCAGGGCCCTCAACCCCTCTGTTCCTGTGCTTCCATTTTTATGGTTACAATTATGTGTCTGTTAGTCCACCAATTGTACAGCACTACAGCGCTATATAAATAAAATAAAATAATAATAATGAAGAGCTGTCACTGTGTTTAATATATCAGACAGGGAAAGCTGTTTAAAGTGCGTGCACAAACTCTCCCATTATATAGTGTTAAGGGAAGAGAGTATTAATTTAACAATTTTATGTCAGGGTTTCAAGGCACACAAGGACATATATTTATGTATCTGGGACCGGAGGTATACAAATACCTTGATTTTACACATCATTTAAATATAAATATCTTTCAGCTATTACTGCTTAAAATATTCTATTGACAATACTTCTCACCAATTATCCTTCCATTGCATCTAGTTATACTAGATGCAATAAGCTACACTGGTTTATTTGTATTTATTTATTACGGGCATTTATAAAGTGACAGCATATTCCACAGCGATGTATAATTGGGAGAACAATACAATATAAACAGACCAATGCAAAAGGTAGCTGGCCCTGCCTGTGAGCTTACAATCTAAAGGTAAAATAGGGAAATGAGACAAGAGGTAGCAGAGGAAATTGAGGGTGATGGCAGAGAGAATTTATAGTGTGACTGTAGTGATTAATAACATGTGAAGGGAATGAGGAGGTGATTGGCTGTGGTTGGAAACAGCTGGAGGAGTCATGCTATATAGGTAGAAGGAACCAGGGTGGATGGGTCGAGCAGTGTTCAAATAAAGATTCTTAGTTGCAGGGATGGAAGTTAAATTGGGCCTTAAAACTGCAGTGTTCATATGAAGATTCTTAGTTGCAGGGATGGAAGTTAAACTGAATACCATGGTTGTTACATTATAACCAGCTACATTACGCTGTAGTGATTATGGTGCCAGGGGTGCTCTGGCGCCACCCATGTAACCATGTAAGAACTATTTTATAATGGTTTGACTTCTTATCTGGCCATTTGCTAAACCTATTAACCTTAGCCTATAGTACCAGGGATTGAGGATGAGATAGGATTGAACAAGTGCACAACATTACCAATGTCTGGTGTGTTAACACCCTTCTGACTGAATACCATTTGGGGACTATTAGTATTTTGAACATAAAGCTTGTCTGGGAAAATTGTAATGTTGTCTTCTGTGGTTTGAACCTATGTTAGAGCTATTTATGCTTGATGGGTCAGGCAAATGTTAGGCTAGAGAGATAGTTTTCACAACAGCTTACTATAGAATAAATGTAACAGTCCTTATATGTAAAGCATTTTATTTGTTTATAAACTAGATATGAATGAGAGCTATGGGTTTGTTTAAAAAAAAAAAAAAGTAAGATTGTTTATAGCTAGTTGATACACCAGATTACTAATGTAGCCTAATTTTCATGAACATTAAACTGCCACTCTAGATAGTTTAAGCATCTCAATTAAGTTGTTATGGTGTCTGGAGGTCCTGAGCATTAACTTACCTTATTAAATCCAAAAATGCTGATCATGGTGCCTCTCCTCCTGGCCCCTTTTCCTCTTCCACTTTCCATGACTTCAATGCCGAAGCCTTTCCTTAGGTGCCAGTGATAGACTGAGAGTTTCAGATTTATATTCTCAGTCAACAAGTAGTCTCCTATTAGAGAGAGAAAAGCAAGAAAGAAATCTGTCCTATAGCGCATATAGAGATATACGAGAAGTAGAAATTAAACCAGTTAAAATATTAGACTTTATTGAATAGATAAATAAATAAATAAATCGATAAATCAATATATAAAAAGAACGAAAAGTTAAACCATATAAACGGGATTAAGTTTTAATTAATCACCTGCAGTTGTGGTATCCAGTACATTGGTAAAACGTTTCAACTTTTTAGACGTAGAATTAAGAATGTGGTCTCACCAACTCCTGTGGCAAGACACATCCAAAACTTTCATGGGGGCGATCCTGATAATTTGAAATTTCAAGCCATTGAAAAATTACTCCCAAATCCCAGAAAGGGTGATTTCAATAAGGCTTTGTTACGCAAAGAATCCCAATGGATTTTCTCATTTAAAACTTTATCCCCTCTGGGTTTAAATGAGGAATTTAACTACACACCATTTATCCATTAAGACTCTGGCATCTCCTCAATCTTTCAACTCTATTACAGTCTGTTTACTAATCTGGCTATCAAAATGATTTCAGATGGGATATTATTACACTGTGTATAACCCTTGTCATGACAGCATAATTACCAAGCGGTGTGATCCAGCACTCTCTAGTAATTTCTGTGAATTACTCATGCCTTGTATTAGTGACATTGTCATCTAAAATTCCCTATTACTGATTCCATCTGATTTCCATGAATGGACCCTTTAATTCAATACCACTAAACTGTCTCTACGACAAGAATTCCTAATCTCCATCTCAATAGAACAGATTGGTATATTTTCGTTCATGCCTTTATTTTATAGGCATAAGAAACATTACTCATGTATTAACAAGGTTTGAAACAACCTTTTTGAGCACTCTTGGCCACCGTACTTTTGGCCCCTCCCCCTCACCCCTCTGGGACCAATGAGGATTGTGAGCAGGCTATTTAAACTTTACCGATGTGGGAAGTCTTTTCCCCCTGATGAGCCTGGTATACAGGCGAAACGCGCGTCGGGTTAGACACCTGGGCGAGACATTTACCCATTCTCGGCTGTAGACATTCTTTCTACACCAATCTGATCCCTGCTTCGGGTCAGATACTTACCTAATTTATTATTACCATTCCTGTTCCTCAGGCGTCACTTTGTCTGTCTCCTTGTCGACTATCACCATGATTTGCGTTATCATACAGCAACTGGGAGATGTTACTTACCATAGTCGCTAGATAAGTTTCCTGAGGAGAACGGGTATCCCTGACTAGTACGGGATTGTCACTGCCGACCAGGGTATTTCATCCATTGCAAATGGGAATTGATTAATGACAGGGTTATCCCCCGCATTACCATTATAAGGTTTAAAGACATGCTGACTACGACTATATAGTTGGTATAGTTAACCCCCCCCCCCCTTCTTTCACCCTCTTCTCTAACCACTCTACTATACCTGGTGCCCATGAAGGCACCATTCCTTTTCTACTAGTATCTGGTCTCGGGTGGTATATGTGTATACACGGGCATCTCTGATTAGGTGCATACCATATCGGGATTCAGGATATAGGTTCATTGAACCATTACAGTAGTGGGGATGGGAAGCAAGACATGCTATTGCTGGTATTAGCACGAAAGCTAATGCACCTTGGGGAAACCTGTTTTCAGTTGTATGCTTTTCTAGCTACATTATCGATTTCCCTTTGACATTTCAGTCCCTCCACTGCCCACGATTACATGCCCGCTCTATCTACCTCGAAGAGTTATTGTAATATTTTGCGGCATTGGGACTCACTGTAGCGTTTGCTGCCACTGATACACGTGTCCATTCAGCATCGCCCGACAATGTTGCTGGTTAATAAGTATCTCTCTGTTTTTTTGAAGTAGCAATTTACCGGGTATTGCCTTCAGACAGAGTTGTACTCTGTCATATCGGCACGTAGTGCAATTAGTTGAACTGCGGTGTCACTATGGTACTATTTAGGCAGCATTGCTTTAGTGACATTACCCACTCTCCTTTGACATTTCAGTCTCTCCACTGTCCACTATTACATATCCGCTTGTTTGACCTAGAAGAGCCTTTTGTAATATTTTGTGGCATTTGGATGCACTGTAGTGTTTGCTGCCACCGTTATACGTGTTTATTTAGCATCGCCTTACTGTTGCTGATTAGTATTGGTCTCTCTGTTTCGTTGTAGTAGCAATCTATTGTATATTGCTCTCAACCAGAGTTGTACCCTGCTATATCAGCATCTAGTGCGATCCTGTACCTCGGTAGGTGGACTGTGTTGCCACTAAGGTACTCCCTAGGCAGCATCGCTTCATTATTTTACCCATTTAGGGATTTACACTTTCACTTAGGTGTGTCTCACCTCACTCCCCCCTTCCTGTTTATATGGTTTAAGTTTTCGTTCTTTTTATATAATGATTTATTTATTTATTTATCTATTCAATAAAGTCTAATATTTTAACTGGTTTAATTTCTACTTCTCATATATCTCTATATGCGCTATAGGACAGATTTCTCTCTTGCTTTTCTCATTCACACTATTAGGGTTACCCCCTGTTCTGTCCTCAAAAATTAATTTTGGCCCCTTATTAATTTCTCCTATTAGAGAGAATCTCTTTTTAAAAAGGTATATTTCTAAAGCATTTTCTCAATGGAAGGCCAGTAATACACTCAGCCCATCACCGGTGCCCTTGGAAAGGCTTTCACATTGCATCCAAGAATGTAGGCAGAGGAGGCAGGAGGTTGGGCACTGTGGCCAGTACTTTGGAGGTTAAACAATTTGAAAATGGTTCAACCCATTAAGGTAAGACAATGACCAGGACATCCAGACACCATATCAACTTCATATGGTGAAGTTAAAGTCTAAACTATCCAAATCTTATTTTGCCATGATAAACTCTTTTCATTTTGAGGTTTAACTTCAAACATTTGAAGTAGCATATATATGCTGAAACATATATAGTCTACAGTGATGCTTTTTTTGCCAAACAGTGAGGTGTATGTGAGTTTTTAAAAAGTGAAAAATCTCATCTGATTGCATTACAATGCATCATCACATATCCCTACATGCAAGAGAAACATGCCTTTCATATTCCAGATTTCATTTAAGATTGTTTTATAAACCATACTTACCTGAAATCCACAATTTAGTAAATACCAATGAAATAAATATAATGCAAATTATCTAAACATTAACCCCTTAAAGACTGAGGCAGTTGTACAAATTGTGATCAAAACAAAATGTAAACAAAACCTTGAATTTGCGCTATATATATCTGTTCAACCAGAATTCACCTCTTTCATATTAAATGAAATCACACTTATTATATGTCATTTTGTTCAGGAGAAACAGGGCTTTAATTTCATGTCAAATAGTTATATATGAAACATAATTTAATATGAATAAAATATAAAAACATTTGAAAAATTAACAAATGTTGCTATATATTTAGTTCTGCATGGCATTTTAATTGTGAATGCCATAATACTGTTACTGCAATAAAGTATACATATTTGTATTTAGCGATGTCTCACAAGTAAAACAGTACACCCCATGTATAAGCTTTATGGTGTTTTGGAAAGTTACAGGGTCAAATATAGCATGTTACATTTTATACACATTGAAATTTGCCCGACTGGTTATGTTGCATTTGAGACCAAATGGTAGCCCAGGAATGAGAATTACCACCACTTTTTTCAATAAAGCAACAGATTAAATTTACCTTGAAAGACTCCTGAGTGCTCTCTACTGGTATCGCATATATATATATATATATATATATATATATATATATATAAATATCCAAAAAATACCGGCACTCCAGGAATTCTCAGTAATACAAGTTTTCTTTAATTCAGTTCAGGACGTCATGACGTCCTGAACTGAATTAAAGAAAACTTGTATTACTGAGAATTCCTGGAGTGCCGGTATTTTTGGGATATTTATAATTTTTGCTACCAGAGCACCAGGTACCATCGTATTGTTTTGTTGGAGTGCAAGAATATTTTCTCGTTTTTATATATATATATATATATATATATATATATATATATATATATATATATATACATATATATACATATATATATGTGTATATATATATATATATCAAAATACAGTTAGAACGAAATTACGTATGTATATATAATTTTTATTTATTTGTTTATTATTTTTTATTTATTTATTTTATTTTTTATATATATATATATATTTATTTATAAAATTATAATATATATGTATATAAAATTAATATCATTGTTAGTGTATTTTAATATTATATATATATATATATATATATATATATATATATATATATATATATATATATAAAATCCAAAGAAATGAGAGCACTCACTGGATTTAGAAAACTGTATATTCAAATACTAGGCAAACAAATCAACGTTTCGACCGTCAAGCGGTCTTTATCAAGATCTTGATAAAGACCGCTCATTTCTTTGGATTTTATATTTTGCACTGAGAAGCACCTTGGTCTGAATTCTTCTGAGATTTTTTTGGGGGGAAGAGTGCCAGTATTTGTAAATATTTGTAGATCCATGCCAAATTATACCCCACACGTCTGCCCACGTTAATGACGATGTCGGCGGGAGACGCTCGCACGTTTTGGGGTCAAAGGCCGTTTTCGGCCAATCAGAACTGTAAAGCACTTATTTAAACTCAAATTTACTTTTCCTCATTGCCCTGTCGTGGTTTCCCTAGTGGTTGTCTGAGAGTGTGTTCCTGAGCATTTTTTTCTGGATTTTGACTTTGGCTTTGTTTGACTTCCCTATATTCTGGTATCCCTGACTTCTGGCTTTCCCTTATTGTTGTGTCCCATTCTATTCCCCCCGACCTCGACAAGTATCCTGACTATTCTTTGGTACGTTAAGTCCAGCCATTCTAAGGCCCAGTAAGACGTTACCTTTTAGTCCTACGTGCTGGATCAATCAGCAATCCTGACACATAGTGTATATATATATATATATATATATATATATATATATATAAAGGTAAGAAACAGGAGCACTCGCTTGGATTTTGCAAATGTGTATTAATAGTTAAATCACAAATCAAACATCAACGTTTCGACCCTTCAGGGTCTTTATCAGGGTCTTTATCAAGATAGTGATAGTGCACATGAAGTACAAACTGTTTGATTTGTGATTTAACTATTAATACACATTTGCAAAATCCAAGCGAGTGCTCCTGTTTCTTACCTTTATATTTACTGGCCTGGAGGCACCCTGGTAATATATATTTTTTATCATATTCTTTTTTTTTTGGGTTGAGTGCCAGAGTCTGGTCTGTTATATATATATATATATATATATATATATATATATATATATATATATTAAAACTTATACTTAGATCACATATATAATACATACACATACACATATATATATACTTTTTCAAACTTTATTTCAGGCACTGGAGGGACTGCCTGTCATTTCAGGCAGTCCACCTGCAGGCACTGCTGTGGACAGCTATTCTGTCCATGTGATCGCAATGTCATCGCGATCACATGGCCCGGGAGGGCCAGATCAGCCGCAGGGGTACTGCCTGGCAAGTCCCCCCATCTCGATCGCCAGCGATCAGGAAAAGTGGGAAGGACGGCATGTACATTCTATGCCGCCCATCGGCGTTTAGGACCTGGTCCCCAGGACGGCATAGTACGCCCGTCGTCCTTAAGGGGTTAAAACATCACCATAAATCTGTCTTCAATCTTCTCCCAACATAGAGACACAGGCCTATAGCTTTAGAATTTCAAAATAATTTTTTATATGTGTATTTTAGGTGCCCAACCCCAGGTTGTGATGGTTCAGGTCACGTGACTGGAAATTATGCTTCACACAGAAGGTAATATTTCGATTTTCAGGTATTGTAATGTAAATGCAATTTACTGTATATCTGAAAACCCTAACGGTTCATTTTGATATCAATAGCTTGTCTGGATGTCCACGAGCTAGAAAAAGTGGTGTCAAGGCTTTTCCTAGCAAGGAAGAAAAAGAAGACCCAGAACTTAAGTAAGTCCAGTTCTCAATAGAGAATACAAGATCATAGTCAGTTCCAGAGCCCAAATATAGCAGGAGCGCAGGAGCACAGTTGGACAGTATCATAAATTCTAAAAAGTGGACACATACATCCATACAAATAAAGAGGCACAAATTTACAGATGATTAAGGATTGACCATCCATTTTAATCCACATACATTTTAACTACAACTAGGCAATGAAAACTAACTAATAACTGCAAGTTTGAGGTTGCTAACCTTGTACAATATATAAGTTTTAGATATGTATTATCTGTATTAATACTTATGTCTGCTAATGGCCAATATTAGACTTCTACCGGATAAAATCTATTCCTCATTCGAATGTTTGGAATCAAAAGTGGACAAATTAAGGCCCAAATATTCCACTTTATTCCATCTATGTAGAGTTTTTTGCTGCCATGATCTGAAGTTATGTGATTGATTGTAATGCTTCTATAGTATTATGGACTTATAGTGCCTTAAGACTTTCTATAGTGGAGGTTGCCACCATCTTCGATCTTGCATATGCTCGAGTGTGGGTAGGCAACCTTTGGCACTCCAGATGTTGTGGACTACATGTCCCTTAATGCTCTTACAGCCATAATGTCAGGAGTCTTACCTGATGTGGAGTCTGGTATGCAGAGATATACGCTCACCCTTGCAAATAAACACAGACCAAGGTGACCAGGTAAGAATCCACCTGGCCTGTGAGTCTGTGCATGGGGGCTGTGCAGGGATATAACTCCAAGTTGAAGTACAGGCAAGGACAAGCAGAAGAGTAGTCATGGAAAGCCAAAGTCAGGGGAAGCCAGAGGTCAGAGAAAATGATGAGAAGAGCCAAGGTCAGGAGCCGGGAACAAATTGGAGAACACACAATCTGGATATGCAGAAACAGGAACCAAAAACATGAAACAAGTTCACAGAGTGAGGCAGTGCTTATATACCCAGCTAATTAATGATCTGCTTCAGGTGGGCTAGATAGACAGCTAGATAGATAGATAGATAGATAGATCCCTTTGCAAGAGAGTAAAACACTTTGTATGGAGGATCCTTTGACACTACAGGAGCATGACAGCAGTAGTTTTGCCTTTTGTCAAGTTTGGAATTTACTCCATAGTTTGTCATACAATATCTTTTGACTGTGTTGGAATTGTAATTCCCAAACAGTCTTTATGAGCATTTGATTTGATAAGATTTTATCATTATGAAATGCTTAAAAGTAAAGAGTGCAAAACCCAGTGGAGTGGCCATTTGTGAGTGCCGTTACTACAAAAAATATATAATATTCTCTTCCAATACTGGCTCCACAACTCTCGTGAAATATTACATAAATTCCAGTGATTTATTTTTTTATATACAGTATATGTGTATGCTATGTTTTTAGAATTAAAAAAAGTTACATTTTCTCATATAACAACATAACACATGAATTTTTTAAACAGGTGTCCCGTTTTAGGCTGTGATGGCCAAGGCCATATATCAGGTAAATACACATCTCATCGAAGTGCTTCTGGTTGTCCATTGGCTGCCAAGAGACAAAAGGAGAGTGTCCTGAATGGTTCATCTTTATCCTGGAAACAGAACAAGCAAGAGCTGCCACACTGCCCACTACCAGGCTGCAATGGACTTGGTCATGTTAATAATGTTTTTGTCACCCACCGAAGGTACTTTACTGCATTAAAATGTTTATTAAACTGTTATTCACTCACTTGATGCTATGTTACTTAAAAGAAGCAGATACAATCCGCTTTTTAACATACTCACAATAGATTATTCCCAACAATAAATTTGATGAAATTTGATAAATAAGGATGGGTGAAATGTTTGGCCTAATGTGATAAAACTGTCACTTTTCTCCTCCTAATGTTCACATTCAATTTTGGGTTAGGCGAGATTTAGTTGGGACTCGGGAGATATTTCTGCATTTTGATTGTGAAAAATATTAATGTATATGCTATTTGGAAGGAGAACATATCTTAAAAAAACTGAAAAAATAAAAGAAAACATTTGTTTGTTTTTTAGTTTGTCTGGTTGTCCATTAAATGCACAAGCCATAAAAAAAGGAAAAATATCAGAAGAAATCATGACTGTAAAGCTGAAGACAAACGGAGGTAAAATATTTCTATGTGTTATCTATGGCACAGTATTCGTAAAGTATAATTTATGAGTGACATATTTCTCAGGCACATTGTGAAAAATTTCAACAACAAAAAAAGATAACTAATATTTAAATGTTGCCAACTTTAATTTGTTGTCCTAAGCTATAAGGGATATAGTATGGGAAGTGTTTCTTTAAATAAATGAGTAAATTATATTAAATTAAGCATTCTAATATCTTGTGTAACATGTAAAAGGAATCCATTAGCAATGTTTTGACAATTTCTATATACAGTCAAGTCCATACATATGGGCAGGGGCGTACCTAGAGCAAATGGTACCCGGGGCGGGTCCTAGTTTTGGCACCCCCCCTCCTCCCCCCTGCACTTTAAAATGTAAAATACACCCACAATTTTTTTAATGTATGTAGCATTGAGCAGTGCTTGCATGTTTCAATGTAAGCATGCTTTTGTATGGAGTAAGTGTGAGTGAATGTAGGGGTGTGTTTGTATGTAGTGTTGGCATTTTAATGCAGGCATGCTTTTGTGTGTAGTGTTGGCGAGATGCAGTGGTGTGGTTATATATAATGGTGATGTTTTAATACAGAGGTGTGTATGTAGTGTTTACACTGGAATGCAGGGATGTGTTTGTGTGTAGTGTTGGCAAGATGATGAGATGTATGCAGATATATACACACACACTGACACACATGCAGATACGACACACAGTCACAAACAGATACAGAGACACACATGCAACTACACAGACACACATACAGATACACAATGCCATCCTCCTGTTTAGTACCTGCTGGCTGAGGCTGTTGGGAGTTGGGCTCTAGTTCTCTCCCAATCAGTGCCGCCCTCCATCCTGAGTGTCTCAGTGTTAGCTGGGAGGAAGTGACTGAATTTCACTTCCCCCAGGACTGCCATTTTATTATTACAGAAGCCTGGTCGCACCATTAAAGCACCACAGTGCACAACTGGGCCCCTGAAGCAGTGGTGACTCTAGGAACAATATATAGGGGAGGCACATAAACAGTGGGGGCTGGGAGCATTAATAATTTTCACTAGGTAATGGGGTAATGTGCTGCCATTGGCTGTCTGACGACAGCATGTTGTGCATGCTGGCTTCAGACAACACATTTGCATAGAATTCACATTAGCCACCTAGATTTCTGGGATGGCTGACACCTCTTAACTTTGATCTTTGTTTAGCGGATAACTCCCCTATTTCTTATCCTTTTGTGGGATTGCCATATTTAAGGAAACCAAATAAGGGAGCTATCTGCTAAACAGCACCCTAATTTGGTATCTTTACATATGGAATCTCACATAAGGGCACCAATTTAGGGAATTCTCTACTAGACAGCTAAAAGATCAACATTTAAAAAGCCTTTTTCTTAATTTTAATCTTTAGGTTGTTTAGTAGATAACTCACTTATTTGTTATCCTTATGTGGGATTGACATATTTAAGGACACCAAATTAGGAGCTATCTACTAAACATATACACAACCACAGATATACACACGCATTTAGTTATTAAGAGGTCCAACCAACCTCCCTACCTTACTCTGGGAGTGACTAGCGGTTGCTGCTGATCTGGGATCTCTGTGCTCTTCCTTCACAGCTCACTTGCACGACCAGTAGTGATGCCGATGCCAGGATGACGTCATACCCCGGCTGCCGGCTTACTGCAGGGCGTACATAAACTCCTATATGGTCCATAAAAATGTTTAATCTCACTGTCTCCCAGTATATATCTGTCCTACCTGTCTGGGGGGGAATGTGACAACGTGGATGTATATGTAAGTGGGTGAGTATTACTAGCAGGAGAAAGGTATATGGCAGGGTGGGACAGTGTGGTGGATACTATGACACTGTGTGCCATTGCACACAGTGGATTTAAGGAGGAGATTGCAGGTGAGGTGGTGAGTATATGGTGTTTTATGTCACGGGTGGGAACAATGGGATTGGGTGTTATATGGAAGAGAGGATATTATGTCAAGGCAGGGCCAGGGTGTATGGCAGGGTGTGTATTATGATACGGTGGAGGTATATAGCAGGGAGGATATTATGACAATGTGGGTATTATATGACATGTTAAAGGGGTATATGCCAGGGTGGGAATTATGACCAGGTAGTGGGTTTATAGCAGGGAGAGTATTATGACAAGGCAGGGGTGTATATGGCAGGGAGGGTATTATGACAAGGCGGGGGTGTATATGGCAGGGCAGGGGTGTTTGTCCAATCTACTTGTCTGCTGTGACAATCTACTTGTCCTGATACAAATCTTTATTGATAGTAATTTAGGAGACAGACCTGGTGTAGGGCACATAGTGTGGGGGGGATAGAGATGTAGTATGGGTAAGACACATAGTGTGGGGTGATAGGGATGTAGTATGGGTAAGACACATAGTGTGGGGTGATAGGGATGTAGTATGGGTAAGATACATAGTGTGGGGTGGGATAGGGATGGCAGAGTGAGGCGGGGACAGGTGGCAGAGCGTAGGAGGGAGGGGCTGACAGAGCGTGGGAGGGAGTGACAGATAACAGAGTGAGGAAAAGAGGGAGTGACAGGTGGCAGAGTGAGGGAAGGAGGGAGTGACAGGTGGCAGAGTGAGTGAGGGGATGACAGGTGGCAGAGTGAGGGGATGACAGGTCGCAGAGTGAGGGGGTGGTTAGTGACAGAGTGACTGAGGGAGGCGGTGACAGGGTGACTGAGGGAGGCGGTGACAGGGTGACTGAGGGAGGCGGTGACAGGGTGACTGAGGGAGGCGGTGACAGGGTGACTGAGGGAGGGGGTGACTGGTGACTGAGGGAGGGGGTGACTGGTGACTGAGGGAGGGGGTGACAGAGTGACTGAGGGAGGGGGCGACAGGGTGAGAGGGTGACTGAGGGAGGGGGTGACTGGTGACAGAGTGACTGAGGGAGGGGGTGACTGGTGACAGAGGGGGGGTGACTGGGGGATGACAGAGTGATGGGGTGACAGGGTGACTGAGGGAGGGTGTGACTGGTGACAGGGTGACTGATGACAGAGTGACTGAGGGGGGTGACAGGGTGACTGAGGGGGGTGACTGGTGACAGGGTGACTGAGGGGGGGGTGACAAGGTGACTGAGGGGGTTGACAGAGTGACTGAGGGAGGGGCTGACTGGTGACAGAGTGACTAAGGGAGGGGGTGACTGGTGACAGAGGGGTGACTGAGGGAGGGTGTGACTGGTGGCAGAGTGACTGAGGGGGGTGACAGGGTGACTGAGGGGGGTGACTGGTGACAGTGACTGAGGGGAGGTGACAGGGTGACTGAGGGGGGTGACTGGTGACAGTGTGACTGAGGGGCGGGTGACAGGGTGACTGAGGGGGTTGACAGAGTGACTGAGGGAGGGGCTGACTGGTGACAGAGTGACTGAGGAAGGGTGAGAGGGTGAATGAGTGGGGGGTGACAGGGTGACTGAGGGTGGGGGTGAGAGGGTGGCTGAGGGGGGTGTCAGGGGGGGTGACAGGGTGACTGAGGGAGGGGGTGAGAGGGTGACTGAGGGAGGGGGTGACTGAGGGAGGGGGTGACTGAGGGAAGGGTGACAGGGTAACTGAGGGTGGGGGTGAGAGGGTGGCTAAGGGTGGGTGACAGGGTGACTGAGGGAGGGGGTGAGAGGGTGACTGAGGGAGGGGGTGAGAGGGTGACTGAGGGAGGGGGTGACAGGGTGACTGAGGGAGGGGGTGACAGGGTGACTGAGGGAGGGGGTGAGAGGGTGACTGAGGGAGGGGGTGAGAGGGTGACTGAGGGAGGGGGTGACAGGGTGACTGAGGGAGGGGGTGACAGGGTGACTGAGGGAGGGGGTGACAGGGTGACTGAGGGAGGGGTGACAAGGTGACTGAGGGAGGGGGTGAGAGGGTGACTGAGGGAGGGGGTGACAGGGTGACTGAGGGAGGGGGTGAGAAGGTGACTGCTGGGGGGTGACAGGGTGACTGAGGGAGAGGGTGAGAGGCTGAATGATGGGGTTGACAGGGTGACTGAGGGAGGGGGTGAAAGGGTGACTGAGGGAGGGGGTGAGAAGGTGGCTGAGGGAGGGGGTGAGAAGGTGGCTGAGGGAGGGGGTGAGAGGGTGGCTGAGGGAGGGGGTGAGAGGGTGGCTGAGGGAGGGGGTGACAGGGTGACTGAGGGAGGGGGTGACAGGGTGGCTGAGGGAGGGGGTGACAGGGTGGCTGAGGGAGGGGGTGAGAGGGTGTCTGAGGGAGGGGGTGAGAGGGTGTCTGAGGGAGGGGGTGACAGGCTGACTGATGGGGGTGACAGGGTGGCTGAGGGAGGGGGTGAGGGTGAATTTACAAAAAAAATATTATTTTACCGTGATTCAGGGGCTGTCTCTCTTCATCCCAGCCCAGGGTCAGGCAGTGCAGGAGGTGCAGGCAGAGTGGCCGCAGGGGAGAAACCTGTCCGAATACAGGCTCTGCGCCCCCTGCTGGCACACTCCATAACAACCTCCCTGGTGCTCAGTGATGACTCAGAACACAGGCTGGGAATCCCCTCCCTGTGTTCTGACTCACTCACTGAGCGCTGGAGCCGCGAGGGAGAGGACGACCAGGAGGAGGTGCAGAGTGTGGCACCCCCCTACTGAGTGGCACCCGGGGCGGACCGCCCCCCCCGCCCCCCCCCTTAGTTCGCCACTGCATATGGGACATTGACACAATTCTAATATTTTTGGCTCTATACACCACCACAATGGATTTGAAATAAAATGAACAATATGTGCTTTAACTGCAGACTTTCAGCTTTAATTTGAGGGTATTTACATCCGAATCAGGTGAACGGTGTAGGAATTACAACAGTTTGTATATGTGCCTCCCACTTTTCAAGGGACCAAAAGTAATGGGACAATTGGCTGCTCCGCTGTTCCATGGCCAGGTGTGTGTTATTCCCCCATTATCCCATTTACAAGGAGCAGATAAAAGGTCCACAGTTCATTTCAGATGTGCTATTTGCATTTGGAATCTGTTGCTGTCAACTCTCAATATGAGATCCAAAGAGCTGTCACTATCAGTGAAGCAAGCCATCATTAGGCTGAAAAAAACAAAACAAACCCATCAGAGAGATAGCAAAAACATTAGGTGTGGCCAAATCAACTCTTTGGAACATCCTTAAAAAGAAAGAACACACCGGTGAGCTCAGCAACACCAAAAGACCCGGAAGACCACGGAAAACAACTGTGGTGGATGACCGAAGAATTCTTTCCCTGATGAAGAAAACACCCTTCACAACAGTTGGCCAGATCAAGAACACTCTCCAGGAGGTAGGTGTATGTGTGTCAAAGTCAACAATCAAGAGAAGACTTCACCAAAGTGAATACAGAGGGTTCACCACAAGATGTAAACCATTGGTGAGCCTCAAAAACAGGAAGGCCAGATTAGAGTTTGCCAAACAACATCTAAAAAAGCCTTCACAGTTCTGGAACAACATCCTATGGACAAATGAGACCAAGATCAACTTGTACCAGAGTGATGGGAAGAGAAGAGTATGGAGAAGGAAAGAAACTGCTCATGATCCAAAGCATACCACCTCATCAGTGAAGCATGGTGGTGGTAGTGTCATGGAGTGGGCATGTATGGCTGCCAATGGAACTGGTTCTCTTCTTGTATTTATTGATGATGTGACTGCTGACAAAAGCAGCAGGATGAATTCTGAAGTGTTTCGGGCAATATTATCTGCTCATATTCAGCCAAATGCTTCAGAACTGATTGGACGGCGCTTCACAGTGCAGATGGACAATGACCCAAAGCATACTGCAAAAGAAACCAAATAGTTTTTTAAGGGAAAGAAGTGGAATGTTATGCAATGGCCAAGTCAATCAGCTGACCTGAATACGATTGAGCATGCATTTCACTTGATGAAGACAAAACTGAATGGAAAATGCCCCAAGAACAAGCAGGAACTGAAGACAGTTGCAGTAGAGGTCTGGCAGAGCATCACCAGGGATGAAACCCAGCGTCTGGTGATGTCTATGCGTTCCAGACTTCAGGCTGTAATTGACTGCAAAGGATTTGCAACCATGTATTAAAAAGTGAAAGATTGATATATGACTGTTAATCTGTCCCATTACTTTTGGTCCCTTAAAAAGTGGGAGGCACATATGCAAACTGTTGTAATTCCTACACTGTTCACCTGATTTGGATGTAAATATCCTCAAATTAAATCTGAAAGTCTGCAGTTAAAGCACACCTTGTTTGTTTCATTTCAAACCCATTGTGTTGGTGTAAAGAGCCAAACAGTTTAGAATTGTGTAGATGTCCCAATATTTATGGACCTGACTGTATCTTTAACCCCTTAAGGACCAAACTTCTGGAATAAAAGGGAATCATGACATGTCACACATGTCATGTGTCCTTAAGGGGTTAAAGGACCACTATAGGCATCCAGACCACTTCAGCTCAATGAAGTGGTCTGGGTGCCAGGTCCATCTAGGGTTAACCCTGCAGTTGTAAACATAGCAGTGTCAGAGAAACTGCTTTGTTTACATATGTGTTAATCCAGCCTCTAGTGGCTGTCTCATTGCGCATTCAGCCGATGACGTCGGAAGGAGGAGGAGAGTCCCTAGCGCCGAGGGAGCCTGGTGCTGGAGAAAGGTGAGTGTTTAACCCCCTTCCTCCCCCTTCAGCCCGGCAGGAGTCCGATCCTGAGGGTGGGGGCACCCTCAGGGCATTATAGTGCCAGGAAAATTAGTTTGTTTTCCTAGCACTATAGTGGTCCTTTAAACACAGATTATAGCATAATTCTTATATTTGATCCATGGTAATTTTGAGCACAACATTTTTGGAGTGAGTTTTATTAACAAAAGTCTTCCAGTGACTGGTGACTTTGGCTCTCTCCAGTAAAGCACCAGTTCTAAGAATGTATTCTACATCCCAGTATATCTGGTGTCACTTGGTATTTGAATTTAAATAGAAGGAACATTAATTTTTAGATTACACTATTAAGGGGGAAAGGGTAATTTGATACAAAGGTTTTTGAAGACTTGATGAATAAAATATTTTAAGTAAATATTTTAAGATCTTAAAAAAGACACATTAAATTTAACATGATTGCATTGTGACCCATGCTTCAGTACACACATATGTTGTATATTCAGTTCTAATCCTCATGGTCTAATCTGCACATGATTCTAGTGTTTTCGCTGGTGTGCAGAATGCTGCTCGAGTTGGTAATGTGTATCTTAGTCAAGTGACATAATTAATAGGGTGTGCTCAAATAAAGAAGAAGTATAGTGTAAAAAGAAGTGCGGTGGAAATTATTTAGCCCTGGTTGTGTATATAGGTCAATTTAAAGAAAAAAATCCAAGTACCATAACCACTCCCAGGGATGCAGAACCATGCTCAAAAGAGTTTCAGCTGAGCACTCTCATTTAATGAGCACAGTCCTGGATCGGCTGTGCTTAGCTCAACAGAGACATCTGACTTCCTGCAAGAAGACTGAATGCAGCACAGGATGCAGTGGCTTTGGTGCTTGGAGTGTTCCTTTAATAGAAACCGATAAGCTGATAAGCATTTTAGATACTTATACTCACTATGCCTGTTAATTAAGTAAATCACCATAACAAAGACAATAGTACAATGGTAAAATAGTTTGACAACGAAGCACAACAAAAAAAACACAAGTATTAATAAGCAGAATGTGATGCTCTAGTACTAAATATATTAGGCAAGTGTATCAGCTATTATTATTTATCTATTTATTGATACAAGCAGGACCAATTAACAATCTAATACCCAGCAGGTATGGAGAATGAAGATGATATCCGGAATTTAGACGAAGAGATCAAAGAATTGAATGAGTCAAATTTGAAGATAGAAGCTGACATGTTGAAACTTCAGACACAGGTTAAAAGAACAAATCAATACAATTATTACTTTGTACACAAACTTTGGGAACTATTTGACTTACAAATGTTGGACTATTTGTTGGTCTGCACAGGTTAAAGGGACTCTATAGCCAACATATAAAAGCAAGAAAGACAGGTCCCCAAGCCTTCCTTCTTGCTTTTATATGAACTTTCATTTATTAAAAATAATTTTCGAAGCCTTTTTATATTAAAAACTTACCTCCGTTCCAGCGCCGAGCCCCCAGCAAGGCAACGCCCCCTTTTTCGTCAAAATGACGAAATCGCGGGGCTCAATCAGACGCTTCTCTCAGAGAAGCGTCATCGCGATGTGGTGCGCATGCGCGGCTTCCCGCTGCACCAATCACGTTCTTCATAGAGCGCCATTGAATGCCGCCCTATGAAGACACTCAGCGCTATACCGCGCATGCTCGCTGTGTGCCTGCCCCCCTCCTACTCCAAACTTTGCATGCAAACACTATATATAGAGATTTCTCTATATATAGTGTTTGCATACAAACACACATATTGTTAAACATACACACCCACACTTTCTATCTAATTCTTTCTATTTCTATCTATCTCTTTCTTTCTCTATCTATCTCTTTCTTTCTATCTATCTCTTTCTATCTATCTCTATCTATCTAATTCTATCTAATTATTTCTATCTATCTAATTCTTTCTATCTATCTAGTTCTATCTAATTATTTCTATCTATTTCTATCTATCTATTGCTTTCTATCTATCTCATTCTTTCTATCTATTTAATTATTTCTATCTATTTCTATCTATCTCTTTCTATCTCTTTTAATCTCATTCTTTCTATTTCTATCAGTTCCTTTCTATCTATCTAATTCTTTCTATCTATATCTATCTAATTCTTTCTATCTATTCCTTTCTATCTATCTAATAATTTCTATCTATTTATATTGATTCCTTTCTATCTATCTAATTCTTTCTATCTATTTATATCCATCCAATTATTTCTATCTATCTCTTTCTATCTCTTTTAATCTCATTCTTTCTATTTCTATCAGTTCCTTTCTATCTATCTAATTCTTTCTATCTATATCTATCTAATTCTTTCTATCTATTCCTTTCTATCTATCTAATAATTTCTATCTATTTATATTGATTCCTTTCTATCTATCTATTCCTTTCTATCTGTCTATATCTATCTATTTCTATCTATCTATTTATATCTATCTATTTCTATATATCTATCTATCTAATTATATCTATCTAATTATATCTATCTATCTATCTATCTATTTCTATCTAATTCTTCCTATTTCTATCTAAATCTATCTATTTCTATCTATCTAATTCTTTCTATCTATATATATCTATTTCTATCTAATTATTTCTATTTCTATCTATCTCTTTCTATCTATCTAATTATTTCTATCTCTATCTATCTATCTATCTATTTCTATCTATTCCTTTCTATCTATTTCTATCTATCTATTCCTTTCTATCTATCTATTCCTTTCTATCTATCTAATTCCTTCTATCTATCTAATTCTTTATATCTATTTATATCTATCTAATTCTTTCTATCTATCTATATCTATCTATCTATCTCTTTCTATCTCATTCTTTCTATCTCTATCTTTTCCTTTCTATCCATCTAATTCTTTCTATCTATATCTATCTATTTCTATCTATCTAATTCTTTCTATCTATATCTATCTATTTCTATCTATTCCTTTCCATCTAATTCTTTATATCTATCTATCTATTTCTATCTACCTAATTCTTTATATCTATCTATATCTATCTCTTTCTATCTAATTATTTCTATCTATCTATATCTATCTCTTTCTATCTAATTATTTCTATCTATCTATATCTATCTCTTTCTATCTAATTATTTCTATCTATTTCTTTCTATCTCTCTATCGATTTCTTTCTATCTATTCCTTTATATCTATCTATATCTATCTAATTCTTTCTATTTCTATCTATCTAATTATTTCTATATATTTCTATCTATCTAATTATTTATATCTATCTATATCTATCTATTTCTATTTAATTATTTCTATCTAATTAATTCTATCTATTTCTAGCTATTCCTTTCTATCTAATTCTTTCTATCTATCTATATCTATCTATTTCTATCTATCTAATTTTTTCTATCCATCTATATCTATCTATTTATATCTATCTAATTATTTATATCTATCTATCTATATCTATCTAATTATTTATATATATCTATCTATATCTATCTATTTATATCTCTCTAATTCTTTCTATCTATCTATATCTATCTATTTCTATCTATCTAATTCTTTCTATCTACCTAATTCTTTCTATCTATCTATTTCTATATCTATCTCTTTCTATCTAATTATTTTTATCTATCTCTTTCTATCTATCTAATTATTTCTCTCTTTCTATCTATCTAATTCTTTCTATCTCTTTCTTTCTATCTAATTATTTCTATCTATCTATATCTATCTCTTTCTATCTAATTATTTCTATCTATCTATCTCTTTCTATCTATCTAATTATTTCTATCTATTTCTATCTAATTCTTTCTATCTATCTATTTCTATCTATTCCTTTCTATCTGTCTATATCTATCTATTTCTATCTATCTATTTCTATCTATCTATATCTATCTATCTCATTCTTTCTATCTATCTATATCTATCTATCTCATTCTTTCTATCTATCTATATCTATCTATTTCTATCTATCTATCTATCTATCTATCTATATCTATCTATTTCTATCTATCTATCTATCTATCTATTTCTTCTATCTATCTATGTCTATCTATTTCATCTATCTATATCTATCTATCTAATTCTTTCTATCTATCTATATCTATCTATTTCTATGATCCTTCCAAATCAATCCACTCCCATCATCCATATCATCCATCCATTCCCATCATCTATATCCATCCCCAAATCCATCCACTCCCATCATTCATATCATCCATCCACTCCCATCATCCAAATTCAGCCACGCCCATCATCCATCCACTCCCATCATCCAAATCCATCCACTCTCATCATCCATCCACTCCCATCATCCAAATCCACCCCAAATCCATCCACTCCCATCATCCATATCCTCCATCCACTCCCATCATCCAAATCCATCCCCTCCCATCATCCATATCATCCATCCACTCCCATCATCCATCCATCCATCCTAACCCACTCACCCTCAGTCACCCACCCTCACTAAATAAATTTACTTACTGTTTGAATCCTCCCCTCCTCGGTCTTCAGCCTTTTCAGACCTGTCAGCTGAAGCCACTCCCACGCAGTGCTGACAGCATCAGCACACAAAGCGCGTTCACAGTGCTTTGTGTGCTGATAGCACGTCTGAAGTATTCACCCATGCGTGAATACGTCAGACGTGAATGAGGCCTTTTTAGGGCTTCTGAACTCGGAAGTCCCTCTGGTGGCCGTCTGATTGACTGCAACTGGAGGTGTTCCAAGCTTCCAATGTAAATCTATTTGTTATTTGTAAGGAGTAATTAAAGAGCAGTGGGAAAGACGTGGGACACGTGGGAAGTATGTGGGAGTATGGGAGAGAGATAAGTGGGTAGTAATGTGGGGTCCAACCATTTACTTTAAGCACAGTGAGACAAAAATTGGGAGCGAAGAAACTGAGATAATTTTTCTAGTTTAGCTATTTTGGTCTAAATGTTGATATTTGTTTTTAATTCATTACAACTACTACTTGGTGAATATACCCTACAGTGCATTGTTTATTTGGTATAAACAAGGTATATAGTGTAGTGTATATTCTGTCTGTAGTGGCCCCAGGTAAGAAGTCAAACCATTCAAGAACTGTTTGACTAATTACATTGGAGGAGAGGCATCAGGGCACTCATGGCACTATAACTACTACACCCTGCTATAGTGGTTATGTTGCTTGCAGTGTTCCTTTAAATATTTAGTAGGCCTATGTAACAAATGTATGGAAAGCGAAAGAAGAAAAGCAATATATAATTTCTACTGATTTTAAAACTTTACATTATCTGAGTATGCTCATTTATTAAGATAATGAATTTAAAAAAAAGCAATGAAAATATTTGCTGAAAAATCTAAATGTATACTTTTCAGGGAACTCTTTATCTTATAGTTAGATGATTATATTGCACATGTAAGCATATATATTTATAGTTTATGTCAGCTGTTTGAGCTCCAAGGGTTTAGGCAAATCCCTAGAAAATATCTAGATCTTTAGAAAGTCATAGAAACTCATAAACAACGAAGAGATGTTTTAATGTTTAATATTTAAGGTTTTATTTTTTATTAATTAAGAAATATGTTATTTAGAATTTTGTTTTTGTATAAATATTTTGGAAAAAAAACAAATAATTAAATAATATATACATTTTTCCCCTCCGCATATTATATTTGTTTGAAAAAAATCTAAACTAGTATTGTGTTACATTATAAAATATTTATACATTAGAATAATTTGAAGCGGTTATAAACTCTGCGTCTCTTTACAATTTTAGATATCATCGATGGAAACAAACCTAAAATCAATAGAGGAGGAGAACAAACTAATAGAAAAGAACAATGAAAGCCTTTTGAAAGAGTTAGCTGGTTTGAGCCAAGCCCTTATTTCAAGTCTTACTGACATACAGCTTCCACATATGGTATGATTTTACGCCTTTCTCTGTAAAACATTTTTCATCGATTTCTTAACATTGGTAACAATTTTGTTATTCAAGTCTCATGGGTTAAGCATCAATAAATAGGTAAGCCAGTTCCTTAAATATAACTGACATCTCTACTGCCCAAATTCCTCTGAGTTCCTTGTCATGGCTACTTCTCAGAAAATGAGCACCGAACTCAGTAAGCAAAATGGGTGTCTAACGTAAAGGAACACTGTAGCATTAGGAATACAAGTTTGTATTCCTAATGCTGTAGTGTTTCAATACCTAGTCTGTTTGCAGCGCCTTCTATCTGAATAAAATAAAAGACTTACCTTTTTTATTAGCCCTGAGTCTCCCTCAGCGCTGCTTACTTCTCCTTCTTCAGTGACATCACAAAGGAGGCAAGGCCTTCTCTGCCGATAGTCCGATCCAATGTACCTCATAGAGAAGCACTGCATGCACATTTAAGCTTTTCCCATAGGAAAGCATTGAATCAATCAATGGGGCTTCCAAAGTAATAGGGTTCAATGTAGGCGTGGTCTATGAGAGCTGCCTCCATTAAATATAGATAATGGAGTCTATACAGGTAATTAGACTATCATTTTTGCTAACCTTTTTAACTTTTCTGATCTTGTGTGTTGGGTTTTCCCTATGCATTGTCACTCTCTGTGTAAGAAACTATATATTCAATTACAAATATAACCCAACTGCTTAAAATAAACTTTTAGATATTTAGAATATCCAATTATGAAATTGTACACACAAGTAAAATGGTATTTACCTTGAGTTTTGATAATCACTTGTACGTTAAAATTTTACATTGTTGGTTCATTTAAAGATTTTAATTTTAATGTTCTACAATGTTTTTTTGTATGCTGTTACTTAACCAGTTTTTTTAAAATTCTTATGCTACCTCAATTGAAAAATTGAATTTGTCCTCTGGGAAGACAGTTTAATGTGTTAATTTTTTTATCTACCATATGTTTTCATTTTGTCAAGTGTTACAAGTTCTAGTTGGTATGAATTATTTTCTTCTCTCCTTGCAGGAACCAATCAGTGAACATAATTTTGAAGCATATGTGAATACCCTTACTGAAATGTACAGCAATATTGAAACAGATTATTCTACAGAATGCAAAGCTCTTTTGGAAAGTATCAAACAAGCGGTGAAGGGTATTCATTTATAGAGTGCATGCATCTGCCGGGCATCATAAAGTGACTTAATGCAACTATAATTCAACTCCATATGGATCACGTTGGAGTTTATGTACTAGAAAAGTGTGCTGCATTAACAACTGTAACATTGCACTATTGTTTTATTTTTCTTTCTCCAACGGTCATGAAAAAAAACATAAAAGACTGTTTGAACTAACAGCAAAGCACTTGATTAGTGTATTTCAATGTACTTACTTCGGATCATTTTTTTCTATTGCACTCTTTATTTTGTAAAGTGAATGTATAAAAAAAGTGTTTGCGACTATTTTTTATAAATTGTATTTATTTCAGATTGGAGGAGCTTTTGTTCATACCTTTTAACAGTTTTTGGTTAGGCTTACCATATTTTTACAAATATCTTTTATAAGTTATTTTCTGAGTGGATTTTAAATAGATTTAATGAACGATGATTCTGCGAAATTGAAACAACAACAAAATTCTTGTTGGAATGAAAAGATATGTCACTTCAGCAATCACTGTTATATTTTTGGTATTACTGTTTGTTTCCCTTTCTTAGGAGTGAAATAACTATTTTGCAACATGAGGTCTTGGAACAATCTGAATAGATATCCAACATTCTAGAGAATATCTCTTGATTTACCGTATATACTCGAGTATAAGCCGACCCGAATATAAGCCGAGGCCCCTAATTTTACCCCAAAAAACTGGGAAAACTTATTGACTCGAGTACAAGACTAGGGTGGGAAATGCAGCAGCTACTGGTAAATTTCTAAATAAAATTAGATCCTAAAAAAATTATATTAATTGAATATTTATTTACAGTGTGTGTATATAATGAATGCAGTGTGTGTGTGTATGACTGCAGTGTGTATGACTGCAATGTGTGTGTGTGTGTATGAGTGCAGTGTGTGTGTGTGTATGACTGCAGTGTGTGTGTATGAGTGCAGTGTGTGTATGAGTGCAGTGTGTGTGTATGAGTGCAGTGTGTGTGTATGAGTGCAGTGTGTATGAGTGCAGTGTGTATGTATGAATGCAGTGTGTGTGTATGAGTGCAGTGTGTGTGTATGAGGGCAGTGTGTGTGTATGAGTGCAATGTGTATGAGTGCAGTGTGTATGTATGAATGCAGTGTGTATGAGTGCAGTGTGTATGTATGAATGCAGTGTGTGTGTATGAGTGCAGTGTGTGTATGAGTGCAGTGTGTGTATGAGTGCAGTGAGTGTATGAGTGGTGTGTGTATGAGTGCAGTGAGTGTGTGTGAGTGCAGTGAGTGTGTGTGAGTGCAGTGTGTATGTATGAGTGCAGTGTGTGCAGTGTATATGTATGAGTATGAATGCAGTGTGTGTATGAGTGCAGTGTGTGTGTGTGTGTGTGTGTGTGTGTGTATGAATGCAGTGTGTGTGTATGAGTGCAGTGTGTGTATGAATGCAGTGTGTGTATGAATGCAGTGTGTGTGTATGAGTGCAGTGTGTGTGTATGAATGCAGTGTGTGTGTGATGCAGAGTGTGATGCAGAGCTTTGGTGGGGGGTGGGCATTTTTAATATTTTTTTGTATTATTATTATTTTATTTTTTTTTGTTATATTATTATTTATTTATTTTTATTATTATTTTTATTATTTTTATTATTATTATTTTTTTCGTCCCCCCTCCCTGCTTGATACATGGCAGGGAGGGGGGCTCTCCTTCCCTGGTGGTCCAGTGGCATTGGCAGTTCAGTGGGGGGGAGGGGGGTTGGCAGAGAGCACTTACCTCTTCTGCAGTTCCTGTCAGCTCCCTTCTCCTCCGCGCCGGTCCGTGCAGCTCTTCTGTCAGCTCACACTGTAAGTCTCGCGAGAGCCGCACTATGGTCATAGCGCGGCTCTCGCGAGACTTACACTGGGAGCTGACAGAGGTGCTGAACGGACCGGCGCGGAGGAGGAGGGAGCTGACAGGAGCTGCAGGAGAGGTAAGTAGCCGCACACAGCCCCCAGTCTGTATTATGGCAATGTAATGTAAATTGCCATAATACAGACAGTGACTCGAGTATAAGCCGAGTTGGGGTTTTTCAGCACAAAAAATGTGCTGAAAAACTCGTCTTATACTCGTGTATATACGGTACATAAAAAAAAAATGCAAGTTTCCTAATTATGTTAGCATTAATAACAGCAGCATGAAAATCATTTGATGTCATTAATGAATTAATTATAGTCTTAAAATTACGTCATAAGCACTTGATATTTTGCTAGCACTTAAATACTACATACCATCGATACCTCATGGCTTTTAGTATATAGGATATAAGACATAAAAACATATAGTTTCACTTTACACGTAGTGTAGTGTGAGCTTTGGATTTGAGCAACTGTCAATATTCTTCCGCTGAAGGTTGTATGAGGAGTGTGAAATATATTATATTTTCTTTCTCAATATGTCTTTTTGTTAATGTGACTGTCACCATTCGACCTTATTTCCTGAGTTCATAAACTGAAACAAAGAAGATTGTCAGGTTCAGGAATGTTCATTATTTTGGTACTAGGAGGAGACTACTACATTTTTCTTAATTTTATTTGCCCTTTCTTGAAGTAAAGGTGGACAAAAATAGGCTGGACTTGAAGATCTTTGTTTCATTAATTTTTCCTTTTCACAAACTGTATATTTTTGCAACAGATGATATAACGAACCAGACAAACTGCCTTGTGTATGCACAGTTGCTGTGCATATGTGCCTGTGTGTAAGTGATTTCTTTAAAACTTAGTTTTTTATTATTGTTATATTATATTTGGTCAATATGCATGTAGTGGGGAATATAAAATGAAGCACAAATTAGTTTATACAAGTTTAATTATTTGCTTTTGGGTGTAATAATTACACAGAGAGTTTTGGTAATGTTAAAAGTTAGATTTAAATAGACAAGATGGATAAAAAAAATTAAATTCAGTTTTTTTTTTTATTAATTTAGAATTACATTTTTAGTAATTTAGAATTACATTTAGCGAATTAGTCCTCAACTCACCTCACCTCAACGTGCAGTGAACACATTTCTTAAAATATAGGAGTATTCACAAAATGAAATAGTGCACTTATAAATTTCTTAGTTTTCCATAGAAAGTAAATCAATGATCATTTCAAGGATACTCCTTAGTGTGTTTAAAAAAAGTTAGTCAATTACATATGTCTGATGGTGGTGTTTCATATACTAAATAATAATGTGTACATGAAGCTTGAAAAATCTGGAAACATTAAACATGTGGTATAGGTTCTTAATCCATGTTGACTGTTCAGCCAACATTATATGTTTCACTTTTTATAATACTCTGAATATTAACAAGTGATAAAACAGGTATAATTTGCCAATTCTTAGTTTATGTTTTTTTTTTTTTTATTAAAGTATTATTATTTACAGTATAAACTAATATGGTATATTTATTTATTTATTTATAAGCCGTGATAAATGCTCTTATTAGCAATTTTGATTGGGTCCATGATTTTTAACTGTTCAGAAAGGTTGATTTTTTTTTTAGTCAAACTAAATACACATGTAGATATAAAACAATATACTGTGTAAAATGCAACAGCCTTAATGAGTCTTAGGTGCTTAAACACACAACCTACTAAAGTAAATATATCCCCTACGTTTGTTAAAAACATTCTAAATGACATGCCTAGTTCTCCAGCAAAGTTCCTATCCATTATTTATCACTTGCAAGAAGCATTTTTGTGTTTTAGGATGTTTAGCAAATAAATTAACTATATATTCTTAGACATTTTTACATCTAGAGTTATGCTATGAAAGTGCCATCTGATAATTATGTTAATAACACCAATGAGGTTTTGGCTTTGGTTATCCCTTTGGGTGTCAAGTAGGTTTTTCTATACAGTGCAAACCACACAATGTATCGGGGTACCTGTGATACTCAAAAACTATAGAAAATAGATCTAGTATGGTAGGCCATAAATCCTCACTAACAGACTATGGTTACAATGCAGCCCAAACGTTAGCATCTACTGTTAAAAGAGGCACCTGGCCACACTAATCCTAGAAGATTATACACAATGGTTAGATCTTAAGTAGCTTTGGCCATATTTGCAAATTATCCTAAATATTATCACCGTGTTTAAATGATGGTGCAATGGATGGACAAGGGCATTGGACTAAAACATAAGAAAATAAATAAACTGCCACCTGCAGAGTTAAACTAAATTGGTTAAACTCCAGCTTAATAAGAAGGTGGATACATTCAGGGATGAAGAAGTTAGTCCTTAAAACTTCAATTGATGCACATGTTAATATTTAATTTACTACATATTTATGTGTTCTATATTTAAGTTAAATATGAAATCACTCAAATGTTTGTATTTATTGCTGAGGCTTTTAATTTAAAATTTGATGTCTGATGCTGAGGATGTTTGGTGATGTATGTTTGTATTTATTTGCTTCCTTTGTAATTGTTGTGTTCTTTGTAACGTGCACTGATATTTTGTGTTCAACTGCATCAATGAGCTGCACTGTAAATTAGATCTTTTGTAAGAAGCAATGTATGCATTTTTTATTTGAAGTAGTTTGTATATTGTGTCTTCATAAATTAATATTTCTTACATTCAAAGCAACAAATTGTGTTTTGTGCTGTATATTTGGTGTATGTTAGGAAATAAAGTTGATTAAAAAAATATCAAAACTAGTGTAGCTTCCTTAATTGTATATGTATTCATTTACTGTAGAATTTGAAAAGGCTCCTTTTAGAGGATCTATCATATTTGAGATGATGTTTTCTTAAATACAGCAATTTACTTGTATCCTTTTTTTATATGATGTAGGTTAATGTTGACTCTAACAGTATAATTGGCACTCTGCAAAGGCAAGGCATTTCAGGCACATTTTCAACTAATTTCAAACAAACTCCAAAAATAAGTATCTTTTGAAGTCTTTGTGGTTTTGTACTGTACATACTAACAGAACAATGATAGAGCAAATTAATGATGAATGCTTTATTACACATTTCTAGGGAGGAAAAAGACGTGTATGTTTTATAGACTAAGGATTTTAGGTGTCTGGACTTCTCCCTATAATATTGCGCCTAAGAACAAAAGAGATGTTATCCTTCAATGCAACAAAATAAAAGTAAAAATAAATAAAAAAAAAAGCTAAACAAACAGATGCATTTTTACAATTGTGCTTCAAAAGTGAGACAATCTACTGGTTTCTAGTTACTACTATAGCTATACTATGCATTATTATCATCCAGTACGCCAAATATTGCAGAAATCCTGCTCAAGTTCCTTTGACATCAACAATAGTATTGCATTTTATAGCACAAGCTGTATGGAGTGACACTTCTGTAACATTATAACATTATAATGTGGTGAACTGATGAATTTAAATATCAGAGAATATTGTAAATTACAGGGACACTATAGTCACCAGAACAACTACAGTTTATTGTATTTGGTCTGGTGAATATAATCCAAAACCCTTCATGATTAGGCAGATTAGGGGCAGAGCCAGCAGCAGCAGACTTGAATCAAGGTTACATTTTGCAATATCTAGGGGTACAAGGAGGGGCAGGGCAAGGGGACTAGATGGTGGTTTGAACACTATAGGGTCAGGAATAAATGTTTGTGTTCCTGACCCAATAGTGTTCCTTTAATGTCATATAACTAAAGACATTGGCTTAAAAACCAACAAACTAAGATTATTTTGAGTTTATATGAAGTGGATCGGAAGCTATTATAATAAGGAGGTTAAAGGATCATTTAGAATTGAGGCAAAACACATCAAAACACATCAAAATCACATTGCTCATTCTGGATTCAACGCAGTGGCAGTCTTCATTAAGCTCATCTAGATTTTGGTTCTGAGGTTTTATACACTTCATATTATTCCTGGATAGGGGTGAAAAAGGCATGTGACCCATCAATGCTGGGACAATAAAATTGTAATTTGACTCTACATCTTACTACAACTGAGCTATAACTGCTTAACATTTGATATATAAGCCACCACTTGTCTTGCTGCTGGTAGGGGCATATATACCTAATGGGGAGCATCCAGTTATAGCTAAGGTATTATTATTATTACTATTATTTGGTGTTTGTATAACATATTCTACGCTGATAGAGAGAATACAGTAAGATAATAAACACATATAGATACAAAAGAAACAGAGGACCCTGCCCATGAGTTTACAATCTAACAAATACACAAAATGCCTCACAAGATAACTCATGAGCTTACAATCTAAAGGTATTAATAGAGAGTGCTGAGACAAAATGGGAGATTCAGTATTGTTGGTTCTGTTGTATATCACTAAAAAGTTTACCAACCAAATTCTATCACCCAAAATATTACTAACTGTATACATGAAATATTGGTTGAATACATCCAATGGCAATAATAAAAAAAACTGCATGCACAGAATATTAACAGTGGCAAACTACAGGTATAATTGTTAACAATGCTATAGTAATCAATGTAAATATGGTAACAATGTAAGATTTGGGGAGTGCCTTAAATGCAAGTGAATTATAATAACTGACTGTATATCTTACTGGGTGCATTCAGACCCAAGTTTCACTAGAATTGATGCTTTGCAAATGTCCAGATCCTACACTTTATATAGAATTTGGAGACACTTATTTTAAAGTTGTGCCTACTACATCCAACTTTATGTTGCAGATTTGGTCAGAATGATTGAATTTCAACAGGATTTGCGTTTGGTAAATATGAGAATTCCCAATCCAGTCAGAATTCCGTCATTTCCATTGACAGTTATTTACTAAAGTGAGAATTGTCAGGAATTCAAAATGAATTTAAAATTTAAGGCCAAAGTAAGCGAACTGGAAAAATTCCCCAAGTCAGCTATACTTCCAATTTGACAAAATTTTCCCTAAATTTTAAATTCTCAGTCAATTCTATTTTTGGTAAACAGCCTTGTCAGTGAAAATGACTGAATTTTGGAATTCTCATATGTACAAAACCCAAATCCTGTAGGATTTTTAGTCATTCTGACTGAATCTGCACAATAAATGTGGAATTAAATTCTTGTTTAATTAAACAGCCTTGTGAATGTTGTCCATCTGGACAATATTCAGGATTTAGTGAATACATCTGTATGTTTTCTTTCTAATTATCACATCATCCACCCGGTATTTGCAATATGAGAACACAATCTATGGATCATTTTAACTCCTTAAGGACAATGGGTTAAGCAAATCCTTTTTTTTTTTTTTGGCTGACATTCCCACAAAGTCATCAGTCGTCTAGTGGTTTACGCCATTTGCATGGTGTGTAACATTTTTTACAATAGCACAGTTATTGTACTTAAATCATATTAGTGAAGTTAATGCTAAAATTACTCACAGCAATAAAACGTATAGATTACTCATGTTTGTGTATTTAGTGTATGCAAAAGTGTTAAATAATTGAATATCTGTGTACTTTCCTATGACTTCTAGGCAGGCAGCTGCAAAGTATGTAGGATTAAAAAGCATCCTTTCCATGGACATAATTGCATCCTGTGCCACAAGCACCCATCAGTGAGGCATGTGATTAGCATATATTCTGGATTTCACTATCAATGAGAATGGGAAGATGGAAACTTTAATCTGAATCTATGATGCAATGTCATATTTTCTTATTTCTTTTTATAATAATACTAAGTGCAATGTAGGTAAGCCAGTTATTTCTTCAAATGCCCACTTGGGATTAAAGGGCAAATATTACATCACTCTATTTTACACCAGTGTTTATTGAGTAGATAATCATGAATAGTACATTAAAGGGACACTATAGTCACCAGAACAACTACAGCTTAAAGTAGTTGTTCTGGTATGTATATCATTCCCTTCAGGCATTTTAATGCAAACACTGCCTTTTCAGGGAAAAGGCAGTGTTTACATTGCCCCCTAGGGACATCTCCAAGTGGCCACTGGAAGTGCTTCCTGGGGCAGTGCTGCACAGAAGGCAGTACTGCCGTTCAGCATCAGCATGGGGACGCTGAATTTTCATCATAGAGATGCATTAATTCAATGCATTTCTATGAGGAGGTGCTGGTTGGCTAAAAACTGTGTTTGACCCCGCCTCCTTGCTGATTTCAGCCAATCCAATGCTTTAAATATGCCATGGTGCATCTGTACAATAAAGCCACATAAACAGTTGACAGCAAGTAAACATAGTGTTAACCTCTTGTGGCTCTAGCTCACGCATTCTAGAAAGTCATACAGGTAATATGACTCATAAGGATAGAACAAGACAATATCATGATTATCCACCTTTGGGAGCATCAGAGAGCGCTCCAGGGAACATATGTAGTTAGGCTTAGCATAACTCCATCTAGCTCTTGTCATTATATGCTAGACATATGCAATTCGTTTCGGTCCGAATATGAATTCGGCCGAATTTTGGGCAATTTGGACATTCGGGTACTTCCGAATGTCCGAATTGCCGAAGTGCCGAATTGCCGAGGTCCCGAATTTCCGAAGTGTCGAAGTGACGAAGTTCTAAAGTGCTGAAGTGCCGAAGTTCCGAAGTGTTGAAGTGCAGAATTGCCGAAGTAACGAATTGCGAAAATGACGAATTTCGGAATGCCGAACCGAACCGAAAATGTTCCCCATGCACATGCCTATTATATGCCAAATAAAAAAAAAGGTTGGTGTAATTAAAAAGTTGCCAATGGAATAGACTAGTTATGGTCTAAAAGATTGAGAAAAGGGAGGATGAAGGAAGGACTGAAGAAAGGAAATAACAAAACTTGAGGGTGCTTCCCACACCCCACTGGAATCAAAGACAAGATCCCTGCCCAGCGACGGAATCCATCTTATAGTTGGCCCTCTCCTTCTCATCTAGGGACTATAAACTCTATGTGAGGAGGGTCTCCTCAGGTAAGGATAAGTAATCCAACCAATAAAACCAGAGTTTCAATCTCATACTTTCGAACTGCCTAATCTCTTCCACTTTCGCAACCCAATGTGTAAGAGGTGGTGACTCAACAATGTCATGTGTGTGTCAGAAGCATGACTTTGTCCCAGTCTGCCTCGCCCATTGTGATTTCCAGTTTCTCCTCCCACTTTCGTGCATGTGTAGGTAGCAGAGAGTATCTGTTTTCTACCAACATTGAGTAAACTAGCGACATACATCTCTGTGGGAGTGTCTCTGCATCGCATAATGCTTCAAATGGGGTAAACTCAAGTGCCAGGAAATGCCATGCCGGTATAGTCGAAAAGTACTGGCGAACCAAGGGATGCTGAAAGGTCACTGGACCCTTTGACAATAACCTTCATTGGGTCATTACCTCCCTGAGCTGCTCCAACACATGCTTCACTATAGGATGCGATATAACCAGCAAAATGTGCTTGATATTGACCCTAATGGCTGCCAGGAAATCTGGATTACCCCACAGTGGAAGCAACGGGCCCAAATCTATGGTGAGTGTAATGGAACACCTGGCACCCCGACTGGGTACCTCCGTTGAAGAATGCTCCTAGCGCTTCCTGAGGGCTCCAAACACTGCAGCCGACACCATAACCACTGTAGACTCCTCCAGAGACCAAGACAGGAGCACGCTCTTACAAGAGCTTAGTAGTGATATAGCAAGGGAGTATGACTAGCATAGCAATCCTTTGTAGCAGATTCCCCCAGTAACGAGACGACACTTCGTTTTGAGGGCCAAGCAGAACTGACTGTACTGGCACATACAGCCTCTTTTATTCACAATCCACAAACCTAGTACTGCCCACAGGGTTTTACAGAACAACCAATAACACACGTACATTACAGAAAACACTCCCAGCAATTATACACAAAATCCTCCCCCTCTGCCTGTGATATAATTATGTTACACAATGGGTTAACATAATTATCACAAGCAGGAAAAATACAGTTTTTATACATGTACTATAACTTTAAAAATATACATCCAATCTTCATTAATCAGCGTACTTGAAATATAAACATACTCAAAAATCATGCAAATCCTTCCATTAGTTCAAAAGTTAGATGGAAGTCTTTTGTGACCGACCGCAGGCACATTTTCCTGCCCAAAACAGTTCCATAGATTTGGGCTGTGCAGTCGGTCAATTTCACACTGAAAAAATGAATAAGTCCCATTTGAATGCAAGAACGGGGCCATTCGTGCATTTAGCTTAGTATAGCAGTGAGTTCAAACTGCTGAACGGGACTTAGTCTCTGCAGCTGAAAACGGAGTGTAGGAGAAGGTAAGGGTCAGCGGTGTTCGTTGAAATGTGTAGCCGATTTCAGTTCCATGGATTTGGCTACACATATCGCTGAAATCGTTCGAAGGAACAAAGATGGCCGCCGCCACGTGTTCGTTTGTCGAATGGCGGCCACTTCGACTACTTCGGCACTTTGGCTGCATCCGAAGTGCCAATTTAACCCCTTAAGGACCAAACTTCTGGAATAAAAGGGAATCATGACGTGTCACACACGTCATGTGTCCTTAAGGGGTTAAAGCTGCAGAACTGCTCCAATACAATTTAAAGGGGCAGCAAGTCTTTTAAAATCAAATCTGCTAAAATATTCTTTAACAGGCAATATCTTCCAAGGGCCATAGTCTTAAAGGGGCATTGTTCCCAAAAGTCACAGCATGTCCCCATATGGTTCGTAAAGGGCCAGCAGCAGCATAATAAAATACAATATGCCCAAATACTGTATTTAAAGGGTCAAATCTCCCAGGGGCCATAGTCAGCAGGCAGGAGGCGGGCAAACAGGCTTCTCCAATGCCCAGTGGCGAGGTTGGTTTTGCCACAGTGAGGAAGTGCTGGACGCCAAACCTCTTTCATGTCAGCAAGGCCATCAGGACAAACAGGTTCAACCAAGTCTCTCCCAATTCCCTCCCTCTCCTGATCCAGGCCAACACTGTCAAGGGATATTGAATCGTCACCCCTTACAGTGCCAATCACTGCTTAGTGGGTTTGTCCACACTTCATGTCACCACCCAGACAGATGTGAGGATGCATAGTTCTTATCAGTACATGGAAAGGCCATCCCCCTTGTCAACTGAGCGTAAGAGATAAGGCAACTCATCCATCAGCATAGTGAGGGAACTTGCCGGTGTGGACAATGTAAAGATAAGGTCATCTGCATATGCTAAGATCTTGTGGTGAGCATAAGTCACCTGTAGGTGAGGCCTGAGATGTGTTCCAACGTCCAGGAGACAATTTCATTGGTCAACAATGAGGGTATAACTGTACCTCAATCGAGTGGCCCTGGTTCCTCTCCAGCTGGAGATGGCAGAGGAGAAAGGCTCAGGAAGCTATAGGAAGTACCACTAAGGCTGGGCGCCATATGGGAGTAATTCGGTTGGGACTAAAGGACACTAGACCTTGTGAGGTACTCTCTAATGCATGCATACATTATGTCTGAGGGGTGCCATTTGTAATCAAGCTTTGCCCACATGGTAATTGCTGTCGCTTCAGGATCAAATATGAGACAGCTTTCCGAGAGCTAAGGATTCAAACAGCTAGACATATCCCTCCATCTCTGTAATATGTGTGAGGCTAATGTTAGCAAACACCAATTAACCTCAACTGCAAAATCTTACCATATGCAACTTATAGTTCCCAGCTGGCAAGAGTTATAATGTCATAGAGGATAACAGGATATAAGTGCTCCTTACCAACTCGTTTCCATGCTAGTGGCTAAGTTTAACCAAATCTATCTTGATGTAAAGAGACAATGTCACATTAAAAACAGCAAACTCAATATATCACATAGGAAAATATACATTTATTAATTCCATAGGCCACTCAATAAAGAACCACTTTTTTGAAAGGATTTGTGGGAATCAAATTATTTATTTGATGTTGGTAAAAAGCAACTGTTAAAGGTTGTTAATACCAAAGTCTGGTAGATGTTTGTAGCTAAAAAAAGATTACTTTGTCCCACCCATGCATTAAAAACCTGTACACTACCCATATCTGTCTAGACTGAGGCCATACTGCACCCTGAATATATGTCTTGAAAAAGAAAGGCATGCATTTCAACACAGTGCCATAGTAAAACCCCCTGGACTTTGCAAGCAGCAATTACCACTTGTGCAAAACAGCTGTGCTCCATTCTACTGTTATAGGTATTGTAGACAGACAGGTTTGATGGATAATGGCAGATGTAGTAGATTTATTTGATAGCATTAGTAGTTCATATTTAGTTATTAGGTACACACATTCACACACTAGTTAAGAAATAAACTTAGTTAGTATAGACATTGTTAATATAGATAGGGAAATATCCACATGAAAAGAGGATATTGAAACAGTTAGCTATAAGGCAATGGTGAAAGAGCATAGTTTGTGGAAGTGGTGCAGGGGAGAGTTAAGGAGGACATCTTGCCAGCATTCTTAGAGTCTAAAGAGAGCAGGGAGAGTCAGAGAACTGGTAGAGAAGAATGAAATGTCAAAGTATCTTACAGAAATATAACAGTGCACATATTTTACCAAAAAAATAGAATTTTATGCATTTTAAAATGTTATCATCAGTATTAGATACGGCTGACAAATATATTTGTTAATAGAAAACTTCAATAGTTAAATTGTAAACACAGCATATCAGCATAAATGAAAATATATCAAGAAATAAATAAATGAGGAGAACATAGACACCAATGTCCCGGTGAATGTGTCGTCTTTAGAGGGCAGCACTAAGCAAAGTCCTCTTCTGAGTGGCTGTTGTTGCTACTGTGGTGGTGTCATAAAGTATCCAGAAAGTGGTCCAGGCCAACCTTAAACGACGGCTACCTGTATTCTAGCCCTCTATCTAGTAACACTGTAGTTAGAGTTTTAAATAGGTGCCTTTGTGGTGGGTAAGCCGGGGAGACATCCTGAAACAGTGTGTTGGCCACTTGCTGTAACTTAATGTACTGAGAAGACCTTGTCTGCTTCACAATGTCTTCTTTTAGCTCATGGTGTAAAGACAGCAAATGACATCCCCTGGGGGACTATTAGGAGAGTCACAGGACTGCATGGCCCCATGCAGTCAATAACATTCAATAGTCACCGACAAGTCCCTGGCCAGCAGCAGTTTTAATAGATGTGTGAGAGATCACTAAAGGTCCTCAGGGCCATTTTCAGATTCAGGTAGGCCCCTCACCCTGATGTTATTGCAACACATTTTCAATATGTCTAGCCATATGCTGGAGAAGAGAGTTTTGGTTAAGCAGGAGGGGACACTTTTTTATTGTTGTTCATCACCATTTGATGTGGTGTGGGGCCCCTGCAATTTCCAGTATGGGGGATGTTATGCTACAAGAGCATTGTAGCTAGAACTGTCAGAACTCCAAATGCCAGCAGAAACCCTATACTGCAACGTACTAGTACTACGCATGTTCAGGGAAGTGGTACAATGGCTAGTGGAACAACAAGAATGTTAATAAGAAGCAGCAGTGGCACTTCAATGGAGCAAGAACAGATCAGCATTACTTCTAGATTCTCCATTTCAAGTCAAACAGAAGCAGGTCTACAGTGCTGGAGAAAAGTGTGACATAATTTTGATAGTGTGGGAGATGGGTGTTTGGCATCAAAGGGCTGTTCTGTTGCAATAGAAGAGGGGATGTTCAGCTGCAACAACCTCTGCTAGTACCAGAAGTGAGGAGGAAGCTTTAGTTAGTCAACAGAGACAGGGGCATGAAAGACAATGCTATTAGTCAATCTTTGATGAACTTGGCACTGTACATGTAAAGAGCATATCAAAACAGCTGTCAAATAAGGTGACAAGATTGACAGGCCAGCTTATTGCTGTTGGGAGAACTTCTTCTGCCCTAGTAGAAACCAAACAACTGATACAGACTCCAGCTCCCAATTACCACCTGCCTTTCTGAATAAAACTTCGCAAAAAAATATAAAAGTAGGGGCGTGGCCTGGAGCTCAACCACGGCAGTCGCATGTCAGGGTAGCTCCTGCTGCATAGGCCTGAAACCACAGCGAAACATACACCCCACATAGCTTCAAGCACCCACAGCGATGTCCCAGCAAAAGGGCAGACGCCAGACGGACAAGGGCGACAAATCCAGCTTTTTCGCTGTCCGCGCGACCCAAACAAAGACTGCGGAAGCCCTGGAGAAGGCCCAAGATGGCGCCCGCCAAGACCACCGTGAAATGCAGAAAGTGACCACGGAAGACGCTCCAGTAACCCAGGGCATATTACAACGCATGCTGGATGTGATGCACACCAAGTTACAAAATACTCTCCAGACCTCACTGAAAGACATCAGGTCAGATATCAGGGAGCTGGGAGAGTGCACTTCCACGTTGGAAGACAAAATGGCCGACCAAGCCGAAGCACATAACGACATGAGGGCCACCGTGGAAGACATGCAGAACCATATGATGACCCTGGAAGCCAAAATAGCGGATATATGGAAGACCGTTCCCGCCGCAATAATCTCAGGCTGAGAGGGATTGCGGAATCAGTGGGGACGGCAGATCTGCACACACACCTACAGGGCCTCTTCAAAGTCCTCGCCCCAGACATGCATCAGGACATGCTGCTGCTGGACCGCAACATGCAGTAACAGGCGGGACTTTTTTATCTATGTAGATACCATGCATACTGTTTTCTGCATCAGCGACTTAATGTATGTCTCCTCAATGTGGTCAGTCATTTATGAATACCTTAGCCGGTACTGAATACCTTAGCCGGTACTGAACAGCAGTATCTTAAGGTTGCTTATTGCTTTCACTAGCGTAACTGTACTAATGTTATTTGTTAGGCCCATGGCCCACATACACCCTAGCGCTAAATATCATCATGTGTTAATATGACCATGGGCTACTCGAGCTGCAACCTTGATGGCGAACCAGCCTGTTAATTTGCTGCTGATAACTATTTATGCACTCAATCCCAGTCTGGCTGACATAGGCTGCCGTTAAATGACATACCATGACTTAGCTACTCGAGACACTAACTTGTGTACTGTACACTGTATTGACCTACCTGTCATTTGTGAGCATTACTAAACAATATAGCTGTCTTAATACTGCTGAACTAGTTTAACCCGCTGCTATCTTGGCCTCTGCGGATCAGCCTTAACGCAAATCACATAACCTAAAGATGCCCCACATGATAACAATTTCTAATGTAAAGCTCTTATTCGCTGTATTGCATCTTATTCTAACATGCTTAAAACTGGTCTCCACTAAGCGACTCACAAAATATAAAAACAAGGCATTGCCTTTCTGGAAATGTAACTAACTATGTTTTCGATGTACTAACACCAAAGATATGTAATACCTATACATTTCCCTTTCTTCATTTTGTATCCCTCATATATGCTTTAATAAAAGAAAGATTTACAAAAAAAGAAGGGCATGCAGGGGCCCTCACCCACAGTTTACCCAACTCAGGGAGATGTCACCCGGTTCGAACAAGCTGGGTAGGGGGGCACTCCCACACAATAGAACGCTAGCGCTACAACTAACCGAAACCCCAAGGTACAACCCCCCATGAAAATATACACCCATGATACCAAAGGCCTTAACCACCCATCCAAAAGAAACCTACTCCGCAGAGACCTTACCCGACAGAAACCAGAGGTGGTTTGCCTCCAAGAAACCCACTTTAAAACGAACGCACCACTACTCATACGGGACTACCCCAACCAATACCATGCCAATCATATGAGCAAATCCAAGGGGGCCTCAATATTAATTAACAAGGAAATAGCGTTTTCCCTTACGCACCTGAAGATAGATGACGGGGGGAGATATGTTATAGTGGTGGGTTCATTCAATGATGTCGAGTATACCATAACGAGCATATATGCCCCAAATCAGGAACAGAGGAATATCCTCCACAAAATGTTTAAAAAACTGGAAAAAATACAACAGGGAATAGGAGTTGTCTGCGGAGACATCAACCGTGTCCTAGACCCCATGGTAATTACCACGATAGCACCCTCGGCCCCTAGAATGAAGCCCCTCAAGAGGCAGAGCAAGGCAATACTTAAACTGTTACACGAATATCATTATTACGACACCTGGAGGACAACTCACGTGGGGGAAAGACAATACACCTTTTTCTCGACTGTACACAATACTTACTCTAGGATAGACGGTATACTGATAAAAGGCCAACACCTGGGACAGATCAAAGACTGCTCCATAGAGCAGATTACATGGTACGACCATGCCCCAGTTGTAGCGACCCTGGCCGATTTATACGAATCCACACACAGCAGCCCGTGGAGACTCAACAGCCCCTTCTCACAGAACAAGAATTCGCCAAGCTGATAGAAAAGGAATTAACACATTACTCCATAGAGAACACTACGGAACAAATCCCGCACAACACTATATGGCAGGCCCACAAATCGGTGATACGGGGTATGTTGATACAGCGGGCGGCCATTCTAAAACGACAGGCACAGACACAAATGCGGGAATGGCAAAAAGAACTCCAAAACCTCACTACTCCAAACCAAAGTGCCCCAACACAAGAGCTAAAGTTCCGAATCATGACACTCACACAGGAAATACAAACAAGCCCTAGACCAAACCGGCCATTATTTATGCAAACTTAAAGTGACTAACTACTCCCAGGGTAACAAAGCAGGCAAACTAGTAGCCCAACGCCTCAAAACCAAACAAATACAACAGACGATATTATACCTCACCACAGAAGCGGGACATAAAGTAACAGCACCCAGGGACATAAGCAACTCCTTTGCTAAGTATTACACCTCCCTATACAATCTAGCGGACGACCCTCACACATACCAACCACACCCACAAGCCATAAAAACGTATCTGAACACGATACAACTGCCCACATTTACACCTCAGCAACAACATGAACTTAGTGCAGAAATAACACAAGAAGAGGTCACCGCGGCCATCCACCCCCTACCAGCAGGCAAAACCCCAGGTCCAGACGGATTTGCCAACTGTTATTACAAAAAGTTTCATGCCATCTTAACGCCACATTTAACCAATGCCTTCAATGAAGCTACCCGTCTACAAAAACTGCCAGCTGAGACATTAATAGCGCACATTGTCACACTCCCAAAACCTGGCAAACCTCCCACCTGCACTCAAAATTTTTGCCCCATATCCCTGCAGAACACGGACGCCAAATTGTACGCAAAAATTTACGCGCGGCGCCTGGGGGCTTCGCTCCCATGCGTCATACACACCGACCAAGTGGGGTTAATAAAAAACAGGCAGGGGGGAGATAATACCAGGAAAGTACTCAAAATCATACACAGCGCCCAACGCATGAGGGTGGGGAGCATGTTGATGTCGCTCGACGCAGAAAAGGCCTTCGACCGGCTGGGATGGGAGTTCCTGGAACAGGTCCTCCTTAAATTCGGAGCTCCAGAGGGCTTCCTCTCAGCGGTCAGGGCTCTATATAACGCACCAACTGCAAGGGTCTTAAATGCAGGCTTTGTCTCAGATCCCCTGGCCATAACCAATGGCTCCCGCCAGGGGTGTCCCCTCTCCCCACTGCTCTATGTAATGGCTTTGGAACCATTGGCGGCAGCCATACGGCAAAATGCCTCAATCCACGGAGTGACAATAGGGAACCAAGGAATACAAAGCAAACCTATTCGCCGACGACATTCTACTGACCCTCACCCAACCACACATATCACTCCCTAACCACTCCTACTACAAGCTAAACGTAAACAAGACACAAGCTATGGGAATAGGGATACCAACGGACATACTAGAGAGACTTAAAACAGCCTTCCCCTTTGACTGGAGAACGGACCATCTCACGTTCTTAGGCATTAACATCCCAACAAACCTGAGCAAACTACTAGACAAAAACTACATAACACTTATGAAAGGCATGGCCACTACACTGGAATCTTGGAAGGGAAAATTCCTCTCCTGGGTGGGACGACTGGCAGCGATCAAAATGATGCTGCTGCCGAAGTTCCAATATCTGCTACGCACCCTACCTATAGCACTGCCAAAAACATACACAGCCTCCTTACAGAGACTGTTAACCCAATTTGTGTGGGCTAACAAGAGACCGAGGGTGGCAGCGGAGATTCTATACCAACCGGTCACGGAAGGGGGACTGGGCCTCCCATGCATACAGTCATACTACAGAGCAGCTCAATTGACTACAGTTAAAACGGCCACAGCTGAGGGGGAACCATTACAGTGGGCCCAGATAGAGGCACACTGGGCCAACAAACAAGACCTGAGGCTCTTCTGGCTCCCGGGACCCCTACGTCCCCAAATCTTCCAACCCCTTCCCACTACTGATCTAACCTTGAAATGTTGGGATAAACAGAGGCGAGAGGAGAGCGAAACACAGGGCAATAAAAGGGCAAGCCCCAATCTCATGCCTATCGGTGGGCATTCCATCCCTTGACATTAAAACATGGGGGGACGCGGGTTGCACTACAATTAACCACTTCTACCAAAACAACCGCCTAATCCCCTTTCCAGAACTACAACCTACCTAATAAAGCGCTGTTCTCCTACTTACAAATTAAGTCTCTACTCACGGGAACTACATTGCAAGGCCATGAGCCACAAACCAAACACAAAGCTGAAACCCTTTGTCTGTCGGGCAGTCCTCCGAAGAAAATACTCTCACACCTCTACACCGCTTTACTAGCGGAACGCTCAGGGGAAGATATGCCATTCCAAAAAGCATGGCACACAGAACTGGGAAAAACACTGGGGACAGACGCCTGGAAGCGGGCCTTCACAATACACAAAGGAAATACACTATGCACTACACATCTAGAGACCATACGAAAAGTGCCATATAGATGTTACATGGTTCCAGAGAAGTTAGCAGCGATCTATCCAAACTCGCCCAACATATGCGGGAGATGTGGAGCCATGGAAGGCTCAATGAGCCACATATGGTGGTCATGCACTAATATTAAGCGATATTGGAGAGAGGTGGAAAACATAGCGGGAAACATACTAGGTAGAAACTGGCCTCTCGACATAGAACAAAGCATTCTTTTCATGATACCAACCACCTTAAGTAAAACAGAAGAAGGGCTATTATTCCACTTGCTCATAGCAGCTGTAACACTCATAGCCAGGGCATGGAAGTCACAGATAGCACCCACGAAAGAAGCCATAATAGACCAAATCTCCCATAACTGGAAATATGAGCTGATGGCAAACAAATACCTAGGCCCGAGGAAACATATTGCAAAGCGATTGAGAAATGGAAGGCATACATAGGAAAGCACCACACCCATCAAGGGCAGAGGGAGTAGCAACACGGAGGGTGGAACAGAAAGGGGGCTAGGAGCCACAGGGGATAACAAATAACGACCAGCGCAAAAGCTAACAAGGAGCGGAATCGCACCATGGGATAACCAAGCCAAATTGTAAAGGACCAGACATGTCCTAAGTGTATACCATAAGATAAGGGGAAAAGAGATATGGAGTAAAGGAGGGTATAACAAGGTGGTAAACTGGGTAAATAAACTGTATATAAACTATGTATATTCCCTATGTTGTAACGAAAATTGCCTGCATTACCCCTCCTTTTCATTCTGTACCCTGGCGGGCAGGCGCCGAAAATTAAACAATGTGAAATACCAATAAAATCTACTTTACAAATTGAAAAAAAAAGAAAATATAAAAGTAGTGTCATCTCTGTACTGCTTGTGTCTATCACTTTTAATGGAGGAGCTGTCTATGACAGATTAACAGATTGTGCATTCCACTACAGGCATATGATGTGCCCCTAGCACACAGCACACTTTATTGTCTCTAATAGCACATTGGTAGTAGCAAAATGTTTCCTGTGCAGCAGCAGGCACATCAGGTAACACAGGCAGTGACAGTGTACGGTACAAATCTTTTTTCTACATGCTGATGTTATGGATCAAATAATGTGGCTTCTCTATAAGCTATGCTATAAAGGTTGGAGGGGCAGTAGGCACAGCAGTACACAGGGGTTTTGTAGTGAGTGATTAGGGAGCCAATATTGTAAAAGCTATCAGAGATGGGGACGTTATCGATGTGCACTGTGCAACCTATGTTTAACAAATTTTGCTGAGAAGTGCACTTTCCACTGATGCAGAGGGTAGAAGATCATGCAGCCTATTGGAGAGATGTTAAAAGATTGCTGGGGATTTCAACTGCAGTGTAAAGGTAAATCAAAAGTTGAGGAAAATTCCAGAAACCGACCAACATCCAGAGAGGCATCACTATAATCTGTGGAGACTTTAACCACATCTTCGACCCTAAAGTGGATACAACCCTCTCCCAAACAAGGAAGTGCCCATTAAAAAGACAATGCAAGGCCATTCAGAGACTTCTCCACAATCACCACTTTTATAATGCCTGGAGAGTCACACACCCTACTGAAAAAACACACACATTTTTCCCTGGTTCACAATTCCTATTCAAGGATTGAAGGTTTTCTGATGTCAGGGTCTCACCTAAACCAGCTCATGTCATGTGACACACACCCAATCACGTAGTCGGACCATGCACCCGTCACGTTAGAATTGAAAGATTTATATGACTTCAAAAATCGTAGCCCATGGAAGATAAAAAGTGCTCTGTTGGAGGATGCAGATTTTGTATCCGGCCTAAATACAGATCTTAAGGATTACTTTGACTTAAATGATACGGGGGCGTTACACCCACTACACTTTGGTTAGCCCATAAGTCGGTGGTTACTGATCCGCAGGGCAACTTATATCAGGAAGTAGACCCAGAGACAGTGTCAGGCCTGGCAGCAAGAACTATATGATTAAAATGTCCAAAATCAGCTCCAACCAACTACCGTAGTGAGAGACCGCATAGTGCAAGTTACTAGACTCCTCCAAAAACAAGCCATAGACCAAATAGGCATCCACATTAAAAAAAAAAAAAATTAAATCTCATATTATACCCAGGGCAACAAAGCTACCAAAATGCTAGCACGACGACTAAAACCAGACAGACGCAACAGAAAATAGCATACCTAGATGCCTGGAATGGGACCAAAGTTACCACCCCAAAAGCTATCATGAATTTGCCCAGTATTATTGTAAACTGTACAATTTACGGGAGGAAGAAAATACTACCCACCCAACCAACCGAATCGGGCATAATTGCCAACTTAAAGGGGGTTCACTTGCCAAGACTCACACAGCAACAGCAGGAGAGCCAAACTAAACCTATTGAGATACGAGAAATGATCGGCACGATCCAAGCTCTACCAACAGGAAAAGCTCCGGGCCCCGATGGCCTAGACAACTCGCATTATCAAAACTTTAGAGAAATAATGGTGCCCCACTTGGTGAATATGTTTAATGGGGCTGTAGCCTCCAGTAGGTTACCTAGGGAGGTACTCTTGGTCCATGTGGTCATGCTGACGAAACTAGGAAAACCTCCAACCACCCCACAAAACTTTCATCTCATATCGCTTCTTAATACAGATGTGAAATTGTTCGCGAAGCTAAATGCGGCTAGATTGGGGGATATTTTACCACATATCGTTCACAGTGATCAGATTGGCTTTGTGTTGGGACACCAGGGCTCCGACAACATGAGAAAGGTGGTTAACCTTCTGCATTACCTCCATACGCAGCCTCGGGGGGGGGGGACTACTCATCTCCCTCGATGCAGAAAAAGCTTTTGACCAGATACACTGGGGGTTTCTGGAGGCAGTGCTACATAGATTCGGTATTCCAGAGGGGTTTGTGTCAGTGATAAAAGCTCTATACAGTGCACCATCCACCCAAGCGCTCAATTCTGGGTTCTTGTCTGAGCCTTTTACGCTTACTAATGGAATGAGACAGGAGTGCCCCCTCTCCCCGCTGCTGTACGTTTTGGCCTTGGAGCCCTTAGCAGTAAAAATCAGGGAAAACACTTTCATACATGGAGTAGTGGTGGGAGAGGTAGAATATAAGGCCAACCTGTTCACAGGCGATGTCCTCCTAACACTTACACAGTTGCAAATGTCCCTACCGAGCCTACTGGAGGAGATCCGACAGTACGGAGATCACTCTTACTATTAAACTTAATGTTTAAAAAACACAGGCTATGGGGTGGGAATGGCCAATCAACTTATAGAACATTTGACAGGAGCCTTAACTATGGATTGGAGGTCGGATTATATCACCTTCTTGGGCCTACGAATCACTAAAAATGTGGCGGACCTCCAAGCACTCAATTATGACAACTTATTGAGGGAGATACAAACCACCCTTCAGGGTTGGGGGGATAAATATTTGTCGTGGGTGGGCAGGTTGGCAGCTGTGAAGATGGTACTACTGCCGAAGTTCCAATATTTCATACGCACATTACAGATACACCTGCCAAACACTTACTTAAACACACTCCAGCGACTTTTTATGAAATTTCTTTGGGCGCATCGCAAAGTAAGAGTAGCTGGATCAATACTGTGTAGAGCGCTGCAGTCGGATGTGAGATGGTACTATGGATCGGCCCTACTATGCACAATCTTCATGTCCCATAAATCGAACAACTAACCCAATGGATAGAGATGGAATCTGCGTGGGTTCCTCATCACCTGCGTCCGAAGACATCAGCCATACCCAACAAGACTTCCCTATTGTTCAAAACTTGGGATACAACCAAGACGCTCCTGGGTTACACTAAGACCTGGTCACTGGCAACTCCCATATACAGCCTACACATAGCTAATCCTTCCTTTGACCACCGAATGTGGATACAGGGAAGATGCAAACATGTCAGACACCTGTACCAGCACAACACATTGATGGCATTCCTAGAACTTCAAATCAAGTACAATTTACCTTTAAAGGCCATGTTATCCTATTTACAATTGAAATCAATATTAATGAGATAGACAGACCTTGCTCTCCCGAAAAGGACTGAAAAAATTTAGCAAATGTGCAAGACCGCAGTAATCCCCAAAAAATTACTTTCATATACATACACCATGTTAAATGACACACTCAAGAAGGAGAGGCCTAACTTTATAACAGCGTGGCAAACTGACATAGGCAAAACCTTCCCAGAAGAACAGTGGCACAAAGCATTCCTGGCACACAAGGGGAGATATAGATGCGCATCCCACCTGGAGCTAATGTGCAAAATACAATATAGATGATATATGGTGCCAAAAAGATTGGCGAGCATATACCCTCGGGTTTCACAGATGTGTTGGAGATGTGGCATAGAGGAGGGCACGATGTACCACATTTGGTGGACATGTCCACACATACAGCCTTGCTGGCGGGAGGTGGAAAGGGTGGTGTCCGAGGTTTTTCACACTAACATACGCCACTCTTCATGTACTCAGGCCTGTTTATTATACCATAAACAAATCTGATGATAGCCAGGGCCTGGAAGCAAGCTGCACCACCTACAAGAGCAGACATGGTCTGACAGGTCTACATTAACATAGAATATGAAACACGGTTGAGTAAATATTTTACGCCGACAAGGCACATGCTGGAAGCGAAGGCCTTTTGGGAGGCCAATAAGGGATCACGGGAGCAAATTGGGGAGGAGGAATAGCTAATTCAGTTAATGTCAAGAAGGGAGGAGAGGGTAATAAGAAGTAAGAAAAAAAAAAGGGGGAGGGGAGGGTGTCCTGGGCGGGCTTTGAGACGTACTCGAAAATGGATTGCACCATGGATAGAGGCTGTAGATATCAGTTATCTATCTTTTACCCACATTGCATTTAGTTTTATACCTCATGTACCTCCGCCAACTTACTAATAAGTCTTTTACCCACATAAGTCTATCTTTTACCCACATTGCATTTAGTTTTATACCTCATGTACCTCCGCCAACTTACTTATAAGTCACAGTATAAAGGGCTACAGGTGAGACTGTGGTAATGTCTGTAAGACACAGTACCCCCGAAGGTACTCCTAGGAATGCATCACATACTACACAATTAAAAAAACACAGATATCCAACTTACGCTTGACCCCATATTGCATCACGGGACACAGCAGGACAAGACAAGACGCACAATGTAAAATAGGGGCCGCCAAAGGCAAAGCAAAAGAGATCGGCTAGTAAGGTGGCACCCAGAGGTTGGTTAGCGGGAGGGAGACCTGAGATGGTGATAATGCTGCCCTGGGAGCGGGGCTGGTTATTTTGAAAATGAAGGCAAGGATGTAACCATAGGGGAATTGGCGTATATCCGTGTGCTGCTTTCTGTATCCCAATGATTTATGCTAAAATTAAAAGGAGCAGGGCATAATTCAGGTACACATGCACAGGAGGAAGGAATCGAGGTGGGCTCCTACCTCTCCATATACAGTTCTGAGATGACTGGGCCTGACTATCCTGGGGAAATGATTGTGCAGCTATATTACACCAAGGAAGTGTTGGAATTGGAATTGGTGAGGTTACATTGTTATTGCAGGTGACAATTACATTGATAAACCGTGGCTGGACCCCAGCGGGACCAAACTGTGGTGTTGATATGTCATGCTGTGTTATCACAAGTTGACTGTACTCCATATCCCTCTTTAATTTTTGTACCCTATATCCCTTTTTATTCCTGTACTTCATATACCTTAAAAAAAAAAAAATTGGCAAATTGAAAAAAAAAATGATGAGGAAAAATCATCTTTGTCAAGATGCTGTGATACAGTGAAACTCTGCTTTGGGGATGATGGGACATATCTTAAACATAGGAGTGACATTTCCACTGGGAAGGGAAGAGAAGAGTAGGGAGCTATAGGTCAAATAATGGCAGTCCTGAAGCCTTTCAGGGATATCAAATAAAATGTAAGTAAACTCATAGCAAGCCTTGAGCAGGTGATTCCACTTTTCACACTCCTAAATAACAAAATGGAAGCAAACCTAGAGAGCCACGAGAGTGATTCTGGAGAAAGATTTTATTAAGAGGTTGAAAGGTTGCAATATGAGCAATATGGTTGCAAAGGGTAATACCGGTACTTTGCCTGTATAGACAGACTAGTTAATAAAGTGATGCAGAGAAATAGGATTCTGATAAGGGGGGGACAACAGGAGTTGGCAATGGGAAAAACATCTAGTGAACATCCTTGCAGCAGTGGCAACACAACTGTGCAGTAGAGATCCTCCTCCTTAGCGTTTGTCTATAGTTGTGGTACTACAGGCAGAGACAGACAGAGTGAAACAACAGCCATAGGAACCGGTAAAGCCCAAGCATGGCAATAAAGACTCTGAAATACTGAAGCATTTAAGAAACTTTGTGAAGCCTTTAAGAAACTATTTTGCCTCCTACAGAGAGTCTTACTTATTGAAGAAAAAAAGGCAGCTGTGGCCAGGCCTTAGGTCACCTCACAACAGATGCTGCCTTTCCCACCCACAACTGTTCAGCGTGAGAGAGTCTTTTCAGTTACTGTCAACAGTTTCACTCCCCAGAGGTCACAATTTTCAGCAAATTTAGTTGATTAAATAATTTTTTTTCAAATGTAATCTGCCCAAGCTTGGCCACCCATCTCTCTATATGTTAATGCAGGTTAATTCTAGAGATTCTGAGCACGTATCTCCCTCTTTAGGGGCTGCTGTGTGCATGGAAGTCTGCAACTATTGCTAGTGCATCACACTGTAAAGCTTTACACGTTTTGGGGGTTTATTTTTTTGCAAGGACCTAAATACCGTGTTTCTCCGAAAATAAGACCGGGTCTTATATTAATTTTAGTCACACAAAACACACTAGGGCTTATTTTCAGGGTAGGGATTATTTATTTACGGTACCGGTATGTACATTGAACCCCCCTTTTAATTAATCCACCCCCCCTTTAATTAATCCACCCCCTCTAACTAATCCACCCCCCCTTTAATAAATCCACCCCCTCTAATTAATCCACCCCCCTTTAATTAATCCACCCCCACTCTTTAATAAATCCACCCCCTCTAATTAATCCACCCCCTTTAATTAATCCACACCCTCTAATTAATCCACACCCCCCCTCTAATGCACACACCCCCTCTAATTAATCCACACCCCCCTCTAATTAATCCACACCCCCCTCTAATCCACCCCCCTCTAATTAATCCACACCCCCCTCTAATTAATCCACCCCCCCTCTAATTATTCCCCACACCCCTCTAATTAATCCACACCCCCCTCTAATTAATCCAGCCCCCCTTTAATTAATCCACCCTCCCTTTAATAATTCACCCTCCCTTTAATTAATTCACCCCCCTTTAATTAATTCACCCCCCTTTAATTAATTCACCCCCCCCCTTTAATTAATTAAGTCCCAGACATAAAATACTGGTATCGACTCACAGTTCAAAGACCACTGGGTGCCTCACCGCCCAGAATGGATCCTTCCGCTGAAGATCCGTGAAGGCAGACTGACGGCGCTGCGCACGTCGTCATCACGCTGCGTGATGCCGCGGCCCGCAACGCTCCTCCCCCTCCTCATAGAAGAAGGAAGTCCCGCCGGGCCGCAAAGGTAAAATGCCTAGGTCTTATTTTCGGGGTAGGGCTTATATTGCAGCCCACCCCGAAAATTCAGCTAGGGCTTATTTTCGGGGTAGGTCCTATTTTTGGGGAAACACGGTAGAAAAATGACTTATCTCTTTCCCTGGGCTCATGGTCAAAGCTGCTGCAGTTCTGAGTGAACCCCTTTCTGACAGCCTGCCACCTTTTCTTATTTTGTGAGGGCTTGCATACAATTGCATATGCATAATTTGTGTAGCCTTTTTTTAAGATAAATATTTTGTTTAATTGTTATTTATTGTTTTCAACATGCATTACTCTTATTTTGCAAACAGAATCCATTCATTTACATACATATTCTGTAAAAGAACTCAAATATTTATGTGACCAAATGTCGGGTGAGCTGAGAAAAAGATTTCTAAAAAAAACCCCAAAGAAACTGAAAATACTTTCCATGCACATTTCTAATAATGAGCGATCAATAAAAAGTACATATACACACAACGCGTTTTTCATATTTTTTTTTTTCCTATCCTTGGCACACTAATTTAAGAATACAATGGATTATCTAAAGACATACTACATTTTAGCACAGCAAAACCTACTACAACACAATAAATAATTTGTTGGAATACCTCAAATAAAAGCACTGAAAAAAGTTAAATTAAAAAAGTCTAACAAATTATGGTAAATTCTTTTCAGACAAAACTCAGCGGCAGGCTGAGCAGGTTCAAGCAAAAATAAAAGGGTTAATGTGTTGATTAAACACTAATAACTGAAGATCAACTATATAATTGCTATCGGAATACATTATTTTAGCTTTATTTCCCATTTTACATTTGGTATCATGCTCTCTGTAATGTGTTATGAATCTTAGCAGTACAAATGAGCTGTTGTTCAGAAACCCATGTCATGTAAACACACATCTGCTACTGTACTAAATAGCTTGTTCCCTGTTATGCTAAAAAGATGATGATGCTCAAAGAGAAACCAGTTTTTCCAGCTTGCTTAATAATTCATCAATTTCAGTTCTCTTTTGTAGTTAATGATCGTCTTCCTTCCCCATTCAAATGCACTTTGTTGTATATTTGTGTATTTAATCCATCTGTCACAAGCACCTGGGACTGCATTATGAATTTAATATCAGAGACATTACAAGGTATTGTCAAAGTATTATTTTGTTTAGCTACAAATATTGTCCTAATAATATAAATTAAAATAATTTCCAAACAAATGTGTAGGATTTTACTCCAGTGGAGTCAGAGTCATAGAGTTAGGGGAGTTATTATACAACAGTGCACAATTTGACCATACAGAATTAAAAGAGTAATATAGGTTGACCCTAAAATAATGTGTAACATTTTGGTCTAGGCTAGGCCTGGGTTCTCAGGCACTTTGATGATTTTGGCCTGGGCTAGTCAACAAGTAGTCCAGTTTCATATAAAACTATGAATGTTGTTTTACTCACTGTATCCTATTATATGAAAGGATATTTTATTATTTTTTATACAATTAATAAGATAGTCATAGTTCACAAACAAAACATTAGTGTATTTACTTTTTTTGCTGATAGATGGCATGCTTATATCTCTCCAACCAGTCAGTGGTATTTACATATGAATGATACGATACTGCAAGCAGTAATGTCAGCTGCCAATTCTCTCAAAATCTGTGTAAAAAGACTAAATAATGACTACTAAGCATACTCAAGCAGGTCATAGCAGAGATTGTAAGCACTACAGAAATTCTATTTCTTTAGAAAAGAAGTTGGAAGTGATGAAGAGGTGTGAGAAGAGTGAAATAATTATGAGTAGCAATAAAGCAAGACCAAGGTCTTACTTTCATTTCAGCCAAGTATCAACAACTTTATGAGTTGACCATTAGTTTTTGTCAGATATTTTTCACGCTGTCTGGGATGGGAAATGTTTAAAAATCTACTTGTCCAAGGGACCCAAGCTGTAGCCTGATGTCCTTGTCCATCATGACAATTTACTTGTCCTACACACAAAATAATTTTAGATTGGGTTCCCTGGCTAAAGCCCCTGACATGGACATTGTTATTCACCAAACTCTGAATTTTTTTTAATCAAAATGTAAAACCTAACACAGAAAAAGTAATTTGGAAAAATTCTCCTGCTCAGCTATTCTTCACAATCTTTGGGAAAATTCAGAGTTCAGTAAATAAGGAGTCTAAGAGAGGGATATGGCTGTGTGGTAACTGGCTGCACAGGGAGGTAGATGGTTGCGTTGTAACTGGCTACACAAAGGGAAGGGAAGAGGTAATTGGCAGCACAGGGGATGAATGAGGGGTAATTGAATGCATGGGGGAAGGGTGGGGAGTAAATGGTTGCACAGGGGGAGGGTGTAGGGTAACTACGGCACAAGGGTAAGTGGTAACTGACTACACAAGGGGATGGATGAGTGATAACTAACTGCAAGGTGGTCTAGTAAGGTTTAAATAAGCAAGTGAGCGTTAATCTCTTTTATGTGAGCAGTGTACAGTTTATATTACATTGTACTACCTGACCCAGATCCTGCTCCATACTTACAGCCATTATTCATGCCTCCATTCCAGCCTCTGTTCCATCCTCCCTCAATCTTCAGATTTAGCCCCAGCTCCAGCATTTCTCCTTACAGATTCAATGACTTCTGGGTGTCTGACTCTCTAGTGAGCACTGGACCACGAAGGAGGGATTACTGTGGTCAGACCATAGAATTCCTGTTCGGACACAGTCATCCCACAGCAGGTCTAAATGCCCTCCAAAAAATGCCTGCCAGTGTCTGGAACTTCAAGTCCCGGGTGTCAGGAGATAGGAATTCATCATCCCTGGCCTAAAATAGTAGCTTATATGCCTGCATGTACAGTAAATTGTAATATAAAATGTGTTACTCCATCAAGTGGAAACAGTCATGGAAAGCAACCCAGAAATTCTATTTCTCTAGAAAAAGAGTTGGAAGTGATAAAAAGGTATGAAAATGATGAAGTATTGTGTGTTATCCATATAGCATTAGCCAATGCCTAATTTTCATGTCAGTTAAAGAATCACTCCACTCACCATTTCATCTAAATGAAATTGTTATGGTGCCAGGAGGCCTCTGGGCACACTCTCACCTCAAGAAGTTAAACCGTTAATACTGAGTTTCTGTAAATATTTGTCCATTCTCAGATTTCTCATAATCTCTATATTTGTTGTAATGCAATTAGCTACTCCTCTCACTAAGTAAATAGGATAATCCGAATGTGGACCCCATGTACCCAGTGCTCACTGTGCCTGCAGGGATGTACGCTACACCTCTTTATGAGGCCCAAGGAAGGCTGAAACGATTGTCTGGGATTGCTGTTTCTCTCGTTTAGAGAGAACTTGCCGGCATTTCGGTTCTGGATTGCTCTTATTGGTGGGATTAGTATGATATGCCCTGGAACTGGTCCTCTCTACTATTTTGAGACCCGAGCAGGGATTTACTGAAGTTCCTCTAAGCTTTTGTCCATTCTAAGAGTTCTCATATTCAGTTTTTTTGCAATGCATTAATTTGGCTCTCTCCGAGTTCAAAAGGGTGATCCAGACATATATGGAACACACTCCGTGCATGACATGACATCCACAATGTCTCTAACATTGGAAGGCCCCCAAACATGACCCCTAGTCTTCTGTTTCACTCTGATAATGCCAGGGTGACCTTCATGAAGGAGTTTTAACGTGGTTTGACGTAACCTACCAGGAACCAGAATGCTTTCATAAAATGCCCATAAAATACATAAATTGTGTAGTATGAGTTCTTTAGCTTGTAATATGCATGCTTGCTGATCACAGCTGGTTGTTGGCCAGCCTTCTCTCAAATACTTTGACACAAGTCGTAATTCAGTATCATAAGCTTTCTCCTTTGCAATCTCTTTGGCATGTACTTTACCCATAAAACACATACAAGGAAGGCTTTCCTGTACAACTTGTGAGTAACTCGTTAGCGGGAGCCATGACATGGCATCATCATTACTTTGGAAGTCATGGGCTGGATATATGACATCTGTAATGAAATGCACCCAAGGTTAGAGCATATCGTTGCAGTCTGACTGCTATTGTAGTTGAAATTCCCTTCCTTGAAAATGGTTAGTAGTGGCCAATAGTCACTTAGAGTAAATTCCCATAAATATAGTTGGAACATCATCACAGCCCACACTATGGCCAATGCTTTCTTGCCAATTGAGAACATTACTGATCAGCTGTCGTCAGCAAACGAGAAGGAAAGGCTATCGGCCAATCTGATCCATCTGACATTGTGTGTGATAAGACAGCCCTTAAGCATCACATGCTACTGTGAGAGGTTTATATAGATCATTTTCCATTGACATGTGAGAAGGAGAAAAAGCAGTTTTTTTGAATCCTTGAATGCCTAATTGCATTCACTGCTTCACTACCAGAAGTTGATGGTGTAAAGTATGTACTAATCATAAAGGAAAACATTTATTAGTCGCTGCAGTATTCTCTCACATTGTGTCGGTGTTCTTCCTCTGTGCTGCCCGTGATTAACATATCATCTAAAAGACATATAACAATTCCTTTATTGTGTGTTGGCAGACCATATGATCATACCGAAATAAACCACTGTGAGTATTGATAGCAAGTAATTCTAGATGTACTTCTAGTCGAAGGTAATCATTCTTTAAAGGGACACTATAGTCACCTGAACAGCTTCAGCTTAAAGGACCACTCTAGGCACCCAGACCACTTCAGCTTAATGAAGTGGTCTGGGTGCCAGGTCCTTCTAGGGTTAACTAATTTTTTTATAAACATAGCAGTTTCAGAGAAACTGCTATGTTTATCAATTAGTTAAGCCTTCCCCCTAATTCTCTAGTGGCTGTCTCATTGACAGCCGCTAGAGGCGCTTGCGTGCTCTCACTGTGAAAATCACAGTGAGAGCACGCAAGCGTCCATAGGAAAGCATTATGAATGCTTTCCTATGTGACCGGCTGAATGCGCGCGCAGCTCTTGCCGCGCGTGCGCATTCAGCCGACGGGGAGGAACGGAGGCGGAGAGGAGGAGGAGAGCTCCCCGCCCAGCGCTGGAAAAAGGTAAGTTTTTACCCCTTTCCCCTTTCCAGAGCCGGGCGGGAGGGGGTCCCTGAGGGTGGGGGCACCCTCAGGGCACTCTAGTGCCAGGAAAACGAGTATGCTTTCCTGGCACTAGAGTGGTCCTTTAATGAGGTTGTTCAGGTGAGTGCTACAGCTCCCTGCAGCCTTTTTCTTGTAAGCACTGTATTTTCATAGAAAATACAGTATTTACATTGGAAGCTTGGAACACCTCCAGTTGCAGTCAATCAGACGGCCACCAGAGGGACTTCCGAGTTCAGAAGCCCTAAAAAGGCTTCATTCACGTCTGACGTATTCATGCATGGGTGAATACTTCAGACTGTGAACGCGCTTTGTGTCCTGAGGCTGTCAGCACTGCGTGGGAGTGGTTTGAGCTGACAGGCTGAAGACCGAAGAGGAAGAGGGGAGGATTCAAACTGTAAGTAAACTTATTTAGTGAGTGTGGGTGGGTGACTGAGGGTGAGTGGGTGAGGATGGATATGGATGGATGATGAGGATGGATGGATATGGATGATGGGAGTGGATGGATTTGGGGATGATGGGAGTGGATGGATTTGGATGATGGGAGTGGATGGATGGATATGGATGATGTGAGTGGATGGATGATGGGAGTTGATGGATATGGATGATGGGGGTGGATGGATATGGATGGATGGATATGGATTGGAATGGGAGGAGAGAGAGAGTGTGTGTATGTCCTTAATTTTTTTACTACTTGTTTGTTTGCATAGAAACACTATATATAGAGAGATCTCTATATATAGTGTTTCTATGCAAACACACAGTTTGGCTGAGGAGGGGGCGTGTATAGAAAGCGAGCTGAGCTGTCAGTCAGACAGCTCAGCTCACGAACGCGATTGGTGCAGACTGTTCTCTGAGAGAAGCATCTGATTGAGCCCCGCGATTTCGTCATTTTGACGAAAAAGGGGGCGCGGCATGGCTGGGAGCTTGGCGCTGGAACGGAGGTAAGTTTATATGATAAGAAAGCTTCGAAAATTATTTTTATTAACTGTAAGTTCATATAAAAGCAAGAAGGAAGGCTGGGGACCTGTCTTTCTTGCTTTTATATGTAGACTATAGTGTCCCTTTAAATCAAGTTTTGTGAAATGCTGACACCCAGCTAAGTTAGCAAAAATATCTTCTATCCTTTGTAATGGATACTTATCCACTAATTGTTCATTCAACACCATCCTAAAGTCTCCACATATTTGAAACTGTCCACCTTTCTTCCATACCGGTACAATAGGAGAAACCCATTCACTAGGATGAACTGGTGATATAATCTGTAACTGTAAGTCTTCTAACCTCCTTGGTTCAGTATAAACTCTTGCCCTTAAAGCAAATGGCACTGTTCGAGCTTTGCAAAACTTTGGCCTAGCTCCAGAATTTAATTTAACCGAACCATTATGTTCTTAACTTTTCCCAGAATATCTTTGTAGCGGAGCTCCCTGTCCCGGCTAGAAACCTCCGACAAGGACCGCTTCCTAGCTGGAACAGGGGAAAACCTAATTTCTTCTGCCCCAGTCTCCGTGGCTTGACTGGAGTCCTCCTGGAGACTCTCCATCCTGGAACAGGATAGGGGACTAGCTCTATTCCCTCCCAAGGACTGGATAATACACAGTCCTGGGAGCTCTAGCCCTTACAAGGACTTTCCGACTAAATCCTCCACGAGCTGGAACAAGGTCCTAAGCAGTGATTATAGTGCCTCCCCTCCCATTAACTAGACGACACATAGCTCTGGGAGTACAACTGGTTTAATGCATCCAAACACGGCTTTTTTATACACAGACCCCAGCAGGGGGTCTCCGTTGTCTTCACCACAAGCCCCTGCCAGGAATCTCTGGGCCTGGGAGATAATTGTGTTAAAGACCGGTAAGTTAATTATCTCCCAGGAACAGAGAGGCAAACAAACATAAAAATACCCATAAACATAATAAAAACATAAAATAACCCCACAAATAATACATTGTTTTATAGCCCTGATCTGAGCGCCCAGGTACTCCAAATAGCACTCAGATCCATGCAGTGTAGGGGAAACGCCACCGTTAAAGTCCTGACCGGCCGCACACGTGGTAGAATGCCCAAAATAGTTCCACGGCATTTGGTGCTTTTACCGGTCAACTTTCAGGAGCTCCTGCGGCCACAGTATGGGGTGCTCTGCCTGGCTCTTAGGTAGCGTTTGTTCCCCTTAGTCTCAGGAACATTCCCTTCAAAAAGCGCTCTCCTGGTGGGTCGCAAAGTGGTTCAAACCCGCTAACCAAGTTTCTTGTCTCTGTATTACTCCCCCACCAGTGTAACAATTTTAGTCAACTAACAATTTTTAGATTTAGTCGTCTAAAACTAGACTAAAACTAAAATAATTCAGATGACTAAAATAAAATACAACTAAAATGACTTTTTAGTCAAAAAACTATCACTAAAACTAAATTGAAATTTGCAGCTGAAATTAACACTGCACAGAGGGGAAGTAGAAGGGGCAGAAGAGACAGACCAGGGCTTGGGGGAGAGACACCTAGAGGGGTTGGGAGGACACAAAAAACACACAGAGGGGCTGGGTAAGAGACAAAAGAGAGGCTTTAAATAAACCCATTAGATTTTAGTCAACTAAAATCTACGGGAGATTTAGTTAACTAAAACTAAAACAATTCAGATGACTAAAATATGACTAAAACTAAAATGTCTTTTTAGTCGAAAGACTATGACTAAAACTAAATTGAACTTTGACGCCAAAATTAACACTGACTTTAGCTGACTTTCTTAGACTCAGGGAGGAATGTAAGAGTCAATCCCAACACATGTCCCCAGTGACGGCAGGGAATTTGCTGTGTCTCTTGTGGTCTCGTGGGTACTTCTATATTATTATTATTTATACATTTGTGAATTATTTATATATCTGTAAATATGGCAAAGTCCCCAGACGGTGACAGTGCCACTTTAAAGCTGGCGTTTGATGAACTCGCTGGACACTGTATCATTTGGTCCCAGCACTACCCTTATAATGTATTGCAGTTAGGTGACTGCAGCCTTCCTGTTTTTGTTGGTGGTGTTGTTGTGTGTGCTTTCCTGAAATAATTTAACAATACCAGCATGACTATCCAAGCCTATGACTAGTAAAGCAATATTATGTGAAATTAACTCTAGAACTCTATTCTTTTCTTGCATAGAGATCAGAACACCTAGAAACACATTTCCTTCCTAGCTTTCTTTCCAGGAGTAACATTATATCCACTTATATGACAAGCCTCAATGTACCCTCCCACTTGTACCACAGCAACACGCACGTCAGCCGTGTCATCACATGTTCACATGCTGGATGGGAACTGGCAATATCCAATAGCGGCGCGGCTATGCCTCTGACCTATCAGATGACTTGACCACATCTAGCCCCGCCCACGTCCCCCGCCGCCGACGTCACCGCCAGGACCATCCTCGCTCTGCGATTGGCCGGACGGGCGGCTGGTCACGCTGCTGCTCTGTTTACATGCTCTCAGCTGTTCAGCCCCCCTCCTCCCACAATCCTCCGCACAGATCAAAACAAATAACCCCGACCGGAGGACGGAGGCCTCCATCTCGCCTCCTCGGCTACCTGCTGCCCCCCCTTCCCCCCTTTCCTGTACAGCCGCCTGTCCAGTGGCAGAATACAGGCAGTGCCCACTGTCCCGCTGCCTGGCCTCTTACGGTGAGTTGCTGGGGTGGCAGCTGGTCTTCAAGTGGCGACGTTTTCCCTTGTGTCGCGCTGGAGTTAGTTAAAGGGGGTCTTCCCTTGTCACTCGGGCCGACCTGAGCAGCTCGATCCCCACTCTGATTAACCGGCCCGATCATGGCCTGCCTCAGTCCTGTTTGTGAGTGCCATCACTGCCATGGCTAATGCCCACCCTCAGTAAATGCCACGCATGTAGTCCTTTGTTTCTCGCTTGTGCTCTGTACATGCCGTGTTTCATGCCTTCCTTCTGTGAGTGCCGAATTGCTACCGACTGTAATGATCTTGTATAATGTTAGTCTTGGTAAATGGGCTTGCAATTTACTTGTGGATTTGTTTATTTATTTTTTTTTTTGTTTTAGCTAGTACATTCTTGAATTTGATGTTTAAAAAAAAAAAATCAGGTGTGCTAGGAGGTAGTATTTACAAATATTTTGACAAATGTGTCTCTGGATATGGGAAAAGTGTCTACATAGATCCTTAGCCTATTACAAAAAGTTTTTTTATTAATAGGAATAATGTTTCTTAAAGGGACAGCTTGGAGCAGCTTAGGACCTTCATCTAAATGAAGCTGACATGGCGCTAGGAGGGCCCACTCTTACCTCAAGGGCTTAATCCATAAGCCTAAAATTGTCTCCAGCGCCGATCTTGAAGTGCGGAGTGTCACTGATTGAGAGCTGTTACTCTCTTACTCCCCGTTCCCAAAACTGGCTTGGAAAAGGTACATTTCTTTCCATGGATCCTGCCTGATGAAGATATGATAAGTAACACACCAAGCATGCTACAGTGTTGATGGTGCGTGGTGTCCACTTGCCATGCTACCTCAGTGCTGCTGGCCAATTCCAGTGATAATCCAATCACCTACTTGCCACTGGAGACCTGATGTGCATAACATATCCAGGCTTCCTCAAAGAAAAGCATTGTATGCAATGCTTTCCTATTTGATTCAGAGTGACATGACCGTGTTTTACTCTGTCGGGCAGCAAAAGTGCCTCTAACGGCTGTCTTGAAGAGAGCCACTATGGGTGGATTTGACCCTGCAATGTAAACATTGTGGTTTATAAAAAAAAAAACTGTTTACATGCAGGGTTAAAAGGACAGGGTCCCTGCACCCAGACCAATTCATTGCGATAAAGTGGTTTGGGTGACTTTAGTTTCTCTTTAATGTCTACAAACCACATTTTTAAACCATTTTGACAAATCTATAGATTATAATGTAATCTGCTTTAAAACAATATGTTTACTCTCTCACCTGTCTATTCTTTCATAGCATATAGTTCCCGATGCTAGCAGTATAGGTCTGTGGTGAGGAGTGAATTCCTCATCACATATATTCTCATAGCAAGTGACCAATGTTACTCCATTTTTCCTGTCTGTAAAGCCAGCAAGTCTACGTTCTTTGCTTGAGGAATGTGTACCTATGCAGGGCCAATTGCTGTGCAGAGAGAGGGATTTGGAGTGGTCTTCCGGCAATAGCAGCACTTTTGAGGTAGGGGCAGTAGTAAAGTAAGTGTATGATCACTCCCAAAGGAATCCCATTTTTTACTTTAACCCCTTAAGGACCAAACTTCTGGAATAAAAGGGAATCATGACATGTCACACGTCATGTGTCCTTAAGGGGTTAAAGAACATTCAAACAATAAAAATATATTTTATTTTGTTTAGTGTTTATTTGAAATTTTAGGCCCCTTATCAAACAAAAGGCTATCATTAAACTCACTGGTAATCTAGCACTGGGCAATCTCCTTCATGCAGTAACTCCTCTTGTGAGATCATGTGAGATCAAATCCAGTGCTTATAGAAAAACATTAGATATACAGTGCATAAATAATTTTGCTACATTCCGCCATTAGGATGCATCTCACACATAAGCACTGAATCCGGTGCTTCTCTATGAGAAGCGTTAACAGTGTTAGGCAACGCCCAAACATGAATATTTTAATTATTTGAAAGTCTTCAATGAAAAAGCACTGCTATAAAGAGCTGTTGTCGGGAACACCGTTTAGTGGACGGGGCCCAAGATGCAGATAAATGCTGAAGACAATGAACCAAGTTTACAGTACCAAAGGATCAGGCGAAGAGAATAGTTGGGGAAGCCAAAGGTCAGGACAGGTGGCACAGGTTCAGAAGTGATGATACAGGCAAGGGTAAAAATCAGGATACAACACTAAAGTCTCTGAAGGTCTTAACACAATCAGGTGCACAGTACAACTGAGCTAAGAGTGAAGGGTGGGTGGTGTTGTTAATTGAGGTTCCACCCTGGTCTCCACTTCCTGTACATTTAAAAGGCTTTGTGTCGGTGCGCGGACCCTTTGATTCTTCTGAAGTTCTACTTTCTGTGTGGTCGCACGTGAAAGCAGCGGTGTTCTCACAAACAAACTTCTGTTCTTGCTGTGTTTGGGAGCCTGCGTCCGTATGAACGGAGTTCTGTCTGCAGTATAGGTGAGTAGCGTTCGCATGAACAGCGGTGGCGTTCGTATGCATGGAGTTCTTCCTTCTTCATCGGGTAAGTGGCGTTTGTGTGAACAGAGGTGCTGTTCATATGAATGTGAGCGGTCGGCGTGGGTGATTGAACCGACCGTGCAGCCCGGCGGGTTGCGCTCCGACACAGCGTCCTCATGGAGTGAAAGAGAAACGCAGCGTGGGAGCAAAGTCCTGATAGCTGTGTTCAGGTACAGGAGATCTCCTTGAGCCATAATAGGGGTAAAGAGAACATTTTTATTTTGTTTCTGGAAGTGTCACTTTACGGGAACTCTATAAAGTTAGGAATGCAAACATGTATTCCTAACACTATAGCTACTTGTTCAACATTTAGGTACCTGCCCCTCCCACCCTCATTAAGGGTTTGAAAAGGGGAGCTTTACTTGCCTTTTCTCCTCATTATTCTGGTCTTGCTGTGGCTGTCCAAGCTTCAATGACTGAATACTAAATCTTGATGATCTAAGCCAATCCAAAGCTTTCCCATGTGCAGCAAAACACCCCTCTGCGCCCATCTGCATTTCTTCATCAATGAATCTCTATGGGGAGCGTTCAGTGTCTTCATGCAGAGCTGAAATAGGAAGCACCTCTAGTGACCATCTGAATGACTGCCACTAGAGGTCTTACTAGGCAGCAATGTAAACACTGCCTTTTATCTTAAAATAAGAAAAATATAAGGCCGGTAAATAAGAAGGTTTGATAAAGACCCTGAAGGGTTGAAACGATGTAGATTTGTGTTTGATGCTTTGAATACACTATTGAAAATCCAAGTGAGTGCTCCTGTCTTAACCTTCATATATCGTGTAGTGGCCTGTTTCAGCAGGATAGTGCACACTGCAAAAAAAATTGTTCATGGATGTTTTGAGGAGTTAAAGGTGTTGCCTTTGGCTCAAAAAATTCAAATCTCAGTCCGATTGAGCATCTGTGGGATGTACTGAACCAAGAAATCTGATCCATGGAGGCCCCACCTCACATCTTGCAGGACTTAAAGGATCTGCTTTTAATGTCTTCATTCCAGATACCACAGGACACCTTTGGAGGTCTTGTGGCATCGATGCCATGACGCATCAGAGCTGTTTGGCAACATGAGGGGGACTTGCACGATATTAGGTACTTGATTTTAAAGGGACACTATAGTCACCTGAACAACTTCATTTTAATGAGGTTGTTCAGGTGAGAACTATAGCTCCCTGCAGCCTCTCTCATGTAAACACTGTATTTTCTAAGAAAATACAGTGTTTACATTGAAAGCTAGGAACACCTCCAGTTGCAGTCACTCAGAGTGAACCAGAGGGACTTCGGAGTTGATGGAGGCATAATATGACTCCATCCACTCAGATCTGCTGTCAGCAGAGCACAGGGCAGCACTGTGCACAGCATCCTTTGATTCAGTATCTCCTCCCTCTGCATGCAGACACTGAACTTTCCTCATAGAGATTCATTGATTCAATTAATCTCTATGAGGAGATGCTGATTGGCCAGGGCTGTGTTTGAATCATGCTGGCTCTGCCCCGATCTGCCTCTTTGTTAGTCTCAGCCAATCCTATGGGGAAGCATTGTGATTGGCTCAGGCTACCACTTCTGATGACGTCAAAAAACTGTTCTACTACAATACTTAGCAGATATTGGCAATGTAATGGCAACAAATAAAGTGTCAAATTGCTCTTTGGTAAATAGCCTGAGATTTCTACTTTATATAAATATATAGTTTTGGGTGGCTATTTTGTTTTCTGTGATGGTTATTAACCCCTTAACGACGTCCACGTCATCCTCTTTACTTTCCTGCTCACTACTGATCCCACGCTGGCGATTGTGATAGGGGGACTTTCCTGACATGCCAGGGAGTACCCCTGCTGCCGATCCGGCCCTCATGGGCCATGTGATCGTGAGGTCCTTGCGAGAACCTCACTGTCTCATGGATGGAATAGTGGTCCATAGCAGTGCCAGCAGAGGGAGTGCCTGGAATGACGGGTAGTCCCCCTACTGCCTGAAAAAAAGTTTTAAAACCGTTTAAAATTAAATAATATATACTTAGAATATATGTATATGTATGTATGTGTAATTTCGTTCTAACTGTATTTTGTGAGATATATATTAGATTTGATAACCCAGCCAGAAAGTTCAGATAATTTAATTTGCTAGCACTATATTTAGCCCTGGAACTTTACAAGACTCTGTTTTACTCGGGAGACTTCGATGAAGACAAATATTAGTGTTTCAAAACAGTAAAATGTATTATAACGATATCAGTGAAAGTGAAGTTTTTTTGCATTTTTCACACACAAACGGCACTTACACTGACGATATTGTTGTGACACTAATATTTGTGTTCAGTGAAGTCTCCTGAGTATAACAGTACCCCTCGTGTACAGGTTTTTGGTGTTTTCAAAAGTTAGTCGAATATAAAGCTTGTGTTTCATTTTTTTCACATTGAAATTCGCCAGATTGGTTACATTGCCTTTGAGACCGTGTGGTAGCCCAAGAATGCGAATTTCTCCCATGATGGCATACCATTTTCAAAAGTAGACAACCCAAGGTATTGCTAATGGGGTATGTCCAGTCTTTTTTAGCAGCCACTTAGTCACAAACACTGGCCAAAATTAGCGTGCAAATTTAGTTTATTTTTTTGCATTTTTCACACACAAACAAATATTAACGCTAACTTTGGCCAGTGTTTGTGACTAAGTGGCTACTGAAAAATGTAACATGCTATATTTGACCCTGTAACTTCCCAAAACACTATAAAACCTGTACATAGGGGGTACTGTTTTACACGTGAGACATTGCTATATACAAATATGTGTATTTTATTGCAGTAAAAGCAAACCGTATTATGACATTCACAGTGAAAATGTCATGCAGAACTAAAAAGAATAACACAATTTAATTTCTGACTTTTTTTTTATATTTTATTAATATTAAATTATGTTCCATAGCTAAATATTTGATGATTTGATGTTAAATGAAAGCCCTATTTCTTCTGAATAAAATGATATATAATAAGTGTGGATGCACTTAATATGAAAGCGGTGCATTATGGTTGAACAGACATATAGTCAAATTCCAAGTTTTGTTTACGTTTTCTTTGGATCAAAACATGTACATTTGGCTCAGTCCTTAACCCCTTAAGGACCAAACTTCTGGAATAAAAGGGAATCATGACATGTCACACATGTCATGTGTCCTTAAGGGGTTAAACTTTGAAGACAGACATACCAAGTTCCAAAATCGTTCCACATTGAAATTATATTTTACTCCTTGTATTTTGTTGCTTTTACATACCAAAAATAAAATGCAATCCTAGGCATATGATGTACTCTGTAAGCTAGGACAAATTTATTTATTTTGAAATATTTTTTCTAAGCTGCACTAAAGGCACACATTGCCAAGACTTTGCCTATTGTTTTGTATTTTTTTTTTTTTTTTTAATAAGTATTTATCTGTATAAATGTCACATCAAATTTTAAAGCTTGTTTTTGTCCTTAGGTATTTAGTATGTGTTGATGCAATAAATGAGAGCTGGAATTTGCTGTTGAACACACTTGCAGGAAACATCTGTTGTCCTTAAAGGGACACTTTAGTCAACAAACAACGGTAGCTTAATTAAGCAGTTTTGGTATGTAGATTATGCTCCTGCAGGCTCACTGCTCTATTCCATGCCATTTAGGAGTTAAACCACTTTGTTTAAACAACCTCCCTGAAGGTTCAGTAAGATGTAACTTAATATAAGATGGTTTTATCTCCTGCTCGGTAAATTGAACTTAAATCACAAATAGGAGGCTCCTGCAGCGTCTAACAAGCTATTAACAGAGCAGGAGATAAGACATTCTAAATTAAGCAGCATGTGCAATAAAGGAAGTGCAAACATTAGATCACTCTTCACAGGAAGTGTTTATGAAGGCTGTGTAAGACACATGTAGGGTGGTGTGTCTAGGACTGCACAAACAGAAACAAAAGTAATTTAACTCCTAAATGGCAGAGAATTCAGCAATGCGACTGCAGGGACATGATCTATATACCAAAACTGCTTCACTAAGCTAAAGTTGTTTTGGTGATTATAGTATCTTTTTGTACAAAACAAACTGAAGCATGTCCTTAACCTGTTACCAGATACTACAGGAGTAAATATGCAAATACACTTAAGGCATTTTCACACAGATTTCTTTATTTAAAATCACACTTTTAATAGGAAAACAAGTCTTTTTAGGTTTGGCACCATAAAGGAGAGAAAACAAAGATGGCATTTACCAGGGGTAGGCAAACGTTTAGCAATACCAGAAGAAGACTTGGAATTCCGCTGAAGTACTCGTCCTATATATTTGTTTTATGACTAAAGTGTGTGTTGCCATATTTTGATTGTGTTTTATATATGGGTGCGGTTGCTGCTTTGAAGTATGTATGTGGGCTGTGTGAGTTATTGTGTATGTGCATGAGCAGGGGTGTTACTAGAAACTCCACCACAAAATAAACATTGCTTTGCTACCACTATTTTTGCCTGGGTTTTACACATTAAATGTTATGGCATATCTATATATATAATTTAGTTAAGGAACATAAATGCTAACTTGAGTTAAATCTGCGACCTTGGTAGTTTCACCACTCTGCATTATTTATTTATAAAATATTTTACCAGGAAAGATGCATTGAGATTTCTCTCGTTTTCAAGTATGTCCTGGGTATTACTGCATTAGCAGTTTGTATTATTGTGTTTTGGGCAGTGTATGTTTGTTTGGGGCTGTGTGTGTTGTTAGCATGTCGTGTGTGTGTGTGTGTGTGTGTGTGTGTGTGTGTGTGTGTAGGGGGATGCTTATATGGTTGTGTGTTCGTGGGTAGTGTTGGAGCAGTAGTGTCGGTGGTGGTGGGGGGGGGGGGGGGGAGGAAGAATGCCCATAAAGCTGAGTTTGTGCGTGTTTGGATGTGGGCTGTTTGTAGCATTTGTGTGTAGGGGTTGCTTCATATAGGGCTGTGTGTATGTCTCATGTGTGCTCACCAACAGACACATGCATACATAGACACCAAGGCACACTGGCAGGCATACTCAACCCAAAACAAACTACTAGGCACACCTACAGTTAAATACTTTAACACACTAATAGACACTCACAATACTACATACATCCAAATCACATTGCTAAATACACATAATGTTCCACACACGTTCACAATACAGCTGTTTTAGCCACCAACCTTGTTTTAATTACCATTTGCAGAAGGAAGACTTTCCTGGGAACTGGGCTATCCCTCACTGTGCACCCCAAGCATAGTTAGTGGTGATCACTCAGTCGACATTAGCAGGAAGTTAAAACAATATCAAGCAAACTGGTTAAAAAAAAAAAAAAAGAGCTGCAAAATGCCACCCCCCAGTTGTCTTACTGGGACCTGGCTATGGCTATGAATGAGATGGGCTATTTCACACCTTGCGTGTCATGAGTTGCCGGCACCTGGCATAGACCATAGTGTGCTCCCTTGACAAAGGCTCTTCAGCTGAAACGTTGTTTTTTTTTTTTTTGATTGACTCTGTTCCTGCTTCTCACTTATCTTGGTATGTTTTTTTGCATTTTTTTATATGTTTGGGGTTTGTTCATACTTAATACTATAGTGGTCTGTTTGCATGATATCTCTTTCATTTATATACCACGCATTGCGTGTTCATATGTGTCTTTATACATATGCTTTTTTGGTAAATGCTTTATTATAGCATGACTTTGTATTTCTGTGGATAATATTTAAAGAGACAGACCTAGAGTATATACCCATGTAAATAAAGTTTTTTTCATATTTATAAAGATTTTTGGTGTGCTCCTTACTCTATTCATAGACCATAGTGTATAACATTAACACCGTATTCCCTCCCTTACAAAATTATCAAGAAGGCAAATCACATGCTCTTCAGCAATGAGATCTCCTCTAGAAGTTTCCCATCATGATGCACTATAAACATTCTGTCACAAAGACCTCTTCAGACAATAAAAAGCATAAACAAATAAAATGTGTGATAAGAGCCTTGTATTAGTGCTCTGTGTGTGGTCCGCCATTTATTGAGCTGGCTAAGGTGTTGTGGCAGATGTCATGTATATACTTTTTTTTTTTGACTGGCCTGCCCATCTTCGTCCCACTTGACTGATTGTCTGAGATGGTGTGAACTATGAGCTAGGGTCTGGTATAACTTCTTGCCTTCCATTTAATTAACTGAACTGTAAGATGTTGCTCCCTTGTATTCCAAGACCATGAATTTTTATGCATCCTTGGATATTCCACTTGATGAAGTTTATATCAATAATTCTCTCTCTATCTGCAGTGTAATGCTATATGCATGTATACTGTATTGGTTTGTAAAATAAAGTAGAAAGAGAGACATAATGCAGTTTACTAAATTATTTCGCAGTTCATGCTATAGAGTGGAAAAAAAGTTGTCATAACTATTTATATACTGGAAACCATGAAACTTGCTGCATTCCATTGTAATTAAGCAGTTTGGCAAAACTAACATACATACATATTATGGATCTCTCTTGAACAGATTTTCCACCCAGTATCTATACGTGATACTCTCCCGTGTTAGCTAGGATTAAATTTATTTCACCACAAGAAATAAGCTGTTAAAAGTACCCAAAGTGAAAATTCTTTGTGCACTGTACTGTAAGGAAGACCCTTTGGTGGGAGTTTCTCTGATGGTGGAGCATTAGGATTGAACTACAGTTCGTTTAGGGCATGGGTCGTCAACCTGGTCCCTACCGCCCACTAGTGGGCGTTTTAGGATTTCAGGTGGGCGGTAGGGATTTCCAGGTTTTGACGACCTGACGACTGGGCGGGCGGGTGCGAGCCGGCGGTACCCCTGCGACTGGGTACCGCCGTGACAATTTGCGGCCCCGGCCCGCGCGGCAAACCGCCGAGGCCGCATATGGAGGGGTCCATCGGGTGGCCCATGCTGTCAGGGCCACCCGATGGATGTGGATTGTGAGGGGGCCCGGTCAGCGCTGGGCGCTTTAACAGCGCGACCGGGCCCCCTGTGATAACATCGCAGAGCTGGGAGGAAGTGACTGCACGTCACTCCTCCCAGCTATCAGCCCGCGCGGGAGGAAGACCAGGGAGTCAGAGTGGGAACTCTGACTCCCACCCACCTGAGCCACCACTGGACCCCAGGGAAAGTCACCCTCCTGAATCTAAAAGGTAGGAAACAGGAGGGTTACTTAAATATGTGTGTGTGTGTGTGTCTTTGTATGTATTGTGTGTGTGTCTTTGTATGTATTGTGTGTGTGTGTGTGTGTGTCTTTGTATGTATGTCGTGTGTGTGTGTGTCTTTGTATGTATGTCGTGTGTGTGTGTGTCTTTGTATGTATGTCGTGTGTGTGTGTGTGTCTTTGTATGTATGTCGTGTGTGTGTCTGTGTCTTGTACGTGTGTCTGTCTGTTATAGTGGACTATATAGTAAGTGGGCTACCTAGCTCAGCCTTCCTACTGGGCATTGCTACAAGGAAGGTTAAAAAATAGAAAAAAGGGGGAAAAAAAAGGTGGGGAGGGGAATTGAGGAGGGAGAGGAGATGAGCTGGCGCACAAATGAGAAATCATATTATGCGCAAACAGAGAAGTCATCTGAATATCACTGAAAGAGACCTTCGTTTGTTCCTTACGAAAATCGAACCAGATATCAAATATTTAGTCTCGCAGCATCAACCTCAAGGATCTCATTAATCACTAGTAAAGGTAATTTCAATTTACTTTATTGTTTTCTCATTAAACTTTATAAAGTTAAAAACCTTATAAACCTGCATTAAGTAGAAATAAAAAGATAAATGTACGTACATTTATTTTTTGTAAAACACCCTCCTTTCTAAAAAATATTCCGCATTTGCGCGAAAACTGGTGGGCGGTAAGGACATTTTTTCAACCAAAAAGATGCATTAGTGGGCGGTAGGTAAAAAAAGGTTTAGGGATTGGAAATATGACGGCAGTATATAATTATTATTGGTGTAAGTAATGCCTACCTCCAATATTCTGTAGACTGCGAAGCCTGGCTTAGACTAGTGTAATTTCTAACTGTAGACACTCACCAATCCAGTCCTAATCGCATATATTGTAAGTATTAATGTAGTGAAATAGTATGTTTTACTTTATCAAATGATAATCCTTTATAGAGTACTGGTAAGGAGCCCTAACATGTGATTTAGACCAAGCATCAACATTCTACATTTTTAGAATGGGCAAGAATTTTTATTTTTTTTATTTTTTTTGGTGCTGCAACATCACAAAAACCATAAAAGGGTGAACATGAATGTTATTGCTGTACTGTGGAGATATAGCTAATTACAATGTAGGTGTTATTACATCTTTTTTACAGAACAGACTGCACGTACTTATGAAAAAATTAATGCCACAAACAAAAATTTGTTAAAAAAAAAAAATGGGTCGAAAGGCACCAAAGATTTGTTGGTGTGTCTTTTATGAGATAGTTTAATTTTATAAGTACGTAGTTAAAATGCCCCAAAATAAGTAGCCTCCAAATAGCCTTCCTGGCTATTTATCAAAGCAATAGATCCTGCACAAACCTGTAGGTGGATCTCAAAAGGAGGACTTATGTAATTGAATCCTCAAGTGAACCACAGTTTAAATATCTATGAATTCATGGTCTAGTTGGGGATTTGTTTGTGGAGTGTTTCCTTTGGGGATTTAACTACAGATTTCTGTATTTTTAATTTCTCCTTAAGGAGTGTCTGAGTGTCTGCATTTGCGATGCTACCAGCACTTTACATTCCAAATCCAAGGAGTTGTGCAGGATACTTATTTGATGCATTATCAATGCGATAGCCTTGCCTGGTCACTTTACAAATTAGATTGCCTATCTAATCATGGCAGCATCACTTATGGGTAGCTCCGCCCTCAGACCAGTTTGGTCTAGTGTATCAACATACAAAAAACGGCGCAAATATTTTACTATACTATTTTTTTATGTGATGGTGTTTGTGTGTATCTGACACACACACACACACAGGCATGTAGTGGCACACATATATACACCTTGACACACAGTGTGTATCTATGTTTGTATGTGTCAGTGTGTATGAATTTGACACACAGATGCATATACATACGCACATAGTAGCACACAGATCCACACACCTTGACAGTGTGTATCTGTGTCAAGTTGTGTTTGTATGTGCTGGTGTGTGTGTGTGTGTGTGTGTGTGTGTGTGTATCTGACACACAAATACAGACACATACACATACAAACACACTGGCACACACACACGCAGTGACACAAACCTTGACACAGAGGTACTCATTCACTAACACTGATATTTTTATTTGATATTATTTTTCCACTCCACCCAGCCTCCCTACCTTTGGGATTGCTGGCATGGAGTCCCTCTATCTCCCTGGGGTCCAGTGGGGCCGCTGGGCTGAGCGGCTGTTGTGCGGGTGCTGAGGGAGCAGTAATCTTCCTGCTCAGCTCCCTCACGCACCTCTTAGTGACGTCATATTCCAGCATCACTGCTGAGCGCATAGACATATCTATATACAGACAGACAAACATTCATACAAACACACACATACAAAATATTTTAGTCACCCTCCTGTTTCCTACCTTTTAGATGCAGGAGGGTGACTTCCCTGGGGTCCAGTGGTGGCTCGGCCTAATAGAAGTCAGAGTTCCCACTTTGACTCCCTCCTCTCTTCCGCGCGGCTCGATCTTATAGCTGGGAGGAGTGACCGGGGCAGTCACTTCCTCCCAGCGTCTGATGTAATCTCCCCCCTGGAAATCCATAGCCATCGGGTGGCCCTAACAGCATGGGCCCCTTCACGTGTGGCCCCGGTGGTTTTACCGCGCGGGCCAGGGCCACAACACATGGTGGTGGGCAACCAGTCGCAGGGTATGTACGCCACTGGCCTGCGTACAACATTGAAGGAGAGCCTACTTGTATTGCATTTCTCTGCAAATACCAGAATGTGTGTGAACGCTCCCAGAGGTTCTGAGGGTGAGGATGTTTCATTGGGTGTCGTTTTGCTGCATATGTAAATGTTTTTTTTTTTTGTTTGTTTTTTTTTGCACTGACCCCTGTGATGGCTTCAAATAGGATATACGGGGTTGAGGTAATACCGATCTGACATTTCTTTAGAAGTGATAGTTCTGCTATAAGCACAACGAGTAAATAAAATAGGCTTGCTCCTTGAGGGTATAAATACCAAAAATACTTTTCTTATATGGACACTCTGGCTGAATCTGACATCTATTTATTTAAAAAAAAAATAAAAAAAAAATTTAAAGGACCACGAAAGGCACATACTAGTTCATCTCGATGCAGTGGTCCTGTTTTAACCCATTAATGTAAACTTTAAATGGGTATAAAGGCTTTTACGGGTTAAAGGAACCATGAAGTGTCACCTGTATTCCTGGCACTATAGAGGTTAAATTGCTATTCATGTCCTCGTCTCACCTTGCCTCCCTTTGAAAAGGTATTTGTCACAATTTTTCCAGGAGGCTATTGCGCATGTGTGGCAAAAACTCCAAGCAGCGCTAATCAGCATCTCCTCATAGAGATTAATTAAATCAATGCTTCTCTATGGGTAGATTCAGTGCCTCCATGCAGAACGCAGAGACGTTGAACACTAGCAGCACTGACCCAGGAAGCACCTCTGGTGGCCTTCTAAGTGACTGCCAATAGAGGTGTTACCAGGCATTAATGTGAAAGTACAGAGAGAGGAGGTTGTCAAAAATGTCTCTAGAGTTTAGTTTTGTTGTGGTGAGCTCTACCCAAACAGACAGATTTGTCACACAATTCTAGATTTCAAATTTATTAAATATGAATTCAATTACCGTATATACTAGAGTATAAGCCGAGTTTTTCAGCCCATTTTTTGGGCTGAAAAACCCCAACTCGGCTTATACTCGAGTCAAGGTCTGTATTATGGCAATTTGCATTGCCATAATACAGACTGGGGGAGAGGGGGGCTGGCAGAGCTGTACTTACCTTTCCTGCAGCTCCTGTCAGCTCTCTCCTCCTCTGCGCCGTCCGGTCAGCACCTCGGTCAGCTCCCAGTGTAAATCTCGCGAGAGCCGCGGCTCTCGCGAGACTTACAGTGTAAGCTGACAGAAGAGCAGAACGGACGGCGCAGAGGAGGAGAGAGCTGACAGGAGCTGCAGGAAAGGCAAGTTACAGCTCTGCCAGCCCCCCTCTCCTCCCCACTGAACTGCCACTGGACCACCAGGGAAGGAGAGCCCCCCTCCCTGCCATATATCAAGCAGGGAGGGGGGACGAAAAAAAAATATATAAATAAAATAAGAAATAATAACAAAAAAAGGGGTATAAGGACCACTATGGGAGGGGGGGGGGGTATAAGGACCACTATGGGAGGGGGGGGGGTATAAGGACCACTATGGGAGGGGGGGGGTATAAGGACCACTATGCGAGGGAGGGGGGGGGTATAAGGACCACTATGCGAGGGATGGGGGGGGGTATAAGGACCACTATGCGAGGGATGGGGGGGGGGTATAAGGACCACTATGGGAGGGAGGGGGGGTATAAGGACCACTATGGGAGGGAGGGGGGGTATAAGGACCACTATGGGAGGGAGGGGGGGTATAAGGACCACTATGGGAGGGAGGGGGGGTATAAGGACCACTATGGGAGGGAGGGGGGGTATAAGGACCACTATGGGAGGGAGGGGGGGTATAAGGACCACTATGGGAGGGAGGGGGGGTATAAGGACCACTATGGGAGGGAGGGGGGGTATAAGGACCACTATGGGAGGGAGGGGGGGTATAAGGACCACTATGGGAGGGAGGGGGGGTATAAGGACCACTATGGGAGGGAGGGGGGGTATAAGGACCACTATGGGAGGGAGGGGGGGTATAAGGACCACTATGGGAGGGAGGGGGGGTATAAGGACCACTATGGGAGGGAGGGGGGGTATATGGACCACTATGGGAGGGGGGGGGGGGGTATATGGACCACTATGGGAGAGAGGGGGGGGTATATGGACCACTATGGGAGGGAGGGGGGGGGGTATATGGACCACTATGGGAGGGAGAAGGGGGATAAGGACCACTATGAGAGGGAGGGGGTGGGATAAGGACCACTAGGGGAGGGGTGAGTCAGGACCACTGGGGGGGGGGTGAAGGAACACGGGGGTGGGGAGGTAAGGACCACTGAGGGAGGAGGAGGGGAAGTCAGGACATATGGGGGGGGGGAGGGGGCGGCAAATTTTTTTTTGCCTACGGCGGCAAATATCCTTGCACCGGCCCTGCACACACTGCATTCACACACTGCATTCACACACACACACTGCATTCATGCACACACACACTGCACTCATACACACACACTGCATTCATTATACACACACTGTAAATAAATATTCAATTAATATATTTTTTTTAGGATCTAATTTTATTTAGAAATTTACCAGTAGCTGCTGCATTTCCCACCCTAGTCTTATACTCGAGTCAATAAGTTTTCCCAGTTTTTTGGGATAAAATTAGGGGCCTCGGCTTATATTCGGGTCGGCTTATACTCGAGTATATACGGTACCTAACAATAGTTCCATTCTTTAGATTAGATAGATAAAACTGCACCCTAAGCTGCTAGACAGTGGTTTTGTGAATGGAGTCATTAAAAGGGACACTCCAGGCACCCAGACCACTTCTGCTCAGTGGAGTGGTTTGGGTGCCAACTCCCACTACTCTTAACCCTGCAACTGTAATTATTGCAGTTTTTTTAATTACCTTGCAGGGTTAACTCCACCTCTAGTGGCGGTCTACTAGACAGCCACTAGAGGGCACTTCCGCGTTTATAGCAAAGATTTTCTTTGCTAGAGTGTCACTGGACGTCCTCACGCTGTGTGAGGACCTCCAGCGTCGCTCAATTCCCTGTAGGAAAGCATTGAAGATCGTTTCAATGCTTTCCTATGGGGAGACCTAATGCGCGTGCCACGCACGCAAATTAGGTTTCCTCAGCTGGCGGGCGGGATCAGTCTCGCCCACCGGCTGACGTGATTACAGGGAGGAGCGACGCCGACCCGAAACCACCGCCGAGGGACATCGGCAGGGTCTCAGGTAAATGATTGTTTTCCTGGCACTGGAGTTTCCCTTTAACATGTGTGCACGTAGTGGGGAGTTGTGTGTAGTGCCCCTTTATTATACCCCCTTTACATCCCAATAATGAGACATGGCTGGTGAAAATATTCCACAGCTTTTTATTAAATATTTCACCAAACGATATTACCAATACTTTGTATCAAATATATATAATCTTTAATAATTTGAACATCAAACAACATAACAATGTTCCATAAACATACCCGTCCTTGCCTATCAATTATCTGTGACCTCGGAACTCATCTGGGCCCTTGTCCCACCCAACACTGGACACAAAACATGGCCTTCCACCAAAACACCATACTAACAACCTTTGGCTCAGTGAGCACGTCTGTAATAAACTATACCTTAACTTCACAGAGGCTAGGGGTGGGTGGGCGGAGTACAGAACTTGACTCCTATTTATACCCCCTAACCTGCCAATCACTTACTGCTGACCACACACAGCCCCACCCTATCACTCTTTCCTACACACCCCCCACACTACCTTTGCATGCCTCCTCAGGGTCTTGTATGTATGGCAGGGCTTGACAAATTTGCTTGGAATCTAGGAGCCTGCCCAAAAAGTTAGGAGTTAGGTTATAATTCCGCGACAAAGAATGGGGTGACCAATACCAGGTGCCAGGGCAAAATATTATTTAACATGGCGACCTGGCGCCTGGGATTTGTCAAGTCCTAATTTATGGCTTTCTTCAAAGTAAGCTTTGTGAAAAAAAAAAATATATATATAATATATTAATATATATATATATATATATATATATATATATATATATATATATATATTAGAGCAGATGGGAACTTCATGGCGTGAGCATAAAGTTCATGTTAAAGTACATTAAGGCATCATAAACAGAAGCCTCTTCCTTTTATCTCTGACAGTGATAATGTTGGCTTAGAATGTTTTATTCCGCTTTATTTTTAAAGAAGACCATTTCAGAGTCATTGTTTTGAACATAGAACCAAGATGAAATTCTGAGCACTGTCTTTTGGAACCAAGCTTTTATACATGAAATATGTAATCGTGATGGATTTATTATTGGAAAATAATATAGTTTTGGGGTTCTGGACATTATTGTAGACTGTCATAGAAGGTTGAGTAATTTGGTTGTCCTATAAGCCTATTAGGGTAATTAATATTGTCTTCACAGCCTTTAGCATTGTTTCTTTTTAAATTTAAATCATTTTTTATATTTTAAGATCGGGGCTTTTCACACCTACTGTACTACAGTGATATGCCAGGTGCAGAAGCTACCTCCAGCCCTGCTGCATGGGCCATCATAGTGAATAGATAACTGGGGCAACCTCAGTCAGGGTATTGCTAGACTGCCTTGTCCCTGAGGCATCAATGAATTACCTTGTACGTGAAATGCATGTACTACGACTCATGCAAACCTCCAGTGCTGCCCTTTGGCAAAGGGCATCCTAAAGCTGTGGTTTGGTGCCATGTTGAATTTGGTGCAAGGAGCAGCCATCAGCAGCACAGGATTGCCTTACTAGTGCGAACTAAAGCAAAAGCTATGTCTTAATGAAAAGGATGTTCAATGGCAGGCATGCACTGAACAATTGCCGTCCTGGCAATGTACGACCACTTTCACAAAGATATATTTTACAAAGGGTTATTAGTCTGAAAGTATATTAACAATTAGTTGGTGGCTAAAAATTCTGCTTGAATTAATACCAAACTGATTTTCTAAATAAGCACCCTACTCTTCTCCCCCCCCCCCCCCCTATTTTTTTCCATTCCAGTTAAAATCTGCTACAATTGTCTTGCTCTTTAAGATAATTTGTTTGCTGATGTTCTATCTATGTCTGTGAAACCTAAAACGTTTGCATTTTGTTTCTTGTACAGGATGCATGTATTGCAGGTGCACCGATTACCTGCTAAAAGGAAATTGACTCAAGTTGGTGATCTATTGAAACATTCTCCTGCCCTCTGCTAATGTGTTACCTTATTATTTAAAGCCTAATTCATACCATGGGAGGAGCAGTGAGTGCTGGAGAAGACAATGACGATTTAATTGATAATCTTAAAGAGGCACAATATATACGTACTGAAAAGGTGGAGCAAGCCTTCCGGGCAATTGATCGTGGAGAATATTACCTGGAGGGATATAGGGACAATGCCTACAAGGATTTGGCTTGGAAACATGGAAACATACACTTATCGGCTCCCTGTATTTATTCTGAAGTTATGGAAGCTCTGCAGCTTCAACCAGGATTGTCATTTCTTAATCTCGGAAGTGGAACAGGATATTTAAGTACAATGGTGGGCTTAATTTTAGGTAAAATAATTTACCTTTTATAACTTTATAGTAAACATAACATGTTAATTTGTGTTTTCAATAATTGCATTTAAAGGTTGCTTTACAAATCTGTGGATTGCCTGCCACAGAGCTGAACTATCAAAAGGTAACCAGACTTGACCGATGACAGCCAGGGCAGTGTAGCAAGTTTACTTATGTTGTGGTTAAGGTGCTAAGAATCCAAGGGAAATAAGATATATATATATTTTTTAATTGGAGCGATTTAAAATTGGGTTTTCTGGAGCAGTGTTTCTCCTGTATTTACTCAGAAGTACCCCTGCTGGCCTAAAAAAATCCCAAGTAACCCTTCTTCTAAAAAGTAATTTATTTTGATTTTAAATTCCAAATTCACGGTGAAGACCAGTGGTTCTCAAACTTTTTAGGTTCAAGGCGCCGTTAATATTTTAATATTTTTCCAAGTCAATACATTTTTTAGGTTGTATACTGGGCCCCTGTTCGGCAGAAATGCTTCCCGTTCAAGCGCAGATCCAAAACCTAATCTTGGAGGGTCACTGGTAAATTATTTAAAGAAACAATCCAGGCACAATAACCACTACTGCACTTTTCAGTGGTTATGGTGCCATAGTACCCTCCTGGAGTAAGTAGTAAAACTGTTTAAGAACAGTTTAACAACTTACCTGGGATCTGCTGGGATAGGGGCTGTAGAAGGATATAGGGGCAGGTCGTGTGAGGGGTACAGTTTGTGTGCATGGGGGGGCAATGTGTGTGTATAGGGGGGATAATTGTGTGTTTGTGGGGGTAAAGTGTTTGGGTGGGGGGGAGTTATTGTGGGGTCTGTGGGAGGGCAAATTCATAAATATATCATGTATTTTATTTTTATTATTAAAATAATACTTTTCATATCCCCCCCCCTCCCTGCTTACCTTTTTCTGCAATCCCTGGTGGTTCCAGTGGTGAGTGAACTCTAGCAAGCTCAGGAGCTGCTAAAGTTCACTCTCGCGAGATTCTGAGTGTTGCTATTGTAACCGTGGCAATGCTCCGAGCTCGCAAGAGGAGAACTTGGTGGAACTGTAGGTTAGCACTTCTCCGGATCCCATCTCCCTCCCCTGCTGGCTGCTAGCAGTACACTGCAAGCGGGCTGGAGAGAGAGATCTGATCTCCCCTCCAGTCCTGCAGAGCCGGCTGGGGACGGAGGCACGTTCCAAGTGCTATGATCATAAGATCATAGCACTGGGAAAATATCTTGCGGCGCCCTGGTACACAGTTTGGGAACCGCTGGTGTAGACTATATTGGAGAGCAAGTCTTATTAAAGGTAATAAATAATTTTAAAAGAAAGAAAAGTGTGAATATTGTGTATGTAAGGAGAAGTGTATGAACTATTAATTTGAAGTATAAAAGTCACAAAATGAAAATATAATACATGCATAGTTACACACAGAGGATACGGACACAAACATTTAGACACAGAATACTAAAACACACACACGGCACACACTTTCTGGCAGACATATTTACACACAGAGGAGACATACACTGACAGACACGTACACATTCACTAATTTGTAATCAGGAAGGAAGGAATCTGTACTCCTAATATATATGAAACCAGATGCACAGCTGGACCTGAGACTGGCAAACCCCATACATACATACATGTAAAAAGCAATGTGATTAATGCACTCAAGGTACAAATGTTGGCAGATATATTTGGATAGTCAGAACATAAACAGCCAAGTTCTGACCTTCAATTAGGTCTTTATCAAGAAACGTTCTCTTAGAGGGCAAAACAATGAGGACAGTATCAGAAAACTCCTACAGGCAGGTTTACAAAAAGGAAAGGAGAAAAGGCGTAATGGCAAGGTTATGCCAGTCATTTCATGATATAAAGAAATTTGCCTAAAATCTTGTCATGGATCTAACAGTATTTAAAACTATAAGCTGCAGTTGATGTCACGTGTCTCAAATGGAAATTAGGTATTTGGCTTTAAACCATTACAACCACAGCTCAAATCCACTCACACATTTAATGAACATTCAGAAAAGGACTTTGTTTTGATTTATTGATTTGTCAGTAAATGGATGAATTGTTTTTATTCAGAAAACAAATGGCATCATCATTTATCTAATCTACTATGAAAGTGCTTAGCCAGCTTTGTAAGCTATGTGTTTTGTTTATATATGTAATTTAACAAATAGAATTTCCCAATCTATATAGGAACATGTCGCTGGTGGAATTCAGTTCCCCAAATAAGGGGATCTCCTGCTTTCTGCTATTTAAAAAACACTCCTCCAGCTGGAGTTTAAACTGTTACAACTACATTAGGAATATGATGCTGTAAAATGCCCAAAAAAAAAAATGAACTAACATTACTTGACTACAAATATAAATTCTTTTAGGACCAACTCTTTTACAGGATAATGTGGTCCGGTACTCATGAAATGACATACATGAAACACACTACAAACAAATGTATTTATTTGAAAGACTGTATTATGGCTTATGTACAATATATTCACATTATATAAGGGTCCTATACTAATTGGCAAAAGCATAGCTTCCCCATGTGACATCATGAATGGGATTATGGGTATAGCTGCAGCTGAGGGATGATTTTCTCTTTTCTTCTTCAGTATAACATATGCAGGTGCCATAGGTGTTTATGGTGCTTGGCATGTCCATCTTAACTTGAACTGCATATTAAATTTATAAACATACTGACTGATCACAAACCTGCTTTATGTAATTATGCATATACCCCAAGAGCTTGGTGAGAAATGTATTTGGCTAAATGTAGCAATGATACATAAACATGAACATAAATTATATAGGCAGATGTTATGGTTTGTGCTGATTTTATAGTTATTATTTGATATCAATTCAAAGAGTCGTACTGCATTTCTGTAGCGTGGCATACCCATAAGTGATTTTTTTTTTTTTTTTGATTGCTTTAAATAAGTTTTTTTTCATTTATATTAAATGTTAATACTTTATTTTACTGCAACATGTCATGTATAAATATGTCCTTCAAACCTAGATGTTTGTTTATTGCTGTTGAGAATGGAGGCATGGGCAGCAGTGGTTTCTCACTGTCTCTCCCTGTCATTCTAAAGCAAGAGGTTAGACTGCCGTGGTTCCCCCTGTCTACATTTTCTACCCAAACATGTCAGACTCCTCCAAAAAGCAAAAAAGTTACTTAAATTATTGTTTTTAAAGTGCCAACAAATTCCGCAGCGCTGTACAATGGGCGGACTAACACACATATTTGTAACCAGACGAGTTGGACAAACAGGAACAGAGGGTTTCAGGGTCCTGCTCAAAGAGCTTACATGCTAGAGGGAGTGGGGTATAGTGACACAAAAGGTAAGGAAGAGGGTGGAGCTAATCACAGAGCTCAATGGACGCATTCTAACACAGCTCCGCCTAACAGAGTCACATATCCACATCCACCGGGCCCCACAATAAAAAATGTGACCCCCTAAAAGGTCCACTGCCTCCCAACATGCCTCGGGTAAGATCCCAGCGGGGAAATCTGGAGCCCTCCCTAAATATTTCTGTGAGAATGCGGACCAAAACTTGGGCCTGGCAGGCCCCAATATGGCGCCGGACTCACCACACTCTAGCTCCCCTCCATATAGCCCAGAGGGCTCCAAAGGCTCTGGCCCACCATCATAGGGGGAACTGAGGACCATCCTCCGAAACCTGCCCTCTAAACAGGACATCGCCAACATGCTTTGAAAAATAGAAGCCTCCTTCCAGGCCAAAATGGACGCCATCAGCTCTGATATATGCCACATGAAGGACTGGGTCGAAGTGCTCGGAGATGACAGACGCCCTGCAAACTCATATACAATCTCTGCAACAATCCATGGGGAGCCAAAACTCTTACCTTTCAGCGCTTCAAAGGTCCCTTGACGACATTAACAGGGGCTGCGCAATAACCTGAGGTTTTGTGGCCTACCCGAAAACGACCAGGAGGATCCATCTCTGAGAATCCATCTGATCCCCGGAGAGCTCTTCAACCTGGTACTGGATAAGCCAGCAGACACACACATACACGTTGATAGAGCTCATAGGGCACTGAAACTCAGAGGTTTGTCCTCAGACAGACCAAGAGTTATTTGTCGCCTAACAAAAAAAAAAAAAAAGTGAATGGAGGATGCAACACTTAGTATACAGAAAAAATTGAATACTATGATGGTGAAATTGTCATTAATGATAAGACTTAAATTTTAATGAATCATGAAAAGAGATCCAACTGGGACTCAAAGAATAAAGAAATACACCTTAAATATATGTAATTAAGGCTATAATAGCTCACTAATGAAAGTTGTTTTATGACACCATGGTAAAATATTTGACACGCGAATGTGTTAAAATTGTGTCATAATATTACACAACTTATCAATGGCGGTGCTAGAAATCTATAGCAATAAAATACACTTACGCTAGCATGGCGATATGTAGTGTATACTAGATTAATCACTGTTCAACAAATATTAACAGTGATTAGAGAGCTGTTTGGTGAAATGGAAGCTATGCGGCAAGCAAGCAAATTAGCTGTCTGCCTAATGGCTATGATAGAGCTGCACACTATACTACCTTTACTTGCATTGAAAATTAGAGTTCATAGAAATCAAAGATTGGTCATATAGTGTAGCTATAAATCAGATGATGCTGAGTTGGGTAGTACTCAATCCTGGTGCGTTTTTGTTTTTTAATTCAGTGCAATAACTTTAGCTAAAATGCTATCATCATGAATGTTTTTAAATGTTACAATAGTTGTAATACACCATGTTATTGGATTGTAGCAGAAATCAGTGATCGGTCTGGTAGAAATGTCACGGACTAAATGATGGTTAAGATGAAATATTCGCTGCAGAGCTACAATCAGAAATTAGGGGGAAAAAAAAAGGTAAGGGTAGAAAAGTAATTTGCTAGGATAGTAATCACTGAGGGCTTAGTGTTTTGTTTTGATAACAGTTTCAGGAGAATTATCAGGGTGCGGGGAGAGAAAGCTGTTCACAGTTTAATTGATGATAGATTTATATGCTTTCCTGAAGAAACACGTTTTTTTAAAAGATTTTTGTACTTTTTTTATTTAGGCGTGGAGACTGGGTGAAAGTCTAACAGAGAGGGGAAGGGCGTTCCATAGGAATGGTGCAGCCCTAGAAAAGTCATTAAGGCGAGCATCAGAGGATAGGTGTAGGTCTTTGGCAGAGCGTAGGGGCCTAGACGGGACATATTTATGTATTGGTGAGCAGAAGTAGCTCGGAGCACCATTGTGTAGAGATTTGTGAGCAAGTACCAGGATCTTGAGCCCTATATCTTACAGGAATCCATTGTAGGTACTGACAGAGGTAAATAAATGTATAGAATAGCAAGTACTTACATGTTTTTATTTATATAATTTGTCAGTTTGGGCCAGTTGCTAGCACTCACTGTGTGCTGCTTCGTTCAAGGGGAGTTCAATATGCTGGTAACAAAGGTGGCAGCTTGTTGGAGGCAAAATATTATTTGCTGTAAAATCAACAATATTCGTTCTGTTTAGTTGGAAAATAGGTGTTTTCCGTGCTACAATGTTTTTATGTGCAAATGCTTTTTTTTAATGTTGGGTTTGTTTGGGTTTTTTTCCAAAAATGTTTTATTTTTATGAACTTTTATTTTCTTTCCTGGAAAGTCTGTCTGACTGAATCCCCACGGTAAAATCTGAAATATCAGCAGAAGCTTGGCACATGCGTTGTCCTGCCTGCAATCAATCTGACTGACATGCAATAGAAGTAATGCTCACCTTGCTGCATGGATACTATGAAAGCATAAAAACAGCAGAAATGTCATGCTTGTTATCATGGCTGAAACAGGCATATCCAGATTTAACAGCAGCAGTGCTACAGTCTGTATAGATCTAACACGCTTTGTGATCTTGCTCTAAGAAACTTGGAAAGAAAGGACTTTAATCAGACTCAGAAATGTACAAGGGAATTGCCTGTTGAATGAGGCATTTAATTCTGTGGAATCCTGCTCTAGAAGAGAAGTCATTGACTAGGTGTCTTCTGTTTGTTTTTGCTTAGACGTAAATTATACAGTTGCATTCAGAAGACAGAAAGTTAGCAAGATTAACTAATCATTAGTTAAATGGCTAATGACACAGGTAAGTTTTGAGGTTGTCGCTAAGATATTGGGGTTAAAGGTAAACTCCAGACCCCTGAAAAAAATGTTTTCTGTATGGCTTTTTGTTTTCCTTCTCATTTTACAAAAAGTGTAGATTTCAATAGATATTAACCCGGTTACATCCCCATGGCTGTCAAATAGACAACAGGCCCTGTTGCTTCCTGGTTGTTTAGCTCAGTTGAGCTAAATTCAAGAGGCTGGTATTTATCAAGAGAACCTGCCTGTCAAAGATTTTGCATTAAGCTGTATTTGGAAGTCTGTAATTGGACAGCCACAGCTGGGTTAAAAGGGGATGGATTTTTGCAAGCTCTTTTAGATGTATCCCAAGTGGAAAAAATGTACAGATTCTGCCCTAAACAGGCTGCTCACTTTTTAGTAGACATGCCCCTACACACGGCATAGCGAGTATGGGCATTCAGGAAATTTTAATCTCCCTTTTGGGCGTACAGGGTGAGTTTTTGGGAGGGGCTTAAATTACTATATGTAGGCAGGGACCTATATGTAGGGACCTACATTGGTCTTTTTGCTACCTCGCAATGTCACTGGTATCTGATGTTTAACTTCTGTATTTTTATCTTCTGTTTTATAGGTCCATTTGGCATAAATCATGGTATTGAGCTTCACCCAGACGTGGTTGAATATGCCAAGGAGAAATTGGAATCTTTCATCAAGTATAGTGATAGCTTTGATAAGTATGTATTTCCATAACCAGCACTAACTTTTTGAAAATGGAAATCCTATGCCATAAATGTTAATTGTAAGTTACTTATAGTGTTTCCCCTTAATGTTCGTTAGGTGTGGGCCTAAGATATCTGGTTGGAATGGGTCTGAACTCAATCCTCCCAACCGCCCCAGATTTGGAGGGGGGTAGGGGAGCAGTCCCAAATTGGAGCTTTTGTCCCGCTGACCCAGTTTTGTTCCTTGGTACCTCTGTAAAGTAAGCTTCCTAGCTGCCTCAGGGTATAGTGCTTTAGACCTAGTCACTAAAGCTCGACTTGGACCTATTCAGGTCCTTTCCCAGGAAGGTATCCACATCTTTGCCTGTACTGTGATTAGCTCTTGTCTTTATAAAGAATCTTGCGGCTTTCAGGCCTAACTCTTTGATTGTTCATCCCACCCCCCAGTACAGAAAGCAGGACAGTCGCTTATGGGAGGGCTCTACTAATTGACACCAGAGGGAAGGGTGCATATTTTTTGCTCTAATTTATTTGTAATTTTATGCTTTTTCTAGCACTTTAGTGTTAAACTTACTGTTTAGGTTGCCGACCCCCTCACATCTCTTTGACAAGGTTTTAAACTTGCCTATTCTCCCACTCTGCGCCAGTCTCGCCGGTCTTTATGATCTAAGCCAATCAAATGCTTTTCCATAGGAAAGCATTGTGAGGCTATTGTGCATGCACTGCAAAACATTGCGCTGCGCAAATCAGTATCTCCTCATAGAGAATCAATGGATCTATAGGGGAACAATCAAAACTGTAATGCAGAGTGTGGAGACACTGAACGCCACTGTACGCCACTGTGCAGTACTAAGACAGGAACCATCTCTATTGGCCGTTTGAGTGACTGCCGCAAGCTGTTTTTCTAGGCAGTAATCTAAACACTAGCTTTTATCTGAAAAGGCAGTGTTAACATTAAAAAGCCTGCAGGAACATGCTATAAACAATAGAACCACTACATTAAGCTGTAGTGGTTCTAGTGAACATAGTGTCCCTTTAACCCCTTAAGGACCAAACTTCTGGAATAAAAGGGAATCATGACATGTCACGTGTCCTTAAGGGGTTAAAGACACACTAACGTTAGGAATATAAATGTGTATTCCTAATGCTATTGTGACCCTCTGGCCTCACCCCCACTTCCTCGCGCCCCCTCCCACTGTAAGGGTTATAAAACCTTTACTGTACTTACTCAATTTGAGCTCGGATTTACCTCGCGCTGGGTTGGCATTCCGCCTCCTCAGATTGGAGAGGGCTAATGCGATTGGGCACCGAGCGTTTTAGGCCCTCCCCATAGAAAAGCATTGCATTAATGCTTTCCTATAGGGATTTAACTGAGCATGAGGATGTCTAGCGTCATGCGACCAAAAGTCACCTAGCAAGCAGGAAGTGCCTCTAGTGGCTGTCTGACAGCCACTAGAGGCAGTGTTAATCCTTAAATGTATTAACTGCAATAATTGACATTGCAGGGTTAAGGGAACAGGGGCATTGCACCAGGCCAGTTCAATAAATCTGATGGCGCTATATAAAAAAATAATGAGCTGAAGTGGTCTAGGTGCCTATATTGTCCCTTTAATTTCATGTAGTATAATACTGTGTGTGCCATAAAGTTTACACTGCATTCATGTTTTTTTTTTTTTTTAACTCACTTGCATAATCTTAAAGGGTTACTCCAAGCACCATGAACTCTTCAGAGAATTATAAAGTGGTCATGGCGCTTGGAGTCTGGTTGTGCTGCATTTTGTTTTGAAACCCTGCTCATACGGAATATAACCACTCTGCTGTTGGAGAGGTCACTTCACCTAATGCAGTGTTATTAGAGTTCCGCTATGGCTAATGTTAACTCTGTGCAACTCTCATACCATGCAATGGCAGTCATTGACTGGTTTAACAGGGGGGCACACCTTGAACATTATTGTGGAGCCAGGCTAGAGTACTTCATGCTGCAGTGCTTATGATTCTTTGAGTAGTTCTTTAAACCTCCAAAAAAGAAAAATAATCAACAAACTATGAATATGTTTAAAAAGTTCATTACAATATAAAAATTAAAGTGTCATTTTCCTTTTTCTCCAGATTTGAGTTTTGCGAGCCTGCATTTGTAGTTGGCAATTGTTTGGAGATCGCATCAGACAGTCCTCAGTATGACAGAATCTATTGTGGAGCTGGTGTCCAAAAAGACCATGAAAATTACATGAAAATTTTGTTGAAAGTTGGAGGAATATTAGTAATGCCTATTGAAGATCAGGTGATACCATATTTACTCAGCTTCATTAGCATTAAATATTTTATAAAGAAAGATCCACAAAATAAAAATGTATTATTTATATAGTGCCATCAGACTCCGTAGCGCTGTACAATGGGTGGACTAACAGACATGTAATTGTAACCAGGCAACTGGACGTACAGGAACAGAGGGGTGGAAGGCCCTGCTCCATGAGCTTACATTCTAGAGGGAGTGGGATATAGTGACACAAAGGGTACGAAGCAGGTTGTTAGAGAAGTATTAATTGAGGGCTTAGTAGATAATTTTTGACAGTTGCAGCAGAGGAGGGTGGGGGATTAAAACCTGCTAACAGCTTAATTGATATGATATGAGTTAGAATTCTCATATTTTCTTTTTATAGAGTATTTGTCAAAACAAATGTCAAAGATTCCAGCATACTCAATCAATAACCCAACATAATTCAGTGTTCTAAGTGTTGTATTGGGGCATTATAATAATTATAATTAATAGTGTATATAAATCATGTAAAGGAATCCAAAACAAAACTTGGGATTTGTGCCGTGTGTTCCATAATAATTTAAGTATTTCTCTTTAAGTGTCCCCATACACATTATATATTGGTTGTTTTCTTTTATAGGACAAAAATATTTCTTTAACCCCTTAATGACGAATGACGCACCGGGTCCGTCATGCGCTAAAGTTAACCCCAGATCGCAGCAATCGATCCTCCTGTCTACGTCGGTATTCTGTGTGACCACAGTGATCAATTGGCATGGACTACATTTTACTGTGATCTGATATTTTTATTTTTTTAACCCTTGAGGGTCAACTTTTATTTTTTGTAACCCTCCTAATAAATTGCTTCCTACCCAAGACATCCCCAGAATTACAAAAGCCAAATAAGCGTACCACTCAGACTATTAAAAAAAAAATTTTGGGGGGGGAAGTGAGCACCGCCTCTAATCTTCTGGAAAAATAAATTTACGGTAAGTAAAAAAATTTAGTTTTTCCCTTAAGATTAGAGGCAGTGCTTTACAACTGGGATATCCAAAAGCAATCCCTTAGGGCGGGACTCAAATCTCACTGCAAAAAACCTGCGACCAAAGTTGTATCTTTCAAGGTCAACAGACCAAAATGAGTGAAGAGATCACCTCGTGGCTGTTAGGAATTCGAGAGAATGTATAGCAGAAGCCCTCAGGCACCCAATCTGAACATAACTGATCGAAGTAGCTTCAATGGAGATAGGTGTCAGATAAGAAAAAACCCAAACGAATGCAGACCTTTAAGGTACTGTAGACGAGAACTAAACGCCCAGGCAGTGGAATTAGAATTCCAAGACCCTAGAACGCTGTTGGGAAAAGTTAGAAAAATGATAGTTGGAAGATTGGGAAGAATTAAAGAATCCAACTTAACTCCACTTTCTCCTGCTGAAAATGGAAACTTGAAGTTCTTCCCAAAAATATTTTGGGCGACTACCCCCAAAGACCTAGAGTGAAGACTCAAGTCAGCAGAGTTAAAAACTCCAAAAGAAGATCCCCTGGGGAAATGATTCCCTGAAGATCGGAACTAACCACGAAAGAGCCTAGCAGATACTGGTGATTTGAAGACAAACCTCTGAAAATCAACTTGTAGCGGAGAGCCGATCTTGCACAGCTATTCTCCACTAGAGATTCCAGTGAGGCTCAGGAACAAGGTGATGTTAAGTCCACAGGCAAGGTTTCCAGCAGGTAAAGTAATACAGCAGTATCCCCATCGCAATCCCAATAACTGGACGACACACAGTTTCAGGAGTAGTCTGACAAGCTTTATTCCACAGTTCCTTATAAAGCCCTCTCCCATGCAAGGGAGGAGGTTCTATCACTTAAGACATTATCCAATCTCTAAGTAGTAACCTCCCACAGATCTCCTCCCCTCCTCTAGCATCATAATCCCCTTATTGTGTACACAGTTTTCCCCGAGTTTTGGATGTACCCTAAATACTTGGGGTACATCCACAAATCCAACATCCCCAGATAGCTCTATTCTGGGGGACCAACATACTTAAAAATTAGCCCATTCGGATGAATGGTTCGTGAGATATGGGGTTCCAAAGATTTGACCGACCGCATGGGTAAAGTATCCGAAAACAGTTCCATGCATTTTGGCCCTGCGGTCGGTCACAAACAAGGGAATGAAAACAGGCGAATTGCCTGTGTTATAGAGCCTGGAGAGGGTTTGAATGAATTCCCTTGTTTATGGGGCTCTTTCTACCGAACGGCGGGTCATTCGGTAGTTTCCATACGAATTTCTGGAAGTATGGAGGTCTCAGCGGTGTTTGCCTAGTCAAGTGTCCGATTTTAGTTCCAGACACTCGACGGCAAAACACCGCTGTTCGGTAGTTTAAGATGGCCGCCGCCACGTGTTTGTTTCCCGAATGGCGGCCACCCAGAGGACAAAAACCACACTGCACTGATTGCCAATTACCTGTTTGCAACATTGTTGCAAACGGTAATTGGAGGCACACTCATTCCTGGGTGGTCTGGTTGTTCGGTAGTTTCATTCCCTTGTTTTATTTGAATGATTCTACCGAACAACTAGAGGAATACAATTCTTTACATACATTTAACTGTCATTATACCCGGATACCATGCTTTCTATACATGTACATACACATTAAACCAGCCATATGACCAAATACACTTATTCTCATACATGTCGTGGGACAGCCCGGTACCAATCCGCTACACAACTGATAACCGAAATTTGACCTTGAGGATCTCTGGCTTTAAACCATACGCAAAGCCCATTCAAAAAAAAAAAAAAAGTTAAAAACTTGGAAGCGGATGCCTGCTTTTCTTTGAACCAATATCTTAAAAAAAACACCTTCCATACTTGGAATAAATCTTTGAACAAGATCCATTTATAGTAAAATAAATTGTCAATAAATTCCTGACAAAACATTATCCTTCAGTATCTGGTATACATAAACCAGGTCGTCAGCTTGAATTACTACAAAGTTGAGAAGAGGTACCCTTGAGAATTCCAGGATGCTTATTTACAGGTAAGGTCCCCAAAGATTCCTCTGGATAATTCAGATGAACGGTGAAACAGCTACTTGCCACCAAGGGAGGAAGACTATCATTCTCACATTTTCCATCCTATAGGATTTTGGGGAATAGGGAACCAGGTGGAAACTATAGGTTAGGCTGGAATTCCCAAGAAAGAAAAGGAAACCAAAGCTTACTGGTCTGTCCAAGGAAGCACTTCATGCTATCTGTTTGATCTAGAAGTCTCCGTTCCATAACTGGATAGTCAAATTCTTCCTATCGTTTGGATGAAGATCAGGGAGTACGAACCAATCTGCATTTTATTAAATGTTGACTACTCCATGCTACAGCTAAACAGAGGAATATTAAGTTCTATGCATAAGTGAATAGACCTAAGACCTGGTCTTTATCTGAAAGGCAAAGAGAGCTAACCAGATAGCCCTCGGTCCTGTGTAGTTGGATACGTTTTTTCAAAATATATCCGCTACTTTCCCTTCAACCCTATGAGAACCTAGCTGAGACCTGAAGCATCAGTCGTAAAATTCTGAACGATCGATTTGAGAACTAGAACAAAAAGTAAGAACCGTCTGGCATCCTTCATTTCTGCCTTGTTCAGAAGAGAATGACCGAAGTATAGGATTTTACTGCAAAATCTTATCAGCAACTGTATCTGGCCTCTGAAGGACTTGTAAACAGTGCTATGCCTAAAGAAGCTGAAGAGACAAGACTGGAACCAAAATTATTTCCCTAGTATCTTGTCTACTGAAGTAGAAGAGATATTTCAGGTGATAAGGACAGAGAGAACCACAATTTTTTTCTTCAGGGAATTACCATTCCCTGAGGCAAAAACACTTGTCAAAAATGTTTACACCTGAAATGTTCCTTGACAAACACCAGAACTGCACACTTCTTGTAAAGGGAGTTCTTTATCAGAAGATTGATTAGCATCCACCTGTATGCTGTAGAAAAACACCCTAACCTTTAGGGGCTGGTGTACAAAAATTAATTAGGTGCCCCTGAGGAAGTATTGTAGAGATTCAACAAATTTATGGATGGCAACATTTTGCATAGTGAGAGAATCTTAAGTGGCAATTGCCATACGCTCTTTCTTAAAAGAAAACAGCAAACAAACCTAGGCAGTAAACCATCCCGGTCATACTTTATCTATGGCAGTGCAGGGTACAAATTAAACTTGGTGGAACTACACCTTGATCAATAGGCCTGCAGCTGTACTAGAACTTGCTTCAAGCCCAGTAATCCGAGGAAGAAATACATTACCATGGAGACTAGTTCATACAGCTTACCATCTTTATTGGCCGAAGCGAGACTGATTACATAGATATACAGTCTGCATAAGACAAAACCCATGATCCAGGCCTTCCTTAACTGTAATTGGGAAGCAGAGGCTAGAGCAGAAAGAATATCTGCAAACTGCATTTCAAAACCTGTTTGATGCAGACTCTGCAGGAATCAATAGTAGAAGTAATACTCTGCAGGAACCAATATTAGTAAGCAATCTTATCCATTTTCAATTCCAACCATCAGCCTTACCTGATAGAGGCTTTCCTTAGCCGTATTTGGGAAGCAGAGGCTAGAGCAGACAGAATAGCTGCAACTGCATTTAAAAACCTGTTTGATGCAAACTCTGCAGGAACCAATATTAGGAAGCATTTTCTTTAAAATTGCCATTCCAACATTCAGTTAGCTCAAACCTGTCTTTGTAACTGACAACATAGGACTTGGAATTTAAGACAAGACATAAAATGTGCAACCATGGATTGAAGCACAGGAAAAGTTCTGCCCCAGCTAAAAAACAGACTGCCTTTTTAGAAACTGATATCAGATCGAACTAGTTGAGGTGGTGAGAATGCGAATTGCAACAGAGCTTTGTCTACAGCAATTGCTAAAAACCTACTGCATGTTTTAAGAAAATAAACATTGCGGCTAGGATCCTGGCATTTAAAGAATCCATCTGCTACAACAGTATATTAACTTAACCAAAACCAGATTTTAAATATCAGCCTCCTAAGGATAATCCTCCAATAGTCATACGGGTCTTACTCCTGTGAATATATTCCACCGGAACACTTCACTTTAATTACTGACCCTGTTGCAGCAATTAGTGATATTGAAACCCATATTAACTAATCACTGTGTAGCAGCTATTTTGAGCCAGAAAGGAAACTTAAATTTACCAAATAGAATTATGTAAAAGTATATTCTTATCTAATACCCTTTATAGGCTTTACTCAAAGAATAATCTATTATGGGCCCAATCTACTAAGTGCTTACACTTTCAAAGCACTATTTGTTTTCAGATTTTAGGAATAATCTTTAAGTGATGAGAAGCTAAAAACTCTCCAACTTAGAAACATTTGCGCTTTTATAGCTTATTCATCTTGCAGCACAGATAATTAACTAACTTATTCAGGCTAGAGTCATTTAAGATAAAAGCAAAAAGGCTTACCTTAAATGTCCTCAGAGTGTGTTGGAGGTTGGTGAGTACATTCTGAGTGCACCTGGCAAGTTAGTTGCTGCTGGGTAAACAGCCTCTCTAAATCCTGGAAACCAACATCTTGACCCCAGAGAGAAAAAATAATAAAGATATTGGCGCCTGAATTTTAAATCGCATTACGCATGTCCTGCATTATGCGATTGCACGGTGGAAATAAACGTAACCATGTCCACCGCCAGGACTTCCCAGCTAGTGCCCAAATGCGCACCATCATCTGCCCGGCACCTGGCTCGGTATAGACGGAAGTAATACAACCCAGGGAGATACAGCCGTCTGTTGTGTTATCCCGGGCCGATCTCTGAAAAATGTATTTAAAAGAAGTAGAGCCTCAGCCCTCTCACCATACTTCTAGGGAGAAAACCTGAACCTGACATCCTCCTCTGCCAAAGGCAAGCAAAGAACTGGGGATGTCTTGGGTAGGAAGCAATTTATAAGGCCAAAGGTTAATTGGGGGAGGTTCTTGAAAAGTTTGGGAGATTGCCTGCCTGTTTTCTCCCTCCAGGTGATAAAATCCCAGTTGTAAAAGGGACACTCCAGGCACCCAGACCACTTCTGCTCATTGGAGTGGTCTGGGTGCCAACTCCCACTAATCCTAACCCTGCAAGTGTAATTATTGCAGTTTTTTATAAACTGCAATAATTACCTTGCAAGGTTAACTCCACCTCTAGTGGCTGTCTACTAGACAGCCACTAGAGGGAACTTCCTGATTTATAGCAAGGATTTTCCTTGCTAGAGCGTCGCTGGACGTCCTCGCGCTGTGTGAGGACCTCCAGTGTCGCTCATTTCCCTATAGGAAAGCAAATCTTTTTCAATGCTTTCCTATGTGGAGACGTCATGCGCATTAGGTCTCCTCGGCCGGTGGGCGGCATCAGTCTCGCCCACCAGCTGACGGAATCACAGGGAGGAGTGGCGCAGAGGAGGAGGAGGCAGCGGCGAGGGACATTGCCGCTGCCTCAGGTAAGTGATTGAAGGGGTTTTTACCCCTTCAGTAACTGGCGATTGGGAGGGGGGGGGGGGGGGGGCGGCGGGAGGGAGAGGGACCCTCCAGTGCCAGGAAAACAGATTGTTTTCCTGGCACTGGAGTTTCCCTTTAAGCACTGCCTCTAATCTGAAGGGCAAAAAACGTTTTAAAAAAAGTAATAAAAAATCCCACCCTGTTTACCCAGTCCTAATAAAAATTAACCCCTTCCCTGCCAATTGATCATTACCTACAGTGATCAAAATACAGATCACAGTATTAAACTGTGATCTGATTTTTTTTTTTTTTTTTTTTTTTAACTCCTTAGGGGTTCATTTTATTTCATTAATTTTAAATATTTTAAAATGATATATTTTGAATACAATGTGGTTATCGTTATACTCAGCAGATGTAGCTGAACACACTATGGGGTTCTGTGCAGGAATAGCACACACTACCTTTATGAAATACACATTACAAAAACCTTGTTATGTGTATATGCCAAAATAAAAATAAAATTTTACTCCAATATTTAGCAGAGATTGGTGATGAAATGGCATCGTAACCTTAGGTAAATAGCCTGTGATGTCTACTTTATAGAAATATATACTTTTTGTGTGGCAATTTTTTTCTGTGATGGCTACTAAAACTACAAGACAGACATACCAACTTCTAAAACTTTTGCAAATTGAAATTTTATTTTAGTCCTTGTATTTTGTGACCTGTATGTTTCAAAATAAGCTGAAATCCTAGACATATGATGTACTCTATAAGTCAAGACACATAAATGAATTTATTTTGAATTACTTTTTGTAAGCTGGACATATTATGCACACGCTATTATTGCCGAAACTGTGGGTACATTTTTATAAATATATATATATATATATATATGTATATATATATTTTATAATTAATGAGAAGTTATCTATGTGTGTGACCTCAAATTAAAGCCCTGTTTGCCCTCTAAAAAATGGTATATAATATGTGTTGGTGCAATAAGTGACAGATGCAAATTGTGTTTTGAACACAAACCGCAAAAAACATGCAAAAATGGCTTTTGTTCTTAAGGGGTTCTGAAGCTGTGTCCTTAAGGGGTTAAATACCCTATATGTATACATTAAACAACAATAAGTGTGAAACAAATATTCAAATTGGGGAGGAATAAAAAAAAAAATGTTTTACATTTTTACTTATATTTTTTACACATCCAGGGCAACTAAATTAAAAACTCAAAATAGATTCCTATATTAGTCCTGATTATTAAATCTCCATATCTGTAGAATGGAAATTAATTTGACGTTATTTTAACCCTTTACCAACCTCCCCCCCCCCCCCCCCGCCCCATGCTATACCAACATTAACCCAATGCTTACAGTAATGCTAGCAATATAGCTACTCTTCCATTACCCTTAACCCTTACACTGTCCCTAACCCTAAGACAGCATTAATCCAAACCCAGCATTAACCCTTACCTTAACCTAACAATACCTCTACACTAACCCTCACCACACAGCTATCCTTATCCTTCCCTTACCAATAAATCTAATCCCAAACCTACTCCTAACTCAAATTTACCAGTACTGATTTTAGCATAGTTTCCAAGTTAAATCCACAGAGCAGTATGTTGCTGCCATCTACCGGAATTTTTTCAGTATTACAGCAAGATTTTCATGTTTTACTGATTGAAGCATGATTTTCAAGCCGATTACATTGAGATTGATACTGTGCTGCTGGCAAAGCCAAGCACCGATCACAGTAACCTTGGGGACCTGCAGGGAGACTTTGTCAGGGTCTATTGCGACCTTCAGCAGCCCAGAAATGCTCCCAATTTTCTACAGTGTTTTTTTCAGTGGAGTAGTTTTGCCCTGCCTGGCTCAGTCATGACTCCTGGCTCAGTCATGACTCCTGGCTCAGTCATGACTCCTGGCTCAGTCATGACTCCTGGCTCAGTCATGACTCCTGGCTCAGTCATGACTCCTGGCTCAGTCATGACTCCTGACTTTTTTTTTTTAATTTTTTTTTTTTTTTATTGATAAACGGTCACTGATGCTACAAACAATGTAGTCAATTTCCCTCTTTCTTTTTCTTAAAAATAATAATAATAATAATAATAATAATACGTCATCTGCCCTCTTGCTTAATAATTTAATACAGATATATGCAATAGTTTTTGTATTGCTGAATAAATTTGGAAAAAAAGAAGAAAACCACTGCTAAAACAAGTCCACTAATAGGAAAAAAAAAACCTTTAACTTTTTCACAAAACAGTCATCAAATATGTCAAACTGAGGAATGCGCTTGATAATCTAATATGAAGAAGAAAAAAAATTAATAACTCATAGTCACTTATAAGGGGTGATGATTTCATTATTATTAGGATAAAAGTAGGAAAAGCCAAAAAAAAAACATTTAATGAGGTAATATACGAATGGTGTGTTGTAATTTTACTTAATCAGAAAAAAATTCTTTATTTTCTTAATGTAGTTTTTTTTGTTTTTATGTTTTATCCAATAATGTTTTAGTACAAACTCCAATCTTGTATTTGTTCCAGAAAATGCGAAAGGGGGTGGAGTAGGAACTGCACATAATAGATAATGATAAAGAGTTATTTATTAAAATAGTAACCGCGTATCACTAATTTAACACTAGTTGGTTATTACTACACCTCCTTCTATACGGCCTCCTTGGCTGGACACTGCAGGCATTAATCCTTTTATCCAGGCTCTTTCACATAAAATCCTCTTATACAGAGAGCAATGTTTTGCTCTGTTAAAATGCTCTATCAAGGGTGTAACGGATCGACAGGCACCCCGACTGGGTACCTCCGTTGAAGGATGCTCCTAGTGCTTCCTGAGCACTCCAAGCACTGCAGCAGACACCACAACCACCTAACCGTTGAAGCATACGAATGCTCTCAAGCAGATACCTGACCTTCTGTCGGTCGGTGCCTGAGTTAGTCTGACAACCCACCCACAACAGTAAGGTACAAGAGCAGCCCACCCACAACAAACAGTTACTGCACCTGGGTATTCCTCTGAGGTCACTGGGTAACACGCTGTGGGGGCTTGGGGGGTAGAGGCCAACTGCGCTCTGCCCCGTTGCCAGCGCTTCTGCTGGGGCAGCTGGGTTAGGCCTTGGCTGTGGAGGGGAAACAGTACTTACCCCCTCCTCCTGGTGTCCCTGCGAGGGTAGTTGGGGATCTGGACAGGCTGTCCAGCATCCCTGTAGGTCGGGTGCAGAGACCACGGTCCCATCTGCACCTTCTGGGAGATTAGTGTCTCCCCTTTGTGGGGTAAGTTGCCACTTGGGAGGAAGGCCGGTTGTCTTCTCTCCCTGGAACTCACACCGCTGCTGTGGAGGAAGGACGGCACCTTCGGCTCCCTGGAACTCACACTGCCGCTGGGGAGGAAGGACGACACCTTCAGCTCCCTGGGACTCACACCGCCGCTGGGGAGGAAGGATGACTCCTTCGGCTCCCTGGGGTGCACACTGCCGCTGGGGAGGAAGGACGACACCTTCGGCTCCCTGGAACTCACACTGCCGCTGGGGAGGAAGGACGACACTTTCGGCTCCCTGGGACTCACACTGTCGCTGGAGATCTGGGTTGGCTGCCCAGCATCCCAGTAGGGCCGGTAGAGAGACATCGGTCCGATCTCCACCTGCCATATGTGGGTCTTCCCAGGACCAGTCTGTGAGGTCCCTCAACATTTGCGAGTAAGGACCACTGGCTTCCGCACCCGGTAATTCCGGCTGCTGCTGGGGATCTGCCCAGCATCCCGTTTGACCCGGTGGAGAGACCTCGGTCCCACCTGCCTGTTGTGGTTCCTCACAGGACCAGTCTATGAGGACCCCTACTTCGGGTTACTCTGGCCGCCTCAGGGGGAAACGGTTAACCTCCTCGAATGCAGCCTCTCTTTGACTGCTGTAACACTCCTTCCGCTGAGCATATTCTCTCTCTTTCGCCAGACAGAATTCTCGGTCCATCTTTGCATTTCGCTCGGCTGTGACGTGGTCCCAGATCGCCTGGAATATATCCATGGGCACATTATCACCATACTGGGCCACTCGCTGCCTCACCTCGACCAGCCAATCATCGCCAGAGCCTTCCATACTTGTCTGCTCCAAGTCACTGAATACCTCTGCTCCCAGGGGCGCTGCATGTGTGCTAGCGTTGCCCTCAATCTGTAACTCCACGAATGGTGTCTCCGAGCTGCTTTACCTCGCACTAGGACGCCATCCCACCGCTTGCCACCAATGTAACGGATCGACGGGCACCCCGACTGGGTACCTCCGTTAAAGGATGCTCCTAGCGCTTCCTGAGGACTCCAAACACTGCAACAGACACCACAACCACCGAACCAGAGAAGCATACGAATGCTCTCAAGCATATGAATGCTATAAACAGCTGAACAGGAAAAGCATACAATCGGCTTACACTCCTGGCAATCAGCATACAATCCAATTCCCCCAATAAAGAGACGACACTTAGTTTTGAGGTCAAGCAGAACTGACTGTACTGGCACATACAGCCTCTTTTATTCACAATCCACAAACATAGTACTGTCCACAGGGTTTTGAAATACAACCAATCAATCCGTACAATACACACAGACACTCCCACACAAAATCCTCCCCTCTGTGATATGATTACTGAACACAATGGGTAATATAATTATCACAGGCAGAGAAATACAGTTTTATAAAACATATATCACAGGGACCCCAAAACATGCAATAACCCCAACCGGGGGATCTGGGTTAACCACATATCCAAAATTCACCTAGATCCGTTCAGTAGTTTGGAAGATACAGTTTAATGCAGATTCCGCAGAACATATACAGGCTGTATGAAAAATAATTACTGTATAATGTGTCCCCTGTTGTATAGTTTAAAACTACTGCACGATGTCTTTGTGCACCAAATACCGGCGAGATGGCACCGTGTAGAAAAGTCCAAACAGTGTCTGTGAGTTAAAGTGGCCGCCATCCATTGTTCTCACCATGTGCTTCATCCATTGTTCTCACCATGTGCCTCTGATACATGAAATGGTGGCCACCCATTAAATCTACAGAATATCCCCAGATGGTTCTTAAAGGGCCAGCAGCAGCATAATAAAATACAATATGCCCAAATCAGTTCCTAGAAGGGCAATACATCCCAGGGCCATAGTCGCAGGGCAGGAGGCTGGCAAACAGGCCCCTCCAAAAACCAGTGGTGAGGTCACTTTTGCCACAAATGGCACATAGCAGCCTTTCTGACTAAAACATGAGTAATGGTCTCCTTTTGCTTACACTCTGTTTCATGTACTGTCTTACATACATTAACAAAAAATCTGTACTTAAATGTAGTCATATATTCTACTTTTAGTAGCTCTGTGCTAGACTTAAGTGATACAAAATCTAATCCTTACCATGTCTAATAATACATCCTTACTACTATGCATTGCCATGACAACATAGTGGTGGTAAAAGGCATAGCTGGATAAAACCGATCCAGTTACTGAAAAAAGGCCAGCAAAATGTGTTGAGAATAGAAATCTAGTCATTTAGCCTGCCACCATGGGACTCTAAAAGCTGCCCACTCCCTTTGGGTTTAAATATAAAAGCTGTAATAGTATTTATGATGCTGAACACAAGCTATGGTTACCATAGCTACTCTAGATGCAGCCCATACTCTTAAAAACATAGCAATCACACAAGGAATACAAACTAGCACACTCTCAAACAATGTATTTATCCATTTCATAATAAAATCCTTAAGTGTTCTTGGCAGCTTTCCTAGATGGTCAAAGCCATTAACTTACTGGACATAAACTCCATAGGTGCCAGATTGGGGAATATCATATGTATTAAATAGAATAAAATTACCGTATATACTCGAGTATAAGCCGAGTTTTTCAGCACATTTTGTGCTGAAAAACCCCAACTCAGCTTATACTCGAGTCAATGTCTGTATTATGGCAATTTACATTGCCATAATACAGACTGGGGGCTGGCAGCGAGCGCTTACCTCTCCTGCAGCTCCTGTCAGCTCCCTTCTCCTCCGCGCCGGTCCGTTCAGCACCTCTGTCAGCTCCCAGTGTAAATCTCGCGAGAGCCGCGGGGTCATAGTGCGGCTCTCGCGAGACTTACAGTGTAAGCTGACAGAGGAGCTGCACGGACCGGCACGGAGGAGAAGGGAGCTGCAGGAGAGGTAAGTGCTCTCTGACAGCCCCCCTCCCCCGCCACTGAACTGCCAATGCCACTGGACCACCAGGGAGTGAGAGCCCCCCTCCCTGCCATGTATCAAGCAGGGAGGGGGGACGAAAAAACAAAAAAAATTACAATTATTATAATAAAAATGCCCACCCCCCACCAAGGCTCTGCATCACACTCTGCATCATACACACACACACACACACACACACACACTGCACTCATATACACACACTGCACTCATATACACACACTGCACTCATATACACACACTGTACATACACATACACACTGCACTCATACATACACACACACTGCACTCATACACACACACTGCATTCATTATATATACAGCCACTGTAAATAAAAATTAAATTAATAAAAAAATTTTAGGATCTAATTTTATTTAGAAATTTACCAGTAGCTGCTGCATTACCCACCCTAGTCTTATACTCGAGTCAATAAGTTTTCCCAGTTTTTTGGGGTAAAATTAGGGGCCTCGGCTTATATTCGGGTCGGCTTATATTCGAGTATATACGGTAAATAAAATATGTAATCCTTGTTCTTTTTCTATTTTAATTCCCAATCTTTAATACTAATAATGTCACCAAAATATTCAAATGACACTGCATTCTAGCCAGTGTTGATCTTGCAATAGTAAACTCAAATAAATATAAAAAAATGCCATCAGTTCAAAATGAGAGCAGAACAATAAAGTAAAATAAAAATTTAAAATATAAAATTTAATTGCATGATTTTGCTATTACATGACGAAAAGTCATGATTTTATTAAAGACACGGAGGCGAGTATTGCATAACCCTTTCTTTACTGTCCACCAATAGCAGCAAAGAATACAAATATATTGAAAAAATGAAGAACATACATTAACATAGGCCCCTCCCCGCTCAGGTCCCGGTATATTAGGCAGCACTTCCCTTCCATAACCCTCTTTCTGAAGATGCGACTTAGTAACAATGTCCGAACAAGAACGAAAACATAGTCCAGTAGTCCAAATAAGAGGTTCTCATAACAGGGAAGCACGACCAGATGAGCTGTAGGACCAGAGATTTGCAGCGGGGAAGAGTCCATTCAACTTGGAGAACAGCATGCCATCTTGTTGGATTAGGCTGTGAAAACATAAAGAGACAGGAGCCGAGAGGTTAAGATCGATAATTGTAACTATTGTCAGGTACCAACTGAGGAGAAAAAATTCCAAATAAATACAAACCCACATCTTAGTGTGATTAGTAAGCCTATCAAAACATAAACTTATCCTTGAGACATGGCCCCACTTACCGTACCCAAATCTTCCATGTGACTCGTTGCAACCTACGAAATAAAGGGGTGGGGAGACATGAATAATAAACGCGGGTGGGACAATACTCGCCTCCGTGTCTTTAATAAAATCATGACTTTTCGTCATGTAATAGCAAAATCATGCAATTTTATAACAAGACACGGAGGCTCATATTGCAAGTTTAAAGCTGATTAACTACGGCCGTAAAAGAATGTGGGGCCGGGCGAAAATAAAATTCACGGAAGGTAGATTCCCTAGACCAGTCGGCTGTCCTCATAATATCTTCCAGACGAGCCCCTGCAGTCATCATCGAGGATGCTGAGGCTCCCCGGACCGAATGGGCGCCGAAGATCGTGGTATCGATGCCTGCCTGGTCCAATAACCATCGCACCCATCGTGAGAGTGTGGTGCTAGAGACCGGACGGAAAGGTGGCCGAAAGGATAGGAACAGCTGAGGGGATGCCTGTGAACGATGACATCTGGTACGATCTTCGTATTCGCGAAGGCAAGCCACTGGACATAACGCTGGAGAGGTAGGAAAAACGGGGTAGGACACTGACTTGATAGAGGTTTTTGTCCGGCGACTAATGTTGAACGTGACCCCGTCCGGGGTGTATGACTTGGCATCGAAGTCCAGGGCTCTAACGTCCGAAACTCTCTTGCAGGATACGAGACAGAGCAGGCCGACCAATTTGGCAGAAAGGTGCTTCAGGGAGAGCGCTGAGTTAGCGGGCCACGACGAGATAAAGGATAGGACAATGGACACATCCCATGACGTGGAGTAGCGAGGTCTGGGTGGTCTGGAGAAGCGTGAGCCCCGAAGGAGCCGGCACACCAAGTGATGTTGACCCGCCGGGCATCCATCGAAACCTTGATGAATTGCCGAGATGGCTGACCTGTAAAGGTTGATAGTCCTGTAAGCCTTCCCCGCCTCGAAGAGGGACGTCAAAAATTGCAGAACCATGGTTACAGGGGCCGAAACGGGATCCACGTCCCTAGCCATGCACCAGCCAGTCCAAGCTCGCCAAGCTGACCCATAGGCTCGTCTAGTTCCTGGGGCCCATGCTTCCGCCAACAGGCGTCTAGTTGTGTCCGAAACTCCTTGGATTTCCCAGGGTCCCCGGAGATCCGCCATGCCAGGAGTGGGAGGGAGCCGTCCAAGCGGAGCGGGTGACACCGTCCCGTCGGGTCTAGCAGCAGATTGTGGTGTGGCGGTAGCAACCGTGGGTAGTCCAACGTCATTTCGAGAATCTGGGGGAACCAAGATTGGGTGTCCCAGAATGGGGTCACCATGACTAGTTCTGCCCGGTGTCTGCGGGTCTGAAGGAGGGAGCGTGTAATCATGGAAAACGGTGGAAAGGCATATAGGAGGTCCCTGCTCCAGTCTTGCAGGAAGGCGTCTACTGCCTCCGCCATCGGGTCTGGCCTCCAGCTGAAGAATCGAGATAGCTGGGTGTTGAGTCGGGAAGCGAAGAGGTCGATAGAAAAGGGACCCCAGAGAGATGATAAACTGGAGAACACCTCCGTGTCCAACTTCCAGTCGCTGGAGTCTGAGAGATAATGTGACCCCCAGTCTGCTTGGACGTTGTGCAGACCAGGTAGATACTCCGCGTGAACCATCAGGTTCCGTTCCAGGCAGAATTCCCAAAAGTCCTTCGCCAGGGTGGCCAACACTGCTGATTGTGTACCCCCCAGATGGTTGACATATCTCACCGCCGAGACGTTGTCCATTCGTAGACGGATGCAGGTTAGGGCTCTGTCCCTCGTGAAGCTGCGGATGGCGAAGGAGCCTGCCAGAAGTTCCAGTGCGTTGATGTGCAGCCGTGACTCGGCTGCCGACCAACGACCCCCTGTAGATATCCCGTCGCAATGGGCCCCCCATCCGTGGAGGCTTGCATCGGAATCGATAGTGAATTCCGGTTGCGGGCCGAAGATCGCCTTGCCGTTCCATGCAGAGAGGTTGAGAATCCACCAACGCAATTCGTCTTTCGTTTCGGTGTCCAGGGACACTGGGTCTGCGGAAGACGCACCGGTTCTCAGATGTGCGATCTTCAGGCGCTGCAGTGCCCGGTAGTGGAGTGGGCCCGGGAACACTGCCTGTATAGATGAGGCCAGTAGGCCAATGAGCCGTGCCAGCTGTCGCAGGGAGAGTTGGGGCCGAACTAGAGCTCTGCGTAACTCCTTGCGTATGGTGAGAATCTTGGACCTTGGCAGGCTCAGAGTCGCCTCCTTTGAGTCCACGAGGAATCCTAGGAATTCCATTTGCGTGGCGGGGGTTAGGCATGACTTTTCCCAATTGATAACGAAGCCCAAGCGGGAGAGGAGGTCTATGGCCAGCCGTAGGTGGGCAAGGAGAGTGGAGCGATCTTGGGCCATAAGGAGTATGTCGTCTAGGTATACGATTAGACGAACTCCCCGGCTGCGTAGCCATGCCATGACAGGACGTAGTAGCTTTGTGAAGCACCACGGTGCCGAGGAGAGGCCGAAGGGTAGGCATGTAAACCGCCAAGTCTCTCGTTGCCATAGGAAGCGTAGGAGGTCTCGGGAGTCCGGGGCAATAGGCACCGTCAAGTATGCATCCTTGAGGTCTAGTTTTGCTAGCCAGTCTCCGTGAAGGAGAAGGTCCCGTAATAGGTGAATACCTTCCATCTTGAAATGGCGGTATCGGACTATGGCATTGAGGGGGCGTAGATTTATGACAGGCCTCAATTGTCCGCCTTTCTTTTCCACAAGGAAAATATTGCTTATGACCCCTGTGGGTTCGGGAGGAGCTTTTTCTATAGCCCTTTTGGTAAAAAGGGTGGAAAGCTCCAAGTCGATCCGTCTGCGATCCTGGAGTGAAAAGCAGATCGGTCGAGGAGGGGGAATGTGTACGATGTTGTCTATCAGTTCTATGTGAAACCCTCGAATGGTAGTCAGTACCCAGGGGTCTGAGGTAATTTGTGACCAAGCTGGCAAAAAATTTCGGAGTCTGCCCCCTACACAAACATGAGAAAAAACATGAGGCTTGAGGTAACTCACCGTAGGGTCGTCTCGAACCAGGTTGTCCTCGGAAGCCTCTAGATCGCCACGGACGTCCACGAGATGGGAAGAAGGAGGGACGGGTGTTAGCCTCCTGGTAGTGGGAGCGTTGGTGAAAAGAGCCTCGTCCCGTGCCACGGGATTGGACATAGTTCCGGCCGGACAGACGGCTCCTGGATCTGCCGGCTCTGGTAGAGACCCGTCCCTGGAAAACTCGCCTCATAGAGGATTGAGCCTTATCCAGGGCAGTAAATGCCCCAACAAAACGCCCCAAGTCTTTTATAAAGGAATCGCCGAAGAGGAGGCCTTGGGCGTCCTTACCGGCTTCTGTTAGGGCGAGGTTCGCCAATTTGGGCTCTATCTTAAATAAGATAGCCTTACGTCTCTCAATAGATAAAGAGGTGTTAACATTCCCTGCAATACAGATTGCTCTCTGGACCCAACCGCGTAGGTCTTCGGGGTCAACCATGCGGTTTTCCGCTCTGGCGTCTTCCGCCAAATCAAAAAGTTTAGCCAAAGGGCCAAATATGTCCAAGTGCTTATCCTGGCAGGATTTCAAGGCGGATTCAAGCCCTTTACGGGGGTTCCAGCCTAGCTTGGTAAGGAATTGGGTCATCTTGGGGTCTACCTCTGGAGTGTCGCAAACTTTGTTAGGCACAACAGGCCTTGGACACTCTGCCCTCATTTTGTTGCGTGCCGCTTTACTAAGTGGGTGTCGCACCCACTTCTCTAAATATGTGGCAACGTGGTCAGCCGGGAGCCACTCTGCCGATCTCGGATGGTGTAAATCATCCGGGTCGAAGAGTGGAACGCCCGACGGGTCCACAAGGGCGGACTTCGCGGTCGCGGAGTGCCTAGTCCCTGGTTCGCCTCCGGACATCTCTGCCTGGGCAGAGGGAAGGAGGTCAAAACCTGAATGAGCGGTATCCGCTTCGGAGTCGCTATCAGACTCAATCTTAGCCTCCTCACTTGACCCGATTTCTGAGTCGGAGTCGCTCTCTACCTGTGCTCTGGCACATTTCCATAGCCGCGCCCGTTCTGCCTGGCGCGGAAAGGCTCTCTTGCGTGGTTGTGACACGCTTTCAGGGGCGACCGAAGGTACGCCAGTCATGGTGTTTCTGGAGGCAGAGGGACCTTTAGATTTGTGGGTAGCTTTCCTGGGTAAATCTCCCGGTGGGTCCACAGGAGGACGCGGTTGAGGCGTCGTGGAGCCCGAGTAGCGCTCGTCCAAAGGACGTGGCTGGAGGGCCTGGGAAATGGTGTGGGAGAGAGTAGAGGACATGGACCCCATGGCTGCCATAATGGCGTCTGTCACTGAGCGCTGTAGCGCTAAGAACTGAGTCCCATCTGAGTGGGCAGTTCTATCGGAGTGAGTAGGTGAATTACCTGAGGTGACAGGGCCTTCTCCCCTGTCGAGTGGAGTATCAGACTCCCCAGAGGGAGGTGAACCAGAGTTTAGTCTGGGTTTAGGCATTTTAAATAGAGTGAATCAATAAATCTAAAGAAAAACTGACAAGGAACAGTTTGTTGGGTTAGTCACCCAAAGTACGAACGAGCAAAACAAAAAGCGATCTCACCAGGGCCCAGACCAGTGCACACTCTGACAGGGAATAGGGAAGGAGACAGGAGGTTAGAAAATGGCCGCCGAGAATCTCGCGAGATTCGCGGTAAAATGAAGTAAGGTGAATAAAAGAAAAAAACAAACATTCGGTTAAAAGAGGTGAATAAGTGAATACAATGGAGAGTATAGGACAAAATGCAAAACTGCCGAATGGGCCGTTTGCAAGGAATAGGCGAACGCGGCAAAACAGTCGAATGGCCTAAACTGCCGAACGGTGATAGCGATGAGAGTGCACTATGAAAGACAGTTTAGAGGAAAAATGTGCGCAAGATGGCGCCGATGCGGGAAAGCAATGAAGGAAGCGAAGAAACGGGGAGTAAGAGAAGACAGAGAGGTCTGGACCCTGGGTACAAAACACAACTACCAAGTGTAGTAGAGGTGAAATACCATAAAATACCATAAAAGTAAGAATCAATAAGGGTAATCAGGATAGAAAAAATGATAATACAAAATATTAATAAAATATATAAAATACCAATAAGATAATAATAACCATAACGAAAAGTTAACGGTTATAAAGAAAAAACAACTAATACTGATAATATAAATATATCAATAAATGTAAAATAGTATTGAAAGAAGTGACATGTACTTATCTTTGATCGGAGCAGCAAAGAAAGAGGGTTATGGAAGGGAAGTGCTGCCTAATATACCGGGACCTGAGCGGGGAGGGGCCTATGTTAATGTATGTTCTTCAATTTTTCAATATATTTGTATTCTTTGCTGCTATTGGTGGACAGTAAAGAAAGGGTTATGCAATATGAGCCTCCGTGTCTTGTTATAAAATTAAAAATAAACGTTAAGACCAAGTGTCCAAAGATATCCACAAAATAGTACATATATGTAATTGTCACATCCTAAAATATAATTGAATACATAATTATTAAATAAATAGAGGTATGTATACTATTCATATTGCTCCCAATAAAGGAAACTCTCCTGAAAATAATATGGAAAAGCCTACTAAAATTATTACACAAAATATGTGTAATGTGACGGCAGATAAGAGCCATGCAGCCCATCTAGTCTGCCCAATTTTCTAAATATTTTCATTATTTAGAAAAACTCCCTCACTATGTTAACCTCTACCATTTCAGCTAGAAGGCTATTCAATGCATCGATTGCCCTCTCTGTAAAGTAATACGTCCTGATATTTTTAAACCTTTGCCCCTCTAATTTAAAACTGTCCTCTTGTTGTGGTAGTTTTTCTTCTTACATATACTCTCCTCTTTACTGTGTTGTTTTCCTTTATATATTTATATGTTTCTATTATATCCCCCCTGTCTAGTCTTTCCTCCAAGCTATCTATTTATGTAAACATAGACATACATATACATAAATATGTATAACTTGGAGGAAAGACTAGACGGGGGCGGGGGGGAGGCATGTTTGAGATGTGTGTGTGTGTGTATATATATATATATATATATATATATATACAGATTGATGGGAGTTGCACTCCAGCCTTCCTCAAGTGTCTGCCCGGTGCTCGGCTGCACAAATGTATAACGTGTAGAGAAAAGCCAGCACTCAAGGACTTAGAATCAAAAAAGAAAAAAACCTTTATTCCAGTTTTTCTGAGGGTCGACGTTTCAGTCCACCACTGTGGACTTTCATCAGGACATAAAACAATGTCCTGATGAAAGTCCACAGTGGTGGACTGAAACGTCGACCCTCAGAAAAACTGGAATAAAGGTTTTTTTCTTTTTTGATTCTAAGTCCTTGAGTGCTGGCTTTTCTCTACACGTTATATATATATATATATATATATATATATATATATATACATATATATAATATCTCAATACAATGTTAAACAAAAGTCTGCAGACCAGTCAAGCCATAAGACTTGCTTTTCCAACAGAAATCACGAATTTGCATGATGTTACTACCGCAAAGGATTCTTGGTGGGTATATGCAAATTAGTTTAACAAAGAATCACATTTTGCCTCATTCCATTTTAAACATAGATTCCTTTGAGTCTGTGTTTGCTGTATACAACAGCTTTGAAACACAACTTAGGAAAGGATGCAAAGCCAGTGAACCGGTCATGAAAAAAGTCCGGTTTTATTGAAACGTTGAAACTGACATTATTGATTTATGAACTTTTGCTGAATAAAAGCATCTTATCATCATTACGACTCCTGTGAGTGCTCTCCACCGAGGTATATTTTTTATATATATATATAAAATCTTACATATCTGAAATTATCTGAAATTATAAAAATTATTCAACTTATACATCTCTAAGCAAATAACCTAGAGAATTACAAAATTCAAAATCGGCATTCATTTCACTGTCACAAATTGATAAATCCAGCGCATCTCAACCCTAGCTAGAGCTCTAATAAAGTCCCACCAATCCACCCCCTTATTTATAATGTAATTATAACAACTCAGAATTGGTATAGCAAACAATAGCTAATATTGCATAAACATTAGACATAACCATTTTGTCCTGTTAGGGAAAATCCCCGTAAAGCCATTCCGTCCACTAGTAAAAATTCTGGCTCTTCTTGAATAAGCCTATTGCTTTTTTTTTAGATAGCTGGTCAGCAAGACTCCCAGTCAACTTGATGTGCATTTATTGAAGGCTGGCTGCCTCCATTGTATTCGTACCAACAGTTTCAAATTTGGTGGGACAGTCTTAATCTGGGGTTCCTGTCCCACCGTCCTGGATTTGTTCACTAAGTGCAGAGTATGTGCATCATCAGAAACTGTCACACTATGCAAAGTGCAGGTAGCACCCGGTCATTTTGAGAGCGAATCAAGAGCTAGGGCTATTTACAGCAGAGCCTGTCATTTTTGCATGCTTGTCATTGTGTGATTGACGGACATCTTCCAGTGCTGCTCCCCACCTTCATACCTTCTAATTTTGTAAGGTGTGTACTCTTCAATCTATTTTTCTCTATACTACTAGAGAATGTAAACTAATAAAGTAGAGTATAAATGCATATTAATTATTTATAAATAAATTGACATAAGGGAACAAAATAGTCTATTTTTTTTCCCATGTTAAATAAATTATTTTAACAAAATCTGTGTGTGTGTATGTGTGTATATATATATATATAGTATTTTTATGAAATGAAAAAAATCAGAGAGAGAACTTTTTCTTTGTGTTGTAATGCAAAAACGTGTTTAAATTAGACCATCACTTAAATGAGCATATGTTTCTGCTTTATTTCCCTGTAGCTTACCCAAATCCAGAGAACAGGACAAAATACCTGGGATATTAAAAACATATTAGCTGTTTCATTCGCTCCTCTTATGCAGCCAAATAAGAATGACAACCATAAATCAGATGCTGTGAGATTACGTAAGTATTAATCAGGACTTCGGCTTGGCTTTATTTCCCCATACATTTTATATATATAATATATATGTAAAACAAAAATAGTAATGCACTCCACCTTCCTTGATGTACTTGCCCGGTGCTTATCAGCAAACAGATACAGCCAAAAGTTCAAGATAGCACTCCAGGGACTTCCAAGTTGAATGAATAAAACTTAGCTTTTATTAGCTCAAAATAAAAATCAACGTTTCAGTCTGTATAACAGACTTTCATCAGGATTGTGATGAAGACTGTGATGTGATACAGACTGAAACGTTGATTTTTTTTGAGCTAATAAAAGCTAAGTTTTTTTTTTTTTTATTCATTCAACTTGGAAGTCCCTGTAGTGCTATCTTGGAGGTATATATATATATATATAATTAATTTGATACCCAAGATATATATATTTTTTTAATCTATAAGAAAAGGTGTGTTCTTATAAATTTGAAAAACAATCTTAATTATGTTACATCATGTTGTACTATGTATTAACACCTGTTCATGTGACTTTTTCCATGTATTCAGTTCAAGGAAAATGTTGTGACGTGGGGAGCGGCTGAGCCTATCACGGCCTGTATTTAGGCCTACGCTAACAAGCTACATGTTTAGCAACTCAGGCCTTGATTTAATAAGCTTTCCAAATTATTCAAAGCTTTTAGAAAATCAAATCATTTATCTACAGAAATCACTATTAAAGTATGGGGATTTTTTTTAGATAAATTATTTGAAAAGTTTTTCTAACTGTATTGAATAATTTGCTAAGTTTTTTTTTTTTTTTTTAAATCAAGGCCTCAGTTACTTATTTTAGTGACACAGCAGATGCTCATTTCTTTTTTTGCCAGAACATGTCTCTCTTTAATAATTACCTTCCCACCTGTGGTCAGTTCAATGTAGCATAAAACAGAGGTTTAAACCTAGTATTTAATTTATATAGGATTACAAGCAGTACGAGGTGAACGGAGCAGTTTTCCAGTCTCCCTCTATCATCAATTACTGATGAAACCAGTGATTTAAAGTATTGCCTATGCATTGTCCTTTGTCGCACCTCTTGGATGCATGCACACCAAGCACCATAACTTGCCAGTCCGCTTCTTCTGATAAATAGGCATTGAATGTACGCAAGGTGTGCCTTCATGAGTGGCAAGATGAGCTGAGTGACGGCTGATCTCTCCATTAAAACCTGCACATCTTCCAGTTCTGTAGGCTCCCTCAGCCAGAGCAGCCAGCATATTCAACTGGACCCAACTTATTGGTGCCTGGTCTCTCTGAATAATGGAAAGATGATATCTGGCAATGAGGCAGTTATTTGGCTGATAGTTTCTCTGAGGGATACAAGGTTAATATCTGACAGTAAACAGGTAATTTGTTTCTGTTCATTCTGAGGGATGAAGTGTAGGTAACAGACATTAAGAAAGTTAATTAGTCCCTGTTCTTTCTGGCTAATGAAGTGTAGACATCGGTCAGTCAGGAGGTTAATTTGCTTCTGTTCTCTCTGAGAGATAACATGTAGCTATCTAGCAGTGAGGGGGTTCATTGATGCACACATGTCCAAGTGATGTGAGTGTGTGTGTGTGTGTGGTCAGGGTCTACTAAGGAGGCGTCTACAGTCATCCTGACTCATAGAAATGACATGGGGGGACTTGCTTCTCAATGGTGGTGTCACACAGAATTGTATCACACCTAAAGACCAAGGATAACGTCTAACCGGTCCTTAGAATGGTTGGACTTAACGTGCTCGAGAATAGTCAAAATATTATGACGTGATGTCACACGGATGTTGGCGCCATCTTTAATGTGGGCAAAGGTAAGTTTATTAAAAAATCCTGGGCTGCAGCGGCCGGCGTTCCTAAGAACGTCACACCCTCTGGGGACCGTAACGTAGGGAGACCGGGCAGCTGCCCGCCGCGACCAAGGTAAGTTTGAAACCTTTCTGTCGGCATGGCTGTCTACTTTATGTGCAGCCACACCGACAGAAAAGCCAAGAGCTGTGACACGTGGATCTGCTTGTACCTATATTCTTAAATCTTAAATTGAGGAGCGGTAGGAGTGAGAGAGTGTGGGCGCCCTGAGGGTGGACAGGATAGGATGACGGTGCATAAATTATTTCCATTCAGTTGCACATGAGCCACATCGACACAGCCCTACAGGTGTCTCCTTGCAGGTGCGCTTACAGTTCTTTTGGCAAAGGAAGAAGCTGATCTTTGAGGTTGGAGTAACCCATCAAATTAACACTTTAGCATTATGAATACTAACCTGTATTCCTAGTGCTATGGTATTCTCCTTAGCATTTAGGTTCAGAACCTCTCCCCCTAAATCAAATATTGAAAATGGGGAGGAAAAAAAGGTACGACTTATTTTTTTTGAAGCGACAACAACCAGTCTCTGCAGCTGCCCGATCTGCCTCCTATGACTTCACACCAACTCTTTGTCTTCTTATTAAGACATCCACTAGAGGTTTGTTCAGCACTGCAATGGTAACATTGCCATATCTACTAAGCAATGTTTTAAAATGCGGGGATAAAATGAAGGCACTGCAGCCAGAAAACTTAATTGAGATAAAGTGTTCTGAATAACTTGAATGACCAAATATTGCCATTTATATAGCGCCAACAGATTCCGTAGCGCTTTACACTAATATGAGAGGGGGGATTTAACTGTAAATAGGACAATTACAAGAAAAGTTACAGGAACGATAGGTTGAAGAGGACCCTGCTCTAGATGATATATCAATATTTTTGTATGCATGACTTTATATGCTTTTCCTCTATCATATGTCTTCTAAATAATGGGGGAAATCCTGCTGTTTCAAGTCAATAATAACTACCAGTAGTTGCAAATGTAGTGATATTGAAATGTGTTATAATAGATTAGACTCCCAAAACATAAACAACAGTAGTACCTAAGTTGTTATTGATGTGACTGGTCATAATGTAGTGTGTTCATTAATTCAAGTGACCAGGTTTACAAAATATTCACTTTGCTTTTTAAAAATGCTTCTACATCATACTCTGTACATGTTCTATATCTGCATGTGTCTTATCCATTCTGACTTCTGCAGCTATATTTCAGATTGATTTTATTATTAATCTTTACTCTGTGAAATTTTTATCATACTGAAAATGTTTGCAACAAAATAGAATGCCAAATACATGTGTTACCTGCCCGTTTTATTTTATGAGGACTATTAAAAGAGAAAAAATTGCCAAAAGGTTAATTCATATCATTTTTTTAAATTTATTCAGCTGCTTGCACTGTTCGGAGTCTTCAAGACTTAGCTCGAATTTATATTCGACGTACACTTAGAAATTGTATCAATGAAGAAATGCAGGCTAAAGGTATTCCTCCGAAAGCACCTCCAAAGCGTAAGCGAAGACGTTGCCGAAGACGTCGCATAAATACATATATGTTTGTAGGAAATCAACTTATTCCTCAAACTTTAGACAGTGATGATGATGAAAAGATTGATGAGGACAGCAAAGAGGAAGAAAAGGACCATAATGAAGCTTTGAAAGTTGAGGAACCTCTGCAAAACCATCTTCGAGAAAAGATTCTGAGCTTACCACTCCCAGAATCTTTAAAGGCTTACTTGACCTATTACAGAGAAAAATGACACACTTGAATCCACAACCTTCATGCCTGCTGATATTTCATTTACTTCTTGAAAATGTAGCATTTGTTAATGAATTGGGCAGAGATACAGTGGACACCTTTAACTGTCTTAACACCATTCATCAATTTTAGTTTGTTTTTTAAAATCTATATTTTCTCTACATTTTGAGATACAATGTACAAAGTTTTTAGCTATAACAGGATATCACACAATTTAAAGTGGTACAACTTGCAGTTTAGAAAGGCATTCTTTTGAATATCAGACACATTTCCAGCCAGAGTAAATATTCATAGCACTTTTGGGACAGACCCCTGTACTTTAAATGTCTGTAGTCCGTCAGTGTCAATAATTTAAAAATGCGTAATTCATAGCATTGCATTTGCTAATCGTTTCATTGTGTTGGTCACGTGTTACATATACCATTTAAAAATGAATAAGAAGTGCACTAGATGTAAATTTAAAATGAGATGTAAGCAAAAGTTTCCTACCTTTATGTCATTTCAAAGACTATTGAAAGCTTCCAAATGTGGAAATCATGTGTTTTAAAAAAAAAATATAAGAAAAAATGCTTGTTACAATCTTCATCCAAATAATTAAACTCCAATGTTTGTTCTATATACCTAATGTGATTCTATCTGCTTTTTAAAGATGTTTAAATCTATGTTAAATATCTATAAAGAATTGTTTTATAGTAGTAAAGTATATTAACAAAATAATTGTAATTGCTAACAAAAGAAAACTTGTGAAAACAAAATATAAATGTCTCCATGGTAATGGTAAGGTCTTGTCAAGAAGTTTAGTGATTGGGCTGTTTTTTTTTTTTCCTCTATAATATGGTTTTGGTAAAATAATAGTTGCCAAGATGGCAATTTAATTCATACTTTTAGAGAACAGTAATGCGTAAGAAATATGAGTTTATCTGTTAATAAACAGTTTAATCATCATTGTTCACTTAACGTTCCATTTGCTAATTAAATATTTTATGCTGTTGTATGTTCTCTTATTTGGGCCAAGTTACTTAAAATAGATTTAAATAAGGATTTATTGCATACAAGAGACATTCAAAAATTAAAAGAACATACGGCATGATGTGACACATTTGTAGCTTATACCCATATTTGCTAAGAGTGTAGCAAATATTCATTCAATTGAAACAGTTACATTCAGTTATGCTTTGCAAATTAGTTTCTTCTAGTTATTTTTTTTCTGTGTGGAGTGTTGCTTAGCATTTGCAGGAATGTGACATTCTTGTCTCTTTAATGGCAATGTGGGTTTTTTAATGCATTTAATTAGGTACAGGGAAATCTACAACGTTGAAACCTAATTTGCTGGGCACAAATGTAAAACATTCCTTCTAATGAAATATTACTAGTTACAAACACTCTTAATAGATGTCATAATGTAATGCACAAATGCAATAGAAATGTAAAAGTTATATTTTTGACAGTTTATCCAGGAGCAAATAGCTTTACTTCAGTGAAGACATACATTTGAAACAATATTGAGTTTATTGGATAATCCATGATCTTGTTTGGTATATAAATATCTATGGTATCCTTTAATGTTTTTGTAGTATATATTTGATTCACATACCAGTAGACAGTGGTTAGAATGAATGTTTTGCAATATATTAAAGTAGTCTTGCATTTAACGTTTGCTTTAGTTAATTGCAATATTTTTTTGTAGAAGAAAAAAAGGTTATAACTTTTTTTTTTTTTCTCTCCAAGATGCAGGCCAGATGTCACTGTCACTATTGTAGGTATTTTATTTTTTGGCATTATTTGTTTAAAGAGAGGCTTTGCGGTTATCTATAATATTTTAGTACTTGGAAATGAGTGGTTTGTATTCAGAGTAATTAAATCATGTATACTTACTTCAAAGTATGTTTTTTGGGGGGCCTGAAGAGAAGCTGAGATATGAATATAGAGTATTCTTTGCAAAATGATTACTAGCTATTTTCATGTTTTGTTTAGATCTGTCATGAAGAAATGTTTGTCTCATTCTTTTCACCATCCTTTTGTCTACATAGTTTTAAAATGAAAATAAAAATGGCTCTAAAAAAAAATAAAAAAAAATTGCATATGCTGTTGATTGGGACATTCTTGCAATAAAAATAAATTACAAAAACAAACATGTATATCCTTTTCTTTAAAATTATTTTGCTTTATTTTAACTGTCTGTATCACTGTTGCTTATTTTTCAGTTTCAGATTTTTCTTTTTGTTCATTGTTATGTATATTCTGCCCACAAACATGTTCTTAAACTGTAAATACAGTTGATGAGTTATTAACACTGATTTGTTTTTCATACCCTCATTCTTAGTCTAAAAGGAAATTGGACGAAGTACAGTGAATTGACAGCAGAAGACATTTTGGGGTGCAAAGAGACATGATGATATCCGAGCATATTCTAGGTGCATTGGGTCTCATGGTAAAAGTGTGAAAGGCATGCCTTTCATATTTTCCAAGATAAAACTGCTTCAATAATATGGGGGGGGGGGAGAATAAAATTAAGATAGTGGGGACTAAAAAAAACTACCAGCTATCATGGGGTATTCTTTGCTTTATTCACTTCTACTTTCAGTGAACCACAGTGGTTAATGTCACATTTGAGTGCACAGTTAGAACAGGAACATGATATTCATCCAGACCCTAAGTGACCGCCTAAAGTAAGTGGTTTACTGTGCCATTAGAACTCCTCTAATAAAGAAATTGTATACAATTTATGTTAATGTACATCATATTAGACTTCCATAATGGGTTGTCAATTCAAAGATTTTACTATTAACATGACGTTAAGTCATGATTTTATTAAAGACACAGAGGCGAGTGTTATGCTTCTCTTTCTTTAATTTCCCTCAGCAGTGAAGAGAGATATATGCAAAGAAGAGAGAAAAAACAACATAACATTAGCATATTCATAGTACTACCAATGGTATCCATCCCCCTTAGTATATAAGGTGTAGCACTCCATTGCTCTTCCTCTTTCCGTAGCGATCCGAAGACCAGCTAATAACCAAAATGATAAACTTGAACCGTAACTGGAAACCTCGGATAGTATCCATACATCCATTCTTTATGGGCAAACTGTGAAACTGTCTTCCAACACTTCAACACTTCAACAGGAGTATTCGGGCTAAAAGAGAGGAGAAATATGGTAATATCGTGGTTGTCACCTGGTTGTAATATATACTTCAACGTAGGTAATTGTCTGAATATATTCTCAGAAGTCATGACATCATCATACATGATATACAAAAATACAAACTACATCCAACATGGTAAACCAACCTATGGTCACTTACCCGGTTGAATCAAGGATCCAATATGAGAAAACTGAACATGTCGGCACCTCTAGTCCATAACTGTCTGAAATGTGAATCCCAAGAGTTCCACCCTGGGAGGGAATCATACTCGCCTCCGTGTCTTTAATAAAATCATGACTTTACGTCATGTTAATAGTAAAATCTTGGAATTTTATTAAAGACACGGAGGCTCCTATTATGCTCTTTTAAAGCTGAGCTATAACCCTATCTGAGAAATGTTGTATAGGTTTAAAATAAAAATTCCTTGGATAGAAAACCTGTTCAGTTGACGATTTTATTCTCCGCCCTCACGTCGGATACCCGCTTACAGGATAGTAAACAGAATAGCATAAGTAGTTTAGCTGATAATTGTTTTAATGACAATTCTGTGTTAGAGGGCAATTCGTCTAGGAGCTTGAACACTATGTTGACATCCCAAAAGGATCCATATGTAGGTTTAGGGGGACGTGAGAAGCGTACACCCTTGAGCAGGCGACAGACCAATGGATTCTGTCCGAGTGGTAGGCCGTCTACGAAATCATGACCTGCTGAGATGGCTGATCGATACATGTTGACAATACGGAAGGCCTTGCCTGATTCGAATAGGTGTGTCAGGAAATCCAGCACCGTTTTCACAGAGGTTGATACGGGATCCACCGATCTCTCCAGGCACCAATTGGACCATGTCCTCTATGCCGCAGCATATGCGTGTCGAGTTCCCGGTGCCCACGCGTTTGCCAGGAGTTGGGTAGTTGTTCTCGAAACCTCTGTGATTTCCCAAGGTCCCCGGAAAGGAGCCACGCCATGAGCCGAAGGAGTCCTTGTTCTATCAGGTTGTGGTTCTCCCCATCCGGATTGGTTAGCAGTGATGGTTGGTCCGGTAACAACCGTGGGCAATCGATCGCCATTTCCAGCAGGTGGGGAAACCAAGGTTGAGATCTCCAGCATGGTGTTATCAGGACCAACGTGCTCTTGTAGCGTCGGACGTACGCCAGAATTCGGGCAATCAGGTTGAACAGAGGGAAGGCATATGCTCGTCCCTTGGTCCAGTCCTGGAGAAAAGCATCCGTAGCAATGGCTTCCGGATCTGGTCGCCAACTGTAAAACTGAGGAAGTTGAGTGTTCAGTCTGGATGCAAAAAGATCCACACTCAAAGGACCCCATAACTGATCAATCTTGTAGAATACCGTCGGTTGAAGCCTCCAATCCCCCAGGTCTCTCAGGTATCGGGAGTTCCAGTCCGCGGTGTAATTGTCCAGTCTCGGTATGTGTTCCGCGGTTATCGACACATTGTTCTGTAAGAAAAAATGCCAGAAGTCTCAAGCCAAAATTGCTAAGATGCTTGACTTGGTACCTCCCAGATGGTTTATGTACCTGACTGCCGAGACATTGTCTAACTTGAGAAGGATCGAGCATGAAATGCCCCTGGGCGCGAAGCTGCGGATGGCAAACGAGGCTGCCAGCAGTTCCAGGGAAGTTATGTGTAGATTCGTCTATAGACCATCTGCCTCCTGTGGATATAGAGCCGCAACGCGCGCCCCAGCCATGTAAGCTTGCGTCCGACTCTATCACTAGATCCGGGGTGGAACCGAAGATTGCTCATCCGTTCCACGCTTCCATGTGTGTTAACCACCAGTTCAGTTCTTCCCTGGACTCCCCGTCCAAGGTAACGGTGGTCTCGTACGACTGACCATTCCTCAGGCTGGCTGCTTTCAGACGTTGAAGTGCCCGATAGTGTAACGGTCCCGGGAAAATCGCTTGGATGGAGGCAGCTAGTAATCCGATCATTCGTGCTAGTTGTCTCAGCGAAATGTCCGGGCGGTTCAACAACCGTCTTATTTCCTTTTTGATGTTGATCATCTTTTCTGTTGGGAGGCATAGAATTTGTCGGATGGAGTCGACTCGGAACCCTATGAATTCCATCTGTTGAGAGGGCTGTAGCACCGACTTTTCCCAATTCACCAGGAAACCGAGGTTTTGTAGGAGGTGAAGGGTCCATGTCAGGTGTGTTAGTAATAATGATTGAGTTCCCGAGAGTATGAGGATATCGTCCAGATATATGATCAGACGAACCTTGTGTAACCTGAGAAAAGGCAACCACTGGCTTCAGCACCTTGGTGAAGCACCAAGGGGCGGAGGACAGTCCGAAGGGAAGGCAGGTGAAACATCATTTCTTTGTGTCCCACCGGAATTGTAATAGATTCCTGTGATCCGTCGCTATCGGGATCGTGAGGTACGCGTCCTGTAAATCGAGTTTCACCATCCAATCTCCCGGGAGGAGCAGATCTCGGAGGCAGTGTATGCCCTCCATCTTGAAGTGCCTGTACTGGACAAAGGCATTGAGAGGTCACAGGTTGATAACCGGGTGGACCCCTCCTCCTTTTTTCGGCACTAAGAACAGGTTGCTTACAAAACCTGGTGTATTTAGAGGGATTTCCTCTATCACATTTTTGGTCTGCAGGACCCTGATCTCCACGGCTATGAGGTCGTGGTGTGATTTTGGTATATGAAGTACATGTGGTGGGGAGATCTGGGAGGAAAGACCTGTTAATTCTAGGTGGAACCCATTATAGTCTGTAACACCCATATGTCGGATGTGATCAAGTGCCATGCCTGGAAAAAAGAAGGCCAGTCTGCCCCCCACATTTATATGGGAAAAATGGGGAAAAATTGTACTCCCCATAAGGGCGTTTTCCTGGGGACATTCCTCTGCCGCCGCGGGCATTCCAAGGCCTTCCCCGAGTGGGGAAGAATGGTGTATAGGAACGCTCCTGACTCGGTCTCTGAGTGTTGAAGGAGCCTCTGCCCGGTCTGGAGAAACCTCGGGAATTGCGGCCGGATAGACGGCTCCTACCTCTACCGGCCCCACCAAAAACATTTTGGTTGAAGACCCGTTTGATGGATGATTGGGCTTTGTCGAGAGCCGTGAAGGTCTTCACGTAAGAGCCCAGATCCTTTACGAAGAACTCACCGAACAGCAATCCTTTAGCTGAAGCCACCGGTTCAGTGGATGCCATGCTAGCTAGTTTGGGTTCGATCTTGAGCAGGATAGCTTTCCTGCGTTCAGTAGACATGGCTGTATTGGCGTTCTCGATCATACAAACTATACGTTGGAACCAGCCAAATGCCACTTCAAAATCTAGGTTAGCCTCACCCGACTGGGCCGCCTCTAATAGCTCATACAATTTAGTGACGGGGCCCAGTGTGTCTAGGAACTTTTCCTGACAGTTACGGAGAGAATAGTCAAGTCCCCTTTTAGGTTTCCAGCCGGTCTTAGCCAGAAACTGGACTATCTGCGGGTCCACTTCAGGGGTCTTAGCCACTGCATCTGGTATAATGGGACGTGGGCACTCTGCCCTCAGTTTGTTACGACCCTCCTGGGAGAGGGATTCATGCACCCTGAGGGCCAGGTACTGAGCGATATGCTCGGGAGGCTCCCATTCAGCGGAGCATGGATGCCTTAAGTTATCCGGGTCAAACAAAAGTACCTCTTTAGGGTTGCGGACAGCGTCTGATCCGAGCGCTTCTAGCTGTGTCGTGGCACGAGTTGGTGCCGATGGGAACTGTTTCCCTTAGAGGCTCTCGCTCTCAGAAAATTCGTCCTCGTAAGGATCTGAGTAATGGTCATCTGACCCCTCACCCCCCTCGTTGTCCGTTTCCCTTCTCTGGCCGCCATAGCCCGGCCAGTAGCTCTAATGCGCGGTTGTTGCGCGCCATCACCGACAGCCTGAGGCGTGTCAATCAATGCAGGATCAACCTGTGCGGGGGGGGGGGAGTCTTGAGGATGTTGCTAAGCACTTTGCGCCCTAGTAACGCCCCATCAGGGGCTGTCTGCGGTGGCGCAGGGGCAGTGTGAGGGTGGGTTTGCCTGAGAGCTTGAGTAATGGAATGTGAAATGGTCGAGGACATAGCCCCCATGGCTGATGAGATGGCCTTAGTGATAGAGCTGGACATGGTGGCGTCCAGTAGGCTCTGGAAGTCTTCTGAGCCTATGAGGCCAGGGTCAGCCTGATGGTCAGGGCCAGGTGTGCCCACAGAGGGACTAAGGTGGCCAGGGGTTGTATCACCAGCAGACTGCATGGTGAAGTAAGTGAGTGCAAGCAAAGAAAAACAATAAAATGACAAGCAGGGTTGATTAACCCAAGCACAGGATAGGGAAAAACAGCAGGTCAGAGAAAACTGGTCACAGGTTACCCGGTCCGAAGTGAAGCAGAGGGGTAACGACGTGTGCTGACCGAGAAAAACTCTGACACTGCCGCAGTACGAGTTGTTAAATGGCCCCCGGGAGAGGGCGGCGACAGAAAACCAAAAAGATGGCCGCCGCGAGCGTACCTGATCATCTGGCAAAACTGTCAGTGCTATGTCCATTCTTTTCCAAACAGTACTGTAGCAATAACACATTTTAATATAATCATTTTAGCCCTTTGACCTGTGCATTGTACTTTGATCAAGGCAATAAATGCAAGAAATTCCTGAACAAAGGGAATGTAGCTGATAATGAATTTGGTAATCGTCCCACATTGTGCTCACCCCAGATAACAAAAAAGTTACAAAATGCTAAAACCATTAATTGAAACAATTGTAGCAAAGTACCTTAGATTCATTGGTTGTTGCCAATGAAACTCTTGGTGACACACAGGGGATAGACTTACACATTCTAGAGCAAACACCTGTATGTGTACAAGACTTTCCTTCTCATACCCATATTTTTTTGTAACCTCAAAATCAATAAAAAGTTGGAGATACCACTATTGATGGGCTGCCAGGGTCATGACTTAAGAGGACACTTTCAAGTTGACATTCAAGTTGACATTCCTTATTTGACCGAATGTAGGGGTAGCTTGACCACATTATCCTACAACTCTGAGTGGTAGGAACTTGTTTGATTGTGAAGTAGTAATACCTGCTTTGTGTGGTTGCAATAAAGAACATAGAATGCATACATCATATTTCTGTCATTTTATCTTTAAAACCTGTAGGAAAAAATGACAAAGAAGTCAAGGTTTTTTTGAAGAAAATAATGCAACATGGTAAGAACAACCAAATCTAAATTTCACACGATAGAATAGATATCTTGGTTCATACTTTACAGGGATAAAATTATAAAATAACACAATGAAATGGTTATGCCAAGGAATGGGCAACAAGAGAAAAGAGGCTTAAGTGTGGGGGGGAGGGGAATAGGGCAAAGGGGAAGGAAAGACCACACTGGCGCCCACAAATCCCCCAGTAAGGAGGCAGAGCTGGCGGGCTAGTGGTAGAGAGAAGGAGGGAAAGGGGAGGGAGAGGTCGTATTGGCACTGACCACTCCCCGAGTGAGTGGGTGGAGCCAGGGATGGGCTAGGCAACAGAAAGGAGAATGGAGGGGAAAGCTAGTGTAGGCTCATGTAATAGGTGCTCTAAAACATGTAATTTACCTGCCAAATACTATTTTATTGAGTTTTAAACCATATATAAACCAGGGAATGCCAGGTATTTGTTTAATAACTACTTGAAAAAAGCCCTGCTTGGGAGAACCGCGTTGTGGATTGTTTTTTACTTGTTTGTTTACAAAAAAGGTCTATTGCCCATTTAGCTCTATATTGTGCCATAAACCTTTTTGATAATTTTCTACTACCTGGTATCCTGTTTTTTTCTCCAGTGAAGATTTCACCAAGAATCACAGGTAGGGATTATACTACTTACACTGTACCAACTGAGCAGTGTTACCTGCTAAGGAATATGCAAGTATGTTTTAATTTGTATTACCCCTGGTTCTTTTTTTTACACAGTAAGCACTATTGTTGCTTTTTTCCTGTTTTCGGTCCTGTACTCATCCATTGACAACCTCTACCTTCCATCAATACCACTGCAATACACCAGAGCTGGCTAAAGTTCTAGGACATGTGAGTAGATTGGAATTTGTTTACTCTATCATTTTCTTGTGGACTTATAAGACTATTGAAGCTTTTCTTTTATTTTTCCTTTTTATATATCCTGAGTGTCCCTGCTGACCAACAAACGCAAGAAGGAAAATACCATTAGGAACCCCTTTTCGTCTTCAAGACTTTTAATATTTTGGGACTGCTGCTAATTCTCCTTTGGGTGCTTGGGTGCTTGTTTTTTGGTCTAAAGGATTTTTTAAAACCATTGTTTTTTTGGTTTTTTTTAGAAATTATTTTATTCTTTGCATTTTTAACTGTTTCTATTGTAAAATACCCGTTCTACCTCATCCTTGGTGCACCCTTCCTTGCTTTTCTCTTTTTTTTATTGCAGTAGGGTATTTGGAGAGAATTTCCCTTATTAAGGAGTGCTGCCTCCGAATGTTATCATCTATCACTGATCCATCCTTTTTTTGTATTTATAATTACAATATTTTATATTATTTTCTCATGTTAATATACTTGTTGGATTTAAAGTAACACATAAGCATAATAACAACTACATCTTCAAGCACTATGAAATCTGTTGGCGCTATATAAATGGCAATAATAATAATTGTAGCAAATATGCCCCCTGTTTTCTTCCACTTTTTTTTTTGTAGGCTTGAAAGCATGGCTTCTCTCTGATTAGGAGAGCTGGGAATTATACTTCCTAGCTGTAATACCCACTAATAACATGCCTAGTGTGTTGATAGACATACTTGCGCCTCTACTTATAGAGAACAAGTACCTTCAAGTGGCTGTGCGTGCTCTTACCTACCAATTAAAGCCACATTTCCTCTCATTTTTGGTACAGGATATTGAGCAGATAAGCAAGTGAATTGCTGCCAGTAATGATTACTAACTAGGAAGAAACTGAGCAATAATCCGAGCTGTACGTAAATGTTCATTTAAAAAAAAAAATTTGTTGCGACTGGGGTATGATCCTTAGAAATAATGACAAAGAGACGAAGATAGAAATGGAAAATTGTGTTTGAATACAGTGTTCCTAACAAATAACCCAACAAGTAAACAAATTATTAAAAACTGGAGTCTGACTGGGGAATTGTGAATATAAATATTAGAGGAAATATAAATTGGAAAATTCATATTTTTTCCAACTTATTTTTTTAAAATTTGCTAATTCTCTGGTCCATTTCCAATAATTCTTGGATTAGTGAAGAGCCATGTAAGAGTGACCTATGATCTATTTTACTTACTTGTTTTCTAGTTTAGAAGCAAAAATAGGCAAGCTATGTCCCAATACCCATCATTATAATCCATAATTTTAGTCACATACATAATAAAAAAAATAAAAGTTCCAAAATTTTTATTAATATTTTCTAGCCTTTTTTAACTTTCCAATTTCCAACTGAATACATCTACCTTCACAGAGGCAAAAACAATATTTTTTAAAACGACAAAGTGTGCAATGGATATTTCCACAAATCTAGTGTGTTAAATGTACCAAAAGATGGCACTATCGCTCTATAAACCAGTAAATAAGCACAAGCACTCCAGCATATATCTCAGAAGTTCATGTAATATGAATAACGTCACTGTACTCAGCACAGATAAAAGTGCTTTTCTAAAAATGGTATGATAATTCAGTATATAGAATGCTATTTTTTTTTTGTTATGTTTTGCATTAATATGTTTACGAAAATTTAATGTTACTACACTCGAAATAATACAAATGCATAACAGTCGGGAAAAAATAAAAGCAATAATGTTTTTTTTTTTTATTTGCTGTGCTTTAAATACAGTGAATTATTTAAAGTATTCACATTCTTCCCAAAATAAGCAGTAAGTTAAAAACTATATCCAATTGTAAACTAAGTTTTAGCTGTTAATCTCTCGAAAAAAGAATTCAGTCAAGGAAACATTTTTTAATTATAATATAAAAATACTCAACAAATCTCTTCCTGATTATAAAATAAAGGATTCACGTATCAGTCAGAACAAATACACTCTTGGTTGTATATACGTCTCCACTGATGTACACAGTATGACTAATACTATAGTAAAATTACTTTTCTAATCATCTAAATCAGGGGTGCCCAAAAGTTAGATCACCAGATTTTGTAATACTACTCCCCTGATGCTTTGCATGACTTTGGACTGCCTTTAGAATGGCAAAGCATAATGAACTTCTGGGGATCTAGCTTTTGGACACCCCTGATCTAAATCCATATTTTAAGAGATCCAGTGGCTTTTACGGTTCATTTATTCAGTGGTAAATTCTGAAGCTAGATGAGAAGCAAGACATACCCAAATCCCATTTCACCTTTTAAAAAAAAAAAAAAATGAGATGAAATTTGGTATTTAAATTATTTTTATACTGCAATTTCTTTGGTATTTGCAGGAGAAGCAATGATGTGTGAAAGGCTCAACTTGATAGATTTGAATGTTTTCAACCTATTATTATGTAACTACTTGAATAAGAGATGCTGATAAAAGGATGCATGATTACTCCCAACATCATTTCCAGTACACACTTCAAATAGGTTTACCAAAATGATTAAATACATTTACTGGCTCTGTCACTGCATGGCTCTTTTCAGTCAAATTCACATTTTTTTTTTATATTTATAATGTCAATGCTGTTCCACAGACAACCACCAAGAAGAGCTAAACTACAGCATTATGTAAAACATGTACTGAGATTATTTTATAGATTATTACTCTAAAGCAGTTCAGACCCAGTCATTTTAAAAGTAACCTGATTAGCAATTGTATTTAATGTATCAGGAGAAGATTAGATATGACTCGGAGGCTGTGTGAGCAAAGGGGAATTAGGGGTGCCAGAGCTTCAACAAGCAGGCAGAATGCTGATATAATAAGAATTGTTGCTGCAACTGTATTTCAGTTTTTAGGAGGTAGAAATGTGTTTTAAGTAAAAAGCAGTGTAAGGATATCATATCAGGAAACAAGCAGCAAAATGAGTAAGTTGTCAGGTTTGGTTTGCACAGTGATGCTAGGCCTCCTACCCGTTGTTCCAGTCTACTCTAGGTCATCAATGATAAAATCATATGTAATTTCAATGCAAGTATTACTTTTACATCATGGAATTCCACTTCTGAGGCGTTACAGGCACATTCAGTATCTAAAATAGTGTACATTAACCTGCATCACTTCTGCTGCCCCATAATTATGTTAATACGTGAACTCCAGAGGGTGCTGGGGTTTTCTGTCATTCCTGTACATTGAGCATGTCAAACATGCGGCCCACAATGAATATCTTTGCGGACCACCTGCCCTTGGGGCCTCTTTGTACTGTGGCTGTGACCAGCCACAAGACAGGAAAGATCTCCAATGGCCGCAGGAGAGCTAAGCATTAGTCCACGCAGGCCACGGGATATGCGAATACAGCATGTGAATTCATATCTGGTGGCGGCGCTGCAGTGTGCAGAGTGGATGGGTGTTTGCAGAGCAGGCCAGCCACTCCTCCTTCCCTTCTGCTCTCAGTGCCAGAACCTGGAGGACAGGTGGCTAATCTTAAGCTAGGGGAAGAGGGGTAGTGTGTTAAATTGGTGGCAATGTAATGTATTAAATTGGGGGAGGGACGGGCAGTGTGTTAGAGTGGTGGGAGGGGAACAGTGTGTTATTTGGTGGCAATGCAATCTATTAAATTGGGTGAGGGAGGGGCAGTGTATTAAATTGGGGAGGGGGCAGTGTATTCATTTAGAGGCTGTGTTAGCCTTTGAGTTTGACATGCTTGCTGTACATGAATACTAACCAGCTATACTGCTGCCTTTCAGATCCTGTTATACTTTTTTTTTTTTTTTTTTTTTTAAATCATGGATATAGATACTCAGTTTTGCAGCTCTATCTTTTCTAGAATTTGAAACTCCCTCTGAGACAATGTGCTTATAAATGCAAGGTATAAAAAGGTGTTGAGCAGGGGTTTGCTTGGTTAACCAGGCGTTTAAAATCAATGCAAACCTCTGTGACCCATTACCCCACACATATATATATTAACTATATGGCCAAACGTATATGAAGACCCCCTACTGATGAATTGAATTCAGGTGTTTTAGCCACACCCATTGCTAAAAGGAGCAACAAATCTAGCATACAGCCATTACATCTTCATAGACAAATATTGGCATTAGAAGAACTCAGTGACTTTAAATCTTTAAATGTACCACTGTCATAGGATGTCCCCTTTGCCAGAGATCAGTGAGATTTCTGCCCTCCTAGATCCTTTTTGACCAATTGTGTATTAATGTGAAGTGGAAACATCCAGGAGCAACAATAGTCTATCTATGTTATGGTAGATAATGCCTGCCCAACCTGCGACCCACAAGATGTTGCTGAACTGCAACTCCCATGATTCTTTCAATTAAACAGATAGCCAGGGAATCATGGGAGTTGTAGTTCAGCAACATCTGGGGGGCCGCAGGTTGGACGGCCCTGTGGTAGATCATTCATAGACATCCAAGTGCTGATGCTGATCATCTGTTGTTTCACTAACTACTGAGCTCTAAATTACCTCTGGTAACAGCATCTTAAAAGCAGCAATGGCACTCACCAGTGGCAAATTACAGGCTCAACTCTATGGTTCCACACAGACCAGGGTATCTGGAAACAACAAGAACTGTGTATGGGGAGCTTCGTGAAATTGGCTTCTGTGGGTGAGCAGTTGCACACAAGTCTCACATCAACATGTACAATACCAAGTAGCAGCTAGAGTGACGTAAATTACATGGACAGCTACTTAAAATGTTTTGTTTTGTTTTTTTAACAATATAGTATCAGAAATACACATTTGTATACCTGATACTGTTGTGTTCCTTTTATTAATTTTCCATATGTATTTTGATACTGTATCTAACGTCTTTATTCTGAACCCCTCACAAACATTTACCCAAGGTTTGGATCACATTTTAGACTCAATTACAGATTTGTAGCAAGTTCATTTGCCACTTAATTTTTCTGCTGTACTTGTTACCTTCAAGCGGTACATTGTTTTCTTCTGAGTACATTTGATGGATAGTTTGAGTTTAGTAAGAATTAAGTTGTGAGTTTTTTTTACAGCTTAACCTGATGACAACTCTTTTAGTTCTTAGTTCTGTTATTGTCATGATTTTGAGCATGTCAGATAAGAGACTTTGGCCAGGGTTTTTATTTGAGACTTTATTGGTGCTTTTAGACATATGCAACATGAGGGAAAACAGACTTTAGGCAATATGCCACAAAACAGGATACTTGCAAATAAAGAAAGTCTGTGATCTCCAGGTAGGTTTGATACAGATTGGTTTCCAAGGGGGTGCTGGTAACAGAGGCAGGCTGGTTACAGTGGAAGGTTGGTAACAGAGGCAGGCTTGTAACACAGAAGGACTGGTAACAGAGGCAGAGGTCAAAATCATATGTCAGAATGGAGCAGATTGGAAGGTAAGTCTGGAGCAGGGTGGTATGGAGCAGGAATGAGGGTAAGTCTGGAGAAGGTTCACATGAGCCAGGAACTGAAGTCTTTCAGGCAAATCACCTACTTCAATGTAAAGGTCGCTTGGTTTATTGGGTGTGGCCTTTTATAGCAGACTTGATTTTGAGTTATCCAGGTGAGAGTTTGAGATGACTCATGGCTAGGGAGGCCACTAGAGGCGAAAGTCACGTACTGTATTTCAAAGGACAGTATTAAACAAAAAAAGTCTTACTTGTCAGTATAGGAATGTGACAGTTATATAGTTACTGTGAGGGTACTGCAATGCTTTATTATAATTCTAGAGGTGGCATTTGTTGATAAGCTACAAGCTATATAGCTATATATAGCTATAAGCTATATTCCCAGTCTCCCAGACTTTAATAGTTTTAGACAGGGGTCAGCAACCTACGGCACGTGTACCATTCATGGCACTTAAGGTGCCTTTGCACGGCACTCAAGGCTGCCAGAGTCAAACAGGCCCTGGCCTATCAGGACAATTCTCAATTTACACATTGCTCAACTTAGAGGAAGTGAATTCAGATAATACCATGCAATACCACAGGCAGACCCACACATTTCCACACCGCCATGCAAACATATTGTGACATATCATCCACAAGCACAATTCCGCAAGAAGCCCCCATACATAGCCCACATTCATAGGTGTGATACACAATACCACAAACCTCACATGAACATATACAAAAAAAAAAAAAAAAAACTTAAACAGGAGTAAACAAAAAGTGTTTTTTTTTTCTCTCTTTAATTGTATTAACTAATCTAGGAAACTGTACGATGAAAGCTTCACATATATCCCAGCCTCCCCACACACGTTCGATAGCTAAACTACCACACATTTCCACCAGTCAGCCACACACATCACAGGCATACAAATCCCACACATACATATTATACCAAGCGAGTCTTACACACATCCTACTCAGTCAGTTCCAAACACATGACACTTTGTATGCACATATACGTGGAAAGGGAGTCCCTAATCAATTCTAGCACTGGAGTCCTGTAGAGGATCTAAACCTACCTTATCTAAAGTTCTTAGGATTTGCAGGGATTTGTTGCCTTGTAAATTGTCTGTTTATAAAAGCTGAATTGCACTAATAACTGAAAACACTCTATATAATGCAAGCATTTTCATATCTGTGCTATTTTAGATTGATGTTTAACCCCTTAAGGACCAAACTTTTGGAATAAAAGGGAATTATGACATGTCACACATGTCATGTGTCCTTAAGGGGTTAAATTGGTTATTGCCATAATTCACGTTTTAGAAAAAAAAATATTTTAGCTAGTGATTACACCATGTGTGTATTGTGCTTAGATATGTTGTCCTTTCTTATGCAACATTAACTGATTAGGGAAGGTCAGAGTAGAGTAAAGGAGAGGTTTTGACAAGGACATTAAATAGTTATATTCATTTACGAAAAAGCATTATCTTCTTCAAATTTAAATTAGGCAATCAATGCAATACTTTTTTGGCAATGTCTTGTCTTGTTAATGGATAATTTCTCTTTTCAAACTATTGCACTAAAGGCATTATTGTGAGCAGACTTTGGTGTACAAGTTTATTTGCACTTGTAGTACATAAAAAATGCTTATTATGGAGCTCATATTGTGTTGAAAATAAAATAGAACTTACGCTTAAAATATATTTGAAGAAGAGTAATACGATTCAAAAATAATCATGTATTCTCTACGGAGAGCCTTTACAGTAGGTGTAGAAAAGGGGAAGCTCAAGTCGGATAGAAAATGTCAATAAGTGAGTTTAAAAATGTTCAGTGTGTCAAGAGAAAGATTTATGAAGTTGAGACAAACTCCCATTCTGTCATAATGATGAATAATGTTGTAAAAATGTTAGTATTGTGGTGCTGGATCACATGCCAAAACTGTGTGTGTGCGATGTAATAACCTATTGAATGCTAGATGTTTTAGGTCTCATCTGGTGCTCAGAAGGTGAAACAACTATAATCTGCATATAATTTTGTTTTATATTCTTTAAAAAAACAAAACCTAATTACATTGTTCTATGGTCAGGCTTACAATATTATTATTAGAGATATGTAGTATAAAATAAATTGTTTCTTAAAGACACAGAGCACTATGTACTAAAGGTCATACAAATATTGTGCATCTGACTTACACAATGATGATGCAAATAGTATAATTGGAGAAAAATCTCCACAATGGCTATTAAATAAGACAAGTTGCTATGCCATTCAGTGGATTCTAGCTGGTTATTATAGATACCTTTCATTTTATGCCCACCTCCCTTGCCTGCTTCCCAGTTTAGTAGGGGTATTTGTCTTTTATTTATTTAAACAGCCCCCTCCTTTACTGTACAGGGTATCAAGAGGCTTGGTAATGCACATGTCTGCTACAAGCAGCCTCTATGTGAAAACTGAATGTGAGCATCACGTCCCCGCACAAACATTGTTATTACATTTTGGTAGCATTTTTAGAGAAGCTACAATATTATATGATATAACAGAAGCACACAGACAGATGCACACACAATCTATACAATACAGAAACACAGAACTGATATTAATCCCTCCAGTTTTTACATGCTTCTTATTATTATCATCACCATTTATATAGCACCAACAAATTCCATAGCACTTAACAATATTATGGGAGGGGGGATTTAACTATAAATATGACAATTACAAGAAAATATACAGGAACGGTAGGTTGAAGAGAGCCCTGCGCAAACGAGCTTACAGTCTATAGGTTTTGAATGCATATGTGTGTTTTTACGCATTGTTTAGTGTTTGCATTTGAGCGCAGGGGTGTGTTTGAATATAAGGTTGCATTTGGATGCAGAGGTGTGCTTGTATGTAATGTTGGCGTTTGATTGCAAGGTTGTGTTGGTATGTAGTGTTAGCATTTCAATGCGTGAGGTGGGTTTGCATATAGTACACCATATGTGCCAAAAAGTGACTGTAATAAATATAAGTATACCAAATGAATGGCCTGTAGTTTATGTCATTGCAAAAATAAGAAGCAGAATACTTTTATAGCATAGTAAAGCAGTAAATGAGTTCATGGATAAAATTAAAATGTATGTATCACGCTCACATTTTAATGAGCCTGTTTATAACTGGCTCAGGTAAATCAGCTTAAGTGTGGTAATGATTTTTTGAACCAGGATTAGCAGCAACATTTATCCTCAAATATAAAACAGGACAGAGGCACCATCCATTATCTATCTGTAGGATGTGAGGGTACTGCAATGCTTTATTATAATTCTAGAGGTGGCATTTGTTGATAAGCTACAAGTGCCTTTATATATATATATATATATATATATATATATATATATATATATATATATTCCCAGTCTCCCAGACTTTAATAGTTTTAGACAGGGGTCAGCAACCTACGGCACGTGTACCATTCATGGCACTTAAGGTGCCTTTGCACGGCTTAAAGAATCTGCTTCTAATGTCTTTCCTATCTGGAATTTTGAAATTGTGCAATGCACTCACCACACATGCACATTAGGTAGCAACTCCTCTGTGACATCAGTGAGGGAAGATAGGTCAGTAGCAACTTAATGTTAAACAATTATCTGGGGGGACCTAAAACTACTAGGGAGAGAAACAGTATAGCATTAGGAATATACACATTTACAGACATGTGCATTTGTTTTCATACGAATACGATTTCGTCCAATAATTCATGTTTTTTCGTATTCGTTTACTAAAACATAAACAAAAGGCCTACAAATGAAATACAAATGAAACGAAAGGGCAAATGCCGAATGCAATACCTTTTCGTTTCATTTGTTTGATATACTCCGTGCTGCAGGGGAATTAACCCCCACAGCACGGAGAAAATAACACTGCGCATGCGAAAAAAAAAAAAAAGGAGGGAGCCTGCAGCACTACCAGCTCCCTCCTTGTAATAATATTAATTCCTACACCCCCATTAAAACCTATGGGGGTCATTATGATCTCCATATTAATAAAAGGGAGGTTAAATCCTACCACATGCAACAAATTTAAAAGTACTAGTGACTGGGCAGCTATTGCTTCCCAGTCACTAGTGCAATAAGGGGGTACCTGGCACAGGTCCACCCATCCCCTCGTGATGGGGAACAGAATATAACTAAAATGCTTTCAATTTGAAATGCAACCAATCACAGTGTTATGAGTCAAATTACACAGCGTGTGTTATGAGTCAAATTACACAGCATGTGTTCCCACGCTGTGTAAAATGACATAGAGCACTTTGATTGGTTGGATTTCAAGCCAACCAATCACAGTGCTGTGACAGGTTAATGTAGAGACTTATCTGTTAGTCTCTTCATTTAACTGTCAGAGCACTCTTATTGGTTTGGCTTAAACCAACTAATCACAGCGCTCTGGGGCCTAATTGCAGGGCGTGGAAAGCCTTTCCCCACCCTGTGGAGCTCATTCTGCGCCGTGCCCTCTAAGGGTGAAGAAGGATTATTTTTTTACCGCCTGTATTTTTTTTTAGCCTTTTTTTTTGGGTGGGGGGGTGGGTGGGGGGGCGGGCGCTCTGTTTTTTTTATTTTAACAGTTGCGATGCGTTTTATGGATTTTTATTTGCCCTTTTTTGGGGCTGAATAAATAAAAGAAAAAAGAAAGAAGACATTTAATGGTAAGTAGTAAATTTTATTTTACAGGGTTAGTTTATTGCCCCCCCTCCCCCACTATTATTAGGGTGAGGGGGTAGTTATGGTATTTTTATTGTGGGGGGAGTGACTAGGGGCTTGGGGACCCCTAGTCACTTTATTTTTTGTGGTCCCCACCTGCCGGTCATGGATGGAGACCTGGGTGGGCATTGGGTCATTACTTTAATTAGTTAGGGTCCCCACCCGCCACTTATGGATGGGGACCTGGGTGGGACATTAGTTCCCCCTATTATTTATTTATTTAGGGTCCCCACCTGCCACTTATGGGTGGGGACCAGGGGGGAAATTAGGTCCCCCCCATTATTTATTTAGGGTCCCCACCTGCCGCTCATGGGTGGGGACCAGGGGGAACATTAGGTCCCCCCGTTTATATTAAGAGTGAGTGGGGGCACGGATGGGCACTATGTTCTCCCCATTTTAGTTATTTGTGTTCCCCACCATGGGGGAATGGGGGAACCTGTGCTCGCTGTTTAGGCAACATGCCCCTACTCACGATATGCCGCGAGTAGGGGCATGCGGGAGGATTTAACCTCCCTTTTATCAATATGGGGGTCATAGTGACCCATTTAGTTTGGCTGCTCTCTGTCATTTCAAACTGGATATAAATGTATCTTATAGAGAAGTGTAAAGAGCACGGTAAGAGTACATATAAAAAGTAGCTATTTAGATCAGTAGCACAGCCTTATTGTATTACTAATCTAAATAGCTACTTTTTCATATTGCAACATTGTTATAGTTTTTGCTAGAACTATTGGTTACACATACTCTTACCGTAGCTCTCTATCACTTCTATATAAGATACTGATGTTTATATCCAGTTTTAAATGGCAGCGAGCAGCCACTGACTGCTTGCTGTTTAGGCCACATGCTCCTACTGCACTGAGGGGTCTGGCACAGGTAGGGGCATGCAGCAGGATAAGGTCCCCCCTTATTGAATTAGTGACAATAGCTGTGCAGCGACATGCCCCTACTCCCTTTTTTATAGGGGGGTCCTAATGACCCCCATAGGTTTTAATGCAGGGGGTGGGGGGTAGGAATGGTTATTTATTACAAGGAGGGAGCTGGTAGCGCTGCCGGCTCATTCCTTGCTTTTTTTTTGCACAGTGATGTTTTCATCCTAGTGGACGAAAACAAATTATTATTTTTTTTGAAAACAAATGGTTTGCGGACGAAATTAGGGATTGCAACCAAAATTTAACTGGTGCACATGTCTACACATTTGTATTCTTAATTCTATAGTGTTCCTTTAATGTTTTGTTTTGTTTTTTTTTTTGCATAAATTGTATACCTTTTAATTATCTCTTCTTACTAATGTTACTATAATTATTTTTTTAAATAACAAATTAGGTAAGGAATACATACAAACTGGATAAAGAACTCATACGCTCAGTTTATTAGGTGCATCTAATGAGGTTTAAAAAAAAAAAAAAAAAAAACATTATTAAAGTTATTAATAGTAGCCAATAAAAACCTGTATTTGAAAGCAAAATATGAACTGTATATTTAGCACATAATAACTCAAAATTAGTGTATAGAAATATGAAAAATAGAGAATGATGACAGTGTACAATATTCTAAATATTTCCTGTTTTTGTTGAAATGCATTTACTAATGCCTCGTTTCCACTGAGCGGATCGGTTCGGGTTGGTACAGTTTGGAAGGTTTAGAATGGACCAGCCCATTCTGGTGAGCACTGCAAGTCAGACCTTCAGGGCCATGTGGGGTTTAGAAAAAATGCTCTTCCTGTCCACCAATCAATGGATTGTATAGTAGTTCCGCCCTAACCGAACCGTTCCATTTTCTATGGCCCTACATCTGAAGCTGGACCCTGAATGGATTGGTACGGTTCGCTTGTATGGACCACTTTCATAATGGAAACACCCAAAATAGCGAACCGTACCGAACTGAACCGAACCGATCCGCTCAGTGGAAACGAGGCATTAGGTACTCCCTAAGTTAAAATGGTAATCCAAACATGGATCCTGTTCTCACTGTGCTTAGATGGGTATCAGCTACGCCTCACTGATGAGGCCAACAGAATCCAAAATGATAATCCAGTGTTGCTATATCTCTCATGCAGAGGGAACTTGCCAGAATTTCAGTTTTGGACTGCCTTTATGGGTAGGATCAGTCTGAAATGCAAATCGTATAGGTTCTCTTTGTATTGGCAGAAGTGAGACCTGAGGCTGGACTTAACGAAGGGCAAGCTATTGAGGTCTACCAATCAGCAACTCATTTTTCAATACAAACATCTACTTGAACTTAATAAACTTATGTTACTTTACACAATTCACATTCATATCCCAATATATTTGTAAACCAAAGAAAATACAATAATAAAAATATAATAATCAAAATACACTCAACATTATCAATGTTACACTCTAATCCAAGACAAAACTGAGGGAGGGTAGGTGACATGCTCCTCAATCCACAATCAGCAGTAGTTCCAAACCTCTCAGAGTCTTAACACCTCCTTTTCAGCTACAATGACTGCTGCCACCACCACTTTTAGTAATGCCTTAGGATAACAGGAATATCAGGTCCATTACATCATATTTATCACCCTCTAGGGCATTGTTTTTTTCTTAAACTTTTTTTGGCTGCATTTGGTAACACAAAGTCTACAGTAGCAGAAGAATCTGCTATGAAAACAATCACCAGCTCCACAATAACATCTGCTGACCCCTTCACTGGCACTGTGGCTCCTTCTACCATAGCTAGTTTAAGCTTTTGACATTCTTGTACCCTTGTCATAAAATAAGATCCATTAAATTGGGTAATAGTAACATCCCCTGGATGTACTTGGAAACCTTGTTTCCTGGTTAAATTCTTTATTATTATTTAATTGTAAAGGTTTGGTTTCACTCTGATAAGCTGATCTGGACACAACTAAGGACTGTTACTGATGCTATGAGACAATCTCGTTGAAGAGCCGAGTTTGACACAGCTATGGAGGTGGAAGCATCTCTAATTTCTGTCAAGAAGATAGCTATTAGAGGTGTATTTAACCTTTTCATGCATACATTGCTGCTTTTACAAATCATAAATGTTTTTCATGGAATGGTTAAAATGACCACTGCACCCAGACCACTTTATTGAGATGAAGTGATTTGGGCGTCTTTAGTGGTCCTTTAAAGTATAGTGGCCTTTTTCAGATACAGCAAATGCTGAGGTTGAGATTATGTAATGCTCACCATTGAAGGGAGACTACAGGCACTATAACATTTAATCTCATTTAATTGGTTATAGGGACTGAAGTCCCCTGGCACTGTCTCCCAATTCATTGCTAAATCAATTTTGAGCTGTTTAACATTAGATGAGAGTCTCTGGCTGTCCAGAGCCAAGTTCCAACTGTATGGCTAAGGTAGAGATTACACACTTTGTTATTCATACCAATTTACACCTGCTAAGGGTAGCTGTGGTATGCTGAAAGAACGCGCTGACACTCAACCAGTCATAGTTATCCCTCGTTAGCCCGAGCAGAACAAAGGGGATAGGCTGCTGGGGACTCTTGTATAGCATTAAACCATTAAAAACAATTTAACATTGAATGGTGGGATGGCAACAGGGCACTACAGATACTATAACTATTTCTATTAGATAAAGAAGTTACAATGCTTAGAATGTCCTTTTGAGTTTTATTGGCAATGATATTGTTACTCTTCCAGCAGTTTGTGACACTTAACACACAGTTCTCCTTCCACTGTAACCAGATGAAGTATTTGGGTCAACAGTGACCCCGCCTAGATATACCAGAGGAATCACATACCTCTTCTGCATGCTGTGCAGAAGGATCTGAAACATTTTCATGGAGGGTTCAAGGGTCTATACATGGGGGGTATGGAGCTGAAGAGAGCCGTCTTTATTTATATCTACAATTTCACATTCAAACAACAATTTAAAACCTTCATAATTGTTGGGGAAAAGTGTGCAGCGTTCTGAGCTTTGGTTTTGATGGATTGATTAGATATCATGGTGAGATGCGTAGAGTGGTGTGGGGGTGTGCTGGATTTCGGGTGCCTTCTTTTTTTCTCAAATCTCTCTCTATTAATCAATACACTTATTACATTGTTCTAATTTGCTCTTATCTGTTAAACCTTATATTCTGAGCATAAAATCATTTTTCTGTTGAAGAAACTCACAACAAAACCAAAACAGGAACTGGTGGGGGAGTGAGTGGATATGAGCAGACACGGAGGGAATGTGATTGCACACACAGTGTTAAAAAACAGCTGGTGATGGTATTTGAAACCTATATAATATGAAATATAACAATATCATGGTATAGTATCTAAACACAAATCAGAATGGTGAGATAACTTGGAGCCAGTTGGAGTTGTGAGTGAGACCCAAGCTATTTTATACTTGTGACTTCATTATACTATGCCTCGATCAATGCCAAAATTCTTCATGAACTGTTTACAAAAATAATTTTACAAAGATATACAAGTCAGAATCCCTGAGCTCCACTGGTGCAGTGGTCTATAGCTGCAATAACATGAAATAAGGTCCTTAAAATATCTCACATCATAGATGGTGGTGTGAAAATTAAAAATAGAGTACATAATATTGTTGAATAAAAACATGAAAAAAAAATAATTGTGGTTCTGAAGATGGGCAAATCTTTAAATGATTAAGTACCGTATATACTCGAGTATAAGCCGAGTTTTTCAGCACATTTTTTGTGCTGAAAAACCCCAACTCGGCTTATACTCGAGTCAATTGTCTGTATTATGGCAATTTGCATTGCCATAATACAGACAGGGGGCTGTGGGGGCTGCAGAGAGATGTTACTTACCTTTCCTGCAGCTCCTGTCAGCTCTCTCCTCCTCTGCCGGTCCGTTCAGCTCTTCTGTCAGCTCACAGTGTAAATCTCGCGAGAGATTTACACTGGGAGCTGACCGAGGTGCTGAACGGACCGGCAGAGGAGGAGAGAGCTGACAGGAGCTGCAGGAAAGGTAAGTAACATCTCTCTGCAGCCCCCACAGCCCCCTCCTACACAGTGCCCATCCACTGGACCACCAGGGAAGGAGAGCCCCCCTCCCTGGCCAGCTAGCAAGCAGGGAGGGGGGCCGAAAAAATGTGTATATATATATTAATAATAATAAAAAAATAAAAATAATAAAATAAAAATAATAATAAAATAAAAAATAATAATAAAATACAAAAATAATAATAATAAAAAAATGTAATGAAACAAAAAAAATATTAAAATAATAATTAAAAAATAAAAATGCCCACCCCCCACCAAGGCTCTGCATCACACTCTGCATTACACACACACATACACACACTGCATTCATACACACATACTGCATTCATACACACACACTGCACTCATGCACACACACACTGCATTCATGCACACACACACACTGCATTCATGCACACACACACACTGCATTCATGCACACACACACTGCATTCATGCACACACACACTGCATTCATGCACACACACACTGCATTCATGCACACACACACTGCATTCATGCACACACACACTGCATTCATGCACACACACACACTGCATTCATACACACACGCACTGCATTCATACACACGCACTGCATTCATACACACTGCACTCATACACACACACTGCACTCATACACACACTGCACTCATACACACACACTGCACTCATACACAGCATTTTCATACACACACACGGCATTCATATACACACACTGCATTCATACACACACTGCATTCTCATACACACACACTGCATTCTCATACACACACACTGCATTCTCATACACACACACTGCATTCTCATACACACACACACACTGCATTCTCATACACACACACACACTGCATTCTCATACACACACACACACTGCATTCTCATACACACACTGTATTCTCATACACACACTGCATTCATTATATACACACACTGTAAATAAATATTCAATTAATATAATTTTTTAAGGATCTAATTTTATTTAGAAATTTACCAGCAGCTGCTGCATTTCCCACCCTAGTCTTATACTCGAGTCAATAAGTTTTCCCAGTTTTTTGGGGTAAAATTAGGGGCCTCGGCTTATATTCGGGTCGGCTTATACTCGAGTATATACGGTATATAGGAAAGCAGATTTGTACATGGTTTGTACATGATGGTGAATTTTGGTTATGGATCTGTCCAATCATAAAAAGATTTGGAGAGCCTCTATTTTACTATTTTATTATTTTCTTACAACAATGTTTATCAAAGTATGCAGAGCTCAGAAAGTCTGCTCATCGGGAAATCAAAACACATTTTGCATATTCATCTCTCCCCATTTCCCACTATACACTAATAGGTCTAGCGTGCTATCCATCGCAGAGGGATAAAACTTTGTTGTTTCATGAAAGCTATCATCATTATAATGATAAACAATGTGAACAGCCAAATGCCAAGTGCTTAAAATGGAAATACTCTACAGGACACCTTGTCTCTCATTAGCACTGAATAGGTTGAAATGCAGGCATAATGTCACCTCAACTCCCATGGAAAGATTAACAAAACACAACTTAATGTGGTGTGATAGTGAACTATCTATATATTTAAAGCACAGTCTATAAATCGTCATTTGATGTTACAGCAACTCATAATAATTTTTATATTCTATTTGTTGAATGCAAATAATACATGTATATTTTATAATTATATAAACAGTTAAGTACTATAGGGAAATCTCAGTATCAGTTACAAAAATAAAGTGTCTGTATAATTATAATACTTTTGCTACCAAAGTACCAAAGCAGTAATAAATGCCAGTCTCTCTTAAATATGTATTTTCTTTGAACAGTGAGCTGACCATGATAAATAAGCATACAGCATTGTTGAATATCAAATTTGTTACTAGAATATATGAGACAATTGTTTTGATATTAGAACTTTTCCTTTTAAATGAGACCATCATCTCAACACAACGTTAGCCTTTTTTTTCCCCTTTATTTATTTACTGTTGTATCATTTCAGGTTATTTATATCATATTATAAAGTTTAGATGAAATCAAATAGAGTATTGCTATTACTATTAAAGGGGAATTTATTCATATGACTTAATATTTATTGTTTTGTTGATGTTGCTCTTTTTTAAGTGATTGTGGTAATGCAGAATATAATAACTTTTTGATATTATATTATATTTCAAATGTACTTTTTTCCAGTTTAGCAATGATCTGTCTTTTCCTATTTCTTTATTTCCTCCTTCTCCCACAGTATAAAAATCTCTCCTTACATCCACTTTACTTATCTCCCCATCCACATTTACATATGCCCCTCTCTGCTACCCTCCCATCTTCTCTCATTTCACGCCTTTTACTCATTTTTCTACTCTCTCACTCCGACCCACAATCGATCTCATCCTAGACCCCATGTATACAACACCCATTCACATCTCCTGTCACTTTCTCTCCTCCTGCTTCTAGCAGCTGGTGATGTCTCGCCCAATCCAGGGCCATGCACCTTCTCTACACACACTAAGAAAACCAGAAACCCCACAAACCTCATCACAATACCCTGCCCTCTACCCTCACTTACCAATATTCAGTCTGCACTCTGGAATGCCAACTGCCATACACAACTTTTTCATCTCAAACTCACTTACACTACTTGCACTTAAAGAAACTTGGCTGTCCCCCTCTGATAGCCTTTTTATGTTTTGGTGAGCTACAATTCTCTCACACTCCCAGACTCAACTGTAAAGGAGGTGGTGTAGGCATCCTTCTCTCCCCTCAATGTACCTTTCAACCAATCATAACTGCCTCTGCCCTATCCTTTTCTTCTTTTGAAGTTCACACTGTCCGCCTATTTAAACCCACTCCTTTAAGAATTGCTATCAACTACCGCTCCCGCAGTTATCCTAGGCAATTCATTAAGCACTTTTCTTTCTGGCTTCCCCACTTCCTCTCATCTAGCATTCCTTCCCTTATACTTGGGGATTTTAATATCCCAATCAACAACCCCAACTGCACTGTTGCCTCTCGTCTGCTCTCTGTAACCTCCTCCTTTGGCCTCACGTAATGGTCCTATTTTGCAAACCATACAGCGGGAAACACTCTTGATCTCGCCTTCACCATTATCTGTACCGCCTCTAATCTCTCCAATATTCATTTTCCTCTATCTGACCACCATCTGCTGTCTTTTGACATCGGCATACCCAAGACAAAATTGACACCACCGTGTGAACATCAATCTCACAGAAACTTCCAATGTCTTGACCTAGAGAATTTCTTACTAATATCTAAACTCTCCTTTTACCTATGTCAAACCTCACCTGTCCCAGCTCTGCAACGTCCTTCTACAATTCCACCATCTCCTCTCAACTAGACATCATGGCACCTTCTACATTTAAACGCAGCAAGCGCCCTCAACAACAACAAGCTGACTCGATATCTTTCAACAACAACAAGCTGACTCGATACCTTCAAAAACGTTCCAGAACTTCTGAACGCTGTTGGAGAAAGTCTCACTGTTCGTCTGACTTTCTCCATTATAAATTTATGCTGTGCTCATACAGCTTGGCTCTTTCCTCTGCAAAAGTAAATTACTTCAATACCCTCATAACCACACTCCCGCAAACCCAAACGACTATTTCACACATTTAACTCTCTTCTTCACCCTATTGTTCATCCTCCACCTACTAACTTGACTGCCTCAGACTTTGCAACTCACTTCACTGACAAGATCTCTACAATCAGGGAATAGATCTCTTCTTCCCCTTACAATACTTCCCCTAACCTCACTCCCTCTGCTGTTCTAAGTTCATTCGCACCCGCAGCAGTGGAAGAGGTTTCTGCTCAGTTCCAGTCCTCCCGCCCCACCACCTACTCCCTAGATCCAATTCCCTCACATCTCATCCATACTCTGTCTCCTTCTCTTTCTCTACCTCTCTCTAAAATTCTCAATCTCTCTCTCTCCTCTGGCATATTTCCATCGCCCTTCAAACATGCAATTGTAACCCCAATTCTAAAGAAGCCCAACCTTGATCCCAACTCCCCGTCTAACTACCGTCCTATTTCGCTACTGCCTTATGCGTCCAAGATCCTTGAAAGAGTTGTATATGCGAGATTGACAGTCCAACTCTCTGCAAGACTCAATTCAGTCTGGTTTTCACGCTAAGCACTCTGTGGAAACGGCACTGACCAAAGTATCTGTCAGGATCGTATCCTGACACCTATGTTTTATCTTCTTTTTGTTTCTGTTCCTTTAAAAGAAGTTCCAGCTCTCATCCACTAGTGGCCTCCCTAGCCATTAGTCACCTTATCATCCTCACCTGCCTGGACTAATGAAGAAGCTTCATAAGGCTACACTCTGCTCACAACATGGCCTTTACACTGAAGTTGGTGATCTACCTGAAAGACTTCATTTCCTGGCTCCTGTGAACCTGCTCCAGACTTACCTTCTACCCTGCTCCATACCAACCTGCTTCAGACACTTACCTTCTACCCTGCTCCATACTAACCTGCTCCAGACTTGCCTTCAAACCTGCTCCACTCTCACATATGATTTTGACATCTGCCTCCATTTACAGCCTTCCTGTGCTACAAACCTGCCTTCGTTATCAGCCTTCCACTGTTATCAGCCTGCCTCTGTAACCAGCCTGCCGTTGATACCAACCTCCCTTTGTTTCAACCCTACCTGGAGATCACAAACTCTCTATCATTTTGCAAGTATCCTGTTTTGTGGCATATTGTCTAAGGTCTGTTTTCCCTCAAGTTGCATAAAATGTCTAAAAGCACCAAATAAGTCTCCTATCTGACCTGTACAAGATCATGACAGTATCCAATGATCTACTCCCGGCAAAATCTCGTGGTCACTACTCTATCCTAATTCTCCTTGACCTTTCTGCGGCTTTTGACACTGTTGATCATCAACAGCTTCTTCTCCTCCTCCGCAATATCGGTCTAAAAGATATTGCTCTTTACCAGTGCTCCTCCTACCTCTCCAAGCGCTCTTTCAGTGTTTCTTTCTCTGACTCTGCTTCTTCTCCCCAACTTCTCTCTATTGGTGTCCCCCAAGTTTCTGTCCTTCATCCCCTACTGTTCTCAATCTATACTGTCTCCCTTGGTAAACTCATTAGCTCATTTGTCTATTAAATATAATTTCTATGTGGATGACACTCAAATCTATCTGTCCTCTCCTGATATTTCCCCGTCCCTCTTGCCTAGTGTCTCTGACTGCCTCTCTGCTATTTGTAACTGGATGGCTGCCCACTTCCTTAAACTCAACTTGACCAAAACTAAAAATTCTCGTCTTTCCTAACTCAAGTGTTGCTACTCCTGTGTCTGTCTCTCTCCAAGTCAATGGTGCTACCATCACCTCCACCACGCAGGCTCGCTTCCTAGGTGTTCTCTTTGACTCTGACCTCTCCTTCATGCCTCATGTTCAGTCTATCGCCAAATCCTGCTGCTTCCATCTCAAAAACATTGCGTGCATCTGACCCTACTTAATTCAAGATGTGACTAAGGTGTGGGTCCATTCCACTGTCCTTTCTTGCCTTGACCACTGTAATCCGCTTCTCAGTGGTCTTACGTGCTCCCAACTTGCGCCGTTACAGTCCATGAGGAACGCAGGCGAGGCTCATCTTCCTGTCCGCACACACCTCTCACGCCTCACCCTTCTGTCAGTCCCTACATTGGCTTCCTGTAAGATATAGGGCTCAATTTAAAATCCTGGTTCTTGCTTTCAAATCTCTACATAATGCTGCTCCCACCTATCTTTCCTCCCTAATACACAAGTATGTCCCGTCTAGGCCCTTACACTCTGCTGAAGACTTACGTCTATCTTTAAAATACTAAGGCAGACATTCCTAGTATCTGCTATATGTGATAATACACAGTTGCCACACCCTTCCACTCCACTACTACCACCACTAGCCTTTGGAGAGCAGTGGGAGTGGTGAGGATAGTGTCAGTAGTCAAAAGAGGATCATTCAATGGGAAAAGTCGCACCCCTCATCATTGTGTGAATTAAAAAATTAAAAACTTTAATTCACTGATTGCTTTACTTATTTGTGATTAATTGATTGATTTTTTTCTAGTAAGAGAGGGATTATTTGATTTGCAGTGTACTTCTGTGCCATTACTTGTGATTTGAAAGATTCTTCCATCAGTAATATACACAGTATATGGCTGTAGTTTTCTGCATACGTGCATCCTGTCTACATGGTGGTAAGTATTTTTTAATTTTTTCTTATTTTAAGTTATCTCACTTTCTTATATCTTTTTAAATTCAAATATATAATAGTGCAATTATGGCAACTCATGATTGTCATTGCAAAAATGCCTGATGTTATGTAGCCATTGGGACAGGCAATAGTCCTTTGGGACAGGCAATAGTCATTTTTGCATGTCAGCAAAGTCACAATCACCAGTTTTCCTGCTCTTTTGGCTGTCCGAATTGATTTCCTGAATTTGTTTTCAGTACTAAATTTTGGCCAAGCTGAAGAGCGCAACAAACTAAATACTGGTTTTCGGCTCCGTCTGAAATGGCCGCGTGAGAGAAGTGCTCCGCTCACCTAAACCCCCGATATAGCGTTTTACAGCGGCAACTCAGCTTTCATGGGGCGCACTAAACGCCCTGAGCATCCCCAGACCCCAGGGAACCCCCGCAAGGCCCCCTGGACAGTTTCTTGCAGCCACAGCCCGGGGCGAGCGGCGACTCCGCAACAGCCAAGATGGCGTCGGCCCCAGCACAAGGCCCGACACATGCTGCCCTGGAGAGGATTGAAAATTCCCTCCGGGATCTAACAGCTGCTATGGTCACTAAAACTGACCTCCAAGCAGTGGCCACAAACTTGCAGGATGCCTTGCGGACGGAGGTGGCTGGGCTCCGCGCCGAACTCACGACGCATGCAGGCCGCATTACCGCGCTGGAGGAAGCAGATGTGACTATGACGACCCGCATAACATCCACGGACACCGCGGTCGCTAGGCAAGGCGAGATGATCCTATCTATGCGCCGCCACCTCGAAGACGTGGATAACCGAGGTAGGCGATGTAACATCCGCGTGCGCGGTGTACCAGAAGCCGATGGGACAGAGGAGGCTGCGGACACTCTCAGGGAGCTCTTCCACTCCATTATGCAGATTACACCACCATCACCAATCCTCTTTGAAAGAGCGCATAGGGCACTGCGCCCCAGGAACGCAGAGGACGGCCCGAGGGACCTCATTTGCTGTGTGAGCTCTTTCCCGGTGAAGAACGCCATCATGCTGAAAGCCCGGGAACGAGCTTTTTGGCCCTTCAGAGGGGCTCAAGTTGCGCTTTTTAACGACCTGTCTCCTATCACCCTGGAGGCCAGGCGAGCACTCCGACCTATTACAGCAACACTGCGGGAACACAATGTGACTTACAAATGGGGCTTCCCCTTCGCCCTGATGGCATGACACCAAAATCGGTGGGTTACTCTGAGATGGCCTGAGGAAGTCCCGCGTTTCCTAGGAGAATTGGGCCTTCCGCCTCAGCCGGTCACCAACTGGATTTTGGGCCCGCTGGGACCGCCACCGAGACCACAGAGAGAACCCAGACAACGATCGGCTGGAGCTTCCTATGCCCCCCGGACTGGAAGACATCGAGACCCGACGTCCCCGGAGGAATAGTTGCACTCCCCTGAACTTTCCATGGTACAACACCCACTACTCTAAGCGATGAAACCCTGATGCTGGACGACGACGGTTTCCGCTCTGGTTATCTCTGGATGAGTGAGTTTCACACGACAGACTTTGAGGTACTATGGGGCCCCCTCTTTTTCTTGACATCTTGGGAGGGGGGTTATTGGGACATGTGGACTCTGGACTGGGCCCTCTACCGCTGTGGTTCCCGTAATTAATTGCCTTATACTATGGCATTCCTGGTCCCATGATTTGTGACACTAACTGCATACGTACATGTTGAACCTTTGGGTGGGGGGATTGGGGGGGGGGGTGATGCGAACCCCTCCGAGGTTCCTCTGTGAACAACACGGACTTGTGGGCCACTGGTTCTTACCTGGGCTATGGGATAGATGTGGATTCGGAGGGGGGGGGAGCGGGGCGGGGGTTGTAAGATGTATTCCATGCCTCCGCACTGTTTGCCGTTTTCCATAGAGGGTCACATGTTGTTGTACTTAACTGCATATTACCTCGGGGTTTAGTACGTACAAGTGTCAAGATGGATGGCCTGCTCCGCACTCGTACCCTACTCCTGAGACCTACATACCCATAACTAATTTGTGGGGGACCGGCTTGCGGCTCCTGCCCCGCTCCTTTCTCCCCCCCCCTCCTTCCCCCCCCTCTCCCCTTACCCCCTCCCTCTTCTCACCCTCTCTCTTCCCACCCCTCTTCCCCCACCCCTTCCTTCCCCTTTCCCCCTGCCCCCCCCCCCCCCCGCTCCCCCGGCCCCTTCTCCAGGTATGTGCGGCAGCCTCCCATGCCCCCCGCCCAGACACGCACATGGGATTCCAGGGATATCAGACCCATCTGTTCATCTCGGGGTGTATCCGCCTGTTAACCCCCACCCAGGAGCGCCCCCTCTCGCGCGTGTGCATTCCCCCCCCCCGCTTGCCCCCCCTCCCTCTCTGATGCGGGGCGAGCTGGGGGGGGAGAACCGTGGTGAGGGAACGTACTTAAAGATGTTAACACTGTTTTAAGGTTTGATAAACTTGTTTTGCCATATTACGTTTTGCATGGATCACTACATATGCACGTGGTTATTTTTAAGTTTTGCTTTCCATAGACTCATTCCCCCTCACAACCCGGGGACCTGCCATATGTAAAATATTCATTAATCCACAATATGATCGCTAGCCGACCCGCAAGGGGCGGACTAATGGGATAGGTGGGAGGACTAGAAGGAGGTGCTCTATGCTGGGGCTGTACCTGGGAACACGGGATAGCTTTGGAATTCACTGACTAGCCTGGACGCTTGTATTTATTGCCTAACCTACTTAACGATTACTGTCCGCGGGCCCCTTCATCGCTACTGCCCAAAAGGCCATTCACATTGCCCACTAACTCTCAACACGGGGGGTGGGTTGAGGCGGGTGCTGACTATCTTCTCGTGGGAGATCCTTTGAGCGGAGCCCGAACCGTGCTTCCACACATATACACTCGTGCTAAAGGTGGTGCGGCCGCGCAACGAGTACTTTAATCTCCTGGGCTGGTACCGGAGTGAAGACCCATTGACGTCGGCTGCTGCACGAGACTACCCTCCTCCACCTTGGTGGGGGGTATAGATTTGGGATAGAACCCAAATTCTGTGAGGGTATCGACAATAGGGATACTTACCTCCTTTTAATCCCCTTACAGACGACTGAACCTGTACCTCGGGCCCCTGGACGAACCTGCCTCTACACTCACTTTACCTATCTCTGACCTCCTCTCTTCCCCCTACCCGTTCTCTCACACCCCCCCCTCTCTTTTTTCTCCCTCTTTTCTTTCCTCTTTCTCCTCCCCCCTTTCCTCCTGCATTGGACTGCCGGGCGTGTGGACTGGTTGCTCTTCACTAACCCACATTCCCGACGATACTGAGCACTATGGCCTACCGCACAGCACCCCTGAAGGTTGTCACGCAGAACTGTAGGGGACTTAACATCCCCGAACGCAGGACGCACCTATTGAGGGAACTACAACGAAAGCGGGTGTCAATCGCCCTGTTACAAGAAACACATTTTAAGGAAGGGTCACAACCCAGATTACGCAACCGACACTATGCTACCAACTACTTTTGCAATCATCCCGCATCGCACAAGACCGGTGTAGCCATCCTACTGGCGACCAACCTGGGATTTGAAGAACTCGACCGTGTACAGGACTCAATGGGGAGGTACCTCTTCCTTAAAGGGGTCATCGCGGACAAAATCTACACCATAGCCTCCATTTATGTACCTAATAAGAGGCAAGCTCCTTTCCTCCGCAACGCTCTCCAACAATTAGAGGACTTCTCCGACGGAATCCTAATAGTAGGAGGCGATTTTAACGCCCCACTGGACCCGACGTTGGATTCTTCCACGGGTCACAGCTGCATACCGCAGCGCCATATTAGGTCCATTAGACAATCACTAGAGGCCCTCAGATTAGTGGACTGCTGGAGGACATTACACCCCTCGGTGAAGGATTACACCTACTTCTCGGCGCTTCATAACCGATATTCACGCATTGATTATCTTTTCCTTACTCAAGAGGGACTATCTTGCCTACTTGGAGCCGACATCACCCCTGCTACCTGGTCGGACCATGGATCTGTTACCATGGAATTGGCCTCCCCACTCTACAAACCAACAGGATGGACCTGGAGACTCAATGAGGCCCTGCTACTAGATATGGATACGAAGGACCAATTACATCAGGCACTAGAGCAGTACTTTAGGGAAAATGACACGACGGATGTCTCCCCGATCTCGCTCTGGGAAGCACACAAGAGCGTGATCCGCGGGACATTCATACACATTGCCTCGCAAAAACGGAAGGCATTCATGTCCGAGCTGACTGAGCTACACCGCACCATCTCGGCACTGGAGCGCAGTCATAAGAGATCCCAACTGAATGCGGTCTATGGAGAACTGATGGAACATCGAAGACAACTTAAAGCCCTCCTCTTGAAGAGACACCTCAGGTCTGTACAACGCTCTAAGGGCTTCTACTATGCCCACGCCAACAAAGGTGGCAAGTACCTTGCACGACTGTTAAAAGGCCCCATGCCCCATAGGCAAATTCGACAAGTCCGCTTGACCTCCGGGGAGATATCTCCCTTCCCGGAGAAGATTGCGGAGGAATTCAGGCAGTTTTATGAAAAACTGTATAATCTATATCCGCCTAAAGGGGAAGCTGAGACTGTGAGGCACCGCTCGATGGTTCAGGAATATCTGTCTGAAATGGGCATTCACAGACTGGAGCAAGATTCTGCGGCACTCCTGGAAGCTCCAATTGGTATTGAAGAAATAGCTGCAGCCCTGAAATCCTCTAAGACCGGTAAGGCACCAGGACCAGACGGCTTCTCTGTGGGGTACTATAAAAGTTTCTCCGACATACTTTTACCACGACTCACTGATGCCCTCAACGCAGTCGGAGAGGGGGGACATCTGGGGAGGGAATCAGTATCTGCCACCATCTCCGTACTCCTGAAACCTGGGAAGGATCCGCTACACTGCGGCAGCTACCGCCCGATCTCATTACTTAATGTGGATTCCAAACTGTTCACAAAAGTCCTGGCTACCCGTCTCAAATGCCTTCTACCCGAGCTGATTCACGAGGACCAGACAGGGTTCATACCGGGTAGGGAAGCCAGAGACAGCACCATGAGATTATTCGCCATCCAGCATCATGCTAGGAGACATGGGACCCGATTGATGCTTCTCTCCACGGACGCGGAGAAGGCGTTTGATCGGGTAAACTGGTCATACCTTATGGAGATGCTGAGATGGCAGGGATGCGGTGAAAGGCTCCTCTCTTGGATATCTGCACTATATATGGACCCTCGAGCAACTGTGAGAATCAATGGGGCCACGACGACAGACTTCGCGATCCGTAATGGAACCAGGCAGGGATGCCCGCTCTCACCACTGTTGTTCGCACTATACCTGGAACCCCTCTTACAAGCTATCAGGCAAAGCCCAGACATCAAGGGCTATGAGTGGGAAGGAGTGCATCATAAGGTGGCAGCTTACGCCGATGACCTCCTCTTTTTTGTCCGCAATCCCCGAACAACACTACCTTGCCTCCTCACAGAACTTGACAGATTCGGACAACTATCTGGATTCAAACTCAACATCCCTAAATGTGAGGCGCTAAACATCACACTCCCCACAGAGGAGGCCCGCTCACTGGAATCGCAATTCGCGTTCCGCTGGTGCTCCAACAAAATGAAGTACCTAGGCGTTTGGGTGACTACAGACCCGGAGGATATATACGACTGCAACTTTACACCCCTCCTCAAGAACGTCCTGATGGACCTCTCCAACTGGTCCTATCCACATGTTACATGGCACGGCAGAGTTGCCGTACTTAAAATGAATGTCCTACCAAGGATCCTCTATCTCCTGCAAACAACGCCCGTTGCCATTCCGGAGTCTTTCTTCTCGGCCCTAAAATCGGGAGTGCTTAAATATGTCTGGCGAGGCGGTCGCCCTCGACTTCAGCATGATATCCTGTGCCGACCTAGGACACAAGGCGGTCTAGCGCTCCCTGATTTTAAAAAATATTATCAGGCCGCGGTAATGCAACGTGTTTTAGACTGGCATGTAACCTCGGCACCCAAACAATGGGTGACCCTGGATAGGGGACTCATAGGCTCAACGCTGGAGGCCCAGGTATGGGGGAATCCCAGAAGACGCATCACTCCGACTCGCACTGAGGGACTGGTCTCTCAGACCCTGATTGGTTGGCGAACCCTGAGGAAGCAAGAACACATCTCCCCAACGCCTAGCCCAATGCTACCGATCACACACAATGTAGAGGTAGGAGGTGGGCTCCCAGCGGGAGCATGGCCCATCGAGAGTGAACGTGCATATATACCCATACATACAATCCTCACTGATGGGAAACTTCGGGATCTCCCATCGCTGCTTGGAGACAGGCCCTGGACCCTTCTCTCCCAATTCCGTTACATGCAACTGAAACACTTCATTGCCTCCATCCCACACAATGCACGGTTGCGCAGGGATCTAACATGGTTCGAAAGACTCTGTGACCAAGGACTAGATCTGGCCCACGCAATCTCGATGCTCTATCAAAACCTATTGGTGGGAGGCACCCCCGCACCGTTGGCGTTTAAGCGGCAATGGGAGGGACAACTGGGGAAGGAACTTACCACCCAACAATGGGAATCCGCGTTGCTTTGGCAACATAAGAGCTCAATGAGCTCTTATTACCAGGAAATGAATTACAAGCTGATATCCCTGTGGTACCGGACACCGGCACTACTTCACCGAATCTTCCCATCAATCCCACCAGTGTGCTGGAGATGCCAGGAAGAACGCGGCACGGTACTACATATCTGGTGGGAATGCAAACTCATTACCCCATATTGGATCATGATCAGGACCGAGGTGACGCTCATCCTGAGGGACATACCCAATTGGACTGCGGAACTGGCCCTGCTACACGCCTCTACACAGCCCATACCAGTGTATAAAAAGTCGTTACTGCGGCACTTGCTTAACGCCGCTAAGGCCAACATTCCAGCACATTGGAAAACAGATGCGGTGCCAACTAAACAAGAATGGATTCACCGGGTCGAAGATATTCAGGGGGCGGAGGAGGCACACGCCACCATCACTGGTCGAAGAACCAGACACACCGACATGTGGATGCCCTGGTTTTACTATATTGCTCAGTACCGACAAGATGGAGACAATCAGAGACACACGGCGCAGGCACCAATGCCCCCTTCCTCCTAATCCCCTTTCCTTTCTTCTCCTCCTTCTGATCGCAGGGTCTCGAGGGGCCTGAGATCGACACTGGACAGACTGGACTTAAGCAGATAGGTGGAGCTCCGTGACAACTGACAGGATAGAAACCACTGACTAGAAACCTACGAGTTAGGACTTGTCATTGGACGGAAGACTCTGGGGGTAGACATCGCCTTCAGGGACACTTACTGTACTGGACATTCCACAATCTGAATACGCTCTGATTCAATTCACTAGCATTTTGACATATGGACTGACAGAAACCCTACACATGCACACGCAACAGAAAACACCGCCTATGACAGGAGTGATCAGAGGCCCTTAGAACCATTCGGTGACTCACCTGTTGAGGTAGGGGTGATCGGTGAACATGTTTTGGGCTCCGCCTTGGATGGGTATCGCATGGGAGGGGTCAGCACTTGCATTGGGACTTAGTTTTCTACCTTTAGTCTGGGCATTTGGCCACTTATGGTGGGGGTGCCGGGTCATGGAGGTGTTGTAAGATAGGTCTCTCACATACCTTACCTAATGGGAGGTACTTCAACATCACTGAACAGATTATACCTCTCCCCGGATGTACCCCGGATTACATCTGGGACCCTACCACCAACGATCCCACATATGTGGAAGATTTGCTGGTGTCGTTGCCCATACGCTATCTTCCGACCTTTGCTGACCCGACCCCGCATAGCTCTAAACTCGAGACTCACTGGTCTCCCTACCCTGAAACTATATTACACCCCGAACTAGCCTCGACTATCTAAGGTAATAACTACCTATGTGACATATCCATCCCCTGTCCACCACAGGCAAGCGCCAACTATAATCCATGTCTAGCCAGAATTACATCAGGCCGTGAATAAATACTCATACACACACAAATGCTACATGAAGGCGCTCAATACTGATTCCTGCTCTCTGCTTCCACAAATAAAGGGAAGTAATCACGGAATTTGTCAACCTAGGTCAATACTTTGTTCACCTGATTTTGTGATGTTTAACTGTACTAAAATTGTTTTACTCAGACTGTTCTGATACTAGAATATTTTATGCTGGCCTTATCTTGTTTTGGAAATATTACGTTTTTGCTTGGCCTGCGAGCCACTTATGTTGATTATATCATCTCAATAAACAGATTTACATAAAAAAAAAAAACTAAATACTGCTGTCCCCAATTTTGTTTTCTGACAAAATGGTTCAGAAGAACCATTTATCTCTTCCTATTAATTGCCATACTCTACCATCAACAAATAAAGCACCACATTTATTGTCTGCTCTTACTTATCTTTCACTTATTATATTCAATGCTTTAAACCATTGCTTGAATTTGTTAATTTGTCTTTCAATAAACTGAAAAAAAACTTCAAACTCATAAACTCATGATCTCCCATTTGTTATAATATACACATATGATACCGCACTCAAAAGGTAATTCAAAAGAAGTAAATATTTATTACACAGACTCTTGATATTAGTCTCTTATTTCACAGTCTATATCCCAATAAGTATATATAACAAAAAAAAATGAATAACCATTTAAATACATTGAAATCAACATTGTGTATATGTAAATATTTTGATTGACAAATACAGTTGTTTGGAGTTTTTTGTAATAAGAACAGTATGTGCATATACGTCATTCTGGGTTCGCCAGCACAGACAAAGGATCACATGGTGCGCACTCTGGTCCCAAAACTTGTGAGGACGAATGCACACTCAGAATGACGTCTTAAGGGCACGACTCGCGTAAATTGGCAGGCGCACCATAATAGAGGCAATAAAAGCCAACACTGTTTTTTATCTATTAGGGCCTTTGAAGGGTAGAACCAAGTACCCAGAGAACCCTATATACGGCCTCCATGCACAAAATCTAGAGACTCATTTCTACAGCCCTAATCTGCACAAACACTTGAACATCTACTTGGGCATCTACCTGGTTAACTACCATAAAACTTTGCAGAGACTGGACTACATCTATATGAGGACTTTGACAACTACTAGGGGTGAGAGCTATCCATTAGGACTTATCTATGGATATAGATTGTTTTGTTTTTTGAGTTTTGTAGTGTGTAGACTCTTGGACTGTATCTCTCTTTTCATTTTTTTTCATTTTTGAATTAGTTAACTTTTCTTTTTCTTTTTTCCCTTTTTCTTTTTTGTCTTTTTTTTACAGAAAGTGTTTTGTCACTAGAAATACAGTGTCCATATCTATTGTAGCAGGACATTTCAAATTGAGTCATTATATACCAGATGAAGCATACAAATTAGGGATATTTTATTCCACTGTTCTTTATATATCACCCACAGTATTGCACTGTTGTATCCATTTAGGATATTAGTTGTGATATATTTTATTGTTATATTTACATATTGGGATATAGACTGTGAAGTAACAGACTAATATCAATAGGCTGTGTAATTAATTTATATATGTTTTGAATTACCTTTTGAGTGCGGCATCATATGTGTATATGTTTAAGGTATTTGTATGTGGGCTACCTTGATACAAGCACCATCAAGGATAAGAGAGTGTCTATACATTTTGAATTTTCTCCCATTTGCTAGCTTTGTTGACACAAAATTAACTCAGTCCCAATCTATGCAAAATACTATTAACAAGACAATTTATATGAAATATTCTCATGCAAAACTTTTGGTATGGGGCCTTTCAGATTATAGTGAATAACCCAATGATTTATAAATATTTTTTACTGCAGCTCCTTTTTTTCTCTCAATTGATCACTTCTTCCATGATCTGTGAATAAAATTAGCATTTAGTGGCTGTGCCCTAACCATCAAATTATGTTTCTCTTTTCCCCCTCAATTATCTTCTTTTTTTGTTTTTGTTCCCATGGATGGAACTCTGAATCACAAACCAAAAAAAATTGTACATTTATGATTCAGACAAATCTACCAGATAGGCAATCCTAAATCCCTTCATCTAATGAGAAACAATGGCATACAGCCCTCAAGTATATATAATTATACACAATATTAATACATTTTTCTTTAATGGTTGTGACTCTATGATCATTTTACAAAACAAATCTTCAATTAATTTGTTGACATTTCTATGGAGAAAATGTTGTGTTTGTTAACTTTCCTATGATACCATCAATGTCAGTTTAGGTACATTCTTGAAAAATGTGTAACAAAAAAAAAAAAATGAAGATATTGTAAAACATATAAATATAAAAAAATATGATTGAGCTGAAAAAAGAATATCTCCCATTAGTGAAGTATTTTTTTTTATCTAGCAATTTCTTTCCAAAGAGTTCTGTTATCTTCTTTTCAGTATTATAGCCTCTGGCAAACCTATAGCTTGTTTATTTGTACCTCAGGGGATCGTGTAGGAGGATGCTGAAAAAGGGTATTGTTTAGCAAACTCTATTTAAAACTACAAATAAATAAATATATGTTTAAAATAAGCACATATTTATAATTTGTCTGTGATATGAAATATGAAATACATTTAAAAATATTTCTAAATGTTTGGGTAGCTTAACAACTGGATTTTCCTTAATTGATATTGCATATTTTAATGTGATCTGTATTCTTATCTCACAGTTTAACTTTGAAAGATATCAGACAAAATGCTTTACTTTTATCTAGGCTGATAATTTATTTTAGTTTAAATTTGCCATGTTGACTTTTGCATCAGAGAAAAGTAGTCTCATGGATATGCTACTAAAAAAAAGTAACTAAATGTTTTTTTTTCTATTTATCATCTGTCACTTGGGGTTTGAGTCGATGTCCCCTGACACGCAGAAACACTGTTTCAGGAAAGTTTTGGGTTTGTTTTACAAGCAAAACCAAAAGAAATATTGATTTACCTGAGAAACAAAAGAAAGCAAAAATAAAAAAAGATTTTAATTACAAGGCTGAATAATGCTGGTTAATGTCCCTATGCTAACCAACCTTAGCATGCAGTGAAAACACCCCATACCTTTTATTTGGTGAAATAGAGATTAGGAGGCCCTGCTCAAACCATTAATTTTTGAATAGTTGTGCTGCTGAAATGACACCAAATTATATATAATACATTAATAGGAATGTGCATGCAGACACAATATACTGTTACATTTTATTTATAATGACAAAGGAAATATTCTGTTTGACTTTACAGTAGTTTGTAAAAAGGCAAAACTCTCCCACAAGATTAACCTGTTGATTGTTTATGTTGCTAGTTTATATAATATAAAAATGTGATATGTCTTGACAAACCGAACTTTCAGGAGTACCTGCTAACGCCTAATGTAAACGGTATGTGTAATTGTTCTCACAGGCTTCATTGTTTTATGCACCACCTGTACTGTGTAACATGCATATGACAAGGCTGTCACAGATAAATAAAGTATTTAAAAAAAAAAAAAAAAGGCAAAACTCTGAAGTGTGACATGATATCTAGTTGCAAGGAAATATTGGTGACACCGATAGCAGCATTTTTGCCATCTGGATGTGAATAAACTAGTTTTAAATCACATGTGTGTATTTAATCTAATAGTCAAAAAAAGGAAACACACAGATTACATTTTTGCAGTAAATGATGCACATTGATACATTATAGACATTTATTGAAACTCTCAAAGTCTAGGGGATGGAGGAAAGTTTCTCTCTGTCAAGTTGTGATTTTTCTCATGTGGCACTTGAGATGAGAGATAGCATACAGAAGCATGGATGTAATAAACAAACCCCTCAAGTAATAGCTTTTGCCGCCATATCACATGAGGTAATCAAAGAAAGGTTAGCCTTTCAAGCTCCATTTAGGTGCATAGTGTGCACTGACCAAGTTCATTTACAATTGACGTAATACAGGAAATTTTTAAAATGCTCTATTATTTATTTTCTTCTTCTTTTTTTGGCTAGGACTACAAAGTCATTCATTGTTTTGCTAAATTCTAGTCTATCTTGTCCAAAACATATAATTTAACATTCAGAACACTTTCATAGTCAGGAGTCTTGCTTTTTTTTTAAATCAATTTTATCAATTTAAAGTTGTTGTTTTTTTTCTAATTTTCTTATACATTAAAAAGCCATAAGAGTTTTATTATACCTAGGAGAGCAGCTTGTGATCGTGCTAATCCGATCATAATAACATATAAATAATGGCTGCTATCATGCTGTCATCTTTAAAAGGTACTAAAGCACTGTCAGAAAAGAAAATAGACATCTGTTCTTGATAGGATTAGCATTTCATAAATGTGTTCAGAAAATGTGTGATTATTTACATTTTTGGCTAAAAGGTCATGGAAAATTTGAGCATTTGATTCTGGAAAAAAAAAATAATTGAAAGGCCTAGAACAATGTGACCGAAGATGGTTTCAACAAATTAGTCAATGTTCTTTTGAGAAATTCAATCACATTTTGAATAATTTCTTTATATTATTCTAACTTATAAAATGAAAAAAGGAACTTGAACAGACAAAGTCTCTGTTTAATATTCTTTTCAATCACCGCTCACTGTTCTTGAAATTACAATGACAAGATGTGCCGTGATGAAGTTTACTGGAATACAAATATTTTAATGCATTGTTTTTGGTTAAATCTATACACAAAACTTCAAACTCTATATTTTTTTTGAGTGTTTAGTAGGATTTGTGTACAAAATTTTTTTATGTTATGTAGTAGTCACCATTTTACAATTTATGTCACAAAAGGCATATATTAACATATTATCTTTACATATTTATTAAATGATCTGTAGCATTGTTTGCATGAAGTTGGTTATTATGCTATGTTATACTATTGTTTCCACAGGTTTCCTTAGAATGGCAAGAAGATTTGGTAAATTGGATACATTTTTAGTGTAGCGATTATACTATCACTTCCGACTATAGGATAGACTTGGAGAATAGTTTTCAAGCTAAAATGCAATTTGGCCAAATTTGGGGTGATAAGGCGATTGGTCAAAATTCTGATTTCCAAACAGCCACCTAACAGAATCTAAGGGAAATAGACTCATGCAAGTCAAACATGCTGCTAATTTTGATTTGTGATCTGAAGTGACATTCCTTGGCACCTGATAAAAGAGATATGGAATAGAGAAGAGGTTGTGTTTTTTTATTTCTGGTGAGGGAAAATAAGCAGCTTATTTTGCTATAATGGACAAGAGGTCTATCCAATCATGTGACGTATCTCCTGCTCAATCAAGAGGTAGAAAACAATTTAATTGATTGTTAAGGGATATCAAGTAAATTAATTGTATTCACAGATCACGTGATAACTGACCAATAGAGGGTAAAAGGTAAAAGGTAGGAGCAGTAAACAATTTATACTACTAGGTTTAAACCTTGTTCTGTGGGAGTGAGAGATAGCCTGGGTCATTGATTTTAGTTGGAGACTAGGTTTAGCGTAATGCTGCATCTACCTAGCTAGCTTCTGCTTGTGGCACTTGAAACACGTATGAGTGGGAGATTGGAGATTACCATTGTGTCCTTTATCCTAGAGTGAGACTAGGTTTAAATGCTGCTGTGCCTATCTACCTAGCTTCAATTTAGTGAAACGTAAAACAACAAAGGAGGAGCAGTAAAACAAATTATACTTCAAACTAGGTTTAACACTTGCTGTGCCTGTGGAGTGGGAGATAGTTGGGTAATTGATCCTCGTTTGAAACTAGGTTTAGCATAATGCTACCTCTACCTAGCTCGCTTCTGCTAATTGCAGTGAAACAAGTCTGAGTGGTAGATAGAAGATTACCATTGCATCATGTATTCTAGAATGTGACTAGGTTTAAAGTGCTGCTACAGTACATATCTCCTAGAATTCATTTAGTGGTGCGTACAGCATCATTGATCCTAGTGTGAGACTAGCTTAGAAATTTACACACGTGTTTTTTTTTGTTAAATGTCTTTACAACAAAAATCCTTTTTGAGGGAGTGTGTTGTTCAGTAACAATTTTAAAAAAATAATCATCTTGAATAAAATAAACTTTGAGTGGTAGCTAGCCTCCTTTATTCTACCTAGTGTGAGGCTGGTGGTTTTGGAAATGCAGTGTCCTGTTGCTAGCCACTGCATCTAAACACCAACTTAACACCAACTTGGAATTACCACAAACGTACAGTTTAACACTTGTTTTTTGTAAAGTGTTTGTTGAAAGAAAATATTTTTCCTCTTTCCAAAGTGTGATCAGTACAGCTGTCCTGTTCCCCAACACACCATTATCAGTAGTGCCATGTCCTCTGAGAGCCTGAGCACTTCTTCCTCATGAGAACTGCTGACACCTCCAATACTGATACCTCCATCACAACTATTAGTAATAATACAAATAATATACTCCTATTCATATAGGGTGCTTAGTCTATTAATTATGACAACTCTTTCAATGTCTGCCAATGGGGATCAACCCTAATTAAGTGTTTTTAGTTATTTGCTCTATTCCTGGCTGTATACGCTGTATAAATATATCAGTACACAACATTATTAATAAACTAAGCAGTCCATATAGAAGTAATATGAGTGAATTATCTAAGTGGTGATCCCATTACATTCCTCCTCATTTTCCTGTTTGTTTACAATTTTGCTAGCTTGCTGCAGAATGTGCAACCGTGAGGGTAACTGTGTATAGACAGTGTGGGCAGCAGTATGGGTAACAGTGTGTGTACCTTTGAATTCTGAGTTGTCCCAGTTTTCTCCCTTCTTCTTGCCTGTCCTCTCCCCTCTCTCTCCTGCTGATCGCTGTGTCTCTAAGGGGAGACTTAATGCAGCGATCCCAGTGTCTTTCAGCCAGCAGACACAAGACAGGAAGTAAGGAGGTGGATTTAAAGGCAGGTCCCTACTCTGCCTAATGGGATATCCATCTCTTACCAGCCCACTCTTGAACATTGTGTTGGACAATCTATTAATAGCAGGCTAACAAAATCACCTGCCTGATTGCCAGCCCACCGTGAGCATGAACATGAGAATGTACACACCACACTGAAACCACCAAACAAAGATTACAGTAAGAGGCAGTGATCAAGATATCTGAAAACAGAGTATTGAGAAGGTATGAACAATTAGCATTTTGAATTGTTACTAAGGCATGATCCACCAAGGCACATTTTATGAAGTGAGGCTGGATTATAGGTCCAACACAGATATCTTTTGCAATTTCATATCATGTATGAGGTATACTTTAACTGGTGCATTCATGAGAATGACGATCCAATATATTTTATTAAAAAGGCTATAAATAGGTGTGTTAATTAAAGTCTTAGCTTGGTAAATGCTTGTGGTATTAGGACCATACATGAAAAAGGACTCAGCCCTAAGGTAATGCCCGTGTAGTCAGGAACATTTCTTTGGAATATCTACAAAAACACTGAAAATTTTGTTTTTGTTTATTTAGTCATAAAAAAATTATTTAAAATCTCCCTCTGCCAAATGACTGATTGGCTCACTGATGGAATGTCATTTGTTGTGGTTCATTTGGTAATCGTGTGCAATGCTGCAGTCAACCAGGATTATTCACTAAAAACTAAATCCAGTGAAATTTACCAAATTGTGACCACATAGACATTTAATCAAGTCATATGCGGTCAGTATTTGGTCAGTCTGACTGAATTTGTATCATTTGTTCGGAAGCATTCGGCAAATCATTAATATCTGTATGTGAACCAATTTAAACAAACTGAATGCATTCGACAAGGTGCACTTTTGCAAAATATCATTCAAGACACTTGACAGCCTGCTTTGAATTTGTAAACAAAAGCACCCAAAGGACTCTTAGACTTTGAGAAACAAGTTTCTCTGGTCTGATCAAACAACAATTGAACTATTTGTGCTTTAATTCAGCATGTCATGTCTGGAGGAAACCAGGTTCCATTTATCACCTGTGCAATACCATCTCGAGGGTGAAGCATCGTAGTGGTAGCATCATGCTTGGGGATGTTTTCAGTGGCAAGGCCTGGAAGACTGGGTTGAGGGAAAGCTGAATATAGCAAAATACAGAAATATTCTTAATGAGAACCTGGCCCAGAGTGCTTTAGGCCTCAGACTGGGCTAAAGGTTTACCTTGCAACAGGACAATAACCCTAAGAACAAAGCCAAGACAACTCACTAGTGGTATAGGGACAACTCTGTGAATGTTCTAGAGTGATCCAGCCAGAATCAAGACTTAAATTCAATCAAACATTCATAGAGAGATCTGACAGTCCCTTGACAGTTCTTCAGAGGATCTGCAGAGATGAATGGCAGAAACTACCCAAATAAATGTGTGCTAAGCTCATCACATCACCCAAGGTTCTTCAACTAGTAGAGTTAAATATACATAGATATAAATTTTTGCAATGTCATTATGAGTTATGAAGTGTAGATTGATGTGAAAAACAAACAAAACAAACTATCAATTTAAACCATTGTACCATAAAGCAGCAACAGTCTGAATACTTTCAAATGCACTAGATAGGCAGACAGACAGACACATAGATAAAAATATACCTCCTTTACCACATTACCAATTCTCATACATTGCTTTTTTTTGTTTAATACCACATACAAGAGAACTGTCAGTTGAATGTATAGCACTTCTTAAAGTGGATTAACCCCTGAAGGACCAAACTTCTGGAATAAAAGGGAATCATGACATGTCACACATGTTAAAGAATCTAATTTAAATTAAAATCTAATCTAAATCTAATTTAAACTAACATTGCTAATGCAATTCCTTAAAGTCCATATTGTTAAATATTACTGCTGGGGGTTTCCTCAACCATTAATCACCAAATCAAACTGTACTATATTTTGATTATTGAATTATTGAATGAAAAATGAAATGGTTTGCAAAGAAACATGTTTGAACCTACCTCTTTACACCTCATTAAGATTTTACACAGTTCAGGGATTTTTAATTTGCATAGGAAAGATTTATAGACAATTCACCATACCTGAAAAATTACGTTTGTCTATGTTACAGAGATATAAAATATATACTGAACATGCAAGTATCTCTATAAGAAATGTTGTACATTTAACTATACACATTCTTTGATTTTTTTCTTTTATAATGAATCAAATAAAAAAGATTAAGTAATTGTATCGCTATTTTAATTATGTTATGATGAGATAAAACACAATAAGCCTTGCCACTATTTTATGCAAATTAAACTGGGCCATGTTTCCACAAGTCTCTCAGAATTACTAGCTCAACATATAAATAAGCTCAGACAGACTTTTTTTTAGACTTTATCCTGCATGTCTACAGGCACTCTTAGCAATTAGTTCCTAAGGTGGACCTTTTCTAATATTTAATATATGTATATTGTGCAATAGTAAATTATGAGTTTGCATAAACTAGTAAGGAAATACACAATGTATTTAGTTGTTTGCTGTATGCTGACTCAAAGGCTAATGTCTAGATCAGTGTCAAGACTATACTGGCAAGTTCCCTAAATATATTCAAAAACTGACTATTAACAAGTACAGATTTTACTTATGATTATGATTTCTCTATTTGTATAGTTATAGAGTTACAATCATAAGCTCACATATTGGTCCCTTAAAGACACACCTTCAGTTTGCTTGTTTTAGTACTCTTGGTAACTTCGTCATTTTTGCTATGTGTGTGTTCAACTGTGATTTCCACCTTCCTTGTTTATTGCACCAACACATATTATATAACATTATATAATTTGATGTGACATATATATATATATATATATATATATAGATAAATAAAGTAAAGCAAGCTGCACTCACGGACTTATGAATTCAAATGGTGTTTATTCCATCGAAGGTAGAAAACAAGAAGATTCGATCTTCTTGTTTTCTACCTTCGATGGAATAAACACCATTTGAATTCATAAGTCCGTGAGTGCAGCTTGCTTTACTTTATTTATCTACAATTTAACTCCCTGGAAGTCTGGCACCCGGCAGGCCTTTTAAGGCACAACTTTATACGTTTAGCGTGAGTGCTGAGAACTGTTGTATTTTTATATATATATATATATATATATATATATATGAATTCTCATTCATTACTGATGTGCATATAATTATTACAGCTAAAGAAAAAGAATGCAAAATAAATGTATGTATTTGTCACAATTCATAGAGTACATCATATGTCTAGGATTTCAGTTTATTTTGGGTAATTTCAGAATGCATTGTAATGCATTGTCAAATGCATGTAAAATGCTTTGTCAAAGGGGAATAAGTTTAGAATATGGTATGTTTGTCTTCTAATAGCTATCTAAAAAAAATAATTCCAAAACAAAAATATATGTTTATATAAAGTAGACATCAAGGATATTTACCTAAGGTTATTTTGACACTTTTTACAAAAACATTTCACTGCTAATCCCTGCTAAAAATCGTATTCAAATGTGCTTTTTTTCATAAATATGTGTTACTTTTATAAAAAAAACACTTTGTGTTCAGCTACATCGTTTGATTACAATACCCCCCAATGTATGCCTTTGTGGCTATCCTGTGAAGCTTCAGTGCCATATAAGAGACATAATCATTTCAGTTCTAACAGTTTGAATTTTTGTTGATGGATATGATGGGCCAATTTTTCATTGTGGGTCATTGTAGCAGTTTTGCTGTTTAGATTACCCAACCTACTATTTGTGAAAATAGACACTCCAGGTTATCTCGTGTATATTGTGCCTTATCAGAATTACAGAATGATCCTCTTTGCATACCTTTGTAACTGCAGTTTCCAAATAATAGCAAAGTGATTGTATTTGTGACTGTATTGCATTTTGGGGCATGTAACGACACCCCAGGCATAAAAAGGGGTTAAACCGCCGTTTAGAAGATCTTACCCTTCCAGAGACACAGGCACAGCTACTGTAGACACCAATCCACCGAACTGGAGAAGCATATGAATGCTGTAAACAGCTGAACTGGAACCATATGAATGCTGTAAACAGCCGAATAGGAAAAAACATACAAATAGGTTTACAATCCTAGCAGTCAAACTGGAACAGCATACAGTAAATCCCCCCAAGAACGAGACAAAGCTCCGTGTTGAGGGTCAAGCAGTGAACAGACAGAGCTGTGGCTTTATTGTTCTTATATACACATTAGTACCACCCACAGGGTTTTGGAAAACAACCAATAAACACGTACAATACACTCAGACACTCCCAAACAAAATCCTCCCCTCTGCCTGTGATACAATTACCTTACACAATGGGTAATGTAATTATCACAAGCAGAGAAATACAGTTTTTCCACATTATTCATAACTTTAACCCCTTAAGACCGGAGGGCGTACTATTACGTCCTTTTAAAAGCGGCTCTAAACGCCGCCGGACGTAATAGTACGCCCTCCGGTTTTTAGTAACTTACCCGGTCGCTGGCGGTCCCACGCCGGCGATCGCGGTTCGGGGGACTCCCAGGGAGCCCCCCGCGGCACGTCCGCCCTCCAGGAGCCCTCCCGGCCATGTGAGAGTGAGGTCCTTGCGAGGACCTCACAATCACATGGCCGGTATAGCTGCCTGCTGCATTGCCAGCAGGGGGACCAACTGTAATGACAGTTGGTCCCCCTGCTGGCTGAAAATCAAATAATAAAATGTTAAAACAGTGTAAAAATAAATAAATTATATACTTAGATCATATATATATATTATATATATATGATCTAAGTATATATATACACATATACACACATACACATACACCGTCTAGGTGTATTTTAATATTAATATATATATAATTATATATATATATTTATATCAAATTACACGTAGACTGATACTGATTAAATATATATATAATTATTGTTATATATATATTTATAAATAATATAAAAAAAATTAATATGTAAATACGTAAAAAAATTAAATAAAAAAAAATAATTAAAAATAAAATATTAAAAAATATATAGATGTGTTTTATTTCGTTCTAACTGTATTCTGATATTAATATATATATATATTTATATCAAAATACACGTATAACGAAATAATATATATATCTATATACATAAATATATACGTATATATCACTATATATATACCTATATATAAATAAAAATATTAAACAAAAAATATATATATATATACGTATATATACACATATGTATATATATACATATATTAATTCTACACATATATTTATGTAATAATTTTACATAATTAGGTATCCTAATTAATTACAATTAGCGGGACCTGCCTGACCACCCATGCCGAAAGTATAGGGAATTTAATTTGCTAGCACTATATTTAACCCTATAACTTTCCAAGACACCATAAAACCTGTACATGGGGGGTACTGTTTTACTCGGGAGACTTCGCTGAACACAAATATTAGTGTTTCAAAACAGTAAAATGTATTACAACCATGATATCGCCAGTAAAAGTGACGTTTTTTGCATTTTTCACGCACAAACAGCACTTACAGGGACGATATTATTGCTGCAATACTTTTTACTGTTTTGAAACACAAATATTTGTGTTCAGCGAAGTCTCCCGAGTACAACAGTACCCCTCATGTACAGGTTTTATGGTGTTTTCAAAAATTACAGCGTCAAATATAAGGCTTGTGTTTAATTTTTTTCACATTAAAATTCGCCAGATTGCTTACGTTGCCTTTATGACCCTATGGTAGCCCAAGAATGAAAATTACCCCTATGATGGCATACCATTTGCAATAGTAGACAACCAAAGGTATTGCAAATGGGGTATGTCCAGTCTTTTTTAGTAGCCACTTAGTCACAAACACTGGCCAAAATTGGCGTTTTTTGCATTTTTCACACACAAACAAATACAAACGCTAACTTTGGCCAGTGTTTGTGACCAAATGGCTACTAAAAAAGACTGGACATCGCTTATTTGCAATACCTTGGGTCGTCTACTATTGCAAATGGTATGCCATTATGGGTGTAAATTTATTTCCTGGGCTACTATACAGTCTCAAAGGCAACGTAACCAATCTGGCGAATTTCAATTTCAAATGTAACACGCTATATTTGACCCTGTAACTTCCCAAAACACCATAAAACCTGTACATAGGGGGTACTGTTTTACACGTGAGACTTTGCTGAATACAAATATGTGTATTTTATTGCAGTAAAAGCAAACAGTATTATGACATTGACAGTTAAAATGTCATGAAGAACAAAAAAAATCAAAAAAAATCTTATTTTCTCCCATTTTTTTCATATTAAATTATGTTTCATAGCTAAATATTTGATATTAAATGAAAGCCCTGTTTCCCCTGAATAAAATGATATATAATAAGGGGGGGTGCATTTAATATGAAAGAGGTGAATTACGGTTGGACAGACATATAGCGCAAATGCCAGGTTTTGTTTACGTTTTGTTTCGTTCACAACTTGTACATTTGGCTGCGGTGTTAAGGGGTTAAAAGTATGCATCACATTCACATAAAACTTTCATTTTCAGAATCAGCATACTCCAAATACGAACATATGTCAAAATCATCCACATTGGTCCTTTTGGTTCAAAAGATAGATCGAAGTCCTTTGTGACCAAAGGAAGCATGGCTTTTCTGCCCAAAACCAGTTCCACAGAGTCTTCTATCCTGGAGATAATTGGGAAGTAATCCAATTATCTCCAAGGACAGAGGCAAAACTCCATTAAGCACATGGCAGTAAAAAGACAGTAAAATACAATAAAATACACAAGGTTACATTTATTACATAAAATACAGACATGCAACATATCCCCAGATAGCTTAGGTCTGAGAGCACATTATTACTGAATGGCTCTCAGACCACACACATACAGTTCAATTGCCATGGTGCCAAAGTATTTTATTACACGAATAGGCTCCATATTATCCATAGCTATCTGGGTTAAAATGAGTTCATTCAGTAAATCCGAGAATCTATCGAACGCCAGAGCAGAAATACATGAATACCTTCTGCATAGGAAAATAAAGTATTTAAATGCCGGTCCATAGTCAAAAGGCAGCAGGCAGGCAACCAGGCTCCTCCAATGCACAGTGGCGAGATTGGTCTCGTCACAGGGCATTTTAACATCTCACACATTCACAGATTACTACATAAATACATACCATTTGCAAAAGTGGACATCATGGTAGGGGACTCTCACATTATATATTTTGAGCTTTATCAAAGTGCAATTTTTCACCATTTTCTTTTAAAATTTGTGGTCTTTTTAATTTATATTTTTTTACATATGCATTGAATTTTCTGCTTATTTTATTTATATTCTTTATTTTATTTGTGCATAACGTGAACAATCATGCTTGCACTGTCGCGATAGCTCGTGCAAGCAGGTATGGAAACATACATTAACATAGGTATGGCATTGAAATACATAGCACAGGTTTTTTTTTATATTCAGGATAGGAAACATGTTAGAGGTTAAACATTGGATCGTGGTTGCACAGAAGATCTGCCTGTCTCAATGTTTAGTAACACAGTAATCTTGCAGCCTATGGGGATTAACATGCTAGCTGAACATAGCTGATATTTGCTTGGTACATAAGGTAACATCGCTGCACTATCTGAACATATAATTAGCATGCTGCATCAAGAGCTAACAGATTGTATACATGCAGTACAGTTATATTTGCCGGAGTATGTTAATTGCCAATCTGTTTAGCCATATTAGCAAAATTAGCAGGCTGGAGAGATGGAAGTGCAGGCTAAAACTGAAATCATAGTTAAAATAGATTGGGTGAGAGAGACAAGTTTGCTAGGCAAGATGGCATCGTTAGTGTTGCTTAAAAAAAAAAAAAAAGAAAAATTATGCCACTGTGGTTAAAGAACCCTGGGTCCCTGGACAGAGACTCTCCTCCCTGAGGAGAGGTGGACGAGATCCTGATTGTTGTTGTTCAGGAGGCAGAGAGTAGGCAGCCCCAGTCCTTGTGCAGAGAGCAGCCAACTCCCATCACTGGCAGGTCACAGTTCTGTGTTTCTCAGCTCCATCTGTGACTAATGATGCTGTGGTGTGGCTTGTCGGGTGGTATCAGCCGATTGCGGTTGGGAGCTGGGTATGTGAGAGGTCTTCATAGTGATCCACGACCGTCATGTGTATGGCTCGGCTTCACAGGATCGTACCATCTTGCTGCCTGAGTACCTTTGGAGCCGCTTTGTCAATCAGATGGTCTCCGCTCAAGGTCCTCTGTGTCGATTGGAGCACTCCAGGCCAGGTCTCAGGATAGGTAGGTTGCTAAAATGATTTCTCCATGAGTAGCCCGCAGTGAGCGCCAAGAGCCCCAAGGAGGGGCCTTTTTCTCCATAGCATGCCAGTCAGGCCCAGCCACCATCTTAGGTGATGTCTCCGAAGTGAAGTCTCTGATTGGGTTAGAGCCCCAGGGTAGGCCGGGATGACCCCCACCGGCCCAGAGGGGGGGGGGAGCAGGGCCATCACCCCATTGATTAAGGGGACCCCCATGTTGCAGCCAGGCAGGATAGCAGGGCAGCGGATATCCACCCTACTCACCACCTGGATAGGCTTGACTAGGCCTCGGTCTTAGAGCCCTGTGTTCTCCCCAAAAGGGGCCCAGAATCAGGTTGCTGACTGTTCTCCAGTACTAGCACTTCATAGTGCAGTTGCCTGTCGTGACTCAGCTCCAGAAGTTGCGTTTTGGGACCAAATTGCCTGAGAATAGCAGGAGCTATAGTGCCATGCATCTGCTCTGCTTATTTTTTTTTAAATGCTACTGTAATAACATTTAGACATGTACATGGCCAATAAACATTATTTTTTTTAAATGCTACTGTAATAACATGTAGACATGTACATGGCCAATAAACATGATTGATCTAAATTAATTCTTGAAAACTAAGTTTTGGTTCATCCATGTGGCATTTTTTGTTCGGAAGAATTTTGTCCATGCGATTAGTGTACTGTAATCCAAAAACAACTAAAATAGTACCACATCTAATGGCTACACGATATTAGGCATTTTTGCAGTGACATAATTGTCATAATTATTTAATTATATCTGTATTATATTAAGTGAGGTTGTTTCACGTTTTGCTATCTTGTAAATTAATGAAACCGGGGGAAGCAGCGACAGTGAGAAAGTTAATTTGCAAAAAGGAGATTTAAAATAGGGAAAAACTAAAGGAAAATTTGAGAAAAGGGGATTTTCTTTTTACAAATAGTTAAAATGAGATCTGCAGACTGAGTTCACATGTGTGGTAAACTGCCACACACTGTATTGCCATTTGTAAAGAAATGACACAGAAGCACACTGCAAATTAAATAATCTGTCTCTCACTAGAAATAAAACAAAAAAATCACAAATCAATAAAATAATTCTTAATCAGTGAATAAAAGTTGGTGTAAGTGACACCACAGTAACCTAACCACCTAACCAGTCTCACGCTAGAATCAATAACTAATAAAATTGAAAATACATTTTTGTCAATCTTTTTTTTTTTTGGACAGGAGATACAGTCTATGTCATTATGCATGCCTCCTTTAGCCCCCATTATGGCTAAATAAACTGCTCATTTTCACCAACAAAAACTCTTAGCTTTTTCTCTGTTTCCTTCCACTTTATGTAGTATCACTGAAACAAACTAAATGGCTCAACTATTGCTCGTTATGTTTGTTTTCTGACATGCCCATGTGGCAATTTGGAATTGCAGAATTTGGACAAGTCTAGTAAAATTCCCTAAACTGTATTCAGCTACTGTCAGGATTACTAATTGATCCAGCACGTAAAACTGTATCAGACCTAGGACTAAAAGGTAACGTCTTACCGGGCCTTAGAATGGCTGGACTTAACGTACCAGAGAATAGTCAGAATACTTGCCGAGGTCGGGGACACAGAACGAGACAACGATGAGGGAAAGCCAAAAGTCAGGGATACCAGAATACAGAGAAGTAAAACGAAGCCAAAGTCAATAACCAGAAATAAACACTCAGGAACACACTCTCGGACAACCACTAAGGGAAACCACGACAGGGCAATGAGGAGAAGGAAAAATGCATTTAAATAAGCCTTTTACAATTCTGATTGGCCGAAATTGGCTTTTGACCCCAGAACGTGCGCTAGTCTCCCGCGTGACGTCACACGCACACCGACGTTGTCATTACCATGGGTGGACATGGGGATGTAATTTGGCGTGGATCTGCAGCATCCAGCGTCCATCAACATGTCGCAGGAGTCAGGTACACTGACGCATGGCCGCTGAGTGCAGATACCGCAAGGTGAGGATGAACATATTACAACTACATCTCCTGAGAACAATACACTAACTGTAACACTAAACATGAATACTAATTAACCCGATATAATAACACTAATCCCGAACACTCACTACTCTAACTGCTCTAACTGTAACCCTAACCATGAACATTAACTCTAACCCTCAACATTAACTAAAACTGTAAATGTTAAACATTAACACTAATTAACCCTAACTAACCCTAAATTAACCCTAATGTAAACACTAGCAAGCCATAACTATAACCCCATTCCTAGTGATGCAAGGTTATTCACTGAAATGAGAATTGCATGGAATTCAAAGCGAATTCAAAGTAGATTTCAAATGTTAGTTTACAAAATAAAATCACCTTGTCAGCTATGGTTTTAGTTTGGCTACTTTGGTCTTTAATTTGAAACTCACTTGGAATTGCCTACAATTCTCACTGTAGTGATTAACCCTGTTATTGTTAGAGTGATTCCCTCTGCAGATGTCAGGGATTCCTTGTGCTCTTAGTGTTCTGTATTGCACACTTGTATGCATTAAATTGATTATTTCCCTCTTAGCTGCTAAACCTCATGCTGACAAGCTGCACAATATGATTTAACCCCTTAAGGACCAAACCTCTGCAATAAAATGGAATCATGACATGTCACACGTCATGTGTCCTTAAGGGGTTAAAGCCCCCTCTCAGCGCAATCACACACAGTGATGCGCACTAGGCTGTATATGCTGTTAACCCTTTCCAGCTATTGTTTGCTTAGCATGGAGCTTGCAGGGAGACCAGATCGGGGTATTTTCAGCAACCGAAAAGACATTCTCATTTTAATTTACCATATGTTAAAAGGTGTGTGAACTTAATAAAATGTTATTAAATCTTCACAATTAAACCGTGCTCACATCAGATCTAACAAGTCATAAAGTATTTGCCCATCATTAAAAATAGGTTGACATTTTGATGTGTGAGCAGCACATAAAACTACTATTACATTCAAATATGAATAGCAATAAAATGGACTTATAAACAGTAATATAATTGGGGTTGGAAAACTCTGGTGTAGATATAATTTACATTTATATTAACATGTAAAAGTGTACTTATAAATTCTACTATAACGTATTAGCAGACTGTTTCTAAATTAGTCTAAATTACTTTACTTGTTGCAGGTATAACTAATGCAATGGTAGGCACAGCATTTTATTTAGTGTATGAATAAGTGCTAATTTTTCTATTGGAAATATATGTTATATATACTTATAAGTAGCTTAGTAGTATTTATAGTTAGTATGCTTTCAGATTGATACCATACAGATATACAGCTATATAGTCTAAACATTATTAACCAGATTATTTTTTCAGCTTTTGTTCTTCAGCTCTCCCTGCCTCCTTTTTCAGTTCTCCCTGCCATATAAGATGAAACAGAGGACATGAAAAAAGAAAGAAAACCAAAGGTACAAAATAATGTGAATCACCAAAGTGATAATATATAAATGAATATAATACAAACTGCAGATATGTAGAACTATGCGAATTCGAAATAGTATCTGCAAAAGATATATAAACACTACATAGGGTAATATTGTAAGAAACCACTGAGAAATATGGGTGGTAGAGAACTCACAAAAATAAGTTGAAATCAGGCGTATCTCCCTCTATATTGGGGAACTGGACAGTATGAGAGACCTCCAGTGATGAATCTCAATATGAGATGATGACAAATCTTCTAATGCACTCCAAATACAGAAAAGAAAATAGATAGTGCAGATGGTATAAAAAATTAAAAATTTTATTGCATATATTGCACTTACAATGTGTCAGGGTAAAATCAGCTTGTCTCCACGCTAGGTGGTATTTATAAGCAGCAACTGAACCAATCAGGATGCAGGATCAGGAACAGTAGTAGCAGCACCAAACAATATACAAATAAAAGTTCGGTATAAAAAACAAATAAAACAATTCCAACGCGTTTCGTCCTTCTCTGGACTTCCTCAGGGACATGCCTGTTTTGTCCACATTTTCTAGCCCAGCTCCTAGACCAAAAAAAGTATTCTGACTGGATCACAGCTGCTCTGTAGAAACCATAAAAACATTTGTAATTTGGGATTTTCTACATGCCATAGTAGTTTTTTCAGGAATAAAGAAACACTGGTTTTAAATTAATCTTTGTCTGAACGAACCAGATATAAAATTACTACATTTTTTTTTAACTCTGGCATTAAAATAAAATCCTAGTCTTAAATATATATATATATATATAGAAAGGAGTACACTCGAAGGACTTCTTAAGAAAAATTAATTGGTTTATTCACAAACGTGCAAACGTGCAAACGTGCAAACGTGCAAACGATCGAGTCGACGTTTCAGTCCCCGTAGGACTTTTATCAAGACAATGAATAGCGGGAAAACTGTGATTTAAATATGGTGTAGATGAAATCTGATTGGAGAGTGAGAAATGTGAAAAAGAGGTTGTGATGTCACAGGTGATGTGTCAGAGTTCAGAGAGCATCATCCAAAGAAGGATTTAACCCCATAAGGCGTGGAATAGTGATAATGATGTAAGATATGTGAACGGCCGAGGTACAGAAGATCCGTGCTCTCAGCCATATACAGAAAACAAGGATAATTATAAAGGATCAAGAAGTCACCCAAAGATAATGATCTACTAAATTTCTATATAGAGAAGCTTCGAAATAAAAATGAAAATGGATGGAATGATCCTACGAAGAAATCTATTATACCAGATAACATACAGTCATGTGTAGACAAAGTAGCAAAGACAGGTATTAGAAAGTATTAAAAACTAGATATTAAATGTAACATAATATCAACACAGAAAGGAAAAAACAGAAGAAGCCTGGAAGCTAGAAAGGGGCACTCACAGGCAAGGGGTTAACCCTGAGGGAACTACAGAAGTAGTGTACACAAAAAGGAGAATGATGAGTGCCCAGTGTGATTAATACATAACTTTTAATAAAGCCCTTAAAATCCAAAGTGGAAATCACCACCAACAGTGTAACTCAATATAATTAATACATAACTTTTAATAAAGTCCTTAAAATCAAAAGTGGAATACACCACCACAAAATTAGTAAAAGAGGAGCTGTATAAAAGTTATCAGTCTCCTCAGAGCAAAAATCTATTTGTGCAAAAGACTGATATTTGCCCACATCGGAGATATGAATAAGATTGTATGCATAAGCCCTAAGTTATCGGCAGCAGTACAAATGATTATTAATGATGGTATTCTTACAATGATATTCAATCCGATCCTAGTATGGTATAATGAACTGATGTGGAAGTAGCCACCGTAGAGGTAATGAAGGTATGAGCCTTAATCAATGACGGACTGCGTGAAGGCAATGTTGCCCTGAAGGTAACAGTTAGTCAGATCGAATGCTCGTACCCCTACGATAAGCTGCACACACAATAAATCGTACAAATAGTCGTCAAGGCTGAACGTTTTGGCGATACACACAATACCTCAGACCTATTACGTGGGGGACTGCGTGAAAACAATGTTGCCCTGTAGGTAACAGTTTGTCAGATCGAATGATCGTACCAATACGATTGGCTGTACACACATCAAATCATACAGATAGTCATCCAGGCTAAACGCATTAGCGATACGCACAATACCTCAAACCTGTAGGCGGTATATAGCCCTTAGGTAACAGTGTATCGGTATGATAACAAGGTGCGTATGTACGGCATTAGATAGTGCCTGGTAGAAGCCTTATATGTTCCGAATATATCGGGGATCGATCACGTTCAACAGTGAGCCTCAACAGCCACACTTGTTAAGGTTACAATTGATCATAAAGGCTAAACGCTGTGGCTACACAGATCATACCCCATTAGTACAGTCGGGTACAGGGTTAATCGAAATAAAGGGTTAGTAATAAGAGGCTGAGACCTCCTAAACGGAGATCGCTAATCTGCCCACAACTGGTATATAACCCTTGAGTGTACAGTGTGTCGGTATGTTAACAGAGAACGTATTACCCAGCCTTGGATAGTGCCCGGTAAAAAGCCTTCTGTGATCCGATCACGGTCAGTTAGTGAACCCCCACAGCAATACTTGATAATTAGCCTATAGTATACTGATAAAGTGAGATGTGTGGATGGCCATTGTAATGGTAGAACATAAAGTACGGGAGGAACTGTTCAAAAGTTTTCAGTGTGCTCCGTATACAAGTCTATTGTGCAAAAACGATTTTTGCTCAAAACTCTAGGCAGCCCAAATGGTGCCTAGTAAAATTTATTTATACGTGAATAAATGTATGCCGGGAAGTGTCACGGTTGACACACGTTCCCAGTGACAACAATTATGAGTACATAGAATAAACAGACTAGCAACTGAGTGGGAGGGATCTGTATACTGAACCGGCAGGGTAGCCTATGAATAGTAAGATGCTACGGCTAAAAGTCACCGGAACCGCTTAGCCGTGGGTTCTAGTCCCTACACCAAACAGACTGGAAGTCAGCTCGAGAGCCAGATGCCACTAAACCCGTGGTACAGGGAAGGAAGATGTAGCAATAAATGGCAGCGGCAGTGGATCTTCGAGAAGCCCCTGACGCGCGCGTTTCGCCCGCAGCTCATCAGAGGGGAGCCGATGTGCAGGAACTGGACCGATATTTAAAGGTAAGTAATGAGGATTCATTGGTGGAATCCCCAGATACGTCATACGTAATTAGCCTATCCTGATCCGGCTACGGAGTGATGTAGCTGAAATGGGCCGGCTACGAAAAGATTCAACTGACATGGGGTTGAAAACCAATTAACCCCTAAGAGGAAACAATAATAGAAAACAAAAAACATAGGAGCATGGAACAAAAAGTCACATTATGCCCCGAGAGGCAGATGAAACTGGGCATATCGTTATAATAGCTAATCCTATACATTTATTAGTCCATTCGGAAAAGGTATAGAGAATGAACCATATAACTGCTTGTCTGATAGAAAGACAGATGCCCAGACCCCAAAGTAAGAAGGTGCCTGGTGCCGATACAAAAGGACTTGTGTATGTTACAGATCAAATATTAGTGCTTAAAGTATGTATGACTCGGGCACATAGTAACTCTGTGGGTATATCCATGGTGACATATCGGAAAGATATCCACAGGTATTGTCATATTAGAGTAGGGAGTAGCTCCTCGATTAAACTAGCAGCAGTGTACAGAGCTGTAGCCCTAAGCACAAGGTTAAGATGTGAAGACCCAGGCAATCTAATGGATAAATGGGGTAAAATTATATTCTTCATTCATACCCCCTGGGGTTAAGGTTCCAAACTCATAGATCCATTTGGATTCTTTTTGGAGGAGAATTAAATCAAAATTCCCTTTCCTAGAATTCAGTGTGATTTTCTCTAGGGCTTGGAAGGACAAATGGTTAGGATTGCCATCGTGGAAGTGGCGAACATGGTTCGCTACAGGAGTACTGACCCATGACACAATGGATGACAACCTGATTATAAACTTATCCACATTTAATTTAGAAAATAAGCATAAATCCCTGCTTAATAAAGGTCTGTCCTTTGTCCCATCTCCCACTACCAACAAATTTAATTGGGTGAAAGACACCAATCTCTTTGGACGAAAATTGTCTTTGAGTGTCACTCATAAAAGAAAAGACATCAAACTAGCCAAAGAGTTGGGCCTCACCTATGATGAATATCAAGACCTTAAAACAATGGTGTCCCTCCTTGAAGAACAAGATGACAAACAGCCTCTCACCAATTGCAAACCTCTGAGCTGGTACACCCCTAACTTCAAAGAAATATCGAGTGTGGACTTATTTGTCCAGATGACGACCAAATGTGTAGAATCACTTTCACCACCCGAGAAAATCAGGGATAATCTGACCAGACTAGAACGGGAAGCATTGAGGGAACTTACTGGCAACAAAGACCTAATTATAAAACCGTCCGACAAAGGAGGAAATATAGTGCTGATGGACCAAACAATGTATCTGGACATGTGTATGGAACACCTTAAAGATACTAACCAATATAGAGCACTTTCTCAGGATCCAACTAGCGAGTTCCTTACAGAACTAAGAACTATGCTAACTAGAGCACTAGAAATGAACATAATCACGAAGGAAGAATTCCAATTTATGATTCCCAACAACTATCCAACCATCTCAACTTTCTATTGCCTTCCAAAGGTCCACAAATGTCTCACTAATCCTCCGGGCAGACCAATTATCTCCGGTAACAACTCCCTGACGGAAAAAGCAAGCAAATTCATTGAGAAACTACTTCATCCCTTTGTCATCAATTTAGAATCACACGTTCAGGACACCAAGCAAGCGCTGCTTATGTTGGAAAACCTAGTCGTTCCTCCTTATACTCTACTTGCAAGCTTGGATGTTGTATCGTTATATAACAACATCCCACATGAAATAGGCTTGCATGCCACATCCTACTTCCTACTCAAATCCAATAAATTCAACTCTGATCAAATTAAATTCATACTAGAAATTCTGGAGTTTATCTTAACCCACAATTATTTCGTTTTTGACAGCACTTACTACTTGCAACTAGTTGGCAATGCGATGGGCACTGCTTGTGCTCCCAGCTATGCCAACTTATACTTAGGGTGGTGGGAAGAGACAACACTTAAAGACATCGGCCAATATCATCAGTATATCCACAAGTGGATTAGATACATCGACGATGTCCTGCTGTTCTGGACTGGCTCTATTCCAACCTTCACGAACATGGTTAATGAGTTAAACGACAATCAAATCGGACTCAAACTGACATATGTAATCCATGAGACACAGTTGGAATTCCTAGATCTTAGGCTTCTACTTCATCTAGACGGATCAGTAGACACGGAGCTCTTTAGGAAAAGTACTGCATCAAACAGCCTCCTACATTGGCAAAGTTTTCATCCGCACCGACTTAAGGCCGGGATTCCGTATGGCCAGTACTTGCGTGCAAGAAGAAACTGCTCCAGTGATGAGTCCTTTCGATCTGAGGCCAACAAACTACGAATCAGGTTTAAAAATAAAGGATACCCTAACCGGATCCTCAAAAAAGCTTTCCAAAGAGCGCTTATACAAGAAAGAAGTACCAGCCTCAGGTCAACCAGACCAACCTCCACAGACAAAATGATCAGATGCATTGGAACGTTTGATGGTAACTGGCAACCCATTAAAGACATCTTTACTCGACACTGGCCCATCTTGCAATATGATAAGGATCTAGATACCAACTTAGTTCCTTACCCAAATATCACAGCACGCAGATCAAGGAACCTAAGAGACCTATTGGTACACAGCCATCTGGAAAGAAAAACCCCTTCGAAAAATTGGCTGACTGCTCCAATGGGGACTCATAAATGTGGCCACTGTAAGGCTTGCCAATTCATCAAAACCTCAAAAGTAGTAAGATGTAGCCAAACTTCAGAATATAAAGTGAAACAATTTATCAACTGTAGCACCACCCGGGTCATCTATGTAATAACATGTTCATGTGGTACCCAATATATCGGGAAAACGTATCAGGAATTTAGGAGACGTATCCTTCAGCATGTCAACTTAGTCACAAACCTCAATCTCAGTACTCCTGTAGCGAACCATGTTCGCCACTTCCACGATGGCAATCCTAACCATTTGTCCTTCCAAGCCCTAGAGAAAATCACACTGAATTCTAGGAAAGGGAATTTTGATTTAATTCTCCTCCAAAAAGAATCCAAATGGATCTATGAGTTTAGAACCTTAACCCCAGGGGGTATGAATGAAAAATTTAATTTTACCCCATTTATCCATTAGATTGCCTGGGTCTTCACATCTTAACCTTGTGCTTAGGGCTACAGCTCTGTACACTGCTGCTAGTTTAATCGAGGAGCTACTCCCTACTCTAATATGACAATACCTGTGGATATCTTTCCGATATGTCACCATGGACATACCCACAGAGTTACTATGTGCCCGAGTCATACATACTTTAAGCACTAATATTTGATCTGTAACATACACAAGTCCTTTTGTATCGGCACCAGGCACCTTCTTACTTTGGGGTCTGGGCATCTGTCTTTCTATCAGACAAGCAGTTATATGGTTCATTCTCTATACCTTTTCCGAATGGACTAATAAATGTATAGGATTAGCTATTATAACGATATGCCCAGTTTCATCTGCCTCTCGGGGCATAATGTGACTTTTTGTTCCATGCTCCTATGTTTTTTGTTTTCTATTATTGTTTCCTCTTAGGGGTTAATTGGTTTTCAACCCCATGTCAGTTGAATCTTTTCGTAGCCGGCCCATTTCAGCTACATCACTCCGTAGCCGGATCAGGATAGGCTAATTACGTATGACGTATCTGGGGATTCCACCAATGAATCCTCGTTACTTACCTTTAAATATCGGTCCAGTTCCCGCACATCGGCTCCCCTCTGATGAGCTGCGGGCGAAACGCGCGCGTCAGGGGCTTCTCGAAGATCCACTGCCGCTGCCATTTATTGCTACATCTTCCTTTCCTGTACCACGGGTTTAGTGGCATCTGGCTCTCGAGCTGACTTCCAGTCTGTTTGGTGTAGGGACTAGAACCCACGGCTAAGCGGTTCCGGTGACTTTTAGCCGTAGCATCTTACTATTCATAGGCTACCCTGCCGGTTCAGTATACAGATCCCTCCCACTCAGTTGCTAGTCTGTTTATTCTATGTACTCATAATTGTTGTCACTGGGAACGTGTGTCAACCGTGACACTTCCCGGCATACATTTATTCACGTATAAATAAATTTTACTAGGCACCATTTGGGCTGCCTAGAGTTTTGAGCAAAAATCGTATTTGCACAATAGACTTGTATACGGAGCACACTGAAAACTTTTGAACAGTTCCTCCCGTACTTTATGTTCTACCATTACAATGGCCATCCACACATCTCACTTTATCAGTATACTATAGGCTAATTATCAAGTATTGCTGTGGGGGTTCACTAACTGACCGTGATCGGATCACAGAAGGCTTTTTACCGGGCACTATCCAAGGCTGGGTAATACGTTCTCTGTTAACATACCGACACACTGTACACTCAAGGGTTATATACCAGTTGTGGGCAGATTAGCGATCTCCGTTTAGGAGGTCTCAGCCTCTTATTACTAACCCTTTATTTCGATTAACCCTGTACCCGACTGTACTAATGGGGTATGATCTGTGTAGCCACAGCGTTTAGCCTTTATGATCAATTGTAACCTTAACAAGTGTGGCTGTTGAGGCTCACTGTTGAACGTGATCGATCCCCGATATATTCGGAACATATAAGGCTTCTACCAGGCACTATCTAATGCCGTACATACGCACCTTGTTATCATACCGATACACTGTTACCTAAGGGCTATATACCGCCTACAGGTTTGAGGTATTGTGCGTATCGCTAATGCGTTTAGCCTGGATGACTATCTGTATGATTTGATGTGTGTACAGCCAATCGTATTGGTACGATCATTCGATCTGACAAACTGTTACCTACAGGGCAACATTGTTTTCACGCAGTCCCCCACGTAATAGGTCTGAGGTATTGTGTGTATCGCCAAAACGTTCAGCCTTGACGACTATTTGTACGATTTATTGTGTGTGCTGCTTATCGTAGGGGTACGAGCATTCGATCTGACTAACTGTTACCTTCAGGGCAACATTGCCTTCACGCAGTCCGTCATTGATTAAGGCTCATACCTTCATTACCTCTACGGTGGCTACTTCCACATCAGTTCATTATACCATACTAGGATCGGATTGAATATCATTGTAAGAATACCATCATTAATAATCATAATATCAACACATATTAACTTCTAAGCACGGAGCAGATCTACTGATATGATGAGAGCAATGTAAGTATGCTGTAGACATAAATGTAAAGCTGGATATTATCTTTTCGGAATGAAACAATTCAGAGGGTTTATCTCATTAAGTCCCCCTGGAGGGAGTCGGGACATGTTCAATGCCCATAAATTTCAAAGTTGGCAATGTGTGTCCCATCTCAAGGAAGTGTTTAGCTATAGGGGTAGTTGCTGTACCACTGGAGAGTGCTATTCTGATGGTCGATCTGTGTCCCCTCATTCGTTCTCTTAAGTCATTCAAAGTTTTCCCAATGTACATAAGACCACATGGGCATACTATACGATAGACAACGTGTGTTGTAGTACATGTGATACGTTGTCGTATCTTGTACTCTTTGCCTGAATGAGGATGGAAAAAAGATTTCCCTGGAGTCATATTGTTGCAGTCTGTACATTTCAAACATCGGAAGCAGCCAGAATTTTGATGTGCAAATCGATTTGGTACTAAATCAGTATGAACCAGATAGTCTCTCAAGTTCTTATTTCTCCTATAGCTCATAATTGGAGTTTGTTGAAATACTAATAATCTGGTAATGTCTTATCTTTCTTAAGCACCTCCCAGTTATTCCGTACCATTTTAGACATATTCAGAGATTGTGAATGGAAGGTTTGTGGAAAAATTAATCTTGTTTGTTTGTTAGTTTCCATGGGTCCATCTGTATATAGCCGTAATGCCTTTGAATATGCTCTTTCCAGTATGCATCTAGAGTAGCCCCTCTGGGTAAATTTCTCGAACATTTCTTGTACTTGTATAGCAGCCCTAGTGGAATCAGATTTGTTTCTCAATACTCTAATAAACTGTGATACCGGTAGAGATTTAATCAAATTGGGAGGGTGATGGCTAGTTGCGTGTAATAATGTATTACGATCGGTCTTCTTAGCAAATAGAGTGTAGCCCAGTTTGTTATTTTCAATAAAAATTCGAAGGTCCAAAAAGTCCATCTGTTTATTGCTTATTTGATATGTGAGTCTGACAGGTGAGTCAAGGTGATTAAGTGACTGTAACATATCAAGTAGTATTTGTTCCTCCCCAGACCACATGATGAAAATGTTGTTGATGTATCTAAAATACTTCAAAATATAATGACCATTCATATACATGCATGTATGCGTTGGCATACATTGGAGCCATTGGGGCACCCATAGAAGTCCCCGAAATTTGAATGTAAAATGACTTCTCAAACCTGAAATAATTCAATGTGAGGCATAGTTCCAGTAACTCTAGAATGTATTCAATGGGAGGCTCAATTTTCTCCTGACATTGTGATAATACTTGTCGCATCGCTTGTATAATAATATCCAGCTTTACATTTATGTCTACAGCATACTTACATTGCTCTCATCATATCAGTAAATCTGCTCCGTGCTTAGAAGTTAATATGTGTTGATATTATGTTACATTTAATATCTAGTTTTTGATACTTTCTAATACCTGTCTTTGCTACTTTGTCTACACATGACTGTATGTTATCTGGTATAATAGATTTCTTCGTAGGATCATTCCATCCATTTTCATTTTTATTTCGAAGCTTCTCTATATAGAACTTTAGTAGATCATTACCTTTGGGTGGCTTCTTGATCCTTTATAATTATCCTTGTTTTCTGTACATGGCTCAGAGCACGGATCTTCTGTATCTCGGCCATTCACATATCTTACATCATTATCACTATTCCACACCTTATGGGGTTAAATCCTTTTTTGGATGATGCTCTCTGAACTCTGACACATCACCTGTGTCATCACAACCTCTTTTTCGCATTTCTCACTCTCCAATCAGATTTCATCTACACCATATTTAAATCACTGTTTTCCCGCTATTCATTGTCTTGATAGAAGTCCTACGGGGACTGAAACGTCGACTTGATCGTTTGCACGTTTGCACGTTTGTGAATAAAACAATTAATTTTTCTTAAGAAGTCCTTCCGAGTGCACTCCTTTCTTATTGTATACATTGACGGCTGAGGCAGCACCGAGGCAAGTACAAGACCTGCAAATTGAGTGCGGGACATTGGAGAGTTATATATATATATATATACATATACACCCTGTTCCAAATTATTATGGAAATTCTATTTAAGTGTCACAAAGATTAAATATTTTGTTTTTCAGTTTAACTCATGGATGGCATTGTGTCTCAGGGCTCTTTTGATCACTGAAAACAATCTCGGACACCTGTGATAATTAGATTGCCAGGTGAGCCCAATTTAAGGAAAAACTACTAAAAGAGGGTGTTCCACGTTATTAAGCAAAGCACCATTTTCATGCAATATGGGGAAGAAAAAGGATCTCTCAACTGCCGAAAAGAGTGAAATAGTTCAATGCCTTGGACTAAGTATGAAAACATTAGATATTTCATCTGACTGACAAAGCGGCTCCGAAGGTACTCAGGCTGCAAGCTGGTACGATCCTGTGAAGCCGAGCCACACACACGACGGCCGCGGATCACTATGAAGACCTCACACATACCCAGCTCCCAACCGCAATCGGCTGATACTACCCGACAAGCCACACTACAGCATCATTATTCGCAGATGGAGCTAAGAAACACAGAACTGTGACCTGCCAGTGATGGGAGTTAGCTGCTCTCTGCACGAGGACTGGGGCTGCCTACTCTCTGCCTCCTGAACAACAACAATCAGGATCACGTTCACCTCTCCTCTGGGAGGGGAGTCTCTGTCTGGGGACCCAGGGTTCTTTAACCACAGTGGCATAATTTTTCCTTTTTTAAGCAAACACTAACCATGCCATATTGCCTAGCATATTTGTCTCTCTCACCTAATCTACTTTAACTATGATTTCAGTTTTTGCCTTCACTTCCATCTCTCAAGCCTGCTAACTTAGTTAATATGGCTAAAGGGATTTGCAATTAACCTACTCAGGCAAATATAACTATACTGCATGTAAACATTCTGTTTGCTCTTGACACAGCATGCTAATTATATGTTCAGATAGTGCAGCCATGTTACCTTATGCACCAAACAGGTTTCAGCTAGGTTCAGCTAGCATGTTAATCCCCGTAGGCTGCAAGATTAATCAGTTTACTGTATTACTAAACACTGAGATAGGCAGATTTTCTGTGCAACCATGATCCATTGTTTAACCCTTAACATGTTTCCTGTCCTGAATATAAAAAACTGTATGTATTTCAATGCCATACCAATGTTAATATATGTTTCCATACCTGCTTGCACCAGCTATCGTGGCAGTGCAAACATGACTGTTCACACTGTGCACAAATAAAATAAAGAATTCAAAAAACAAACAAAAAAAAACATTAGATATTTCACGAAAACATAAGCGTGATCATCACACTACTAAGAAATTTGTGCCTGATTCAGAGCACAGACGGGTTCATGCAGATAAAGGCACATTGAGGAAGATTTCTGCCAGATCCATGCATCGGATCAAGAGAGCAGCTGCTAAAATACCATTACATAGCAGCAAACAGATATTTGAAGCTGCTGGTGCCTCTGGAGTCCCACGGACATCAAGGTGTAGAGTCCTCCAGTGTCTTGCAACTGTGCATAAAGATTCTATTCGGCCACCACTAACCAATGCTCACAAGCAGAAACGGCTGCATTGGGCAGAAAAATACACGAAGACTAATTTTCGAATAGTCCTGTTCACTGATGAGTGCTGTGCAACCCTGGATGGTCCAGATGGATGGAGTAGTAGATGGTTGGTGGACGGCCACCCATTTCCAACAAGGCTGCGACGTCAGCAAGGCGGTGGGGGAGTCATGTTTTGGGCCGGAATCATGGGAAGAGAGCTGGTGGGCCCCTTTAGGGTCCCCGAAAGTTTAAAGATGACCTCTGCAAAGTATGTGGAGTTTCTGACTGACCACTTTCTTCCCTGGTACAGAAGGAAGAACTATGCTTTCCATAATAAAATCATCTTCATGCATGACAAAGAATACCTCTGCATCAATGGCTGCTATAGGGATAAAAGGAGAGAAAGTCATGGTGTGGCTTCCATCCTCCCCTGACCTCAATCCTGTTGAGAACCTTTGGAGCATCCTCAAGCAAAAGATCTATGAGGGTGGGAGGCAGTTTACATCCAAACAGCAGCTCTGGGAGGCTATTCTAACATCTTGCAAACAAATTCAAGCAGAAACTGTCCAAAAACTCACAAGTTCAATGGATGTAAGACTTGTGAAGCTGCTATCAAATAAGGGGTCCTATGTTAAAATGTAACGTGACCTGTTAAAATGTTTAAAAAGTTAAAATGTTGTTATACGTTTGATTGAAATAGCTTTTGATTTCAGTAAATATGCTGCAAACGCAACAAATGACAATTTTCAGTTCTTTACAACCTATAAAGTATTTTTAAACTTACTGTGCGTAATAATTTGGAACAGGGCATTGAAAGTTTTTTATGTTTAAAAAAAATACTGTTATCATTAGGAGGTTTGTTCAAAAAAATTTGAATTGTACTCTTAATAGTTGATAACATAAGAATTATGCTGACTGTTATTTACATCAATTATTTAGGTAAATGAGAAAAATATAATTTGCATGATAATTTGGAACACGGTGTTTATATATATATATATATATATATATATATATATATATATATATATATATATATATATATGCAAGTACTAGGTGGCTATGGGCTTTGTGACGGAGCTCACATTTTCTGACTGAGAACCTCCACCCAGTCTGCTTCCTTGTTGCCCTCAGGCCTAAAATACATAAGGATAAAAGTCACCCCCCAGGAAGACCTATTGTATCTGGCATAGGCTCTATATCTAGCCGTTTGTCTCAGTATATAGATAGGTGCCTTCAATCTGCAGTCCCACGCTGCCCCAGCCATCTTAAAGACACATTAAGTATACTTAACATCTTGAAAAATCAGATATGGGAAGATAACTTTTTCTTGGTAACAGCAGATGTGAGTTCACTCTACACCATCATCTCCCATGAACGAGGATGCCAGGCCTCTAGGTTTTTCTTGGAAGAATTTGGGGAATTCCCTGGTGATCAGATAGATTTCATCATTGAGGGAATCAGATGGATCCTTACCAATAATTACTTTTGGTTTGGAGGTGATTTTTTCCTTCAGGTCTGTGGTACGGCGATGGGCACCAGATTCGCCCCCAGTTACGCCAATTTGTTCATGTCATTTTGGGAACATCAACATGTATACACGAGGCGGGACTGGGAGGCGAGTCTGGTGCTCTATCGCCGTTACATAGACGATATTTTTTTAATCTGGAGGGGAGACGAAGAGTCCTTACTATCCTTCTTGTCAGAACTTAATGACAACACATGGGGTATTAAATTGGAGAGTAACTACAGCCGTCAGTCCGTTGATTTTTTGGACCTTCAAATATACATAGATGACGGAGAAATTAAAACTAGGACACATTTCAAAAAGGTAGATGTCAATAGTTATATTGAGGAGACAAGTTGCCATTTTTCACCCTGGCTTACCAACGCACCTAAAGCACAATTGATGAGGATCAGGCGAAACTGTACTGATAATGAAGTTTTTAATATCCAATCTTGCAAAATTCTTAATGATTTTAAACAAAAAGGCTATAAAGCCCAATTATTAGACAAAGCCCAACGTGAAGTTGCTCTAAAGGATAGAGAGTCACTCCTACAGTATAAAACACCGCCCACTGAGACAGAGGAACGGAATCTAGCGTTCATTTGTGATTTCAGCTGCCAGAGTTATAAATTAAAAAGAATTTTCCAGAAATACTGGCCAATTCTACAAAATGATACGTTCCTGAATAAGGTCTTACCAAATAAACCTATTTTCACCTATAGAGGAGTTCCCAGTTTAAGGACCAATTTAGTACGTAATTATATAAAAGAATGTGCAACAATTAAAAATGTCTTTAACCAAAAGAATGGCTTCTATGGCTGTGGCACATGTGGTGCTTGCAGAAATAGCGGCCAAAAAAAGAGACATATAACTTCATTCTCTACCTGCGAGTCTCAATTTCAAAGCAAACAGCCTAACAACTATAAAATAAATCAACTTATAACTTGCTATTCGAAACGAGTCATCTATCTTATCACATGTCAATGTGGTTTAAGTTATGTAGGTAGGACCACTAGATCCCTCTATATAAGAATACAGGAGCATGTCCGTAATATTAGGAAGGGTTTTGATAAACACAGCCTTTCAGCACATTTTAAACATAAGCACAATTGTGACCCAACCCAATTGACATTTATGGGTATTCAAATTGTTAACATCAATTGGAGGGGTGAGGATCCAATAAGGAAGATGGGACAACAAGAGATGAGATGGATTTTCAATCTCAACACTATGATTCCCACCGGCCTTAATGGCGATTTTGAAATGTGTCATTTTTTATGATATTATCCCGAACAGCATGTATTAATCCTCTATGTTTATTATGTATTTGGAGTGATCCATTTTCCTTTATAAGATGCTTATCACATCTACTTTAAGATTCAAGTGAAACTTTAATCACAGGGGATTTAAAATTACTATTACTAACTAAGTTGAATCTTATCTCACTACTTAATATATGTATGTAGCTACTGCTTTAAAGCTTTAAAATGATTTATATACATGCTGTGGGAATGTCAATTTTCATTGTATTTAAATTTAATGCACAGTTTATTGATATATGTATTTTCATTTTTTTTCATTTATGCCCCAATCATTTTTTCTGCATGCTTGACACAAATGAGGACATCTTTACAATATACAAGATATATGTACATCCTTCTACTTGCCTAATACAAATTGTAAAAAAATAAGGGTTAAAGAGCATAAGGGAAGTGACAGGCACGAATATAGGATACTCTGCTACTTTCCCTACTTATTGCCCACAAGTAAAATGGCTACCGCAACACCAGAAGTGATGTCACTTCCTGTTACAAACAGAAAAAAAAAAAAAAAAAAAACGATTTTGACAAGCCACACTACACTCCCCCCAAACGAGTGATGTGATTGGCTAACCAATGAGGAAATCTACCAATGAAGAACCGGACCAGGATATTTAAACCAGAATGAGGAGGAGAGCAGTGAACACCGATTGAGAAAGCCCTCAAGTAGGGTGAAACGCGTCTCGGAAGTGAAGGATATTTATGGGACATTTTTTACTCTGTTTTATTTGTTTGTATTTTACTGCCTGCTGGCAAAATAAATTTTTATTTTTAATTCAAGTCTCCTCTGATCTTCACCAAACCTGCTCCAAGAAGGGAAAGTGTCTCCCTTATTGACACTCAAGCTGGTAAACTCAGAGCCGAGTACCTGGCTCTGAATAAGGTGAGCACCTATTTAAAGATACAGTATACTCACCTTTATAACCTAAGTTACTACACTATATTATCTCCTATTACGTTTTCTTTGTATCTCTTATCTCTGAGGGATTCCACCAACGCTTCAAAAAAAGGGGACAAGTACCACCAGACGGTACTAAAGCGCAAGTGATTTGAGCCTATCCCATCTTAGGCTCTAAAAAATGTGAGTTAGCATTCTGTTTTGATCACTGCACAACGGTTATTTACCATACAGATTTGCACTATTATTTCCCTGTATATGTTTTTCTTTCTATGTATATATACGCTGAATTTAAAGTGATACTGCTACAATATCAGGACTAGACGACCCTTGTTATAGGGTAGGTATCCATTATTATCACTGTATGCTCCACTCATATAGGTGAACTGCCTCTGTCTTTTCTACCTTTCTTCTAGTTTCTACAATTTGAGGTGGGTGTTAGGGACCCCCACAAGAGTGTTGTAGCATCTACACGATTTTCAATATTTTATAAGCGCCTTTTGTACACAGTTTTTTTCATCTTTTTCTCTATCATTAGGAGGTTTGTTCAAAAAAATTTGAATTGTACTCTTAATAGTTGATAACATAAGAATTATGCTGACTGTTATTTACATCAATTATTTAGGTAAATGAGAAATATAATTTGCATGATAATTTGGAACACGGTGTTTATATATATATATATATATATATATATATATATATATATATATATATATATATATGCAAGTACTAGGTGGCTATGGGCTTTGTGACGGAGCTCACATTTTCTGACTGAGAACCTCCACCCAGTCTGCTTCCTTGTTGCCCTCAGGGAGCCTGGAACACCTCAGCCCCTGTCACCGAAGCTAAATTGGGGTCACTGCAAACGTCTTCCACCGTGGACCAGGCTGCAGCTCTTTTCTTCCAGACAGGTATCATCCCCTCTGCCTTTGCTTTTTCAACTCCTTTCCCAGGCAGGTATCCACACCTCTGCATGTGAGCAGCTGTAACGTACAACCCAACACGCAGAGTGAAATCCCACTGGAGAATAAATGGAGACAGATAGAAAGTCACTAAACCGGCCCTTAGAAGAGAATAATAATAAGAATAATAATTCAAGGATAGTCAGAAAGAGCCAAGATCAAGGGAAGTCAGAAATACACTAAATCAAAAGAGACAAAAACCAAGTCAGGGGAGCCAGAGATACACAGGAACGATAAACAAAGCCGAGTAAAGGGAGCCAGAAAATGGAGTAGACAAGAACAAGCCGGGTCAACACCAATGAATACCAAAAGGGACAAAAGAATGTGCTATAAGGACACTAGTAACACTAGGAACCACAACAGGGCACAGTACTTTGGACAGACTGGGATTTTATATGTTTGGGGGTGTGTGCGGGGCGCTATCACTTAGAGCTCTAGTGACGTAATAACGCAGCACGCGTGTGCCTCCTATTAAAAAGGGACAGACACACCATGAAGCTGTCAGGAGCCTCATACTTTGTGAGAACGGTGGTCCGCTGGATCGGAGCGTCAGCATCTCAGCAGTAAATATACAGGGGCTGACACCAGCTACCTGTTGCTCTCAGGCCTAGCTCTTTTAAGGGACCAACTGTGGTGGAATCTCGGTAAAAATAAATTTAGTAGGCCGAGATTACCACGTGGCATGTGTACGTGCATAAGCTGACGTATCGATCAGTTGGTTGCACAAGGCAAGATACGATCAGTAGTGTACGGAGCATGTGCAAGAATACAGGATGTAGTATTCCCCCTCCTCCATTGTGCTGGACAAGCCATGCGGTCAAACAGGAAGTTAATTCTTATTTGTATTGATTGGTTAAGAGAATGTGCGGGTGGAGCTTAATATGGGAGGAGTTATGTGCCTATATAAGGAGCCTGCACTATTGTCCGGGGCTCAGAATTTGCTGTATTTTGGTGACATTAGTCCCTCTGAGTCCCGATCGGTGATCCAATAAAGAATCTCTTCCTTCCTGAAGAAACCTGTGTCCATCTCTCTGTGCTTGGCTTCCGTCAGTTTCTCCGGTATCATTTGGTGCATTGGCCGGGAAACTCATCGTTCAACGGTAGCTGAGAGGCAGAGGCGTGAGACGGTCTATCTTTGCCCACGTTCTCTACGGCTGCACCCCTGAACTTCTGCGTGGACCTCCCTTCGTCTCGGCGCCACTGGTCTGTTGTCCAGGAGATCATCGGCCTCTACGTGAGAAGTGCTGGGGTGTCCCCGTCGATGAGTGTGAACTCAGGTTCAGGAACGAGGAGGTAAGACAACTGCTGTTTTAGACGGCAGGACCCACTAGGGGTATACCGATTGTGCGGTAGGCCCAAAGGGGTTTTGAATCTGTGTATCTGCCCCCTCTGTCGGAGGGAAGGAGCGAAGGCGCACCGCTCGATCGAACGCTCTTTAGTCAGACCGTTTGATTTTGTTAGTCAGGCGGGGCTCTGGTGTAAATAGCCCTAGCCGGACACCGGTGTCTTGTCTGGACTAGCGTTCTAGGGTGTATATTTTGTTCGCTAGGTCGGAGGGACCGGGAGACTAAGCGGCGTCTGTGTAAATTCGGTTCGCTAGTTCTCATCCTATCTGGGCTAAGTGGGAAGGCGTGTAAATTTGGAACCCACTAGACTTTTGATAGTGCGACTAAGAGGCGTCTGTGTAAATTCGGTCCTCTAGCTCGCTATATATGTGGTGCTTGGGCAGTGTGGCTAACCAAAACGTATGTAGATTGTTTTTAGGTAGTCCATTCAAGGTACTGGCCAATAGTTTAGTTGGGAATTGTAAATGTGTTAACGATTGTTTAGTAAAGTGTATATCTTGTTAGATAGCGCGAGCTCAGCCGTCTAGCGAGAGTGTTAATAGTGTGTTGCTGTATTATAGTGCACGGTACCATAACCTTGTATATTTACTGACATTGTATATAAGTACTAATCATTGTCGTCTATTGCATGTTTAACACCATAACCACTAATAATTGTATTGTGACCTTAACTTGTGCTTTGACCTATGCTAACCGTACTGTAACCGCTATTTGTAAAAGACGATGTTACTGGGGTGTGTTATAGACGGGTAATTCGTATATAGAGAATTATAGCGTGGGTGACTGTATAGTTACGCCAAAGGGCATAATATTGATTATATAGTGACTGGTGTAACAGCTGTGTGTGTACGGGAATTCCCTGAGTGTTTATTGTTATTGTGTACGTTTCACTTGGTAACCGTACCACGTGGTGCTGTTGCCAGAGGAAACGGGTGTGACTGTTGAATAGTACGCGTGTATAGTATTCGTTGTCGACGACGTTCCATTGTTAAGTATGGGTGCGTCGCAGTCAACGATTCCGGATCCCTTAGGTTGTATGGTGAAGAATTTTAAAAAGGGATTCAAAACTTGTGATTTTGGGGTTAAAATGTCTCCTGTACGTTTGGTCACTTTGTGTACTAGGGAGTGGCCTACTTTGGTTGCGGCATGGCCGCCACGTGGCAGTTTGGATCCAACTCTGGTACAGCGCTTACACGTGGCTGTATCAGGTAGGCCTGAACTTTACGGCCAGTTTCCTTATGTTGATTGTTGGAGACAGGCCGTAAATGACTCGCCAAAATGGCTCCGGACATGCCACGAGGAGCAATGTCGCCTCATGGTAGCTAGGACTTGTTCGTCCACTAGGACTGGTGTTAGGCCCATTTTGGACACGCCCCCTGAGTCCGAGATCCCTTTGCCGCCCCCTTACTTTCCGTTAAGAGGAAGTGACGCAAACGCAGGAAGTCCTGCAACCCTCCCCTCATTACCCTCATCCACTTCCGCTTCCTCCTCCAGTACAGGATCCACCCCCCCTCGTACTAAATCTCCCCTTCCGGAATCAGAACCAACCCCCATTAAAAACGAATATCCTGATTTGGCGCCACTTCAGACTTCCGGTCAAGCTTCATCTAGCTCGGCTCGAAGTGTTTTATTTACAACCTTTTCCCAAAACCAAGCTCCCATATCCCCATACCCTATTTCTCCCCGACTGGAACCTATGACTGACGCCCCTCCACGTAGCCCCATACAGACACGACAGTTGACCGGTGCCCAACAATTAAGACACTATCAGATGCCTCTTCGTCTGAATCCTGGGTCAGCCTATATCGATGCCGCAGGCCAAATGGCACATGCTGACCCAGTCTTTGTATATGTCCCATTCACGACAACCGATCTTTTAAACTGGAAGACCCACAATTCCTCGTATACTGAGAAACCACAAGCTATGACTGATCTGTTCACCTCAATAGTACAGACACATAACCCGACATGGGCTGATTGCCAGCAGTTATTAATGACTTTGTTTAACAATGAGGAAAGGACAAGAATAAATCAAGCAGCCATTAAAGCACTAGAGGATAAAGCCCGTACTTTAAACCAAGCCAATCCATCAGCATGGGCCGCAACACATTATCCCAACACCGATCCCGATTGGAATGTAAATGGTGCTGATATGGTTCAACTCAGAGCCTATAGAGACGCTATAATTGCTGGCATGAAAGCAGGAGGAAAGAAAGCTATTAACATGTCGAAGACAGTTGAGGTGATTCAGAAAAGCGATGAAGCGCCCAGTGTCTTTTATGACCGATTATTGGAGGCATACCGCTTGTATACCCCCTTTAATCCGGAAGACGCAGATAATTCCCGAATGGTGAACTCCGCCTTTGTCAGCCAAGCTTACGGAGATATTAAGCGCAAGCTACAAAAGTTAGAAGGGTTTGCAGGTATGTCAATCACCCAACTAATGGAGGTAGCGAATAAGGTTTATATGAATAGGGAAACAGAAAGTAAGAAAGAGGAAGAGCGCAAGATGCGTAGAAAGGCAGACATGCTAGCGGTAGCGATCGCAGGCGTAGATAGACGGGGCCCAGATAGAGGCGATAGTAGATGGAATGAGGAACCTCTAAGTAGAAATCAGTGCGCATACTGTAGGGAAGAAGGGCATTGGAGAAATGAGTGTCCTCGAAGAGAACAGTGTGAGAAAGACAGACCTAGGATAGGTTATGGAAACTTTAGAGGCAGAGCGAGAGGTAGAGGAGGCCCCGGAGGGAGTAATGGTAATAGAGGGAGTAATGGGAACAGAGGAAGTGTTAGGGAAGACAGGTATATTCCAGCAGCGCAAAGGTCCCGCGATAGAGAAGGTAGGGACTTTGTAGGATTGGCTGACACGGTCATGGAGGACTATTGATACCGACCGGGCTCCATCCCCCTTGGTCGAGCGGAGCCTATGGTCGATGTATCAATAGGGGGGAAAAGGAGTGCGTTCATGATCGACACTGGTGCTGAACATTCAGTGGTGACTAATCTAGTTGCTCCTCCATCTGGAAGGACTATTACTGTGATAGGAGCAACTGGAAGAAGTGCTGAAAAAACGGTTCTTAAAAGTCGACTCTGTACATTGGGAGGCCACGTAGTAAAACATCAATTCCTTTATATGCCTGAATGTCCAGTCCAATTGCTGGGACGTGATATGCTATCAAAATTACAAGCGCAGATTACGTTCCTACCAAATGGAACAACATCTTTAAAGTTTAATGGACCTTCAGGTATCATGACATTATCCGTACCAAAGGAAGAAGAGTGGCGACTTTATACAGCATTGACTAGCCAAAACCCTAGGAGTGATGAGACATTATTTAATATACCAGGAGTTTGGGCAGAGAACAACCCACCAGGACTGGCCCGCAATATTCCACCTATAAAAATTGAACTAAAACTTGGGGTTTATCCAGTGAGCCTAAGACAATACCACATCCCGCAGAAGGCTAAGAAGAACATCCAATCCTATCTGGATAAGTTCATACGGTATGGTATCCTAAAATTCTGTACTTCCCCCTGGAACACCCCATTGCTGCCTGTTCAAAAGCCCGGTACAGATGAGTATCGACCTGTGCAGGACTTGAGAGCAGTCAATGATGCGGTTGTTAGTATACATCCAGTTGTACCCAATCCATATAACCTGCTTGCTTTAATTCCGGGCGGGGCTACTTACTTTACAGTCTTAGACCTCAAAGATGCCTTCTTTTGCCTCCGAATTGCCGCATAAAGTCAATGTATTTTCGCTTTCCAATGGGAGAACGCTGTAACGGGCTCAAAACGCCAGATGACTTGGACAAGACTGCCCCAAGGGTTTAAAAATTCACCTACCCTATTTGGTTCAGCCCTAAGTCAAGATCTACTGGATTTCGAGTCCATCCCAGGAGAGTGTGTATTGTTACAATATGTAGATGACTTGTTGATAGCAGCAGTTACAAAAGAAATCTGTCAGCAAGCAACGCACGATCTACTACACATTCTATGGAAGGCAGGATACAAGGTGTCTAGAAAGAAGGCTCAGTTGTGTTTGCCAACTGTCAAATATCTGGGATTCCCTATCTCTGAAGGTCAAAGAATTATGGGGCCAGAGAGAAAAGAAGCTGTCTGCCAAATACCAATACCCAGGAATAGAAGACAAGTGCGAGAAGTCTTGGGGGCAGCAGGCTTCTGTAGGATATGGATTCCCAGCTATGCGATACTGGCAAAACCTCTGTACGCAGCTATCAAAGGTACAGAGCACGACCCCTTCTTATGGACCCAAGAACAGCAAACGGCATTTGAAGATGTGAAGAAGGCTTTGATGAGTGCCCCAGCATTAGGTCTACCTGATCACACACGACCATTCTACTTATATGTACATGAGCAAAGAAGAATGGCTGTGGGAGTATTGACACAGTACTTGGGATCATGGCAAAGACCTGTTGCCTACATGTCTAAGCAATTGGATGCAGTGGCCAGCGGACTTCCACCTTGTCTAAGAGCAGTAGCTGCAGCCGCCCTGCTAGTAGCTGAAGCCGATAAACTCACTCTGGGTCAAGAACTTTATGTACGAGTCCCACATGCAGTACAGACGTTGTTGGATTACAAAGGAAATCATTGGTTTAGTAACAGCCGTATGACCAAGTATCAAGCAATGTTGTGTGAAAACCCAAGAGTGCATTTAGAGACTGTAAACACCTTAAATCCAGCTACCCTTTTGCCACAACCTACTGAGAGTCAACATGATTGTTTGGAAGTAATGGATGAAGTATTCTCAAGTAGACCAGATCTTCGTGATTTTCCCATCCAGAACCCCGATGTTCAATATTATACCGACGGCAGTAGTTATGTGAAAGAAGGGATCCGCTATGCAGGATATGCAGTAACAACAATAGACAAGGTGATAGAAGCTCGGCCACTGGCGAAAGGAACATCAGCACAAAAGGCAGAATTAATAGCACTAACACGAGCGTTACAATTGGCTGAAGGTTTAAGAGTGAACATCTATACGGACTCCAAATATGCGTTTTTAACCACTCATGCCCACGGAGCTTTGTATAAAGAAAGAGGACTACTGAATTCAGAAGGCAAAGAAATCAAATACGCAGCTGAAATCCTACAACTATTGGAAGCAGTGTGGGAGCCGAAAGAAGTCGGTATCATACATTGTCGAGCGCATCTGAGAGGAGATGGTGATGTAACCAAGGGAAATCGGATGGCAGATAGTGCAGCTAAGCGTGCTGCTGAATCAGGAAGACAGGAGTATGTGGGGCATATAGCTGCTCTTATACCAACTCCACTGTCCCAATGGACTCCAGTTTATACAGCTCAAGAAGAGGAGTGGTTAAAGACTGAACCAGGAAAGTATTTGGAGAACAAGTGGTATCAGCTAGAAGATGGAAGAATAGTCATACCAGCATCACTAGCGGTAGAAATTGTCCAAAATTATCATAACGGGACACATTCTGGGAGAGACAGTACTGAAGAATCTCTCAGAAAGCATTTCTACATACCAAGATTGTCCAACTTGACTCAGGCCATTGTACGAAGATGTGTAACGTGTGCTAAAAATAATGCAAGACAAGGACCAGTAAAACCACCAGGAGTCCAGTTTATGGGGGGACTCCCCATGTCCGATCTACAAATAGACTTTACAGTGATGCCTAAATCGAGTGGACATCGTTACCTGCTGGTAATTGTGTGCACCTATTCAGGCTGGGTAGAAGCATGTCCTACTCGTACAGAGAAAGCAGGAGAAGTTGTAAGATTCCTGCTACGAGAAATAATACCCTGATATGGACTACCCTGTTCTATAGGATCGGACAATGGTCCAGCTTTTGTTCATCAGTGCCTACAACAACTGACTCATATGCTTGGTATAAAGTGGAGGCTTCATACTGCATATAGACCCCAGAGTTCTGGTAAGGTAGAGAGAATGAATAGAACTATTAAGAACCAGTTGGCTAAAATGTGTCAGGAAACCCAACTTAAGTGGAACGTTCTCTTACCCATAGCTCTATTGCGAATCCGCAGTACCCCTACCAGAAGGATGGGCCTCTCTCCTTTTGAAATCATGTATGGGCGACCACCTCCCGTACTTGGTAACTTAAGGGGGGATTTGAGTCAGTTGGGAGAAGGAATTACCCGGCAGCAGGTTGTAGAGTTGGGTAAGACTATGGAGGAGGTACAGAAATGGGTACAAGATAGATTACCTGTGAATATTTATCCCCCTGTTCATAGTTATCATCCAGGAGATCAAGTGTGGATTAAAGAGTGGAATAATGTACCGTTAGGGCCCAAGTGGAGAGGTCCTTATGTTGCTCTTTTGTCTACCCCTACAGCGATAAAAGTAGCCGAAGTGACTCCGTGGATACATCACTCCAGGGTTAAACCAGCAGCAGTCGATTCTTGGCAAGTTACAGCAGATCCAGAGAATCCCTGCAAGATCCGGTTAAAACGCACTACTCAGTCGGAGTAACGAGGAATCGTGTGGATTACAAAATTTTATTGTTACAGGGATTTGGTGCGTGAGTGAGAAGGCCATAATAAAGCCTGTCCGCTTACCAACACATAGTATATAAGCCAGGAAAGTCTCGAAGGGACACCTGTGAAGACGAGCAGGACTCCATTCCCTGCAGCCCTCACATCCTGGAAGCTGAGGCGCCTTCGCACGGACGAAGACTGAGGATGACGGCGAAAGATGTGCTTTTGATAGTGTTTATTTATATGTGTTTTTATATTCAGGAAGGTAGAGGTACCGACACTCCTAGCTGTGAGGTATGCATTAAGACTACGAGAACAGGTAACCATATTTCCCAAACCCTAATTTGGCATTCACAATACGAGTGTAAAGGAGATGTATCGAGATGTAGATACTTAAATATAGACTATAGTGTGTGCCATTTAGGAGTAGGAGAACCTAAGTGCTTCAGTCCGGAGTATCAACCTCGTACAATTTGGTTGACTCTCAGGAATGGAGATCCTCAGGGGACCCTAATTAATAAGACGGTGTTAGAATCCGTACATTCTTCGGGTGTTCTGCTATTTGATGCGTGTAAAGCGATATCGAGTGGTAGAAAGCCGTGGAATGTATGTGGGGATCTTAGATGGGAGAGGACGTATGGGTCTAATGATAAATATATTTGTCCCAGTAGTAAAAATAAATATGTGAGTCCTAGATGCCCAAATAAAGACTATAACTTTTGCCCATATTGGTCTTGTGTGGGGTGGGCGACTTGGGGACAGACAGTAGATAAAGACATGATAGTGACTAAGTTGCCTACCAGCCCATATTGTAAGTCTATGGAATGTAATCCCATCCATATACTTATAAATAACCCCGATAAGTTCTTAGACAAATATGGCAATTTATTTGGGTTTCAGATATACGGGACGGGTTTAGATCCTGGGACATTATTGTTTATAGGGATAGAGACTGATACGGTATCCTCCCAGACTCATCAAGTATACCATTCCTTTTATGAAGAGATGAGTATAGATAATAAGATCCCCCATAATGCTAAAAACCTGTTTATTGATTTAGCCGAAAGTATTGCCGGTAGTCTTAATGTTACCAACTGCTATGTGTGTGGAGGTACTAACATGGGAGACCAATGGCCTTGGGAAGCAAAGGAGGTAATGTCCGGTTCTGAGGCAGTTGACCAATTAATATCTACACAAGCCGATTATCATATGAGTGTTAGAGGTAAATCTGAGTGGAGATTAAAGACCTCCATCATAGGTTATGTTTGCATAGCAAGGAAAGGAATAATGTATAATACTTCTGTAGGAGAATTAACTTGTCTAGGGCAAAAAGCTTATGATGATGATACAAAGAATACAACTTGGTGGTCGGCTTCAAATGTCTCAGAACCATCTAACCCGTTTGCTAGATACGCCAATTTAAAGGATGTGTGGTTTGATTTATCCATCACATCTACCTGGAGAGCCCCAGCAAATTTGTACTGGATCTGTGGTAAGAAAGCCTATTCGGAGTTGCCACAGGACTGGGAAGGGGCATGTGTGTTGGGTATGCTCAAACCATCCTTCTTCTTGTTACCGATTGAAACAGGTGAGACTTTAGGTGTTAAAGTGTATGATGTGAATCATAGGAAGAAAAGGGGACCCATAGAGATAGGCGCCTGGGAAGATAATGAATGGCCGCCCCAGCGTATCATAGATTATTATGGGCCAGCCACGTGGGCTGAGGATGGTACCTTTGGTTACAGAACCCCTATTTATATGCTCAACCGTATTATAAGATTACAGGCGGTGGTTGAGATTATCACCAACGAGACATCACAAGCGCTCAATCTTCTAGCGAAGCATAACACCAGGATGAGGACAGCAGTCTACCAGAATAGATTAGCCTTGGATTATCTTTTGGCAGTAGAGGGAGGTGTATGTGGGAAGTTTAACCTGAGCAATTGCTGTCTTCAAATAGATGACGAAGGGCAAGCAATAGCTGAGCTTACTAGCCATATGGTTAAACTAGCGCATGTGCCTACTCAGGTATGGAAAGGGTATAATCCAAGTAGTTGGTTTGGTAGCTGGTATGAGTGGTTTGGAGGGCTTAAGGCAGTGGTAGGTGGAGTCCTACTGATTTTAATGTTGTGTCTACTCCTACCGTGTCTTATACCCTTAGTAGTTAGGTCTGTGCAAAGCCTGATAGAAAATATAGCAGAGAGGAAGGCTGCTGCACAGATAATGGCGATTTATAAGTATAAGGCTCTAGATCAGGGAGAACCAATGCAGGAAGATGAGTGTTAAAAGATTCACATCATAGATAAGTCTGGTCTGGTTCAAGGTAACTTGCGGTGTAAGCAAACTAAGGTTAAGTGATGCCTCAAGTAATTGTAAAATATCAAGAGGCATCAAAGGGGGGAATGTGGTGGAATCTCGGTAAAAATAAATTTAGTAGGCCGAGATTACCACGTGGCATGTGTACGTGCATATGCTGACGTATCGATCAGTTGGTTGCACAAGGCAAGATACGATCAGTAGTGTACGGAGCATGTGCAAGAATACAGGATGTAGTATTCCCCCTCCTCCATTGTGCTGGACAAGCCATGCGGTCAAACAGGAAGTTAATTCTTATTTGTATTGATTGGTTAAGAGAATGTGCGGGTGGAGCTTAATATGGGAGGAGTTATGTGCCTATATAAGGAGCCTGCACTATTGTCCGGGGCTCAGAATTTGCTGTATTTTGGTGACATTAGTCCCTCTGAGTCCCGATCGGTGATCCAATAAAGAATCTCTTCCTTCCTGAAGAAACCTGTGTCCATCTCTCTGTGCTTGGCTTCCGTCAGTTTCTCCGGTATCACAACCATTTAGCCAACAGGTTTGAATACTCTATTACTGGAATATCCGAATAAACCAACCAAGACACGCAGATCTAGATGGAACAAACATATAAACATACTTTATTTTGAACAAGGACTAGCCTTTGCCGACAAGCAAGTGGTGAGAAAAATAAAAATATAAACAAACATACATAAAGTAACGGAGAATTACATTACAAGCCTAGGGGACACAAGCGACATGTGTCAAGGTACCTGTGTCATCCATGGTGTCTTCTTCCGTGTTGTCTAATAGAGACTGTCCTATATATAGGAACAGTTGGGTAGTATAATATATCTAGTCACTCCCACCATATTTTATGCAGGTATTTTGAAAACTTAGCACTTATTAATACAGAACAAAACAACACCTACACACTAAGTAGAGGTGAACCCTTCAGACTGGATATAGTAATATAATAAAAGTATACTTATGTATATAAATAGGAAAATCTTCACAATGTCTGCAAAAAAATAATACAGAACATAGTGTATACTGTTTATATAAACAATTAAAATGGAATAAGTGGAACAACTCACAGATTGCAGAGGCCTGCCAGGCTCTGTATATTAAGCCCAAGGGTGCCCTTTTCAGGCTATAGTTGAATTTCCATAGGCCACTGATGTATAGATAGACCACAGAATAGCAGATGAAGAATGCAGCAGAAGATGAGATATGAAGAATTTATTAACAATAAAAAATAATTGAATAAAAAAATATTAAAATATATATAATAAAAAAATCTTCAAAGGGAGCAGAAAGAGACGCATTTCAACTTTCACAGTCTTTCTCAATGTCTCTGCCGATGTTAAAATAACCTGCTGCTTAAATATGTTCTATATTACAACAATCTCATTCACCTGCTGAAATTCGGAACCGGCATGTGTTGTCACTTCCGGTTAGCGGGTTTAGTGCGTCACTTCTGGACCGCCGGATAGAACATCATATCCTTCCATACTATAAACAGTTCACATGTGTATGAAGGGTTCACCTCTACTTGGTTTTTTTTTTTTACACTTTGTTGTAGGTGTTGTTTTGTTCTGTATTTGTATTAAGGTGTGGGGGAAACACCCATTTCACCCTTCTTTATACTGTATATTATCCTTGAAGCGCCCCACTTGTATCTTTCTTTTTTTAGTACTTATTAAAGCAAAATAGAAAGCTGTGAGTAGAAAATTGACCATGATTTTACATGTTTTATATTGTTTATAACTAAAGAAAAAACAGGATATACCTAAACCTATGAAACAAAAGAAAATGCGCTCATAGGGGATTAACGTAAAAACATAGATTGCCCCTTATTAATTTGTTGCACTCACAAAATTGAGGTGATTTTCAGGCACATCAAATAAATGGATCCTCACGACTTCCTCACAATTAGGATGATGAGTATTTCATCAAAAAGATAAGAAATTGGCATAGTATAGCACTGTATTAAAGTATAAATCAGCTTTTAATGTTTGCACTTACAGTGTAAAAGGTATAAAAAGGCCCATCAGTACAAATCTGTTTGTCCCATCGCTGTGGAGTATAATAATCCTCATAGAAATATCCAGCAGGAGAAACAGGTATACAATAAAATTAATAAATAAAATACAAAAACAAATAAACAGCTCACTCTACGCGTTTCGTCTGTCTCTCAGACTTCCTCAGGAGTAATGAGATTCTTTGAACCTTCTGTGGACACCATCTTCTTTTTATAGGGCTTCCCGCCGTTTTTTTCGATCTAATTTTCCTCCATCAGCTGATTCCGATCAGCTGTACTTTGAAAGTCCGTTCCCACTTTCCATATATGGAGTTCCGGAAAATGTCAGTGGGACACATATGCGTTCCACCAACCCGGAAGTGTTCTCGTTCTTGTTATAACTAAAATTATTAAATATATAACTAAAGTTATAACTAAAATTAACATATTTTACCATGTAGATTTGTGTTGGTGGGGTTTTGTTGCGCAATCAATCATTTCAATCTAATTAATTGACGAAAGATTTAGAATTTTATCCTTTTAATATAATTTAATCACTTGTCCACAACAGCATACAACTTCCAGTATGTTGCCAAATTATGAAAAATTGATGATCGACAAACATTTTAAAGTTAGGTACTCTTTGGGTCACAGGGGTTTTATACTCTATTGAATAAAAAAGTAAAAAAAAAAAGCTTTAATTTAATACATATATTTAAATACTGTTTTCCGTTTTGAGTGACTGCTCCCACCTAAAATGGACTAGGTTATATAGCTCTGAAACATAGCTCTGGAATATGTGAGTGTTCAATTGGTATTTTAATATGATTTAAGGTTTTACACTATTGCACTTTATTTTGTATTTAAAGGAATATACAGATTGGATTAATTTTTTAAGTATCAAGTTTTCTTATGTATATTTATATACACTAATGGCATATCACTTACATAGCGCTCCAATATCTTACTGAAATTTTAATGTAGTTGTGTGTTTTTTTGGAGAATTACACATTCTGTGTAGTAGCAGCTATTTTAAAATTAATCAAGCAAGTTTGCACAAAAAGCATTCTCATTTGATTTTTTGTTTGATGATCACACAATTAGATTGTTTGTAAAACTATTATGTATTTATGTTATATTACACTGATCGGCTCATTTTCCCACCATTTGGCACCACAGATGAAACTCAGGCTATTTCTCCCTTATTAGCCCAAGCAAGACAGATGTAATGGGCTCCTGGGGACTTTCATTTAACAATAAAATATTAGATATGTTTAACGCTGAAGAGAAGGATGAAACCAGGACACTCCAGACACTATAACAAATCTCTTAAATGTATATTGGTTAAAAAAAAAAAAAGGAGCCAACTGTAAAAAGGTCACCAGTTCTTTTCCCCTCTGACAGTATATATAAAAAAAACTTAAAAATAACTCTGCTTAATAATTTTGCAGCAATTAACTTGTGGGTCTTGCACTTGGTGCACCTGGAAAATGTAAACACAGGAGAAAAGCTTAAACAATTGCAATAACAATTGTTGCTATCCATGGAGTACCATTAGCATAACATAGATGAACATAGAGGTGTTGGAACTTCTATTTTAAGAATGCTGAGCAATTAAACTAATTACAGGTTATTGGACATTTTGATATTAAACAGTCTGTGGAATTAAATGCATTCCATACCCCTGTGGCACTCAAACCTTTCCATGTGCAATATATTTTATTGTCAATCATTGTCTTTGTGCTTTCTATTCCTCTCTACGGGAATAAATAAATAAATAAATAAACCAGTCCAGAAGAAAAATAATATGATTTCGTATTTTAATTTTAAATTCAGCAAATGCATAATAATGCAAACTTTGTTTTTCAAAAAATGTTAAAAATAAATATATTTTCCTGAAAGATAAATTAAATGTGCTTATCCACTAAACTGAAAACTGAATAGCAAAATGTAGGCCAAAATAGCAATTTAAAAAATCAAATCTCAAACTGAACTGTGGTGATGTCAATTACATTGTAGCCAATCATATTTATCAACAAATTTTCAGCTTCTGATAAGCCATTCAATTATCTGAATGGATTTAACCCCTTAAGGACACATGACGTGTGTGACATGTCATGATTCCCTTTTATTCCAGAAGTTTGGTCCTTAAGGGGTTAATTACAGCAGGCTTGCCAGAAGCCAAAAAATATTGTTTTACATATCGAACCGGAAGCCTATATTTTACATTGAAAATATAGGATTTGGTAATTTAATTCCATTTATTGCTGTTGTAAAATGTATTTTTTTACTAGCAGCACTAGCAGCAAGCAGGCATATAGTTAAAATAAAGTATATGAGGGTCAATATAACCTCTACATTAGTATACAAGAAATTTTTAAATTTCCATAATCCCCCACCCACCTTACCCACCGTAAAGACATTGATTACTAATGCTTAATACAAACAAAAGATGAATGAGAAATAAACAGTATAAACAGTTCAGATCTCCTCTCTAATACACTCCTCAGCTATAAATCCCTTTTAAGATAAAAAATATGTTAAAATATTATTTTCTTGGCCATTCCATGGCAGCATCACCACTGGGTAGCTCCTCCCTCATGGCTAACAGGACAGGAAGTACAGATTATAAAAGGACCTTACTTCCCAGTAAGGACCTTACTTCCTAGTCATTTTCCTGTCCTCTTGGAGTCCGTACCCTGCTTACGGACGCAGATCAAAGATCCAGCCGCAGTGTTTTTCTTCCATCCAACGAAGAGTGTTCCAAGATCTGGGGACCGGCCAGCCAGCAGCGTGCATCACCCAGAGTGAGGTCTGGGATGCACGCCAACCTCACGAACAGCCAGCAGAGAGTGTAACAAACTATCCACATCCATCCTGATCGGTCCCTATAACAAAAACGAAACAACATACACAGATGTGCTGGTAACAATCTTGCAAAACGTCCCTGACTTATATTTATTTATTTATATACAGTTTTATATTTCTATATGTATATTCTTATACTCTTATCATTTTGAATGCCTTGGCATAGTCGTTTTTTTTCTAATAAATTTTGAACTACTTTTAACTTTATTGGATTTCATTGGATTTTACTGATTTTCATTTTCACTACATTATGGAATACAGTCATCTATACTGTATTTCCACCTTATAAGGAACATATCTTTGTATTACAAAGTATATTATTTGGTATATACTCTGCTTACTCTGTGACTACAGATTTAAAAACGTATACACCATATACTTTCGTGTTATTACATACCAATGTCATACTAATTTATCACAGTATTGGAAACAGTTCCTCATACTGATTTCCTGTGCATGAAAGTGATCCCAATTTCTCTTTTGCACAAAGTATAGTATTTGGTGTGTACCTAATTCACTCTGCCTCTAACAGATTTAAAGGTATACACACCATACATACAAATATTGTGTTTTTATCCTGAATTCTAACAAAGCCTTTTTCAAGTGAACCAGCTCCTGGATCCATTACACTGGACTTACAGTGTTAACCCCAATACTTCGCATTTCAGACAGATTTTTGGTGAAATTTCTGCCTATATCCAGTTTTGAGCACTTCATTTCAAGTCAGACTCCCTCATCCCTGGGTGTTGCACTAGGCATACCAGACCAACCTGATTTTATTAATCCAACCTAAGGTTTAGTCATTTCCTGTGGCTCTGCCATAGGAAATCTCCACTATGAAGCTTCTGTAAGGTAACGTCCCTGAGAAATGGGGCAAATTAAATCTAGGTTAAGTTCCTTTTTTATATATAATTCACAAATATAATATATATTAGTGTATAAGTTATACACTTACTTGTGCCTATTATCTGGCCCGCCAAAGTTTCGGCATCTTCTTAACTGATCCAAACTTGCCCGCACCTTCCTTGATTCGTCTTCCACCTAATCAGTGGTTAGTAAGGGTGCTGATAATGGCAGATGCCAACATTCCAGTTTGGAGCGAATGTTTCCATTGTGCATGACCACGGTGGGCGATGACGATGGGCACAGCTGACTGACATTAGGACGTCTTCACCTTGGCATGGATTAGTGCAAAGGAAAGGGACGTAATTTTTGATTGACAAAGCCTCAACTAGGGGCATTAACATGTGTCCACTAATTGGTAGAAACAGGAGGTTGATTATTGGAACCAGATTTTTAACCCCTTAAGGACCAAACCTCTGGAATAAAAGGGAATCATGACATGCCACACATGTCATGTGTCTTTAAGGGGTTAAAATGGGCTTCTGCAAATAGAGAATTTATGGAAAATTAATTCCTGACAGCCGATTTTAATCTGGTGTTTGTGGCTCCTACTCTGCTTCACTTTCTCTCCTGGTGCTGCAGGTAAAGGAGTTTTATGATGTTTTTGTTGCTTAACCGAATTTGGTTAGCAGATTGCATACACCATTATTAATTTATTGGCACAAAGAAGTAGGGGCTTTTACATTTTAGGATAAAGCAGTGATTGTTTATATCTTATTTTAGCCGCTCAGAACTATGGAAGAGTCTGATTCCCTTAAAGGTCTACATCAACATATTTAAGGCAACAAGGAGGCTTAGTTATGTGATTGTTTAAAGCAAAATTCTGGGGGAACAATTGCAAATATATTTTTTCTTTTTTTTTTAGTACATGACATGACCAAGTGGATAAGCCTGTGGGGGAAAAAAATGCTGACTGTTACATGCTGATCTCAAATAAGCCACACAATTCTAATTTATTTTCTGAATTAAGTAAAAGTAAACAAAAATACACAAAAATAAGTCCTGTGCTCAAACTCTTACTACTCCTGGGTGACAGCAACGACCATAGCACACATCAGCCCCAATACATTCAATAAAAAACAAACAAAAAAAGAGTTACCTGGGCAGTAGCCCAAATCCCTATGCACATTTAAATAAATAGAGGTTATTTAGTAACTGCCACGTCAAGGCAAACCTTTTACTAGACTAACTAAGTAATTTTATTAGATTGCCTGCCCTATCTACCTAGCTGGTGGCGGCCATCTTTATACTCCTATTATAGATGTCGCGGCGGCCATCTTGGTCCCCCTCCTCTGAAAGCTATCCCATACAACATTTTCATATAATTTTTTTCTTTGCAAATAAATCTCGTTTTTAAAACGGTGTAGAGGAGTCAGCACTACTAAACCAGATGAGAAGTACAAAGTTAAGGTAGCAACCTTATGCAAGAGTTCTCTCGTTCCCTTGTATGTAGTTAGATAGAGAGAAAAAAGAAGGATAGGGTAAGACTGCGCTAAAATAATATGGTGGAAAGAATATACAGCATATATATATATATATATATATATATATATATATGTGCAATAGAGGTAAAGTGGTGTCTTAAAACGGCGAGAAAAAAAATAGCTATTATAGTTCCAAGAGGCTTTTGAGGTACTTGAAATCAATGAAGTCTTTAGCGCCAGAGGTGGGTGGTCTTTCCACTTGACAGATATCTGTACATATAGATAAGGATGATACAAAGTGAAGAGGCTAATAGTGCATGTGCATGTAATAGTGAGGCCTTCTATTAGGCCTCACCATAGTCTCCAAGCCTGTCTCCACAACACCACCACACTCGTGTCTGAGCCTGTCTCCACAACACCACTACACTCAGTGCCTGAGCCTGTCTCCACAACACCACTACCCTCAGTGCCGTAGGCCTGTCTCCACAACACCACTACACTCAGTGCCTGAGCCTGTCTCCACAACACCACTACACTCAGTGCCTGAGCCTGTCTCCACAACACCACTACCCTCAGTGCCTGAGCCTGTCTCCACAACACCACTTAACTGAATGCCTGAGCTTGTCTCCATAACACCACTACACTCAGTGCCTGAGCCTGTCTCCATAACGCCACTACACTTGGTGCCTGAACCTGTTTCCATACCACCATTACACTCTGAAAGTGCTGAAAATTAATTATGTAGAGCAACAGACTGTGCAATATGCCTTTTATCCACAAATCTAAGTCTACCAGATTCTACAGTAATCCATCTTCCATTCCTAGTACGTCTAAAATAAATAAAATAAAATACTTTCCTTTTATTATTAGTGCTGAGTCTCCCTCAGCGCTGCTTACGTCTCCTTCTTCAGTGACATTACAAAGGAGGCAAGGCCTTCTCTGCCGATATTCTGATCAAATGTACCTCTAAGAGGAGCACCGCATGCACATTTAAGCTTTTCCCATAGGAAAGCATTAAATCAATCAATGGGGCTTCCAAAGTAATGGGGTTCAATGTAGGCGCGGTCTATGAGAGCTGCCTCCATTAATTATAGATAATGTTGCATGTTAAACAAGATTTACTTGGTTACTAACCAGAAAGCCCCACCTAGTGGCTATTTGAGAGACAGTCACTAGAGGTGTGGTAAGCTTGGAGACAAAACCACTGAGATTTCTCTGAAACTGCAGTGTTTTTCTTTACAGACTTAAAATGACAGGAACAAGGCAACCAGACTCCTTCATTGAGATGGTGCCCCTTAAACACAAACTCTATATAACCAGACAACAAAGGTGGGAGAGATATCAAAGTGTTCAATTTTAAAAAGTATTCTAAAGTACTAAAAGTGGGTCAATCGCCAAGGGAACCGGTAGAACCACATTCCATGGTGATTTATCCCCTTTTACATTGTTTGAAACACTTTTTAGAGCAGAACACTTTAATAAATCTCCACCATTGTTTTTATGCAAAATAAAATAAATTTTCCCAAATGCCACAAAGAAAAAAATAAATGGTGTGTTTATTTTCAAATACAATATTGATGGTTATAAAACATGCAATACATAAAGAAGTATTACTAGAAATCAAAATAAATAAAAAAAAAAAGCAGAAGACTGCATTCTTGGTCTTGTATTGGCATTAAATGAATTGCATATATTGAAATACCTTAAGTAAATTTACGATCAAGGGTCAAATCCATCTATACATGAATATATGAGTCATACTTTAGTCTATATTTTTTGCTAATCTTTTTTTACTTTTCTGATCTTGTGTGTTGAGTTTTCCCTATGCATTGTCACTCTCTGTGTAAGAAACTATATATTCAATTAAAAATATAACCCAACTGCTTGAAATAAACTTTTAGATATTTAGAATATCCAATTATGAAATTGTAAACACAAGTAAAATGATATTTACCTTGAGTTTTGATAATCACTTGTACGTTAAAATTTTACATTGTTGGTTCATATAAAGATTTTAATTTTAATGTTCTACAATGTTTTTTGTATGCTGTTACTTAACCAGTTTCTTAAAATTCTTATGCTACCTCAATTGAAAAATTGAATTTGTCCTCTGGGAAGACAGTTTAATGTGTTAATGTTTCATCTACCATATGTTTTCATTTTGCCAAGTGTTACAAGTTCTAGTTGGTATGCATTATTTACATTATTTAACATTGCAGCACTAAGTTCAAAAGGTACACTGCACCCAGACCACTTCAATGAGCTGAAGAGGTCTGTGTGCCTACAGTGCACCTTTAATGTATTTTTATTTTTTCATTTTTTCGTTTGGGTCTGTGTAGCTTCTCCTATAAAATGTAACTAAAATATAAAATATAACTCCCTAACATGGTTCTTTGCATTTCATACATTTTCTGAGGGCTACATCAGCTCTGCGTATGGAGGGAGTCCTCTTCAAAGATATAGCTTATAGCCCAGAAGATCTTCGCCTTCTTTTTGAACATTACCAGCTGCCATTGCCCAAAGTCTGAAACACAGAAAGTGATGTATATGCGCTTTGAGCTGAGATGCATCTCGATGGATATATTAGGGTGCAGAAAGTGACATGTGCATTCCAGACTCCGAAAAAAACTGCAAACGCTGAAGATTGATACACCTATGTACATGGTATATATATATTTTTTCAATTCTTTATTTTATTTGTGCATAGCGTGAACAACCTTGTTTGCACTGCCACAATAGCTGATGCAAGCAAATATAGAAACAAACATAAACATTGATATGGCATTGAATAACGTTGCACATTTTCTTTTATGGTCAGAATAGGTAACATGTTAAGGGTTAAACAAGCTTATAAGATTCAAATCCCTGATAGCCTGAGATAGTAGTCAATTGCCTATGGACAAGTTAACCCTCTAAAGTGCTTCATGCTAGATTGTCGTGTGGTAGGCATAGTGAAGCGCTACATGCTGAGAGCTAGGCACAACAAATTAAACAATATAGTAAGGCTTAATATGTGTCAGGTAGTTCAGTGGAGTTTATCCAGTACAGTTAGAATGTCAGAGTGTGCTATGAGATGGCATGTTGTATGTACTGATGAATAGTGTGTTAGTGTCCATAGTGATTCAATGGAAGCGAGGCTACGTGCCAGGTATGCTGTGTACTATATGTAAGAGGGAAGAGTGGAACATAAGGCAGAGGATTATAGTATACCAGGCTGCAGTGTGTTATTAAACAGGATATGTTAGTCACCCGTCCGTTATGGCAATGCAGGGGGAAAGCAGGCTAAAGAAAACCTTATGGTCGGGTTCGTGGGAAGCAGCATGGACAGTTCAAGTGGTGTATCGCTTTGGTGTTGAAGCTGACTGCTATGGACGTCTGCGAGCAGGTCCAGTGGACCGATGAATTCGCTTTCAGCCAATGCCTCTGCAGGGTAGTGAGGTAACTTGCGCTGGAAGTGTCTCCAGGTTTAGGGTGAGGTGCTGGTGTTTGGAGGCTGCTCTCCCTCACCAGGCCATTGAGAAGGCCAGCACCTGCGAGCCACATACTCAGGGGCTCTTGGAGGCCGGGTCTGACCCTTTATGGGCATACTGGAATGCCCGGGTGTTCTTCCGCCGCCCTCGACGGTCGGGCTTCCGGCAGTGTGGTCGGTGCCTTGGAGTTGTTCTCTGCTTGGCCTTCGGCCCAGGATGGCTTGTAGTGTGAGTATAAGTTGTGGCCCTGAGTGGTGTGCCTGAGTGAGGCCTCTTATTTTTCCGCACCTCACATCTTTCTACCTTTTTCTTGGAGGCTGGGTGTGCAAGCTTGTTTCGGTGCTCCAGTCTGTCCCAAAAGCGCACCTGGTAATGCTCCATCGGATTGATCTGCTTCCCATCAGGTTGCGTTAGTGTGGGCCCTGTTCGCATGAGCTTGTCCACCATCTTGCGCTGGGCGCCGCCAGTAATGCTTGGTCGAGAGGTTGCTGCCAGGGGAGGCGGTGCGTTGTGCCTCGGGCTGGTGGAGACAGGGATGACTCCATAGAGCGGGGGAACGGGGGTTCAGGCTTGATAGTGTTGCGGCTGGCGAGCACAGGAGAGCGTCCGTCTCCCCCGCGCCAGCCATGTGAGTAGGCCGCAAAGGCCGATATGCAGGTGCTGTCCAATTGGGCCACATGGGTAGTATCCCCAGGTAGGTTTAAGTTTTGTCTGGTTTGTTTTGTTATGGAGAGTACGTGTCTGGGCTCCGCTTCCCCAAGGTGTTTATCGGCTTAATTGGTCGCTCGCTGCGGGAGCCACAGGGAGACACGTCCACTCAGCTCTGTGGTCAGGCCTTGCCCCATGGACATGGTATATTAAGAGGATTTTTGTGCACTCTACATATCCCCTAAGGAGGACTGTCTACAGACTGGTTGAACTGCGTTATTTTATTTATTGAATTATTGTTTTATCTTTGTTTCCTGGTTCCTGCTGCATTTTTTTTTTTTTAAATTCTTTATTTTTGTGTCAACACCGAATGCGGCTCAAAAACAGTAGAATGCCCACGCAGGGGCCGATCATTGACATATAGTACATTTCTTTTTACATAGAAACAAATAAGTGTGTACAGCATATATCATTTCTTAGGGCCGTTCGGTGTTGTTTTTAAATTTTAAAATTGTAGGGCACTTTAGGCCCTGTGTTCGAACATGAACATAAATTGAGTCCAGTCAATGCAATACTTGGCAAATTAACTTTTCTTTTAAAACCTTACAAGTTTTGTGCGGTTCGGGTGTCCGCGCTTCAGGGTCAACATTGTTGTGGTCGTGTGTGTCTCACTCAGAGCGGTTCTCATTGGTGTGTACCGGTTGTGTGTGTTAGAGCGTCTAGCTTGGCTTCAATTTGTCTTGGCAGCGGACGCCTCGTGGGTCAGACCCCTTTGGTCATGTGCAGCTGTGTCCTCGTCAGGCGATCTCCCCTGAGGGGGCGATCACCTTGGAGGTGTCAGCAGCCTGTTTGTGGTGTTCGTCTCTGACGTGGGGTGGGTCCCCGGAGGACCGCCTGTCGGGTCATGTGCTTGAGTTTGTCTAAGTGCCATCGTGGGCTATCATGGCCTTAAGTGTTCTGCGCTAGATAACCTTAGTTTATTGCCCAATTGGGTTGCTCTGGGTGACTCCCTTTAGCATTCAGGTAGTCGTGAAGGTCGGTTTGTCTGTCTGTTCTAGTGTATCTCGTATCTGGTGAGATGGGAGAAGGGGGTGGTGTTGGACGGGACTGTGGGATGGAGTGAGGGGGGGAAGAGGGATAGGGTTATGAGTCGTCGGGGCGCCCGGCGGGCACTGGTCTCAGCTCTCGTCTGGTCCCCTGATCAATCTGAGTGGTCTCAGTCTGAAGTGTATGCCTCCCATGGTTGCCAGATTTTTTGGAATGTTTTTTCTGTGTTTCGTATTTGGGCTGTAAGTTTGTCCATCAGGTATGTGTCTTTGATTTTAACTATTACGTCATTGTCAGTGGGGACCGTGGGTTTCAGCCATACCTGTGCAAGGGCTCTCCTTGCTGCCAGGGTGAGTTTGTTCAGCAGTTGTTGTTCTTTCCTAGGGAGGCCGTCTGTTGGTCGGGACAATAGGATCGCCCAAGGGTCTAAGTCAATGGGGCGTGTGAGAACATCTGTCATCAGCGACTGGATTCTCTTCCAGTAATTGGTTACTTCAGGGCATTCCCACCACATGTGAAGGAAGGTACCTTTACCTCCGCATCCCTTCCAGCATGTGTCTGTTGAGGTTTTCCCCATTTTTTGCAGCTGAACAGGTGTGGTGTACCACCTCATAAGCATTTTGTAGGATTGTTCTTGTTGCGTTACACAGATCGACGTTTTAGCCGTCGCCTCCCATATATCTACCCAGTCCTCTCCCTCTATGCCCCCCCCCCCAGGTCTGCTTCCCATTGGTGTATGTAACTGGGGTCAGTAGCTCCCCTTTCCGGGGCGCTGAGTTGCGCATAAATGGCCGTGATCAGACCCTTTTGAATCCTTTCCGTATTACATAGTTGTTCGTAAAATGTCATTGGGGTCTGGGCTGCTTTTTTTACAACAGGGTTTTTGGCGAAGTCACGTAGTTGTACGTATCGGAAGAAGTCCCTAGTTGTTAAGGGTGCCATGGTTTTTAAAGTGTCGAAGGTTTTAAAGGAGTCTCCGTCGTACATATGCCCGTATCTTTGTATACCTGTGTTTTCTATCCCCCTAAAGTCTCGTGCGCTCAGCCCGGGCTCAAATGCTTTGTTCCGTAGATACGGAGTTAGCGGTGAGGGTGTGTGTTTTAATGCATATTTAATGGCCGTGAGATCCCAGATCCTTATGGAGTTAAGGATTGCCGGGCAAGTGGTGCGTAGTGGAGGTCTGTCTTTTTTGGGCACCCATATCCAGAACTGTGGGAGGTCTGTACTCATTAGTTTCGTCTCCAGGTCTACCCACCTATGTGAACCCTCCGGTGTGTGCCATGCTATTATTTGGGCCAGTTGGGCCGCCAGGTAGTATAGGTATAGGTTTGGGAGTCCCAGCCCGCCCCTCGTTTTTGGTCTGTACAGGACTAGTCGAGCGATCCTGTGCCTCTTCCGTGCCCAGATAAAGTCATCTATATGCCTCTGAAGCGTCTGTAGGTCTTGTTTAGTCACTTTAGTCGGTAGGGCCTGGAATAGAAACAACAGTCGTGGGAGCAGTGTCATTTTGATTGCGTGCAATCGTCCAATCCACGATATGGGCTTTTCATGCCATTTGTCCAGATCACGGCTGAGTGCCTGGATAGCGGGCGTGTAATTGGCGCTATATAGTTTCTCCGGGTCCGCAGTGAGTTTGACTCCAAGGTATTTAATGTCTGTTCTAGTGAATCTGAGAGGGTGGGTGTTTTTGATGTAGTTAATCCCCTCCATGTCCATTTCTATAGGCATGGCCACAGATTTGTCTAGGTTAATCTTGTAACCCGAGACACTCCCGTAATCCTCCAGGAGTGCCACCAGTCGGGGCAGGGACTCCCTTGGATTAGTGAGAGTGACCAGGACATCGTCCGCGTATGCGGAGACTTTGAATTCTTCCCCCCCTGCTTGTATGCCTGATACGTGCCTGTCCTCCCTTATTCTCTGCAGGAGAGGTTCCAACGAGAGGACGAACAACAGGGGGGAAAGGGGGCAGCCTTGTCTGGTGCCGTTAGCGGGCGCAAATGGGGTCGGGGCCGTTCCCGGTACATTAGTCTGTGCCCTCGGTTCAGTGTACAGGGCTCTCACTCCTTTAACAAATGTTTCTGGCATGTGTAGTCGGTCGAGCAATGCGAAGAGGTAGTGCCATTGCACCCTATCGAACGCCTTCTCCGCGTCCAAAGATAGGATCAGAGAAGGCGTCCGGGTCCTCACCGCCCACCATATGACGTCCGACCCTCTCCTGGTGTTTTCATACAGCTGTCGTGACGGCACAAAGCCAACCTGGTCCGGGTGGACCAGAGTGCCCAGTAGGGGGTTCAATCGCGTCGCCAGTATTTTTGCAAAGATTTTTACGTCAAAGTTGATTAGGGAAATGGGTCTGTAGTTTGCCGCTTCTGTCGGGTCCCTACCTGGTTTGGGTATCAGTGCTATATCTGCTGTGAGCATTTCCGGGTTGGGGTGTCCACCTTCCATCCATTCGGCGTACACTTTCGCCAGTTTTGGCGTCAGCGTTCCCCTAAACAGTTTATAGTAGGAGCCGTCGAAGCCGTCCGGTCCTGGGGCTTTGTTACCTTTGAGGGCCGTAATCGCCTTGTCTATCTCCTCCTCCTCTATGGGCGCCCCCAAGGTGTGTAGGGCCTCCGGGTTCAGTTCCGGCATGTGTGTGTTTGCTACGTAATCGGCTACCGCCTGTGTGTAATCCCTATTGTTGCTGTTTTGGTCTGGGGAGTGGTTGTAGATGTGCGCTAGGAATTCCGTGAAGATCTGGTTAATCTCCGTAGGGTTCTGGGTGATCTGCCCCCTTTTGTCTCTAATCGCTGTTATGGTTTGGAAGTGGGGCTTGGGGTTTAGTGCCCTGGCTAGTAGGGTGTCCATCTTGTTGGAGCGTTCGTAGTAGAGGCGTTTCTTACGGACTAGGTCTCGCCCCAGGTCCTCTACTGCTGCGGCTCTAATTTGATGTCGGAGATCCCTAAGGTCTTGTAGTCCCTGTGTCGTAGGGGATTGTTTATGTCTGGCTTCTGCCCTTCTCAGCTCCTTTTGGAGCCTAAAGAGGGTTTCTGCCCTTTGCTTCTTCCGACGGGTTGCAAGTTTGATGAAGATGCCCCTTAGCACCGCCTTATGAGCGGCCCATATCGTGGATTGCGTCAAGTCCGGGTCGTCGTTGTCGTCGAAATAGGTCGAGAGTTCGCCCTGTATAAGTGTCTCAATCTCTGGATCTTTTATGAGCGAGCTATTCAGTCGCCACTTCCATGGGGGTTTAGGACCTGGGAGTCTGAGAGTAATTTCTACATCTGCGTGGTCCGACCATGTAATAAGATTGATGCGCGCAGACTGTACCCATGGTATCCCGGTCTGATTGACCAGGAACATGTCTATACGGGAGTATGTGGAGTGCGCTGCCGAGAAGAAGGTGTAGTCCCTCTGTCCCGGGTTGCGCAGCCTCCAGGAGTCGAGTAATTTCGTCTTCTGTATAAATTGGGTGAGGAGTTTGTCTTGGCCCCTCGTGTTCTGCGTCCTTTGTCCGCCAGTCGGGGTACTACGTCTACTGTGGGGCAGGGTGTAGCGTTTAGGTCTCCCCCCATGACTATGATTCCGTACGGTAAAGCGTGGACTATCGTGTGAAGTCGCTCCCAAAAATCTGGGTCTGGCTGGTTGGGTGCGTATACGTTGATCAGGTGGTATGTGGTGGCGTGTATCGTCCCCGTGAGGATGATGTACCTGCCCATAGTGTCTGTGCTCGTCGTCTGGGTGACGAAGGGGCATTTTTTATGCATGAGTATTTCTACTCCGTTTTTCTTTACCAATGCCCTGGAGGAGTATGCCTTAGTGTATAGGGGGTCCGTTAGTTGGATCCGGGCTGAGCGCAGGAGGTGTGACTCTTGGACAAATGCTATGTCAGTTTTTTGTCTTTTTAATTCCCTCATTAACAGACGTCTTTTAGTTGGTGTGTTTAGGCCATTAACGTTCAGGGAAGTAATTTTCAGTGTCACCATGTTATATGTTACTGTTAGGTCTCTATTGGCCTTGATGCTTTGGTTCCGATACCTACCCGCCGTGCGCCCCTTCGAGCCTTGATGTTAGGGTGACCTGCTGGAGGTCCCTTGGGTTTCTGGGGCCCTGGGCTTTGTGCCGGGCTGGGCCGGTGAGGGGGGAGGGACGGGGGATAGGATTTGGTGGGAAAAAGGGGGGGGGCAGTGGAGAGGTGCAGTCAGGGGGAGGTAGTAGGGAGAACTACCTTGGTTAGGGGGTGCTGGGGAATTCCCCGGTCTTATCTAACTTTGCCGGGTATCTCGGGGGATGGCCACCCGCTCCGCGGCAAAATATTTGGGCACGGAGGGGGCGGTCAGTCGCCGAGCACCCCGACATCGGCACTATGAGCAGGGTTATCTTTACCCTTGACTCAAATCCCAAGAACGTCTGTGTTTCAGGTCATGTGTGTGTGTTCCGACATATACATTTTTATCCAACAACATTATATACAGTAGTAATCCAGACATAGAATAAAACATAGGTGCCATAAAAACATTTAGTTAAACCTCTTTCTGTCTACAGAGTCTACAATTTCCCAGCTAACTCCACTGTGTAATTTACATGAAGGATTAAATTCCTGTCCCAGCCTTCCATCTTACTGCCATTTGGGCCCTAGGGCCCGTGTGTTCCCGTACACCCCTAAGGAGGGAGGGGGTGATTCATGTGGTCTATCGTGTGCCTACTAGTGTCGTCTTCCTCTGTCCCTCTCCCAGTGAGGCTGTAGTGTCGTGTAACTTATTGTGTGTGTTGGTGTCAGAGTCCCTTTTCGGTTCGGTTATGAGATGGGATGTATATGCCTGTGTGCTCCCTTCTGTGTACTTTCTAACCTTATCTAAATCCCGATTGGCCCACAACAGTGAAATTTGCAGTATACGACATAAGGTATAAAACTTGCGTATCTGGTCAGGTAGATGGTGGGTACCGCATTCTAGGTTCCGCCCCGGCAGTGTAACAGGTGACCTAAGTCCATAGGACTGATGGGTCTTTGCGCTCAGGGTGGGTGGCAAAGTCCTGTCGAGTGTATAGATTTTACTGCGGCTGTGTTCTCTCTCCGGCGATGGATCTCTTCTGGATCGTCGGTTGCCCTCTTCTGCCTTTCGCCGTTAATTCAGCTTTCGGTGTTCCTTATCTTTCGGTCTGGCTGTCGGGTTTTTGCGCGTTTGTCGTAGCCGGTCGCGCTAGTCCATTCTGTGATTGTCTTTATGCCTTGGATTGTATTGGGTGGAGTTGCCATTCATATTTGTTGTTTTTGTACGTTTCTCTCCGTTTTTTTTTTTTGTTTTTTTGTTTTTATTTTTATTTATTTATTTATTTATTTTTATTTAATTTAATTTAATTAAATTTTTTTTTTTGGGGGGGGGGGTTTGCGTTGCTTTCGTTTCTTTGTTGTTTCGTTGAAGGGACGTCAAGTGCAGTGTCTATTTATTCCTATCTAGTTCTTGGTGTGGCAGTGTGGAATGTCCAGGACAGCTGTCGTATAACTTTACTTTAACTTTTTGGCAGGTGGATCTCCAAGAGTTTCTATGTTAGGGGTTTTGTAGTCCCCACTATTGCACGATGTTGTCGCACAGTGGAAAGAGGGTTGAGCTGCGCGACTGTTAGGGTGCGTTGCCTTCTAGAGCTGCGCCGTCTCTGGGTATCAAGCCCATTGCTTGGGTGCCCCTCTGGGGGATGTGGAAGTCCACCGGGACCTCGATGCCTAACTCCCGAAGGAAGGCCTTGGGGTCCGCCGAGAGTAGTAGAACGGCTGGCCGCGGCCCATTGAATACAAGCATCTTAAAGGGGTGCCCCCAGGCGAAGTTGAGGCCTTTGGCTCGGACGAGGTCTGCAATGGGCCTCCATTCCCTGCGCCTAGCTAGTGTGGCAGGCGCTATATCTTGGTATAATTGCAGCGTGGCACCTTCAAAAGAGTATGTGTGATGTCTGGCACTCTTAATAACGGCTTCCTTGGTGGAGAAGAAATGCCACCGCATGATTACGTCTCTGGGTGGGCCATTGGGGGGACCCCGGGCTCTAAGCGCCCTGTGTGCCCTGTCTATAGTCCACAGGTAATCAGGGATAGCTGGTAGGTGTGCCCTGAACAGATCTGTGAGCACCTTTTGGATGTCTGTGTCTCTTACCCTTTCTGGCAGGCCCTTTATTCTCAGGTTGTTTCTACGTGATCTGTTGGAGGCATCTTCTAATTCTGCTTCTAGTTCAGCCACTTTTGTAATTAGGGTGTTGGTGGCAGAGGCAGTTTCGTTGTGGGCCGCAACCACATGATCCATCCTCCATTCTAGTGCCTCTGTACGCTGCCCCACTGTCTGTATTTCTGCTTTTACTTCCCTCGCCGACCGTTCTATCTCTCCAGCGAGGTAATGTTTAACTTCAGCTAGTGATTGCATAATATCCGCTGTAGTGGCCTGATGTGGCTGGGTTGCTCGGTCTCTGTTACCCGGGGAGCTCGGGGAGTCCGCGCTCACGTGTCCGCCGCCATCTTTGGGTCTAGGCGTTGTGAGGAGGTCGGCCACAGATGGGGTGCTTTCCCGTTGTTTTTTGCCGGTCTTTTTTTGCTGTGCCATCTCCGGATCGTTCCCGCTGGTGCCCCAGGTATTTTTTGGGGGATTTGGTCGGGTTTGTTGCGTGTTGCTGGGCGTTTTGTGCCGGTCAGGGTGCAGAGCTCTCTGCTTAAGCGGCCATCTCTCGTCGCGGTCAGGCCACGCCCCCGTTCCTGCTGCATTTTTATTCCCTTGGATGATTATTCTGAAGATTAATTCTATTGCCCAACCACATGATGTGGTAATGTGCTTCTTTTTGTCTGCTAATTGTAAGTGCAATTATTGTATTAAAGTTTTATACCTCTATACAGTATTGCACTATTGTTTTCTCTGCTTTCATATATATCTATACAAAATGAGTAGATACTGAAGACATACCTGAATTACAGTTATACCCTTTAACCCCTTAGTGACCAAACCGTTTTTCAATTTTATTACCGTTAAAGGGACACTATAGTCACCTGAACAACTTCAGCTTAATGAGGTTGTTCAGGTGAGAACTATATCTCCCTGCAGCCTTTCTCATGTAAACACTGTATTTTCTGAGAAAATACAGTGTTTACATTGAAAGCTAGGAACACCTCCAGTTGCAGTCACTCACAGTGAACCAGAGGGACTTCAGAGTTGATAGAGGCATAATATGCCTCCATCCACTCAGATCTGCTCTGCACGAGCATCCTGTGATTCAGTATCTCCTCCCACTGCATGCAAACACTGAACTTTCCTCATAGAGATTAATTGATTCAATTAATCTCTATGAGGAGATGCTGATTGGCCAGGGCTGTGTTTGAATCATGCTGGCTCTGCCCCTGATCTGCCTCCTTGTCAGTCTCAGCCAATCCTATGGGGAATCATTGTGATTGGATCAGGCTACAACTTCTGATGATGTCAGCAGACTGTTTTTGTTTTTTAGGCAAACAGCATGCAGAGTTACAGCTTCTGGCTTGAATACAGTAAGATGTTTACTATATTTATGGAGGCATGAGGGACCCAGGGGGGTAAGATGGTGGTGTTAACACTATAGGGTCAGGAATACATGTAGTTGCACTGGTGACTATAGTGTCCCTTTAAGGACCAGGCTGTTTTTACATTTCTGCGGTGTTTGTGTTTAGCTGTAATTTTCCTCTTACTCATTTACTGTACCCACACATATTGTATAACGTTTTTCTCGAGATTAAATGGTCTTTCTAAAAATACTATTATGTTCATTATATCATATAATTTACTATAAAAAATTATAAAATGTGATGAAAAAATGCAAAAAAAACACACTTTTTCTAACTTTGACCCTCAAAATCTATTAGGCAACTACAACCGTCAAAAAACACCTGTGCTAAATAGTTTCTAAATTGTGTCCTGAGTTTAGAAATCCCCAATGTTAACATGTTCTTAGCTGTTTTTTTTTGTGTGCAAATTATAGGGCAATAGTTACAAGTAGCACTTTGCTATTTTCAAACCAGTTTTTTCATAATTAACAAAAGTTACATTGTAACACTGATATCTGTCAGGAATCCCTAATTAACCCTTCACATATATATATTTTGGAAAAGAAGACAATTTAAGGTATAATACTTGGGGTAATTTGACTCTTTTCATGCAACCATTATACCACCAATCTATGCCAGATTAAAAAAAAAAAAATTAAAAAAATTGTTGATTTTTTTTTACACACCTAGCAATTTAAGAATACATGTACAGAGAACTTTAATGGTTACTGCCAAAAAACACCCCAATATGTGTTCAGCAGCATCTCCTGAGTATAATCATACCCACATGTATAGGTGTGTTGGGTTCTCTGGGGGCTAAAAGACCTTGTTTGGAGGGTGCGCATTCCAGTTTTCTAACTTGGAATTTTCACAGATGGTCATCATGCACCCATGTCCTATTTGGGACATTTCTAAAGCCGACCAATGGAATTTACCCCAATCAAACCATATATTTTTGAAAAGTAGACACCCTAGGGTATTTCAAATGGTGGTATTTTAACACTTTCCATGCACTAATTCTACCACCAGTCTTTTTCAACCTTTTGGGTAGTAATTTTTTTTGTGTTATTTTTCACACACATTGTATGTGGCGGAACCAACCTCGCCACTGAGAACTGGAGAAGCCTGGTTGCTAGCCTCCTGCCCAGTGATTATGGTCCCTGGGAGGTATTGCCCTTTAAGGGACTGAATTTGGGGCTTATGGACTGCTACCATAATATACTGACCCTTTTGAACTATATTTGGGCATGTTATAGTTTATATTGCTGCTGCTGGCCCTTTTAGAATCATCCGTGGACATATTGGGACGTTTGGGAATAATGTCCCTTTGAGACTTTGTAACATATCACAGTAATACTGTCTTAAATATTATGTAGGTATTTATGTGTTCAGTTAAACTGGGGATATGTAGAAATGTGTGTTTTATGTGTTAAATGTATCAGTATGTAATTTTATGTCTTTTACTGTCTTTTTGTCTGCCATGTGGGTAATGGAGTTTTGCCTCAGTCCTTGGAGATAATTAGATTCCTTCCCCAATTATCTCCAGGCCAGAGGGGAGGGATTGTGAGGCATTGTGGGAGGTAACCGGTCTGAGCTGGAAAGTCATGCTGACAGGGGTTTAAAAGATACTATTACTAACTTTTGAACCCCTGGTCGGATTCATGCCATTTTTTAATATGTTGTTCCCCTGAATGGATTGATTGTGGATATGTATTTTTATGTGAATGTGATGTATGGTTTTAGAGTTATGAAAGTTGTGTAAAAAGTATATTTTAAACTGTATGCATAATGGGATTATGTGTCACACTAAGGGGAGGGGATGTGTGGGTTGCACCCGTGATACTATTGGTCATTTTATGCCTCCCCCTGGGTGTGGCCTGTATGTGTGAGATGGAAATAAAAGCCAGGCTGGATGAGCCAGTCCAGAGTTCCTGTTTTACCCTCAAAGTGAAGTGTCGTCTCATTATTGGGGGAGGATTTATTGTATGCTGTTCCAGTTTGACTGCTAGGATTGAAAACCTATTCGTATGGTTCCTATTCAACTGTCTACAGCATTCAGAGGCTTGAGAGGATTTATATGCTTCTCAGATTCGGTGATTGTGGTGTCTGCCAGAGTGCTTGGAGTCCTCAGGAAACTCTAGGAGCATCCATTAACGGAGGTACCCAGTCGGGGTACCAGGCGATCCGTTACATTGTACTTTAGGCAGGGATTCTCAGCTCCTGTTATGTATTACTGCCAAAACACCCTAATATGTGTTCATCAACATCTCCTGAGTACAGTGATACCCCCCATGTATAGGTGTGTCGGGTTGTCTGGGGTCTAAAAGACTTTGTTTGGAGAGTGCACATTCCAATTTTCCAACTTGAAATTTTCACAGATGGTCATCATGCACCCATGTCCTATTTGGGACATTTTTGCAGCCAGTCAATGTAATTTACACCCATCAAACCATAGACTTTTGAAAAGTAGACACCATAGGGTATTTCAAATGGTGGTATTTTAACACTTTCCATCACTAATTCTACCACCAGTCTTTGTCAACCTTTTGGTTAGTCATTTTTTTGTGTAATTTTTCACACACTTTGTATTTTGGGCATGGATTCTCAGCTCCTGTTATGTATTACTGCCGGGGAACACCCAAATATGTGTTCAGCAATATCTCCTGAGTACAGTGATACCACTTATGCATAGGTTTGTTTGGTTGTTTGGGGGGTGCAATGCCGAACTTCTGACATACGTTTTTCAAATTTGACATATCTTCTTTGCCTATCTTCTTTCTGGGGGCCTTTGAACATATCTCAATTTATTTCTTGCCATGAACGTGCATATATTTGAACAGTTGACACCCCAATGTATTGTATATGGAGTGTTTTGATGCATTTGATGCAACCGTTTTAGCCAAACAAAATTTTCATTTTTACACACACATTTATGTGTGATTTAGGGGTGCCTTTTGTTGGTTATTGCAAGAGAACACTCCAGGTTGTATTCTGCAAGGCCTCCAGAGTACACCCATGCATAGGTTTGCCAGGATTTTGGGGAGGTTCGGTTACAATTGCATGACTTGTAATTTGAGTTGAAATTGTGAGTATTTCTTCTGATAGGCCTATCTTTAGTTTGGGGCCGTTCACGTAACCCAAATTTATTTATTGCCATGAAAGTGTATATATTTACAACGTAGACACCCTGAGGTATTGTATATGGAGTGCTTTGATACCTTTGATGCAACCGTTTTAGCCCCATAAATTGGAGAAAGTGTGTGGTGGTCATTTTTCAATTTTCATTTTTACATCACTAGAAGCAGACACTGTATCTAGTGATGTATCTGAGCACATGGGAGGATCAAAATCAGGGTTGGAGTCAGACATAGACACGTCAGACTCTAACGCAAGGATTGCATTTGCCTCCACAGCGCTATACAACCTCTGACATAATCACAATCACTTTATTTAGTGATCTGTCACAAAAAAATAAAAACAAAATGCACAGACAGCAAAAAAGTGCTGCTGTGCAAGAGCGGGTGATTATAGTGATCACTGGCAAGATAGGGGTTAATAGCTCTGAAAAGAGCCATTGGGTCCCACAATTTTACAAATCCCTACCTAAAACTACCTAAATCTCTCTACCTAAAACACAGATCTCGATCTCTCTCTCACAAAAACACAAGTGAAGAGAGGGAGGGATAATAAAATTGTTATAGGGGCAAGCTCTGATTGGATGTCACCAGGCAGGCTAGGGACACCCTGTAATGGATCTCCTGGCACCCCGACTGGGTACCTCTGTTGAAGGATGCTCATAGTGCTCTTCAAGGGCTCCAAGCACTCCACTAGACGCCATAACCACCGCAAACCCCATGAACTGCTGCAGCTTGGTTGGGGTATTGCCGTCTTCCACCCACTCTGGACCCAAGACCAGGATCCAGCTTCCAGTAAGTAGACCTCTCTTAATCCAGAGAGCAGGAACAGGAACAGCTCTTACAAGAGCTCAGTGATTATACTCTGGGGAGTATAGTGATTATAGCAATCCCTAAAGTGTAGGTAGTTCTCCCATCCCCCAAACATGAGCCAAGACTTCATGACGGGTAGAACAAGTCTGAGGCTTTATTGATACAGGTTTGCTTATATACAATTCCTCAGGCCAGAGGCACACCCCCTGGACCTGATGGAACAGGTCCCAACTGTACAGACCAATAGGAACAATCATACAGTCTGTGACACTCCCATGTACAGCAAACAATCCCTCCCCTCTGCCTGGGATATAATTAAAGTAGCTAATAGAATAACCTAATTATCCACAGGCAGAAAAACACAAATTTCCCCAAAGTACAGAAAACACCCCAAAACATAACATATCCCAATAAATATTACATCCCCAGATAGCCCTGATCTGGGTGAGCAACATATCCAAAATCCAAAAATCACCCAGATTATAGCAGGGGTTCAGGAAATTCCTGGAAGTTTCTTCTGACCATGATTTCATGCCCAAATCAGTTCCAGGGAATTAGGCTGTGCGGCCGGTCTATTTTCAATGTCTAAGTTCAGTTTAAATAGTCGAACGGGAACTGCTCATGCACTTAGTTAATGTTAAAGTGCTGTACGAATTATCGAAATGAACTGGTGAATGGCCATAGTCTATGTGTGTCCCTGGTTCGTGGGATTCAATATACCGAACGCCGCTGCGTTCGTTTGAAAATTAAACGAATGGCGGGAAGTCTGGAAGTTCCAGCGGTGTTTGTGTGGTTGAGTGGCCGAAAACAGTTTCATAGTTCAACGACTGAACACGTTTGGCTAAACAAGATGGCCACCGCCACGTGTTCGACTATATGAACGGCAACCACTCAGCCGTTCTTCAATTTGGCTGTGGTTAACTCCCAGCCTGGGAGGTAAATAGGCTGCACACTCCACTTGTGTGTGGTCTGGCTGTTCGGGGTTCGAAGTTCCACTTCGACCACTTTGAAAGTTTAAAGGGGCATTGTGCCAAGTCCCAATAATCACAAATAGTGTTTTTAAAGGGCAATACATCCCAGGGACCATAGTAACAGGGCAAGAGGCTGGCAAGCAGGCCTCTCCAAATCCCAGTGATGAAGGTGCTTTCATCACACACCCCCAGTAGCCCATGATGGACTGCCTTTAGAAAGGCAGCACTATCTTGGGAGCCACATGGCAGGTGGGGGAGGGAGGTTAATATATATATATATATATATTTTTTTAATTATTTTCTCATTTTCTTCACCCCTTGAAGCACTCAGAACAGGCAGAGCATCGGAAGCCTGCCTGATGGCTTCTGATGCTCTACCTCACTGCCGGACGCCACGTGGAGCAACCCAGAAGTGATCACTCCATGGGAGCGATCACCCAGCGGCCCGGCAGTGAGGGGGAGTATTGCAGGATGCCTTGACATCGAGGCATCGCTGCAATACCATCAGAGCGGCTGTAAGTGATCTATCCAGCGCTCTATTTCGCCGCGGACGTATCAGGTACATCTGGTTTTCCAAGTTATACAAGAAATAATATGTTAATGTACTAAATGGAAACCTGGCACAGGTCCCCCAATGTCATGGTATATAAATAAATAATAAAGTTGGGGTAACATCCTCACTTTGTCCCTACCTTGGGGCTATTAATAAAAACTTAAGTGGGGAGCATAGTGTTCTCCAGTCCCCCCACCTGTGGCCAGTGTGTGATAACTATTAAATAAAATGAGTGGAGGTATATAGTATCCCCCCCAGCTCTACCAATAAACATTAAAAAGGGTTTTAAAACACTGTGCAACTGATAAGTTACCTGCATAAAATGATGATGGTATCTAAAAATGGATCCTCCCGGAATCTCTAGAAGATCTCTGGATTTCTAGGAGAATGGTGAAAAACAGTGAAAACTAGTCCATAGAGGCATGTGCCCCTATTTGTTATTAAATGTATAATAAAGCAATATCACCATTATTGAATGTATATTTCTTGGGGGGAAAAAGGATGCTGTCTTAACAATACAAGAAAAATACCTCATTATGGTTGTTGTATTTACAACAATGCATACAAAATACCTAATTGGTTGTAGTTCAATTTAACCAAAGCATGCCACTTCAAACAACAGTGGTAATTGATCACTTTAATTTATAATAGAAAGTGTCTGTTTGAATGATTGGATACCATGAATGGCTATGTAAAATCATTGTCATTTTCATATTTCTCTACTAGGATAGCTAATTAAATGATTTAAGTGATCTATTGATTTATATGTCTAAAGATGATGGTATTTCGAATGCATCAGTGATTTGATATACTGCTATACAGACAACTCAATTAGATCTAGTGTCAGTGATGAATATCTTTACAGATAGCAATAATGTGTAGGATACCAGGTTAATGTAGTAAAGAACTCTAATTAACAAACTTTGACATTAATATAAAATGATACTGTTATTCACAAATATAGTTTGAAATAGTGTTCATCTTTAATTAGACTATATGGAGATAATGTAGCAGGAAGCACACATCTCATCCTTGGGCAGAAAATATATTTCCAAGTTTATTTCTATACACAAATATTGAGTTGTCATATGTTTTGGAGTTCTGTTGTAGTTATTTTTTTTATTTTGACTCATGACAAGCATTAGTGTTTTTGTGAACCCCACTGCAAACAGGTAAAAAAATAAATAAAACGATACCTGTTATCTATGGTAAACATAAAGGTACCCAAATTATCATCACAAGTATAAAACAAATGTAAAAGAGCAACCCATCACATCTTGAACAAAAAGAGGATTTGGGCAGAGCAATATATCAGTCATTCAAAATTGAATCTATCTATCTATCTATCTATCTATCTATCTATCTATCTATCTATCTATCTATCTACCTACCTACCCATCTATCTCTTAGATAAAGACCAGAGTGAAATGATGGGAGCATAAATTCACTATACAAATTACAACACATGTTGTCCATGACAATGGTTAGGTCCTTGCAAATCAGTACATGATGGACACACCAAATGAAAGCCAATTAAAATACTAATTGTCTGCCAAAAGGCTCAACGAATTCATAGGGATATACAAGCGTTCAGTAATATATATAGAGACAATAGAGTCACAAAAAAAAAACATGGGCTTGATCTCATGAACACCGTATTATAAAAGGATTAGTAGTCCCATGTTATTTGTTTAACCCTTTAAGGACCAAACGTCTGGAATAAAAGGGAATCATGACATGTCATGTGTCCTTAAGGGCTTAAAATAGTTAAAACTGAAAAAAAAAGGTAATTTACTTTGGTCAATCGCTGTGATCCACCAGAAATGCTTCTCATAGAGAAGCATTGAAACATATGTGTCTATCTGAAATGCCCTAATTTCTGCTTGGAATAACTACTCAGAATGCAACTTTCCAATTGTCTGCTTTACAGTCTGGATGTTTATCAAGGGGGTTTTATTTGAAATCATCACTTTTATAAAATAAGACAAACGGGACATGTTGTTAACCCCTAAAGCACTCCATCAAGGTTTTGAATGTTCCTTTGTAGCCAGTCTCATACAGCCTGGGAGTTTTTCAGTGTACAGCTAGGTTTTAATTTCATGGTCAACTGAATTTATTTTAGGTGCTTTAACCCCTTAAGACCGCAGGACGTACTATGCCGTCCTTATTTGGGCGGCTCTAAACGCCACAGGACGGCATAGTACGTCCTGTGCGGTCTTACCCCCCACGTGGCCGGCGGCACATGGCCGCTGCAGATCGCGGTCGGGGGACATGCCTGGCCCCCCAGGCAGCCCCCCTGTGCCTGGGGACCGCGGTCTGCAGCTTCTGATCGCAGTGACAGGCTGTCACTGCGATCGGTATTTACCATGTGTCAGCCGATTTGAAATCGGCTGACACATGGAGCCGGCCGCATTCTCCTGCAGCAGATCGCGGTCGGGGGACATGCCTGGCCCCCCAGGCAGCCCCCCTGGGGTCAGTGACCGCGATCTGCACTGTCAGGCTGCAATCAGATCACACTGACAGGCTGCCATAGCCTGTCAGTGCGATCAGTGTTACTATGTGTCAGCCTATTGGCTGACACATGTAACTGCAGCCATTAGCCCCCTACAGATCGCGGTGGGGGGCATGCCTGTACCTCCCAGGCACTCCCCCTGTGGCCAATTACCGCGATCTGTAGGAGGTGATCACAGTGACAGCCAGTCACTGTGATCACTGTTAGTATGTGTCAGCCAATGATCTCAGATCACTGGCTGACACATTGTCTCTGCCCCTCTCCTCACCTCACTTCGATCTGAGAGAGAGAGGCAGAGAGATCGTGGTTTTTGCAGCTCCTGTGGAAAAAGAAAGTTTAAATTTTTTTTTAAAGTTTTAAAATTTATATTTTATTTAACCCTTTCAGTGCTGATCACAGCATATTACTGTGATCAACCTGATTAGGGTATTTTTTTTTTTTTTTTTTTTGGATCAAAAAAAAATTATTTCTAATTTTTTTTGATCCTTTGTGTCAGTCGCAGCAACCCAAATCTCCATTACCCTTTCCCCGCTGCCGTGATCACTATACTGTACAGTATATCTGCTGTACAGTACTGTATCAGTGATCACTGTGATCAGAGGGCTCTCTGATCAGACTGACCTTTTTTTTTTTTTTTTTTTTTTTTAATTCTTTATTTTATTCGTGCATAGGTTAGGCGAACAAGTTTGCGCCGTCACAGCGGCTGGTACATGCATGACATCCAATGGATTATAACAATTATGTGACATGAGGAACAGTGCACATTTTGTATTTTTGTGCATAGGATTATACGCGTGGTTTTCATGAGTAAAACAGAAACTTAGCATGCAGATTACTTTCACGTTGTTTGTATTGTGTATATCGCTTAAACTATCTGCGCTAATGATTCACCATGTGGGGGCTGACTCTGTGAGTGCAGTACAGGTATAACTAGCTGTCATGTGAGGGTGATGACCGTTTATAACGGAAAATAAAACATGTCACAGGTTAGGTTACTAGGCAAACTGGATATATACAGGCATATAAGAAGGTTTCTGTCTAACCTGCGTGTTGGTTAGTAAGCATACATGAGTATTTGTTGATGCATAGTTAGGTAAACAAACGTATTATGAACATTCTGAGTGTCTGCAGTCAGTAACTTCATTGCCATGAGTTAAACGTTAAGGCTAATTTGAAATTAAAACAAAAACAAAAATCTGTTGTATGAACTGACCCTGACTTTTGTAGGCTTATTCATAAAGACAAGGTCACAGACATGCTTATAAAATGTGAATCAGGAAAAAGGGAGAGCTTGTATCTGACCACTGGGGTTGTACCACTGTTATGGTCTATGCAAGGCGGGTGGGGGGTAAGTGCAGGGGAGCACTGACTAAATGTGGGCTGAGCGTACCACTACAATATGCGCGATTTGCAACGTTGTAAATTGCTAGGTCGGGAGAATTGTATGAGGGGGTGACAAATTGCAGTACAAGAGTAAAGCTTAACTGGTTAAGGTACATTGCTTGAAGCAATTATGAAATTACTACAGAATAAATGGCTATTTCAAAGCATAGTATTACTTATTGCCCCAAGAGAGTGTTCAGTAGTTCAGTGAGAGCTTCGTTTTCCCCTCTACTTGCTGTGTACGATGGCAGTAAGGGGGGGGTGCTAGATGCGCCCGAAAATTCAGTCCCATACTGTGTCTAGCCGATGCCCCGGCGGGTTTCCACAAAGTCCAGCTGTAAGGGTTTTCGTGGCGTCTTGTCGCCCCCTAGCTTGTTGATTAAGCTGTTCTGTGTGCTGAGAGGTGAATCCTGTGGGTCGCCTGTTTGGAGCGGTTGAATCGCAGGTCCGGTTGGTTTCGTATGCAGGTAGGGGACTGCACCCGATATGCCTTCCGCCGTTTTCGGCCTCTGGGCCCGCTTGTATCTGCCTAGTCGGGCGGCCATTTTGGAGCCTCGTGGTGTCTGTCTGTAGTAGCTCCGTCGTGCTGCGGGCCGTATCCACGAGGTCACCACTCTCTCTGCTTGCCGATAGGTAGCACCCCTCTTCTGCAGGGCATACCTGAAGCTTGCGCAGAGGTAATCAAAGGTCTCCAGAGGTGATGTGGGTGGCTGGGTGTGTGTGCTCCGCCTTCCATGTTTGCGCTGAGCCGCCATTATGGGTTTATTCTGTGGGACAGTGTCCCCGGTTTGGCTTTTGTCTGGGTCGCCTGTCTGCTTCCTTTGCGGACCGGGATATCTCCCCCACTGGTCCAAAGGGGGGGGGGGTAGTTTGCAGAGACGTCGCTTAGTGGCTTTTGTGCCGGAGAGAGCGGCCGCCTCTCCCCGGTTTCAGCCTCAGTAGGCCGCATTAGTTTCTCCGCGTTCCCGGCCTTTACGGGTCCCGGAGTGGTCTCGCTGGGTTCAGGAGGGCACCCCCGATGTGGGTGGCGCACCCCCGCATGGTTTTGGGTGAAGTTGTCCCCGTTTTGGCCCCGGATCGTGCCTGCTCGGCCGGAGCCCATGTCAGATGCGACTGCCCGGCTCGGCGGTCAAGCTCCGCCCCCAGACTGACCTTTTTTAGGGTTATTTTTACAGATCAAAAAATAACCCTTTCAGTTTTAAAAACTTTTTGGGGACAAAAAAATTATTTCTAATTTTTTTTGACCCTTTGTGTCAGTCGCAGCAACCCAAATCTCCATTACCCTTTCCCCGCTGCCGTGATCACTATACTGTACAGTATATCTGCTGTACAGTACTGTATCAGTGATCACTGTGATCAGAGGGCTCTCTGATCAGACTGACCTTTTTTAGGGTTATTTTTACAGATCAAAAAATAACCCTTTCAGTTTTAAAAACTTTTTTGGGTCAAAAAAATTATTTCTAATTTTTTTTGACCCTTTGTGTCAGTCGCAGCAACCCAAATCTCCCTTAACCATTTCCCCGCTGCCGTGATCACTAAACTGTACAGTTTATCTGCTGTACAGTACTGTATCAGTGATCACTGTGATCAGAGGGCTCTCTGATCAGACTGACTTTTTTTTAGGGTTATTTTTATAGATCTGAAAATAACCCTTTCAGTGTACTGATTGCAGCTGCCTATACTGTGATCAGTACATTTATATTATTTTTTGAGGGTGGGTAGTAGGTGTTAGGCAGGTAGATAATTAATTACCCACTTTAGTATATAAATTAATTAATTTGTCCCCCTAGAATGGCACGTCGCTACTCAGCCGAGGAGGCGTATGCCATTCTGGCAGGCAGTGATAGTGACACTCTGCAAGACAGTGACACTATCACTGCCTCTGACATTGAGCCTCTGAGTGAGACCTCAAGTGATGGTGCCCCACCACCACTCACAAGAGGACGCTCAGCAAGCCCAATGCCAGGCAGAGACTGGGTGCCTCCAAATATGATGGCCCCAGAAATACCGCCGTTCACTGTTACACCTGGCATCACTGTAACAGTGGACGACTGCGAGCCAATTCGTTTTTTTGAGCTCTTTATGTCAGACGATATATTTGAGCTCATGGCTCAGCAAACGAATTTGTTTGCTATGCAGTATCTCTCTGCACATCCGGGGTCCCATCATGGTCGCAGGAATATGTGGAGACCCACGGATGTCGCAGAGATGAAGCGGTTTTGGGCTTTAACCCTAATGATGGGTATTGTAAAAAAGCCCAGTATCAGGTCCTACTGGAGCAAGCAACGTATCCTGGCTACACCTCTTTTCCCTGAGGTTATGTTGAGGGATCGCTACCTGCAACTGCTGCGATTCCTTCATTTTAATGATAACTCGCTTTGTCCCCCTAGAAACGACCCACTGTTTGACAGGCTATATAAAATTCGGCCCTTTATTCAACTCCTGTCAGACACATTTTCTGAAAATTATGTCCCCGATAAAGATATTTCAATTGAGTCCCTTATGAAATTTAAAGGTCGACTGCTATTTAAGCAGTATATTCCATCGAAGCGGTCCCGATATGGCGTTAAATTTTATAAATTATGTGAATCCTGTACTGGTTACACATGGGCGTTTCGCATTTACCAGGGGAAGAATAGCCATATTGACCCACCAGGATGCCCTGATTCTGTGGGTACAAGTGGCAAGATTGTTTGGGATCTAATCCTTCCCTTGTTGAATAAGGGATATAGGCTATTGGTTGACAATTATTATACCAGTATAGAATTATTTAAAAATGTATATTGTTTTGAAACCCTAGCCTGTGGCACAGTGAGGAAGAATCGCAGGGGTTTCCCCCAAGCCCTGGCAAGTGGCAGAAGCAGTAGAGGTTCCTCTTCAGCTCTCCGCCAGGATGAGTTGCTTGCTCTTCGCTTCAGAGATGGGAAAGATGTATACATGCTGTCTACGATGCATGACGAAAGTACAGTGCCAGTGTCTGTGAGAGGTAGCACTGAGCATCTGGAAAAGCCGAAGTGCATTGTAGACTACAGCAAGTTTATGGGGGGGAGTAGACTTGGCTGACCAATGCATACAGCCCTATCTGGTGAACCGAAAAACTAGGACCTGGTACAAGAAAATTGCAATCTACGTGAGCCAGATTGCAATTTTCAATGCCTATGTCCTCTATACAAAAGAGGTCATAGGTAGGCCCTGCCCTTTCCTCGAATTCACATTAAGCATTTTGTCCCGTATGTTATTTACCCAGCCCCCCAATCCCACTTTGGAATCAGGAGATCTCCAAAGACTTTGTGGCAAACACTTCCCTTCCCGAATCCCATCCACCCCTAGTAAAAAAGCTCCCCAAAAAAAGTGCTGTGTTTGCTACAAGAAAGGAGTCCGAAAGGACTCCAGTTTTTATTGTCCAACCTGCCCATCTCTACCCGCCCTCTGCATAACAGACTGTTTCAAAGTCTACCATACAGAGCTGAATTTCTGAATCACTCTGTATGGGACTTTGGCAGTTTGTTTGCTTGATTTACCTGGATTTCTGACCTCGGCTTGTCCTGACTACACTTTGTTAGCTGCCTGTACTGACCCATTGGCTTGTTTTACCGACTACTCTGAATTCTGGATTCCCCTGACCTTGGCCTGTCCCTGTTTACGCTAGCCATTCTAAAGTGGCTACACCAAACAACTCAAAATACTACATTTGTAGTACTTGAAATGTGACTTCCCAATAAAAAACTGATCACAGGGTTAATGCTGTGATTAGCACTGAAAGGGTTACAAAAAAGTTTTTTTTTTTCGTTTTTTTTACTTCTCAAACTTTTCACACAGTGACTCTCTATGTGATATCAAAGATCTATCTGCCTCTCTCTGCCTCTCTCTGCCTTCAGATCAAAGTGTATGTGGGGTACTGTTCTATTCATGTGATATAATAAAAACCTGGAAACATGGTACATGTAGGTACTGTTATATTCAAAAGACAGTGTTAAATCAAAATACTAAGTCTCTAGTGCACTAACTAATATCAGGATTATGACATTTCCAGTGAAAGTGCTATTTATCTGATTAAAAAGACAAAAATCAAAGTAGAAATCGCTACATGGGCCCAGCATTTCTGTTAAAATGGCTAGACCTAACATCTCAAATTATGCCATTTGTTATACTCTGGGGTGCCTACTTTTGAAAATGGTTTGCCATAACGGTGGGAATGTTATTACCCAGGCTGCCATACTCTCTGAAAAGCTACATAGGCCCAGAAAATAATATTGGCAAACTTACAAGCTGAAAGGGCATCTAATATATTTCGCCCTGTGACTTATCAGTAAAATCTGAAATAATAGTACGTGGGGGTACCGTTATATTCAGAAGACAGTGTTAAATCAAAATACCAAGTCTCTAGTGCACTAACTAATATCTGTATTATGACATTTCCAGTGAAAATGCTATTTATCTGATTAAAAAGACAAAAATCAAAGTAGAAATCGCTACATGGGCCCAGCATTTCTGTTAAAATGGCTAGACCTAACATCTCAAATTATGCCATTTGTTATACTCTGGGGTGCCTACTTTTGAAAATGGTTTGCCATAACGGTGGGAATGTTATTACCCAGGCTGCCATACTCTCTGAAAAGCTACATAGGCCCAGAAAATAATATTGGCAAACTTACAAGCTGAAAGGGCATCTAATATATTTCGCCCTGTGACTTATCAGTAAAATCTGAAATAATAGTACGTGGGGGTACCGTTATATTCAGAAGACAGTGTTAAATCAAAATACCAAGTCTCTAGTGCACTAACTAATATCTGTATTATGACATTTCCAGTGAATATGCTATTTATCTGATTAAAAAGACAAAAATCAAAGTAGAAATCGCTACATGGGCCCAGCATTTCTGTTAAAATGGCTAGACCAAACATCTCAAATTATGCCATTTGTTATACTCTGGGTTGCCTTCTTTTGAAAATGGTATGCCATAATAGTGGAAATGTTATTACCCAGGCTGCCATGCTCTCTCAAAGGCGAGATAGACCCAGAAAATCACTTTGTTAAATTGCCAACTTTGAAAAGGACATCTAATATTTTTGTCCCCATGACTTCCCCCCCAAAACAGAGAATCTAGTACATGGGGGTACTGTTACATTCAGGAGACAATGTTAAATACAAATAGTGAGGCTTTGTTGCAATAACTCATATCAGGAATATGAAATGTCCTGTGAAAATGGAGTTCATGTGCGTGAAAAAGCACAAATAAAGCTATAACCGCTATGTGGGCCCTTCATTTCTGATAAAGTGGTTAGACCAAACATCTTGCAATGCACCATTTCTTATACTCTGGGTTGCCTTCTTTTGAAAATGGTATGCCATAATAGTGGAAATGTTATTACCCAGGCTGCCATGCTCTCTCAAAGGCGAGATAGACCCAGAAAATCACTTTGTTAAATTGCCAACTTTGAAAAGGACATCTAATATTTTTGTCCCCATGACTTCCCCCCCAAAACAGAGAATCTAGTACATGGGGGTACTGTTACATTCAGGAGACAATGTTAAATACAAATAGTGAGGCTTTGTTGCAATAACTCATATCAGGAATATGAAATGTCCTGTGAAAATGGAGTTCATGTGCGTGAAAAAGCACAAATAAAGCTATAACCCCTATGTGGGCCCTTCATTTCTGATAAAGTGGTTAGACCAAACATCTTGCAATGCACCATTTCTTATACTCTGGGTTGCCTACTTTTGAAAATGGTATGCCATAATAGTGGAAATGTTATTACCCAGGCTGCCATGCTCTCTCAAATGCGATATAGGCCCAGAAAATCACTTTGCCAAATTTCAATGTAATAAAGCCTAAATGGATAAGCCGTATATATGACCGTGTAACGTTCCAAAACACCATAAAACCTATACATGGGGGGTACCATGGCGCTCGTGAGACCTCACTGAGCAGAACTAGGAGTGTTTCAGGGCAGTAAACTATATACTAACAATAATATTATCAGTGAAAGTACAGATTTTATGTGAAAAATGCAAAAAAAAAATAAAAACACTAAATTTGGCTAGGGTTTGTGCCCAAGTGGCTACTAGAAAAGACTGGGCATACCCCATTTTGAATACCCTGGGATGTCTACTTTTTCAAATGGTATGCCATGATGGGGGTAATTTTCATTTCTTGGCTGCCATACTGTCTCAAAGGCAGCCTGGACACTGCAAACTAATCTGACAAATTTCAAGGTGAAAAAGCATAAATGGATAAGCCGTATATATGACCCTGAAACTTTCCAAAACCCCATAAAACCTATACATGGGGGGTACCATGGCGCTCGTGAGACCTCACTGAGCACAACTAGGAGTGTTTCAGGGCAGTAAACTATATACTAACAATAATATTATCAGTGAAAGTACAGATTTTATGTGAAAAATGCAAAAAAAAAATAAAAACACTAAATTTGGCTAGGGTTTGTGCCCAAGTGGCTACTAGAAAAGACTGGGCATACCCCATTTTGAATACCCTGGGATGTCTACTTTTTCAAATGGTATGCCATGATGGGGGTAATTTTCATTTCTTGGCTGCTATACTGTCTCAAAGGCAGCCTGGACACTGCAAACTAATCTGACAAATTTCAAGGTGAAAAAGCATAAATGGATAAGCCGTATATATGACCCTGAAACTTTTCAAAACCCCATAAAACCTATACATGGGGGGTACCATGGCGCTCGTGAGACATCACTGAGCAGAACTAGGTGTGTTTCAGGGCAGTAAACTATATACTAACAATAATATTATTAGTGAAAGTACAGATTTTATGTAAAAAAAAGAAAACACAAAAAAAACCGCTAACTTTGGCTAGGGTTTGTGCCCAAGTGGCTACTACAAAAGACTGGCCATACCCCATTTTGAATACCCTGGGATGTCTACTTTTTCAAATGGTATGCCATGATGGGGGTAATTTTCATTTCTGGGCTGCCATACGGTCTAAAAGGCAACCTAGGTCACTCAAACCAATCTGTCAAATTTCTATGCAGAAAATAAAATAATGGACAAGTCGTATATTTGACCCTGTAACTTTCCAAAACCCCATAAAACCTATACATGGGGGGTACTGTTTTACTCGTGAGAAATTTCTGAATACAAATATGTATGTTTTATTGCAGGAAAACAGAATAGTATTCTGACATTAACAGTTAAATTGCCATGCTGAAATTGAAAAATCATTTTGGGGCAGTGCACACAGGCAACAGATGTTAAATATGCACAGAATTGAAATTAGGCAGTAGGAGCAGAGTTCTGGGCCACCAATGTCACATGTGCTGGGGGTACAACTGACTCCCAACACACGATTACAAATTACTCTGAATGCATAGTATTTCAAGCAGAAACACTGCACATAAAGACTCCTACCACCATAACTTCTCCAAATCACGGATGTGGCTATGGTAACTGGAGTAACCCTTTAATGTAAGTTAATGTTTGTACATTATTCACCACCCAAGGTAACTAAACACATTCCTCAATATGTGGTAAAGTATATGGATCAACAGTTAATCGGAGGTTAACATTCTGAAATCTCTGTAAATGTGAATGTTCCAATTTTTTTCTAACCAAAGCTCATTCACTGCTGGCAGTCAGGATAATAGTACCTTGATGTTGTTGTTAGAGTTCTGCTTCAATTTTAGGTTTCAGTGAAAAAAGTAAAACTCCTGGTCTACAACATTTTGGAATAGCAATTGCTCTTAAGTGAAGCTGAAAATGCCTGCTTTTGACTAAACCTAGTATTCTATCAAATACAGTAGTTTATTTCTGGTTTTGTGTTTCAATGCAATTTGAATTTGAACTATTAGTTTAGTCTGTTAGGTTATTAAGATGTAACTGTAATTTTGACATGCCCAAAGCGTTGATCCAGGATCTATCAAACAATGGTGGTCCTCCACTAGTTACAATATAGTGGTTTAGTTATACCATAAAACATCATAGTAGGTCATATACACCCAATAGGTTTTGCTATATTATTTGAATCCGTTTGCATAGTGACAACTGTTGGAACAATTTGGTGTTCTATACCCAGTCCGTCCTAATCAGCAGATATGATAACAGAAACTCCTGCTCTGCTATCTACTTCCATAGGGAGAGATTGACCATATCTCAATAGAATTGGCTTGCAATTGTGGAATTGTTTCTTCAAGACTGTAGATTCGCTATTTGTGTAATGGTATGTCTTCATGAGAATCTGTTTGTGACTTTTGCGCTTTAACATAAAAAATTGAAAATGACTTGTCTTTCTTAATTTTATTTCTGTCTGTGGGACATCTGCATATTCTTTTTGTATGTCCATTTGACCCACAACCATAGCAGGAGCTGTTCTTAAAGTGACACCTTTAGTTTGCTGAAAATCTATATGTGTGAAGTGTGTGACCTCTTCTTTTTCATTTTACAAAAAGTACAGATATTATTTTTGCAAGTAAGCATGCCCTGAAATTGGTTGTATTTTTAATTTTCCTTATTCTATGCAACTCAAATAAAGGCCTTAGTGTTAGTTAACATTTATTGTTAGCTATTGGTAATTCTTACTGTGTCTCAATTATACAGTGGGCCCAGGTGTGAGCCGTAGAATACATTAGATCAGGTCAAAAAGATCAAAAGATATTTAGATCAGTGGTTTCGTGTCCAAGTCTTTATTGCAGAGAATTTTATGCCAAAATTACAAACCTTTCAAAGTACGTACAAAAAAAATCAATCAAAAAAAGCACAAATTACTTGCCAAATGATTTAAAACCTTTTGATGTAAGTGCAAAAAAGACATTTCAAAATAACATGTCAGGCTGATATACAGGGAAAAAAACAACAAACCAGTTAATAGTTAAAAAATATAGGTGTCCTTAATATTCTATTAAATGCACCTAAACCTAGGATATACATCAATTACCTAAACTCATATAGACATATTATTCACAGAATGCACATTGAGTTTTTCCAAGTTTTCTCATCCTTGGCTTTCTACATAAGATGAGAGGGATATTTTTCTGGATTTAATGTTGCATCTCTTATGCCTCACTATCAAGACAAGTATTCATTTTATTTTACTGATACTGTTGTCAGTAGTTATTTTTTTTTTTTTATATATACCGTATATACTCGAGTATAAGCCGACCCGAATATAAGCCGAGGCCCCTAATTTTACCCCAAAAAACTGGGAAAACTTATTGACTCGAGTATAGGACTAGGGTGAGAAATGCAGCAGCTACTGGTAAATTTCTAAATAAAATTAGATCCTAAAAAAAATATATTAATTGAATATTTATTTACAGTGTGTGTATAATGAATGCAGTGTGTGTGTGTATGAATGCAGTGTGAGTGTATGAATGCAGTGTGAGTGTATGAATGCAGTGTGAGTGTATGAATGCAGCGTGTGTATGAATGCAGCGTGTGTATGAGTGCAGCGTGTGTGTATGAGTGCAGCGTGTGTGTATGAGTGCAGCGTGTGTATATGAATGCAGTGTGAGTGTATGAGTGCAGTGTGAGTGTATGAGTGCAGTGTGTGTGTATGAGTGCAGTGTGTGTGTGTGTGTGTGTGTGTGTGTATGTGTTGCAGAGCCTTGGTGGGGGGTGGGCAATTTTTTTTTATTATTTTAATTTTTTATTATTATTATTTTTATTTATTTAATTTAATTATTATTTTTGTATTATTATTTAATTATTAATTTTTTTATTATTACTAATGATTTTTTTTTTCGTCCCCCCTCCCTGCTTGATATATGGCAGGGAGGGGGGCTCCTTCCCTGGTGGTCCAGTGGCATTGGCAGTTCATTGGGGGAGAGGGGGGCTGGCAGAGCTGTAACTTACCTCTCCTGCAGCTCCTGTCAGCTCTCTCCTCCTCCGCGCCGTCCGTGCAGCTCCCTCTGTCAGCTCCCAGTGTAAGTCTCGCGAGAGCCGCGGCTCTCGCGAGACTTACACTGGGAGCTGACCGAGGTGCTGAACGGACGGCGCGGAGGTGGAGAGAGCTGACAGGAGCTGCAGGAGAGGTAAGTTACAGCTCTGCCAGCCCCCCTCTCCCCCAGTCTGTATTATGGCAATGTAAATTGCCATAATACAGACTATTGACTCGAGTATAAGCCGAGTTGGGTTTTTTTAGCACAAAAAATGTGCTAAAAAACTCGGCTTATACTCAAGTATATACGGTACATTTTTTATTTATATCACAGATACAAAAATCCAACAGATTTAGTAAACTGTACCAAAACACATTGTAAAAACCTGCTGAAAATTAGACAGAAAAATGTCAGATGAAGAAATGTAGTTGTCTCAATTCCATTTTTGTTAACCAAATTGGAAGCGCACACACTGAACAACAAGGATGGTGTCCACCTCATGATGTAATACATTTCACCTATGTGCTCTGGGCTTCCTCAGTCCTCAGATACAGTGCCATTGGTAGGTTCCTTTCTTGTGTTACCTATACATTGGATGCTACAACAGGATTTTATTATCATTGGGACACCTAATTGTGGGATTTTTTTCCCTCTCCATAGTAGCCTTCCTATTTCAGAGCCAGGGTTTATAGAGCTCTGTGAAATGTGAGTGTTGCCTATGTATAAGTATGTGTGTCCAATCATATAACTGTACCAGATGGTCTGCACTATGAGTGTTTTTGATATGTTTTTACAGAGTATTTTTTTGAAGTATTACAATTTACAGTTTATTGATAATAAACACAATTTTTATGGATTTTATTTTATTTCATTTTTTGGGGAGTTGAGTGCAGGTGAATTTATCACCATCACCCTTTGGGATTGTGCATCCCCAAAATGAAAATACCTCACAGTGACATGGATCGGCCAAAGAAATAAATGAAAAATACTTAGTATATAGCTCAACAAGGCTAGAGAAGTTTCACATTATGACACTTCCAGGACCAGAGTTCATTAAAAAACAAGACTACCAAAGCCCTTATGGGTCATAGCACATCTGTTATTGAAACGATCTTTTAAGCAAAAACACCCAAAACAATCATTTTATAGAGACCATTAGCACATATACTGTTCAACAGTCAGTATTGCAAGTTAGCATGTAAATCTCCCATGTTAAATTTAGTGTGGGACCCGCCAATGTTGGGGTGCTGTGACATAGTGGTGGGCTTTACACAATGTGGCCCTTTGGTGTAATTGAGTCCACATGCTTGTTTGCTGAGATGGGTGATTTTAAGTAACCTTGTAAAATGTAAAACTGTATATTTGTTTCTGTGTGTGTGATGTTAACCTTTAACCGTATCACATATACTGATCAATCACAATATTAAACCACTTGCCTAATATCATGTAGATCCCCCTCGTGCTGCCAAAACAGCTCTGATGCAGCGAGATATGAATTCCACCGCTGATATGAATTCCACTTTTGGTATCTGGCACCAAGACACTGGCAGCAGATCCTTTAAGTCCTGCAAGGTGGGGCCTCCATGGTGTTCCAGCACATCCCACAAATGCTCAATTGGATTGAGATCTGATGGAATTTGGAGGCCATGTTCCTCAAACCATTCTTGGACACTGTTTGCACTGTGGAAGGGGGTATTATCCTGCTGAAAGAGGCCACTGCCATCAGGGAACACCATTGCCATAAAAGGGTTTATGTGATCTACAACAATTTCTAGGTGGTATATTTCAAAGTAACATCCACATGAATGACAGGATGCAAGGTTTCCCAGCAGAACATTGCCTAGAGCATAACACTGCCTCCACTGGCCTGCCTTCTTTCCATAGTGCAACGTACTGCCATCTCTTCACCAGGAAAACAATGCACATGCACCTGACCGTCCACCTGATCTAGAAGAAAACATGATCCATCAGCCAGGGCAACTTTCTTATATTTATATATATTCAAAGGTTAAAAGTGCACTAATGTGTATTAACACAAAGGTGTATTGATGCCTACATTCCCTGCTGTCTCTATACAATAAATGAGCTATTATGTTTGTTTTATGACTCTGTGCTCCATCCATGGAGCCAAAAAAATTGATTGATGGTTAGGGGACAGCAACTAAATGCTTATTCACATATCAAGCTGGATGTGACCAAAAGAGGAACATAATATATTATATATATTATATATTTATATATTATATACAATGCCTTGTGCCCTGCACTCATTGCTCCCAGTCTTGTGTTTGCCTTGGTGCAACCTATAGCCACTGCATATACTTTCCAGACAGAGTGCCCTCACAGGACTTGTTTGTGGATTGAATACTGTGCTTTTTTAAGCAAAGTTTAGTGTTCCCAAGTTATAGCTTGTCGACTTTTCAGTCCACATGGACCTTTATCAAGACTTTATATACATAAAATAAATATAGATAGATTTTGTTTTTTTCTTTTACTGCTCCTAATTTTTTTCCTCTGTTGGTGAAACAAATGGTGTTACAATGTGCCTATTAGTGTGCTACAAAAATATGTTTATGTTATGCACAAATGTACAAAATTTGCCTAAACCGAAATTCCACATAGACAAATTATAAATCACCCAAAGCAAAATGTAATATAAACGAATCAAGCTGGATAAACCAAATCATTTTACCATGCACAAGTCTCTAACATATATGTTAAAGTATATGGTTATTATCTCAGTGAATATTTATAGCAACTTTTTGCATTATTCATACTTTTAACAATAAAAATAAAATAAAATGCGTTAGACTAACTAAACTATCATGTTATTAAATTGAAATGTCTGTTGCCATGTCAATTTACTTCATTTAACACATAATGAGAATTTTATTGAGACTTTCAATATGTTTTAAATCTATTTAGACATGGAAATGTTTAATATGACAAATTACTATTCTTGAGAATATTCTAAATATTTTTATGTTTTAAAACACTGTGTTAATTAACTGCAGCCAACACTCATTTTTCAATAAGTCAATCAATAATTTTTTTTTACAATGATAGTAAAATAAAAGAGAGTAAATGTAACAATATCAGAATTAAGTACTTAAAAAGGAGTGTGTCAGCTAAATTGTATTTATTTTTTTGACCTTGTAAGGATGAAAAGCTGAGTTTTAACTCTGATATAATGTACTTAGATCACAAACTACTAAGCTCACCTTTTTAATCTATTTTTCATTAAAAAATAATAATAATAATGCTTTGAGCTAATATAAAAATGAGAAAACTAATTGGACTCCGATAACATCATCTATGTGAGCCCGGAAAAAGACTAAGATGGTCCACAGGGAATATTTGCACCAATATCCTTCACAACATCCAAACATCCAGACAGTCACCAGGTCACATACATCTAATCAAAAGCACATAGCAAAGCTCCCATCTATCCACCTTGTCACATACATCCAAACAGCCAGTATCATATACCCAGCAGCCATTCATGTATAGTAATCCACCCAGCCTTCACCTGGTAATATACAGCAAACCAGATACTCATGAAACATTTCTCCACCTAGTAATATACTGCCAATCAGACAGTACTCTTGTAGACATTTATACAGACTGATAAACTGACATATATAAAAAAATAATACATAAATGCATTCATTATGTAAAAATACATTAAAATCATTTTTTTTTCATTTCTGCTCAGTGCTACAGATAAGAGTTGCAGTTTGCCGTTCTTAGCTACAGCTCTAAGATAGTGATAGCGACAGAGGCTGTGCATAGTAAGGATTTTGTGCAGGCAAAAGAACGACCTGATCTTTGTCACCGCGAACATAGTGATGGCAATGTAGTTGTGCATCTTGACAGATTGTAAGGAAGGACAGTGTTATGCTGTCACTTGAATGATATAAATAACAATGTTTCCACCAGAAGAGATGGAACAAATAAGACATACTCACTATTTGCAGGTTGAGTGTTTGAAACAGGGTTTCTATGTAACATATTAACAGCTGCGCATACAAATTAGGAAAGTATGAGAGCAAGTTATCCAAGCAGAGGCATGAAGTCATGTAAGGGCTTAGCAATATGAGGAGTAACCATAAGTCCAAGCCAGGTGGTTACGGTGATAATTGTCTGTCCATTAATATGTAAAGGGAAAAGAGAAGTACAAATTCCTTTAAATCCAAGCTGAGTCTTTAACCTGTATAGCCATCAGTTGTCCAAAATGCCAGTCCATAGAGGGGCTTCTAAGTCATAGGGGATGTAAGGTCGGTGGAGGAAATTGTGGAGCTGCTCTTGAGGAGTAAATCTGCAGGATATGATTCAATGTAAGACTTAGAGGATGCAGTCTCTACACATTAATGGTGCAATGTGGCACTGACGGCATGTTTAAATTACCATGCACTATGTCAGTCAGGGTCTTCTTAAAGATGTATCACCTTACAGACTAAGAGATACCTCCCCTGCAAAGGGCTACCTCAAGGAGCCAGTGGTTATGTTTTAAGAGGATAAGAGTAATAAAACTTGTTAAGCATGTCAGGAACATGAACATGAAAATGTAAATACCCATTCGTTATGTGTATCATTATTCCCTCTGTTGACCAAATATTCGTATCTACCATAAGAATGCCTTAAAGGGACACTATAGTCATCTGAACAACTTTAGCTTAATGAAGCAGTTTTGGTGTATATAACTTGCCCCTGCAGCCTCACTGCTCAATCCTCTGCCATTTAGGAGTTAAATCCCTTTGTTTATGAACCCTAGTCACACCTCCCTGCATGTGACTTGCACAGCCTTCCATAAACACTTCCTGTATAGAGAGCCCTATTTAGGCTTTCTTTATTGCAAGTTCTGTTTAATTAAGATTTTCGTATCCCCTGCTATGTTAATAGCTTGCTAGACCCTGCAAGAGGCTCCTGTATGTGATTAAAGTTCAATTTAGAGATTGAGATACAATTATTTAAGGTAAATTACATCTGTTTGAAAGTGAAACCAGTTTTTTTTTTCATGCAGGCTCTGTCAATCATAGCCAGGGGAGGTGTGGCTAGGGCTGCATAAACAGAAACAAAGTGATTTAACTCCTAAATGACAGTGAATTGAGTAGTGAAATTGCAGGGGAATGAGCTATACACTAAAACTGCTTTATTTAGCTAAAGTAATTTAGGTGACTATAGTGTTCCTTTAATCTCTTCATCTTCATATTTCTTCCACATTGTCTACTAGAACTGTAAGTGATCTGTTAATAAAGATGGATCAGAGTTGTACTTTTTTGTTTTTTAAATAATGATTGAACTTGATTGAACATGAAATACAGAATGTATTTTGATGGTGTGAGAAATTTTAAGGTGAAATACAATCTCATTGATGTTCAGGAGGATTGCAAAAGGTCCAATGTACGCATCAGATCATTTTTTTAGATGGTGTATTAAGATTGAGATGTTTGGTAGACACTAGAACCTGTTCATCAATAGTAAACATAGGCAATATAATTGTGCATTTGTCTGCATTTGTTTTTTTTTTTGACAATCTTTATTTTTTATTTTTGTTGACAAGACAGTGTTGTACATTGTGAAATAGTGAAATAGAAGCAGTTTACATACAGGTATTAAGTAAACCAGCTGCTTAACATTTCAACTTCTTAAATTTAAGCCATTGCTCCTGTGTTAAGTGGTTTAGTGGGTTCAACCTTCGTGCACTCTGGGTGCTGATTCCTATTTTGGGATCATGGCCATCTCCATGTGTGTTGGCTTGAGGTGTCTCAACACGGTCGTATCCATGTGATAGGGGTAAAGATTGGATGAATTAGGTGAGTTTATTGGTCTGCATTTGTTTAATACGTTTTTCAAATAATTTTCTGTGCAAATATGCTAATTAGATTTTCTTAATGAAGCCCAACCGGACTGAGGAAGCCAAAAAACGGTGAAACGTGTTTCTGGACTACTAGTAGTAGACTCTAATATACCATGTAGACTCTAATATACCATTAGGTATTTGACAGCATTTAAAACATTTTTTTTATATATCAATGTTAAATAAAGTACTTTTTTAAACCATCTGGGCTCCAGCACTTCTAAAGAAAGGTGTGTGGTCCTTAACCACACAAAGCAGTTATACTGAGCCAGCATGCAGGCTCTATGTTTGTGAGTATGATAATCACCCTTAACCCATTACACTAAAGTACAAGTGGATCTACACTATATTCTGTATTTTTTTTACCCTGAGATAATCAGAAGAAAAGGAAGCAAAATAAAAGTTACCACCATAACTACTACACCAACGAGGGGAGTGGTCGCCCAAAATGGACCAACAAGCAATATATACCGGAGCTAGGTCATATAGTTCTGGAAATTGTGAGTGTTAAATTGGCAATTCATGCACTTTAAACTGTTTTAAAAGATTTCACGCATTTGCACTTTATGTCTTTGTTTAAAGGGATATACACTTGATTGAAGTTGCTCAAAAGAGAACATTGAGCTAAGTGTTTTTTATATACAAAGGCATGGAATGTTTCTGACACTAAATATATAGTGCTCCACTTTTTAAAATAAATTTATTTATTTGTATATAGTGTTTAATATTTCCATAAAGTTGCTCGGTTTGTCTGATGGTTTGTGGAAGAAATGCTGTTGACATTTTATTTTTGAATACAAAGAGTTTATAAAACAATCTCCAAAAACGAAATGTGCATTGAACAGCTCTAGCTGTTGTTATATCCTCATGTATTACAGGTAATCTTCGCAGTAAAATCTGTAAAATGTGCCATTTTAGTGAGTCTATTGGCTATGATTAATATGCAGGCATTTTCTGGCAATTCGACTATGAAATCCATGTTTACGGTATACCATGGCAGTGATGTATAGGTAGGGGTGGGTGGCAAGAAACCCACTGAAAAAGTATGTGATTTTTTTTTTCTTTCTTTCAGAAACATTGCAGGCCACGAGAAGTATATTTTAAATGAAAGGTTAGGTTGGTACAATGGTGTACTGATAGAGAATTATCATGTACCATGCCATAACCTTATTTCTTATGGAAATAGACATGTTCCCATGCAATAAACCATTTATGAGTTGGAGATCAAGCTTAGTTGGAGCGCCATTTCATGAAGTAACGTTAGGATTGTTGAAATATTCCTGTCCTATTGTGTTTTACACCCCACCTCTTATAGACTGTAAGCTCGTTTGAGCAGGGTCCTCTTCAACCTATTGTTTCTGTACGTTTATTTGTAATTGTCCTATTTATAGTTAAATCCCCCCTCTCATAATATTGTAAAGCGCTACGGAATCTGTTGGCGCTATATAAATGGCAATAATAATAATAATAATAATATTGTTTCTGGAGTAGTTGGTGGTTTGGGATCAAGGCAGCAACAGAGAGTGTTTTGCCATTGTTATATTCTGATAGGTTACATGAAAGTCAAAATGTTCAAAGAAGAGAACTCATCTTGTGAATTCAGCTTTTCTAATTGTTTTGGTTGTCTAGATGTTATAGTCAGGAAAAAAAATAATAAAGGTGTGCTAACTTCCTTCCATTATACGTCTCCATTCTTAAAGGGGAACTTTGATAGTAAGTAATTTTTTTATGCCTACACTATAGTTAAATTTGGTGAGAATCAGTTCTTAAGAAAGAAAAAAATAGAATGTAATGGTTTAGAGGGGAATTCCCTTTGACATAGTATGACTTCTATAGTGTTATCTGAAGCATATATTTCCAGTATGAACTGTAAGGAGGGATATGGGTATATGTAGTATTGTATTGGAACTGTCATAAACTGATGTTTCAGATTTTCAAAGGTTGAAAGTTCATTTGGATCGCATTGAAAAGGTTCATTGTATTTTAGTTTATTTCAGGCAATGCGAAGATGAGATAAGTTCTTAACACATTTTCTGTAAAGGTTTGAGACTCCGATGACTCTTCGTACATACTTTTTGGTTTAGGAGTAGGTCAGTTTTGTATAGCAGAGACCTTATTTGAAACCATTTCACCATGACAAGTTAGAGATAATATAGCCATAGAATGGTATTTGTGATACTTAAAAAATGAACATTTTTGGTTTGGCACATATTTTATGGGTTCTGAGACATTCAAGAACATTAACAACATATTGGTGGTAAGCATAAATATCTAATGAGCAAATACATATTTCATCTAAATGTTTAGAATGTCTGTAAAGATGTTAGAATTGTTGCAAAGTTCAAAGAGCATTACCATGTACTCAAAGAGTTTATAATATGTAGTGAATGCCATCTTCCAACCAATGCCATACCAAATTCATAACAAATTATATTCAGCTCTTCAATCTTATTTAATTAACACTCTTTCATATTTAACCCTTTCTACATTTCAGGAATAAGTGGTAAAGCATATCTCTTATTTATGGCGATTTTGCTTAATTGGCAGTGATTAACAATTGGTTTTATGGATCCATCCTTTTTTAAACAAAATGCCAAATTAAGCTTTTTGCTAGGTTTTTATCATGGTATTCCCCCAACTCTCAGGCTCAGAATGCTGGTATTTTGGATCATTCCATGAGGTCCATTGACATATGTAAAGATAATTGTGAAGACTCAGTTTCACTGAAGATGTCCATAAAGGATTGGTAAAATGGAGAGATAACAGATGATTTAGATTATATATTGATTTTGGACAAACCATTTTGTATACAACACATAGATGGAAAATTATAAATGGATTTCATTATTGTTGCATAGAAAAGAAGGATTGTGTAATTGGAGCCATTACAGTTGGAGGACTGATTCAACAATTGAGGAGAAGGATAATTCTAAATCAAAAATGATTTCCTTGTGGTTGTGGTTAAAAATACCAGGTAGAGGTTTAGTCTGGCTTATACTAGGTCCAGTTTTAGATATAGACCATCAAAAAAACAAATGTGTTATGTAAAAACTGTAAACAACAGAAATGTTACAGCTTTAAATGGCCTTCCTATCGAGAAAACAACCACTGTACACTGAGCCTATTACAGCATTTATTTTATACAGTATATTGTCCAGTAATAATGTAAGAGGGAGAGTAAAATCATCCTTCAGATAAAAAAGAAAAGGTATGGTTTCTTTTTCATGGAGGACATCTGTGAAGAAGATAGTCTGAAGATGCGCAATATATTTTATATGTTTTGTACTTTCCTTCTGCATCTCTTCATCAGAATGGTGATGCCCTGACAGATCCAATTTTCATAGGCTTTGATTATTTGGGATCAAATGAAGGAAGTGAAATTGTTGATAGAGGAATTCTTTTGGAAACTAGGAGGGCTGATATTTCAGTTCCTCTTTCTCTTAGAAGCCTATCTAACTTAATAGTGGGATCAGTCAGGCCATTAAAAGAGTTGAGCACCTGTGTGTCTTTTAGTGTGTCAGAAAGTCAAATGTTGTATTTGTATTTCAATATTGAATCATTCCATGTAGTATCAGAATCTCAACGCCTATATTTGGCTATATATTCTTCTACTTGGTTGTGTCTCTGAGAAAGAGTATTTAGATGGGTTTCAGTCACATAAATTTTATTGGAGTCATCGTATAACTTAGACTTGTCTCCTATGCATCCAGGTTGATAAAGATTTGTCGTGGGATCTCCTTGTAACAGAGAGATGGTTGTTTTATTTTTTACATCATGAGTAGATAATGTCCTTTGAGAGTCCTTTGGTCTGAACACATTGGTAGTGCAAGGAGGCACTGATGATGTGTGATTAAATATATGTAACAGATACCCTGTACTGTGACTAAGTATATCCGTTGAACGTCTCCAAAGTCCCGAAGTGAAGTAGTGATTATAGCGCTGATCTACCCAAACATCAGCTAAGACTTGATGAAGGGTAAAAGAAGAATGTGTTATTATGACCCACTCGCGTGTTAACATACACAGACCCCTCAGCATGGGGTCTCCATTCATTTAAGGGGTGAAACCGCTCTCAAACGGTTTAACACCAAAGGCTTCCTCCAGCTCCAGATCTCCAGGTGCCTCAGTGGTATTCGACTTCTGAAACGGAAAGTGCAGATAGACATTAGGCATGGGTGCCACTGATTGGCTAGAGTGGTCAGCTGACTCTCTAAGCCAATTGCTAGTTCCCGATTCATGAAAATGTTTTACGTTTTTATGAATGGGAGCTACTGATTGACTTAGAGTGCCGGCTGACCGTTCTAGCCAATCAGCGACACCCATGCCTGATGTCAATTTGACCCCTATACAGCGGCCCTCTGTGTTTCCTGACACTCAGTAAATAAAAGTGAACACATTAACACTGATATTTTTTTTTACCTGGGGAGATGAGAAGGTCTAAAGTTTCCCTGCCAGGCCCAGGTACCAAAGCCTTATGATGTGGTGTCCAGAATGAAGTGGAGGGATCACTTCACTTGTCCATCCTGCTCCAATCTCATTTTTTTCTCCTTCATTTGACACAGTCTTCTTTTTCTTCTGACACAGTCTTCTCTCCTCCTTGCCTTTTTGTGTATTACATCTTATACTTATCTTCAACTACTTGTATTGTTTAATTTGCTTAGAAACTGACAGTATATTGTAGAGGTAAAATACAGTTCTACTTCTGATGAATATGACAATTTAGTTGATTTGATTTACAATTTTATTAAGGACACAGAGGCTCCTATTATGCTGCACTCTTTTTTATTTCACCTTAGCAGCAAAGAAATAACAAATGAAAATAAATAAATAAATAAATAAAACAGGTATAAACATTACAATTATAATATCCAACTAGAATCAGCAACATCCTTATCCTATAGTAAGCAGTACATAAGTAAACACCTCCTCTTTCTTTGTTGCTCCCTCCATTAAGTAGAACCTGTCTCACGGTTTCCTAACTGTGTTATCTTCGGTATTGTGATTATTGTGATTTTTTATTTGTGTCACTGTAGTGACTAGTACCTTTGGGTGCTGGTCTTTTTAGTACCTTTATTTTAGTGTGCATTGTTGTATTTCTTGTGTACTTATTGCAGTGCAGTATCGTTATGTAACTGCTTCTTTCCCTTTCCCCCTATTGGGGTTTAATTTCCCTCCTTACTGTCCTCTGGGACATTGCAGGCTTTTTGGAGGTTTTTACTACCTCCACTGCACTACTGCGCTTTCTGTACCCCTATCCCCACTGTTCTTCCCTCCGCCCGTGCTCCGCTCCATTTCTCGGAGATGTCTGGGTCCTTCCCGCTTGGCCGGCTCACCCAGTATTTTAAAATTAGGGTAAAATACTCGACCCACAAGGCTAGCCTTTATATGACCCTGCTGACTTACGCCATCCACGCTCACCGAATGGTCACCAGCTGAGCATGTGGCACGCTACATTGCTGCCCAGGCATTCCACTCCAAGGTTTTTGCTGGGGCCAGCAGAAATAGGAGCCATCAGTTTGGCAGAATTAGTAGAGGTTCACAATGTCAGAACCGAGGCTCATTGGGAGAGCTCCCTTCCTGAACAGAGCTCCACACCAACCTTTTTCCGTCATTGAGGCAGACCCTGGGTATCACGAGGCAGATGAGGCTTTGGGACAATGTCCTTAAGATAAGTTACTACAATTACCATTCTTCCCTGTTGGTAGTCGGGGGAAGACTCACCCATTTTTCCTATGTCCTATTACTTTAGATGCCTGGATACTCAGTGTTTTCCATGGTTATCTGATAGATTTTGTGTCTCTTCCTACCCAACGTTGTCCATCAGGGACTCGATATGACCCTTGTTTCCAAGGAGAGACAAGAATTGGCACACAAAGGTGCCATCCATAAAATCCCAATACACACCCCGGGTTTCATGAGCAAATTTGTTTTCTAGTTACCAAAAAAGGGGCAGAGTATGCCCTGTGATCACTTTGAAGCAGCTCAATGCTTACCATCATTTCAAGAGATTTACTCCAGCCATAGGAATGGATGGTCAAGCTGGACCTACGAGATGCCTGTCTCAGGGTACCCATCGCAGTGGTTCATCAGGATTTTCTACAGTTCACCTGGCAAGGCAGGAAATGGTGGCTCTGCTGCCTTCCCTTCGACCTATCTACCACTCCTTGGTGCTTCACCAAAATAAAGCCGGTTATAATCCTCCTCCTCAGTCATGGGATCCGTCTCATCATTTACCTATCCTTCTGTTTGCTCTAGGCACACGAGGTGCCCCTTTGGGACAATGCCCTTATGGTAAGTGTTGTCAATCAATCTTATTTCCTACGTGCAGTGGGGGGTAGACTCACCCTTTTTTCCCATGTGTGGTCCATGATCTTCAGATGCTTGGGTCGTCCAAACACTCCAGGGTTATTATATAGATTTAGTTTCTCAGCCTATTTTTCAAAACAAGATGCAGAATTGGTCACCACAGAGATACATGGTCTGAGGCGCAAGCATGCCATCAAAGAGAATCAGGTCTATACCCCGGGTTATATAAGCAACCTGTTTCTGGTTCCCAAAAAGGGAGGAGGTGTTTGGCCGGTTATAAACTTAAAACAACTCAACAGTTATGTTGCTTACAACTACTTTAAGATGGAAGGTGTGCATTGCTGAAGAGATTTACTCTAACCATCAGATAGGATGGCCAAATTGGATCTCCACGATGCCTACCTCACGGTTCCTATCACAACCTGCCATCAAGATTTCCCACAGTTCAGATGGCAAGGACGAAAATGATGAAGCCCGTAGTCACCCTTCTAAGGAGTCGAGGTGTACGCCTTATAATTTACTTGGACGAAATCCTGATTCTCAGGTTTTGGACCTTGAACTTATTGCAAAACCTGGGCTTCCTTCTCAATTTGAAGAAATCCAACCGAATTCCCACACAATGTATCAAATATCTGTGTCTCAGTTGATTCCACCATTCAGGCCCTTCATCTTCCCAAAGCGAAATTATCCAACTTCATTTGGGAGTCACAAAATCCAGACTTCTGGCGAACATGCCTCGAGATTTCTGGCTATTTTGCCTGTCCCATGGCATCTCGGTTACAGCACATTACATCCCGGGCCTCTCCAATACTACGGCGGACTGGTATTCCCGCGACCTAAGAGACTCCAGCGATTGGCAGTTGCATCCAGATGTTTTCAAAGTAATCTGGGACACTTAGGGTCCATTACACCTGGATCTTTCGCTTCACGCTTGAATACCCAACTGCGCCACTTTTTTAGCTGGAGATCAGACCCCAAGGCATGGGCAACAAAAGCTTTCTCCCAAGAGTGGCCTCCCAGAATAAATTACGATTTTCCAACGTTTGCGCTCATCCCTCTTTGCCTTCTACATCTAAGTTGCCACTCAGGCACTTTGGTAATCGAGACTCCGTGGAGACCATCTCAACCGTGGTTCCAATCTCTTCTAGAGATGGTGATCGAATCTCCACAACTTCTACCGTCCCTCGATTGCCTCCTCCAGAATCCACATGGTCAGTATCTTCTGATCCTCACGAGTTCACTACATCTCATGGTGTGGATAATTTCAGGAGACCCTGGACTGTGAGTGACAGAGTTCACAAGCGACTCTTAGACTCCTCGAGTGTGCATGGGCACCCAACACGAGACAAGCTTATCGATCTGCTTGGGGCTCATGGAATAATTGGTACTTAGAACGGAATATGGATCCCATATTGGCTCCTTTGACAGCTATCCTGGAATTCCTGACTTCCCTTGTTATCTTCAGTTGTTTCAGTTTAGTTTTTGGATTATAATTTGGTTCCTATGTTATCGGGATCGCTAAAAAGAGGAAGTAGTTGCTTTGGGTCTGCCCGTTATACTATGGAAGAGTTGCCGATTGGCTGACATTGTTGCTATGGGACTATGATTCTTACAGCTGTTATACTGTTTTCTAAAAAAAAAAATTATTTGCTGCTGAGGGAAATAAAGAAAGAATACTCGCCTCATTAATAAAATCATGACTTTACGTCATGTTAAAGGGACTCTCCAGGCAGAGACTTTTACTCACCTGGTTCCAGCGCCGGGAGCCTCGTAAAGCCCCGCCCCCTATTTCGTCAAAATGACGAAATAGGCGGGAACGAGCAGGGAGCAGTCAGACGCTTCCATTTGGAAGCGTCATTGCTCCCTTGTACGCATGCGCGGCTTCGCCACACATGCGCACATACTTCAGAGGGCGGTATTCATGCCGCCCTTTGAAGTCCTGAGCACACTACCACAGCTCAGCTCGCGGCCTTTGCCCGCCCCCCTCCTCTGCTGACAGGCTGGAGAGAGAAGGCGCGCACACAGTGCCTTCTCTCTCCTGCACACGTCAGACGTATTTTAATACGTCTGACGTATACAGGGCCTTTTTAGGGCCCTGCATGATAGGAAGTCCCTCTGGTGGCCGTCTGAGTGACGGCCACTGGAGGTATTCCTATCAATCAATGTAAACACTGTACCCCATATCTGGCAGGTCCTACACTGCCTAATGTATTCTAAAACATCCAAAGAATACATATATAGCACTTACCTGCAAGAAAGAGCAAAAGCCTTGATGAGCTGCCTGCAGGACACTGAAACAAAAAGGAATGATGGAAAACAAAGGGGTGTGGCAAATAAAACAAACATTTAAATGAAGCCAAGAGACTGGGAAATCCAGGGACGGACTATAGGAATGAACCCAGAAATCCCAGCATAAAGAAAACCAGATATAGAATAGAAAAGCAAAAAACCAATAAAACCTAAACATGAATTATAACAAGAGTACTGGATACCAGAAACCATTGCCAGACATCTCCACAGAACAGAGCAGGACGTGACAGTTAGATTGTTGGCGCTTTATAAATAATAATAATAATATTAATAATCGTCTTTAGTATCCTAAGACAGTTATGTTTCTCATTTATTATATCACATTTTCTAGAGTCATTGTCATTGATAAGTAAGACGATTATGTTTCTGTTATATTGCTGTTCCATAATCACATGATATTACCATATTTTTCTTGTTTCTTTTGGCGTGACCTTACTTGCAAGATCCTTCAGGATCCTGTTCTTTGTTCCGGTCCTGTTGGTTTCTGGCTTGTTTGATTGTTTTATGGCTTGTGGTGTTAAGTTTCTCCTTTGTGTTCTCAATAAATATAAAGTGTTTACCTATGTACCACCTTCTATAGGATAAAGATATCGCTGATTGGCTGTTCGTGTTACTAGGCGGATATTGTAATTGTGATGTTTATACCAGTTTTTTTCTATTTATTTTCATTTGTTATTTCTTTGATGCTGAGGGAAATAAAGAAAGAATGCAGCATAATACTCACCTCCGTGTCACTAATAAAATCCTGACTTTACATCATGTTTATAGTAAAATCTGGGAGTTTATGCTATTATATTATATACTATATATATACACTAATATATTTTGCAGTGCTGCATTATAGCATCATATAATTAACATTTTAGGACTACTTTTTACTGAAACAAAAAGTACAAAGGGCACTTTTCTAGCATGTTTATTATTAAGAATTTAATTACAACCATATTACAGCTAATGAAAATCATTTTTTATGTAAACTGACTAGCCAAAACCTTGCTGCTATTAGTTGTATTTGCAAACCCTTATTTAAAGAATGAAGGGGGTGGGACAGTATGGTAACCTGCCTAGGGCTCAGAAGCATCTTAATCTTAGAGAGAGAGAGATGTTCAATACATTTTAAGGCCAAAGGGGAATCACATTTCCTGCTGGAAAAATCAGCATGACTCCCCAGCATGACAATATAAATAACTGGCAATAGCATATATTTTTTAATATCTAGAATTTGGTAACTAATCTGTCTCTACAAGTCCACACTCACACTGATCTGAATTATAGCAAATATTAAATCCGAAAAGTTATTTTATTGTAAAATGCTACTACAGTACTATTAATGCTTACGTTGTAATAACGCATATGCATGAGCTTCAAGAGCCACATATATCTAGATAACTCAATTATAACTTAATCACTTTCAGTAACTTAAGTTGCTTTACCTGCATTTAAAGTATAATATAAATGTGTGAACCCCAATTAAAGAAATAACTAGCAAGTAGCAATGATGGGGATCAAACATAAAGTGGATTATGTATGATTAACAGAGTTATTCCAGTGGCCATTCAAAGTGAATTTGAAGTGAATTTCAAACCTAAGGTCATAATAGCTGGACTGGAAATATTGTCTAAGTCAGGTATGCTTCTAGTAAAGGTCCTTCTTAAGAATTTTTTACAGCACCCCTCCCTGGTCATACCCCTTCATTTATGTATTGTGTGCAAATAGGGGTGTAGTGTTTGTACAGGGGATTTATTAAGTTAATACTGTAATTAATTAAATTAATACTTTATTAAATTAATACTGTTGATACCTTGCAGGAAGAGGGGCATGCTAAGCTTTGGTGGTCCAGTGTGCTGGGAATCTGGTCTACCCCTTCACCGGGAGCAGACCATGAGTAACTGTCTCCCGAACTCTGGCACAGTGTCAGAACTTTCCTGTGGTGGTAATCCACAGCAGTTTCAGATATTTTAGGTCAAAATAGCCAAGCTTGGAGCATAGCTGACTTGGAGATTTTTTTACATTTTTGTTACTTTTGAAATTAACTGAATTTGTGAAATTTCACACTTTAGTGAATTACCCTGTAAACATTATGGACTTTACACTTCTTCCCAAAACTAAATAATCTATAAAAAATGCGTTTACCTACTAAAGAAAATTTAAAATGTCAATTATGTCTGAAGAACACATTTTACAATAAAATAAAACATACTATAAAACGTGATATTTACATCTGTGTTCTTGGATTCCCAATAAATATTATTTTTGTTTTGCTTGTTTTACTTTTTTAATTACAAAAATAATGTACAAAATAATTACAATAAGAAAAAAAAAGGTTATTTAATTTCATATGTTGAACAAATGTCTGATATTATTTCCAAATGCAACTAAGCAAAACATATTTCCATAATCACAATTGTAAGCTAAAAAACATTGAGCATATAAGCATACGCTTAATTATTGAAGAGACACATCAGCAAAATATTTTATTTTGTCATATATTATAACACTGTAATGAATTTATTTAATAGGCAAAAAACAAGAATATATTTTCTATTTGAATATATTTCATTAAATGGAAAACCAGAAACCCTTCATAAACAAAATCCATTAACATTTGGCAGTTATACTTGAAGATCCAACAGACGTCCCCAAAACACGCAATAGTTTTCTGCAAATATCTGCTTTGGGAAAAACCATCTTAAGGCAGCCCAGTCATAATCCTGTTTACAGGGAATATTCAACCCCACAGTTGTAACCAATAGAAGAAGGGTCTGTTATAGAAGTATTTAATGATAGTCAAACTCAATATTGCTTTATTTTACAGTATAACTGCTTTCGACTGAGTTATAGAAATCTTTGCTTTAGTGAAACTAATGTTAAGAGGCTAAAAATAGTATTTACATATGATTCTTTGGAAATATAATATCATTTAGTTAATTGTACATCAAACATCTTTTTTCTTCTGATGAAAGGGGTCACTGTACGACTTTGATATAAACTGTCAGATGTTTCCAAATGCACCTCCCTTAAACAGTCCACAACTGTACTTGGAATTCTGAATCTTAATTAGATCGTAGAAGATTATTGTCATGCATATTTTTGGTTATAAGTGCCTGAGCAACTTTTGGACCTAGAATAAAATAAACAATGTTTCACTTTGCAAAACTCCACCACGGTTGCTTGTCAATTTAGGTGTTGGTATGAATTTCTGATTAGAGAAATTCAAACCAATATATCTGGTTGTTTGCCAATTTAGAAACATTAATGCTGTTTGTATAGCAACATGTTTATGCAGTTGCTAAATGATTTGTGCTCAAATATGCTCTGAAGGATTAGCCTGAATAGCTGAACATTGTGCATTTTATCGAATGTCAATATGGCTTATGTGCCTGAAGTATAAACTTTCAGGGAAAAAGTTAAACAAATGATTTACAAATGAAGGGATTTTTAAATAACAAAATATGGCAAAATTATAATTAATAACAATGTGAAATGGCCATGTTACACTCATAGTCCTTGGATAAATCATGGTAATGACTAAAATCTGATAATGTGAAAGCTTTATACAAAACAATTTCCAGTGGGCAGAAAACACTGAAATGGAAGTGAAGTGTCTTATAACCCCTTAAGGACTGAGCCAAATGTTCATGTTTTGATCAAAATAAAACAGAAACAAAACTCTGAATTTGACTATATTTCTATTCAACCGTAATTCACCTCTTTCATATTAAGTGCACCCACACTTATTATATATCATTTTATTCAGGAGAAACAGGACTTTCATTTAACATCAAATATTTAGCTATGAAACATAATTTAATATGAATAAAATGTAAAAAAAATGTGATAAACTTTTTTTAAAATTTATTTCAGGCAGCAGGGGGACTACCTGTCATTCCAGACACTTCCCCTGCTGGCACTGGTATGGACGGCTATTCAGTCCATGTGATCGTGAGGTCCTCGCAACGATGCCATCCTGGGATGCCATCTAAGTCCCCCCACTGTGATCGCGGGCAGGGGATTGCAGGCGAGCAGGTAAGTGGCCAGGACAGCAGGGACGTGCTATGCCGCCCGATGGTGTTTAGAGCCTTGTCTCCAAGGACGACATAGCATGCCCACCATCCTTAAGGGGTTAATACCATACCGTGCTTAGAAAAAAATAATTAAAACTGAAAGGATAATACAAAACAATACTATATAGCTTATTTTTCATACTGCATTGTGTTACTAGTTAATAAGTCTATCATATACATTTTTATTTTATTTTAAATTTATCAATATGCATTGCATCCAAAAAAGAGATTCCAATCCATCGGTACTTGGGCACTTGGTTGTGTTAGAAAATAAGTGCAAAGTTCTTCTTGCTGTGTGGAGTTTTGACTTCATATATTTATTTAATTTTATTTCTGAGCACTAAAAATAAAATAGAGATCATCATAAAAGTTTGTCCTTGTTCTTCTGGGTTCACCATTATTGTGATGAAATTAGATGCATTTTGAATTATACAGTGTGTGATCATACATAGGAACCCATAAAACTGCTTTCCTGCTTAAAAAGATCACAAATGTTCATCAACTGTAGATACCATTATGCAATTCCGTACTGTCTTTCTTAATAAATATTTATTCAGTGTTTATGTATACTTGTTTCGAAGTCATGTCAAGTGGTATACTTCACTTTAGAGCCACCCGCTGCGGCACAAGAAGTAGTTGTTACTGCAGAAAAGGCTGCACCCTGACTGTCAACAAAAAGAGGGTCCAAGCATGCAACTTTAGCAGCAAAGAATGAGTGAATACAATGAAGTACTGCAAAAAGATTGGAGAACTCCAATTCCTGTAAAGAAAAGAGAAGAAAAACATTCAGTTTATGCTACAAACCTATATATACTCCTTTGTGAAGTCTTCTTCTTACATACTACATTGTATTTGCCCCAATTGTTTCCCTCACAGGGACCTGTTTTACTTCATGGTTTGCACAAGGACCCTCTATACCTGGGTTCGAGACCTAACAATAACAGACCTCCGTTCCTAACTTCCAGATAACCATCTAATAAGGAGTTTATTATCAGAATAAGTTATATGAACTATTATCCCCATAATAAAATGCTACTCTCCATACTAGACTTGGGGATTCAGCCAAATTTGAGCCTATCAGCTATTTGGGCAAAAAAACTAAATTGCAACCCACCATATACCCTAATCCCAAAGCTACAGAAATGGTCAGAGCTTTTTGATAGGTTGTCTTGTAATTAATTACCATGTCAGGACACGGAATCGATAGCAAGGCCAAGATCAGGATAACAGAGAGCAAGAATAGTCAAACAAGCCAAGGTCAGAAAACAGGAAATCCAATATACACTTTCAGGTAACTAAAACCACGACAGGGCAAGGAAACAAGGACAACCAGGAAGTATATATACCCTATACTGGGTAGTAATTGGTCACTGAAGTCGCAAGCCTGTATACATCATGAAAAAGCAACACATGGGCTGACACTATAAAAGGAGACTAATGGAAGGTGTCGACATTATTTGTGATGTCATAAAAAAGCACCAGGAAATTAGGTCTGATGTGTGCATCAGAACTCAGAAAATACATAATTCCTGTGATTGCACGGTGCTGCGAGGGACAGATATTGTGACACACATCAGCCAAATTATAAACAGAATCTGGATATACTCCAGATTCCTTTTAGTGTGTATATTTTGTATTATTAATTATTACTGATTTAAAATTCAATGTGTGCTATGGTCATTGCTGCTGCCCAAGAGTAGTGGGAGTCTGAGCACAGCACTGATTTTTGTGTATTTGTATTCACTTTTGTATCACACAGCTATGTTACAATGCTGCCACCTATCCCATGTGTTCCTTATTATGGGTTAATAAGCATGTAGGGGTTTGGAAAAATAACCCTCTCTGTCTCATTAGAGATTTCATGGCCTGAAGCTCAAGGTAGCAAGGTGAATTGTTAGTGTAGGACGCACCTAAGATATTTGCCTTGATGTGGCAGGTGGGCTTACATCTAATGGCCATTGGCATTACTAAATGACCCTCCTGCAAATATGCATAGGGATTTGGGCTTGTGCGCAGATAACTTTTTTTTCTTTGCTTGTTTTGTATGTAAAATTCAACAATGCCTACTGTAAGAAACAGCTATTCACTCAAATTACCATATAGATAAAAATCACAACATTACATATCTCAATGAAACATACATACACATTCATATTTAAAGGTTTTCAACTGCTTGTAATACATAAATGATCTAGCCATTACACAATTAAAATATACAAATATATCCGTAGTGGCATCTAGTCTTGCTGATTTATTATACAATAGAGCTATATGGCTTGTGCTGTCAAAGATAGGCTTCTTTTATATTTAGCTAAGCAAATGCATTTCTAAAACCATACATCAAATCATATTGTACTCCAAGAATATCTATTTCCGCATGTTGTAGATTTCCTGCAACTAAAATCAGCATGAGGTTTTATATCCTAAAGACATAAAAGAGAGAAAAAAAAAAAACATTCATGAATTTACTGAACAAAATTTGACCACAGAACCAAATGCTTCTGGCTATGTGCAAGGTACCATTGCAACACATCTTAGCCTAGAGATTCACAGATATCTTTGGGGAGATATTTATGTCTATTATTGCCTAAGATACAGGGAAATGCCTTTGCGAGCTTAACACAAAGAGTGCATGAAGCCAAGCAAAACTGTAAAAAAACAGTAATAGCTGAACAGATATTCAACGCCAAACAACCTGGATTGTCACTTTGAGTAGAAATTGAGGCTGCAGAGATAGAATATCTTGAACATCTGGAATAACTGCATGAATAGATTAGCTGGTTATTGATCTTGCTACAATATTTTGACTGGAGTGTAAAAGGGAATTGATAATAGAATATATTTGATAAATTATCAGCATGCAAGTTATTCTAATAAGATTTAGATATATTTAAAACTATTTTTTTCAAATTTGAATGTTGGGAGCGATACATTAAGAATCTCATTTATGTTTAAATCCTTGAATTTATTTCTATGTCGCATAATTTTGTTTAGGGTATCCTAATAATAATAATAACAATCAACTAGTATGAAGCTTTTTCCTTAAAAGATATTTTAAAGCACTTATTAAAATGTGTTTCAGTTAAGAATTAGTAGCTAAACAACAGATATGCAGATAATACCATTAGTCATCGCAGTACTCTGACTTATCGGGGTTAAACACTTATAAGAAGGAAAAAAATAGAGGAAGATCTCCACCAGTGCAGGACAATGACTTGCTAGCATGGTCACGATATACAGAGATTTGCTTAACTATGTCACTGAGGGGTTACGTTTGTCATCACAAATAACTTTATATTAAAGGGATACTATAAGTGCCAGGAATGTAAAGCTCCCCCTGCATCCCCCCTCGGCCGCATTTACATCAGACTTCCCCATAGGAAAGCATTGAATCAATGCATTCCTATGGTGAAAAATCTGAGGCCTCATGCAGAGCGTGAGGACGTCCAGCAACAGTCACCGGACCAAAGGTCTGTTAGGATCCAGGAAGCGCCTTCAGTGGCTTTCTGGGAGACAGCTACTGGAGGCAGACTTAGTGCTGCAATGTTTAGCATGTTTAACATTGCAGCACTAAGTGCTATAGGGACACTGTACCCAGATCACTTCAATGAGCTGAATGTTCTGTGTTCCTATAGTGTCCCTTTAAGATCCATATCTTCAATAAAAAAATATGTAAGACATAATTTGATAACACTTTACTTTTACTTAAACTTTAACAATTTATAAGTAAACAGAGATGAAAATGGCCTCATCATTATCAAATACTTCCTAGTGTCAGCTAGATATGAAATAAGACTTGTTGATTTTTGGTGAAGATTGGATATGCACATTAATAAGACTGCAGAAATGTCTGTCCATTTTTATCTTATTTTTCATCTACAGCCATATTTAATTTCCACTTGTAATGTTTTAAAACTGATAATAAACATTTCTCAAAAAAATACCAACTATTTATGGTGGAGATTATTCACTAAATCAAGAACTGTTGGAAACTAACAAGGAAATTAGAATATAATTAGAAAATTGAAAAAAATATTTAGACCAAAATAGCAAAGCCAGAAAACACCTCCAGGTCATAATTTTCTCCCATAATGTAATTTTTTATTAAGAAAAAACAGCATTAAGTAGTAGACTTGTGCAAAATAAATGTTTGGGGGGGTGGGTGGGGATTGAATTTTATCCATGTGCTATTTCGTCCATGTGATTGGAACCTTTTTTCTCAAACAATTTGCCAAAAGGGTGTGGAAAATGGACAAATCAGTGTATTGCAAAATATACACATAATGTAAATATTATGTATATATTCAGCAGTTAACTAATAGGTGCATTTTCACATACAGAGAGTAATTAGAAACCACCAGTCCCTGGTGCAAAAATTTCCCTGGGCCACACCGTGTGTCTGATTACCCTCACAGACCCTCCATGCCCCTCATGTGTCTCATTCCCCCCACAGACCCTCTTTATGTCTTATTCTACTCCCAGCTGCTCCATTTGTCTCTCACTCCCAAACATCTCCATGTGTCTAATCCCCCCTGGACTATCCAAGTGTCTCATTCTTCTCCCCAGATGATACATGTGTCTCATTCTGTATCCCAGCCCCTCCATGTGTCTCATCTCCTCCACACCTCCATGTCTCTCATTTTCTCCCCTCCAGCCCGACCATGTCTTATTCTGTCCCCCGTGTGGCAATCCCACCTCCCCTCAGTCCCTCCATGTGTCTCATTCTAGCATCCTCCAGCCCCTCCATGTATCTTACCCCCCAATCTCCATGTATCTAATTCACTCCCGTGAGCCCTTCTATGTCTTATTCTGCCCCATGTGTCTTTCTCACCTCTCCTCAACCCCTCCATGCATCTCATTCCATCACCTCCACCCCTCCATGTGTTTAATTTTGTCCCCCTTGCCCCTTCAATTCTTATTCTGCCTCCCCACCCCTCCATGTGTCTCTCTACAATCCCCCTCATCTACCAACTCACCAACAAGCTGGCAGCCGTACCCAGTCTGACAGGAAGTACTGGGAGCACTCCCTGTTAGACCCCTTTCCCCTGACATGCTACATTTAGAGACTTGCAGGAGGGGGAGCACCCTGAAGCTATGCTAGTGGCCCATGGTCGCAGGGGTCACAGCTGTGACCAGGCTCCCCTGCGACCCCTGCGACTGTGGTAGGTATGCCACTGTTCACATCCCATTTACCCATAATTTGGTTCACAGATCAAGTGTCTATATTTATATATTAGGTATTTATTAGAGATATAATATACAAATGTAAATTATTTTTGTACCGCTCTTCTTTCTTTTACTTCCATTGTTCATTTCTTACTTTATCTGTGATTAAAATCAACATATATGGGCTTTCCCGAACCACCAATCATCTTTTATTCTATCAAATGTTAAATCCTATAAAATATAGAGCTCAATTTAAAATTCTGGTTCTTGCTTTCAAATCTCTACATAATGCTGCTCCCACCTATCTATCCTCCCTTAAACACAAGTATGTCCCGTCTAGGCCCTTACGATCTGCTGAAGACTTACGTCTATCTTCTGTCCTTACTCCCACCTCTGATGCTCGCCTTCAAGATTTCTCGAGGGCTGCACCGATCCTGTGGAACTTGCTTCCCTCCTCCGTTAGATGCTCACCCAGTCTCCACTCCTTCAAAAAAATCATTCAAAACCCACTTCTTCATAAAAGCATATCAATTAAAGTGTTAATAGCTCCGTCCTGACTGATTCCTCTTCTGCAACTGTCACTAGTCTGATACTATCCTTACCTTTTTGTGTCATTTTACCCCACTCCCTCTAGCATGTAAGCTCATTGAGCAGGACCCTCAACCCCTCTGTTCCTGTGTGTCCAACTTGTCTGGTTACAACTACATGTCTGTTCGTCCACCCATTGTAAAGCGCTGTGGAATTTGATGGCGCTATATAAATACCATAATAATAATAATAATAATAATAATAATAATAATCCTTGCCAATGTAATTTGCTTTGCGATACACTCTTGTGATCATTTGGAATAATGGATTTTGGACAACTCTCTGACCTTCCAAAAGTTACACAAATTGCAATCATTTGTAACTGATGAGAATGGTGAGAATATATTGCCATTTAAATTCAGTGACTTTATCTATCCTTAAAAAATGTGCTAAAAATATATATTTCCATTTCTTTTTTTTAACAGTTTTCTAAAATGAATATAACCATTTCTAAATACAGCATATATGTTTATTTATATATTACCTCATATTGTGTTATGACAACATTCTCAGTTTTAAAAAGTATGATTTACTAAGCCCAATGTAAAAAAAAAAACACACTAGCATCATTGACAATATCCCAAACTATGTATACTAGCATGCATATCTCAACCACTACATCAAAAAAATTAAAAAATCTTCTGTGCGATTGTGAAAACTCCCACAGAAATACCTGGAAACATAGGGACTCAGAACATCAATACTTTTATTGTACATTCATTGCATGTTCTTACATACTCAAGGACTGGCAAAAAAAAATTGCAAACTTGATTGTTTGCAATTTTTGTAAGCCTAAAACATTTCTAGAATGTAACATATTCGGAAACACTTAAGCTGTAAGTGCCCTCTCTTTTAGCAACAGCATCTGTCCACCTTTACAATATTTCATAAGGAATTCTAGGTTGTAGTATGTTCAAAAATACTTTATCTGTAAGCATCCAGTGTTAATAATTACAGTAAATACAGCTGATAACAGTATCTGTACTTCTTTTACAATGTTTTATAGGGAAATCACCACCACGTTATGACATAATGCTTTTCAGCAACCAAGTCTGAGCTATATAATTTAATGTAATATTAGCGATTATCCCGTGATTCATAATATCAACAGTTGAACCTAACAGAGGTAATGGCATCTATAAACAATCTTGGAGGTCATGATGTCACAAATGACTGTTGACACATCGAAGATGACTGATGAACTATGTTTTACTTCCCATTTCCCACACTAGTTCCTGCAATTATTAATGAAAGCAATAAGTCATTTGTTCTTGTCATTACTGTCAAAGTGATGTGCTTCATGATTAAATGATAAAGAACCAGAGGAAGGGTGACCTATTTATTTCTTTCATAGCACCATTCAATTCCTTAAAATTAAGTGACCTGGGTGCAGAGGTCCTGTCATGTTAACCATTTACTTTAAACATTACCGTTTTGTATTTTAAATATTATATTCAATATTTAAATTAAAGGGTTAAACACACTGCTAGTGGTTGTTATACCAATAGCCACTAGAGGTGCTCCCACTGCAATCACAATGTAAAACACGGTCATGTGACATTCAACATTGCACATCATCAATTGCAGCTCATAGAAAAGCATTGAACTTAATGTTTTCCTGTGAGGAGCATTGGGTTGGACCATTGTTGTAGGAAGCCATGCCTCAATGACATGTCAGATTTCAATTCCTTTAAGGAAAGATAGTTGCTGGGACTTCCTTACACCACAACAACTTTATTGTTAAATATTTAATAGGTGTCCCTTTAATTAAGTACTCAAGAAATTTAGTGTATCCCTTTATATTTGCACTTGTATATTTTGTCTGCATTTGCATAGTGCAGAAAAGAGAGGAAACCTTTTGATTGTTTTGTGCCAATGGAGTGCATTACTCTTATTATTGCAAGATCATGTACAATTATGTCATTGTATTACCTTTGCTTCAATTTGTTTTGTATCTTGGTTCTGGAACAAAAATTTGATTTTACTTTTGCCGTCATCTGAAGAGCCTTTGAGCTGAGAAAACTTATACCTCCATAGAATAGCCTTTGACAAGTCCGATACAAAGAGGAATGGCAAGATATGAGAAGAGAGCAGAAAGAGAAATAATTAGTAAATATTCACACTAAAGTCAATTACAAACATTTAGATTAACTCAGTGATTTAATATTATCTTAGTTAAAGTTGTGGCATATTTTATGATATACAGATGATGTACACATCACAAAATAAAAATGGATTAAGTGGATGGTGTGGAAGTTAAGTTTTGTCAAGATAATGGATAATGAATATTACCAGACTCAATATCAAACCTCAAAATGCTTTCACCTTCTCATTCCTACTGCTCTCTCATCATGTTTTAAAGCTCTCTATTTTCCAGTGGAATCCATCTTTTCTTCCATGTGCTATCATGATCTCCTTACTATCTTCCTTGCTGTCTATCCTCTTTTCTGAAGCTAAATTGGCTTCATTAAGCTATTCTCCATGGTTCCAGTACTCTCCCCCTCCCCATCAATCTCTGGTCTACTGTTTAGTCCACATGTATCCCACACTTTTATTAGTCAGTTTAATTGTCTCCCTCCCATTGCTTTTCTAGGTCTCATTTCTTCAGGGAAGGACAAAGTTTTCATTTATTCTTTATCAAACCTGCATGTTTTCATGAGTCAGAGCAATATCAAATATTGTCAAAACCTATTGTTCTATCTTATTATATTGTATCGTTTTCAAAAGAATTACTGAGAATCTTTGTGAACAGAAAATGTAGAAACTACGAACTCCCTTGAAGACCTTACCATAGTAGGATAGTAAAGATCTTTTTAGTAGCCCAACTGGACCATGATTTGCACTATTAACCCCAAAAAGTTCCACTAGTTGTAAACAGCTGTTTTTGTTGTGACACTCTAGCTATTACATTTCAGTCACCTGTCTTTCTATTTACACTTGGGCTTATATTCTTTATATTCACCGATCAAAGCACTGACAGGTGAGGTGAATAACATTGATTATATTGTTACAATGGCACAAGTGGTGGAATACATTAGGCAGCAAGTGAACAGTCAGTTCTTGAATTTTATGTATTGAATGAAAGAATAATGGCCAAGTGAAAAGATCTGAGTGATTTTGATAAGGGGCAAATGGTGATAGCTAGATAACTGGGTCAGAGGATCTCTAAAAAGGGGCATCTTGTGGGGCGTTCCTAGAATGCAGTGGTTAGAACCTACCAAATGCCGTGCAAGAAAAAACAAACAGCATCAGGATCATGGGCAGCCAAGGCTCAGTAATGCACTTGGGGAGCAAAGGCTAGTCAACCTGTTACGATCACACAGAAGAGCTACTGGTAAGGTGTCAGAACACACAATGCACTGTAATTTGCTGTGTATGGGGCTGCATAGCCGCAGGGCAGTCAGGGTGTCCATGATGACCCCTGTCCACCCCAGAAATGGACATGAACATCAGAACTGGACAATGGAGCAATAAAAGAAGATTGCCTGGTCTGATGTATCATGTTTTATTTTAGATTAAATGGATGGCTGGGTGCGTTATTTACTGGGGGAAGAGAGGGAAGCAGAATACACCATGGAAGAAGGCAGACTGGTGAAGGCATGTTCTACTGGGAAACCTTGGGTCCTGACATTCAGGTGGATGTTACTTTGACATGTACCACCTACCTATATATTGTTGCAGACCCCTTCATGACAATGGTGTTCTCTAATGGTAATGGCCTCATTCAGCAGGATAATGCACCATGCCACACTGCAAAAATTGTTTGGGGATGGCTTGTGGAACATGACAAAGAGTTCAGGGTTTTATCTTAGCCTCCAAATTTACCAGATCTTGATCTGATTGAGCATCTGTGGGATGTGCTGGAAAAATAAATCCGATCCATGGAGGCTCCACCTCGCAACTTGCAGGTCTTAAAGGATCTACTGTTATTGTCTTTGTGTGAGATACCACAAGACACGTTCAGAGGTCTTGTGGGGTAAATACATTGACACATCATAGCTATTTGGGCAGACTGAGGGGGACGTAGGCATGTGTTTCTAATGTAGTGGCTGGTCAGTATGTTTACGTTTCTTATTGAAACAATCTGATATTATTACCTATTTGATCTTTATCATGTGCACAGTCAAATTTATGATTTTGTTCATTATTTAACAATATATGTAGTTGCTTTATATTATCTCAGCATTTAAACTTTTCTTTTTTTTCCTTTTTTTTTTTATTGCAGTTTTTAATGTCCAGAATATTGGCTCTTGATTTGTTTCAAACTTCTCTGATAAACTCTTGCAGTGTTTCTAAATCACACCTGTATGTGATGTTTCTGTATTATATTTTCAATTATTATTTCTAAAATATAAAATACGTTTAGATTTACCAGGAATGACACAGCCATTGGAGATGAATACCTCTTGGAGACTTATTCTAGCCAGTATGCAATGTGGCATTCAATGAAAGTTTAAATCTGAATTGCATAATTTAGGCTAAAATAGCCCAGTTTACTGTTGGATTTCAGTTAGCTACAATTTGCAGTTTAGTGAATGTGATTTGTATTTTATTAGACACGCAGGTGCCATTGGAAATGAAAAATAATGTTATATGTTCCCAATGCTGTAAAAACATAAAGACACATATACAGTCATGGGAAAAAGAAAGTACACCTTCTTTGAATTCTATGGCTTTACATATTAGGACATAATAACAATCATCTTAGCAGGTCTTAAAATTAGGTAAATACAACTTTAGATGAACAACACATGACATAATACACCTTGTCAAGCCATGTGTGAAAAACTAACCTTTAGCAGTAAAAAGCTTGAAGTCATTGTTTTCTGAATGACTTTATCAGTCTCAAGCATCATTGTTGAAGAATTGTGGCTCACTCTTCTTTACAATGTTGCTCCAGTTCATTGAGGTTTGCTGGGATTTGTTTATGAACAGCTTTTTTAAGGCACCCGCCGCAGCATTTCAATCAGGTTGAGGTCTGCATTTTGACTGGGCCATTGCAACACCTTGATTATTTTCCTTTACAGCCTTTCTGTTTCAGAATTGCTAGTGTGCTTGGGATCATTGTCTTGTTACATGGCCCAATGTAACATGCTAACTGAGGCCTGTAGAGTCTGAGATGTTTTTTTGAACTTTTTCTGAGCATTGCACGATCTGACCTTGGGGTGAATTTGCTGGGACGTCCACTCCTGGGTAGATTAGCAATTGTCTTGAATGTTTTCCACTTTTGAATAATTTTTATCACTGTAAAAAGATGAACTTTAAATAGATAAAACTGACTTTACAACCATTTCCAGTTTGATGGGAAGCAAGAATTGCTTCTCTAAGTTCATTCCTGATGTATTTCATCCTTGGCATTGTGTTAATACACACTTGAATGCTCCAGACCAGTAATCTGCTAAAACATTGTTTTTTACAGAGGTGGTCACACTTGCTGATGATCAATTAATCAATGGCATTTGATTAGCAGCACCTGCCAGCTACTTAGCCTCTTAATTCCTTTGGAAGCAGTAAGGGTGTACGTAGTTTTTTACACATGGCTTCTACAGTTTGGCTTTATTTTTGTTAAATAAATCATAACACGTGTGTAATATGTCATGTGTTGTTGTTGTTCATCTAAGGTTGTATTTGCTTAATTTTAAGACCTGCTAAGGAACAGATGATTGTGATTATGTCCTGATATATAAAAAAAAACATAGAATTCAAAGAGGGTGTACTTGCTTTTTCCCATGACTTTATGACAATAAACTGATTATATTAATTTTACTGTTTTTTTTTCCATTTGATAATGTTATTTTTTACCTTAGTTGCAGCATCGAAACAAATAAATCCCATGCCAAAATCAATGGTAAGACCCATTAAATGACTTTCAATAACACAGGCATATGTCTTACACTGAAAATAAATTTGAAAAAAACAATTAGTTGGAAAATAAAGCATTTAAGAAATATTTATGTACAGAATAACCTGACATTTCCCCCATTTTCAAGTATGAATGATCAAGCTTGTTACAATGATCTTGTTACAATGCTATAAATTTAACATACAAAAAATAAAGTTATTGACATTTATTACATTTACAGATTGAATAGCTGGAGAAAGTCCTTTGCAGAGATCTCAAGAATGTGGTGGATATTTTTATTTTCTGGTATACTATTCCACAGCTGTGGAACTCTGTATTAAAGGGCTCCATGACCAATTTCATTGTTGTAAGGGAAAAAAACACAGCTCACACTTGAACATATTGCTTAGGTAGTAAGGGAACCTACCAAAGAAGTGGTTATGAACTAAATTAGTACTGAACTCCTGGATTGTAAGGCAGAAAGTGTGTGCACAATTTGTTAAATCAACAGAATGATTTACTAAAATTGCTTTAGCATCTCTGGGGCCCCATACGATGAAATATGTGGATCATTTGTCTACACAGTTAAAGTTACTAGTTGTGGTGGAATGAGAGGTATCAATTTTAGCCTGTATTTGTTTTCATAAGGAGCAAGAACCGGATATTTAGATATATGATTTGTAGGGTTGCAAAACAAAGTCAGTTCATTTTAACTTTACCAAGATGTTCCCTGTATATTCATCAGAAGTAAGACTGCCTTTTGGCAGCAGCATTGAACATAAACATGTCCTTCCTCATTAAATAAAAATACATATCTTAACAAAAGTTTAATCTTAACATACATGAATCTCTTCCTATGAAGAAATCATACTGGTATGAAGCAGTTCTTTTTGCTGCAGTTAATACTGATGTTTTTGCATAATGTACTGTTAAGAAATGTATATTCTTGTTTTTATCTTATTTATTAACCTTAAGTTCCTTATCATTTTCAAACTGCACCATGCTGATTACTTTATGGCTAGTGTTGCGCCATAACAGGGGGCAAATTGGACATTACTTCTCTCTAAAGATAACTACTTGTCCTCTTTTTTCTGACCAGAATGTATATATATATTATACCATTCAAATATCAGTACCTCCTCCCACTAGCATCTTCATTGCTTCATCCTCTTCTACTCAGCATCCTTATCTTCTTTCTCAATCACTCACACCTCCCACTAGATTGTATGTTCTATGTATATTATTATTATTATTGTCATATTTAAAGCACCCACTTATTCTGCAGCACTTTACAATATTACAAAGGGGAAAATCTAACAAACAACGAGACAATTACAAAATGTTACAGGAACAATGGGTTGATGACGACCTTGCTCAAACGACCTTACACGTTATGTTATATTTCATGTAATGTTTCTCATATGTCAGTTTGTTTGGAACCTGTCATTTTACACAGCAATGCAGAATGTACTAGAGCTTTATTAAGAAAATATTCTACTACTACTGATAATAAATCCTTATGTATAATGGAGTTATATTAAAATGTTGTCTGGTTTTAAGGAATCAAATAAAACTTAAATCCATCAATTGCTTTATAACAAATAAATATATCTAAAAGGGTGTGTTTATGTATGTTTGTGTATGTGTGTGTTTAAAGGATATTTTGCAAGACAATTGTGATTGCATTTAGATTGAAAGAAGAACGGTCACTTTCTGATGTGTGTACACCATTGAATACAATATAGAAAACCATCAATAACTTATGGTAATATTTTCATTCATTAGATGCTCCATTTTCGTTTAGATGTTTATGAAAACTTAAGTAAGTTACATCATAACCCAGACCAAGCACACCAATCCAGGGCAAACATTGCAAATGACAAAGAGAACTAGAGAGAGAAAAATTATTTCATTTCTTCTCTTCTCTGCATGGTTATTCTATGCCGACTGCCATATACAGCTTATAACAATGACCGACAAAGGCACTCATTTGCAGGATCATGAGGTAGATTTCTACATTGTAAGCATGAAAAAAATATGAAAGGTTGTCATTCTTACAAACTATTTTCCATTTTTAAGTAAATAAGGAGGATCCAGGAATCTCCTAACTTGAAAAAAAGAACAGAACCAAATAAAAAAACACCCCCCAAAAAACCCACAAGGTAAAGGAACTCCATTGAGGATCAGCTCAAAAAGTAAAAAGTACTAGGACAGCACTAGGACAGCATGTCACTTCAATCACCCTAGTGCTCCACACCTTTTAAAGGCATGGGATAGTATGATGCACCAGAGCTGTGAGCTCATCCATTTGCTTATTAACTTTCATTGTGGCTATTCATAGGCAGATCACCCCTTAGGACTACCACTGTAATCTTATTAAACAGCCTCTGTTGGTGCTAGGTTAAATCCTCTACTGGTTAAAAGACTAAAAAAGTATCAGGAGGTTTGTGAAAAATGTCCTGCAGGAATAATCTCATTATCCCTTAGACAGGAACTAATTTGGGGCGCAAGCACCACATATGATAATAACTTCCATGCTGGCTACAGGAGTGCCAACAGAAATCTGTATATGTATGATCTATGCGGAACAACTCTACAAGGTTAGTATTCCATTGAAATATGACCTTATATATCTGCTCTTGCAATTGCACACACTGAAACCTTAGCAGTGGCCTCACATGCAGACTCCACTCTACTGCACTCCAGGCAGAAGCTTATGTAACCCTCCAAAGCAGAAATATAGGGTGGTGGAACCCAGCTGATGAGACAGAACACAAAGCAGAATAAAGGGTGGAGATGATGCCCTCTTTTACCATCTCCCTCATACACCGTTTTTTAAGCATATTTACTAGCATGTCAGACCTCAAGGCAAAGTTAGATATCTGTAAATCACCCAGTAATAAGGAAAAGTATCCCTTACCATGTCATAAGTAATCAGGTCGTAACCCATCCTTAGATCCATATATCTCTCTGGGTCTGCATCCTCAGGGTTATAATAGAGGTGAATATAACCTTGTTTTGACTCCTATTTCCTCAACTCTCCTTGCAGTTCAGATAATCATTGGACTTTTTGTTTCTTTAAATGAGATGACTTTAATTAAATATCCTTGCAGAACTGCTTTATGAATCTATGTGAATATATCAGGGGTAATGTTCTCTGTAAAATACCTATTCAAATCTTGAATGGCGTGGGTTAAATAGCTTTTGTCCATATCAGGAATAGGGACAGCATTTAAATTGAATTACTTGTTTGATGCTGTAGTTTTAACCCATACATTCCCATATTTAATATAATTTAATTGTTGGTCTACCACTCAATAAGGGCTTTTGTTAAGCCAGGCAATTATTCTCTGACATATGTACTTTTATGTGAAATTTTAAAGTGGAGAACATTTTTGTATAAATACTTTTCTTTATCTTTTTGTTTTGTTCTGCTGGAATTCTCCATTGAGCCTTTGATTTATGTGTACCGTATATACTCGAGTATAAGCCGACCCGAATATAAGCCGAGGCCCCTAATTCTACCCCAAAAAACTGGGAAAACTTATTGACTCGAGTATAAGACTAGGGCGGGAAATGCAGCAGCTACTGGTAAATTTCTAAATAAAATTAGATCCTAAAAAAATTATATTAATTGAATATTTATTTACAGTGTGTGTATATAATGAATGCAGTGTGTGTGTATGAATGCAGTGTGTGTGTATGAGTGCAGTGTGTGTGTGAATGCAGTGTGTGTATGAGTGCAGTGTGTGTATGAGTGCAGTGTGTGTATGAGTGCAGTGTGTGTATGAGTGCAGTGTGTGTATGAGTGCAGTGTGTGTATGAATGCAGTGTGTGTATGAGTGCAGTGTGTGTATGAGTGCAGTGTGTGTGTGAGTGCAGTGTGTGTGTGAGTGCAGTGTGTGCATATGAATGCAGTGTGAGTGTGTGTGATGCAGAGTGTGTTTGTGTATGTGTTGGTGGGGGGTGGGCATTTTGATTGTTATTTTATTATTATTTTGATCATGTTTTGTTATAATATTATTTATTGTATAGTAATTATTATTTTAATTTTTTTTTTATATTATTTTTTTATTATTATTTTTAATATTGTATTATTATTATAATTTTTTTTTTCATCCCCCCTCCCTGCTTGATCCATGGCAGGGAGGGGGGCTCTCCTTCCCTGGTGGTCCAGCATTGGTAGTCCAGTGGGGGGAGAGGGGGGCTGGCAGAGCTGTAACTTACCTGTCCTGCAGCTCCTGTCAGCTCTCTCCTCCTCCGCGCCGTCCGGTCAGCTCTTCTGTCAGCTCCCAGTGTAAGTCTCGCGAGAGCCGCGGCTCTCGCAAGACTTACACTGGGAGCTGACCGAGGTGCTGAACGGACCGGCGCGGAGGAGGAGAGAGCTGACAGGAGCTGCAGGAGAGGTAAGTAACGCTCTCTCACAGCCCCCACAGCCCCAGTCTGTATTATGGCAATGCAAATTGCCATAATACAGACTATTGACTCGAGTATAAGCCGAGTTGCGGTTTTTCAGCACAAAAAATGTGCTGAAAAACTCGGCTTATACTCGAGTATAAACGGTATGTTTAAAATTCAAATGGAAGCAGCAGTGGTCCAGAGCAGCCCAATGGGGACTACTCAATACGATTTTGCTGGTTTGCATGAAACTCTTATAAGGCAAATGTAAGTGCAAAAATATTATTATTACAGCATTAAAATTCTGTAACCTCAGACTCAATACCGCATGTTCGGTGTTTCAAGGGCAAAGTGTCCCAAAAATCAGGATCTGCCTCAAGTTCCCATAGATCATAACCTATCTACCTTCATCATCTAAGTGAGTATGAGTGACCTGAAAAGGATACTTTTTACGCACCAGAACGCAGACCCCAATAAGTAAATAAATAAATATTGCATTACCTTGACATTGCTAAGGGCACAACAGGGAGTAAAACCAGACGTGTTTATTGTGTAAAATGTTGGCTAGCAGAAGCAGCCCTATTGACTTGACCTACACATAATACAGGTGAACACTTACTGCAAGCTGCCAGAGACTGTGCCAATGGCCACTGCGTATAAGTGTCTATATTGACACCCCATAATGAACTCGGCAGTGCATGCATATATTGTCCAATTCAAGGTAATGCTCATTTTTAATTGTGAGCATGCCTATTTTCTCCACTCTACTCACTCATTTTCCCTTCTCTATTTTTTTTTGCAATTTATATTAATTTCTAGTGTCCCCCACCCATCTTTTTTTTCTGCACTCGTAACCATACCTCATTTACTTCTCTTCTTCTCTGTCTTTCCCGCACTTCTTTCTCTTTTACCTTCTCCTCTTACTGTGTTTTAGTCTCCTTAAAGCATTTATTTTTTAGTTTTTTTTGTGGTTTCTCATCTTTACTTTTTCGCTTTCAATATTTATTTTTATTTTCATTATAGGATATTTCTCTTTTTATTTCCCTCTTTTCCCTTTTCTTTGTTTTGTTTGTTTGTTTGTTTTTCATTGCAGAATTTGAAAGAACATGGTGTCTTTGCCAAGTCCAAGAGATATGCAACCAATTGACAACAAAATAAACTAACTGTGCAATTAGTGGAACAATGAATAATGTAGACAAATGAGGGATTGGTTGCTCTGCAAAGGAAGGGATCAGTAAATTCAGGCATTCTAATGCCTAGATTTGTCAGGAACCATTTGGTATCCAATGAAGGCATAAGAAAATGTATATCACTATTGTAAATGGGTACCTGCAAGCAAAGCAGATCCTGGACTTGGCAAGACAATACTAAACACTTAATTTTCTCTCAAATTCAACAAAGAAAAAAACAAAAACACAAAACAAACCAGTAGGTCTGTCATTGACTTCTATTCGCACCAACAGTGCAGGGTCACTAGTGAGAGATCATGGAAAAATTGGCTCACTTTCGGATGTTGCAGGTAAATACCTTACTTTTGCGGGGTTTGCTTCTTTTATTTTAAAATAATGGAACAGCAACATTAAGTCTTGGGTGGCAATTGGTTATCCAGTTGCACTAGGCCCAGGCCCTAGTGCACTCTGTCTATGTGTCAGTATGTTTAGGGGCAGGGTTTTAAAAAGTGAGGTAACTTCTAAGTGTCAACCACTGTCTCCACAAAGCCCCTGACTCATGGATGGTTTATTTTCCAGCGATTTGAAAGGTTCTCAACCATAGATTTGAGAACTGATATTTGGTGGAGCATAGCATCTGGTTGCTTATTTAAGTCATTATGGGTCTGCACTCTGTCCTCCACTCTTTTTTTCCAGGTCTGAGGTGCAGGTCCCAAGAACCTGGATCTTGGTTGCCACTGACTGAGTGCTCTTGCAATTTCTGAGGTAAATTTTCGTTGAACCTCCATGACTTTCTTGAGTATGTAGTTAATGTCAGGATCACAAGAGCATCAGACCCTCTTCTTCTTTGGTGTAGCCATCTCAATAGACATTCTCAAGGGAGCAAAATTCTAATGTGAGAACTGTTTGTTGATGTTATTCTTTTCAATGTGCAGTAAATCCATTTGAGTCCACTGCTTGCATATGCCCCCAAAAGACATATTTTTTTTTACATATAGGGAAAAGAAATCATAATATGAAAATTGAAAGTGAAAGTACTCCTTTAAACACAGAAAAATAAGGCAAGAGAGCACACATAGACCAGAGTTTTATAGTAATTTACCACAAACAAGCAAACATAGATAAATCATTTGGAAAGTTTATTAAATCAAAGCCATAGTGTAAAACTTGAATTTTCAGCATCCTTGTATATTTGTATTTATTAATCTAAAAGAAAAGGGCACATTCAATTATATTAGCTATGAATGAAAATTGGTTATTTCCTTTTTTGTCTACTCTATGATTTAGTCGGATGAATCTCAGCTTGAAGATAAATTGAATTTTGTCATGTTTATTTTAAGTTGAATGGACACAGTTATGTTTATTGTACTTGCACTCTTGAGCTCTCTTTGAGTGCGGCACCTCATAGAAAAAACAGCATGTTAGAAAATTATCCATACTTGAATTTTAATTTTCAGTATCTGCACACACTATGAAACTTTTTTGCATATGCATACCAGCTGTTCCTTTCATTAAAACATATCCTATAACAGGAAGGCTGACAGTGATAAATACTTATTAATTTTTTATTCTATCATCAGTGCAAAGAAAATGTTCTTTCAATTTAATCTGGGTGCTAGTAGGGGATCTCCATTAATGGTTTTCCCTACAGAATCATTTCAGTTCAAATGTCTAAATTGTCATCAATTCATTATTAATTTTACAATTCATTTTTTTTGCAAATGTAAATGTTGCTATTTTAATGTAATTTTATATGAGCATAATTACAAAAAAATCAGACGTCTAGGTCACAAAGATAAGATTTTCTTTTTAGCAAGCAGCATTTATACTGTGTTTATCATTATTATTAAATGTGTTGTTTAGTGATATATTGTAACTGTAAAATTGTACTATTGCTATTATTATTGGTCCATAACATAATGTTTTTGTTGTTGTTTATTTTTTCTCTTTGATACATTTTTAAGACTAGACAGTTGTAATGAGTCCATTTAATCATCTCGTTGTGCTGCTTTAATATTGTGAAACACTTATACCAGATTATTTTTTCAACATTATTTTCCAATCACATAAACCTTTTTTGATCTCAACTACAGAGAGTAATATTTTTTTTTTTAGCATGATATGTTTGATTTCTTTTTCAGTAACTTGAACCAAAGAAATTTATTTTAGTAGTGTTCTGGCTGATCTGATTCTTGATAATGGGATTCTGTAAGATGTAGCTAATAAAAGAACACAAAGAGAAATCTCCCTTATCTGTGGAAAATTGTCAATATAACTGAAAATATTGTAGGTTCTGCCAAGATATGAAAATATTTAGGAACAGATGACTGATGGCAAATTTTAAGGAGTAGTAATAATATCTGCTCTTCCTTAAGTTAAATAAAAATGAAATAAAAATATTATAAAAAAAAAAGGAATAAAGGAAAAATACCAAAAATACAGGTGCAAAATCCTATTTTATTAAAAATCTTTAACAAACTTGCATTTTATTTAATACAAATGGAAATAACTTATTTATGCAATATGATGAGCTACAAGTGCTAAAGTGAAGTTGTTACAAAACTTCTTCACTAGATATTGCACATAATGTATATGATTTACAATGTAGCGGGTTTGACAAGCAACTTTGATTTACAGCAGGGGTTCTCAACCTTGTCCTCAAGGACCCCCTTGAACCAATCCAGGGTTTAGGGATTACCTGGGTGTGTCTAAAGTGTTTAGAAAAATAAATAAAAACACCTTAGAGTCTAAGGCAGGGGTTCTCAACCCAGTCCTCAGGAGCCCCTACCAGTCCAGGGTTTAGGGATTACCTGGGTGTGTCTAAGATGTTTAGAAAAAGGGAAAAAAACACCTTAGACTCTAAGGTGTTTTCTTTTCTTTTTCGAAACACTTTAGACACACCCAGGTAATCCCTAAACCCTGGACTGGTAGGGGGTCCTTGAGGAAAAGGTTTAGAACCCCTGGTCTAAGGTGTTTTTTTCCCTTTTTCTAAACACCTTAGACACACCCAGGTAATCCCCAAATCCTGGACTGGTAGGGGGTCCTGAGGACAAGGTTGAGAACCCCTGATTTACAGGATCAAGAAGTAGTGAGTACCCTAATCATACAAGCTTACAAACTAAAGGAAAAGGCGTACAGTTACACATAAAGGTAGTATACATTTTTGTCCAAAAATAAATGAAAAATATGCTCTGGCAGTATAGTCTGTAAATACTATGTGACTACAATAAGATTGAGTGAAAGAAATGGGAGACTGTGGTTTGTTATTTGATATGTCTTCCTACAGATATTGGTTATTAAGGCGTACTTAAATGATTGAAAAGCTGGAAAAAACCCAATGGACTAGAAAATAGAATTTCATAAATGAACAGCACTAGGGAGATATGTTGAAAGTGTGTGTTGCAAGTGAGGGTGTGAATGAAATGCATATGCAGGAGTGAGAGTCTGGGCTAGGATATGGTTATTGTTAGAAAGGATATGTAGGTTGTGTCACTGTTATGAAGTGTTTTATAGGTATGGATCATTGAATGCATGAAAATAGAGTTTGCCAGCTTAAACACACAAAAAAGTGAGGAGGTGTGGGGCATTAAGTGCATCTACTTAACTTCCCACACCTTCAACCCTCACCTTTTTTTTAGTCTGCCTGTGGCATCCATTATCAGTTGAGTGAAAACAGAGAGGAGAAATTGAGACTGCATGACAGATTTAATGGAGGTGAGTTGCCCTAAATGGATACTGATAATGAAGGATGAACATGAAGGAGGAAAGACAAGAAGTCCTGTTTTTAAGAGGCTGATTTTCAAGAAAGCAAGCTGTCATCCAGTCAGTGATGGAGGATAGGCTGATGGTAACATGATTAAGAAGGGACGGTGAGAGGTGAGGGGAAGAGGGGAATACTATTGGAAACCAAAATAATTGATCTGGTCAACTAGTGAAGCAGTGTAGAGTGAGGACATAATTGAACCCAGAACAGAAGCTGGAGTAATGCCATCAGAAAGAGGTATTGAAAAGCAATAGAAGATAACATACTAAAAAAGGTTAAAAGGTTGCAAGAGTGAGGAAAACAAGCCTACAGACACAAATGAAAACAAGATCAAATCATGAATGCACTGCAAACCATAAATAAATGAAGCAAATAGCATAAGACAGAAGTTTGTTTCTAACTCTGTTCTGCACTTTACAATGAATGGAGAAATTGACTTAAAGGGACACTATAGTCACCAATGCAACTTTAGCTTAATGATGGAGTTTTGGTGTATAGATCAAGCCCCTGTAGTTTCACTGCTTAATTCTCTGCTATTTACTAGTTACAGTATCTCACAAAAGTGAGTACATCCCTCACATTTTTGTAAATATTTTATTATATCTTTTCATGTGACAACACTGAAGAAATCACACTCTGCTACAATGTAAAGTAGTAAGTGTACAGCTTGTGTAACAGTGTAAATTTGCTGTCCCCTCAAAATAACTCAACACACAGCCATTAATGTCTAAACCGTTGGCAGCAAAAGTTAGTACACCCTTAAGTGGAAATGTCCAAATTAGGCCCAAATAGCCATTTTCCCTCCTCCGTGTCATGTGACTAATTAGTGTTACAAGGTCTCAGATGTGAATGGGGAGCAAGTGTATACAATTTTTAATGTTATCGCTCTTACACTCTCTCATACTGGTCATAGGAAGTTCAACATGGCACTTCATGGCGAAGAAGGGGGATTATTCATGGCGAAGTTTGAGGGGGATTATTGTTCACCTTCAACCCTCCCTTAATTTTTCCGCTTAGTTCCTGAACATTAAATTAGGGGTTACCCGCTCATTATGTTTAGCAACCTCGAAACATTCTATCTGAATATATTAACTTGTGTGTAGTTTCCTTAAAATTATAATTTTTCTTCGGATGATTGATAGAATTTATTTAGTATCCATTATATCTTTTTATATTTCTCTTTGCAAGTGGTTCTATGTAGTAGAGCAGAATGACGAGTGAGATGACTCACTTAGAATTTTCCACTGCATTCCTTACTAAGAAGATTTATTTTGGGATTATGGTCATATACTTGTATCTCTATAAAATAAACATACACATACCTGATTGTTCAATCCTATACATATTCAAAATGCAGCAAAGCTGCTCATTGATTTACACAAGAGAATTAAAAGAGATGGTCTCTTAGAAGAGAGGTTCTTGTTTCAAAACACAACTAGCAATTGTAATGGCAGATATCTCTTCGCCACAACCATACTTGGAAAGATATTGTGGTACACTAAAATAATGCAAAATGAGATATGTTCACTCTATCCATGATAGTGCTTCAAAGCATCTCCTCGGACTTTTAAATACTCAATACTCAAAACTCAAAGTTAAAGGGTTCCTGTCATTGAACAAACATTAGCTTTAATAAAAGTAGTGACATATAACAGAATTGCTAGCAATCTGTAGGCTTTTTGATAAGTCAATCAATCATTGTCAAGAATGATGAAACCAGCTCATCCACCTCAGAAATGAGTATTATCTTATTATCCTGCTTGGGGATACTTCCAATCACATCAGATAGGGTAAAGATCAAGATAAGTGGAGGCAAGCAGTGATTTTGACACTGAGGAAAGGGAGAAAAGAAGGGGAAGAAAGGTGTGGAATGAGAAGAGATCAGTCAGGGCTAGGAAAAGATGTGCATTTGGAGGGAGTATAGAGGTGAAAGAAAAAGTAGGAGTAGAGAGTAGAGGAGTGAGGTTGGAGAACAAGAGGTTAAGAACTGCTGAAATTGCAAACTGATCTTTAAGTATCTTATTAAAAAATGAATGTAATATTCCGTTATAGACAATGTGTATGGATAAATACGTATTAAATCTAAATAAACAGGAAATTCCCTGGCATGAGGTCTTTATGGACAGATTATGATGAAACTAGAAAATATGATTGATCTATATCAGGTTAAATACATTTACAATGCTTTTTAAAGTTATTGAAGCAAAGTTATCACTACATAACTGTAAGTGCATTGTATTGCATTCTCTCTTTATTCCTCAGATAAAACTGTTCAGGTATAACCAAGTTTTGCTGTTTGCAAAAGTAAAAACAGAAATAGTTTTTTTTCCAGTATCTGCCAGTCTGGTACATATGGTGGAGATATTGTAAATATTTAAAGTCTTTGCTTTGACAGCAGCACCTTTTCTTGGCTCACATGAAACATAATCCAGTAATTATGAATTACACTGAAGATGCATTCATTTGCTAGGTCTGGGTTATAACCATGAGTACTTTTGTAACTTTTAGAATCACATGGTGTTTACTTTTTATTTTCTTAAAGATCCTTTTTTTGTCATTTGGGACAGTCAGAATGGATTGATCAAAATAATATCTGATGCCAAGTTAAAAAAGGAACAGTATGAACCTATAAATTAGATACCTTTAAGCTTAATATTCATTCTGGGAAAGTATATCAGAAATTGTTTTATGAAACATTATCCTTAGAATGAGGCAGCATGTTTGAGTAATGATTATTCTAAATTACTTATTCTATGATACTGCATAAACACTTATTAAACCCATTAATTTATCAATTATATAAAAGCTTTTAAAAAAAATCAAAGAAACAGGTGTCTTAGGAAATATTGATTAGTTAAATATTGATTCAGGAAATATCGTAATTTTATAGTCAATATTTTTTTCCCCCACTTCTTTTATATGTAATGATATATTAAAATTAATATTTGGATTACTGGATCTACATATTAAACAGTTTATGAGTGGTGCAGAATTCTGGTATTCAAAAACTGAATATTACAGAAGGGTAAGAGGGAATAAGACAAAGTTGATAAAATAGCTCTAAAACTGGAAAAAAAGGAATTCACCAAATCCAATAAAACAAATAAAGTACACCATAAAATATACTGTGGGTATCCAGGAGCTAAAAAATAATATAGAAAGAATAAAATACAAATAATAGATGGTTGGTTCACAGATAAAACAATCCAAAGTGATATAAAAACCCTTGATGGAATATCTATAGCATAAACAGAAAAGTCCAGAGTAATATAAAAATCCAAAGTCATATACAGGTCTTATAGCATAAGTAACCTTAACCCTGCTTGTGAAAACAACATAGGGCTGATGGTACTTATGTCATATAATGTACTTTTATGTGTATAAAAGATAATTATGATATATAGCAGAGCATGTTAGTATGAGGAACTAATTGCTCAATATTAAATTGCAATAGTGCCACAGTGTTGGAAAAAAGGTAGTTAGAAATGTAAATAAAAAAGATACATTTATAAATTGAAAAATATTTCAAGTATAAAAATAGTGATGAAAATCAGAGTGCAGCAAATAAAGTATAGGGCATTAATTCAGCAAGAAAACCTGCAGTCCAGACCCTGATGGTTAAGGATTATAGGAGTAAATATGTCCTCTGTGTCCTGGCAGCCGGTGTGTGCGTGTCACCGTGCATTCCACCTCCGACCATCCTGGTGGCTGTTGAAAGGAATGAACTACCTCAACCACAACCCCTACAATCTTAAATTCACCTTTTCACATTCTACAGACCAAATAGAATTTTTGGACCTGGGCATCTACATTGAGGAAGGGAAACTACATACTAAAACTTTCAAGAAAAACATAGACTGTAACAATTTCATTCCTTTCAACAGCCACCACAAACCAACGTGGCTTAAAAATATCCCTTACAGTCAATTTAGGCAAATTAGATGGAACTGTTCACAACTGGACATGTGCAGAGAGCAAATGGAAGAGACGAAGCAAAGGTTTGTTGAAAAAGGATATAAATCATCACTTTTAGGAGAAGCAATGGAAAACGCATTAGTTATCTCAAGGCAGGACACTCTACTAAGTAAGATTCAATCTCCAAGAGCACCAAATACAGCTCCGGCTTTTATAACTAAATACAACAACCAGTCGCACGTTATACAGAACATACTCAAGAAACACTGGGGAATTCTCAAGAGTCATCCCATCCTTTCACAATTCCTAGAAGATAAACCTCAGTTCATATTCACAAGGGCCCCAAACTTAATGTTCATGCTGGCTCCAACTCTAAAATCTATTCAACCCATTAGGGACAAAGATCCAATTAAAGGCTTTCTAAGATGTAAAAAATGCCAAGGATGCAAAAACAATCCTTCCCAAGATGTAGAAAGTTCGAAATTCATATCCTTGGACAATCTTAAAGAGTACAAACTGAAAACCAATATGAACTGCAACACTTCGGGCGTGATCTATCTCATTATGTGCCTATGTCCTAAACAATATGTGGAAAGAACGAAGAGACCACTTAAAACAAGGATCTCTGAACACATTTGTAACATCAGAAGAGGTCTACTCACACACAATTTATCCAAGCACTTTAATGAGGTACACGGTGGAGATCCAACAGGTTTGCAATTTTAACCAATAGAGAAAGTCAACATACATTGGAGAGGAGGAGATTTAGAAAGAAATTTAGACCAGACAGAGGCCAAATGGATATTTTCTCTTAACACCCTAGTCCCGAAAGGTCTAAAGGTCTTTTTTTATTCAACCACAAGTCTAATGTTGAGTCACCAATGTTAGAGGTGTTTTTGTTTTCCTATACGTTTTAATGCATACTTTTTTTTTCATATGCTATTTTTTTTATCACTTTCTATTTCGTATCTATTACTATTATCATGTTCTTGGATCTCTATTTCTATTTAGTGTTTTGTCATTTTTGATTTTTCCATTTTTATTTTATCTCTAGTATTTTTTTTTTTTATTTTTATTTTTTCATTTTTTCATTTACACCTTCACTATATTCTATTACTCCTACTCCTATTTCTATCTTTATTTTTATTTTTATTTTTACTTTAGTTCTTTATTTTTATTTCAATTCTATTTTTTTATAAATTTTTATTTCTATTTTTATCTTCATCTGATTTCTATATTCTTTATTTTACCCTAATTTGTAGTTTTTATCTACACCTTAACCTACTCCTCATATCTGCATCTCTATCCTTTTCACTTTTATTCTATTGCCGATTCATGTCACATGTTTACCCCACCAGAAGGTTTCCTTACTATTCAACCCCACTTATAATATATATTTATAATATACATCCATATCTCAGCTCTCCATGTCACTCTCTCCACTGCGGTAAATTTAACATATTCTGCCTGTTGCTCACCCGTTTACTTTTATTTTTTATTTTCATTCAGAGATAGATTTCCGACTTATTCTTTCATCTACGCTAATATTCTGTTTCTCCCTCCTTCAGTCCCATCCTCATTTATATGGGTCTTTATATAGTTTGTGCGGTAGAATACAGTATCAACATTTTCTGTGCAACATTTTTTTGTGTAACTATGCCTTGTATCAATATTCCTTTCTGTGATACTATGTCCTGTATTAATGTGATTGAGAAATTTAATTTTAATTGGAGATTTTTAGAAAGTTCAAACACCTCAACGTCTATTTTTATTTAATACATTATATTTGGATGTCAAGCTAGGTTTTATTCACATTTTCTCTAAAAAATATGATATCCATATGTTTTTTAAAAATTATGATATCCATTTGTTTTATGATATATTTTTATTAGTTGATTCACAATGTTGGACAATAAGAAAGTACTTATTTGTAAATGTGTTATTATTGCTTTATTTTTTGTTACTTCAATTATATATTTATATTCCATTATAAGATTTCATAATATCATGCCATTCAAGTAATAAGCAAACATATGTCACTGCCACCTTTATTCACAATGTCAAGAGAACATTTAAACCAATACAGCGTTGTAGACAATTTTTTATAATGTATTGCATATGATTAATTAGTAACATAGGTATGTATAAATATATAAATAAGCTGCCATATACCATGTAGGTTACACAGTCTCTGATGAAGTAGTGCTGTATCATAGAAACATAGAAACATAGAATGTGACGGCAGATAAGAACTATTCAGCTCATCTAGTCTGCCCAATTTTTTAAAAATACTTTCATTAGTCCCTGGCCTTATCTTATAGTTAGGATAGCCTTATGCCTATCCCACTCATGCTTAAACTCCTTTACTGTGTTAACCTCTACCACTTCAGCTGGAAGCCTATTCCATGCATCCACTACCCTCTCAGTAAAATAATACTTCTTGATATTATTTTTAAACCTTTGCCCCTCTAATTTAAGACTATGTCCTCTTGTTGTGGTAGTTTTTCTTCTTTTAAATATAGTCTCCTCCTTTACTGTTTTGATTCCCTTTATGTATTTAAATGATTCTATCATATCCCCCCTGTCTCGTCTCTCCTCCAAGCTATACATGTAAAGATCCTTTAACCTTTCCTTGTAAGTTTTATCCTGCAATCCATAATTCAGTTTAGTAGCCCTTCTCTGAATTTTCTCTAAAGTATCAATATCCTTCTCGAGATACGGTCTCCAGTACTGCGTACAATACTCCAAGTGAGGTCTCACCAGTGTTCTGTACAATGGCATGAGCACTTCCCTCTTTCTACTGCTAATACCTCTCCCTATACAACCAAGCATTCTGCTAGCATTTCCTGCTGCTCTAGTACATTGTCTGCCTACCTTTAAGTCATCAGAAATAATCACTCCTAAATCCCTTTCCTCAGATGTTGAGGTTAGGACTATCAAATATTCTGTACTCTGCCCTTGGGTTTTTACGTCCAAGATGCATTATCTTGCACTTATCCACATTAAATGTCAGTTGCCACAAATCTGACCATTTTTCTAGTTTACCTAAATCATTTGCCATTTGGCTTATCCTTCCTGAAACATCAACCCTGTTACATATCTTAGTATCATCAGCAAAAAGACATGCCTTACCATCAAGACCTTCTGCAATATCACTAATAAAAATAGTAAAGAGAATGGGTCCAAGTACAGATCCCTGAGGTACCCCACTGGTGACAAGCCCATGCTTTGAATATATTCCATTGACTACAACCCTCTGCTGCCTGTCACTCAGTCACTGCCTTACCCATTCAACAATATTGGAATCCAAACTTAAAGATTGCAGTTTATTGATAAGCCTTTGATGTGCAACAGTGTCAAAAGCCTTACTGAAATATAAGTAAGAAATGTCTACTGCACCTCCCTGATCTATTATTTTAATTGCTCAATCAAAAAATCAGTAAGATTAGTTTGGCATGATCTCCCTGAAGTAAACCTATGTTGTCTCTGATCTTAAAATCCATGTGTTTTTAGATGTTCAACAATCTGATCCTTTAACATGGTTTCCATTACTTTCCCCAGTACTGAAGAAAGGCTTACTTGCCTATAGTTGCCCGACTTCTCCCTACTACCTTTCTTGTGAATGGGCAAAACATTTGCTAACTTCCCTACGAAACGCGTAAGACAAGCTTCATGATCAAGCTGAGTGGAGCACTTGCCAGTTGGGATTTGGCAGCAAGTATTACTGTCTACTTCTGATTCCGGACCCGCTACTAGCATCATCCCGTCAGACCAGAGCTCACCCCTCGGTGTGAGGTCGGAGGTGGAATGCACGGTGACATGCACGCCGCCCTTACCGGCTGCCAGAACACAGAGGATAGATTTACTCCTATAATCCTCATCCATCATGGTCTGGACTGCAGGTTTTCTTGCTGAATTGATTCCCTATACACTGGATTATTTGCTGCACGCTTTCGCATTGAAATCCTTTGCAAATAGGATTCTGAAAATTCAAAAAGCGCCAATATTAATACAATTCTGAATTGAATGCATCTGGTAGGATGCACATTCACAGTTTATTGTTCAGTTGCTTTCATGCAAGAGAACGATAATTTTTAAAACCACCTATCTTGGTACCTATAGACACCGTTTAAGTAAGAATAGTGACCACTTGTGCACATGTTAGAACTGATATTCTGTTAATGTAGCACCTAGATCTGCGTTTACTATAGTACAGGTTTTAAGACATGTTAAAGTTATGTCAGCTACCCATCAGTGATAGAATTATGGTATTAAGTTACACAATTGATATAAACAACTAATTGTTATCAGTGAAACTGTTAGATAATTCTAGGGAACTAGCTGCATAATGCAAAAAGAGGTCAGCCTCGTGAAAAACCTCTCAATGGATTTAAGCATGCAAAATATAGATTAGACAAGCACAAATGCCAACCATGTAATTATAGAGGATATATCTCTAAAAGGGGTGAAATAAGTAATTCTAATACAAAATAAATAAATAAAAATGAATTGCAAAACAATGTCTATATCTAGCTTAGAAATATGTGTTGTAGATTATATCATGAAAGCATAGAACTATAGCCGTTGCTTGTGCTATAAAATCTCAAGAGAATCTGTGGATTTATATCTAGAAAATATTTGAAAAAGAAGAAAATGTCTCCAAGAAACCTAAAAAGCAAACAATTAAAGAAAAACCTGTTGTAAGTATATTTGCAGCATGCTTGGCATTGGATGCTGAAACAAAAGAATTAAAAGAAAATTTATGAAAATCTAAAGATTCATTTAATATCAAATGGGAAAAAAATGGACACATTGGGCAGTAAAGTTCATTTTCCACCTTAGTTAATTAGGTGATTAAGTCACCAAAAGAGGAAAGTAATCAACAATGTGTAGCTGCACAGGCAAATCTAGAAATACTCAAAGAAAAGCTAATTAAAACAGAAAAGGATATGGATCACATACATAATAGTCTATGGTACTAAAATAATTGGAAAATGGAAAATGGGAAAATCTACTCAAAATTCTCAATGCATCAGTGTGCTGCAGCAAAACACCCCAGTTACTAATGTTGAAAATAATGATGATTGAAGGATGATGGTAACACAACAGGGAGAGGTGGAGCTTTATTTTACCTAGCTATGATTTACTCTATACCACATATAAAGGTAATATAAAACTCACAGGGAAAAGGTTGTAACACTATCCTACAGTAAAAAGGTGATTTTAATAATGCATACAAACAACTGCATTTGTAAGAGCTGTGTGTCATTTTATTGGAAGTAAAAGCACACTAACTAAAATATTTCGGGTAATTCAACATACCTGATTATTATTTTTTTAAACTGCTACTCTCAACCCCCTAAAACATGAATGGGTATGTGTGACTTTACTTTAATCTGATATGCAGAGGCTCGTGTAGAAGGGCACTTGTGAGGAACAAACAAAAATTGCAGTTGTTTACGATTGCTAAGATGATGGAAAGGAGGTAAGCTAAAAAAATATTGGAAAAAAAATAGATTAACACACTCCATTCCTTTCCTATGGGCAGGTTTAAAATAATTTTTTTTTAAAAAAAGAATACAAACCTGCATCTCTTTAATTGTAAAATAGGTTTTGGGAATTACTGTGGCCTTTTCCCCCTGGTTGTTTTCAGAAGCTTTCTACGCATTTCAAAAACACAGGGCATATTTGAAATCAGGTTTACTTTAAAATTGAATTTTAGGGGCCTCCCATTAAGTTGCCATTGAAGCAACAGAGCCCATGAGTGGAGGCATATTATTAGTCTCCCTATTAAGGGGCTATTACTGGCTTGTAGCACGATGGAGTGGGGTTAGAATACCCATGGGAAAGAGAAGCAAGATACCATCTTGGAAGTAGTTGAGAGCAAAGCAACAGCAACTCCTGGCCACTTCTAAATTTAAGTATTAATCACTCCCACAATAGCTTCAGTCCTGCATGAGGTCTAATTAACTGAGACACTCATGCCATGGCTAGTTGAAAAGTTGTGAAGCTCCCCACTGTAGAAATCTGGTGGTGACTTTGAGGACCGAACTCATTTTAACAGTTTTTATTGGTTGTTGCTTCTGTTCGTTTACCATGTCAGCTACATATTGACATAATATTACCACTGCCGAGTTAGATAGATTAGATAGATCTTGCTGCTTTAATCTTGCTGCTTTAATCATGTGCACTTTGTGTGCTGAGAGCTAATAGTGAGTCAAGCATAGGTAGCTAAAGTAATAAAAAGCTAAAGTAGTTGTAGCAGGAGCACTACTAAAGAGATCAGAAAAGATAGAGATAGGGCTAAAGAGGTAGAATTAGAGACTGCTGTAGCAATTAGACATATGCAATTAGTTTCGTTCCGAATGTACATTCGTACGAATTTCATGCCATTCAGACATTCAGATGCTTACAAATGTCCAAAGTCCCGAAGCGCCGAAGTTCCAAAGTGATTTAGATTTCTGAAAAGTGGCAAAACAAGAGAGGGAGGGAAAATTACGTGAATGATGACAGGAATCTTGATCAATAAGTCAATTCCTTTTGTGCAATGTAATGCTTGCTTTACTTTTTTCACTATTCCCTGTCCAATGAAATGAGCACATTTTATGATTGATGTTAGAGGACAGCCAATTATTGGTGATTTTGTCACTGACACTTGGCCAATCAAGGCACACAGAGTCATTGAGGTGGGATAGTATATAAATTGGCTTGTATTCATGTGACCAGTAGAAATGTGCAATTTGTTTTGCTCTGAATGTACATTCATATGAATTTCATGCCATTCAGATGCTTACGAATGTCCGAAGTACCATAGTTCCGAAGTGCCGACGTTCGGCAGTTCCTATGTGCCGAATCAAACTGAATGCCATTGGTCCGAATTTCTGAAACATACACATTTTTTTTGCTTACCCGAATTTCCGAACCGAGCCAAACCACATTTTTTGCCCATGCACATCCCTTGTAACAATATACAGATACATTGTCCTATGTGGGTACGTATCTCTCATTGCAGCTCTGTGTAATGTATGACAATTATCCTAGCTATACCTCTCCTTATTTCAAATAGACAAATATGTGCACTGTAATTTTAGGGGTGCAGCTGTGTGTGTCCAGGGGTGGGACAGTTCTGAGAAATTGTAGGTAACTTACGAATAACAATTTATGCAGCTAAAATGTAACTAAGAACAAGAACAATTTATCTTTTTTTACACAGACTGATTTCTAAACACATTCATTGTAGTTTAAAGACACATTACACTGGATATTATTATTGTGATACACCCAGACTCACAAACAATATGGATCTCCTAGAAAGAGAGGGACATTGGAAAAGAAAAGAGTGAAGAAAGATTTGGCCCAAAATAGGAACTGTCCCTCCTAAATAGGGACACTTGGGCGATATACCTTAACTGTGTGGGATAGTTATGGGTATCTTCTCATTGTGTTAAGCACCATTTGCTGTACTAAGATCTATATCTGTTTTCTACTTAACTCTGCCTGTAGTAATCTATAATAATCTCTGCATAGTTGATGGTAATCTAGGTGTTGTGCTGTGCTCCTTGTATTGTATAGTATCTCCTTATTGTACTAGGATCTTTGTATCTTATTGTTTTTGGGTCTGTGTATTGTATGGGTACCTCTGTATTTTACTCAGTTATGTGTATTATACGTACATGTATGTCTGTATTGCATTGCAGCTCTGTGTATTGTATGATTTCTACCATTAAGGGTTAAGTACATGAGGTTAAATAGACAGATGCCACTGGTCAGACGATTGTGGATACATCCGATGGAACACATCAAAAGAACTCACTGCACTGAAAGACAAATTCCAGAACAATCAGAAATAAAGACCTCAATTAGCCAGTGAGTCTACAAAGGTAAAAAAGAAAAAAAATGCTAGTAGAAATCAGTTACATTGGCATTTGCAAATAAAAAAAGGGCCCAATATTTTGAAAACTGATTTACAGCATACAAGAGGGGTTAAAATGATGGGTTTAATAGCTTCACAAAAGACTAGAATGCCCATCTACCTGCTTTCCATGTTCCTTAGATAAACAGATATACACATGGAGAGTAGAGGAATCTCTTGAAATAAATGTGAACATTTTTCACCCTTTCTCCACTGTTTTTCCCAGAGAATATTTTGCAGCATCAAACCAATATAGGACAACAAATGAGATGCCAAGGAATATTTAACATAAACACAGGTGATATCTCCACAACAATGGTTAGTAAAACAATGCATTGCTATTCTCAATTATCTAGACTGTCGGCATGTTTGAGCAGGGTCATCGTTAATCTCTTCTTCCTGTCAACAATTCTAATAGTTTGTCTTGTTTGCTGTCAAATGCTGCTTTTAAAGTGGTAAAGTTCTGCGGAATAATTTGCTGCTATGTAAATGCCAATAATAATAATAATAATAATAATAATAATAATCATAATAATGTTTTTTGGGACCTGCATTGCTCTCTATTACAAACAATGTGCCCAAGATGTGGTCATTGAAACTAGACGATTACAGTTTGGACACTTTGGTCTGCTATAATATCAATAAACGCCAGTATGACAAACAGTGTAATTTAAAAATGTAAAATACATTTTTTTTGCAATAATGAATTCTCTGAAATTTTAACACTGCTATAAAAGCATTTATTATACAACCTACCTGAATACGTTCAACTTCTAAGAATGTTGCCATTTGAAATGCTTTTTCCCACTGAGCTAGTTCACTCTCCAGTTCCACAGAAAAGTATAGATCTTCTCCATTTTCTGATTGGACACCAAAGCAGTGTTTCCGACGATCCAGAAGATCACTGTCCTGATGAAAACTAAAGTTATACAATCTGGCATACATCAAGTAATATTTCTAACATAACCCTGACATATATTGATTTCACTTAAAGAGAAAATCTAGTACCTTTGCATTTTCTAAGGAAGCTTCAGACATGAATCATGACATTTCGAAGGACGACAAAAGTAACACGATTGATGCTACTTGCTTGACATGCGTTATTAACCGTCAATCTACTATATATTAAATGGTAATTTGCTATTTGCACCACTGTTTTTAAGACTGTTTTTAAGACTAAGCAACTGCATGCTCACTGCAAAACCTTTGGCTAGTTATTAACACTGATTTTTTTTTATAAAACATTTTATTTCAGTTGTTATTTCAATAAAAAGGGTTCAAAACTAAAACAAAAAAATAACAAATTTATGCTGTAAATCAGAAAGAAAATATTATAAAAATATTGCCAAACAAATCAAAATATAAAAACGTTATTAGTAACTTAAACTTCATTAAACATTGGTAAATAATCCATATAAACTTTTTTTTTTTAGAACAATATACTGTGGCATGGAATATTTCATTAGGCTATGCCCTTTAAAAATGTAGTTTAAACTCAGGCAGTTTAACAGCAGTTTTCAGACTGCACTTTATGTCCGGGCAACCTCATTTATGCTTACCAGCACAATATTAGTACTATCTCTATTTTTACAGTAATACATCATCCAGTTATTGATTGCCAACATTTTACATCTTGCACCAGAGTAATAACCTTTTCGATCACATGACATTACTTGACATTACAGAAGTTTAAACAATGTTTGATCAGCAAAACATATTCAATGAGACCAGAAATAACTCTGGCACTTACTGAAAGCAACAATGCAGAATGCAAGAGCAGGCTGAACTCATCTATGCTTATCTAAAATGTTTAAACATGTACATGCTGCATTGATGGGGTTATTCACTTATTGTGAATTGCCTGAAATTCCAAATTAATTCAAAGTTTATTCTCCATGTCAGGTATGTTTCCAATTGTTTTCAAATTACTTTGGCATTCTTTTTAAAGTCCCTTTGAATTCATGAAATTCACACTTTAGTGAATCTACCCCATGATAATTTGAAAAATAAAAATGTTAGATCTCTGTAGAAACAGGTCATTTTTAGAGGCATAAAATGTGTCTACATGGAATATAAAAATAATTTTAAGTGTTTTAATTTCTGGGCTAAAGACATTGGTCTTGCTTAACATTGTTTAACATTGATCTTGTCTGCAATTAGATTGGCATTGTCTTGCTGGCCACAGCACATAACTTGTAGGGGCTATAAGTTACCACCACGTTTACAACCTTGTTGCAAAATTTTTGTAGCCTATCACTAATAAAGACTGCTGCTATAGATACAAACCCTAATATACAAACATACTATGGGCTTGCTGGCAAAGTAGAGAAACACACAATTGTGCATGTGCATTTCAACCTGTGTGCCCAGTCATGATAGGCATGTAGCGACTAGCAATTAAAACTTACGAACAGGTTGGAATAAGACTTTTTATTTTATTTGGATGAATAGGGATTTAGCTGTTGCTAATAAGGAGCAGTGACTAGTGTAACATTTTTTGAGTTAGCGGCAACCAATAATGAGTAACATTAGGGGTGGAAACCAGTGAGATAGTAGTCAGTAAGGAGAAATTATTGGCACCAAGAGAAAATAACAGGCAACCAGTAAGGAGTAACATTAGGGGTGGAAACCAGTGAGATAGTAGTCAGTAAGGAGAAATTAGTGGCACCAAGAGAAAATAACAGGCAACCAGTAAGGAGTAACATTAGGGGTGGAAACCAGTGAGATAGTAGTCACTAAGGAGAAGTTAGTGACACCAAGAGAAAATAACAGGCAACCAGTAAGGAGTAGCATTAGGGGTGGAACCAGTGAGATAGTAGTCACTAAGGAGAAGTTAGTGGCACCAAGAGAAAATAACAGGTGCTATTTAGTGTCTGTCTTCCAGTAGCAATTGCTAGTAATTCCTTGTTACTGCTGTTAAAATATTATAGCTGGTAGCCAGCCGCTACTCACTAACAGAAACCACAGGTATTTTAGTGAGTAGTGGCTGGATGATAAACGTAGCAACAAGGTTATAAATGAGTCCGTAGTTATTTAGACGAGAAGAACAGCCATGGAGAAATGTAATCCCACCACTTCCACCGTGTTATATAAATAAATATAATAAATACACATACATTCACTTTCCCCTCCAGTTCTGCACGAGTCTCCACGTAGTAGAAAAATAACTGTATCTGATGGAATTTTTTGTCAGTCCATCTGTCTCATAAAAAGATGTACAAATGACCTCCCTCCATTCCATATCAGAAGATTGAACAGAAAACAATTGGGAATGTTTTGAGCAGTAATAGCAATGCCTCTGTACAGGCAGCAAGGTATCAGCCGACAAAATGATCTAAACAATAGATGATTACATTTGGACAACTGTAGCTAATGTGTGTGTACCAATGCCTGCATGTAGTTATAATATTTGCTTTCATTGCAGTACTAAGACAGCCTCTGGGGCTTTCGGGAGTTTACCAGACTCTAGGTCACCTAAATGATGCTGGAAGTCCTCACTCTCCACATGATGAAATCCAGCATCCGTGAAATCGCCAGTGGTGAGCATTGCTTTCTAAGTGGAGAGTCTAGTGTGCTCATAGCACATGCACATTAGCCTTCCTGTCGGATGACATTGTAGAAGGTGAAGGGCTGACCTTGCGCCAAGGGATATCGGTTCTGGAATCAGGTGAGTAAATAAAGAGTTTCTATTACTTTATTTTCCACAGGGGGTGCAAGGGATGGGGGAAACAGAGGGCACTATAGTGTTAGGAATACAGATTTGTATTCCTAACCCTATAGAATACATTTAAAGCAAGTTATACTCAAAATGGCTGTTTTCTACAAATTAATTTGTATATACTTTATTAGATTTAAAAAAAAACACTTTAAGTAACAGTTCACATTTAAAAGTTAAGGATACATTTTTAAACATTTTCAGGTAAAATATTGTAATGCATTGTATAAGCAATAGGGGATTATATAAGAAATGTAGGCAGTTTGTTTTTATACCAATATTAATGGGAAGCGTTAAGAGTGTGTCTAAAGACTGGCTGATAAGCATGGGTTATAATAGTTCACAGCTGTTGGTACTAAGATAACCTATCACTGATAGTGATGTCGCGAACATAACATTTTCGGTTCGCGAACGGCGAACGTGAACTTCCGCAAATGTTCACGAACGGGCGAACCGGGCGAACCGCCATAGACTTCAATAGACAGGCAAATTTTAAAACCCACAGGGACTCTTTCTGGCCACAATAGTGATGGAAAAGTTGTTTCAAGGGGACTAACACCTGGACTGTGGCATGCCGCAGGGGGATCCATGGTAAAACTCCCATGGGAAATTACACATTTGATGCAGAGTCTTTAATCATGGTAAAACTCCCATGGAAAATTACACATTTGATGCAGAGTTTTAATCCATAACGGCCATAAATCACCTAACATTCCTAAATTGTTTGGAATAACGTGCTTTAAAACATCAGGTATGATGTTGTATCGATCAGGTAGTGTAAGGGTTACGCCCGCTTCACAGTGACAGACCAAACTCCCCGTTTAACGCATCGCAAACAAACGGAAACAGTCCATAAACATATACATAGGCAAGAAAAGGAAAATAAAAGGAAAATAAAATTACAGAGCGTAAACTGGACCTTAGAATGGCCGGACTAACTAATACGCTAGAGACAGAGAATGGTCAAAGGGAAATCCGAGGTCAAGGAAGCCAGAAAATACACAATACCGTTTACACAAGCCAAGTCAGTGAAACCAGAATTCAGAATAACCAGGGAAAAGCCAAGATCAGGATACCAGGAAATCAGATTCACAATGATAAAGCACTCTCAGGAAACCAGGAACAGGAAACCACGACAGGGCAAGGTACTAGGGTGAGCTAAGGATTTAAATATCACGCGGCGGGCCGGCAGCCGCGACACCCTGTTACGTCCCCCTCATCAGGCCTTTTTTAGTCGAATGTATCGCCCACTGTCAGTCCCTTCGGGATCCATCCCTCATTCATCTTAATAAAAGTGAGGCAATGTAGACTTTTTTGACCTAGGCGACTTCTCTTCTCAGTGAAAATACCTCCTGCTGCACTGAAGGTCCTTTCTGACAGGACACTTGAAGCGGGGCAGGCCAGAAGTTCTATCGCAAATTGAGATAGCTCAGGCCACAGGAAAAGCCTGCACACCCAGTAGTCAAGGTTTCATCGCTCATCAGAGTGTCTATATCTGCAGTTAAGGCGAGGTAGTCTGCTACCTGACGGTCGAGTCGTTCTCTGAGGGTGTACCCCGAAGGGCTGTGGTGATGTGTAGGACTTAAAAAGCTCCGCATGTCCTCCATCAACAACACGTCTGTAAAGCGTCCTGTCCTTGCTTGCGTGGTCGTGGGAGGAGGAGGATTACATTCACCTCTTCCCCTGTTAGATTCCCGTTGTGCTGTGACATCACCCTTATACGCTGTGTAAAGCATACTTTTTAATTGAGTTTGGAACTGCTGCATCCTTTCCGACTTGCCGTAATTCGGTAACATTTCAGGCACTTTCTGCTTATACCGGGGGTCTAGTAGCGTGGACACCCAGTACAGGTCGATCTCCTTCAGACTTTTTATACGAGGGTCCCTCAACACACACGACAGCATGAAAGACCCCATTTGCACAAGGTTGGATGCCGAGTTACTCATGTCCCGTTCTTTGTCCTCAGTGATCTCACTGAAGGTATGTTCTTCCCCCCAGCCACATACAACACCACGGGTACCAGATAGGTGACAACGAGCACACTGGGATGCCTGTTGTTGTTGGTCTTCCTCCTCCTCCTCAAAGCCACATTCCTCCTCTGACTCCTCTTCCTCTTCCAGCGTTGCTGCAGGTCCAGCAAGCGATGCTGATAAGGCTGTTTCTGGTGGTGATGGTGACCACAACTCTTCCTCTTCATGCTCATCTACGGTCCTGATCCAACACTCTTCGCAGGGCATGCTCCAGGAAGAAAACAAATGGTATGATGTCGCTGATGGTGCCTTTGGTGCGACTGACTACGTTTGTCACCTCCTCAAAAGGACGCATGAGTCTACAGGCATTGCGCATGAGCGTCCAGTAACGTAGCAAAAACATTCTCAGCTCCGGAGAGGCTGTCCTAGCACCCCGGTCATACAAATACTCGTTTACGGCTTTTTCTTGTTGGAGCAGGCGGTCGAACATTAGGAGTGTTGAATTCCAACGTGTCGGGCTGTCGCAAATCAAGCGCCTCACTGGCATGTTGTTTCGCCACTGGATATCTGAAAAGTGCGCCATGGCCATGTAGGAACGCCTGAAATGGCCACACACCTTCCTGGCCTGCTTCAGGACATCCTGTAAGCCTGGGTACTTAAGCACAAAGCGTTGTACGATCAGATTACACACATGTGCCATGCACGGCACATGTGTCAACTTGCCCAAATTCAATTCCGCCAACATATTTCTTCCGTTGTTACAAACCACTTTGCCGATCTCCAGTTGGTGCAGAGTCAGCCACTGATCCACCTGTGTGTTCAGGGCAGACAGGAGTGCTGGTCCGGTGTGACTCTCTGCTTTCAGGCAAGTCAACCCCAAGACGGCGTGACACTGCTTGGCAGCCATCAGCAGGTTTACCCAATGCACAGTGTAGGTGATATACCTGCCCTGACCATGCTTTGCAGACCAGGTATCAGTGGTCAGATGGACCCTTGCCCCAACACTGTGTGCCAGACATGCCATTACTTCCTTTTGCACAATCGAATACAGGTTGGGGATTGCTTTTTGTGCAAAGAAATTTCGTCCGGGTACCTTCCACTGCGGTGTCCCAATAGCTACAAATTTTTTGAACGCCTCAGACTCCGCAAGCTTGTATGGTAAAAGCTGGTGGGCTAAGAGTTCAGTCAAGCCAGCTGTCAGATGCTGGGCAAGGGGGTGACTTTGTGACATTGGCTACTTATGCTCAAACATGTTCTTGACAGACACCTGACTGTGGGCAGATGGTGCAGATGGTGGATGGTTGAGAGGGGGCAAGGAAGACAGCAGTGGTTGACGTGGCTGAAGAAGCTGAACCAGGAGGAGGATGGCGGCTTTGAGTTTGTGTGCTGCTTGTACTCATGTGTTGATCCCATAGGTGTTTGTGATGTGCGATCATGTGCCTTCGCAAAGCAGTTGTACCTAGGTGGGTGTTGGACTTCCCACGACTCAGTTTCTTTTGGCACAGGTTGTAAATGGCATCACTGTTGTCAGAGGCAGACACACAAAAAAATGCCACACTGCTGAGCTCTGCAATGACGGCATTCTGGTGGTGGCAACAGCATGCGTTGATTGGTGTGCTGTCTGGCTGACCCCGGGTGCCGATGCATGCTGTCTGACTGTGCCACTAGCTCCTTGCGATGACCTCCCCCTGCTTCCAACTCGTCTCCTCCTCCTCCTCTCTGTCTCCCCATCTGAACTTTCCCCCTGTTCTTCTTCTGTTCTAGCGGGCACCCACGTGACATCCACGGACGCATCGTCATCATCAACCGCTTCACTTGTATCTGACAACTCAGCAAAGGAAGCAGCAGCGGGTACAATATCATCATCATCACACCGTACGTCCATGTGTGTAATGCTGCCTGACTGAGACATATCCCTGTTATCTACATCCTCTGGCAATAATGCTTGCGCATCACTCATTTCTACCAACTGATGTGTAAATAACTCCTCTGACATACCAAGTGAAGTGGCTGTGGTGCTAGTGTTGGTGGTGGCGGCAGGCGGGCGAGTGGTAACTTGAGAGGTGCCCGAAGCTAAGCTGGAGGAGGATGGTGCGTCAAGGTTCCGAGCGGAAGCTGTAGAAGAATGGGTGTCCTGTGTTAGCCAGTCAACTATGGCCTCTGAACACTGGGCATTATTCTAGGGCCAAAGGGAATCACAGCACCACGACCATGACGGCCCCAGCGGGGTGGCCTGCCTCTGCCTGTCATTTTGTTTTTCGATTAGTGATACTATGCATGCAAGCTACTGTGACAACAGATATGAGTGGCACTGTGCAGTGGAAGAAGTTGGCAGAGTAGACGCTGTAGGCCTGACACACACGCTTGCAGACAACTAACTGCTATTCAATCTATTACAGTCACAATTGTATTCTTTTTTAAAATGTACACTACTGTTACACCAGATATGAGTTGCACTGCTGTGACACTGTGCCCTGGCAGGCCCTGAAACGCACACGTGTGAAGGAAACTCACTGCTATTATATTACAGTCCAAAAAGTGTTTTTTTTGTTAAATGCAAGCTCTTGTGACACCAGAAATGAGTGGTGGCACTGGGCAAGTGGGCACAGTATACGCTGTGAGCCTGACACAGACGCTTGCAGACAACTAACTGCTATTCAATCTATTACAGTCAAAATTGTATTCTTTTTTAAAATGTACACTACTGTAACACCAGATATGAGTTGCACTGGTGTGACACTGTGCCCTGGCAGGCCCTGAAACGCACACGTGTGAAGTAAACTGACTGCTATTATATTACAGTCAAAAAAGTTTTGTTTTTTTAAATGCAAGCTATTGTGACACCAGTGAGTGAGTAGTGGCACTGGGCAGGCCCTGAAACGCACACTCGTGAAGGAAACTGAATGCTATTATATTACAGTCAAAAAAGTGTTGTTTTTTTTAAATGCAAGCTATTGTGACACCAGATATGAGTGGTGGCACTGGGCAAGTGGGCACAGTATACGCTGTGAGCCTGACACACACGCTGGAAGACAAATAACTGCTACTCAATCTATTACAGTCAAAATTTTTTTTTTTTTTTAAATGTACACTACTGTTACACCAGATATGAGTTGCACTGGTGTGACACTGTGCCCTGGCAGGCCCTGAAACGCACACGTGTGAAGGAAACTGACTGCTATTATATTACAGTCAAAAAAGTTTTGGTTTTATTAAATGCAAGCTATTGTGACACCAGTGAGTGAGTGGTGGCACTGGGCAGGCCCTGAAATGCACATGTGTGAAGGAAACTGACTGATATTATATTACAGTCAAAAAAGTTTTTTTTTTTTTTTTTTTAAATGCAAGCTATTGTGACACCAGTGAGTCAGTGGTGGCACTGGGGAGGCCCAGAAATGCACATGTGTGAAGGAAACTGACTGCTATTATATTACAGTCCAAAAATATTTTTTTTGTTAAATGCAAGCTATTGTGACACCAGAAATGAGTGGTGGCACTGGGCAAGTGGGCACAGTATACGCTGTGAGCCTGACACAGACGCTGGCAGACAAATAACTGCTATTCAATCTATTACAGTCAAAATTGTAGTTTTTTTTTTAAATGTACACTACTGTTACACCAGATATGAGTTGCACTGGTATGACCCTGTGCCCTGGCAGGCCCTGAAACGCACACGTGTGAAGGAAACTGACTGCTATTATATTACAGTCAAAAAAGTTTTTTGTTTTTTTTTTAAATGCAAGCTATTGTGACACCAGTGAGTCAGTGGTGGCACTGGGGAGGCCCAGAAATGCACACGTGTGAAGGAAACTCACTGCTATTATATTACAGTCCAAAAAGTTTTTTTTTGTTAAATGCAAGCTCTTGTGACACCAGAAATGAGTGGTGGCACTGGGCAAGTGGGCACAGTATACGCTGTGAGCCTGACACAGATGCTGGCAGACAAATAACTGCTATTCAATCTATTACAGTCAAAATTGTAGTTTTTTTTAAATGTACACTACTGTTACACCAGATATGAGTTGCACTGGTGTGACACTGTGCCCTGGCAGGCCCTGAAATGCACACGTGTGAAGGAAACTGACTGCTATTATATTACAGTCAAAAAAGTTTTGGTTTTATTAAATGCAAGCTATTGTGACACCAGTGAGTGAGTGGTGGCACTGGGCAGGCCCTGAAACGCACACTCGTGAAGGAAACTGAATGCTATTATATTACAGTCCAAAAAGTTTGTTTTGTTTTTTAAATGCAAGCTATTGTGACACCAGTGAGTGAGTGGTGGCATTGGGCAGGCCCTGAAACGCACATGTGTGAAGGAAACTGACTGCTATTATATTACAGTCAAAAAAGTGTTGTTTTTTTTTAATGCAAGCTATTGTGACACCAGTGAGTGAGTGGTGGCACTAAGCAAGTGGGCACAGTATACGCTGTGAGCCTGACACACAGGCTGGCAGGCAGACAACTGCAATTAAATTACACAGAAAAAAAAAAAAAGCAGACTGATGTTCTAGCCCTAAAAAGGGCTTTTTGGGGTGCTGTCCTTACAGCAGAGATCAGATGAGTCCTTCAGGACTGTAGTGGACACTGAATACACTAGCCTAGCTATCAATTTCCCTATCAAATCAGCAGCAGCTACACTGTCCCTACTCTCACTAAGAATGCAGCTTCATAATGAATGTAAAATGGATGCTGTCCAGGAGGTGGGAGGGTCTGGGAGGGAGGGGGCTGCTGATTGGCTGGAATGTGTCTGCTGACTGTGAGGTACAGGGTCAAAGTTTCCTCAATGATGACGAATAGGGGGCGGACCGAACATCGCATATGTTCGCCATCCGTGGCGAACGCGAACAAGCGATGTTCGCCACGAACTATTCGCCAGTGAACCGTCCGGGACATCACTAATCACTGATATCCAACATAATGCAATCAGTAGAAAATGTTTTACCAAATATAAAAATCAAATCAGGAAAAAGCATATAGATTTTGAGTGTTTATCTTCACAGTGGCACATACAGTTTAAAATTCAAAAGTCTGTTTGTATTACAACATAGCTAATCTAAAAGGCAGGTGTACAAGTTTCATACTAATGATCTGTTAGCAGGCAAAAAAAAAAATCCTACATGGAATAAAAGTAATAGGGCTCTGATTAAATGTAGATAAATTTTAATGAAAACATACATAGCCCAGCTGCTTTTATTTTTATGCCTATAAAATACAAAAACTATGTGTAGCACAAAAAATAAATAAACCAAAAGATCAGATCAATGAACATACATTTAAAATGGAGTGCTTAGTCATCTGATTATTAATATGATCAGTATTTACAATTTAGAGGGAAAAACGATTGGCGAGTGTTTTCTATTCTTTTGATATTTACATGAAATATTTTTTTATATTTTGTATACACTGGTAAATTATATAACTTTTTTTGAGTACAAAGAATAAGTTGAGTGCTGGAAATTGCTCTGAAATGCAAGGTCATAATGGATTGGTGTAATTGTGCAAGGTCCAAATTATATAATAGAAAAGCACAGCTACTATTTTATAACACAGAAGCTTTCTTTCTATTATTATCATTACAGATGTATATTACGCCAGTACAGCAGACACGTTGCTAAGTGATAAACATTATGTAATGATTTGGTGCCAAATAATCAGATCATAGGTTAATTTGTTCTGTCGCACTGTATATCGATGCAGCGGTACTACATTCCCTTGCTGAAGAGAAAACATTGATTTTAAAGTGTCCTGGATACTAAATTATCAGCCTTGACTTACAAATTAAAATGTATTCAGAGAATATAAATGGATGTTAATAGATTCTGATAGTATAGGTTCTATCCACTAAAGAATGAATTGATCAATGTTTCACTCAATGGGAAATTAAGAACACCCTCTTTTAGTGGGGATGTGGTAGTATACATCTTTAAATTTCATCAAAGCCATCCAATTTTAATATTATGTTTTAATAAAAAAATTTCTTGAGTCTGAAATATTACATGTTTTAAAGGGTTTTGAATTTATTGTACAGAAGATGATGGCATGTGGACATTGGTTGAGAAGTCTTGAAATTTATAAACGAGTGCAATTGGTGTAAATGCGGAATAATTTTATTTTCAGTTAGGGGCACTTAAGCCAATGGATTTATCACTCTCTTGGCACTTTATTTTGGGTGCACTTGAACCATGATGGCTAACTGTCTCTTGACAATTGACCTGAATGTACAGGCATTATTACTGCCAGGGGAGCAGCCATCCAGCTAAATTGGAGCAGTGATGCTAGGTTGGGGAACCAGGTAGACTGGGTATCCACAATGAAACATACTGGGCAATAGGTTCCTTGGTACTGTATTTATATATTTGAGCATATAATGGGAAAATGGATGGACTCACTACTACCCATCTCTAACCCTAATAAAGTAAGCTAAATTCAAGACATTGTCCATATCTCTAAAAAATAAAGAATGCAATGTATTATAACGTTTGTATCTTATATGTTTGTACTATAAAGAACATTTTTTTATTGCTGTAGCTAATATAATCAATCCTTATGTTTCAAAGCATGACTAATTCTTCTTTGTTTTCACTTGTTGAATAAGAGGCCACATCAGATTTGCTTGTTTTACTTGCACAATATTATCAGAGTAGCTTTACGATCCCCTTTTCTACTATAAACAAATCCATGATTTTGTAGGATTATATATAGGAAAATTCCACAGTCCGGAACAGAAGAAATTATGGTTATACAGTGAATTGCATAAATAGACATCACCACATATTTTCAAACATAACTAACATTTTTGAAGGTGCAAAATAGTATGTATGCTTATCGTATGAGTATGTTTAACCACATCCTTTACCACACTCCAACTGTAAACATAATCTTAAAGGGACATGCATCACTTGACAATTATAATTTTTTAAACCAGCAAGCAAGAAAAACATTTTGAAATGTACAAACAAAAATAATAATAAGGAAAACTTTGAAAGGTAAGAATTGTTTATAAAGTATTGCATTGTTGGATATGCCTCTCAACCAGAAGGGTATCTTCAGCATACACCAGTGTAGACACTCCAGTAGTGTCCAAAGGGCTTAACCCTAATCATAATAACAAAGGAAAGATTTACCTAATCCACAATAAGGTGGACGAGGTAAAAACTGGAAAAATATAATCAGTATCCTAAAGGTAAATGGGATCACAGTTCACTCTGCATGCACATACACAAACCACATACAGTCAGGTCCATAAATATTGGGACATCGACACAATTCTAATCTTTTTGGCTCTTTACACCAACACAATAGGTTTGAAATGAAACAAACAAGATGTGCTTTACCTGCAGACTTTCAGCTTTAATTTGAGGGTATTTACATCCAAATCAGGTGAACGGTGTAGGAATTACAACAGTTTGTAAATGTGCCTCCCACTTTTTAAGGGACCAAAAGTAATGGGTACATGGTTGCAAATCCTTTGCAGTCAATTACAGCCTGAAGTCTGGAACGCATAGACATCGCCAGATGCTGGGTTTCTTCCCTGGTGATGCTCTGCCAGGCCTCTACTGCAACTGTCTTCAGTTCCTGCTTGTTCTTGGGGCATTTTCCCTTTAGTTTTGTCTTCATCAAGTGAAATGCATGCTCAATCGGATCCAGGTCAGGTGATTGACTTGGCCATTGCATAACATTCCACTTCATTCCCTTAAAAAACTCTTTGGTTGCTTTTGCAGTATGCTTCAGGTCATTGTCCATCTGCATTGTGAAGCGCCGTCCAATGAGTTCTGAAGCATTTGGCTGAATATGAGCAGATAATTTTGCCCGAAACACTTCAGAATTCATCCTGCTGCTTTTGTCAGCAGTCACATCATCAATAAATACAAGAGAACCAGTTCCATTGGCAGCAATACATGCCCATGCCATGACACTACCACCACCATGATTCACTGATGAGGTGGTATGCTTTGGATCATGAGCAGTTCCTTTCCTTCTCCATACTCCTCTCTTCCCACCATTCTGGTACAAGTTGATCTTGGTCTCATCTGTCCATAGGCTGTTGTTCCAGAACTGTGAAGGCTTTTTTAGATGTTGTTTGGCAAACTCTAATCTGGCCTGTTTTTGAGTCTCACCAATGGTTTACATCTTGTGGTGAACCCTCTGTATTCACTCTGGTGAAGTCTTCTCTTGATTGTTGACTTTGACACACATACCTCCTGGAGAGTGTTCTTGATCTGGCCAACTGCTATGAAGGGTGTTTTCTTCACCAGGGAAAGAATTATTCGGTCATCCACCACAGTTGTTTTCCGTGGTCTTCCGGGTCTTTTGGTGTTGATGAGCTCACCGGTGCGTTCTTTCTTTTTAAGGATGTTCCAAACAGTTGATTTGGCCACACCTAATGTTTTTGCTATCTCTCTGATGGGCTTGTTTTGTTTATTTCAGCCTAATGATGGCTTGCTTCACTGATAGTGACAGCTATTTGGATCTCATATTGAGAGTTGACAGCAACAGATTCCAAATGCAAATAGCACATTTGAAATTAACTCAGGGCCTTTTATCTGCTCCTTGTAAATGGGATAATGAGAGAATAACACACACCTGGCCATGGAATAGCTGAACAGCCAATTGTCCCATTACTTTTGGTCCCTTGAAAAGTGGGAGGCACATATACAAACTGTTGTAATTCCTACACCGTTCACTTGATTTGGATGTAAATACCTTCAAATTAAAGCTGAAAGTCTGCAGTTAAAGCACATCTTTTCCATTTCATTTCAAATCCATTGTGGTGGTGTATAGAGCCAAGATGATTAGAATTGTGTCGATGTCCCAATATTTATGGACCTGACTGTATATCCCCAGTGCAAGTGAAAGGCACTGTAGGATGTCTATCCGATTTATAGATATGCCTCACTCTCACTAGTTTTTTTATTTTTCACAGAGTAGAGTGTAGGTAATTGCATCACTTCTCAGTAACCACGCGTCTCCCATGACAACACTCATGCTGAATTGTTACTCATTTAAGTTCCCATGTGGGCTTCAGCGTTCATTAGAGGGTCACACACAGCGTTCCTTTTTCCCTGACGAAGGTGCACATTGTACTGCACCAAAACGCGCGTCTGGCATTTTGTTTGGTGTGTGCTTAGGGCACTTATCACTATGCACTATAGGATGTCTATCTGATTTATAGACATGCCTCACTCTCACTAGTTTTTTAATTTGTTTTTAATTTTTCACTATTTTATTCTTTTACTTTATTGCACTTTACTGTCTTATGCTCGACCTATTTCCTATATCATTTTGTTGTACATTGTACTTTTTTTGTGTGGATATTTTAGGTTGCAGCTGAATATACTATAGTACTCTATTATCCAATCTATGTTTATTCATGCTTCACTTGGATACTACTATGGTCTAACTTTTAGTCAATCTCTGTTACTTAACACTTAGACCATGGTTTAACCCTTTGTCTACCTGGGTACACTGGTATACTTTCCCAGTGCACTAATCGGACAGAACTATGGTTTAACCTCTAGTTAATAACTGTTTTTTAACATTAATACTATTGTTTAACCTCTTCTCTACCTTGGTACACTGGTTTATTTTCCAGTTCACTACTTATCTACAAAGGGTTATCAAAAGTGTTACAAATAAGCCTAATGAATATAGCTTGTATATTAATATTTTAAGCATCTGTCTGGATAATCCAATGGTTATCCATTATCAATACTAGGTAGAGGAGTAGCCTTACACGGCTAGTATATTCCACTTGCACTGGGGATATATGTGGTTGTGTATGTATTGGTGCATGCAGAGTGGACTGTGATCCCATTTACTTTAAGATACTGATTACATTTCTCCAGTTTTTACCTCGTCCACTTTATTGTGGATTAGGTGAATCTTTCTTAGGATATAGAAACCCAACACCAGGGCATACTCTGCATGATCATATTGATCAGACTCTCTCTTGTTTCCCCCTGTCAAATGTAGCAAGGTGAAGGTCTTCCAATTCTTTCAAATCTTAAAATTGCATATGTGTAAATCTCTCAGGCATACCCAATGTACTTTGCCTACATTCCTAGAGATAGGATACTGATAATTTAGACCAGTGTCCCTACTGGTGTGGGTGTGAAATGCGTAAGAAAGAAGAAGCATGTAAATATGAAAAATCACATATACCTGCTTTTCTTAGTGTACAGAGTGAGGCAACTGTCTCCTTCAAACCTAAAGTCTTTGAATGAGACAGTTGTCTCAAAGTGATGCATTTCCCATTACAGCACTTTCTTTATTCTAACCTAAAACACGTCCTTATACTACTTTAACCCAATCTACAAAACACCTCAATTATATACAATAACAAGTGTAACACAAATACAGATACAGATAACAAATACAATTATACCTACAATCTGTCACTATATGTAATGAAGAGGTCCACAGTTACATCCATGATAACCTAAAAGGAACATAAAATTAAAAAACAAATGGAAAATGAAGACTACTCTAACACTAAACCTTATCTTAAAGCACATTCTTTATTGTAACCCAAAAAGAAAAAAAAACCCTTAACAAACACTATATGATTATAAGTCACACTCCAACCCTAACCCTGTAATGATGAATTAATAAGATAATTTAATTGGTTACAAGAACCCCGCCATCCAAATTGGATTGGATGTGTTGAGGTTTTAGCATCCACATTTAAAAAAAAAAAAAAAAGTTTTTGTTCCTTTTTTATACTGCCATGGAATCGAAGATGAGGATATATGAAAATCATTGGACAACAGTAGGATTGAGTAAGATATTTATTGATTTATTACATGTACATTTATAGAAAACAATTCAATGCCTGGTGTAAACTGTCTGATTACATAAACAACAAAGAGGAGGTTATTTCAAGTTGAGACTCGTAAATCTTCAGTTGATGCTATTGTTTCTACAATTACTCCCTCCTCATCATTGTTTTAGAGTCTGAACTGCCTACAATGAACACCCTTCAATGAGTAGAAGAGAAAGATAGAATAAACACCACTAGATGAAAATGAGGACCACAGAGCACATTCATTCAAGAGGAAACTATATTTTATTTGCATACTATTTGCATACACATCACATTTTGATTTATCAGGTAACCGAAAGATCTTTTGAATGGTTGAAACACATTTTGCTGTGAAGTAGTTCTGGAAATCTCGATTTATATCCTTCTTTTATTGAATATTTTGGGGGGAATGGGATCTATTCATTCTCCATTATAGAATAAGGGCTGCTTTCATTTTAAATAATGATTAATGTCATAAATAAAGCATAATAAGTTTAATGCGTTAGAGCATCTCTAGGGACAGTATGTAGGATTAGTTTCCATTATATGGTTTCCTTACGCCATGTGCTTCTGGTAATGACATTACATGCCAGACTACTCTAGGGCAGTTACCTCCCAGAAAACATCTCACTGAGAATAGAAACCAGATGTAATAGAGATTCCGACTCTTTCGCTCTTGACTGCCCGGGATGCAGTTCTGACTCCTTAGCCCCAGCCAAGGACTGGTGACATTTGTAAGTTATATGTCATAGTTTTTTCATGTTTAGTATTGTATTGTACTGCAATTCCCTTTTACTGCTATCATTTGTTATAGCCTGTTACTTGCTATAATTATTGTAGTAAATTGACATCTAATATTACAACATTGTGTGTATTTGCTACATATTCGACCATAATACCAATATAAAATGTTTTTTTTTTAAATATATTAATGTTGTAACTTATTGTTTAATTATTGTATATTAATTAAAAGATTAATATTGCACATTTAATTTATGCTATGTTGTATATAAACATTTTTTTTAGATAGGGACATTCACATTAATTACTAGTCATTCCCCTAACATAATGATGACAAGGGTGGCCAGAGGAACATGACATCACATAGTGATCTACCGAGGTGGTACTATTTGTACTATTTTAAAAGGAATGAACATCATAATGAAGGACTGAAGGCTAACATAGCTTAAAAAATGCAGAGTCATTAGCCAAACTTTAAAATGGGGAAGCATTAGAACAGAACCTGATATAGCATGATGACTGCAATGGAATTGGTTAATTGTATATATATTTTGATATTTTTTTGCTGTATTCAATAAAATGGTTAAACATGTTCTTGTCTTCTAGCTGGACAAAATGATTTTACCACTTAATGCTTCCAAATGTCGTATTTATAATTATTGCAAAGTTGACTACAAGATACATCCTGTGTCTGACTTTTACAAAGACTGAAACAGTTTATTTTTTGCTAAATAAAACCTAAGCATAAATTGTTAACACCCCTTATTATGACATGATATAAAGTGACTTAGTATCAGCTCATATTTCAGAATGAAAAGGATAGAACTATGAAAAATGCTATTGGTCCATGATAAACATCTAAGCAATGCTATTGGCTAATGTAAAATCCAGCTTTTGCATTTCTTTTGGTATAACACACATTACTTCTTAACAAAAATAAACATCTGAACAAATTTGGAAGAACCTATGAAAAGTTCTGATCTGCAACAGTTTGATGGAGAAGTGCAGGATAATTTGGATAGTGTTTATCTATTTAACAACTAAAAGAACTAACTTTCTAAGAGACGGTTACAAGACTAATCTATGGAGAATAGAGAAACCATGAATCTGGATTTTATGTCAGAGAAAACATTCAACACTTTTATTATGGTGTTGATAGTCAAACCCTTCTGTTAAGGTTTTGAGGAAAAGTCCAACACTTTTCTTAATGTGTGGATGAAATGTCTGCCACCCCTGTAAAGGTGCTAAAGGAAAATATGCAACCTGAAGTTGATTTGCATTCAATCAAGGATGAGAAGATGGAGTTAAGGGACTGTCCACCCATAGTTCATACAAATTAAGGAGTTCTTCATGAGAAAAAGGTCTGGGAGGCTTCAAGAACCTGTGACGCTACAGGTTCTCTCTCCAAGCAGTACCACCCAAAGGGTGTGTATGAGCCCTTATTCATAATATAATATTAGATGGTCATGTCACTATTGTATCTTGCAAGTCATCAAGTTACATATTACATTTTAAAAGTGGATAAAATATTGTACTAGAATTGAATAAAATGTTAGTCTTTTTGAGAACAAAGATAGACTGAAAATTTAAATAATATGAGAAAACATGTTAGTAATGAAATCTTAAATGGAAAAAAATGTATTTGCATAAGACAGTTTATGCAATTAATGTAAATTGAAACAGAGCATGGAAACTTTGAATTTTAGTAAACAAACTAATGTTGGTCAGGGTATTTCAACAAAGCTACTTTTTAAAAAGTTCCAGTAAATGGTTAACAGATTAAGAATTTGCAGTTAGTGATCTCTTATATCCTCACAGAGGGCAAGGGACATCCAAGAATTAATGCAAAGAAGAGATAATTTCAGCAAAGATAGTGAAACATTGCGGCAGTCGCCTGACCTACTGAATCTCACTCTGTTTGAAAGCAGAATTATTATTATTATTATTATTATTATTATTATTATTATTATTATAATAGAAGTATTTTTTTTATATATAATATGAAGGTATTTCAAGGAAAAAATTGTTAAAGGACCACTCTAGTGCCAGGAAAACATACTCGTTTTCCTGGCACTAGAGTGCCCTGAGGGTGCCCCCACCCTCAGGGACCCACTCCCGCCGGGCTCTGGGGGGAGGAAGGGGTTAAATTTACCTCTTTCTCCAGCGCCAGGCGGGGAGCTTTCCTCCTCCTCTCCTTCTTCCTTGCGACGTCATCGGCTGAATGCGCATGCACGGCAGGAGCCACGCTCGCATTCAGCCGGTTGAATAGGAAAGCATTTACAATGCTTTCCTATGGACGCTTGCGTGCTCTCACTGTGATTTTCACAGTGAGAAGCACGCAAGCGCCTCTAGTGGCTGTCAATGAGACAGCCACTAGAGGTTTTGGAGGCTGGATTAACCCTCAGTATAAACATAGCAGTTTCTCTGAAACTGCTATGTTTATAAAAAAAAAGGGTTAATCCTAGAGGGACCTGGCACCTAGACCACCTCATTAAGCTGAAGTGGTCTGGGTGCCTAGAGTGGTCCTTTAAACATTGTTTGGACAAAGTTGATTCATGGCATTATTTTTTTTCTGGTTGTATACATTACTAAGCAAACATATGCATGGTGGAATACAATGTTTGTAAAGTTTAAAGTGGGATAAAGTACTTAATTGGCAAATACTGAAAAAGTGTTTTATGCATAATGCTCAGATGAATTAGAAAGATTGATATTAGAAGTTCAGTTAATGGTATTCAACCTAAAATGTTTAAGTTGTTAAAGGATCACTATAGGCACTCAGACCACTTCAGCTTAATGAAGTGGTCTGGGTGCCAGGTCCAGCTACGATTAACCCTTTTTTCTATAAACATAGCAGTTTCAGAGAAACTGCTATGTTTATAAATGAGTTAATCCAGCTTCTAGTGGCTGTCTCATTGAAAATCACAGTGAGAAGATGCCAGCGTCCATAGGAAAGCATTGTGAATGATTTCCTATGGACGGCTGAATGCGCACGCGGCTCCTGCCGCTCATGCGCATTCAGCCGAAGAGGAGGAGAGGAAGCGGAGAGGAGGCGAGGAGGAGGAGAGTTCCCCGCCCGGCGCTGGAGAAAGAGGTAAGTTTAACCCCTTCCACCTCCTAGAGCCCAGCGGGAGGGGTACCCTGAGGGTGGGGGCACCCTCAGGGCACTATAGTGCCAGGAAAACGAGTATGTTTTCCTGGCACTATAGTGGTCCTTTAACCTTAAAATTAAAAAGGTTCCTTTGTATCATTTTGTAGATAGTTTACTTATGGAGAAGTCCCTTTTCAGATGTAAAATATATCAAGTTAATGTGGAGGGGAAAGGCACACTCATCTGGTCTACAGACAGTCCTGAGTATATATAAGAATTTTATTTTATTATTATTATAAAATTAGATAATTATAGATGGTTTATTATGATTGTTTTTTTTATTTGTGATGAACTGGATTAATTGATTTGTATGTATTATTTGATTGCATATGCACTTTTTGTCCAAGTAACCAATTTGTGGCACTAGATACGTTTTTCTCTTGCCATAGTTTTTTTTAAATAAATATAACTTTCTGCTAATACTGGTATTTGTTTTTTTTTTATGCAACTCTCCTTATTTATGCATTAACTTTACCTCAGTGAGTCACCCTGTGTTTCTATTTGATGAGTGGTATTAACTGAACCTTTTATTATTTTTTTAGATCTAGTTTGAGAGATTTCTGTACTCTTCATCCCCTGCAAGTTGGTGTGTTACTATTCTTTTCATCACTCTTAACTAACAAGGATGATGGAATGTACGAACAGAATTCTGAAAGAGCATTTGACTGCTCATCAGCCTGGAGTCCTTTTTTCTGTAAAAGATATTCCCCAATGCAAGAACCTAGACGTTTTAGTCTAAAATTATGACAGGAAGAATTTTTTTTTGTATTTGCAGTGACCCATTTCAGGTTTGATGGAGAGCATAGACAATGATTAAGAACACTGCAAAGAATATATGCAAGCTTTGTAAAAAATACATAGTTTAAAAATTTATGGTGAATTCACTAGCATTTTTCTTCTAGTAAAAGGGATAAAGGACAATGGAATTTTAATTCTTTAATATTCAGATTCTATGATATTGGATAAGGATAATGGAGGTATGATGTGTCAATCTCCGGACTCCGCGCAATCTTATTGGCGGGTCTCAGCAGAGGGGCGGACTCATGCTCCTTTTTAAGCGGGCTTGTTTGAATTAGCAGATTGCTCTTGACAAAGGCGTTCTTAATACGCCGAAACGCGCGTCGAGCTGCCTATAGCCGACGCTATGATTTTTCACTAAACTTTACTCCGTTTATTATTTTGTTACTTGTTCACTTGGGCTGCCTGGACACGATTTGTGCGTCCTTTCTCTTTAGTATGGAGGGATTTGGACAGGCTGCCTTGAAGCAGCAGTTAGCAGTGGTCTCTTTGTAGACAGTCAGTTTAGGGTGATTCAGGTCCTGGCTTTTTTCCTACGTTCTGCTACCTCTTCTCACTCCCCAATTGGCTCTATTTCATTAATTACAAGAGGACTAGTTCCCTTATTATTTACAGATGCCTTTTTGGGGGGGGGGAGTGGTATATTTTAGGTAACCTATATGCTGTCTTTTTTAGGCTCACCAGGACCTAGCCCTGTGATTCGCTGCCTCATTCACCTTTGATACCATCACCACTGCCACTTTAATATATATTTTGCACTCACAAACAAACGATTTTTCAGGCCTTTCACCCTCTCAGGGGTAATAAGATGAGCATAGAGGTCCTCCAGCACGATATATGTGGATATAAAAATGCAATAATAGTGAAGAATGTTTAGAAATATATAAATTCACATTTATTCATTGCACTTACAAATTTTCAGCATAAAAAAGGCATCTCTCCATAAACATATGGAACTCCTGGTGATGGTAATCGAGTATCCACAGTCCAGAGTCAGGAAGAAGATACAGCATACAAATAAAATAGAATAAAAACAATAGTACATGAGTCAATGAGAAGTGTAGTGGTATCCAACGCGTTTCGTCCTATTAAATAACGGACTTCTTCAGGGATAGAGGTAGATCCACTTCTGAGGGTTTTTGTACCCTTCAACATCATTATCTTCATCCGGTACAGCTGTTTTCGGGCGTGCGATTCATTGTGGAACGCAGAAATCCGGCGCGAATACAGGAGGTTTTTTTCCCAACAGTTCCGGGTAGTAGTGCGCATGCGCGTAATGTCCGCGCATGCGTCTATTGAAAAGACCACTGCCTGTGAGGGACAAAAAGCATAGAAAGGCGAAAAACGCCTGAGAAACAAACCGAACCCCTGAAATTACAGATTCTAATGAAGTAAAGGAGTTTACCGAAATATTGCATCATACAAATTAATTGTACATATTAAATATGTCATTTCTAACAGAGTATATGTACACATATGTACATGTAGGCACTGAATAAGATATAAAGTGGACAGTTCATATATATGTGTATGCAGCCATATGTAAATATAAATTAAAATTAAATTAAAATAATATAAATAGGTACATGAAATGGATTCAAATCCAATTGATATAAATTTACTAAAGGGGACATATAACCCTATAATGAATTAATTAGTATACACCATACTGGATGTGATTGTTATTATAGAATTATTATGAGAAGAATAAAGAGTAAAGCTCAATTAAAGGGCTATGTATACCCATCATATATTGTTGAAATACAAAGAAAGAGTGTAGATTAAATTGATAGAAGCTTGAATTAATTTAAGAGCTTCTTAATACGTGGATTAAAGAATGTAATGTTATTTTATTCCTAGTGAGAAATAAAAATACTTAAAGAATATAAAAGTATATTCTATACATTTACATATAGGCTCATATATACACATAGACATATCAACAACGAAATTAGAGAAAATTGGTGACATCTGGTTATAGATATTTGGACAACAAAGAGAACCCTTAAGGAAATGATTAGATGAGACCCTGTAAATCTATTTCTTGATTAAGTCCCATATTCAAGGTTTTTAAATTAAAAATCCACCAAGCTTCCTTCCTGATTAGTTCCTGTAATTTATCTCCCCCTCTCCAACCTGATTGAACCGAGTCTATTCCATAGACTTGCAGAGTATTCCAAGAGAATAAGGGGCAGGAATTGCAGTGTCTTGGCACACTGTGGTCAGTTTTATTTTTGCGTATGTTGTTATAGTGTTCCAATATTCTGATGTGTAACTTTCTGGAAGTACGTCCGACATATTGAGCACCACAACTGCATTGCAGTAAATAGATTACAAAAATAGAGGAACAATGAATATAATTTTTTATTTTGTATGTTTTATTCGTGTATGTGCCAGTGAAATCTTGAATTTTTCTTTTTAGATGTGTACAGGTAGAACAATGGCCACAGCTGTAAAACCCTTGTACTTGGGTCTTAAAAAAGGAGAAGGAATTGTAAGCCAATTAACCCGGCTCAGAAGGAATTGTAAGCCAATTTACCCGGCTCAGAAGGAATTGTACAGACAACCATATGTTCCTAGAACAGTCTAAGATTATACAACAAAGATATACTGATAAAGGATACAATGTGAAAAAAATGGAGACTTCTAAATCCGAAGTATTAAATTCTGACAGATCACTACTATTGACTAACAAAAATGAAGAGGGTCTGGAACTACTAACAGCTGAGCAAAAAATAAAAAATAGGTTCAAATGGAAAAACAGAAATAAGGAGATAAGTGATGGTACAGATATAAGAAACAGTAAAAGTAACAAAAATGATACTAAAAGCAAATTTGAATTTGCGTTCATTACACAATACAATTCTCAAGCTAGACAGGTAGAAAAAATCCTTAAGAAGCATTGGTACATCTTAAAGAGAGATGAGATCCTAAAAGATATATTACCAAACCTACCCACAGTAATCTACAAAAAATCTAGCAATCTAAAGAACAAATTGGCACCCAGCCTATTACCCACCACTCCTCCCTGTAATCCCTTTTTTAAGACCCAAGTACAAGGGTTTTACAGCTGTGGCCATTGTTCTACCTGTACACATCTAAAAAGAAAAATTCAAGATTTCACTGGCACATACACGAATAAAACATACAAAATAAAAAATTATATTCATTGTTCCTCTATTTTTGTAATCTATTTACTGCAATGCAGTTGTGGTGCTCAATATGTCGGACGTACTTCCAGAAAGTTACACATCAGAATATTGGAACACTATAACAACATACGCAAAAATAAAACTGACCACAGTGTGCCAAGACACTGCAATTCCTGCCCCTTATTCTCTTGGAATACTCTGCAAGTCTATGGAATAGACTCGGTTCAATCAGGTTGGAGAGGGGGAGATAAATTACAGGAACTAATCAGGAAGGAAGCTTGGTGGATTTTTAATTTAAAAACCTTGAATATGGGACTTAATCAAGAAATAGATTTACAGGGTCTCATCTAATCATTTCCTTAAGGGTTCTCTTTGTTGTCCAAATATCTATAACCAGATGTCACCAATTTTCTCTAATTTCGTTGTTGATATGTCTATGTGTATATATGAGCCTATATGTAAATGTATAGAATATACTTTTATATTCTTTAAGTATTTTTATTTCTCACTAGGAATAAAATAACATTACATTCTTTAATCCACGTATTAAGAAGCTCTTAAATTAATTCAAGCTTCTATCAATTTAATCTACACTCTTTCTTTGTATTTCAACAATATATGATGGGTATACATAGCCCTTTAATTGAGCTTTACTCTTTATTCTTCTCATAATAATTCTATAATAACAATCACATCCAGTATGGTGTATACTAATTAATTCATTATAGGGTTATATGTCCCCTTTAGTAAATTTATATCAATTGGATTTGAATCCATTTCATGTACCTATTTATATTATTTTAATTTAATTTTAATTTATATTTACATATGGCTGCATACACATATATATGAACTGTCCACTTTATATCTTATTCAGTGCCTACATGTACATATGTGTACATATACTCTGTTAGAAATGACATATTTAATATGTACAATTAATTTGTATGATGCAATATTTCGGTAAACTCCTTTACTTCATTAGAATCTGTAATTTCAGGGGTTCGGTTTGTTTCTCAGGCGTTTTTCGCCTTTCTATGCTTTTTGTCCCTCACAGGCAGTGGTCTTTTCAATAGACGCATGCGCGGACATTACGCGCATGCGCACTACTACCCGGAACTGTTGGGAAAAAAACCTCCTGTATTCGCGCCGGATTTCTGCGTTCCACAATGAATCGCACGCCCGAAAACAGCTGTACCGGATGAAGATAATGATGTTGAAGGGTACAAAAACCCTCAGAAGTGGATCTACCTCTATCCCTGAAGAAGTCCGTTATTTAATAGGACGAAACGCGTTGGATACCACTACACTTCTCATTGACTCATGTACTATTGTTTTTATTCTATTTTATTTGTATGCTGTATCTTCTTCCTGACTCTGGACTGTGGATACTCGATTACCATCACCAGGAGTTCCATATGTTTATGGAGAGATGCCTTTTTTATGCTGAAAATTTGTAAGTGCAATGAATAAATGTGAATTTATATATTTCTAAACATTCTTCACTATTATTGCATTTTTATATCCACATATATCGTGCTGGAGGACCTCTATGCTCATCTTATTACCCCTGAGAGGGTGAAAGGCCTGAAAAATCGTTTGTTTGTGAGTGCATTTCTAATCTCACCTTAAACACCATTTATATTTACTTTTTTACGCTATGAAAGTGTTTCTCATTTTCACACAGATCCCATTCTAGGGAATTGGATCCTTATCAGGTTGTCCCTTTGTATTTCATTCATTATACGTATTCTGGGTGGTCTCCACTTTGGTCTCTTTGTAACATATTTCCACAGGTGGTTGTGAAGTTCACCTGAAACTACCTCAGTATACGTGTTTTCTCTTAGTGTATATACTTTATTTTTTTGTTTCATTAATATATATTTTTCCTTCCTTTTATTATTTTGAGACCTTATTTTTTTGGTCACCTATTTATTTATTTATACTATATTCTCCAAGGGATGCCTTCTAGTGTTTACCTTTAATTGTATTCAATACTCCACTATTTTAGTTGCTCCCACTATATATAGTATATCTAAGGCGACCTATAGGCTATGCCCAAGCGTTTTATTAGGTGCTAGTTTTCACCTATCCTACACAATATTCTGGTGTTATTTTCTTATTATTTATTTATATATATATTTTTTGAATAAAGGTTTATCTACCCGAACTGATGTGACATTGTACCTAGGAGGTATTTGCCCAGTGGAAATTGAGTTCCCATTTGCTATATGCTAGGGGATCTTCCCTTTCCACTCTCTTTTCTTTTGATTATTGTATCCGGGGTTAGGCCCCTTTAATACCTCCTGTAACCCCCCTTGGTCATTGGTGGTGGATTTTTTCCACCTCCTATGCCTTTTCTTTTGTTCTAATGATAAATCTTAATTAAGCAAGGTTTTGCCCAACAACGCTAAAACCATGCTTACAAAGTTATATTTCAGTCTTTTCATATACGAGATACATTTAGCTTAGTGGGTTACAGGAATATTATAAAAATTGTCCAAAAGTATGTAAAGAATACCAGAACAACAAAAGGGTATCCACATGAAAAAACTACGAATAGGAAAAATAATAATGAGTTTAGGATTATTGAGTTATGTGGGCTTCCAGAGAAGTAAAGATATATATCAAGCCCTAGACTAATCTATGATATTGACTAAGTGAAATAATGATCATTCTAAAAACAAGTAGATTTAGTGCTTTAAAATTAATTACTAATGTACCTATTATTTATTGAACAGTTATTTAGTCTGTATGATGTTATGGTAGAACATACAACTTTAATCCTCCAGTGCTTAAGTATATTAACATTAATGTAGAGTGCACTCAGAATAATTTTCCAGGTTCCGATACAATATGTTAAAGAATTCCTAAAGTTTCACCATTAAACCAAATAATCACAGAGTAAGAAAATAAGAATATGACTATGGTCTAATTAAACATTGTAAACAAGAATTTTGGTTAAAGTAAAAAGCTGCCTTGGTGGTGGTTGAAGAAAACTTGTTAGGATTTTAGTAATGAATTTCCACTGGATTTTACACCTCTTGATTATAGTTCTCAGAATTATAATTATTCTTAACATTATTATAATTATAATTGGTTCATGTAAATGTATTATAATTATTATAATTATTGTAATGACCATTTGGATTTCATGCAAAGTTAAGAAACTGTCTTCATATCTTGATGAAGTTGAACAGATACAGTGTTTTTTTAAAAAACGAATGAGCTATACACTGATTCCACAGCTTTATATTAGTATAATTATAGTATATTGATCTGCTTAACCCCTTAAGGACTGAGCCAAATGTACACGTTTTGATCAAAATGTGTGTAAAAAAAAATGCAATAAACTATTTAAACGCCAATTTTGGCCAGTGTTTGTAACTAAGTGGCTGCTAAAAAGACTGAACATACCCCATTTGCAATATCTTGGGTTGGGTAAATGTCATACCTCCCTAGGTAGTAGCTTGCCCTGGGTGCCCCTGGTTCGGCACTTTCCCTTCATGCGAATGGAACGGAAAGCTGGCTCTCTGGCGGACGTTCGCATGAACTAAACCCACTAATTGTCCTCAATGGTACTTAGCCGCGATCGTTATGGAACTTAATTTGGCATGAAGACTTTGTGGGTTCCTGGTCACCACAGCAGGACTTAGCCGCAAATGTTATGGAACTGTTTTTGGCATGAGGTGACCGTGTGGTTTTGAACCAAGTTAACATGGTGGCATTTCCCCTACACTGCATGAATCTGAGTGCTATTTTGAGGGCTATTTGGGGATATATATTATTTGTGGGGTTAATATATATTTTATGATGTTTTGGGAGATTTTTATGTTTTATCTTTTTATGTTTGCCTCTCTGGGAGATAATTAGCTTATTGGCCGTTAACGCAATTATCTTCCAGGCACAGAGATTTATGGGAGGGGCTTGCATTGTATTGTGTGGAGACCCCCTACTGGGAGTTGTGTATATAAGCATGCAACTTGGCCATAATAAACCAGTTCCTTTACACCCTTCACTCAGTCTGGGCTAGTGTTTGGGTGGATCAGCTATACTCTCTACAGGAGAGCTTAATCACTTGAAGCTGTACCCAGGACCCTGTTCCAGGGCAGGAAGCAACAGAAAGACTACAGCCAAGCTGTGGGAGCTAGGGGCTGAAGCACTCCTGTGTCCCAGAGGAGAGCTAGGAAGCAAGCTTGATGGAGGTACCTAGTAGGGGTGCCAGGTGGTCCGTCACACTATAGCTCCATGATTACAATCTTCTGTACAAGAAAGCTTTTTTAATTTCTTCAAAATATTAAACACAGCTTGTAAACAAGAATAAACCTCTGAACAAATTTGGAAGATTCTAAAATGTGGCAGAGGTTATAATGTTTTCAAATCCCATTCACTGTAGTGGTTGCACCCTGCCTGGCTGTCTTGCAGTGTGGCTATGCCTGTTTCATGCGCAGCTGCAGTTGATAGAAGCTAATTTTTTTCCACACTGTGAATTTTATTTTTATTTTTATTTTTTATAAAACAGATTATTTAATTTTCAGTGTGTTTCTGTGCCACTACTAGTATTTTGCAAATTGCACATTTATTCCTCAGTAGTATACACAGTTAGTAGCTGCAATTTACTGCACAAGTAAACCCTACCTACATTAGTACTACATAGGAATTAGTGCTGCAGGCAGGGAACATAATCAATGAAGATGAAAAAACTGTTTGCAAAGCATTTTGTTTTACTTGAAAAAATATAGAGATTGCTGATTTCACTAACAGGATGGTAAATATGTCATGTTAGCCCCACTATGAAATCAAGTGACCTTTTCATATAATAAATAATTTCATATACAGCTACTTATTCCTATGCACACTGAAGTAATACATCATAATAGTTTCTATTCTGCAATGCCCCTGGTATCACTAAGTTATTTCAATTTAGTGCATGTGTCACATGCAGCTCTTTTCTTAAGTGTGTGTCCTCCACACTCCAAGAAAAAAAGATTTTGTAGACAAGTCTCTGGAAAGCAAGCATGAACAGACCACAATAGTGTACTATGTTTATTAAACTTTAGAAATATGTGAAATCTTAGACACTTATAATAGAGCATAATCAATCTCAGTTTGTAGAGGTGCCAGCATTCCCCGTTAAGCTGTTCATATCTGTCCGAGGTACACAGTACGCTATCTGGGAAGTGCTAAGCCACACAGCTTCATGTCAAAATACAATAAGATATGGTGCTCATCCAGTTTCTACAAGTTTCATATGACTGTTTCTCCTTCATCCGGGTATACTGGTGTTCACTGATAGCAGCAACATATATACACTCCTAATTATTTAAGACATAATTCCCTAATTATTAACATTCTACCTACATGCTCTCACATGCATTTTGCTTCAATACTTTATAGTAACAAACAAACAATGTACATGGGTGTCTTCAGGAATTTTTTCGGGGGAGGGGGGGAAACAGGGGGGGGGTGGGATAATTGTAATGACATCCATGCTTGGTCCCTTTTTGACAGTGTTATGAAAGGGAAGGGGCATCGTCATTATTACAGAAAGCCAGGGTGAATAGCGTTTTCACAACTATGGTGTCAGGAATACATGTTTATATTCCTGACACTATAGTGTTCGTTTAAGCAAATTAAAGGAACATTCTGGTCACCATAACAACTTCATCTAAATGAAAATGCTATGATGCCAAGATACCCCTGGGTGCTCTCTTTCCTTTAGGGGGCTAAACCGCTCTCAAATGGTTTAACCTCAAAGGCTTCCTCCAGCTCCAGAACTCCAGGTCGCTCAGTGCTATTCGGCTTCTGAAACGGAGTGTCAGGAAGTGCAGCTTGACATCAGGCATGGGTGCTGCAGATTGACTAGAGTGATCATCTGACGCTCTAAGCCAATCGCTAGTTCCCGGTTCATAAAAATGTTTTACTTTTTTATGAATGGTGAGCTACTGATTGGCTTAGAGTGCCAGCTGACTGCTCTAGCCAATCAGCAACACCCCTACCCGCGGCACTCTGTGTTTCCTGACAATCAGTAAATAAAAGTGAACACATTAACACTGATATTTGTTTTACCTGGGGAGATGAGAAGGTCCAAAGTTTCCCTGCCAGGCCTAGGTACCAAAGCCTTATGATGTGGTGTTCAGAATAAAGTGGAGGGTTCACTTCACTTGTGATTCCTGCTCCAATCTCCTTTTCTTCTCCTTCATTTGACACAGTATTCTTTTTCTTCTGACACTGTCTTCTCTCCTCCTTGGCTCCTTCTGCTCCTTTACCTTTCTGCTACTTTCTGCTTATTTTGCGCCCTTCTGCTCCTTTCTCTTTCGGATCCCTTTCTGCTCCTTGCAGAACCTTTCTGCTCCTTCTCCTTCTTTACCTTTGTGCTCCTTCTGATTCTTTCTGCTCCTTTACCTTTGTGCTCCTTCTGTCCCTTTCTGCTCTTTGCATACCCTTCCTTCTCCTTGCTGCCTCTTGCAGACCCTCCCTGCTCCTTGCTGACCCTTCTCCTGCTTTACATTTGTGCTCCTTCTGCCCCTTTCCTGCTCATTTTTGTTCCTTCTCCTACTTTACCTATGTGCTCCTTATGTCCCTTGCTGCTTCTTGCTGACCCTTCCTGCTCCCTGCTGACCCTTCCTGCTCCTTGCAGCCCCTTCCTGCTCATTTTTCTTCCTTTGTGCTCCTTCTCCTACTTTACCTTTTGTGCTCATTGATGTCCCTCCCAGTTCCGTGCTGCTCCTTTCTGCTCCTTGCTGACCTTTCCTGTAGGCTGTCTCCCTCATCCCTCACTTACCTGATCTATAGGCAGTCTCTCCCCTACCTCACTTCCCTGATCTGCAGTCTCTCCCCCAACCCCCTCACTCACTTCCCTGATCTTCAGTCTCTCCCCCCATCCACCTCCCTCACCTCCCTGATATATGGGCTCTCCCTCCCCCTCCCTCACTTCCCTGATCTATAGGCTCTCTCTCCCCCTTCCTCACTTCCCTGATCTATAGGCTCTTGCTCCCCCTCCCTCACTTCCCTGATCTATAGGCTCTCTCTCCCCCTCCCTCACTTTCCTGATCTATAGGCTCTCTCCCCCCTTCCTCACTTCCCTGTTCTATAGGCTCTCTCTCCCCCTCCCTCTCTTCCCTGATCTATAGGCTCTCTCTCCCCCTCCCTCTCTTCCCTGATCTATAGGCTCTCTCTCCCCCCCTTGCCTCACTAACCTGATCTGTAGGCTGCTCCCCCATCCCTCACTTACCTGATCTGTAGACTGCCCCCCATGCCTCACTTCCCTAATCTATAGACTGCCCCCCCCCATCCCTCACTTACCTGATATTTAGGCTGTCTCTGGCTGCATGTGCTGCTCTTCTGTGGATTCAGTCAGAAGAGAGAAGCAGGGATAAGATGTAGCTTTCTATCCCTGTCTCTCTCCATACACAGTGCCTACTGGCCGGCACTGGTATTGCATTGTATTTTCAATCTCACACGAAAAATAGCAGAACAAGCTGAAAAATCCAGCGGGGGAGGGGGGGGCAAGAGCCCCCTCTTTGCCCCCCCCCCCTTGTGGACACCCATGACAATGTATACAGGAATGGGAAAGTAAACATAATACAGGCATCTTTCACAAACCAAATGGCATGCATATATTCATTTATTAATGAACACCTCTTCACTACCAAGTGGTTGGCAAAAAAATCAACCCCCTCCCCCCCAGATTTAAGTATTTTAGGTGTCCTGGAAAATAATGTTTACATTTATTTTTCATTTCAGTGACACAAAATGTGTATATTGATATTTTTCATTTGTTATAACACAGTGGACTTTGTGCTATGTAGTTTACTCTTTTTATCCCCTTTTTTATAATAGTGTTTGTGTTGCAGGGGACACTTACAAGGGAAAAGCAAATATTGTACAATCATATTTAAATGAATCATTATGAAATTGAGTTGTCTCACTTTTTATTTTTTTAATCCAGATAAATAATAATCTAATTTGTCAAATCAGAATTGGCCTTGTCAAAAATTTAAAATTCTTGATATTGCATAGCCAACAGGCCAGGCGATATTGTAGCTACAAATAGCACTATTTTTTGGCAGCCTGAATTTATTGCCAGAATTGTTTTCAGTAAATACATTTTACCAAGACAAACTATGACATGGACTCAAGTCTGCTGTCCTAAGTTTTTTTGTCTTTTCTTTTTTGCCAAAGTGGTTCAGAAGAACACCATTTTTCTTACCCTGTACAAGTCTACTGGTTAGGCAATGTCATTGGTTATAACTATAGGACGTTTTCAGCAATTAGTGAGCTGTCACCACCAACTTTAAATAAGTCATTGTCTATTAAATTCCACAGTAGACCTTTGAGGATAGTCTCATCACCAGGTATGCAAACATTAACAGATCTTATTGTGCTTCTAGTAAAGTTACGTTTATTTTCTTCCTCGATTCATACTAAATTGCCAAAACACTAATTTCATATTTGTATTTATATACATCAAAACCTTGCTACTTTTGTGTACAATTATGAAAAGGTGGTTACATTTAAATGAATAACTGTACCTTCTAAAATTTCTTCTCAACTACTGTAATTATTAATATGGAAATGCAGAGATAAATTATAATCTGATACTGATGACTGCATCACTAATATAGGACATGCGATCTCTAGAGAGGTAAGACAGTTAAGAATTTTATAACAGATAGAATAAGATAAAAAAGGACATATCTTGTTGGTAGTTATTGGTACTCCATTTGTTGGTAGTTATTGGTACTGCATTGTTTGCTTGTTGGTAGATATTGGTACTGCCTTGTGTTCTCTAACTATAAACATCTACATTACTATTAAGAATTTTTTAATGAAGTAAAAAGTTACACAGAAAAAATGTTCTAGAATCACCCACAATCTGTGCATACAAGAGCAACTTCCAGAAAAAAATCATTGCTAGGATATTATGCCACTAGCTGTGACAGGGAAAGCAACGTCACAGCAAGCAGCGCGGGGGTAGGGGACCTGACAGTCCCCTTTTATCAACTCCTCTGATCTTTATGACTCCTGGCGGAGTCTTTGTCAGGCGGAGAGAGACTATACGTTTTACTCTCCGGTGCACTCTCCCTAATGTAAAAGATGTATCTATAGGCCTAAGTACTTGGTCCGATCATGCCCCTGTAATTACAACGTTTAGATCATTATACCCGGTGAGAGGCAGGGGAAAGTGAAGGCTGAATGATGCCTTGATTGACAAAGACACCATGAAAACAGAAATTTTGGAAGCAATCTCTGAATTCTTCCACACTAACAAGTCAGATGATTGTCCTACGCACCTTATTTGACTTGAGCACAAAGCGGTTATAAGTATCGGAAATGTATCCAAGAAATGTTGTGCAATGACTTACAAACGGTAGAATCCTAAAATAAAACTCATCTGTCCTCTAGAGACAGGAATAATGGAGAAGCAATTGAGGGCCCTAAAATTATCCCATGTCATCCCATGAGGACATAATCCAATTCCTTGATGATTAACCCAACAACAATCTGACGTCCTTGACAGTTCCTTCACTGAAGAGGAAGCACGCACAGCTATACTATCCCTACCGAAGCATAAGGCACCGGGACCAGATGGGTTTTTTAACTATTCTTATATTAAAATGGAGGCTGAGTTAACCCCATTTCTCACTAAACTGTTCAATGAGTTTAAACTAAAGGACTCCATTCTGATGGAAATGTTAGAAGCACACAGGCTCGTGAGGTAGCTCAGTTGGTAAATTCCCTAACTAGAAAACCTGTTCTAAAATGTCACAAGTTCAAATCCCAGCAGGGTCAATTCAGCCCTTCATCCTTTCAAGTTTAATAAAATCAGTACCATCAATTGGGTAATAATAACAACATCTATTACTATTCAGCTGCTGATTTGGTTAATTCCAAGAGCATGCCTTGAGTCCCACTGGGAGAAAAGCACTACATCAATACTAGTTATTATTATTGAAAAGAAAAACATGTAGGTCAGATAAGTATGTGTGTTTGTCTTCTGCTGATTTGCTACTAGTGTTCCTTACTGTCATAATTTATCATTATCATCTAAATGGCAACTGACATTTAATGTGGATAAGTGCAAGATAATGCACCTTGGACGTAAAAACCCAAGGGCAGAGTATAGGATGTTTGGTACCCTACTAACTTTAACATCCGACTTAAAGGTAGGAATGCTAGCAGAATGCTTGGTTGTATATGGCTCATGCCATTGTACAGAACACTGGTGAGACCTCACTTGGAGTATTGTACGCAGTACTGGAGACCGTATCTTCAGAAGGATATTGATACTCTAGAAAGAGTTCAGAGAAGGGCTACTAAACTGGTTCATGGATTGCAGGATAAAACTTACCAGGAAAGGTTAAAGGATCTTAACATGTATAGCTTGGAGGAAAGACGAGACAGGGGGGATATGATAGAAACATTTAAATACATAAAGGAAATCAACACAGTAAAGGAGGAGACTAGATTTAAAAGAAGAAAAACTACCACAACAAGAGGACATAGTCTTAAATTTGAGGGACAAAGGTTTAAAAATAATATCAGGAAGTATTACTTTACTGAGAGGGTAGTGGATGCATGGAATAGGCTTCCAGCTGAAGTGGTAGAGGTTAACACAGTAAAGGAGTTTAAGCATGAGTGGGATAGGCATAAGGCTATCCTAACTATAAGAGCCAGGGACTTCAACTCAGGGTTCTTATCCAAACCATTTGAAATTACTAATAGCACGTGCCAAGGCTGTCCGCTTTCCCCACTAATTTTTATCCTATGTGTTGAACCCTTGAACCGTCACATTAAAGCCCATAAGGAAATAACAGGTCTACTTACTCCAATAGGTGAACAGGGCATCATGTTGTTCGCAGATACCATTCTGCTGTTTCTCACACATCCCGACAAATCTATCCCACACCTCATATTACTACTGGACAGATACGGGTTTCATTTTACAAAAACAATGTAACAAAAACTCAAGCACTATCAATAGGCATACCACACACCACACTGCACAGCCTAAAATAATACTACCAATTTGACTAGAGGTCCTAGATAAATACCTTGGGACAAACCTCACAAAATCCCACCAACATTTAGCAAAGGACAATCAAGTTCCTCTCGTGTGCAAACTTAAGAACCAGATAGATAATTGGAAGGATGTAGATGTCTCCTGGCTAGGTTGCATTCATACAATCAAAATTATGTCTTTACCTCACGTACTGTACCTTTTTTGTACACTTCCTTTATCAGTGCCCAATAAAATACTACACAAGATACAATCCACATTCAATGCCCACATTTTGAAAACAAAAATCATCTATCCTGGTTGCTCCCTACCAAGGATGGCCTGGGCATCCCAAACATTAAAATGTAAAACAAAGCCTCAATTCTGTCATGCAGCATATCAGTATTAATACAGGCTGGTGTGCCTGTGTGGCTCCCCATGGAAGAGGCATGCATCAAACCCCTTAATGTGGTAACATTGGCTCTGCATTAAATACCACCAAACTATTATTGAATAAATGGAAACAATGGTCGCAGGGTTTGCTGGGTCCAACCAGTTTAGCCTCCTATACAATCTCATCACATATACAATCACATCACTTTCCCGAGATATTCCACTGACCAGGTGGGTAGATGGTGATGCTACCACTGTGGGTTCATTGTTTGATGGGTCAGGGATTAAAACATGTCAATCTTTACAAACAGAACTATTCCTTCCCCCGGGGGGAAATATTTACATATCTACGAGTAAAGCATACGTTATCGAACCTCCAAATAACCATGGGAGATGACTCCCACCTGACACCCTTTGGCCAATGCTGCATAGGCAAAAAAACGCCCGTTAAATTGTTGTCCCTATGTTATAAAGCTCTCACAAACATAAAAGTGTAACGGCACCCCCAGGCATAAAAGGGGTTAAAAGCCGTTTAGTAGCTCTTCCCCTTCCAGAGATACAGGCACAGCTACTGCAGAACACCAAACTCCCGAACTGGATACAAAATAGCACTCCAACTCCCGAACTGGAACTTCACAAATAGCTGCCAGCAGACGAACAGGAAAAGCAGACAATCAGCTTACACTCCTGGCAATCAGTCTCTAACAGCATACAGTAAATCCCCCCAAGAACAAGACAAGCCTCCGTGTTGAGGGTCAAACAGTGGTCTGAGGTGCTGGCACAACCAGCCTGGTTTTTATTACAGTCTTGCAAATACAGGACCGCCCACAGGGAGGTATAAAATATCCAATAACATATCAGTTACAACCCACAGATTCCCTCCCTTTATCCTGAGAGGTAACCCAATTATACATACGTTTTACCAGAATGCATCCTGGCTTCCTATCCTCTGCCCTGGAGATAATTGAGAAGTAATTCAATTATCTCCCAGGACAGAGACAAGACTCCATTATGCACATGGTGAGCACAAAGCATTAAAATACTGTAAAATACACAAAGTCACATTTTATACATAAAACACAGACATGTCACATATCCCCAGATAGCTGGGATCTGAGCGCACAAAACTACCGAATAGCGCTCAGATCCTATTCACACAGTTCAATTGCCATGGAGCCGAAGTCTTTAACTACGCGAATGGGCTCCATGGCATAGCTATCTGGGTTAACACATTCACAGAACATAAAATACCGGATGAACCTGTGTTCAGTTCAATCGGTACGAATAAGCCTTTCTGCAGGGAAAATAAGTCTTTTAAAAGTCTGGTCCATAGTCCAAAGGCAGCAGGCGGGCAACCAGGCTTCTCCAATGCAATGTGGCGAGATTGCTCTTGTCACAGAAAGCTATGACCAAGCTGCCTTATATGATCCTGTGGGAAGCAGACCTGGGCATTTCAATCCTAATACCTATGTGGTTAAAGGCGATACAGCTAACAAAGGCCACATCCAACAACCTAACACACTGGGAAGCATACTATAAAATACTGATGAGGTGGTTCTGGGTTCCCTCATGTCTCTCACAAATTTACACAGCACTTCTCCAACTTGCTGGAGATGTCATCAAGCGACTGGCACGTTGAAACACATTTTCTATGAATGCCATATTTCAAAAGATTTTTGGTCTAAAATACAGAAGGCCATTAACAACATTACACAGGTCAGATTACTACTAAATACAGATTTTCTTTTGTTACATATAGCCCCAGAAATCTGGACTTCCCTAGACTGTGGCTATCCACCTTCTTTTGGCAGCAAAGACCAGAATAGCGAGCCATTGGAAAGAGGCAATTGTACCTACACCTCAGGAGGTATAGAAAAGGGTGGACACTAGCTATCATTATGAGCAAATAGCATATAGACTGAAAGGGAAAGAAACAGCCCACAGTAAATTATGGCAATCTTGGGAAGGCTGTGATGCACTCTAATTTGTTTTGTTGGAGGATCTAAACAATATTTTAACTGGTTGGTACACTTTGTTTCTCACACTACTCCTATAACCCTTTAATATGTGTGCACTCACCCAGTTATTAAACTACGGAGAACTATGGGGCATTCCATTTCTTAGGTTCTACAGTACAACTCAAGGGCTTTGGTCAAACCTTACGCTCCTTCCCTCCCTCCCCATCCCCACTTCTCCCAAGTAATTTTTTCATGGTTAACCTGCATGGCCATAAGTGCGTAGCTGAGTTAATCGAAAACATCCAACTATAACTCAGATAAGTCACAACATGACCAAAAAAGGGCAGTTGATAGTAAACAGGGTGCCTCACATCCTATGAACCACAAAACACTGACAGTGGTAGAAGTCTCACTAACCGATGAGCTAAGAACCCCAATACTGCTGTCATCGAACAATTCTAGTCCACATCATCAGTCACAGCACATTAGGGGTTACAGATATGAATGTCTCCCAAGAATGAAGATATTATATCCCAACTCTTTCATTAGACTTATAGGAGGTTGAGAATGGTGTAATTTGCCCTCCTTAGGTAGGGCGTACTGTATTCATGGTTGTTAAGTCAAAGATCTTGGTTCCATTTTTGTTCTTCCACTGTACATTGTTATAGAATGATTTACCACTATTATTGTATACCGTAGCTTGGATGCCAATGCTATTATTATTATTGTATAACTTGGATGCCAATGCTAATATTCTTCCAATGCTATTATGCTTGCAACTGCGCACATTGTGTTATCAATTCTGCATATTATTGTTACTGCAGTGTATGTTGTATGTTATCTGAAAAATTCTATTAAAAGAGACAAGTGAAAAAAATGTATATATGTATAATGTAATTTCAAGCTGCTACCTTACTACAAACTATATATTTCTGTAATTATTTATTATAATCCAAATTTGCTCTCTGGAGAGATGTAATTTAAAATTTTACACCAAAGATAGTGCTCTTGATAAATATGTATCACATTAACATTCATGTGCATCAAGTAACACTGTTTTGCAATGAAAAACATAGGGTAGAAAAGGACTTAACATATGATAATATAAGGTGATGCCACAAGTCCAGTATTTGCTAATATCAAGTAATCTCATATTTCCACCAAAGTATACATGTAATGTCTATATCTATCACATTGCTGTCTCCCTCTCTATCCAATCCTGTTAGCACCTAACACTCACATGAGTCCAAAGGTTTATATCTACAGCAGATTAAAGTCCAATAAACTTTATACTTAGATAGGTATGTATATTTATAGTCTATAAGGGGCACATAGATCTATACTTTCGGTGGTTTCAAACTAAAATAATGAACTCAGATATTACATTACTAAGGGATCTGCGTTTACAAAAATTGTTAGTAGCAATTCTTATTCAAATCAGTGTAGTTAATCAATACATAGAATTGTTATAAAGTAGAAATTCCATTAGCGTACACCAATCAACAAAATACTTGTCAGTGTTTTCTCTAGCTGCTCTTAAAATCAAGTTGCAATTGATTTTCCAGTCTAATTTAATTTAATATACCAGATCGCTCCTCTATCTGGTTTCCCTAAACCAGACATTTCTCAGTATGTATACTGAGAAATGTCTGCTTTAGGGAATTATATGTATAAAAAAAACTTTTAGCAACCTATCAACTGATATAGCAACAAATTGCTCTTTTATTCTCCCATTTGTGAATCACTGATACATTCTCTGTGCATTTACTATTCATAGAAACATAGAAACATAGAATGTGACGGCAGAACCATTCGGCCCATGTAGTCTGCCCAGTTTTCTAAATACTTTCATTAGTCCCTGGCTCTTATAGTTAGGATAGCCTTATACCTATCCCACGCATGCTTAAACTCCTTTACTGTGTTAACCTCTACCACTTCAGCTGGAAGCCTATTCCATGCATCCACTACCCTCTCAGTAAAGTAATACTTCCTGATTTTATTTTTAAACCTTTGTCCCTCTAATTTAAGACTATGTCCTCTTGTTGTGGTAGTTTTTCTTCTTTTAAATATAGTCTCCTCCTTTACTGTGTTGATTTCCTTTATGTATTTAAATGTTTCTATCATATCCCCCCTGTCCCGTCTTTCCTCCAAGCTATACATGTTAAGATCCTTTAACCTTTCCTGGTAAGTTTTATCCTGCAATCCATGAACCAGTTTAGTAGCCCTTCTTTGAACTCTCTCTAAGGTATCAATATGCTTCTGAAGATATGGTCTCCAGTACTGCGTATAGTACTCCAAGTGAGGTCTCACCAGTGTTCTGTACAATGGCATGAGCACTTCCCTCTTTCTACTGCTAATACCTCTCCCTATACAACCAAGCATTCTGCTAGCATTTCCTGCTACTCTATTACATTGTCTGCCTACCTTTAAGTCATCAGAAATAATCACCCCTAATCACAAGTTTGTAACAGTGAAGACTAAACACTAAAATAAACACGTAGTTGGCATTGCAAAAACTAATATTTCCATCCATACATAAACCATAATTTATATAGTCGATAGTATATTGTCAACTCAAAGGAGCATACCAAAAGTAAAAAATACTATCATTATATCATTATAACATTTTAGGATAGCACTTTTTCATAGATTTCCACAGAGTGTATTTCATTTGTAAATATTGAATTCAGTGTTAAATTGTGGTGTTGTTTTGTTGTTTATGTGGTAAAACTAAGCAAAAAATATGACAAGCAAACTTAATATAGACATACATTTTGTGTGGGTATACTTTGTTAAATGACACTTAAACATAAAAAATAAAAATAAATAAACTGCTTTCAGGTGATTCATTTAATGTTTATATAACAGAGCAAATTCCCATTAGGTAGCTTGTGATTCACTCCCGACAAGGAAAAGGGTATGGATTTTTTTTAAATAAGACAAATTATACTGAAAATTACATATAATATAATAGAGGTTAAAAAAACAACAAAAAATAATTTACAGGTCTGTTTGTGTGTAGGCTGTAATACACCATCAACATGTATCTATAAATGGGCTTAATTAACATTGTCTATGAACTAATCTTGTATGATAAAAAAATTATAAAGATCGTCCCTTAATATAGTTAATAAACAATGACCTTTAGGGGTGATAATCTATGTATCTATCTCATTAAAAATCCAACAGACTCATCACTAAACAGCAGCATCGAAGCCCACATAATGTAATGGTTTTAAAATCACCTGACAAAAATAATGGGGCTTTAGTCACAGTATATTATTGTACTTATAAGCCTAGAAAGAAGCCAAAATACCCTAGCAACTTTTAAATTTTTTAGGATCATTTGCAGAAATATTACTGATTATATGATATCTGTTATCTTTTAAACAAGTTCTACAATATTAGCATAAAAGAGGAAATACCATTGTTGTCAGAAACAAAAATGCAACAAAAATAAATATATAAAAATGGATGAATATTGTGATTGTGAGGAATTTGCAAGGAACCTACCTGCACTTTGGTAATTTGTTCTTAATACATGTCACCACACACATACATAGGATGCCTGTATATGTGCATAATGCTCACTTACAGTTTTATAGTTACATACATTTTTTTTATTCCTATGATGTCATTTCCCTTCTTTCAGATAGTTACGTCCAGGAAATTTATGTCACAGTCATCTGGGTAGCCATTTTGACACATGGAAACTGGTAAAATTCTTTGTTTATGAATTTTTAAGAACCTCATTGTGATTATTATAATTTGATTTGTTTTCTACAACATTTCAAAATATTAGTTCAGAAGAAAATCGTCTATTTTTGTATTTTAGCCCTCAAGTGAGGATAAATGTTGGCCACCAGACATTATTTCTATTACATAGCTTTTCCTCTCTTCTACATCAGTAATTTTCTCTCAATAATACCTTTTTAATATTTCTACTTATTCCATAAGATCTTACCGCAGTTAGTGTGATATTGTTTATACAATCACCTCCAGGGATTTCAGTATTCAATCACCTTAGACAGTTTGAATGGATCTAATGAAACCTAATGAGACTTCACTTTTCTATATAAACAGAGAACACAATTTGAATTCCCTCTGAAGGTAAGCATTTGCCATAATATAACTAGTGTGTAAAATATGTAATTATGGTATAATACTTACAGGGTTATTTACTAAAGTTTTAGGTTAAAATTGCTGAATTGGAAAAAAACATCTTAGTCAGCTATTTCAGTTTACCTACTTTGGCCTTCAATTTTAATTCAATTTGAATTCACTTTAAATTCTCACTTTACTGAATAACCTTTATACTATTTTTGAATACTGGGCACAATGTGGAAAGTTGTTTCATATATTCCTTCTTGGCAATGTCCAGTATGATGAAAATGTATAACCAGTTAGAAACCTGATCAGATTACATTGCTAATTGTTAATTATTCACTATGCACACTTTTGCATTATGTGTCAGATCTATCTACCTACCTATCTATCTATCTATCTATCTATCTACCTATCTACCAATCCATCTATCCATCCATCCATCTATCTATCTATCTATCTATCTATCTATCTATCTATCTATCGATGCTACACATATACACACATATAATGAGTGTATCTAACAGCACATACAAAAGAAATACACACACATATTTGTGTGCTTGCATAACTTAATTTCTTACCTTAAATATCTTACACATGATTTCATACACAGTAAATTTTTTCTCTGCTCGCATCCAGTCCCACGTAGTAACCTTTGGAATTAAAATATTTTGAATACTGTCAGAGAAAGTTGATGACTTCATTTTAATCATCGCTAAACTGTTCGATTTTATTTACCAGAAATCGTATTGCTTTACTAATTGTGTTGCTTTAAGTCTAAAATGTTTTCAAGATTTCAGCTGATTCAACAGTATAAATCAACTCATCTTTTGCAAAATGGAAGTGGAAAGAAGAAAGTGATAAAGAGGACTTTCTTATTCTAAAGAACGTTACATTTTTATTAGGAGATAATCCTACACATTTTTATAAAATTGCCATTTTTATAACTGGGATCAGAAACACCTCCCTGGATGTCAGTCAAAAAGCCAGGGAGGTCTTATTCCACATCTGTTACCTCCACAAAGCTATAGTAAGCGGTAGACACACTGGGTATTGCACACCTGGCTTCTTCCCTTCTCAATGAGCTGTAGTACATTTCATTGAGAAGAATAGCCATGTTTACATGCCCTTCTCCAGCACAGAAACGTCTCAATGAGAATCCCCTGATTGGAGTATTTCCTGGAAAAAGGGGAGTGCTTGCAAAGGCTGCACACAGCAAGTCTGCAGTTTTTAAAATATGTTTTTCACCCTCCTTGCCCCCCCAAAAAATGCAGAATTAAATGTGTTCACATTTTCATGGAGCATAACTACTAATTTGTGTTTTTATTTCTTTTTCCAGTGAGGTGCTCTTTAAAATGAAATTAGCAGTATGATAACTTTTTAAATCTGGTGTTAATTTTTCCAATGCCAGATTTTTGGAAGGAGATTTAGATAAAATTGTCTGTTCACTGCTCATTTCTATACTAAGCATGGAGCATGAAACACATGCCTAATTATTGAAACACATATGGGACTTAACTGCAATATGCATAATTCTAACTATTACATACTTACATTCAATATCATTATAAAATACTTACTGGTGGAGAATTGAATTTGTAAAGTGATGAGCCTCTAAGTGCCAGAAACTTTGGTGAATAAATATGATCTTGAAGAGTGTCTTGTTCACGTTCCTCTGCCCAACCCATGTACACTATCTGACAAAAAAAATGTAACACAGATTGAATCAAACATTGTCAATATGGCAACGTTTTACAACACGCCGTAATAATAGTTATTTTTTAATTGTAATAAATGTGCTTTTAAATAACAATTTTAGCTGCACTGCAATGGTCCTTAAAGTTCAATTTGACCTACAGCATCAAGGCAAACCTATTAGATGAGTACTGACAATTCTCCTTGCTGTTTTCACCTAAAGGCAGAATCTCTAATGAGACAGAAAGGGGTATATTTGCTAACCTTTTATCGGGTACACAGGGGATGTGTGGCAGCACTGTAGGATAGCTATGTGAGATGAAAGCAAATAAAAATATACAGAAATAAGCCCAAGTGGGAGCTCAAACTCCCACAGCAGCAATGGCTGTAGTATTCATCTATCAAATATATCTGAAAATATATAATCTTATGTCAAGAGTTTACTACCACATGATGACAATATCATGCCTTCCAACCAACCTGATGTTGGACTGATTTTCAGGTCCTGTCCCTTTCATCCCAACTTTGGCCTCAATTTAATAAGCTTTCCAAATGGTTAAATACCATTAGAACAACTTCCCAAATTATTTATCTACATAAATCACCATTAAATTCCATGCACATTTTTGGAATCTTTTCTATCAATATTGAATAATTTCAAAAGTTTATTAAATCAAGGCCTTTGTTCTCTGGTGTCCCCCTTGTGGCAACTACTGGAGGGAGTTAAATTTATAGTTCTGAGATGTAACATGATCAGTCTCTCCCACTTGCAGGCTAAGTTACAGAATTCTATAAAAGCAATTGGAACTCAACGCTCCTTTAAGACACATAATTGCCCTGGCTGCGCCTCAAGCTCTGCCCACTGTGCACGAGGTCACGCTAACATGGTCTGCTGCAAGGCAGCCGACATGCTAAAGAGATGGAGTGACCGCCGCGGGTTCCCTATCAGCGGATGGATACATGGAGGCCACAGGATGTCGGGCAGATGCCAAAGTGGCAGATGCCAAAGTGGATCATTGCCAGCTGACCTTATGGGTGAAAATCTGGGGTTCTAAAGGATTGAATCTTGTTACCTTTATAATTACATTAGATAAGTAGAAGATATTTTTCTTATCGCATCTTCCCTTACATATTATCTTTTATAAATAATGGCATACTTTAAATAAAAGCAGTGCTGAAAAGTGTAAAAGACAACTTTCTTTAGTTGTCTCTATGGTGGAACCAGCCTCGCCACTGGGCATTGGAGAAGACTGATTGCAAGCCTCCTGCCCTGTGACTATGGCCCCATGTTAAAATGCTTGATTTTCCCCTGCAAAGACCCGAAAGCCGGGTGTACTGTACTTTCTCTATGTGAGCAGTGTTACCCCAGATAGCTATGCCATGGAGCCCATTCGTATAACGAAAGACTATGGCTCCATGGCAATTGAACTGTATGTATGGGATCTGAGCACCATTCACCATTCATTCATGTTGAATGTACCTGTTTTATGCAATAGCTGCACAGTTACATATTTTTATGTATTTTATTGTATTTTGCTACCATATGGCTAATAGAGTTTTGCCTCTGTCCTTGGAGATAATTGGATTACTTCCCAATTATCTCCAGGATAGAAGACTCTGTGGAACTGTTTTTGGGCAGAGTAGCCATGTTTCATTTGGTCAAATAGGTCTTTCCCTTAACTTTTTAACCCCTGAACCGATTGCCCTGATTTATGAGTATGAGAAAATATTTCGAACATGCTGATTCTGAAAATTTATGTTTTATGTGAATGGCATGTATATTTTGGAAGTTATTCATATTTTGTAAAAACTGTATTTCTCTGCCTGTGATAATTATAGTACCCATTGTGTTCAGTAATCATATCACAGGCAGAGGGGAGGATTTTGTGTGGCAGTGTCTGTGTGCATTGTATGGATTGATTGGTTGTATTTCAAAACTCTGTGGGCAGTACTATGTTTGTGGATTGTGAATAAAAGAGGCTGTATGTGCCAGTTCAGTCAGTTCTGCTTGACCTCAAAACGAAGTGTCGTCTCGTTATTAGGGGAATTGGATTGTATGCTGATTGCCAGGAGTGTAAGCAGATTGTATGCTTTTCCTGTTCAGCTGTTTACAGCATTCATATGCTTGAGAGCATTCATATGCTTCTCCGGTTCAGTGGTTGTGGTGCCTGCTGCAGTGCTTGGAGTCCTCAGGAAGCGCTAGGAGCATCCTTCAATGGAGGTACCCAGTTGGGGTGCCTGTCGATCCGTTACAGTCTCTTTAATGAGTTGCTGTATATATTTTTTAAATAATTTATGAGATTTCTAGTGGTCACAAAGAAAACTATGTTAAAGTGAAATTAGTAAAACAATTAGCATTTACCAATAAAAAAAAAGATACTGATGGATTGCGCTTTTTTATTCTATTGGTTTCCATGACCTACTAACCCTACGTTTGATACAATATGTTTTATACTATTTGCATATAAGCATCAAATCCAGCACATGTAGAAATATTTGTATGCCTTTAAATACACGCTCTCCTACCGATTAGTTTCAACAATTACCAAAATAAGCCCTGTGGCAATTAAATGTCCATTACGATTATCAACATACTGCTCAAAATATTCCAGTTAAAAGGATTATTTTACAAATTTAGATCATATGGTGTTAGTATAATCACAAGCATGAGTCTCATAATACTCAGACATTGTCTTCTAATTCTGAAATAATCAGAACATAATTAGCACAAATTATAGTTTTGTTAAGATAGTGGAACCAACAAATGTGTCATAACTGCACAATAATCATTTTTTTTTACACCCACACACTTAGCAGTATATTAGAAGCATCAGGATCAACAAAATGCATCTGTGTAATTATCTGTTCCCTTCTTGTTATATTTTCATCGTCAGAGATAGTTTTTGTTTTGTTTTGTTTGTTTTTTTCATAAAAGCTACAGATTTAACATAAGAGTTTAAAATAATGTTTTTTTTAAAAAAGTAGTTATGTGGTAAAGCTGTTTTAAGACTTCTTACTTTAATCTGAATATATTCTGTGGTTAAATGGACACTATAAACAGAACCTCTTCAACGTAAGTGGTTTTGGTGCATATACCCTGTCCTTTTCTCTGGCAGTGTGTAACAGTGCTGTTTCTGAGAAATGTCAGTATTTACATTTGTCAAAGCGCTTGCCTCTAGTTGCTGCCAGACTGACAGCCATTACTTCCCCATGAAAGTTGAAAGTGTTCACGTTTGGTGCCATCACTCATAGCATGATGACACTGAGCAATGTTGATGCTTTGCATTGAATTCAATACTTCTCTAAGAGACCCATTTGAAAAGTGGAGCATGACAATAGCCTAGTTTGTGGCATGCCACCACAATGTTTCTCTCTGAACAGGATTGGACTGAGATCAACACAACGGATGATCTTAGAATAGGTGTTATGCTATTTTCTTTGGTACATTACATCACTTGGAGAGCTCAACCCTTTGAAATATTTGAACAAAAACTGGCATACAATTACTTTATAAAATGAAAAGTGATGCTATTTTATACGATTATTCAGCAGTATAGTTTATTACTAATTGTATTAAATAAAGATATGTACTTCAAGTAAAAACTATATTTCTTATGTGAAAGACAATATATCCCTCTTATATAGATAACCCTTCTATAAATGTGATTGTAATTTAAAAAGGTCAATACAACGTTTTACCCACAGCCAGATCCAGTTCCCAATATTTTTAAATACTAAGGGCAATCATCTTTGTAAGGATATTGAATCCCTAGAATGCTAAATGCATCATGGCGATTTTCGAACAAGTTATGAGAGTGTTAAAAATAGGATACAACTGCATTAATGCTATCGTTTTCGATTCCTTGATAAAATAAATAAATATATGGTTTGAAATAAACTACTAACTTTAGCCTAAAAATGCATTAATTATTTTCAATAATTAGATGAATAAAAAAAACAACAACAAACAAAAAAAATCCAACAAAAACATTATTATTATTATGATATTTATAGAGCGCCGTCAAATTCGGCAGCGCTTTACAATGGGTGGACGAACAGACAGGTAGTTGTAACCAGACAAGTTGGACACACAGGAACAGCGGGGTTGAGGGCCCTGCTCAATGAGCTTACATGCTAGAGGGAGTGGGGTAAAATGACACAAAAGGTAAGGATAGTATTACACTAGTGACAGTTGCAGAAGAGGAATCAGTTGAGAGCTATTAACAGTTTAATTTATACGCTTTTATGAAGAAGTGGGTTTTTAGCGATTTTTTGAAGGAGTGGAGACTGGGTGAGCATCTAACGGAGGAGGGAAGCTAATTCCACAGGAACGGTGCAGCCCTCGAGAAATCTTGAAGGCGAGCATCAGAGGTGTGAGTACGGACAGAAGATAGACGTAAGTCTTCAGCAGATCATAAGGGCCTAGACAAGACATACTTGTGTATAAGGGAGGATAGATAGGTGGGAGCTGCATTATGTAGAGATTTGAAAGCAAGAACCAGAACTTTAAATTGAGCTCTATATTTTATAGGAAGCCAATGTAGGGACTGACAGAAAGGTGAGGCATGGGAGGTGCGGGCCGACAGGAAGATGAATTACAGTAGTCAAGGCGAGAAAAGACAGTGGAATCGACCAACACCTTAGTCGCATCTGGCGTTAAGTAGGGGTGGATGCGCGCAATGTTTTTGAGATGGAAATGACAGGATTTGGCAATAGATTGAACATGAGGCTTGAAGAAGAGGTCGGAGTCAAAGAGAACACCTAGGCAGCGAGCCTGCATGGTGGAGCTGATGGTAGCACATGAAAGGAACACTTACCGATATTGGGAAATTTGACAAAATGGTTGGCTTAACATGGTATGAATATATAATCTACCCAAATCCCTGTATTTTCTTGCTAAATTAGGTAATTTAAAGTAGCCTTGTAAGATTTAAAACTATATTTTTTGTTAAACCAAGCATGTCAAACTTGCAGCCCCGCGGGCCACATTGAATATATTTACGCCCCCCCCTGCACTGCGGCCCGCTTTGTGCTGCGACTAGTCGCAAAACAGGAAATATATTTCCTATCTGATTCTTGTCTTCACTCTGGTGGCCACAAGAGAGCAGAGTGACTGGCTAACTACAGAGCAGGCCAGCAACTCCCCCTTCCCTTCTACTCGCAGTGCCAGAGGAGTGTCTGGCCTGCTTGAGCAGAGAAGAGCAGAGCTGGAACTATAGGATGCACGGACCATGTTAAGGTGGGGCAAGAGAAGCTTGGCAGACCTCCCTATGTAGTGTGTTAAATTGGGGAGGTGGGGCAGTGTATTTATTTGAGGAAGGGAGGGGGCAGTATATTAAATTGGAGGAGGGAGTGGGAAGTGTATTAATTTGAGGGAGGGAGGGAGGGAGGGAGGAAGGGAGGAAGCAGTGTATTAATTTGGGGAGGGAGGGGGCTAGTGTATTAAATTGGGGGAGGTAGAAGGCAGTGTATTAATTTGAGGAAGGGATGGACACTGTATTAATTTTGGGGAGGGAAGGGGCAGTGTATTAATTTGGGGGGAGGGGAGAGGACAGTGTATCAAATTGGTGGAGGGAGGGCAGTGTGTTAAATTGGGGAGGGAGGGGGCAGTGTATTTAATTGGGGAGGGAGTAGGCAGTGTAATAATATGAGGGAGGGGCACTGTATTAATTTGGGGGAGGGAGTGGGCAGTGTATTAAATTGGTGGAGGGAGGGGGCAGTGTATTAGAGTGGTGGGAGGAAGGGCAGTGTGTTAAATTGGGGAAGGACACTGTATTAATTTGGGCGAGGAAGGGCGCAGTGTATTAAATTGGGGGAAGGAGGAGGCAGTGTATTTGAGTGTTGATGGGGGGTGCAGTGTGTTAAATTGTGGGAAAGGGCTGTGTATTTGATTGATGGGAGGGGGGCAGTGTATTACATTGGTGAAGGGAGGGGGGCAGAGTATTCAATTAGAGTGGAGGGAGGAGGGGCCTTGTATTAGATTAAGGGGAAGTATATTAGATTGTGTGGAGGGTGCAGTGCATTAGAGTGGAGGGAGGAGGGGCAGTGTATTGGATTTGTGGGCAGTGTATTATAATGGGGGGAGGGGGCAGTGTATTAAATTGGGTCTGCATGGAGGTGCTGAACGTTCACCATGGAGATGCTGATTGTCCACGCAGATTTTTGCCACACATGCACAAGAGTCTCCCGATGCTTTCCTTTGGGAAAGCATTGGATTGGCTGAGATCATCAAGCTTGATGATCTCAGCCAAAGTGAAGAATGCACTCATAGGACTCAACAAGATAACATAATTTGTTTTTTACAGCTGTGCAATAGCATACATTCACCATTTCAGTCCCATTACCAAACTTTTCTTAATATGTCAAATTAGTTTGATTGAAACATTGGTTAAATGCAAGTCTCCTTAAAATAAATTTACTTTTTTGTTTACTTTGAAGCCATACGAGTGTGAGGACGTCCAGTGTCAGGCACTTTTTTTATACTGTACTTTTCTAAATAAAGCTACGTTTCTATGAAAACTGAAGTTTTGTTTTTGCGACCCACATAAACATAAACCTTGTTTATTTGGCTCGTGTTAGCCTTTGAGTTTGATACGCTTGCCTTAATCTGTACCTTGTATATATTTTGGCCTTGTGTGCTACAAATTCCCATTTTCTGTGCTTAATAAAAAGAAAAAGAGACAAACACTAATCCAAAAAAAGGCCATATTGTCATGAGCCACAAAATAGCAGTGATGAAAATAAATATTGAAGGTGGCAAACTCTTGCATGTCATGATTTTGGTTTGAATATTGAGTTCAATGTACTCTCTTATCTTTCCTTAAAAACAAATAATAATAATAATAATAGTAATGAATGAACTTACAAAATAAAGAATAGCTACTGGTATTTATATATTTTACTTTACTACCACTTCAAAAAGGCATCCAAAAAATAATAAAGAATAAAGTATGCTGTATTTGAGCTTTAATTCTGACTGATGCACTTAATCGCATTGTACCATTCATGATGTGTATGTGGCTTAAAGTCAGTTTCTTGTTTCATGTTCTTTTTACTTGAAATTCCTGAATTAATCAGTGTGTCCACCTTAGGAGTTTCAGAGTTGGTTAGACACTGAGAAATTGTGAGTAGGCAATGTGCTATACTTTAAACGTCAGCTGGTTATTGTGTCATTAGATTTATAGAGTATATTAGCTGGTGGTGGTGATATAGTAATTACATAACAAAACATATGGTGATTTAAAAAATTTTTTTTTACTCATTGGTGTTGACAAACATAATGTCCTGAGTTACATACCTGTTGATTTACTGGAAAATTCCTGTTAATTTTTTTAATCTGTGGAATGGGAAAAATAATAAAATACTATGTCAGACTGTTTAATTTAAAACTACAAACAAGTTAGTAATTGTCTTGGTGTTCTCTAGTATAACAACAACACACACATTTATATTTTCCAAACGGTTTTCAACTGCAAGTTATTGCTGTTACTATATTGCAAAATGTACAAGCTAGGCATTCCATGTTAATGTGTAGATGCCCACAAGCAGGTACATAATGAACAGATATCTATGACAGGCACATTATGAATAAAAGAACATAATCATGAATCCATCAATTCCCTATTTCCAGATATATTCAAATATTCCAGACTTCCAAATTCAGTCCCAATTGTGACTGCTAACATTAAATACCTGTCAACACCAGGCCCCTTGTGGGACCAAAAAATGTCCTACAATAATTTTTCAACAGCCCTCCCAAACCCCCAAACCTATTTATATATTTCCAATATGATTTGGTAGGGGTTGCAGGGAATATCCCACCCCTGTTGCTGTCATACAGCGCAGTAGTGATTTATTGCCGTTTGTACAAACCATAAAGGGGACCACCACGTTATTTATCTGCTGGCTACAGTTCTCTCCATTTGCCCTGTTACCATTTGATTGTAAGCTCGTTTGAGCAGGGCCCTCTTCAACCTATCGTTTCTGTAAGTTTTCTTGTAATTGTCCTATTTATAGTTAAATCCCCCCTCTAATATTGTAAAGCGCTACGGAATCTGTTGGCGCTATATAAATGACAATAATAATAATAATAAGATGTGTGGAAGATATGGAGACCCATACTGTGTTTGTATAGACCTTTGATAATCAATTTGTGGTTCACAATGGTGAAACCTTGTGTGATCGCATAGGAATATGCTTCCAGTTGTGAATACTTACTACAATCTGGAGCTACATTATTACACAAGTTGTGTAGGGAGCCTTTCATATAATGCATATAATGTAAAAAAACATAGTTTGGTATTTAAAAAGGTAAACACATGTTATTAAACATAATATTTAGGGATATAATTTTAATAGGTAGGATAGCAGCTTCTTGATCCAAGGAGAGATCTGATTGACATCCTTTGGTCAATAAAGATTTTTTGTTTTCTAATTGCTAATTTTCTTATTTATTTTTTTGTCTCCTTTTGGATCAACAGCAAAAAAAGATTTGAGAAAGGCTGAGCTTGATGGATACTTGTCGCTTTTCAGCCTGTTTAACACAACTGGGGTATGAAGAATATACCAGAGTAACAGAGTATATCGGAGTTGACTCCATGGGTTACAATACCCAGGTATTGTAACATGACCTTCTGTATAGGCATTGATTTTCTCCTTATTACATTTAACCACTACTTTTTGTATGGGAGTTGCAATTTAAATGTTTTCTAACCAGGTTTCATGAATTCACGCTTACAGCTTTAACCATAGGTACACATGTACTATGAGTAAGATGATGTTTCGTGTCATAAATATTTAAAGACAATCCAGTAATAGTGCTGGTGAAGCCCCAAGAAGCTTATATGTAACAAGCACTTTCAACAGAAATCTACCACTGTCCGTTCTACAGCAGCAGTGGGATGCAATTAACTTGAATGGGTCAGAGAGCCTGTGGCAAATTTGTAACACATCAGTCTGCATTCCCCAAGGCTTTCTTTCAGTTCTTAGATCAATATAGATACCAGGCACATGTACCTACAATACTAAATTTGGCATAGAAATATAGACACGTATATACATATATACTTGTAGCCATATAAACACAAACAAACATATAATTAAGAATCAGACAGTACAATACAACAAAGCGTATCAATGACACTGATTCATTACAACTAAATTAGAGAAAGACTAGTTAGCCATGATTTATTGTACAAAATATTAGCCCTTAGACTGTTTTCTCTTACTTGGTCCATCGAGAAATGCGTGAGTCAAATATAAAAATGCACCTGAGCTCCCATAGAAGCAACAAGAGTGAAATCCACAGGCAAAATTGCAATTTTCATGAATCTTTCATAGAGTAATTTGGAAATAATATTATGTTCATTTCTTATGCAGAACCCCCAAGCATTGTTTACTTTCTGATAACACAGGGTGATATATCTAAGGCATTAATGGCAAAAGGATTGGAAGCAACATTCTTTAAAATTATGTTGAATAACAGAATTATACTCACATTGTGCTTTGTAAGATTTGAAACATTAGTTGATATAGATTGCAACCAGTCAATGCACTCATCAGCTGATAAACACTGAATTATACCACTGCAAACACCGTCTACCGCAGTAACTTGAAAAGAATTTTGTCTGCAAATATATAAATTATGAAAACAAATTGGTCATTTCATAAAACAAAACAAGAAATATATGGTAATCACAGGTTTTTTTCCCCAGCATTTGAACACTTCTATTCAAATATCCTTAATTGTGGCCCAAAATGCATTGCTTTGATTTATCGGCAAAAAATAAATACATTTTGAATTTTCACAATGCATAATATATGTTGTTTAACCCCTTCAGGACCGGCCTGTTTTTGCGATGTTTGTACGTTAAGGACCAGAGCAGTTTTAACACTTTTGTGGTGTTTGTGTTTAGCTGTAATTTTCCGCTCTCTCATTTACGGTTCCCATACAAGTTATATACTGTTTTTTTCACGACAAGAAGGGCTTTCTTTACATACCAGTATGTATATTATGTCGTATATTGTATTTAAAAAAAATAATAAAATATGGTGAAAAATAAAAAAATAAACATGTTTTTGGACTTTTACTTGAAAAATCTTTTACTTATCTACAAAAGCTAATGAAAAAAACTGCTAAATAGATTCAAAATGTTGTCCCGAGTTTAAAAACACCCAGTGTTTACATGCTTTATTGCTTTTTTTTGCAAGTTATAGGCCTATAAATACAAGTAGGAAATTGCTGTTTCAATATATATATATTTTAAATGTATCAATAGTGACATTGTTACACCGTTATCTGTCATAAATCCCCAAAACACACCTAACATGTACATATTTTTTAAAGTAGACAACCCAGGGTATTCAAAATGGGGTATGTCCAGTCTTTTTTAGTAGCCACCTAGTCACAAACACTGGCCAAAGTTAGCATTTATATTTGTTTGTGTGTTAAAAATGCAAAAAACGCTAACTTTGGCCGGTGTTTGTGACTAAGTGGCTGCTAAAAAAAGCTGAACATACCCCATTTGCAATACCTTGGGTTGTCTTCTTTTGCAAATGGTATGCCATCATGGGGCTAATTCTCATTCCTTGGCTACCATACGCTCTCAAAGGCAACCTAACCAATCTGACAAATTTCAATAAAAAAAAAAAAGTAAAATCAAGCCTTATATTTGACCCTGTAACTTTCACAAACACTATAAAACCTCTACATGTGGGGTACTGTTATACTCAGGAGACTTCGCTGAACACAAATATTAGTGTATCAGAACAGTAAAATATATCACAGCAATAATATCCTCAGTGAAAGAGCTGTTTGTGTGTGAAAAATGCAAAAAACTTCACTTTCACTGACAATATCATCGCTGTGATATGTTTTACTGTTTTGAAACACTAATATTTGTGTTCAGCGAAGTCTCCCGAGTAAAACAGTACCCCCATGTACAGGATTTAGGGTGTCATAGAAAGTTACAGGGTTAAACACAGTGCTAGCAAATTAAATTATCTGGACTTTTGGCCTGGGTTGGCAGGCAGGTCCCTCAAATTGCAATCATTAAAATTACTTAACTAGGTAAAAATATTACATAAATATGCACGTAGAATTTTAATATATATACATATTTATATATTTGACGTCTGCGTGTATATTTATGAAATTATTTATGTAATTATGTATGTGGACATATGTATATTTCGTATTATTTTTATTTATTTATTTATACATAGATATATATATATCATTACATTCTAAGTGTATTTTGATATAAATATATATATATATATATCAATATCAAAATACTGTTAGAATAAAACTGAATATATATATATAATTTTTTTTTAATTATTAAAAATTATTTGTATTTTTTGTTATTTATTTTTATTAACATATTATTTGTATTTTATAATAATATATATATACCATATATATAGTTATTATATATATTGTATATATTCGTGTGTAATTTAAATATAAGTGTATTTTTATAATTATATACGTATATATTATATATAGGTATATATAGATATAATACATGTATATATAGCATATATATATACACATATTATTTTTTTTTTACACAGATTTTTTTTTTACACTTTATTTTTGATTTTACAGATGCAGGGAGACTGCCTGTCAGCACAGACAGTCCCCCTGCAGGCAGATACACAGACCCCTATTGCGGTCATGTGATCGAGTGATCACATGGCCGTGGGGTCCTGATCTGCCGAGGGGGGACTGCCCGGGCAGACAGGCAACCCCCCTGGACCGGGAGGAGAGCTGATCGCCGCCGTGGGACCGACGGCGATCAGGTAAGTAGCCCAAAACCGTTATGACGGTTCAGGACCGTCAGCGGTCCAAACGCACGTTTTACAGCTGACGGTCCTGAACCGTCAGCGGTCCTTAAGGGGTTAAAGAACCGTACAGTGTACATAACTTTATAGCATGGCATTTGTACACTGTTTATCGCATTTGTATACAGCATACCTGTCAGGGTTTCTTTGCTGTTTTAAACAGCAACCCTTTCTTTCTCTGTGTCTGAGTTTTCAGCTGATTTTAACAATCAGCTCCTTTATTAATTTTGCCACGGTTACTCACCTGATTGTAATAACCAGCCCTGCTGCTAATCAGCGCAGCCTATTTAAGCAGCAAGTCCCAGTACCTCCTTGCCCTTGCGTGGTTTCCTGTTTCCCAGAAGACTTCCTGTTTCCTGTGTGTTCCTAGTTCCTGACTTCTGGCCTCGTTCCTGACTCCGCTGCTCTCTGTTCTCCTGATCCTGGCCGTCTCACTACCCGCTCTGGTACCTGAGCCCTGCTTGCCTCCTGGACTTTGCTTTTGGTTATTTTTTTATTTGCTATTTATAATAAAGGTGTTTTGCATCTAAGATCTGTCTCTGTCTGGTTCCTAACAATACCAACCAACATTTTAAATGGGAAAAAAAAAAGAGGGACACTTTAATTTTAGGGTTGTGGGTAGGGGAAATACAAGTGGCGGGGCTGTTCTGAGAAATTGGAAGTGACTTACTAAATGTAATTTAGAGCACGAACGATGCATCCTATTTACACAGACTGATTTCTAAATGCATTTAGTGTAATTTAAAGACACATTACTGAGAATATTATTGCTGTTCTGTTAAACACTCAGACACACCAACAACAAAGAGCTCCTAGAAAATAGGGATATTAGGATGGAAAAGAGTTACAGAGGGATTTGGGCCAAAAGTAAGGACTGTCCCTGTTAAATAGGGACACTTGGGAGGTAAGATACATTGCATATAACCTTACAGTATATCGTTTGTACACTGTTTATATAATTTTTATGCAAGTTATACAACTTTACAGCATAGCATATATAGAAAGAGACACTGAGAACACAAACAAAAAATGACAAGTACCTGCTGTTGTTGAACTACAACACCCACAATTGTTTAGCTCCCATTTTTCAAGATGTTTATGGGTCATAATCTTTCAAAGAATGATGAGAATTTTAATGCAACAACATATGGAGGGCCAGAATCTATCACCCTTGATAGACATTACATAGAAGTGATCTTTGCAAAATGTTAGATTCCTTTTACAATGCTTGAAGACATTTTTCTGATCCACTTAACATTTTATTGCCAGATAAACAGGAAATAAGTGTTTGCCTAAAGACTAATCATACGTTTTTGAAATTTTGTATGAGACTTTGAAATCAAACTATTTTTCACAAAATGTTTACATTTAAAAAATTCTTTAAAAAATATGTATATATACTTCAATGAAACAAAATTTACATGGTTAGAAACGTGTATCCAGATGTCTTCTGTTTTAGTTTACCATACTATACACAACTACTTTTATAAGCAGTACTGAGCCACTGTTTCCTTATATTATCTGGCATTCACAAGTCAAATGTTAGGAGCCGTGAAGCATTAGCATATAACTGCTTCAAAAATAGATATAACAGATGGATAGTAATAATTATTTCAAATTCCCTTCAGAATTGCATAAAATAGTGTGCATGTAAAATATTTTAGTAACCTTTTCACTACCAATGTCCTTATTTTTTCAAAGCATTCAAATAGTATATGCGACAATGGACTCAATAATTTTGACAGGTATATTTAAGGCGCAGGATCCAGGTAGATTTTACCCAAAAGAGTACATCCACACAACTACAGTATAATGAGTTGAAAAGGAGAAGTTACAATCAAAAAAAATCAAATGCAAATAATTATAAAATACATTTTTTGCACCATTTTTTTCTATTCCCTACATTTTTTAGTTACATAAGATTCATTTCAAATATTAAATTAACTATTAGCAAATTGGTACAAAATAAAACACGTTACGTATATTTAATTACTCTTTTTTTGTTTGCCAAAAAAGACAGATAATAGGAATTTGTTAGGTTTTTCTGTGTATGCAGCTTCCTAACAATGCCATCAGAATGCAAAATTAATCTTTGTAAGCATGATGTCTACATACTTATATACACTAACACCAAACATCTGTATTACAGCCTTGATTCAATATTGTTAGATAAGCTCTAGAAATTATTTAATATTTTTGGATAAACTTTTAGAATGATTTTGTTTCAAAATATTGAAATATCAGTTATATATAATGTATATAAAAATATACAAAATTAAAATATTTTTTATAATATTAAGGCGTTTTGAAAGTTTATCCAAAAATATGAAATCATTTGGAAATCTTACCCAACAATATTAAATTGAAGCCTATATTGGGCATTAGATGCTGTAACTGCAGCCTACAGAGAAACCTAATTGTAGGCTTTACTTTATCATAGCCTCTATCTCTCTCCTCCCCAGTCTGCAAACATGAAGGTTGGCCTACAAATGTTAATGTAATGAAGACGGATAAGATGAAGAACGACACCATGGATCCCTGGCAGAAAAAAATTTGTTGCAGCATGAATGACATTAAGGGGGAAGGTGAATTTGACTACATTTCATATTGCATTGTACACAAAACCTATGTACACGTTGTTGGAAGACAACGGATTGAAATGTATGCTAATCCTCACCCCTCATGTTTCTATGCATTATGGAGCTAATTCCTTAGAGAGAGAACGATAAATGGTGAACTTTTCATTTCCTTAATGGGACCCTGAAAACACCAAAACGACTTCATCGTAATGAAGTTGTTCTAGTATGTAGATGTTGCCACTTTGCCTTGCACTCTGAAATATTTGCGTTTACAAGAATTGACAGCCACTATATTCTTTATCAATAATATAGTGATGAAAATGTTTTTTTATCTCGTTACTGCACTTTTTATATTTGAAAGGAATAGTGTAGTTAACACAATGAATATTTTTATTTTATTTTAATTGTGTTACTATTCCTTTGAAGTTTCCCTATCATTAAAATTTTCCATATCCATATTGATATCAATCGAATTGCATGAATGCAATTGTATAACATGAAAGCACTTAATTGGTTTAGCAATGTATAACACAAATAACTCTGTATGAAAATTTCTTATCATCAAAGTTCCCCATGGCAATTTTTGGTACAGTTCACTTTACTGTGTTCCATCAGTTCTTCAATACTATAATAATTTGAGGAGCAATCAATTTGTTGACCATGTTGAGTGTGTTTATTTCACTGTATCTCTACATACACTATACATAAAAATGATATTGTTATTTTGCATATAAATCATGAGGTATTTTGAAGAATATGTATTACTATGCAATGAAAATAGTCCCTCAGTTAGATAACACATTAAAAACACACATTAAAAAAAATTAGATCAATAAACAATTTTTTTTTTTTTTTTTTTTTATTATATTTTTATGAAGTACAAACAGGAATTATTCTGCATCAATGTGTACATAGATTCAGGTTACATTTGAGAGGTTAAGTACAATATCTTTTGTCATTTCTGCATTTTTTTTTTTTTTTTCCATTCCAGAGTTTACATTACAGTATTTACAGTACATTACTTGTAAGCTTTCCCATGTTTAGTACGTAGAGGAGAGTGCTTGTCACCTTTCCTCTTTCAGTCTAGCATGACAGTGTTTGTATCTTGCTAGGTCACATCTCCCCTTAATTTAGGTTAAGTGATGTACATATCAACCCAGACGATAGCGGTCTCTTATTATTGGGCGCTGTGACTTACTATTGTGTCGTCTGTGGTTGGACAATATATTCTTGTCGGAGGTATTGACATTGCAGATTTGTATCCTGTGTATTGCCATCTTCCTGTCTGTACTGATTTATATTTCTTTTAACGGGGGGGGGTGTTAATAACTGGGTAACATACGGGAAAAAGGGGAGGGGGGGGGAGGTAGGGAGAGAACAGAGGTTCCCGGTATGTGTTCCTTGAGTTATTTACTTATTTTCAGCATATTTTAACCAAGATTTGTCTTATGTCTTTGCGTGTCTGTTAGCATCCCACATATCCCATGCGTCCATCCAAAATTTCCGTGGTGCCCTACGTGCTCGGACAGTGTATTCATATAATCTAATATCGTCTACATGTGAGATTATCATGTCTAATGGTGGAAGGTCTATTTTTAGCCACGCTCTGGCTACCGCTGTTATTACTGCCATGGTTATATGGAAAAATAGGTATTTATGGGATTTTAAGAGGTCTTGCGGCAAATGTTGTAAGAGATATACCTCTGGCTTAAGTTCCACATCGATCTTCCCTATTCGTTGCACCAGGGATTGAACGTCTCTCCATAATTTTGCTACAACAGGACATGACCACCAAATATGTATGACGTCACCTATGCTATGTCCACATCTCCAGCATTCTCCTGTTTGTTTTGGGTCGATATGTCTCAATCTGGTGGGTACCATGTGCCATCTATAGAGCATTTTTCTCGACATTTCTATCTGGGATGTGGATAAGGTTAAGTGTCTATGTGCCATAAAGCTTTTCTGCCAGTCTTCTTCAGATATTTGTCTCCCTATGTCCTGTTCCCATTTTTTGATAAAAGTTAAGTCTCGTATCTTTGTTGCAGGTAAATAGCTATGGTACACTTTAGAGAAGATGCTGGATGTGTTTTTAGTAGCGGTGCATAAAGCAGCTAATTCGGTCAGTGTTTGTTTGCTGTCAGTGGAGGGTTGTGCATCATTGTGTTTCTGTAACCACGATAGTATCTGTCTATGCGCGAACTCCGCCGTTTGTGGCAGCTTATATTTTTCTTTCAGTACTGTAAAGGTTATATATCTGTCTTTATCTCTAAGTTGGTATAAATGTGTTAGACCAGTATCCGCCCATTTTTTAATGTTTAGTTGTGGAATCAAGATCTCAAAGGACTTTAGAAGCATTGCTGGGAGCACTGCGGTCTCGAGGTTTAGAGATTTTTTGTATTTATCCCATTCTTTTAGCGTCAACGCTGTTGTGGGTAGAATGGTGGGAAATGTTTTCCTATAGTTTTTACTTATGCCTGCCAGTGTTGTGATTTCGTAGCCTCCTGTGTGCGATGCCTCCAGGTGCACCCACGCTGGAGGAGTAGAGTAGGAGTGAAAAGCTGCCACTAATGTGCTAATGTTTGCTGCTTTGTAGTATAGGTTTAAGTTTGGGAGACCCATGCCTCCTTTTTTTTTTGTTAAATATAGCGTACTTGCAGCAACCCTGGGTCGCTTCTTAGCCCATATGAAGGTGTTAATTGTGTTTTGTGCTTCTTTAATGTACGCACTAGGTATATGTATGGGCAAGGTGCGAAATAAATATTGAAGTTTGGGAAGTATCATCATTTTTGTGGCCGCTACCCTCCCAGTCCACGAGATATATTTGTTCTCCCAGCTCCTCAATTGTGTTTTTATAGAGTGGAGGAGTGTAATATAATTGGCTTTAAGCAGTTTGTGTGCGTAAGTTGTAAATTTTATGCCCAGGAATGTGAGGTGGTCTTGTCTCCATTCAAAGGCGGTGGTTCTTTGTAATATTTTGGTGGTTGCAGGCGGTGTAAAGAGGCTCATTGCTTGTGTTTTAGTCTCGTTCAGTTTGTAATATGAGCAGGCACTGTATGTTTTCAGTAATGTGTTGAAGGCGGGAATGGAAGTTTGTGGGTTGGTTAATGACAACATTACATCATCAGCATATGCCGTAATTTTGTATTCCCTTCCCCCTTTTTCTATGCCAGTAATTTGTGTGTCATCTCTGATGGCCTGTAACAATGGCTCTAAGGCTAGAATGTAAAGAAGTGGTGACAGCGGGCATCCCTGTCGAGTTCCATTAGTGATATAGAAGAGCTCTGACATGAAACCTCCATTTGTGACTCTAGCCGAGGGTTTAGAGTATAGCGCATCAATTAACTGTTGGAATTGTTGTGGGAAGTTAAATTTCTGCAACGTTTCACATAGGAATCCCCAGTGTAACCTGTCGAACGCTTTTTCGGCGTCCAGCGACAGGAACACACTGGGCTCCCCCCGTTGATGTTTAGGGTATAGTAAATTATATAGTTTCCTTGTACCTTCAGCTCCTTGTCTACCCTTCACGAACCCCACTTGGTCATTTTTTATGATCATGGGCATCATATCTGCGAGTCTTGTGGCAAATAACTTGGCTAATATTTTAGTATCCGTATTTAGGAGGGATATGGGTCGTAGGTTTTGGGGCTTGTTAGGTGGTTTACCTGGTTTAGGCAATGTGACTATATGTGCTGTCAGCATGTCCGGAGGTATAGTACCTGTGGACATTATACGGTTAAATGTATCTACCAAGTGTGGTCCTAAATCGTGGCCAAATTTTTTATAATAAGAATTAGTAAGACCATCCGGTCCCGGTGATTTACCCGGCGGAAGAGACTTTATTACCCGTAGAACTTCGTGCAGGGTAACAGGTGTTCCTAATTTTCTGCTTTGGTCTTCTGTTAATGTGGGCAGGGAAATTTTGGACAAAAAACTATGTATCTCTTGCGTGGATGGTTGGTGCGTCTTAGGGTCTTGTCTTATGTTATATAATGTTTCATAAAATTTTACCATTTCTGCTAGTATTCCTCTCGGATCATGTATTTTCCCTCCCGCGTGGTTGTGTAAATATGGAATTTTCGATTGGGCTTGTTTCTGTCTTAAAAGCGATGCCAGAGCTTTCCCGGCTCTATTGCCCTGTGTGTAAGTACGTACTTTCAAGTTCTGAAGCATATGTGCTGTTTCTTGTATAAGTATCTCATTTATTTGTTTTGTGATTAAGGCTATGTCGCTCGCTAGGGTATCTGTGGGGGCGGAGCATTGAGCTAATTGTAAATCTCTTAGTTTTTTCAAGAGAGTGTGATATTTTTGTTCCTTAGATTTTTTTAAAAAAGCTGCTCTGCTGATAAACATCCCCCTAACCACCGCCTTGTGGGCTTGCCAAGTAGTTGTAAGGTCTAACTCAGGTAGTGTGTTGTTGCGAAAATATTCTTTAATGTCCTGACTCATTTGGGAGCAATATTCCTCCTGCATGAGAAGGGCATCGTTCAAACGCCATGGGGGTTTCCCCTTGTGATCAAGATTTGTCTGCAGTATTGCCGTTACCGGGGCATGGTCAGACCATATAATATCCCCAATCTCACTAGTCTTAGCCCTTGATAATATGTCAGCAGTGACCAGAATCATATCTATTCTGGAATGGGTTTTATGAATATGGGAGAAATATGAGTATCCCTTTTCATTAGGATGGTGAATCCTCCATAGGTCGTATAGGTTATATTCCAGAATTACTTTATTTAATGATTTACATTGTTGTGTGAGGAGTTTTGTCCTGGGAGCGTCTGGAGCAAGCGACGTGTCTGCAACTGGGTGTAGGACATGATTCATGTCCCCACATAGTATAATGGATGATTTTTGCATGGGTGGAATTTTATTGAGGACTTTGAGCAGAAAGTTCCTCTGGTTTGTATTCGGGCTATATATTCCCACCAGCGTGTAGTTAACAGTGTTGATAGTGCAGTAGATAATGAGATAACGACCTTGTGTGTCTTTTCTGAGTTGCAGCAGTTCAAACGTGAGGGACTTGTGAAAAAGAAAAGACACTCCCCTGGATTTAGAGGAATGGGTTGCGTGAAATTGGGTCGGAAAGTCTCTGGTACCAAAGTCTGGGACTTTATTGTGTTTAAAGTGTGTCTCTTGTACGCACATAATATCTATATGGTTTCTCCTTAGCTCTTCTAAGAGGACTCTGCGCTTATGCGGGGTGTTGAGCCCCCGTACATTATGAGATTTTATTGTCACATTCATTTGTGAAGATTAGAGTATTGCTTACGGGTATTGTAGCTTGTCTTAGTGTAGGCCTCGTCTGCCTAATGAGTGTTTTAAGTCGTGTAGTTACATCCAACACAAGTTCCAAGTGTTGTATTTGTAGATTTGCGGCAGCTAGTGAGTAATCTTTTGTGATATCGTGTGTACCGGGTCGATGGAGGGGGTAGGAGAGTACCAGGTGGGCGGGTGGGGTATAACTTGGATATTTACAACTTACCCCAGATGGGGTCATGACGCCTGTCTGCGGAGCCATGGGGGGTAGATATCAAGATATCTGTTAGGGTGGCTAACGGCCTTAACATTTTATTTTACTAGTTTAGGACCCAGTCGTGCGTGTGGTGACCCATATACGTCATCTTATGAACCTTAGGAGGAAATTCCTGCATTTGCTGACACGTTAATCTAAAAGAGAACCCCACCATAAGGAAAAAAAACAGGGAAAACCAAAAGAGAAATAAACAAAAATAGAAACATCAAGCTACAGCATATGATAATACATTCTCATTGCGAACTTCTTGGGGTTTTGTATAACAGATGTATCTATCTGTATTCATCCATATTGTACCATGCAGGCAACTCATATGTTATCCTAGTATAATTTCTATTCATGTAGGTGCTAGTGGGAGGCAAGATATATATGATTGAATGTAAGGCATCTTGCCCTTTCTTTTCCCCTCTCTTACTTTGCGGGATATGCCTTTGAATATTATCTTGCCCTTAATTAGTCAGTCTCCCAGCCTCTGGTGCTAGTTTCTTATTCGGACCACTTAAGTCGGTCCTTAAAAGTTTTGTGTAAAGTTGTTATTTTCCCTTTGGGGGTTGGGGACCTTTGTCTTGTATATAATTTATAGCCCAGAAACAGCTCATCCGTGGCCCGTCACATTACCTTCCCCCCCTTTGTTACATACCCAAAGGGAACATGAGACCCGGATCGTCCCTTCATTTCTATACACCTATATATACGATACCTGAACTTTTAAGCAGGTATTACAGTAGCTCAAATGTCTCATTGTCTTTGCTTCTTTTCTCTCGTTTAATTCATGTTGTGTCTTTTCTTCCTTATTTCTTTCTGCATTCTCTTCCGAGGTGTAGGTGAAGGGCGAGAGGGGTTAGCAACTTATTCGCTGTCTGGAGTCGCCGGCAAATCTATAAAGGCTTTAGCGTCTCTGTTGTTTGCTTTTGTAGCCGATGATGCTTCTTGTCCTCTTCTGGCTTTAGTTGTATCAAGTCTTGTGTGTCCATGAGTTTCTCCAGAGGTTTAAGGCATGTCAGATGCCTGTATAGTATATGGTCATTTATTAAACGGGTCACCGACTTCATTGTTTAATGTTCTTGATCTTTGCTTTTCGTAGGTATTGTAGTCCAGTCCACTGGGATTCGACGAGTAGATGTCACCGATTTCTCTGCATCTTTGCTTGTTATACCCCAGGTTTGCAGTAGCCGCGCTCCGTCTTCTGGTGAAGTGATCGTGTGGATCCTTCCCTCTCGGGAGACAACCATTTTTGTCGGGAATCCCCATCTAAATTTCATACCATTAGATCGTATGCTGTCTGCAACGTGGGAGAACTCTCTTCGTTTCTTCAGTGTGGAAGCGGAAAGATCCGCAAATATTTTTACTGTTGGGTAGTCTGGGTGCGGTGCATCTCTATTTCTACCGGCACGTATTATGAGCTCTTTTATGTGAAAATAGTGTACTCGTGCGAGTACATCTCTCGGCACTGTATCGGGTAGGTGCCTGGGTTTGGGGATCCTGTGCGCCCGGTCCAGGAGTAACATTTCTCCCGGGACATCGGGCACGTAGGCCCTTACTAGGCCTCTGATAAATACCTGCAGATCCTCCGGTCCAACCGATTCGGGAACTCCCCGCAGTCGCAGGTTGTTCCTCCTGGATCGATCCTCAAGGTCTGCCATTTTCATCTCTGTCATAGTAAGTTTTTTCTCCAGATGTTCCACATGGCTTGCTAAGTCGTTGTGTGCCGTGGTGAGCTCATCCATCTTGGATTCAACGTGTGTCGTCCGTTTGCTAACCTCCTGTACATCCCTTCGCAGGGAATCCATGGAGTGTTGCCACGACATGATTAATTTTTGAGACATGTTGTCTAGCGCTTCTTGTATATAACTTCTTGTGAGCTGCTCTGAGACTGTAGGCGCTCTTGCGTCTGGTTGTAAGTCTCGAGGCGTGGGGCTGGCGTCGCCATCTTGTAAAGGCCTCAGTTGTTCCGCGGTCTCCATTTGATGCTTGCCGCCGAAAAAATTAATTTTTTCGCTCTTTACCGAGCCTCTCTTCGTTTTGGTATGCGCCATATCGTTTTTTTTTGGCAATTTGTAGGTCCTAAATATCCGAAATTTGATATATTTGCGGCCTTGGGAGCCAGAGCTCGGGATCAAGCGACCATTAAGCTCGGCGGTTAGCCACGCCCCTCAATAAACAATTTAAGGGTTATACATTTAAACTAATACCGACATAGCACTGAAGTACACCATTAGTACATGTGTAAAAGCATAGTTTATGTATAATAAAAAAAAAAATCAGCTGATACATTTCTTCACGGCTATTTTGATTTAGCATTTATTTTTAATGCAAAATTAAATCTGTTGAATAAAGTTTTAGTTTTCTTGTGTTTTGCTGCAACACTGGTCCTTACTCAATTTAAACAATACATTTCCATTGCACTCTAGTCAGTTAATCTGCATAATGCAGAGGCACTCTATACGGTTTGTTCGGACAAGGCTTTCACCCAAAAAGTATTCATTATTGTGGTGACGCCAAAATTTCAGCCATATGGCAGAATATCGGCACTGAAAACCCAATTTTGAAACAAATCCAATTAACCAAAATGGGTGTTAAAATGAGTCAATTGGTGTACTGAAAAATCTTTATATAATGTAATATTTTGTGTACATTTTGCTTTACACTAATTGGAGCATATTCCTGCCATTTGGTTCATTGATCAAGAGAGACACATACTAACTAATAAAGATACAAAGGAGGAGCAAGAAAAAATAAATCTATATGACTGTCCCTTAACCATAAATCATTTTTTCCCATCAATCATCTCTTGTTTTGGTGCAATGGGTGGAATTCAGACTTAATAATCAAAATAAACATGTTCGTCCATTGCGTAACTCGTTTAGTTTGTGTTTCGGGTTTATTTTGGAATTCAACCAATAACTCAATTGGCCAATATTAGAACCAATTGCTGTTCAGACTAAAATGAATCTCCAAGTCTAATATACACTTATTACCTATTTTTTTAAAAAGAAGCAATAGAAACATTTCCATTTCAAGCCATGTATAAAGTGATATTTTATTAATAACACAACATTCTTTTTTTCTTCTTTTTTTTGTACCTTATGTGTTAATGCACTTTGTGATTTGTGCTGCAGTGACAGAAATCAAATGTTGCATTCATTATAGAATAGCTCTGCATATGTTTTCTTTAAGCTATGTGACATATTCATTTACCTTACTGGGTCTAACAGAGTATGAAGATTTTTTTTTATGAGACATGTAATGACAAAGCAAATATCATAAAATAAATGAAAACTTCACAATTCAGGTAACTCTAGTAGAACTCTCATTCATAGTAATTATGCTAATTCTAGCTATAAGAGATTTGATAAACAAAAAATAATATTCATAAATGTGTATATACAATGCAATAATATAATATAATTAATTTCAAAGTACACAACTTTGGAACACAGTTTGGGTAGGGACTAATTTGAATGCATTTCAGATTTGTTTACTTCAATTGATATTTTAATAAATATCCTGTATATTAGTCTCCGAATGATACCAGATTTTTTTTCAAAATTACTGGAAATTAGTAAATAAAAATGCTAATGTATGTAAATATATCAAGCCATAGAAAACCTACACCCGCTTTTTCCAGTACCCCAGCATACAATCTTTTTATATCTAATGGGTCTGGGTGTAACTCTGTTATTTATTTATTTTAAATGTTTCATTCTTCATTTACATTTTTTTGAAAATGTTTTCAGATTGTTAACATCTTGAAATTCCAAATACATATATTCAATAGTAAAACATTTTATTCAAATTATGGCAATCTTGTCTCATTTAAGTACCAGTTAAAACCTACCTAATTCATTTGTGTCACATTTATACTGATGCAGGGAGAGTGGATGTAAGCATTCCAATATCTTTATCTTGCATAGGGGGAGGATTTCTATAGTGACCAAATCTTTGAGTAAGAGACCAGCTAGTTAAGTAGTAAATAATAGCCTTTCTCCATTCTGAATTGATAATTGATTTGATTATTTATCTCAAACCACTCTAGTTTTCCACATTGTGTAACTCTGTTATTTATAATTTAGTTTTTACTCATAAAATGCTAGATGCCTACATATGTAGAATACCTATATAGCTGCACAATGTATGAACAAGTAGGCTAGATAAATAACAACAACATATAAGCAAACCTATTAAAAGAATAAAAAAGAAAAATAGTCAAGATAATCTGCATGTGCTACTCAATTTTTGACATGTAGAGCAGCTATAAAGTAATGTGGTAATAAATTTAAAGAAGACAGTAAGATGTTATATGAACAGAGAGAACGAGTTTCTGTAGAAATGGAAGTTAATTGGTAAGTTAATATATTTTTATCTTTTGTAAAATAAACCTTTAAGGATTTTTAATGGTCTTAAATCTATCAGAAAATGAATGGTGAAGCCCTAAAGCAGTTTTGTCAGTAGAAGTTATAGGTGGGAACCTGAGTTGAGTAGTAGAGCATAATTGGTTAGATTTTCTATATAGAGATTAAAACTAGCTTGGGAAATTGTGGTAATTGATAATTTGTATGTAAAATTAATCACCATGTTTTTAGGAGGCCAGTAAGACAGATGGGAGACATGACAGTAAAGAAGATAACTTGCATGGCAGCATTCTATAAGACAAGCTTTGTATGGATTTGAAAGGCAGTAATAGGAGCTATAAATGTATAAGGTATGTGAAAGCATTCAGTGATTTGCTAAATGTGAATATTAAAAGTAACCTCTTAAGGTAGCAGCTTTAGAAGCTGGACATACTCTTAAGGACACAAACAATTTTCGCATTTTTTGCTGTTTGTGTTCAACCGCAATTGCATCTCTCTCATTTATTGCACCAACACATATTATATACCATTTTTTAGGGGACAAAAAGGGCTTTAACTTGGTGTGACATAAACATATATAAATTCTTATATATTATTTAAGAAAATGCAAAATAGTGAAGAATAAAAACGAAAAATATTTTCTTTTCACAGTTTTGGCAATAATAACATGTGCATATGATGTCCACCTTAGGAAAAGTCATTCAAAATAAAGTAATTTATGTGTCTTGATTTATAGAATACATAATATGTGTAGGATTTTGGTTTATTTTGAAAGCTACAGTTCACAAAATACAAGGTCTAAAACAGAATTTCAATGTGAAACAATTTTAGAAATTGGTATGTTTGTCTTGTATGTTTAATAGCTATCACAGAAAACAAAATTGCAACACAAAAGTATATATTTACATAAAGTAGACATCACAGGCTATTTACCTAAGGTTATTTTGACACTTTTTACCATTTTTACCGCTAATCTCTCCTAAATATTAGTAAACTTGTGTTTTTTTTAGTTTTTTTTTACATACCAACATTTAACAAGATTTTATTATAAAGCTTGTGTGTGCTATTCCTGTACAGAACCCATTATTTGATTCAGCTATATCTGCTGAGTACAACGATAACCCCATTGTATGCCTTTTCCATTATTCTGTAAAGCTACAATGCCAAATAAGACACCAGGCTATTTTAGTTTCTATAGTTAGGATTTTCACAGATGGATTTGATGGTCCTATGGTCTTCCATTTGAGGAAGCAGACATACCAGGGTATCTAATATGGCATATATTGTACCTTAACCTGTGGCAATTTCTTTCACCAATTTATGTCAAATTTTGTGGTGAGAAAAAAAAATGGCATTTTTTAAATAGTATGTCATCTGAGTACACCAATACTTCCGTATGTACCTTTACCAAGCATGTGTGGACCTTGAAGGGGCACATATATTACACAGCCCTTTAAGTTTTTTTCTAACTTTGAACTTAGACGCTGCGTCTATGCCCCACTTTGGAGTTTGTTTTAGCAAATTGCTTATTCCAACTACCCCACAAAGGCATACCATTTGCTAAAGAAGACACACTAGGGTATTTCATAAGAAATATTTTGAACCTTAGGGTGGGATCATTTTTCCATTAGCTTGTACCAAGTGTATGGGTAAAAAGCATTTTTCTGCTTTTTTGACACACACATTGAGTGTGTACTGTATATTTTACAAACTTTTTGTGTGCTACGGCGGTATAATACTTCATATGTTGCTCAGCTATATCCTCTGGGAATTGCAATATCCCCATATGTACCTTTGCCAGGTATATGGGGATGTTGAAGGGGCATATTTGAGACACAGCTATTCCAGTTTTTGCTGGGTCCATGTCCCAATTAGGAGTTTCTTAGCAAGTTGCTTATTCCAGCTACCCCTCAAAGGCAAACCATTTCTCAAATAAGACATTCCAATGTATTTCAAAAGGCATATTTTGAACCTTAGTATTAAATCATTTCATCTGAGTACAGCAATACTCCCGTATGTACTTTTACCAGGTATATGTGGACAGGCACATTTAACACACAGCCAGGTATATGTCGAGGGTCACATTTGAGACATAGCCATTCCAATTATTTTTTTTCAAACTTTGAATTTTGTCCCACTTTCAAGGTTTTTTTTAGCAGGTTGCTTATTCCAACTACAGCACAAAGGCATACCATTTCTTAAAGACACCTCAGGGTGTTTTCAAAGGCAAATTTGGAACCTTAGTGTGGTATAACTTTTTCGTAAGCCTGTACCAAGTGTAGAGGTAATAATTTTTTTAAACTTTTTAAAACTTTTTTTTACTGTTAACCCCTAACTAGCCTAACAGTAAATCCCCCAATTTCTCCAATAACTTCTACCCACAATACATATTTTAAAAATAGCTAAGTAAGTAAATAAATATATTTAATCCCTGAGGAGGGTAGGGGGAGGTGATTTTATAACACACACCTTTTATTTCCCTGGGGAGAAACAGATCAGCACTGATCTGTCTTCCTGCACTTCACGGCTTACACAGAGGTGCAGGAAAGGAAGATCAGGTTTCACTGCAGCACGTGTGATCACTCTGACTGCCAGTCAGAGTGGTCACATGAGCTGAAACAGTGATACTGCCTGCAGCAGTGTGCCTCAAAAATTTCCATCCAGCCTTCTTAAGGGGTTAAGGACTACATATATAATGCCATCGGAACAGTGCACTCCTAGGGTGAGATTAATGGCACCATTTATTGAAAATGGAAGCTCTTTCTTAGACAGTTTTTAAAAAGTAGGAAGTTATTTAGTTAGAGACAAAGTTATTCACTAATGCGAGACATGGTGGGAATTCAAAGTGAATATCAAATTGAAAACCAAAATAGCCAAACTGGAAAAGTAATTTTAGGGTATTTCCACTGGCAGACATTTTGTGGTAAGATAGAAATTAAAAATGTGACTCCATTTTGTAACAAAAATGCAAAGACAGACACATTTTATTTCTCTGTAACTCTATTCAAGATTCCTAAGCAAAGGAATACGGCTAAAGCAAACATTGACCAGAGATAAGACTCTCTTACAAGAAGGGGGACTGAAATAGCCCAGACACACATATATACACACTCTCTCTCTCTCTCTCTCTCTCTCTCTCTCTCTCTCTGTATATATATATATATATATATATATATATATATACATACACACATATATATATATATATCACTCGGGGGCGGGGCCTGACAACCAAGATGGCCGGTCGCACACTCAAAGATCTCCTACAATGACGGGCAAAAGAGCACTGCTACAGAGCGATCCAAATGTGCCAGTGGCAAATGCTGACCAGGTACAAGTACAGAACGACAGGAGCAATCGATTAATACAAGCCCGGCACCTGTGCGCCGCAAAAAAACCTGCACCGGCCATGCGGCCTACACCAGAGCAAAGCCTGGAGTCTGGAGGAGGCGGACGATCTCCTGGCCCGGGACAAGCTCCTAAACGAAAGCACACTACAGCCCTGCTACCCCCCCCCCTGGACCGGCGGGGGATATCCCGGTCCTCACTGGGGACGATCACCCCCGCATTCCTGCCTGCCCAACAATGAAACCCGCACCCAAACGGAGATGTCAGGGCCCAGCAAAGATGGCGGCGCAGTGCAAGACGAAGCACTTGCCTCCCAAGCCACCCAAGCACACAATAGATTTCTTCCACAGGCTTTGTGCATACCTGTGGGTGAAGCTTAAAGCCAGGAGACAACCCTTCACACTGGCAGCGAAAGCGGTTGCAGCGTGGATCCGCTCAGCGACTCGCCGCTGCCTGTGGTGGAACCCACCACGTGGCCCCAACATAGCCTCCCGACAGGGACGAAGAAGGAGAGCAGTGTGGCGGAAATCGGCACAGGGCCCCTCGGACGACAGTACATATGACCTCAAGCCCGAGCGCGGAGCCCACTGGAGTGCCTGACCTGCCTATCACTCAGCGGTTCCAGCAACAGCTGTCCTGCAAAACACAACCCAGCACGGAGGGACCGTCAGACCTGACAGCAACACAAATTATGCCGCAGCAAAGTTGGGGACTGAACGGCAGAATATCTACCCACGGCCAACTGGGGAGAGAGCACCGAGGGGGCGAGTGAACTACCGCAAAAGCACTACCATCACTCCGCCAAGTGAGCGGGCTACTCCCGGGTGGGACCCCCCCATGATGGACACAACGAAACACCCGGTTGGTATAGGCTGAAAGGGGTATCCTCACAGGCATATGGTACTGGACTCTAGCTTCTGCCTTATACACCCCAAGGGACAAGGTCACCGCTAGAAATACCCCACAGTCCAGATGCTCGCCTCACAGCATGTGCCTCTATTGAACTGGGAACAACTAAACGCATATTGCACTGCCTAGCTATGCAGGTTATTAGTTATACAACCATACAATGCATAGACTTAAATCACAGATGAGATCAGGTCTCCCTTCTGGCAATACCACGCATTTAACTCCACAGTCAGCAGGTCCATATTTTCCTATCTCCCGCTGGGAATGTGTTTCTAGCTAACTGGGGGGCCCACTAGGGGTTAAACTTGTAGAAAAGATATCTGTTTCACTCTCCTTGCAAAATACTCATGTCATATAAATCCCTGCTTTAAGCTTGTATAATCTACCTTTTACCTTAGCATATACACACATGAGCCGGTGAATAGGATGCTCTACCAACCATACGGATCTGACACTTTTAATATGTCAAGCTATGTGCAAAGCCATTATATTACTGTTTACGAGTCACCTCTTCTTCTCTTTCTGGGATTTATTGGTCCTATCCCAAGCAGATTACTTTAGCACGCTAGCAAAATTCATGATTCGTAATATGTTAGGTTTAGTACTTAAAGATTAGCCTGCTACAGTTATGAATACCACTGTTTTCTTTCTTATTTGTTCTTTACTAGCTTATTAACGTTTCAACATATCAGTCTAGCCTACTACATCTTTAAAACAAAAATGTGCAAGTTTTTTCATGCCACTGACTAACCTATTTATATTCGTATGTAAATGTACGCTGTTGTGGCGCATGACTATGCTCTGTACACACCTGCACAACAAAAATAAAGAATTAAAAAAAAATTAAAAAAAAAAAAATATATATATATATATATATATATATATATATATGGAAGGCATATACCTGAAGTTGTGGGAGGGGTTAATTTCCTATTTAAATCCCCAAGTAACCCAGCTTACCTATCGTCGCCGTTTGGAAGTTCCCCTCCCACCTCACCCTTTATTAATTACATGTATTTACCAGGTGGGCCCTCTTTTTCAGGCCTAACCTTCGTCGGTTTTGGCACACCTCATCCGACTTTTGTCCATATCGAACTACATACATTTTTGTTGTACGTCCTCTAATTACCCCGTACACAAATATATATATATATATATATATATATATATATATATATATATATATATATATATATATATATAGAAAATAAAGATTCAGAGCACTCCAAAGGGCTTGGTGAAAAAGTATTTTATCTGTGTAGAAAGATCGACGTTTCGACCCGCAGGTCTTTATCAAGATAACATAACATGCAAACAAGTGTTCTTAAATAACCATAGTAATTAGCAGGAAATTACTTACCCCAGTGTGACCGTGGTGCCCCATCACCATGTGTAGCCGGTGTGTGATAATTAAAATACGTGTAGCGTGCGTAGCCCAGTGATGATGTAAGCGGTGTGTATCCAATGAAAATTGTGAAAAGATATCATATGTCTATGATGATAATCGTTGTGGACGCATACGTAAAAGCGTGAGGCATAGAGAGTCGCGCCATGATGACGTAAATTGTATGTGTCCAATGGAGAAAGCGGAAAAAGAGTTGTGTATCTATGACAACCACCTTTTACGTGCGCTTGCGTGGAACAATAAAACACAAAACAATTAAAATCAAAGTAGAGGAAGACATTCTAACAGTTATTAATAAATAAACGAGTAGATGCAGACATTATAGAATAGTCTAAATTTAGACCACAGATACATATTTAATAAGTTAGCGTGGCATGTATGCCGCTACTGAAAGTCATAGAATAGCGTCCTGTAGCCATGGGAACCGATTTGACAGAAGCCTGCATAAAGAATTAAGTGAGTCTCAGAGGGATCTAGAGGGATATGATGTGTATGTACGGAATATATACAAAGAATGTATGATCCGAAGTGGATCATAGATATGTGTAAGAAATATGATGAGTCTAGTGAGTGTGACTTAGTGAGTGAAGTGAGACATTTGATCCAACCAACACTATTATGAGTAAACTACAAACATTGGTCACCAGGGGCATGGAAGCCGGATGGATCGATGAACGGACCGCCAAATTCCTGATAGACCCACATCCCAACATTCCGGTGTTATACACCTTACCTAAGGTCCACAAGGACCCCAACAACCCCCCTGGTCGTCCCATTGTTTCCGCCAGACGTGGCATATTAGAACCATTGGCGAAGTTCATTGATCATCATTGCAAAACACCTTCTTTACTCATACCTACGTGTCTCAAAAATACACAGGATCTCCTCACCCACCTTGACCTAATTTCTCTTCCGGATGGACCTATTATCTTGGCCACTGTAGACGTTAAAAATCTCTACACCATAATACCCCACTCAGAGGGATTAGAGGCCATGAGACAAATTCTGATCCACTCAGATCAATACCAGGGGCCTCCTATCGAATATCTTTTGGAATGTCTAGAATTTACCCTGACCAATAATTACTTTCGGTTCGAGAAGCATTTTTATATTCAACAAACAGGAACAGCCATGGGATCGGCCATAGCGCCCAATTACGCCAACAGCTATATGTATGCCTATGAGCAACAACACATTTTGTCAACTTATCAATCGAACATCATATCTTACTTTAGGTATGTGGACGACATTCTTATATTGTGGTCAGGCTCCTCCTTATCTTTCGATAACATGATTCAGGATCTTAACAACATAGAGTCTCCTGTACGCCTAAGTCACTGCAGTGACACCAACAGGATCCAATTTCTTGATGTTGAGCTCTACCGAACACAGAACTCCATTGGATATACTTTATACAAAAAAACATCTGACCGTAATACAGTGCTACACGCCACTAGTTTCCACCCAAGTGCACTCAAGAGATCCCTTCCGATCTCCCAGTTCCTTAGGGTATTACGGAACAATTCAGATCCAGAGAACATCAAACATCAGATGGAAACCATGCGGCAAGCTTTTTTACAGATGGGGTACTCACCCCACACACTTAAACGGTCATTACAGAGAGCCACTGAGATCTTCCATCAATCTCTGCCACAAACTAGCACAGATCTACAAGATCCCGCAACTATTACATTACCATTCTTATACCATACAGCCAGCGATCGGATCGCCAAGGTTATTCGGAACAGATGGGACCTACTGGCCGCAGACCCTACACTACATCCTAAATTTTCACACCCTCCCCGGATTGCTTTCAGACGTAACCGCAATTTGAGGGACATTTTGGTTAAAAGTGATTACACCAACCAATACGAGACCAAAAAAGGACACACGAAGATGGGCTGCTTTAAATGCACCAATTGTGTCACATGTGGACACATGCTTGCAGGACCATCATTCGTCCACCCTCACTCAGGCAAACGATACCTTATCAGACATCACATCACTTGCCTGACGGATCACGTTGTTTACTTAATTTCATGCCCCTGCGGCCTTTACTACGTGGGGAAGACGGACCTTACATTACGAGACAGAATGAGGGGACACCGCTCAGGCATTATGACTGCATTTAGAGACGGCAAAACGGAGAAACCGGTGGCCAAGCACTTTCTTGAAGCTAACCATCGACTCCCGACGTTGAAATTCATCGCCATCGACCATATCCCCCCACTGTCTAGAGGTGGCGATCGTTCCAAAAGTCTGCTCCAACGCGAAACGTATTGGATAAAGACCCTGGACACAGTTCACCCCAGAGGCCTCAATGAATATATTTCATTTCACTCTTTTCTGGACAATCGCTAAATTGTGTCTCTCCTATCTAGCCATAGAAAAATAAGAAAGAATAATCTCTATTTTTCATTATTTCTTGCCTTATCATTTTTTCTATATGCTCATGCCCATTCCTATGATATACATAGACGCTACATATTGATCCATAGCCTACACCTGTATGCTACATAATGCATCTTTTATAGATGGTTTACACCAGGGGATCGAAACCCCTACACCCTGTATATATGTATATACACCCATCATCACCAGTCACTCTGTACATATTGTTTCCTCTCTGCGGTCACTTAATGGGAGTCCTTTTACCCACATTGCTTATGTTTTTATGCTTTGCACTGGTTATGTCCCTATACACGTTATATTTCACTCATGCTCCTCTTCCTCTTCTTGCCCCTTCAAGTCTCTCACTTCACTCACTAAGTCACACTCACTAGACTCATCATATTTCTTACACATATCTATGATCCACTTCGGATCATACATTCTTTGTATATATTCCGTACATACACATCATATCCCTCTAGATCCCTCTGAGACTCACTTAATTCTTTATGCAGGCTTCTGTCAAATCGGTTCCCATGGCTACAGGACGCTATTCTATGACTTTCAGTAGCGGCATACATGCCACGCTAACTTATTAAATATGTATCTGTGGTCTAAATTTAGACTATTCTATAATGTCTGCATCTACTCGTTTATTTATTAATAACTGTTAGAATGTCTTCCTCTACTTTGATTTTAATTGTTTTGTGTTTTATTGTTCCACGCAAGCGCACGTAAAAGGTAGTTGTCATAGATACACAACTCTTTTTCCGCTTTCTCCATTGGACACATACAATTTACGTCATCATGGCGCGACTCTCTATGCCTCACGCTTTTACGTATGCGTCCACAACGATTATCATCATAGACATATGATATCTTTTCACAATTTTCATTGGATACACACCGCTTACATCATCACTGGGCTACGCACGCTACACGTATTTTAATTATCACACACCGGCTACACATGGTGATGGGGCACCACGGTCACACTGGGGTAAGTAATTTCCTGCTAATTACTATGGTTATTTAAGAACACTTGTTTGCATGTTATGTTATCTTGATAAAGACCTGCGGGTCGAAACGTCGATCTTTCTACACAGATAAAATACTTTTTCACCAAGCCCTTTGGAGTGCTCTGAATCTTTATTTTCTACATAACAACGCTCTGCAGCACCAAGGCACTTTTTGAACAAGAAAAGCAAGTAAGGTAGAGTGCCAGACTCCGAATTTGTTTATATATATATATATATATATATATATATCCATATACACTAACTATAATTATATTTAATCATATATAAATAGTACCTATGTTAATAATATTAAATATTCATGGATAGAATCCTAATGAAGAAATATCATTATTACTAAACTAATATTAGCTGGATGTGTAAAAGACATGTATATATCACATAATGTCACATTACCTACTACTAAGTACTCTTCTTTGAAGAATGACACATCTTTGATGGATGTGTATCCATAAAGATAGCATTTGTGACATCAAACGCATCACAAAATTAATTAACCCCTTATAGAAAGTAATAGTTGGACTTCCTGATGAGAATTTCTTGTGATGTTACAACACAATCTATTGACCAAAGTCTAGATGATAACCTGTAGAAATAATAAGCCCATCTGACTCTATTGGTCACTTTAAATTTGTGACGTAAAGAATGTTTAGGGAAGCTGGTCCTTTAAAAATTGAGGATAGTCAAAGATGAGGGTTTAAGTTGGAGATCTGGAGCAGGAGACAAGGACACACCTAACATTTTGTATCTCTTCCAACTTATTCTGGAACTTTGAAAAACTCTTGTCTTTTCCAGCTAAATCTTTGTAATTCTTAATCAGGACTCTGATAACTTCCATTTCACAATTCTCTACTCATTATTATTATTATTTTATCATTTATATAGCGCCATCAAATTCTGTAGCGCTGTACAATGGGTGGACTAACAGACATGTAATTGTAACCAGACAACTGGACGTACAGGAACAGAGGGGGTGGAGGGCCCTGCTTAATTAACTTACATGCTAGAGGGAGTGGGGTATAGTGACACAAAGGATAAAAGAAGGAATACTAAGTAGTTACATAGTTACATAGCTGAAAAGAGACTTGTGTCCATCAAGTTCAGCCTTCCTCATGGATGTTTTTGCTGTTGATCCAAAAGAAGGCAAAAAAACTAGTCTGAAGCACTTCCAATTTTGCAACAAGCTAGGAAAAAATTCCTTCTTGACCCCAAAATAGCAGTCAGATGTCTCCTTGGATCAAGCAGCAATTACCCCACTAATTAGAAATTATATCCCTGTATGTTATGTTTTTGCAAGTATTTATCCATTTGCAGTTTAAACATCTGTAATGACTCTGACAAAACCACCTCTTCAGGCAGAGAATTCCATATCCTTATTGCTCTTACTGTAAAAAAAAACGTTTCTTTGCCTTAGATGAAAGCTCCTTTCTTCCAGCCTAAATGTGTGACCTCATGTCCTATGTACAGCCCTGTTTATGACTAGATTTCCAGATAAAGGTTTGTACTGGCCACAAGTATATTTGTATAATGTTATCATATCCCCTCTCAGGCGCCGTTTTTCCAAACTAAACGGATTTTTTTTTTACCTTTCTTCATAACTAAAATGCTCCATTCCTGTTATCAATTTTGTAGCTTGTCTCTTGACTTTTTCTAGTGCCATGATATCTTTCTTAAGAACAGGCGCCCAAAATTGCACAGCATATTCAAGGTGTGGTCTTACCAGCGATTTATGAAGAGGCAAAATTATATTTTCATCCCAAGAATTTATGCCCCTATTTATACATGACAAAACCTTACTGGCCTTTAGCAACTGCAGATGACATTGCATATTGCTGCCTAATTTGTTGTCTATAACAATTCCCAAAACCTTCTCGTGTGTGGTTCTCCCTAGTTCAATACCATTTAGGATGTAAATTGCTTGTGCATTCTTAACCCCAAAGTGCATAACTTTGCATTTCTCTATGTTAAATTTCATTTACATTTTAGTGCCCAGTCCCCCAATCTATCCAAATCCCTCTGCAGCAAAGCAATATCCTGCTCACATTTTATTACTTTATAAAGTTTTGTGTCACCTGCAAACACTGATACATGGCTTTCAATGCCTATTTCATGATCAGTTATAAATATGTTAAATAGAAGCGGTCCCAAAACAGAACCCTGAGGAACACCACTTACCACTTTTGTCCAGCCTGAAAATTTGGTCTACACGTTGTACTCTATCCTTAAGGCAATGTTCTACCCAAAAACAAGAATATTCATCTAGACCAATTTCTTTTAGTTTGAAGACTAACCTATTGTGAGGAACCGTATCAAATGCCTTTGCAAAATCACAGTAGATCACATCCACTGCAACACCCTGATCTATACTTCTACTTACTTCTTCGTAGAATGCAATTAGGTTAGTTTGACATGACCTATGTTTCATAAAACCATGCTGATTATTGCTAATAACAAATTTCTTCCCAATTAATTCCTGAATATTATCCCTTAATAAGTAGGTTGTTAGAAAAGTATTCACTGAGGGCTTAGTATGTAATTTTTCACAGTTGCAGGAGAGGAGTCATGGAGGTGGGGAATAAAAACTTACTAACAGGTTAATTCATATGCTTTTTTGAAGAAGTGAGTTTTCAATGATTTTTTGAAGGAGTGGAGACTGGGGGAAAGTCTTACAGGGAAGGGAGTTCCACAGAAGAGATGCAGCTCTGGAGAAGCCTTGGTGGTGAGCATCAGAGGTAGGAGTATGGACAGAGGATAGACGTAGATTTTTGGTAGAGCTCAGGGGCCTTGACAGGACATACTTGTGTATTAAGGAGGATAGGAAGGTTGGAGCAGCATTATGTAGGGATTTGTAAACATTCCCCAGAATTTTAAATTGAGCCCTATATCTAACTGGAAGCCAATGCAGGAACTGACAGAGCAGGGAGGCATGGGAGGTGCGAGCGGACAGAAAAGTGAGCCTCGCCGCCGCATTCATTATAGATTGCAGCAGTGCAAGCTGGGAACACGTCAGACCACTTAGAAGGGTATTGCAGTAGTCAAGGCGAGAGAGAACAACAGCATGGACCAGCACCTTAGCCGCATTCGACGTTAAATAGGGGTGCTATGTTTTTGAGATGGAAGCGACAGTATTTGGTGATTGATCGGACATGAGGGGTGAAGGATAGGTTGGAGTCAAAAAGACACCCAGGCAGCGAGCCTGCAAGGTAGAGGTGATGGTAGCGCCATTGACTTGGAAGGAGACAGACACGGGAATAGCAACACTTGAGGGAGGAAAGACCAGAAGTTCTGTTTTGGGCAGGTTGAGTTTAAGGAAGTGAGCAGCCATCAAGTTGGAAATTGCAGAAAGGCAGTCAGAGACATGAGTCAAGATGGGTGGAGAGAGATCAGGAGAGGACACGTAGATTTGCGTGTCATCCGCATAGAAATGATAACGGAAGCCAAAAGAGCTGATGAGTTTATCAAGGGAGGCAGTATAGATAGAGAAAAGTAGCCAACAGAGAGTGATTGGGGGGAAGAGGCAGAGTTAGAGAAATAAACACTGAAAGAGTGCTGGAAGAGGTAGGAGGAGCATCAGGACAGAGCAGTATCCCGTAGACCAAAATGATGGAGAATGTGAAGAAGCTGTTGATGATCAACAGTGTCAAAGGCAGCAGAAAGATCAAGGGGAATTAGGATAGAATAATGGCCGCGAGATTTAAAGGCAATGAAATCTTTGGATACTTTGCTCACAGCCGTTTCAACAGAATGGCCAGTGCGGAATCCAGACTGAAGGGGGTCAAGCATAGAGTTGGATTCGAGAAAGTCAGGCAATCTGGTGTACATAACTCTCTCGAGGATCTTGGAGTCAAATGGCATTAGCGAGATAGGGCGAGAGTTGGGGTCAATGTTGTTTTTGTTTCAAAATCGGGGTTACAGTTGCATGTTTAAAGGGTGAGGGCAATATGCCAAATTAAAGGGAGAGATTGAAAATTTTAGTGAGAGGAAGAGCAAGAGAGGGAGACAAAGTGTGGATGAGACACGAGGGAATAGGATCGAGGGAACAGGTGGTGGGGCGGGAGGACCAGAGAAGAGCAGAAACCTCTTCTGCTGTAGCAGGTGCAAATGAGCGTAGAATGGTGGTGGGAGTAGGATTAAGGGATGTATTGGTAGGGGAAGGAGAGATCTCTACTCTGATCGTAGAGATCTTCTCAGTGAAGTGAGATGCAAAGTTTGTGGCGGACGGGGTGGTAGAAGGAGGGGGAGTAATAGGGTGAAGAACAGCACAAAAGTGTGAAATAGGTGTTTGGGTTCATGGGACAGTGTACCCATGAGGATGTTAAAGTAAATTACTTTTACTCATGCTTGCATACACAATTTTTGGAGTATATTTCCAAGCCTCAAGAATTTTTTTCCAAGCAGGCTGTTAAATATGCTGGTTTAATTTGATTTAATTTAATTTAATTTAATTTAATTTAAATTAATTTAAATTAATTAATTGTTACTCAAATCAGGGATATACCTTGATAAAAGCTGGTCAGATTTCAATAAATATTAAATTATAATTAGCTAAGGAAATATATGGTTATAGATTCCTTACTGCAGAGGGAATAAATAAACAATATAGTTACAGGTAATTTGCCAAGTTTAGCATATCAAGCTCTTATCCAGAGATATTGACTTATCTTAATTTAGAGATAGTTAAAGTTATGAGGAAAATCAGTAAGTTAATTCTCTGCAATGTAAAATATAGTAGCATTATTCTTTGGTTATTGGGTGAAAAGGAATCGCTTAACTGATCTGGTATGAGAAATATTGAATTTTTTAATTGCATAATTGCAATATTAAAGGTGTTTTTTCCTGTGAGAATTGTAGCCAGCAGTGAGTGAGTTAACTACGAGTGATTCAGACTAACAGCAAAGTTTTTTGTGCTATTAGCTGTGCTGTTGTGTGGCTGTGAAAAGTTATGTGTTAAGAAATGCCTAGCTGATTTAACAATGAAGTGTCCTGTCGTAAATCTGTTGAAATTTGCATTTATGCATTTAGATATGTTGCTATGAACTATCTCTAATTGTGTCAAAACTGTTGCCATATGTATACTTATGATATACCTAAATATTCACTGATTATTGTCATGCATGTTACATATTATTATTAATCATTTGTCACAATAAATTATATTTGTAGAATTAGTTTGTGATTAATGTGTAAAATACAAATTATCTAATAAACGTACTCCAGGGTCTATAAGAATTAAAATACTGGGTAACTTTTCGCTTTAAATCAATCAGTGGGAACAGTGCCATTATATACATTTTTGATATAATAAATATTATTAAATTAATCTTTGATCATTTTTATGAAATATTATTTTCATATTTATCACCCCATACATATCCCCACAGTCAGCTATGCCTGACTTTCCTACTTTGGTCTTAAAATTTGAAATTCACTTTGTATTAATTTAGAATCCTCAACAATTCTCTTTACTAAATATCCCTGATAGAGGTGCATTTAGTTATATTATTCAAAAGGGGAGATATGAGAGTAAAAGGGGTATGTCTAAGTATCATCAGCATTCATTATTAGATTCAGAAGAATAAATAAAAGAAGGCAGGCCCTTCAAATGTATTGCTTCTGTGTTTTTGGGGTATATTAAAAGTGTTTTATAGCCAAAAATTCCAAATAAACTGACATTGTAATAATTTAAAAAACAAATCGAATTATTTATTAGTTTTAATGGCATCGTCATATTGCAAGACTAGAGCAACGGTACATTATATATGAAACAGTCTGATTATGCAAATTTCAAGAATAATGTATTATTAATAACGTTTTGAATATTAGTAACATTACAAAGCACTGATTATTATTAAAGTTGTGTTTCCATTTATGCTCATTCGAGTTTGTATTAATTAGGTCTCTAAACCTGCTATAAGCAAATGTTTGGGCAACCTTCACAACATATTTGTTTACAGCAGGTTTTTATAGTGATTTTTTTTTACAAAGTTTGTTCACCTTAGACATAGGCGTGCGCACGGGGTGTGCCGGGTGTGCCTGGGCACACCCTAATCACACCCCCGTGCTGCACTACCTCTGGGCAGACTAACATGTCGGGTCCTCGGTCTATGACCGAGGACCCGACACAGGAGGGGGCCCGGCGGCTTGCCCACAATGCCGCCGGGTGCGAGGCCCCTCCTGTCCGTCTGCCCTAATCCTCAGTCTGCAGCTCCGCCGGGAGTGAGCTGCAGACTGAGGTGTCTCGCGATCTCCAGCCTGCCAGAGCGTTGCCGCGGCAACGCTCTGACTGGAGATCGCGAGACTCACCATGTGGTCTGCAGCTCACTCCCGGCGGAGCTGCAGACTGAAGAGAGAGGGCGCCCACTGGACCACCAGGGCAGGTATTTAAACCCCCCCTCTGCCCCCTGTCACTCACTGCCCCCCCCACCCTGCCTCTGCCCCCATACTTCCTAACCCCTGTCACTACCCCCCTAACCCCTGTCACTAACCCCCTAACCCCTGTCACTACCCCTCTAACCCCTGTCACTACCCCTCTAACCCCCTAACCCCTGTCACTACCCCTCTAACCCCTGTCACTACCCATCTAACCCCTGCCACTACCCCTCTAACCCCTGTCACTACCCCTCTAACCCCTGTCACTACCCCCCTAACCCCTGTCACTACCCCCCTAACCCCTGTCACTGCCTCTCCACCCCCCTTAACCCCTGTTACTGCCCCTCCACTCACCCACCCCCTGTCACTCCCCCTCTACCCCAACCCCTGTCACTACCCCTCTACCTTCCTAACCCCTGTCACTACCCCTCTAAACCCTGTCACTACCCCCTAACCCCTGTCACTACCCCCTAACCCCTGTCACTGCCCCTCTACCCCCCCTAACCCATGTCACTGCCTCTCCACCCCCCCAACCCCTGTCACTGCCTCTCCACTCCCCCCCACCCCCTGTCACTGCCCCTCTACCCCCCTAACTCCTGTCACTACCCCCCTAACCCCTGTCACTACCCCTCTAACCCCTGTCACTACCCCTCTACCCCCCTAACCCCTGTCACTACCCCTCTACCCCCCTAACCCCTGTCACTAACCGTCTACCCCCGCTACCTCCTGTCACTGCCCCTTCACCCCCCTACCTCCTGTCCCTCTACCCCCCCAACCCCTGTCGCTGCCCCTCCACCCTCCTAACCCCTGTTGTCCACACAGTGCACCCCTCACAATCATACACATTGTACCCCACACACACTGAATCCCTCACAATTACACAAACTGTACCCCTTACAATTACATACACTGTACCCCTCGCAATCACACACACTGCACCCCTTACACGCTGCACCACTCACAATCACACACACACTGCACCGCTCACAATCACACACACACTGCACCGCTCACAATCACACACACTGCACTTACGTATATTTGTATTTGTATATATATATATATATATATATATATGTATATATATGTATATATGTGTGTGTGTGTGTGTATGTATGTATGTATATGTATGTGTATGTGTATATAAAAATACATATACACGCGGCGTGTGTGTTTGTGCTTTAGGGTGCACACCCTAATGCAACAGGCTGCGCACGCCTATGACCTTAGATCACGATGGCCCTCTTTATAACTGGGTTCATTTTTGTGAATTTCCATTTTGAGTTACATGTAACTTAATGGTAGCTTTTTTTTTAATTTATTTATGTTTTTATTTGTTACTGTTTAGTTGATGATACAGTTAGCTCCAAGTAGCCTCATTGCAATTGCAATATGAGACCCTAATAATTTAGTTATAATACTCAGTTATAATATTAGAGAGAGATGTTAGGACAACAGTTACTTTTACAACTATGGTCTCACTACAGGAAGCAGACACAAGTTTAGGACTGTTTCAAAAAAAAAAAACATAGAAAAAAATAATATCAAACTTAACATTCATTGAAAAAACAAGAAAAAATAATATATAATATAATATATAATATTATATATAAGATTTTGTACTTTATTATTACATTTTCACCTCCCACAGTGTAAGTAGCCATCCCCAGACATTATACTGAGAATTATAAAGTGCCCAAGAAAATTATTTGATATAATAAGCATGCTATTTGTCTCTTTGGATATAGAGATAATAAGACTCGCTATTTATTATAATGGATACATATTGTCATTTGCTGTAACATCTAGTATACATTTGTTAAAGGGAATGGCAAGCGTCACTTCAACTTTGAAATTCTGCAGGCTAATATAAATCAGTACCAATCCCAAGGAATCACAAAGAACGTTGCAGACATGCAATGGAGTCATGCATGCACAATTGGAAGATCTTGCAACATCATCAGTGGTGTCTCAAGATCCCTAGTACAAGCAATGGCTGTGCATGTGCATAGCCGTGTGCACTGCAGGTATTCCCCCTGCTACTTTAGCACTCAGTGATGCTGCACACTTGTGCATGAGGAAAAAGAAGATGTGGACATCAGGGCTGCTGCTTGTGAAGTGTACTAGCAGCATAGCTGTGAGAGGTTACAGTGCATGACTTTTTTTCCCCCATCAGTCATCTCATACCTGTTTTTTTCTGATAATTTGTTTGTTTTATGAATACACACATTGTTCTATGTTCTATATCTTTATATATGTCTTGTATCTAGTATTGTTTATTACCATCTTATGCCTCACTAGGAGAGGTGCCAACATTTTCAACAGTCTATTTAGTTTCATTTCATGGCTCAATAACTTTATATATTTATGTTTACTTTAATTTCCTGGTCATAAGAAGTTGCATATAACTGATTTCCTGTCTCTACAGACACTTTGTTACAGATTTACAGATACATTTACAGATACTTTGTTATTATTTTTATTGTTAGAATTCTCCTCTTATCATCTATGTATATTCATAGTTATTTCAGGTTTTGGAATGCCAGGAGCCTGGTCAAGTGTCTTTCTAAACAACGAAGAACTATGAGTTATGTGATATTTGCTTCACTTGGTGAGGGGGGGGTGCAAGTTTATTATCATTCACATTCTATGTAAATCTAAATAGAAGAAGCAGTTCTGAAAAAGAAAGAGAATAAAAATGAAAACAAAAAAATCTTAAAAAACCCCATAGTACATTTTTATCTTCTTACTCTTCTTAACAAATGTCAACTTGCTCATTAGCCAGCACAAGAGTTGCCACGTTGACAAAAGCTTAAACATGTTCAAAACATGTCAATTTTTTAAAAAAGTCATGTAAATGTTCTTTCCAAATGAAAAGTACTTTTATTAGTGAAAAGAATTGCAAGGAAATGAAGACAAAAGAGATCACCCAGTTACAAAAATCAGCCACAAACATAGAAGATCATAAATAATCAACCAAGTCATGTATCCTCTGTCAGACTCTGAATCATCAATTTGGACCAAATAGCTATTTGTTCCAGTGATACATAAAACATTTTTTTACATTTATTATTTGGTTATGTCATATTCTTACTAAAATAAATCGAGTTAAACATAGAATTTTTTGAGAGAATTAAATAAAGTTGACAGTATTACAATAAATATAAAATTGATGTTAATTAAATATGAAATCTAATGTAATTAACCATACATTACAAACAATCTTAACATTTATAAAATCATTATCTGTTCATTTTCTGTTTTCTGTTTCTTCCTTTGTTTCTATCATTTAGATATACTTAAAAAGTTGAAAGGTAAAATAAAGGTAGTAATACAAGGTAATTCAAAAATAAATATAAATATGAAGATAATGAATAAAAAAAATGCATTCATACAAACTATCATAGTGCATTCATTTCCTGGTAGGGTCGTCAATAACTGTTGTAAATATTAATTGAATAACTATAAATGATATACAGAAATAAGGTATAGAAATTATACCAAACAAGTGGAGCGCTCTAAACAGTAGAGGGGTTTACTCACCCCTTTGGTACAGTGACAGTCTTGAAAAACTTGAATGTACATATAAAAGGAAACAAAAAAACAAGAAACAAAAAAATATAGTGCAGATGTTCCAAAAATGGATAATTGGTAGTATGTAATGACTGAAACCACTCACATGGACAGAAGCCTATATGGTATTGGCTCCGTAAAAGGATCCTTTATGCTCTTAGGGCAGCAACACACCCCTTTATCCCAGGTAGTATCCCTCCAGGAGTATACAACGAGAAGAAAAGCAGAAAAACAACTGTGTAGAATTGCACATGCTATAATGGTATTATGAGATATAAATAGTTGTGCTCACCTTCTGCAGAATCCTGAAATCCCGGCTCTGAGGTTGATAAACAATGTGCTACTTTAGAGGGGGAATAGCACTCTCCCCAATGGAGTTCCTGATGGCTAGAAAGGACTTTGGACTAAAGTATAAAATAGTAAATATACATTTATTAACAATGCATTAAAAACAAAATAGGGGGCGGGGCCTGACTGCCGGGGAGAGAAGACGTGCCTGACTAGAGCTCCTCACTAAACATAGCTAACACGGCACTTCTCACCAATAAAAAGCACTACAGCGAGAAATTAAACAACTAACCTGCTACCTATCCCCACGGTGAACCGGTGATGTGGCCTGTGAGTGGACGCCAGACAGTCAACACTGCCCACAAGGGCGAACGGCCCAGTGGATACCGGGTGGGAGAGGCGGCCAACCTCCCAGCCCGGGGTTCCCTGGAGATCGGATGCTCCAAATGGGCAACTCGTTACCCCCCCCTGGACCGGCGGGGGTGATCCCGGTCCACCTCAGGGGGCCCGAACCGACATGGCAGAAACCTCATGCGGGAGAACCGTAGTGCCGCAAGGCCTATCCAAGATGGCGGGGACAATGCAGGCCCCAAACAGCCACGAGACAAAGCGTGACCCAAGGTCCAACCTGGACCAAATCTTTGATGACTTCTGGCTCAAGCTAGAGCGCCTACTACACCAAGGGGCACCACACGCGACAAAAAATAACCTACCTCGACCAACACCACGAGCCCCGCGGCAAAACCTGCAGCTCCAGCAGAAAGGAGAGTTGCAAGATGACGTTGGGAGGTCCAACACTCACCTCTCATACACCAAGCAGCACGGCGGAAGGGAACGAAGAAACCACATACGAGGAACCCACAAGCACCCACCACTCGAGACAACACCTCAAGGCCAAGAGCCCAAAGTGCGAGAGCTCCGAGAGGTCTGCATCTACAGAGACTAAAAAAACATCCGCTCCGGAACAACGGCACAGGAACCACCCGCAACCGAACCAGCGTGGATCCTGCTTCCACTCGAGCCGGGGGCAGACAGATCGGCAAGCTGTGGAAAGACCGGTACCTGTTGCTGCTCATTAGAGCTGCGGACAGTCTCAAGCACTTACCTGCTAACGGCCTCCCGTCCCTGGGCATCGTCTGAAGTTAACATTTTGTTTTACCAGTCCCTTTGCTGGCAGATAGAGTGGGACTCACTTAGTGTATATACCGACATAGTTGGACGTCCACATAACGGTATTCTTATTTACCTCCTTATTAGACTAGCCGGTTACAGCACACATAACACTGCCCCCAAACAGTATATCTCACTATGTTCTCTTTGCCTGATATGCTTGATACTTAACAAAGCGAGACTTTAAGCTATTTAATATGCATACGCATCTTGACATACTCACCTTGGCTAATCATTCACACGCTGCCAGTTAGCCCAGCCTGTTGTTTCATTATTTACTGACAAAAGCTTATTGTGTCTAGCCTAGCTGTTTTTATTAATTTTTTTCTTTTCCTTTTAATGTTAACTACGCTGATAAATAACATAAAATGTGCCTGACTAACAAATGCCACACATTGTAATGCAAATGTCTGCCAATTCGTCCAGGTGTCGCTGTTGTGGTGCGCCAAGGCTACTTGTTCATTTTGTGCACAACAAAAATAAAGAATTTAAAAAATAAAAATAAATAAATAAATAAATGGGTACTTAGAAAGTAAAAAGATCCAATAAAAGTCCAATAAAAAGTCCAGAATAATCAGCTAAACACGTTTCACTCTATGAGCTTCCTCAGTAGCTGCATGATAGCCTCAGGAATCCTTCTTTTTAAATGTTTGAAAGTCCTTGTGGATCTTCCTCTTGAAGTCACATGGTGTGGAATTAATCACAAATTGGAAAACAGGTTACACTCTACATTATATGTTACAAGAGAAAACATCTGTGGTAGAGAATTTCGATTTGTTGACAAAATTGTCAATCATCAGTGATGTTTAGTTACGTAATGTTCATTGGTAGTAACATAATTTTAAATATCCAATGGTGTGAATGGTTGGCAGAAGTGACATCACTAAGTGATATTGCCAACCATCTCCATCCTCCATTTTAAATGGTAACATAATTTTAAATATCCAATGGTGTGAATGGTTGGCAGAAATGACATCACTAAGTGATATTCCCAACCATCTCCATCCTCCATTTTATATGGTAACATAATTTTAAATATCCAATGGTGTGACTGGTTGGTGAAAGTAACATCACTAAGTGATATTGCCAACCATCTTCATCCTCCATTTTAAATGGTAACATAATTTTAAATATCCAATGGTGTGAATGGTTGGCGTAAGTGACATCACTAAGTGATATTGCCAACCATCTCCATCCTCCATTTTAAATGGTAACATAATTTTAAATATCCAATGGTGTGAATGGTTGGTGGAAGTGACATCACTAAGTGATATTGCCAACCATCTCCATCCTCCATGTAAAAAAAAAAATATATAGTAACATAATTTTCAATGGTGTGAATTGTTTGTGGGAGTGACATCACTAAGTGATATTGCCAACCAGAGATCAGAGATAAATAAGGAACAGAACTTTCTACTAAATCATACAAATGCTGAGAAATATAAAAAGGTTGCAGACAATCTACAACACAGCTTAGAGAGGGTAGAGAAAGATACTATTCAAATAAAAAAGAAAAAATACATGCGAGACAAAACTGATTACAATAGAAATGAAGTACGTACATATGGCAAGAGAAATCATTTCGAATATAGACCAAATTCATACCATACACAGTACCCAGACAATCATCATGAACGGGACATTCAGGATAGACCCCACAAAAGAACATATTACAGGTCACCAGATAAACCAAGAGAAAGAAATTATGGTAGGGTTCCAATTTTTGAGATCCTTATATCTCCAAACCATATCAACCATCAAAACAATTAGGAGAAAGAGATCAAATTAAGGCCCCCAAATATGGAGACTTACGTACCCCTAAGCCACAGATTCAAGAAAATGTCATTAAAAAAAAACCCCATAAGAACAGAAAGAAGGGCAAGATCGGATGAATATTTAACTGCTCAAAGTAAAATACATAAAAATACAGGAAGGTTATCTTACATACCTATTTCCAATAGGTTTGAAACCCTAGCAAAAACTCTTCAGGAAGAGGATTTTTGGAACCAGAGGAACAGAGTAAAACACAAATCTCAATATCAACAAAAATCACCACAAAAAGAAGGAGGAGCATAGAGGAAGGGGAGCTTGAGGAGGAGTGGATTTTCAGAGGAGGAAAAAGAGACAAGCGGCACCATTAGATATGAAAGCAATGGAGATACAAGCAGGAATTTTTAATTTAACTCCACACGTTCTTAAATCCCCTCAAATCAAACTATTACAGAAGGGCCTTAAATTTGCACCAACTAAAAGCTTAAACAAATTCAACACATATGTTGATCTCAATAGATTCAAAAGAACGTTATGTTTAAAAAAATAATTTCAAAAGAATCCCATCATGACTAATTTTAAAATTCTCAAGACAATTACAAACATACTAATCTAAAAGAAAAATCTAAATTTTACCCTAAGAATTTGATATCAAGCGAAATGGTAACTTTTGAAAAAATGGTATTAAAGGATCTTAACAAAATTAAGAAACCCAATAAATATCAGCAGAATCTCAACAAAAAAGCGTATGGCCCTAAACAAATTCCAGAAAGACAATTCAATAGTCATTAATCCAGTGGATAATGGGGGGGGGGGGGGGGGTAGTCCTTATGACATTGGAGAACTATAACAAAGAATCTCAAAGATTATTGGATGATGATAACACATATAAAAAATTAAAAGCAGACCCCACTAAAGAATTAAAATAAAAATTCCATAAGTACCTAGAGAAGGGTTATGAAAAAGGTATTCTAAATCAAAATAATTCAATTATTTAAAAGTAGATTTCCCCAAAATTCCGGTACTATACCATCTACCTAAGGTCCATAAAAATCCCACCCAACCCCCGGGAAGACCTATAGTTTCAGGCATCGGGTCTATATCATGTAGACTTTACGAATATATAGATCGATGCCTGCAACCTTTGGTACAACGTACACCTAGTTATTTAAAAGATACAGGTGACATTTTGAGGCATATAAACCAACTAGTGTGGAATGAAAATTGTTTCCTAGTAACCGCAGACGTTAGTTCCCTCTACACCATTATTGAACATGATAGAGGTTGCACTGCCACAAGACACTTATTAGAGCAATCTAACGGTTTCTCAATTGATCAAATTGATTTTATTATGGAAGGTATCCTTCTAATTTTGACAAGCAACTATTTTTGGTACGATGGCAACTTTTATCTCCAGGCATGTGGAACGGCGATGGGAACGAGATTCGCGCCTAGCTATGCCAATTTATTTATGGCATACTGGGAGCTCCAGTTTGTCCATTATGGGGCCAGCTGGGCAGCGGGTCTCTTTACCTATCGCCGTTATATAGATGATCTATTCTTTATTTGGGAAGGCACGGAGGAATCTTTAACTAGTTTTATAAACTCACTTAACTCCAATAATTGGGGTATCATTTTATCCACAGATATTAGTAAACTTAAAGTTAATTTTTGGATCTTAATATTTATATAGAAGACAATAAGATAAAAACAAGCACACATTTTAAACGGGTAGATGTTAATAGTTTTATTTACACCACAAGTTGTCACTTTACACCCTGGTTAAAGGGAATCTCTATATCACAATTTATTAGAATTAAAAGAAATTGCACTGAGGAAGTAGAATTCATTAAACAGGCACAAAAATTGGAAAATAATTTCCTTGAAAAAGGCTATAAACAAGATGATTTGTCAAATGCACTTAACGAAGTATCAATAATAAAAAGAGATAACTTATTGAAGAATGGAAAAAAATAATAAGATAGAATCTAATGCCACGATACCAATTATTTGTAATTATAGCCATGGAAACGATCAATCAAGAGAAAAATAAATAAGAAGCATTGGCCAATTCTAAGGGAAGACCCTGCTCTAACCGTCATTCTGCCAGAAAAACCTAAACTAATCTTTAGAGGAGCTCCCAATATGAAAAAATTACTAGTGAGAAATCACATTCGAAAAGATTGTAATATAAAACCGATTGACTGTAGAAAAGGTTTCTTTGGATGTGGTATATGCCTAGCATGTAAGAATACTGGAAATAAGAAAAGACACATAGAAAATTTCAATAATGCAAAAAACAATGAGGAGTTCCATATAAAAAGTTTAATTACTTGTTACTCTAAAAATGTCATTTATATGTTGGAATGTCCATGCGGCCTAAAATATGTGGGCCGCACGAAACGTAACTTACATACAAGGATAGAGGAACATGTTAGAAACATCAAGAAAGGATATGAGGGACATAGTATTTCTAACCATTTTAAGATCTCCCATAATAGTAATCCTAAGGGACTGTCTTTTATTGGTATTTATAAAGTTTTAGGAAATTGGAGAGGGGGGATTCCAACCAAATTTTAGGCCAACAGGAAATGAGATGGATGCTCAACCTTGGTACTCTACAACCCAACAGTTTGAACATTGATTTCGAATTATGCAATTTTCTTTAAATCTATACCAAAGTGTAATTTCACACCATTAAATTAGGTCACCATTTAAAATGGAGGATGAAGATGGTTGGCAATATTACTTAGTGATGTCACTTCCGCCAACCATTCACACCATTGGATATTTCAAATTTAAAATTTAAAATTATGTTTACATTTAAAATGGAGGATGGAAATGGTTGGCAATATTACTTAGTGATGTCACTTCCGCCAACCATTCACACCATTAAATTATGTCACCATTTAAAATGGAGGATGTAGATGGTTGGCAATACTACTTAGTGATGTCACTTCCGCCAACCATTCACACCATTGGATATTTAACATTATGTTACCATTTAAAATGGAGGATGGAGATGGTTGGCAATATCACGTAGTGATGTCACTTCCGCAAACCATTCACACCATTGAAAATTATGTTACTAATTTTTTTTTATTTTTTTCTATTTTTTTTTAAATGGAGGATGGAGATGGTTGGCAATATCATTTAGTGATGTTACTTCCGCCAACCATTCACACCATTGGATATTTAAAATTATGTTACCATATAAAATGGAGGATGGAGATGGTTGCCAATATCACTTAGTGATGTCATTTCTGCCAACCATTCACACCACTGGATATTTAAAATTATGTTACCATTTAAAATGGAGGATGGAGATGGTTGGCAATATCACTTAGTGATGTCACCTGGGCCAGCCTTTCACACCATTGGATATTTAAAATTATGTTACCATTTAAAATGGAGGATGGAGATGGTTGGCAATATCACTTAGTGATGTCACTTCCGCCAACCATTCACACCATTGGATATTTAAAATTATGTTACTACCAATGAACATTACGTAACTAAACATCACTGATGATTGACAATTTTGTCAACAAATCGAAATTCTCTACCAAAGATGTTTTCTTTTGTAACATATAATGTAGAGTATAACCTATTTTCCAATTTGTGATTAATTCCACACCATGTGAATTCAAGAGGAGGATCCACAAGGACTTTCAAACATTTAAAAAGAAGGATTCCTGAGGCTATCATGCAGCTACTGAGGAAGCTCATAGAGTGAAACGCGTTTAGCTGATTATTTTGGACTTTTTATTGGACTTTTATTGGATCTTTTTACTTTCTAAGTACCCATTTATTTTGTTTTTAATGCATTGTTAATACATGTATATTTACTATTTTATACTTTAGTCCAAAGTCCTTTCTAGCCATTAGGAACTCCATTGGGGAGAGTGCTATTCCCCTTCTAAAGTAGCACATTGTTTATCAACCTCAGAGCCGGGATTTCAGGACTCTGCAGAAGGTGAGCACAACTATTTATATCTTATAATACCATTATAGTATGTGCAATTCTACACAGTTGTTTTTCTGCTTTTCTTCTCGTTGTATACTCCTGGAGGGATACTACCTGGGATAAAGGGGTGTGTTGCTGCCCTAAGAGCATAAAGGATCCTTTTACGGAGCCAATACCATATAGGCTCCTGTCCATGTGAGTGGTTTCAGTCATTACATACTACCAATTATCCATTTTTGGAACATCTGCACTATATTTTTTGGTTTCTTGTTTTTTGTTTCCTTTTATATGTACATTCAAGTTTTTCAAGACTGTCACTGTACCAAAGGGGTGAGTAAACCCCTCTACTGTTTAGAGCGCTCCACTTGTTTGGTAAAATTTCTATCCCTTATTTCTGTATATTTGTTTTTTATTGTGGGTAAGGGGTATTCAACTTTTAGTGTTGAGCAGCTTTTACATTTTGGGCACTGTAAAGAAACACTCTCTATCTCTTTTATTGAGGTAGTTTTCTCTATTTATTAACTATAAATGATAATCCACAAAAGCACAGTATACAATATCTTATAATGTGCAGTAAGGGATACTTTCGATGTCACCATAATTTCTTTCAAGTCATGCCCAAATTTTGTTTTCATTACAAAAGCATATAGCCATGGGGTTGTATAATTCCAGTGCTTCGCTAAACAAATCCATGCTTCAGTCTTATAGCATAGATTTTTAAAATTTTTGGTAATTAAAGCAGTGTAGAAGTGCTATTCAATAGTGCCAAAATGGGATCAGATTTAATAGCTGTTCCTATAGTTTAATGGAGAAAGGCACATACTTTCTTTCAGAATTTGACAACATTCAAATACTGCCATCATATATGGAAGGCTGTTCAATGCATAGTACAACCTGTAGGACAGTTATGAGATCTATTTGAGAAGATATGGTGTTATCTTACAGGGTCTAGATACTACCTTGAGACGCATTTGTATTCCTTTTCTTTTATAGCTGTACAAATTGATGAGCCATTGCATTTATCAAGATTGTCTTCCATTCTTGGCTATTTATCTCTTGGCATTAATCATGTTCCCAGAGAATTTGCACGTGGTTTCAAATAAACTTGTTTTTTCTATGGACTATATTTTTTATTATGGTGGACTGAATAACACATACAATATTTATTATTTACTGATTTGAAAGAATAGGAATCCACAGATTTTACACAGCATGGTGGCAATAATGTGCATGATCCATGGTCAATTTTAAATAAAGGGTGAAAGAGTATTATACTTTTTTTTATATGCTTGACAACTTATTTAGGTCCAGCTTGGCCCCTGTCACATCCACTGCTTGTCCCAGTCACATCTGCTGCATTTCATCTTCTCCAACTGAAGAAGTACAATGTAAGTTTACAGCAAAACTGACCAATGCAGGATTTGAAAGGCACCCGGGCACTCCGGACACCATACCCATAACAGCAGACTGCACTGTTGATGATGGTTGGAGTATTTTTTTTAATCCTGGCTCCTTTGACAGTCCCCATATTAAATGACTTTCTGCTTGCTGGTTACTGTATCTACATACATTATGCTATAGCTCCCTTTCTTCTCCTCCTCCAACCTGCACTGCAGTTGTATATGTTATTGGGAAGTAGAGCAATTGTTTCAGTCTGTTGTGGTTCAGCTAAAAACTTTCAGAAATAGAAAGCTGATAAATAAACCTACTCAGTGCAATACTTAATGCTGAACATAGAGAACTTTGAAATGTGCTATTATCCCTAAACACAACACACAGTTTTTTTTGCAGACAAAAATGCCAAACATGATAAGCAAAAATAGTGTAGGCTGTTGAAAATAGTATTTCCAATCTCTGAAAAAAGAGTTAAACAGCTTGTAACCAATGTGCACGTTCACACTTGCAGTTAAACAGTTGCTTTGTTAAATATACCCAACAGTCCAGACTTCACTTACAGGTATGATTAGCCTAGTTACTTCTTGGAATAGATTAACCTCAAGGCTCATGAAATAATGCCCGTGGAAGAGCCATTGAAAAAGTCCTGTATTTGTTGAATTTATGAGGCTTCTGGTGAATTATATTGGACAAAAACATCTAAGGGAATAAACAACAATGTGAACTTAATATATAAAAAATTCAAATGCTAATCTATAAAGATATAAATAAGGGAATATATTTACAGTAATGTAAGGATGATACTCTTGTAATTTAACATTTTACATTCATTATATAAATGTTCCTATACATTGTTAGTTGTGCTGACTGGATTTTAAGTTGTTTAGGTTATAATTAATTGTAAGATTGGAGTTTGTAATCATTTATATTGTGAATAAACAGTATTGTGGTATTGAAGGGGTTAATTTCTGTTCAGCTAAAGCATAAGAATAACAGCCTTGTACATTGCAAGGATTTCCACGTCACATATGTAGTTTTGCACATGACCATTCTTGCCCTCCCCCCCTCTTCAAAGAAGACATTACCCCTAAACAGGGGTGTATTTTGGATTTGTGCTGCCCTAGGCATGACTAAATTCGGGCACCCCCAAAATCTAAATTTGCCCCCCCTGATTTGTGTCAAGGCCCTTTTTTTGACTGACAGACACATGCCCTCATTGATACGTGCATTGATATACACTCACTGACAGATACACAGTCATTGGCACACACATACAGTCATTGGCACTGTTTAACCAACACACACTTGCACTGACAGACGCACACTAACGCACCCACTCACTGACAGGCACACACTCTCAGATACACATAAATGACATACACACACTGACACACACTCACAGGCACACCCATTCTCACTCACAGACACACACTGAAAGCTACACTCACTCACTCACTCACTCACAGTAAGGTGGACAGCCCCAGAACATGAGGCAACCAAGGCATTTGTCTGGGAGCTTGGGGTGGCATTTTTGGCGCCTCCCCGACCCCCGAAAGTGCCGCCCTAGGCAAATGTCTTGTTTACCTTGTAGTAAATACATCCCTGCCCCTACACCCTCCTATTCTAAGAAGTCCCCATCTAGTAATGCCCTCTAGATAAGTTTTAGATCAATGATGTGTTGCCTGCTTGCACCATCCTTGCTGTACATTCTGTTAGTTAATAGTTGTGAACATTTGATTGATAATTAACGATATTCAAGCTTAAATTAGTATTGGTAACCAATACATTTACAGCCTGCAAACAAAATATAGGGTACAAAGGGTATTAAGGACCACCCCTTCTAGTGTTGCATAAACAATCATATAATTAAAGAAATACCCACACAACCAAATTCAATAAAAAGTATTTTTCCAAGCATGCAAAAATAAAAATCATGAAAAAAGTAATACATTTCTTAACACCATTACCTGACAAGTGAACAGGAATAAACACTCAACCTCTACTTGTCAGGTAATGTTGTACAGAAATTTATAACTTTTTTCATGATTTTTATTTTTGCAGGCTTGGAATTAAGATTCTTGTATTTAGTACATTGATTTATTTACGCATATCTAACAGATCTAGCTTGGAATAAGTGCCAGTATTATAAGCATACATAGATGACTTTGTATTTTGATTGTATTTAATAAAATTTGACTTTTTATTTAATTTGGTTGTGTGGGTATTTCTTTAGTTATATGATTGTTATGGCTTCAGTGTTTTGCCAAACAGGTCCACAGAGCACATCACTGGGGACCGGGATATCCCCCACCAGTCCAGGGGGGGAACGGGACTCAGGTATAGGGCTACCATTACACCAGGGAAGAGGATTGGCCACCTCCCCCACCTCCAGCACGTCCGCAGGCCATGGGAGCCTTAGTCCCTCACAGAAATCAGACAGAAGCCGGTCCATCAAATGGCAGAATGTTCCTTAAGAAGTTAGGTGAGCTTTGTGCCAAGATTACACTGTGTGAGATTATTTAGCTCAACAAGGGTTCTTCTTGATGGGGCTCAAGCCACATGTGACTAGTCCAGTCGGTTGTCAGGCCCTGCCTCTCAGTGTAACTTGTTTTATATACTTTAGAGACTTGCAGGTACTTTTTACTGTGCAAGGGAGGACATACAGGCTTGTGATGCCACAACAGCACTGTCAAGCTTTCAATTTACTTAAGGATAGATCAAAATTGCAATTTTTTTTTTTAATACTTAACAAGCTAAGCAATGTTTCTAAATACTTCACTGGACAGAAAGTGTTCTTTCTTTGTTTTGTTTTTTAATCGGTTTAATTCTTCTCTTCTTGTGTGACTTATTGTTTGTACTATATTTGTCTTACTTTATAATTATTTTAATTATAAAACCTTTGGTGTTTCTATACTGACTTTTATATTTATTTTTGGTAATTTTCCGGTGGGCAAAAGCCGAGAAAGCTTTAGTTACTGTTTTATATTTTAGGGTATTTTTATGTTATATGTTCACTCTGAATTTGGATGCAATTTTCAAATGTGTTTGTTTCGGGCATAATTTATTACTTGATAATTGGCTTTATGCCTTGGGGAATATATCTGAGAATTTATTGAAATAACTAGGGGGCACATGCAACAGACACACACTATATGCACATGTAACACATAACAATGCTTTGAATAAAAGGTAATTCTTAAATTGATCTTTAGGATAGATATCAAATATTGTACTATGTGTTAATGTGACTTACAATAAAATAATGTTATAAACTAAAAGAACAAAACACTGTAATCAAGCAAAAGCGCAACTGTATAATGATTCTACCTCAATAGGATCACATTTTGGACCTCACACATGGTAGTTGTTGAGAGCTATGAAAATTAAATGCTTGTCAATGAGATTATGTAAGAAGTGAGAAAGCAAGTTCTGAATTGCATTTTATTATATATGCTGACATGGCAGCGTAATCGGTTGCCATGCAGTCCCTGTATGTAATTTATATGATAATTTAACCTTCATGATTTCTTCTTGTATTCTGTTTTTTAGCTCCATTTTTATTTTTTTCCTGTAATGTATCATGGTCTCCCAATTCCAGCTGTAGCATAAAGGAAGCTATGCTAATGGAAATATCTGGCAAATGTAAGTTATACAAGCTAAAAGGAGTTAATAAGGTTTACTGGCTTAATTGAAAACTCTTTTGGACTTTTTCTTGATGTTCACAGTTTGAATATAAGAGCTAATTCAATCGATTATCTAGAGCAGAGCTGACAAAAGCCCAAATCAATATGTAAACATATGGTTAAGGGGATAAAGAAATTAACTTCTTTGGAATGTTGTTACTTAGTGCTATTTGTACCAAGAGAACATTTTTCTGTCTGAAGAAAAAGCATTAAATAAATATTTCTGTTTAACTTAAGAGGAACAATCACACCCTGAAATGTTAGCGTGAGACAGCCAGCTAACATGGTAACTCACTAAAGTGAGAACTGTTGGGAATTCAATGTGTATTTAAAATTTAAGGCCAAATAATTGGATATGGAGCATGCCTCTGAAGTTTCATTGCTCAATTCACTGCCATTTAGGGGCCAAATAACTTTTTGTTAATGCAGTCCTAGCCACTCCACCCCTGGCTGTGACTGACACAGCATACATGAAAACAAGAATGATTTACTTTTAAATCAGATGTAATTTACTTTATAAGTTTGTATCTCTTGCTCTGTAAATTGAACTTAAATTACATATAGGACGCTCCTGCAGGGAGCACAAGAAATAAGAAATTCTAAATTAAATGGAATTTGCAACAAAGGAGGTGTAAATATTAGATGATTATTTACAGAAAGTGTTTAGGAAAGCTGTGTAAATTACATGCAGGGAGGTGTGACTTAGATGCCTAAGCACATATATTAAGAACGCTCCAGCTATTGTTAGTTGTTCTAGCAATTGAGTTTTTGTGTGTGATTTAAATTTCATTTTAAATGACGAGTTATTGCCCTCAGCTTGCTTATCAGATATTTTCATGACTTAGCATATTTAAACAGTTCTCAAATCCCAGTTTGTCCCTCTGACCCCATTTTTCACTTGTGGATTTTTTTTCCTTTTCTGCAGCCTTTTTTTCCTTTTTTCCTTTTCCTTTTTTCCTTTTCTGCAGCCTTTTTTTCCTTTTCTGCAGCCTGTTTTGTACTGAATTAATAAGCTTTGTTCAGTGCTCAAATGACTATGATATGTTTTCAGGTACATATGAAGCTAGAAGTTTAGAGTACATACTCCAGATGACACAAGGTAAATGCTAAGCTATGAATACAAGAACAAAAAGTGCTATGTATATATCTTAAAATATATTGCTTGCCCTGCAACTCCTACTGGAAGCAGATCCAGGGACTGATAGAATCAAGACTGAAAAAGCTCCTACCAGTCATTCCTGAGTACTACCTGCTCCATATGCTACCTAAAAGGTTTAAGCTATATGAAGCAGCTCTGATCGTCCACATTACACTAGCTGCAAAAACCTGCATAGCCGCCCTATGGAAGTCACCCACTGCACCAGATGTAGCGATAGTTATTGCTAAAGTGAGTCACAAACAACAATACGAATTTCTTTTGCAAAAAGTGGAACCCTAATGCACTATGACCGAATCTGGTCTAAATGGATGGAGAAGGCCACTTTAGCGCAACAGATCCCCCAAGGAACGTAATAAATGCACCCTCTAACATGCCATAGAGAAGGGGTCATACCGCATACCACACCCAACCCACCAAAGTCAACAACAAGGTAGTTGGCAATGATGATGAAGACACCTGTGCAAATGTGCTGAAACACTGCAAGTGATGTAGCAGAGTAGCATCTCATATACCCCCCCCCCTCACCCTTCCCTTGTTAGACCCCACACACCCTTTTCTCCCAAAAGGGCTTTTTTTATAATTGTAAGACCCACAAACAGTGACTAATAGTGCAGATGGTTTACTCCCATACTTTATGTAATGTTGGAATACAAAAATAGCTGACCGATCCTAACCACTCAAACAGATTACCACTATCACGGGTACCTAATTGGCACCACAGGATCTGTCAGACATACCAAGGGGGAATCCCCCCATACCGCACCAATATCCTGTGCATTGTCAACCCTGCATGTTCAGTATTTTGCTTATGATAAATTACCATCTCTCGCAGTGTTTAAAACTGTATACACCGATGTACCAATTCCAAGCTGTTCAAATCTTAAACTGTAAAAATTTTCAGTTTGCTTATTTCACAGTGTTCATTATTGTAAAACTGCATGCCATCTCACCTCAAAATAGAAATGAAACATTTAAAAAAAATAAAAAAAAATACATTGCTAAGTTGCTCATTTAAAACTGGCAGGAGTATTTGCAGTGGTCTAACTTGTACCTCAGTTTCATTCTATAGACCAAAAATGGTCGTTAAATATCAACTGTTTTAGACAATATTTTATTGAATGTCGATTGGATTTAATGCCTGCTGAAATTATGGCAGCTGAAACCAATAACCAAGTTAGCTTGCTCATTAAATGTCATCCAATAAATGTACAATGGCACCTCGGAACTCGAACGGTCTCGTTCTCGAACAATTCAGAATTCAAACAAAAATTCAGAGTAAAAAATGTCTTGGTACGCAAATGATCCTCTGTATCCAAACAAATCATGCCAAAAATATGTTCAATTAGACACACTTTAGACACATTTTAAATGCCAGAAGAACAGTTACCTATCCACATTCAAACAATAATATCTCTTCTCCTTTCTACTTACTCCATCAGCTCTCATCATTACAGGTAAAGTGAAGTTACATTTTCATTTCATTTACTGTACATTGTGTTTATTTTATTTTTTTCCTATATGATTTTATGCATGCAAGGCATTATTAAACTGTAAAATTTGTGTTAAAAATGCTGTAATTTGGGGTTCTGGAATGTATTAAATTTACATTAATTCTTATGGGAAATGTTGATTCAGTTCTTGAACAAATCGGAACTCGAACAGCCTTCTGGAATGGATTAAGTTTGAGTTCCGAGGTTCGACTGTAATTTGACAGCATATTTATCAACCTTCTTTAATTAATTACCCATTAGAAAGGAATTAAAAGTCTATGGGGGCAAAGCTCCCATATTAGTACAAGTGAGGTTTTAGACTTCCTGATGCCCTTACTCACTATGACGTGAGCGCGGGCATGTCTGCTAAACAGAGGACAGCCAGTAACTGCTTGCTGTAATAAAATATTAGTGAACAGCTATTGTTGCCCAATCACTAGTAATGTAAAGGAGGAACTTGTGCAGGTCCACATCCTGCCTCACCTGTGGGAACCAGATGATAGCTTCAAATTAAAGAATGTAGGTGATAAAGATCACTGTCTATCCCATGCTCCCATGGTGTGGCACCAATTAAAATAATAGGGGGGAGGGGATTATATTGTTCTCCATATCCAAAAAAGGCCACAAGTGTGGGTACTATAATAATAAAGTGGGGAATCCCAAGCCCCTGTAAAAAGGTCAACTTGACCTTAGGCACTCATTTAAAAAAAAAAAAAAAAAGAGGTTGCTTACTGTCCACCCCAGCCCCCATCCATGGCCATGTGGATGGGAGCTATAATCAAAATAAATATAATATTTTGCAGCCCCCTCTCATTGTTAGCAGGTGGAGGCTCTTATTAAAAGGTGGCAGGTGGGGGTTCTAGCATTATTATATGGAGGTCCAAATGCCCTCCCAAGCCCGTACCCATGGGTAGGAAAAGGTGGGATACTATGTTCCTCTGCCTTATAATTTAAATTAGAACCCCACTGTGGTGGCACAGGGAGAAATATTTAAAAAAAGTATTTATCAACAGCTTTTTGCTATCAATATTTTCAATGCCATTTATCAAGAATTATGACCCTGATAAAGGGCATTGAATCGCTAGAAATCAATAAACTCAGTGCTATAAGAATTGATTTATGATTTTTTTTTATTGTTTTTGAAAGTTTATATTTTTTTAAGTGATATCTTTCTTTAAAAGATTTGAACTGATCACAGGTTCTTTGATAGCTAAAAAAAACTTCTGTTAAACATTATAGGCTGGATTGTAATGGAGGCCCAGTTTGTAGAAGAATGAACTATTGATTTAATTTGCGTCCAGAGATTTGCTGCTACTTTTGTTCTCTTTTACAATATACAACATGTTCCACAGAAATGTTTTCATGCCTATAATAACGTCATACCTCCTTGCATTTTTTATTCAGTTCATTCTTCATCTGGATTTATTCATATTCTTAGTTCTCAGCTACTGTAGATACAGCACCAACTCTGAGGTAAATCTCGATGCATGCCATACAAAAGGCGAGCTGACAAATACATAATTATCTCTCTATTGCTCTATAATAGTACACTGCCTCTATCATGTAAAGAGCTACAAAAGATATAAAAATAGAAACATTACTTTTGAATTTCACAAAAAGATCTCAATTCTCACTTGTTTTGTTTGACAAGAGAGATTGTAAAAGCAGTTTTTCATGCCTTCTAACTTTCCTGCTGTAACAGACTAAAATGATATACAATTTAAATGTTACCTTCCAAACAATAACACACCATACAACAGAAAGAGAGTAAAACAGAAAAACATTGTATGAAAAAATAATATTTGTTACATTTGTAAAATTTGTATGGCTTTATTTCCTTAAAGGATGATTTGAAATGGTCATCAGGCTTGGAGGTTACATGAGCAACATGATAGTGTGTAATTGTGCACATAAAGAGATCTTAGATGTAAGTCCAACCCCCGGCAACATTCTTGGCCAGCCGGAAACTCTCTCAATGCTGGCATTTGATGTTGAATGGAGGTACGTTCTCTACTCTGCCCTGCCTCCATGACATCTCTCCCTCTAAAGTGAGGGGAAATAACATTACGGAAGGAGGCTTGGGCTGTAGGAAGAACTCAAAGTCCTTAGCGCTGAATTCAAAGAGAGTTGTTTTTTCTAAGGTGAGTATTTTACAAAAGTAGAAGACAGTGTAGAAAGAGGCACTCCAACCGAAAACAGTTTGTAGCATGCACATGAACAGGGTTAGTACTTTCCACACTGTTATTCTCAAAAAACACTTATCAGAAACTGGTATGATATATTTTGTAATGTAATTAATTAGTGCTGTGAAATTGACATTCTATGAATATTTGATAATATGATTACTTATCGACTTCTAAAAATGTGTGTATTTTATAACGTGCATCTATCCACATATATACTTTAAATAGTAGAACTGAACTTCAATGGGTTGAAAGTAGATTATATTTTCATCACTCTTTGCAATTTCAAACAGGTAGTGAGGCATGTATAGGAAAATTGCTATTTACCTGCTCGAAAAGTCTATGGGTTTGTTGGTAAGCTATAAATGTAGGATAATATTACAAAATACTGTTTTGTAAGCACCAGTTACTTTTAAGTTTTACTTGAAGACTGCCAAAGTAAAACAATGAACAAGAAATGTTGGTAGTTCAAAAGTGCTGTCTCCTAGTATTAAACATATTTACTTTCCTATATTTTCATTGTTGTTTAACAGACGTTCTATTTTATCTTAACTCTGTAATGGTGTTGAAATCCCGAATGAATGACATGCATTGAAATGAAAACAGAATGACCGGTCTAATACAATATTTAAATATTTATTGAAAAAAGCAATTACATAATTTTGCCTTTAACTATAATTGCAAGTGATATTTTACCTGCATAAATCTGTGCCAGCAATATGTTGGGACAATCTTGAATGAAGGAGTGGGATCAATCTGAGATCACACCATCTTTTCTCCCACCTCATCCCAGTTGATGCTGGCCATGAAGAACATGATAAAGTGTCCTACAAAAAAAAGCACAACCCTCTTAAATTGTGTCATTTTTATACCTTGAAGAAACACATCCTGATTTTGCAGTAAGAAGGTCACACCTCTTATTACTCTTCATGTTTACATAATGTTCTGCATTGTGTACAATATGTTGTGGAAGAACTGCATGCTATGGTGTTTTAGGTGAGTGTGCATTTCAAATGTATGCATGTTTGCTTGTAAAATGTTAAACACCCATTGTATAAAGCAAAACACAAAGTGACAGTTACATAAAGCAATTGATGTTAAGTATTTGGTATAGTAGTTCTAAGTGCTACCATATTGTATACGTTGTACATAGAGTAACTGCTGGGAGATTTGCAGAGATAGCTCTCAATGAAATACCCATTGATTCTGAGAGAAAAATAGATAGCAATGTAGGTGGTTACATAGGGGGTATTAGTTTAATATCAGGTGTGGAGTCTCACCTTTAAGTAGGAATGGAACAGAGTGAGTCAAATGTTTACCCTATGTTAAATAATAGATGGCCAGTTTCAAGAACAGTTTTAGAACAATACAAAGAGATTGCACACATCCATTAGGATCGACAAAAATCACTGTGCCATAAGATCAAAGCAATTGCGCTCCTTCCAATTAAGTAAATGAAAAGAAGAGTCCAGGCACATAGCAACAGTCCAGCAGACGTTTATTGGATGAAAGTGGGCAACATTTCTGCTCAACACTAGAGCATTTGCAAGCATGAAAAAGGTTATATTGTTTAGCTGAAATGTTGCCCGCTTTCATACAATAAAAGTATGCTGAACAGCTCATTAAATTGGTCTGAGTGCAGTGTCCTTACCCCCCTTAGTCGTGCAATGTAAAACACTGCAGTTTCTGAGAAACTTCAATACCGTAATTACTTTGCAGGACTAACACTGCTTCCACTCGCTGTCTATCAGACAGCCACTAGAGGCACTTCCTGGATTTTAGCAGACTCGGAGTCCCTAAAACCATGCTGGACATCCTCATGCTCTGCATGAGGACATCCAGAGTCATTCCCATAGAAAAGCACAATTCATCCTCTTACAAAGGGTGTGAGTAACCCTTTATTGATGTTTAAGTGTTCACATGTCCAGCATTTCAATGCTATTCAAAAATATTTTACCATAATCAGCTTTAAAAAAACAAAAAACAAAAATCTTAGATTAAATATCAAATTTTCCCTGATTAAAATCCTCAAGAAAAAACTTTAATGGAAACATTGGATATTGGGTGAATTTAACATCAAAAAGTAACTGAAAACAATTTTCTAACAATTAACCAAATCCTTAAATTATTTTTTGATGTTTGCAATTGAGCTGATCTAAGATTACAGACAAATCCCCTAACCTGAAGACATGCAAATCAACATTTATTTATGATTTCTGTTAAGCATTAAAAGGTATCTATTTTGTATAATTAGTATACCTAGAAGTTAATATAGAGAAATCAATAACATAACAAATAGGTGTGCACAATTCATTTGCTACTACATAAAAAACTGACTCTATGTAGTGTTGTTCGCTAAAGTGAAGAATTGTCAGGAATTCTAAGTTAATTCAAAGTGAATTTCAAATTTAAGGACAGATTAGATTAATTAAAAAAACAAAAAAACTCCAAGCCAGCAATAGTTTTAATGAAACAAAAAAATAAAGTATATACACTAAGAGAAAACACGTATACTGAGATAGTTCCAGGTGAACTTCACAACCACCTGTGGAAATATGTTACAAAGAGACAAAAGTGGAGACCACCCAGAATACGTATAATGAATGAAATACAAAGGGACAACCTGATAAGGATCCAATTCCCTAGAATGGGATCTGTGTGAAAATGAGAAACACTTTCATAGCGTAAAAAAGTAAATATAAATGGTGTTTAAAGTGAGATTAGAAATGCACTCACAAACAAACGATTATTCAGGCCTTTCACCCTCTCAGGGGTAATAAGATGAGCACAGAGGTCCTCCAACACGATATATGTGGATATAAAAAATGCAATAATAGTGAAGAATGTTTGGAAATATATAAATTCACATTTATTCATTGCACTTACAAATTTTCAGCATAAAAAAGGCATCTCTCCATAAACATATGGAACTCCTGGTGATGGTAATCGAGTATCCACAGTCCAGAGTCAGGAAGAAGATACAGCATACAAATAAAATAGAATAAAAACAATAGTACATAAGTAAATGAGAAGTGTAGTGATGTCCAACGCGTTTCGTCCTATTAAATGACGGACTTCTTCAGGGATAGAGGTAGATCCACTTCTGAGGGTTTATGTACCCTTTAACATCATTATCTTCATCCGGTACAGCTGTTTACGGGCATGCGATTCTCTGTGAAACGCAGAAATCCGGCGCGAATACAGGAGGCTTCTCCAACAGTTCCGGGTAGTAGTGCGCATGCGCGTAATGTCCGCGCATGCGTCTATTGAAAAGACCACTGCCTGTGAGGGACAAAAAGCATAGAAAGGCGAAAAACGCCTGAGAACCAAACCGAACCCCTGTTGTTACAGATTCTAATGAAGTAAAGGAGTTTACCGAAATTATTACATCATACAAATTAATTATACATATTGAATATGTCTCTCCTAACAAAGTATATGTACACATATGTACATGTAGGCACAGAATAAAATGTATAATATGGATAGTACATATATATGTATACAGCCATATGTAAATATAAATTAATATAAATTAATACATGAAAATGAATTCAAATCCAATTGATATAAACTTACTTGGGGGGACATATAACCCCATAATGAATTAATTAGTATACACCATACTGGATGTGATTATTATTATAGAATTATTATGTGAAAAATAGAGAGTAAAGCTCAATTAAAGGGCCATGTATACCCATCATATATTGTTGATATACAAGGAAAAGGTATAGATTAAATTGATTGAAGCTTGAATTTATATTAATTTATATTTACATATGGCTGTATACATATATATGTACTATCCATATTATACATTTTATTCTGTGCCTACATGTACATATGTGTACATATACTTTGTTAGGAGAGACATATTCAATATGTATAATTAATTTGTATGATGTAATAATTTCGGTAAACTCCTTTACTTCATTAGAATCTGTAACAACAGGGGTTCGGTTTGGTTCTCAGGCGTTTTTCGCCTTTCTATGCTTTTTGTCCCTCACAGGCAGTGGTCTTTTCAATAGACGCATGCGCGGACATTACGCGCATGCGCACTACTACCCGGAACTGTTGGAGAAGCCTCCTGTATTCGCGCCGGATTTCTGCGTTTCACAGAGAATCGCATGCCCGTAAACAGCTGTACCGGATGAAGATAATGATGTTAAAGGGTACATAAACCCTCAGAAGTGGATCTACCTCTATCCCTGAAGAAGTCCGTCATTTAATAGGACGAAACGCGTTGGACATCACTACACTTCTCATTTACTTATGTACTATTGTTTTTATTCTATTTTATTTGTATGCTGTATCTTCTTCCTGACTCTGGACTGTGGATACTCGATTACCATCACCAGGAGTTCCATATGTTTATGGAGAGATGCCTTTTTTATGCTGAAAATTTGTAAGTGCAATGAATAAATGTGAATTTATATATTTCCAAACATTCTTCACTATTATTGCATTTTTTATATCCACATATATCGTGTTGGAGGACCTCTGTGCTCATCTTATTACCCCTGAGAGGGTGAAAGGCCTGAATAATCGTTTGTTTGTGAGTGCATTTCTAATCTCACTTTAAACACCATTTATATTTACTTTTTTACGCTATGAAAGTGTTTCTCATTTTCACACAGATCCCATTCTAGGGAATTGGATCCTTATCAGGTTGTCCCTTTGTATTTCATTCATTATACGTATTCTGGGTGGTCTCCACTTTTGTCTCTTTCAGCAATAGTTTTAGTCTGATTATTTTGGCCTTACATTTCAAATTCACTTTGAATTCACTTAGAATTGAATTCACTGACAATTCTTCATTTTAGTTTAGAACCCTGTACACTGTCTATAGGGAACATACCAATGACACATCTGTCATCTAGTATAGCATCATCAATGCAGTTGGCTTTCTGCCATCTTCAACCTATGATGTAATTAAAAAGCCTACAAAGGCATACATTTACTTAATTGTTATCCGAACGATATTGGCTTGTCAAGCTTGACATCATATGGATTACCAAGTAAATCATGACATAGGCCTGATTTAAAAATTGAAGTGTTTTTCTAAATTTGGTGGCATTAGCAGAAGTAAAATGGTCCAGGAATTTCAGATTGTGATTGCTTTTAAAGATGTTTTGCAATTTACCTACTGGAAATCAGAAGCTGCTAGTGAGCAATCTCTATCTTAGATTTTAATTTAATATATATTGAATGTGTGACATGGGAAAATCACTTTTTGACTTAAATGCTCCTGTCACTTCTGGGCTTTTCCCAGCACAGTGAGTTCCTGGCATACAAGCTAGGCAATTTCACTTTATTGTCGAATAAATCTTATTCCCAATCTGTGCAACTGTGTGTAATGTGAAAATTGTCTTTTTGGGACATTGCTTAAAAAGAACTAAAATGGTAACTCTATTGTTATACAATTGTAATTTTTATTGACTTAAATATGTTCTATTGCAATTCTTATGTTGTCTGTAAGTGTTAGCAAATATAAAACATATGTTTTCCTTTTTAAACGTGTTAGTAAGTTATAGAATAACTGTTTAAAAATTAAAAGAAAAATAGTTGACTTTATTGCAAAGGTTTCATGCTAGGTTCAGCCATATGTGGAACAAATTAAACAATTTTCTCAGTAAGACATAAACATATTCTGAGGCTTTATCTCGTTCTCATCACTATAATCAGTGCCAGCAAACCAACCAAAAAATCTTTCCAATATCAGTTTGATGTCTTAAAACACTTAATCTGTTTGTCTGAGGATAAACTTAGTATATGAAAAAAAATTTGAACACTTGACAACACATGCTATGTTTTGCTATGTTTAATAATAATTTCTAGATAGATGTAATTGACTGATATAAAAAAATATTGGGGTTTCATGAATATTATAGGAAGTATTGACAAGAAAATTGTACATTTTGAACCAGATTATTATTTTTTTTTAATTCAGCTAATTTTGATTACAATTTACAAGACTCGTGTTCATTTTTGGAAGTTCTTGTGAAAAAAACAAACAAAAAAAACACCTTTCCATTTGACATTTAAAATGTTTAATGTGATACTATGTATATAGAAGAAGATATAGAGCAACACTCTATAGTTATGTTATGCACAAAAAATGATAAGATTTTCATAATCGACAAATGCAATCCTGTGATTTATAGTGAAAATATTTGTGATCATTTGATGCAATATGTTTCTATTATTTAGGGGTCTATATATTTATTTTTTATTTATTTTCATTATATTTGTGCCATTCCATATATATTTTATGCTTGGACCATTCAGGAAAACTAAACCATCATCAACACATTTTCCATAAGATTATATATACAAATAGACCGTCAAAATCAGACCTAGTGCTTTACTATGATTTTACTTTAACTAATCTAATATTTTACTTGGACTTTTTACCTTTATCTGCACTATCCAAGTCTCACACACTGCAAAAGTTATAAATGATCTAAATGGTTTTTCAGAAAATTGCTGCGTTCATTGCTTGTACAAAGACATGGATTGTGTTATGGTTACATTATTACAATGATATTAACCATGCCACCCTAAAGACATGTCATGCCAGTTTCTTGGCAATCATAAATAGCAGGCATAAGCAGCTAATAAGCAGCTAATTATAGGCTGGGCTTTAGGAGCTACATCCCCAATGTGAGCCCAATCTTTAGCTACACATATTTTAAGAATGGTGGAGGAGCAGCAGAGCATGTTCAAGGATGTTAAGGTCACAGAAACCAGCTATTCTCCCAGACAGACCATGGTTTGGGTATAGTAAGTTCCTAGAAAGATACATTTACACATATATACATATGCATTCACATGTGGATGTTTCGGTAAGGTCCTGATGAAGTGAATGGGTAGTTACTATGAACCTGTGTCTACGTACATGTGTGTGTGTCTGTCAGTAAATGTGCCTAGTTATGTAATTTTGTGAGCCAGTGTTTTTGCCTAGTTATGTATCTGTGCATAAGTCCATGACTACTAGTGAGAATATGGTCAATTAAGTAAATTTAAGAAATTGTGCTTAGTTATATGTAACACAGGAGAGCAGAATTGGTGACACTTGGTGGATATTAAAGAAAATGATGATGGGTGGGAAGATGGTGATACTGTGTTCAGGAGGGAGTCTTGATGATAACAAAGAGGAGGAGGAGGATTGTGGAACATATTTACTAGCTATACAATCTCATTCTGCATATGTTATTAGTTATTAAATACTTAGAGGATAAGGTCTTGGAATAAAGCCTTTAGGTGCTGATGCTGATCCTGAGAGATCAAGAGGTGGGTCCTGCAGGCATTGATTGGGGCTTAGCCCTACATAGTTTTGGAACATAGCAATGTATTTGTAATGAAGCAAAATATACTAGACAAAAGTACCCATGCTCTCAAAAACAAAGTGTACAAGAGAAGAAGCACATCAAAGGTATCTGATTCTTTATCTTTTATCACTTTCTCACAATATCGTTTTTTTCTCTTTAATATCAGATAACAAAAGAACAGGTCACAAATACAGTTGTAGGTTTACTTTTGTCCCTTTCTATTATGTATTGTCATACATGTACTGAGTGACTCTTTGTAACCCTTATAAAAGTCAGGAACATAAAAAAGAAAATATTTGCTTTATTCCTTCACACAGTATGGTGATCATTGCAATGGTACAAAACAATGTACATACAAAACGCCAATACATATCCTGTTATAGCTTGCATAATCCAAGAAAACTTTGAAAAATACAAGCAAGATGTTTAAAAAACAAACTTATTCTCTTGTGATTTTTGTAAAAATGCCAACTCTTATTTAATGCATGTTCTGAGCTTTTTCTTACAAACTGAATTGTTTAGTGACAGGTAGTCATTTATACGGTAGATATGTTTGCCTAAGGCCAATTAAGGCTTTAGACAACATATCCTCTTGTCAAATGAATTGCTCTGTAAATACTCTATCCCCCTTACAGTATATGTTACTATCTTTTCAATGCTTTACATTACTTGTTTTCTACAGCAAATAAAATAAACATGAGCACAAAGTCCATTACAACCAGCTGTGTATAAGTATAGGAGCTTTAGTCTTGTATTATGCTTGTTATTTTTTGTATGTCAGTATTCCAGAAACAATCTTTATGACCATACTAACCTGAATTGTTTCATTTCTGCTCCAAGAAAACTGGGGTACAGAATGTCATAAATGCAAAGGCTTGGCCTGCAGTTGTGGGAGGTACATGTTACCCTACTTAAACCCCCTACTCACCTTCCTCCGTTCCGTACGTGCAAAGGCTTGGCCTGCAGTTGTGGGAGGGGCATGTTACCCTACTTAAACCCCCTACTCACCTTCCTCCGTTCCGTACGTGCTTTTAGCGATCCGCATGTCTCCACCCTCCACCCTCCCACCCTCCCACCCTCTATCTATACTTTTCATTACACCTCATGGGTGGGCCCTCTTTTATTACAGGCCTACCGCGACATCGGTTCCGGCACACCTCAACCGACTTATTTCCCCTTTTACTATGCTACTCTTTGTACTTTTCCTATACGGCCTTATTTGCCCCTCACACAACTAACTTAAAGTTGTACTTTAACTGTTTGCATAGTACTTTTGAAAGTGGACAGTTCAACTACCACTCGTTGAAACAAATCCTGTGGCCTAAAAGCGTTGTTTATGGGAAAAGCTCAGAACCGATCTAGAAAATTAAATGAGCATTATAATTGGGTCACATTCTTTTCTAAACAGAGCTGGAAGGTTTTGGCATTTGCAATGAATAGAGGAATGCCAAATGTAGTAGTAGTAATAGTGGTATTTATATAGTACCAGTGTGTCCTCTTTTCATTTTGCAAAAAGTGCAGATTTCAATAGAAATTCACACTTTTGTAAATCAACCTGATTACGCCCCCATGGCTTTCAAGCAGGTAACATGTTTTGTTACTTCCGGGTTTGGTTAGCTCAGTGGAGCTAAACTAAAGAGGCCGCAATTGCCCAGAGCACCTGCCTTGCAAAGACCTCTCATTGAACTGCATTGGGAAGTCTGTGATTGGACAGCTATGGAAGTCTGGGCAGGGTCAGAAGGGGAGGGCTGGCAAAGGCAGCAGACAAAAGAACTGCACATTTTACAAGCTGTTTTCAGATATAACCCCTACTGAAAAAAATGCATAATTAAATGCATGCATGTTTCCATCGGGGTATATATACTTAACATTGATTTCCATTTATTTTGTGTTTGGGCAGTGGAGTGTCCCTTTAAGCTCTATGGTTGTAGTAAAGGTGTTAGAAAGCTGTCAATTACAACTACAACTTTTTGTTACAGTTTCAGAGGCATTATAGCACAGCTTATGGAATATGTTTAGCAATGCTATATTATGTTATACAAGCATCACTAATGGCTGACTCTCCTCCTTGTTTATGCCAATACAGGAACTGCGAACGTGCCTTAAAAGAATAGGTCAATTCCAAACTGCAGAATACTCTCAAAGTGATTTTATTCATGCTATTTGCTTGCTGCACCAATATACTTTTTTATGTTTCTTCTCATCTTGAATTGATTTATATAATCAGTGAAAACTGTTAATTTGTGTACCGTATTTATTCGAGTATAACGCGCAAAATTTTGGACCGATTTTTAATCTAAAATTAGGGGTGCGCGTTATACTCGAATAAATATTAGCCCAGCAGAAGAGGGAGGGAGTGGGTGCTCCGATAATATCTCCCAGGACCGCCGGGCTCATTACAAGCCCGGCGGTCCTGGGGTGGCGGGCAGCAAGCGTTTACTCACCTCCCTGCAGCTCCTCCAGCTCCCCAGTGTAAATCTTGCGAGACCCGCGGCCAGCTCTGACGGCCGCGGGTCTCGCGAGATTTACACTGGGGAGCTGGAGGAGCTGCAGGGAGGTGAGTAAACGCTTGCTGCCCGGCGGTCCTGGGAGGTATTATCGGAGCACCCACTCCCTCCCTCTTCTGCTGGGCTAATATTTATTCGAGTATAACGAGCACCCCTAATTTTCGATTAAAAATCGGTACAAAATTTTATACCGATTTTTAATCGAAAATTAGGGGTGCGCGTTATACACGTGTGCGCGTTATACTCGAATAAATACGGTACTTTATAATCAACATTTATATTCTATAACTAATCTCACATATGGAGATTAATTAACAGGTAACATCTTCCTTCGTTGAATAGTTATACTTGTGATGCTCTTTAAACACTCTCTTCTCATAAGTCTGTTCACAATATGGCCCATCATATTTTTTTCCATACAGTTAAATAAAAATCATCTGTGATGTACAGCACTATGATGAGTTGTAACTAACAGGTTAGGAATCAAATGTTCTTTGATTAAATATTTGATCTCTCCAGGAGGTGCAAAATAGTCAGGCCAGTAATTATGATATATTCTATGAGCAATATTGTAAGTTGAAGTTACATTTTTCCTTTCTTTTCATATATTATTTCTTCTCTGTTAATTCCAGTTTATTGGAACAGACTGATGCAAAGATGCAAAAAATGTGTTATAGAATGTAGCTGGTAAATTTATTAACAATGAAAAGAGATATTTATTCTTGTTTCTGTGTCCATGCAAGTGTTGTAAATGATTCATTAAGAATTCTAGATGACAATGTATTAAGAATTAAAAACATATATTTGTGACAGCCTGAAAGAGGAAGCTGTAGTGCCAAGAATACAGCGTTGTATTCCTGGCACCATAGTATCCCTTTAACCATAGAAGTAATACATCAAGTATTTTAACAGTTGGATTAACTATAATGTGACCTAAGGCAAGCACCTAAGGACTAGAGTTCTGTGCACTACAAAAATACTCGTCTGATGTTAGTCCAATTCCCCGTACCTATACAAAGAATGAAGTGGATTCCAAACTAACACATTTAGAAATGTGTGTTCTTATTTCCTAAATTGCAGCTTAAATGTCCAAAATCCGATTAATGGAAAAAAAAGAACTAACACAAAAGTGTAGCATTTAGACATTTGGTTCTGTGGTTAGATAAGCAAAACCTTGCATCTCTTCATTATAGTATATGACAACTATTCTTTGCTATGTTCCGTTCCTTTCTGTGAGATTTTAACCCTTATCAAACCAATAACGTATTGTTCTTCAATAAAAAAGAATTGTTCTGTTGGCTCATGAGTTTTCAGCACAGAACTATGTGATTTTGAAATGTGGTTAAAAGGATTGAAGACTCTTTTCCTGTATTGTTGAAGCAACAAAGAAAGGCTGGTTTTAAAAGTCATTAAAGTGCATTTCATGGCGAAGAGCCAGTAATTTGTTTTATGTTTATGTTTTTTTATAATCTACAATCATCGCATCACATCTCTTCTCCTTTCATATAGGTTTAAAAATAGTTTTATAACATTGATAGCATATAATTGTTTTCAATAACAGTTGTGGAAACATGTTTCTTTCTAAGGTGATCTATGATATAGCTTGCGATAATGGGATATATGCTGAATCTCAAAGCTATGTTGAAAATCACAACAACAACAAAAATTACTGGCTCATTTATTTTACAAATATAATCTGTTATATTTATTGTTTTTATTTGTTAGAACATGCATTCAATTTTGTAAGCTTGTATTTTAATAATTTGTACCTCAACAAAAGTAGATTTTCTTTTCTTTTAGCAATTATTAGGTTTTTTTTTTCTACACACATAGCCTGCTTTTATTTGATACAGCAAACAAAAATGTATAAATTAAGGATGCATGTTATACATTTTATTGTTAGAAATGTCTATATTTTAGACATTTATAACAGATTAATAATGGTAATATTGTTTAATAGCAGTTTAATAAATCTTAATGTTAATTAATACATTTTAATGTCAATGTTCATATAACCACATATTTAGAAATTAATTTATATATATAATATAAAGCATTTAAGGACCTACATTTCACTGATCAAAAATAACTAAATCTAAGAGAAAAGGTCTATGCAGGGCCAGTGCTATCCGAGCGCCGGCCCCGCTGTGTTCTATAATGGGCCGGTGGGGAGATCTCCTTAACAGGACCACAGGCAATTTCATGCAGCCGCCTGCAGCTCTGCTGGGTTCCTTTCGCGAGATCCGGAGCATTGCCATGGCAATACTCAGGGTCTTGCGAGATTGAACTCTAACCCCACAAGCTAGAGTTCACTCATGACTAGGATCACCAGGGATGGCAAAACCAGGATAAAAGTAAGAAGATACAATGGGATACAATGGATACAATGCCTGTTTTTTTGTAATTTTTATTATTATTTTAAAAAAAATACCCCCCAAAAAATACATATTATAAAAAACCTGCATCCCCCAACACACCACACACCACACACACACAACACCCTAACACACACACACACACACACACACTGCACCCTCACTCACACACTGCACCCTCACACACACACACACATTGCACACACACACACTGCATCCTCATACACACACACACACTACACCCTCACACACACAAACACAGGAGCCCCCAAACACACTGCACCACTCACACACACACACTCTGGATCCTCTATGCACACACTAGATTCCTTGTAAGCAAACACATACTACATTCCCTAAACACACACTCTCTACAACCCCTACAAACACTACATCACCTATATACACACACACACACACACACACCACAGCCAGTATGCACACCCTCGCTACATCACCTATACACACTATGTCCTCTATACACACACTCTCTACACCACCTAGACACACATACATTACATTACACCACAAACTCAACATGACTGAAATCAACCTACTAACACAAAACCATACACCAGTCAGCTCACTCTACACACACACAATCCCATAAGCAGGCTCCAAACACATGCACTGCACTCTTTCCTGGATTTTTGTCTTCTGATATCTCATTTATGGAGAAACCAGAGACTAGTTTCAAGCAAAGACAACGCAAGCATGTTAATAAATTTGCTTGCGCTGTGCAGAAGGTAAGGTAAATAATTATTAAAGTGGAGGCCAATTGGTCAAAATGAGCTCTATCCCATCTCTTAATACTCAGTGACATAAAGAGCCACCACTCTTCATTTTTGGCATTGGATATAGATATCCTTTAGCACAGGGATTCCCAGTACATTTTTTCTGTGGATCCCTTTAACATAGTGTACAAACATCGTTGAACCCCCCAAAATATTTTTGCGCCATAGTACAAACCTTGTAATTAGCAGAGTGTAATTTTTTGACAAATTTTGTTACATACACACTCTGGCACATACACACCCAGATATACATGGACACACACACGCAGTGACATACAGAGATACACACACAATGACACACACAGCGATACACACACTGACACACAGATATACACACACTGACACACACACACTGACACACAGATATACACACTGGCACATACACACCAAAATACACACACTAGCACATACACACACACTGGCACACAGATACACACACTGACAGACAGATACACACTCTGGCACACACACTCTGCCACACACACTCATATACACACACTGACACACAGATACAGACACACTAAGATAAACACAGTGGCACATATACACACTTACACACAGATATACACACTCTGGCACACACACAGGCACCCACACACACACACACACTCAGATATGTTTTCCTGGCACTAGAGTGGTCCTTTAATGTCTGGGAGGAAGTGACAGGCTGTCATTTCCTCCCAGCATTCCACACTACAGGAATTAAACAGCTGCGGCGCCAGACTGGGCCTCTGTTTAGAAATGCCCATCGGGAGGCCCTAAGTGCATGGGCCACCGAATGGAAAAATCGTGGCGTAACCCTGTTTTTGTTCTTGCGGAACACCAATTGGGAAATGCTGATCTAGCACATCAGTACACAGGAGTATTCCTGCTAGAAATGATCAGATTGTACATTATCTCTTGATATATATTAATATACAAATATATTTTGCTTAACTAAAAGTACTGTGTTCTTTTCTCAAGATCAGAAAAAATAACTGCATTCAATCCCCAAATTTTTTTTAATGCAGATCCAGTTTATCCACAAGGCACTTTAGGTGCTTGCCTGGGGCCCATGACTCAACTGGGGGCTTGGCTGCATGCCATCACAGACATTTATTTACATCATGTTAATAACTTCTGGCTGGTCCCCAAGCCATACCTTGTGAAATGCAATTGTCCTCCAGAGCGGCAGTGTAACCTTTGTGCCTTCCACGGACAGAAACCCCACAGATCCTTTGAGTGACTTACGAGTCATGAGTACCAGAGTGAGGCTCTTTAGGACAAGGGTTCTGGACAGCACAGGTACATGGCATAGTATGGCTTGTATAATAAATATGCTGTCATTGCATGCCAGTATATGAATTTGTTTATGTTTATGAGTCAGTGAGTGTGTGTTAGTTTGTGTATTTGTGTCAGTGAGTATGTGTCAGCACCTGTGTGTTAGTGTTTGTTTGCATAAGTAAACATGTCTGTACTGTGAGTTTGTGTGCAAGGGTCTGTGTTTGTGTGTCCTTGTTTGTATGGATCTATATCTATGTGTGTATGGGTCAGTGTCTTTGTCAGTTATTGTGTATGTATTTGTGTTTGGGTTAGTGTGTGTGTGTGTGTGTGTGTGTGTGTGTGTGTGTGTGTGTGTGTAAAGGTCACTGTTTGTACTGTGTCTGTGTATGGGTCAGTGTGTGTGAGTATGTGTTTGGATTATGGTCTATGTGCCTGTGTGTGTGGATCAGTGTTTGTGTGTTAGTGTGGGTCAGAAGCTTGAAAGTGATCTTTGAGTGCCATGGAAACTTAAAGTTTAAGTGGGCACAAATATGAAATGTGCCCCTTGGTGCCTCATGACTCTGCTACACCTCTGAGCACCATTGCAAATGGAAGGCCTGTGTGTAAGAGAATATGACACCAAGCAAGGTGTTTTTTCCTGCAAGTTTAACTTTCAGAGGGAATGGGCATTCCCAGCTGTTTCCATGTCATTCACAAAATATTTTCCCAAACTAGTATTGTATTTACTCGTCTCTGTCAACAATTGTACACAGCAACAATGCATAAATAATCATGTGCTAACAATGCACATAAAACAATAAATCATGGTATTCAACCTTCAAGGGAAAAGCATGGAAACAATATAAATGTAGAATAAATATCTAGAATTAACATTTCTATACTGTGTTTGTGGAAGAAAAGGGAGTCACATGAGTCTTATTAATGTTTGCTTTGGTAATGTAAAACTACTAATGTAGGTGGTAAGAAAAACAAACACAATGAAAAAATAAAATTGGGCTTAACATTAGCTGTTGAATTTCCTACACAATGTGTTCTCATACATTTGCTTACTTTTATGTTCTATAAATGTTGCTTATTAATAAAAGCAACAACTAAAGTGCATAAAGTCCAGACAATAACAGTGGTATATGACCCCCACAGAGTGTAAAATAATGGAGGTACAATACTCTCCTTCAGTATTCGGCAACACTGAAACCTGGAATTTATATCTGGTTAGGAAAGAGAAATTACATAGCTCAATAAGTATTGCAAAATATAGCAGACTTACAACAGTTTTTTGGCACTTTGTAGTTATTTGTTAATAAATCTGGTATGTCACAATCCTAATGATAATTATAGACAAACAGAGATAAAAATACTTAAAAAGTAGAAATATGCATACCGTGTTGTTGGGATGATAATTCAAATGCAAACCACTGTCACAAAGGGGAGATGACGTGCCACTGCTTTGGTCACTGGGTACACCTAAGAGAAATAAAATTGTTATTTATTTGTTCACGTAAAGCATTGTATGATGTGCAATTTTGATTCAATGTAGCATAAACAGTTAATACATATAACATTATTTGAAATGGTTCTGTGAGCACATACTCTGGGCTTGTATATTAGTGCTTGTAAAAACCAGAGGAAGCAAGATAAAATACACTTGAGATTCTCTTCATTTAATAATTTGACTCAGAGTATCAGAAAGATAAAAGTGCAGGTCCAGTGTAACAATTTTCATGGCTTTGAGCTGTCATCAAATGGATTCCGATATTATTTAATTTAGAGGCTGGTTGCAACCTTGTCACTACTTTGAATGGCTGCTGCTAACTCTCCAAGTTCTTGCCGTAGAGAATAACTGGGGCTGCTAGTGACTGGCTTTTTAGTAGTAGCTGCTGGTAACTCTTTGTCACTGTAGTGTTACTTACCTTATCCAGGGGCCGGCCGCGGTCCTCTCTTCAAGCCGTGCGCGGTCCTGCTGCTGCACGAGCCGCGCGCGGCTCATCCGATGGCTTCAGTGGGAAGGCGGGCAGTGACTGCAAGAAGCGGTCACGTGTCCCGTCTGAATCTAAGAGCGCGCCGCATCTCGGGCGCTCTCTTAAAGAGACAGTGGGAGCCTAAATTGTCTAAAGGCTCCCATTGGCCCCTGTCATGCCACACTCCCCATACACTTACCTTTTGGGGGTGTGGATATGACAGGAGCCAATCACATTAGTTTAGAAGCTATTTAAACTTACCTCTCCCTTTACTCCCTGCCCTGTCATGGTTTCTGTTTCAGTTCCCTTTAGCGCTTGTTTTGTTCAGTTATGTTCCTTCGCATTGACCTTGGCTTTGTTTCTGACTACGTTATCTCTTTATCCTTATCTGTTATGTTTGCCAGCTTGCTGTTTACTGTGTACCAGACACCGGCTAGTCCTGTTTACGCTGTATCTTTGTGCCCTTGACCTTGGATCGTTCCTGACTCTGTCTCCTCTCAAATACGTCGAGTCCGGCCATTCTAAGGTCCGGTAGACGTATCTCCCCTCTGTGTTGTCTTTTGTTGAGTTGAATCCTGCGTGTTGGGGTATATGTTCGTTACAGTCACTACTTGTGAAATTTGGCAGTCATTAAACAGCCACTTATTGCTAAAAGTACTGACAAGTAGTAGCTGGCTGGTAAGCTTGTTGAAAACTACCAACCTACTGGTAAAATGTAACAGATACAGAGATCCACCCACCCAATACATGCCCAAAATAGATGGATGTGTGGATGTATTTGTGTATGTTTAAATACACACATACCATGTGTGGTCTAAAAAAACAATGTTTATTTATTATGTTGCCTCTGTAGGATGTGTTAGTATTACCTTGAACACTGGAAGAATACATATTTAGGTTATGAAACATTTGTTTCTAGCTAAGGTTTTGTAGATTTGCAATAGTGATATATTTCTGGATTTTAGATTTTAAGTGCGTCTTATGTCAAGTAAATTAAACAAAATCTGTGCTAGTAATGTGGGTTTAGAACATTTGAGTATAACTAAAAATAGACACACTGTAACGGACCGCCTGGCACCCCGACTGGGTACCTCCGTTACTGGATGCTGCTTGCGCTTCCAGAGGGCTTCAAGCACTCCACCAGACACCACAACCACCGCAGACCCCACAAACCGCCGTAGCTTAGTTGGGGTCTCGCTGTCTCCTACCCACCTTGGACCTACGACAAGGCTCCAGTGGGTGAACCTCTCCTCCAAGAGAGGGAAACAGGAACAAGCTCTTAAAAGAGCTTAGAAGTGATTATTCAAGGGAGTATGCAGAGCATAGCAATCCCTTGTAGTGATATAGCTGGTTACTCCCAATAAGAGACAGGACTCTAGATTGAGGGTGAAGAAGAACTGACTACAATAAATGTTTATTCCTGCTTATATACAACTTTCCCAGCAAGGTTACCACCCACGTGGACCTTGTGGGGCACTGGAACTGTAAATTTAACAACCAATAAAATAAAGGCACATGGTAAGCACGCCCACGTTTTACAATGAGAATCCTCCCCTCTGCTTGGGAGATAATTGAGTTAATTACTGTAGCAACTCAATTATCTCCAAGCTAAAAAACATACTTTTATGCCATTTTGTTTAACTTTGTGAGTTTACATGAAATATCAATAAAACTTGTATTTTTATAACCAGCATAATTTGGGGACAAACATATCCAAAATTCACTTGAATCGGTTAAGTGGTTCAGGAAATAGGTGGAAGTCAAATTTTGACCGAAGAGGGACAAAGCAGCCAGTGTCCCAAAAGTTTCAATATGTCCATGCACTGTTTTTAAAGGGCCAGCACTAGTCCAAATAAAAGTCCATAAGACCAAGTAATGGTTTAAAGGGCCATACACCCCAGGGTCATAGTCATGTGGCAAGAGGCTGGCAAGCAGGCTTCTCCATAAGCCAGGGGAGCAGAGCAGTTTGGCACATAGAAAGCCAGTGGCAAATGGCAGTTTGTCACACACACCATAATAAAAGATCAGATTATACATCCTGTCCCCTGTTTAGGTTTCCAATGGGAATTATTGCCAGAGCTTAGATTAGCATGTCAGGTTTATGATGAACCAAAACATGATGGTTTATACACCTAGTTATCAAGAATGCTAAATGTTTTAATTAGTATTTTTTGACTGGTTAGATGTAATTTTTAATTAAAGCACACCATGATGTAACGTGAGCTTCCCAATAGTTAGTAATGATTTTGGGTTCTTGTCCCACCATCTTGATTTTGTTTTCTGGTGACAAAATATGGGACATCGGCAACTGTGCTCAGCAGCATGACACAAGTGCATCCTTAGATGTCTTCACACTGTGCAGCGGTCCTGCATGATGAAGGCCAGCCAAACATGCTGTAATTTAACCTGCCATGCTTGACTTGCCCCTTTTTCTGGATGGGTCCACCCATTATGTTTGTCAATAGAAATGCCCCTTCACGAGACTTGGGACTGTCAAACCCCCATACAGAAAATCAAGAAAATGCTATGGTTCTGGTTTTGGGGGCAGAGATAACACCGGCCTCAAGATTATGGATAGAAGGAAGAGGTCCCCTTAGACCATGTTGAAGAGGCCAAGCAAAGCTCTGAGCCCTAAAGCTAAAATCCCCAGTTTGTAAACCTCTGCATGTGGGGTAACCTGGGGGCTTAGGTGTATTAGATAGACGGAAGCAAACAACGCTGACCTAAGTGAGCACTGGTAGGGCATTGATGGTGCACTGAATTGCTGCACCAGGGTCTTATACACGTGGCAATTCCAGCCATGGACAGCATGAGAGAGAGTCCTTGACTCGGAGTAGGACAACGGAGGACAAAGCCAGGATGCAACCTACATATAAGGTGATAATTCTAGAACCTGGTCATATCTCCTCAGCAAAGGTAAGTCGTTTATTCCTTTTTTTCTTGATTCCTGAATGAATATTATATAAAGGCACTACTAACAAGTTACCCTATATAAACACCTATACCTTCGTTATTCAGTTAATACATTATTGCTTAATATAAAAATGTAATTACCTGACCATCCCAGGACAACAGGTAAAATAAAAAAGGCAATGCAAATAAGTAAAAGTGATATGGAAAACAGTGATTAATAAACCTGAATGCGGGAAAATATAACACTGCCATCCTAATCTCTAAATTGTTAAAATTGACTACTTGAAATATTCCTACTGCCTAAGACAGGTTTTACCTTTTTATTTATTTATGTTTTCTTCCCTTATTCTTTTTGAATAACATTCTAATTACACTCAATATGTTTCTAAAAAAAAAAATAAATAAAGATAAACCTCCTATTCATGACAAAAACAAAAGTATCAATACGTTTTATTCACCAAAAACTCAAGACCATCTATTGGATTATCTATTGCAGAGAGAATGGAATCTGCTCCTTTAAATCTGACACAAGAAGATCTTATTGCAACCCCTCAATACAATGTATCTCTCAATAATTACTTACGGAAGCATTGGCAAATCTATACCTTAAAATAAAACAAGATTTTGAAGAAAATTCTAACACTTTACGCTTGGAAATGTGCCAACTCTCATCTAATTTAAAATCTCAATCTAGGCAGCAGTTAGTGTGTTGCAATGCATTATTACATTATTAGCTTAATGCCTATGTCAATGGCTAGACAATATCAGGCAAGTGGTAAAATTAAATCATTACATTTTTTTTAAACTACTTAGTTTTATAATGATTTATTGTTAATAATTGTTTTCATCTTAGTTGACTAGAGAGATATTAGCTATGCCTCACTGATGATGCCTAACAAGGCTGAAACGATCGTCTGGGGTTGCTGTATCTCTCGTGCAGAGAGAACTTGCTGGCATTTCGGATCTGGACTACCCGTATGGGTGGGACCAGTCTGATATGCTTCAGATATGTTCTCTCTGTAATGGCACAAGATGAGCTAAAACCAGCTTGAGTTCTGAGCGGGGACCTACCGAAGGGCAGGCTATTTCAGTTGCTGTCCGTTCTCAGAATACTCTTGCGACCCGTTTTTTCTCTCCATAGTTGAAAAAAGGGGAGTAAAAATAAAAGGAAAAAGTCAGTGAGCAGTAGACAACCCTCTCACCCCTTTCACCCCTTTCACCATGACCAAAGAACACATTCCCACCCAAATAGTCACTCATTACTAACATTTTGATTATGACAGATTCTGTTTGCCACTGTTTATCGCATAAACAGCCACAGCTTAAGCTACTAATAATGCTATGATATGCTTAATAAAATACAGAAAAATAGTGAGTTGGCAGGATGATGACCCACTTACCGCTTCTACCCTGAGAACAAAAACACTTTCTTACACGTCCAGTCTGTACCGTCAGTGATGGTCCTTCAGTGTGGAAAAAAAATTGCCTTTTCAGCTTCTCCCTAGTACGTTCTAGTTCTGTTTCTTCCCTCAGTAATGGAGACTCATGGTATCTTTGCAGATGTTGTTTCATACTGGTACTAGTGAGATCACCTTCTAACTCACCCCCTACTGACTTACTTGATGCACAATATGCACTTTTTAAGTTGGTCTTCTTGGTGCACTACAGCACTCTTAACCCATTGCCTTGTGACTGCTAAAGGTGCAGGTGTATTGGCTTCAGTGGCAGTGGATGCTGTTGCAACACTTGCCAATACATTAACATGTGGTTCAAGATGATGGTGATGGCACTGGTGGTGTTAGTGGAGGTTTTTGTTTTTTTTAACTAAGCAACACTCCACCCCCCCCCCCCCCCAAAAAAAAATATAGAAAAGATTATCTTTCTTTGAATACTTAACAAACAAAAAATTAACACTGTAAATTGGTTACCTAGCCTCACAGTTTGATCAGTGACACAGGAAATATTCTATCTCCTACCACTGCAACTGTTCACTGACATACAGTATCAATACTGCTTACTAAATAGGTACACATATAGCATTATTTTGGTTTTTTGAAAAGTATAATCTGTAATAAAACAGAATAAAAACATTTGTAATACTGTGAATACTATACAGTGATTTTTCAATCAAAACGCTTGTTAGGATTAGGTAAAGTAAAATTACTTACATAATTACTTTACCTAATCCTAACAGCGTTTTGATTGAAAAAACATAGTATTCACAGTATTACACATATAGCAGTGGGTTAAGCCTAGTCTCTTATGAGAATCAATAATCTCTCACACACAGACACAGCAATTGTAAAACACACTGCTGGCTAGTCTCCCTCAATAACTACAGTAAAAGTTTCTGGAATAAATCGATATAGGAAATCTACATTGTTTTATTGCTACTCAGTTTTCCCTCTATTCAGCAGTTGTCTCTTGATCTGTGAATAAAAAATCAGCATTCACTGGCTGTCCCCAAATCAATAAACATTTCCTCCAATTGATAGGACAGGACAGACATCATACATGATTGGGAAGACCTCTTGTCTATCATGGCAAACTAAGCTGCTTATTTACCCCACAAATCCACCGGTTTCCCCATTCCATTCCCTTTATGTCTGTTGCCAGGATGGGCACTCCAAATCACAAATCACAATGTACGTGCTTTGTGTGCGCATTTGTTTTGAGATTCTGGCAAGTCATGGTTCAGAAAACGAAAATTTGGCCAGTCACTTAATTGGCATGAATTTAGACGAATTGCTGTCTGGAACGAAACATATCATCAAATCTACTAAAAAATATAATGTACTTTTTTTTGTAATGTTCATGAGTAATCAGATAAATTGGGTGTATGTCACTTTGTTTTCATTGCAATTAGCCTGCTAAATAAGTTAACACACAGTAATTCTCCCTGTCAAGAGGTTTAACAAGCAAGGTAATAACAGCTTTACTTTCTTATAACTGAAACATTGTCACTACTGGATACTTAACATACTTATCTTAGATCACATAATACAATTTAAATTATGTATTCTTTGCAATCTGACTTTCCTTTGCTGCATTATATTAATTTAAGCATTTTCTCTTTCATTCCCTAAATTATTATTTTCTCTATAGCCCCTTAAGGATGGAAGCAGGTGTCCAAGTTCTGAACCAAAACAAAACCTATAACTTTCTCTATGTATTTGTCCCACAGTAATTTAAGGGTTTCTCTTTAAGTGCATCCATACATATTATATATTGTTTTTTTAAGGCGGAAATGGTTTTATTGTAATAATCTGTATGTATACCTAATGCAACATTACGTGTAAATAAAATATTATCAAAAAACATTTTAAGACATGTTTTTCATATTTTTGCTCATAATAATATTCACACATCCAGTGCAATGGAAGAAAAAGGACTCAATATAGATTCATGTATCATGTATCAGGTAATATGTCTAGTATCTAAATTAATTTTTTATAATCAACGTTAAACTTATAAAAACCTCCACTAACACTATACGAACTCTACCCCTAACCTTATGCTTGCACTAACTCTATATCTACCGTATCCCTACCCTTACACTATCTCTTATCCTTAAACAGTATTAACCCTAGCTCAGCATTAAATCTTACTTCACCTTAATGCTATCCCTACCACTAACATTAACTCAGAATTACAGAATTCCTTTTGCTAATATCAGTGCTGATATCTGCAGATGGATATCCTAGCTAAAAGAGTAGAGAATGGTCTGTGACCAACATGGACTGACTGTTTTTTAGTATTATAGAGAGATCTTTCTATAATGCTAAACCTCTAGCATGTTTTCCTATCAGATCACGTAGTGATTTGTGCAAAGCCCCACCTCAATCACAACTGGTTGGGTAGGGGTGGGTGGAGGGTCATGCATGAAGACCCTGTAAGAATTACCTATGAGCCGATGATAGTTAGAGAATCGCCGCTGCTAAGCATGATTTGCTCAGCTAACTTGTTTTTAATGGATTTAAAGGGCTGTTGATAGAGAGATCTTTCTATAGTAGATTATAGCAGATTTGTGCAAAGCCCAGCCTCAATCACAACTGGTTTGGTAGGGGTGGTTGGAGACTCATGCATGAAGACCCTGAGCAGATGACAGAGAATCGCTGCTGCTAAGCATGATTTGCTCAGCATGATTTGCTCAGCTAATGCTAAACCTCTAGCATGCTTTCCTAGCATATCACACAGTGATTTGTGCAAAGCCTCAATCACAACTGGTTGGGTACTGGTGGTTGGAGGGGCATGCATGAAGACCCTGTAAGTATTTCCAATGAGCAGATGACAGTTAGAGAATCGTTGCTGCTAAGCATGATTTGCTCAGCTAAGTTGTTTTCAATGGATTTAAAGGGCTGTTTGCAGCACTCACTTTGAACATTGAATATAGCTCATTGATACGCCTCGGGTCACTAATTATGATCCTAGCTAACAGTGGGGAGCTTCAGATATCAACTGATTCCTGTGACACTCTAGTGTGCGCAGAGATTTAACCTGGCTCACACCAAAACTTTAGGATTTGTTATTATGCTTTAATGTCCAAGTTTTATGGGGCTTAATGTCACATCCTATAGTTGTAAAGGGATTAAATAAATATTTGATGTATGAGGGATTTCTAATATTCTAACTATACTGTAGTATTTTATTTTTGATTGTGAAATGTTTCTATAGTTTTGATTGTCATTTAGTTCTCTTTTGCGATTATTAAAAAAAAGTACTAAAATATTATGGGTTGATGGGGGGTCCTTTGCGTTTACTTATTATCTACTTATGACTGAGCCCTTGGTACTCCAACTGGGTACCTCCACCAAACATGCTCCCTAGCTTTCACCGGTACAACAGCTTGGCTGGGTTTTCACCATCAATTCCCACCCTGGAACAGGGTCCTGGATGCAGTTTCAAATGATTAAAGCTCTCCTGCAGAGAGTATAGCTGTATGACTGATCCACCCAAACACTATAGTCGAGACTGAGTGAGGGGTGAAAAGGAACTTGTTTATTATGGCCAAGTTGTCTGCTTATATACACAGCCCCCAGCATGGGGTCTCCATTCAATACAAGACAAGCCCCTCCCAGAGATCTGTGTGCCTAGGAGATAATTGTGTTAGAGCTAATTAAGCTAATTATCTTCCAGAACCAGAGCAAACAGAAAAATATAAAACATAAAAATACCCCAAAACATTATAAAACTATAGAGTAACCCCACAATGTATACATCCCCAAAGAGTCCTGATCTGAGCGCCAAAGTTCTCAAAATAGCACTCAGTTCCATGCAGTGTAGAGGAAACACCAGTGTATTAAATTTCTGAGCGGCCGCACATGTAGTCCTATGCCCCAAATAGTTCCAGTGCATTTGGTGCTTTTGCTTGTCAACTTTTGGGAGCTCCTGTGTCCAAAATATGGGGTATTCCACCTGTTACTCAGTTAGCGTTTGTTCCCCTTAGTCTCAGGCACCCTTCCTCCAAAAAGCGCCCTCATGGAGGGTTGCAAAGTGGTTCAAAACCCCGGACCAAGTTATTCGGGAACCGCACAGAAACCTCATGACAAAAACAGTTCCATAATAATAAGTACCGCTGGGGTGACCTGGGACCCACAACGTCCTCATGCCAAAATTAGTTTCATAGCAGTCACGGCTAACTACCGCTGAGGACCATTCATGGGTTTGGTTTATATGAACTACCGCCAGGGAGCTAGCATTCGCTTCCATTGGAATGAAGGAAAAGTGCCGAACCAGGGGCATCTTGGGAAAGTAGCTTGGGGATAACGGGCAGGTTAACTCCCAAACGGGGTCTTTGGACATGGCCCATAGTCTTTGGACAGAAGGCAGCTAGCAGGTTCCTCCAGGAGCTCATGGTATAGGCTCGCTTGCCACACTACTCTGTGTATCTCTGCAAATCACATTTTTAGACATCTATTTAAGTATGTATGGTTAGCTGAATTTTAAATCTATAGTTTCTTTCACTTTATCATATACCTTGTTATTTTCATATTGATTTGACTTTTGTATGAAACTTGTGTTTTACTAGTGTTATATATTTAGACTTATTCTTATTGGTATGACTTGTGTATATTGTCTTTATACATACCTGACATTCTTTTTAACAAATTATAATAAAATGATGTTTTTTCAGTACGTGTGTGCTCATATGTATGTTACTTCAATTCACTGTATGACTCCAGGGGAAAAAGATGTAGCACATTGTTGAGCACTATTACATTGTTCTCATGATTTACTAACTATATGTTTGCCCTCCTTCTTTACTTATGGTATTCCACTTTATAAAGACAAAATGCTTTTATCTATTTATAATTTGGAAGAATAGGTCCAGTGATAGAGACACCCAAGAATGAAGTAAATACAAAATATGATATTTGGTAATTACATGTACATTTAAAGTAAGCAAATATTTAGATAAATTATCTTTTGAAAACATATATTTATTTATAGCGCATTCAGGCATAAAATGAGCACACAGCTAAACCAGTTAGGCAAATCATTTCACCAGTACAGAAGTAGAACAATATTAGTCAATCAGAATAAGGAATTTCGTTATAACAGAAATGGACACTAAAGTATTATGGTAAACCTATATGAATCTGTACACGAAGAAAACAAAAATGTTGGAGTATTTAGGGGCTTAGTAACAGACAAAACAAGGCAAGAAAAGAATACCAGAATTTAAATAAAAAAAAAAAGGCCATTATTATCTCAATAAATAAAATTTTGTTTGGCTCCAGATGGTATTGCAATTGATCTGAACCAATAAATTGCTTTTTGGGCACAGCTTTAATTAAATTGAGGTCAATATGGCTGTGTGGAAAATGTCAACATACTAAGAGGTTAAATCTTTTTACATACCTAGTTTTATAAAAATATACTTTTGGATAGATGTTTTGGGTTCTGTGCTCACTACTGATCTTTCAAGAGACAAATGCCTACTGCATGCAAAACCATCAATCAGCTACATTTTATGAATCCTTATAAAGGAAGGAAATAAACCAAATTATATTTTCTTTCTACAATGTCTGCCTCTTTTTCCATGTCCTTCTTTATCCATTATCAATTATAAATTATTTATTATCAGCTGTTTTTTCCACCCCATATATCTCTACTTTATTATATGGTCACAGTTCATCATAATATATCACTACTTTTTTGAAACATACCGATCATAACACATGCTGTACTAATCTTCTGTTAATTGTTTGGTTTACTTCACATAATTTTTTTCCTAGGCTTTTGAGATTTATTTTTAGTACTATAACACTAATACTTTTCTCTTTCCTATTTTCTCATTTCATCTCACATCAGTGTCTTGAATCTTACAAATTCTGCCTTTATCTCAGTGTCTGAATGGGTAATATCTGCTTCTTGTCCTTTTTAACATTTTCTATACCACCTATGACCTTGTATTTCATTTCCTGTATCCCTGTTTCCATCTTTATCAAGTGTCTATTTTTGGCACAATGATTGAATTTACACAAATTTATATAACGTGAATTTTTATGATGTGATTCTCTATGTGAGATTTGGATATTGTTTCACTAAATTCAAAGCAGAGTAACAGAAAGACTTACAAGCACAATCTTCATTTAATGGTAATTTAAGGAAAGCTGGTGCTCTTTTTAGAAATGAGACAGTCAGTGTCACCTCTTCTCCAGCATTTCGTAAAACCTGCACCTGTGAAATGAAAGTAATTACAATCAATAAAATCATATAATTAATTAACAGATGTATAGAGTCACTGACATTTTACTTTTATTATTATGGCAATTCATTTAGGTAACATAAACTACACTAATCTTGCTTGATTAGCCTATTGAACAGCTCTACAGAAACAATAAAATATGTTTCTTTTAAGCATCAATCCTCCAAAATGCACCTGTGACAAAATATTTACAAAGATCTAGTACAAAGTTCCCTAGAAAGATATAACACTAAGAATATACATATACTGAGGATTTATCAGTTTATGTGTGTCAAATGTCATGAGATTTGTACTTCAATAGCATCCATCCATCCATCCATGAGGAATAAAAATGTACAATACTAAAATGTTGATTTGCATCACCTCAACATGGGTAAACAGCAATATGACGTCTGATATTTCTGGGAAATTCCTATAATGCCGTCTTGCCAGTGGCATAACTACTGCGGTTGCAGGGATTGAAGTGGCCACCAGCCCTGTTACTCCAGGGAGCCCAGCTGCTGTGTGACCGCTGCTGATGCACATAGCCGTACCTGCCCAGGGTGAGCAGTTGACAGGTGTCTGGCATGAGCGGAGCACACTGCACAGTGCTCACCTCCTGCCAGTCACTGTATATAGCATGACTGACCTGCAGACCGCAGTCTTCGGTCTGACAGGAAGCTCTCACTAAGTGCAATGAGCACTTGCTGTCAGACAGGGTACTGCTCGGCCATGCTTCATGGAATCAGCAGATACAGGAGAGGATGGGGTAATGAGACACATGAAGGGGCTGTGGAGGAGAATGAGACACAGGGAAGGGCTGTGGGGGTGAATGAGACACATGGAGAGGCTGTGGGGAAGAGACACATAGAGGGACTGGGAGGGGGAATGAGACACATGCAGGGCCCCAGGGATATTTTCACATCAGGGTCTGGTGGTTGTTAGTTACGCCTCTGTGTGTTGCTGTAATCAATCTGGTTGAGAGTCTTTGATTCCAGCCTTCTTTTCCATGAAATTCCAGCAGCCTACTATTCATAAATTGTGTAATTGAAACCTAAACATAGGAATAGTTTTAGTTTGCAATTGTCAGCCTGATCTTTTCTTTATAATGAGAAGTCTTTTGTATGGGATTTTGGGAAACAAACATTTTGAATTATGGTTTCTGTCAGATAATAAAGGTATTTATCTCATTAGCAAAAAGTATGATTTATGTGCCCCTTCTTCTAATATCTCTTAAAAGGTATAGCAGATAAATTACTCTGTAAGCCTCCAATTGTCACAGTATTCTTTGATTTTCCTGATCCCAGCTATGATAACAAATATTTATTAAATAACATGTATGCATCTACTCATTTACTTCACTGGCTTTCTGGAAGATTATGGAAGAACAATGTGTTGTTCTTTTATGCAGAACTAGATATTTAAAAATGCAAAAATCACTTGCTGATACAGCATGCCATGCTGAAAAGCATGTCCACTATACATTATTTACAGATATCATATGATTTCAGTTTATTTTGGTAGTTAGAGGTCACAAAATACAAGGAATAAAATGCACGTGTATTTTATGTTTAATAGCCTTCTCATAAAATAAATTACATAGTTACATAGTTACATAGCTGATACGAGACTTGCGTCCATCAAGTTCAGCCTTCCTCAAATATGTTTTCGCTGTTGATCTTAAAGAAGGCAAAAAAAAAAAAACAGTCTGAAGCACTTCCAATTTTGCAACAAACTAGGAAAAAAATAATTCTTGACCCCAAAATAGCAGTCAGACATCTCCTTGGATCAAGCAGCTATTACCCCACTAATTAGAAATTATATCCCTGTATGTTATATTTTTGCAAGTATTTATCCAATTGCTGTTTAAATATCTCTATGGACTCTGATAAAATCACCTCTTCAGGCAGAAAATTCCATATCCGTATTGCTCTTACTGTAAAAAAACTTTTCTTTGCCTTAGATTAAATCTCCTTAATTCCAGCCTAAATTTGTGACCTTGTGTCAGATGTATAGCCCTGTTTTTGAATAGATATCCAGATAATGGTTTGTACTGGCCCTGAATATATTTGTATAATGTTATCATATTCCCTCTGAGGCACCGTTTTTTTTTTTTCTTTTCTTTTTTTTTAACCTTTCTTCGTAACTAAAATGCTCCATTACTTTTATCAATTTTATAGCTCGTCTCTGCACTTTTTCTAGAGCCATGATATGCTTCTTTAGAACAGGTGCCCAAAATTACACAGCATATTCAAGGTCTGGTCTTACCAGCAATTTATAAAGAGGCAAAATTATATTTTCATCCCAAGAATTTATGCCCCTATTTATACATGACAAAACCTTTCTGGCCTTAGCAACAGCAGATTGACATTGCATATTGCTGCCTAATTTGTTGTCTATAACAATTCCCAAATCATTTTTCTGTGTGGTTATCCCTAATTCACTACCATTTAGGGTATAAGTTGATTGTGCATTCTTAACCCCGAAGTGCCTAACTTTGCATTTCTCTACATTAAATTTAATTTGCCATTTTAGTGCCCAGTCCCCCTATCTATATAAATCCCTCTGCAGCAAAGCAATACCCTGCTCACATTTTATTACTTTACAAAGTTTTGTGTCATCGGCAAACACTGAAACACGGCTTTCAATGCCTATTGCAAGATCATTTATAAATATGTTAAATAAAAGTGGTCCCAAAACAGAATCCTGAGGGACACGACTTACCACTTTTGTCCAGCCTGAAAATGTACCATTAATGACAAATCATTGTACTCTATCCTTAAGCCAATGTTCTACCCAAGAACAAGAATATTCATCTAGACCAATTTCTAAAACCCAAGTAGATCACATCCACTGCAACACCCTGATCTATACTTCTAATTATACTGATTATTGCTAATAACAAAGTTCTTCCCAATGAATTCCTGAATATTATCCCTTCAAATATTTTCCCAGTGTCAGAAGGTAAGCTCACAGGTCTATAATTTCCAGGCAAGGATTTTGAACCCGTTTTAACCCCTTAAGGACACATGACATGTGTGACATGTAATGATTCCCTTTTATTCCAGAAGTTAGGTCCTTAAGGGGTTAAATATGGGAACAACATCTGCCTTCCTCCAATCCTCCGGTACAATACCTGGAACTAAAGAATCTTGAAAGATTAAATACAGAGGTTCACTTATTTCCCCACTTAGCTCCTTAAGTACTCGTGGGTGAATACTGTCAGGCCCCGGAGATTTATTTATTTACATTAATTTCTGTTGTAGCACCTTGTCTCGAGTCATCCAATCACAAGTTATCTGCAAGTTTTTTGCAACAATCATTTGCATATCTCTTGCCATAGGATCCTAATTAATACATACTGAAGGAAAAATTTTATTTAAAATCTCTGCCTTTTCCTGGTCTTCATTAACTAACAGACCCATCTCTGTTTCCAGTTTACCTACACTTTAATTTTTTTTGTTTTTTAAGAATTGATGCACTTGAAAAAAATTTTGGGGTTGATTTTGCATTCTTTAGCAACCAATTTCTCATTTTCTAGTTTAGCCACTTTAATTGCCTTTTTGCAAGCATTACTGGCTTCCTTATATCTTATATAAGATTAAAACACACAGTATAGAGAGAGCAAGATAAAGATCATGTAGTGGACTTTCTAGGACAATGCCCCAACCTCAGTTGTCCACAAGAAAATAAATGAAAACAGCTGCTAGATACAATAAAAACCTTCCCAAGTTTTAAAACATCCTATAGGACAAAAATAAAAATAAAATGTGTATCAGCGCTAAGTGAATATACCCCTATTTTTAACCTTAGGGTTCAGCACAGAAAATGTCTATTCAACAAAGAGATTCAGTTCCAATATTATTTGAGGGTGCTTTCAAAAAGTCTGCAGGGATTAGTTGCTGCAACAGTAGCGTTTATGTCAAATCTGTGTTTTTATGTATCCAAACAATAAAATAATGTGAAGCTTATTTCTAAGATGCACAATAAAAGCAAAAATCCAAACTGAGTGTCAAATGGAAGAGTTGAATGTTACCGCTCCGTGGATGCAGATTATTCAGAACTGGTCCTGTGCACTGAGATCGGTCCTTCCCAGGAGTGCCAACTTCCAGATACTGCTGTGGTCGTTACAAATTTGAAAATCCCGCCAAAAAACACGATCTACGCGTTTCGCTCATTAGATCGAGCTTTATCAACATACAGTGTATGGGGGGGACAGTAGGTTTATATATACACCTTTCAATTAGCGGATAAGTTCATATTAATTAAAAGTCTTATGATTCCATAGTTAGACCTTTACAGTGATTTGTAAACATTATCAGGTTTTCTTATTGATACAAATACATATCGACCAAAATATTCATCATAAATGGGTTTCTACTTAAATTAGTGTTAAAAATACAATTGATTACTTAACTTAAATACGGGCAGTCTTATGATGTCTAATTGAAATGTGCCGTTTAAGTCTGCCTTATTATAAGACGAAACTCCTCCTGCCCACTATCACATGCTGATTAAACATTAAATAAAAGTTTCACATTTCATATTTAACAAATATTAGACATATATCAACAATAAAAAGCATAAAATTGTAGATGATCTTTACATAAAAATAGAAGGTTATAATATAAAACTTTAAAAAAGAAGAAAGAGAAGAGAAATATCTTGTCTTCAGATTTATCTAGTGATTTACATATAAGGATATGTGTGCAAATGATATATTTCGTTATACTGTAATTATAAGAGACGAATTTCACTTTTGTATGACAAGATTACTATCTTCTAATCAGGAGTGTTGTGTATACATAAACAATGTATCACTATAATCACTCTGTTGTTACTCTATGACCACGATTAAATTCTCTTCTAATAGTGTATGGACATTCTTTCTTCCCATGTTCTTTCTCATGTAAATATATGTATACTTAGACCTCCGTCACAAATTAATTTCGTTAAAATGCTTAAAAATTCAATTAATTAATTTGCTTAATTAGGTCCGAATTATCCTTTCATGTTTTAATTGGGCAGATCGATCCAATCTGCCCCACGGAAGGATTTTCTTGCATTATATCACTAATTAGTAAAAATAGTTCTTTATATTTAATCTTAAACCTATATTTAAATTGCAATATTGATCAAAACAGTAATCCCAACAATTGGGTGGTAATAGAAAGCTGTAGATGATACTCATAACCCCTAAATACATCAAATAATTTGAAAAAAATATATATGTACGGATAACATATTTCATTCTCACTGATTAAAGATATTCTCCCTATATGGCCAAAATTTAAGGTAAAGACCATATAATCTATTTAATCAATAATGATATACAAACATGTCGATCAAATTAAATAAATATAAAAATATGTTCCTAAAAATACATATCTAAGGATACACTAGGACAAAAAATGATGATACTAAAAAAAACTTGGTTGAAAGCAAGAAAAGACGGAACGCTGCCTAGAAAGTATACATATATATATATATATATATATAAATACATTTTTATTAGTGAACGAGATACAAAGTGATTATTTTGCACATTAACTCTTAAGCCATCTGTGTATATGCATACAGAGGCATAAAGAGATGCTATGCAGAAATAAAAGGGCTAAAAGAGAGACAGACAGCACTTGAATAACAGGTGTTAGGAGGTTAACTGCTGTTACAGTTTCTCTACTACCGCGATTAGTAGTACTTTGTTAAAGTTTGTCAAGCTGAAAACGTATATACTGTCTGTAACTGCAGTTTAATGCTGAATACTTTATACTAAATGGTGATAGATACGAATTTGATACTTAGATCGTATGCTAACACCAAAAAGAAATGCTGTCTAATGTTATAATAGAGTACAAGCTATAGTCAAGGCATATCCTATTCCTGAGAAGGCATCTACTCTGGTTAGTTAATTTAATTTAACCCCAATGTCAGTATAGGAAGAAAACAGATGAAAAGATATATAACTGTGCCTTCAAGGGCACCTACCAGGTAGGAAAACTAACTGCAGGTAATAGAGAGATAGAAGGAGGAGAGAGGGAATATATCCTCAAGAAATAACTGTGCCTTCAAGGGCACCTCCCTTACGATCAAACTGACTAGCTAGCGTCTAAGTAACTTAAGTATAAGCAGAGTAATGTGTTGTCTGATGCACATTAACTGGTGTCCGTGCGCTGAAAGCGCTGAAAAAGTTATAGCCACGGTTGATATATGTGGCTACAACCTAAGTATCCCTCCCGACGTACCCAAAACCTATATGGTTGTCATTAGTAATAGAAATGTCCCAAGGAGTTCACTGCCAGTGCAGAGGGTATAGTGCTAGGAAGGATCAGAAAAACCCCGACGCGCATTTCGCCGGTGCTTTTGAAAAGCCGCCTTACCGGCGAAACGCGCGTCTGGGTTTTTCTGATCCTTCCTAGCACTATACCCTCTGCACTGGCAGTGAACTCGCGAGATTTACACTGGGAGCTGACCGAGGTGCTGAACGGACCGGCGGAGGAGGAGAGAGCTGACAGGAGCTGCAGGAAAGGTAAGTAACATCTCTCTGCAGCCCCCACAGCCCCCTCCTACACAGGGCCCATCCACTGGACCACCAGGGAAGGAGAGCCCCCCTCCCTGGCCAGCTAGCAAGCAGGGAGGGGGGACGAAAAAATGTATATATCTTAATAATAAAAAAAAAATTACAAATAAAAAAATAATAAAATAAAAATAATAATAAAATAAAAAATAATAATAAAATAAAAAAAAATAATAATAATAAAAAAATGTAATGAAACAAAAAAAATATTAAAATAATAATTACAAAATAAAAATGCCCACCCCCCACCAAGGCTCTGCATCACACTCTGCATTACACACACACATACACACACTGCATTCATACACACACACTGCATTCATGCACACACACTGCATTCATGCACACACACTGCATTCATACACACACACACACACAGCACTCATACACACAGCATTCTCATACACACACTGCACTCATACACACAGCATCCATACACACACACAGCATTCATACACACACACTGCATTCATACACACACACTGCACTCATACACACACACACACTGCATTCATACACACACACTGCATTCATACACACACACTGCACTCATACACACAGCATTCTCATACACACACTGCACTCATACACACAGCATTCATACACACACACACACTGCATTCATACACACACACTGCATTCATACACACACACTGCATTCATACACACACACTGCACTCATACACACACTGCACTCATACACAGCATTCTCATACACACACACTGCACTCATACACACAGCATTCATACACACACACAGCATTCATACACACACACTGCATTCATACACACACACTGCACTCATACACACACTGCACTCATACACAGCATTTTCATACACACACACTGCACTCATACACACAGCATTCTCATACACACACACTGCATTCATATACACACACTGCATTCATATACACACACTGCATTCATATACACACTGCACTCATATACACACTGCACTCATACACACACTGCATTCTCATACACACACACTGCATTCTCATACACACACACTGCATTCTCATACACACACTGTATTCTCATACACACACACTGCATTCTCATACACACACTGCATTCTCATACACACACTGCATTCATTATATACACACACTGTAAATAAATATTCAATTAATATAATTTTTTAAGGATCTAATTTTATTTAGAAATTTACCAGCAGCTGCTGCATTTCCCACCCTAGTCTTATACTCGAGTCAATAAGTTTTCCCAGTTTTTTGGGGTAAAATTAGGGGCCTCGGCTTATATTCGGGTCGGCTTATACTCGAGTATATACGGTAGGTTTGCAACCCAGCGGTGCCTTTGCCAGATAAAAATATCTTCCCAATATGCCATGAAAATATTGGCATAGCTGGGTGCAAACCTAGTCCTCATAGTAATTCCGTTGGTCTGCAGAAAAATATCCTCCTTATACCAAAAAAAATTGTGTGTAAGGATAAAATCTATACATTCCAACAAAAATTCAATCTGTTCCATACTTAAAGTTTGGTTTTCATACAGAGTATGCCTGGTTGTGCTGAACCCTAAGGTTAAAAATAGGGGTATATTCACTTAGCGCTGATACACATTTTATTTTTATTTTTATTTTATTTTTATTTTTATCTTATATAAGATGCCTCAGATTTGTCCAATTTAAATGCTTTAAATGCCCTTTTCTTATTTTTAATCTGTTTTACTTCTCTACTAAGCCACTTTGGTTTCAATTTGTTTCTTTTATATTTAGTACCCAATGGTACATACTGAAAAATGAACCTTTCTAATATTTGTTTGAATAGTTTCCATTCATCGTCAGTGTTTTTTTCACTAAGGAGTTCATGCCAGTCGATATGTTGTAGAGCTGCCCTAATCTTATTGAAATTGGCTTTTTTTTTTAAAGTATATGTTTTAGTATACCCCAAGTGCTTTTGCTTTTTTGAGTTTATTTCAAAGATTACCGTATTGTGATCACTATTTCCCAAATGCTCCCCTACTTGAATGTTGGTCAAAAGATCAACATTATTTGTTATAACGAGATCCAGACAAGCATCCTTTCTAGTTGGTGCTTGTACCAGTTGTGACATGAAGGTGTCATTTAACACATTCAAAAAACTGATTCTCTTTGCTGAAGTACTAGTCACTCTATCCCAATTTATGTCCGGGTAATTAAAATCACCAATAATTAACGTGTTACCCCGATTTCCAGCTTTCCAAATTTGCTCTAACAGCTGTTCTTCCTCATTATTATTTATATTAGGTGGTTTATAACATATCCCAACCAATAATTGATTTCCCTTTGTTTGCCTCAAGTAGATATCTACCCATAAAACTTTCACATTTTCCTCATCACACTCCACATGTCAAAGATTTGACTTTAACTCATGGTTGACATACAAACATACCCCACCACCCTTCTTGTTTTTCCCAATGCTTCCAAAATAGCGTGTACTAATTTAAGTTAACTGCCCAGTCATGTGTCACATCCCACCATGTTTCTGTTAGCTCTATTATATCATATTGTTTAGTTAATGCTATTGCCTCTAGTTCCCCCCCTTTTTTTATATAGGCTCCTTGCATTAGTAAGCATACATTTAATATTATCATGAGTCATTTGTACTTTTTGTGAATTGTTATCAATATTACATACCTTCTCTGTTCTGAGCTTTCCCCTCTCCCCATCTCAACCCCCCTTATACTGAGCTAAAGCCCATCTCCTTTCTATCCTATCTCCATTTTCTGTATTGCTTTGACCCTCCCTACTACTAGTTTAAAATCTCCTATAACCTTCTAGCCATCCTATCCCCCAGCACAGCAGACCCTCTTCCATTTAGATGCAATCCATCATGGATATACAGGTTGTACCCAAGCGCAAAATCGGTCCAGTGCTCTAAAAACCCAAAGCTCTCTTTCCTGCACCAAGACTTCAGCCACGCATTGACCTCTCTAATCTCCTGCTGCCTTTCTGCTGTAGCGCGCGGCAAAGGTAATATTTATGAAAATATTACCTTGGAGGTCCTTTTCTTTAGCTTACTTCCTAGTTCCCTGAACTCATTCTTTAGGACCTTCCATTTTCCTCTGACTTTGTCATTGGTGCCAATATAGACCATGACAGCTTGGTCCTCCCCAGACCCTCCCAATGATCCCACCACTCGGTCGGCAACATGCCAGACCCGAGCACCCGGGAGACAGCAAACTGTCCGGCTGAGATGATCAGAGTGGCAGATTACCCTATCTACTCTCTTAATAATAGAGTCCCCTACCACCACAACCTGTCTTCCTTACACTCTCAACTCCACCCATATTAGAGGGGCTGTTCCCACTGCTGTTAGAAGGAACAGCTTCCTACAATACAGCTTCTCCTGAGCTGATGCTCCCAACATCTTCACTGAAACAGGTAAATCTGTTAGGCTGCACAAGATCAGGACTAGCTAAACCTTTCCTCTTCCCTCCCCCGCTGGCTTCCTCGCCCAACTGTTACCCAGCTATGTACCTGTTCACCAACTGTCTCATCTCGTCCCACTCCACTACCTGCCCCCACCAAACTCTGCTCAGTGAACAGTAGACTCCTCTCAAGATTGTCAATCTCCCTCAGTATTACAATTTGCCTCTCCGGATCTTCAATCTGAGCTTACAGAAAAGCCACTCGCTCACACCCACCACAGAGGTATGGACCCTGGACAGATTCATCCAGGTATACATACATGCAGGAGGATGTGCACTGTAAAACTCGCAATCTTGCTAGCACTCATCGGCAGTTACCAAAAACAGTGAGCAAAACAATATTTACCCTCTTGGTTTAAACTTGCTTATAGTTTAAAAACTCCTGTTGTTTCAACGCCTCAGGCTGCTCACTGTGTATCATCGAGAAGGCTTATGGCATCTTACTACTAAAAAGGTCTCACTAAATTGTGCGGGGGCCCATCCGGAGGCGTAAAGAGATGCCAGTTGGCTAATTTGTGTCGGTTGTGTGTGTTGTTTCAGCAGAGCTTAAAAGATTATGAAAGGGTAACAAAGGAACAAAACAATGTAGTGCAGCATAAAGCAGGCATTTCTTGATCAGTTCAAGTCGGGGATTCTCACCTCTCGTCTCCTCTTGGGATGAAGAGTCCTGTTCTTTCAGGGTCCCATGTATTGGGGGTGGTAGGGTTCATGAAAGTCTGCGCTCTTATAGGGATCTCAAGTAGGTGATTTCGCTCTGGGTCGGCACCGTGAGACCTAAGATTAGATCCGATTGTTTACTCGGTGTCGGCAACTTCAAGAAGTTGTGTCCATTTTGCTCAAGCGCTTAGCTCTGCCCCCATTAGTTACTACTTTGAGTATATATAAGTAATAATGAAATAATGAATCCTAGATGGGTAACAATCTAAAACCAACCCAATATCGCCTCTGACTGTGTGTCTTGATAAAACTCGGGTGAAATGTGCTTCTGTTTACAACTGTTGAAAGCTATGCAATCCCAGTAAAGGATCCCATATCTCCTCGTAGGAGATAAACGTAAGAAGATATGTACTCCTGAAGATATTAGTGCAGAATTTTCAAGGTTTTACAATTATTAATACAATTTTAATATATCTCCATATGTGGTGAAACCCCCTCAGGGTAAACATGAATTATTTTCTCTTCCTACTCTTCCTATCTCTACTCTTGTCTTCACACATCTAATACATTGGAAAATCTGCCATCATCACTGCTGAATACATATCCCGAGACAGGGTTTATGCTATCCACACTCAATACAGCAGATCTATAATTTTTTCGTGTGCTTTTGCTACAGCATTCTATTTCACTAATTTTAAGAACATATTACACTATTATTGTTTTCTTTCTTTTCTTTCTTTCTTTCTTTCTTTCTCTTTCTTTTTTTCTTTCTTTCTTTTTCCCTCTCTCTTTTTGAGATATTTAGCTTTGTGTAACGATAAAAAAAGTTTTTTATATACTCTTTTATATACTCTACGTGTGATCTGTCTTAAGGGTTACAATTTATTTTAGGCGCGGTCATCTATTATTTTTCTTGATTGCTCTGTTTGATACTCAAAACAGTTCCTGCTACAACCCATAACAATTGACAAGGTTCTCAAAACTATTGTCCTTCCCGAAAAACTTTTTGATCAACTGTGCTGGGCGTTTCTAGCCTCAATCCTCAAATTATTTTCTATTCTTGATCTTTTTTATTTATAAATTTACATAATATAAATAGCTTACAGTTTTTGTATCTTCTGGTCAATTCACCTCCTAGTTTTTCCTTGTCCAATGCTACAAGGCAGGGGTGTCCCCTTTTGTCCATACTACATGTATAAGCTTTAGAACTTCTAGCTGAACTCATTATTTTTACATCTTCCATTCATGATATTGATGTGGGCCATAAGTCCCATAAGGTTAACTTATTTGTGGACAATGTTCTTTTATCAAAAACACTCAATCAAATCCTAGGTGCAGGTATCTAGGTCCACCCTCAAAGACGACATACATAGATATCACATTTAAAAAAATTAAAAGTATATGTACAAAGTCTATAAAAGTCTACTTGACGCGTTTCACCTGTAAAAAGGCTTCCTCAGAAGTGGAAGGTGAAATGCGTCAAGTGGACTTTTATAGACTTTATACATATACTTTTAATTTTTTTAATCTATTTGTGTTAAATAAATTATCCTTATCCATTATACTATACTTGGATTTTATTTATTTTTATTTTTCTCCTCTGGTTACCATCTTGTTCCTTGGTGGGGACTATACCACCTATGTCACTGAGACTAGAGCAAGTTCTGCTCTAGCAAATGTGAGTACGATATTTTATTATTTATTTATATATTTTATCAGTACATACTGCACCATCTGGATTTTCTTGTTTCTCTACCTATCGCCTACCTGAGATTGTCAAGATATCTGCATATCCTTAGACGGGGATTGTTCCGTCCACGCGTGTTAACAGCTGAGCTCTAAGTTAGCTCTGGGAAATGTGAGTGTGGATTATTCTTAGTACTCATCCACGTACCCACTTTACTTGACATATTGCACTATTATCATTCTATGTTTTGTTTTTTGAGGTCAACTGTATAGAGACCATAACTACTACCTCTGTGTACGTATATATATATATATATATATTTTTACATCTTCGTATATCTAGGGCGCGGTTTCCTCCCTTCTCTTTTGTTCACACTAATCTACTACAAGGTTGGGGTTCCTTGTATTGGTTACTGCTGCCATACCATCATAAATTATATAGTGAGCGCCTAATTCACCCAAGTTCAGATCACTGATTGTTACTCACTCTCAGTTCCACTATCAGCTTTTGTTCAACTCCTGTCAGATAAGAAATACAAAACTAGGGGGCTTATGATCTTTTCACACACAGTAAGAGAGATGACAATGGCATCCATTGCACATTCTGCAATGAGATATATTTGCTGTGATCTGTGAGGGTAAGGCAAAATAAATGTATACCTATGAATTTGCCTTTTCTTGCCTTTTTAAAAAGCTTGCAAATTGCATCCTGCAATATAAATTAATTTTACAGGTCCTGGAAATACATTGAAACTCTAATACAAAATACAAGCATTTATTAGAAAGATTGTATTACACTCACAAATGCCAGATCCCTAGAGTAACTGCTCTATCACATTTGTTTTTAGTTTGTTGGACACTGGGTTTTAAAACTGTTAATTTATCTACACTAGTAAACATATTCAGATTACACTTACATAATAGCCTGCTGTAACAAAACCGCTATTATTATTATTATTTTATTATTGCCATTTATATAGCGCCAACAGATTCCGTAGCGCTTTACAATATTATCTACAACATATTCAACAACTGAAAACACAGAGATTGTCTAACCATGCTCTGGATTCTAGTATCAAAAGTAAAAATGAAAAAAGAGAAAATACGGCCACATATGTAGGAAAAATCTACAACTTTGCCATAGAAAAGGTTACCGAGGTAATAGGGACATGAACCCAATTAACATCAATACTTGAAAAATATGAAAAGTGAGGTTAGGTCTCCAAATGAAAAAAAGTTGGGACCCACCTCGCTAGAATTACCTCTATTGTAAAAATATCATAAATGGTAAGAAATGTTATTAAAAACCAAATCCACAAAACATAAACAAATCCACGTATAAAAGGTATGCACATAACCCACCGTGTGAAAAACAAAAAAACACAGCAATACACCTTTAAAAACCTGAGGGAAGAGTAATCATATGAATGTATATATATAGAGCAATACTTGTGGTATATACTATTGGTTGAAAACCGTATGTGTAGACAGATCTCCCATTCATATATTTTAAATCAGGTATAGTATAGTAGGAGCATTAATCCTATGCTTCTGTCGCAAATATAGATGACAAAGTGTCTTATAATAATTAGACGATGAACATACTGTGTCCAAGTGTCAAGTTCTCTGGTCTATAAATGTGGCTAGTCTTGGCTGCATGCAGTAAAGTAGTCTCTTCGGCCCTTGTTAGAAAAAAAGGATAGCTGACACGAATAGTCCTAATGATAATGATAATGGCAAAGTCTTAGAGGATATGCTGTAACGAGTTTAAGAGAAACTTTAAAAAAAAAAAAAAAAGGGGGAAGGGGAAGGGGGTAAACTTGGATAAATGGCCAAACAACATGGCAGTGTTGAAACAGTTTCTAACGTGTGCAAGGTGATACCAAGCTCTCAACCCCCACACAGTAGGCTATGGTAACTATCTAGCTACCACTGCTGCTTTTTTTGTTTTGTTTAAGTTTCTCATGCATTGCTATTATCATTACCATTAGGACTATTCATATTGGTTATCCTTTTTTGCTAAAATGGGCTCTATAGACCACTTTACTGCATGCAGCCAAAACTAGCCACATTTATAAACCAGAGAACTTTTCACTTGGACACAGTATGTTCAGCGTCTAATTATTATAAGACATCTATATTTGAAACAGGAGCATAGGATGAATGCTCCTACTATACTCTGAGCCTGATTTAAATATATGTATGAGAGATCTGTCTACACATACTGTTTTCAACCAATAATATATACCACAAGTATTGCTATATATATATATATATATATATATATATATATATATATATATATATATATATATATATATATATATAATTACGCTTATCCCAGTTTTCTAAAAGTGTATATCTGTGTTTTTGTTTTTTTTGTTTTACACACGGTGGGTTATGTGCACACCTTTTATACATGGATATGTTTATGTTTTGTGCATTTGGTTTTCAATAACGTTTCTTACCATTTATGATGTTTTTACAATAGAGTTTATTCTAGCGAGGTGGGTCCCATCTACAGTTGATACTCGAAAAATTAGAATTTCATGCAAAAGTTAATTTATTTCAGTAATGCAATGTAAAAGGGGAAACTAATATATGAGATCGATGCATTACATGCAAAGCAAGATGGTTCAAGCCGTGATTTGTGCGATGATTATGACTTACAGCTCTTGAAAACCCCAAATCCATAATCTCAGTAAATTAGAATATTACATGCAATCAATAAAACAAGGAGTGTACATAGAACAATATCGGACCTCTGAAAAGTATAAGCATGACTGTGGACTCAGTATATGGTTTGGGCCCCTTTTGCAGCATTTACTGCCTCAATGGGGCGTGGCATGGAAGCTATCAGCCTGTGGCTATGCTGAGGTGTTATGGAGGACCAGGATGTTTCAATAGCGGCCTTCAGCTCTTCTACATTGTTCGGTCTCATGTCTCTCATCTTTCTCTTGGCAATGCCCAATAGATTATCTATGGGATTCAGGTCAGGTGAGTTTGCTGGCCAATCAAGCACAGTAATCCCACGGTCATTGAACCAGGCTTTGGTGCTTTTGGCAGTGTGGACAGGTGCCAAGTCCTGCTGGAAAATGAATTCAATGAAGTCAGCATCCCCATAAAGCTTGTCTGTGGAAGGAAGCATGAAGTGCTCCAAAATCTCCTGGTAGACAGCTGCATTGCCCCTCGACTTAATGAAGCACAGTGGACCAACACCAGCAGATGACATGGCTCCCAAAATCAACACAGACTGTGGAAACTTCACACTGGACTTCAAGCATCTTGCAGTATGTGTCTCTCCATCCTTCCTCCAGACTCTGGGTCTTTGGTTTCCAAATGAGATGCAAAAGTTGCTCTCATCAGAAAAGAGGACTTTGGACCACTGAGCAACAGACCAGGTCTGTTTTTATTTAGCCCAGGTAAGATGCTTCTGACGTTGTTTGTTGTTCAGGAGAGGCTTGACAAGAGGAATACGACATCTGAAGCCCATGTCCAGGATCCATCTGTGTGTGGTGGCTCTTGATGCACTGACTCCAGCCTCAGTCCACTCCTTGTGAAAGTCCCCAACACTTTTCAATGGCCTTTTCCTGACAATCTTCTCCAGGCTGTGGTCATCCCTGCTGCTTGTGCACCTTTTTCTTCTACACGTTTCTCTTCCACATAACTTTCTATTAATGTGCTTTGATACAGCACTTTAGGAACATCCAACTTCCTTTGCAATTACCTTTTGAGGCTTTCCCTCCTTATGGAGGGTGTCAATTATGGTTTTCTGCACAACTGTCAGGTCAGCAGTCTTTCCCTGAGAGACCATTTAAAGGCTCAGAAATCCTTTGCATGTGTTATGACTGACTTAGCTGATTAGAGTGGGACACTGTGAGCCTAAAATATTGCACCTTTTCACAATATTCTAATTTACTGAGGTTGTGGATTTAGGGTTTTCATGAGCTGTAAGCCATAATCATCGCTCTTATGACAAATCACGGCTTGAACTATCTTGCTTTGCATGTAATGCGTCTATCTTATATATTAGTTTCTTTTAACGTTGCATTACTGAAATAAATTAACTTTTGCACGATATTCACATTTTTCGAGTATCACCTGTATTTTTCATTTGGAGACCTAACCTCACTTTTTATATTTTTCAAAAATAAAAACAACCTCCCACCTGAAAATTAACACTTGTTAGAACATATAATGCTGAAGTTTGGATAGCCCACAAAGTCTACAGTGCAGAACATGCATTGATGTTTTTGTACAACAGTGTGGAATTAAATCAATATAGTGTTAAATTAGTGTTTACAAACTAAATCAATTAAATTTATGGACCAATAGCATGCTAGGGCTAAAATCCAACAAAATGTGTAGACATATTCTCGATATCAGCTTTCTTCCATGTAAAACATGAACATTCTTAACTATTCCTGTATTTCTTATCTTCTAATCCAATATATTTAAATTGATTATCCATATAAATCTTTCTTCACATGCCAGTTCTGCTACACTCCTAACATTTGCAAATTAGTTATTTACTTTAACTCATTTAAACTTTGTTTTAAGTCATCTCAGCAACCCACATCTAACAGATATAATTATACTGTTATACTATTTTCTCGTAAATTAAATATGTAATTTAAAGTTAAAAAGACATATACACTAAACAGCCTCCATATTAAAACCACTTGCCTAATATTGTGTAGGTCTCGCTCATGCTGACAAAAATGCTCTGGTGCATCAAGGCACGGACTCCACAAGACCTCTGATTGTGTTCTGTGATACCAGGGTAAAATACATTAGCAACAAATCCTTTAAGTCTTTCAAGTTATGAGGTGGGGCCTCTATGGATCAGATTTGTTGTTCCAGCACATCCCACAGATGCTCAATCAGATTAATATCTTAGGAATTTGGATGCCACAGCAACACTCTTTGTCATGTTCCTCAAACCATTCCTGAATAATATTTGCAGTATGGCAGTGTGCAAAATTCTGCTGTAAGAGGCCACTGCAATCAGGGAACAACATTGTCTGCAACAATTTCTAGGTAGGTGGTAAATTGTCAAAGTAACATCCACATGACCTAAATATTCCAGCAGTACATTTTCCAGAGCTTAACACTGCCTCCGCTGACCTGCCTTTTCTTCCCAGAGTGTATCTTGCTGCCATCTCTAACCCAGATAAACAATGCACATACACCTGGCCATCCACCTGATCCAAAAGAAATTGTCATCAGACTAGGCAACCTTCTTCCATTGCTCAATGATACAGTTCTGACACTCACGTCCCCATTGAAGGCAGTTTTGGTGGTGGACAGGGGTCATCATGGGCATTCTGAACCAAACACAGCAAACTGTGATGCACTGTATGTTCTGATACCTTTCTATCATGGGTTGATAACAAGAATATTTTTTCAGCAATGTAAACTACAGTAGGTCTTCTGCGTGAATGGATTAGATTGACATCAATGAGACTAGGGCATCCATGTGCTCCTCGTGTGCATCAATGAGCCTTATGCAACCATGACCCTGATTCTGGATCACTGGTTGTCCTTCTTTGCACCACTTTTGTTAGGTACTAACCACTGCATACTTGGAACACCGTATCATTTTGGAGATGCTCTAACCCAGTCATCTAGCCATCACTATTTGGCCCTCATAAAAGTAAATTCCCCATTCCCCATACTCCAACAATGTTATCCATCCAACACCAGCCGTTGGTCTTCATAGTATAAAATGCAGAAACATGTCTTTCATCTAAAAATAAATATAATTGTGTATAATTGTGTAAATATTTTAAAATCAAAGTTATCAGGGGCGGGTTATGACGTGCTGACGTGCTCTGCGTGCGGCGTCGTTGTGACGGAGGAGGAGGGGCAGCCACCAGGGATGGCGGGCGTCGAGGCGGCCGTTCCGAGATGAGCCGTCCGTGCTCCCGCTGCAGCTTTGAGGAGTCATTACGGTTTGCCGACGGGGAATAAACTCTGCCTGATTCCCCCCTGTCTCCAGCCTTGACAGAGAACTATCCGCTCCCTTCTCTAACTAAAAGATAAAGGTAATCTACCGGAGGAAACACTCTCCCTATATGCCCTCACAAGGTTGCGGTGGCCGCTTCCCACGTGGCAAACGCTGCTCCTCTGACCAAGGATTTGTGTTTTTCTCTAATTTCTCTATTTGTCTACTGATACATCCTGAATGGGAATGCACACTATTAGTGTATTAGTGTACAACTAAACCCCACCAAAAGGCAGCCAAATTATTTCATATATCTGAGTTTGTGGGGCATATTCATATTTTTTTTTTTTTCAACACATTTTTTACATACATATTTTTGTGTGCCAACGTATATATAAACGGGGTAATTGTATACCACTGTGTAATCTCAAACGCAACGCTAAGTTTGTCTATACAATCATAATTAAAGAGCAATCATACTTACTGGTGTGCAACCTTAACCCGGATTTATTTTTTCTTCAATATGGCTTCAAGAAAACCTAATGACACTAAGATCTCATCAAGAAAAGATAAAAAAGATCTTTCTCAAGACAAATCAATGAGCACTTATTTTTCGCCGCAACAGAATAAAAAGCCTAAATTGACAGTGAATGATACAGACACTAGCCTTGATATTCCCGAGGCTGAGGGCAGAAAATCCGTTGAAACAGATTTACAAACTATATTACAAACTACCCTCAGAGCGAACTTGGATGAAATAAAGACCGAATTAGCTACAACTGCAGCAGCAATTAAAACAGAAATTAAACAAGAAATAAATGCTCTTGCTGCTAATATGCACAGAATAGAGGATCAATTCAAAGCAATGGATTTTCAAGTTAAAAGTCTTATGCAAGAAAGTACGAATGCCCAAATCAAGATTTCGGCATTAGAACTTAAAATAATTGACTTGGAAGATCGCAGTCGGCGTAAAAACCTACGTTTCAGGAATATACCTGAGAAAGACTCACAAGAAGATCTAAAAAAAACCTTGCTGGATTTCGTAGAAGTTCTGGGTATTGTGTTTGATCCACACGATCAAATAATAGATAGTTGCCATAGATTATCTAAACCCCAATCAATTCAGAAAAATCTTCCACGGGACATCATTGCCTGTTTTGTTTCATATGAATTTAAAGAATCTATTCTGCGGTCAGCCCGAACAAATCAAATCAATTCTGGCTGTTATCAAAATGTACAGGTGTTTCGGGATCTCTCCTTTGAAACCAGACAGAAAAGGAAAACCTTTAGTTCTGCAACCCAAATACTTAGATCCCACAATATAAGATACAGGTGGCTACACCCCTTGAAACTTTCGCTGACATATGAAGACAAAAGAGAGACTTTTGATATCAATATGGACTTGGTTGAATGGCTTAAGGGCAAGAAATTAATGCAGCAGCACCATTAAGTGGTTAAAAATACAACGCATATGGGGAGAAATGAAGTGTTACGCTGGGGAAGGGGGGGGGAAGGGAGGGGAGAGGGGATAAGGGCATCAGGGAAAAAAAAAAAAAACAAGAAAAAAAAAGAGAAACTAGGAGAGTGATTATTATTCAGGGAAAAAGTAGAAAGTAGAAAGTAAGAGAAAAAAAAAAAAAAAAAGAAAAAACTCCCTTAAACAATTGCTCAATGGTACTATAATACGGATAATGTCCCACTCCTCGAATACAACAGCCTATATATATTATAAGTGATATACTTACGGTAGTCTGTTTTACTACCATTGGATAATACTGTATGATACGTTAACTTACCTATACTCACTATTATTAGAACGTCTAGGCTGACGGCCCCATAGGGGATCAGACTACAAAGCTATCACAATTAGCCATGGTTACTCAATAGCTTACTCAATAGCTATAAACAGGGGGGATGATAAGGTGACTGGGATTTTTTTTGTTTAAGACGATTCACTAGATGAGAAGAAAAGTATGATTTAAATGTTTGATCCAATATAGATTCACTATTTACTTTTTATTATTTGTCTGTATGTGCAGATTAATAATTACTCTGCTAATGCAGATTCACATGAGAAACTGTAAACTCACAGATAAACTTAAGATGTCACGGTATATTGGTATAGGCAAGTTGATATACATTAGCACTCTATAAGCCATTTGCAAATTAAACTGCTATGGCCTATATATATTTAGACACGGTATTCTATAATATAAATAATTGTTATAGTCATTGAATTTTGTTTTACTACCACAAGACAACACTGTGTGTAAATATGAAAATGGGTAAAGGGAAAAGAATGTTAATTTGTCAAAGTTTAAATTTATCATTATTCGGAAACAAATATGGAAGGATGTTCGCCGGGATAGATTAGATAGAAATCTGCTATGCACACTCATATAAATGTGCACAAACAATCTGCATGGGCACAATGGTATTATATTTGTATGATAACTTCATTCTTTAAAATGTTAATGCTGGTGGGGATACACGAATTAAGGTAAAATAAGACATTTTTTTTTTGAAGCATGTAATTTATACCCATCGCTATTTTACTCTATTAAGATGTGGGGGTAGATGGGTAAGCAGCCGATTAGAATATGAAGTTGAGAAATCATGGCACGATTACCTAATGGTGATATATATTGGGAGGTGATAAGTCGACTCTGGATAAGCGCTGGTTATAGGGGGCTTATCTGAATTAACTAGCCCCACAGTAGAATCCGATAAATGCCACAGGTAAATTTTATCTCCTATGCCCTATGCCTTTGTTGTTGGAAATCATACCAGACCCAAACATACCCTTAGTTCTTTCTCTGTATACAGATAATTGATAGGCATATCAAATGTTTCCCCTCTTTGCATATAAATAATGACCCTGTCTGGTTAACTGTATTGATACTAAAACACACAGAATACGTTAGGTGGGACCAGTCTAAGGGTATCCTGCTTTCCCCGACTTAAATGGAAATAGCGGACGTAAGACTCTAAGAGGCTGTTGGTAGTCTTCTCTGGGAGGTTGCCCCTCTTGGTGTAGTGATACTACATCGTTTCTGTCAATCTCTAGTACCATCTGAAATTCACAGTGTAAGAGAGAAAAGAGGGACAAGGAGGAAACGGGAAGAACTAGGGAACTAGGTTCTTCTATATTCGTTATATGTTGTCTGTGGCTATTGGAGCAATTTTGATCCAATTTTGTTTTATTATGGGTGGTATATTTTTGTATTTGATTTGTTTTTTCTGTTTTTATTTTGGAGCATATGATATTTTGGAGAAACTCTTGATGATGGTAGCTGTCCAATTCTTTGACTTTAGACGTGGGGTCCAAGCACATCAAATACTTTTGAAAACTCCACATGAAAAATATGATTAAGTTTATGTCGTTAAATGCACAAGGCTTAAATACAAATAGAAAGAGGAGAAGATTGTATGCCTCGTTAGTTGAACATGATATACAACTGGCATTTATACAAGAAACTCATTGGTTAAAGGATCGTACCCAGAAATGGGGAGGGGACAAGTTTTCCACCATTGTTCATGCCTCATTAACGAATAACAAAAAAAGAGGGGTTGCAGTTATTTTTAATAGTAATCTCAATGTTGAAATTAAGTATATTGAACTAGATACAGAAGCTAGATTTATAATTATTGTCTGTGCCATTGATAATACGGTCTATACTTTAGTCAATGTGTATCTGCCGAATGTAGATCCTATGGCTAAATTTTTGTATATAATGAGCCAAGTTGATAAAGTGCACAAAGGCCATCTAATTATAGCTGGGGACTTCAACTGTGTCAGTGACCCTAAAATGGATAAGTTGTATACATTTGGCACTCTAACTGATAAAAGAACTATTAAGCAGGCCAAAAAACTCCATACTATCTGCAAACAATACAACCTGCATGATATATGGAGAATATTGCATCCAACCGACAAAGATTACTCTCATCAATCTTGTGTACATGAATATATTCTAGGATGATTCTAGAATCATATTCTAGGATTGATTTTTGTCTATTGGATGCAAATTCGATTTCTTTATGCAACACAAGTGAAATTAAAGATAGTATTTGGTCAGATCATAGTTTTATATTAATGGAGCTCGGAAATAAATCTCCCCCAGTCCGAAATACTTGGAGACTGAACGATGCTCTTATTAATGATCCAAAGAGCAAGGAGGAACTAACCCAATTATTAAAATATTTCTGGCAGGAGAACAGCTCCTCCGATGCATCTCCAGCAAACAATTGGTGTACACATAAATCAGTTATGCGCGGATATTTAATTAAATTAGCCCACATTATGAAGACCAATACTGGAAAGACCTTAAGTGATTTGTATATTGAGTTTTATAATCTATCGAAACTTAATAAACAGAATCCCTCTGCAGAAATAAACACAAAGTTAAAAGGGTTACAAAAACAAATAAATCTAAAGGTTGAACAGAAAATTATAACAAATATTCATAAATTAAAACTAAATAATTACTATACGGGGAATAGAGCAAATAAAAATCTGTCCAAACGATTACAAAATTTCAACGCAAAAAATAGAGTCGAACAACTGACAGACGGTCAAAAGGTTTACTTGACCCCTTCTTCAATAGGGGAAAGATTTAACCAATTCTATGAGGATTTGTATAATTTAAAACTGTCCCCTAAGGTTAATGATATTAAAAAGTATTTACTTGACACGCAAATACCAAAAGTTACATATCAGGATTTATTAAACTTAAATAAAACCATTTCGGAGGACGAAGTTCAGTTCCAAATAAATAGATTACCCATAAATAAAACTCCGGGTCCGGATGGTTTTACAAATTTATATTATAAACATATGCAGTTTCTATTGATTAAACCTCTAACGGATATGTTCAATCAAATAGCCATAAACGAGTCTTTTCCAACGGAACTACTACAAGCAAATATCATTCCTATATTAAAACAAAATAAAAGTAGTACCGATCCCAGCAACTACAGACCTATAGCGTTAATTAATGTAGACATGAAGCTATACGCGGCTATAATCGCGGAGAGAATCAAGTCTATAATTACGACCCTGATCCATCCGGACCAGATTGGGTTTGTACCGGGTAGGTTAGCATCCAGTAATACTAGGAGAATAATAGATATTGTAGATTTGGCCAATAGAGATCAGTTGCCCCTCCTGGCCCTGTCTTTAGATGCTGAAAAAGCATTTGACAGGGTCGGGTGGGGTTACTTAGCTGAAGTTCTTACTGCTTTCGGGCTTACAGGTTGGATACACAATGCCATAATGGCTTTGTATTCTGCTCCTTCTGCACGCACTGTGGGCCCCAACATTACTGCAGGGTGGTTTGCTCTTAAAAATGGTACGCGACAAGGGTGCCCACTCTCCCCCTTGTTGTATATTTTGTCCATTGAGCCTTTGGCTATTAATATCAGGAACAACCCACGAATTAGAGGTGTCCAAATGGATACTCTGGATGTCAAAATATCTCTCTATGCGGATGATGCGTTACTTACGCTCTCCGCTCCAGAGTCGTCTCTGAAATTCTTAATGTTTGAAATTGACAGATATTCCATTATTTCAAATTTTAAATTAAATATTAATAAATCCACAGTAATGTTCATGAATATGAGCAGTGAACAAGTCACTACCTTAGCCGACACTTACAAATTTATATGGACAGACTCAGAAATAAACTATTTGGGACTAGTTATAACTGCTAACCCAGCCGGAATAATGGAGAGGAATATTTTGATTTTCATTCGCAACATGAATCTTAAACTTGAAAAATGGAGAAATTTAGAAACTTCATGGCAGGGTAAAATCAATATTATAAATTCATACATTTTACCTAAATGGCTATATTTGTTCTCCATGATACCACTTAAAGTCCCTGTACCCTGGTTGGCAATGATTCAATCTAGTTTTAACAATTTTATCTGGAACTATAAAAAACCCAGAATTACTCAAAAGATCCTAACTAAAAAGTTGAGCAATGGCGGTCTAAATTTCCCTAGCATTGTATATAGTTACCAAGCGAATATTATTAGGCATATTTATCTTCTCCAGGATCCTAAACAGGTCTTTGAGCCCTGGTATATTATAGAATCCAAAGTGGCTCATTTGGATAAATTACAACATTCTTTGTGGACAACTACAAAGACTTCCCTTAAAAACTCTCCTCTAACTAGCTCGTTGATATTATCCCAGATGCTGGGAGAATGGCTAAATATTAAGAAAAAACTAAGCATAAATAATTCCATCCCGAAAACATGTACGCTGGACATATTGGAAATACTGATAGAAGATTTCTCGTTAAAGCACTGGAATAATGTTGACAAACTGAGGATTGCAGACATTATGCAGGGAGATAAGATCGTACCTTTCCAAAGCATTATAGATACTCGCCATATTCCAGGCGGAGAAATCTTTACTTATCTTCGCTTAAAAAATTTTATCCACAAAAATGTTATCAAATCATCTAATATATTTGCCAAGAAATTGGAATTTATTTTTCGAAGCCAAGCCATCAGAAAGATTGCGTCTGTGGCAGCGTCCTTGTTGGAGCTGCTTAAAGAATCCCCTCACAGACTGATTAAAAGGTGGGAACTAGAATTAGATTTGCAGATTTCTGTAGAGGAGTGGAACTCCTCTCTAACTATGGTAAATAAATATATACACTGCCTTAATCTGTCTGAGTGCCATTTTAAAGTTTTATATAGATGGTACTATACTCCAGCCAGACTGGCTAGAATATATGATTCTACTGATCCAACGTGTTGGAGATGTGGAAGTCAGCCAGGTACTTACACACATATATGGTGGACCTGTCCTGCGGTTAAATATTTATGGTTATGGGCGTTTAATATCTTTACAGCCATGACGACAAATAGAATTGAGGAGAATGCCGCTGCGGCCCTCTTACATTTAAACCTGACTTTCAATTCCCAGAAGGATGTTTGTTTTGCCATTCATTGCCTAGTCGCCGTCAAAATCATTATTGCGCGACATTGGAAATCTTCAAAGCCGTTTGACAAGCGACTATTGATTGATCAGATCATGTTCCAAATGTCAATGGAATATGAGCTGATCAACAATTCGACTTTTATGTCGAAGAAGCAACAATGGTACAAAGATTGGTTAAAAAAATACAAGGGTTTATTTGGACACTCTTCTAGCTAGATAGTTTATTATATTTGTATTTTATTGTGAAGTATTTGTTGGCCTTACTAAGGGATAAATCAAATAGAATATAAAATAGATGTGGATCTAAATAAACGATTATGTGCTCTAAATTATTTGCTCCAAAATTTGGTGATGGTCTTTTTTTTTATTTTTTTTTATTTATGCTGGTTCCGATGGGATCATTATGACACTATCTTTCTGTACAATGTCAAATAATGTGTAATAATTTATTCAAATATTTATTTGTTTGTAACACTGTACATGAATTGAACCTCTTAAGACCCAACATAATTGTCTTTTATTGTGAAAAAGGAAAATGTTTCAATAAAAACTTATTAAAAAAAATAAATAAAATCAAAGTTATTCACAGACGGCACAAACATTGTCGGTTACTAAACTTGACTTATATGTAAAAAAGTTTATTACACATTTCTACATTTCTTCAATTAGTGGATTACGTTATTATTTATGTGTACCATACTATTAAATGTTATTATTAGTGTGTTACTAGACTAATATTGTGCTTCCATTGGCTTGCTTTCCCTGCTGTTTCAACAGAAGGGATTTCAGCCGTACATAAATAGGAGCATACAGCTTAAAATACTTATTAGGACTGTTCTGCTCGTTTATGGTGTTTTAAACTTATGAAGGACTGTAACTACCGGTATTACCATTTTCTTTACTTGTTGACACAATTTATATACTTCCATTTGGCTTGTGTTTATTGAAGATCCTATTGTTATCATTACAATTACTACTGATTCATTGTATAACATTGTTTAGCAGACTTACCATTTCTGCAAACTTTAAATACTGAGGTTTTAAATACACCTATTTTAGAATTGTAAGTGGTAGTAACTATCTCCTGGTTGCAGCAATTAGATTTTTTTCTTTTTGCTATTCCTATTCTTTTTATTATTTTCTTCAGCCTAAGGTGTGGGTTGATTTACTGTGATTTGAGGAGTTACACACTTTTCTTGAGACCACTATCTAAACCTTCCTATTTATCAGAAAGGAAGTAATTCCTTTTTTGGTGACTCTTTATTTTACTAAAATGAATTTAAAGAACTGACTCTTCACCTGCTGCCTAATATATACCACCCCTTGACAACTGCCAATGTAATGATGTAATCAATTTAATATACCTGACAGTGGTGGTAATGTTGTAGCTGATCAGTGTTCATTATATATATATATATATATATATATATATATATATATATATATATATATATGTGTTTAAAAAATCCTGAGTGTTATGTTTTTATTTCCCCCCTCATTCTCGGGTCCTCTACCAGAGGCCTGGGAGTTTGAGGGTTCTGCACAGTATCTTAGCTGTTCCTAGAACTGCACTCTTCTGGACAGCGATCTCAGATGTCCCACCTGGAATCTGTTGAAGCCACCCCCCCCCCCAACTTGGGAGTCACAGCCCCGAGTGCTCCTATCACAACTGGGACTACTTCTGCCTTTACTTTCCACATCCTTTCGAGTTCTTCTTTCAGTCCTTGGTATTTGTCTGCCTTCTCATGTTCCTACTTCCTGATGTTATAGTCACTGGGTATTGCCACATCCAACACGACTGCAGTGTTTCGTTCCTTGTCTACCACTACAATGTCTTGTTGGTTGGCCAGCACTTGCTTGCCTGTCTGAATCTTGAAGTCCCACAGGATCTTAGCCCTGTCATTCTCAACTACCCTTTGTGGTATCTCCCATCTGGACTTAGGCAGGTCCAATCCATATTCTGTGCAGTGTCTCTCTGTGTATGCTGTTCCTGCTAACATCTTGCATTCCGCTACTAGGTGCTGGACTGTCTCAGAGGCCTCTTTGCACAGTCTGTACCTTGGGTCTTGTCTGGTGTGGTAGACTCCAGCTTCTATTGATCTGGTGCTGAGTGCCTTCTCCAGTGCTGCTAGGATTAGTGCCTCAGTGCTGTCTTTCAGTCCTGCATTTTCCAACCACGAAGGGTCATTTCATGTTAGCCACATCCACTATCTGCCAGTGGTACACCCCATGTAGGGGTTTGTCTTGCCAAGGAACCTCCTATTTTTCAGCATCCTCAATCTGTGGAAGTCTCAGGCATTCCCTTAGTTCATCAGTTCAGTTCATCTTTGGGAGCCATCTTTGTGATGTACTTCTGGAGGCTCTGTGTCTCATCAGGCCCCGACCTCCTTCCTTCTGGAAGGTGTACAGTCTCTGGATGCTGGATTTCAGGTGGAATCATAGGGAGTAGTTTCCAGGTCTTGACATCCATGGTGACCAGTTCTTCTCTTGTCCAGGTTATTATTCCAGCTGGGTACATGATAACCAGTAGGGCATACATGTTGATGGCTTGGATCTTGTTCTTGCCATTGAGATGAGACTTCAGGGCCTGTCTGACTCTTTAGAGGTACTTGAATGTTGCTATCCTCCTTGCCTCTTCCTCATGGTTGCCATGCGCTTGTGACTAACATATTTTTTTAATGACAAGCTTTGGGGAGAACCTCCCTTTCTTAAGTCTGAAGCATTTTTGAGCAAGAAGACACATAGAATTCAAAGTTGAGTAGTGATACAGGGGTTAAAGCGACACAAGTGCAGATAAGACACAGGTTTGCTAAAAAACAGACACCATTCTTGCAGAGGGTCATAAATATATTTCTGAAGAACAGAGTGAGGGGGGAGAGGGAGAAAAAAAACATCAGACAGTGCAGAAGATGGTACACTTTATACATACTAGACATGTGCAATTAGTTTCGGTCCAAATATGAATTCGGATGAATTTCGGGCAATTCGGACATTCGGGTACTTCCGAATGTCCGAATTGCCAAAGTGCCAAATTGCCGAGGTCCCGAAGTTCCGAAATTACCGAATTTCCAAAGTGCCGAAGTTCCGAAGTTCCGAAGTTGACGAAGTTCCGAAGTGTCAAAGTGCCGAAGTGCCGAAGTTCTGAAGAACAGTATTGCCTAAGTACTAATATACTTACCCAGTGAAAGAAGAAGAATGTTACATTGTATACAATTTTAAATAAAAAGTATACAAACATAGCCAGGATTCAGCTGTAAGCATTTGCAACAATTACAACAATCAAGTAACATACATTCATATAAAATGTAAGTTACTTGGCCACCCAGTGTAATGACAGGAATAAATAGTAGATAACTCCCTAATTCCCACAGTATTAGGGAGCTATCTACTAAAAGGCTGAAAGACCTAAATTGGTCTTTCAGACAAATTTACTAATACTAAGTAAAGATTACTTAGTATTAGTAAATTATGCCCCTACTCGCTATACCGTGAGTAGGGGCATGTCTATTAAACAGTGAGCAGCCTGTGGCATTACATACATTACATAATTTTTTACTTAGTATTAGTAAATTTGTCTGAAAGACCAATTTAAGTCTTTCAGCCTTTTGGTAGATAACTCCCTAATACCGTGGGAATTAGGGAGTTATCTACTAAGCGGCTGCAAGAGAAGTCCCGAAGAGCCGAAGTCCCAAAATTCAGAATTTCCGAAGTTCCGAAGTGTCGAAGTGCCGAAGTTCTCGAAGTGCCGAAGTTGCCGAAGTTCCGAAGTGCCGAAGTTCCGAAGTGCTGAAGTGCCGAAGTTCCGAAGTTGCTGAAGTTCCGAATTGCTGAAGTCCCATATTGCCGAAGTCCTGAATTGAGAAAATCCAGAATTTCGGAATGCCGAACCGAAAATTTTCCCCATGCACATGCCTAATACATACACACACACACACACATAAATATGTATATGCAAACGCATAAACACATATACATTTACATACAAATAAACAGATATATATATATATGTATATATATATACATGTACATGAACTCATATACACAAATATAAAAAAAAACAGTCACAAATATAAGCATACATGCATAAAAGTATGGGAAAGCATAGGTCTACACATAGTACTTAAATATTGATAGAATAAACACATTGGAATGTGTTTTAAAATGTTGATACATATGACAGTACAGTAAGATAATGTGGGGGAGTGTTCATGTGCCCCACAGGAGTGCAGTACAATCTTGCTTTGTGGAGTTTAATAGAGTGTCTGTGCATATTCATTCTGCTGGGTGGTATTAGCATCCTGGGTGGCATTTGGTGCATTGAATCATATATATTGAATCATATATATGTATACACATACACTCCAATCACTAGAACCACTACACTACACTGAGAAAAGTCATTATGTACAATGCTTCCTAAGGCAATCTCTAGTCCAGTCACTCAGAGAGCCACTAGAAGCCTTCACCAGCACAGTTCTGAAATATTTCCAGGATTGACATTCAAACACTTCACTCTCTGCATGAAGATGCTGTACACTCTGCTGTTTGGCACAACATGACAGTTGTGGTCATGCACACTAGATTTGGTTTAAATTATCTGTAATAATTATCTCAGCCTGGACAAGTACAGTGTCATTGGCGAGATCAGCTTTCTAAAGGTGAGTAAAACTGTTTATTTTACTTGCAAAGTAAGGGGCCATAAATCTAAATATATAGGGAAACATATTTGTGTTCCTTTAACCCCTTAAGGACCAAACTTCTGGAATAAAAGGGAATCATGACATGTCACACATGTCATGTGTCCTTAAGGGGTTAATATAAACCTTCACCTGTTTAGATGTTTTTAGTAGAATGTTGCATTTAAATCTTTTTATGTCTTTAGCTTAGACATAAAGCTTTGTTGTAAATGGCAAAAGCAAACAATATTATCTCTCTATAGAGTTGCTTTGTACATTTGAGTCTAATCTAATTATTGAACTCAAAATCAATAATAAAGCTAAGTCATAAAAGGTCAATATGTTTTTAATAACAATACCCATATTTTATATTAGTAGAATTTAAAATGAAGCATCTTACAAATTATGAACTAATCTATTTCAATATGTACCAAATAAACAGCACACAAAAATAGTGTATTTTTAGTGTCCCTTTAAATTCAGCATCCCTTATTTAAACAGTTATATCAAATACATTGACTACATTAATAGTTAACATTCTAAGACATTAATTCAGGGGCTACAAAATCAGTTTAAAAGTTTTAAAGTTAAAGATTTATTTTTCATTAACTTAAAAACAAGGGCTATGTAAATAAGCTCATATCCAGAATTAAAGTTACAAACCTACTATTGTTCAGTGGAGAGTACTTGAGTGTATAATAGCTGATGAGCGGGCTTAGAGCATTGAGGAAGAAGATAATTCAAGTGACTGAATGATTTGTTATATGTAGTCCGATGAACAATACTGCTGATTAGTGTTTGTCATTAGTACATTAATGTGCTAATTTAGAGACAACAATTCATAGTGTCTCAGAAACACATTGTACTATTTGAATGAATATCATCATTCCCTTATATAGAGCTAATGAGGAAAATGCAAACTAGATGGCCAAACACAACCTTAAAAACAATAGTCCATGGTATTGTTAAAGGGAAAAACGGAGACAATGTAAGTAAACAAATGGCAAGCAGTGCAAAGTTAGTTGCTTCCAATAGTTAGAGGCTACTTGTGAAATCTATGATTATTGAAAGAGTAAAGAACAGGAAAGATGTTCTTGAAAACTGCTCCATTTTAAAGGTGCAATGTCCTTGAATCTTCAAAACTGCTCACCAAGTATTAACAATATACAAGATTCCTATTTGTCTGCCAAATCCAGAGTGAACAAACCGCCTTTGAGTAACATCTAACAGCATACAGTAATGCAAGCAATTCGATAAATATAAGATCTCTGCAAGGACACTGTCAGCCATTGTGAAATACCTAGAATTGTGGAGGAGCGGGCTTTTAACAGACAAAGAAGGCACCCCTTTTCATGCTGCATCTTCTGATTGTTGTAACTGCCAATCAGAGTATTAGGCAGAGTAGGCACGTGCCTACAGATGCATGGACTACAAGGGGTGCCTAATCTGGCTGTTAAAGACTCTTCCTTGTCTACTGTTCATTTGCTGCAGCTTCAGAACTCTAGTTGGATTACTATTCAGTCTGAAGGAGGCTGATATGTGTATGGCCTCCTCAGATTGAATGCAGTGGTCCCCTGGACAGAGGGGGAGAGAACAAGCCAGGCGAAGGGACAGGGCTGGGTCAGAATAGACAACTCAGAAATGACAGAAACATAGAATGTGACAGCAGATAAGAACCATTCGGCCTATCTAGTCTGCCCAATTTTCTAAATACTTTCATTAGTCCCTGGCCTTATCTTATCGTTAGGATAGCCTTATGCCTATCCCACACATGCTTAAACTCCCTCACTGTGTTAACCTCTACCACTTCAGCTGGAAGGCTATTCCATGCGTCCACTACCCTCTCAGTAAAGTAATACTTGCTGATATTATTTGTAAACCTTTGCCCCTCTAATTAAGGCGCACACACACGCACACACACGCACACACACACACACATACACACACACTGTCCACACGTACCCACATGCTGTCATATCCTGCTCTGTTCAGCGGTGATGTCTGGCCTTGGCTTCTGGTATACAGTACTCTTTTTACAATTCTTGTTTAGTTTTTCTTGATTTTTCTGGTTTTCTATTCTATGTCTGGTTTTCTTTATGCTGGGTTTTCTGGGTTCATTCCTGTATTCCGTTCCTGGAATTCCAAGTCTCTTGGTTTCCTTTAAATGTTTGTTTTATGTTGCCACACCTGTTCCTTTTCAATTAATCCTTTTGTTTCAGTTGGTTCCTGCAGGCAGTTGCTCCAAGCCCTCTGTTTATTTAGTCATGCATATCTGGCAGTCTAGGACCCACTATAATTGGAGTACTTTGGAGCAGTGGTGGGCTGCATACATCTTGGCCATTTATGTATGTCTAAATCTCAAATGTTTTACATATAAATCTTGTTTTGCCTTGTATCTCTTGTCTTGCTTTATTTAGTCTTGTATTCCCAGTTCATGTACAGTCCTGACTTGCCCTGTTCATGTTTCCCTCATGTCTTGTGTACATGTTCTGGGTTCTGCTTTCTGTCCTACTCCGGTTCTGGGTTCTCCGAGTTTTGTCTTGTTTTCTTGTTTGGTGTCTATTCTAGTCTTGCCTTGTTTCTAGTACTGGATACATATCTGCTGCAGAGCCTCCCTATTCAGATCCTGGGAGGTCTGAATATTGTCATCTGGCACCTGGGATCCACAGAAACTGCATCAGGGCCCTGGTATGTGGCCGCACAAACACTAGTGCTCAACACCAGGGGGAGTGTGGTTACCCTGCACCAGGCCCTGAGAATCAATTTCCACACAGTGACTCTTACTATCAAGATCATGCATACTGGGTCCTGGTCACCAGACCACCACCCCTGACACATGCCCACTACTTTTAACCCCTTAAAGATGGAGGCAATTGACCATGTTCTGAATAAAACAAAACCTAGAACTTGTGTTTGATTGACCATAATTTAAGGGTATTCATACATATGTTTATTTTATATTGCTTTTAAAGGACATAAAGGGATTTCTTTAACTATCCTATATGTATACCTAACACAACATTAAGTGTGAATAAAATTCTAAAAATGGAGAATAAATAATTTGTTCCCCTTATAATCCTTTTTGACATATCCAATGCAATTAAATAATAAAAAAATCTCCATTTCATTGGGCAGATAACTCTATCAAATACCTAAGTGCGAACATCACTCCCTCACCTCACATCAGCCGTATGAGGAGAACTTTCCACTACTGATAAATTCCATTACATAGGACCTGAAAGTATGGGACAAACCCCACTTCCGGTGACTGGGCAGAGTCAATATCCTCTAGATAAATATCCTCCCCTCTGTACTCTACCTGCTCAATACAATCCCAATACGACTACCCGGGAAATTTTGTAACACTCTCCGATCCATAGTTATAAGATTCTTATGGACAGTTAAAAAACCTGGATTAGCCTACCATTTCCTCAGATATCCAAAAGATAAGGGATGAATGGGCCTCCCAAACATATTACATTACTACTATGCCATACATGTGTCAAGGATAATAGACAAGACCTTACGGCCTATAACCAAATTGTGGATCCCAATTGAACAGTTCTTTTCAGCCATCCCACTACAAGCCCTACCCTGGGCATTTACAATATCCAGGGAATGTCCCACACCTGACCATCCTACAATCACCGCCACCATACATGTATGGAAGAAACCACTACCCCTATGGGGAATATCACCATCACCTTCACCTAGATATCCCATTTCCCACAACTTACTCTTGCCGGACAGATCAAAGGGCCTATTATGGCCAGTAGAAACTAGCTTAGACCATGTCCCTTACACACCTCTGGAAAGTATATGGGGAGAATTGGGATTGAAACAACTTACTGACCTGGCAATATCAAGAAAAATATGTTGCGCTAGAGTATTACTATGTGTATCTAGTAAGTATATATCTCACCAGTAAACCGTCATAATCATAAATCATCTGAAAATATACATATACAGACAATATAGTGCAGACCATCTGATTTTAAACCTGGCAGCACCACAACCCCCTACTGTAGCACAATAATTTTAGTTTATAGAGAATGCTTAATCTACCCGACAGTGGCATTAGAGACAACACATAATTTGAATAAAAGTGTTCTAAACCCACTATGCTATGACTAAGACTAAGACTGCTAAGACTATCTCTAAATGTTATAGATTACTTCAAACTTAAATGCATCCCACACTTCCACACTATACAGGAAAATGGTAACACCTATTTGGATATTCGATCAGAGAGAGCGACAGGGTTGAAACATTTCACACTATATTCCACATATATTCCAGCATATCTCTCCACAAGGTAAATTATGAGTTGACCTCAGGGTGGTATCTCACACCAACAAATATCCGCCACTTTGACCCAACATTGTCCCCCTTATGCTGGAGATGTGAAAAGTCGAGAGGTGACCTACTTCATCTCTGGTGGACATGTGAGAGTGTCTCTAACTACTGGAAGTTGGTTGAGAAGACAATAGACACCATAACTGGTAAGCATCTTCCACATGAGGTGAAGCTATATTATTTAACTCTGCCTTTGGCTAAGTAAAAAGGCTCACTCACTTATTTTATGCTTACCGAGGTGAAGGTCACCATCACAATGTCCTGGAAAACTAAACAGAAGCTAACTGAGAGAGAATGGTTTATGAAAATAGAGCACTATTGAGTTCTTTAAGAACTGAGATGGAACTCACTAGGCAAAGCCGCTAAAAACAAATGTATATGGCAACCGTGGATGACATATTTGACATCCTACTCACCACCAAGACCCAAAGGGAACCAGCACCCCTCCAATTAAAATAGGGGCCAGATGCCACACATCCTGGCAAAACCAACACAAATGCCGATATGACAGTCACTTTTATGTTTATGTTTTTACCGTTTAAAACTTTAATACATCTGTAACTTCGAAATCGATTGAATATGTATTGCCATGTGATGTTTCTTTTTTATACATTTTAGATCCAACTTTGTTAGAATACTGGAAACAATGTAATCCTGAAATGCAGTATTGATACATGCCTCGTAGATTCATGATGACAAATTTTAAAATAATAATATTATAAATAAAAAAAATAAAAATAAAAAGAACTTAAAATAGATTCATATCAGTCCTGATCTTTAAATGCCTAATATGTTGAGGACATAAATTCCTTTTGATAGCTAAAGCTAGCCCTATATCAACACCCCTTACAGTATGCTTAAACTAACTATAACCATATACCTACATTAACCTTAAACCTACACTATCCCTAATCCAAAAACAGCATTAACCCAAACACAGCATTACCTTACCCTATTGCTAGCCCTACACTAACCCTAAGCCTACAGCTAATCATAACCTAACACTATTCTAATGCTACCCTTAGCTCTAACCCTACCACTTTCAGTAACCTATAAGAAAACCCTCTGCCAATATTAGTAATGATATCAGCTAAACAGAGATTGCTGCCATCTACTGGCTTTGTGCAACAGTAACATTTTTCTGTATTACTGAATAAAGAAGCATACTTTACCAGCCAATTATACTGTGGTTAGTGTTGGGAAACTGGGAAAGCCCAGTACCTATCACAATTGGCTTGGGAAATGCAGGGAAACACTCTGGATTTCCAGTCAGCATCTCGAATTTCCGCTGCTGAGAGCGATCGCTCAGCCATGATATTCTTAATGGATTTACAGGACTTTAAAGTGCCAAATAAGTGCCTGACATTTCCTATTATTATAAGAAAAAGAAATGCTATTACCACTAGTTTAAGGTAGCAATGTTAAGATACATGTAGAATGTAATATTAGAATGGTCCTCTAATCAGCCATTGTCCCTTGATCACTTGATCTACTTTTTTTTTTACAGTTTAATACAGTTTAAAGGTGTAGTGGCTAAGTATAATTTAAAATCTCGGCAGGACTGGAGCACTTAAGACATTTATCACTACTTTTTAATTTATACATTGGTTATTTGTTTAATAAATGTAATACTTTTTATTCTAAGTCTGTGCCATTCCATGTCCACTGTCTCCTGCACCAAAGAAGGGTAGTACCCCCCTTTTAGTGACACACAAGCTACATATTCCAAAGCCAGGTCCAATTGGCTCTGAATCAACGGAATGAAATGGATAAAGACTGAAGAAGGCCTGTGTCCCACTCGTGAGATCTGAGCCTGTCCTTATCTGGCTCTATTCTATGTGAGTGTATATTAATTTTACTTACACCCGCATTGGAACACCAAATATACTACACTATATTGTGTTTCTTTTACTTATCTAGCATATTGCTGTATACTCATTATGTAAGTGACGTTTTCTATTGCTCCACTACTATCACTGGTGGTAATTGGTTTCCTCTCAGTTCACTTGTATTCACCGATAAGATTGCGTGTGTTGTGAAGGAAATACTCACACTTTGTGGTAGCTGCTCTTTGAATATCTAAAATTATAAAGCGCCTCTACACAGAACACTTTTTGGTTTTTGTTATAATTTAAAATCTGTACACACAAAACAAAATTGAGCAAGTGTGTTGTTGTTCTGTGGCCTAAATATACCTAATATAATCTATTTATTTTGCTAAGAGTTTTCCCCCATACTTATATTTGTTCTGCAAATTAAGTAAATAACTCCTTTCAGCACTGTGCAGTGTATTTTAATATTATGTTCTTTACAATTTAATGAAAGCACATTTTCAATCAGAGTAGCCAGTTTTACTAATTAAACTAGGAAAGTCATAAAAATAATAATGTATTTTAAAAAAAATAACTTAGCATGGTTTTGTGGGCTTTACAATTTTCATTTTGTACTGGAGGACAATATAAATCAGCTTGCTGTATATCAAGCCAAAGAAAGATCATCCGATTTGTCTTAAACTATGGCCTTTGCTTTGTTAAGTGAATTAAAAATATCTAAGATAATTAAAGAGAAAATACTTACACAGAAAACTTGATGTGGAGATTTTGCAACGTACTGCTATTTTTTTATCTTTAATTTTTGTCTTTAGAATTATTACTGAAATTTGTCCCATTTTGGAAATATATATTTAACCTTTTATGGATTTTTTGCTTTATAAAATAAATGTGCATTCACCTCTTGCTGTTGTCATATGCATTTATCTGTAGTTTAACAGTTTTAAATAAAGTGAATGTTTAATTGCATTGACTCTAAAATAATTTGTTTATAATAGAGAGACGTGTATCACAGTATGCAGCTATCTATCATGATAACATAACAAGTGACATAAAAAATAATTAAAAAAATGTAATCAGCACTATGTTCTGGCCATGTCCTACCAAAAAAAATTCAATAAAATCTGCATACACCATATGGCTATATCAAAAATGGATTTTCAATTTTAACACAGCACATTAACTTCCCCATTAACAATAGATTATAGCACATTGTGATTGGATGGACTGTTTCAGCCAATGACATTGCCTTATTCTTATAGACAATGTCAAGCATTGAAATATGGGTTTACCTATGACAATAAGAAAGTCCTGGAGAACCCCAATACTTTTACTATGGTTATTTATGTATTTTGTTTTCTTAGGCATTTCCTATGCTGTTTGTTTGCCATATATTATTAATATACCTAATCTCATTTATACAGTGCGTAGCTGTGCTGTTTTAGTTAATAAATACATAATAAAAGTGCACTATTCCCTTCAGTAACTAAACCAGTAGTTTTAATAAGGCACTCAGAATCGCCCCTCTATGTTAGAAGGGCCTCAACAAGCAAAAATCAATCCTCCTTCTTTTGTGGGTGTAACTATTCCATTCTGACATTCTGTGATAATTATAGTTTTCTGCTCTGATAAAATGATCTTTTTTTTATTTTTGCTTGCTGCTATTCCCTAGAACAAAATAAATGCTTTAAAGAAAATAAAATGTTGAATTCAGTTCATTCCTACAAGAATCATCTAGAAAAAAAACATACGTGAAGATAAAAGAAATGCACTGACTACATTGTAGATATCACAAATGTGAGAGTGTGGTGAGCGCATTTGTTTATAAGAATTTTAAACATTTTAAACTTAATATCATATAAATCATGTGAAAAAATGAATACATTTTAAACCTTTATATAACTTTAAAAGTTATGCCCTAAAATAAAATTTCTTTAACCCCTTAAGGACACGTGAGATGTGTGACATGTCATGATTCCCTTTTATTCCAGAAGTTTGGTCCTTAAGGGGTTAAAAATCCTAATTAGCCAGACTTTTTATCCCAGCGGGGGAGACACTAGAAAATTCAAAAATAGAAGCGCCCTAAAAGTGAAATTCAAATATTTTTTAAATGGCGTAACCACAGCATGTAAACTTCCAAGCAAGTGGTAAAATTCATGCATCATCTATGTGGGACTGGTGTGGACTCCATTGGTTTTTAAAAAAAATAAAAAGCAGAAAACAACTTCCTGCCAATTGGAAGATATCCATAATCATTCTTGTCATCAGACTTTCACCTGCAATAATGCTCTTTCCATCAAAAGTCTATTCCTTGCACCAGCAGGATCCTTAAATCTATAGAGGAGCTGATGGTTGTTTCATCAGTAGCTAGAGAAAAGGTCTGTAGTGGGAGTCAATATTTCTCCAATTGTGGTGGTGTTTCTTACTGAATGCATCACAAGTGACATACTGCTTCCACAGTGACCTACTGCTTCCCCTCAAGGGACACTGTAGTCACTGAATTTGCTTCATCTCTTTGAAGGGGTTATAGTGTATGGAGTCCCATAACACATATTTTTCTTCAGTGTTAAACAATTTCTAATGGTTTAACACTAAACAATAGTTGCCAGCAGCCCTCTCTGCTGCTTTGGTGATGTTGGAGGCTGGTCCTGAGGTTACATCTTATGAAGTAGAATGCAGAGACTATCATTGATACATCCTAGGTGTTGACTGTTCTGAAAGATAAACAAATAGTAATAAAATAAAATATGATTGACCTCTATCCAAATACATAAGACAGAGCTATATACTTACCTAGCAGTTCTGTACTCTCAACCTGGAATTAAATAGTCCTTCGTTGCAGCTTTATACTCTCATCCAACAATGTGTTACTCCTAATCAGCAATAAACTATTCAATATCGGCAATTAGACCCTCCATTTCAGCAGCGGGATATTCCCTTCCAGCAATAAGGTATTCCATCCCAGCAATGGAATATTCTTTCCCTGCAATTAGATATCTCCTTCTATCATTTAGATTATTCCACTCCTTCCTAAGAATTAGACATCTTTATTTTAAGAGATATTCCTTCCTGGCTATTATGTAATGCCACACAACATATCTATCTATCTACATATCTATTTTGGCTTCTGCACTCAACTTTAAGGAAGTTTTACCTTTACCCTTCACCTCTGTGAACTCTGTTTAATCCTTCATGATTGGCAGAGTCTATTTTGCCACAAACTTTGTAAATAAACATGATTACCGTGTGTTCAGATGGAGATCTTCCAATGTCCCTTCTTGTGAATTAAGGATGCCTTTTTTTTTTCTCTTGGTTCTCAACTAATGTTCTTTCCACATGACTTAATCTCTCTCCAGATACTGTTTTTGATGTTTGATGTCAGTCGTCGTTCTCCTAACCAGCCTGTCAAATAACTCTTTATAATGTTGGACAATGCATCCACCAAGGATTTGAAGTCAGCCGGATTTAACTTTTTCTTCATCTTTGGGTCCACATTCGAACTGAACTTATGTCCCAAAAGGCCTATTTAGTCAAATAGAAGTTCAGGAGTAGAAAAGATGAGGTGACAACAGTATCAGACAGATGCCATATCTGAACTCGAGACTGTATTTGGGATAGTATGGAGAACAGAAAAGGCACTAGACGTGTGCAAAGGTTCATTTCATACAGTTTATTCGAATTCCTTTTAATCCTCACCTAGATTAATCAGTTGTCCAGAAATTAACTGTGGTGTTTTATTCAATGAATAAGATTCCACATGTAAATCCTGGATGATTTACAGTTTGGAAAAAAGAAGCTCCAGGTCTACAAAAAGACACATATAAAATATTCAGTTAATAAGGCTCCACAGGTAAATCCTGGACGATAAAGTCATCTAGGTGTGGATTAAAAATCATTTGATTCAGTTGAACCATCCAAAGTTAACTTCTGCAGTTTTAAAGTCAGTTCATAAGTGATCAAAGCACATTTGCAAAGAAAAGACAGACAGTTTTTTCCTGTGATTAATAGCTAGCATGGCTAGACAGAAACAAATCCTTAATCACATGGATTTTGATTATTGCTCATGAACATAAATATAGCTCATTGCAACTAATACATTTTTGCACAACAGGGAAATCATAGAACTTAAATTCTACCTATAGTCAATAGCACTATTTTATAAAGGAGATTGAGAGTCTTAGTCTATGTGAAAGGAACCATTTTTGTAGAATTTAATAACAGAGGTAGAAATGTACATTTAACAGTTTTTTTTCTAGATAAGTTTGGAAGTTAGTTAAGTGTTTTGTGAATTGGAACATACAAAAAGGGATATGATAAAGTACTACATTTATTTGAGTGAGACAGAAAGCTAGATTTGGCATGCATCCTTATGATTAGGTAAAGAATTTAATACAAGTAAAGGCATGAAAGGGTTATAGTAATGATATTAATGGGGGGGTATTTTACAAGCAGTAGTAGGATAGATTATGTCCTCCCAAAATATTACCTTTCAGGTAGCAATTGAAAATCGAAATGCATATAGCAGGTAAGTTTCACGTATTACCTTATTATCAGATACACTTGTAAGACAATAACATACAGTGTATAGTTGACCTTACTGTGGTATCAAGGAAGTGATGGTCAACATCAACATCTCCTTATGGTACATATCCATAAATACATTGTATTTGTAATTCTTGTTTTTATATTTTGCCCCTCACATTTTTTTTCTTTCACACAGTTTAATAGAATTAACATATTTATTTTTCATGTTTTATTCTCTTTATAGTATATTTTGTATATTGAATTATATTTAACACATTCTTCATGGCTGAACTAAACATCAAATTAATGTAACTTCTTAGCTTGTGCTCATTTACAGTTGATTACTTTATCTATGCAGTGACAGTAAAACACTTGGCAAATAAAGATCAAACTTGTAACAGATAACTTGTGCAATTTATCACATTTGACTCTATGTTCATTTTTTTCATGACTGTTTTCACTTTGATGCTAATGACATTAGCTGCCGGCCATTACTATGGGATAACTTGCTGAAGCTTGGCAGGTTTTGTACACATTCTTGCAATTAATCAGAACTTCACAGAGAATACTTGCAGTGAAATTGACATAGCATAATCCCACATTATAACCCTCTGATCATGCGGAAGTTTACTAAAGTGACGAGAGATGTGCTTAAACTCTTACAATACCATTGGAAAGCTTACAGAAAACTAGCACTTGTTTTACAAATACATATTGACAACACGTGCAACGCATGTTAAATTGTCTGTAAATGGAAGACCCACCACTAGTTTCCAGAACTGCTTAGAAATGAAGGCATTATTTTTAGCCTCCCCTCAGCACCTCTCCAAATGAAGAAACAACAGTACTTGGACTTTTAAATATGATAAAAGTTGTTGTATATAATCATAAAGAGATAGTGTGTGTATAGTGGATGTGCGTGTGTGTGCGTGTGCGTTTCTGTGCGTGTGTGTGTGTGTGTGTAGAAGCAGCAGGGATTAATAGAATTTTAAAAATAAAATAAATTAAAGGAGCTACCATGTTTTTCAACAATGCTAGGCATAACCCACAAAGACATTAAAAGAATATTATGCTCACCAAAACAACTTTAGTATTGTTTTCAGTATTTCACTGTTTTTAGTGTTTCTTTTTGCTAGCCTTTAGCAACATATATTTCAAGATGTCAGTGATGGTGAACAAAGTATAAAGAAATATATAAAATGTTTTTTAAAATGAAAAGGACCACAGATCAAAGGTATCTAGATAATACACTAAACAACAAATGTTTGAATATAGTTTTGCTTATCCTCAAACAGGAAATAGCTGCCAACGTCAAATCAAAATTTGGGTTAGCGTTAATCAAACACAATAAGATTAAAAACAGAAAAAACACATCCAAGACACACAATATTGCCTAGGCAACATCTAATATATATTTAGCTTGGTTTTAAAGCTTTTGCATTGATTACATTTCTGTCATGAAGGTGCTGTAAATGTGTTTCTCTGTTAAATGATATAAACATCGTCTGTTACTGATATTTGCTGACAGATGAGCTTTGTCTCTCAAACCAACAAAACTGTGAAAACGCATTTAACTGCACACGTAGTTTGTGAATTTGAGTCGACAACTGTTTAGTTTAATATGTTTCCCTAACATTTTTTTACTGTTTGCCTTTGCATAGAAAACAAAAGAACAAATCACGTTTTATTGTTTTCTGCTTCCTTTTTGATAATTAAAATGGCTGTGACAGTTGATTCAGCTGTGATTTCTATGTTGCTCATATTTTACATTTTCAGATTAAAACAAGAGCTGCTAGCCATCTGTATATTATATCTGACAATAGTCCACAAGCCAGGAATCAAACATTATCCCGATGTGCAATGTTACACAGGGGAGCTTTGAATGTTCGTACAACCATTTAGCTATGACATTCACAGAGGTCTTAAATAACATGTATTGTTTGTTGTCTGCTGCGTTAATTAAAAATTATATTCAGTACGTAGTTGAAACATGTGTGTAGTATGACTTGAGAGGAGATGCCTTGGAATGGATTTTAGCTTTAGACATTATGCTATGCATCAATTATAAAATTAACCCTTTCCGTGCATGGGAAAACAGAAGTTTTTTTGTGCCATGGAGCTAAAAGGTCTAGAACACTAACTGGTCACTAAAGAATCTCACAAACAACAAAAAAATAAACATGTGGAATCTTAAGGACTCTCAATAAATAGTTAGCAACTAGCAATTGTTCAATACTAGACCCCAACTTATGCACAGATAAGAGGGGGGAGAGTGCCAGTAATCATACAGGATGATAGCCTTCTGCATAATTGTGTGTTAGAGGATGTCTACACCTATTTACTTAATTTGCTGTGTAACTGGGAGTATACAAAATTGTACGTGGCTTTATGGGAACCACACTCCTTGTTCCATAAACTCTAGGAAGAGAGCTACGTAATAGATATAGTAGAGGGGCAAAGGTTTTTTAATTCCCTGGTCCAATAAAATGGACATACAGAAAAGATTTCTGCAAAATTATTTTGACCATTTTTCATTTATTTACAAGAGGTAGTATCCTACACCTTCTAATACATAGCAAGCACTTTTAATACATATTGAGTTTTGTTGATTTTATTAATATTAGGATTCATAAAAGGTGCAGATTAGTAATAAATAAAGTTAGCTTATTTGATTTGTTTGTGACATTTTCCCTTTTTTTTGTGCTTGGTAGACATTAAATTCGAAAAACCTTCACCACCAATTCATTCCTACTTCATGCCCACAGAATAGAAATGAGAGATTATACTTCTGTGAAATTAAATGTTTGAGTTAACTTCCATCTATGATTAAAAGGTACATCACTGGTCCAGCACCTAAGCTAGGAATTGTGATTTATGAATTTCAAGCTGAATAACATCATACATTATTAGGACTATGTCATTGTCAGAGGAGTAATATGACATCTTATTTTTAAATGGCAAAATAATAAAAAAAATCAAATAGGTCTGACATTAAATCTGGACTTGATATCATGAACCTAGAGGAACACTAAGGCATTAGGAATGCAAACTATCCTTCTATATCTTCTCTCACACTTTTTTAATATCAACAATTACAATTTAGAGTGCAACCACAGTTGTGATTGACAGATCACATATGCATACATATTCTTAGTAGAATAGAACGTAAAAATGTTTCTGCCTCTTCCAATATAGCACTGAAAGGAAGCCTAGTAATGTGAATCTACATATTTGTTAGCACTTTGGTTAGCACAATATATAGCCATGTTATTCTCAATAAACATGTGTATATTAGGTACATTTAAGGAAGAATGTATATTATTTCTTTAAAGTAATAAAAACTCACCACTTCTTCATGTTTGCACTTTCTCACGTTTATCCCGTTTATCTAAAATCAAAACAGGATTATTGCATAATGTTAAATAACTGCATGAATAAAATGGATGGGATAGATAGATATATAGATAGATAGATAGATAGATAGATAGATAGAATTTAAATCAAGTTAATGGAAAATGTAACTTACCTGCAAAATGGCATCCCCTATGAAGAGAAGGCCAGATAGTTCAGCTTTAAATGTAGAGGAGGGGGGAAATAATAGTCAGTTTTAGATATAAAAAAATATTGTTAAAGGAATAAAATCTTTAAAACACATGTTCATTCTGCTTGCTAATTTGATACATTTAGTGTTAAACAAAAGAAATGCAGTACTTCAGATATAGCAATATGTTCCATGCTACTAAAGATGTTTCTTCTGGGTATATAAATGAATCCATCTAATTCTCTTATGGGTAGTTGGAGAAGCCATGGACTTTGTTATTTTGCTATTCTAGAAATTGAATTTTGTTGATTAGCAGACAGGAGGATGCATCTATCTGTCACAGAAGTAAAATTCAGCTTTCCTTTAATTTTCCCCAAGTGATTTTTTTTTCTTTTCATTATCAAATCACCAAACAGAGACTAGAAAGCTCTGCTATTACTCCCAGAGAATTAGAACGATATTGTGTATTTCTTGCATCAAGCCACAAACCCTACACAAAGAATAGCATGTAAGATAAATTAGAATGCATGCGTTTAATTATTACATTTGGGGCCATTAATTAATTATAGAACATTAGTAAAAGTATTTCCCTTAAACCACTAATATAATTGTCTTGCAGTATACCTGTGTACAAAATAATAATGATAAACTAATTATTACATTTTAATCATTTATTTATTATGAGATTTTGTTTCATGCTTGATTACCCTTCTAAACCCAGTAATAATGACCATAGGGGTTTACTATGGTTAACAATCTGTTCTAAGAAGCAAACTGGAGTTTCCTTAATGAAGCAATATTTATTTTTAGCATGAAAATAATTTATCTTCATTCAAGTCTTGAGGGTATCAATCAGATTTCTGTTCCAATACCATATACAGATTAATATAATATTTTGTTCTGTTTAGTGGACTTACAACTCATCTTTACTTGATTCACCATAAAACTATTTAACCTTCCAGAATAGCTTTTATTGATCTTTGATCTTAATCTTATTTTGGAAACATCTGTGATTTCCAAATACCTGTATTGTACTAATTCATTTACTATGGCTATTCTACCAGACGAGGTTCATTATTGTTCCTAAATTTTAGCCCCAGTATCTAATTGAGCAACAATTCTATCTTTGATCATAGTGACCAATTATATATTTAATTCCTTACTGTGATATGATGTTTCTACTCAACACATCTACCCAGTGTCATTACCACCATCAAACCATCTTCATAGGTTTTAAACTAATGTAATACACAAACCCCAGCACTACCTGCCTTCCACCCTCCTCTGACACTGCTCAGTAGCGAATGGCTGCTCGCTGTTTAGTAGATATGCTCCTACTCGCTGCAAGGCAGTTAGGGGCAGAAGAGATGATTTGACCTCCCTTATACTAACACAGGGGTCATGTTGAGCCCCTTAGGCCAAGGTTACGGGGGGCATAGGAGGATTTAGGAAGCAGAGGGGAGTTTCTATTTTTAAATATTACAAGGAGGGAGCCGCGAGCCACGAGTTACCGCCTTGTAATATAAAACGAACAAAAGCATTAATTGTATGGAAGACATTTTGTCCAACATGCAATTCGTTCTTCATCTCATTTGTTGTGATTTGTATTTGTTCATTCATCTTTTGGACAAAAAACCATTTTGTTAAAAAATGAATGCCCAAGTGTAGTATGTATGCAAAAGATTGATTAACAGGTGGGGGTTGAAATAAAAAAACAAAGAAAACAAAGGGATACAGCTGTAAAACCTAAATAAAATAATAATAAAAAATACTTAGTGTAATACAAAAAAAAAAGCATGCAGAACTGACAAGCTAATATTTTGCACTCACAAGATGTAGAGCAAGCATGACAAATTCAAAGTCTGGATCGGGCCACATAAACAAGGTTTAAGTTTATGTGGGCGGCAAAAAAAAAAATACCGTAAATTTTCATAGAAACTGAAGTTTATTTTAAAAAGTACAGTGTAAAAAAACGCCCAGCATCCCCCTCTACTAAATCCCAGCCCCCCTCTACTAAATCACAGCCCCTCTTCTACTAAACCACAGCACCCTGTGCCAAATCTGATCCTCCCGCTGACACACACACATATTCACTGACAGACACATACTCACTGACAGACACACATACTCACAGACAGACACACACACACATACTCACAGACAGACACACACACACACACACACTCACTGACAGACACATACACACACACATACTCACTAACAGACACACACACACACAGACACACACACACTCACTGACAGGCAGACACACACACACACACAGAGACAGACAGACACATACTCACTGACAGAGACACACACACACTGACAGACACACACTCACAGACAGACACACACACTGACAGACACACACACACACTCACACACTTACACATTCTTGCAAACACATACTTTTTCTTATTGCTCCTTACCTTATGGATCTAATGTGGGGCCTCTCCCCGGGGTCCTTCCTGCTCCTCACTGCTCCCTCGCGTGGTTTAGTGATGCCGGGTGCCCAAATATGACGTCATACTCCGGCGCCTGGCTTCACTTCAGACGGCGCGCGGGAGGGAGCAGTGAGGAGTGGGAAGGCTGAGCTCCTTTGCTGCATCCACTGTCCCTTCCTACGCAGCCGGGTAAGTGTTAGCAGAGTAGGCACCTGCAATGTGGGGAAAGCAGGTGCCTACTCTGCTATACCACCAGCATGTACTCGCGGCTCATCGGGCTGCAAAGATGGTCCTTGTGAGTTTGACATGCTTGATGTAGAGTATAAGATCATCTTATGTATGCCTCCCCCGATAGTACTGGGTGGCCAAAGTGATCTCTTTTCCTTGTACTAGTGTTGGATTCAGGAACCAGGAAAAACAGAAATCAGGTAAAGTAAAAAAAACTATTTATTTTAGAGTTACAAATAAAATAATGTAGAATAAAAATAGGCCCAGTCCTACGAGTTTCGTTTTTTTAATAGGACCTCTCACAATAATACGTAAATAAAAATGTATTATTTTTTTTTTTTACTGCATTTCATTATATGTTTTATTTTGAGAGGTCTCTGAGGAAGTTTTAATAAAACTAAACGCATAGGACTGGGCCTATTTTTATTCTTCTTTATTTTATTTAAAATATTTTTTTATTTTTACTTTACCTGATTGCTGTTTTTTCGGGGTCCTGAATCCAACTCCAGTAAGGTTCCTAGATTGATGACAGTGTAAGGGCTCAAACTGATGTGTATTTCTGGCCTTTTTAACATTTCTGAAACATGGGCTCAGGAAACAGATTACTATGACATGTTGTCAAAGTGGTCACATTCTTTTAGAACCCTCAGATTAGTTTTGTTAGGCTGTTTCATGCCTAAGGCATCAAGTAAATGTCCAGGCATATAGGCATAAGGCTATCCTACACTTAAGACAAGGCCAGGGACTAATTAAGGTATTTTAAAAATTTGGCAGACTAGATGGGTCAGATGGTTCTTGGCATAATCTATGTTTCTATGTTTCATTCTAGGATCAATGTTCACTGGAGTTCATGATACCATGGATGTTGCATGATAGTAATAGTATCTGACGGCTGTGGCATAGTGCAGTGAAACCGTCTGACGCCCAGGGCAGGGTAGCAAGTTTATTTTATAAAAGCACTAATTTGTATTCACGCTGAAGTGTTTTATGTGTTTGTAGTGTTACTTTAAGGTATCAATGGAAGAAAAGGAACTCGCACATTGCTTGTCACTAACTCATTAAAACCCTAATTATTTCAATAGTCACTGAGGCTCCCATAAATATCCTGACAATTAAAAAAAAAAAAAAACTCTAAACTTTGATGTAAATTGGAAAAAAAAAACAAAAAAACATCTGCATAAACTCGTATCTAAGCTTGAAATTATGTATTTACCTTTCACAGTGATGTTCATTAGACCTGTGCAATTCGCTTCGTTCCGAATGCAAATTCGGACAAATTTTGGAAATTAGGACATTCGGATGCTTCTGAATTGCCGAATTTCTGAAGTGACGAATTTCGGAATGCCGAATTGCCAAAGTGCCGAATTTCAGAAGTACCAAAGTGCTTCGGATTTCTGAAAAGTGGCAAAACAGGAGAGGGTTGGGGTTAGGGGTTGGGGTAGGGTTAGGGGTTGGAGGAGGGTTAGGGGTAGGGTTAGTGGTTGGAGTAGGGTTAGGGTTGGGGTAAGGTAACCCTAACCCTATTCCTAACCCTACCCCTAACCCTACCGTAACCCTAACCGTACTCCTAACCCTACCTTTATCCCTACCATAACCCTAATCTTACCCCTAACCCTACCATAACCCTACTCCTAACCCTACCCCTACCCTAACACTACTCCTAACCCTAAACATGCCACTAACTCAACCCTACCCCTAACCCTACCCTAACCCTACCACTAGTCCTACCCTAACCCAACCCCTAACCCTACCCTAACCCTACCACTAGCCCTACCCTAACCCTACCCCTAAACCAACCCTACCCCTACCGTAACCCTACCCCTAACCCTACCATAACCCTACCCCTACCCTAACACTACCCTTAACCCTACCCCTAACCCTAACACTACCCTAACCCTAACCCTACCCTAACCTCACTCCTAAACCAACCCTACCCCTAACCCTACCCTAACCATATCTCTATCTCTACCCTACAAATATTTTTCCCATGCACATCCCTAATGTTCATTGAGAATAAAATGGTTTAGAATGTGTTTATTGTAAACATTTTCTTTATTCATAGTGAATTGTATTTAGCTGGATTGGTCATCTTTCTGATGAGGTTTGTCACTTTTAATGGCATAGACATTGGGAAACTAATTAGGATCTTAACTACCTTCTCTCACATCATAGGATGGACTAAGATCAGGGATCCATAATTAATATGTTGTACTTACATTTGATTGCCATGGGATATTAAGATCATAGTGTAATTCTTTCCAATTAAGAGGAGGTCTGATAGAGCAAAACTATTTAATAGCAAACCACATTTCACAGCCAACATGATGGGAAAACCTGTGTTGAGCAATCTAGCATAGTTTCTTCAGATGCCCCACTATACACTATACACGGTGTCAGGATTTCTTTCAGTAAAGCAGAAATTGTTTTTAATGTAAGCTGACAGCCTTTTTTTCCTTACAGCAGTTTTGATATTGACCTTCAGACAAGATCATGTTTACGCAGGTTAAGTTTGATTTTGAAACATTTTGAGCTGTAAGACATTTAGTCACTACAAGTAGTTTAAGTGTAAGGTTTATTATTTTTTATAAATCACTTGTAAATCTGCACAATACCATACCTCTTTGCTCTTTGGATATCTTGGATATAACAACTGGAATATTATGTTCAGATCCTCCCTATAAAGGTAAGAAATTTTTTTTTTTCAGATTTTTGATAACATTTATTAGTACAATTGTAAATAATTAACAGTAAAATGATTGGCTAGTAAAATTTACTACACACATTCTAAAATTTATTGTTTTGCAGAAAGTATATAAATACCATAGATTGACTTTGAATTGTTATTTTAATTTTCTAAAATATTTGCTATATCTAATCTTTTCTGAATTACAAGAATTCCAATTCCAGTTTGTTTCTTTGCAGGGCTGGCACAACCGTTAGGCGAATTAGGCATTCGCCTAGAGTGCCGGCCTGCGGGGCGCGCCCACCGGGATATGTCCTGGTGGGCTCCCCCTGTCTTGGGCTGTAGTGCTGAGCGAGTGGCTCTTGAGCCGCCCTCACCCCCAGCGCTGGGCACATCCTCCAGGCACCTGAAAATGTGGGTGCCAAGAGGAGCCTTGTCACAGGGGGCCGAGAAGGTGGCCATCTGGACACCTTAGGGTGCCCCCGAATTTGGGCTAGGTAAGGCAAGGCAGGCACCTGATTACCTTGATGGCACGTGCCTGCTCTGCCAACAAATGCTGGTGACAGGAGGAGCCAGGAGATGGCAGTGTAACGAAAATATACCCCAACACGCAGGATTCAACTCAACAGAAGACAACACAGAGGGGAGATACGTCTACCGGACCTTAGAATGACCAGACTCAACGTATATGAGAGGAGTACAGAGTCAGGAGCGATCCGAGGTCAAGGGCACAAAGAGACAGCGTAAACTAAGACTAGCCGGGGTCTGGTACACAGTAAACAGCAAGCCGGCAAACAGAACAGATAAGGATAAAGAGATAACGTAGTCAGAAACAAAGCCAACGTTAAGTACGAAGGAACACAACTGAACACAACAAGCGCTAAAGGGAACTGAAACAGAAACCACGATAGGGCAAGGAACTAAGGGAAAAAGGTGAGTATATATACCTTAACATCTATTTTGATTGGCCCCTGTCATATCCATGCCCCCAAAAGGTAAGTGTATGGGGAGTGTGGCATGGCAGGGACCAATGGGAGGCCTTTGCCAATTTAGGCTCCCACTGTCCCTTTAAGAGCGTGCCCGATACCCGCGGCATGCTCTTAGAGTCAGGCGGGACACGTGACCGCTTCTCGCGGTCACTGCCCGCCTTCCTATCACAGACGGCAGATGAGCCGCACGCGGCACGTGCAGCAGCAGGACCGCGCGCGGCTTGAACAGAGGACCCCGGCTGGCCCCTGGAAAGGGTAAGTACTGCTACAGGCAGGTGGTGAGGGCGGCTCTTCTTGCAGCTTCCCACTTCTCCCTCTGTGATGCCGGGAGCCGGACTATGACATAATTCCGTCCCCAGCATACTAAAGATCGTGCTGGAGGAGTAAGGAGCTGCCCCACATTGGACCCAATAGAGGTAGGGAGGCTGAATTTGCCTGAAAAAAATTAAATTGTGTGAGTGTCAGTGAGTGTGTGAGTGTTTAACTGTCAGTGTGTGTGTGTGTCTGTGTCTGTGTCTGTGTGTGTGTATGTCAGTGAGTGAGTGTATGTATGTCAGTGAGTATCTGTGTGTTGGTGTCTGTCAGTGAGGGTCTGCCTGTGTGTGTTTGTCAGTGAGTATGTCTGCCAGTGTGTGTCTGTCAGTGAGTAAGTGACATGAGGGGTCGGCAAAATGGATCTATGGCTAGTGAAATTGTGGTGGGATGTGACCTTACTCTGTCTTTTAAGTGCATTATATAGGATGGATAGATAGACAGACCGCCACAGAGATAAACATAGACCTACATAACAGATCTTGAAATCCAAACACCTTCCATAAGGTCATAGCATTTATTTCAACCTTGCCAACAGTACAGATTTTATTTCTTGCTACATTTAATAAATAATTCATCATGTGAACAAACACTGTTGCATGGGACAAATCAGTCCTTGAAGACCATAATCTGAATAAGTGAGCTTTAAGTTAACATTCAATTTATTATGGGTAGAACTGTTTTAGCCTCAATGTTGCCATTTGCATTTTACTGTGCTACTTGAATAACCTGTGAACCATACTCTAAAGGGACACTGTAGGCACTCAGACCTCTTCAACCCATTAAAGTGGTCTAGGTGCCAACTCCCATCACCCTTAACCCAATGCATGTCATTATTGCAGAGTAGCAAACTGAAAACCATAAGAGAATTTCGCTAAGAAAAATATATATTTGAATAATTGTAATATAATTTCATTTTTTTTCCATAACACATGCAACCTTATATTCCTTCTTTTCTTCTCATGTATATATATTTTAATTATTAAAGCAATACTTTATTTGCACTTTAAATTATTAAATGTCCACATTAAAACATCCATTAACATAAAACCTTTAATGGATTTTTAAATATGATCACAGATGCCCAGTTTGCGTGTACGTTGTTTGGACATAGCCTATGACACAATTTTAAAAAATGGATATTGCTGCCTTTTTATATTTGTCTTACATTTTTTTGCCTCACATATGTCCTTCACATATACATATTTGTGAATAATATTTTTATGATCCCATACTTTTTTACAAATGTTGTCATGTGTCCATATGTCTTTAAGAATGAGGTTATAACAGTAGTGTTGACAATGTTTAACATATTTTCCTCTATTTTTATCTCTTTGGTATTTTAGCATTTGAGGAGCAGCTTTGCCAGAAGCTAGTGAAATACTAGAACAGTTGTTTAAATCAGAGTGCATCTCACGTTCTCAAATATTCTGATTCTATTATGTAAAATAATTGCATTCATTTGTATGACTAAAGAAATAAAATTACATTTAAAATAGAAACCCACATTTTTATATTTTGTGATCTTATGATTTCCTTTTTATATCTCTTGCTGCCATTTCTAACATTTTCCTTTCTTTTCTTTACAAATGTAAAATTGAAGCAATTTTGGAGCAAGGTGCTAAAGATGTATAAATGAACATGAATTCTCTCACTTCGTCTACAAGTGATTGCTCCAGACATAACAAATCATATTTCAAAATGTGTCATTGGATTATCACAATTTGCTTTTTTTGTTGTGTGCTGCCATACTTATCTGTAATTTTGATAGCAGTCCATAGATAGAGCTTACATTCCTGTTTTTATTCTTGGTTTATGTATCTTTTAGATTTCGTATAGGGGTTTAGTCTTTCTCTGTATTTGAGTGTGATATGAAGTGTTTACTATGTATGTGAAATATTCCTATGTTTAACCCAGTAGTCCAAAAGTTCAGTTTGACCTTTGCCCCGTTTGGCTTTTTTCTTTTTGTCTCTAGTCTCTAATAAAAACTCCAGCTTGATTTTTGAGCACTCGTGGCAGTCATTGTTTCCTTTATGCATAATTAAGAACTATCAATTTTTACATTTAATTTTATATTTTCACATCTCACAAATATATAACTTTTAAATATTGGGATGTAAAAACATATTCTAAAAAAACCCTTGGAAGTGAAAACTCCCCTTCAAGTAAATATTTATGGGAGATCTCTGAATCATGTTTTTCAATGTCCAAGGTTAATCAATACCATAGTTGTAATAAATATTATTTGATTTACTTTTACTTAATATCTATACATTTTGATTTACATTTCTATAAAACAATCCAAACTATTTGGCTTAAGTTTTAGAAAATATTTTAAATAAACATTTTAAATAACATATAATTCTTCATATATATTGACCTATATTTCTTTGGTTTTCCTCATTTTTTTCTTTCTTCTTTGCTGTACACTATTTTTCATATTGTACATTCATCGGGAGTGCAAATGATCTAGGGTCATGAAGCTTTACCTGCTTTTTCACACACTTTATAAATAAGGTAAGTGATATGTAACCTTACAAACCATAAGTTTTATTTTTCTATTTTCTCTCTTTGTGGTGGCATTTAAAATCTGGACATTTGCACAGTTTAAGTTGCCACATGCTAAATACATTTTCTACTAATAGCAGAATTTGTCACGTCTTAACTAATGGCAGCAGCAATTAACTTGCTAGAAAGCAACTGAAACTGAAGTTTAACGATAAAGTTCTAGCACATTTCATACATTGTGTTAAACACACCATTTCCATTTCCAGCCTTTTAGACAACAAAAAGTAGGAACACCTCCTTAAAAAAAACCCCAAAACTAGTCTATAAATCCTGCAAAATTAACCACACAGACAATTTTACATTGTCTCGGTCTTCTATTGGACAAATTAGAGAACTGTGGGAAGTAGGGATTGTGTTGTTAATTGTGTATGTCTTAATGCCAATGGGACAGCGCATCTTTTGCTATATAAAATGGAGGATTCTACATATTGCAAAGCCTCACATGTATCAATTGCTAACCCTTCACTTACTGCACATATGTGGCATAGAGGATTTCAATATGATACCATAAAGTATTTGCCGCTAACATAGTCCAAGTGATATAGGTGAGATGCACACCTACTTATCTATTCTCATTTGTAGACTCCACCTATTGCACATTAGTGTGGCGGCAGAGTTTGGACAAGTCTAGGTCTAGGTCCACAGAAACCAATTTTGCTTCTAATTCGCAAGTCTAATACATACAATATATGAGGAGTTTTGAATTCACTAGATTGCCATAAATATATGAGTCTAGATGTAAGAGAGAGAGAGAAATGCAAAATAAACTAAACCAATTCACTCAAATATATCCAATATGTCAAATGTTACACTTTTCAAAGAATGTGAAAATTTAAATATTCACGAATATTTAAAAAAAGAAACGGTATAATCAACATTAAAATGGAATAATTATGAATTAAAGTCTATATATTCTGACATACATTAATGACAGACAAATGTGCTAGTTCTAGATAAATATAAAAAATACAAATATGATAAACATCTGAATTGTTTCCTTCATTAAAGTGATAGGTACACAGTGGTAACCAAAATGATTAAATTTTGATGACCACTGACCAGGTTTATTGTCAAAATGTACAGGCTTTCAGCTGTTTCTAATACAAGACACCAGCTTGTGGCAGCGTTCCTGAGGAATTTTAGCCCATTACACATGACAAATGACCTCAATTTCACTGATATTCTTGTATTTATGTGGTGCAACCGCCTTCTTCTAATCCAAATAGAGATTTTCTAATTTTTTTAGACTTTTTCAGGGCTTTTTCTGCAACCAAGCTTTGGTGGAATTTGAGTTATGCTTGGGATCATTATCTTGTTGGAGGATCCAAGAACGTCCAAACTTCAGCTTCCTAACAGACAGCATGACGTTTTCTCCTAAGATTTTCTGATACTTCAATGAATGCATCTTACTTGCCACATTCTGCAGGTTTCCAGTGCCAGAGGATGTGAGGTAGCCCCACAGCAGCACCAAGCCACCACCATGCCTAACTGTCAGAAGAGTGTTATTTTCAGCGTATGCTTCATTCTTCTTACTCCAGACATACCACTGATTCATTGGGCTGAAAATATCCAGTTTTGTATCATTACTCCACAGAGCAGTATCCCCAAACTTGTATGGCTTTTTTATGTGTTTTAGAATATTGAATCCGACTTTTCTTGTGCTTTTTTGGTAAGCAGTGGTGTACATCTTGTAGTTCTGGCATGGAAACATTCTTCGTTTTGTCTACATTTGTAAACCTTACTGTGCTCACTGAAACCTCAGTGCCTGCTACCACCAAGTCTTGCTGCAGGTCTTTTGTAGTCACTCAAGGGTTTTTTAACAACCCGCCTTGTTAGAAATCTGGTTGCAGTGATTGATAGCTTCATTTTTCTGTCCTGTTCAGGTATTGTAATCATTGTTCCTTCAACTTTGAACTTGCAACCTTTGCTATATTTTTGTATTTTGTTCCTTGTTTGTGAAGGGCAATGATCTTCTCTTAACTTTGTGGACCATTCTCTTGACTTAGCCATATTTCTAACATGCAGTTAAACATGACACTGAACAAACCCCTTGCCAGTGCAGGTATTTCAAGTGTTTCAGCTCACGCACATCTGATGCAACTAATGAAGCCCTTGATTAGTCGCATCGGATGTGCTTGAGATAACACCTGTTTTGCATTTTTGTGCTCTTGTGAGGGATTCAAATCAGGGGGTTTAATAATTATGAGACTGGAGAAGTCATTATAAGTTTTCAGTTGAATTTAGGGAAACCACTTGAGGCATTCATTATATTGAACCAGAAAGAAAACGTAGATTCACCCCCTAGTGGATAGAACACACTCTTAGTGGGTAATAGTGGACAGTAAAAACAGTTACCCTTGAACTAAATGTACAGCAGATAAGGACTCCTCCGGGTCCTCAATATATATGGAAAAAACAATGGATCTACAATACAATAATAACAGGAACAAACATAGCGTAATACTGTAACTTATTTGAAAGAGTGGAAGTATATATGATAATTCACACTCACAAACCAAAATTGATTGTAGGCATATCTCATAGAATGATGAGTGTCTCAGGTTAAGTGGGTCATCATATGGTACATGGAAGGGAATAAAAAAACAAAATAGTGCAGAGTATCTTGGTAAAAAGTTATACTTTAATGATAAGGCACACTTACAATATTGCAGTGGCAAGTAGGCATATAAAATCAGCTGGTCTCAGGATCACAGGGTCTTGCAGGATCAACTTAAGCCAGTCGAAATGATAAAAACAAAATAAAATAAAACAGCCTAATATAGACAGTGAAAACTCTGACACTATAAGTAAGCCCTACGCGTTTCGTTCAAACGTCCTTGAACTTCCTCAGGGGCAAAAACGTCCTTCTGTGTGCAGATACAATCTTCCATATGATGCCGATTGACCTTTTCAATCCGTCCGGTTTGGCGCGCTCGGGAAAACATCCAATCACTCGCTCGCTTCCGGGTTCGTCTGTCCATAGTACTTCCGGGTGCGAGCCGATGACGCAACCGGATATGCGTCTCACCTCTCTCTTCCGGATTTTCGTGCGTTCCACCTGATATGCGTTCCACCGCTCGGGCGGAAACATAGTCACAAATAGAGAGGTCATTTAATGTCTAAACCTGATAACAATAATTATCACTCATAGATATTCTCTAGGGGATAGAGCCCTTGCAATTAGTACTAAACCTTTAGAGTATGTATATCTGACTAATGGCCATAATACATAGTAAAACACTCCACAGAATAAATCTCTCATAATTATTAATAGGAATACATAATGTAATCAACAGATAACATGAAGATATATATCCTTCAAGACTTATATAGCACATAATCAAGACTCATATTGATCAAAAATTAGAAAAGGTGCAAAAAAGGTACAAAAAAGTAGGTGTAAAAAATGTAAACAAGGAAAAAGAAGAATTATGGTGAGGTATCAATTAAAGGAAACAGACCAAATCAAAATCAACATTGAGTCCCCTAGGTTGCATGGTTTGTAGGGTATGTATCCAGTACCCCTCCCTTTTTCTTAGTAATAGCATCTTATCGCCCCCTCTCTCATCAAGGGTTACTTGTTCTATAATGATGCATTTAAATGTGTTGAAATTAAATACTGGGCATTTATTACAGTGTACTGGCACTGAGTGGGTCAACAAATGATTTTTAATATTGCGTCTGTGTTCTTGAAACCTCACCTTTGCTTTTCTTCCTGTTCTTCCCACATATTGCATACCACACCCACACGTGAGTAGGTACACAACATGTGTCGAGAAACAGGATAAATTGCCTTTGATTTTAAATTTCTTTTTATTAACCGTACTCTCAAAACTCGTGGTACTGTTGAGTTTATAATTACAACTGACACAATTGCCACAAGTGTGATAGCCCTCCTTACATTTTATCTTGTTCTTTCTAGATCTAAAGGTACTTGGTGCCAAAATTTGCTTTAAATTGACCCCTCTTCTAAAAATAACTCTAGGGAGATGGGGAATCTGTCGGTTAAGATATTCATCCTCCATCAGGAGCCCCCAGTGTCTTTTAATGATCCTTTGGATATCATAGGCCTTGGAGCTATATTGCGTATTAAAGGAAAAATCGAATTTGGAATTCCTAAGGGCATCCTTTCTTTTATCCACAAGAAGATCATTGCGGGCAATTTCTCCCACTTTATTGATTTCTATATCCAGATAGTCTGAGTCATATCCCTTTTCTACAAAACGACTTTTTAAAACCTCAGCTTGGGTGAAAAATGTGTCTAGGTCGCTACAATTTCTCCGCATCCTAATGAACTGGCTAGGTGAGGTTTCAAGAACACAGACGCAATATTAAAAATCATTTGTTGACCCACTCAGTGCCAGTACACTGTAATAAATGCCCAGTATTTAATTTCAACACATTTAAATGCATCATTATAGAACAAGTAACCCTTGATGAGAGAGGGGGCGATAAGATGCTATTACTAAGAAAAAGGGAGGGGTACTGGATACATACCCTACAAACCATGCAACCTAGGGGACTCAATGTTGATTTTGATTTGGTCTGTTTCCTTTAATTGATACCTCACCATAATTCTTCTTTTTCCTTGTTTACATTTTTTACACCTACTTTTTTGTACCTTTTTTGCACCTTTTCTAATTTTTGATCAATATGAGTCTTGATTATGTGCTATATAAGTCTTGAAGGATATATATCTTCATGTTATCTGTTGATTACATTATGTATTCCTATTAATAATTATGAGAGATTTATTCTGTGGAGTGTTTTACTATGTATTATGGCCATTAGTCAGATATACATACTCTAAAGGTTTAGTACTAATTGCAAGGGCTCTATCCCCTAGAGAATATCTATGAGTGATAATTATTGTTATCAGGTTTAGACATTAAATGACCTCTCTATTTGTGACTATGTTTCCGCCCGAGCGGTGGAACGCATATCAGGTGGAACGCACGAAAATCCGGAAGAGAGAGGTGAGACGCATATCCGGTTGCGTCATCGGCTCGCACCCGGAAGTACTATGGACAGACGAACCCGGAAGCGAGCGAGTGATTGGATGTTTTCCCGAGCGCGCCAAACCGGACGGATTGAAAAGGTCAATCGGCATCATATGGAAGATTGTATCTGCACACAGAAGGACGTTTTTGCCCCTGAGGAAGTTCAAGGACGTTTGAACGAAACGCGTAGGGCTTACTTATAGTGTCAGAGTTTTCACTGTCTATATTAGGCTGTTTTATTTTATTTTGTTTTTATCATTTCGACTGGCTTAAGTTGATCCTGCAAGACCCTGTGATCCTGAGACCAGCTGATTTTATATGCCTACTTGCCACTGCAATATTGTAAGTGTGCCTTATCATTAAAGTATAACTTTTTACCAAGATACTCTGCACTATTTTGTTTTTTTATTCCCTTCCATGTACCATATGATGACCCACTTAACCTGAGACACTCATCATTCTATGAGATATGCCTACAATCAATTTTGGTTTGTGAGTGTGAATTATCATATATACTTCCACTCTTTCAAATAAGTTACAGTATTACGCTATGTTTGTTCCTGTTATTATTGTATTGTAGATCCATTGTTTTTTCCATTCATTATATTGAGCAATTTAAATTGTTTTTTGTTTGATTTATTCATTGCAAACAAATGAACATCTGTAAATTTTAATAATTAAAGTGATTTTCAATGGGGGTTGAATAATTTTGCTTACAACTGTATGTAAAAAAACTTGTGTAATTTAAATTAAACTGAGTGAACCTAATATCTATTTGAAAGTGTTCAAATTCTTTTTCCAAATTAAAAACCTCTTGAAGCACAAAAATTATATTTAAAAACATGTACCCTCTGAAATGTCAAAAAACACAAAAATAGGTCGCGCTATACAGAAATAGTAAATAGTACTCACATATATTAAAAGTATCAACAAAGAATAAAAATAAATATAAATATGAACAAAATAGTCCTGATATGTAGTAGGCTTCTTGTAGGTTCCAATAGGCTAGTAGAGACTTGAGTTTATAATGTATTCCGTTCTCCGTCCACCCATTAGCTCTATGCCGTGTCACGTGGGCGCGAGCAATCGCGGTCACGTGCTCTCCACCTCTCTTCCCTCTTCCGGTCTCCCTGAACGTTTACTGCCACACTACATTTCCCAATAGGCATTGGGATGCACCATGTGATCGCGGCAGCCCCTGATCACATGACCATCTATTTTATTTTTATTCATCTACAATAATACTCGTTTTTAAGTTATAATAAAGTTTTTAGTTAAACTTTTATCAACTTAATTATGCTCTTGTTATATTTATGTATTTTAATATCTTTGTATTATTCTCACTGTATTGATGACGTCATTTCGGCGCCAAAATTTGAATTATCATGTATCTTTTAAGTCTATATAAGCATTTATGTACCAGGTTGATTTTTATTATTGCCAGTTGATAAAGCCCTGTGTGGCGAAACGCGTTTTGGCTATTTTTATATATTTCTACTATATTAATAAAGTAATATTGGCTCTTTTACTATATACTTGCCATATACTTTTTATTTTATATCTCTATTTTAATTTATTTTTCTACCTGGTCACACGTCACTTTGGAGCCGACAGCCGTCCAAAGAATCCTAGGTGGGGATTATACCACCCATGCCATCATATTGAGCAGTATATCCTGCTCATAAAAATGTGAGTACTTTTTTACTTTACAGACTCATTTTTATTACAAATACAGTGAGCACTATATTTGGCTTTTTTTTTCTTTCATACCGAGGATTTATCTACACCTATATCCCACCAGTGGGGGGCAAACGCCACTGAATGCTTATCACACTTGAGCGAGTATATGCTCTTGAATAGGTGAGTGCAATATCTCCCTAATATTTATCCTATTTTGTTTACTCAAACACAGTTTGCACTATTGGAGTTTCTCTGTTTTTTCATTTGCATATCCATCATTGAGTCAAGATTTCCCAAGCTATAGAAGATCCAGCTTCCCATTGAATACATTATAAACTCAAGTCTCTACTAGCCTATTGGAACCTACAAGAAGCCTACTACATATCAGGACTATTTTGTTCATATTTATATTTATTTTTATTCTTTGTTGATACTTTTAATATATGTGAGTACTATTTACTATTTCTGTATAGCGCGACCTATTTTTGTGTTTTTTGTCATTTCTTCTTTGAGGACATTAGAGGGAACCTCATACCCATAGGTTGCAGCTTTCTATTTGTTCCTTTCCCTTTAGATCACTCAGCGCTGATCCTATACCCATTTTCACCCTCTGAAATGTGCATAGGGTTTTAAGGCCCAAGTGTTTTTTTTTTTTTTAATCTGGAAACATTTATTTAACTTTGCACTACATTATTTTAACTTTGCGCTGAACTTTTCTCTTGCTGAAAAGTTACTATTAATTTTTTGAAACATTATACAGTTCATACATATATAGATTTCACATCTTTAATTGTCTTTGATGATTTAGAGTTATGGAACATTAATAAGCACCATTAAGTATATAGTGTACTGTCATTTATTTGCAATTTGTAAATGTGCATATGGCAATGAATAGCAATTAAAATTACCATACCTTTATGCTAAGCCCAAATCCTCCAACGGTTTGTCGTCTGATTGCTACTTTTCTTTCCTATAAAATATATTTATACTAGTTATAACATTTGCAGAAGGATTAATCGGATAAAATAAAATACTTATACAATGTTTATTAGCAATAAGAGAAATGTGGAAATGTAAAACACAAGCATATAAACTATTACATTGTAAAACACAGATGTTACTAACAAAATAAATAAAATACATCACTGTTCCCAGACCATTATAGTAGATTTTATTTTTACTGCCCACGTATGCCCAGATATGAATTACTTGTTATAATAATGACACCTACAGGGTTATTCACGGAATCCTGAATTGTAGATAATATAAATCCAAGTGGCAACATTTAACCAAAAACTATTTTTGAGTTGAAGATGTTCCACATTGCATGCGTTAGCCTGCCTTTCATAATTTCATACACTATATTACTTGTCACTTATTCTGTCACTCTCTGTTTATATAACAAAGACAAAGGTTCAATCTCATTGACCAGAATAGAAAAAGGCATTCATCAGGTTGAAATGATGCTGTATCTAAAGAATAATGTGTCACTAATTGGCTGTACTATCTCAAATATAAAAAAATTAATGTTTTATAGAATCATGTCTTCTGTTGAAATGCTGCCCGCACTTTAACACTAACGACACAACTGTATTTCACAGAATATGATACAAAGAAAACTAGACTATAAATAAGCCCATCTTTTTGGTGAAAAACATAAGACTATTGATTCTCATTGTCTATTTCAGGTGACAAAAAATAAAAAATTTTGGAGTATATATTTTGAATAAAATACTATATTCATTCCTAGTGCTGACATTTACAGCAACTGTTATATTGTCAAATAAATTCTAAGTAACCCATGTGGAAATAAAGCAAACCAGATTTAAACAGAATAATGCTTAATATAGTACGAGTTATTTTTTTTAAATACTATTCATGTACCTATTAAGATTAACTGCTCATTTTATATTGCTCTCTATTTAAGGTCCTTTCCACTTATTCAGTATTATCAGCAAGAGGAATGATTTAAAAAAACTAAAATAAGGTCCAATATAAAATCCAGTAAAAGAATATTTAAGACTTATAATATAAATCCAGAAGACTTAAGTATATAATTTAATATCTATAATGATTGATATAGAGACTGACAACTGTCAATAGCAGGTATAACTCTTGCATTATAATACTCAACAACAACAATGCGAATAACACTCCAAACTATGGTGAAAAAAGTGCACAAAGGTATAACTAATACTTTTGAATATACTACACAAAGTGAGGGATTCTTACAATTTTATTATAGCTAACATGGGTCTTAATTTATTATATTTGGATACACTTTTGATGATTTCATATTTTTGGATACAATTTTAAAATATGTTTTTCAAAACATTGACATAAAACACATATATTATATACAATAAATTATCAATATATAAAAACAATATCAAAATATTCTTGAAAACATTAAATCATTTTAACAGATCATCACAAAATATTAAATCCTTTTAAAAATCATATCCAAAAATATTAAACCGGGGCCATACTTAGTACCAAAAGTTATACCATGAGTTGTGTTTTATTTTTTATGCACTGCAATTTTTATGCATTCTGTGGAGTGCAAATAAAAGAAGAAAAATTATTTTTCTTTTTAGTACTCCTGCTGGCTTTTTGGTGGATTGCTAGGGAACTGAACTAAAGTACAAACAATTTTCTCACAGCTCCCTTTCCTTACGACCCACATTTTGTGAATGCATGATTTGCAACATAAATAGCAATGTCAAAGGTGACTATTTATCGTGCTGTAATGCATTATCTATAAAATGTATTAAAAACAAGATCAACTCTAGCTTATCATGAAACTTAATGTAGGCTTGTCTTTAAGAGGTTCACGTTCCAATTTTGTACAAACTAGGAAAAAATTATTTCTCGACCCCAGAATGACAGTCAGATCTCTCCTTGGACCAAGAAGCTGTTACGACACATATTAAGTACATAGGGAAGTATTAAAAATGATATTTCTGAATATTATGTTTTTGCAAGTAATTGTATTTTGCATATGTGCAATATGATAATACCTAAAAAGCCACACCCATATGTATATAAAAGATGAATGAAAAAGTGAAATAAAAATAGTTTTAAATGTAGATTCCCTGTTAGATTCCCATTGTGCTGTGACATCACCCTTATACGCTGTGTAAAGCATACTTTTTAATTTATTTTGGAACTGCTGCATCCTTTCCGACTTGCGGTAATTCGGTAACATTTCAGGCACTTTCTGCTTATACCGGGGGTCTAGTAGCGTGGACACCCACTACAGGTCGTTCTCCTTCAGCCTTTTTATACGAGGCTCCCTCAACAGGCACGACAGCATGAAAGACCCCATTTGCACAAGGTTGGATGCCGAGCTACTCATGTCCCGTTCCTAGTCCTCAGTGATCTCACTGAAGGTATGTTCTTCCCCCAGCCACGAACAACACCACGGGTACCAGATAGGTGACAACGAGCACCCTGGGATGCCTGTTGTGGTTAGTCTTCCTCCTCCTCCTCAAAGCCACATTTCTCCTCTGACTCGTCTTCCTCACAATCCTCTTCCAGCGTTGCTGCTGGTGCAACAAGCGATGCTGATAAGGCTGTTTCTGGTGGTGATGGTGACCACAACTCTTCCTCTTGCTCTTCACGCTCATCTACGATCTGATCCAGCACTCTTTGCAGGGCACGCTCCAGGAAGAAAACAAATGGTATGATGTTGCTGATGGTGCCTTTGGTGCGACTGACTAGGTTTGTCACCTCCTCAAAAGGACGCATGAGCCTACAGGCATTGCGCATGAGCATCCAGTAACGTGGCAAAAAAATGTCCAGCTCCGCAGAGGCTGTCCTAGCACCCCGGTCATACAAATAGTCGTTAACGGCTTTTCCTTGTTGGAGCAGGCGGTCGAACATTAGGAGTGTTGAATTCCAACGTGTCGGGCTGTCGCAAATCAAGCGCCTCACTGGCATGTTGTTTCGCCGGTGGATATCTGAAAAGTGCGCCATGGCCGTGTAGGAATGCCTGAAATAATATAAATAATAATATAATAATAAATGACCACACACCTTCCTGGCCTGCTTCAGGACGTCCTGTAAGCCTGGGTACTTATGCACAAAGCGTTGTACGATCAGATTACACACATGTGCCATGCATGCCACATGTGTCAACTTGCCCAAATTCAATGCCGCCAACAAATTTATTCCGTTGTCACAAACCACTTTGCCGATCTCCAGTTGGTGCGGAGTCAGCAACTGATCCACCTGTGCATTCAGGGCGGACAGGAGTGCTGGTCCGGTGTGACTCTCTGCTTTCAGATAAGTCAACCCCAAGCCGGCGTGACACTGCCGTATCCGGGATGTGGAATAGTACCTGGGGAGCTGGGGGGGGGGGGTGCCGTTGATGTGGAGCAAGACGCAGAAGAGGACTCAGAAGAGGACTCAGCGAGGAGGTTATGGAAGAGGATGGAGTAGGAGGAGTAGAGGAGGTGGCAGCAGGCCTGCCTGCAAGTCGTGGCGGTGTCACCAACTCCTCTGCAGAGCCACGCATTCCATGCTTGGCAGCCATCACCAGGTTTACCCAATGCGCAGTGTAGGCGATATACCTGCCCTGACCATGCTTTGCAGACCAGGTATCAGTGGTCAGATGGACCCTTGCCCCAACACTGTGTGCCAGACATGCCATTACTTCCTTTTGCACAATCGAGTACAGGTTGGGGATTGCCTTTTGTGTAAAGAAATTTCGTCCGGGTACCTTCCACTGCGGTGTCCCAATAGCTAAAAATATTTGGAACGCCTCAGACTCCACCAGCTTGTATGGTAAACGCTGGCGGGCTAAGAGTTCAGACAAGCCAGCTGTCAGATGCCGGGCAAGGGGGAGGCTTTGTGAAATTGGCTTCTTACGCTCAAACATGTCCTTGACAGACACCTGACTGTGGGCAGATGGGCAGGAACTGCTCAAGGTGAGAGACGGAGTGGCGGATGGTTGAGAGGGGGCAAGGAGGACAGCAGTGGTTTACATAGCTGAAGATGCTGGACCAGGAGGAGGATGGCGGCTTTGAATTTGTGTGCTGCTTGTACTCATGTGTTGATCCCATAGGCGTTTGTGATGTGCGATCATGTGCCTACGCAAAGCAGTTGTACCTAGGTGGGTGTTGGACTTCCCACGATTCAGTTTCTTTTGGCACAGGTTGCAAATGGCATCGCTGTTGTCAGAGGCAGACACACAAAAAAATGCCACACTGCTGAGCTCTGCAATGACGGCATTCTGGTGGTGGCAACAGCATGCGTTGATTGGTGTGCTGTCTGGCTGACCCCGGGTGCCGATGCATGCTGTCTGACTGTGCCACTAGCTCCTTGCGATGACCTCCCCCTGCTTCCAACTCGTCTCCTCCTCCTCCTCTCTGTCTCCCCATCTGAACTTTCCCCCTGTTCTTCTTCTGTTCTAGCGGGCACCCACGTGACATCCACGGACGCATCGTCATCATCAACCGCTTCACTTGTATCTGACAACTCAGCAAAGGAAGCAGCAGTGGGTACAATATCATCATCATCACACCGTACGTCCATGTGTGTAATGCTGCCTGACTGAGACATATCCCTGTTATCTACATCCTCTGGCAATAATGCTTGCGCATCACTCATTTCTACCAACTGATGTGTAAATAACTCCTCTGACATACCAAGTGAAGTGGCTGTGGTGCTAGTGTTGGTGGTGGCGGCAGGCGGGCGAGTGGTAACTTGAGAGGTGCCCGAAGCTAAGCTGGAGGAGGATGGTGCGTCAAGGTTCCGAGCGGAAGCTGTAGAAGAATGGGTGTCCTGTGTTAGCCAGTCAACTATGGCCTCTGAACACTGGGCATTATTCTAGGGCCAAAGGGAATCACAGCACCACGACCACGACGGCCCCAGCGGGGTGGCCTGCCTCTGCCTGTCTTTTTGTTTTTCGATTAGTGATACTATGCATGCAAGCTACTGTGACAACAGATATGAGTGGCACTGTGCAGTGGCAGAAGTTGGCAGAGTAGACGCTGTAGGCCTGACACACACGCTTGCAGACAACTAACTGCTATTCAATCTATTACAGTGAATTTTTTTTTTTTAAATGTACACTACTGTTACACCAGATATGAGTTGCACTGGTGTGACACTGTGCCCTGGCAGGCCCTGAAACGCACACGTGTGAAGGAAACTGACTGCTATTATTTCACAGTCAAATTTCTATTTTTTTTTTTTTGTTTGTTTTATGTACACTACTGTTACACCAGATATGAGTTGCACTGGTGTGACACTGTGCCCTGGCAGGCCCTGAAACGCACACGTGTGAAGGAAACTGACTGCTATTATTTCACAGTCAAATTTCTAGGTTTTTTTTTAAATGTACACCACTGTTACACCAGATATGAGTAGCACTGGTGTGACACTGTGCCCTGGCAGGCCCTGAAACGCACACGTGTGAAGGAAACTGACTGCTATTATTTCACAGTCAAAAAAGTGTTGTTTTTTTAAATGTACACTACTGTTACACAAGATATGAGTTGCACTGGTGTGACACTGTGCCCTGGCAGGCCCTGAAACGCACACATGTGAAGGAAACTGACTGCTATTATTTCACAGTCAAAAAAGTGTTGTTTTTTTTAAATGTAAACTACTGTTACTCCAGATATGAGTTGCACTGGTGTGACACTGTGCCCTGGCAGGCCCTGAAACGCACACATGTGAAGGAAACTGACTGCTATTATTTCACAGTCAAAAAAGTGTTGTTTTTTTAAAAATGTACACTACTGTTACTCCAGATATGAGTTGCACTGGTGTGACACTGTGCCCTGGCAGGCCCTGAAACGCACACGTGTGAAGGAAACTGACTGCTATTATTTCACAGTCAAAAAGTGTTGTTTTATTAAAATGTACACTACTGTTACACCATATATGAGTTGCACTGGTGTGACACTGTGCCCTGGCAGGCCCTGAAACGCACACGCATGAAGGAAACTGACTGCTATTATTTCACAGTCAAAAAAGTTTTTTTTTTTTTAAATGTACACTACTGTTACACCAGATACGAGTTGCACTGGTGTGACACTGTGCCCTGGCAGGCCCTGAAACCCACACGCGTGAAGGAAACTGACTGCTATTATTTCACAGTCAAAAAAGTGTTTTTTTTTTTTTTTAAATGTACACTACTGTTAAACCAGATATGAGTTGCACTGGTGTGACACTGTGGTGTGACTACTGTTACACCAGATATGAGTAGCACTGGTGTGACACTGTGCCCTGGCAGGCCCTGAAACGCACACGTGTGAAGGAAACTGACTGCTATTATTTCACAGTCAAATTTCTATTTTTTTTTTTTTTAATGTACACTACTGTTACACCAGATATGAGTTGCACTGGTGTGACACTGTGCCCTGGCAGGCCCTGAAACGCACACGTGTGAAGGAAACTGACTGCTATTATATTACAGTCAAAAAAGTTCATTTGTTTTTAAATGCAAGCTATTGTGACACCAGATATGAATGGTGGCACTGGGCAAGTGGACAGGCAACTGCAATTAGATTACACAAAAAAAAAGCAGACTGATGTTCTAGCCCTAAAAAGGGCTTTTTGGGGTGCTGTCCTTACAGCAGAGATCAGATGAGTCCTTCAGGACTGTAGTGGACACTGAATACACTAGCCTAGCTATCGATTTCCCTATTAAATCAGCAGCAGCTACACTGTCCCTCCTCTCACTAAGAATGCAGCTTCCGAGAATGAATCTAAAATGGATGCTGTCCAGGAGGTGGGAGGGTCTGGGAGGGAGGGTCTGCTGCTGATTGGCTCGAATGTGTCTTTTGACTGTGAGGTACAGGGTCAAAGTTTACTCAATGATGACGAATAGGGGGGGACCGAACAACGCATATGTTCGCCCGCCGCAAACTATTTGCCAGCAAACTATTCGGGACATCTCTAATTGCTATACATGGTATTAAAATAGTTTAATAACATTTTAGATTTAGTAGAACGTCCTAATTTTTTTTTTATAAACAAATATCATCCCTTCATATCAGTGATAACATGCAATTTGAAAGACAAAACAATTAATTACCAACTTTAAGATTTAACAGGGTATCAGTTTTCTCATTAACCTGCCATGCACAATTGCCAGTAGAAAAACAAAACATTTGCTACCAGCATATAAAGTAAGCAATGATAATACTCCAAATATAGCAATATTTTAAATACATGATTTAAAGTTTCAAGTCAATTATTTAAACTGTTCATAAAATATGTACATGTACACAATATTTATTTGTCCCAGTTTCTGAAGAATTCTTTTGAAAGTTTTTATTTCTGAACCTTGTTTCTTCCTGATCAAAGACAGTCATCTAAATTGGCAATTCACAGACAGTATTAATATGCAATTGTGACAAATCCACTTGAACACCAGTGAATTGTGAAAATTAAAAAATAAAATACTTAGCTTAGGTACACAGCCTCCCAAAGTTACCTCACAGGTAGTAACCAATGAAAACAAAGATATATACACAAAAAAAAAAGGAAATTTAGGGATCCTGCTGTTGTACCTAAAAATAAGGATATGACATAGTGCAATATTGTTTAAAATAAATGCATAAAACAATTACACAATTGCACTCACAAATTGTCAATGTAAAGAGCGCCCTATGGGTGCCACCCATGATGACAAATAAGGGCTATCCACCAAGCCAGTTTATGGAAGTTCCGGCACACTGAAAACCAATCCAAGGAATTTTCTCCAAAAGGATGTTTATTGATGAGTACAAATAAATTCGTTAAGATGCACAAATATGCTAAAAAAACGGTCCTACAAATTTCGTCCTCATCCAAGGACTTCCTTACAGTGGAAAAACAGAGAAACATAGAATGCGATGGCAGATAAGAACCATTCGGCCCATCTAGTCTGTCCAATTTTCTAAATACTTTCATTAGTCCCTGGCCTCATCTTATATCTGGGATAGCCTTATGCCTATTCCACTCATGCTTAAACTCCTTTACTTTGTTAACCTCTACCACTTCAGCTGGAAGGCTATTCCACGCATCTACAACCCTCTCAGTAAAGTAATAGTAATAATAACCATCTCCCACAGTTCCCTTTAAATAGGGTTAACTAGTTCATTGGTGGTGTGGTGGGTGTCTTCTCCTTTTGCCTCCAGATTGGTTAATCTCTCTTTTTCTTCAGGTGTCTTCGTTTCCCGTTCTTTCAATTAATCGTTGGTGTTATGAGAGGTGCTTCCGTGTTCGTAGGACGCACTTCCGTGTGTTCCATTCTCAATTACCGTTAAAATGGCCGTGCATGTCACAGTGAGAAGCAAAATGAATATACAAGCTCTCCCTAATATTCTGCAAGAGAAACAACTCATATTTACCTAAACAAAAATGTATATTAATATTTTATCCTTATGATCAGGGCCGGCGCTACCTGTTAGGCGGACTAGGCAGCCGCCTAGGGCGCCCCTTGGGAAGGGGTGCCGCCAGGAGCGCTGGCCCCCCTCATGCTGCAGCCGCCCTAGCGCTCTGCAGAGAGCCTCAGGCTGCTGCAGCTCTGCCCGGGCTGGTGCGTCCATGAGGGCGCACCGCCCGGGCGCAGCATGAGGAGAGGGGCTGACAGGAGGGAAGCGCTCAGCGCTCCCTCCTGTCACTCCCTCACTGTAGTGTGGCTGAGCCCTGTATGATCCGCGAGTACAGGGAGCATCTGTCTCCCTTACCCGGCCGGACTAACAGGAAGTGCACACTGAGTGTGCACTTCCTTTTAGTCCGGCCGGGTACAGGAAACAAAAGCTCCCTGTACCCGCGGACCATACAGGGCTCGGCCACGCTACAACAGAGGTGGGGGGAGAAAGAGAGTGGGGAGGAGGCAGGGGGGAGAAGAGAGTGGGGAGGAGGGAGGGGGAGAAAGAGAGTGGGGAGGAGGGAGGGGGAGAAAGAGAGTGGGGAGGGAGGGGGAGAAAGAGAGTGGGGAGGGAGGGGGAGAAAGAGAGTGGGGAGGGAGGGAGGGGGGAGAAAGAGAGTGGGGAGGAGGGAGGGGGAGAAAGAGAGTGGGGAGGGAGAGAAAGAGAGTGGGGAGGGAGGGGGAGAAAGATAGTGGGGAGGGAGGGGGGAGAAAGAGAGTGGGGAGGGAGGGAGGGAGGGAGGGGGGAGAAAGAGAGTGGGGAGGGAGGGAGGGAGGGAGGGAGGGGGGAGAAAGAGAGTGACAATGGAGGGATAGGGGGGAGAAAGAGAGTGACAAGGGAGGGATGGGGGAAAGAGAGTGACAAGGGAGGGGGGAAATAGAGTGACAAGGGAGGGGGGGAAGAGAGTGACAAGGGAGGGGGGGGAAGAGAGTGACAAGGGAGGGAGGGGGGAAAGAGTGACAAGGGAGGGAGGGGGGAAAGAGAGTGACAAGGGAGGGAGGGAGGGGGGAAAGAGAGTGACAAGGGAGGGATAGGGGGAGAAAGAGAGTGACAAGGGAGGGAGAGAGGGGGAAAGAGATCGACAAGGGAGGGGGGAGAAAGAGAGTGACAAGGGAGGGGATGAGGGGGGAAAGAGAGTGACAAGGGAGGGAGGGGGGAAAGAGAGTGAAAAGGGAGGGAGGGAGGGGGAAAGAGAGTGACAAGGGAGGAAGGGAGGGGGGAGAAAGATATTGACATACATCACACACACACACAATCATGCAACCCTTACACACACAGAAACACACAATGCATTCCTTACACACACTCAATGCACCCCTTACAGACGCACACACTGCATCCCGTACATACACAGAAACACACCTTGCAGCCCTTACACATACAAACACAGATTAACACAATGCATTCCTTACACACATATCAGGACATCCCCTACACACTCCACCCCCTGTGAACAAACTCATTGGTGGAACATAAAGGTGGACCCTGAGGTGTGTAAAGGGCCCCCAAAAAAGGGAGCTCCTTCCCGTTCTCCCAGAACACTGACACTGACCACAGTTACAAACAGCCTCCACAGATCCTGTTCTACACCAGACCAGTGGTGCCAGACTGCAGCTAGAGCCCATCATCATCCTCATCTGGTTGTAAGTAGGCAATCTATTAGATTGTTCGTGGCACTAATCCCTAATTTACCTCACATTAAAGAAACACTATAGTCCCCAGAACCACTGCAGCTTAATGTAGTGGTTCTGGTGTCTATAGCCTGTCCCTGCAGGCCTTTTAATATAAACACGGCGGCACTGCAGCACTGGCATTAGTTAACATGGCAGATCATATGGGTGGGGCATTGTGATGTCACATGGGGGGGCGGCAAACTTTACTTTTGCCTAGGGCGGCAAAAATCCTTGCACCGGCCCTGCTTATGATTTAATTGCATAACAAGAAAATAAAACAACTTCAAATGTAACTAAATCAATTTTACACCACTTAAACCCTTATTCAAATAGTGTAAGTGTGCACAATACACCCATCAATTAACCCACATAGTTACATTTTAATTTGTTTTATATTCTTGTTACGCAATTAAATCATAAGGATATAAGATTAATATAAATTTTTAATGTAAACACGAAAAGGTGTGGTAATGGTTGGCGGTTAGTGAAGAATTTTGTGGTAACAATTATTGTAGCTGCTGTAAACACTCTGTGGGTACTCCCAATACCCCACTATAAAAAAAAAAACACCAGAATAAACAAATAACTTGGGGTCTGGTTGGTGTTTCTACCTTCCAATCCTCTAGTTAGAGTGCAGCGCTATGCAGATTAAGTATATAATACATATAACTCACCCCTTTTAAATGACTTGTTTGGGGGTGTACATAAAAGAAAAAGAGAAGATATACAAAATAATTGTGCAATATTGTATATACACAGTACTTTATATTTAGTGTGAGTATAAATTTACTCACATTTTTTAGAGCCTTTTTAGTTTTTAGGCTAAACTTCCAGGCTTCCGTGTCTTTAAGGTAGACAACTTGACCCCTTTTTTTCTTTTTAGTTCTTTCCTGTATATCTCCCCACAATGTAGGTATGAGGAGAGAGAGAAAAGGGGACTCTAGGTGTAGTATTTTGAAGAAATCCTCTTTAAGTAAATAAAAAAATCAATGTATAAAATAAAATTAGATAGTCTTAATAGTAGTCTAGAGAACATATTATTGAGGCAGCAAGGCCCCACTTATGATGTCAGAAAGCCTTTGGTGATCATGATTATTTTTGATCATTTTTTCTCTAAATTAATTATTGGTTATGTATTTCCACAATTTATGAAGAGTTGCTTGAGCTAGTATTTAAGCTTAATTTATAGTAAAGGTAGTCCGTCACAGATAATTGACTATAGGTCTTGTTGGTGAGCTATTCTCACCCTGTGATATATTTAGGTTAATAATTATATGTTTACACATGACAAGGTCAAATTGTTTAGTATTACTCAACAGTATGCATCTTATTGACAAGACTGAAGAAGATAATCAACAGGGCTTCCTATATCTGTCAATCAGAATGTACCTATCTGCAGGGCCGAACTGGGAAAATAATTTGTCCTGGGCATTTTGTTAATCACAGCATCCCTGTGAGAAGGGGACAGGGCCAGAGGGGGTGTTTTGTCCTCAGGTCCTCAGAGTGTAGTGGTGTTGTGGAGACATTCTCAGGCACTGAGTGTAGTGGTATTATGGAGACAGGCTTGGAGACTATGGTCGACCACACACCAAGGTCTCCAGTCTACACGATTTACTTCACCTTATCAGCGCTGAGATGGGGCGGGAATTTGTACTGCAGGGACCAGTGGACGGTAAACGGCTGTTAAAACCTCTGACTTTGCTTAATGTGTTTGTTGTATCTTGGAGACGAGTACCACCACTTGCTAATGTAAGGGTTTCTATTTGGGGGGACAGGGAATCTTTTTATATGAATAAAGCAGTTTTACACTATGGAAAGCTTTTTTGTATCATTTTAAGGTACAAGCTACTTTGAGCTACAGTGTATCCACAGATGCTACAATTCTGCTGCCACACAAGATTAACCCCCTAAACACTTTTACCCAGGACTTTTGGACTTTTAGGCAAGTTTTCAACATTTTATGTGTATCAATTAACTTATTGTGATATATAGAGAAAAACATACTACTACTAATTCACAGTGATAAGTTGCTGATTTTGCACATTTAATTGATTGCCTATTTTACGGTTATCATATATAGTGCTGACACTTATTTTTCTGAACCATATTTAGATAAAGACTTTTAAGGAACTTTATTTGTGTATAGCTGCTAGATTATATTATTATTATTGCTAGAAATTTTAAGCTACTATGTTTGCGCTCTCCTGTTCCATTCTATTAGAAAGCAGTTGTTGTTGGGGGATTTTATCATAAGAGGTGTGGAGCTGGACAATTGTGGTCTTGTGAGATGTTTTCCTGGAGCTACTGCTCACAAAGACAGGAGACATAATTGTAATATTATTAAGTGAGCAAAGCAGGAAGGGGAATTGGATGTACTTGTCCATCTAGGGACAAATGACTTGGCTTGCAATTAGGTTTCAGAGGTAAAGGAAGTTTTTTTGTGTTTTTGCCAATGATATACCGCAGGTTGCTTCCACACTGTCATTCTCTGAAGTTCTGCCTGTTGCATAACACTCAGAATGACAGGGGGATGCATATTAGGGACTTTAACTTGTGGCTTGGTGAATGGTGTCGGGAGCAAGGGTTTGGCTTCATTTCACATGGTAGCTCTGTTTGGAATGGAAATAAACTGTACAAAAAAGATGGTTTGCATCTTTCTCAAAAGGGAACAAATGTTCTTAGTGAGCAGTTCAGAGGTTTTGCTAGGATGTATTTAAACTAGGAGGAGTGGGGGCAAAAGGGTGATAAAACATCAATCCAATTGTCCCCCAAAACAAGGACAGAAGGTGCTTGCAGCAAGTGTGTTAAAAATGATAAGCTTAGAGTCATGTCTACAAATGCTTGACGATGTAGATTTAGTCGCTGTTACTGAGACATGGTATAATGAGAAAAATGACTGGGACATAGCAATACCAGGATACTTTTTATACAGAAAAGATAGGAAGGCAAGAAAGGGGGAGGGTGGCTGTGTATGTGAAGGATAGCATAAAATCTAGCCTAATAAAAGTTAGTGAGGTGAACATACAGTCCGTTTGGGTTACGTTAGAATTTGGTAATCACACAGTAACTCATGTAGGTGTGATTTATAGGCCCCCATGACAAATAGAAGAGTTAGATAATCTACTAGGGGGAAGTTATCATCATGGGTGACTTTAATCTTCCTGGTGTGAACTGGAAAACCAAAATAGCTGCTTGTACAAGGAGCACACATATTCTAAACTCCCTACTGGGATTGGCTCTAAAACAAGTCGTTGAGGAGCCAACTCGTAAAGAGGCCATATAAGAATTAGTGTTAACAAATGGAGATTTGGTATCAGATATTACTGTAGGTAAATGTTTAGGATTCAGTGATCATCAGTCAGTGTGGTTTAATATAAGAACAGTGACTGTGACTGAGTCACACCACACAAAAACAACAATTTTAGACTTTAGAAAAACAGACTTTTCTAAAATTAGAATATCTGTAAAGGAGTAATTATCAGACTGAAGCTGTTTAAATGGAGTCCAAGAGAAATGGGATTATTTAAACGTTGTACTTCTGTATACAACAAAAAAGTGCATTAGGCTTGTCAGTAAAAGCAAAAAAATTGAAGAAACCACTTTGGTACTCTGCAGATGTGGCCAAAATAGTAAAAAAAATAAAGGTTAGCCTTTAGTAATTATAAAAAAAAACTAGAGTGAAGAACTTAGACAGATCTATAAGATTGGGCAGAAAGAGGCTAAGCAAATTATAAGAGCTTCCAACTCACACACAGAAGAGAAAATAGCACAGTCAGTAAAAAAAGGGGACAAAACATTTTTAGATACATAAATGAGAAAAGGAAAGTAAAACAAGGATTAGTTAGATTAAAAACAAAAGAAGGAAGGTATGTAGAAGAGGATAAAGGTCTAGCTGACTGCCTCAATTAATATTTTTGTTTAGTATTTACAGATGAAAATTAAGGAAATGGGCCTCAGTTAGGAAAAAGGACAAATGAGTCATTTGTTACATGTGAGTTTACAGAGGAAGAGGTTTATTTCAAATGTCAAATGTAAAGACAAATTAGTCAACGGGGCCTGATGGAATACACCCAAAGTTATTAAAAGAGCTAGAGAAACCATAAACAGATTTATTTAACCAATCATTGTTAACAGGAGTAGTCCCAGAAGATTGGAAGTCAGCAAATGCTGTGCCCATTCACAAGAAAGGTAGTAGGGAGGAGTTGGGGAACTATAGGCCAGTAAGCCTTACTATCGGTGGTGGGAAAAGTAATGGAAACCATGTTAAAGGATAGGATTGTTGAACATCTAAAATCACATGGATTTCAAGATCATAGAAGACATGGGTTTACTTCAGGGAGATCATGCCAAACTAATCTTATTGATTTTTTGATTGGGTAACTAAAATAATAGATCAGGGGAGTGCAGTAGACATTGCTTACCTAGATTGCAGTAAGGCTTTTGACACTGTTCCACATAGAAGGCTAATCAATAAACCGCAATCTTTAAGTCTGGATTCCAAGATTGTTGAATGAGTAAGGCAGTGGCTGAGTGACAGGCAACAGAGGGTTGTAGTCAATGAAGTATATTCGAAGCATGGTCTTGTTACCAGTGAGGTACCTCAGGGATCTGTACTTTGACCCATTCTCTTTAATATTTTTTATTAGTGATATTGCATAAGGTCTTGATGGTAAGGTATGTCTTTTTGCTGATGATACTAAGATATGTAACAGGGTTGATGTTCTAGGAGGGATAAGCCAAATGGTAAATGATTTAGGTAAACTAGAAAAATGGTCAGAGTTGTGTCCGCTGACATTTAATGTGGATAAGTGCAAGATAATGCATCATAGACGTAAAAACCCAAGGGCAGAGTACAGAATATTTGATAGAGTCCTAACCTCAACATCTGAGGAAAGGGATTTAGGGGTAATTATTTCTGATGACTTAAAGGTAGGCAGACAATGTAATAGAGCAGCAGGAAATGCTAGCAGAATGCTTGGTTGTATAGGGAGAGGTATTAGCAGTAGAAAGAGGGAAGTGCTCATGCCATTGTACAGAACACTGGTGAGACCTAACTTGGAGTATTGTACGCAGTACTGGAGACCTTATCTCTAGAAGGATACTGATACTTTAGAGAGAGTTCAGAGAAGGGCTACTAAACTGGTTCATGGATTGCAGGATAAAACTTACAAGGAAAGGTTAAAGGAACTTAACATGCATAGCTTGGAGGAAAGACGATACAGGGGGGGTATGATAGAAAACATTTAAATACATAAAGGGAATCAACACAGTAAAGGAGGAGACTATGATTAAAAGAAGAAAAACTACCACAACAAGAGGACATAGTCTTAAATTAGAGGGACAAAGGTTTAAAAACAATATCAGGAAGTATTACTTTACTGAGAGGGTAGTGGATGCATGGAATAGCCTTCCAGCTGAAGTAGTAGAGGTTAACACAGTGAAGGAGTTTAAGCATGCGTGGGATAGGCATAAGGCTATCCTAGATATAAGATAAGGCCAGGGACTAATGAAAGTATTTTGAAAATTGGGCAGACTAGATGGGCAGAATGGTTCTTATCTGCCATCTCATTCTATGTTTCTCTGTTTTTCCACTGTATTATTGTACACTGTTTGTATAATGTTTTTTATTATACTCAAGTTGTTTGTAGTATGCATTTTGTTTAATATCTGCTGTGTATAGTATTCTTTTGAAGAAAAATTAAGGCATATATGTTGATATGTATTATAAATACCAATGTAATATTACTGCACAAATGGCCTAAGTGTAAGCAAATTAGTATAAAGAAATCTTACACAAGTCATTGAATCATCATTACTTTTCCTTAATTTGCAAGAGTGTGCATGGATGATGTGAGTAAAAAACCTAATTCAACACTGACTGTGTGTTCCATGTCAGGTCACATGTAAGTGGGGTAGTTGCCTTTTATAAGGAATTGTCATTACGTTTTCTACCTTGTCATTGAGGATTCCCTATTAAGTATAAAATAAACTTGAAATGTATAAATATTAGTATAAAATGTCATTATCTTTAATTAAATAAAGTAGTGTAGAAGCTTGACAAAATAAATCGTAGAATAAATATCTTAGCTAGTGAAGAATATATATTTCTTTCTGCATGCCTGCCAACATACTCCTGTTATAAACTCTACAGGGTTTAGTGTGGATAACCTCCAGATTAATCTAATTCTATGTTTCAGTGAAAACCTAAACTAATGTGGCTTGATCTCAAGTAATGAAACCTCGGTGTGTCCCTTAAGTGTGACTGTCTGCGTATATTATAAAATGAAAGGTAGAGTACTAATAAAAGTGTATAAAATGCAATAGAAAATGTAAGCAAAGAATTACATATTTTCCTTGCGAATCATATGCAAATCTTCATCCATTTTTCTCTCATGTCACAAAATTTGTTGTAGAACAATTAGAATATGTGTCTATTTGTTCGGAAATAATTTACTCATATTGTAATTGTTGCCTACATTAGGAACAATAACAAATAACAAAGAATAAACAAAAGTGTGGGTCAGATACCTAAAAATATGCAAATTTGGTTTCTTGTTGAACAACTGCATAGATATATATGTATTTTTTCATATCTTTCTTCTATCTTTATTTATATTCTTTAGGGGGCAGGGAAGATAATTTACATTTGTTGCCATTCTGTCTTGTATGTGTCTGTTACCAGGGAAGGGTTAAGTACCCATGGGACATTATTAGGTTACCAGTTAGGACCCCCATTCTCTCTTAGTATAGGAATGGTGAACGGGTCGAGCTCTGCCTAGTCTACTCATGGTCTCTAGGCTCCATTATATATATATATATATACATATATATATATATATATATAGAGAGAGAGAGAGAGAGAGAGAGATCAAATGTAGGAAAAGCACTCCAAGGACTTCTTTCAATGTTGAAAATAAATAACTTAACTTTATTCGGCAACTGCCATGAAAAATCAACGTTTCAGTCCTGTGTCAGGACTTTCGTCAGGATAACAGTGCATTGTGAACCTTGTAATTCGCCCAGCAGATAAGGGAGGCGCGATAGTCTTGTTGAACTACAGTGATTACAGACAAGAAATTCTGAACCAGCTACAAGACACCACTACCTACTCCAAGCTCACGGCTGACCCCACACAGGCAATCATGCACAAGGTCCAACAAACCCTACAGCGAGGACTGGAGGCGGCCTACATCTCAGAAGATTTGTACAAATATCTCCTACAAACGAAACCCAGGACACCAGTGATTTACACGTTGCCCAAAATACATAAACATCCAACTTTACCCCCAGGCAGACCTATAGTCTCAGCAATTGGAGGGGTCCTGGAGCCCATAGCCAAGTGGCTAGACTTTCTATTCAAGAAACCGGTTGAAGAATTAAAAACGTGCATCAAGGACACACCGAGCCTACTAACAGAGTTGCGACGATTGGACAACTTAGAAGAAGGGACAATGTTTATTACCTGCGATGTCAGGAGTCTGTATACTGTTATTCCACATGACATGGGCATAGATGCAATGAGGCAAATATTAACGTCATCACCTCTGTACCTTGGACCACCAGTAGAGTACACCTTGGAGTTACTACACTTGGTGTTGAACCAGAATTACTTCAGGTTTGAACAGACGTGGTATCAACAAATAGCAGGAACGTCAATGGGAGCGGCCATGGCGCCTATGTATGCTAACAGTTTTATGTACATCTTTGAGCAGCAATACATACTCACCCCATTTCAAGAGAATATATTGTTCTACAAATGTTTCATAGACGATATCATCATGATTTGGAAAAAAGGTGGCTCCACCCCTGAGCAACTGCTGGAATACGTCAACGGAACCGACACACCGGTCCGCCTCACCATGACGACGAATGAACAAACAATAGACTTTCTTGATATACGACTGTACAAAGAGAATAACAAAATAGCATTCACATTGTATAGCAAGCCAACCGACAGAAACACTATCCTGCATGCAGACAGCTACCATCCAAGACACTTAAAGAACTCACTCCCACAGTCCCAATTTTTGAGAGTAATCAGGAATAACTCTAATGAAACCAACAGGCAACACCAACTTAAGGAAATGTGGGACAAATTCTTGGCTCGGGGATACAGCCCTGTCATACTACAGCAAGCCTTGAAGAAAAGCCTTGAAGTAGCTCCAACACAGAACTCCAAGGTGGGAAGACTAACATTTCCCATCACATATACAACAATCTCTAACCACATCAGGGAATCCACCAACCGTAACTGGCGTATGATGACAAATGACACCAGCTTACCGAGCCAATTCCGACAGCCACCAATGATGTGTTACCGTAGGGGTAAGAACCTAAGGGATTTGCTGGTCAAGACGGACCCCACACATTGCTACAACCAACCGACCACCCACTCAAACCTGGGATGTTACAGATACCTTGGATGCGTAACTTGTAGCCACATGATTCCGTGCAAAACCTTCACCCACCCACATACGGGCAGAAAATAAACCATCAGACATAGACTGACCTGTACCAGTGATCATGTGGTGTATAAATTAGTCTGCCCTTGTGGACTAACCTATGTGGGCAAAACGGACCTTCCACTGAGAGAGAGGATGCACAATCATCGATCAAGTATCCGCATAGCATACAGGGACAAGGGTTCGGAACTACCAGTGGCCAAGCACTTTTGGGAAAAGAGCCATCCCCTGCCCTCTATGAAGTTCACAGCGATAGACCACATCCCACAGCCACTGAGAGGCGGCGACCGGAAAAAACTTTTATTACAAAGAGAACTCCATTGGATCCGTACGCTGGACACGGTCCAACCCAAGGGCCTCAATGAGAAGTATACGTTGGCCATCTTCCTATGATTGGACACTGTGGTGATACTGGTCTGCAACAGACTTTGTGTAAATAGTCGTGCAGATACTAATTTTGCCCTACCCACCAGTGCTAAACCAAATTGCAAAAAATGACCCCTGGGATTATTCTACGCCCTCTCACCCATGCCTAGAGTCCTAAGCCAACAGGCTGGACATATAGTGTCCCCTTAGCTGGGCTGTGGAGTATTAGCTCTGGACACCTTAACACCATTCCTACCATAGGGCCTAATACCCTATATCACTTATCTGGATGTATCTGGTGTCTTTATATGGACCAATATGCTATAATGTATATACCATTAGCAGTATGATATACAGAGTGTGTATACTGAGTGTGGGCCGACCAGTCTTGCCGCATTGCCACACTGTTAGGTAGTCCTATATTCTGACTAATACCTTGCTAAATATACAGGCTGTAGTGTATCTTTATGCTTATACCAATGGTAGCCAATTTGCCTTGCCTTATTGTCACACTGTTAGGCCTAATACCCCACATCACTTATCTGGATGTACTTGGTGACTGTATGTGGACTGTTATGTTATAATGTATATACCATTTAGCAGAATGCTATATAGAGTATGTATACTGAGTGTGGGCCGACCGGACTCGCCTTATTGCCACACTGCTAGATATCTTTATTTTCTTGCCACTAATATCTTGCTAAATTATTATGCTGTAGTGCATCTCTATGTTTACACCACTGGTAACTATTTTGCCTTGCCTTATTGCCACACTGTTAGGCAGTTGTATATACATATCACCAAGACCTTGCTCAGTAATCATACTGGTGTGTAACTGCATGCTTATACCACTGGTAGCTGCTTTGCCATTTGAATATGCTTTTACCCCTGCCTCCTGTGTACAGAACTGCCCTGCAAACCGATCGGTTCACGATCGGCAGGTTGCCATGACAATATGTAAACTAACGCTGTCTCGCGTCCCGGCCGGTCACCATGGTAACGGCCGACGCAAAGAGCGCACACAGCAGCAATCTGGACAGCTGCTGCATACATGATACGGAATCAATTTTGCCCGCGATTTTCTGGCGCCCAGGGAGATCGGTACACAGGCTGAGGGGTAAGTACCAGGTGATCCTTATGTACTGAAATTTGATTTTAATTTGATTAGAACTGTGTAATTTTGCTATATATTCTGTAACAATCACAATGCACTGTTATCCTGACGAAAGTCCTGACACAGGACTGAAACGTTGATTTTTCATGGCAGTTGCCGAATAAAGTTAAGTTATTTATTTTCAACATTGAAAGAAGTCCTTGGAGTGCTTTTCCTACATTTGATCTCTATAAATTCTGCTGACAAGCACCGGGCTATATCTACAATTCTACAGGAGTGCAAGCATTGGACAATATTATATATATATATATATATATATATATATATATATATATGTGTGTGTGTGTGTGTGTGTGTGTAGCCAGTGGTTGGTTGGATAAGGCAGGACTGAGAGACAGCAATGAGGCACTAATCCCAGCAGCTCTGAAACAGGCAGTCAGCACCAGATCAACAGAAGCCGGGATCTACCACACCAGACATGACCAAATGTGCAGACTGTATAAAGAGGCCTCTGAGACAATCCAGCATATATTTGCCAGGTGCAAGATGTTAGCAGAGACAGCATACACTCAGAAGCACAACCAAATTGCAGGGATTGGGAACTACCTACACAGAATATGCCTAAATCCAGATGGGAGATAACACAAAAGGAAGTTGAGAATTACAGTGCTAAGATCCTGAGGGACTTACAGATCCAGAAGGAGAAGCAAGTAGTGGCCAACCAAACTGACATTGTGGTGTTAGAGAGCATTCTGGGCTGTACCCCCTAATTGGGGGAGTAGCTTCAGTCTCTTTTTTTTTAATAGTTTATAATAGAGTATATATATTTATGTATACACACACAATTACATCTGAAAATACTTGGACACTCATACACACTCATACACACTCATTTTGGCTCTCTATGCCACAATAATAGATCTGAAATAAAACAACTGAGATAGATGCAATTGGAGTGTAGACTTTCAGGTCTAATTCAAGGAGTTGAACAAAAATATCATATGAAATGTTTAGGAATTGCAACCATTTTCCAAAATCCTCTTATTTCAGGGGCTCTATTGTTTATTAAAATTTTTAATACTTTTTCAAGTATCCTTTGCAGGCAATGACTGCTTGAAGTCTGGTACTCATGGACATCACCAAACTCTGAGTTTCCTCCTTTGTGATGGTTTACCAGGCCTTTACAGCAGTGGTCTTCAGTTGTTGTTTTGGTCATAGGTCTTTCTGCCTTAAGTTTTGCTTTCAGCAAGTAAACTGTATGGTCAATCAGGATGAGATCAGGTGATTGACTCAGCCATTGCAGAATATTGCACTGCTTTGTCTTACAAAAACTCCTGGGTTGTTTTCGCAGTATGTTTTTATTGTCCATCTGTAAAGTGAAGTGCCATCCAATCAACTTTGTTAAACCTTTCTAAATCTGAGCAGACACAATATACCTATATACTTCAGAATTCCTCCGGCTGCTTCTGTCTTCTGTCACATCAGCAACAAACACTAGTGTCCTAGTGCTATTGGAAACCATGCATGCCCATGCCTACCACATGATGTGGGATGCTTCGGATCATGAGCTCTTCCAAGCCTTATAAATACTTTTTTTCTTCCTATCATTCTGGCACAGGTTAATCTTAATTTTGTCAGTCCAAATAATGCTTTTCCAGAACTGGGCTGGCTTTTTATGAAAGATAGTGAAAATAATGCTTTTAGATTCATTACAACACACAATTTTGTAGAAATCAAATAACTGGTATGTCAAATCTATTAAAGATCCTCCGGTCATACCTACATATAGTCTCTCATGTACAATTAGATGCCAAAAGTATTTGCCATCCATCATGTACATGATGGCTGATTGGCATCTGGAATTCAATTCACCCTTTAGATTAAATTTTTTTATTTTAGTATTTATTGAGTTTTCAAAAATCTAATCACAATACACCATGAAAGTCAGCAAGTTTTTTTTCAAATAATAACCAAGAATACAGCCAGTTACATAAATAGATGATTTTGAGTAATGTTAATAAGAAGTAATCATCTAGGAAAATATCCGTGACAGAGCTGGTGCTATAAAATATTAATATAAAATGAAACATGATAATAAAATAAAAACAGAACCATGGAGTACAATGCTAAAACATAATGGTGGGATATTCTAATGCTCACACTATGTTTCTAAGAAATACATAAGAAAACACACAAGTTAATGTGGTGTCAAAAGTGACAGACTTTGAAGATCGTATCCCCTCCAGATATACAACCCAAGTATGTCATGTCTTTGAGTATCTTGTGTTATGTGCAGTAATATTTTCCATGGATCTAATTCCTTCTATCTTAAAGATACATTCAGTTACAGAAGGGTTGTTGATTTGTCGTCAACATTTGGAAATCAATGGTTTACCGGCATTCAGGAGTTGAAATTCCAAGGCGTAGAAAACTCCTACTTTTATGGGACAGGTGGAATTAATTTCAGCAAATCACTGTGGTTGGGGAATATTGGTATTTTAACAATGTGGGTTAGAACGGACTTCAAATAATCTTTCATTAGATGACATAATCACCATATATGTTGATATGTTCCCTTCTCTGTCTGGCACCTCCAGAAACAGCTAGCTACATTTGGGAAAATTGAATGTGCAGATCTTAGTTTACTTCAATCATAAATATATTGAGCATCTTCTGTATATATAGTAAAAAAAAAAATTGCATAGTAAGTTGATATGGAACCTGATTGACAGAGGATATAAGCCAAGTTACAGTGACCAATTCCTGTTCTGGAGTATTCAATCTGTTTGTTTTGTATCCTACACGACAATCCAGTATTCTAGTAAACTTTGTGGCTAGATAGTATTTTAAAGGATCTGTGCTTCCTAGACCTCCCCGATCTTTAGGTTTGGTTAGGATATAAAGGCAAGTCTAGGTCGAACCATATATAAACTGTCAGCATCCTCTTTAAAAAGTAAAACATGATGATGGAATTACAATGGGAAGTGTTTGAAAGAGGAATACTAGACTGAGGAGAGAGTCCATTTTTATGATGTTGATTCGATCCAGCCATGAAAATTGTGGTTTGTTCTTCTTAGTGAAATCACAGGATAGGGTTTGTAAGAGTGGTGAGTATTTATGACAAAAGATATGTCTATGTGGAGAAAAGGTAAGATATTTAATATGCATGGTTGCAATTGTGAATTTGAAAGAGGTTAGCAGTTCATGTTTGAGTGTCCCCCAGACTATAATAGAAAGTATTCTACTTTTATCATAATTGATGCTAAAGTTATAAAATTGGGAGTATGTAAATAGCTCAAACATCAAACCTGGTAGGAAACAGGGTGGGTTATTGATTGAGAAGAGAGATCATTAGCATCTGCTAATGGTTTAAAGGGCAGAATGTACTGGTATTCCTGTAATACCCATGTTCTCTCTGATGGTGTTAAGGAGGGTTTCTAATATAAGGATAAAGAGTAGAGGTGACAAGGGAAGGGACACCCCTGTCTAGTTCTATTAAAAATATAGATCAGACAAATTACCATTCACCAAAATTTGTAAATGCGTAAAAAAGTAATGACCACTCCACCCTGTCAAAGCTTTTTTGGCGTCAATACTTATGAGAAATGTCAGGTTATTTTGAACTGTAGCCTTATGGATAATACCAATCTTAGCGGTTAGATGTTGTGTAATATGTTTAGTCAAATATGCATGTCTATAGTTCTTGGATCCTCTAGGTATGTAAGAATTGTGCAATCTCTGTTTTAAGGGCCATGTGCATAAAATGAGTCAGCAATATGGTCCATTGTATTTGTGAGCTAATAATTGAGAAAGTTTGGTTCTGAGTTAAGTCAACTTCTGGATAAGGTTGGCAGTCAGTTTTATGACTTATTCCTAGTTCATTAATGTTGGATAAGAGAGATAGTATATTTTTTTCCTAACTTTTTTGATCTTAGATATTAGAACACATTTATGTGTTTCCTATGTTGTTAAAGGTGATGTGTCAGAGGAAAGATTGTCTTAAAAGAAGGTTATTATCACTTCTTGGACCTGTTATTTAATAGCTGGTGTATTAAGCATTGTGTTGACAAGTTTGTTATTCCATGTTCTTGGTGGGAGATATGGTGGCAAAAACTGGAGCATGATTAGTCCATGTTAAAGGGCCAATTTTCGATTTTCGCACTAGGTGGTTAAAACAAATGGTGTCTAATCTAGAAAAAGTGGGAATGAAAGGTATCCAATTTTAAACAAACCTAATACAAGGTATATCCCAGGCATAACTAGGCCCTGATCTTGAAGCGGATCTTAAACCCCAGACCACCACCATCACATCTAAAATACTCAAATTCACTGAAATTCCAACCCAGTCCAAAAGCTTACATAAGACAAAATGCCTAGACAAAGGCTCTATATATAATTGACAAGCTTGACAAGATTGGCAAAAAGCAGAACTACTTTTTGTCAAGCTCTCAGGCATCACTAGTGATTGGTGAGGGAAAAAAGGCTCTTTCTGTGTACGATCCTGCAATTTCATGTGGTCCTCCATAGACATCAGTGTTGTACCCTCGCCCATGCACAAGAGTACAGGGCTGATGTTGGTTCCTGGTAGATAAAGTGTTCAGAGCTGAAGAGAACCTCACAGAAGAAGATGGTAATGCCTGAATATGAAAGATTTAGGCAAGTAAAAATTATCTTTCCCTGGACCCCAGGGCCACCACACAGCAAGAGGAGCAGTCACCATCTGGGGGTTTTGCGAAATATGCAAATATCCCGTAAGGTGACAGTGCTGCTTTTAGATGGGGGAATGTGTAACAGGATAGTATTTTCAAATTTTTATTTTATGATATATTTTAACATTTCTACTATTTTCAAATTAGATCTTCACAAAATTATTAGCTCACATTTCTATATTCTTTTTAACTTCATTATGCCAGACATCTCATTTTATTTACTTACAAACATATAAACTAGGGATGTGCATGGGGAAAATTTTCGGTTCGGTTTGGCATTCCGAAATTCGTCACTTTGGGAACTTCGTCACTTCGACACTTCGGTAAATTCAGAACTTTGGAATTTCGGAATTTCAGAACTTCGGGACTTATCTTGCGCCCGCTTAGTAGATAACTCCCTAATTCCCTAAATTGGTCTTTCAGCCTCATTTACTAATACTAAGTAAAAATTACTTAGTATTAGTAAATTTTGCCCCTACTAGTAGGGGTAGGGGCATGTCTATTAAACAGTGAGCAGCCTGTTTTTTGTTTTTGTTTTTTGGGGCTGAAAAAATAAGTTTTTTATGTATCTAGTTTATGGTCCCCCCTCATTATTTTTAGGGTGAGGGGGGTAGGTAGGGATTATTTTTTTTGGGAGGGGGTGACTAGGGGTTTGAGGACACATAGTCACCTGGGGGGGTTACATTTTTATTTAGGCCCCCATCCACCGCTCAGGGGTGGGGGCCGGGGGGGAGGACAATGGGTCCCCCCTTATTCTTCTTTAGGGACCCCACCCACCGCTCAGGGGTGGGGGGCAGGAGGGAGGACAATAAGTCCCCCCTTATTGATATTCAGGGCCCTGACCCGACGCTCAGGGGTGGGGGCCAGGGTGAAGGACAATAGGTCCCCCCTTATTGGTATTTATGGCCCCCACCCACCGCTCAGGGGTGGGGACAAGGGGGGAGGTCAATAAGTCCCCCCTTATTATAATTTAGGGCCCCCACCCACCGTTCAGGGGTGGAGGCAGGGGGAGGACAATAGATCCCCTCCATTATTGGTATTTAGGTCCCCCACCCACCGCTCAGGGGTGGGGGCAGGGGGGAGGACAATAGGCCCCCTTTATTGGTATTTAGGGCCCCCACCGCTCAGGGGTGGGGACCGGGGGGAGGACAATACATCCCCCCTTATTCTAATTTAGGGCCACCACCCACTGCTCAGGGGTGGGGGCCAGGTGGGAGGACAATAGGTCCCCCCCTTATTCTGCTTTAGGCCCCTACCCACCGTTCAGGGGTGAAACGTTTTTTTTTTTTTTTTTAACAGTGCGCAGCCACAGTAGGTATAGCGAGTAGGGGCATAATTGACTAATACTAAACTAATTTTTACTTAGTATTAGTAAATTTGGCTGACAGACCAATTTAGGTCTATCAGCCTTTTAGTAGATAGCTCCCTAATATCGTGGGAATTAGGGAGTTATCTACTTATTCATTCCTGTCATTCCATTGACAGGCTAAGTAACTTACATTTTATGAATTTATGTTACTTGATTGTAGTGATGTCGCGAACATAAAATTTTCGGTTCGCGAACGGCGAACGCGAACTTCCGCAAATGTTCGCGAACGGGCGAACCGGTCAAACCGCCATAGACTTCAATGGGCAGGCAAATTTTAAAACCCACAGGGACTCTTTCTGGCCACAATAGTGATGGAAAAGTTGTTTCAAGGGGACTAACACCTGGACTGTGGCCTGCCGAAGGGGGATCTATGGCAAAACTCCCATGAAAAATTACATAGTTGATGCAGAGTCTGGTTTTAATCCATAAAGGGCATAAATCACCTAACATTCCTAAATTGTTTGGAATAACGTGCTTTAAAACATCAGGTATGATGTTGTATCGATCAGGTAGTGTAAGGGTTACGCCCGCTTCACAGTGACAGACCAAACTCCCCGTTTAACGCACCGCAAACAACCGCAAACAGTCCATAAACATATACATAGGCAAGAAAAGGAAAATGGACAGAGCGTAAACTGGACATTAGAATGGCCGGACTAATACGCTAGAGACAGAGAATGGTCAAAGGGAAAGCCGAGGTCAATGAAGCCAGAAAATACACAATACTGTTTACACAAACCAAGTCAGGGAAACCAGAATTCAGAATAACCAGGGAAAAGCCAAGATCAGGATACCAGGAAATCAGATTCACAATGATAAAGCACTCTCAGGAAACCAGGAACAGGAGATCACGACAGGGCAAGGTACTGGGGTGAGCTAGGGATTTAAATATCACGCGGCGGGCCGGGAGCCGCAACACCCTGTTACGTCCCCCTCATCAGGCCTTTTTTAGTCGAATGTATCGCCCACTATCAGTCCCTTCGGGATCCATCCCTCATTCATCCTAATAAAGGTGAGGTAATCTAGACTTTTTTGACCTAGGCGACTTCTCTTCTCAGTGACAATACCTCCTGCTGCACTAAAGGTCCTTTCTGACAGGACACTTGAAGCGGGGCAGGCCAAAAATTCTATCGCAAATTGGGATAGCTCAGGCCACAGGTCAAGCCTGCACACCCAGTAGTCAAGGGGTTCATCGCTCCTCAGAGTGTCGATATCTGCAGTTAAGGCGAGGTAGTCTGCTACCTGTCGGTCGAGTCGTTTTCTGAGGATGGACCCCGAAGGGCTGTGTCGATGCGTAGGACTTAAAAACTCCGCATGTCCTCCATCAACAACACGTCTGTAAAGCGTCCTGTCCTTGCCGGCGTGGTCGTGGGAGGAGGAGGATTACGTTCACCTCTTCCCCTGTTAGATTCCCGTTGTGCTGTGACATCACCCTTATACGCTGTGTAAAGCATACTTTTTAATTTATTTTGGAATTGCTGCATCCTTTCCGACTTGCCATAATTCGGTAACATTTCAGGCACTTCTGCTTTTACCGGGGGTCTAGTAGCGCGGACAACTAGTACAGGTCGTTCTCCTTCAGCCTTTTTATATGAGGGTCCCTCAACAGGCACGGCAGCATGAAAGACCCCATTTGCACAAGGTTGGATGCCGAGCTACTCATGTCCCGTTCCTCGTCCTCAGTGATCTCACTGAAGGTATGTTCTTCCCCCCAGCCACGTACAACACCATGGGTACCAGATAGGTGACAACGAGCACTCTGGGATGCCCGTTGTGGTTGGTTTTCCTCCTCCTCCTCAAAGTCACATTCCTCCTCTGACTCCTCTTCCTCACAATCCTCTTCCAGTGTTGCCGCAGGTCCAGCAAGCGATGCTGATAAGGCTGTTTCTGGTGGTGATGGTGACCACAACTCTTCCTCTTCACGCTCATCTATGGCCTGATCCAGCACTCTTCGCAGGGCACGCTCCAGGAAGAAAACAAATGGTATGATGTCGCTGATGGTGCCTTCGGTGCGACTGACTAGGTTTGTCACCTCCTCAATTTTGGAACTATGGGTCTTCTGCTATTTGGCACTTTGGCACTTCGGCAATTCAGCAATTCAGCTATTCGGACATTTGGATGCATCCATATGTCCGAATTGCCCGAAATTTGTCCGAATTGCCATTAGGAACTAAACGAATTGCACATGTCTAATATAAACTTAGCAAACCTTTTAATCCACTCTTTAGCTTTCCTGATAGCTAATTCACAGCACACGTGTTACTCATTTGGTAAGGTTTATTCTTTCAGTTCTACAGTAGTATAACATGGAACATGCAGGTAATATGGTTAGGATTTGATTTAATCTTTTGCATTTCAAACAATGTGGCATAGATCATAGACCTTTCAATAGTTATTTTAATTCAGATATACTGCATGATGTTTTATGTTACTTTTTTAATATGCTAGTTAAATTTTAATGTGATATGTTAATTGAGGAATTCAGGTGCTACCATTTACATTTGTACGTTTGATTCAAGTGCAGTAATTGTAGAACAAATTTGAATATGACATACGCTACTCATTGTGCTAATCTCATTGACACATTAACTTTAATAACCTTGCATTACCAAGTTATTTTAATGTAATTAGAATCATTTGATAGCCTAATGGTAACATAGAATCTAACAGTAAGTGTTTGTACAGTCACAATACATTTTTTTAAATGTATAATTTTTGAATGGATATCATATTTTATATGGTACATTTAATTTGTTATAGGCAAATTAAAGTTATTGCAAGTATCTATGTGGAGTGCATATTCCAAAATATATATATATAGTAAACAATACTAATAATCAGTTCAAGGATCAATTGATTAAATTAAACACAGTTAAATTAAATAATGATGATGCTTTTCATATTAACCCCTTAAAACCAGAGGGCATACTATTACGCCCTATTCTAAGCGGCTCTAAATGCCGCAGGGTGTAATAGTACGCCCTCCGTTTTTTTTTTTTACTTTCCCGATCGTCCCGCGTCCCCCGCGGCAGATCCTTCTTCCTGCAGCCCCCCCCCCCCTCCCCCGGCCATGTGAGAGTGAGGTCCTTGTGAGGCAGGGGGAGTGCCTTTAATGACAGGTAGTCCCCCTGCTGGCTGGAAATAAAATAAAATTAAATTAAAATAAGTGTAATTTTTTTTATATACTTAGATCATATATATATATATATTTTATATATATATGATCTAAGTATATATACACACATATACATACACACACATACAATGTCTAGGTGTATTTTACTATTAATATATATATATAATTATATATATATATATATATATATATTAATATCAAATTACATGTAGACTTATACTGATTAAATATATATATATATATATATATATATATATATATATAATTATTTTATATATATATTTATATATAATATAAAAAATATGTAAATACGTTAAAAAATAAAATAAAAAACATAATAAAAAATAAATAATTAAAAAATATATAGATGTGTGTTATTTAGTTCTAACTGTATTGTGATATATATATATATATATATATATCTCAAAATACACGTAGAACGAAATAATATATATATATATATATCTATATACATATATATATACAAATACGTATATATATATATATATATATATATATATATATATATATATATACATATATTAATTCTACATATATATTTATGTAATATTTTTACATAATTATGTATCTTAATTAATTACAGTTAGCTGGACCTGCCTGACAACCCATGCCGAAAGTATAGGGAATTTAATTTGCTAGCACTATATTTAACCCTATAACTTTCCAAGACACCATAACACCTGTACATGGGGGGTACTGTTTTACTCGGGAGACTGCGCTGAACACAAATATTAGTGTTTCAAAACAGTAAAATATATTACAACGATGATATCGCCAGTAAAAGTGAAGTTTTTTGCATTTTTCACGCACAAAAATCACTTACACGGACGATATTAAAATTAAAACATGTTATAGGATAGATTTTAATTTGTTTTGATAGCCGCCAGGGAGCTTTCAAAACAATGCAGAATATTGCGCCGAGTCTCATATAGCGTACATGCTATCAAAACATGTTATAGGATAGATTTTAATTTGTTTTCATAGCATGTACGCTATATGAGACTAGGCACAATATTCTGCTTTGTTTTGGTTCATCTAGTTGCCAGGGAGCCTGAAATGATATCGGGTAACCCTGGTAGCAGCTGGGATGTCAGCACGCTACTTCCGTGTTGCGGCATGTTCGCACATGCGCAGGAGTGGTGGAGAGACGCCGTGGAAGTAGCGATACAGGTGGTGAGTGATTTTATGATTGAATAATTAGTTTGTTTAGCTATATAAGTGCATTAGTTGGAATATGTATTTTTGCTGAACTGATCCTGATGAAAGCCACAAACAATGGCTGAAACGTTGATTATGACTATGATTATGTTTTAACAAGAAATGGAATAAAGAAATACATTTTACAAAGGAGAAAAGACCGTGAGTGCAAGCCTTATTTCACTATCTTTATTATATATATATATATATATATATATATATATATATATATGAGAAGGAAAATACCGGCACTCAAGGATTTTCATATGTTTAAATTTTCATTTATTGCAAAGGAAAAATTGACGTTTCAGCTCCTCCAGGGAGCTTTCATCAGGACACAAAAAATCAAAAAACTCATACTTATATAGGACATACAATTAATTCAAATGGGTACTTACTCTCAGGTGATCTGCATTTCCGTTCGCCGCCGCCGGACCCGCCACGATCACCACCTCCAACAACAATACTTACGTGTTTGTAGTCACCTGACCCCCAAGGACGTCTCCATTGGACTAGCCAAACATGTTACTGGGGCAACCATAGACCCCTACGTCTCATTGGTTACACCCACATGTACAGATGCCGGTAAGGGACAAAAAATATACTCTAATCGGGTTGTATAAGAACGCTAGAATGGCAATCAAAGCACGTCTCTGCGGGCGGACGGAAACACAATAGATTAAGGAGTCTGTTTAACACAGTAGAGTCACATTATGGGGAAAGTTTAAAAGTGATTAAAAAAAGCTTAATGCTGGAAAGTGTGAGAATAAGTGAATGAGAAGAAGCTTGTATAGATCAAGCTTAAGTTAATATGCAAATATGTGATCCCCTATTTAACCATTCAAAGGGAGCAATGTGTTTATAAAATCTCAGAGGAATTACTGTAAACCCAATAACCATTAAGGTGTGTAGTGAGCAAACAAAATTACTGAAATAGTGAAAAAATAATTGAGAAATGTGTCTGTTTTTGTTATAGTTCCCAACATCAGGGATACTCTGTATAAAGAATAAGCTATATCTAAATCACTAAGATCCCTTTGGCTATACTCCTAAAATATATTCCACCAGGGAGTAGTACCCACTTACATACAAATATTACAAGATAAAGTTAAAATATATTAACCCCTTAAGGACACATGACATGTGTGACATGTCATGATTCCCTTTTATTCCAGAAGTTTGGTCTTAAAAGTTAGTCAACAGTACCAAAAATAAAAAAATGAGAACTAAAAAAAATAAAAAATAAATTGAAAAATACAAAATAAAACAGAAAAAACATACCATTTTTTTGTCTTAAGCACAAGGAAAACTGAGCACAGAAGAAGTTGATCCTATATATCCAAGTCATAAACTGGGAGCATAAAGATATACCTCTTTGATAGACAATCCAAGGTAGAAAATATTATTCATAATTTTTAGTTTACCGTGTCAACTTATAAAATTATAAGAAAGATGAGAATGAGCATTTTCATTCAAACCCTTGGGTGACAAGGTTCCCAACTAGTAAATTCAGTAGGTCTCTCTTTAACCCCTTAAGGACCGGCCTGTTTTTGCGATGTTTGTACGTTAAGGACCAGAGCAGTTTTAACACTTTTGTGGTGTTTGTGTTTAGCTGTAATTTTCCGCTCTCTCATTTACGGTTCCCATACAAGTTATATATTGTTTTTTTCACGACGAGAAGGGCTTTCTTTACATACCATTATTTGTATTATGTCATATATTGTATTAAAAAAAAAATAAAAAAATATGGTGAAATTTTTTTAAAAAAACATGTTTTTGGACTTTTACTTGAAAAATCTTTTACTTATCTACAAAAGCTAATGAAAAAAACTGCTAAATTGATTCAAAATGTTGTCCCGAGTTTAAAAACACCCAGTGTTTACATGCTTTATTGTTTTTTTTTTTGCAAGTTATAGGCCTATACATACAAGTAGGAAATTGCTGTTTCAATATATATATATTTTAAATGTATCAATAGTGACATTGTAACACCGTTATCTGTCATAAATGCCCGAAACACACCTAACATGTACATATTTTTTTAAAGTAGACAACCCAGGGTATTCAAAATGGGGTATGTCCAGTCTTTTTTGTAGCCACCTAGTCACAAACACTGGCCAAAGTTTGCATTTATATTTGCTTGTGTGTTAAAAATGCAAAAAACGCTAACTTTGGCCAGTGTTTGTGACTAGGTGGCTACTAAAAAAGGCTGAACATACCCCATTTGCAATAGCTTGGGTTGTCTTCTTTTGCAAATGGTATGCCATCATGGGGCTAATTCTCATTCCTTGGCTACCATACGCTCTCAAATGCAACCTAACCAATCTGACAAATTTCAATAAAAAAAAAAAAAGTAAAATCAAGCCTTATATTTGACCCTGTAACTTTCACAAACACTATAAAACATCTACATGTGGGGTACTGTTATACTCAGGAGACTTCGCTGAACACAAATATGAGTGTATCAGAACAGTAAAATATATCACAGCAATAATATCCTCAGTGAAAGAGCTGTTTGTGTGTGAAAAATGCAAAAAACTTCACTTTCACTGACAATATCATCGCTGTGATATGTTTTACTGTTTTGAAACACTAATATTTGTGTTCAGCGAAGTCTCCCGAGTAAAACAGTACCCCCATGTACAGGATTTAGGGTGTCATAGAAAGTTACAGGGTTAAACACAGTGCTAGCAAATTAAATTATCTGGACTTTCGGCCTGGGTTGGCAGGCAGGTCCCTCGAATTGCAATCATTAAAATTACTTAATTAGGTAAAAATATTACATAAATATGCACGTATAATTTTAATATATATATATACATATTTATATATTTGACGTCTACGTGTATATTTATGAAATTATTTATGTAATTATGTATGTGGACATATGTATATTTCATATTATTTTTATTTATTTATTTATACATAGATATATATATATCATTACATTCTAAGTGTATTTTGATATAAATATATATATATATCAATATCAAAATACTGTTAGAATAAAATTGCATATTTATATATATAATTTTTTTTAATTATTACAAATTATTTTTATTTTTTGTTATTTATTTTTATTAACATATTATTTGTATTTTATAATAATATATATACCATATATATATAGTTATTATATATATTGTATATATTCGTGTGTAATTTAAATATAAGTGTATTTTTATATTAATATACGTATATATAAATATAAAAATACACTTAGTATGACATAATATATATGATATATATATACATATATTATATATAGGTATATATAGATATAATACATGTATATATATCGTATATATATATATATATACATATTATATTTTTTTTTACACTGATTGTTTTTTTTTTTTACTTTATTTTATGATTTTACACTTGCAGGGAGACTGCCTGTCAGCACAGACAGTCCCCCTGCAGGCAGATACACAGACACCTATTGCGGTCATGTGATCGAGTGATCACATGGCCGTGGGGTCCTGATCTGCCGAGGGGGGACTGCCCGGGCAGACAGACAGTCCCCCTGGACCGGGAGGAGAGCTGATCGCTGCCGTGGGACCGACGGCGATCAGGTAAGTTGCCCAAAACCGTTATGACGGTTCAGGACCGTCAGCGGTCCAAACGCACGTTTTACCGCTGACGGTCCTGAACTGTCAGCGGTCCTTAAAAGGTTAAATAAAAGCCTCGCTCTGCCACCTCCATGGGCCGGAATGGGAATATTCTCAATTGCGACACATCTAAGAGAAGTAAGTTGGTGCCGAAATTCTAGGAAATGTCTGGTCACTGGTTTGTCCGACTTGCCATCACGGTAGGCAAGCCGGATACTGGACCTGTGGCCTCTTATTCTCTCACAGAGAGCCGTTTCTGTTTTGCTTATGTAGTTAAGCTCACATGGACATGTCAATTTATAGATAAAATCTGTCCAGCAGTGAATGCATTGTCGAATTCTATATGTCTTGCCTGTATATGGGTGTGTAAAGGTTTTGGAAGGGATGAGGTGATTACACGTCACACACCCCAAACACCTCACACACCCAACATTGGTAAACTCTTTTTTTACCGGTCTATAGCAGTGACGTGGGTCAGTTTTGACCAGTAGGTCCTTCAAATTCTTGTTCCAACGGTAACAGATCATAGGCTTTTGAGAGAAGATCTCAGGGAGGGAAGGGTCCAGTTCCAGTGTGTGCCAGTTATTGCGGATTGTAGAGGTTAGCTCGGAACTAGCAGTGTTAAACAGCATTGGAAACATACATCTGTTATTAACCGACTTCTGTGATACAGAGGAAGGCGTTGAAAAGCTTGATTTTGCTCAATTAAAGGCCTTATCCAGGATCATCCAAAGGTATCCTCTCAAAAGAAATTTCTCATACATCAAATGTAATTGTTGATCACATAGATGATCAAGTGAATTATTCCGTAATACACGTAAAAATTGTGAGTAAGGTAACGACTGTTTAAGATGTTTGGGATGGAAACTCTCAAAAAGTAATATGGTGTTACATATATATATGTCTTTGCAGCAGCACCACTGCTGAGAAATGCATGTTCTGTGTGTGCACCACATTTTCATTTAGTTAATAATTAACTTAATACATCTTTTTCACTCTTTAATTACACTTACACTATCTAGTACATGTATTATGACCATGAACCCACTGTTTACTCTCTATAGTTTTAAGCTTCTTGTTAAGTCAAATGTATTTTCAGTTCTTCATCAGACTTACTTCACATGTACTGCTATATCCTCAGATTCATGTGTTAAATATCCCTAGAAGCTCTCCTACAATTGGTTCTTAGCATATATCATCTGCTCAGGATCAATAGTGTGTAATGCATTCCTTTTAAAGATTGGCTACAAAATGCAATCCCTGTAATCAGGGCATGGTACTGCTTCTCATTTCAAGATGAAAGAAGGCACAACATTATGTAACTTACTGAATTTATAAGTCCTGTGACTTCATAATAACTGCCAATTGCATTACAACTCAATAAGTCATTAAGGTATATGCTTGGCACATAGTAAACACCAAAACAGGGACACAACACATATAGAGGAAAAAGTGTGCAATACCTAAATAACTTACATACGTTATCCCAACAGTAGAGATTCACATGAAAAAAATGTTTTATATAAATAGACAAAACAGACAGAAAATGTAAAAATATATAGCATAATCCTGGTAAAAAAGTGCCATATCTAATAAATGTTATATATTTAAAGTGGCTCTGTCTTCTCAAACGTACCTTTCTTCTGTTGTTTTCTCTTCTTTTTTTCCTTTCTTCTAGAAATTACTTTGAAATTATGTATTTTGTATATGCATGACAACTGTGACAAAAGGGTAGGGCATAAGGCATGCTCCACTTCCTTTGTCACGCTATGCTTGCCTTAAGCTCCACCCTTTGTCAAGATTGCTAAGTGTAGCTAAAATACTTAAAGGGACACTATAGTCACCTGAACAACTTTAGCTTAATGAAGCAGTTTTGGTGTATAGAACATGCCCCTGCAGCCTCACTGCTTAATCCTTTGCCATTTAGGAGTTAAATCCCTTTGTTTGTGAACCTTAGTCACACCTCCCCACATGTGACTAGCACAGACTTCCATAAACACTTCCTGTAAAGAGAGCCCTATTTAGGCTTTCTTTATTTAAGGTAAATTACATCTGTTTGAAAGTGAAACCAGTTTTTTTTTCATGCAGGCCCTGTCAAATATAGCCAGGGGAGGTGTGGCTAGGGTTGCATAAACAGAAACAAAGTGATTTAACTCCCAAATTACAGTGAATTGAGCAGATGTCTTCATTTCGTAACCATTTCACCGGGACTTTATTTGGTTGAGTGCACCTTGCATGTTTTGTTGGGAGTTAAAATGGATGTAGCTCTATGTGAACTAGTTATATATTATATATTATATATATGTTATATATTTAAAGTGGCTCTGTCTTCTCAAACGTACCCTTCTTCTGTTGTTTCCTCTTCTCTTCTTTTTTTCCTTTCTTCTAGAAATTACTTTGAAATTATGTATTTTTTATATGCTTGACAACTGTGACAAAAGGGTAGGGCATAAGGCATGCTCCACTTCCTTTGTCACGCTATGGTTGCCTTAAGCTCCACCCTTTGTCAAGATTGCTAAGTGTAGCTAAAATACTTAAAGGGACACTATAGTCACCTGAACAACTTTAGCTTAATGAAGCAGTTTTGGTGTATAGAACATGCCCCTGCAGCCTCACTGCTTAATCCTCTGCCATTTAGGAGTTAAATCCCTTTGTTTATGAACCTTAGTCACACCTCCCCACATGTGACTAGCACAGCCTTCCATAAACACTTCCTGTAAAGAGAGCCCTATTTAGGCTTTCTTTATTGCAAGTTATGTTTAATTAAGATTTTCTTATCCCCTGCTATGTTAATAGCTTGCCAGACCCTGCAGGAGCCTCCTGTATGTGATTAAAGTTCAATTTAGAGATTGAGATACAATTATTTAAAGTAAATTACATCTGTTTGAAAGTGAAACCAGTTTTTTTTTTCATGCATGCCCTGTCAAATATAGCCAGGGGAGGTGTGGCTAGGGCTGCATAAACAGAAACAAAGTGATTTAACTCCTAAATGACCGTGAATTGAGCAGATGTCTTCCTTTCGTAACCATTTCACCGGGACTTTATTTGGTTGAGTGCACCTTGCATGTTTTGTTGGGAGTTAAAATGGATGTAGCTCTATGTGGACTAGTCCTGTTTGGAGTAGTCTACTGTTGTTTTTGTTTTTTGTTTATATCTTATGTAAATGTATATATCTGTCCCTTATGCTTTTTATCTTAATTGAAAGGTATTAAACATAAACTAAGTCATGAACACTTAATCCATTCCAGAAGGTTGAAACTATGTGGGATACTGCTGTGTTCCATTTGATCTATTGATACACCTGTAGAGCCCTTTAAGGGCCTGTCAAGCTTATGCTTTTTAGCAATAGGAAGTGATTATGCATCTTTGGATAGGCATAGCTTATTAGCTCTCACATACAGGTCATTGCGTGTCAAATAGCCGTATCTGAGAACTAATAAGCCCTGCCAACTTACAGGTAACTGTAGCACTAAGTCATCAATTATCTGTCAGTGGAAAGCTAGCATACATTAAGTCATTCTGTGCCTGTAGGCCAAGAATATAAAGCGATTTAGATAGTTTATATATTTGTGGGATGGATCGTTTTAATCCACTAAGGATTGAGTAATGTTTTGCAGAATTAAACTGTATGGAATATATATAAACATTCTCTGCAAATAGTACTTGCCCATAGAGACTTGTCCTACCAGAACATTGCTCAAGTAATAAAGAAAATGATTACAGTTCTGTGGTTTCTCTTCCCCTTCTTTTCCACAACACAGACCATTTTATCAATCGAACTCTTGAGAACCAAAATACAGATCAAGACCTGTGTGTATCAGTGAGCGGGTGTCTATGAGTATGTTCCTCTATGCATTTTTTTTTTTTTTAGGGTAAACATTTCTGATAATTTACAGTGTTTTATCTGCATTCGTTAGTCCATTTCTTCTTATTTTATTTTTCTTGTATTTAATTTTTTTTTTATTTCAGAAAAAGGTTGGTTTTACACATCATTCAGGTTGAAATCAGTACAAGGTAGACATCAATACGATGTGAACAAATAAACAATTCAAACAGTCTGTTCGATAGACAGAAGCTATTTTACAATCAGGTAAAGTAAGGTACTGCCCCGTCCGTGTGGGAGTCTGCGGGTTCAGTTGATAACAATATCATTAACATACTTTCCATGTCAAAAGTTTGATGATGATCATACGTGCCCCCAATCAATGTCTAGGGAGTGCATGGGAGTCTGCGTCAATTTTTTTTTTTTTTAAATACCTTTGCATATTGCTAACATAACAATGTGTATCTATTTGATGATAATCACTAGAGTCTATTGGGATTGGGTCTGCAGGGGTGAAGTTTGAGCATGTCAAGATATAAATGTCTAGGGTTAGGGGAATTATCGAGTATCAGGATTGCTTTGCATGAATTTAAGCCACTGTGTTCAGCTCTCAGTGTATAGAGAATTAAAGTTTAAGAGAGATATTTGTATTTGGGGAATTGGCGAGTGGGTTCAGGTATAAGAGAAACATTGAAACTTTTGTGGCTAGGGGAAGCTGAATGCCCTTTACCATATAGATTAGGGATATAATATAAGATTAGGGATATAATTCTCTACCAGTATGTTTGGATCACTGGACATGACCACCATATATGGTCAGGAGTGCCTCTGTTTTGGTGACATCGTCAGCAGGTGTCTGGGTTTTAGGAAACAGATGGTGGAGTTGTAAGGAAGCATAGTGGCAATCCTTTTGTAGTTATGCTCATGAGTAGAATTGCTTATAGAGGAAGATATGTTTGCATTCTGTAGTGGTCAAGGAGATCTGTAATTCATCCTTCCACATAGATATGAATTTGGGCTTGAGGATGCATGTGTCACCTTGGAGAAGTTTGTAAAACGTGGACAGCTGTTTTGCATTAATAGCATGTGTGTCAATTTACATTTTGAATATGGTAAGGTCTCTGTTTGCATTGAGGAGGTATGGTGTGGAGGAAATGAAGTGTTTGAGTTGTCGCAGGTTAAAGAGTTGTAATGTTGTGGTGGTACAGTGTGGATCAATTTCTTCGAGAGGTTTGATTCCCTGCGAATTGAGGAGACTGTCTAACTTGAGATATTGAGAGTTATGGAGTGTCTTGAAGGTAGACACATTCATGCCTGGTTGGAAAAGTGGATTGTAAGTCAGTGGGTACAGAGGGGAGGCATAGGGTGATATTCTAGGTAGCAATTTTATTTTCTGCCAAATTCTTAAGGTCAGTTTGATCGTTGGATGAGGGAGGTGGGGTTGCCTGGAGAAAGGGTTTAACGTTGCTGTGCCATGGTACAGTGTATAGTGGCACTTGAAAATATAGGGATTCAAGTTGTACCCAGTGTTTCTGGTTGTGTGGCTTTGCCCATTCATATTTCCTTGAAAGGGTTATGGCTTTGTGAGAGTGTTTCAGGTTGGGCAGGCCTAAGCCTCCTTGTGTTTTGTGTATAACCAGAAGTTTGTATGGTAGTCTGGGATGTTTGTGAGCCCATATGAGAATAATGAATGTGCATTTCAGTGTTGTGAAGAATGTTCTGGACAGTGCTCGCAATAAATACAACAATTTGGGAAGGGTATTCATTTTTAGTATATGTATGTGGCTAAGCCATCCAAATAGAGGTTTCTTCCACCTTGTTAGATCGCTTGTGAGTGATTTTATCAGGGGTGGGAAGTTTAAACTGTAGATTCTGTTTGGGTCATGGGGATTTGAACACATAGGTTGCTGTCTCTATCCACAGGAATAGGAAGTTTGTATATAGGGATGTTTTGGTTGGGGAGTCTATATTGAGTGGGAGTATTTCGCTCTTTGTGACATTGACTTTAAAGTTTGATAGATTAGTATATCTGGTGATTTCTTTCAGCAAAGGTGGCAGAGAGTTAGTGGGGTTGGGGTTGGCTATCAAGAATGGAAGATGATCAGCAAACACCACCACCTTATATTCAAAGTTGTTATAAAGAGGAGCCCCCGCATGTGCAATTCTTTATGTTAATCGAATCTGATAGTTGTCCGTTGATTCTGATTTATGCACCACAGTGCCCCATTAGAATGCACCCACCAATTAATTAGAACGTTCACACTCGCAACATAAGTGTTAAACCACAACGTTCACACTGGCAACATAAGTGTGAAACTGCAAGGGAAGTAATTAATGAGTGCTCCCCTAGGTGACCACCATTTCATGCTCCAACCAGGGAGAGCATTCATACCACAAAAGGAGACACTTCCCTTTCAGGTTCAGCAAAGGAATCTTGAGAACGAAGAATGCCCGGTAGTGTTGTCTTTAACCTCCAGTTCTGGGACAAAGCCTGCCTGGTCAGGGTGGGCAGAGACAATTAGCCAAGATTTTAGTGAAAAACTTTAGGCCAGCATTAATTAGGGATATTGACCTGTAGCTCCCACAGCTTAGGGGTTTGGGGATTAGGGTAATATGTGCTTCAAGGGCCGAATTTGGGAGGGAAGGAGTGTTTAATGGAGTTGAATGCCGCTGTGAATAGCTTATACAAGAGGTTTGTAAAGGTCTCAAAATATTTAGCCGTAAATCCATCAGGGCCTGGGCTTTTCCTTAAAGAGAGATTTTTTTTACCACTACCTCAAACTCCACGGTTGAGTTGGGTGTGTCTAATGCATGTTGGATATTGCTAGGAAGTGTTTGGGTAATTCTTGATGAAAGAAAGTCTTTGATTTCCTCACTACTGGGGGATGTATTACCTAGGTTGTATAGTTTAGAGATGGAAGGCGGCTTGTATGTCTGGTACTTTATGGAACGTCTCCCCAGAAGTAGTTTTGATTTTGGGTATGAATGTGGTTTGTCTAGTGTCTTTTAACATTTACGCTAATAGGTGGCCACATTTGCCTTTGTTTGAGTAATAATTGTGTTTGGATAATATTATTATTTGCTGCACTTCTTGCTCTTTTTTCAGCTTGGAGGCTAGGGCAATAAGGGGTCCCCTTACATCTGGTTTGTAAGTATCCCATGTTGTGGTGGGTGCGACTTTTGGTCAAATCTTTAAAGTGAAGTAGTGTTGGAGGGAGTCTGTTACCTTGGAGAGCAGAAACGGGTTGTTTGGTAAATGGTCGTTTAATTAACACTGGTATGTTTTTAGCGGGAGTGATGGGATTTGAATGGCAAGAGACAGGGGTGCGTGGTCCGACCAGGTGACAGGACCATAGTGGCAGCTGTTTATCAGATGCAGAAACCTGTGAAGGAGAAATAGCATGTCTATTCTTGAGTATGTTGAGTATGTCCATGTCCCGGTAGTCCGGTCCAAAGTGACCAGTTAGAGTTGGGTTAGGTGGAGGGTGCCCTTGAGGTAGATGTAGCCGATTCCCTCTGTGTTCCTCCGGGTTTGTTCCTCCTCTGTTTGGAAGGGGTTGGCCACCTGTTGCATTGTGGTAGTTGGGTTGGTGGTAAGCTAGGAAGTGTACCATACCAGTCTATCACATTAGTATCTGGCAGGTCCAGATACATCATGGATCGAGGATACGGAATGAGTTGAGCCTTTATATGTCGCTATTAGAGCAAAGGGGAAGACTCTCCTGTACTTTATGTTCCATCTGAGATGGTCTGTGATGGGTTTCAGAGTCCTCCTTTCCTGTAGAGTAGTCCTGGACAGGTCTTGGTAGATTTGCAGCAGTGACTCATGAAATAGTAGCAGTTACATGGTTTGGTGTAAGGCTCTTAGTAATGCAGCCTACATATTCCATCTCTCGGGGCTGCGGAGTGGGCTCCCCTTGGTTTAAGACCTCTGTGGGCTCGGTCCAGGAGCACTTGTGAGTCTGGAGGACTGTTGAGGAGGAGATTGAAAAGCTCTGTTAGGGATACCACAAGATCTTCCTGTTCTCTCTCTGGTAGGCCTTTAATCCTTAGGGTGTTGCAGCAACCGCAGTTATCAATGTCATCCATAGAGTGGTGTAGTGCTGATAAACTGGGGGTGTGCGAGGTATTTGCGGCTTGTAGTTGTTGCACTTGCGTGTACAGCATGTCTTGGTCATTCTCCAAAGAGGTGACTCTGTCTCTGACATGGCGGATGTCCGTCCCTATGGTATCCATCATCGATTGGAATGAGGCTTCCAGTTTGCCTAGCATATTGGCTAGGTCGCTTTTGGAGGGTAGGTTTCCTATGGCTTCCCTGATATCCATGTCTGCGGTGTATATGGAGCCCGCCGAACCCTCAGGGCTCGAGGGTACCGAGCCGTTCTGTGAGAACTCGGTGCCATGTTTAGGCCTGAGGCGCAACAATTTAGGAAGCGTGCCGGATTTGCTTGGTGGGTACCTCCCAGAGGGTTGCTGGGACTCAAGGGATCTTTTTTGGTGTCCCATTGTGGGTTTTGAACCCGATGTTTGCGGATTTTCTGAAGGCTATCTCGAAGAGCAATCAAAGCAGGTCCATGCAGCTTGGACATAGGCTCCACCTCCTGAATATATACTTTTATTACTTTTATGTGCGTGTCTATGAGTGGGTGTCTGTAGTATTATGTAGGCACATGTTTGTCTATATATACATATATATATATATATGTGTCTGAAGGTCTATCTATGTTTGTAGTTAAATATAGGAATTATGGGTAATGCAACTAATATTACACCTCAATTGGCTGCATATGATGAGAATTGAAAACCTTAAACTTTAGTTCATCACTAGCCCCCCATGATCCAACACCAGCCAGCATTGGTAGTTGCGTGCCATAAAATAGATGCTAGCCAAGGTTATTATTTTCGATTATGTAGCACTGACATATTCTAGGATTACATAGTAAGAATCATCACACCCATAGTGGGTTATTAAAAGTGAAAAATCAAAGTGAATTCAAAGTGAATTTCAAATATAAGGCCAGAGTAGTCAAACTGAATAATTCACTCAGCATTCTCACTTCAATGAATAGCTCTGATAGTATTAATCTCTCCACTACCAAGCACGTATTGATTGAAAATAAATGTTAGTAACATATGTTAGACACAAAAGATGCATATCTAGCACATAGTCATATAATAAAACAGTAGTTGTTTTTGTATAATTGTATATAATTTATTTTAATAATGTCTGTAAAGCACAGCTTTTACTTTCATTTATTTGTTCATCCTTTATAGAAATTTTGGAGAAGAAAAAGCTTTACAGACAGAATACAATTGTCTTTATATTTCAATATTTCACACAGAGTCTGAATTGCTAGTATAAAAAATAATAAAATATATATTTTTTTCTCCCATACAGTAGGTGTGACAAAAAGTAAAAATGGTAATTTGTCGGCTTCTAAAGACATTTTTAGAAGTACTGAAAATGACAACATGACATAAAAAGAATGTTTGCATTTGAGCATAATGCATTCATAGAGTAAATAAAATTAAATCATATATTTCTAAAACAAAAAAAGTATTTATAATCATCTCTGGAATATTAATTCATTGCTTGCAGAGAAATAGAAGACCCCCTTACTCCCATCTCCTCCCTAATTGTAGAAATTAGACTTGTGCATTCAGTTTCAGATCAATTGCTTTTTGGCTGAATTTTGGGAGAATGACGGATCATCTTAATCCTGTAAATCTAAAGTGCCATATGAATCTATCACGAATTAACCAAAACAGACAATGGGTAAACAGTTTAATTTGATTTGGGATTTCTAATTCTGCATGTGGCTCCAAAATAGTGATGATCAATGGGAAATTATTAATTGTTAGGGGACAGCCTTAAATTCTGATTTCATTCATAGACAAATATATATATATATAAATATATAATAAAAACTAAATGTATATATATATATATATATATATATATATATATATATATATATATATATATATATATATATATATATACATATCTATATATATATATATATATATATATATATATATATATATATATATATATATATATATAGATATGTATATATATATATATATATACACACACTTCTCCTTTTTCCCTCTGCTGGTAATTTCTTCTTAGTTGATCTATGAACCAAATGGAAGGGTAATGAGACTATCATTGTATTGCAAAATATATACATGATATTTATGTAATTTACGTTTATGTATTTATGAAAAATATATAATATTATTATTATTACTGGTATTTATATAGTGCCAGCATATTCCGTAGCACTTTACAATATTTTCAAAGGGGGAGATTTAACAATAAATGAGACAATTACAAAAACTTACAGGAACAATAGGTTGAAGAAGGCCCTGCTCAAACGAGCCCACAGTCTATAGGAGGTGGGGCATAAAACACAACAGGAAAGGAGGTAGCAATCAACCAAGGTTGGAGTGAAGCAGAGCTGGAGTAGAGAATAGAGTGCTGCCCTTTAGGAGAGAGCAAGGGACAGGTACGTGAGGTAGAGGTTACTCTGGGAGGCCGTAAGCTTTCCTAAAGAGATGGGTTTGAAGCAATGATTGAAAACTAGAGGAGAGCTTGATGGTTGTAGGCAGGCTATTCCAAAGGAAAGAAGCCACCGTGAGAAGTCCTGGAAGTCCTGGAAGCGTGAGTTGGCCGTATGGGTGCGAGCAGCAGACAGGAAAAGGTCATGGACAGAGTGTAGTGAACAAGAAGGGGCATACCTGCGGATCAGTGAAGAGATATAGGAGCGGCTAGAATTGGTGTGGCTTGGTACCTTGAATTGACTCCTATAGGATACAGGAAGCCAATGTAAGGACTAACAGAGGGGAGATGTATGAGAGGAGTGACAGGAGAGGAAAATTAGTCTAGCTACAGCATTTATTACAGACTGTAGCAGGGCAATATGACTTGTGGGAAGACCTATTAGGAGAGCAGTACAATAATCCATGCAAGAGATTACTGGCGCATGGATATGCTCCTTAGTAGCATCTTGCATAAGAAAGGGGTGGATGCAGGCTATGTTTTTAAGGTGGAATCTACAGGATTTGGTAACAGACTGGATGTGAGGCTCAAATGTTAGGCCAGAATCAAGGATGATGCCAAAGCAGCTCCCTTGCAAGGATGGACTGATGTGAGTACCACTAACTTGAAGGGAGAGTGAAGGAGGAGGATCAGTATTAGGAGGAAGAAAGAAAAGGAGTTCAGTTTTAGAGAGATTGAGTTTCAAAAAGCGGAATGACATCCAGTCAGAGATAGAAGAAAGGCAAGCAGTGACACGTTGCAGGATGGCAGGGGAGAGGTCCGGGGAGGAGAGGTATATCTGAGTGTCATCATCATACAGGTGGTATTGGAATCAAAATGAGTTAACAAATTTGCCAAGAGAGGCAGTATAAAGAGAAAATAGAAGGGGGACAGGTACAGAGCCTTGGGGGACTCCAACAGAGACAGGACAAAGGGAGGAGGTATCATTAGAAAATGAGATACTGAATGAGCTTTGGGAGAGATAGGAGGAAAACCAAGAGAGGACAGTGTCACAGAGACTGGGTGATTGAAGAATTTGGAGAAGGTGAACATGGTCAACAGTGTCAAAGGCAGCAGAGAGGTCAAGAAGAATTAGTATGGAGTGGGGCCCATTGTATTTAGCTGCAATTAGGTAATTAGTGACTTTAATAAGAGTAGCCTTAGTAGAGTGGAGGAGGCGGAAGCCAGACTATAAAGGGTCAAGGAGAGAGTTGGAATTGAGTCAGACGTGTAAAGACAAGTCTTTCCAGAAGATTTGAGGAAAAAGGGAGCAGGGATATGGGATGATAGTCAGAAAGGGACGGGTCATGAGATTTTTTTTTAGATGGGTACTACAGTAGCATGCTTAAGGTCAGCAGGGACAACACCAGAAGAGAGAGAGCAGTTGAAGATGTGTGGTAAGGAAGGCACAAGACAAGAGGAGAGAGATCTGATAAGGTGAGATGGGATAGGATCAGGCCGTCAAGTGGTGGGGCGAGAGAAAAGGAGAAGCGCAGCAACCTCTTGTTCAGTAGCCTGGGAGAAAGTCTGAATGGTAGGAAAGGCATTTTCTAGATGTGGTTGAGAAATATAAGGGCAAGGTGGTGAGAATTCTTTCCTTAGCTGTTCAATCTTGTCGGCAAAGTAGCATGCAAAACTATCGGCTGTAAGGTTAGTTTGGGAGATGGCAACAGCAGGGCAAAGAAAGGAGTTAAAGGTATTTAAAAGACGCCTGGGATTGTGGGAGCATGAGTTTATAAGGGAGGAAAAGTATGACTGTTTGGTAAGGGCAAGGGCTGTGCTGTAATAACGCAACCTGAATTTGTAGTGGAGTAAGTCTGACTGGGTGTGTGACTTCATCTAGCAGTGTTCAGCAGAACGGGAGTATCTCTTCAGGTAGCATGTTGATTTAGTGTGCCACGGTTGGGGGCGTGTTCTCTTCAAGGTGCATGTTTGGAGCAGGGCTGCAGCGTCCAGGGCAGAGGTGAGGGTAGTGTTATATGAGAAGATTGCCAGTGAGAGACAAGAGAAAGTATGGATGGAGAGAAGTTGGGAATCAATATTATCTGATAGCTGCTGGAGGGCAATATAATTCAGATTCAGTTGAGGGGGGTTATCTTGAGGATGATAGGGTAAGGGGTTATTGATAGCAAATGATAAGAAGTGGTGATCTGAGAGAGGAAATGGAGTGTTACAGAGATTAGAGATTGTACATTCATGAGAGAAAATAAGATCAAGTGTATCGCCAGCTACATGGGTGGGGGACTTAGCCCACTGCAATAGCCCAAGGGAGGAGGTCATGGATAGTAGTTGTGGGGCTACTTGGGGCAGGTTAATGGGAATGTTGAAGTCCCTAAGAATTAGGGATGGAATATTAGAGGAGAGGAAGTAGGGAAGCCAAGCAGCAAAGTGGTCAAGGAAGAGGAGACGGGAACCAGGGGGAAGATAGATAACGGCAATGTTAGCAGTGATGGGTTTGCAAAGGCAAATTGAATGAATTTCAAATGAAGAGAAAGAGAGGGGAGGGGGTGGGTTTGAAGGAGCAGTGAGGTGAGAGCAGAAACCTTACACCACCACCTTTGCTTTCAGAGTGTCTTGGGTTGTGGGAAATTGAAGACCACCATAGGATAGAGAGGCAGGGGTAGTGGTGTCAGAGGGAGAAAGCCATGTTTCAGTTAAGGCTAGTAGGTCTAGGGAATGAGAGATGAAAAGGTTGTGCACAGCAGTGAATTTAGTAACACTGCAAACAGAGCGTGCATTCCAGAGGGCAGAATGGAAGGAGGATTTTAAGGAAGAGTGACATGAGAAGGATATGAGATTATTGTGATTCCTGAAGTTAGCACATGGTGGGTTAGCGGAGGTGGGATCAGCTGCTAGGAGCAGAAAGATAGAACGTAAGAGAAGGTGGGAGTAGGATTTAAAGGTTTTGTCAGAGGGTTCGTATTTAGAGGTTTTAAAAAGGGTTAGTGGAGATAGGCTGGCAAGGTAGTGCATGGGATAAATAGAGAGGAGAGGGTAGTAAAGTGGGAGCAATGAAAATGGTGTCAGCAGGGAGAGGTGAGCAGAGGGATAAAGAGATTTAGCTAATTAGAGAGGTGAGAGTGAAAGTAAAGAATATAATGGAGAGCATTCTCTAAGGAGAATAAAGTAGTTTATATTATAAAGAGGGAAAGTTAGGATTTTTAGTTATGCAAAATTAGATGAGGTGGGAAAGTCACATGAGAGATGAGAGGGGTCAGGGATTGCAGGTAGGGAGTGTGATAGTTGAGCAGGCGGTGATGGTTTGAGAAAAATAATTAGTGTGTTTGGAAAGACAAGTAATTTGTGATATCTATAATTGCAGTGAGTTCCTTGGGGTGGGGTGGGAAGCCATTCAAAAGAGCTACCTCTGCTTAAGGCTGTAACTTGTCTTGGCAGCTGTGAATCCTGGGAGATAATATTCTGTTTGGCACCTAGGCTGCAAGAAAGGATCTGGGCTAGATCACACAGCAAATTAAGGGTGGGGAAGACAAAGATATTGAGGTGAGAAATGGAAGTTAATGAGAAAATAAAATAAAGAACAGATGAGAAAGTATTTGAGATTTAAAGATATAAGGGTAGGTCATAAATGTTTAACATAAATTTACATGACTATCAGCACAATAACTCTAAACTAACAAAAATAAGGGTAGGTCATAAATAGTGGACATAAATTTACAAGACTATTAGCACAATACTAACCAAATAAACAATTATCAAAACAAGGGTTGAGCATGGAAGGTACAAAGTTAACTATTAAGCAGTAATATTGTAGGGTAGAGAAGTAAATATAGAAACTAAGAAATAGAAGAATAAAATAAAATAAGTGCTGCAGGTATTCTTAGGTAGACCATCCAAAAGAGCTACTTCTGCTTAAGGCTGTAGCTTGTCTTGGTAGCTGTAAATCCTGCTAATGTTCTGTTTGGGACCTAGGCTCTGCTTAAGGCTGTAGCTTGTCTTGGTAGCTGTGAATCTGGGGGGCTAATGTTCTTTTTGGGGCCCAGACTCTGCTTCAGGCTGTAGCTTGTCTTGGTAGCTGTAAATCCTGCTAATGTTCTGTTTGGGACCTAGGCTCTGCTTAAGACTGTAGCTTGTGTTGGTAGCTGTGAATCCTGGGGGCTAATGTTCTGTTTGGGACCCAGGCTCTGCTTAAGGCTGTAGCTTGTGTTGGTAGCTGTGAATCCTGGGGGCTAATGTTCTGTTTGGGACCCAGGCTTTCCTTAAGGCTGTATTATTTATATTATGTATATATTTAGCAGTACATTGAAAGGCTTATTTTATGCTCTTTTGGTTGTCCAAATAGTTTTTTCCCTAAACTATTGCATGGATTAACTTTGTCCAATCCGAAACACCACATGGACAGATTTCAGACAAAAATAGTTTCATCGTATAGAAGTCTAGTTGAAAGTTCTACAAGTCTCAAGAAGGAGGGAGTCCGCACACTTACATGGTGATAATCCTTGGTGCACCAGACCTGGGGCTGGCAACCCCTATACATAAATTAGAAAAAGTAGTGTGTTCCAGACACTCATTTAGTAGAAATGGTATAACTCACTCTAACTTCCTGTACTGTTTGGAAGGATGAGGCGTACAGACATATTGGGCATACTTGCACTTAATAAAAGGCAGGTTGCTCTTGGAATACAAATTTGTTCCTCTAAAGGCTGTTATTCATAAATGAGGATGAGGCTTTATAGGCTAAAAGTAAATAAAAGTAAAACAATTAATACATGATTCTGGGAGTGATGGGGTTAATACCCATATGAAACTGCCACAGCTAGATCTACTTTTTTTAGATTTTGGTTTACTTTAATTTGCCAGCTTTTTATTTATATTGAAAATGCAATTGTTTAATATAATTACACATTACAGGATGATAGAACTGTTCAAGAAGTTTACTTACACCAGAATAGAAAGGCTCACCAGATATACAGATTATATCTTGCTCCTGAATCATTAATATATCTTTGGCTAAGTGGAGTCGAACTTTGAAAGGTTCTTGACTACCATCTTGCAACAAACAAATTCCAGTCTTTGCCTGAAAGAAAAATAAGTTATGCATGCATTATGTAACTGCCAGTAAAAAGCATAAAACATTTTGTGCTAATGAAAATAAATAGTTTAGAATATCTTCACATAAAACAGTTGATGCATGTATGATCCATGGTAATTTTCATTGTTTTTATAATGTGAACATATTATAAGTATAATATAATTAAAAAATATAAATTATATTTCACTCTCAGGATAGAACATTCAGTCACCACATTATGACTATCAATACAGATTTATCAAATGTCAAAATACGTATAAATAAATTTAACAAGCATACAAAAAAAAAAATACTACTATTTTCAAAATGTCACACGCAAAAAACAAATTACACTGACTAATTTTGTCCCTATATATTTGGAAAAATGTAGATATTAATTGAATAATGTTCATTTCCAACATAATCTTTTACCATAATGTAATAGAGGATGATGATTGGTCAAAATCAACATTCCATCAATCATCTTTTCTTTCCCCCTATGAATTGTATGTGTTTTTTGGTGCTACGGATGGAACTCCAAATCATGAAACAAACAAATTGGTTTTGCCCAATGTCCCTTTTGTTTGTTTTGTGATTTTGTGATTCGTCATATATATATTTCTGCTCCTCCTTTCCCCCCCCACTCTGTTGGTCAAAATTTACATTCCACCAATCATCATTTTTTCCCCCTATGAATTGTATGGGTTTTTTGATTCTACGGATGGAATTTCAAATCATAAAACAAACAAATTGGTTATATATATATAACCAAACTATATTTTATATATATACATATATATATATATATATATATATATATATATATATATATATATATAAATATATATACACATACAGAGAGAGAGATTTTTACTAGTCATCCTCTTTTCCCCCTCTATTGGCTGCTTCTTTCTCACTTTAGCTGTTAATCAAATGGTGCAGAAATACATATATCAGTGTGCTGCAAATATGTACATAATATTTATATTTTGCAGTACACTCAATTTGGTTTGCCCTAATAATTTTTCCTGAAAAACAGACATGGACGAATCATGAATGACTAAACATGATGGATGCATGTATCTTTTCAGCTATGTAACCTAAAACAACAAAAAACTTTCAGACAAATGGGTTCTGACCTTTTTTGTTGTGCACAAATCTACTGCCGATCTATTCTAAATCTGCTTATTTTTTTAACTATAAAGCCTAGCCATATGACTGCTAATAGAATTGGCAAGCATCATGTTAAATGTTTATACACATTTGAAGTCCCAAAGTTAGACATGGTACTGGTAAAAGGCATGGTGGGAAATAGTGGGTTTTCTCATTATGTTTACTATATTTTCTCTCTCCACAAGCAGAATATGGAAAAAGTAAAGTAATCTCTGTGAATCAATAATGATTTTTTTTTTATTTCTTATTTTTATTTCTGCCCAACATATTTTGGGAACTTGTTTAGCACCTTTGTACCTAAACTATCAAGTATAATTTGTTTAAGTGCTTATCAGACATAGCTTGATGCATGGACACAACGTGTTGAAGACACTCATTGAAAACAAAATAAATCTCAATGAATGCTTCCTGGTAAAATATTTCATAAATAAATAAATGAACACAAGATAAAAATGGAAGCTTTAATAAGACATGTTAAAATAGGGAAGAAAGCCTGAGTAATTAAAACTTTCACTATTACTTTGGACATGGTATAAGTTGCGCTTCCATTTTTGTTGTCTTGTGTTCACTTATTTTCTATGATTTGTGTCCTTCAGGTGACCTGGACACTGGTAATAGCAGCACCTACACCCCTGTTAGTGCCAAATACACCCCATGTACACTGAATGTGTATATAATTTATAGTTTGATACATAACTACTCAATATATCTGAGTGTTAGCATCTGATTATTTATACACATTGGAAAACTTCCATCTCAACAGTGATATAATTCACATGTGCTAACATCAAACAACAAAATGCAAAATGTGGTCAGACTCAAAGATAACTTGAGACTAACCGCATCTCTGGAAATATCTATAGTGGTAGTGTCTAATATAACAATCCTGGCTGACACAGTTGTGGGTGTCACTGTGAACCACTGCAGGTGTCACTATAGACCCATAAACAGAAAAAATAATAATAATGCTGCTAAATAAATAAATAAAGTATATACAAGTGATACTAGAATTCCATGCCCGTCAAAAAAGGGGTATATATAGGTAGGGATATAATTATGCCATATGTAATCAAATCTCAACCCTAATTATCAGCTTTAATATAATGCACTATAAGGAAATGAGAATAAATCCCTAAGTCCCTACCATAGATACCTTCTAGAAAATGTCAATAATCGGTACATAGTTGAAAAGGGCTCCAAATAGAGCTAGTAAAGAGGTAGAGGGAGGTCGAGGATAATATAAAGTGTTAATAGCAGTCAAATTCCGACTGCTAATTTAAATTTAAAAAGCCTCTCTCCCTGTTAATCTAACTAGACAGGCATAGAAAAGAAAGGAAATAGAAGATAAATTTAGGTGATTATCATGGTGCTAAAACCACCAGTGCCCAGTGCTCATATACATGATATGAGAGGAAAGAACGCCCAACGTACGTTTCGGTGCTAGAAAGGAGCACCTTCGTCAGGAGGTATCTATGGTAGGGACTTAGGGATTTATTCTCATTTCCTTATAGTGCATTATATTAAAGCTGATAATTAGGGTTGAGATTTGATTACATATGGCATAATTATATCCCTACCTATATATACCCCTTTTTTGACGGGCATGGAATTCTAGTATCACTTGTATATACTTTATTTATTTATTTAGCAGCATTATTATTATTTTTTTCTGTTTATGGGTCTATAGTGACACCTGCAGTGGTTCACAGTGACACCCACAACCGTGTCAGCCAGGATTGTTATATTAGACACTACCGCTATAGATATTTCCAGAGATGCGGTTAGTCTCAAGTTATCTTTGAGTCTGACCACATTTTGCATTTTGTTGTTTGGTTTTCTGTATATACGGGGTTAAGCCCCTTCCCGAGACATCTGGAGTCTCAAATTGGTACATCAGTCTCTGAGTAGGCATCTGGCACTATCCCCTTGGGTCACCTTGGGGCTGTCTGTACAGGTGTACACGCAGAGACATTGAACTTTGTGTTCTTTGCTTTTTATGTGCTAGCATCAGTAAACTTTACGAACCTGTGATGCAATGAGAAGATGAAAAGTCAATTAAACTAATCCATTGCTACTGTTTTAACCCTTAGGACGCAGCTTCAAAAACTGGACTTGCCCTTAAGGACATAAGCAATTTTTACATTGTTTGCTGTTTGTGTTAAATCACAATTTTCATCTGTTATTTGTTGCACCAACACATATTATATACCATTTTTTAGAGGGCAAAATGGGCTTTAATTTGTTGTGACATATACATATATACATTCGCACTAATTATTTAAAAAAAATGCCAAAAAATAGGAAAAAAACACAAAGAACACATTTTATTTCACAGTTTTGACACTAATAGCGTGTGCATAATGTCCAGCTTAGAAAAAGTAATTCAAAATATCTCAAAATAAATTAATTTATGTGTCTTGATTTATAGAGTACATAATATGTATAATATTTTAGCTTATTTTGAAAGTTACAGATAACAAAATAAAAGGACTAAAATAAATTTTCAATGTGAAACAAATGTAGAAGTTGGTATGTTTGTCTTGTAGGTTTAGTAGCCATCACAGAAAACAAAATGGCCACACAAAAGTATATATTTATACAAAGTAGACATCACAGGCTTTTTACCTAAGGTTATTTTGACACTTTTTACGAAGCCATTTCATCGCCAGTCTCTTCTAAATAGTAAAATTGTGTTTTATTTCTCTATTTTGGCATATACATATATAACAAGGTTTTAGTAATGTGTATTTCGTAAAGCTGGTGTGTGCTCTTCCTGTACATAACCCCATATTGTGTTCATCTACATCTTCTGAGTATAACGATAACCCCATTGTATGCCTTTGACACTTTTCTGTAAAGCTACAATGCCATATAAGAGATATTTCAGTTTCTATAGTTAGAATTTTCATGAATGGATTTGACAAGTCTATGTCTCTTTTTGGCGTATTTATATCAGTGTGAGTATTCAAATAACCCACAAAGGGCATCCATTTGATAAAGCAGAGGTACCCAGGGGTATCTTATATGGTGTATATTGTGCCTTAACCTGTCACCATTTTTTCACCAATTTATTTCAATATTTGTGGTGAGGGGGAATAAAAATGCATTTTTACATACATGTTGCATTTTGCTGAGTATGTCTTACACTTGATATGTACCACTGTCATAAAATCCCCCATATTATGCTCAGTTACATCTTCTGAGTAAAACAATATGCCCAATATATGACCTAAACACTATTTTGTGAAGTTACAGTACTGTAAAATAGACGTGATAAGTTCAGGTTTTTAAGTGTGAATTTTCATGGAGGTTTTTGATGCGTGTTCCACTCTGGAGCACTTGAGCAGGCTACATATTCTAGCTACACCATAAAAGGCATATCATTTCTTAAAGAAGGCATCCCAGGGTATTTCAAAAGGCTTATTTTGAACCTTAGCGTGGAATCATTTTTCTGCTAGTTTGTACCAAGTGTAGTTGTAAAATGCATTATTTCTGCCTTTTTGACACACAAAGCGAGTATGCATAGTATATTTTGCAAACCTTATGTGTGCTACGACTGTAAAACACTTCATATGTTGCACAGCTATGTCATCTGAGTACAGCAATACCCCCGTATTTTTACACTGGGTCCAGGTCCCATTTTGGAGTTTTTTAGCCTTTATGGGATATATTCCAACTATATGCCATAAAGGCATACCATTTCTTAAAGAAGATATCCAAGGGTATTTCAAAAGGCATATTTTGAACCTTAGCGTGGGATAATTTTTCCGCTAGCTTGTACCAAGTGTAGTGGTAATAAGCATTTTTTCTGCCTTTTTGACACACAAAGTGAGTTTGCACAATATATTTAGCAAACCTTATGTGTGCTACAACTGTATAATACTTCATATGTTGCTCAGCTATGTTGTCTGAGTACAACAATAGCCCCATATGTACCTTTGCCAGGTATATGTGGATGTTGAAGAAGCTCATTTTAGACGCAGCCATTCAGTTTTTTTCTAACTTTGAAGTTTTACGCTGTGTCCATGTTTCATTTCAGTGTAGTTGCATTAGTTGGTTATTTTTTTTTACTTTTTAAAATTATATTGAAACTTATTTTACACCTTTACAATTTTTATAAACTTATTTTTTTTTACTGTTAACCCCTAACTAACAATAAGCAGCACTAACAGTAAATTCCCCAATTTCCCAAAACGCCCACCTACCCCAGCTAGCAAAATATATAATTTTAAAATTCTTAAATTAATTAATGAAATTAATTGAACCCCCGAGGGTTAAAAAAATAAATAAAAGTTAACCCTCAGGGGTTAAAAAAATATCAGATCACAGTATAATAATGTGATCTGTATTTTGATCACTGTAGGCAGTGATCAACTGACAGAGAAGGAGGTTACTTTTTATTAGGACTGGAAAAAGGGTGGGTGGGACTTTTTAAAACTTTTTTAACATATTAAAAAATGTTTAGACTTTTTTTTACTTTTTAAAGTTTTTTTTCAACTTTTTTTAATGTTAACCATAGCTAGCCTAACGTCAAATTCCCCAATTCCCCACTAACTTCCACCCGCCCCAGCTAGCTAAATATATAATTTAAAATATTTAAATTAATTAATATAATAAATGTAATCCCTGAGGGTTAAAAAATAAATAAAACTTTAAAAAAATCAGATCATAGTAAAATGTAGTCCCTGCCAATTGATCACTGTAACCAGTCAGAGCGATCACGGCTGCAGGGACAGTGCGATCTGGTGCTCCCAGTCTGCCAAATATCGAGGCAGACCAGAGGAGAGTTAACCCCGTGATAGCGGCGATCTGGGATTATTTTAGCGCATGCCGGACGTTAAGTGCATCCCCAGCATGACGGACTGGGTCGTCATGCGTCCTTAAGGGGTTAAAGGGAAACTACAGTGTCATGAAAACAAAGTTGTTTTCTTGGCACTAAAGTTCCCTATAATGCCCACCTCCATCAAAATCTCCTTCTGTCGACCTCCGATGTCCTTCGGTGCTGGATCCGGCTCTGCCTCCATTCCTCCCATGCCAATGTCAGCAATTGTTGTGCTTGCCCCATTTGAAAGCAAGGATAATGTTTTACTAGGGGTTTTACTATGGGATTTTACATTATGCTAGATGTCCTCATGCATTGCGAAAGGATGTCCAGTGTCAGTTACGTGACCAAAAGATGTCTAATGACCAGGAATTCCCTCTAGTGTCTGGTAGACACCCACTAGAGGTGGAGTTAACCTTCAAGGTTAATTATTGCAGTTTACTTAAAACTGCAATAATTATCTTTGCAAGGCTAATGGACCTGGGACACTGCACCCAGATCAATTCAATGAGCTGATGTGGTCTGGGTGCCTATAGTGCCCCTTTAAATCTTTAAATAACCTGCCATAATACATCATCTATGTTACAAAATATACCAAAATAAAACAATTTCACCCACAAAAAAGCAAGGTGACCTGAGAGAATACCCTGAGATAATGCCCTTTTTTCATTTTAAAAGTCATTGCTCACTTATTTTTAGAAAATAAAAACTCCTTTAAATACATTAAATAGATATTTCATTAATGCATTGCACATTCCAAGTCCTTTTTTTGTATCTTGAGAAGAAATGTGGATTATACAGAAAGGTTTCTTTTTTGTTAAAGGGATAATTGAATACAATACCTCCTTATCCCTGCCCTTTGTAATTGCAGACAATGACATTTTATAAGAGCTCTCAACCCATAAATCACACAAATTCTACTTCTGCCTCTTTGATCATTTAATTGCAAGAGTCCAAACTAATAAGGTAATTAAATTTTTATATGAATGTTCTTTCTACAGATAGAGAAAAGCCAGGATTGGACAGTAGCGGAAGCCATGCATTTTTAACAAAGACATTTTGTGTTTAAAGCATGTGAACCTTTTTTGCGGTTATGTAATGGCGTATTAAATTGTAAAATTAGTGTCACATTTTGCAGTGTAAATACCAACATATAATACTGTAGAGAATTAGACCATCTTCTCTGATATATTATTTATGTTTGGTTTTATTTGCAATAATAGGAATTTCACATAAATGTCAAACAGTAGAATAACACAAACAAACCTTGTTACTGATGCAGTATACCAAGTACTTAGAGTTAGAACTTATTGCATTTTTATGTATATATTATCAAAATTATCCATGAGCTAGATGCTCAAATTTCCTTTGTGAGAAAATCATTCATCGCATGTTGATTTCCAAGCAACAACCACTGCAGGAACAAACCCATTTACAGAGATAAATGATACACTGTATGTACTCGGTATATATTATAAAGTGTTTGCCAGAAAGAATACATTGTTGATTTTTCATTACAAGTATGTTGTTGAAAACATGAACACCACAATGCTGCAAAATTACATTTAGAAATATATAATATAGTTGTGATTAAGGATGATGGAACCCAAAGTGTGCCTGGTTTGGATTCTGTCATTTTGTCTCTTTGACCCCTCCGATATGCTTTCATTTATTTTTAAAAAGATCAAAGTAATGAAAGAAGGAATATTTTTTAAAGCAGAACTGTCATGTAGAAACAGGGAATGCACTCAGTCCAGGCACTTGAGATGCACTAAAAAGCATAGAACATAGAAGCACATAACGATTCGGTCATGCAATGTGACCTTTGTCAAGTCATAACTAAATGGTTGAGAAACAGGAAATGAAGATAACAAGTATATTCAAATTGTAATTATAAATGTAACATTTCCATTATATAAATGTGTTAAACAAGTCTTGCTTTTAGACTACAACTACAAAAAAAAATTGCAACCCTAGTGAGACTTGGTCCAACACTTCTCTCAATGAAGGGATGGTTGTAGAATACCATTATCTAGCTAGCAGTGTCAGTGTAGCCACTAGAATGTGGAACACCAGATATTTTGTCGCTTTTGATATACCCAGCAGGAGCACCAACAGTAACAGCTTTTCTGGTTCATTCATTATGGTGATGGAAATAGAGTTTCTGATTAATCACCACTTCCCAATAGTGCTTTAGTTTAGTGCAACTCTACAAGACATTGAGATTGACATTTTGTTGACAGTCTGGATGGTAATAAATACCAGCACCATACCATAGATTAGTTTACAAGTAATTTCTACATGGCTAAAACACAGAGTTAGCCCCCTACAGGTCATGAATGCATGCCCCCATTATCTGTCAGTTAACTGGTGCCCCATGTTCTGCTCCCAAGACTTTATTAACAGAAGGTCCATCGAGCTGGAAGAAGGTTGTAGTAGCTTGTATAGAATGTAGATTGTTTTCTTAAGTGGAACAAGACACACAGATTATTCCTATTTAATAAGGGGGCCAATATTCCTTTAATGATATATTAAAATTGGCTGTTTTTATTTACTGTTTTTACTCTTTTTTAAAATATATCATTAAAGGAATATTGGCCCCTTATATTTTGCCTGTGCCATATACCTTTTTATATATAGTATTTTATTCATTTTGAACCTGGTCATTAAGTACTCTGGAATATCCCCTCACTCAAGAATCCTAGGTGGGGATTATACCACCTACACTATCAAAGTGAGCAGTATATCCTGCTCACCCACATGTGAGTATTATACCTTTTACATACCAACTATTTATTGCTGCGTACAGAGAGCACTATTTGGTTTTATTTTCTCTTTCCCCATACCGAGGACCTTCACCACCTACTAACACCTATATCCTACCAGTGGGGGATCAATGCCACTGAATGCTATTTACACCTGAGCTGGCCATAGCTCTACAATAGAACCTACAAGACCTATCAAACGTACTCATCGCTTCAATAAACTTGCACTATTTTTATCCACATATCGTTTATTAGGACTTTATTCTAATTTATCCATTTTATGTGAGTACGTATTGATCTTATTATATCATAATTTTTTGGAGCGACCTATATTCTCTGTTTTTACATTTGTATTCTCTTCTGATGGTTTGTGAGGAAACATCATACCCTTAAGTTGCGGCCCACCTCCCTTCTCTGGATAACCTTTCTTTCTCTTCTTCTGACACTGGCCGTACTCGGCAGTCTTTTTATTGCGTGTCTTGTTGTTGGATATTTACTCATGCTAGAAAATCATCTATATCTGATTGGGAGGGTTGGTATGTTGTTGTGTCTGATTTTAAATTATGTAATTGACTGTAAAAAGACGCAAATTCATTATCTATATCATGTGGCTTAAAAAAAATGTTGTCTCCACTGGCTGCTTGCTTGCCTTATTACCTTCATAAAGGTGCATCCTATTTTAGACATGTTTTCTTCGTTGATTTGGCATTGCAGTGTTTTAATTTTGTTTTCTATATCCACTGATGGTGTTATAGTGTGTTGGTTTGTCAGGTCCTGAAGCAGCACAATTTGGTCATAATGCCCCCTTAATAAAGCTTTTATATATATATATATATATATATATATATATATATATACAGGCCTCTGATAATTGGGCTGTGGTCCACCCAAAGAGACTCTGCTGAGGTCTCTGGTGTACTGTTAGTCTGAAAATACTAGTGCAGGCTCATCATTATGTCAGACACAAATTATTTGTCCTGTAGCAGAGATTCATTCAATCTCCAGGGTCTTACCCTGAAATCGAAGTCATGAAGTCAAAACACCTACTGCATGTGCAATGTGCAATGTCAATCAGCAGTGGCCAAGGCCAGTAGGGTATTGTCATGCATGAAAAAGGGCATTCATTCTCGGGACGAGAATATCATTTTGCCTCTTTATAAATCACTGCTAAGACCACACATTGAATATGCTGTGCAATTTTGGGCACCTGTTCTAAAGAAGGATATTATGGCACTAGAAAAAGTGCAGAGGCGGGCTACAAAATTAATAAAAGGAATGGAACATATCAGCTATGAAGAAAGGTTAACAAATTTAAACCTATTTAGTTTAGAAAAACGTCGCCTGAGAGGGGATATGATAACATTATACAAACATATTCGAGGCCAATACAAACCATTGTGTGGAAATCTATTCACAAACCGGACTTTACATAGGACACGAGGTCATGCGTTTAGACTAGAAGAAAGAAGATTTCGTCTAAGGCAAAGGAAAGCTTTTTTTACTGTAAGAACAATCAGGATGTGGAATTCTCTGCCTGAAGAAGTGGTTTTATCAGAGTCCATACAGATGTTCAAACAGCTACTAGATGCATACTTGCAAAAACAGAATATTCAAGGATATAATCTTTCAATGTAGGGTAATAACTGCTTGATCCAAGGATAAATCTGACTGCCATTCTGGGGTCAAGAAGGAATTTTTTTGCTAGCTTGTTGCAAAATTGGAAGTGCTTCAAACTGGGTTTTTTTTATGCCTTCTTTTGGATCAACAGAAAAAAACATATGTGAGGAAGGCTGAACTTGATGGACGCAAGTCTCTTTTCAGCTATGTAACTATGTAACTATGTTCAGGCCATACTACATCCCAATGTGGCAAGAGGATATATGTTCTGTATATGTTCCTTGGATTAGAATATGATCTATTCTAGAGTGTGGCTTGTGAACTGGGGAATAGAGGGAGTAAGCTTTGGTCGTATGGGTTAGTGATGCACCAGGCATCATACAAATTGTGTATGAGAAATAATTTTGCAAATGCTTTACATTGGGATTTGAGAGTTTTGAACCTAAATGAGTCAGGTCACGAGGATGTATCAAGCTTACAATTTAGTATATGGTTATCAGTGTCCCCAGTTTATGCATAAAATTACTCTTGTCTATGTTGGGAGCATAATAATTAACAATGTTGATCAAGGAGCTGTTCTGATTACACTCCACAATTCAATATCTACCCTCATGATCACATTTTCTGTATAAGTTGAAAGGTGATTGAGTTATGAATATAAGTGGAGACACCACTAGATTCATTGGAATAAGCAGAGTGGTATTGGTTAGGGAAGAATTTCGTCCTGATGATGGGGATTTCATTCATGAGGAAGTGGATCTCATGCAGGCACACTATATCAACAGAGATCTTTCAAATTTCTATAATTGCAAGGGAAGCGTCTCCTTTCGGGACACGAATGCTCCCCCTGGACGGCATTACTCTGTACGAAATGGCGGCCATCCAGGGGAGCAATCATTAATTACTTCCCTTGCCGTTTCACACATATGTTGCAAGTGTGAACGTTCTGATTAATTGGTGTGAACGTTCTAATGGGCACTGGGGAGGTCCTTGTTCGGGAAACGATCAAGTCAAGAAACAATCCATGACTGCTCCTCCTGGCTGGCGTTCATCTGCACAAAGGGCGGCCAGCCAGCGTAGTGCTCATTAATTGTTTCCCTTGTGGTTTGCGGTTTGACACCATGTTGCGAGGTGTGAATGTTCTAAACTAACATTCTAAATGGGATATTGGGGTGGTCCCCATTTGGGTGGCGAAGGAATTCCCTTCGTGGAAACACTCCAGAACAGGGAGCAGGCAGAAGACACAAAAAGATGGGGAAACACACATAATAACAGACAGGCAATTAACGAACCGGCAACGGTCCTGGCACAGTCACTGTAACTTGTTTTTGTATGTTATGCTACTAATAATTCTGGAGCCAACATATTTGTATGTTTTATGTCTTTATCAATATATGTATTGTTTAACCCTTGGGTGGATAAATACCAGCTGACTGAAGTTAAATTCAGATAAAACATAGGTACTTGTGGTTTAAGATGGCACCCTGGATAGTTCCAACATGTGAACACTGTGCTTCATTACAGAATGTTTAAATTGCACATTTCAAAACAAGAGAGGGGAATCTTGCCGAGTTATTTGACAGTGATTGCTTTTTCAAATCAGATATCAACCTAAAACAAAGTCTATTTCCATAACTTAAATACGTCAAGGATCAAGAACCTGATTCGCACTGAGTATCTTCCTACTCTCATAAATATGTTGTCTACAAAACCAAGAGTGTTGGATTTTTCCTATCCCTGGCCTGGACTATGCTTCATTATAACCATAACAAAATCTACAGCATCTTCAGTTGGGGAAGACTATTGCAGTAAATGCCAATCAGGAATTTTTCCACACAAAACTATTCTTCTATTCTTAACTGACACAAAATAAAAATTTGCTTTTTTGTTCTACAAAGCACCTTACCACCAGTGAACCAGCTACCTGAAATATCTCTAGGTGGCCTGTACTATAAAACACCTTATTCGATTATAGAATGCACTGAAACTAAATGCACTTTGCTAGAAACTTGATGAGCAAACATTGAACTACATGCTTGACTTTGTGATAAGCTCCTTCTCCAGCACATTGAAAGAGACTATTTTCTTGGGTATTTTTTTTTTGTTTGTTTTTAATATCAGATTGGTGTCGTCTCGAATTTTGTCTGGGAACCATGCCGCTCTCTGGGTTGGCATAGATAGCATTATCATAATTTATTTCTTTATTTTCCCCCATATTTCTCCCTCATATATGTGAGTGGTATTTCCTTATTTATAATCCTTCATAATACGCAAAACTATTTCTTCTAAATTTACCTATATCTCTACTTTTATTATTCACTACCCCTGATAAAATTGTATCCCTTCCCACCTCCTTCCAACCCTCCCTCCTGTGATCCTCCCATATGTGACCCTTCCAGAGAGAGAGAAATTCTGCTTATCCTTTATATCTGTATTTAGGAAAAAATAAACCAGTGAGAGAAGGGAAGAGAAGAGAAGAACGGAGAAGAAAGGATGCTTGAGCTGTATTTTATTGTGGGGTATGGATGCAAGCCTTCTGCTCTCCTCCCTTTCTATTTATAAACGCAAAATCAAGAACAGGGGAAAGGAGAGGTTGGAGTAGCGTATCTCTTCCTCCCCTTATTGTTTCCCACAATATATATATATATTATTTATTTATTTTTTATTTATATTAGATTTTGTAGGACCACTTAGAGATGTGAAGGCCCGAAAAAAAAAGCAAAAAATTTGAAAAAAAAAATAATTGTGGAATATTTCATTTTAACAAGATGAATAAAATATTTTAAGACAGTGTGTTCAAATATTTTCCAAATCATTTATAAAAAAAAATTATGATATCAGATTATTCTGATTTCTGTGCACTGAGTGAGGACAAGCAAGTCCTAGGTAACAAACTGAACCCTCCAATGCAAGAACAGTATGCATTTCTTCCTTTAGGAGGTGCTGTGCTGCTATTGTAACAATAAAAAGGTTTCAGTTTTACCAGTAATCTGGTTCTTCCCCCAGTGACCCCCACACACATAGAGTAGTGTCTTCTTGCAAAGTAGTTATTTTTTCTTGTTTTTATTTCTTACTCCCCTCAGAAAAATGGTGAGACCAACATCTAGCATATGGAGGCATTTTCACATTACAAGTTCTTCTGAAAAGAAAAATGTGATTTGCAAATATTGTCAGATGTAATATGCATTTCCAAATGCTACCAGGATGACAAAACACATTCTTGTATGTAACAAGTGTCCTGTAGATATTAAAAAATCCTTCATGGATCAAAGTGAAGAGGACAACAATGATGACAATGCACATAGTTTTTCTCAATGTTCTCATTCAAGAAGTCCTCTTTCTACTCCATCTATAAAGTCAGCAGCAACACAAAGTGTTGTCCCATCAGCAGCATCTTAAAGTAAACAGATACTGAAGACAGCTGCATCCAAAAATTATTCACTAACTTCATTTATAGACAAGATGACACCTGAAGATCATGAAAAAATTGATCAAGCTCTTGCAAGAGTAATATATTCTTCTGGAACGCCGTTTTCAATAACTGAAAATACATACTGGCAGGAAGCTTTGAAATTATTAAGACCGTCATACCAATTGCCCAGCAGACATTCTTTGAGCAAGCCTCTTTTGGAGTCAGAATATGAACGTGTAATGGAATCGATGCAAGGAAAAATGAATGAAGCACTGTGTCTTGCACTACTTACAGATGGATGGACAAATGTGAGAGAAGAATGAACTATAAAGTTTGTTATAACAACACCTCAGCCAGTTGTTTTACAAAAGCATTGAAACAGGAGAGAACAGACCTACTGCAGAGTATATCAGCTGTAAAATCTGTGATATCCTAAAGAAACTTGGGAGTGGTAAAGTATTTGCTTTGCTTACTGACAATGCCAGCAATATGAAAGCAGCATGGGAAATCATAATGGAGAAGTATCCACATATTACTGCAATAGAAAGTACAGCCCATTGGCTAAACTTGCTTTTTAATGATATTATGAAGTTGGACACCCTTCAAATGGTCTATAGACGAGCAAAATAAGTTATTAAACATGTAAAAGGTACTCATATTGTAGCTGCAGTTTTCAAGAAGAAGCAATTTGAAAAAAATGCAAAGAATAGCATAGTTATGCTGAAGCTCTGTAGTAAAACTTGGTGGGCTGGAGTGGTGATCTCCTTTAAAAGTTTATTAAAAAACAAATAAGCTCTTTAAGAAACAGTAATAGTTGAAGATCTTAAAGTACCCAGGAGTGTAAGAAACACTGTTCTTAATCAGGATGTCTTCTGGGTTCAGCTGCAAAATTCCCTGAAGATTCTAAAGCCAATTGCTGCAGCAATCACTGCATCTGAATCAGATAGTGCACTTTTGTCAGAAATTCCTTAACTAATGACCAAGATAAAAACAACTGTTTTAGAAAATCTCAGTATATCTCCACTTACAACTATAGAAGAAAGTAAAGTGAAAGATTTTATTAAAAAGAGTGAAGAATTGTGTTGTCATCCAATTCATGCTGCTGCAAATCTGTTGGATCCAAGATTCAAAGGTGCAAACATAAGTGATGATGACACTTCTACTGCATTTGACTGGATCACAAAACAAGCATCACATTTAGGACTTGATGTTGGGAAGGTACTTTAAAATGTTGCAGAATATAGAACATCTTCAGGGATTTGGTCCAGGAATGTAATCTGGGATTCTGCCAAACATATTCCTCCTGCAACATGGTGGCAAGATCTTTGAACAACACAGCCTCTGACCACTTTTGCTTTTCGCCTTCTCCAGATACCTCCATCTTCTGCAGCATGTGAAAGAATCTGATCTATGTTTGGAAACACTCACACTAAGTCAAGAAATAAACTGACATGTGAAAGGGTAGAGAAGCTTGTTTCGATCTGGGCAAACCTTCAGTTTTTAGAAGTTCCTAATTGTGATGACGGACAAAAAAGAGTAACTGCAGAAGCAGAGACGGATTCTGACAATTTCAGCTCAGAAAATGATTCTGATTAAATGTCCATTGAAACTTAGTCCCACTCTCTTCTTAACACTTCCCCCATCTTCAATTCTTTTTATGAGAATGGGGTTTTTATTTTTATTTAATACTGTGGAGAGGAAATATGAAAACATTTTACTTTTGGTTTTGAAAATTGTTTTGTGGAGGCTTTTTGGCTGTTCCACATAAACTAGTAAGCAGTTCAGGAGATTGTTGCTCCCTTTGTTACAAATAAATATTATAAAAAAGTAAATTCTGTTTGTGATAATTGTTTGGCTACACTATATTTTTAATATGCTAGTTGTGATAATTTTATGCCAAGTCAAATTGTCCATAGTCATATTTTATGTTCCCAAAGTAACATAATGACTTTCAATCTTAAAAAGACAAAAAAGTGCTAATGTAGCATATTTTTCAATTTTTCCGAAAATTTCCTTTTTCCCCCAAAAAAACTGAAAAAACTGTTTTTTTCTGAGCTTCAAAATTTCTGGAAATGTTACATCTCTAGGCCCACTGGACTGATTTCCCCCCACCTCTGTTTCCAATATAACTAACAAGCTGCTCAATAGTTCTATTTCATTGATTATTTTGTATTTGGTCATTAATATACCCTTTTCCATTTTATTTGCCACACAACCTGCGCAATAATCTACCGGATATTGGGAATATTGGTAGTTTTCCAGTTATGTGCAATAAACAACTTGGCTGCTGTTATAATATGTAAAATTATTATTAAGGCTTTCTTTTCTAATTTTGGCCAAATTTTAAGTTTAAAATAATTGATTCTGGTTCACATTGGAGTTTAATTTTTGTAACATGGTAGATTAATCTTATTTCTTTCCAATAATTGGCAATCCTTCCGCACTGCCACCATATGTGGATTAAGCTTCCAGTGCCCCTATTACATCTCTAGCAATTTATAGAAATATCTGGACAGATCTTTGAGAGTACTTTCAGTGTATGATACAACCTATTCAACAATTTAAAATGAACATCTGTCGAATTTGAGAAATGGATGTGTTCGTATAGTTTTTTAAGGGAGTATTTCCAGTCTTCCTCTTTAATTTGCAAATTTAGGTCGGTCTCCCATTTCCCTATTGCACTTATAGGCTCATCATATCTCAGATGGTATATTACATCTGCACATTTTGCTAATAGATGTTTACAGTTATTTAGCTCTAATAGTTGGAAGAATTTTTTTTATTTTTCTTTTCTTGATGGTATGGGTGAGGACAAATCCTTTAACCCTTAGATATTTAAATTTATCTTTGGACTGTATGGCAAATTTGTATTTTAGCTGAGGGAAGGGTTTCACTTTATGGTCTGATAATAGATCCTTGATTGTCTTAATACCCAAATTTAGATTTATGTTTTCTAAATTGTCATCAATCAGCAAAATTGTCAGTAGCTCATTTAATTTATTTTGGAGGTCTCTCTTTTTTGATTTTCTGACACTAGATTATTAGATCTCTTATTATTGTACTTTTTAGGATTATATTTGCGGTCAGCTTTTTGTTTATATCTAGTGCCCAGAAGATTGAAGACAGATTTTTTTACTCCAGTGCAATGTTTCTCTATTATGTTCCATGATTCATTAATCATGGAGCTTTTTTCTGTTAGTATTATATGGAATAAGTGACTGACTTTGTAGTGTTGACGTATCTCTGGGCACCCAAAGTCTCCATCTTTCCTTCTTTTAGCTAATTGTTTCATTTTGACTTTTGGTTTTCTCCCTTCCCATGCAAATTTTATAAATGCAATGTAACATGTCTAACCAGCTTTCTGGAAAGTTGGGTGGTATCACCCTCCATAGATCAAACCGTTTTGGCATTATATATGTTGATTCTTCCTGACCACGAGAAGCCCATTCCTCTCCAGTCTAACAAGTTTTTATTTGTCCGTTTTAGTAGAGGAAGGAAGTTTGCCTCCACTAAATATTTTAATTCTGGGGTTATGGCCATACCTAAGAAGTTCAGGCTCTCTTGTTTATTAAGCCTAGATTTCCTGTTAGAAACTCTGTTACTGTCTTAGTCATATTTTTTGCACAAAAGACTGATTTATCTATGTTTATTTTGTACCCAGAGGCCCTTGCATAGTTATTTATTTCTGTTAGAAGTTCTGGGACAGAGGATTCAGGCTCTTCTAACGATAGTAAAATATCTTTATCTTCTAACAATCTTCTAATGATAGCATATTTGGTCAGTTTGACTTAATCAGATTTTGATGTGTAGCCCTCGATTTTAGGATTTTGCCAAGGGTTCTAAAATCAGGTTATATAAAAGGGGAGACAGGGGACACCCCTGTCTAGTCCTGTTTTGTATACTAAACCAATGGGAAGAGAATCCTGACCCCATAACCTTGGCCTGTGGAGAGTCATACAAAGCTAAAAATCGCTTGCCCTCAATTCCATATTTTTTTAACGCTGTAATCATAAAACCTCACCCGACCCTGTCAAACACCTTTTCTGCGTCTTTTGACAGGAGTGCGAGTGGGGTTTTGGTCCCCTCTAATTAATAATTTGATATTAATATATATATAACTATATATATATATAATAAACAATACACAAGATCCAGCGCACTCTCCTATCTACTAAACAGCAACTTCAACTAATAAAATCTGTCAACATTGAAGTTGCTGTTTAGTAGATAGGAGAGTGCGCTGGATCTTGTGTATTGTTTATTGTATAATATGGCCCCCAGCAGCACCCCATTTAAGCATGTTCAGGTGAGTGCAACCCCCCCCCCCCCCCATGTTCCATAACTATATATATATATATATATTAATAGTAAAATACACCTAGACAGTGTATGTGTGTGTATGTATTTGTGGATATATATACTTAGATCATATATATATATATAATATATATATATATGATCTAAGTATATATATTTTTTTTACGCTGTTTTAAAAATGTTTTATTTTATTTCCAGCCAGCAGGGGGACTAACTGTCATTACAGTTAGTCCCCCTGCTGGCAATGCCTGAGCCAGCTAACCCGGCCATGTGATTGTGAGGTCCTCACAAGGACCTCACTCTCACATGGACGGGGGGGTTGGAAGAGGATGGATGTGCCGCGGGGGGCTCCCTGGGAGTCCCCCCAACCGCGATCGCCGGCGTGGGATCGCCGGCGACCGGGTAAGTAAGAAAAGACCGGAGGGCGTACAATTACGCCCGGCGGCGTTTAGAGCCGCTTAAAATAGGGCGTAATTGTATGCCCTCCGGTCTTAAAGGGTTAATCCATCAATTTACTTTCCCTTCTCCTGTTTCTCCTTCCCTTCTTTTTCCTAATCACTTATGTTTAGTCACACTGTGCTTTACAGTTCACTATCTGAGATTTAGGTATGTGTGGCATTTGAGAATTGAGTCTTACACATACAGAATTAGGCAGAGGTAAGCCTCAGTAAAGTACTTGGGGGAGATATAGGAACAGTACTTAGCTTGCTTAACAGTGTTTGAGCTCTTTGCAGCAGCTTCCTGCTCCTTTTTGGTGGGCAACTTTTTGTCCCTCCAGTGCTAGACAAACTTCTCTCTCTTCAGTGCTGGGCAGCCTTTTGTTTACATGAAGCTAGACAGCATTTCATGGCAAGTCTCAATCTCCAGAGTTGTGTTGCTGGCGCCGAGCCTCTCTCAGCCGCGTTAACCACGAGGATGCAGCTTCGTGCTACGTCATAGCTCCTCCCCTTACCTGCCTCCTCGGATATTTTTTAAACATCAGTTCAATACTACCTGTTACCTCAAGCTTTTAGAGACCAATATCTTTGACTTCAATGTCCCTCATGCAAATATCTGTTCAAATATAATATGTAAAAACATATTAATGTTTTGTGGAAGTTTGCCTCCTGTCGTGATATTTACTCGATTGAGGCACTGCTCCGGACCGAATGAGCATGCCGAGTACATTGTTTGGGAAGGACTGCCTCCTGAGTTCCTTCAGCCCTCCCAATCGGCACTTGCATTAATACTTCTCGAACATGCCGAATGCACCGATCAGAGATTCAAATTCTATACAGCAGTGCAATAGTGAGAGGGACGCTGCACTGAAGTGTCCATCATAGGGTTAAAATAAAGTTTTAGCCCAATTTGTCATTGCTCTGTCGTGTTTTTCTATTGGTTCCTTGTTTAGTGTGTAATAATGTTCCATGATTTCCTGGTTCTTTGACTTTGGCTTCTTATATTGACTCTTCTGACATCTGTAATCTTGAATTGGCTATTATATCATATTTGTGTATTTCTGATATCCTGATATTGCCTTGTTTTACTTTTGTGCTTTCTCTCATTTATTATGTTAAAACTGTCCATTCTAAAGGTTCAGTAATACATCCTTTTTGTCTATTTGTTCTTGACCTATACTAAGTTGGGTAGGGTAGGCATGCAACGCCCTTAATCACATCGCCAATGCCCAAAATACTTCCTTATCGAACTTATCCACACAGTCTCAGTCCTAACAGCACTGAATAAGCTACTTAATTCACACCCAGCCTTCATACAGTCAGAAACGCTACAGATAGGTAGTGATATTCTTACTATGAGTCCATCTCTTCTAATGCAGGTTGTTTTTGTAGTTCAGATCATTTAGTACTGCCAGTGTCTGAGCTGTGTGCATACATGTGATAAGGAAGTCACTTTCTGGAATGAGGTGGTATGGCTAGAGAGCCTGACTTATGGTGCAGCACGCTTAAAAACTTGTATTTATTTTATGCAAATAAAAATTTGAGAATGAAAAAAAATAGAGTATATTAAAGAAGCCAAGACCTTTAAACCATTAAAGTAGTATTGTAGCCCAGAGTGTCCCTTTAAGTTTTTTTTTTTTTTTTTAAATAATAAAGTTTCTATTTTGTAATGTAATATTTTAAATGACCACCACCCATGAAGATTTGATTCTCATGAAACTTACTTTCAGAAATATATAGCATTGCATGTTTATCCAAACAATGTTTTGGTATGATTTACAATTCAATCATGTAATTGTACTCCAAATGATGACTAGAGTAGTCGCTACATGTTGATTTTATTCTCACAGACCAAGTGAAGAAAAGAGAAGAGACTAATAGAAGGAAAAAAAAGATTACATTTTAAATAAAATATATAACATATAACTATATATTTGTTATTGCTCCTCCTCATTTTCCCTATGGTGGTTACTTTTTCTCACTATCTCTGAGCCAAACGGCGAAAAATGTGCCTACCAGTGTTTTGTAAAGTATATACATAACATTTACACAATGTATACATTTTGCAGTACAGTGATTAACCCATTTTCATTTTTGTTTTATATGATTTGTTTTTCAGAATCTTTTTTCGTCAATTAAATTTGGTAGAGCTGAACCACCATATCAACGAAATTTAGTCATCCTAAATGTTATTTGTTTTGCCAGAAATGATTTGACTGACATTACATTTTCCACTGGGCACAAGTGTAGGTCAACTATCTCTATTTTATACTCCTCTTTGCTGACCATCCAAAACACAAAGGCATCCATTGTAGAGACAGAATAATATAATAGAGAACAAAAATCTTGCCAATAAGGTCAAGATGGATGACTCCATTAAGTAATATTAACAGATTCACAAAATGCTGGCCAATGTAGAAGTACATCCAGTTCCCATTGATTGTTGTAATAAATGTAGTAGTTATAATGCATTTGAAATAGTACTGGTACTTAGAAGCATCTAATCACAAGTATATATTGATTTTGATTAGATTTGGAGAGGTTGATGGGTGTTTTTACTAAAGTACATATGATCTTGTGATTTACACTGTACTTTAGATAACTAAGGATTTGCAATAAGAAGGAGCATAAAAAGCACCCTGGGACTCAGAGAAATGAAAACAATCATTCTTCTATGCTACTACTTGATTAAAATCTATTAAGGTATGTCTACTGAAATGTTGCAAGCATGTATGTGCAATTAAACTGTATATTCGGACACATTGATGTGTACCTTGTATTGTCTATATTTGGTAGAGGCACAACCATGGGATGATAAAAAAGACATTGGAGCAGGACTATGACTTGACAGGAGCAGGACATATAATACAGTGAGCAAATTGTCCTGGAAATGGATGTGTTATTGAGGAAACTGGAGTATGACCTTGGCTGTGACAAGGCAGGAGACAAAGTCTGTTATTTTTTTTAATTTATATTTTGACCAGGAAGAGGGTAAAATGGCAAAATGTTTTTCCCATACTTTAGTTGAGTTCAAATAAAGACAGTAACCATCTGATTCATTCTAGACATAACACTATAATTATTTCTCTGATATAGAAATGTATTCCCTCAACTGATAATATTTTCAATAGAAAATTCTTGAGGATAGACAAAAGTGTTTTTATTGCTTATGCAATCAACAATAATTATTCACTCTAATGGACTGTTTATATGATTATGAATAACTATGTAATATATCCATAGACCCTTTATGTCCTTTTAAAAACAAACAGATATTCAGTGGCTACTTTATTAGCTACATATATTAATACATGAAGGACCTATTTGCTCTAGTAACAGTCTAGACTTTACTCCACTACCATCACCAGTGTGAACCAGTAAGACAAAGCAGCATTAGTACATGGCTTCAAAAACTTTATAAAAAAAAAAATTACCAGTATGTCCATTTCATCTGCCTTTGCAGCAATAATCAAGATTCAACAGATCAAGAGATCTTTTTCTTATCCTTTACTCTCCAGTTTTAATTTGCTTTTGCCCATTGTAGCCTTATATTCCTGTTTTAAGCTGATGAGACAGAGGCCAGTTTGGCCTACTGCTGCTGCAACCCATCCACTTTAAATCTTAAGTGTTGTACATTCAGAAATAGTCCTCTGCATGGGATCGTTGTAAAGCATTTGTTATTTTAGTTATTGTTGCTATTTTGTCAGGTTTACTCAGTCATACCATTCTTCTTCAGTCATGTTAAAAGATTATGAAATATATAGTCTCTGGCAGAGGTGAAATGTTTAAAACAGAATTTGAGGAGTTTATGCAAAGGGTTACTCCAACCTATTTGGGGGAGGTATGTTTCTGTCTAAAGTTCCCTAGTGGGCAATATTAGCTAGCCCACACCTCCTAAATCTTTCAATAAACCTGCAAAAAAAGGTTCACTAAGTTACCTGGAATCCAATGCCTGATAAAGCTCCCAATGCTGCTTTCCACTCATCCTCCGAATGTAATCATGCTTGATCATGGTCCAATCACAGGCTTCTCATAGAGAAGACTTTGATTAGACCATTTTGCCAGCTCAGAATGCATTTACATAATCTGAGCTTGTGAGGGGAGGGTCATAAGGGCAAAACAAACAAAAACAAACATTGCAAATACTATAGGAAGTCACAGAGGACTCAGCATGAGAAGAGAGAGATGTAGGGAACAACATGTCCAACAATGATGATGGATATATTTTATGTGCAGAACTGGAACAGACTTTCAGGCTGCTAAAGTCATGTTTGCTAGGGGTGTAACAAGCCCCCAGCACACAAGTGCAAATAACTCTGTATGTTCAACGTTTCAAACAGAAAAGCTGCACATCTTGACCACTGCAAATCACTTGAGTGGTAATAGTGGTTTGATGAACCATTTAAAAGTTATTTTTCTCTTCTAACTATGTGTGTGACTTCTAGAACTTGTGTGAATGGATATGCAAGACATGTGCAAGGTGTAAGATACTTCTTGGTCTCTTTGACATAACCCAGATGCTTAATGAGTGGATCAGTAGCATATCACCCCGGGTTATACTTTAAGTGCATGTATATGATATAAGTTGCTTGCACGTGTGTTTGTTTTTAACAACCATGGGTTAAATGCAAGAATGGTTATGTTTAAAAATATATTCATTTTAGTAATATATGCTAGATTATGTAACCAAGAAATTATATAAAATTCTTAAAAAGGGAGTGCTATTATTCAGAGTCTGTATTGACTTTCCCTTAGAAGCCACAAGTGTGTGTTCTACAATAAACCACTCAAATAAACCGCAGTATTTTCTCTTAACTGTTTGTAGCAGAAAGAATGTTGCCAACACTCATTAAAAAGTTTTTTTTTCATCATTCTCTGTAAATTCTAAAGACCTCTGTGTAGAAAAATCCCAGGAAACAAACAGTTTTTGAAATAGCTAACCCATCGCATCTGGCACAAACACTAATTCCATGGTCAACACTACTTACATCAAATTTCTTGCTCATTCTGTTATTTGGTTTGAACAAACTTGTCCTAGAACGTGTCAACTGAACTTTTTATTTCATCTTTTCATACTAATACTAAACCTTTCACTCTACCTGCAAATTGATGGTATTCACAACAGCCCGTTCTTGCAAACTCACTGTCTTGGTATTATCTTTGATTCTGGCCTCAAATCCAGTCTGTTGCCAAATCCTGCCTTTCTCTTAAGATCATGCTAAGGAGTTTGTTCATGCTCTAGTAATTTATTTTTTTGATTACTCTAATTCTCTTTCCAGAAACCATACTGCTTTGCTGCAGTCCATAATAAATGCTGCTTTCAGGCTATTTTTCTCCTGTCTCTCCTCTCATGCCTTGCCCCTCTGTCGATCCTAACATTGGCTTCCTGTACTGAAAATACTAATCCTTACCTATAAAGCTTTAAACAACTCTAGCCATCATTATATGTCTTCACTAATTTGTAGATACTTCTTGGTCTCTTTGTTCTGCCAGTGATCTTCTCTGGTCCACTGCTCGTACCCTTATTACTAACTTACGCTTCCAGGACTTTTCATAGAGCAGCTCATTTCCTTTGGAACAGCATGTCTGCCCCCTTCAGACTCTTCAATCAGTTAAGGAGTCCCTCAGAACTCATCTCTCTTTAAAGAATTGTGGCAAAAAAAGAGAAACTTCTATTTCACAAACCTGTCTCTTGCTCTCTTAAAGGGCCACACTCCACTCTCACCGTCCAGTTCTGCTGTTTTCCCACCTTGTCACCTGAGTGCTTTACACCACATTGCCCCTCCTATTGTGTTTTTATACCCCACCTCCTCTGGATTAGGACCTCTTTTGAGCAGGCTCCTCATCAACTAATTGTTCCTGTAACATTTTGTAATTGTCTCATTTATTGTTAAATTTCCCCCTTATAATATTGCAAAGAGCTGCGAATAAGTTGGCGATCTATAAATGTCAATAATATAAATAAGAAGAACATAAACCATTGGATTATGTCTGTATGTGTTCATCCACTGAACGACTGCCATATGACTCATCAGAAACCCACTCTTTTTAGCATAGTTTATATGGATGGACAGAATAATCTTGGAGTGTAAGAATATCACATGGGTGCCATATTTTTATTGTAGGCTACATCTCATTCTGTAAAATGACCTTGTATTCCTTGATCATTATATAACCATTGAAAAGGATTATATGGACTCAATTACTTCCATGATATGACTTATTATGAACCATATTATGTATTTAGCAGTTGATAAGAGATATGAACACACCATGGTATAGTATAGCACTATTCAGCAAATAGTAAAACTGTATTTTTGAGGTCTGAGATAAAGGGTTCCAGCATGCAATGTACAGTTTTCTTAGATGCTGATTAAACTCATTGATAATGTTTGATGCTCTGTGTGTATCACATTTACAAACATTTCTCTGAAATGTATATTCCTCTTAAAACAAAATGCAAGCACATGCTGCTCATTGATTCATGTTGTACATGCATGACACATGCTGTTATTATTTTCCAAAGGATTCTCTTTGATGTGACCAGTTCTCTTTAGGGCACAGATTACGAGTTTAAACTTTGCATATATCCATGTTGCCCTGAAAGCATATATTCTAATTACCTTTTACAGCAAGCATCTACTGATAATTGTCAATCAGCCTAATTCCATTTGCTTATGCAGCTGCATTTGTAATAGTGATGGTATTACATTAAAAGTAAACCTCTTTTTCACAAGGAGTTTCTGTTGTTTTGTGTAGCCTATGTATATGTTGTTGCTTCATCAAATTCCTCTTGTGGTTTACTGCCTCTTTTCCATTATTTGTCTTATTCTCCTTGTGCAGTCTGGCTACAGTAGTAATTAATGTTTACAATCATTGTTTAACATTGTTTCAATAATTATTTAGCCAAGTAATAAGGTACATTTCATCAATTTACATATCATCAACTTACATTTTTAATAGTTCTTCCTATTAAAAATGTAAGTTGATGAGATGAGCCCGTATTTATCTGATCTAATTATGCACAGCAAAGTTTATTAAATTGTTGGGGTATTAAAAAAATACTATACTTTTGACGTATTTCTGCTGACCCAGAAAAAACCTGGCATGACAAATTGGCTTTTTATTTTTAGCAGCAAACATATCTTTTGCATTTACCAGCAGCAAGTGAAGCATAATATACACTTTTATCTCCTCACCTCTGTGATCCCATCTGGGGATGTGTCCTGAAACATATTTTCTACAGATCCAAAGAAGATGGATTTTTATTTGTATGGACACCTTTATATGGGGTGACTTTGAACTAGAAGAAACGCAAGATCGTTCTGTTCCCAAAATTGTCTAACCTCTATATGTGGGATGTCTAACCATTTCAAAAAAACAAACAGAGCTCTTTATGTGAAGCGTATTGCACAGCACTAAAAAGTTAATATAAATTGATACTGAAAGTGAGATAGACAGCCTGATAAACATTGCAGCATTATTTATGTATCAACACCCCTAAATAAAATAATTAACATAATTATTTATGGAAATGGAACAAGGTCAGTGCTATTATTTTGGGTATCTTTGAAATCTTATCAAATCGTTTTAATACAGAAAGAAATACGAAAGAATTCAAAGAAAGAGCACAGTAATTTCAGGTGCATTGTGTGTTTTTTCAGCCATCCCAAATGACAGGCAATGTTTTGACATCATGTGTGTCTTCATCAAGCCATTATAAAGTGCGTCATACAAAGGTGTATATTAGTGCAAAATCTAATTAACAAAACAATTGCAGTGAAGTGCATTTAACCCCTTCAGGACAGAGTCAATAGTACACGTTCTGATCAAAACTGGAATTTGCGCTATATGTCTGTCCAACCGTAATTCACCTCTTTCATATTAAATGCACCCACACTTATTATATATCATTTTGTTCAGGAGAAACAGGGCTTTCATTTAATATCAAATATTTATATATGAAACATAATTTATTATGAATAAAATTTAAAAAACTGTGAGAATTTTTTTTTTTTTTTAAATTTGTAGTTCCGCTTCACATTGTAGCTGTAAATGTCATAATACTGCAAAAAAAATGCACATATTTGTAATCAGCAATGTCTCACAGGTTTTATGGTGTTTTGGAAAGTTACAGGGTCAAATATAGAACGTTCCATTTTCAAATTGAAATTTGCCAGATTAGTAATGTTACCTTTGAGACGGTGTGGTAGCCCAGGAATGAGAATTACCCCCATAATGGCATACCATTTAAAAAAGTAGACAACCCAAGGTATTGAACGTGGGGTATGTTTAGTCTTTTTTTAGCCACTTAGTCACAAACACTGGCCAAAGTTAGCGTTCATATTTGTTTTTGTGTGAAAAAAGCAAAAAACTAATATGTGGCCAGTGTTTGTGACTAAGTGGCTACTAAAATTGACTGGACATACCCCATTTGCAATACCTTGGGTTGTCTACTTTTGCAAATGGTATGCCATCATGGGGGTATTTCTTATTCCTGGGCTACCATACGGTCTCAAAGGCAACATAACTAATCTGGCAAATTTCAATGTCAAAAAAATGAATTGCAAGCCTTATATGTGACTCTCTAACTTTTCAAAACACCATAAAACCTGTACATGGGGGATACTGTTATTCTCGGGAGACTTCACTAAACACAAATCTTAGTGTTTTAAAACAGTGAAACATATTACAACAATAATATAGTCCATAAAAGTGCCGTTTGTTTGTAAAAAATGCAAAAAAACTTAAATTTTACTTAAAATATCATTGTCGTAATACAATTTACCAGTTTTAAACACTAATATTTGAGTTCAGCGAAGTCTCCCGAGTAAAACAGTACCCCCTATGTACAGGTTTTATGGTGTCTTGAAGAGTTACAGGGTCAAATATAGTGCTGGCGAATTAAATTCTCTGCACTTTCTCCCTGTGTTGTCAGGCATGTCAATCAAATTTTAATTAATCAAATTACATAATTATGTTAAAAAATTACTTATATATACACGTAGAATTTTAATATATATGCATTTATAGGTATTTAAATTCTACGTGTATACTAATGTAATCTTTTATGTAATTATATGTATTTATCTATATATATATATATATATATATATATATATATATATATATATATTTGCGGTTATTTGTATTTTATATATAGATAGATATATATAGAATGTCATTCTAAGTGCATTTTGTTACCAATACATATATATATATATATATTAATAACAAAATACAGTTAGAATGAAATTACATATGCATATATAATTTATTTTAAATTTTGTTTCAATATTTTATTTATTTATTTAATTATTTCATTTATTTATTATTGTAATTATACGTGTGTATATATATATAATATATATATATATATATATATATATATATATATATACATATATTACATATATAAAAATGCATTTACCGTATATACTCGAGTATAAGCCGAGTTTTTCAGCCCATTTTTTGGGCTGAAAAACCCCAACTCGGCTTATACTCGAGTCAAGGTCTGTATTATGGCAATTTACATTGCCATAATACAGACTGGGGGAGAGGGGGGCTGGCAGAGCTGTAACTTACCTGTTCTGCAGCTCCTGTCAGCTCTCTCCTCCTCCGCGCCGTCCGTTCAGCACCTCGGTCAGCTCCCAGTGTAAATCTCGCGAGAGCCGCGGCTCTCGCGAGACTTACAGTGTGAGCTGATAGAAGGAGCTGCACGGACGGCGCAGAGGAGGAGAGAGCTGACAGGAGCTGCAGGACAGGTAAGTTACAGCTCTGCCAGCCCCCCTCTCCCCCCCACTGAACTGCCACTGGACCACCAGGGAAGGAGAGCCCCCCTCCCTGCCATGTATCAAGCAGGGAGGGGGGACGAAAAATAAATAAAAATATAAATAAAATAAGAAATAATAATAAAAAATAATAATAATAATAATAATTAAAAAAAGGGGGTATAAGGACCACTGTGGGAGGGGGGGGGGGGTATAAGGACCGCTATGGGAGGGAGGGGGGGGATAAGGACCGCTATGGGAGGGAGGGGGGGTATAAGGACCGCTATGGGAGGGAGGGGGGGATAAGGACCACTATGGGAGGGAGGGGGGGATAAGGACCACTATGGGAGGGAGGGGGGGGGATAAGGACCACTATGGAAGGGAGGGGGGGATAAGGACCACTATCGGAGGGAGGGGGTGGGATAAGGACCACTATGGGACGGAGGGGGGGAGAAAAGGACCACTATGGGAGGGAGGGGGGAGAAAAGGAACACTATGGGAGGGAGGGGGGATAAGGACCACTATGGGAGGGAGGGGGGGGGGATAAGGACCACTATGGGAGGGAGGGGGGATAAGGACCACTATGGGAGGGTGGGGATAAGGACCACTAGGGGAGGGGAGGGGGAAGTAAGGACCACTAGGGGAGGGGAGGGTAAGGACCACTAGGGGAGGGGTGAGTCAGGACCACTGGGGGAGGGGGGTGAAGGAACACGGGGGTGGGGAGGTAAGGACCACTGAGGGAGGAGGAGGGGAGGTCAGGACATATGGGGGGGGGGGGCAAATATCCTTGCACCGGCCCTGCACCGGCCCTGCACACACTGCATTCATACACTGCATTCATACACACACTGCATTCATACACACACTGCACTCATACACACACACTGCACTCACACACACTGCATTCATACACACACACACTGCATTCATACACACACACACTGCACTCATACACACGCTGCACTCATACACACGCTGCACTCATACACACACATGCTGCACTCATACACACACTGCACTCATACACACACACGCTGCACTCATACGCACACACTGCATTCATTATACACACACTGTAAATAAATATTCAATTAATATATTTTTTTTAGGATCTAATTTTATTTAGAAATTTACCAGTAGCTGCTGCATTTCCCACCCTAGTCTTATACTCGAGTCAATACGTTTTCCCAGTTTTTTGGGGAAAAATTAGGGGCCTCGGCTTATATTCGGGTCGGCTTATACTCGAGTATATACGGTAATTTATTTTATAACATGTCTAATCTTTTTTTTGACACTTCCCACCAGTAGGGGAACTGTCTGATATTTCAGACAGTCCCCCTGCTGGCAGATCCACAGCCAGCTATAGGGGGCCATGTGATCGCTCTTTGAGAGCGATCACATGGCCCCCGGGGGCCTCACTTGCCGGGGAGGGCTGCCTTGGCTGTCAGGCAGCCCTCCAGAAGAGGATCGCGGCGGAAGTAAGTACGCCGGACCTCCAGGGGCTGCAAGCCGTTACAGCGTTTTATGCCGCCGCAACGGATTTAAAGCCCTTTAAAGCCGCGACGGCATAGAACGCCGTAACGGCGTTAAGGGGTTAACACATGATACAAACATCAAGCAATGTAAATAAATAATTAGCCCTCCCATTGCTAATGCAAGGATGGATGAAAAAAAATGTGTTTTACTTCTTAACGAATTAACCCTCTAATTGCTACGACTTTGTAGTAGCCAGTTATGCTTGTCACTACTGTTAATGAGTAATGGCTGGTTACCAAATGTGAGATTTTACCACAGTTATCATCAGCAGCTACTGAAAGCCAAGTGCTAGGTAGCAGTTAACCATTTCCATTATTTTCTATAGGAGTCACTAACCACCCCTTAGTGATTGCTTTCCAGCTAGTTTTCAATCATCTTGCTACTCATTACCAAATTTTGCCTCAAACCAGAACAACTTAACACCAGCCTCTGTCCTGGTTGAAAGAGGTTAACGACAGCTAAATCCTTATACATCCTGTTGAGGCCAAAAGTATTTTTCCAAGTTATACCTGCCAGCCTCTACCTGCATGGTGCCACTGGTCAGAATTGCTGAATTGCACATGCTCAGGTGTGTATTTTTGCCGTCCCTAATATGTGAGTGGTTAGTGTTTATAATGGCAACAGTGATTAGCAATAAGCTACAAAATACTAGCAATAAGGTTGTACACCTAGTGGTAATTTGTAGCCTCTCCAAGCTACTTACTGTTGTTAACATCTGTTTACCACTGTAAATGTGTACTAGTAGGCAACACTATCCAAATTAGAGGAAATAAAATATTTTAAAGTAATGGAAAAAGCGGTACATATTAATCTTGGTAATCTTGAGATGTATTATAGCATATGGAATCCATAGGGGAATGGAAATCTTACCGTGGAGGATTAGATGGAATTCCCCCTGATCCCCACTAACTGTGCCCTAGTGTCTAAATGTGTATGTCTGGATGTATAAATGAAGATTGTTACCCTACGTTTTTCATGTAATTAAAATAGTTAGTTCATAGAAGTTGGAGTGAATGATGGGGGAATTCTCCAAGATACATAGGATAATATGGTTCAATTTAGAATCCCCAGGAAAGGTATAATGCAGCCCGAGTAATGTATATTATTTAAAGAGAACTTTAATATGAAAAGACAAATGATGATTTGGTATTTGATAATAATGTTCAGAAAGACTAAGTCAACATGGATTAAAAAATACAAATTTCTGATGTTAAATTTAAAAAAAAAAAATCTTTTAAGTTAGCTGTGACTTCAGTTTGGCTATATTGACATCACATTTGAATACACTTTTAATTAGTCATGATTCACATCTTAGGGCATATGTTTGACTTCTTCTGATTACTAAATTGCCAAGTTCTCCTGATATAAATATATAAAGCGAAAAATACAGTCTCAGCACACCCTTTGGTAGGTCCGCACATAGAACAACAACAAATAGGACAAGAAAAGCTGGGTTTTAAATGGTTGTGACTTTCTTTTGATTGGACCATAGAAACAAAGAAACATAGAATGTGACGGCAGATAAGAATCATTCGGCCCATCTAGTCTGCCCAATTTTCTAAATCCTTTCATTAGTCCCTGGCCTTATCTTATATCTAGGATAGCCTTATGCCTATCCCACACATGCATAAACTCCTTTACTGTGTTGACCACTTCAGCTGGAAGGCTATTCCATGCATCCACTGCCCTCTCAGTAAAGTAATACTTCCTGATATTATTTTTAAATCTTTGTCCCTCTAATTTAAGACTGTCCTCTTGTTGTGGTAGTTTTTTGTCTTTTAAATATAGTCTCCTCCTTTACTGTGTTGATTCCCTTTATGTATTTAAATGTTTCTATCATATCCCCCCGTCTTGTCTCTTATAGCTCTTATCAGATCCTTTAACCTTTCCTTGTAAGTTTTATCCTGCCATCCATGAACCAGTTTAGTAACCCTTCTCTGAACTCTCTCTAAAGTATCAATATCCTTCTGGAGATACGGTCTCCAGTACTGCGTACAATACTCCAAGTGAGGTCTCACCAGTGTTCTGTACAATGGCATGAGCACTTCCCTCCTTCTACTGCTAATACCTTTCCCTATAGAACCAAACATTCTGCTAGCATTTCCTGCTGCTCTATTACATTGTCTGCCTACCTTTAAGTCATCAGAAATAATCACCCCTAAATCCCTTTCCTCAGATGTAAGTGAGGGATAGGGGGAAAGGCAGCAGGGAGACATGGGGACACTGAGACACTAGGGGACACTGAGAAACTAGGGAACACATGGGGACACAGACACTAGGGTATACTGGGAGACCTGGAGACAAAGAGACACTTGGGGACACTGGGAAACACAGGGACAGTGAGAGAAATGGGGACACTGAGACACATGGGGACACTGTGAGACATAGGGACATTGGGAGACACTGAGGCATTGGGACACGGAGACACTAGGGACACAGTGTTCCCATGTCTCCCAGTGTCCCCTAGTCTCCCAGTCTCTTTGTCCCCATGTCTCAGTATCACTAGTGAGTGAGACACTGGGAGACAGGGAGACACTGGGAGCAATCCATCTATACAGCAGAATCAAACTGTGAGTAGTTTGTTGGTGATTTTACAGACATTTCTCTTATGTCACTCCTTGTGATTTACATCATGTGATGTCACGCATAACTAATGAATTATTCAAATGTATAAGGCTGGTATTTTTTTCCAAGAAAGGTGGCAACCCCAACTACTATTCACATACTCTTGCTTAAAGGAACACTAGAGGGTCAGGAACATAATCATGTATTTCTGACCTTATTATGTTAAAACCACAATTTAGCCCCTCTGGCCCCCGCATGCCCCCTAAATATAGTAAACTCTTACTTGTATTCAAGTATTCAGCTGCTGGCTATGTCACTGACTGCCTCTGAACTGACTCTGTCTGCTGACATCATCAGAAGTGGTGGTCTGCGCAAATTACAATGCTTCCCCATACGATTGGCTGAGACTGTCAACTAGGCAGATCAGGGGCAGAGCCAGTACAAGTCAAACATAGCCCTGGCCAATCAGCATCTCCTCATGAAGATAAACTGATTCAATGCATCTCTATGAGGAAAGTTCAGTGTCTGCATGCAGAGGGTGGAGACACTTAATGATGGTGCTGCACACTAGGCAGTACTGTACTGCCCCAGGAGGCACCGCTAGCAGCCATCTAAGGACTGGCCATCAGAATTATTTTCTCTGAAAAGACAGTGTTTACTGCAAAATGCATGGAGGGAATGATTCTACTTACCAGAACAAATACAATAAGCTGTAGTTGTTCTGGTGACTATAGTGTCCCTTTAAGTTTGGAAGCTTAAGAGGGATGCATGAGAACAAAACCTGTGTGGACTGGCTGACAATAAAATAAGTTTAGATAATGCAGAATTTGGTCTCTCTAACACTGTGGCATGTCCTGTTTCTTCTACACTCACTACATACACCTTTTCTCTGTCTCAGACTATATACCAGGAACTTCTGCCTGCTAGTTAGATGATAAGGAGACAAGTGGACATGTGAGTGCTAGGGGACAGTCCTTAGAAAGCGTGGAGTAAGCGCATCATTTGATGCATTTATGTCAAGCTCAGGGTGCTGCCTGCATGATTGGCAGGCAGTCTGGCATGCATTCATGCCAGGCTGGCCTTCCAATTCTTTGGACAAACAATGCCCCCTTTTTGGGCATGTTCACCCCTTTTGGCAGGTCTAGTCACGTGATTCGCACCAGTGGCACACTCTTTTACCCTGCACATTGACTTCCTGCTTCACTGGACACTGCTGATAGGGGATATGGGTTTACTTGAAAGATGAAAGCATAAATTAGAGAGAGAATAGCATAGGGTATGTGTTTTCGTATAGCTGCATCCTTTGAGTTTCCCTCCAAAACCATCTCCATCAGATATATGATGCTTGGGAGATATGATTGTTTTAGTGTTTTTGGTCGATAAGATTCGGTAAATAGGCCCATCATAATTGCCAGCACCAGGCCCACTGGGCTCTTAATCTGGCCCTGGTTGCCACAACTCTGACTATTTTTCTGGTTTACCTAAATCATTTGCCATTTGGCATATCCCTCCTGGAACATCAACCCTGTTACATATCTTAGTATCATCAGTAAAAAGACATACCTTACCATCAGGACCTTCTGCAATATCACTAATATAAATATTAAAGAGAATGGGTCCAAGTACAGATCCCTGAGGTACCCCATTAGTGACAATCCCATGCTACAAATATACTCCATTGACTACAACCCTCTGTTGCATGTCACTCAGCCACTGCCTTAGCCATTCAACAATATTGGAATCCAAACTTAAAGATTGCAGTTTATTGATAAGCCTTCTATGTGGAACAGTGCCAAAAGCCCTACTGAAATCTAGGTAAGCAATTTCTACTGCGCCACCATGATCTATTATTTTAGTTACCAAATAATCAATAAGATTAGTTAGGCATGATCTCCCTGAAGTAAACCCATGTTGTCTCTGATCTTGAAATCCATGTGATTTTAGATGTTCAACAATCCTATCCTTTAACATGATTTCCATTACTTTGCCCACTTCTGAAGTAAGGCTTACTGGCTTATAGTTGTCTGACTCCTCCCTGCTTGTGAATGGTAACTTCCAATCTTCTGGGACTACTCCTGTTAACAATGATTGGTTAAATAAATCTGTTAATGGTTTTGCTAGTACACCACTAAGCTCTTTTAATAACTATGGGTGTATTCCATCAGGTCCCATTGACTTATTTGTCTTTACTTTTGACAGTTGAAATAGAACCTCTTCCTCTGTAAACTCACATGTAACAAATTACTCATTTGTCCTTTTTCCTGAGGCCCCTTTACTTCATTTTCATCTGTAAATACTGAACAAAAATATTCACAGAGGCAGGCAGCTAGACCTTTACCCTCTTCTACATCCATTCCTTCTTTTGATTTTAATCTAACTAATCCTTGTTTTACTTTCCTTTTCTCATTTACATATCTAAAAATGTTTTGTCCCTTTTTTTTAACATACTGTGCTATTTTCTCTTCTGTGTATGATTTGGAAGCTCTTATAACTTGCTTAGCCTCTTTCTGCCTAATCTTGTAGATCTGTACATCTTACTCACTCTGGTTTTTTTTAATAATTACTAAATGCTAACTTTTTGTTTTTTTACTATTTTGGCCACATCTGCAGAGTACCACAGTGGTTTCTTGAATTTTTTGCTTTTACTGACAAGCCTAATGCAATTTTCTGTTGCCTTCAGCAGTGCAACTTTTAAATAATCCCATTTCTCTTGGACTCCATTTAAATTGCTCCAGTCTAATAATGACTCATTTACACATTCTAATTTTAGAAAAGTCTGTTCTAAAGGCTAAAACCTTAGTGTTTGAGTGGTGTGACTTATATTAAACCACACTGACTGATGATCAATGGATTGAAATCTATCTCATACAGTAATATCTGATACCAAACCTCCATTTGTTAACACTAATTCTAGTATGGCCTCTTACGAGTTGGCTCCTCAACGACTTGTTTTAGAGACAATCCCAGTAGGGAGTTTAGAATATGTGTGCTTCTGGCACAAGCAGTTATTTTGGTTTTCCAGTTCACATCAGGAAGATTAAAGTCACCCATGATGATAACTTCCCCCTTTATTGTCATTAAAGCTATTTCCTCAACTAGTTGATTATCTAACTCTTCTATTTTTCCTGGGGACATATAAATTACACCTACACGAGTTACTGTGTGATTAACAAATTCTAACGTAACCCAAACGGATTCTATGTTCACCTCACTAACTTTTATTAGGCTAGATATTATGCTATTCTTCACATACAGGGCCACTCTTCCCTTTTCTGGCCTCCCCTGTCTTTTCTATATAAAGAGTACCCTGGTATTGCTATGTCCCAGTCATTTTTCTCATTATACCTTGTCTCTGTAACAGCGACTAAAACTACATTATCAGTTGCCATTATTGCCACAAGTTCATGGATCTTATTCCCTAATCTGCGAGCATTTGTAGACATGACTCTAAGCATATAATTTTTTAAGACACTTGCTACATGCACCTTCTGTCCTTGTTTTGGGGTGCAATTGGAATGATTGTTTTATTACCGTTTTGCCCCCCACCCCACTCCTAGTTTAAATACATCCTAGCAAAACCTCTGAACTGCTCACTGAGTACATTTGTTCCTTTTGAGAAAGATGCAAACCATCTTTTTTGTACAGTTTATTTCCATTCCAAACAGAGCTACCATGGGAAATGAAGCCAAATCCTTGCTCCCGACATCATTCACTAAGCCACAAGTTTAAGTCCCTAATACATATCTGCCAGTCATTCTGAGTGTTATGCACAGATAGAACTTCAGAGAATGAGTGTGGAAGCAGCCTGCCATATATCATTGGCAAAAACACAAAAAAACTTCCTTTACCTCTGAAACCTCATTGCAAGCCAAGTCATTTGTCCCTAGATGGACAAGTACATCCAATTTCCCTTCCTGCTTTGCTCGCTTAACCATATTACAAATATGTCTCCTGTCTCTGTAAGCAATAGCTCAGAGAAGACATCTCACAAGACTATTATTATACAGCTCCACATCTTTTATGATAGAATCCCCCAACAACAACTGCTTGTTGTTTGAGAATCTTATATGGACCAGTTTACCTTGGAGCAAATTTCATAGTGGGGACACAAAAAGGAATATTATGGGTCGACAACCACACCTGGTCACCCACTTGATAAGTATTAACATGGCTACAATGTCTTTCAGCAAAAAGTTTTTGGGATTTGGCTGTTTTCTGTAAGGATTCTTGAACCCTCCCCCACACAGTTCATAGATCTGCCAGATGAGTATCTAATTATGGAATACCTTATTCTGAGAAAATGCTTGGAAGGACATTGGGTTGCTTGCCATATGTTTCAAGTAAAGGACTATGGCCAGTAGACTTATGGGGAGAGGAATTTGTAGAAAATGCAGTCCAAGGAAGTAGAGCAGTCCATGAATCTTGATGAATGAACATGTAACTATGTAAATATTCTAGACACTGGTTTGACCTCTAAGCTGCCCCATTAGATTGAGGGTGCTAAGCAGAAAATAAGTAAATGCAAATGCCCATTTCAGAGCAAAAACCCCTCCAAACTGAGTACCCCTGTCTGAGAATATTTCTGCAGGTATCCTGTGGTAAAAACACATGGAGGGGCTTGGGAGGTAATGAGACACATGGGGCTGAAAAAGTGACACATGGAGAGTCTGGGGGGAGAATGTGACATATGGAGGGGCTGGGTGAAGAATGAGACACATAGAGGGGGAAAAGACACATGAAGGGGATAGGGGGAGAATGTGACACAGAGGAGCTAGGGTGATGAGACACATGGAGAAGCTGGGGGATTAAGATTCCTTAAAGTCATGGGGAGGATGAAACACATGGAGGAGCTTGTGGGGAAAATGAGCACATGGAGGGGCAGGGCGTGGATGAGACACAAAGAGGGACTGGGGGTGAGGAAGAGACACATAGAGGAATGAGTGGGGTGGGAGGATGAAACACATGGAGGAGCATGGGGTAGGTGGATGAGACACATGGAGAGGCTGGTCAGAGAATAAGACACTTGGAGGGGCATGAGATACATGGGAGGGAGCTAGGTCCAGTTGTTCCTAGTTACGCCTCTTTCATTCATCGACAGAGATAACATATCTTGTGTGTTACATTGTGTTAGTGTGCTCATGTATTTACAGTTATTATTATTGGCATTTATATAGCGCCAACTAATTCTGCCGAACTTTACAAGATTATGAAAGGGGGTAAATGTAAAATAAATGAGAAAATCACGCAGTGACACAGGAATAGGTAGATGAGGACCCATCCTAAAAAAGCCATCCATAGACCCGTCTTTACCTTCCAACTATTGTCCCATATCCCTGCTTTCTTTTTCCTCAAAACTTCTAGAAATACTTTTCTTTACTCCTTTGCCCCCTCCACTCAACTGAGACTGCTCTTATTAAAGTTACAAATGACCTCATCTCAGCTAAATCCAAAGGCCACTACTCTATACTAATTCTCCTGCTAATCTCTGCTGCTTTTGACACTGTTGATCATGTCCTCCTTCTCCAAACTCTTCATTCCCTTGATCTCTGTGAAACTGTCCTCTCGTGGTTCTCCTCCTATCTCGACCAACGTTTGTTCAATGTCTCCTTTTGCAATGACACCTCCTCCTCTCGCCCTTTCTCGGTTGGAGTCCCTCAAAGATCTGTTCTTGGTCCCCTTCTATTTCTCTTTATCGTTGGATGGCTTTTTTAGGATGGGTACAACACTATATATATATATATATATATATATATATATATGACATGTAGCCTTTTAATTCTGCTATTATTGTGTTGTATAGTACCAGAAAATAGCTATAAATGACTAATTTATATATAAATACATGAAAAATTAATGTGTTGCTTTATAAATCTTGAATAACTTGTAGCATTTTAGAAATCATTTTATTGCAAACACATTAATGCACACAAATTGAATTTATTTACGTCTGGAAAGTGACAACTATAATGCCATAATGATTACACAGCTAAGTTTGTTCACTTTCATTATAAAGATACATTTACATTTGATCTCCTCGTGCATAGAACAGTGTAGATGATATAGAATCCCTTATGCCTAGTGGAAAAGGGTTTTATTTTTGACATCGGATACATTTTTAATTTTTACTGCTAGGGGAGTTGTGGAATCGACTGCCAAATGTAGGTTTGTTGGCAGATTCTGGCAATAATTTTAGATGATTGTTGTATGTGTAACTAGCAAGAGTGGGAATACAACAGGAAATAAATGTGTTTGTGTAGTTTACATTCAGAAACGTGTAACTTAATGCATTAATGTATACTATAATACATAATTCTATTTTATTAATTACATATGGCATTATTAAGACGTACACAAATCTTTTCATATGCAACTCTCAAATCAAATTAATCTTAATCTATGCCCAAATTAACCCATCATGTCAATCCGAAATGGATCGATTAATTCTGGAGTACATTAAAAAACAAAATGCAGTCTAGTGCATTACCTAAATATATGTAGTTATATTTTTTTTTTGACAATTATAGCTTATGAGACCAATATTCCAACACGACAATGATCGCAAGCATACCTCAAATTCCACCACGGCTTTGTTAAAGAAGACATGGAATATTCTACAGTGGTCATCACAGTAACCAGACTTAAAACCCATGGAAAATCTATGGTGGGATTTGAAGAAGGCAGTTGCAAACCCAAGAATATTACGGAACTGGAATCTATTGCTCATAAGCATTGGGTAAGATTCCTCAGGAACGCTGCCAGCAGCTGGTGTCTGACTATGCATCTAATTTGCAGCAGGTCATAATAGCAAAGAGGTGCTCTACTAAGTACTAAAGAAGCTTGCCATTAAGGGGTTGAATAATTTTGAAACTGGAAAAGTCATTATAAGTTGTGTTTTCAGGTGAATTTCGGGAAACCAAGCATTAGTTGTGTTGAGCTATTTCATTTGCTTTTGTTTATTTTGATCAAACTATTTTCTATTACAACAGTACATACTGAAAGAACCTATAAGTGAAAAGTATCCCCCTGTGTTAAGTGAAAAGAACTTACAATCTAATTCTAGAATAAGAACCATTCATAGATGGGACAATAAATACAAAAGTGTTTCAACATGTAGTAATACTCGTATGAAAGCTGTAATTAAATAGGATATTGTAAAAAGGAGTAGTTTCCACTGCCCCAATATTGCACTTACAATAGGTAAATGTGGAAAACACTTCCTCCCTTGCAGAGATATACACGCTTCAGCTTCACCTCATGTAACATAAACAAACAGACTAACAAAAGTGCAATATTGTAATTTACTGGAAGATTTAATATGCAAATTGCACTTACAAGAAACTGGATAAAAATAGGTACATCATTATATCTAATGAAATCCCCTAATCAGAGTTGGTAGTTTTGCAGGTAGACATAATAAAGTGTAGATAAAATTTTAAAAAAAGGATTAAAATAATTTTTTTAACTTATTTATTTTGCATTTTATCTACATTCAATTATATCTATGAGCAAAACTACCAAATCTTAGCCAGGGATTACCTTGGAAGTACCAGGAGGTTAGGGGAGCAGAAGATGAAGAGTTTATGAATGGCAATAGATTTTGTGACGTTACAGACTGAAAATGCATTGCAAAGGACACAATAAAAATAATGCTGAAGATGTAGTGGTAGATTCCCATCAACCACTTTTGACTTTTGATCACACAATGATAATCAAACAATAAGAGGAAATGGAAGCATAAGGGTTACTGATCTTTTGATTTGCTGGATCACAAGCTACTCAAGTAATCTGCAGTTTACTACATAATTCATCTTGTTTAACATACATCTCACTACTAAATGTTTGAATAAGAAGTCTTTATTTATATCTATACATAGTAGATGTGGACATCCGTTTTGTTACAAGCTGTAACTCAGCTGAATTTGGATCAAAAAAGTGATTGTGCGAATTCCCAAACTCTGAGACAAAATGTATCCAAACTGCAACCTAAATGTGAATCACCCAATGGACGAACATGTTCATTTTGATTTGTGTAAAAAAAGTTGATTGATGGTTATGGGGCTGTCACTGAATGCTGGTTTTACTCGCAGATCAAGTAAGAAGTGACCAATTGAGGGAAAAAAAACACGAGCAGTAAAAATCTTTATTTAAATAAATATACAATTTATACTGATCCTGCTCTTTTTCTCACTTGATCTGTGAACCAAATGTTAGGAAAATGCATCTATCAGTGTACTACAGAATATATTTTATTGTGCATTACATTATGTATATATTTTGCAATACACTGATTTGCCCATTATCACAACACTTTGGTTTATCTAATTCATTTTACTAACTCTTTTTTCATTAACAAAATTGAGACAAGCCAAACTGCTATTTAGCTGAAATTTGTCGGTCCATTTTATTTTAAATGATTTATTTTTTTGACGAAGAGGTTCATCTGAAGAAAATGTTTTCACTATGCACAAGTCTACTATGCAGATGTTACATATACCTGGTAGCATTATACATCTACATAGAGCAAGCTAGTATTATTATCTTATGGATAGTGTTGTCGCGAACCCGAAATTTTCGGTTCGCGAACGGCGAACGCGAACTTCCTCAAATGTTCGCGAACCGGCGAACCGCGCGAACCGCCATTGACTTCAATGGGCAGGCGAATTTTAAAACCAACAGGGACTCTTTCTGGCCACAAAAGTGATGGAAAAGTTGTTTCAAAGGGACTAACACCTGGACTGTGGCATGCCGGAGGGGGATCCATGGCAAAACTCCCATGGAAAATTACACAGTTGATGCAGAGTCTGCTTTTAATCCATAAAGGGCAGAAATCACCTAACATTGACACCTGTCCTCTTTAAAATCTAAAGCTTAAGCTATTGTTAAAACAGATATGAGTGGTGGCACTGACTGTGCAAATGGGCAAGGCATCCAACCTGACACAGAAGCTGGCAGGCAGGCAACTGCTCTTCTATTACAGTGAAAACAAATTATTTATTTTAAATCTAAAGCTTAACCAATTGTTAAAACAGATATGAGTGGTGGCACTGGGCAAGTAGGCACAGTATCCAATGTGAACCTCACACAGAAGCTGGCAGGCAGGCAGGCACCTGCAATTACATTACACAGGAAAAAAAAAAAAAACAGCCTGATGTTATAGCCCTAAAAAGGGCTTTTTGGGGTGCTGTCCTTACAGCAGAGATCAGATGAGTCCTTCAGGATTGTAGTGGACACTGAATACCCTAGCCTAGCTATCAATTTCCCTATCTAATCAGCAGCAGCTAAACTTTCCCTCCTCTCACTAAGCATGCAGCTTCAGAATGAATCGAAAATGGATGCTGGGAGGGAGGTTGGAGGGTGTGGAAGGGAGGGAGTGCTGCTGATTGGCTGGAATGTGTCTGCTGACCGAGAGGCACAGGGTCAAAGTTTGCCCAATGATGACGAATAGGGGGCGGATCGAACCGCCCATGTGTTCGCCCGCGGCGGCGAACGCGAACACGCTAAGTTCGCCGGGAACTGTTCGCCGGCGGACAGTTCGGTACATCACTACTTATGGAGATAAAATGTATAACCATTTACCACTTTAACTCAATCTAGATAAAACATTTCTCAAAATTTTATAAAATATAGATCTCGTTATCTTGCAGGTTAAGATTGTACTCTCTCAAATTCATTTTGAAGAAATAATAAATAACATGTTCCATATTATGTCTGAACAACGCCATAAATACGAGCATGCAAAATATCTCTTCTTTTTGCCTTAGGCAGGGGAGAACAAGACAAGTTATCTCTCAACTTGGGATTTCTTCCTTATAGTTCACCACACATACTCGTACAGGTTTCACCTTGTGTATGTACAGATAAGTTGTGTGATAGATGCAGGTATATGAATATTTTAAGCCCTATTTAAGACTACTCCATGTTTACTTTTTGTATATCCAGACAAGCTACTATCATTTGAAAGGGTAGTACAAAGAGTAATTTCTAATTGGGTCTTTAAGGGTATAAATCATATGACATTAATGTATTCTATATGATCCTATAATCATCACCTGGGGTTAATGTAAACCTTAAACAGACTGAGACTGGGTAGAATTTCAGCTTTAGACTTATATACAGACGATACAGGGTTCTTCTGTAATGATGCAAGTGAGCTAAAAGATGTTTAAGACCATCTGGGCCCTTAACCGTACATAATAGCATTAAAACTGCAATACTTCAAAATATTCATAATTAACAGTTTCCTGAGTTGTCTGGCCATTTCAACAAATGAGTCAAACATCCATGGAAAAACCTTAAGCAGACCTCCTAACTGTCCCAATTTCATCAGGACAGTGCTGATTTCAGCAGGACAGTCACATTTTCAGCCGGACAGTCATAATTTTTCAGGTCCTGTCCACCCGTATTGACTTTCTTCCGTTCTGCTTTTGGGGACAACTGTTCCCAACAAGCATAGCAAAAGCACACAATTAAATGTGTGTCAGGGTTCTTACCTAAGATGGTAGTTTGTAGCGCAGATATGTTTGCTCACCCTTGCAAATAGACACATTCCAAGGTGACCAGATAAGAAGCCACCTGAACTGTGAATCTTTGCACGGGGGCTGTGCAGGAAAGAATTCCAATGCAGTACCGACAAGGACATAAACAGCAGGATAGTCCAGGGATAGCCCAAAGTCAGAAGCCGGGGTTTATATGGAGTTTAGAGTTCAAGAGACTGGAACACAGGAAGTAAACTTACACAACAGGATCAAAGACTTGATAAAGTTCCCAGGGCGAGACTGTATTTTTATACCCTGCTGATGACTGAGCAGAGTCAGGTGAAGCACAGCAATAGACTAAGTTCAGCCCCCAGTACTGCAGACAAGCCAGGATGAACAGGACTAGAATAATTCCAAAGACTAGGAATTATTCAAAGATAGATAGCAGGCCCAGGACTGCAAAGTACCCAGGTTCAAATCCCCTGTTGGGCACTTTTGGGGCAACCACCTCTGGATGTCAAGATGAGAACCTTTAAGAATAAATAGGCTCTTCATAAAAGTAGTGCTCCTCATCTGGTTCACTATCAGAATCAAGAAAGTCCTTGTAGTCAAAGTCCCCAGTGTGGGGATTTTGTCTTTTCAGTGTGGGGCTCCTTAGTACCAGCTTCTGGTACGGCTGGAGAGCAGTCAAAGTCTTCTAGGATATGGGTGCAGGTGGTAAGTACTTCTAGTGCCTCAGCAGGAGCGGAGTACGCGGCTAACAATGCTTTTTCGAACTTTTGTAAATCCTCTGTACAGACTATAGTACCATTAGAAGCAAAGGCACAATCTGAAGGTAGATCTTCTTTGGGATGGCAGGAAATAGTGATGGTTTTACTGGAAGTCAATTCAGGAGCAGATGCAGGGGACTCTAGAACAGGAGACAGAGGTTTTTTCACGGAGACCAAGCATGGGCAGGCATGACGGCTTCTTATAGGACGTAGAAAGGTAGTAGCCAGTTGGAGAGCTGGAGGCCTTGGAGGATGAACAGGGCAAAGTGTGATAAAATGTCCTCTTTTTCCACAGTAGAAACATAGGCCATGGCTTCTCCTCCGGTCTCTTTCTTCAAGCGTCACTTTGAATTGGACGAGTCCTATTTCCATAGGTTCTTCAGGGTCAATAGGAATATTGGTTGCCTCTGAATTTTTCCTAGGAACTGAATTATAAGAAGGCAACACAGGAATGTCGTGTAGGTACTGGGTCTCACGGTTTCTATGGATTTGGGATCCTCTGGTACGTGGAGCAGGCTTTGGCACAGTGGTTTACTAGAGGTCTTGCATAGCGAGTACATATCAGTCGTGAAGGATTCCCAACTGTCAACGACAGAACTCTTCGCCTGAAACATCTAGTGAGCCCTTTTTTTGATGCAACAGGTTGATAGCCGCTCGGACAATGATAAAATCGGTGGCATATGTCCGAGGATTTAAAGAAAACAACACCTTGCAATCCACCTTGAAGAACTGGAAGACATGCTGCTACCATCAAATCTCTCCGGCATGATAACAAATGGCTCAGAATAAGCAGCTTCCGGGCTGGGCATACTGTGCATTTAAGGATCATGACTTCTCACTGCAACTCCAAAACAGTCTGGGCAAGGATGGACAACTGCTGGATAAGCTGCTTGCACATTTCTGCAGACTCCAGAATGATCAAGTCTTTTGTCAGGGTTCTTATCTGAGATGGGAGTCTGTAGCGCAGATATGTTTGCTCACCCTTGCAGATAGACACAGTCCAAGGTGACCAGATAAGAAGCCACCTGAACTGTGAATCTGTGCACAGGGCTGTGCAGGAAAGGATTCCAATGGAGTACCGACAAGGACATAAACAGCAGGATAGTCAAGGGATAGCCAAAGTCAAAGTATGCCAGAGGTCAGGATTACAGAAGTGTAGCCAAAGTTAAGGGATACCAGAGGTCAGGATTAACAAAGTCAGAAGCCGGGGTCAATATGGAGTTGAAGTTCAAGAGAATGGAACAGAGGAACTAAACACACACAACAAGATCAAAGACTTGATAAAGTTCCCAGGTTGAAGCAGTGTTTATATACCCTGCTGATGACTGATCATAGTCAGGTGAAGTACAGCAATAGACAAAGTTTAGCCCCCAGTACTGCAGACAAGCCAGGATGAACAGGACTAGAATAATTCCAAGGGCTAAGAACTGCTGTGGCTCAAAGATAGATGGTAGACCCATGACCACTAAGTACCCAGGTTCATATCCCCTGCTGGGGATTCTGGGTCAACCACATAAAATAGCACAGTGTGCTTGTGCTATGTTCGGAGCATTAGGACCCTGCAGAGAGCACTGAAATAGTGCTCCCTGCATGGTCTGCCCTTGATTGGCTGTCCTACTTAAATGGCAGGCAGCCTTGTGCTCATTAATGTCACGCTGACCTGTCAATTCTATTTGTGGACCCTGCCCCTTTCTGGGTTGGCCTGACTCATTGGGCAGAGCCAATTACATTTAACCCTTTTAATCCTCCAACAGGCATGTCACGTCACAGGGTGCTGAAGTTGGGAGGTATGCTTAAGAATTTCACAAAATTTTGTAAAATACAAACCTTTGGTTTAAACTAAAAAATGAACAAAAACAGGGTGACTGGATAAACATTCCAGGGTGACATTTTGTTTCCCAAAAATTTAAAAATAAAAAATGTAGTAAAACACTGGGTAGTAACATTGCTACCATTACAGGATGGTGCTGTGTTGCACATCTGTTTTCAGAGACAACTTTGGCATCTTGGTAAAAGTAGAGCAACATTTTAATCCTAATGGATGTTTGAGAAGCACAATCAGGAGAATCAATTCCTGGTAAGATTTCTTCAACACATTTATGTTTTGCAGGAAAGCCCATTCCACAATCTAGGGCTGATACTCACAGATCTCAATCAATGCATCAACTGTCCCATGCTGCCAGTGTGTGTAACTCCAATTTATCTCTGACAGGCCACGGTATACTACCATGTTTCCTAAAATGTTTAATATGCATTGTACAGTATATAGTACATTAAACAATATTTATAACTTGCCTCATCACATGTAGTCCGGAAATCCATATGCCGTGGCACTGAGAGGGTTGTTTGTCTACAAATAAATAAAATAGAACATAAAATATTAGGAATTATATTTTATGTGTGTTCAAATTTTGCAGAAATGTTTTAGATATATTAATGGGTGGCTATTCTTCAGACCTTGTAACAAATAAAAAGCACATACGGTCAAAGTAATTTTTAGAATAAACTGTAAGGATGACAATACATATATTTCAGTATATTGCTCAAATACCTAATGATATTTTATATATTTGGAAATTCAGTTTCCTAAAATTCTGCAGAATGTTAAGGTTAAGATTGTGTGTAGGTATAATGCAACAAACATGCAAAAAATTAATGGAAAAGCAATTAAATCTTATACAGTCCTATATGCATTCCAACTTCTGTGAACTGGGACACCCAAAGGGCACTGCCCAATGGGGGCGGGTTTACCTGAAGAATTGGCAGGTCAGCCTTGCATGAATGCAAACCAGGCTGCCTGTTTAATGGTTCAGGCTGGTCCATGAAGGGAAGCCCCTGCAGGGAGCACTATTTCAGTGCTCTCCTCAGAGTCCTAAAGTGTTTGTTGTAGCACAAGCATGTCTAATAGAGATTTAGCGAACTGTCTGCCGAACCGTTCGCGAACATTGCGCCGGCGAACAATAGCGTGTTCGCGGCGAAACGAACATACGCAATTTCCGGTCCGCCCCCTATACGTCATCATTGAGTGAACTTTGGCCCGGAACCTCACAGTCAGCAGACACATTCCAGCCAATCAGCAGCAGACCCTCCCTCCCAGGAAGTGTTTGCTGACTGTGAGGTTCCGGGCCAAAGTTCACTCAATGATGACGTATAGGGGGCGGACTGGAAATTGCGTATGTTCGTTTCGCCGCAAACACGCTATTGTTTGCCGGCGAAATGTTCGCGAACGGTTCAGCGGACAGTTCGCGACATCACTAATGTCTAATAATACATTTGAGCTATGCTTTTTGGGGACAGTTACCTAGTGTCCACAAAAGCAGAATACCAAGATGGGATGGCAGGACAGGACCCAAATATTGGAACTGTCCTGCCACAATCCAGACAGTTGAGAGGCCTGTTCTATGTCAGGCAAAGGACTTGCCAATGCACCAGCTGTTTAATTTCTTTCTCATTCTTGAAAGGAGCTAGACCAGAGCAAAAGAATAGGTATTTCTGCTCGGCCTTACAATAAAATACAAAACTAAACAAATACCATATACACAAAGGGTAGAGCAAGAAGGTGTTCTAGTATCTACTGCCTGTCCCTGCAGGCTTTTTAATGTAAACACTGCCTTTTCTCTGAAAAGAAAAGGCATTGTTTACAGTACTGCCTAGTAACATTTCAGGTGGCAATCACTCAGGCGGCCACTAGAGGTGATTCCTGGGTCAGTGCTGCACAGCACTGATGTTCAGCATCTCCACACTCTGCATAGAGGCGCTGAATGCTCCCCATATAGATACATTGATTTAATGCATCTCTATATGTAGATGTTGATTGGTGCAACGCAACATTTTTCCACACTTGCGCTATATCCTCCCAATTTTATTGCATGACAGGTGGCTTCATATTTTGCTTAACTTTCTTTACTAAAACCCCATAGCAGCACAAGTTTTACTAGAAACAGAAACAACCAATCAGAAAACAACAGAGGTAATAAGTCTCTGAATCTGATAAGCCCTCTGATAACTCATTCTCTTTCTTTGCTGCTCCACATCAGCACAGGTCAGAGTGCCACTGCCTCCTGCTTATTGTGGGTTGCTCTCGCCTTTTTTGTATTTACTTCTGTCATTTATCTTTATATTCCAATATATTTTTGTTATATTTTATCTATATTTACATATATTTAGTTATTCTATTCTATTTGTTTTAACTTGTTGTTTATTTGTTTTCAGTCATATTACTTTTCATCTTATGTATATTTTTTTCCTTTATTCCAGCTGTATTTTAGCATTTATATATTGTTTTTTGTGACTTTATTTGGTGTTTTTCCTCCTGCTTGGGACTTTGAGAGGTCTCACCTCTGGCCTTCTCTGATTTCCCAGGCTCTCGAGAACCACGGAGAATGTCTCCAGCGCTCCCTCAGATACCTGGTGGCCATCTTGGATCCCACACCATCCCACAGCATATAATACTGATTTTCTTATTAGAGGGTGAGCCCTTCTCATAAACACAGCCCAATACTGATATTTATACTGCTTTATACTGCTTCCTGTCAGTTTTTTGTTTATCCTAGTTTATGTCAGTACATGATAGGTGAGTCCCTCTCTTAAACTCAGCCCAATGCTGATATTTATACATGATAGGGTGAGTCCCTCTCTTAAACTCAGCCCAATGCTGATATTTATACTGCTCCCTGTCAGTTTTTTGTTTTTTCTTACAGTTTATGTCAGTACCTGATACTGATTGTATTATTAGAGGGTGAGCCCCTCTTATAACCACAGCCCAGTATTGATATTTATACTGCTTTCTGTCATTTTTATTGTTTAACTTACAGTTTATATCAGTAGATAATACTGCTTTCCTTATTGGAGGGTGAGCCCCTCTCATAAACACTGCCTCATATCAGCTGGGAAGTTGGAGTAAGCCCCTACATTACATCTTAGAGCTGATATAATTATTTATTATTATTATTATTATTATTATTATTATGTGCTTCTGGGGTAAGTCCCTGATATATAAGTGTACTCTAGCTTATGCTATCTGCTACTATTGCTGGAATATTACTGGAATATTTTCTATACTAATATTATATTTCTATACTAATAATTTGATGGGGGGTGAGCACCCCATCAAATTATTACATATCCTGGTACCTTACCTTGCCTGGTATTGGCTTTGTCTGTGCCACTTTACCTCCCTACTGGATATACTCCTGGAGGTTTTATTATTGCTGTTATTACAGATGTACGGATATATATATGTTATACTCTGTATTGTATTGAGCAGACAATCACATAATTCTACTAACACTCCTCCTGCTTCAGCCATTTAGGTACCAAAATACTATTATTTACGTCATTATGGACAACCCCTCAGGCAGTTCCCCTGTCAGAGAAATCAGAAGATTCTGACACTTCCAAAAAGCAGACATGCACAATCTTGCAAGCGCTACTGGAAAAGGAAAGACCCACATAACCATGTCCGAAAGTGCATGCACCCGCTAAGCATGAAAAAAGACAGGAATCTCTGATTTATCTTCCGCTCAACCGCCTAATTCAGGTGCAGACGCTTACATCTGCTTGGATTCAATGTGGGAAACCTCTCTTCAACCAGCATTCCATTTGATACCCCAGGCCATCCGAATGGTGGCTCCTGATCATTTGGCCCAGTATTCACATTACTGGATTCGTAGATTCCTAGACTGGGAAGTACATAAAAAATTACAGGCAGAATGCCCCAGACCATCACTACCTGATAAGGTCACATTGCCCCTGTTCCATAAGTCTTGAATTTTCTTTCTTACTTCTTTGATCTAGGGAAATCGTATCTTTCCATTAATGTGATTCGTTCGGCTATATCAGCGGCACACGTCCCAGTTCAGGATTATAATCAAACCTTGCGTCCTTTGGCACTCAAATATTCACACCTTTGGGGAGGTTGATCTCTTCCTGAAATTCCTTCTAGATTGGCCAGATTATCTTCCTGGGGAACGGATTATTTTCCTGTGGCCTGATCATTTTCCTGTGTAACGGCCGACCCTCCCAGTTCAACCTGTCTACCCTTCAACCTAAGTTTGCCCCCTTGGTGTTTCCCTTCATCAACTTCAGGGAAATTCACTCTTGTCTTGGGTTTTCCCACTTTCCGTCGAGTCTCAGATGTTTGGGCACTCTATGTAGACGCTTGTACCTTTGATCAGGAGGGAGGCTACATTTTCTGTGTCTAGATTTACTAAATCGGATTCTTCTATGAATTTCTATCAACATTTTAGAGATTTTCCTAAACTTTGTGAAGCTTTAGCACCATCCCGCTACACAGAAGTCACCGCATCTCTCCGATCCTCTCATTTTGGTCAACTGTTAATCTCCTAAATTCAACCTCACAGCCCAGTTTCATCTACTACTTTGGCTTGTTTGCTATTCCTAGCAGGTATTGAGTCTCTCTCAGTCAGGAGAGTGGTGGCTTCCGAGTCTTTAATGGTTGGGGCCTCCCTGCAGGTTATTCTCCAATCAGCAGATTGGTCTCATGAAGATACTATCCGACGTTTCTACTTTCTCCTACTGAACATGCCCTTTTTGCGCTGCTGACTAAGCATTAAAACAGTAAAATGTAAAGCCTCCTTTCATGTAATAAAATTGTAGATTATTCGAGCTTTAGTGTACATATAATCTTTATTTTATTAAATACAGGAGGCAAATATTTTCACTCCCATTTTCTCCATACCCAGGTTTTTATAGTGTTGGATTTTGGAAGTGGTAGATATGTATACTATCTCTGTCTGTGGCACTGAATTTATATTTGTGTTCTGCATCACTTGATTTAAGATAAATCTGCACCAGAAATCTTCTTTGTGTTTTATTTTGGAGATACAATCCACAGACAGAGGGAAGAAAGGAGCATCCAGTTACCCTTAGGTGTTACTGCCTACCTTAAAAGGCACATTGGCTGATGTGTTTAGAGCCTATATCCTTATAAAAGGCTCTTTACAATGTGAGTTTCCCTTCTGTATCATATACTCTATATCAAGTTATCTGACAGTACTACTCTATATATCTTTTTTGTTTATTTTGCATGTACACCCCGTGCCTATTGTAAGGGGTAAGTGCATAAGGAATATTAATATTATACTTCTAGCGCTGCACCTATATCAAGTTTGGTTTGACGTTTTTTTACACTCTAACTCACTGCTTGGTATTCTGTTTTCTTTTTGGTTTCAACATGTGATAGTCATTTCACAATCACAATTTGTTTGTGATGGACCTTAAGAAGTATTACAAAGCACCTAATAACAAAATTCAAACTCCCTTCAAGTGAACAAATTAAAATTATCATTAATAGAATGAAAAATTGGCTAAAACATCTAGGCTATACATTAACTATCAGTTAAAAAAATAAATAAAACTTCCCACTGTGGATTTTTATAATTGACAAAACCATTTTACTGCTGATAAGAAAGCCATTGCAAATACAAGACTTGGAAAAGGATCTAAACTGGCACAGACATATCTAAACATTGATCATTTGTGTAGTGTAAGATAAATACATCATTCATCACTCAGCCATTTCAATAACTAAAGGTGATAGATTACATTAGTATGGTATATTTCATAGAAATCACATTATAGTACCATATCGCATTGTGACTGATTGGAAAACCTTTAGGTTAAAACATTGAAACTCTACAATAAAGCGCTGTAAAGCTCTACTGTTAAGCGCTGCAGAATTTGTTTAGCGCTATATAAATAATAACATAATAATAATAATAAGTGATTTTTTTTTAAATGGAGATTGTGTGGCTCACTTTCTTTTGATTGATGGGAAAATCGAATGGTGAAAAATTAGCAGCTCTGGCTGGCTGCCATCAGAATTGACTAATAAATATTTGGATTGTTTCAATTTGTTATCTTTATACAATAATGCCTAAAAGTGATGACTTTTTGCCATAATTGCGGGCGCTCTCTCTTAAACCTGGCATTATTGGAAACGAAGACAGATGTTTGGGAAAAATAAACTGATTTTATTCTATTTAGTTACTTACAGCTGATAATGGTTATATCTGAATATTCTTCTCATGTATACATTAATTTCAGTTCATTGCCTGTTCCTCTTGTGGGTGGCATAAAAACTACAACTATTTATTATAGGTGTATTTTTATTCTGTTAACCTTTTTTTTTCTGATGAAATAATTTGTTTATGGCTTACACTGTTTGTGTGACAAGTAATAGTTCAATATTACATACACTTGTAATAAATATACAGCCCTTTATCTGAGTTTTAGCTCTAGAATTTTGGTTCTATATGCATTAACCAGGCAAAGGCATTTGTTTGCTATTTATGAAAGTTAGACACTTTTCAATTACCGGTAGGTACTTCTTCAGGAAGGTAGTAACCTTCTTCTTTTATGTTTCAATAAAGCTCTTCAATAGAACAGGTATGTCTGGATGCCAAAATGCAGTCACATCATCCAAGCTGACAATACACTTGGCACTATTTGGAAAAGACGATTTCAGCCAATGTTACTAAATGATGTCAATGAAATAAAGATGGAGCTCTTGTCTCTTTAAAAATAACTTCAATGGCAAAGTAATATATTTTATATATAAATAGAATTAACTCGGTTAAAGTGTGCCAGAACTGACGATCAAGTTAGAACTGCAAATAAAGAGGGCAAAAGATTTAATGCAATATTATACTTCTAAAAACAACAATTTTCAAACCAAATTGCAGAAAGTGTAGTGTGTCTCTTGCACAGGTGAAAGGATATATTTGGCATAACATTGTAAAGCGCTATGGAATCTGTTGGAACTATATAAATGGCAATAATAATAATAATAATAATAATAACCACTAACTACTAGCAACCCATAAACTTTAAATGTAAGTAGAACTGTTGTGTTTGAAGGCATGAAACCAAGTGTCTGGAGAAAAGTGAGAACATAAAGTGCCATTAGATAAAATATTAACAATGCAATAAGAGAAGTGTAATCGACAGGCATAAACAAAAAAAAGCAAAGAGAAGAAAGAGACCATAAACTGCCATTATAAAAAGAGATTTGTAATTCATGCACTGAGAGTGTTTCCTCTGTGACAGGGAAAACTCAGCAACAATAGCAATTTAGTAACAATTCCAAGTTGATGAGTGTGTGATCTCTGTAATAAGTGAGAGCTCAGGAATCAAGTACCAGTTGTTGGTGAGGTGTGACCTCTGTGACGCAGGAAGTTTAGCAACCAAATACCAATTTAATAAGCACAACCTCTGAAATAGTAGATGCTAATACCAATTTGACGATTGCATGTCATCTGCGCAGAATAAGATCAGTAACCAAATATCAATTTAATAAGTAACCTCTGTGACAGGGGATGTTCAGAAACAAATACCAATTTGAGGAGCATGTGACCTCTGCAAAAGACCAAGTTCTGTAACAAATACCAATCTGAAGAGCGAGTGACCATTTCGAAATAGGAAGCTCAGTAATAAATATCAATTTGATATAAGCACATGTCCTCTGAAAAGAGGAAGCTCAGTAACAAATACCAATATGAAGAGCTTGAAACCTCTGACGAAAGCTCAGTAATTAATGCTAATGTGTGCTTAGAAACTGATACCAATTTGACAATCAAATGCCATCTGCACAGAGGAGGCTCAGTAACCAAATACCAATTTAATGAGCACTTAACCTCTGTAATAGGGGATGCACAGAAACTAATACTGATCTGATGAGTTTGTGACCACAGCAAAAGAGGAAACTCTGTAACAAATACAAATTTGTTGAGCAGTATTCCTCTTTGAATAAAGGAAGCTTAGTTACGAAATAACAATTAGATGAGTGTGATAGAGGAAGATTAGTAAGAAAATACCAAAACTAATGAGTTTGTAACCTGTGTAAAAGAGGAAGCTAAGTAAGTAAACCATTTTGATGAGTGCCTAACCTCTGTGATAGAGTAACCTGAGAAACTAAATTCCAAATTGGTGAGTGTGTATGCTCTGTGATAAAGGAAGCTCAGTAAACAAATACCAAAACTAATGAGTGCATGACCTCTGTAAAAGAGGAAGCTCAGTAACCAAATTGATGGATGCATGACCATGTGAATAGATGATGCTCAGTACCCAAATATGAATTTGATGAGGGAAAGAACTCTGCAAGAGAGGAAGCTCAGTAAAAAAAAAAGTAAAAAAAAAAGTTTAAAGAACATTTCTTCACAGTGATAGAGGAAACTCAGTAACAAACACCAATGTGATGAGTGAATACATTGTGTACATATATGGGGGGTGTTTCTATGGACTTGCAGTGGACTTGTAGTGTGTATGGTTGTAAATAGAAGCTGTAATATGGTGGATAGGGACTGTAGTGTCTAATGGCACAACAGTGTCTGCAGTGTCTGCAGACCACATCCATGGCTCTCTCTCATGATGCCCTGTAAAGTCACTGTAACACTCTGACACTCTACTCCAAGAAGCCATGCATTAGGTCCTTACCTTCGGCAGCGGCAGACCACAACCTCTATAGAAACCCCATCATTAGAATGAAGTGATTCTCCACCTCCAACCAGGCAACCATAGTCGGCCCAATTCGCGTAGGCAGAAAGCCGCTTCTGGGTAGTACATTTTTACAAATTGTGGTTACGTCTGAGGGGCAATACCTATTTGCTAATAGCAGTTTATCTCATCAAAGGGGGCAGCTTTACTATATCGTACTGAATGCACCAGACAGTGAACTCTATATATAACAGCTATGTCATAAACTGCATAAAAACATATATAAAAATTGATATACAGGAAACCTGGCAAGTTATAATAAAACCAATAACAAACATTTTATTTGTAAGGATATAATGACCCATGCGTTCAAATTGAAATGACTGGTAAAACACCAGGAGGGAGTAGGGACATATAGGCAATATAACAAACAAACATAGCTTAGTATACTAGCGGATTATCCTACAACAAGCCCCCACTCCCCAAGCTAGACAGACTGACAGCAGAGCCTGTATAAGACTGTAGTACTCTGTGAGAAACCAGTAGAAGCGGATAGTTAAGCCACAGAGAGGTATAGCCTTCCTTCACCCTTTGGGCTGTGTAACTGTGTTTTGGGTAGAACATGAGCATACACAATTGTTTTCCACAATGCCTGCAGTACATGGTGCTGAGGCCAGATTAACACCCCTTGACTTTAAAAGGAAAAATGGTGGACAATTATATATCAAAAATCTTGAAAAGTAATTCTGAACTGTGAAAGGGCAACTTTTGGTCATGAAGTGGTTACACACACACAAAAAATCTACAAACCGTCTGTTTCTTGCTTAAAAGAGTGAAATGTGTGGATTCTGGTGAGGCATCAATAACAATATGTTTTAATAATTACCTTGGGGGTTGTCAGGGCCTTCCTGGTACCATAACCACCACAGTAAGCAGTTACATGTATGAAGTCTAGCTAGTAAATTCAGAGAAAACTTACATTCTTTCCTTTGCTGTATAATACCAAAATATACATTTTAATTAATCTTTTGATGTATTTCCCTTTTTTGATTTTGGTGAGATCATCAATAATATCATATAAGCATTCTATTTGTGTTACATTTATTTTTATTAATATTGCATCTAATCATGCTCTAGAGATGTTACATTATTACTATAATACTGATTAATTGTTAAATGTTGTGTTGTGAGAATATATATGACTTTCCTGGCCATACATGGCAGCATCACATATGGGTAAGTTCCTCCCAGCTGTCAGGACAGGAATAATTAAACAATTAACTTTCCTATAAGAGCCTCCTCCCCTCTAAACCCCTCAGTCTTTTTTTTTTTTCTTGTGCCAAGTGACAGGCAGGAATTTGGGATCCCTTTAATAAAAAAAAATTCTGGGGTCACTACCATGTTTAACATGGTTCTTCCAGGGGGAGTTCAGCCTCTCTTCCTCTGAATAAACCAGTAAACTGGCTGCATTGGTAGCACTAACTGGCTTGAGTTTCTTTTTAGCAAAAGAGACTCCACTGTGGGAACTAATGTCAACCCCGATCATCCCCAGCAGCATGGACTAGATAGATATTTAATAGTCCATTTTACCCCCTACCTAAGGGAGTGTGGAAAGTCATCATCTTACCAGCATAGTGAGTGTTTTTTCAGGCTTCAGGTTCCAGTGATGTCAGCTTGGCATCGTGTACCGGGTTTCCAAGATGGCGGTGGCATTATTTTGTTTCTGACTGCGGGGATCTCGCACATGCACAGTAAGTTTTTTTTAGAGACGCGAGGGAGCCATCTAGTGGTATTAAAGCATAATGAGGCCACGAAATTACCCAGGAAATTGAAAAAATCTACATTTTGCTAGTGTAGCCTGCCTTAACTCTTTGCATTACCTCAAAGGTTAGTTATGTTTTAAGATCATAAATTGCTTAATTCAAGTAATTAATTATTTTGGTAAACTATCTAATTTGTAAATCTTATTTGTTTTAAGATGGCCTCTTCTCCCACCTCCCTTAGAAGTGAGTATGGAAGAAAAAGGGGAGTCCGGTTCATGTAGGTACAAAAAGAGTGCATTGAAGGCCTAAAAGTAATAACATAGGAAATTTTCATTTCAGCCCTAGAACCTCTCAGGATTCGTCTCCAATAAAAAGGACACAGAAAAACAATCTCTGCATGGGCTGTGGTTCAAAAGCCCCAGAGGGGGAAGAACCTATGCTTCCAATGTATGAAAGAAACCAAAAGAAGCTCACCCCAAACTGAATTGAAAACATGGATTTCTGATACCATCTCTGAAGGCTTTCAATCAGCATACAAATGGGATATTAAAAGGTATAGAGAAGCTTCTGTCTTTTCGCGATCTAGCCTAAAGCAAAATGATCCAAATTCAGAAGAAGAGGAGTACTATGAATACTGAAACAAATCTCTATACTCCAGGCAGGTGGATAAACTAATCTCATTAGTTAGAAGAACCTTAACAATTCCAGAGGATAGACAGGAAACCTTAGCATCAGATGTCTTCTTTGAAGACCTAAGATCTGCAAGGCCTACTTTTCCGCTCTATTCTACAATAAAATAATTAATACACTCTGAATGATCCAAACCAGAAAAGAGACTTGCCCTACAAGCAAACACCCATTTGCATCAGAAGAAGTGAAGCATTTGGAAACCATTCCTACAATTGATGCAGCGGTAAGCCGGTTAGCAAAGAAGACCATTCTCCCCATAAATAGCATGGCATACCCGAAAGAACCTATGAAAAAAAGAATGGACTTAAATCTTGTAAAACAACATCTGGCAATTTGCTGGGATTACATCTAGCTGCAGCCTTAACATCAGTAGCCAGAAGTATGACGGTCTGAATTAAAAATCTAGAAGAAGATATAGCCAGTGAAATAAGTAGAGAAAACTTGATTGAATCCCTGAAAGAAATAAAACTGGCAACGGACTTCATGTCTGAATCAGCTCTAGACGTCACAAAAACCCTATCAAAAAGCCTTGCATTATCAGTAGTGGCTAGAAGAGCTTCATTCCTGGGGAGCAGGAGCCAGCCTTTGTGCATTACCTTTCCAAGGGGAAAGTTTATTCGGTAAAGTCCTAGATGATGCCATTCAGAAGGCCGCTGATTGGAAGAAAGCTTTTTTACCACAGTCAAACAGAAGACCCTACAATTCATCTTACAGACAAGTATAACAAAGTGAGGTCATTTCGAGAAAGTAGGTCATACAAGCCTGGAAGGGAATACATCAGATCATCCCAGTGGAGATTTTAATCTTCATCTTCCAACAGAGGCTCCAGAGTAAGAGGAACCTGCCAAAATACTAAGTCTTTATGAAGGTCGGGACGCCCAAGCTGGAATATTGGGAGGCCGTCTGAAACAGTTCTTTCTGGTATGGGCGACATATATCAAAGACAAATGGGTCCTGAGTATAATCAAAGATGACTACAAACTAGAATTCGTAGAATTCCCAAGAAATTACATATTTCATTGGTCAAAGGTATCAGCAGGCATAAAACAGAAAGCAATGCAGAACTGCCTACAACAGTTGATCACACAATAATTAATCAAGCAAGTCCCTCAAAACAAGTAATACAGGGGATTCTATTTGAATATATTTTTGGCTCCCAAGTCGAACAGGAAATGGAGACTCATTCTGGACCTGAAAAGGATCAATGTATATCTAATTAATATGTCTTTCAAGATGGAGTCCATAGACTCCATAAAACAGGCTAACATCGATAGATCTAAGAGAGGCGTACTATCAGATCCCAATACATCAATCCCACCAAACATTTCTGAGATTTTGGATATTGAGGAAACACTATCAGTTCCAGGACATACCATTTGGTCTGAGCTTGGCACCGAGAATGTTTTAAAAAATTCTCAGCACAGTAATTGCAATTCTGAGGAAGAGGGGTATCCAAGTATTCCACTACTTGGACAATATCCTGTTAGTAACACAGGAGTACCACACAGCAGTCCTTCAGACAGAGGAGGTGATTTCCACTCTGCAAGGCTTTGGGTGGCTTATAAACACAAACAAGAGCAACCTCTTTCCAACCAGACACAGTGTTCTTAGGAGCAAGTATAAACACAGAAGATTCAACAATTGCTCTGTCCCGCGATCAAATTATTCAGATCAAGAACAACATTTCAGAACAAATCCTAAGAACGAGAGTACAAGCAAGAAAATATATGAGTGTACTAGTATCCCTCACGTCAACTATAGGTATGGACAGATGGGCACACTGGAAAACAAGACAGGCACAGATAAACTCTCAGGCAGACCAACAAATAAGCAATGAATTGGGATCAATGGATTGTAATTCTACAAGACCTGAAAATTCAGTTAAGATGGTGGATAAAGGAGTCCAATTTGAACAAAGGATTTCCCCTAGAAGATCCCCAATGGGAAGTGATTACAACAGATGCAAGCACAAGGGGATGGGAAGCACATTACAAGAACCTTGTCGCACAAGGAGTGTGAAACGAAAAGACCAGATTTCTTCACTCCAACATCCTGGAGAGCAATTTTCAAGGCAATAATGTAATTTGCCATTTACCTGAGGGAGAAGAGACTACTGATAAGAACAGACAACATAGTGGTTGCTGCCTACCTGAACCACCGAGGGGGCACAAAGAGCAATCAGCTACTTTCCAGCTGCAACCAATTATGCAATGGGCCATGATTCATCTAAAATATCTAAAAGCAGTATATCTACCAGGAGTAGAAAATACCTTAGCAGGCGTCCTAAGCAGAGCAAGCATAGATCCAGGAGAATGGTCTATGAATAGGGAAGTATTTCTACAGGTAGTGAAGACATGGGGCATCCCACAAATAGATTTGATGGCCACATCGAGGAATTCACAAAACCCTAGATTCTTCTTGAGATGGAAGGACAACCAAGCGGAAGCCCAGGATGCCCTATCCCAAAGATGGGAGTTCGAGTTGGCATACATTTTCCCACCATTACCTCTGATCAACAAAGTACTGTGGAAAATATGGAAGGTGAATTGCACGGTGATTGTAATCATCCCATCATGGCGAAGGAGACCTTGGTTCCCGCTGCTTTTACGTATGAGCCAAAGAGCCCCAATAATACTTCCAAAGAGATGGGATTTGCTTCTCCAGGATCCAGCAGTGCATGCAGATACGCAATCACTTCAATTAGTGGCATGGTTCTTGAGAAAAACAACCTCTTGAAATCTGGATTATCAGAGTCAGTCTCCAATACACTGCTAAAATCCAGTAAAAAGCTCTACTTCAGCTTCCTATCACAAAGTATGGGATATGTTCAGCTCTTGGATGTTGGAAAAGGGAATCATCTGTGATGAACCAAGTGTGGTGGATTTACTGAATATACTGAATTTCCTTCAGGATGGCCTGGATAAAGGGCTTAGCCTAAGTACCCTTAAAGTACAAGTTTCAGCAATATCAGCTATGGCTAATACCAGATGGGCTATACATCCTCTAATAATTAGTTTTGATGATAAGACCACCTACCAAACAGTTGGCGCCTCCTTGAGAATTGCCTCTAGTACTAAATGCTCTAACGAAAGTACCATTTGAGCCACTGGAAGAAATGGGGATTTATTTACTTACCATGAAAACACTTTTCCTTATCGCAATAACATCGACCAGAGGGGTATCAGAGATCCAGGCATCAAGAATCATATACAGTATTCCATCAGGATCGGGTGGTGCTGGTTACTAGACCTGACTTTCTTCCAAAAGTAGTTTCTAGATTCCACATTCACATTCCATTCAGCAAGAAATTGTGCTTCCTTCATTCTTTCCTAATCCAGCAAATGAGGAAGAATTAGGATGGAGTAAATTGGATGTGATGAGATGCCTAAGCTTTTATTTACAAAGATCAAAGGATTTCAGAAAATCAGACAGGCTCTTCATCCTACCTGCGGGCAATAGGATAAGGGAAGCAGTCTCTATTGCAACATTGAGACGGTGGATATCCCATATAATCCAAAAAGCTTACATTTACCAAGGTCGTCAAACTCCAAGTATCATCAAACCGCACTCAAAGAAGTTGGCAACTTCATGGGCTTTAAGGGCGGAGGTGCCGGTTGAGGATATTTGTAAGGCAGCTACATGGTCCTCTCCGATAACATTTATCAATCACTACAAACTGGATTTGTCTTCCTGATATGATAATCGCTTTGGGATTCTTGCCTCAGTGGCAGGGCGAAATTAATAAATAGAATATACAGCATCAGTAGAGAGAGTAGTTGATGCCTCAATCTTGCCTTAAAAGTGATATCTTATTTGGTTTAAATCATACTAGGCAGACTCTTATCGAGAGATCAATTTCCTGTTCATTTGACAATCATTCTGAAACATCTATAATCTTTAAACTTTATTGGGGAATTAATATTCTCGCCTGTATATTTGATCCACAAGATTGTCTCCGGTCTTAGATGTATGCCACTGAGCAAAGTTTATTTTGCAACTGTAGACCAGAGCAATCAATTAAGAAACGGGAATTGAGATACCTGGATCTATATGCTGTATATATGAATGAGTACTCGCTCATCCGCATGATATTGAGCGGGTCCCCAGTTTTCACAAGATTGTCTCCTGTCTTAGCTGTCTTAGTTGCACACCATTGAGCAAAAATGTATTTTGTTTGCAACTGTAGACCAGAGCAATCAATTAAGACACGGGAACTGAGATATCTGGATATATGAATGATTACTCACTCATCCGCATGATATTGAGCAGGTTCACAATAGTCACAAGATTGCCTCCGGTCTTAGCTGCACACCATTGAGCAAAATGTATTTTGTTTGCGACTGTAGACCAGAGCAATCAATTAAGACACGGAAATTGAGATACCTGGATCTATATGCTGTATATATCAATGAGTACTGGCTCATCTGTATGATACTGAGTGGGTCCCCACTAACATTCTATGGTTGACTCACAACTACTTCTAACTTGTGTAAGTCCTCCTCAGCCCTTATTATGAAATGAATAAATACTTTGTCTTCAGCATCAATAATAGCTACTGTTGTAATTACTTTGGTTTAATCCCACCCTTCTTTAGAGCTTGGGTAGTACCCATATGTGATGCTGCATTGTATGGTCAGGAAAGTAGAAAATTGTTTCCATACTTACCGTAATTTTCTTTTCCTGGCGATTATACATGGCAGCAGGGCCGGCCTTAGGGGTGTGCGAGCTGTGCGGCCGCACAGGGCGCCATGGAGCAGGGGGCGCCGTGCGGCCGCACAGCCGATTTAAAAAAAAAAAAAAAAAAAATTTTTTTTTTTTTTTTTAAATTTGCAGCGGGGGCGGAGCTTACCGTGCGGCGGGGGCGGAGCTAAAAGCGCCGGAAAACTGCTGCAGGGGAAGCAGGAAGGAGTCCCTGCTTCCCCACCAAACAGTCACCAGGAGCTGCACTGCCTCCACAATTAACTCCACAGGTAACTGTGTGATTGTCAGGTGAGTGTGACTCTCTGCCTATGTGTATGACTGTCTGCCTCTGTGTGTGTGTGTGTTACTGTCTGTGTGTGTGTGTGTGTATGACTGTCTGCCTCTGTGTGTTTGTGTGTATGACTGTCTGCCTCTGTGTGTATGACTATCTGCCTGTGTGTGTGTGTGTGTGTGTGTGTATATGACTGTCTGCCACTGTGTGTCTGTGTGTATTACTGTCTGCCTCTGTGTGTTTGTCTGTGTGTATTACTGTCTGCCTCTGTGTGTGTGACTATCTGCCTGTGTGTTTGTCTGTGTGTGTGTGTGTGTGTGTGTGTGTGTATGACTGTCTGCGTGTGTGTGTGTGTATATGACTGTCTGCCACTGTGTGTCTGTGTGTATTACTGTCTGCCTCTGTGTGTGTGACTGTGTATGACTGCCTCTGTGTGTATGACTGTCTGCCTCTGTGTGTTTGTGTGTATGACTGTCTGCCTCTGTGTGTGTGTCTGTGTGTATGACTGTCTGCCTCTGTGTGTGTGTCTGTGTGTATGACTGTCTGCCTCTGTGTGTATGACTATCTGCCTGTGTGTGTGTGTGTGTGTGTATATGACTGTCTGCCACTGTGTGTCTGTGTGTATTACTGTCTGCCTCTGTGTGTGTGACTATCTGCCTGTGTGTTTGTCTGTGTGTGTGTGTGTGTGTGTGTGACTGTCTGCGTGTGTGTGTGTGTGTGTATGACTGTCTGCGTGCGTGTGTGTGTGTGTGTGTGTGTATATGACTGTCTGCCACTGTGTGTCTGTGTGTATGACTGTCTGCCTCTGTGTGTTTGTCTGTGTGTATGACTGTCTGCCTCTGTGTGTATGACTGTCTGCCTCTGTGTGTATGACTGTCTGCGTGTGTGTGTATGACTGTCTGCCTCTGTGTGTATGACTGTGTGTGTGTCTGTGTGTATTACTGTCTGTGTGTGTCTGTGTGTATGACTGACTGTCTGCCTGTGTGTGTCTGTGTGTATGTCTGCCTGTGTGTGTGTGTGTATGACTATCTGCTTGTGTGTGTGTGTGGATGTCTTCCTGTGTGTGTGTGTGGATGTCTTCCTGTGTGTGTGTGTGGATGTCTTCCTGTGTGTGTGTGTGGATGTCTTCCTGTGTGTGTATGGGCGTCTGACTCTGTGTGTGTGTGTCACATACAACCAATACACGCATATCACACACTGTTAATATACCCATTATAAATATCACACATAGCATACATATCACACACAGTCATCACACGTACTATTAGATACACAGACAACACAAACATAACAGCATACATGGATGAGGGGGCGCTGTGAAGATTTTTCGCACAGGGCGTCTAAATGCCTAAGGCCGGCCCTGCATGGCAGCATCACGGTAAATACGGTAAGTATGGAAACAATTTTATACTTTCTTTATTTGCTATTATTTGACATTGTTGAATAGACTATTTGTCAGATATGGTGCATGCCTTAAAACCTAGAAGCCTTTTTATGCCTTGAAAAAAAAAAAGCTTCAAATGCTTTGTTCCTGGAGATTACTTAGTATTGTTTGTTCATGATCTTGCCAAGGGTAAGATTAAAGTGAAAAAATGTATTCATTTTTTACACATAGATCACTGGTAATGGGGTTGGTGCAGTTCTATTGGAGTTTTCACACTCACACATCACAGATCTATCCTAACAGCAAACAGCAGGGAATGCATTTATAGTTTATTTCAAAGCATTGTGATAGAGTACATTGTACTGTTGATGATAAAAAATTAATATATATAGCTACATATTTTCCTACTTCTTAACTATAACATGCATGTTTACAAAGGACCAAATTGGTTGTAGATGCACTATGCCGATAAATCCAAATTACTAGTGCTTTCTTACAAGAGAAAACAAAAATAAAAGCCAAAGAAAAATTTCCTTCTTTACATGTTTCGGACCAAATGGTCCTCAGAACTAAACAGATAGCTGGCTGCCAGATTGGTGCCTGGGCTTGCATCCAGACTGGGCATGCTTGTGATGACCTGGGTAGATTATACATATATATTTCAAGGAAAGTGCACTCACAGAACTCTTGAAAGTCTTGAAAAAAAGTCATTACACAATAAATTTTGAAAATTCATGTAAAGAGTCCTGTGAGTGCATTTTCCTTGGATTATATATTTTGGCTAAGGTAGGCACCCACACAAGACTGTATAGATAGATTCATTGGATTAGCCGTATCAGTCCAGTAGACAAGATGCCAAAATATGAGAGTGTTGCAGCATGCAATGATACCTTTTTTATTGGACTAACATAATACATAGATCGCTTATCTATCACTTATATATATTAACAAACCACCTCTTTTACATGTAGGATTTTGTCACAGATCTTACGGTAACCAAAGCCTTCTAGGGTAATCAAAGACAAGTACTCATCCAGCTCAGTTTTCTAGATTTATTTGGTGAAAAATCTACAGGTGCTTCAAAATAAAAATAAACAAAACAAAAGTCCTTGCTCTTGCTTGAGCACTTACTAAACACAGTAATCACTATCTGGAATTGGGTGGCTTTCCCACTTACCAATTTACAATAACAAAATATACACGCAAGACACATCATTCCTCTGCCTTTCAGCTCTCCTAGATGGCGTTTTCTCCCTCACTCTGCAGCAGGCAGATCCCTTCTTTTAAAAACCTGCCAGCTAATTGACCAGATACAGGTGAGTTTAAATTAGTCACATCTGTGGAACTATTGAGTTAAATACAGGTTCTGGTCTGGCTTTTACATAGCAACAGGTGCTACTGGAGCACTTGCCCAACCTGCTCTACAGAATTCTCCGCCCCAGGGACCCATACCGTGGTTTGCAGAGTACTAGAAATGTATCTTGCAAGCATAACATCTCTCACCGGGACATATAATTGAGAAGTCTCAGGCCTAATATATCTTCCCTTAACCACCATTCCACATTTTCGCTCTCAATATATATAAATAAATGAAAGCAAAGATAGCTAGGGCTGCACTCACCTGAACATGCATATATTATAGGGTGCTGTATAAATTGGCCCCAGCAGCACCCTATAATATATGCATGTTCAGATGAGTGTAGCCCTAGCCCTCTTTGCTTTCATGTATTTATGTAGTTAGGAGTCCAGGCCAACTCTTTGGTTTGCACCCGTCCCTATTACAGGTGCCTCATTCAAGGGTCCTATTTAACCTTGACCTGCAGAGAGTTCCAGTAAGGAAGTATTTCCCAAGTAAGTGGATTAATCTCATAAGAGCAGGCATTAGGCTGCTATAGTAGGACCTGCCAAGAGTGGGGTACATTGATGTCGTGGCCGGCTTATGCAATATATGATCATATAATGTAACTAAACCCCCATTATTTTTTGCCTAGGTGAGGTGTTTTTAAGTAGAACTATTACAATCTGTGACACTTGAAATTGCTGTTCAGTGAAGTGAATAAGTGAGTGCGCTGGATTGTGTATTATTTATATATATATATATATCTATATCTATATATATATATATATATATATATATATATATATATATATATATATATATTTCTGCTTAAGTGGATCAGAAGAGCCAAAATATTTCACCTGCATAAGTCTACTCATCCTTACTTGTTGGCAGAGCAAAACTGGTTTGAAAAAGTAGAAAACATTAGAACAATTTTACTCCATATCTAATCATTATTAAATATATTTGAACACAAGTAACGTATCTCCATATGCCAGTGATTAGTCCTTAAGGCACTATAATCGTCTTAATCTAGTTTTACTTCCACTTTCTCCAGTCATTGGATACAATTCATGCTTTAAAACTTAATATCAATATGCTTTAGCCACATAATTTATGAGATCATGCCTTTACTTATTCCTGTTGAACAAGTCATTACCCGTGTGATGCTGCTTTTTGTTCAATTTTCTTTCTTTGTTTAATCAGTTTTTTTTAATCTTTATCTCTAGTCTATTACAAGTGAACTTTCATGTTAACACATCAAGCCTGCAAGAATACTATGCTATTAGATCTTCATTGGACAATGAACTGTATTTTAATTCTTGTACCCTTGTCCTCCTATATTGTATTATTATATTTTAATATAATTTAACCTAATAAAAGTTATACAAAAAAAATGCAAGTTGTACAGAGCTATCTATCCAGAATAAAATAACTTGTCGAGTATGTTGCCTACATGAGTAAAATGCCCCAACAGCTCAATGCAATAAGGATTAAGTCGTTTAACTTTAAAGAATAAAGCGTTCCATCTGATTAACTTGTAAGGACCATGTGAAGCATAATTCCTCCCTAGAAAAAGCAAAAACAATACCTTAGAATCCTGAAATTGTGTGTTATGCTGAGTAATTTTTAGTGGCATAAACAATTATTTTGTTTTTGTTCTTTTACTTTTGTGGTTATATAAAGGTATTTTTCTATTTATTTATAATTTGAGTAAAACAATTAGACAATAAATATTTTCTAATTCCTCTGAGAACAATTTGTTAAATTAGAATGGTGTTTTAATAATACAATTGGTAGATTCCAGAAAGTTTTCAAGATGTGAAGTTTTGACCTACAGAACAAATGAAGGACCAGTTCAGATCTAACAGAATATATTTAATAATCAAAAGCATAGCCATATTTGTGATACTTTTGTACTGGACGGTGTCTGCTACAAAACAAATTTTTAAGGCTATCAAACATATAACTCAATTCAGAATGGACGCTTTATATTAGCTGTAATCACATATCATCTACATAATAAATGCAAGGTAAAAATAATAATAAAATAATAATACACGAGCTCCCACACAATCTTGGTGATACAAGCTTATTAAAGCCTTTTCCTAACAGATTTGGGACAGAAAACACTACCTACTTACTCCTCACACTAAAGAACATGCAGTGGGGGTATATGCAAACAGAGAGTAACTCACCCATCCCTCGATTAAACATGTGGCCTGGTGCCGACAAGGAGGCACCCTGAAGTTTCCCAAAGCACACGCATCCCCTTTACCCCCCGCCTCCCCTGCTGGACTGGTGGGGGTGATCCGGGTCCACACCCCAGTTTCAGGAATGTTCGGGGATCCTACATACAGAATGCACATACTAGTAATGTATACCAGACCTTAGGATGGCCGGACTAACACTACACACACAAAGAATAGTTAAATAGCGAGCCGAGGTCAGGGGTACCAGAAATCAGGATCAACAATCATGCAATAGCCGAGGTCAAAGGAACACAGAAGAAGGAATAGTCAAACGAAGCCAAAGTCAGAATACAAGAATACCAATACGGAATAGGCACTCTTGGGTCAAATAAGAACCACAACAAGGCAAAGAGTCTCTCCCTGGTTTCTCTTTAAATACCTTGTTCACTTAAGTAGGTAACCATGCCCTCAAAATTTTCTCTTTCGAACACCTTGGTGGGCCATGGCGTTCTTAGCGCCATGACGTCTGCGTTTATTAGCTGCGTCATAAAAGGAGGTGGGTTTTATAGCGGATGGCGTGAGAATCGATAGGGAAAAGACAAAAGTTAATATGAGTGTCCCCAGTACGCTGCAATGAGATGCCAGCCTGTGACATGCCCCTGACTGATACACAAGGTAACCTGATACCCAGGGGCTACCTGGATCTATGTGGGTATGGCAGCACTGCCGAAGACATCAGAACTACCAGCAATGATGCTACCAAAATTGCGGACGCCACCTGTGCCCCAACATACAGAGGCATGATGTCCTCCATTCTAAACTATGTAGATGCCCTATTTATCACCTTCTGGCAGAAGCTAGGCAACACAAACCGGCTCCATGAGTAGCCTGAACAGCTTACAGTCCACCCCAGAAGCGGAAGAGAAGGCCGGTAGCTTCTGGAACCATCGCAGAATGCCTGTGGGGTGAAGACTGCATCGACAGGTATCGCAGCGTGACACAGGCAAAACTGCACTGGTAAAGAGCTCCACTCGAATGCTTGAAGCACTACCAAGGTGGAATGACTGGAGATGGGTGAGCCGGCCGTGGATGCTGGGTCTGCTGCCTGAAGCTGAGGTGCTGGACCTGAGGATCAACATGGGCTTTGGGGATTGTGTCCTGCCGGTGGCAGGCATCGTCTGAAACACACACTGAAAACTTGGGAACTCTTACTTTTAAACCAGCTTAGATTACTGTCACTATTACTGTTACTATTTACTCTACAACTGTCTCATTCACTTTACAAATGTTTTCTCATGTTTCTGTGTCTTTCTGGAATGTTCACCAAATTACATCATCAAGTTTAGCTAGTTTTTATTGCTTAATTGCTTAATCTCAGTTTGTTTGATGCATAGCCTGCTTATGTGACTGACTAGCTTATTTTCTCATATAACTATAAAAATGTGCATTGTTTTTCTGTCACGTCTTACTGTTCTAAAGTCTGCCATTATATTATTTGTATATGCTGTTTATTGCACAGAAAAATAGAAAATGTCACAAAAAAATAATAATAATAAAAATGTAACTTATTATTTTCATTTATAATATTAGCTTAAATAAAACAACTGTTACCATCAGCAATATGATCTTTAAATTAGAGAAGGTTATCTAAGTCTAATGAATAGCTACCTAAAGTACAGTTCTGAAGTGAATACAAAAGAAGCCACAGACGCTAAGCACTGTGGCATATATCTATGGTGGCAATGAAGGAGTTAATCTGTTTTGTTTAGGATTTGAAGGTACATTTAGTGGTAGTTGGTCAGCTAGATAGGCATCTGGGCAGAAATGACGACACAGCTGTTTCTGGCAGCTGTTGCTGGCATGGGATTGGTTAAAGCTTGCAAGCAGTACAAGAGCAGGAAACTGGAAGCAAGAACAGTGCGGACTGACCCCACCCTCGACTCCATTTACTTTTTTTTAATTGTATTGTTGTGGTGTGATTAAGCATTGGGGCAAAAGTCATCCTCAGGGTCTAGTTCAGAGGAAGGATATGGTGGTAAATGGTTTTAAATAAAAGGCGGTCAGGTTAGTTATGACTGACTGGCTATTTGGTGGTTAAAAAAGTTAAACGTTTTGAAAGCTGTTGAACCATATGTTATATGGTTATGGTTACAAAGTTATGGCTGTAAGCCCCTTGAGCTTTGAATAAACACCACGGCCAAACCCATTGAAAAGTAAATAAACATTGTCTGTGGTTATTATGTGGTCTCATTTTATTTATAAAAATATTGCCTTGCATGCATATAGAAAGGGTGCATATTCACTATCTTTGGAGGCTGCCTTTTTTTGTTTAAACTCAATACTACCTTAGAGAGTAAACGTACCTGACTGTGGGTTTCCAATGACCATGGTTGTCATTTGTGATAAACATATATCTTCTGTGTCAAAAACAAAATCCAACTGAAGTTGATATAATCTTCTAAAAATCAACCCTGAAACTATGGATACAGTTTATCCTTAAGCTTTCTCAGCTATCATTGAGCACCCCTATGGCTTAGTATATTTATCTTCAGTTTCCACACATGATATCGGAAGGAGACAATTGAAGAAAAACAAGACATTCTTCAACTAATATGCAGTGTTTTGATGTTTTAGCTAATAAACAAAATGCATGTCATCATGGTGACAAATGTCATTTGAGAGAACAAATAAAAAAGAGAAATGAAGAAATGACAAATATGTTTACTTACTGTCTGACACAGAATCACAAAGTGACATGTTATTTTAGCAGATGTTCAATAAACTGAATGTCACAGATGTCATTCTCGATGTTCTCATCTGGTTTTGAAATGTGTTCAGTGTTGGTTAAGTAAGATTTTGGAAAGTCAGAAGCTTAAATAATACTGGGCCAGGGTAGTTGAAAAACAAAACAACAGCTCAACCAGACGTGTTGCTGTCATTTCTAGAAATATTGTTTGAAGCTACAAAACAACCATAATACCAGATTATTCACCAGAAAGTAATTGTTAATATTTTGAAGGGTAAAACAACCTTTAGTGCAATCAGTTGATCTTGTTAGCTTTCCATGTACCTATTCTCCAGCTATTTTTTTTATAAGAGCTGTGTTATTAGTAAACAAAATGTTGTGTTGGAAAAAGCACACTCTAAATGCATAACCACAACAGTTCAGTGACATGAGTATGCAGACAGGAGTCTGGTGCACCATCTTCCTGTTTTTGGTTAAGACATTTCCGAGTGGGTTGACATAACTAGGCCATTTCCTGCACCCAGGGGCTGCCCTCTCCCCAGCCAACTCGATTGTGCAGAATCACATTTTCATAATATCAATACCAATACCATCCAATGTGAACTGATAAGCTCAGTGTGTGGGGGGACTAAGCTGCATTACATATTACTTGTTCACGTCTTCCAGTTAGTAGCAATATATTAATGCCTTGTTGTTTACAGAGCTCTAAATAATATAACAAATATATATATTTTCTCAACCCTACTGGGGTTCTCTACCAGAGGCCTTGGAATCTGAGGGTTCTGCACAGTATCTTAGCTGTTCCTAGAGCTCACTCTTCTAGACAGCAATCTCAGACGTCTCACCTGAAATCTGCTGAAGCCATCCTCCAAACTTGGGGAGAATGGCTTCGGCAGAATTGTCTGACTACTCTCCAAGAATCTATGTATGTATATATATATATATATATATATATATATATATATATAAAAAAAAAAATATATATATATATATATAGAGAGAGAGATTATTGGGGGGAGTCAAACAATATGTCTGCCATCGTGAGCTTAGACAGCTGTGAGAGGAGAAGGCCAATATCTTGGGTTTGTTCTCCACTGGGCCCATGAAAATTCTGTGAATGTTTTACTGTGTCTCTCTTCATTGGATAGGTGTTTTGTGAGCTGATAATTGCAGCCAAACATGTTAATTTTCACCAGAATTTTGTGAATTAGTTGGAGCTCAGGTATCATGTATCTGATTAGAGTGCTGGTAAGTTCTGGTGCACATATATTTATTCTTAATATAGTTGCATATTACATAATAAAACCGACTGAATGACAATTTAATTATTTTAAAATGTGGCTTGTTTCTGCTCACATAATAAAAAATAATGGGGAAAATTGTACTTACTGAATTGCAGAAATTCTCATGAAAAATGGACTGTTCCTGCCAAATATTTTTGTCATATGTATGCAACATATTATTCATTCAGTTCCGAGAGGACTTTAGAGGAGACAGGAAAGACAAGTTTGTTATCATTATACTAACTGAAGCAGAAGGATATTCTAAGTGAGTTTGTGGACCCAGGTGATTACCTACCTGGCAGAAAAAATTTAGTTCTCTTGTGTCCTGGCCTCCTGTCATAGCCCATTTTAAAATTACTGCTCAATTACATATTGCAAATATTTTGTATGCCCTTCAACACTTTTCAAAACTTTGCATATGACTCAGCTTCATTTAGATATATAGACATTTTTTTCAATGGAATTAGGATTTGGGATCATTTAAGTGGTATTTTATTTTCTATTCGATATTATGAAAAACTCTTTTCATAAGAGTTTTCATAAGCTTTTCTTCTATGTATATGCAAATCTGGGCAAGAACATGGATAAGAACAACCCAGTGGCCCAGTATTACAGACATTCATTTATTTTAACAATTTATGTTTGCTATAAACACAGTAAGCTTTATTCACTAACAAGTAATTGAATCGTTCAAAAGTAAATTAGACATCACAGTGGAAGTAGAAACTAAAAGATGTATTTTTTATTAAAGCTACATATGGCACTGGACAGAAATAAAAACTATGACGTTTTGACCAAAATTGTATGCATGTATGCGCATACATAAAAACCATCTGTTCATAAACCCACATATGCCATCTCTATTGGTTAACACCAAAACCACATGACATATGTAACTAACAATTCAACCACATGACTGATGTACACAACTCCATTTTTTTAAAATGGCAAAGAAAGGGCAAAACACACAAAGACATTTCTTAAAGAAAACAGTGTTTATCACCTAAATAAAATGGCTTCTCAATAGCAAATGGTTTAATCAGGATTTATAACAAGTATACTATTACAGGGATCAGATGTACAATATAATTTTTATCTAGTATCAAATGTTGCAGAAACCTTGATAATTACTAAATAAAACAAGCTGAGATCACAGCTTTCGAGTGTGGCATTTGTCTCTTGTGTTTATTAGATTTGTTCATGAAGAGCGGACAAAAATGATGTCATGCGCTGCAACATAAGATGGAGGAGGAAACTTGATGCAACATGGAGATGCTCATCTACAGCAGAGCGGAAACTGCAGTATCATAAGAGCTGTACACAATCTGGGCAAATTTTTACAGAACCGGAGCAGCTGTAATCTTATTAGTACATTGGAGAAGATCAAGAATTGGCTAGTGAACTGCAGGTTACATAATATAATATTCTGTAAATACTTTTGTGTTAAACGAATACCCCTGTGGTCTCTGTATTAGATTTAAACTTACGCTGTTAGCCAAAAATGTGGAATTCTGCAATATAATTTAACAAATGCTAAATAAATTTTCAATGGACTTTATAGTACTTACACTTGACTTTTTACTAAGAGAGATAGCACATTTGGAAACCATATCGACAGAAAATTGGATTTGCAAACTTCTACGTCTTTAGAGAATCCTAAAAGGAAACTATAGGCTAGAAATACAGAATTGTATTCCTACCACCATAGTACCCTATAGTGCCTCTGCTCACTCCTGCCCCTCTGTGTTCTGAAGAAAGGGTTAAAACCCCTTCTGTCACTTACCTGATTCCAGCACCGATGGTCCCCAGTGCTGGGTGAGGCTACACATACGGTCATCCTCCCACGACTTCAGCCAACATTAGGGATCTAACATTAGGGATCTAATGCAAGTGTGGCGAGTGCCACATTCGCATTAGGACAACACCATAAATAAATGCTTTCCTGTGGGGTTTTAGCTGACACTGGATGTCCTCACGCACAGAGTGAGGAAATCCAGCATCAGTTAGGTGACCAAAGTCCAGACAAAGAGCGCTTTTAATGGCTGTCTGGTAGTCACCCACTAGAGTTGGAGTTAATACTGCAATGTAATTATTGCATTTTCTTAATAACTGCAATAATTACCATTACAGGGTTGAACTGACAGGCGCACTGCAGCCAGACCACTTTAATGAGCTGAACTGGTCTGGGTGCCTACAGTGTATACATGTGGACATTATGAATATACTCGGAAAGTACCTAGACATCAAGCCTCTATAGGTGGATTAAATATAACAACTGGAAAATTATCTATCTCATAGATAACAAAATTACGTACTCAATTTATTAGTTTGCCCATCAATGAAGAAAAATAAGGAGATAAGCTTAATCATCCAAACACTGTTAAAATTTGAAGATTAATGTTATTTTCAGTTGTGACTCCAGCTACGTGGTATACTTACTTAAGTGTCACATGTTGCTTGATTTACATTTGAGAAACCACGACGAGAGTCAAGGACCAATTGAGATCTTGACTTTCAATATCAATATTCCTTGATATCTTCTGAATAAATAACCAGATTTCAGTCATTATAGTGAATTGAAATCTGAATATGTGCAATCTGAGATATAATGTACCAAGTTTTGCCTGTAGCCGATAGTCAGAGTCCACACCAGACCCTTTGCACACAAAGCCTCGGAAGAGGCAGAGCACTGACATAGTACCGAGGGACATTGGCACTTGAGTTGTTTTTTTTTAACCCTTTAGCTGATGGGGGACACAAGGGCACTATAATGCTAGGAATACATATTTTTATTCCTAACACTATAGTATCCCTTTGAGCTGCACCCTTTGTTAAAATTGCCAAGCGTACCAAAAATACACAAGACAGAGAAGTCCCTACTTTGTATCATGCTTTATAAAGAAATATATCAGAAATTAAGAAAAGAAGAACATATTCTGAGGAAGAGAAGAGGAAACATTAGGAGAAAGTTATGTTTGAAGTGACAGAGACGAGCCACTTTAAGTCCATATTTAACATTATATAAAAAAGAAGCAAAAGGTAGTGCCAATAATATATTTATACCTTTATAAATATATAAAAGATATATATATATAAAAAGACTATATCTATATATCAGAATGATACCAGAAATAGCAAATTAAAAGATAAAAATGTCCACAATAATGTCCAAATAAAATATAAAGTTGCGAGGGAACCGGACAGTCCACGGGAAGGATATTCTTATTGTACATAATCTTGGGTCAGAAGTAGATTGCTATTCTTATGAACATATAAGAAAAACAGAGAAAAAAATCCAATGGTACAGTATATCCCAATCAACTTAACTGGATAAAAACAAAATAAGATAGAAACATAGAATGTGACGGCAGATAAGAACCATTCGGCCAATCTAGTCTGCCCAATTTTTAAATACTTTCATTAGTCCCTAGCCTTATCTTATAGTTAGGATAGCCTTATGCATATCCCACACATGCTTAAACACCATTACTGTGTTAACCTCTACCACTTCAGCTGGAAGGCTATTCCATGCATCTACTACCCTCTCAGTAAAGTAATACTTTCTTATATTATTTTTAAACCTTTGCCCCTCTAATTTAAGACTATGTCCTCTTGTTGTGGACATACTCACATTTACAAGAGCTAATACCAGCTCTAGTGTAGAAGTTGTAGAGTGGTATAATCCCCACTTCTAGAATATATGAGTAGATGTAGTTGAGTCCCAAAAGGGAAACAGAACAAAACAAATATAGTGCTCTCTGCATGTGCTAATCCAGGAGTATAAAAAAATATTAATCTTACTCGCAGTTGTTTGAGCAGGCTCACAGCTCAATAAATAGGGCACAGGTGGTATGATCCCCACCTTGGAATCTTTGGTGAGGTGCTCACTGGAGTGGAGAACAGGATGGCAGGCAAACAAAATAAAATTTGATAAAATAGTAAACTATAGGAAAGTGGCATAATCTATGTGTTAAAATAGCCAATATTCATTTATTAAAATATTATTTCAAATCCACAATGCATTTCACCACACAGGGCTTTATCAAGTGGATTTCCACCTTTGCTCTATTTATTGAGCGGTCAGTATTCTCTTTATACAATTATTTATCTAATATCCATCTGTGTATTATTTGTGATTGGATTTGGAGTTCCAAACCATAAAGCAAACAATTGTGTTTTTTAATTACATATGTGATAGTTTTACAGCGTAATTAAGATGCTTGTGCACATTTCATAAATGAATTACCTCTAATCACAGATAACTATTCAGTCATAAGGATTTACCTTTCGTCTTTTCCAAAATATTGTTGCTTTTCACAACAATTATCACAGTTATCTTCTTCGTTGATGTTTAATTAATTTGCAATACAATTAGCTAAGCATTTGAATAAAGAGGTGCAAATGTCAATTAAAAAAAAATTAAGGAAAGAAAACTTCTGAAAAACAAAATCATGGCAATATTACAAGCTAAAATATGATGCCAAGATCACAATTAGATAGGGTATAGTTCCAGGAACTAATGTTACATGTAGGGGATGCACTGCTCCCCCAATGTACTCCAGATAAATAGCACAAGCTACTCTGTAACATCTTACAAGGTTTCTACTTGATGCTCTTAATTGAGAAATTACTATTTTGGGCAAATTACCTCAACTAGTTTTGTCTACTCAGACAGAGCTGTGGTTGTTCTAAACTATCAAGAGCTGAATGGCAACTATTACCTGAATAATTTGGAATTTACAAGGCAACTCATATTCTTTGTAGAGCTACCTTATCCTGACACAAAACAACAGCTACTGAATGAAGAAAGAATATCTAGCCACTCCAATGCTTAAAGCAATTTATTGGAACCAGCCGAACACAGCAACGTTTTGACCCAAAATTGGGTCTTTGCCAAAACCACAGCTGTCATTATGATGCTTATGAAATCAAACATCTCTGTGTCTTGGTAAAGACTAAATTGCATGCATAGCCTCGTACTAATATACAAGTATGGAAATACACTGACACAAGTATATGTGTTTCTGATCACTCCTTTTACTTTCTGCTGCTCATCTTTCTCAGCATTAAGAAGAGAAAGTGAAAGAGGGGTTATGTTATGCTGTGCTGTGCTGTAGTTCGTGTCTTGTTTAGGGTGAACAAGAGAACTGTATCCCTTTCAATACGATTTACCTTACTATTACTTTTCAGCACATAACACATCAGGCAGACAGCGGATGTCAAGATATGATCTTGTATCCCAACACCCACTTTTTTTCAAAATGTAATATACAGTGTTACTGAAGTTACTAAACATATCTAAAATCTCTGAATGCAAAGAAATCAGGGATAATGCAATGCTGAGAACCCAAAGATGCCTGTGTGAGTTCCACTCACATGCGGTCATTATGTCAACTCCAAAAGAGGTAATAATTATAATTTACTTGCCTTATGACCCCTTATGGTCTATGGAAAAGCAAAATGGTATTTAATATTCGATGGAGGCTATTTTGCAATGATTTTGAGTTACTTACACCATTGTTATGAAAAACAATGCTAAAGAACCTACTTTTTCATGACACTGTGTTGGTGAATATCTAGTTATAAAAAAATAGCTAGGTGCTTTAACACATTTATTCCAAATCGTATACCTCTAAAACTTACGTTTGGGGGGGAGGTTACATATTTAAAAAGTTACATAGTAATCTAGGTTGAAAAAAGACTCAAAAAGTGTCCATTGAATTCTGATTAAAACATAAGGTTTTATGCTGTTGATAGAAGGCAACGAATCAAGGGAATTGTTGATTATGGTTTAAAAGGGAAAATAAATACTTAATGACTCCATAATGGAATCTGTTGAGATGACTCCACTTTTAAGAACAGCAGGACATGCCCGGGAGTGTCTAGCTCTCTGTGTGACAGTTGGAAATAATGAGGTATCAGCTAGTGAAGTGGTTATACACATGAGGCTGAACTACTGTCACAGCACTAAATGTTATAATCACGATGATGCAGAAAATATAACAGGATCAACAACCTGCTCACATACATATTACATCTACCCATAGATATTCTGTAAAAACAAATCAAAACAAAAAAAAAATCACCCCCCAAAAACATTGCTTCTAATCTCTTGTGTGTTGTATATTCCTACTAATCAACAGGCTAGCACATAGCTCTTAGTATAGGGCATTACCAACCATAAGGCAGCAAAGGCCTTATTATTATTATTATTATTATTATTATTGCCATTTATATAGCGCCAACAGATTCCGTAGCACTTTACAATATAATGGCTGGTAATGCCCTATACTAAGGTCACACAGGCTGGGGAGAAGAGACACACAGAGGTGCTTGAGAATCAGAGAAAGAGACACACAACATGTGCTGAAGAGGAAAGATATACACATAGGGACAGGGGGAAAGCACAGAGGGGCTGAGGAAGGAGAGATAAACACCTGAAAGGGCTGGGGGAGAGACAAAAGAAGGGTCTGGAGAAAAAGAGACACATAAAGGGGTTGGGTGGAAGGAAGAAACACATAAAGGTGCTTTGGAGAGAAAGAGTCACACAAAAGGGCTGGGGGAAGTAAAGGACACACTGTAATGAAAATATACCCCAACTTGCAGGATTCAACTCAACAAAAGACAACACAGAGGAGAGATACGACTACTGGACCTTAGAAGGGCCGGACTCGACATATATGAGAGGAGACCGAGTCAGGAACAATCCGAGGTCAAGGGCACAAAGAGACAGCGTAAACTAGGACTAGCCGGGGTCTGGTACACAGTAAACAGCAAGCCGGCAAACAGAACAGATAAGGATAAAGAGATAACATAGTCAGAAACAAAGCCAAGGTCAATACGAAGGAACGCAACTGAACACAACAAGCGCTAAAGGGAACTGCAACAGAAACCACGATAGGGCAAGGACTAAGGGAAAAAGGTGAGTATAAGTACCTTCTAAATTAATGTGATTGGCTCCTGTCATATCCACACCCCCAAAAGGTAAGTGTATGGGGAGTGTGGCATGACAGGGGCCAATGGGAGCCTTTTGCCAATTTAGGCTCCCACTGTTTCTTTAAGAGCGCGCCCGAGACCCGCGGCGCGCTCTTAGATTCAGGCGGGACACGTGACCGCTTCTCGCGGTCACTGCCCACCTTCCTGTTGCAGCCGTCAGATGAGCCGCACGCGGCTCGTGCAGCAGCAGGACCGCGTGCGGCTCGAAGAGAGGACCGCGGCCGGCCCCTGAATAAGGTAAGTAACGCTACACGCACAAAGGCAATACGATACATTAAGAGGATAAGATATTCAAACATATCTTTGCACTGGCCCTAACCATGTATATATTGGTGAAATGCTATCATATCCCCTCTGATATGCCTTTTTCCTCATGAAAATGAATGCAGTTTTTTTCTAGCTTTTCTTCATAGAGTTCACACAGACACAACACATCCTGCATTCACTTAACCAATCTTTTACTTACCACTTTATCATGAAGCAGAGTTCACTTTTTGTAAATTCTGTCAAATTCCATCCAAAAATGAGTCCAGATTCTGATTTTTGTTGACATTAAGTGGCAAGGAAAACTGGTGACATCTGTTAAAGAAAATTAATAAAAATGCACTCAACATCTGCATCAAAAACATGTTGCATGAGAATATTGAAGGGGAAAAACATAAAACATAAAAGAAGGCCTGAACAATTATAGTACATAAAACAAAGGATTTGATTCAAATTTACCCTGAGAACAATAAGGCTAAGTTAGAAACAATTGTAAAGTGTTAGAAGGATAAGGATAAATTGTGTCTGCTAGTATAATTGTTGGGTAAGAAATAGCATGATGAATAGCTACTCAACATGCAAAGTGTTTTGCGAATTTTCAAATAGATGTAATCAGGAACAATAATTAAACTTGACGTTATGCATTCATTTGATGATTTTATCATGCTTGGTGTTTGATACCCCACAGCTTTGAGCAAGTTACCATTTACTTGTCTGCTTTAAATGTTGTATGAGACTTTAATGAGCTGGTTTGTGATTACTTTTTTTTTCTCTTTTTGGTTGGCAAACTGCCCAGCTAAGACTTAAACCTGTTTCCTTCATCCACAATAGAACACAATGAAACTATCCAACAGTTTCTGTTACCATTTTATCAGGAAATTGTGTCTGTAATTAAGTGACCATAAAAATTGTTATTGATACCATTAAAAGTATAGATAGCATAGCATGCCACAGCCAAAGACTTACTACACATTAGTATGGTCTTGCTCTATTTAATTTATTTCTTAAAGTTTAAAATATAAATTGAAAAAAAAAATTGCAGCCAGTTTGAAATGGAATTATATATATGTTAGATATATTGTATATATATATTATATATGTTCTGTGCTGAAATGAAATATAGTGTATTTAACAAAGCAAAAACAACTTACTGCATTTTTATTAGAATGTTTAAATATATTTACAGGAACCTAATAAATAAATGTTCTTCTAGTCACTGATAAAAAAATAAAAATATTTTAAATCCCTTAACTGATAGCCATAGTATAGGTAGTGTACATCATGTACACTCTACACCTATACTATGATAAACATGCCCTGTACATCAGACGTTAAAGGATCCATGCACCTTGCCATTTGTGACACAGATGTTATGCCACACAAGTAGACAAAACAATTTTGTCAAATTTTATCTGTAAAACACTTTTCTTTTTTTTAATTTATATAACATGCAAAGTTTGATTGTAACTGTAAACTAGAATTGGAGATTTTTTTTCTGGCCAAACTGAATGGATGATTGGTTGAATTCTCGAATTGCAGACCAAAATGCAGTCAAGCAATGCCAAAAATGTTCAGTTCAGGGAATTGATTCTGAATTCTGCCCTTGGTGCCAAAAAAGAGATGATTGATAGGAAAAAAAACATGATTGATGGCTAAGGGAGAGTCACTAAATGTTGCTTTTATTCATAGATCCAGTGAAAAGGGAACAAAAGATGAAAAAGGAGAAGCTGTCAAAAAATATCTATATTTACATATTATATTTTCAACATAGAGATTCTTTTTTACAGCTCAGTGTACTGTCAAATATATATATATATTATATTATGTATACATTTTGCAACCCACTAAGTAGTCTATTTTCATGTCCAATTTTGTTCTCCGAATTGGAACCTTAATTCTAAAATTCTGCCAACCTACATTCCATTGAAATTCAGCATTCCATTGTTCAATAAATCATGGCACAGTGTAAAATGTCATGTGTTGCTGTTTATGTGATGTTGTATTTATCTAATTTTGAGACCTGCTAAGGAACAGATGATGATTATTATGTCCTGATATATAAAACCACATAATTCAAAGAGGGTGTACTTTATATTTCCCATGACTGTATAATTATGTATATATGCAGCCATCTATCTATCTATCTATCTATCTATCTATCTATCTATATCTATCTATCTATCTATCTATAGATAATTTATACAATGTTAAACAGAAATCTGCACACCAGTCAAGCCATAAGACTTGCTTTTCCTACAGAAGTCTCATAACTGCAGCGATGTTACAACTGCAAAGGATTCTGGGTGGGCATATGCAAATTAGTTTAACAAAGAATCACCCAGAATCCTTTGCGGTTGTAACATCGCTACAGTTATGTTTAACATTGTATTAATTATCCACAGACTTCAGGTGGAAGGGGTTTTCAATCACAATTTTTCCCCACCGTAACCTTTTTGGATTTTGCTTCTATCTATCTAGATATACATACTGTAACAAACCACCTCTCATACAGGTAGGATTGTGTCACAGATCTTATGGTAACCATAGCCTTCTCGGGTATACAAAGTCCAGGACACATCCAGCTCAGTTTTCTGCAGTTTTCTGCAGTTTTCTGCAAGATTTAAGTTTATGTGGGCCGCAAAAAAAAATACCGTAAATTTTCATAGAAACGTAGGTTTATTTTGTACAGTAAAAAAAAAACAGCATCCCCCTCTACTAAACCACAGAACCCCCTCTACCACCCTGTGCCAAAAATATACACATATTCACTGACAAACACACACATACAGACACACTGACACACATACTCACTGACAGACATACACACATACTCACAGACAGACACACACAAATACAGACACACTGACAGACACACACACTGATAGACACACACACAGACACACACTGACAGACAGACACACACACATACAGACACACACACGCACACAGACACACACACACACACACATACTCACTGACAGAGACACACACATACTCACAGACAGACACACACACTGACAGACACACACACATACTCACAGACAGACACACACATACTCACAGACAGGCACACACATACTCACAAACAGACACATGCATACATACACACTGACAGACACACACACATATACTCACTGACAGACACACACACACACATATTCACTGACAGACACACATTGACAGACACACATTGACAGACACACACACATACTCACTGACAGACACACACACTCACTGACAGACAGACACACACACATACAGACAGGCAGACACACACATACTCACTGACAGACAGACACACACTGACAGACAGACACACACATACAGACACACACACACATACTTGCTGACAGACAGACAGACACACACACTCACTGACAGACACACACTCACACATTTACACATTCTTGCACACACATGCTTTTTTTTATTGCTCCTTACCTTATGGAGCCAATGTGAGGCCTTTCCCTGGGGTCCTTCCTGCTCCTCACTGATCCCTCGTGCGGTTTAGTGATGCCGGGTGCAGGAATATGACATCATATTCCGGAGCCCGGCTTCACTTCAGTCCACACGAGCGAGGGAGCAGTGAGGAGCAGGAACACTAAGCTCCCTCGCTGGCCCTCCTCCCCAGCCAGGTAAGTGTTAGCAGAGTAGGCACTTGCAATGTGGGAAAAGCATTTGCCTACTCTGCTATAACACCAGCATGTACTCGCAGCTCGCTGGGCCGCAAAGATGGCCCTTGTGGGCTGCATGCGGCCCGTGGCCCGCGAGTTTGACACGCTTGATTTAAAGTAATGGCAACTAGGACATTTTTCTTTTAAAAATGATACCTAAAGTTTCAGATAATCAAAATTATGCTATTTTTTTTTTATAAATTCCAATTATTGCGCGCTATGCTGCCTTCAGTAATACCACAGATGATCGAATATGCCTAAAATTCCATGTTGAAAGAAAATGTAAACGTATTTGGAGCATGATATCTCAACAGAATAGAAAGTTGTCTTTGCTTAGATTTAGAGCTGCTGTATTACATATACCCAGAGCTTGCAAACTAAAAGTGGCTTCTTGGTATCGTGCAAACTCTTTATCTTTTTTCCTAAGAAAACACAAAGATCTATATAGTTCACAGAGAATTTATTGTTTAGTCTAAAATTCATCATCAGAACTGGAAACCTGTAGAGAAATTTCTAACATAACAACATGATGCCAAGAAACTATAGTCACTTTTTTACCGTTATTTAAGAGAACAATGTGTAGAGAGTGTGACTTGACAGCTGGAACTGCCACGCACTTCCTTTATATAGTGCTTCAGAAAAAAAATGATTAGCTTTTCACTCTTCTAGCTTGTTTTTACTGGCTTTCATTGAAGGCCAACACTTGTGATGTTTATTGTATAATATAGTCTCGCGGATGCTGTGAAATCTTTGCCTATATCGGGATTTTTATTGATATTGGCTCCACCATAAAATATATAGAAATAGCTGCACTAAATAAAGTAATACATTATCATCACATGAACATCAATGATTAGTAATTAGAGTTTAAAGTAATGTGTAAAATTACACTTTTGAATATTGTATTTAAATTTAATTAAAATGATTGCCACGGTAACTATCATGTTTTCTTAAATAGTTAATGTAAGGAGGATCAAATATGCATAACTCTTTAACTTCTTATATCATGGTTTCCATCCTTCTCATAAATTATTGAGCTACTATATATACCCTTTAGTAACCGAAAATGTCACAGATCTAATTAGAATGCCACAAGATATCTATACTTTGTATATCTTATCAGCTATATTTAGAACATTAGTTAAAAAAAAATATCCATACATATGCTTCTGTGTAGGTGCTATAATATTGAAAATCCTGCAAATAAAATACTATAATTCTTTTTTCTTTCAAGTATTTTCTGTTATGTGTTACATTAATATATTACAAACATCAAATTTCCTGTTAATGTTATCTTTACTGTTAGATTTCATGAGGCAGGAAATTAATGTCTGTGACCGTATTTACTGCACACCTTACTTCCTGCACTGATTAAATAGAGTTTGTCTCCTCAACCAAAGCACTTAAGAAATCTCAATGTCCTCAGTTTGTGAATTCACTGACATTCTATCTCCCGTTATATTATGTTTGTAAATATCCCCATGCAGTTTTACATCTGGAAGGGAAACAAAAATACACTTTACATGAATCAATGAAATAATCTATTATTATTTTATCTATAGACAGTGGTTAATGTAATTATTATGTCGGTGGTAAAAAAAAAAAGAGGATCCAGGCACTGCAGGTATCTTCAATTGTATTTATTAAGACAAGCTTGACAAAGACCCTTTCAAGGGTCGAAACATGCGATATTCACATTAAACACTGAGCAGTGGCTCAATGGTTTTCAGAAATGATGCGATAAGATTGCAGTCCAGTTTTTCGTACATAGAGGTAACTTCCAACTTTGATAATATATCAGTGCAATTTTCAGAATAATCCATAATAACAATCCCTTTGTCAACTGGGTGGGTAACAATGGACTTGTTGGAGAGCTCCCCTATCTTTGAGGCTGAAATAAGAACTTTTGTAAAAGAAAAATTAGATTTAATACTCCTAAAGTTATGGGAGACTGAATTGGTGAAGGTTTTGATGGCGGCATCAGAAGCTTATAATAGATAATAATAATAATGCAACAAATTAGTTGTCGATAAATAGAAATGCATAAAAAGGAGGTGTGCTTGTGAATTAAAAACATGTGTCCAGTTCTTGGGAAAAATGGCATACATGAAACTGGAGGGTCAGTGCTCGATATATTGATTGTACTGTGTACAATAGTGGCCCTTTGTAAGTAATTTGTATAAACACAGCCCCCTTCACAGGCGTTTCATACTGGAGATTTGTGATATACATTTATTACCATTTTGCCTTTTTTTATACACATATTTCACTATTATTGTTTGTTTGTTTTTTTACAGGTATGCCATTTTTTTTATCTGAATGCAGATTTTGATAAGTATTAATTCATAAGTGCACCTCCTTTTTTGTGTATTTTTATGGATTTGTGACTCGCAAAAAACATTTATTTTTGGAGTGTTTTTGCTGCTCACATTGTATTCTGCACATATTTTGTATTAGAGCACATTTTATGTATCCCTTTTGTAATTTTGTAATTTTAGTTGGTTAAATATAAAATATAGAAGTGTGTAAACACTGTGTGTTTGGGAAACTTGGGCCATAGGCATCTCTGTCAGTACAAAGTACTTATAATAGAACATATATTCTTTGTTATTATGGCAGGAAACTTTCCCAGAAAGTTACATCCATCTGTTCAAATGTCTTTCTTTGTTATGATCATCACTTTGGTTAAATGAAAAGCCGCCAGCTGCAATGCTCATTTGGAACAATGATTTAATTTATTTAACTCTGGTTTAAAAAAAAAAAAAAAAAAAAAAACATGTTTCAATAAAAGATTATCCAGTGCCACACATACACATAAATATGAGAATAGATATGTTAACCAATAATAAAGTCATAAGGAGCAAATATAAAGAAAAACATATTTATAAAAATATTATATCTGCTATTTGTTTAATTTTTTGGGGGGGACGCTCATATATTATTTTATATTCAGGGAACCTTTGAAATAATTTGCATCAATTTGTTTAGTAAACTGAAGAATGATATATAGTCAAAATATTTTCATAAACAGACTCCTTGCCGCAACCTCATTATTGTTATTTTAAGTGTAGGTTGATAAATAGTGATACATAGTGTAGGTTTAAGTGTGGGTGGATAAATCAGAAAATATGGTTAATCATGGAATTCTCCGCTATTGCTAGGCCAAAGCTGTATTAAGAAAAAAGAAAAAGAAAAACTCATGATAATAAAACTCTTTTTATTAATCTTTGTGCTTTTCTATGTTTAAGCAGCAAATAAATAAAGAAGGCAAAGCATTTTGAACTGATGGGAACCTAAAAATCTGTTATCCCAACTCCAACTGTAGAGATTAAACAGTAGGTAAAGCAAATGGGCTTTCCATTACCCCCACTAATGTTATGGGGAGATGAGTTTCTACTGAATCCCCCTCTGCCCTATGCAGATGATAGTCGAGCGGATAGTAATGGGAATCATCAGGATTAGACTAAGGCTAAGATAGTGGACCAGGAACTGCTTGGTCACTTGAGTTTACAATAAGTAACCCGTAACTATTTTGATTCCCATTCATTTAAAAATAAATGTATAGGTACTTTGCCACATGCAGTGTTATCACCCCTTGCATTGGCATAGACTGAATGTACATCCGCAAGGAAACACCAAGAAAGACTCAAGAAATGTACTTGGTAAATTATTTTACCTTCTGCACTGACCCTATAGAGAAAAAAGAACAACATAAACAACAAAAAAGATCTAACATAAACTTAAATACAATATTAACACATAAGTGCACAATATGGAGGAAACAAATAATAGTTAAGCTCAAAACATCTTAGGTGGTATCCCCTAAACCGCTTCTACAAAATACAAACAGCATACATATGTATGTATGTTTAATGTAATATTGTATGTTCCTTTATTTTATTTTTTTCTGTCTCCAGAGGTCTACAAATATGTTCAGTAATGTCAATTTTATTTGAGCTAAAAATATAAAACCAAAAAAGGGACACAACTGCTTTGAATTGTTTTCTAATACAGCCATCAACAATCATTGTTCCTAATTTAGCTGGATGGTTGTTATCAAACCACCCAAATCAAATCTTTAAATCAAACCACACACTGAAAGGTAGCTGGTTTTCTATAGAACCATAGAAGGAAAGAAAATTAACATTTGTCAAGTAAATGAAAGCCCCTGCAGAAAAGTATGGACCATATGAATAAAAAAAGTTCACCAGTAGGATGACTGCAACTGTGAGCACTTTATTCTGTAGACAGTGAGATATGAATGTAGTCTTCTAATAACACATGTAGTTAATATGGGCTCCTGCTTGGAAACATTAATAGAAGTATATGGTTACTAATACGTTCCCTACCAAGTAGTATAATGAGAATGTTTGTGGTATAGTCAGAGTGTTTAGCTACCTCGAAATTACTTGTCTCTTAATTAGTAAATTGCAGTAAGTATACCACATGGGACATGGTCCTCCTTCAAAAGTAAAGGAAGATTGTGTCCCACGATCTAAGGTTTCTGTTTGCCTGTTAAAGTAGATGTTGTTATATTGAAACAGAAATGCAACTTGCAATAGCACTTTGTATGAAACATAAATATAAATATTAGATTAAAGCTCAAATGAAGGGTTCTTCACTCCTATTGTATCAGTATCCTTATTGAAATAATATATGTCTCTGTTGGAAACCCTACCTATAATTTCGTATTAGATTGTTAACCCCTTAAGGACCAAACTTCTGGAATAAAAGGGAATCATGACATGTCACACATGTCATGTGTCCTTAAGGGGTTAAAGATGTACTATATTAAACAGTCATGTAAACAAACAAACAAATACACTTTCTACATACTGCTATTTGACACCAGGTTTCTTATTATTATCTGATTTAAAAGCTACTGGTAAGTTTCTGGTCTTAGGCAGAGGCTTACAATTAATTCAATTCACACAGCAAGCCTTCTGTCATCTCCAGGTATAATTCTATAAGGTTACTGCTAAGCAGAGATCATAATCTTATCCATCCTACTAGTGAACATCAATTAATCATTACAGGGAGAATTTATGTTATTTTATCTTGTTATTTTATCATTGTTAAAAAGTAGCAGTTTAAATTCTGAACTTGTTGATTGAAATGATCATTTGAGATAGTCATTTTAGTTTCTCAAAAACCCCTGTTCCTGTAGAGCATTCATTATGACAATGAAAAAAACAAATTCGATCTGACATGGAAGCAAATGGCCACCATGTTTGAGGTGGTAAGCATTCTATCAAAGCGAAGCTTCAATTCCAAGTCTATTCAAGGTAAAATAGAATATAGTGTGCTTTTAACAGGGTTAAAAGATCTTGATTTTGACATTATAATTCTATCAGATAGGAGAGTTGAATTCCACCCAGTGTTGGTGCATTACTGGTAAGGTTTGTGTTTTGCCTGAACCAATGGATGGGTCAGAGAAATAAGCAGGGTTATTTATTAAAGTGGGGATTGTTGAGAATTTAAAGTGAACTTCAAATTTAGGGCCAAATAACTGAACTGGAAGCATAGTTGACTTGGAAAATGTTTCCAGATTGGCTATCTTGACCTTAAATTGGAAATCCACTTGAATTTCCCAACAATTCTCACTTTAGTCAATGACCATGACATTGTTATCTCCCTGAAGGAGTCTTTGAGACTAAATCAGTCAGAATTGCACACTTACACTTGAGGACATTGCCCGTTGCTCTTCTGCATGAAAGCTGGAAGCGGTCTGCTGAGTTAGTAGTGCCAAGATAAAACGGCGGAGCCTTCCATTAACTGAAGGACTACAGTGAAGAGTGCACCTGTATTTTTGTTTCTGTCTTTCTGTCCGAGGTCCATAAGCTCTTTCCTCATAGTGGATATACATGTGTTTTTTTTTTTTTTTACATCCTAGGCATTTTGTAGTTTGACCTTGTTGTTTATTTGTTCTTTTTGTCATTTTATATTTACAAAATTCTATATTGTATGGTTTAATGGCTTTTCAGAAGTTATTTTATCAGTGGGTATGTAATTCATGTTAATCTTTTCATAAAGCTGGTATGGTTTGTATATATGTTTGCACTGTGCTTGATAATTTTGTGACTCTTAAATGTGTTTCCTACTCTGTATTAGAAGGATGCACCCAAAATATTGGCTACTGCATGTATATAATGTCTTTGTAAAGCCGGAAAATGGCTAAAGTATATAAATATTCTAAAATACGTATTGCTTAGGTTGCTAAATATACCCAAATAGGCAAATGTGCCAAGAATTAAGAGGAGCAAACCATACAGAAATATTTGAGTTATGCATTATCGGATGCCTAAATTAAAATGAAAGGGAAGAGGCTTATTACTATCATTATATTCTACATATTTTCTGAAGAAAAACTAGATCTCCCTTGAATCACTACATTACTAAACATTTTTGCAGGCGTGGACACACAACAAATAAGCTATCGAACAATAAGACAGGACACCCACAGTAAAAAAAACAGTACACCACTAAAATACATCATAGTATGTCACAGGTAAATGTACATTCACTACAACACAATCCATTGAGGGAGTTATCGGAAACTTAAACATTTGAACACCAAAACTGACTTTTCTAACAATTTACCAAGTCAATGAATTGTGAAAATCATTACGTCACCCAACTTGTGCTAACAATTCCTTGTTGATGAATGAAAACACAGAAAAATACAAATATGCCTTGTAACATTTAAATATCATTGAAATGTATAATAAAAACTATACACCCATGCACTATACCCAAAATGTCTCATATGGGCATACTTTTTTTTTTTACAATGATGGCTCAAGTTGAGTCTAGTTTGAACTTTAATTTTGTTTCCCCCTTTTATCCACCACCTCCTGCTATATTGCATACATTTTTCCTATTTGCTACATTTTCTCACTTAAGTCCAATTTGAAGTTGATGAATTTCACCTTCAGCAGGATAACCAGCAGAAACAAGTTTATGACTTTTTGAATTGTGTTTGTGTTGAAAGCACTCATAAAATACTACCTGAAAGTCAGAAAGCTTTATCAATTGGATTCTGATGTCAAACTGTAATTAACTTATATGATTAAATGGAGAATCATGCAATAGACTGGACTATTACTGGACTACTACAGCTAATCCAATCTACATATATAAATATTTAGTAGAGATTGCAGCCATTTTAGTCCAGTGATACAGATGTAAAAATAACAGATACAATTAGCATATTTTAATATTTTTTTTTATTGGACTAACAGAATTTTTAAATGACACATAGAATTCAAAGTTGAATTTTGATACTGGGGTAATAGCTACATGAGTGCAGATAAGGCACAGGTATGATGGAAAATAGACACCATTTTCACAGAGGGTCAAAATATGTATACATTTTGGTCACTACAGCAGCGCCAATCCTTTAAATCAGGGGTTCCCAACCCAGTTTTCAAGTACCCCCAACAAATCCAGGACTTAGGGATTGCCTTGTTATGTCTAAAGTGATTTTTTTTCTTTCTTCTAAACACCATAGAATTGCATTTTTTAGCACATTGATTTTGCATTATATATATATATATATATATATATATATATATATTCACAACGCTCTTACAACAGATTATTAAAATACACTCTTGCTTATATAGCACTAGCACTATTTGATTAGTCTCAAACTTTGAAATTAGTGTAGGACCCACCGGAATTGGAGTACTGTAAAGTAGTGGTGGATTTAACACAATATGGCCATATAATGAAACGTGATCCCTATATTTTTTTACTGAGATAGGTGATTTTAAGTAGCCTTATAAAATGTAAATCTGTATTTTTATGTGTGCGATGTTCTTTAATCTGTATAATGATATAAACTCTGGATCACGGTGCTTGGCTTAGATAGTGAACTTCTATAGGAAGTACTGGTACTATAACAACTACAGCGGGCTGTGGTGGTTATAGTGCTTGGAGTGTTGCTCTAAGATTAGTGACTTTACACTGTGCAATATCAGTCACATAGAAACATAGAAACATAGAAACATAGAATGTGACGGCAGATAAGAACCATTCGGCCCATCTAGTCTGCCCAGTTTTCTAAATACTTTCATTAGTCCCTGGCCTTATCTTATAGTTAGGATAGCCTTATGCCTATCCCACGCATGCTTAAACTCCTTTACTGTGTTAACCTCTACCACTTCAGCTGGAAGGCTATTCCATGCATCCACTACCCTCTCAGTAAAGTAATACTTCCTGATATTATTTTTAAACCTTTGTCCCTCTAATTTAAGACTATGTCACACCAAGCATCATGGTTTTAAAGGCACAATATGACCCTGTAGAGTAGAGAATGAAGTACATTATATTCATTATTTCTGTTAGTAAGTCCTACATACAACATGATATCTATGTTATTATAGTTTGAGTACATGATCCATGTTTGAATATTGTTTTTGATTTAATCTTTGTTCAGTGAAAGCCATTTTTTTTTCTTGGCTTATATTTGATGAAAAGGCTATTGTGAACTTAATTGTTTATATTTGTTTAATATTTATAGATATATGAAAAATGCAATACATAAAATATTATTTTGCTCAGAAATGTCAATATTTATAATTTATCAATTGATCCATTAACCTTACAGAGCATAAAGCAACAGATCTTTAGATATAAAAAATCAATAGGAACGTCTCACAGTTTTATATCATTCTCAATACCATGTGCCTCCTAGTGGCAAATGTATCGGATTGTGATGTTATACTTCAAATGAGATTTTGTAACATACTGTGGTCTAAAGATTCTTCTTTACTAGTGCTACACATCTTGACTAATCAAAATTCACAGTCAATGATAACCATGTACCATAAAGCTGCTGCATTGCACAACTATTCACCAATACACTCATTTTCATTTTAAATAAATGTATAAACTTGCATGGGATTTGCAGTTCTACCACAAATGGAAGTCCTCCACTTTGATGCCCATGCTATTCAGGCATATGTTCAATGTTACACAGTTGCATAGGCTGAAAATAGACATGTGTCCATCAAGTTCAGCCTTCCTCACATTTGTTTTTTGCTGTTGATCCAAAATAAGGCAAAGAAAACAGTTTGAAGCACTTCCAATTTTGCAACAAACTAGGACAAAAATTCAAACTTGACACCACAATGGCAGTCAGATTTATCCATGGATCGAGAATGTGCACTCTTGATACCAAATAATAGTATTTTTTTTTTGTCCATACCCACAGAATTGTTTCCCCTTTTTTCATTTTTAATAGAAATATTTGACTTCTCTTCAAATTACATATTTCCACTCCCACTCTAGCTATTGTCCCCCTGCCCCAGAGTATTTATCCAGGGTATTTATAAACCTTAAGTCATATCACAAAACAAACATTTAAAGTCGCAAGCAGCAACAGACGATAATCTCCTTCCAACCACCAATTTTGCATCGCACTTCCATTGTACCAGCTTTCATGGGGGGAGGGACATTACTTGTGGTCTGTCTCACTTAGAAAACTGCTGTCTCACAGCATTAAATTGAGTGTGATCATCACTGTCTTAGCCGGTGTGATGGTTCATTAGGTCTAAACAAGGAGAGTCCCTTTCCATTTGGTAAGCAGTGCTTTTGACAGAAGAGCCCAAGAAATGGCTGCACTTAGAGCAGTGAAAGTTACAAGCTCACTGATATATACTAATTTAGTTAATATATGCACATACTAAGGAATAACAAGAAAGCTAAATTACATTATAATATAAATTACATTTTAGTTACATATCCAATTATGTTTAATGTGTGTGGGTTTAATATGTTGAATGTTACATGTTCTAAATTGTTGGTGCTCACATGTTTAATTAAGTGGTTTTGATGTACAAGCCATGCCCCATCCAGTTTCAATGTTTAATTATCTGCCATTCAGGAGATAAATAACTTTGTATATGCAGCTGCAGCAGCAACTCCCCTGGCTGTCACTCAAACAGCCTCCTTACACACTTCCTAAAAAAAGAGCTCATATTTTTTTGTTTCTCTTATTGCACAGTGTATTACAATTAGAATGTCTTATATCCCATATTCTGTTAATAGCTTGTTTGAACTTGCAACTGCCTCTGTGTTTGATTAAAGTTCAATTAACAAAACCAAAAATACATTTTTTTAAAGGAACACTATAGGGTCAGGAACACAAACATGTATTCCTGACCCTATAGTGTTTAACCCACCATTTAGGTGGTTTGCCCCCATAGGGAAAGCATTGGATGGGCTAACATTGGCACGGAGGCGGGGCCAAATGCTGTTTTCGCCAATCAGGAGCTCCTCATAGAGATGCAATGAATCAATCCATCTCTATGAGGAAAATCCAGCGTCTCCATGCAGAGTGTGGGGACACTGAACGTCAGTGCTGCTTTTTTGGTATCACTGACCCAGGAAGCACCTCCAATGGCCATCTAAGGAGTGGCCACTTGGAGGTGTCCCTAAAGACTATGTAAATACTGCATTTTCTCTGGAAAAAGTGAAACATACCTTTAATGACTGATTTAGTGATTTCAATTATTTATGCTAAGTAATGGTAAGAAGGATTTGTCAGAATTTAAGGAATGTGTGTATGTATGTATTTGCACTTTGGTGTCACCTCGTTATAATCCTCATGCATTACTGCACTCTCATGCACTAGCTTGCAAAGTTTTATTCTAGTGCATGCATGCTTGGAATTGTTTCCAAAGTGCCATATAATATGCAGACTGCGCAGTGAGAACTTAAACAAATTTGCACCATTTAAATTTGTAAAAAAAAAAAAAAATTACAGAAACTATTTTGCAACTTTTATTCCAAGAATAAATTGAAGTCCCCATCCAGAACCTTTACCAGGAGAGTGATATATTTATTTTTTTTCTAACATGTAGAACAGTCAATTTTAGAATGCTGTTTTTTTCCAATACATATATTTGCTTCAAATGTTTAAGATAACATTTTATTTTACTGCACATTAGCAAGTGATTTTTTTTGCAGAACCAGCTCCATAACTGCACATTTCATTGAAAACAGAAGGTTAAATTAAAGTTTCATTTATTATTTATATTTTATAATGAGGACAGAGGAAGTAATTTCATATTGCTTCATATTTGTTCTTTAGAGCCCTTCCTAAGCACATTTTTAGCAGGGACTTCCAGAAAAAAACAGCAAATGCTTCCAAAAAAAATAATGTATTTTAAACAGTATTTAAGCTGCACTTTTAGCTGTGATGTCTCTATTATTATTATTTTTTTTTTTTTCATTCTTAACTCCCTAATGTTAGAGCATGTTTTTTTCTAAAAAGGGTTTAGCCTCCAAGCAATACATTTTGGTGAATTGAAAACCGAATTTCAAAAGTCTTGTGACTTTAAAGTTGGTTGTATGGCAGATGCAAGTTGGGAAATTTGGGGGAATTAGAAGTTAACTGTTTGGAATGGTAGATGGCCCAAAAAGAAACTTGCACCAAGTCCCTTGGTTCATTAGTTACGCTACTGGTTCTATTCATTATACATGCAGATATATTCCTACACACCTCCATTACATTATTATTATTATTATTATTATTTATATAGCGCCAGAAAATTCTGCAGCGCTTTACAGTGGGTGGACGAACAAACTTGTAATTGTAACCAGACAAGTTGGATGCACAGGAACAGAGGGGTTGAGGGCCCTGCTCAATGAGTTTACATGCTAGAGGGAGTGGGGTAAAATGACACAAAAGGTAAGGATAGTATTAGAGAAGTAATTACAGTTGCAGGAGAGCAATCAGTTGGGAGCTATTAACAGTTTAAATGATAGGCTTTTATGAAGAAGTGCATTTTTTAAAATTCTTTATGTGAGAAAGTCAAAAACAGACAAGTATTATATATTATAGGCGTAAGCAAAATGCATTAATTATGCAGTACATATAAATTGATTTATAAGATGCAAAAATGGATTTCCTCTAATTTTTTTTAAGTATAGACTAAAATATACTTAATCTCTAAGAGAGAAAAGAGAAAGTATAGAACAAAATAAAAAGAAAATATTCACGCCTGTTTGTGTAATTCCCCAGAATGATACAGTGTGGTTTTGTTATCTATTTTTATTGGTAATAAACTCTCGCAATGGATCCCACATTTTAATAAAGGATGGGGTTGAATGTCTGATTTTTTGAAGTTAGTTCATCTATGGGTAAATTATCTTCAGTTTTTAAAATGACTTTACTTATTGTGGGAATATCAGTTTTCAACCATCCAGCTGCAATAACTCTACGGGCTGCTTGTGTTATGGAGTGTAGTAGTTTCTGTGAATGCTTGGGCATCCCCTCTACAGGTCTAGATATTAAGAATAGAAGGCGAGAATTTAATTCATCTTTGAAGAACAACCTCTATAAGATCTTTTACTAGTTTCCAAAAGTGAGTAATTTTAGGACACTCCCACCACATAGGTGGGTAGGTGCCCCCGAGAAAAGATCTGATGGGTTTCTACCGATTCTATACATAAAAACAGGAGTAACATGAGAGCTAAACAAAAAACATTTGCTCCTGTGAGAGCACGCAAACTGATATTTTAGATGCTGTTTCCCAAATATCCAACCACACTCCCATCTCTAGAGCTTCACATAAATCTGATTCCCATTGTGTATATATACACACATTTTGTTATATTTACTAACATATTTCTTTTATTTTACAGATGCAGGGAGACTGCCTGTCAGTTCAGGCAGTCCCCCTGCAGGCAGCACTCTGGACGCCTATTGTGGCCATGTTATCGCTCTTTCAGAGCAATCACATGGCCCGCAGGGGACTAGTTTGCCGAGGGGGGCTGTCTGGACTGTAAGACAGTCCCCCCAGACCGGGAGGAACACCGATCGCTGGTGAGGGAACGGCGGCGCTCAGGTAATTAAGAAAGACTACGAGGACATACTAGGTACTGGTGCTGTTTTTTGTTAGAATTACCTCGGTTCTTAAAGGGTTAAATGAAGGTGTGAAGATCACACTATATTAAAGGTAAGATCCAGAATATCCTGGATACGATAGGCTGCCCTCAATGTAGGCTAAGCTCATGCCAAATAGTTACATAGTTACATAGCTGAACAGAGACTTGCGTCCATCAAGTTCAGTCTCCCTCACATATGTTGTTGCTGTTGATCCAAAAGAAGGAAAAAAACGAGTCTGAAGCGCTTCCAATTTTGCCACAAACTAGAAAAAAATTCCTTCTTGACCCCAAAATAGCAGTCAGATGTCTCCTTGGATCAAGCAGCTATTACCCCACTAATTAGAAATTATATCCCTGTGTGTTATGTTTTTGTAAGTATTTATCCAATTGCAGTTTAAACATCTGTAGTGACTCTGACAAAACCACCTCTTCAGGCAGAGAATTCCATATCATTATTGCTCTTACTGTATAAAAACCTTTTCTTTGCCTTAGATGAAATCTCCTTTCTTCCAGCCTAAATGTGTGACCTCGTGTTCTATGTATAGCCATGTTTATGAATAGATTTCCAGATAAAGGTTTGTACTGGCCCCGAATATATTTGTATAAAGTTATCATATCCCCTCTCAGGCGCCGTTTTTCCAAACTAAACAGATTTAATTTCTTTATCCTTTCTTCATAACTAAAATGCTCCATTCCTTTTATCAATTTGGTAGCTCGTCTCTGGACTTTTGCTAGAGCCATAATATCTTTCTTTAGAACAGGCGCCCAAAATTGCACAGCATATTCAAGGTGTGGTCTTATCAGCGATTTATAAAGAGGCAAAATTATATTTTCAGCCCGAGAATTTATGCCCCTATTTATACATGACAAAACCTTACCAGCTTTAGCAACTGCAGATTGACATTGCATATTGCTGCCTAATTTCTTGACTATAACAATTTCCAAATCCTTCTCGTGTGTGGTTATCCCTAATTCACTGCCATTTAGTGTGTAAGTTGCTTGTGCATTCTTAACCCCGAAGTGCATAACTTTGCATTTCTCTACGTTAAATGTCATCTGCCATTTTAGTGCCCAGTCCCCCAATCTATCCAAATCCCTCTGCAGCAAAGCAATATCCTGCTCACATTTTATTACCTTACAAAGTTTTGTGTCATCTGCAAACACTGATACATGGCTTTCAATGCCTATTTCAAGATCATTTATAAATATGTCAAATAGAAGTGGTCCCAAAACAGAACCCTGAGGGACACCACTTAGAACTTTTGTCCAGCCTGAAAATTTACCATTAATTACAACTCGTACTCTATCCTTAAGCCAATGTTCTACCCAAGAACAAGAATATTCATCTAGACCAATTTCTTTTAGTTTGAAGACTAACCTATTGTGAGGAACCGTATCAAATGCCTTGGCAAAATCCAAGTAGATCACATCCACTGCAACACCCTGATCTATACTTCTACTTACTTCTTTGTAGAATGCAATTAGGTTAGTTTGACATGACCTATGTTTCATAAAACTATGCTGATTATTGCTAATAACAAAGTTCTTCCCAATGAATTCCTGAATATTATCCCTTAATAGCCCTTCAAATGTATTCAGACATTTGCCCTAGTTAGTGCATTATCTGAAAAATGTCTGGGTTAATTAAGATCTAGCTCTTATTTAATAAATATACCTTCTGTTATCATCCTGCTGTTATCAGCCATGTACCTACCTTACATTTTACATGTCTGAACTGGGTTTATAAATCTTTTTTAAAAGTTTTATTAGCAGCAATCCACTGCTACTACAGGAGATACATATTTTATGACACTCAACTCTACTCCTTTACCTAGAGCTGTGGTAGAGAGTTACATATATAAAGATGTGACAACAGAGTATAGTGATACTAAGTTCAATCGGCTGAGGAAGTGATACTAAGTGCAAGCTGATCTGCTACAGAGAAACGTGTAACAGAGGGCAGCAGGAGTATTAAGGACATTTATTTTCTTTTTAGTTTATGTATAGACAAGTGGAGTTTTATGCAAATAATAAAGTTTTCCTTAGTTTTTATATATTTTGCTGCTTCCAGTCTGCTGTGGGTTACTACTTGGGAGCATGGGAGGATATCCCATATTCATACTAGATCCAATATACAGTGGCCCCGGTCCATGTGAGTGGGTTTTATCATTCCACACGTATTTCTATTATACAATACTATCTGCACTATTGGATGTTTATGTTCTTTATATCTGAGGCCATCATCCAGTGATACCATTCATTTAAAGACATCAACAGCCCTACAGCTTAAAGACACATTTTTGGGCTCTATTTACGTCAGTAGCCATTTGGTAGTAAAATCACTGTTTAGATGTTTTTCCACAGTTACACTATTCCCTTTCCCCCTTTGTTTATGTTTTATATATGAGCAACACATTTTCGTGGTATTCCATTTTTGTGTTGCTTTACAAGCCTTTTGCTAAAATTACAGCACTTTATACATTTTTCTTTTCCTTTTCCCTTTCATGCTTAGCAAGAAAAATTTGTTTTTCAGTTGCTTTTTTCACCTTGACTGTTCCTTGCACATTTTTACTGTGTACTTTTTATACCTTCCCAAGTAATTTATAATACTATCAACAATGCAAAATCAAATCCCTGTGACTACCATTGAACTGTCAACAAGAACAATTTAATAGAAATATAGGCACCTATTATCAGCATGTACTGTGCATTGAGTCTATAAAATATGCCCTTGATGAAAAACACAAGTTAGTTATATTGGTTGCTTTTCATATACCCTTTGTGTAATCCGATTTTGGCCTAGTTCTATCATATGAAGTTACTTTACACTCTAAAAATAAGTTCAGTATATTATAAGTGAAAATATGTTAAATAAATAAATAAATAAAAGCAATCACATTAAACCTCTAAAGAACAAGGTCATTTACACAATATACACTTTTATTTATACCATTCTACAGAAGTGTAGTGAGGGAACAGTGAGGTGAGGGTGGAAACAGCCATTGGTCTGGTAGGGTACCTCACTGGTATCAGAGATAAACTGTCTCTGATGCTTTTATACTGGCCATCAGGCCAATGCCTGGTGGCCACTATGGGAATCCTAACAAGTTGCAGTCATCATCTCCATCAGTTTCTGGAGTGGATCAAAGCATTGCCATGGTCTACCACAGCAGGTTACGTAAAATTACCCATCTCAGCAAACAAATATGGGGAGTCAGTTCCACCATATGGCCATATCGTGTTAACCCCACCACTATGTTACAGTACCCCATATATATATATGTGTGTTTCCTACACTCATTTTAGTATGGGAGACAAATTAAACAGTGCTAGTGCTAAATTATCTACAATGTATCTATAGATAATATAGATCAAAGCACTATAACTTTAATTATTTAGTTTTGACACTGTATTTTTTTTTATTTAGTTTTTTTTATCAAAATGGTAGAATATGCTAGCTTTAGTTTACCTATAATCTTAATTTTATTAATGACAGGAGGTGAATATCTGCTTAAGTCTCTCTTTACTAGAACTCCACAGCATTCACATTCATGATCAGTATACAGCAAGGAGAAGATAAATTAACACAACAAAAGGTTGCTATTGTCTGGATTCTTGTCCCCAGTGTTCCCATAAAATGGCACCAGAGGATAAGAGAGACAGGGATGGAAGAGGGTGGTGTGTATTCTGTTTATGGTATTGCATATTCGGGGGTAGGTTATGTGTTTGGTAGGCTGCTTATAATATTATATGGACACTGATTGTGATGAAGTATTGGGACACTGCAATAATAATAAGAGAGGTTCATCCACTAATAAATATTTATTTGGAAATACACAGAGCATACTAAAACACTACAACATGTATGTGTATACAATATTTACATTACATACAACTATTAATTAAATTAACTACAGTGTATTTAGCCCCTTAAAGACACATGACGTGTGTGACATGTCATGATTCCCTTTTATTCCAGAAGTTTGGTCCTTCAGGGGTTAATTAATCTGTTGCAAGAGCATTGGGAATATATATATAATACAAATTAATTTTATAACATGACAGGAGGCCTCATATTTGCTCAAGTCTATCTTTACAAGAACTCCACAGCAGCACATTAACACAGAGAAAATCAACCAATCAGAAAAAAGTTAGATACAATAAAGCTCCCCTCCCCACACAGAACGTCCTCTTTCAAGCTGCGACAAAACAGAATAAGAAACAGAATAAAGCCATGCAGTATAAGTCCTTGTGGGCAGTGAAGTCAACGATGTCATCCAGCCGAGAGGAAATTTCAAACGTGGTGCAAACGACAGATTATACACTGAAACGAGAAAAACATAGTCCAAAGGGCTGGTTAGATAATGAAATGTACTCTGAAAAAACATGCAGTCACCCAGAGCGACAAACAGTATTGCTGTAATGTACAGAGATCCCAACTGTTCTATGTAAGAAACGGTAACATGAAAAGCGACGGGTAGCAGAAACAACAAGCAGAGTTGTATACATACAAGATTACCCAAAACTTCTGACCCGATATCAAACAAGAGTAGGGATGAAAAAACTGGGAGGAAAATATTCGCCTCCTGTCATTAATAAAATTAAGATTATAGGTACACTAAAGCTAGCATAATCTACAATTTTATAACATGACAGGAGGCTTCATATTTGCTGTATTAACGCTCAGACAACAAAGCAAACAATGCTTGTTCCTGGGAGGCCAATAGATTTGTCCTGAATAGATCCTTCTTCAGTGAGATGTGACAGAAACGCCAGTCATTGATGTTCCTCCAATCCTGGGAAAAAGTCAATCACCCATAGGATTCACTCTACCTGGTAACATGTGACCGGGCTCTGCCAAGGTGTAATGCAATGCCAATATGGTGTCTATTCTCAGGAGGATGCAACAGTTTGCTAAAATTATCAGTGAAACTTGAGATTGTGAAAGAAAAACCTGTGATCAGTTTTGGACCAATGATGTGGAAGTCAGCTTCCTAACATCCAAGGGCTATCAGGCAATGTGGTCGCGCAAGCAGTTCCCCAATCTCAAGACTTGTGTTTGGAATCACGACCAAGTCTGGGGCAGAAAAGAATAAAAGTCTCCCCGTTCCCCATTGACCTCTGAGGTGAGTGGTATCATCTGAAAATAGGTCTACTCCACAGGTTAGCGTGCAGAGGGGAATCTGGTCGCACCATAGAATTCTCCGGCTCACCATGCGAATTGTGGAATATTTATGACTGTGGCTGACGAAGCACTCCTAAAGGCATGTCTAACCTGAACCCCGGAACTTCACCACCTGGGACAGGGTGCGGGTCGACTTTCCTTGGAAGACTGCCAAGGCCAGGTATACGAACAAGGGGATCGTAAAGTAAGGTTGAGATCAGTTCAGGGCTTCCTCGTGGCAGAGTAATAAGCAGTCCGGCTATGAGGTGATGGAAACCATTGTAAATGAAGATGAGCAGTTGGTGAATCACCAAGCGCCCGCACTTATATTAGAGAGTAGATAGGTTGACATGGCCAGGCCAGTCGTTCCCCAGGAAACACAGCAAACGTTGGAACATGGAACAGAAAACTACTGATTCCGGAGGTTAAAGACAGTGTGTAAACCCACCCGACTTCTTACGAATAAGAAGGCTGGATCCATAGAAACCCCCGGAGTCAGATGGGAAGCTGACATGCTCTTTAGTCGACCAGGGTCTGAAGTTTAATGTCTACAAGCGCCTGGCAGTCGCCGTCGATAGTGATGGAATGGAATAGTTCAAAATGGCTGTAGTAATCACTCCGCTGTCATTCAGCCCTGCCGGAAAAACCAAGATGGGGTCTGATGAAACGCTTGTCACACTGAAGAGTGGGCTCTATTGAGTGTGGTGTGTAAGTTCATGTGTTCGTGAATTTTTTAGTAATGTTTCTCCAAAGCTTAGGTCCTAGGCCAAGGGACCACGTTCTTAATTCAGCGTCTGCAATCTCGGCATCTATATGAAGGGATTGCACCTATCTTCGTTCAGTGCATATTGATAGCATTGTCTAGTAGGCCTATAGGAGGGCAAGCTCAGGCTTGATTAAGATGGTTCCAGAGGGCAGCTTTGTGTACTGGTTCAGCCGCTAGAAGTGGGAAATTCAACAGGGTTTTGAGAACGTAGAATAACTTGATTTGAGCAAGTCTCAGGCTGCGATCAATACCCCTGCGAGGGTCAGGTCCTGATCTTGCAAAGTATGAGTAGGTACCAATGTCGCGCTCTGGGGTCATTGCGACCTTATCAGGAAGAGATGGTCTGGGCATTCTGCCCGAATCTTGTATGAACTTCCCAGTTTAGGGATCTATGAGTCCAGTAATGTACTTACTGGGCCAAATGATCAGGAGCCATCTTTCGAGTGACTTAGGGTGACAAATGGAATGCGGGTTGAAGAGAGGTTTCCCCCATCGAATCCAAGCAGATGTCGCCGTTTGGACCTAACATAGGTGGTTCCGCAGGAGATAAATCAAGGGAAGCTTTCGTGAATAATTTGTGTACAAAGGGAGAGTCCTTCACCGCCGAACCTTGTCAGCTATCCTCATCCTCAGAGGTTGAGCATTCCTCCTGCCACTTATCCCAAATAGATACTGGGTATGAACCGTAGGGCTGACCAGAGACTCCGATCTTCTTACGCGATTTCCGACATGGCATAGTGGGTTTTCCCCTGTCCCGTAGTGATTATGTATGTCTGTATTTGGAAGCATCGGAATCTTCTGATTCCTCCGACAGTAGAAAATGCCTGAGGGGTTGTCCATATTGGCGTAAATAAAAGCCTTGTGTGATAGTCTGCACAATGCCATGCAGATGATAAAATAATATATATATCCTTAATAATAATAAAACAATAATAATAAAACCTCCAGGAGTATATTCAGTAGGGAGGTACAATGGCACAGGCAAAGCAGGCCACTCATAGGGCTGTAACAGTGACAGCCAGCTCAAATAGCCAATATCAGGCAAGGTAAGGTACCAGGATCTGTAATGATATGATGAGGTGACAAACAAAAATAAATAGAATATGCATATAAATGACATGCATATAATAAACATCAAGTTAAGGCAGACAGAAAAAGATAACTAAATATACATAAATATAGATGCAGAAAAACAAAAGAAATAGAATATGTATGTAAATAGAATATGTATAGAAATGAATATGCATAGAATATGCACAGAAATAAAAAGTCACTGTGTATATAGTGTAAAATATTCATTTAGTACTGTGTACCCCTGCAGGGGTAGTCATGAGAGGGTTAAACCAAGGAATAACTTAGGCAGCGAATCCACAGACAGCTGCCTAATGAACAGCACAGCACTGCCCTACAGTGAGTCCCCTGCAGCATCAGCGGTAGGAGGGAGAAAAAGGGGGAAACAAGGATAGAAATAGTGACCAGAAAGTGCACAATAATTATAGACAACTATAGGCAAACTATACCAAGTACTAATCAATAAAGGTACAAGAAATCAGTAATATAAAATCCCACAGCCACCAACTTAGAGCAGGAGAAAGTGGTACTCTGACCAGTACTGATGCTGAGCAGTAAAGAAAGAGTAAATATTGTATACACATAAATGTTGTAGTGTTTTAGTATGCTCTGTGTATTTCCAAATAAATATTTATTAGTGGATGAACCTCTCTTATTATTATTGCAGTGTCCCAATACTTCATCACAATCAGTGTACATATAATATTACAAGCAGCCTACCAAACAAATAACCTACCCCCAAATATGCAATACCATAAACAGAATACACACCACCCTCTTCCATCCCTGTCTCTCTTATCCTCTGGTGCCATTTTATGGGAACACTGGGGACAAGAATCCAGACAACAGCAACCTTTTGTTGTGTTATTTCATCTTCTCCTTGCTGCATACTGATCATGAATGTGAATAACACGCACATGGACACTGAATGTATTTTGTAAGGGCTTACAGCTCTACAAACATGTAGTAAATCACCATGTTCAGTCAGTGGCACATGGAATAACTCAATGATGGCATCAAAGTCATCTAAAAGATCAATATCCTCCAAGCTTATCATTTCCTTAACTGAATTCTTATCTTCACAGATGTTTAACCTATACATTTGCATGAAAGAGGGAATATTCTTTTTTTCCCCTCCAAATTTGAAGTCACTGTGTGATCTTATCATAGTCTTTCTGTTGTTCTATGATACAACACGCATGCAGAATAATATTACACACATATACAGTTGTTATCAAAAGTATTCAACCCCCTTTAAAAATCAGGTTTATTGTCAACATTTTCAGACATTCAGCTGTTTGCAGGGGTTTGAATAATTTTGAGAACAGCATTTTCAGTTGAATTTGGGGAAACCACTTGAAGCATTCATTGTGTTGAGCTATTTAAATTGCTTTTGTTTGATTTGTTCATTTCAAACAACTAAAAGTCTGTATATTTTAACAATAAAACTGATTTTCAATAGGGGTTGAATAATTTTGATTACAATTGTTTTATACATCCATGACCCTTATCCATCTATCTATTGAGAAGTTAAAAGATAGAGGTGGCAGGGTGCAACATTGGCAGCTATTCCCTTCTCTAGCCCCGGACTGTGGAATAAAGGGCCCCTACACACCTCACTTATTAAGTCCATGATGTGTTGAATTAAAGAGTTGAAAATCTGCATTAATAACCTTCTATTGCCTAAACTCAACTTCCTATGTTACAAATCAGCAGCTTCCACAAGCTAATATTCAACATTGTCCTGTATTAACTGAGTTAAAATTCCCACTGCCTAGAATGAACTATGTCTTTCAGTTTTACTTAGGTGGCTCAAATGTAAAGGTACAGCCATTTAATCCCTAGGTCCCCAGTTCTAATTCCCTTTCATGTGTTCTATTAAATTGTACATAATTGTATTACCTTTTCAGGTTACCCAATTTAAGACTTACATGTGCCCCTTTTAAGTGTTATAACCCCTTCTGTCATTTACCCTTTTTCATCATATGTTGGGGTGAAACCCCTGTTGCTTACTATTATAACTATATCTCATGCATAGGGTGAGCATATACTTAACTACTATGGTTCCAATTAGGGGTAAGCCCCTATGCTGTCTGATTCGACCTTCCAGTATTGGTGACAAATATTGGTTGATTTGCTGTCCCTGGTAGAGCACTTTGGTTGGCCCGCTTTGCCTGTGCCCCCTCTACCTCCACAAGGGTATACCCTGAGGTTAAGATTACCAGGTGAGCCCTGGTTATCACTATCATTATTATAACTATTACTATTATTGTTTATCTTTGTCATTGTGATTTATCTGAATGATTGATTTCAAACAATCCATACTTCTGCCCCAAGGTGCTACGATGCCACTCCCAAAATGCCCCACCCCCTATGAAGAAAGCTCTTGCATGTGTACTCACAAAAGTGGCTTCAGATACAGACCATAGTAGGATCTGTATTCCTCCAGAATTGAGCAAACGTGCCTACGGAAGTGTTATTGGAAAGGGTACACCCCAGAGCCCTGTGTCCCATAATGCCCCAAACAACTAGAACCTAAAGAAATACCTATCTCTCTGCCTGACTTGTCAGATGATGAGAAAGACCCTCTCTATCCCCCACCGCTGTTCATCCTGGATGAGCGGCAGGTGGATCTCTTCTCCTGGATGGCCAAATGCTGACATCGAGGAGCCATCCTACTCTCAGGGTGCCATGGCCGATCCCTCATTATTAATGCCATATGGAGGTGATGAAGACATCTTCCTGGATCCCTCAGGGCAACACCTATTTAACCCACATGCTATATGGCTTCCCCGGTCATTTGACTGATCTCTACTGGACCACCTCACACAATATATACACAATATATATATTACTGGATCCATAAGCCACTAGATAGAGGAGTATGCAAGTGACCGTGTGCGAAATGGCCAAGACCATCCTTATACAATAAAGTGGCTATGACCCAAACTGGGAAAACATGGTGTACACGTATTTGACAAAACCTGCCATGTCCTTCGTAAGGGTATAGAGCGCAACATATTAATGGCCCAATACAAACTACTAGATATTTTGGGCCCCCAGGCTAAAATACACCTTTTATGTCCAGTCATAAACCTGCGACAGCTGAATGCTTTCATGGTATACAGGCTTTTCAAAATAGAGAGCATTCACCTGCTTCGAGACATCTTTCAACCCGGATATCGGTTCACTTGCCTGGATCTAATGAATGCATATCTGTCCGTACAGGTGTAGCCCCTGAGTCAATGTTTTCTTCGAAGGGCAAAACCTGTCAATTCCCTTGTCTAACCTATGGTCACAGCTCAGCCTCCTGGTGTTTCACCAAGCTACTGAAACTGGTCACAGCACACCTCTGTTCCAATGGAATACGCTGCCTTGTTTATCTGGATGATTTATTGTCTTTCTGAAATGAATTTTCCTGGGCTTTCTGGTCAATCGGGAGAAGTCAGCTCCCACGTGGTGCACTTCTTGGCTTTCGAGATAAATGCCATTTCTTGTGTTCTTTGTCTCCCTCAAGCCAATATTTAGGTGATCAGGAAGGAGACCCGGAGGCTACTGCATCAGGATCAGATCCCACTCTGCATGCTGACTCGCATTGTGGATCTTCTCTCTGCCTCTGTATAGGCGATATATCCAGTACCCCTTCACTATCGGGCAATGCCTGAAGGCGAGATTCCTAAGAGTGCAACTTTCCTATGATCAGATTATCCTTGGTACCCCAGATGTCATGGAGGAACTCCACTGGTGTCTTCTACACATGTTTGCTTGGAACAGCAAGGCGATCTTGGACCCACCCCAGATGTTATCATTGAGTCAGACATGACTTGCCCAACCGCATCCACGAGTGGACCGTGTACAGTCGCGGAAGACTATTTCCATATCAACGGCTTGCAGTTAATCGTGTGCTCTTTCGCGATCCGCAGTCTGGCCAGCCATCTGTCAAATTGTTGCATCCTCTTGAGGATGGATAATATTTCAGCTGTGCAATAGATCAACTGTTTAGGAGGGGCTTGGACACACCTCCTGTGGAAAGTGATCTTCAACTTTTGTTTCCAACGCAACATTACACTACAAGCGGAATATTTCTCAGGAGCAACGAACCTGACGGCAGATTGGTTTTCCAGGTAATGGGTAATATTCCTTTGCATCGCACGTTTGTGGGGCCCGTTCGTTGTGGACTTATTTGCCTCTCAGATGAATTTCCAACTCCCAAGGATCTTCAGCTTGCTCCCCGACCTCGAGTGCTCGGCCATGTATGCCTTCCTTCAAGAGTGCCATTGCCGGCTGCTTATGCTTTTCCTGTTTGCTTTGATCTCCAGAGTGCTTCTGCAGATCTCTCGTCAACGAGTCACCCTGGTTCCCGGAGCTTTTGGTGCTTACTTGGCTCATATGTGCGAGCTTTCGATGGTGAGGCTTTCTCCATTTCTCCATAAGGAGTTACTTTTTCTATCTCCAGGCAGATCAAGTCGGACTCATTGACTGTTTTTTTTTTCTGTATTTCTTCCCTGTTTCCTATTTAGGGATGATATTCCGGAAAAGGAGAAAATCCGTACCAGTTGTTTCTTCCTGGTCATTTGAGTTTTGACATGACATTTCATATCTGCTGTCTTGTAAATCAGATATAGCTATATTCATAGCACTGTAATTAGTCCTGTAAGGTTTACATACTTTTTGAAGTCTATTTCCTCGATTAATCCCTTTTTTCAACTCTGCTCTCTCATGTCAGTTTAAAGTTCTCGTCAGATGCCACACTTGAAGCTGATTATCCTATTGATTGTGGATTCCTCTCAACTTTACTGTGATTCTCTATTCCATTCTGGTTTCATTGGGTACCTGTTCCTGTTCATTCTAGTTCGCAGCTTGAAAGAGGAGGAGCTAACAGTGGAAGGATGTTTTATTGTCTCTGTTGTATTTTCTGATTGCTTTTTCTATTTATAAGTAAACTTGAGTTTTAGTAAAGAAAGATAAGCAAAATATTTGTCTCCTGTCATTAATAAAATTAAGATTATATATACACTAAAGCTATCATAATCTACAATTTCTTATACATGCATGCAATATATAGCTGTCACTATTTTTTTCACACAATACTTAAAAAATGATATTTGGCAGACCAGAAAAATACAAATAGCATGCATACTAAATCATAATTTTTGCATATTATGAGTATATACACTTTTAATTTTCAGTATTTCATGTTTAAGGTTTACCATCTCTAGTATCACCAATGCAATTTAAAGACTGGGAAGTAAAGTCAATGATGGAAATAAAATAACAATGAAATTTGTTACGTAGGAGTTTGAGAAATGTATTGCCATAACAATATTAAAAATGTTGGGAGTGATTGTACTTTAGAAAGTAGTACTGTGAATTTATAGCATAATAAAGAGTATGAAGTGTTGGCAGAAATAAATGCTAGAAAAAGTACATTTGTCTAGATTCTACAAACAAAGATAGTTTTACTGTTTCTTAATTAAATAAAAAAAAATGCATTCAGAAAGAAACTATAGCCATGGTAATATGTATTACAGACCATAATATATTACCAAATAATGCAGTATAGAGATTCAGTTTGTTATGAACTGCAATTTGCCCAATCAGGTGATTGTTCGAATTCCCGAACTCTGAACTGAAATGTAGCCAGACCATGAACCATTCAAGCATGGTCACAATTATTTATGATTTTGTATTCCATCAATGGCCAAAAAAAAGAGATGATTGATGGGAAAAAAAGATTATTGATGGCTAGAGGAAAGTCACTAAATGTTGATTTTATTCACAGATCATGTGACAAGTGACCAATATAGGGGGAAAAGAAAGAGTAAACATATATATATATATATATATATATATATATATATATATATATATATATAGATAGATAGATAGATAGATAGATAGATAGATAGATAGATAGATAGATAGATAGATAGATAGATAGATAGATAGATAGATAGATAGAAAGAGAGAGAGAGAGAGAGAGAGAGAGAGATTTTTTACTGTGGTTCCTCTTTTTGCTTCTATTAGTTACTTTTTCTCACTTGATCTCTGAACAAAATGGCAGGGAAATATGCTTATGAATGTACTGCAAATCCTGCACATGAGAGATAGACAGACAGATGGACAGATGGATGGATGGATGGATGGATAGATAGATAGATAGATAGATAGATAGATAGATAGATAGTCTCAAATTCTTAATTTCCCTGTTTTCTAATTTTTCCCTGTATCGGCTACTTCACATTAGATCTGTGAATACAATCAATATTTAGTGCTGTCTTGCAGCCATCAATCATATTTATTCCCATCAATCTTTTTTTTTTTTTGGTGCCATTGGCAGAATTCAGAATCACACAATTCAATTTCAGACTCATTTCAGTTCAGAGACCGTATCTTCAAAAGGATATTGATACTCTAGAAATAGTTCAGAGAAGGGCTACTAAGCTGGTTCATGGATTGCAGGATAAAACTTACCAGGAAAGGTTAAAGGAATTTAACATGTATAGCTTGGGGGAAAGACGAGACGGGGGATTTGATAGAAACATTTAAATACATAAAGGGAATCAACACAGTAAAGGAGGAGACTATATTTTAAAGAAGAAAAACTACCACAACAAGAGGACCTAGTCTTAAATTAGAGGGGCAAAGGATCAATTTCCATTTGGTTGAGGCACATCATGAGATGTGAGTTAAATGTGAAATAAAATTAATTTGAAAGACAACACAGCTTTCTTATATTTAGATAATTAATCAGTTTAGCTCTTGAAATGTAGACAGAGTACATTGTGGTATAATTTTCTCAAAGGTAACATGTCCATATTAATATAGCTGTTGGAATTTATACATTTTTCCTAAAGTGTGGTCACAGTCATCAGTTTCCTTGTCAGTACTTTTTCATGTAACCATCATGTTTCAAGATCAAACGCATCCTTCCCTCCTATTCCCATGTGAGTACATTAGCTTCATCCTGTTTGTGTTTATAAAATAAAAACCTCTCAGCATCCTTCATGATCTTTGTAACCTATATGGACTATTCATTTTGAAGAAGCCTTTGAATTTTGTTTATCTGGCTTGACCTTGGAATCCCCATCTTCACACCTTATGGCTCTGTTACAAGCACATCTGGAAGAGGTGCATGTGATATTATATTTTTATCAGGATTGCAAAAAGTAGAGGTTATGAGCTGTTTTTCTTGGATGTATAAACCTAAGTTTGATGCAAAAATGTTCTTTTGGTCATATAGATCAGAAGTATTTCAGGGAATTTTAAAAGTTTCACTGGCAGAAAAGTGGAAAAATCCTCCCCTAGAACAAAATTGATTCCTTGGATCTGTGGTAAGTATTACACATTTTTAGTGACAATTGATCAGTCCCCTTCACTAAATAAAACATGTTTTTACAGTCTTTATGAACTTCTGCTGGATGTTACAAATGGTGAAGTTAGGGTTCTTTAACCCCTTAAGGACCAAACTTCTGGAATAAAAGGGAATCATGACATGTCACACATGTCATGTGTCCTTAAGGGGTTAAAGAGTCTTTGGATTTAAAAGTTACTCTTTGCTTTATTGAAAAATAATTTTTTCATGGGCATTTATTGACCCAATTATTCCATCCAAATATACACAGAGCTAGGAAGGAGGATGAGTATTATCAGAAGAAGTCAAACAATTAGGTGAAACACATTACAACATCATCATGTTAGCCATGTGGTTAACAGAGCTCCAGATAGAACCTACTTTGAACAAACCATGATCTTTCCGCATGCAGGTGAGATTCAGCATATATCGCTGTCTCACATCTATTTCAGGTAAGCTGTTTGTATATTTCTCGCCCTTTATTGCTTTTTACTGTGTTGTCTTTCTATCACAAAATATTGCAGAAAGGGACAAAAATGAGATTTTCCGTTTTAAATTTTAGTTACATCCAAGTGTTTCTGTGGTAAAAACAGGGACGTATTAGCCGCGAGGCAAACAAGGCATTTGCCTTGGGTGGCACTTTCCAGGGGGCGGCAAAAAAGCCGCCCCCAAATGCCCAGGCAAACGTCTGAGCCTAGGGCAGCACAAAACCAGGATACACCACTGGGTAAAAATGCACTAGATCAGGGGTAGGCAACCTTTTAGCAGCACTGTGCCGATATATGATTGTGATGTTGATACCGGAGAAACTGACGGAAGCCAAGCACAGAGAAGTGGACACAGGTTTCTTCAGGAAGGAAGAGATCTTTATTCGATTCACCGACCGGGGCTCAGATGGACTAGCGTCACCACAACAAACAGTCTGAGCCCAGAACTGACTGTGTAAATGCATGATATAGACATATAGCTCCTCCTATAGTTAACTCTACCCACATATACTCTTTACCCAATCAGCTGAACAAAGCCTAACTTCCCTTACCTGTTAGACCACATGGCTCACCCAGAACAATGAGGGGAAGTGTTTTCAGTTCCTGCATTCCTGCACTTGCTCAGTACACTGTTGATTGTATCTTAGCTACGTGTAACTGACTAACTGATACACCAACATACACATATGCCACGTGGAAATCTCGGCCTACTAAATTTAATTTCTACCGAGCTTCCACCACAATGTCCCATACCGTGTCGGTCCTATTTTTGTAAATTGAGGTGTGTATGTTGCCGTCTTCTGCTTGTGTTATTTATACTGTAATTGCTTTTGTATTGTTGTATTTGTGCGTATATGAGCTATTATATTGTATATGTTCATTAGTAGTTTATGGTATCGTGTATGATACCTATGAATGTGGGCTGTGTATGAGGGCTGCTTGTGGAATTGTGTGTGTGAATGGAAATGTCACATTGTGTGTTTGGTAGTGTGCGTATGTGAGGGGCTGTTTGGGGTATTGCATGTGAGAGGCTGCATGTGGGGTTGTGTGCATGTATGTGGATTGTTAGCGTGTTACGTTTGTGCGGATTGTGTGTATGTTTGTTTGTGGGCTGTTCGCATTATTTGTATGAGGGGAGGGTTATTCTGCATTTCTGTGTATATCTAGCAGTGTGGGTGGCTTCCCTGGGTTCCAGTGGGGACCAGGCTGGCCAGGTACAGGTCAAGGATACTACAATGTGGATTCACATTCACAAGTGCTGGGAGGAAGAGATCTGAGATAACTTTCTCTATGTACTGCAATGCATAAATTGAGGATTGTCCTTCACCACCTCTTCGTATTAGCAGATATCTGAAGTTTTACTGGGACTCCTGATAGGCCAGATCCTGTTTGGCTCTAGCAGCCTTGAGTGCCGTGCAAAGACACCTTGAGTGCCGTGCATGGCACTAGTGCCGTAGGTTGCCTACCCTTGCACTAGATAGTTATTTTCTGTTCTTCTTGCATGCTTCTCCTGCATACAAGAGATTGACAGATTATTGGCAGAATCAAATGGCTGAACTGATAAGGCAGTACCTCCTTCCAATCGGTATAAAACATCCATAACTGAGAGCTAGTTTAAAAAAAAATAAAACAATAACAATCCACTTCCTCACAATATTTCTTATATTTTTATGTTTTATTCTGATTCTTCATATAAAGTAATGCGTATATACAGCAAGCACATTTGAGCTTATTTGGTACTTAAAGACTCTAGTTGACATTTAGAGCACACAAATCGTAATTTAGTATGAAAAAATGCAGAAAATATGAAAAATTATTTTTTTCGCTGTATCTCCTATTATAATATCACATACTAAATACCAATAGAACTTTAAGATTAATTTGCTCAGATAGAGAAAGCACTTTAAAAAAATTACTCATTTTTCTTAATTTGCAGTATTTCTCATATGTCTAGAATTTGAGGAAATTTAGCAGTGGAAGGATGCAAATTACAAGGATAGTAGTTTCAAAGCTTAATTTCTTTAAATGTATAAGTTTAATTGAGTTGTTCAGTAGGGGTTTACAGAAATCAAACTTTTAAAAATTGAGGGTTTCGTGGGTGCTCATCATAGATGTATGGACTATATCACACTTTGTCCATACCTTAGTCCATCATGAAGGCAGGAATTTCCTATTTCCACTCTCGCCTAATCACGGGCCTCCTACACCTATATTTCTTATAATCCTTTAGTCCCCCAACCCTAACTCTAAGTTCTCTAACTTTAAGCAGTCCATAAAACCACTTAAAGCTTAAACTTACATCTAAATCCCCAAACCCAAAGCTAAACCTAACCATCTGTGGTTAACAGAAGGACTCTGCACCTAGTTTTATTGCGGACACCAGCAGAGTTTTTCCAGTGTACACAATATACACCAATGTGTGAACACTCTCCTGTATTTGAATGGAGAATGACTAGATAAGACTTTGCAACCATATCCTAATGGGATGTCACTAAGATAGTTTGTTCGGTCCCTGCAAGAATTTAGCACAGAGTTTAATATTGGCTCAAGGACTCATATTTTGCTATCTGTGATCAGGTTGGTGCAAGAAGAGGAACACAGAAGGTCAAACACACTAATTCACAGAGATATGTGAAATGTGCATATTAAATGCTGCACATAGCTGACTGGTCAGTGAAGCAACACTAATTTTGGACTCCACAGAAAGAGGAAATAACATTTTAACAAAAGGATATATTGAAGCAGCCTTTATTGTCCAATCTAATTTTGGCTTTCTAAACACACCGGCAAATTGAATAATTCTTTAATGTCCAGTGATGATCTGTGCTATTATAAGAACCAGGTTTGTTTCAAAACTTTATGAAATACCCAAATTGACTGTGTAGGAATTTCACTTAAATTCCAATGCAGTAAAAAATACATGATAAGACAAAGTAGGGCTACTTTGTCTTAGTATTTTTATAAGGTTGACAGGCTTGACAAATAGGCAGAGGTCTGTCTTTGGGTAATCCCACGGTCTTGTAGGATCCTCCATAGACCTCAGTGTTGTACTCTTGCACATGCACAAGAGTAAAATGCTGAAGCACCAGGAGTTGAAGAGGAATGGCAGAAATAGCATAGCGACATGCGCGAGGGACAGGTTGAGGTAAGTATAACTCACTTTCCCCAGCACCCTGCAGCAACCGGACCCTCCACTGCAAGGTCACCATCCTGGGTCATGGCAAATTATGCAAAGACCACAGACGATAAACCCACTTAAAGTCTCAAATAAACATGAAATGTTATTTTTGTCATTAAATGGGAAGGGATTAATTAAATTTAAGTGTACAATGTATGCCATTAAAAGATGTGATTACCCACATAAAATGTATTGTTTTCTTATAGATGATAAAAGATGTATACATAAAATACCATGGACTAAATTATCAACCTCCGGATGCTAACTTTTGTAGAGGAACAGATTATAGGAAAATTGCTATTCAGTAAACAGAAAGCTTATACTCTATTATTCTTATTTTATTCATATTTTATTAGTTATATAGTGCCAGCAAATTCTGTAGCGCTTTACAATGGGTGGACTAACAGACACGTAATTGTAACCAGACAAATGAACGCACAGGAACACAGGGGTTGAGGGTCGTGCTCAATGAGCTTACATGCTAGAGGGAGTGGGGTATAGTGACACAAAGGGTATAAGTAGGGGTAATGAAATAGGTTGCTAGAAAAGTATTCACTGAGAACTTATTATTTTTGAAGGTTGCAAGAGAGGAGTCATGGGGGCGCGTGGGAGGGGACATGAAAACCCGCTAACAGGTTAAATGATATGCTTTCCTGCAGAAGTGTGTTTTAAAAGATTTTTTGAAGGAGTGGCGACTTGGTGAAAGTCTAAAGCAGAAGGGAAGGAAGTTCCACAGAAAACATGCAGCCCTGGAGAAGTCTTGGAGGTGAGCATCAAATGTGGGAGTAGGGACAAAGGAGAGACGTTGGTCTTCGGCAGAGCACAGTGGCCTTGACGGGACATACTTGTGTATTAGGGAGGATAGGTAGGTTGGAGTAGTATTATGTAGGGACTTGTAAGTAAGCACAAGAATCTTAAATTGAGCCCTATATCTAACTTGAAGCCAATGTAGGGGGGAGGTGTGGGAGGTGCGGGCGGACAGGAAAATGAGCCTTGCCGCCGCATTCATTATAGATTGCAGTGGTGCAATCTGGGAACATGTGAGACCACTGAGAAGTGGATTGCAATAGTCAAGGCGAGAAAGAACAATGGCCTCGCACCTCGACCAGCACCTTAGCTGCGTCTGGTGTTAAATAGGGGCGCATGTGAGCTATGCTTTTGAGATGGAAGTGGCAGGATTTGGCAATCGACTAGACATGAGGGGTGAAGGAAAGGTCGGAGTCAAAGAGAATACCTAGGCAGCAAGTCTGTGAGGTAGAGGTGATGGTGGCGCCATTGTCTCGTAGTCAGACAGATGCGGGAGTAGCAATACTTGAATGTGGAAAGACCAGAAGTTCTGTTTTGGACAGGTTGAGTTTCTCTATTGAGAGAAACAAGCCCCTAGTGTCTAACTAAAACTTTGTTTATATAATTTTACTCTAAATGACAATAAATAGGCTTTACAAACAAATAGTCTTGACAGTTGTTTTATAAGGACATTTAAAGTCAAACAGACTGTTGAGAAGAAAAAAAATCAATATATATATATATAAATTAAAAAGAACTTTTTTTAACCGCTTCAGGACGGAGTCAATAGTACACGTTCTGATCAAAACAAAACGTAAACAAAAACTGGAATTTGCGCTCTATGTCTGTTCACCCGTATCCCCTCTTTCATATTATATGCACCCACACTTATTATATATCATTTTATTCAGGAGAAACAGGGCTGTCATTTCATATCAAATATTTATATATGAAAGATAATTTATTATGAATAAAATAAAAAACAATTGTAGTTCCGCCTCACATTTTAGCTGTCATAATACTGTTAGGTTTTACCGCAAGAAAATGCACATATTTGTAATCAGCGATGTCTCACGAGTACAACAGAACCCCCCATTAACAGGTTTTATGGTGTTTTGGAAAGTTACAGGGTCAAATATAGAATGTTCCATTTTCAAATTGAAATTTGCCAGATTAGTAATGTTAACTTTGAGACGGTGTGGTAGCCCAGGAATGAGAATTATCCCCATAATGGCATACCATTTGAAAACGTAGACAAGCCAAGGTATTGAAAGTGGGGTATGTTTAGTCTTTTTAGTAGCCACTTAGTCACAAACACTGACCAAAGTTAGCGTTAATATTTGTTTTTGTGTGAAAAAAGCAAAAAACTAATATTTGGCCAGTGTTTGTGACTAAGTGGCTACTAAGAAAGACTGGACATACCCCACTTGCAATACCTCGGGTTGTCTACTTTTGCAAATGGTATGCCATCATGGGGGTAATTCTCATTCCTGGGCTACCATACGCTCTCAAAGGCAACATAACCAATCTGGCAAATTTCAATGTCCAAAAAATTAAATGCAAGCCTTATATGTGACTCTCTAACTTTCCACCATAAACACCATAAAACCTGTACATGGGGGGTACTGTTATTCTTGTGAGACTTCGCTAAACACAAATATTAGTGTTTTAAAACAGTAAAACATATTACAACAATAATATAGTCCATAAAAGTGCTGTTCGTTTGTAAAAAATGCAAAAAAACTTCACTTTTACTTAAAATATCATCGTTGTAATACAATTTACCAGTTTGAAACACTAATATTTGAGTTCAGCGACGTCTCCCGAGTAAAACAGTACCCCCTATGTACAGGTTTTATGGTGTTTTGGAGAGTTACAAATATAGTGCTTGCGAATTAAATTCTCTGCACTTTCTCCCTGTGTTGTCAGGCATGTCAATCAAATTTTAATTAATAAAATCACATAATTATGTTAAAAGATTATTTAAATATACACGTAGAATTTTAATATATATGCATTTATAGGTATTTAAATTCTACGTGTATACTAATGTAATCTTTTATGTAATTATATGTATTTATCTATATATATATATATATTCGTGGTTATTTGTATTTTATATATAGATAGATATATATAGAATGTCATTCTAAGTGTATTTTGTTACCAATATATATATATATATATATATATATATATATATTAATAACAAAATACAGTTAGAATGAAATTACATATGAATATATAATTTATATAAAATTTTGTTTCAATATTTTATTTAATTATTTTTTATTATTTTATTTATTTATTTATTATTGTAATTATACGTATATATATCTATTATATATATATATATATATATATATATATATATATATATATATATATATATATATATAATATATATACATATATATATGTAACGTCATTCTAAGTGTATTTTAATATTAATATATATACTAATATTAATATTAAAATACACTTTGTATGACATTACATATATATAATATGTATATATATATTATATTTATAGTCGGGGCAATATGGCCGTAATGAAAAGAGGTAACATAATATATTAAACTAATAAACATATGCAAATGGACATAATTCGGTTGTGGTGTGCCGGAACCGACAAAGCAGTAGGCCTGTAATAAAAGTGGGCCCACCTTAGAGGGTGATATGATTAGAGGGCGTGGTGGGAGGGGTGACTCGCCAGACAATCCACGATAAGTTGGGAGTGGATTGTCAGCTCTTTTAAGGGGAAATCAAGCCCCTCCCACAACTACAGGCCAAGGCCTTAAATTTGTAGTCGGGGCAATCTGGCCATAATGAAAAGAGGTAACATAACATATTAAACTAATAAACATATACAAATGGACATCGGTCGGTTGTGGTGTGCCGGAACCGACCAAGCAGTAGGCCTGTAATAAAAGTGGGCAAAAAGAAAAGTACCATACAACATTTATTCACATAACAAAACATTGTTTATTTGGACGAGTCATGAAAAGCTTGTCTTAAAGGACCACTCTAGGCACCCAGACCACTACAGCTTAATGAAGTGGTCTGGGTGCCAGGTCCAGCTAGGGTTAACTAATTGTTTTATAAACATAGCAGTTTCAGAGAAACTGCTATGTTTATCAATTAGTTAAGCCTTCCCCCACAGTGAGAGCACGCAAGCGTCCATAGGAAAGCATTATGAATGCTTTCCTATGTGACCGGCTGAATGCGCGCGCAGCTCTTGCCGCGCGTGCGCATTCAGCCGACGGGGAGGATCGGAGGCGGAGAGGAGGAGGAGAGCTCCCCGCCCAGCGCTGGAAAAAGGTAAGTTTTTACCCCTTTCCAGAGCCGGGCGGGAGTGGGTCCCTGAGGGTGGGGGCACCCTCAGGGCACTCTAGTGCCAGGAAAACGAGTATGCTTTCCTGGCACTAGAGTGGTCCTTTAACTCTTAAACTGGGTTTGGAATGTAAAGAGTATAGGAGGAGGGTTTCCAGCATCCCATAGCCTTGATGATTTGAGCTAGAATGTAGTTGGAGGAGGCTGCAGATGCACCTATACGGAAGGAGTGTCCTGAAAAAAGGTTTGCATTTAGGTCGAGCCCAGTTTATAGTAAGCAAACTTAAAGCACGAAATATAGATGTCGTAGGGATGGAGCCGTGAAGTTCTAATAATGATTGGTTTGGTTGTTACGGGAAAGTGACGAAATATTATCCAGGACACCATAGTTTTGAGTAGTTTTAGGTTAAGGTGGCAAAAAGAAGTGTACCCCAGAATAGATTCCACAGCAAACATTACTATTCTGAGACAAAAGTGGCCGGGTACTGGTAGGCTAGCTAGATGCCAAGCAGCGAAGAATTATGCTATTGAGAACGTGACAGAGGAGTCCCTACTAATTGCCAAGCGGCATGAGAGGCGCTACCTATGCGTTGGCCCGAGGGGAAATATGAGACCACCGAAACGTTGTGGCGGGGTGTCGGCCTCTCGGTGATAACTAAAGCATAAGATAGAATGGGAGTGACATGGGAGGCCCTCTCTATACGACCATGCGAGGTGGCTAACTATGATTTGGCCCGAGGGACGTATACCTCCGAGTATGAGGATGGGTGTTGACCTCGCGGGACCACTAGCTTATGGATTAAGACCAGAAACAGAAACCTAGTTGGACAACCTAAATCTCCGGAAGCCAGTACCACTCAAAACCTAGAAAATGTACAGGGTTATGACATCGTACCTGATAAAGTTTGAGTCAGGCTGATGCTAAGCGGAAAGATATGAACGAGAGGGTGGCAGTAGATGACGTGCTGCGACCCATGGATAGGACGTGCATGAGTATCTGAGCGTATAGGTATATTGTAGTGGGCCAGATCGTGGGCCCAAATAAAATAAAGGAACCTACCAGATACTATTGGTGAGCAAGGAGAATATGATAGAGGCAGATGACGGGTTTTGTGTTTGTACAGCAACCGTCAGTATGACCAGGGCACCTAAGGAAAGTGAAATGTCAATGCCCACGAAATACTAAGTTATAGTAGTAAAACCTATAATAGTAATTTAACCACATCATTATCCTAATAAGGCAAATATTCTGACAAAGTTGTCAAAATCAAATTATTTGAAAATCATAAGCTAAATTCCCGTAATTAAACCTGTGGAAACAACATCAAGACAAAAGTCAGCTATATATTGATATATATATATATATAATCCAGTCTAAATTATATACAAAAGCCACAACACATATAAGGAAAACCCGCCACAAAAGTAAAGCAGAGGTTGCGTGATTGTCTAAAGTGATACGTGATGTGTCTGAGGTGAATCGTAAGAATAAAGATAGTAACAAGAAAAGAATGATCTACCCTACGGATGATTCCCATGGCAAAATTGAGCGACCGCAGTAGCGATTGAAGGCCCTTGCGGTTGCAAAAACCCAGTTGGAAGTAATGTTCAATGCTTGATAAGGTACGCTCAATCTTATCCTGGGGAAGGCTAGCTTGCATGTGGATAGAGTCCAATTGTTTCCCCAAAATTGCATGCTGGTGTCAGGATCTAAGGTCTTGTGAGGGGAGACCAGGATAGCCAGGGACTTAAAAAAGAGCTAGTATGTGAGTAAGGACACTAGGGAGGAGGGTATGGTTTAAATCGTAAGAAAATCATTTAGGTAGTGAAAAACAGATGGACATCTGCACATATTAAGCAATAACCAACACAAAGTTCCGGCAACCGTGTCAAAATTTATTGGGCTGCCTTATGGAGCCAGAAGTGAGTTGTGAGAAAAATATAATAAAGTCCCTGCCATTTAACTGCCCTGCAGATGACACAGTGAAAGGTGAATGGGAAGCAGCTTAAAAGCGTTGCCAATGTCTGTTCTACTGAGCTATGCGCCTGTACCAGCCACCAATTAGGCCCAAATGGCATTATACAAGTAAAAATTATTTGGGAAACAAGGTATAGTTTGGTGCTACTATCACCTAGTGTGAACCACTCCAACACACAAAAACTCAATATAGTGAAAAATTAAATTGTGGTGAGAGCACTCAATCCATGCAAATACAATATTTTACCAGACTTGGTTCAATGGGAATATCTAAAATAGTAAAACATAAAACACAGAAACATAGGGTATTGTTGATAGTGACATATGTAAGGAAAATCCGCCGGAGGGTATAAGGGAATTAAGGCTGGGAATGGTGGAGGAATGCGGTGCAGATAAGTCTATTTGGCAAAATTGTACCCACACCGTGCGGAATCCCTCGGACAGCCCTTTGATGATAAATGTAACCAAATGCTGTGAGGGATGGTGTTGTAAAAGTGTAACTAAAAAGTGACGTGATGCAGGTGTGGTGATTTTTAGGAAACTTTATTCAGGCCCATGGATTTTTCCATGAGCCCGGAAACCATGAGAACCAACATGTAACAATCTACCTGAACTAAAACCACAATTGCCTATGAAATCACCTGATAAGGTTTGAGTCAGGATGAGATTTTATGCAGAAATATAGTAACGAGAGGGTGGTAGTAGGTACGTGCTGTCACCCATAGATAAGATGTGACGAGTATGTGTGCGTATAGAGTTATGTGAGTGGGCCAGATCGTGTCCCGATCAATAACAGAAAACCTACCAGAACCTATAGATGCAAATATGACAGAGGCAGATGATGGAATTGTAGTGCTAGTAAAGCCACCATCCTGAATGACCAAGGCCCTAAAGAAATGCGAGATGTTAATGCCCATTAAAATACAACTTTCTATGAGTACAACCCAAAACCACATAATCAACCTAATAAGGCCAAGTATAAGAGAAAATGTTGTCACAAAATCTTAAGCTTAATTCCTGCAATGAAAACTTGGGGGAACATCATGACAAATGTCAGCTAAAATTAATTTAAATAAACAGCCAAATACAGTATATTCAAATAGCCACAAATAAATCCCTTTAAAAAGAGGAGGGAACCTCTGTATGGAATAACTGTTTCACTTAATCATTCGTATGTTTAACCAACATGAAACTATTTGTATGCAAATCGGCTTAAAATAACCCAAATTAACATACTGTGTGGTGAACCGACAATGGTTGCATTCGTGAGGTTATGTAGTGAGTGAGCGTGCTAACCAGTTCAGTAAAATGATGAACATAGTCAGAAGCAACAGAAAAGTGAAAAATATATGACTCCCTTGATAAATTGTTGATAAGGATGTAGGAGCTATTACAGACCCCTTGGGTTATATATACACCAGACAGAAGAACCTTACTACAGATAGCAATACTAATTTAAACATAATCACAGTTATTTCATGATATTACATAATCAGGCCACCAGGTGGCGACATGACTTTAATCAACCCGATACCTTTTAAAACGAATGGCTGGATTTTAGCCAAACTAAAGGAGAATGAAGGTGCAGCTATTAATAAAGCTCTAATAGAGCCGCACATAATTGCCGAACGTGAATCATGCGAATTGTATTGAAGTGATTAGGCTTGCCGAACGCACCCACAAGGTAAACAAAAGTACACGTGGTGAGTCTGGCGTGTATGGGGGGGGCTTAAGTGCAAGGGGACTGTGCTAGCTGTTGCGCGGTGCCGGGAGAACCCTGTGAGAAGGAGGGGGAGCCGAGCTACTGACCCAACGGCGTGCTAAGAGGCACCCGACAGGGAAACATACTGTACCGATCAGCCTCGTGGACCCCACCAGTTCCCGGCAGCAGGACCTCTGGGATTGCGAAAAGGACCTTTCACAGGATCAACGCGGAAGTGACAACCCACGGGTAGAAGAGGAGCCAGGACCACGAGGGAAGATAGGTAAGAAAAACAAGATGGCGGTCGGACCGGAAGTGACTCGCCAGACAATCCACGATAAGTTGGGAGTGGATTGTAAGCCCTTTTAAGGGGAAATCAAGCCCCTCCCACAACTACAGGCCAAGGCCTTAAATATATAATATATATACATATATTACATATATAAAAATACTTTTAATTTATTTTAAACATGTTTAATTATTTTTTTTACACTACCTACCAGCAGGGGGACTGACTGATATTTCAGACCGTCCCCCTGCTGGCAGATCCACAGCCAGCTATAGGGGGCCATGTGATCGCTCTTTGAGAGCGATCACATGGCCCCCGGGGGCCTCATTTGCCGGGGAGGGCTGCCTCACAGAAGAGGCAGCCCTCCAGAAGAGGATCGCGGCGGAGGTGAGTACGCCGGACCTCCTGGGGGCTTAAGCCATTACGGCGTTCTATGCCGCTGCAACGGCTTTAAAGCTCTTTAAAGCCGGGACGGCATAGAATGCCATAACGGCGTTAAGGGGTTAAAGATAAAATATAAACATGGTAAAATGTGCATAAAAGCAGTCTAAACAAACAAATAGTCCTGATGTTAATGTTGCAGGTGCATCTGAAATAAAGTTGTCAGCTGCAGGCAGGCACATTAAGGGTTATTTCTGAAAAGTTCACCTGATGAGACTAATTCTTATCTTGCAAAGCCCGATTCTTTGATAGTCTGCAAGAGAATTCCTGAAGGCAATGTCAGTCGATTGATTTTACTTCATTTTTTATATGATGAGTACCTATGGAGTACTCCAACTGTATTGGATGTTCAATGATAATTAAGATTATTTAATGTGCATCAATATTTGATGCCAACCAGTTAGTAACATTTGATAAGTCTCAGTACACAGTAAGAAATTATTCCTCAAATTTCTAAAGTATTTAAGGTCTGGTAGCATGCAACAATGTCTCTCTAAAAAGGTAATTTGGGATTTTAACAAATAGATATCTAGAAGTAGCCTTTAGAGTTTTATCTGATTTTGGATTTCCAAACACACCAGCAAACTGTAATAACTCCTCAATGACCAGTGGTGACCTGTGGCATCATAAGAGCCTGTTCTTTATAGATATGATACTTTTTTATTATTATTTACATATTTAACAAATGTATGGCTCTGTGTATAGCTGCCAAAGGTACATGTGCAGATTTTTAATACTGATATTTAACAAATGTGTTGTGATGATGGTATAATTTTACATTTAGCCTTAAGATGTTAATTTAGCCGGCTTTTGCAGCAAAAAAAATAAAAAGATACCGTTCTTTTATTTTCTTCAAACAATTCACATATGCAAATATTGTTCAAACTGTGCCAATTATCCTTTGCATAACTGAACTATCCTCATTGTTGAGCCACTGTACTAGTAGCAGCAGCCTTTAATTAGAATGCTATTGATTTCCTTTCTATTTGCAGTTTTAATTAAATATGTATTATTTTCAGTATAGTAATTCTATCATACGTACTATTAAGAAAAAAAAAAAAAAAGTCTTGGGCGGAGCCTAGCTGCCAAGCCGAGTGGACGTGCCAGAACTGAGCTCCTGCACTTTCTGCCTGTTTTCGGGGAAAATACCCAATAAACTCGGCACAGATCCACTCTAAAAGGGCACCATTGAACGGGGAATCTCGGGGTGCACCTCTGGACACCCTACTCGAAGAAATATCTACCCGAGATCCCAAGCTGCAGTGTTCGAGGCCTGCAGAATGGCTGGCAAGGGGGAGACGGCCGCTCTCCTTTCCTCCTACCTGCTCCACGACCACCTCGACGCTCAAACTTCCTACCCCCCCCCCCCCCCCCCGGGACCGGTGGGGGATATCCCGGTCCAAGCCGCGAACCCAGACCGAGCCTATACACACCGTGAGGGCACAGGGTCCGGCGACACGTGGCTCATCAAACATGGCGGCGGAGAATCCGCGGCAACTGCTACCTCAGCCTGCAACCCCTGAGCGGGGCTCCGACCGAGGCACAGACCTTATGCAGCGTCTGGATGCCCTCTTCCACAATTTCTGGGAGAAGCTCCAGCAACGCACACAGCGCGCTGAAGCAACAAGTAAGAGGAGCTTTGGGCGGCCAGGCGAGAGGGGGACTCCCTCGGGCGCAGCACCGGACCGAAAGCCGACACTCATCTACCCTAGCCCACCCGGGCGGAAGGCCAGGAGGGCTACTACCCGCAAGCGTCGGCCACAAGGGCGGAATCTCAAACGGCAACCAAACGGCAGAACTACCGCCACCCCCACGAGGGGGAGACACTCGGGCAATGGATGCCACCGAGTCTCAGGCCAGAAGACGCAGGCCTACACTCCAGCCTGGGGCAGGAGGGGCACCCCCACCCCCGCCGGAGCGGCAGCACCTTGGCGTACCTCTGAATGCTCCCACACCCAGCGACGCTCAGGAATTGGATGACAAGTCTGGAGGGGAGGCAGTGGCAATCTGGAGATGGAGTCTCACTCAGGGGGACTAAACTGCTCAATAATTGCATGAACTTGCTTCTACCTCTTGGGACTATCTGTAATGTATTGCCACACCATACACCAACTCCCATCACACCACTATGCAACATGTTAGCATCTTACTACAATGAACGTGCACTCATTTAGAAACACACATGAGCTAGTTACCTTTAGAGCACTCATTCCTCCTGAGACACGTTATTACTTTACTACTAGGCTACTCAGAGCTCTATGTTTATATACTCTGGCACTCAGTGGTTTTGTACTCCTACTCCTATGACTTACTCTAAAGCTTTAGGCACACACCAACCTGCCATGTTCATAATTTACCTGTGTATCCTTTAACTGTTAAACCGTGTACTCTACATTTGATATGCAACACTTTCAGACAGCTCCTAGATAAGCTATGGTCACTATTAGCATAATTTAGATAGCCTCTACTGTGACTCTCTGTTTGAAGCTGTTAAACTTAATAAGCGTCTGACTTTAACTACAATGTCTACCATACCCTTACGCAATTCTAAGCCTGATTGAAACTAATGTTGGAGACATTTCTATTTAGCCTGATTCTCTTTTAAAAAATGTGCTGTCAATGTTCACCATGAAACTGTTTATTCTCTGTTATGTCATCAACTTATATCCGCTGTCGTGGCGATATAACCATGTTTGTCAATCTGAGCACTACAAAAATAAAGAATTCAAAAAAAAAAAAAAAAAGAAAAAAAAAAGTCTTATTATTTCCATTACTCTCAAAAATGTTTCACAGTAATTTTGACCTAGTATATCTTCTCAGATACCCAACATGTTATAATCACAACAATATTTTTGTTTAACTAAAATGAACCTTTAACCTTTGTTTTCCTCAAACACAATGACCATTTTTGTTGCAAAGTTAATAATAAAACTGGATGCAATTATTGATTATTCTTCTTTAGGAAGGAACTGATATATTTTAACAATATGATTTGTTAAAATGAACAAACATTTAGATGTGCTTTAAAAACACTGTTGGAATCATGTTGGGGTCTCCAATCTTTGCTTATAAAACAAAATGAATGTGGATTTTATAGGGTGAAATTTTAAATGAATCCCAAACGGCACTTCCTGTTAAATGAAGAAAACTTAACGTTTGTATCATGTTTTCTAAAATGGGGGGGGGGGGGGGAGGGGGGGGAGGAATAAAACCAAAATGATAATATGTACCTTTAAATAACTAAGGCAACAGGGACAGAATAAACATTTGCTTGTGACTGGCACAATAATCTTAACATTTCAGCCAATGACAAGTGTCTGATCAAGATATTATATGCTAATATTACAAAATTCCATCTAGATTAGATTGCTCTGAAAACGCCTGTTAGAATTTAAATCAGAATAGTGTTTTTTAGGTCACAGTACATTTTTTTTTTATATAAACAAAATTGTAGCTCCCAGAATGTATGTATTATTACATCTTATTTACTCATTTTGAACCACTTTGAAAAATTCTAAGTAAATGCAAGATTTCTAGGATTTAAAATTATGCAACTTAAGAGATAATATCTCACAGTTGTATAGCGAAATATAGGTCAAATAAAAGACTCAAATACATTAATTTCAACCTTCTTCCCTGCCTCCAAAAGGCAATCACATTTCTCTTTCTATTAATATACTATTTCCACATATACATGTTTACCATTAGCCTATTTTACTTTATTTAAAAAAATAAAATAAAAAAAACTTGAATATCAAATAAAGGCTTTTTCACTGTGATAATATTCCCTCTTTTTATGTCCACCCTTGGTCCTATGTTCTATCTGCTGTTTTTACCATTATTATTCCTATGCTAGAGTCTCCTCCAAACGCTTTGCCATCCTCCCTAAACTCATCAGACCCCCTTCTATGTGGGTATAACCCAACTGTACTATAGAGATTATACTCCTGATGTGTTTACATAAAATAAATAAATAAATAAATACAAATTTAAAATAAAGTTGTACACATTACAAATAAAAGAAAAAAACACTTGTATTACTATTTTTTTCTTTCACAATATGTGTAAATAAGTGTTGTTTTCTTGTGAGTCAAACATAAAAATGATACATTAACCACATGGCACAATTTGGTGTAGTCATTGCCAAGATGATAATCGTCTGAGTAATTCGAGTTGTTATTAACATTTGTAGCTATTAATTATCAGGTACTTGGAAGAGGATTCTTGGAAGAAAAGTACACATTTAAAAGAGAAAGTTAAAGCTCAAAGAGAGCCCAAGATCGTATTCAGATTAATTTGGACATAATTAATTGAGATGATTCATTTGAACTCTGGCAAGCTTTAAGTGGCCCAGAAAAGTAAAATTGTAATATTGCACTTAGAGCTTATGCATTGTATTATAATAAATTAGGTTCAGGCACTCAGGACTGCTGCAGGAAGGCAGTTTTATTGGAACAAAAATTGCAACATTTCACCCTACTCAGTGACCTTTATCAAACTTGATAAAGACCTCCACGTAGGCTGAAACGTTGCACTTTTTGTTCCAATAAACCTGCCTTCCTACAACAATCGTGAGTGCAGAACCTAATTTATTTTATCTACTAAACTGGGTTTTGCCAACCCTGGCCTTGATAAGCACCTGGATTATTGAGTGTGAGTGTGGTATCCTCTGTTTGTAAATTATGTATTGTGTTATGACACATCAAAGAAGTATGAGGGTACAGATAATTGACTACATATGGTAAATAAGATACAAAACACATTGCACTTCTTACAATAACCCTCAGATGACACCAAGTGAATATGAATAATACAAAATAGACATTTTGGATATGACTAGAAAATACGTTTTTATATAAAATAGAAAGAAAATTCCTCCTGGATACATATTACTCTCTACCAATAACATGTGTTTTTGGTTTTATATACTTCATATATATGCATGATTATGTCATATGCATTTTAGATGTCTTCCGTAAATGGTTGACGCATGAATCTGGTTGAAAGATAAAAGCAAATGAATTAGCCTCTGAAAAACAAAGTGGCAGGAAAGTTATTTTTTTTTTTTTTTTTACTAGTGAGTTATAAAGTGTAATATGAATAATATTAATTTTCAGACTTTTTTTAAATGAATCTCTCAAGGTTTATGTAGACAGATTGAAAAAAATAACATAAAAAACAGTTGTAAATCCTTGAAAGGCATAAGTTAACCCCTTAAGACCGCAGGGCATTCTATGCCGTCCCTATTTTGATGGTTCTAAATGCCACAGGGTGGCATAGAACGCCCTGCAATCTTTTGTACTTAACCGGTCGCCGGCGATCCCACGCCGGAGATGGCGGTATGGGGACTTACCTGGGAGCCCAGGTAGTCCCCCTCTGTCCTCTTCGGCCCCCTGGGCGATGTGATCGCGAGGTCCTTGCCAGTAGGGGGAGTGCCTGTAATGACAGGTACTCCCCCTGCTGTCTGGAAATAAAATAAAAACCATTAAAACAGTGTAAAAATAAATAATATATACTTAGATCATATATATATTTGATATATATATGATCTACATATATATACACACATATACATACACTATATAAGTGTATTTTAATATTAATATATAAATCATTATATATATATTAATATCAAAATACACGTACAATGATATTGATTAAATATATATATATATATATAATTTTCATTATATATATATTTAGATATAATAAAAATAAATCTGTAAATACGTTAAAAAATACATTTTAAAAAATAATAAATAAATAAATATATATACATGTGTAATTTCATTCTAACTGTATTTTAAAATTAATATATATAATATATATATATATATATATATATATATTGATATCAAAATACATATAGAACGAAATAGTATATATATCTATATACATAAGTATATGCGTATATATCAATATATATAAACCTAAATATATATAAAAATTATTTTAAAAAATTATATACATATATATATATATATATATATATATATATATATATATATACACACGTATGTATATATATATATATATATATATATATATATATATATATATATATATATATATATATATATAATAATGCTACGTATATATTTATGTAATCATTTTACATAATTAGGTCATTTTATTAATTACAATTTGCAGGACCTGCCTGACAACCCAGGCCGAAAGTTCAGGGAATTTAATTTGGTAGCACTATATTTAACCCTGTAACTTTCCAAGACACAATACAACTTGTAAATGGGGGGTACTGTTTTACTCAGAAGACTTCGCTGAACACAAATATTAGTGTTTCAAAACAGTAAAATGTATTACAACGACGATATCTTCAGTGAAAGTGACATTTTTTTGCATTTTTCACACACAAATGGCAATTACACCGATGATTTCATTGTTGTGATACGTTTTACTGTTTTGAAACACTAATATTTGTGTTCAGCAAAGTCTCCCGAGTCTAACAGTACCCCTCATGTACAGGTTTTATGGTGTTTTCAAAAGTTACAGAGTCAAATATAAGGCTTGTGTTTCAGTTTTTTCACATTAAAATTCGCCAGGTTGGTTATGTTGCCTTTGAAACTGTACGGTAGCCCAGGAATGAAAATTATCCCCATGATGGCATACCATTTGCAATAGTAGAGAATCCAGGGTATTGCAAATGGGGTATGTTCAGTCTTTTTTAGTAGCCACTTAGTCACAAACACTGGGCAAAATTGGCATTCAAATTAGGTTTTTGCATTTTCAAATATTAACACTAACTTTGGCCAGTGTTTGTGACCAAGTGACTACTAAAAAAGAATGGAAATACCCCATTTGCAATACCTTGGGTTGTCTACTTTTGCAAATGGTATGCCATCATGGAGGTAATTCTTATTCCTGGGCTACCATACGGTCTCAAAGGCAAAGTAACCAATCTGGAGAATTTCAATGTGAAAAAAATGAAAAATGTAACATGCTATATTTGACCCTGGAACTTCCCAAAACAACATAAAACCTGTACATAGGGGGTACTGTTTTACACGTGAGACATCGCTGAATACAAATATGTGCATTTTATTGTAGTAAAAGCAAACAGTATTTTGACATTCATAGTTAAAATGTCACGTAGAAATAAGAACATTTAAACAAATCTTATTTTCTCCCATTTTTTTATATTTTATTCAAAAATAAATTATGTTCCATACCTAAATATTTGATGTTAGATGAAAGCCCTGTTTCCCCTGAATAAAATGATATATAATAAGTGTAGGTGCATTTAATATGAAAGAGGTGAATTACGGTTGGACAGACATATTGCGCAAATGCCAGGTTTTGTTTACGTTTTGTTTTGATCACAACTTGTACATTTGCCTGCGGTCTTAAGGGGTTAATTGAATTGAACACTTTGGACTTAATGTTACTCTTCTGCCTTTTGTTTTTACTACCTGCTGTGATGGGAGATTCAAATTAAAGGTGTTGGTGTCGAGGAGTGTATTCCTGATTAAATATAGTGATCCGTCAGGAAGAAATGATTTAAACAATTGAAGAACTGCGACTGCTATTACATTGATGTCAAGTGTAGCTGAAAGACAATTAGGGTTGAACGTGATAATTTTGCTTCAAAACACAGATAAGGACATGAACTAGGGTTAATCAGTGCTGTGATATTTCAGGAAATGTCATTTGAAATGGCTGTTTTTTGAATACTGGGTTTTTAGTCAATATATAATACATTGTAGTACAATCTAGAAGGAGCTTTTAAAACAGAGTGTTGTTGAAATGACTAAAAGGTATATATAGAAACACAACAGCTAGCCAAACCAGCAATCAATCTTTAGTAGGCTTTAAACATTATGCCACTGTTCGCCCATCATACTAGACTTGCACTTTAAAAGTACCACAAACTGTTGGAACATACTGCACTATTTGCTTTCTTCTTTGTTTTATTTTGTATATCTATACGGTTCCCAAGAAGCTTTGGATCCTGTATCCCTATAAAAAAAAGGACAAAAAGACTCCTATATGGATTTTGGCTGCTACTGTCACAAGTTTACACATTGACTTTGTTGTGTATTGAAAAGGGAGGAGGGAGGGCAGTGTATTAAATTGGGAGGAGGGAGGGCAGTGTATTAAATTGGGAGGAGGGAGGGCAGTGTATTAAATTGTGGGGAGGGGAGACAGTGTATTAAATTGGGAGGAGTGGGCAGTGTAATAAATTTGTAGGAGGGGGCAGTGTATTAAATTGGGAGGAGGAAAGGAGAGGGCAGTGTGTTAAATTGGGAGGAGGGAAGGGGAAGGCAGTGTATTAAATTGGTAGGAGGGGGCAGTGTATTAAATTGGGGAAGGGGGACAGTGTATTAAATAGGGAGGAGGGAGCAGTGTATTTAATAGGGAGCAGGGGGCAGTGCATTAAATTGTGTGGGGGGGCAGTGTATTACATTGGGAGGAGAGGGGCAGTGTATTAAATGGGGGGGGGGGGGAAGTGTATTAAATTGTACGCTGTTGGGCTGGCATGCAATTATTTCCAGGGCTGGTTTTTATTCCCAGTCCGGCCCTGCTTGAAACATGCAAAATCCCAGTGGGGAATTGGTTGGATTTCATATAAAAATGGCTGTGCCATGCTTACACCACCACAAAGTATTATAAGGTTTCACTGGTGTTGTTACATTTCAAAAGTACCCGGGGCATATGTCCAACATAAACATCATTGTACATTATACATTTTCTCATAAGCCCAACGATTGGCATCATAGGAATTAACATACAACCAGCAATCGGTGAGCTAATTTTGGGACTGGGATGTGGGAATTGCAATACACTACATTTCCCCAAATACTCAGCACTAACAAAAAGAACGAACACATGGAGCCAAAATAGATACACTGGAGAGGTGGGGGGTAACCCCAGTTAGGAAATGAAAAAGCAAAGAGTAGTGTATCTAATACATGATATAAAATATATGGATCGGTAGGGTGTCTAAGAAATTAGATTAGACAGGCCGTCAGAACAAGGTAAACCAACCAAAAATAAACGAAAATAATAAAGATGTATTAAACATATATATCCATAAAACCCAAATGAGTGCTAAGTGTGTACACAAAAACGTGAGTGTGTACCACAAAACGTGATGTTAAAAGTACATATAATGTGGACATTATATGTACTTTTAACATCACGTTTTGGGGTACACACTCACACTTTTTAGTGTACACACTTAGCACTCATTTGGGTTTTATGGATATATATGTTTAATAAATCTTTATAATTTTCGTTTATTTTTGGTTGGTTTACCTTGTTCTGACGGCCTGTCTAATCTAATTTCTTAGACACCCTACCGATCCATATATTTTATATCATGTATTAGATACACTACACTCAGCACTAACACGTTCAGAGTTATTTATTAAACTGAAAATTCAAAGTGAATTTCAAATTGAAGGCCTGTGTTGCTCAAATGGAAGCATAGCTGACTAAGATATTGCAAGACTGCATTTACCATCCTGCAGAAACACCCATCACGCTCAGGCCTTACTTCACAATCAACTCAGTGAAGACTGCATTTACCATCCTGCAGAAACACCCATCACTCTCAGGCCTTACTTCACAATCAACTCAGTGAAGACTGCATTTACCATCCTGCAGAAACACCCATCACTCTCAGGCCTTACTTCACAATCAACTCAGTGAAGACTGCATTTACCATCCTGCAGAAACACCCATCACTCTCAGGCCTTACTTCACAATCAACTCAGTGAAGACTGCATTTACCATCCTGCAGAAACACCCATCACTCTCAGGCCTTACTTCACAATCAACTCAGTGAAGACTGCATTTACCATCCTGCAGAAACACCCATCACTCTCAGGCCTTACTTCACAATCAACTCAGTGAAGACTGCATTTACCATCCTGCAGAAACACCCATCACTCTCAGGCCTTACTTCACAATCAACTCAGTGAAGACTGCATTTACCATCCTGCAGAAACACCCATCACTCTCAGGCCTTACTTCACAATCAACTCAGTGAAGACTGCATTTACCATCCTGCAGAAACACCCATCACTCTCAGGCCTTACTTCACAATCAACTCAGTGAAGACTGCATTTACCATCCTGCAGAAACACCCATCACTCTCAGGCCTTACTTCCCAATCAACTCAGTGGAGACTGCATTTACCATCCTGCAGAAACACCCATCACTCTCAGGCCTTACTTCACAATCAACTCAGTGAAGACTGCATTTACCATCCTGCAGAAACACCCATCACTCTCAGGCCTTACTTCACAATCAACTCAGTGAAGACTGCATTTACCATCCTGCAGAAACACCCATCACTCTCAGGCCTTACTTCACAATCAACTCAGTGAAGACTGCATTTACCATCCTGCAGAAACACCCATCACTCTCAGGTACTGACTGAAGCTTGGAAGATACTCCACCCCCCGTATTACTGGATTGCTACAATATTCTCATATGTTACTATAGAGTTGTTACAATTTATACCTGTAGTTTGCCACTGTAATGTTATGTGCATGCAGTGTGTACCACTGTCATTTAATGATTCCGACCAATATTTCATGTAGACAGTTATTAATATTTTGGGTGATAGAATTTGGTTGCTAAACTTTTCAATAGTTTATAACACATGCTTACTCTGCCCCCTCCCCCCCCCCCCACACACTCTCCTTTTCCCCTCCCCAGTCGTAAATACCTTCATATGACTGTTCCATCCCTATTCCTCAGGCCTTACTTCACAATCAACTCAGTGAAGACTGCATTTACCATCCTGCAGAAACACCCATCACTCTCAGGTACTGACTGAAGCTTGGAAGATACTTCACCCCCGTATTACTGGATTGCTACAATATTCTCATATGTTACTATAGAGTTGTTACAATTTATACCTGTAGTTTGCCACTGTAATGTTATGTGCATGCAGTGTGTACCACTGTCATTTAATGATTCCGACCAATATTTCATGTAGACAGTTATTAATATTTTGGGTGATAGAATTTGGTTGCTAAACTTTTCAATAGTTTATAACACATGCTTACTCTGCCCCCTCCCCCCCCCACACACTCTCCTTTTCCCCTCCCCAGTCGTAAATACCTTCATATGACTGTTCCATCCCTATTCCTCAGGCCTTACTTCACAATCAACTCAGTGAAGACTGCATTTACCATCCTGCAGAAACACCCATCACTCTCAGGTACTGACTGAAGCTTGGAAGATACTTCACCCCCCATATTACTGGATTGCTACAATATTCTCATATGTTACTATAGAGTTGTTACAATTTATACCTGTAGTTTGCCACTGTAATGTTATGTGCATGCAGTGTGTACCACTGTCATTTAATGATTCCAACCAATATTTCATGTAGACAGTTATTAATATTTTGGGTGATAGAATTTGGTTGCTAAACTTTTCAATAGTTTATAACACATGCTTACTCTGCCTCCTCCCCCCCCCACTCTCCTTTTCCCCACCCCACTCTCCTTTTCCCCTCCCCAGTCGTAAATACCTTCATATGACTGTTCCATCCCTATTCCTCAGGCCTTACTTCACAATCAACTCAGTGAAGACTGTATTTTTTCTCCCCACTTCCCACCCCTCCTCCCGTCCACCCAGGCTCCCCTTAAAGATATAGCATGCTCCCCCAGCTGCTTGAGATTCTCACCCAATTACCTCTTCATTCCCCTAACATCTTACCAATAGCTTCTCTCTGTTAACTCTTTCAGCCATCACCTCCGAACTTCCCCTACTACCTCTTGTCTCAAATCCCCATGGTTTCCTTTAGATTGTATAAAAGAGCTCCAATGGCTAGATATCAGCTTACGGGCAGGGCTCTCTTACCCCTTGTATTTGTATGTGTATATTGTACGTTTCTCAACTAATTGTACAGCGCTGCGGAATCTGTGTGCGCTTTATAAATAGCAATAATAAATAAATAATAATAAATATTATTTTTCCACTTTGGCTATATTGGTCTTCAATCTGAAATTCACTTTGAATTCTCACTTTAATGGATAACCCTGTCAGAAATTGTTTGGGGGTGTTGATTATTTGTTAGAAAATCCTTTTCAGGTCCTTTGAGGTGTTAAAATTGCTATGTTTTCAATAGTTTTGAATACAGACACTTTTAGCACTTGATAGGAGTTAGCGTCAATGTCACGACATACTATGTATATTCGGAATCCACACTAGATTAATGGAGTTAATCACCCCCTTCAACTTAAGTTCTCCATTGGAGGTGACCAAAAGAAAGTATGTATTTGAGGATAGGCTCTGGCTGCAGTTTAAGCAATAGGCAGATATTGGGGAACTGTGATATAGTGGTGTGATTAACATGCTGTGGCCATATGGTGTAACCAAATTCACATATTTTATGTAACCTTGTGAGAGTTTACTGCATTTTTTATTGTATGCTCGCTATTCCTTAATCTGCATTTTGAATATATTTTACCACTGGCTGATAAATGCATGTTCTGGATGTGCTCCCCCTTCCCAATTCCCTTTTTTTGTTTGATCTTCTGCTTTTTCTGACCATGCCTCTGAATTATGCTATTGGATACTCTGCATTGGAAATGATGCTACCCGACTTTAGGTTCCGTAGCGTCCTACTTCTGACAATAACTTCAGGATTGTGATCACCAAAACTTGCAGGCTTAACATAGGGTATATAACCCTCTTAAACCTATTCAGTAAAGGTAAAATTGCTACTGAAACTTATCTTAACATTAATGGTTCATTGACAGTTGTTAGCATGAGAATAAATATTAAATTGTGATTTCTATAACAGGTATTATAAATACATTTACTGTACGGAGATATTACATATTTTCTACTGCATCACTAAACATGAAAAATCATACCTGGGACCAGATGACTATATTCACGGAGAAGAAAAGCACTGTCTTTTACAGAGTGAAGCATGCAAAATATAGGCCATTGTTTTTGACGTGCCAATATATAGGCTTTCTCCTCAATTGTGCACTATAAGACATTGAAATGTCATGCTGACATGCATTATATCAGTAATGGGAAAAATATATATATTTTTTGACAGAGAAAGGAACATGTTTATTGAAGTGAACATGTCGTATAAGATATATTTATATTAACCAACAGAGCATAATAAATTTCCTATATGCGGTAAGATATTTTAGTATGGTTCAGTAGATTAAGATAATCTTAATAATATATTTACACTCTCCTAACACTGAGCTCTTTTTGTTATCATAGTTAGCACAGTGTCTATTTATAATCAGAACAGTATGTTATAAATGCAGTACCTCCTACTTTAGACCATACACCACTTTAAAAACACTGTTTATAACACACCCCGACACCATTGGGAAAATGAATGGATACATGTGTGTGAAAGCATACAAATAAATATTTACCCTCTACATCTACATAGTAGTTGTAGATACAAAAAAAAAAAAGACTCCTCCTTGACTTGAAAAACACATAAATATATCTAGAAACAAAGCCATAAAACCAAACATAGGGATAATATTGTAAGATGTCCATGCAATATTACCCTACAGTATATTGGGTTTTATGGCTTTGTTCGTATATATATTTATGTATTTTACCATACTACCATTTAAGCAGAACCTTCATGATGTTCTGCGTATAATAAATATAACAATAACATCAAGGTATTTTACCGGGAAGGAAACTATCTTTTTCTTTTTTAATATTCGAATATATCCTGTGGTATATGTTATTGTTACGCAGCTCAATCTAAATTTGAAATACACAAAATAACAGCAATGTGTGAAAACAGGACAATAAAAAATAAATACCAGCATAAAAATGTCAGCAATATAAGAACCTTTGTTCTAGGATTTAAAAAAAATAAATCATAATATGTGCAGTAAGTGTAATATTCTCCATACCAATAAACAAAATTGTATACACTGTAAAAATAAATGGTCAAATCATACTTGAATTGCAAAAATATAGTCCTAATCAAACTATGCAGAGGCAAATTTGCCTACAAAATTTGGTACCAAAACAAAATACAAATAGCAAGCTAATATAAATAGCCAAAATCAAATACTTTTCAATTTTGTTAAGACCTTAATTTTAGATTTTAAAACTTATACAATAGCTAGAGTATGGAGCACTGTTGTACTTCAAAAACATATAGGGGTTTGTTTGTCAGCAACCTGTGGCACATGTGCCATGTATGGCACTCCAGGTGCCTTTGCACGACACTCAAGGCTGCCAGGGCCAAACAGGCTCTGGCCTATCAGGAGTCCCAGTGGGACTTCAAATGTCTGCTAGTGCAACCTGAGTGGGGATGGCAGGAGGTGAGGGACAATCCTCAATTTACGCATTGCAGCACTTTTGAATGAAAATCCGCACTGGAGTAGAGCAGCCCACAGCAGCTATCTCAGCTCCTGCTCTGGACCGGTACCCAGGTCACATTCATAGGTATCGAACACAAACTACTTATGGACATATACAATATAACAGACCACATACGCACAAATACAATGTTACAAAGCAATCACAGCACACACAGATAACACCAGCACAATATGGCAACGTACACACCTTAATTTTATAAAAATAGGACTGGCGCACCAATGGACTTTAAGATCTTGTTTTGGCATAGTACTACTAAAAGGTTGCCTACCCCTGATATAGAGCAAAAGAGTAGTAAATGGGTGAGTGTTTAGGTGCAAGCACTGAAAATATTTTTAGGCCTAAATTATAGAGTAAACTTTATGTTAAACCTAAGCTTCCATTCTAAATCTCTAGCACAATGCTAACCTTAATTTCTAATTCCAACTTTACACTAGAGCTCAACTGTACACACAAATTCGAAAACTTTAAGTAAAATCTTATATGCAAGAAAGATTGGTAGACCAAGATTTCAGCCACAACTGCTAGAAGAATTGTTCGAGAAAGAAAGAAAAAACAACAGGTAACCTCAGGAGAAATACAGGCTGCTCTGGAAAAAGAAGGTGTGTTTGTTTCAAGGAGACCAATATGACGATACTTGAACAAAAATGAAGTGCATGGTCGAGTTGCCAGACAGAAGCCATTACTGAGCCAATGCCACAAAAATGTTACAATATGCAAAACAACACCTTGACATGCCCCACAGATTCTGGCTCACTGTAATTTGGAGTGACAAGACCAAAATACAGCTTTATGGTCACAACCATAAGCGCTATGTTTGTAGAGGTGTAAACAAGGCCTATAGTGAAAAGAATACCATCCCTCCTGTGAAGCATGGTGGTGACTCACAGATGTTTTGGGGGAGTGTGAGCTCTAAAGGCATGGGGAATCTTGTGAAAACTGATGTCAAGATGAATGCAGCATGTTATCAGAAAATACTGGCAGACAAATTGCATTCTTCTGTCCGAAGGCCACGCATGGGACGCTCTTGAACTTTCCAGCATGACAATGACCCTAAACACAAGGACAAGTTGACCCTCCAGTAGTTACAGCAGAAAAAGGTGAAGATCCTGGAGTGGTCATCACGGTCTCCTAATCTTAAAATCATTTAGCCACTCTGGGGAGATCTCAAACATGCGGTTCATGCAAGACGACCAAAGACGACCAAAGACTTTGCATGACTTGGAGGCATTTTGCCAATATACCACCTGCAAGAATTAGGGGCCTCATAGACAACTATTACAAAAGACTGCACGCTGTCATTGATGCTAACGGGGACAATACACAGTATTAAGAACTAAGGGTATTGTCAGGATTCACGCCTTGACCTCCAGACTGCCAGACGGGGTCGCCCTTTTATTGCCCGAAGAGGGATTTGAACCTGTATGCTTGGCAGTTCTGAACCTGCTCTTTAACATCTGAGCCATTTCAGGACTTGGGATAACTCCTGTTTTATCTTGTATTGCCTGCAGCACTAAGGGGCTGGACTTCACCTGGCTCAGACCTGTCGATCACTCTCCAGCTGAACCTGATATACTAATCATCAAGGTATAAGACACTGCTCCTCCCTAAGGGCAGTGTCAGTTCAATGACTCTGGTTAGAGAGTTGCTACTCCACGTGCTAAGTATTCTCCTGACCTTGGATTGTGACTCGTATCTCCTGAATTCTGGCATCCTTTGACCTTGGCTTGTTACTCGTATCCCCTGATTTCCGGCACCCTCTGACCATTGGCTTACCTACGACTATTCTCCTGGATTTCCTTGTCTGTACTGCGACTACAAGCATTTACCTGCACAGCCCCCGTGCACAGATTCACAGGCCAGGTGAGTTCTACCTTGACCACCTCGGCCTGTGTCTAAATGCAAGGGTGAGCTTTTATCTCTGCATGTTGGACTCCCAGCAAGGTAAGCCTGACATATTGAACTGACCATTATGGAGTCCACAGAGATAATGCTCACCTCCCTTGCTCAGCAAGTGTCCAGCCTGACCCAGACTGTTTCGGAACTGCAGCAAGAACTTTTATCTCTTAAAGGCACAGTACGCCCAGTTCCAGAACCGTTTGTTGTGATGCCTGACCGCTTTGATGGTTCCCGTACCTCCTTCACAGCATTCAGACTGGATTGTGAACTTCTTTTTGCTCTCAAGCCTAAAACTTACAACAGTGACTTTGTCAAGGTCCGTTCGGCCATCAACTTACTTGTCGGACGGATCAAGGAGTGGGCATACCGGAAGCTACAGGAGAAAAGCACTGTCTTGGACAGTTGGGAGTCATTTATGTCCGCAATGGACTCTCAGAGCTCTACCTCCAGGAAAGCTACTCCCAAGCCTGCTCCATCTAACCGCAGATCGCTGTTACCTAAAGAAAAGGACTCCTACCAAGTCCCCATAAGGTCACAACGCAAACCCTCCTCCAGTAAACCTCCTTGTACCCCTGTTTTCCCTCAAGCTAGCTATGAAACTCCAATGGACATGGAGGAACCGCCTTGTGACCCTGGTTTTCCTCTAGCTAGCTGTGAATCTCCAGTGGACAGGGAGGAACCCATGGAGATAGGCTTCGTCCGCTCTAAAACAAGACTGCCATCTAGAGAAAGAGATCGAAGGAGGGCGCGTTGTCTCTGTTTTTATTGTGGTGGAAAAGGGCACTTTATCTTTCACTGCCCTATTCGCCCAACTCGGCCTGAACCTCTTCAAGTGGGTACAATTCAGCTGCACCCTGTTATTCCGGCAACACGACCTAAAAAATGTCAAAGGTGCTGTCGGATATTTCCACGTTCCGTGATGCAGAAGAGTACCCAGACTACGATGGCTGCTGATGCCAGTGGATCTCAAGACCACAAGAAATCACTACTTCCAGAAAACTCACCGATGGGAAATAGTTCAGATAAAATGGTTGGTGGGACTAAGTTTATTTCCGCCTGCACCAGGTCTCTGAATGGCCCAGACCTTTCTCCACCAGTACCCGACACTGATACCCCAAGGTCCCCGACTGAGGGACTCCACTCTGGATACTTCGATTACAAGGACTTCCTCAGTGATACGGAGTCCGAAGACGAGGAATACAGTTCCCAAAAGGAACCTGTTCACGCCCAGAGTGCGTTCTTAAGGGGAGGGTACTGTCAGGATTCACGCCTTGACCTCCAGACTGCCAGACGGGGTCGCCCTTTTATTGCCCGAAGAGGGATTTGAACCTGTATGCTTGGCAGTTCTGAACCTGCTCTTTAACATCTGAGCCATTTCAGGACTTGGGATAACTCCTGTTTTATCTTGTATTGCCTGCAGCACTAAGGGGCTGGACTTCACCTGGCTCAGACCTGTCGATCACTCTCCAGCTGAACCTGATATACTAATCATCAAGGTATAAGACACTGCTCCTCCCTAAGGGCAGTGTCAGTTCAATGACTCTGGTTAGAGAGTTGCTACTCCACGTGCTAAGTATTCTCCTGACCTTGGATTGTGACTCGTATCTCCTGAATTCTGGCATCCTTTGACCTTGGCTTGTTACTCGTATCCCCTGATTTCCGGCACCCTCTGACCATTGGCTTACCTACGACTATTCTCCTGGATTTCCTTGTCTGTACTGCGACTACAAGCATTTACCTGCACAGCCCCCGTGCACAGATTCACAGGCCAGGTGAGTTCTACCTTGACCACCTCGGCCTGTGTCTAAATGCAAGGGTGAGCTTTTATCTCTGCATGTTGGACTCCCAGCAAGGTAAGCCTGACAGGTATGCAGAACAGGGGTCATTTCATTTTTTTTTCTTTGTTGCCATGTTTTGTTTTAGGATTGTGCCATTTTATTATAACCTATGGCTGAATACGAATCTCATAAGAAATAAAAGAAATGTGTTTTGCCTACTCACAACTGTATATATTATTTTGTTGTATATAAAAAAATAGTTTCTACATCACTAACATATACTTGGTGCGTGTTACAACATTGTGTTGGATTATAAAGATAGATTAAAAAAATTGATTATTTTAGATTAAACATTTTTAATATTTCTAGTCTGATGACCAAACTGAAAGCAAACTATAAAGCTCTTGGACAAAGTATATTTTAGTCATACTTACTTCACATCACTTTCTTTTACAGCCAAATCTAGCTCATCATGAAACTTGTCCTTGATTTGATCATTGAAAATATTTTAAGTGACAGCTGATTGATAGCAGTTAATGCTTCAAGGGTTAGAAATGTTCACTGCTATTCCAAATGAACCTGTCAGCCACAAATTATGTGGACGACACATTTACCTACAGGTAGTTATAGATCTAAAAACTGCCAGCAAACGTATTTTATTTTTAGATTAAATATAATTTGAACATCACTTCCTCCAGCTGTAAATAAATTGCCATGCTGAACTGGTCACAGGACTTCCTCTGCCTTCATGCCTTCAGACTGTGATAAAAGTGATAAAATGTTACTACAAGGAATTGAGCTACTTGCAGAATTAATTGTAACATTCATATCTGCAATTTTTACTTCCTTGCTCATGGCATAGCAATAAAACTAAAAAATGTTAGAATAGAGCACTTCTGTCTACTTATTGTCAAGATATTTGGCTGTTTGGTATCAAGGATTTTTTTTAAAACTCTACTCAATGTTTTAGTGGTTTGTCTAAATGGTTTTATTTACCAGATGCATTAATATAAATATAGAAAAAAATATATTATGAAAATATTATTATATATCTCATACATTTGCTTTTTTTAACTTTAGTCTAATATATTTTAAATATATCTAAAATGAAAAACAATATTAAGTATTGTCTAATGTTATTAAACATTAGTTACCTCCCCCTCCCCCCATTGGACATGCCTCCTCCCCCCCCCCCCCCCCCCCCCGGTGGCTAGGGGTCCCCAAGCCCCTATCTACCTCCCACCCCAAATAATTAACCCTACCTACCATCTCACCCTAATAATAGTGGACTAATTAACCTGATAAAAGTAGTGGGGCTTAGAAATCATAATTACCATGAGATGTCTTAAATAAATTGAACAATAATGCAAATATAAAAAAGGATAGGAAGGCAAAAATAAAAAATGCTGGAAAAAAAAACTCGGGGCAGACTGAGCTTGCTTCTCGTTGAAAGCTTTTAGATGGGCTTTCCCACACTGTGCAAGATCACTCAGAGATCTCTGATTAATTGTCAGGAAAGCTGTAATAGAGGCTTTCCACTCCATGGAACCTTTGTCTGCATCAAACCCTCATGGGGCAAAGATGGATTATTTGATTTTATGGAATTTAAAAAAAAATTGTGCAAAACTTGCTGGGCTGTGTTATTGTGGAATTAATTTGGGGCCTTTTTGGGGCTGAAAAAAAGATTTTATAAAAGAAGATATCTTATGGTTAGTATGACTTTTCTGTTTTACTTTTTGGCCCCGCTCACTGTTATTAGAATCAGAGAGGTGGGTAAGTAGATTACATGGAGTGTGGGAGGCTAGGGACTTAAGGATCCCAAGCCACCTAAAGGAAGGGTTAGATGACTTGATTGACCATCAATTTAAGATTAATTATATATTTAGAGCCCCAACCACTGCACATTGGTGGGTGCTGGGTGGACACTAGGTCCCACTCAGTATTATAATAAGAGCACACACCTGCTGCCAATTGGTAAGTGTTTAGAGAGACACAAGGTCCCATGGTGATATAATTAGAGCCTCCACTTCCCATGGCTAGGTGCACATTCCCCTGGTTTTATAATTAGAGATCCAACCAACATCCATGGGTGAGACTGGGTGGAAACACAGTAGGCCCCGTTTAATAATAATAATAATAATAATAATAATAATAATTAATAATTAGACCCCACCCACTGACCATGGTTGTGGGCTTCGAGAAATATTTTTTTTCTAGAAGTTCCAATTCACTAGCCATTGTTGAAGGCAGAGGACTGAACAGTGATATTACTCCATCCTCCATTATTTAACAACATCCATCCTCTGCCTAATGCCCAAGGGTGGGGGAATAGTGGGGAACTTTCTCCCCTCTGCTTTTTATTAATTTAATTTGTTGTAATGTATTTTTTAAATAGTTTAGCCACACTATGGAGACTATGGGGATGTGCAGTGATCTGAACCCACCATTTTGTAACTGGTCGGGAGAGGGGGTACAGAGAAGTGTATGTTATTAGCAAATGGACAGTGATAACAATCAGGAACTTTTTTTACTTTTTGTTAAAAATCACTGTACAAAAAAAAAGGATTTTCCTACTACAAACATTTTTTTTTTTTTTTTAAACATGGCAAACTTTAAATTGATGATTCTAAATTGGTGGTAGTAGATAGCAGTAGACTTAGCACTGGCCAAAACACCAATCTCACACAAGCTTAAATGAAACAGGTTATCTCTTGCCCCACTCAAAGGTCTTTAAAGTGCCACTGTCAGTAGCTAGCTTGGTACATACAGCAGTAACATAAACCTTGCCTCACAGTAGGATAAATGACACGTTCCCTACTCCCACACAGGCACAGAAATGGTAATGCACACAATCATTGATTATCTGTCTTCCGCAATAGCTGCAGTCAAAGTTTCTTAAAGAATCCTGCTTTGTAGTATGCATTGTTCCACTGCTTAGTGCTACTTGACATAAGGACAAAATTAACATTTAGTGGCTGTCTTCTAACCATCAATCATCCTTTTTTTTCCACATCTTGATTGGACAGGAGATATAGCCCATATGATTGGGTGAGCAATTTGCTTTTTCACCATTCCATCCCCCTGTCTTCTACCTCCAGGAGCTGAACTCCGAATCATGAAGCAAAACAAACAAGATTATCCATTGTGTGAGAAATTTGTTTCGTGATTTTTCGATATGGCGGTTCGGAAATCAGAAATTTGGACGATCATCTAATCATCCCAAATTTGGACAAATTAAAGTTCATAACAAAATGAATCTCCAAGTCTAATATTTACTGCCTTTTAGGATTCCAACCATTTTTATTGACTAAGTGTATGTTTTATTAAGTATAACACAGTGATCTATTTAATGAATTGTTTTGGAATAAAATGGTACAAGCAAAAATTGGCAACAAATTGCCTTTATAATATAGACTATGGATGCATTATCATTCAAATTGACAGACTACACCTCCTACTCTGAAAAAATCAAGCTGAGTAGTCTTCATTGTCTTAAACTGAAGCCTAAAAATTATAAATTGACAGCAGACATAAACTGTACAAATTGTCTATAATTTTGGCCAAAATGATAGATATCCAGTCAAGAAGCTAAAACACAACTGAACATAATAAAATAATGAATCATTAGTTATGTGTTATGGAAAATATGTTTTGCTTATAAGTAATCGTTTGCTGAAAAGAGTCTTATTATCCCTATATTCCCAATAATGGATATACTAGAATTAGCTTTCATCTTGCTTTGCAAAGGAATACTAAATTAAATTAACCCTATTATGTCCCTATTGAATTTTTCTTCACTCCAGTACTATTTTCTCACCTGCAAAAAAAACACATTTTGCTAGTGTACCATTCTATACATCTGCAAATTTGCAGATAGACTAAAAAGAACAACTCCTATTCCCTTCTCCAACATATTACAGTAGAGACCGTCTTTATGAATGAGGATGAGGGAAAGAACATTTTAGGGTCACTGAGACTAATATTTAAAGGCAACTATTGAGGAAACCTGCTGTGATTGTAACTACAGAATGTGGCAATATGACTTTATTTTTTTTTATTTATTTTTTTTATTCATTTTATGTGTTACAAAATTATCACATTATAAGAACAAGAATAATGAAAAAGGGTTTACAAAACATAAGAGATAAGCAGCATTCCATCACATTACATCCGTGTAGATTAAATGACTTCACATTTTATTACATTCAACAACTACTAGATATGTCTTTGTTCATGATGACTATCAATCTCAGACTTATGCCCCGGTAGCAATGACGTTATGTATATTCACATTTTTGACACTTTTGTGGAGCAAATAATCTATAATACTATATTATAGTTGTATTATATATATGGTGACAAATAAATAAATGTGTATATATATATATATATATATATATATATATATATATATATATATATACACACACACATGGTATTATATATATATGGCTATATAGTTGTCCATAATTATTATAAGCCTGCTAAAGTTGTTGTTTTTTTACTTAGTATTAATCTTTTAATGATTGAGGGATTATATTTCTTAGGTATTGGATGTATTATGGCATTAGGAATCACTTTTCTTGAGACTTTGCTGTCAGAATGCTCTGTTTGTCTTACTAACCAACTGTACAGAGCATTCTTGCTGATATTGCATAGCTTGGGACATTTTTCACGTACAGTGTAATTGACATAGTGTGGGAAAAGCCTTTCCTCACTATCAGTTCAGTCTGTGCTGAGCCCTCAATGGGTAAGATTAATACATTCTATTGCGGTGTGGTTTTAATTGTTTGTCTTTATTTTTTTCTGTATCAGGTTTCTATTTTTCCTTTATTAGTAATGTCATAATTTATGGATTTTTATTTGCCCTTCTTTGGGGCTGAAGAACTGAAGAATAAGAAGAATGAAGACTGCAGATGAGCAAGTATACTTTGTATTTGTATAGGTATTAGATTTATTGCCCCCCACACACACTATTATTAAGGTGAGGGTGGGTAGGTAGGGTAATTAGTTTTTTACCCTTATACAAATATATTTTGTATAAGATATGATAGAAATAGATATGATATATATTTTTATTTTATAAATCATTAAACAGCAGTCTGTATGCAACGTTTATTTGATATATGCAATTTTATCCCACATACACTAATATTTCCTTTAAACAAAAAGAGCTTGTTAGTGAGGGTGTGAAAATACCACTTCATTCCTTATATACATTTTCAATTTGAACAAAAATTTTAAAATGTTTAGGTTATTCTAGAATATACTGGCAGTATTGAACTAGTATAGTGCTCTTTGTTTAGTAAAGTATAGCAATAAAAAGTTAATTGTGAAATAAATCATATGTATTTTCATATGTATTACCTTTACATAGACATTAAATTATGTTGTTTGGCAAGTCCAATTCTAAATAAATCCTCAGCTTATCTTCACTCATGTGAGTATCACCTGGATAAAAAAAAGAAAACCTTTAATGTAAAATAGTTTTAAAGTTGTACCATAGATGCAGCAACTGGTATGCTAACCAATGAATAGATAAAAAAAAAAGTCAAAACAATAATAAATCATTTTAAAAAGAGAGAATTACAAATAAAATATCAGGTGCTCTAATGCCGGAGTGAACAGCAGAAATTTGAATCATACAAACTGTTCCACTCCTGCAAAAAGGTTTAGAATATGAACTTCTATTTTTTTTATAAATAGACATATAGTCACTAGAACAACTACAGCTTAATAGAGTTATTCTGATGTCTAAAACATGCCACTGCCTTTTTTCGAAGAAAATGTATTGTTTACATTACTGCCTAGGATACCCACTATAGGTGCTTCCTGGGTTAGTGATGCACAAAGTCTCCATGCTCTGCCATGGGTAGGAGAAGAAGGGGAATGCTCTGCATGGAGGTACTGAACGTTGAGCCAAGGAGCTAGTCACGATTGAACCAAATCAAAGCTGGAATAAAGGTGAGTTAAAACACCTTTTACTTTGTAGGGGGACTGGAAACGTAAATATCGCTATTAAAACTGCAGTGTCAGAAATAAATTTTTGTATTCCTGACACTATAGTGTTCCTTTAAGTAGCTCATAAATATAATCATATTTGCATATCTGTTTTGCATTGTTAATCAGAAGGGACTTGTTTCTGGTCCTCTCTTGAACCAAGAAAAAGAAAGTATCAGCAGAACCCATTAAATGATCCCCCTAGAATGGAAGTGGCATTCCTATTTCTTCATCTGATCTTTTTGTCCTAAATTTACGTACACACTTTTCACGAGGTTAAAACTAATGTTACTCTGTATTAGAGCTCAAAGCACTCAGTAGGTAAGGGATTAAGTTACGTAATCTCAAAGTAATTTTCAGATTTCAATTGTGAGACAAATAGTTTGTTTTTTGTTTTCGGTATAATTAGTAAACTTTAATGAAAGCCAGGTGCCTTTTAGTTATTCTGCTGATTTCTGCCAAAATCTAAAACAGAAGATTATTATGCAATTTAACAATTTGGTTATTTCATTTTTTTTACTTAACTAAAGCTGGGTACAGATTAATTATGAGTCAGTTGCAGGTGTCCATGACTTTCACAAATAGATTCAATATAATCTTTTCTTTACAGAAAAGGTATGCTTATGAAAAAAATAATCACTTCAATAAAGTTTGTTTTCCAATAAAAAAAATCTTTGATATTATCAGCATAGCTGATTCCTTAGTGTATGTTTTTATTTTTTTAAGGAACCTTGAAAAATGTTGTTAAATTTTTTATCTCAATTTGGATTCTTAAAAAAATGTCCAAATAGATGACTCTTAATTTAACACATTATTGAGAAAATAATATATAGTTTTTTTCCCAGTAATTTTCACACTGTATACATCCTAGTTCATGTTACTGACTTAATAATCAACAATATTTATCTTTATCTTCTTCAACATGTGCATGTTCTCCAAACGTTTTGCAAGATGAACAAAATCTGACTTTGTATTTTTCATAGAAATCTTCAAACACTTACACAAAGACCCATTGCAGAGAATTATTAAAATGTTTAATAAAAATTATCCAAAAATTGGCAAGTAAACTCCCATTTTTGTTAGTTATAGTAAGCATTTGAAGCATCAGATGTAATTGAATTTTGTATGTTTTTTACGCTTTTCCATTAGCATTTAATTAAATGTGGTAAGATGCTGATTTTGATGATATAATTACATTTCTGCCTCATTAAAGCTTAAAGCTTGCAGCTTTGGTATACAGATTGCAAAGTCTATTATTTAAATCAAGAAGAAGCAAATGTACTACCTGCCACTCGGAGTATAAATAAATCATTAGCATATAAGATGTGAAGGATGCAACCTTTATTATCATTCTAGTTTTATTCTTACAGGTTTTTTTTTTTCTATCTGAAACATGTTTTGAGATTTTGAGCATTATTTTACAGTATGTTTTACATTTTTGCCAACATACAAAAACAAAGCAATTTAAACCAGAAGATACATATTTAACAATGAATATTGCATATCTTGAAAGGTTGTAATTAATGCACACAATATTAATAAAATTAAGAAACAAAAAAATATATTCTACAGGAAATATTTTTCTGTTAATTGAGTCATTTTTTTCCAGAATGTAAGTATTTCAAACTTAATTAAAGAGCAATTTTTTGTCATTTTTTTTTGCACACGATTGACACGGTTATGTACTAAAGGATACATTGTCAGGAATTCAAAATGAATTTGAATTTTGACACAAAAGGGTAATTCCTAAATCCTGGACTGTTAGGGTGGTGCTTGAGGGCTGGGTTGGGAACCCCTGTATTAAATGAACATAGAATTGTATTAAATGTAAATATTAGAGAACAGTGGCTGGTCCGTAGGGGCAGGTAGGGCAATGTAAATCATGGAATTCTCTTATTAAAAAAAATAGTGATGTGGCCTGGCACCGCTACAGCCTAGACGCCATTACTAACAGCTCCGCAACTATTCGCCTAAAAACCGCCGAAAACGGCGAAAATAACTTCAAGCCGCCGACCACAAACACTCACAGCGGGAAGGGGAACCCCTGCTGCATCGACCCATGCCATTCCGGTTCGGATCCGCCTCAGCACCACCCCGCAAGACCCGGCAGAAGCTCTGGTCTGAAAGCCTGAAGGCCGCAACTTACCACGCCGAGCTCCTCGCCGACTGGAGTGAGTATTTACACCCCTACCAAAACGACCCTGACACACCAACCATGGGTCGAAAAATGCAAAAACAGACAGGGGTACCCATTTCAGAGGCGAGAGACATAGGGACGCTCCTCAAATGCTCCAGGCCCAAAACAGCAGAACCCTCACCACCCCCAGCCGTCCCAGACGCCATAGAGCCTCAGGAGACTGAAGGGGGAGCGGGAACAGCAGAAAGTGCCCAGACACAGCGACAGCCGTCGCAATCGAGTCCCCAAGCCCAGCACACGCCACTAAAAAGGACATTGCAGACCTTTATGATAGAATCAAGCTGCTATTTGACACTGACATCGCCCTAGTCAAAACTGAAGTGCAAGCGGTCACTGACCGGGTACAAGCCACGGAGGAAGACGTGATCGATATGAAGCAGGGCCTGGCAGCCTTAGGGGACACTGTGCAACAAATGAGAACTCTGCACTCCTCTCTGACACACAGAGTGGACACCCTGGATGACAGGAGTAGCACATAAGCAAGCACATAAAAATCCGCGGAGTCTCCGATGCGGTGACCGCGGAGGAACTGCCATACTTCCTTAGGCGGCTGATGGCCTCATCCCTACCCGCCAAACAAGCTAAACAAATCCCGCTGGATGGAGCTTACAGGGTCAATAGACCACAACGCGCCCCAACGAGCCTGCCCAGGGATATTATCCTCAAATGCCAAACCTTTACAGACAAACAAAAGCTCATGAAGCCGTTCCAAGACAGGGCCCCCATGGACTTTGAATCACACCAGCTGACATTCTACCAGGATGTCACCAGGGCAACACTTCTCTGGAGAAAGACCATGCAACCTATCACCACTAAGTTGCGAGAAGCCGGCGTGGCCTACCGCTGGCCTGCGTCCCGAACCCAAACGGTCCTCAAGGACGGAAAGATGCACACAGCGTCTTCCCCAACGGATGCCCCCACCTTTTTCACAGCCCTGGACCTGATGAGAAGCGCTGGAAATCCACCGAGACCGGCAACACATCACCAATGGGACATACCCAATGTGACACCCTTTGTTCCAGCTCGGAATCGTAACCCATCTCAGGATCAGGACTCAGTGACTTAATCTCAGCTTAAATGGCACTACATTAGTGCACCTCCCCAATGTTGGTGGCGAAGAAAGAATCATCTACCAACGAGCCACACTATAGTGGCACCCTACAAAGCGGACTGTAGTAATTGAATATTCCATGTTCTTCTCTCTTTTCTAACGTATCTAGTTTTGGTTTAATTTCATGTTTTAAGTTTCTTGGCGCAAACTGCCAGCTATTCCACTAATGCTGACACACAAACAGACAAACCCGTTAAGTCTTTTCTCAATCTCCCCCCCTGTCTCCCCACAGGTTAGGGGAACACAAGAACGACAGAGGCCTCTGCCACTGGCCCTTGCCGACTCCCTACCTGGGAGGCACACGCCTACATACACGCTGCACCACTGACTTACCCACCCTTAAACCCCTCCTAGGTGGCCAGACGGTATGACCCACGAAGGCAGCCGACCCCTGGCAAGACACCACCAGGAACCCACTCATCATACCCCGACAGTCACAGAAGCCACACATAACCCACACGACAAGACGTTATAATATACCTCTGCCTGAAATCAATAGCCTAACCGGGTCACCTCTTGTTAGGTATTAACGTTGACGCACAAACACTAAAATGTCACTCACCAGTTTATTACACTAGTTTCTGACATCATGCTTTACGTTGGTCTATACTGTTTGAATAACGTTCCTGTTAATATTGAATGACCTATAAAAAGAAAAATGAGGCACTCACTACATGGAAATGATAATATCTCTGTACTAATCCATAAATGTGGAACACCCCTGCATTTCCCCTCTCTTCATTCTGTACCCTTTATATATGCCTTAACAAAATAAAGAATATAAAAAAAAAATAGTGATAAAAATTACTTTTATTGTGGCCAGCCTGAGGTACACCTTTGCAATAATCATGCTGTGTAATCAGCATCTTGATATGGCACACCTATGATGTGGATGGATTTTCTCGATAAAGGAGAAGTGCTCAAACACCGATTTAGACATATTTGTGAGCAATATTTAAAAGAGAAATATGCCTTTTGTGTAAATAGAAAAAGTCTTAGATCTTTGAGTTTAGCTCATGAAAAATGGGGGCAAAAACAAAAGTGTTGTGTTTATAATTTTGTTCAGTGTATGTTGCTACAACAATGGCACAATTACTATAGGTGGGCCTACCACTCATTTGCCTCTATTGCTCCCATTGAAAATACCAATCTACAGACCTTTACACAACCAAAAATGATGTGGTCTCCTAGGAAGTCCCAACCTCTGAAACGTTCTTTTGCTCTTTCTACTTCCATCCAGAAACTAAAACTTTGGTGGGTTCCTCATCTACTCCATAACATTAAACTCACATATTGTGCTCTGTAAACCACATTATCTTAATTAAGCACGATAGGACTCTTGTGCTATCCAACATGTGAAATCACCTTTTGAATTCTTCTCTTGCCAACTTTGAGAAAACATACATGGCTATGAAATATACTGGGAAACTCTTATTCATAGTCTACTACACACTCACATCTATGCTATCCAACTCTAAGCTCCTATACATGGTCAACTGGGAGAAAGACAAACAAAAATATATTTATTTATGTCTCCGAGCTGAAGGCTCTTTGTTACACAGTTTGTCAACTTCTGAACAACTTCTGATGCTCTGTTTTCTTATTGACATGTATCTGGACTCAAAATGCTCTGTTAGAATTATGATTTTACACATATTAATTGCAGCAAAAATGTCCATAGCTTCATTATGGAAGGAGACCAATGCTCTTGACAATCTTATTAAGGCAAGAATGTATAAGGAAATATTGTAACAATCTCTGGGCTTCTAAATTTCACAAAATACAGGGAGATACTTTTCAACATTCTTCTACATACTCACTGCTGGTTCCCAACCCCAAGACCATCTTTTCTCTTCTACTTTCTTTCATTTCTCTAAATGGTCTTTTCTTACCTTAGTTGTTGTAAGCAATTAAAGTTTCTTTATGATCACTATGAAAGGCACAGTTATACTATTATATTATGCTATTATTTCCCATTGTGAACTTTCAAGTTAGGTCGTAACAAGTCATTTTTTACTGTAGACTTGTTACTGTATTTGACATTAACAGCATGTATTTGATGCAGCTGCTGTGCCCTGTATTCCACAACTATTGTGTATTTTTGCATGATTTGTGATATATGTCGATCTATATTTTTAGGTGAAAACTTAATAAAAATGTAAACATAATAAAAACAAATGAAGAAATGGTGATGGATATTAACTGTCCACATCCTCCAATTTACTCAATGATCAGGGATCACTGATTACATCAAAGATTACCAGGTGGTTTTAGCCATTGTTGTATGACATTGTTGTTGTAAGACATTTAGTACATGAATGATTGCTCCACACGGTACTTTCTCATGTCATTGATAATAAATGAGTTAATGAGTTAAACATTGAAAAATGAAACTGACAGTCAATACAGAGAGGATGAGAAAAGTCACTGTTCTTTTGAGGAAATGAGAGGTACTGTAAACATATCTAATTCATAAAAGATATTACTTAACTACAGGAGTTGTGGAAAATGTGAGTTTTTATATTTAGATAAAATGGTGCTTGACTTTCCTTCTACTTAGATGATTTTCTGCATTGAAAACACTGTTTAATCTTTAACACTAAAAGCCAGAGGCATATGAAAATATTTATAATTCCATATGGAAATACTTAATTCTTTGTGCAGACTGATAATGAAAAATTCATATCAAGAATGATACTTATAAAGTATTATAGTCTTAAAGGTAAATCATCACTTTAGAAGAAAGGGTGTATTTTAATAGCTTATTTTATAACTAAAAGGCCACTATAGTCACCAAAACAACTTTAGCTTAATGAAGCAGGTTTAGTGTATTGATCAATTCTCTGCCATTCAGGAGTTAAATCACTTTGTAAATGCAGCCCTGGTCACACCTCCCTTCATGTGACTTACACATCCATCCTAAACACTTGCTGTACAGAGTGATCTAATGTTTACACTTCCTTTATTACAAACTCTGTTTAAATTAGAATGTCGCATCTCCTGCTGTTATAATAGCTTTTTAAACCCTGCAGGAGCCTCTTGTATGTAACTAAAGTGCAATTTACAGAGCAGGAGATACAAAATATTTTACATATGATTGAAAATGAAACCATTTTTTTTTTCTTGCAGGCTGTGTCAGTAAAAGCGAGGAGAGGTGTGGCTTAACAGAAACAGAAACATGAGCTGAACTCAAAGGTCTAAGACTTTTTCTATGTACACAATATATTCTCTCAAATATTGTTCACAAATATGTCTAAATCTGTGTTAGTGAGCATTTCTCCTTTGCCAAGATAATCCATCCACCTCACAGGTGTGGCATATCAAGATGCTGACTAGACAGCATGATTATTGCACAGGTGTGTCTTAGGCTGGCCACAATAAAAGGCCACTCTAAAATGTGCGGTTTTACTGTATTGGGAGGGCCTGGGGGAGTCGGAAAACCAGTCAGTATCTGATGTGACCACCATTTGCCTCACACAGTGCAACACATCTCCTTTGCATAGAGTTGATTAGGTTGTTGATTGTGACTTGTTGAATGTTGGTTAACTCCTCTTCAATGACTGTGCAAAGTTGATGGATATTGGCAGGACCTGGAACACGCTGTCGTATACGCTGATCCAGAGCATCCCAGACATACTCAATGGGTGACATGTCCAGTGAGTTTGCTGACCATCCAAGAACTGGGATGTTTTCAGCTTCCAGGAATTGTGTACAGATCCTTGCAACATGGGGACGTGCATTATCATGTTGCAACATGAAGTGATGGTCGTGGATGAATGGCACAACATTGGGCCTCCGGATCTCGTCACGGTATCTCTATACATTCAAAATGCCATCAATAAAATGCACCTGTGTTCATTGTCCATAACATACGCCTGCCCATACCATAACCCCACCGCCACCATGGGCCACTCGATCCACAACATTGACATCAGAAAACCGCTCACCCACACAATGCCATACCTGCTGTCTGCCATCTTCCCTGTACAGTGAAAATCGGGATTCATCTGTGACAAGAACACCTATCCAAAGTGCCAAATGCCATCGAATGTGGGCATTTGCCCACTCAAGTCGGTTATGACGACGAGCTGCAGTCAGGTCAAGACCCCAATGAGGACGACAAGCATGCAGATGAGCTTCCCTGAGACAGTTTCTGACAGTTTGTGCAGAAATTCTTTGGTTATGCAAATCAATTGTTGCAGCAGCTGTCTGGTTGGCTGGTCTCAGATGATCTTGGTGGTGAAGATGCTGGATGTGTAGGTCCTAGACTGGTGTGGTTATACGCGATTTGCGGCTGTGAGGCCGGTTGGATGTACTGCCACATTATCTGAAATGCCTTTGGAGACAGCTTATGGTAGAGAAATGAATATTCAATTCACAGGCAACAGCTCTGGTGGACATTCCTGCAGTCAGCATGCCAATTACACGCTCCCTCAAAACTTGCGACATCTGTGGCATTATGCTGTGTGATAAAACTGCACATTTTAGAGTGGCCTTTTATTGTGACCAGCCTAGGGCACACCTTTGCAATAATCATGCTGTCTAATCAGCATCTTGATATGCCACACCTGTGAGGTGGATGGATTATCTCAGCAAAAGAGACACTAACACAGATTTTGACAGATTTGTGAACAATACTTGAGAGAAATAGGCCTTTTGTGTACATAGAAAAAGTCTTAGATCTTTGAGTTCAGCTCATTAAAAATAGGGGCAAAAACAAAAGTGTTATGTTTATAATTTTGTTCAGTGTAGATAGATAGAATAATGATTTTTGTATTATTTGAATTTGTATCAAATGCATAGCCTGGCATCTGACATGCTTCTGTCCACAGTGTAAAATAATGGATTATGCACACGCAAATGCAGAGCATCTCGGAAATATGGTGATGTAGATGCCATTAAAACACTTACCAATTAGAAAAAAAGAGGTTATATGCCTAACTACAAAAAAGTGACAGTTTTTAAAAAAGTTTTATACTTATTATTGGCAGACAATAGACACTCAAAGAAAGCATAATCTAGAAAACATATTTTATTGGGCATCCCATGCAGCCATTACAAACAAATTCCATTGTCTACAATCCTTAGCTTAATTGTTTATTGATTTTGATTTGCTCTGTTGCTAAGGAAGATGAGCACATAACAATAAAATATTATACCAACAGAAAAAAGGACAGAAAACCATACTTGCTATTTTTTGAATGTTTTATGCACCTAAAATGTATTAGCAGAAAATTAGAAATATTTTTTTACTTCATTAAGAATATACACCAAAATGAATAAAATATTAAATGATACACACATACAAACAAACAAACATTAACACATTCCTTTCCAAAACACAAAAAAATCCTATCATAATAGCCTCTATAGAGGGCACACTCTTTGAAGTTAGTCATTCACAGAAACATCATGAACTTCTTTTCAACAAATAGAAGCTTTTAAAACGGCAGCAAATGGTAAAATGAGACTTTTCATCATTCAGTGATTATTTAAAGGAATTTAAAAAGTGACACTTTTCTCCATAGTAATTTCTGCCAGTTTTTGCAGAAAGTTCAATTTTAGCAATCCACAAAATTCACCCAAAATTAGATTAAAATGTTCATAAATCTTTCCCTTAACCCCTTAAGGACCAAACTTCTGGAATAAAAGGGAATCATGACATGTCACACACGTCATGTGTCCTTAAGGGGTTAAGTTCTGTTATCCTGAAATACTATTCTATCTTTTAGAATACTAAAAAAGTATTTATTCTTATATTTCTTAGCTAATTTCACCAAGATATATTCTTCCATATTCTATTCAAAAGTACTGATAAATAATAATAATAATACAAAATAAAAATAAATCAAGTACAGAAGCTAGTGTTAGCATACACATACCTTTTTGTTCAACTATTTGCTATTTGCCATTTATGTGTTGCTGTTTTTTTTTTTAACAAATTCTCTATGTGAGTAAAATACCTTTTTCCAAATTCTGTGTTTTAATTAGCAACATATCTATGGTGTGACACACTATAACAAACATTGTCAGGTAATGTAGTTAAGTGGACCACTGAAACATTTTAGGTGCTCTGTGTGAAGAGTGTGTCCTGTTATTGTTTTCATTTTACAAAAAAATAAGATTCCAAGAGAAATGTTCACGTTTGTGAATTAATCTTGTCTCACCCCCTGGCTGTCAATCAGACAACTGGTCCTGTTTCATCCTGGTAGTGTATCTCAGAAAACAACTCCAGAAGCCAATTCCAGGACAATTACATAAATGAATATTAAGTGTGGCATAAACCAATACCAGCATATATATGCTGTTCTGCATAGGCCTCAACTTCCTTAGCCAGATCATTATGAAGAGTGGATACAGATACAGCAAAAAAAGAGTTAAGATGATCAGGACAAAAGGAGATCAATTACCAGAAGGTGGGATGGGAGATTTAGAGAACAGCTACAAGTACCTGGGGGTAACACAAACATATATAAACAAAAAGATGAGGATTGCACATCCAAGTACATCCAGAGAGTCATACAGATCTTGAAGTCCCAGCTCAATGACAAGAACACGATCCAAGCCATTAATACTTATGCCCTAGCAGTCATCAGTTACCCAGTTGGAATAATAACATTGCCAAGGCCACAGTCCTGGATGAAACATAGAGAATCAACAAGTAGAAGATGACTCCAAAAGATGAACTGCTAAGGGAATGCCTGAGACAAATTGAGGAAGCAGAGAAAAGAGAAGGTTCCCTGGCAAAACAAACCTCTCCATTAAGGTATACCACAAGCAGAGAGTGAATGTGACTCGCAATCCAACATCCTGCCAGTGGTTTGAATCAGGGCCGGTGCAAGGATTTTTGCCGCCCTAGGCGAAAAATGTTTTGCCGCCCTAGGCGAAAAATGTTTTGCCACCCCATTCGTTCCACCCACTCATGCAGACTTACCTGCACTGACCCATACACACGCATGCTGACCAATACAGACACACACACTGACTCACACACATACACACATGCTCACACTGACCCCCCTCCACACACACACTGACCTATGCAAACACACACTGACCCATGCAGACACACACAGACCCATACACACAAACAGACCCATACATACAAACAGACCCATACATACACACTGACTCATTAGCACACACACTGACCCATGCAGACACACACGTTGACCCATGTAGACACACGCTTACCCATACACACAAACAGATCCATACATACACACACACTGACTCTTAACCCCTTAACCCCTGAAGGATGGTGGGCATTCTATGCTATCCTTAAGGAAGGGGCTCTAAATGCTGCAGGGCGGCATAGAACGCCCAAACCGTCCTTTGTACTTACCTGGTCGCCGGCGATCCCACGCCAGTGATCGCAATTTGGGGACTCACCTGGAAGCCCAGGGAGTCCCCCTCCATCCTCTTCAGCCCCCCTGGGCCATGTAATCGCGAGGTTCTTGCGAGGACCTCACGATCACTTGGACGGCATAGCCGTCCATTGCAATGCCAGCAGGGGGAGTGCCTGTAATGACAGGTACTCCCCCTTCTGTCTGAAAATAAAATAAAACAGTTTAAATCAGTGTAAAATTAAATAATATATACTTAGATCATATATATATATATATATATATATATATATATATATATATATATACCGTATTTTTCGCTCCATAAGACGCACTTTTTTTCCCCTCAAAAGTGAGGGGAAATGTCTGTGCGTCTTATGGAGCGAATATGAAGCTTTACTTACCTGTCTTGCAGCGTTGGCCGGCAGCACAGGGCGCACCGCAGTAGTGGAACTTGAATTTCATGTTCCGGTTTCCGGCGGGACTGAAAGGAAGTGCGCACAAGCTGAGTGCGCACTTCCTTTCAGTCCCGCCGGAAACCGGAACATGAAATTCAAGTTCCACTACCGCGGTGCGCCCTGTGCTGCCGGTCAACGCTGCAAGACAGGTAAGTAATTATAGGACAAGGGGAGGGGGACAGTATGGGAGGGGGATAAAGTCTATGGGGAGGGGGAGGGAGGGGGTGGAAGTCTGTGGGGAGGGAGGGGGGGTGGGTGGAAGTCTGTGGGGAGGGAGGGGGAGAGATGAAGTCTGTGGGGAGGGAGGGGGGGGAGATGAAGTCTGTGGGGAGGGAGGGGGGGAGATGAAGTCTGTGGGGAGGGAAGGGGGGGAGATGAAGTCTGTGGGGAGGGAGGGAGGGGGGGAGATGAAGTCTGTGGGGAGGGAGGGGGGGAGATGAAGTCTGTGGGGAGGGAGGGGGGGAGATAAAGTCTGTGGGGAGGGGGGGAGATAAAGTCTGTGGGGAGGGGGGGAGATGAAGTCTGTGGGGAGGGGGGGAGATGAAGTCTGTGGGGAGGGGGGGAGATGAAGTCTGTGGGGAGGGGGGGAGATGAAGTCTGTGGGGAGGGGGGAGATGAAGTCTGTGGGGAGGGGGGGAGATGAAGTCTGTGGGGAGGGGGGGGGGGAGATGAAGTCTGTGGGGAGGGGGGGGAGATGAAGTCTGTGGGGAGGGGGGGGGAGATGAAGTCTGTGGGGAGGGGGGGGAGATGAAGTCTGTGGGGAGGGGGGGAGAGATGAAGTCTGTGGGGAGGGGGGGAGAGATGAAGACTGTGGGGAGGGGGGGGAGAGATGAAGTCTGTGGGGAGGGGGGGGGAGATGAAGTCTGTGGGGAGGGGGGGAGATGAAGTCTGTGGGGAGGGGGGGAGATGAAGTCTATGGGAGAGAGGAGAAGACTATGGAAGGGGGGGACACTATGGGACAGGGGAGAAAAAAAATATTCTGTACAAACTGTCCCATAGTAAGAAACACTATGGGACAGTTTGTTCAGAATATTTTTTTTCTGGGTTTCTTCCTCTAAAAACTAGGTGCGTCTTATGGTGAGGTGCGTCTTATGGAGCGAAAAATACGGTATATACACACCCACATACATACACCGTCTAAGTGTTTTTTATTTTAATATATATATCATTATAAATATATATTAACCCCTTGAGGACGCGAGACGGTTCAGGACCGTCATCGGCATTTTTCCCTTGCCGACTGACGACGGTCCTGAACTGTCCTAAATTTAAAATGTACTTACCCGATCGCCGTCGTTCCCCCGGCGATCGGCGGTGCTCCCGGTGTGGGGAGACTGCCTGCAGCCCAGACAGTCTCCCCATGGCGGTTTAGGACCCCTGGGGCCATGTGATCGCCCAACAGGGCGACCACATGGTCACAATAGGTGTCCTAGTCTCTGCCTGCAGGGGGACTGTCTGTGCTGACAGGCAATCTCCCTGCAACTGTAAAATCATAAAAAAATTTAAAGTGAAAGTTAATAAAAAAAAAATATTATTATATATGTGTATAAATATGATATATAGACCTATATTATACCTATATAATATATGTCTATATATCATATATATAATGTCATGCTAAGTGTATTTTTATATTAATATGTACATATATTAATATAAAAATACACTTATAATTAATTTACACACGTGTATATATATAATATATATATATAATAACTATATATTGTATATATATATATTATTATAAAATACGAATAATAAATAATTTAAATTAAATTAAAAAAAATTAAAATAATATAAAAAATTAAAAAAAAATTATATATCTATACGAAATGTTATTCTAACTGTATTTTGATATTAATATATATATTTATATCAAAATACACTTAGAATGAAATTGTATATATATCTATGTATATATAAATAAATAAAAAGAATGCAAACTATTCATATGTCCATATACAAAATTACATAAATAATTATATAAATATACACGTAGACTTCAAATATATAAATATGCATATATATTTAAATTCTACGTGCGTATTTATGTAATATTTTTACATAATTAAGTTATTTTATTAATTGCAATTTAAGGGACCACCACATACCTGCAAGAAGCTCTGGACTCCCTCTCAACTAAGCTGATAGCCTCCTGGTCAGCTCTTGTAAACACACTATGCAAAGATATCCAGGAGTTGGGAGCCAGAACATCCCACAGCGAAGCAAAATGGTGGACCAGGTCCAAATGCTGAGACAACAACTTACCACCGAAATAACTTAAGGATGCAGGGAGTTCCAGAGTCGGTGGCAACGGCGGACCTGCCAGCATACATCCACGGCCTACTCGAGGTGTTTGCGCCAGATGTGCCCTCTGACATGCTCCTGCTGGACTGTGTGCACCAGGTCCCAAAACCAACCTTCCTAGCCGCAACAGTGCAGAGGGACGTCCTTATGCGAGCATACAACTATCATATCAAGGAACTGATCCTGAAGCACAGCCGCTCCACAAAACAAATGCCAAAAGAATATGTAGTGAAGATTTTTACTGATCTATCATCAGCTATGTTGAGACAACGCTGCTCATTTCAGCAGATCACTGAGGTGCTCATGGCAAATTACATTTGGTACAGGTGAGGATATCCCACAAAACTCCTGATTGTGCACAACGGATGCATTATAGCCTTGCAGACCCCTGAGGAAGGCATGAACATCCTGAAATCATGGGGACTGAAACTGCCCTCTGTCTCACCTAACTCAAGCAGAAGAATACCCCTGGAGTGGTCAGAGACTGCATGCTAACTACTGGGACGCTGTCCCATGCTACCCAAGATTCTTGCTTCAGAAGCTCAATAGCCAACATGCAAGTATAGTTAACACATGTTACATTTTACATAAAAACGGATATGATGTCCCCCTCACATAGGGCTCCTCTACGTAGCTGATACCTACACACAGTATGTGCAAAAGGATCTACTTGATAAACATGGGGGCAAGAGATGCAAGTAGCCTATACCCACTGGAGGCAAGAATGTACCTCTGTGAGAAAAGAAAGGCGCTCACCCACATGGCCTGCACTACACCACGTGATGGCTGCAGACTATGGGGATTGAGGCACACAAACCCCCGCCATACCGAGGTCCTCAAGGGGCTGTTCCACTGGCCAACAACTAAAAACCAGAGAAATAACCATGTATAGAATAAAAAATATAAAATATTAAAAAAAAACATAAAACAAAACTATATAAAAAAAGCTTTTGAATTACACAATGTTCTAACCCTCTACTATGACTATACCTGAAAAACCAGGTAGACACCACGTTAGGACGCATAAGTCCTATTTCTCCCACAATGCAATGACTTCGCACTACCTCCCCACATGGGGACAGTATGTATATACTTCTGTATTCAGTTTTTCTCTCCCCTTTTCTCTTGGGTACAAGTACCCAAAACCCCACCCAACCACCACCCATATCCCATATCTTCCCACCCCAAGAGTATACAACCCCTCCTGAAACACTTGAGTTGCTGGTGCATAGAATGTGCCTCACATTTGTTGTGGAGCTAGCTGGTCTGATTCACAACTAGCACAGGTTTCATTTCTGGATAGAGATGTCCCGAACAGTTCGCCGAGAACTGTTCGTGGCGAACGCGGCGGGCGAACATATGCGATGTTCGGTCCGCCCCTATTTGTCATGGAGGAGGGAGGGTCTGCTGCTGATTGGCTGGAATGTGTCTGCTGACTGTGAGGTACAGGGTCAAAGTTTACTCAATGATGACGAATAGGGGGCGGACCGAACATTGCATATGTTCGCCCACCACGTTCGCCATGAACACACTATGTTCGCCGGCGAACAGTTCCCGGTGAACTGTTTGGGACATCACTATTTCTGGAACAAGAGACTGATAATGATAAGGTACAGTTGGTGTCATGTAACAAGTTGCCAGGAAGACATAAGAAACCCATCCAAACCTCCATAATGAAAGTTTACTCGCACAATGCGCAGGGCTTAAACACCCCTCACAAACATTGACTGCTCCTAACAGACGCTAAACGAACCCAAGCTGATATCTTGTGTGTTCAAGAAAAGCATTTTGTCAAATCTAAAATCCCAACATTTGGAATCAGGGATTATTCTATACAATATCATGCAGCCCATACGTCAAAAGCTAGGGAGGTATACATCCTCATTCACAAATCTCAATCATTCGAATTATGCAATTATGCCATACTTATGTGCAAAATTATTGACATAATGTACACCATAGAAAACATATACAGCCCTAGCACCAATCAAAGGAACTTTCTCCATAAAATCTTAACAAAACTGAGCCCCCTCCACACCGATTAGATAATCATATGTGGTGATCTAAACAACATCCTAGATCATGAGCTGGAAACCTCCTCACGCCCGCCCATAACCAGATGCAAAATACTAAAAAATCAATGCACGTCTTTGATTAAACTGCTCTCAGTTCAGCCTCTATGACACTTGGAGGACACTCCATCCATCAAAACACACATACTCCCACTACTCCACAGTCCACAAAACCAACTCCAGAATTTATCTCATACTTGTCTCTGCACCAACTCTACATAGAAACACACACTGCTCTATAAGAGACATTGTGTGGTCGGACCCATACTCCTGACCATAACACGAGGGCTTACCCCATGGAAACTTAACTAATCAATTCTACATGATGACAACTTAAGGTAGACACAGTACTGCAGGCATATTTTAAAACCAATACTACTACCGACACTTCTTCACTCACGCAATGGCTGGCACACAAATGGGTGGTGCGTGGCATTTTTATATGTCAGGCCTCTCATAAAAAACAGGCATCCCATGCTCAATACCTGCAAATGTTACGAGAGCTGCGCGACGCAACCACCCAACACTATATCTTTCCCACACCTGATCTCCAGACTACCATTGCTAAAATACACAAGTCCCTTAACGAATTGCACATGAGCAAAACAGCTTACATTCTACAAAAACTTGAAACTCGAGAATACGCCCATAGCAACAAAGCAGGAAAACTCTTAGCCTCAAGACTACGCCAACAACAAATGTCTTCCAAAATACCTATTACAGCCCGATGGCACGAAACTATATAACTCTGAACACATAACCTAAGAATTATCAAAATACTGCACCAATCTATGTAACCTTAAAAATTATACAAAAGTCAACCAACCGACAGACACTGAAATCACAGACTTCCTGGACAGGGTACAACTCCCGACCCTCACCCCTACCCAACAAACAGTGCTACAATCCCCCATTACTGACGTAGAAATACTCTCCACCATTCTAGCACTACCGATTGGGAAATGACCAGGACCAGATGGATGGTCTCCCTAATCAGTACTACAAGACCTTCTCCACTACACTGGTCCCACATTTACAACAGGCCTTTCAGGTTATGTTACACACGGGAGACACACTGTAAGAAATGCTGACGGCACATATCACAACACTGCCAAAACCAGGCAAAACCCCAGATCGGTGCCAAAACCTGATATTCATATCATTATTGAATACAGACATAAAAATCTTCCAACAGATTGTCAGATATAATACCAATCATCGTGCACAATGACCAAATAGGTTTTGTCCGGGGCAGGCAGTGAGCGAACGGGACTAGGATGGTGATAGATCTGATTCATTGCTTGCAGGGAGGTGGAGTGTATTCTTATCGTTAGATGCTGAAAAAGCTTTTGACAGGTTGGCTCTTCCTCCTCGAAGTCCTAAAAAAGTTTCACTTCCCTCCATTATTCCTCCGAGTAGTACACAGGCCTAAACACTGGCCAGACAATTAAACAATGCCGAACGAGCAATACGAATGCACGGATGCAATAATAATGGGAGTGAGCCAAACAACATTCGTGCACAGAAAAAACAAATCATTTGTGCATTCATATCAACTGTTCATGCTTTTTTAATGCATTGGTTTAGCATATGGGGATGATAGAAACAAATGAACTAATGAACTAATTGGCCTCAATTCGTTTATTTGTTCATTCGGATGCCTTGTATGAAACAAAGAGGAGGGGAATGGGAGTGATCTGATTTTCATTTATCCAATCAGCTTATTCCTGTGACATGCTGCTGTGAGGGCTTATCCAATGGTATGTTTTGTATCGTAGATGGTTTGGGAGTGAGCTGATTTTCATTTGTCCAATCAGCTCACTCCTGTGACATGATTTTGTGGGGGCTTATCCAATGGTTTAGTGGGGATTTAAATAAGAACAAAACAGCAGGATAAAAGTAGGCAGGGGATCTTTCTCCACCCTTTTTTTGACTGAGTTTTTTTTTTTTTTATATTCTTTATTTTTGAGGTGCACAAAATAACAAATGGGCCCTTGTTGCCACGACAGCAACCCAGGGCTAAGCATTCAAATACATTTTCAACGTGGCTAACCATAGATCTGCACAGTTTTTAATAAGTACGATGATGTAGTATTAAGACTAAACGAGTAGGCTAATAAGGTAGTGGTCAAAAACACAGTGAAGCAGCCCCTTAGGTTATGTGCATAGGTTTTCAACAGAATCGTTAATATAAACATAGAACAGAAATATAAGCATATCTAGGTTGGTCACTTAGGGTATGTAGCATTCAGCAGATTGCAACTTTTTTGGTATTGCTGGTATATTAATACCTCTGGGGTCAGATTAGTACTAGGTAGGTACAATACCAAACAGGTGGCTCAAACAAACTTAGCAATAGTACACATTTATATTTTAGCCAAAAATAGTGTGCATGATGCGGCATAGAGGTATTCTGTCGGTGAAGTGCTGCTTCGTGAACTGTGCATGTATGCTGTAGCTATGGTGTGTATACCCCTCCGGGAGAGTTAGTTGATTTCCTCCTACGAGACGTAGCACGGGTCTGAGCTCCAGCAGGGGGGGGTGGAGCGAGGGGGGTCTATCACGTGGATTTTGCAGTGTCAGCTGGTGGTGTGGAGCCTACTGGGCTGGGTGTTCATTGTTGGTAAGTGTGTCGTGTGTCTAGGTTGCCTAGCGTGTTGTGTAGAGAGAGTCATGTTGGACCAATTGTATGTGAGGCTACTGATTTGAAGCAAAGGTAAGGTAAACCTTGAGTCCCAGCGTGGTGCAGCTTTGCCTTCGTGTGTATTTAGGGGTTATACTGTGTGTTGCTTGAAAGTGTCTTCTGGTGTAGCAAGAGGGATCGGGCTAGCCCTCAGTGATAACGGTCTTCTCTATCTGGGGTGTAGGTCCTATGGATGATCCGGGGATAAATTCCAATACCCAAGAGGGATCTAATTTTGAAAGTCTCGAAGCTGGTGCCCGATCACTGTCCGTCAGTCCTAGTTTACTTAGGAGTGCCTCCAGGTCGGAGAAGCCTCGGGCTCGGTGCGTCACACATTTGTACTGGAAGAGAATTGATCTTTGAGTTCCCCACCAGTACTGGATATTTTGGTCTCGAAGTAGAGGCAGTAGTGGCCGCAGGGCCCTGCACCACTCCATGGTGCCTTTGGTTATGTCTGGGAACAAGGACAATGTAGCCCCCTCCAGGTGTAGTGAGGTCTTCTCTCGGGCCGCTGTCATGAGGAGCGTTTTGTCCTGTATGGACTGAAAGCGGATGATCATGTCCATGTGAGCGGAGGCCGGTGCAGAGGCTGGCTTTGGTAACCGGAACATGCCGTCAAGTCGAATTGCTTTGGCCTGTTTGGGCGGCAGCGTGGTGACTATCATGTGCCTAACAAAATGGGGTAAGTCTGTTAGGCCTACAGTGTCTAGAATTCCATGGATCTTGAAATTGTAACGCCCCCTTTGGTCTTCAAAGGTGTGAATCCTGCTGCTGTTGGCTTGCTGTTGTTGTTGACGTCTTTGACTGAGTTTTGACTGTGAAACACTGTGCTTCTGTGCTGTGGTAGCTTCATTATGTGTCTTAGAGATTTTCTGTGAGATTTGGTGTGCCTGCAATTTTTCACTTGTTAAATTTGAGACTATTCCTGAGACTTTAAAAAAAAAAAAATGTATTGCTTTCTGAGAGCTGTGCACTGCTGTGTTGCTGACTGAGTCAGTGTGCCACACAGTACCTGGCTGGCACTGCCAGTGCCTGCCATCCCTGCTTGCTTACTGCCAACAGCACTTTTGTACTTTTTATAACAATTCAGCTTTTTTATTTAATCAAAATTAATTAGCTTCAATTGATTGAGAGTAAAGGTAGAATCAATCAAGTACTTTAGCTTAGTAGGCTTAGCTTAGTGGGCCTGAGGGCTTCTGCCCTAGGGGTAGACTAGTTTGTTAACCTAGAAGAAAATAAATATAGTTTAGCTGTTAAGTCTTTTTAGCAGCAAAGCCACATTAGTTGATTTTTGTTAGACATTGATCTCACAGAGGTGCTGCCGTTGCTGCAGTGCTGTTTCATTCTGAGTGCTGATAGAGAAAGTAAGTTTTCTGTCAGTCTTAGCTAAGTGTGTTTGACTGAGTTTGAATTTTTTTCAAGTGAATCCATACTCCAGTCTACACACAGTTAGTTTAATCTGTGCTAGTAGAATTACCACTACTAGCACAGAGTCACAGTGATTGACCGCCTTATTTTTGTGTCACCCCCTCACTGACTGTGTATGCTTGCTTTGCAGGCAGTCAGTGTAAAAGTTAAGAATAGTTTTTTTTATTAAGTTAATAGAATTATCTTCAGTTTTAAACATACATTTGCTGTAATACAGTTTATTTGTGCTTTGTTAGAACAGAACCCACTAGTCAGTTAAACAGTCTATTTTTTTATTTTCAATTTTTCACACTTTTAGTGTATTTTCTTTTTGTGCTCACATCAGCATCAGCAGTGGAGTAAACTGTTCTGACTGCTGTTGTGAAGAAATTACTTTTCTTTAACTGATTATTAGTTCATTTAGTGTGTTTGTTTAAAAGCAATCAGTGAAGCTAACTTGGTTGCTGCTTTTATTTGGTTTATTTTAGTTCCTGATAGATTGACTGTGTGACTGTCCTAAGCTAAGCTTCAAGGTAGCTGCAGTACATTTTTTATTATTTTTACTATTAGCAGAAGTTGTAGGTTCTTTCTAATTTAAATAATAGTAATCTAAATTCTAGTTAACCCATTTTTTAAAACACTTTAACATTTTATAATAATAATAATAATACTTTTTTTCATACTCTGTTTGCAGTAGTCATGCAGGGAGCACTTGTTGGCAGACTGCTCACGGCAGACAGTGCAGTTTTGCATAGTTTCACAGAAAGCACTGAAGTGAAGAAATCTGCCTCAGTACTAGTCTCAGGAGTTGTTGCCATTGCCAATGCTACCCCCTCCTCCTAGTCATATTATTCCTGGAAGTGATATCAGTTTTACACCCAGCCTGGCTGATGAAGAACTTGAATATGAGCCTGAGAGTGAGGAGATGATAGTAGAGGAGAGTCAGAAGTATTCTGGGAGCAGTCCACCTTTTTCTCCTGCTACTAGTGCACATTTTTACCCTTTCTCCAATAGTAGCACCTGCTAGTGCTACTTCAACCATTAGTAGACCACCACCACCACAATCAATTACCATTACTATTTCCTGGTCCACTGTTCCTCCTTGCAGTGGCACAGTTACTAACACCAGTGTAACTGTGCCAACAATCACCCCCACCACTGGTACTACTAGCCACAGTATCAGTGCGGAGGCTACTGTGCCAGCTCCCATTAGTTGCAATCAACCTGCACCATTTGCAGCAGAATCCTGAAGGGCAGACGCCAATGTGTTGTGCCGCAGCAAAGTTTGGGATCACTTTGAAAGTGTTGGAGATGGGCGCTATGCAAGTGCAAACTTTGTGGGAAGGAAGTTAGCAGGGGGAGAGTGTTGGCTCATCTTACCAGTGCCGGGATGAACCATCACCTTCACAGCCGTCACAAGGCTGTGTTCTTGAGGGAAGAGGCAGAAAGTACTAGGGCAGGCAGCATACCTGCTACTATTACAATGGCCAGTAACATGGCAGCTAGGAGTGACAGAAGAGGTGTTGCAGAGCCAAGGGCTACTGGTGCTGCCAGCCAACAACCATGGCTTGTTGGAGCATCACAATGCGTCAAGCCCACCCTGGAACAATTTGGGGGCTTCCAAAATCAGATGACTTATTGGCTAGTTAATTGCTGTTAGGGGTGCTTCCTTTTCAATGATAGAAGCAAACCTTTCAAACAGTTAATGGTCGCCGTGGCCCCCTTCACTCTATCAGTCCTGTGTTGTAGTAGTGAAAAGGGAGTTTTCGAAGGCTGCTGGTCAGTCTGTGCATTTTACTACAGATTTGTGGAGTGCACCAAGTGACCAGCATGCCTTTATTTCCCTGAAAGCACTCTAGTGGGAGCCTGGTGTGTCTCAGGAAGCTGCTTCTGCAATAGCAGCAGCAGGGTCTAGCAGAAAGGGAGGAAGTGTACCGCTAGATCAGCTGGGCTATAGATCTTTCCTTCTCCATGCTGAAGTGATGGATGAAAAACACACTTTAGATAACATTCTGCAGGCAGTAAGGAGGATGGTGTATCTTTGGGTACAGGCTAAGGCAAGCACCAATGTAGAAGTGGGGTTTGTGGTTACTGTCAGGGTATCTACACTGGCAGACATTTTGTGTTAAGATAGAAATTAAAAATTTATATTGTAAGTCACCATCTTACTATAATTATGTTTAATTATATATAAATAGCAATAGTTAAAAAATATGAGAATATTCATGGATATAATATCAATGAAGAAATACCATATTATTTAATTATTTACTAACGTTAGTGGAATATGTGTAATACACATGTATAAATCACATGTGTAGCATTACTAAGTGCTACACACAGTCTCACACAAGAAAACCAGACACAAGATTACAGAATGATAGATAACACTTTAGAAATTAATTTACTTTTTAAATATTAAGGATCTGATACAAAGTTCCATTGTAAGGAAGGGTAAAATGAAGGCTACATGTGTCAGAAACTAATTTAATAGTACAAAAGTAGACGTTCTGTCTGGTAAAAACCAAAGAAAACACTTTGAATATTGACAGCTTTTTGATGAGTAGGTATCATAAAGATAGACAATATACACAAAACGGGAGAGCGCAATCAAATTGATGATTAAAATTAATAATTAGAAATAAGTATAGAGATAATATACCAAATGTAAAACAAGCAGCTATACACACAAGAAACTTCCTTAAAAACTTCACAACAAACAATATTAAAAATAAGTGTAAGCGCTATACTAGAAAAACCCTAGATTGGGTGATTCATATGTAATTGATGAAATAAAAACAACTGTATATGCACTATTACAATTGGTAAGAAAAGACCTTGAAGTCGATCAGCAGCATATAATTGCAGCATGTATTATTTAAAAAAACTGTTTAAATACTCAAATGTCCAATAGTCCTTGGGTGATAATATAGAGAGTTAATCTTGCCACATAGATAATATCCACAGTCTTGAAATACACTGTATACCACAGTGATTACTGTACATTTGTATATGGTGGTACTTGTTTCCAAGAAACCACAATCAAGCGTGGGTATATGAGAGTTAGTAAAAGCTTTACCGTCTCGTTCTCCTGATCGTGCAGGTCCTGGCCGAGTCTCCTTGCCAAAGAACCAAATGCTTGTGCTGGAAGAACGCCGGAACTGGGAGCCGGTGCTTATAGTTACTACTCGTTCACTCCTCAGAAACAAATCTTGCTTGCGCTTCAATGCGCTTTCTCAAGACCTTGTGCATATACAGTTTTTATTTAATCAATTACATATGAATAACCCAATTTAGGGTTTTTCTAGTACAGCGCTTACACTTATTTTTAATATCATAAAGATAGCCCAGATGACGTCAAACACATTACGAAATTTAATTAACCCATTATACAAAATAGTAAATGGACCCCTCGACAAGAATTTTTGGAGATGTAATTGCGCCATCTACTGACCAAAATCTAGATGATAGTCTGTAGGGAAGACACGCCCACCTTACTTTATTGGCCACTGTCAGCTAGTACACCCGTTAGATTTCTATAATTGATGGATGTGCCGCGCGCATGCGCAGTACATCCATCAGATTTGTATATCAGATTGCTTTATCTGATGGATGTGCGGCGCGCATGCACAGCACACCCATCAGATTTCTATAGCTGAAGGACGTGCCACGCGCATGCGCAGTACACCCATCATATTTCTATAGCTGAAAGATGTGCCGCGCGCATGCGCAGTACACCCATCATATTTCTATATCTGGAGGATGTGCTGCGCGCATGCACAGTACATCTGTCAGACTTGTATATCAGATTGTATACAACAGATTTCTACATCTGATGGATGTGCCCCGCACATGTGCGGTACACCCTTCAGATTAAAGGGTTGAGCATCATTAGAGGTGGCGCACACGTCGTGGCACCGGAATTGACGTAGGTATAGAAATCTGAAAGATATAGATTTCTGATAGAACAGCAGTGTTTTGCAGCATAATAGCTGATATAGTCAATTATGAAGATCGCAGCCAGGGAGGCAGAGTGTGGGTGGAGCCAGCTGTGATGGACCCGCGCAACGCGTTTATAAGGATGAGTAATTACAGTTTCATTGCTGACAGGGAGGCTAAACTGTGTTTTCACAGTTATAGTGACAGGAATGTTCCTTTAACCCCTTAAGGACACATGACATGTGTGACATGTCAGGATTCCCTTTTATTCCAGAAGTTTGGTCCTTAAGGGGTTAAAGCTGAGCTGCACATGGTGGTTTATTTCCTTCTATGTGCTTAAGTGACCCAACCCTCACTTTTAAAAGATTTTAAAAGCATAGCTGCCAATGGTGGGGGTGTTTAACAAAAGCACATGGAGTAAAAAAATAAGTTTTAAAGAACATGGAATAAAGAAAAGATTTCTCTAGGAATATAAGTGCACTTACCGTTTCTTCATGCTGTCCTCAATGCGGTTGTCCCCACTAACATCGTTCACCTCTGCCTCAATCTTTCAAGACAGACAATTCTTTGAACGAGAAGTATTTTTGGCTGCTTCCCCAAAAATACATTGGTAGTACTGGCACAACTTGGTGACCAGTACTGCATTCTCCTCTGCACCAAAGTTCTCTGCATACTTTTTTTCCCTCCCAGGATCTGCAGCCTTTAAGATCATGGGCTGCCTCTGCTTTCCCTTGCTTCTCCCACTTGCTTCTTCTTGCTCCTGGCCAGAGTGGCCAATGTTACTTTCCACTATTCCCATACCTAGATCAGGTGAGGAGCTGGAGGAAGACATGGCAGGTTCAGGCTGTAAGTGTCAGTGACTAACATGGTTGACAGGGTTGTGGGGTGGCTGGTCAATAGAATATCTGGATAGATTTTGCACAGAAGGATTGCCTTGAGTTGATACTTTTTTTTTTGTTTACAGTTTTGTCTGGCAGTATGTATAGGCCCTTCTAAAATGATATTGTGTTGCCAGTCCCCACATGTCAGTAAAGCATGATGATTCATGAGCCCAAGAGACTAAGCAAAAAGCAATGCATTTGCAAAGCAATTTGTCATACGAATGCCTACGGTGAGTGTTCAGGAGTTTACTAATAGTTCCAATACATTTTCATGCGATTGATAGCATTCAGGCATTCGGTGGTTCGGGAGTTATTTAAGGAGTTTTAGGTGTAAAATCAGGGAAATAGAACCTTGTTCAATGCCATGTTGTGATAAATGTAGGAAATTTAAAACAAATGGTTTTAATTTGTTCACTTCAGGCTATTCCTTATTTAGGGAACTGATTTTTATGTTACATTCATTTGGTTCAATTAAATCGCACCAAATGAACAAATGGGTTTATCTGAAATGAAAAAAAAACGAACAAATTTCATACAAAAATGAATGGAAGAATTGACGTTTTTGTACGAATGCTGAAAATTTCTGAAGTGCCCAAGTCTGGAAACTATTTACTTTCCATAAGAAGCTGATATTATGCACAAATCACATAGAATTATCCAAAAAAATATTATATAGATGGTACTTGGTGCCAGCGCAGATACACCGCATGAAACTCAGTATCTCTTACAAATGCTAGAAATGCCATGAGGGAATAGGCGACATGCTCCACATCTGGTGGACATGCCCATTACTGAAAACCTATTGGAAGAACATAGCACAGCTCATGCACTTCATAACGAGACTGAGCATTACCCTGACTGCTTCCTGCTGCAAAACTACCCTCCAAAATTATCTAAATATATGATTTATCGTATTTACCAAATCAACATTGCTACACTCACACTATTAAGCAGAAACTGAAAGAACAGGGACCCCCCTACACTGACAGACTGCATACACCTAGTATGAACAAAATCTCTGACTACACAGCAAGATTAGCAGCCAACTAAAAAAACAAAATATGGAAGATAGCATGGAATAAATGGGATGAGGCCATTAAGGCCAAACAGCCTTAAAACCTATACCTTCTCAGAAACATTGACAGCTGTGCCCACAACTCGGAAACCAGGTATAATAAATGGATAAGACGATTGAAGTTATGTTCTCTTCATGCCCTTTTTATTGCATTTGATAAACCCTCCCTAAACCCTGATGGGGTCCAAGACCAATGTAACAATCACAAACTTGACTACAGCATAGGGGCCAATAGTGAATCACTGCATAAATGTACCAGCTACTCTTGTGACACCCAAGTCAGTAAAAACTCTCATTCCATCTCCCCTCTCATCTTGGATGTCAATGATGCCTTGCTTTTATGTTATTGTACATGAATGTGAACCAAAAATTCATAATTAAAAAAAGAGGGTGCATTTTTAAAAGGGTGTATTATTGAAAATGTCCAGTTATATTCTAATAAAGATATTATGTATTAAACTGTACTTGTTGTATTGCACTGTGTATTAATTACTGAAAGTAATCATAACATTATTCCTCATTATTCCAGAAATGGTGGATCTCAAAGTCTGTATTTAGACCAATAGGATGCAGATTGTTTAGATTATAAATCCATTTCATCTCTGCCATGTCTAGCTGTCTAGCCACATCCCATCCTCTCCATCTACCTATTTTCTGAATTCCCATAACTCTTAAACACTTTGGATTGCAGTTGTGGCTGGACTTAAACTGCTGAGACATACCATTTTCTACATAAGCTTTCTTGATATTTATCATATGTTCTTCCGCTCAAACATGGAGTGCTCTTTTTGTGTGTCCAACATAGGCCAAACCACAAGAGCAAATCAAAAGGTAGATAACATTTTTGGAATAGCAAGTTATTAAATTCTTTATATGGTTTATTTTTAATTTCTTCTTGATAAGAATCTGTAAATTTTTTATATGTATCATATTATTGCCTGTGCTCCTGCCCTGTAGGCCTATTGTTCACCCCATCCATTGACGATGGGTCAGAGATAATAGCAAAAAATAACCTCCCCAAAAGTGACAATAAACTAAATACCTGTAAAATAAAAAATGCAAGGCTCAAAATGTAGCTGTCAGAGCACTGTGATTGGTTGACTTAAGCCAACCAATCAGAGCGCTCTGAGTTAAATTGCAGGGCATGGGATGGCTTTATAAGCATTTCCCTGCCCTGCAGAGCACAGTTTATGTGGAGCCCTTGCTGTGTGAAGATATAATAATTTTTATCATCAGAATTAGTTTTTCAGTGATTTTTTTGCATTTGGGTCTTTTTTATTTTATTAATTCAACGGTATTTATGGATTTTTATTTGGCTTTTTTGGGGGTCTGAAGAAAGAATATTGAAGAAAAAAAGAAGACATCTAATGGTGAGTATAATTGTTTTCTTTTACAGGTATTTAGTTTATTGTCCCCCCCCCTCACTATTATTAGGTTGAGGGAGGTAAGTAGGGTATTTATTTAATGGGGGTGACTAGGGACTTGGGAGACTTAAGGTCCCCACGTGCCACTAAAGGGTAGGGGCTGGAGAGACCAATATGTTCCCCACTTTTATTACATAGGGTCCCCACCGGCCAGCAATGGGTGGAGGCTGGGGGGGACATTGGGTTCCCCCCAATTACTTAGGGATCCCGCCTACTGGCAATGGGTGGGGGTTGGGGGAGGACATTAGATACACCCCATTTTTTCAAAGCCACTCCACCTGCAGGCAATGGGCAACAATAAGTTTCCCCCACCCGCCGGCAATGAGCAGAGGCTGGGGTGGGGGTGGGAATTAAGTTCCCTCCATTAATACTTAGGACCCCCACCTGCAGGCAATTGGTGGATGCTTGGAACCGAACAATAGGTTTCCTCCCTTTTTTCTTAGGACCCTCACTCGCCAGCAATGGGTGGTGGCTGAGGGGAACACTAGGTCCTCCATCTAGTTTACTAGCCCCCACTTGCGGATCATGGGTGGGGGCTGGAGAGGGGTCATAATTATTTAGAGGTTTATTTTTAGTTTTTTACATCTCCCTACTCGCAGCAAAGCAAGTAGGGGCAGAAGGGAGTTTATAACCTCCCTTATTTACCAATACTAAGTATTTTATACTTAGCAGTAGTAAAGTTGACTGAAAGACCAGTTTTTTTCTTTCTGCTTTTTAGTAAATAGCTCCCTAATTCTTGTGGGATTTAGGGGCTATCTACTAAACAGCTGCAAGATTCAGCCACGTCCCCAATCGGAATTTCATTAAGGGACTCTCCAGACCACTAAAGCACTATAGCTTACTGTAAAGCTGCATGTGTAAACAGTGTGTCCTCTTTTTTTCATTTTGCAAAACGTGCAGATTTCAATAAAAAAGGGCACTTTTATGAAATAATCTTGTTACACCCCCTTAATAACTGTCAATCAGACAACCGGTCATGTTACTTCCTGGTTTTATTAGCTCAGTGGAGCTAAACTCTATAGCAGGCTTCCTCAAACTCTGGCCCTCCAACTCCCATGATTCTATGAATGAAATAGGCTAAGGATCATGGGCGTTGTAGTTCAGCAACATCTGAAGGGCCGGAGTTTGGGGAAGCCTGCTCTAGAGGCAGCAATTGCCCAAAGCACCTACCTTGCTAAGACCTCTCATTGAGCTACATTAGGAAGTCTGTGATTGGAAAGCCATAGAAAGTCTAGGCGTGGTTACAAGGGGAAGGTTTGCAAAAGCAGCAAACAAGAGATCTGTAGGTTTTGCAAGCAGTTTTTAGATTAAAGCCCAATAAAAATGCAAAACATAATTAAATGCATGCAAGTTTTAATTTGTGGTATATCCTCTAAACAATGTTGTTTATTTTTATTTTTGTATTTGGGCAGTGGAGTGTCCCTTTAAGAAATCAAATCCCACCCCACCTAATGGCAGGGTCATTTTTATTCACTTGAAATCTCAATTTAGTAATTATATGGCGTGCTTCCCAAAAAATGGCAGGCACTGGGAGATCCTGTTTTTTTATATGAATGTAAAAGAAGAAAAACTACCACAACGAGAGGATATAGTCTTAAATTAGAGGGGCAAGGGTTTAAAAATAATATCTGGAAGTATTACTTTACTGAGAGGGTAGTAGATGCATGACATAGGCTTCCAGCTGAAGTGGTAGAGGTTTACACAGTAAAGGAGTTTAAGAATGCGTGGGATATGCATAAGGCTATCCTAACTATAAGATAAGGCCAGAGACTAATGAAAGTATTTTAAAAATATTGGACAGACTAGATGGGCCGAATGGTTCTTATCTGCCGTCACATTCTATGTTTCTATGTAATGTTGGACTTTCATATTTCAATTTCATTGTAAACAGGAAAAGTACCTATTCATGCCAACCTCCCTAAAAACTCTAATAATAGTAAAAGAGAAAAAAAAATATATAAATATGCATAAAAGAAGATCTATAATCTATAAAAAAAATAGCACATTTCAAAATCGCTATTTAACCCAAATGGTTGCAAAGTGTCTATAAAATCAAGCTTACTGGGATCACTGTTATATACATGTTTAAACTGCAAGGATAGAATGTTTTACAAAACAATTTTTCACATTCCTAATGTGTTCCCTTTTTTCGCACCTTTGAGCATGCAAGTTGTACGACCCACATATGCAAGTCTGCATGGAATAGTAAATTACATTTTGCTATAGCAAGTGATAGTCTTTTTTTTTTAAATAAAAAGTGTAATTTTTATTTTGGAGGTAAGTAAAATTCTTTATTTTTTATTTTTTTTACATTGAATATTTTTACAAGCTGTGTAAGTTCTACAATCATAGAATCCCTTTAATTCATTAAGGAAATGTGATATGGGTTCCTTCAATTTAGAATACTTTTGCATTAGATTTATTTTTGTATTTAGGGATTCCCCTGAAAGCAATTTTGGAATTGTCTGGAAAATTGTATTCTGTATTTTGTAATTTTTGTACAATTGGCCATTATTTACATACAGATTTTTTTCCAAGAGATGGCTTTGACGATTAAAATCACAAATAAAACTTAACTGATTATGCTCTTTTGAAATATTTTTGTCTTTATTTATTGTTAATACATCTTTATCTTCTAAATCTACCTTTTGATATGCCTTATGCCTAACTCATTTGTTTTTTATTATAACAATTCTCTCTAAAATCTTTTAAGATTTGTGTTGCTTATTCCTGAAATGTAATGCTATCTGTAATGCTATCTATGCGATTATGCTTGATATACAACAATTGAGCTGTAGGGGCTTTTGTAGTTACAGAGAATAGTGGCAGCTACTTTCTTCTATGTAATTATTTACATCAACTTTCTTGAAAAAAGTACCTATTTTTATTCTGTTTTCCTCTATACAAATATTCAAATCTAGTTTACTGACATTTTACGATAACTATTATTAGTATGTTTTATGCCCCAATCATTATGGTTAAGATAATTGAAAAAAAGAGATAAGGGATAATTCATTGCCCTCTCAGATAAGAAATATCTATCTATCTATATCTATCTATATAAATATGGCTTGCAGTTGTGGGAGGGGCATGTTCCCTACTTAAACCCCCTCTCACCTTCCTCCATCCCGTACATATTTTTAGCGATTCGCATGTCGCTATTTTCGGTCGCCATCTGCTCACTCGTGGTTCTCCTTACCTGACCTGCCGTTTTCCATCGCCGGTTTCTTCCCGTCCACGGTCTTTTCTGAGCGTATGCTCCATGGGTCTCCTGTAATTTTCCCTCGGGGTTTCTGGACGGGGGCTGGATCCTGTATCAGGGGATACCCCCTCTCCCTCCCTCCAGATGCATGCTCCTATTCAGCAGGGGTATTGTCAGCAAGTCCTGCTTACCTGGCTGTGGAGGTGGTCCTTTGCTGTGCTGTCCATCGTGGGGATGGTGGTTGCATGTCAGGCAGGGGCATGGTTTTGGTGAGTGCTGCTCTTTATTTCCCGTTTCATGTAGTTTTCGGTTCGCGGGCTAACTTCGCTGCAGAGCGGAGTATGGGTAGTTGGTTTTCCATCCGGAGCTCTGCCTCTCATCCTCCATGTCGCCCCCTTTCAGCCCCTGGCTCTTGTGGAGTCAGCCTGGCTATGACGCTGCTCACCTCCGCTGGCGGCTCAGCTTGCTGCATGTCTCGCTCTACCTTCCTTGCGGTTAACCCCCTCGCTGCCTGCATCGCTTTTCATGCATACATAGCTTCACTCACAACCTAACATGCGCCCATGTGGCTGCCCCGCATGCCATCTCATGTATTTTTTTAAACTAATTTTGTGTCCCATTGTTCTATTTTCATTTGCAGTCCCCCTTTAAGGAAAAAAAAAATCAATATACTATTTTTGTGTAATTTTAATAATATTACATACTAATAATAGATACATGGGAAAAAACAAAAAACAATAAATTTTATTAGATTAGAATCATTGGAGCTAAATACACCGATGGTATCCATGTTTTCCTTTAAATTCTGGATGGCTCTTTCCTTATTGTTCTATATACACAGAGCCTCCACTGTTATGCTCATTGGGATTGTGTACGAAGTGTTAGTGGGCGCTAGTGATGTCCCGGACGGTTTGCTGGCGAATAGTTCCTGGCGAACATAGTGTGTTCGCGTTCGCGGCGGCGGGCAAACATATGTGATGTTCGGTCCGCCCCCTATTAGTCATCATTGAGTATACTTTGACCCTGTACCTCACATTCAGCAGACACATTGCAGCCAATCAGCAGCAGACCCACCCTTCCAGACCCTCCCACCTCCTGGACAGCATCCATTTAAGATTCATTCGGAAGCTGCATTCATTTTTTTTTTTTTTCAATTTTTTTTTTCTTTTCAGTGCATATAAATGTTACAAGCAGATACTCCCCCCAGCCACTCTGTGTTACTGCAGATACTCCCTCCAGACACCCTGTGTTACTGCAGGTACTCCCTCCAGACACTCTGTATTACTGCAGATACTCCCCCCAGACACTGACACAGAGCAGAATAGGGACTGTTCCTCCTACATAGGGTCACTTGGCAGACATGGATTGACACCTATCCTAAGGATCCCTGATACACACTGACACAGAGCAGAATAGGGACTGTTCCCCCTACATAGGGTCACTTGGCAGATATGGATTGACACCTATCCTAAGGATCCATGATACACACTAACACCGAGCAGAATAGGGACTGTTCCCCCGACATAGGGTCACTTGACAGATATGGATTGACACCTATCCTAAGGATCCCTGATACACACTGACACAGAGCAGAATAGGGACTGGTCCCCCTACATAGGGTCACTTGGCAGATATGGATTGACACCTATCCTAAGGATCCCTGATACACACTAACACAGAGCAGAATAGGGACTTTTCCCCCTACATAGGGTCACTTGGCAGATATGGATTGACACCTATCCTAAGGATCCCAGATACACACTGACACAGAGCAGAATAGGGACTGTTCCCCCTACATATGGTCACTTGGCAGGTATGGATTGACACCTATCCTGAGGATCCCTGATACACACTGACACAGAGCAGACAATTATCAGGTGTGAAATTTCACATATGTGAAATCCTGCAGGGTCCTGCAATTCCCTTAACCCCTTAAAGGACCACTCTAGGCACCCAGACCACTTCAGCTTAATGAAGTGGTCTGGGTGCCAGGTCCAGCTAGGGTTAACTAATTTTTTTATAAACATAGCAGTTTCAGAGAAACTGCTATGTTTATCAATTAGTTAAGCCTTCCCCTTTTTCCTCTAGTGGCTGTCTCACTGACAGCCGCTAGAGGCGCTTGCGTGATTCTCACTGTGAAAATCACAGTGAGAGCACGCAAGCGTCCATAGGAAAGCATTATGAATGCTTTCCTATGCGACCGGCTGAATGCGCGCGCAGCTCTTGCCGCGCGTGCGCATTCAGCCGACGGGGAGGAACGGAGGCGGAGAGGAGGAGGAGAGCTCCCCGCCCAGCGCTGGAAAAAGGTAAGTTTTAACCCTTTTCCCCTTTCCAGAGCCGGGCGGGAGGGGGTCCCTGAGGGTGGGGGCACCCTCAGGGCACTCTAGTGCCAGGAAAACGAGTATGCTTTCCTGGCACTAGAGTGGTCCTTTAAGGACCGGACTGTTTTTGCGATGTTGTACATTTGCGACCAGGCATCTTTTTACACTTTTGTGGTGTTTGTGTTTAGCTGTAATTTTCCGCTCTCTCATTTACTGTTCCCATACAAATTATATATTGTTTTTTTCAGGACAAAAGGGGCTTTCTTTACATACCATTATTTATATAATCTCATGTAATTTAATTTTTAAAAAATGAAAAAATATGATGAAAAATTGAAAAAAATACATTTTTTTGACATTTATGTGAAAAATCTTTTACTCATCTAGAAAAGCGAATGAAAAAAACTGCTAAATAGATTCAAAATGTTGTCCTGAGTTTAAAAATACCCAGTGTTTACATGCTTTTTGCTACTTTTTTGCATGTTATAGGGCTATAAGTACAAGTAGGATATTGCGGTTTCAAAACATACATTTTTAAAATGTATCAATAGTGACATTGTAGCACAATTATGTGTCATAAATCGCTGAATAACACCCCACATGTACATATTTTTTTTAAAGTAGACAACCCAGGGTATTCAATATGGGGTATGTCCAGACTTTTTTAGTAGCCACTTAGTCGCAAACACTGGCCAAAGTTAGCGTTCATATTTGTTTGTGTGTGAAAAAAGTAAAAAACTAAATTGAACGCTAATTTTGGCCAGTGTTTGTGACTAAGTGGTTACTAAAAAAGACTGGACATACCCCATTTGCAATACCTTGGGTTGTCTTCTTTTGCAAATGGTATGCCATCATGGGGGTAATTCTCATTCCTGGGCTACCATACGCTCTCAAAGGCAACGTAACCAACCTGGCCATTTTCAATGTAAAAATATTTGACCCATATATTTGACCCTGTAACTTTCAAAAACGCTATAAAACCTGTACATGGGGGGTACTTTTATACTCAGGAGACTTTGCTGAACACAAATATTAGTGTTTCAAAACTTGAAAATGTATCACAACAATTATATCATCAGTAAAAGTGCTGTTTGTGTGTGAAAAATGCAAAAAAAGTCACTTTCACTGACAATATCATCGCTATGATATGTTTTACTGTTTTGAATCACTAATATTTGTGTTCAGCAAAGTCTCCCGAGTAAAACAGTACCCCCCATGTACAGGTTTTAGGGTGTCGTAGAACGTTACAGGGTAAAATACAGTGACAGCAAATTAAATTCTCTGGACTTTCGGCTTGGGTTGGCAGGCAGGTCCCTTAAATTGCAATCAATAAAATAACTTAATTATGTAAAAATATTACATAAATACGCACGTAGAATTTAAATATATATGCATATTTATATATTTGAAGTCTACGTGTATATTTATATAATTATTTATGTAATTTTGTATATGGACATATGAATAGTTCGTATTCTTTTTATTTATTTATATATACATAGATATATATACAATTTCATTCCAAGTGTATTTTGATATAAATATATATATATATATATTAATATCAAAATACAGTTAGAATAAAATTTCGTATAGATATATAATTTTTTTTTAAATTTGTATTATTATTTTTAATTTTTTAATTTAATTTAAATTACTTATTCGTATTTTATAATATATATATATATATATACAATATATATATATATATAGTTATTATATATATTATATATATACGTGTGTAATTTAATTATAAGTGTATTTTTATATTAATATATGTACATATTAATATAAAAATACACTTAGTATGACATTATATATATGATATATAGACATATATTATATAGGTATAATATATGTCTATATATCATATATATATATATACACATATATAATAATCATTTTTTTTTATTAACTATAACTTTAATTTTTTTTTTATTTTACACTTGCAGGGAGACTGTCTGTCAGCACAGGCAGTCCCCCTGCAGGCAGACACATGGACACCTATTGTGACCATGTGGTCGCCCTGTTGGGCGATCACATGGCCACAGGGGTCCTAATCCGCCATGGGGAGACTGTCTGGGCTGCAGGCAGTCTCCCCACACCGGGAGCACCGCCGATCGCCGCCGGGGGAACGACGGCGATCGGGTAAGTACCTCTTAAATTTAGGACAGTTCAGGACCGTCGTCGGTCGGCAAGGGAAAAATGCCGATGACGGTCCTGAACCGTCTAGCGTCGTTAAGGGGTTAATAATATATTACTTTCACAAATCAATTTTTAACATTCTAACACATAATGTATTCTCTATTTAAAATTATTTTTCCCCCTTTTTTTTTAAGTTGTACAGATGAACTACAGAACCAAAGCAGCACTTTGTCTCAGTGTTTCTCCAATGCCTGACACTGCTTAACACTGAACAAACCTACCGCCGTCAGGCAATGTAATTTCAGTGACAGCTACAGAGAAATTATATCTATCTATGGAGAATCCCATGGTCACTATATTGTGCATGCATGAGAGTATAGTACTGTCGCTGGCTCCTGGTTGCTGAAGTACCAGAAGAAGAACAGGAGAAACAGGTTCAGGTAACTTAAGCTAGCCTTTTTGTGCCCCACATCCACCGGACCCCCAGCAGCCATGATACCATCATGGGTCCATTGTGTCTTATAAAACAGAAAACTGTATTGCTGGTAAATAGAATTTTCATTGATGTCAAAGTGAAGATACATTAAAAGTAGAAGCTGTTTAGGGATTAGCTGACCTAAGCAGCAAACCTTGTTGCAATATGTTACTATTGTGATTTAAAGCATAATCTTCCAGGGATTACACCACAGTATATTCAACACATTTCATAAAACATTTGAAGAAATAAAATAAGCTTTACGATTTTAGAGTGTGGGGAATGCATAACATTGAAAAATACATGTTTTATCACTTTTATATACATAGGTTCTTTCATTAGTATTACTTCTTTTGTATTGTTCATTAGTTTGGTGTTTTTTCATAATGTTCCTGTGGTAGATAACTACAGTTACTGAACCGTTGCATGAAAGTCTATTTTTATCAAAAATAATTGTAAGGATTTGATTTAAAAAGTCGTTTTTTTTTAACTAATATTTTTAACAGTTTATATATTTACCATGGCATTTGATTTCCACATCCCTGTTCAGTGACTTGCTCTAAGGAGAAATTGCCATTTTTGTTATTGCACTAATTAGCAGGTATTGCATGTTTTATTTTTTCACTCACATTCAGATTGATGTTGGGCACTAAGTCCCCCAGCTAAATTCTAAAATTGCAAAGGAAATAGAATAATGCAAAAAAAAAAAAAAAAAAAAAAAAAAAATACTTATTTTGGCACGATGCAGTGTATTTTTATCCCCATAAAATGCAAAAAAACATGTTGTTCACTCCGTAACCCCTTAAGGACACATGACATGTGTGACATGTCATGATTCCCTTTTATTCTAGAAGTTTGGTCCTTAAGGGGTTAATCTGAGCTACCGTGCACACCAAAGAAATGGCATATAGCTAAATAAATCAAATAATAAAAAAAAACGAATTTCTTTCTAACAGAAATTCTCTTGTTGCTGACATTTCATTCATAAGAAAAGAACAAATGAATTATAGATGCACAAGTAAATAGAGGTTTTGGCTCAAATCAATTTTTTTTAAATTCTGGTTGCAATACTGTATTTTTAGTTTATGAAATACTAGTTGCACATTCACATTCCTGTGAGCTATTAGAAAGCGTATACACGAGTGATATTATATTCACAAGTATGCTTGCCAAATTTCACATGAACACAAAATGATGCCATGATTGGATCTCAGTATGTCCCTGGTTTTGTAGATATGAGCCTTCATGTACTGGAAAAGGATGAGACTCACGGGAAAAAAGTGCGTACATTTGTTTAATGGAAGGAATGGAAGTGTCCTATAATCCATTAACAAACATATTAGCAAACTATATAATATTTTAGTATAATTTACAGAATTGTAGATAAAATGTCTAGGGACTGCATATAAATTCAAATGCTGATCTAGCAATTTTACCATGATCCTGGGGTACAAATGAGTATATATGCCATAGTATATACCATTTGGCTTAGTGGCAAAATTATTCCTCTTACAAAGGAAAACAATTCAAAGCAGATGGAGGCTGGTAGTGTCCAGATTCACACATTTCCTTCCTGATGGGATTTTCCAAACACAGCCACTATTGTGAGCATATTATAAAATTATAACAATCAGAAATACGATAAGTAAAACAATGTAATATTGAGAGTAATAATGCAAATTTCGTAATAACAAGGTATTTTCTTTGTTCCCACTTTTGTTTACCCTAGCTTCACCTCCTTAAAGGGACTCTCCAGTCAGCTAAACTAGTTAAGCATAAATAAAAGCTAATACGCTCAAATACCTGTTTGTTTCTTTACTTTCAATTCTGTGTAGTTTTCCTGCAGTGCTGTAAAAAGTGTTGCTGTTTTCAGCAGTGTAGCCTAGCCTCCTTAACCACCCCATCTCAAAATTCAACATGTTCCTGATTCCTAGTCTCTGACAGAATGTACCTTTTTCAGCCAATAAAAATAGAGGCTTGTCTTCTCTAGTGTAAGGAATGCTCACAGCAGACTACACTGCAGAGACAACGTAAGAGCTAAGTGTAATTCAGTTTTCGTTACTCTCATGCCTTCACTTTGGTTATTCTTAAGTTTCTTTTAATTTCATAGCTTTGATGTAGTCTTATCCTTTTCTCCTTCCGTTCTTTCTTTCTTTGATACCCCCTCTCTTTTTCCAACCACCCCATATGTACTCATTTCCCTCCCTGTAACTCAAGTAAAGAATTCTGATGCAGACCCCGTCAGTCAACCTCACTACCCACTGTTAACACCTTCCCCTCCAGCCCATTAGACAACCTTATTACCCACTATTAACACCTTCCCCTCCAGCCCTTGTTAATCAACCTCACTACCCACTATTAACACCTTTCCAATCAAGCTCATCAGCCAACCACACTACCAACTGTTAACCCCTTCCTCTTCAGCTCCTGTTAATCAACCTCCCTACCTGCTGTTAACCCCTCCATGTCTGTCCTTGCTATTCACTATCCCACATTTAACTCTTCATGGTAACATTCATGGGTCACTACTCTGTCCTAATTCTCCTTGACCTGTCTGCGGCTTTTGACAATGATGATCATCAACAGCTTCTTCTCATCCTCCGCAATATCGGTCTCTCCTGGTGCTCCTCCTACCTCTCCCAGTGCTCTTTCAGTGTTTCTTTCTCTGGCTCTGCTTCTTCTCCCCATCTCCCCTAAGGTTCAGTCCTTGGTCCCCTACTGTTCTCTATCTATACTGCCTCACTTGGTAAACTCGTTAGCTCATTTGGCTTCCAATATCATTTCTATGCGGATGACACGCAAATATACCTGTCCTCTCCTGATCTCTCCCCATCCCTCTCGACTAGTGTCTCTGCTGAAGACTTACGTCTATCTTCTGTCCGTACTCCCACCTCTGATGCTCACCTTCAAGACTTCTCCAGGGCTGCACCATACCTGTGGAACTTACTTCCCTCCTCCGTTAGATGCTCACTAAGTCTCCACTCCTTCAAAAAAATCAATAAAAACACACTTTTTCATAAAAGCGTATCAATTAAACTGTTAACAGCTCCCAACTGATTCCTCTCTTGCAACTGTCATTAGTCTAATACTATCCTTACCTTTTTTGTAACTCCCTCTAGCATGTAAGCTCATTGAGCAAAACCCTCAACTCCTTATTTCCTGTGTGTCCAACTTGTCTGGTTACAACTACATGTCTGTTCATCCACCCATTGTAAAGCACTGCGGAATTTGTTGACGCTATATAAATAATAACATAATAATTTAATCCCTTACCTTCCAGTCCTTGTTATCCACCCACTCTGCTTTTAACCCCTTCAATGCCAGTCCCTGTTATGAGCACATCCCATTTCCCTGCCAGTCCCTTTCATCTGCCCATCCAGCAGGTAGCCATTTTTTCTGCCAGTCCAGTACAGCTAGATGACAAGCATCATGTACCTCTGTCATTCTTATGGTGTACTTTGTACTTAGTAGGGCAGTATTTGTGCTGCTATGCCGGTAAAAACTATATATATATATATATATATATATATATATATATATATATATATATATGTATATATATATATATATATATATATATATATATATATATATATATATATATATATATATATAAAACCGAGATAGCAGGAACTGGAAGGTAAGGGGTTGCTAGAGGGACATGAGGATAACATGGACAGGCAGAGAAGGGGCTACCAGAGGGATGGGAGGATAACAGGGACTGGCAGAGAAGAAGGAATTAGCATGCAATTGGGAGTGGCCTTGAAGAGTTTACAAAGGGCTGGGCTTACCAGAGGGGTGGGCTGGGTGGACTGACGGGGAAGGGTTTACCAGAGGGGTGGGCTGGGTTAACAGTGGGTTAATTAAGTTTATTAAGGGGCAGGAGGGGAAGGGGTTAGCATTAAAGTTGGCTGACAGGGGCTGGATGGGAAGGGGTTAACAGGTGGCAGTAAGGTTGGTTGACACGGGTTGGGTGGGAAGGGGTTACTAGTGGGTAGGGAGGTTGTTTAACAGGGAATGGGTTAACAGTGGGAAGGGAGGTTGATTGGCAGGGACTTAAGGTGTGGGGATTACAGTGGGTAGGGAGGTTGATTAACAGGGATTGAATGGGAATAGGTTAACAGTGGGTAGGGAGGTTGATTAAAAGGGACTGGAGGCACACATATATTATTTGTTTAAATTTATTGTTATTGAGAACCAGAATGGTTATTTCTTAATAGGAGCAGGAGGGGCAAGTGCCTTGGCAGTTGCTCACATGCACAGTATGTCCATCAGATTTCCATATCTGACCAATGTACAGGGTAGCTGATAACAGTTGATGCTTTGTGCCTGTGCAGTACACCCATAGATTTTCATATATATATATATATATATATGTATATGTAGATGTAGATAGATAAAGACAGATGGATAGATAGATAGATAGAACTCAGATGATAACAGATAACAAAAAGCTCTATAGGTATTTATGAGTCTGTCTGTCTTTTTATATTGATTTATAATACACATGACACTATATGATGCCTATTGTGGTGAGCAAATATTCATGTATGTTTGTGCTGTGGTATGTAAGTTCTATTGTCTGAATGCTGCATTTGTAGCATTCAGACAATAGAACTTACACACCACAGCACAAACATACACTTTTTGTGCAGGCATTGTGGGCATGTGTTGAGTTATTCAAATTTCATCACTAAGCTCCGGCACGCCTATCATTACTGAAAATCATTGGAGCATGGTCATTGGTTGAACATCCAACTAAAATAGAGAAAGCAGAGAAAAAAGGAGGAAATTAGATGTAACTAGAGCATAAAATCTGATAAAAGAAAAGCACTATTTAGTGACAGTAGCTTTACTGTTGGGGGGGGGGGGGGGGTATGACTTTTATTTACCTATATATTTCCTTTAATCAAATCTTCGATTTAGTTTGGGGTGAAAATGTATTATCTTTTTGGGTATTACATTTATTTTAAATACCTAGTCATTAAAGATACTTTACCATCTTCTTGGAAAGCTATAAAAAAAACAAGCTATGTTGGTTACAAGTAGTACACTAGTATTGAAAATATTTGTCTGGACCTTACAAAAAGTTTTTTGTTTTTTTTCTACAAATATATGAATAGTTTTTTATGGTCTTTTAGGAAGGCTATATTTCTATCAAGCAGTAATATATAAACCAAAAGGAGGACATTATAGGAACCAACACATCACATGCTTATTTGCTGGTTTATCTTTTGTCAATTCTATTCAGTTAAAAAAAAAAAAAAAAGACTATTACTATTTATGTTCCTAGACTGTGTTTTGCCTCTCATTATGTGCTGAACTCTGACAGCAATGACTGGGCTGGTGGTAAACAGGGAGCCTGCAGGAGATGAAGAAAACAATCAAGGTGAGTAGTACTGTAACATGTCTGGCTTGAAGGGTATCTGATAATGAGGAATTTACTCTGTCAGGAATTTCCCCTTGGTCTTTTGTATCAATTTGCAACTCTCTGTATTTCTCCTTGTCCCCAAACCAGCTGGTGAGGAGCCCCAATGAACGAGACAGGACAAGATTCAAAGTGACTTCTGACATTTAATGGGTGGTGCAACAGGTTATATTCAGTAGGAAACAGGGGTGGTCTTTACAAGCATTATCCAATCCTAATAAAACCATCTATCTTATCTTAAAATCTTAACCTATAGCAAGCTTGCAGGTGTATCTTCATGTTCGGGCCTTGCTCAAAGCTAAGTTTCACTATAACTACTTAAAATTAATATGCATACGCATTTAGAATTTAAAGATATTTACTACGCAGTTCTGAATTACACATTACTATGCAGTTCTGATCAAAGGGTGACACACAGGAAATAAGGCTAACAGCAGAAACATACAGGATATAACACTAACACTTGTTACACAATGTTCTACAGCTCTTGTCTAAGGGTATATTCACTAAGCATTGGATATAGATAAAGTATATTATTTCAAATAGCTGACATGCTCCAAGTTAGCCAATTTTAAACAGACTGAACATCCTGTTATCTGTAGCTTGAGCCTTGGGCCAGTATAGGCAAAGTGTATTATTCCCAACCGTATCTGTCTAACTGATCATCTCTTGTTTTATTATGATTTGTCTCACATCTCCTGTGTGTCAACTCCAGGTAACATAGAAGTCATTACTCTTAGGCTAGCATCATAGCAAAGGGTGCTGGAAGGACTCCTTAAATGCTGCTTATGCATTTCAGCCTCTGCAATACTTACCTGTTTAATTTCAGACCTTTCTTCCCATTACCTTAATCCAGAAAGGTAAGAGGGGAAGTCTTTGAAGGCCTTTAGTTGTAGATTAGTGCAGAAATGAAAAAACGTTGATGTGATTATCTTCCAAATGAGCAAAATACCTTGTGGGAAATGACTATTTCAGAGGACTAGAGACAGAGGTGAAAGATTATCTATCAGGGGGAATTTGGTTATATTTCCAAAATCCAAATTAACGTAGTAAGGAAAGGGGTTTAGAGGGATCAGAAGTCTTGCATGCTTGGGTAGCCATAGATAGAAGATGGAAAATCATTCCCAAACAAATCATGTTCCAGGTCCACCCATCACTCTACCCCATGAAGATTATGTATTTGCGTAAGCTGACTTGCATGGTACAAAACTTGGGTAATCCTAGCCCTCCATATATATTGGGTAGATCTTCTAATCCTCGTTTTTCCTGCTCCAGATGTATAGAGAGTTTTAATGTTTGCAACTGAAATAGGGATTGGAGAGGTTTGGAAAAGACATAGAAAACGTAGTTGCAAGTTCACAAACACATTATTGACACCACCGCACTTATATTAGCATTGCATTTAAAAAAAAAAAAAAAAATTACTGGAAAATAGTGATGTCGCGAACATGAAATTTTCCGTTCACGAACAGCGAACGCAAACTTCCGCAAATGTTCGCGAACGGGCAAACCTGGCGAACCGCCATAGACTTCAATAGGCAGGCGAATTTTAAAACCCACAGGGACTCTTTCTGGCCACAATAGTGATGGGCCCCCACCCACCTGGGAAAGTTCTGTGGAATTTTCCCACGCTGTGTAATTTGACTCATAACACTCTCATTGGTGGATTAAGTAACCAATCAGAGAGTTATGAGTCAAATTACACAGTGTGGGAAAATTCTAAAGAACTTTCCCACGCTGTGTAAAATGACACAGAGCACTCTAATTGGTGGATTTCAAACCAACCAATCAGAGTGCTGGGACAGGTAAATGTAGAGATTTACCTGTCAGAGCACTCTGATTGGATGGCTTAAACCCACCAATCAGAGTGCTCTGAGCCTAACTTTATAAGCCTTCCCCCGCCCTGCAGAGCTCGGTCTGCACGGAGCCCTCCATGGGTGAAGATGGATTATTTTTTTTTGCGCTGGATTTTTTTTTTTTTAATTGCTTCGGTTATTATGGTTTTTTTATTTGGCCTTTTTTGGGGCTGAAAAAAGAAGATTTTAGAAGAAAGAAAACATTGAATGGTAAGTTTTTTTTCTTTTTCTTTACAGGTTCTTAGTTAAAGGTCCCCCCTCATTATTTTTAGGGTGAGGGGGGTAGGTAGGGGGATACTTTTTGGGGGGGGAGGTGACTAGGGGTTTGGGGACCCCTAGTCACCTGGGGGGACATTTTTTTTAGGGCCCCCACCCACCGCTCAGGGGTGGGGGCCGGGGGGAGGTCAATAGGTCCTCCCCCTATTGGTATTTAGGGCCCCCACCCGCCGCTCAGGGGTGGGGGCCAGGGGGGAGGACATTAGGTCCCCCCCCAATTTGTGTTTAGGGCCCCCACTCACTGCTCAGGGGTGGGGGCCAGGGGGGAGGACATTAGATCCTCCCCTTCTTACTTTTGTTTAGCGCCCCCACCCACCGCTCAGGGGTGGGGGCCAGGGGGGAGGACATTATGTCCCCCCAATTTGTGTTTAGGGCCCCCACCCACCGCTCAGGGGTGGGGGCCAGGGGGAGGACATTAGGTGTCCCCCCAATTTGTGTTTAGGGCCCCCACCCACCGCTCAGGGGTGGGGGCCAGGTGGGAGGACATTAGGTCCCCCCAAATTGTGTTTAGGGCCACCACCCATCGCTCAGGGGTGGGGGCCAGGGGAGAGGACATTAGGTCCCCTCCCAATTTGTGTTTAGGGCCCCAACCCAATGCTCAGGGGTGGGGGCCAGGGTGGAGGACATTAGGTCCCCCCCAATTTGTGTTTAGGGCCCCCACCCACCGCTCAGGGGTGGGGGCCAGGGGGGAGGACATTAGGTCCTCCCCCCTTACTTTTGTTTAGGGCCCCCACCCACTGCTCAGGGGTGGGGGACAGGGGAGAGGTCATTAGGTCCCCACCCCCCAAACACAGGTTACTGGCTATGGGGGGATAATGTATAATAAACACAGGTTACTGGCTATGGGGATAATGTATAATAAACACAGGTTACTGGCTATAGAGGATAATGTATAATAAACACAAAAAAATGAATGCAGCTTCAGAATTAATCTAAATTGTATGCTGTCTAGGAGGTGGGAGGGTCTTGGAGGGAGGGTCTGCTGCTGATTGGCTGGAATGTGTCTGCTAACTGTGAGGTACAGGGTCAAAGTTTACTCAATGATAACGAATAGGGGGCGGACCGAACATCGCATATGTTCGCCGTCCATGGCGAACGCGAACACGCTATGTTCGCCAGGAACTATTCGCCAGCGAACCGTTCGGGACATCACTACTGGAGAATAAAGAGATAAAGGCAGATGACTGGTAATCTAGTGTGCTCATTTTCTCTGTTCAGCCCCCTCCCCCAAGTCTATCTTTCTATTTGGATACAAAGGTATCTAATTAGAAATATTCTTCCTCTTCTGAAACTTTTGTCAAAATCATTTGCACATTTTTTTCAAAATATGTTTTATTGTTTTGTTGGAGAAACATATCACTTTGTATATATACATCAGTTTGTTTAGAATAATTTATAGTGGTATATAAAAAAATAAAACAGACAACAGATTTAAAGTTACATGATATAGTTGCATTTTTTATTTTACAGTCACAGCAAACTTCAGTTTTATCAGTTTTAGTATTGTTCAATATCTATAAAACATTAATCAGCATTTTCCTTTTGTGTTTTTGTTTACCAATATATAGTAGTACGTTGGAAACGGCTTACTTTGGGAATCTGCACAAGTCACCCAACACACTAGCTAAACCTATCATTTTATCATATCTTGAAAGACAGCTGTGAATGTATCTTTGAAATGAAATGTCCTCCTTTAATTAAAATGATCAACTTAATTTTCATCCCTGAGACTTTTCTGACTCTTTAACTTTGATATTTTATTTTGCATTGTTCATGAGACACTAGTTAACAATGACATCCTTATACCAATCTAAAACAGACAAATATGTGTCACTATGTGCAATACCCTAATAAGTCAAAAGCAGAATAGTTGCTAGTTTTACGAATTACTAATTTCCAAATACATCCTGTGATAGCTATGGATTTTTTTTTTCATCACATGTGCTTTCATTTTATACATCTTGAAAAAATAGCTAATCCTGGGGGCGTGGCCGGACGTCGAATGGAGCAGGCAGCACACTGAAAGAGCTCCGCAGCCCAGGGCTCTTAAACGCGGCTAAAACCAATTTCTTTTTGGCTACTTCCCGATCGACCAACACGAACCTACGATGTCTCAACACCGCACTAAAAAAGGCGCAGACACAAAAGACAAAGCAGCCTTCTTTGCGGCCAGAACACCGCACCCAAAGCAGGCCGATGTACAGGCCCAAGATGGCGCCGAGCCTGATCCCCATGCGGACCTTACCGGCGCACAAGAAGCTGACACTGACACCCCGCTGACCCAGAACCTGCTGCAAAAGATGTTAGACGCGGCAGTCTTGTGGATGCAAGCGTCGTTCACAACGGCTCTCGCGACCATCAGAAACTACATTACTGACCTGAATGCACGAGCCTCCCAACTAGAGGAGAAGATGGAAGAAAATCTTACGGCCCATTCAGCCCTTGAAGACCGAATGGACGAGATGGAAAAGAGGCTGTCTCTACACGATGCTAAAATCACGGACACAGAGGATAGGTCCCGCCGCAATAATATCAGGCTCAGAGGAGTCCCAGAGGACGTGGAAGCTCAGGACTTAACGGCCTACACCATGGAGCTGTTCCGAGCGGTCTTACCGGACATACCTGCTGACATGCTGTTATTGGACCGCTTTCACAGACTCCCCAGGCCGCAACACCTGCCACCATCCACGCCTCGGGACGTGCTCATGAGGCTCCATTACTACCATACCAAGGAACAAATCCTCAGAGCCCACAGAGCAAAAAAGGACCTACCTGACAAATTTAAATCCATCCTCCTATTCACGGACCTGTCGGCGGAAACACTCCGACGGCGAAGATCCTTCAAACCAGTCGCAGAAGCTCTCAGACAACATCGTATCCCCTACAGATGGGGCTACCCAGCGAAACTCCTGATCACCAAAGGAGGGAAGCTTCTCACAGCCGCCTCGCCGAGAGATGGCCTAGAGCTCCTGCACAAATGGGACATAGCTCCGAACCTACCAACAGCAGGCCCAAGCAAGACACCAGGCGCCGACGGACGCCCACAGAGACAGCGGCGTGCTACATCGAAAGAAGGCGACCACTAAACTCACCCGAAACAGCAAGTGTTTAAATATGTTTGGCAATGTTTTACTTAATGTCTGTTTACGTCTTAGCCTAACTTCATCCCCGTGGGGTTGACACGTTTAAGGCAACCTCTAAATGTATGATATAGTACTAAACAAAAAAAAAACAAAAAAACAACAAAAAAAAAAAGTAAATTTCAGTTGTTAAAACAAATAAAAAAATAAAAAAATATATAACAATAATAATAATTACCAATTAAAACATAGAAAGGACTAAATAATAAGAAAAAAAAGAAAAAAAAAATATTAAAGAAAATACAGTGGCAAGATAACCGATCCTCCGGATCAGCCACGTTTAAACTCCAAGTTGCATTCGTTCCGAGGTTAGCCCCAGAGATGCCATGAGAAGATGCGGTACTATACATGGACCGCTTAACGGCTTAACGAAGCACAGTAGCACCCTAATGTTAAACGCTCCCATTTCAGCTACACACGTGAACTCCTGACGCACCTGTCCCCACATATAAATGTACTGAACTGCATTGTGCATATACAGGTTGTGACAACGAGCATGGACAGATATGTAATGGACTTACCCAGTCCATAATCTCCAGAACAGTACATGCAATGTCTAAACTGTAATCAGTATACAAGCTTGTTCCCCCTGTACCAGCCAGTCATGTCTGGGACACATATAGGCACACTCGGACAGGACACTAATAGCCCTACATCACGCCTAACAGAGACAACATGGGAACGCCAACCAGTGCCCTCTTGGTCACACGAGCACCAGCCGCCTCCACCACAAAGTTAATAGCGGTACCCCACCCCTCATGATACGAATGTCCAACATGGCATCTTGACGCATGACCCGGAGAGCATGCACCAACAGTGACTCCCTAAAGTAGACATAACTTACCATTGCCTAATGATACACCCACGATAGCTATAGACAGACTGACCCAGCACTCAGCCGCAAATTTTCCCCCACGGTGGCGCCCAAAGATAAGGCGCGAACCAAGCGCAAGCACACACTTGCTGGTGCAACACACCTACAGGGATCGGCCTCAACCCAGTGGGCCCTAGATTGCTGTCAGCTGGATCCGACCCGACCGCACTACCCCCACTTACGAAGTGCCACCCCGGCACATACCCTTGAAAGTACCTAACGTACTGTTTTTTTTCTCTCTTCCTCAGTTCACTGTTTACCTGTTTACCCCCTGTTTTTGTACATATACACAATACCCTCTTAGTTTCACCCTTTGGCACCGAGACACGAACCAAACTAGTCGAAAGTTCTTACTTAAGCGGGACTCCCTAAGACTCCACAGGTCGACTCTAGCCCATCTGACTTGCCGTGGCCACCGAGCCTTTAAGATACTGAGCCCACTTACCAGACTAACCCACCAACTACTCACGTAACATCACCCCGACTTCCGAGTCATAAGTAAAAAAAAAAATTAAATAAACACAAAAAAAATATATATATAAAAAAACACGATAAAAATAACAAGGAAGAAAAATAATAAACAAAATAAAAAAAAAAAAAAAGGGAGAGACAATAATTTTTTGATAATTTTCCCACAACAGAACCTCCACCCCTACACCAAACCCGACGTCCCTCCCCTAGTAACGACGATTAAAATATATACACACAACGTTCGGGGCCTGAATACGCCCCATAAGAGATACGCTCTCCTCAAGGAGGTCCGCAATTCATACGCAGACATTATATGCCTGCAAGAAACCCATTTCAAACATGGCTCTACACCCATCCTAGGGCTTAAACACTTCCCCCACCAATATCATGCCACATCGCCATCCAAGAGCAAAGGAGTATCGATCATGATAAGCAACACCCTGGCCTTCGACCAAATAACAACCCAGCTAGACCCGCAGGGAAGATACATTATTCTCATCTGTACATTAAACAACAACACATACACAATAGTTAACTCTTACTTCCCGAACGAGAACCAACCAAGCTACATGGCCTCACTATTAGACAAAATCGAGCAAATTCAGGTGGGCACCCTGATCCTTTGTGGGGATTTTAACCATGTCCTCGACCCAGTCGCAGACTCCACAGCCGTACACACTCACAAGAGGAATAAGGCCCTACACAAACAATGCTCCTCTCTGAACAAAACGCTAGCATCACATAGGCTTTACGACGCGTGGAGGACCCTTCACCCAACAGACAGGGAATACACCCATCACTCGCAGGTGCACAACACTTATTCCCGTATAGACGGCTATCTAATGCGCAGCGCACATCTCCAGCAGATCATTACTTGCGAGATAGGCCAATCTGCACTCTCAGACCACAACCCAGTATCTCTCACTCTAGCCGATTCCTACCAATACAAACACCGAAGCCCCTGGAGACTAAATGAGCACCTACTCAATGATTTAGACTTCACCGACAAGATTCGTGAGGAAATAAAACAATACTTTCGAACTAATAGCAAAAAGAGATCAACCCCGCCACACTATGGCTGGCGCACAAACCAGTCATACGTGGGCTTCTGCTCAGTCGAGTGTCCTATATCAAGAAGTCAACACATACAGCTCTACTAAACCTTCTCAAACGTATCCAAGACCTCCACAGAGACAACCAGACAAACCCCTCCAAAGACCTTCAACAACAATTACAAACAGCGCAAGACGAAGTTAAATCAATCCACCTAAAAAAAGCCAGCGTTGCATTGAAAAAGCTCAAAGCAACTTCTTACTCCATGGGGAACAAAGCAACAAAAGTACTGGCACGAAGGCTCCGAGCGAAACAGGCACAGGAACGCATCCCATATATAAACTCACACACCGGGTGTAAGATAATGCAACCCGCACAAATCTGCAACGAATTCGCACACTACTACTCCACCTTGTATAACCTAAAAGACCAAAGCACCCAGACTCAACCCACACCCACATCTATCCGCAACTATTTAGCAAAGATTGCCCTCCCCAAGCTCCCGCCACAACACACTACAAGCTTATCCGCACCGATTACCACAAACGAGGTGCTCGACCAAATAGACAAAATGCCGAAGAACAAAGCCCCAGGCCCGGACGGATATACCAATGCTTACTACGCCACCTTCAAGACTGAAATTGCCCTAAGCCTAACTCGTTTCTTTAACGAAGCCACCCGACTGGGTACCTTCCCCGCCGAGTTCTTATCGGCACATATCATCAATATTCCTAAACCAGGGAAACCTCCGACCACATGCCAAAACTTCAGACCAATATCCCTCCTAAACGCAGACGCGAAACTCTACGCCAAAATCTACGCAGAGCGACTCAAGAACATACTGCCAACACTGGTGCACACAGACCAGGTGGGATTTGTGGCAGGCAGACAGGGACCAGACAACACCAGGAAAGTACTGGATCTATACAAAATACTGAAGAATACCAAACAACCAAGTTTTATGCTATCCCTAGACGCCGAGAAGGCGTTCGACCGCCTGAACTGCCAATTCCTTCAAGAAACCTTGTGGGCTTACGGCTTCCCAGCCCCCTTCCTCTCTGCAGTGCGAGCCCTGTACAGTGTTCCCACAGCAACAGTACTCACCTCGGGATTTAGTTCAGAAGCCTTCCCAATCATGAAAGGAACCCGTCAAGGGTGCCCACTCTCCCCCCTCCTTTATGTGTTAGCCTTGGAGCCTCTGGCAATAGCAATTCGGACCAACGATTCCATCCACGGGGTACCAGTCGGCCAAGAAGACTACAAACTAAGCTTATTTGCCGATGACATACTCCTCACACACACGCAACCACTCATAACTCTCCCTTCCTTACACAAAGTATTACAAGCATACAGCCAACAGTCCTACTATAAGCTTAACATCGCCAAAACACAGGCGATGTGCCTCAACACGCCAAAACACATGGAAGCAATCCTGAAGTCCAGCCATAGTTTCGACTGGAGAGAAGATTTCCTGGTGTACCTCGGTAACTCACAAAGAAAATGAGCTATTCCACGTCAACTACACAAAACTGCTGAAAGACGTAGATACCCAACTGCAAGCATGGAAGAACCTATACCTGTCATGGGTTGGAAGAATAGCGGCGCTGAAAATGACAATTCTCCCCAAAATCCTCTACCTCTTCCGTACACTACAAATCAAAATCCCACAAAGCTATTTCACAAAGCTACAGGCAACCCTTCTCAGATTTAGCTGGGGCGGCAAACACCCTCGAGTCCCCAAAGCGTTGCTGCTGAGGAGTGTGAAGCATGGTGGAATGGGCTTCCCCAACGTCAAAGCGTATTACCAGTCTGTCATTCTTACGAATGTGATCAGTGCCCACTCGACCACATACACCCCACAATGGGTAGCAATAGAGAGTACCTGCTGCAGGAATCAGGACTTATCAACACTACTCTGGATACCCCAACACCTGAGAAGGAAGCCCATGAACATGTTGGGCACCACCGAGCGCCTCCTTAAAACCTGGGACACCCACAGGGATCTACTGTGCTCAGCACACCCGTGGGCCCTAGCGGCTCCGATCCGAACCCTACACCACTGCAACGGCACATTCCCGCATCAGAAATGGGAAGAAAAAGGAATCACACATGTATACCAGCTATGCACCAAGAACGGTCTCAAAACTTTCCCAGACCTACAAAAAGAATTTGTCTTACCTCCGAATTACACGTTCGCATACTTACAACTCAAAGCGCTCATAGTAGACAACAAGATTACGGATTTGAAAAACTCACTGCAAGCATCCATTACAAAATTTGAAGCACAATGTCTTTCACTGGCCCCCCCGAAGAAGTCGGTCTCCACCTGCTATACCTGCCTTGCTAAATCGGACAACAACGCCAAATGGAAATTCATGCAGGATTGGCAGACAGACCTCCAAGTCACAATATCCCTAAAGGACTGGGAAAAAATCTTTGCCTCTCACGAAGGGCTGACAACAAGTACAGCACACCTCGAAGCATCTAGGAAAATTCTATACAGGTGGTACATGGTACCAACCCGACTACACACCATATTCCCCACCTCGTCGGACTTATGCTGGCGCTGCCACACCACCAAAGGGACTATGCTACACATGTGGTGGACATGCGACAGAATACAAGGCCTATGGAAACGTACAGTCCTACTTATCAGAAAAGTCACAAATTTCCGACTAGCACTTGACCCTAAAACTATACTACTCCGACTGTTACCAGACGAAGCACCGAAACTGATCAAGAAAATTATGTACCTCATTCTCGGCACAGTATCCATATTAATAGCTAGGAAATGGAAGATGACAGACTTGCCCTCCGACCGAGACATTGAAATAGAAGTGACATCTGTACTGGAGTACGAACTTACCATGTGGAACCAAGCGAAAATAGGGAAACTAAGCCCCTACACCGCCATGATGTGGCGAACCTATACCCAACAACTCACACGCACCAACAAAGGCCTTCCTAGGCCCACAAGCGAGCTCACCTGAGCCGCAAAAGGGAAAACACCCCACAAACCAGCACCGACCTCCCAACACACCTTACCAGATTAACCCAAACCATAGAAGTCAGGACCTTAGGACCCACCTACAGCCGCAACCCGGTACCAAAGCCAAATCTCCCCCCACCTCCCTCCCACCCTCCACACCAGTTCACTAAAGCCCCACCACCCCTCATGTTCCCCCCCTTCCTTGAAGTCACAACATATGATAGCGTTATCACCCTGACCAACGATGGCACCCCCCCCCCCCCGGTAATAGGGGACCTTGAACCATATCGACCCGACAGGGTTAGTGATGCTACCTTTACACGTAGAAACGAGCGGACGCCTCGATCACGGGGAGCTCCCCCCCATGCATGCCATCCACAGCAACACCGCAATGACAACATAGAACAATAAGTGTAAAGGCAGCAGATGTGTACAAGATGTGTTAACCCCCCCCCCTTTTTTCCTTCTGTACCCCCTCTGCTTAATTCATTTGCCATGCAATGTATATCGATGATTGTATGACCCGTAATGTTCAAATGAAACTCCCCTTTCTCTTCTGTACCCCATTTTTCTTGTCTTTATGAAAATAAAAAATTTCAAATTGAAAAAAGTGCTAATCCTGCTAGGAATTAGACCTGCAACTCTGAGGTTTAAATAGTTTCCGCTAGGTGAAACTTGCTCATCAAGAAAATATAAAACTTAGACATTTCTATACATTATAACACAATATGGTCATATAATTAAGAACAATACATAGCAATAATTGCTAAGTATATTTTCTTTAAAATGAAGACAGGTTATTTTTTTTAATATAAATACAAGGATATCTTGGTTCTATTTCTACTCTTTTCTTACTATGCTGTGTATGTTAACCTAAATAAAAGCCTTTATGTTTCACAATCCATCATTTTTGACCACAATGTTCAATGTTTGTGAAGCAAAATTAAAATGATAAAGTGTTATGATATATTTGTTCTGCTGTAGAGGTAGCCTCAGTTTCTACTATTTGCTTTTACCAGAATTAAATATTGAATCAGCAATGTTCTAGAAAATATGCTACGATAGTTCTTTTTGAAGAATCAAACTTTCTTGTTACCGTAGTTAGAAAGTTAATGAAAGAGATTAATGTAAAATAGCCTGCTACTCAGGACATAAAATCCAGCACATATTACAGTGAAAATAAGGCTATAATTGCTGTGAGCTATGAACTATTTTCCTTGACATTATTTTTGTTATCGTGAACTGCGGAAAAGAATATTAAATTACATAAAGTCTACGTAAGTGGCATTAAATATTGTAAAAGTGAACCTGTTTTTGGATCTGATTTATTTTTTTTTTATCAGAAAATACACAACTTCTCACATTAAGTGTATATGTATGTGGGGATGGCTGTACAGATAGAGATACATGTTCCAGTTAGTCCTAAATTAGAGGGAAGTATAGTCGCATATGGCAACTTTTATATGCACCTACAACAAATTATATTTCATTACCCTCTGATCCCTAACCACTGGACCTTCCTTCTCGTGGTTTATTCTGATGTCTACTGAACTCTTAAGTGCATTATTTTCTCATAATATATATATTTTTAATCATTTATAGTATATGGCTGGTTGTAGCTGTTGTCACATGTGGAAATATATATTAAAAGAAGAGCCGTGCACACAGAAACAGAAGGATTCTGACTCTTCATCTCCTCTGCAAGCATATCACTATCAGGAGACTGGCTGGAGAATGGCTTTAATTTATGGCACCAGTAACAGTATGTCCATAATATTAATAGAGCCCTGACTCTAATCCAAACCCTCAAAATTCATGTAATATAAAAACGAATAATAGTAAAATATTAGTTGTATTATGGTAAATTGATTTGATTTTGTATGTGATATGATGTCTCCAGAACCCCTAACACTATTTGTTTTCTCATTTTCACTAATGCGTAGTTACATTACAATTTATGAAAGTGTGACATTATTGTCCCCTAATACAGTATCTCACAGAAGTGAGTACACCCCTCACATTTTTGTAAATATTTTATTATATCTTTTCATATGACAACACTGAAGAAATGACACTCTGCTACGATGTAAAGTAGTAAGTGTACAGTCTGTATAACCATGTAAATTTGCTGTCCCCTCAAAATAACTCCACACACAGCCATTAATGTCTAAACTGTTGGCAACAAAAGTGAGTACACCACTAATTGGAACGCATAGATTGCAACTCTGATAAACGCTGCATCACTTCCGGTGTGACGCGTGCGTTCCAGAGTGGATACAGGAAATTAAGGACACCAGGAAGTAATTGACATTAACAGACTGTCTATATAAATGGAAACTATGAGGACTTACTCCACACTTCTGAAGAAGCCTTTAATAGGTGATACACGTAAAGTAGGACCCTCTGAAGATATTCAATACTGCTTTTATTGTTTTTGTTTAATAAATGGTACATTTTTATGTTTACAAATTTATTTACACCTATGCTGTATACACTAGAGCAAGTTCTGCTCTAGTAAATGTGAGTACATTACTTTATTCCCTTTTGAACACCAGTACTTATTTTTTCTGTGTTTTTATATATGACCTGCATACTGCACCTTATCTGAGATATCAGAGATGGCTAGACCTACATGTATCCTTAGACGGGGATTGTTCCGTCCGTGCACACCACAGCTGAGCTCTAAGTTAGCTCTAGCAAATGTGAGTGATACTATATAGGATTATTCTAGTATTCACTAGTATTCACCCACTGGACATACCATATTGCACTTTTGTATTTCTTTTTCTCTTTTGTTTTTTAGGTCAATTGTGTGTACAATTCCAAAAGATTTGTGTATACACTTTTTATTGATACCGTTTGGGGCGCGGTCTCCTTCTACTCTTTTTTTATTAGGATTATTGTTAGAGTGAGGGTTGTAAAGACTATGTTTAGGGATCTTTTGACGCCAGTAAGCAAGTGCATGGGCAAAAAAATATGGTTTAGTTCGCTTCGAAAATTCGGGTAAGTAAAAAAATATGTCTGCTTCGGCAATTCGGACCAATGGTATTCGGTTAGGTTTTTTTCCGCCTTACATATTTAGTATCAGTTCATGTGATTAACCTGAAAAGTAACAAAAAAAAAACACTGGTTGATTTAACAGTATAATACAGGTCATGGTTCTGTTGAAAGATAAAGTACTTTCAAAAGACTTTAAAAGCATTTGAATTGGATCTCTGCGGATACAATGTTTCTGTGTAGCACTGATGGAATATAAATTGCAAAGATCACAATTGATAAAAGGTTTGTGCTGCTATATACAGTGGCTTCACTTTTAAAAAGGTTCTCTTTTATATTTTCTATTCATTACCTATATGTTTGTCATATATTTCTGTTTATATGTGTTCAGTCCCTAGTTTGGAGATTTGTATATCTGATATCTGTCAATAGATGCATTGTGGTCAATATTCTAGTGGTCAATGTAGCATTTGTACAACATAATTAAGCATCCTACCAGACATAACAATGCATGAGTGAGTGGGTATGACATAATAGGAATTATAGGATTCCAAAATGTATGATTTGCCCTCTGTTCCTCTACCCCATATGTAGGGGTGGAAAGCAACAGATGTCAGGTAAGATCAATGCAAATTAACTCCACAAATCAATGATTTCATCTGAGCCTGAATATGATCGGAGGGGGTCCCATCATATTCAGGCTCAGATAAAATAATTGTTGTGTACAGATATATCTAATTGTGGGTGTATTAAAACATCTCCTCCTATACCTATAGAAATTTACCAGAAGGTATTAAAAAAAAAAAAAAAACTCTACTGTGCAAACATGGAAAAGGATGTGAAGTGGTTGCAAAGCAGTTTAGCAAATATAAAATTATCTTCCTAATATTTACATTTAGGCATATATAAGGCTACCTCAACATATCACCAACACCGGAACTCTTGGAGTTGTAAACTTTTCTTCTTTTATTCAAGTATATCCAAGTAAGGTCAACGTTTCAGCCCCTCAACGGAGCTTTCATCAGGACATGTAAAACATACATTATACATTATAGTAAAAGGCTTTATAGAGGGCAAAAAAATAAGTGGGTACTCATCTCACCATATCAGCTGTTAACCATTTGACTGATTGCACCATTTGACTGATTGCACGGCAAAATGTAAAGTTTAAAGCTGCGGTGCAAGTGTTTTGGATTAAATATATATATTGGATATATATATATATATAAATCATCTTTGTTCACTTCTTAACATTTCACTATACTATACATCACTCGTTCTTCTTTTTTTCTTTTTTTACTTTTATTTGTTTTCTTTCTTTTTTTATCCCCTTAAGGACGCAGCTTCAAAAACTGGACTTACCCTTAAGAACACAAGCAATTTTTTTATTTTTTGCTGTTTGTGTTCAACCTCAGTTTGCATTTTTCTTATTTATTGCACCAGCACATTTTATATACTGTTTTTTAAAGAGCAAAAATGACTTTACTCTGATGTGACATATACATATATGAATTCTTAAAATTATAAAAAAAAAATCGAAAAAATACAAAAGATAGGATTTTTTTTTCACAGTTTAGGCAATAATAATGTGTGTATAATAAGTGCAGCTTAATGAAAGTAGTTAAAAAAATACTCAATTAGTTGTTCTGATTTTCAGAGTACATAATATGTCTAGGATTTCAGCTTATTTTGAAAGTTACAGGTCACAAAATACAAGACGTAAAATAAAATTTTAATGTGGAGCTATTTTAGAATTTGGAATGTTTGTCTTGTAAGCTTAATAGCCATCACAGAAAGCAAAATTGCCAAACAAACGTATATATTTATATAAAGCACACATCATAGGCTATTTACCTAAGGGTATTCTGACACTTTTTACATAGCTATTTCACCGCCAATCTCTGCTAAAAAGTGTAGTAAAATTGTGTTTTTTTTCAGATTTTTAACATACACACATAAAACAAGTTTTGTTAATGTATATTTCATAAAGCTGATGTATACTACTACTGTAGACAACCCTATATTGTGTTCAGCCATATCTACTGAGTAAAATGATACCCCCAATCTATGCCTTTGCCACTATTCTGTGAAGTTACAGTCCCATAAAAGAGACCTGACCATTTCAGTTTTCACAGTTATAATTTTGATAGATGAATTTGATGGGTGCAAGTCTCATTTTGGGGCATTGTAGTAGTTTGACTGTTGAATTTATCCCCTCAAGGACCTACCATTTGTGAAAGTAGACACTACAGTGTATCTCGTATGGTGTATATTGTGCCTTAACACAATGGCATTTTTTCACCAGTTTATGTCAATCTTTGTGGTAAAATATATATATATTTGCATTTTTTTACATACACATTGCATTTTTCGGGTCAGTTTTTAAGTCTGGTATGTGCCACTGTGATCAAACCCCCATAATTATGCTCGGCAAACTCTTCTGAATAAATCAATACCCCCAATGTATGTCTTTGCCACTATCCTGTGAAGCTACAGTGCCTTAAAAGAGTCCTGACCATTACAGTTTTTACAATTAGAATTTTTATAAATGGATTTGATGTGTCTATATCACATTTTAGGGCATTGTAGCAGTTGGACAGTTAAAATTACCCCATAAATGCATACCATTTGTGAAAGTAGACACCACGGGCTATGTCATATGGTATATTTTGAGCTTTATTATACAGTTTTTTATTTTATTTTTTTAAATATCATGTGTCCCACTGTCATAAAATTATCTTAGCTATACTCAGCAACATCTTCTCATTACAAATATACCCCATATGTATATCTTTGGAAAGTAGCAATCTTAATCCCAATCTAAATCCCTAATCCTAAACCAAGCCCTAATTCTAAACCAAATCCTAATCCCAAATCTCACCCTCAATCTAATCATAAACCCTTACCACAATCCTAACCCATAAAGTAATCCCATGTGTAACCCTAATTATAGCCTTAATCCTAATCTCAATCCTACCTTTAGCAATAGTGTTAAACTGATTTCCCCTGCTGGTGTCAGCAGAGAAATTCCCTTGCTATATTCAGCAAGGGATGCCCATGATGACCCTAATCTGAACCATAATCTGAATCCTAATCTGAAACATAATCCCAATACTACAATTAATTATAAACTAATCTTCAACATAAACTTACTAATAAACCCAATAATAAACCTGATAATAAATCCAATAATTATTCTAAACCGAATAATAATCCTTAATTGTAATCCTTAATGTAATCTTAATCCCAAAGGTTTCCCTCTGCTAATATCAGTACTGATATCAGTAAAGGGATTTTAAACTAAAACACAGTGGTACGGTATTACCGTATATACTCGTGTATAAGTCGATCTTGTGTATAAGTCGAGTGCAGTTTTGTGACCAACAATTGTGAAATATGCTATGTCTCGTGGATAAGTCGAGGGTAAAACTTGGGGCTATGAAATTCTGTGATTTTTATAATTTTGTCAGATTTTACCTAGGTAAGATCCTGGAACAATCAAACATGTCAGCTAAAAACTGGATTAAAAAAAAATCAGCAGTCATGAACAAGAACATTTAATTTATTAACTGTAACGAATTCCTTAAACTTATTACATGGACTTTTTATTTATGCCCTCCAAAATAGCACAAACTTAGTTTGGCCTATACAAATCCTTCAAACTCTGACTCTTCATCGTCAGAATGTCCGAATAAATCACAACATTGTTCTTCGGTGATGCCATCAGCGTAAACGTCGTCTTCGCTGTCGTCTTCTGTTGAATTGGTATATGAAGCCGATTCATCTTCCTCTTCATAGATTGCGTCGTCCTCTGATCCATCCATTGCGTTACTAATTCCGCATTTCAGGAACGACTTCTTGACCATTTCTGGTGATATTGAATCCCAAGCATCCTTTACCCATTTCGTTATCAAATCAATGTCTGGTTTCATCAAGTTTCCTCCTTTCGTTAACTTTGCTTGACCAGAACACATCCATTGTTGCCACATATTGCGCAATCGGTCCTTGAAAGGCTTGTTGAGACAGACATCCAATGGCTGGAGCATTGATGTTAGGCCGCCTGGAATCACTGCTAATGTGGTTGCCATTTTCTTTGCTTCGTCCTTCACATCCTCTGTTATATGCGCACGGAACATATCCCACACCAATAATGACGGACATTTTCTTAGTGCTGCGCCTGGTCGCCTGTCCCACACATTGCGCAGCCACAACTTTGTACCCTCCTCATCCATCCAGCCTTTAGGGTGAACACGAACAGTTACTCCTGCCGGAATTTTTAAGTTCTTTGGCATTGTTTTCCTCTTGAATATTATTACCGGGCGCAGTTTAGTGCCATCTGCCAGGCAAGACAGTACAACAGTGAAATGTGACTTTTCATGACCGGTTGTTTTTATAAGTACAGTTTTTTCTCCAACACTTGCTACAGTTCGATTGCCAGGCCTATCAAATGTCATTGGAGTTTCGTCCATATTACCAATGTTATTCAGAGCGAAAGCATTCTTTTTTCTCTGTTTGATAATGAATTTGTGAAATGACATGACCTTTTCGTCCAGCTCTTTAGGCAGCTTTTGAGCGATTTTTGTTCGCTGACGAAGACACAATCCATATCGGTTCATGAATCGTGTGCACCAACCAGACGATGCTCTAAATTGTGCCATACCTTCAGTCGCCAAATATTTTTCTTTTGCAATCTGAAGTGCTCGGATTCGAATGCTCGAGCGAGTCACAACATATCCATTTTGTCTACATTCCATTATCCAGTCATTCAAATCCTTTTCCATTCCATCAAAAGGTGTAGCTTTGAAACGTAATGCTTTCTTCAACTTTGGCATGGCTTGCAATTTAGCCTCATTTTTTCTCCAATCTCTTACGAGTTTTTCGCTGATGCTAAACTCTCTTGCAGCTACGCTATTATTGGCTTCCTTTGCACGTTCAATAACTTTCAATTTAAGCGCAGCAGTGTAAGAAGCTCTCTTTTTCTTTGCAAAACTCATTTTTCTGAAGACAACAAACAAGAGTAAATAGTCAATCAAGTTCCCTTATATGGTGTACCAGTATGTATCTTTTTCCCCCTCACTGCTCCTATGTGTCCATTTCTCCCCAGTCTCTATCTTCCCCCTCTGTCTCTTTTTCCCTCCCCCTGTGTCTCTCTCTTGCCCCTGTTTCATTATCCCATATCCCCTGTGTGTCTCTCTTCCCCTCCCTTGTGTGTGTCTCTCTTCCCCCTCTGTCTCTTTCTCCCCCCCCCCGCCCCTTGTGTGTGTCTATTCCCTTTCTCCCGAGGCTGACCTTGCACGTGAGAGACTGGAAATATAACACAAATGTCTCTCTATCATGCTCCCTCGCGGTACACCTTAACAGCGAGGGACCCTACACTATAAGGCCAGGAATACATTTGTGTTCCTGACCCTATACTGTTCCTTTAATATATACACACATGCACTCACTGGCATATACACAAATGCACTCATTGACTCTTGACACACACTCACTGACAAAAACACACATTCACTGACAGAAACACTCACTGACAGAAACACACACATTCACTGACAGAAACACACACTCACTGACATAAACACACACACTCACTGACATAAACACACACACTCACTGACAGAAACACACACACTCACTGACTGAAACACACACTCGCTGACTGAAACACACACACTCGCTGACTGAAACACACACACTCGCTGACTGAAACACACACACTCGCTGACTGAAACACACACACTCGCTGACAGAAACACACACACTCGCTGACAGAAACACACACACTCACTGACAGAAACACACACACTCGCTGACTGAAACACACACACTCGCTGACAGAAACACACACACTCGCTGACAGAAACACACACACTCGCTGACAGAAACACACACACTCGCTGACAGAAACACACACACTCGCTGACAAACACACACACTCGCTGACAAACACACACACTCGCTGACAGAAACACACACACTCACTGGCAAACACATACACACTGACAGAAACACAAAAATTCACTGACAGAAACACACACATTCACTGACAGACACATACACACACTGACAAACACACACATTCACTGACAGAAACACTCACTGACAGAAACACATACACACACACTCATTGACAGAAACACACACTGACAGAAACACATACACACACACTCATTGACAGAAACACACACTGACAAACAAACATACACACTGACACAAACTCACTTATAAACACTTTTTTTTTTTTTATACATTAAACAAATGTGTGTACCAGTGGCCAGCCTTCTCTATTTAGAACACTTAGAACACTTGGCTGCTGGGATATGATGTCATGTATCCCAGCAGCCCTTAACATAATGTGAGCTGATTGGCTGCAGCTCACGTCCCCTCATTTGGCCGGCACATCTGGAGGGGTAAGAGAGTGACCGGCGGGAGAGTGGTTTTATGTGCTCCCGCCGGTCCGACGAATATAAATGTCCCGCCCCCCTCCCTCCCTCTCCCTCCCGCTACCCTGAAAATCCCGCCGCCGCCGCCCTTCTCCTTCAGTTCGTGCTTTCTGACAGCTGCAGTCAGAAAGCACGAAAGTGATTATACCGCCGGATCGGCTAGGCGGCCGCCCGGTCCAGCGGCACCACTTTGATGCGGCCATCCCCCCTTACACCCGTGTATAAGTCGAGCCTGCAATATAACATTAAGTTTGCAGGCAAAATTTCTCGACCTATACACGGGTATATACGGTATATATTTTCGGTATTGCAGTCTCCTATCTCTTACATTGAAGACATTATGCCCAATGCAATGCGATCTGTGTTGGGCAACTGAAAAAGCCCAGCACTGATCAGAATGGCATTAGGGCATAGAGGGTGACCCTCCAGGGTCTGTTCAGACCCTGGGGTCTCCCAAGCACCAGATTACTTGAGAGAATGACTGTAGCTGAGCTTGATCGCTCAGCTGCAGTGTTCTTTGAGGATTTACAGGGCTACATGCAGTGCTGACTTTCAGCACTGCATGCAGTTCATCAAAAAGTCTGGGGCCACTAAAATGGCCCCAGCTGACAGAGGGAAGCCCCAGGTATCTATTGATACCTAGGCTTCCTGGTGTGAGCAGAGATGTAACCCTGCTCACACTACATTGCTGTCTATGGGGATTTTAATCCCCATTAAAAGAGCTGCATGCCCACTTCACTTTGAGCTCTGCACAGGGCCGGCCTTAGGGGTGTGCGAGCTGTGCGGCCGCACAGGGCACCATGTAGCACAGCCGGCCGGGATTTTTTTTTTTTTTTTTTTTTTTTTTTTTTTTTTAAATTTTTTTTTTTTTAAATTTGCAGCAGGGGCGGAGCTTACCGTGCGGCGGGGGCGGAGCTAAAAGCGCCGGAAAACTGCTGCAGGGGAAGCAGGAAGGAGTCCCTGCTTCCCCACCAAACAGTCACCAGGAGCTGCACTCAGGGCCGGCCTTAGGCAAATAGGCGCCCTGTGCGAAAAGTCTTCATGGCGCCCCCCCACCACCCACCAAGTTGCCTGAATACAGTAACACACACAGGCACCAGGGACGTGTATATCATGAGGCAAACAAGGCATCTGCCTTAGGTGGCACTTTGCAGGGGGTGGCAAAAAAAGCCGCCCCCAAACCCCCAGGCAGATCCCTTGCTTGCCTCACGTCCTGGGGGGCTCAAGAGCTGGCCGGCTGGCCATGTTTGAGCCCCCCCCCCCCCGAGGCTGGCAGCGGGCAGCGAAGGAGCATACTCACCTGAGCTCTTCCTGCTCAGCTCCCTCTGCGCCGCTTAATGAAGCCGGGAGCCGGAATATGACGTCAGTCCGGCTCCTGGCATCACTAAGAACCGCCTACTCAGTCTGTGCGCCCCCTGCCTCCCCGCCCAGCAGCCACACTGGACTGCAGGCAAGAAATCCACTCCAGCTCTCCCATGGAGGCTGGGTGGATTTAAAATAAAATTAAAAAAATATTAGTTTGTGAGTGTTAGTGGAAATTTCTGTGTGTGTGTGTGTGTGAGTGTGTATGTCTAAGTGAATGTGTGTGTGTGTGTCTGTGAGTGAATGTGTGTGTGTGTGTCTGTAGGTGTCTGTAAGTGTGTGTGTGTGTGTCTGTGAGTGAATGTGTGTGTCAGTCAGTGAGTGTGTATGTGTCGGTCAGTGGGGGCGTGCGTCTTTCAGTGAGTGCATGCGTCTGTCAGTGAGAGTGTGCATCTGTCAGTGTGTGTCCAAGTAATAGTGTGTGTGTGTATGTCATTGTTTGTCAGTGTATATGAGAGTGTGTGTCTGTCAGTGAGTGTGCGTCTGTCAGTGAGTGAGTGTCTGTCAGTCAAAGTGCGGCCTTGACAGGAAGGGGTGGGGGAAATTTAAACTTGGTTACAGGCATGTACACACACACACACACTCAGTTAAAGGCAGTCACACATACAGGCACAGGCACACACAATGGCACAGCTACAGCGACACACACAATTAGAGTCACACACAGACAGTCACACACACACACACACACACAGACAGTCACACACACACACAGACAGTCACACACACAGACAGACAGTTATACACACACAGGCAGTCACACACACACACAGGCAGGCAATCACACACAGACAGTTACAGACAGACAGACAGTTACAAACAGACAGACACACACAGACAGACAGACAGTCACACACACAGGCAGTCACACACACACACAGGCAGTCACACACACGCAGGCAGTCACACACGCAGGCAGTCACACACGCAGGCAGGCAGTCACACACGCAGGCAGTCACACACACACGCAGTCACACAGACAGACAGTCACACACACACACACACAGTCACACACACACACACAGTCACACACACACACACAGACAGGTAGTCACACACAGACAGGTAGTCACACACAGACAGGCAGTCACACACACACACACAGACATGTAGTCACACACAGACAGACAGTCACACACAGGCAGTCACACAGACAGACAGTCACACACACACACACACACACACACACAGGCAGTCACACACACACACAGGCAGTCACACACACACACACACACAGTCACACAGCCACATGGGACATGTGGGGGGGCTATAGGGACACATGGGGGCTATAATGAGACACATGGGGCTGGGGACGGGGCTACACATGGGGCTATAAGGACATATGAAGGGCTGGGAAGGGGTACAGGGACACATGGAGGGCTGGGGGGGCTATAGGGACACATGAAGGGCTGGAGGGGGGTATAGGAGCATATGAAGGGCTGGGAGGGGGGAATAGTGGGACACATAGAGGGCTGGAAAAGAGGGCTAACAGGCAAACAGTCACACTTACCTCTATCCAGTGGATGCAGCTGGCTGATGGGGAAGCAGGGACTCCTTCCCTCTTCCTGTGCAGCAGGGGCTTCGGGAGGTATTAGCCCCGCCTCTGCCTCACGATAAGCCCCGCCCCCGCAGCTCGGTAAGCCCCGCCCCCTCTGCCGGGATTTTTTTTTTAAAATAGACCCTGACACCGGCCATGTGCGGGCTGTGTCGGCTGTCAGGGCGCCCCCTGCTCCATGGCGCCCTGTGCGGCCGCACAGCTCGCACACCCCTAAGGCCGGCCCTGGCTGCACTGCCTCCACAATGAACTCCACAGGTAACTGTGTGATTGTCAGGTGAGTGTGACTCTCTGCCTGTGTGTATTACTGTCTGTGTGTGTGTATATGACTGTCTGCCTCTGTGTGTCTGTGTGTATGACTGTCTGCCTGTGTGTGTGTGTGTGTGTGTGTGTATGACTGTCTGTGTGTGTGTGTATGACTGTCTGCCTGTGTGTGTCTGTGTGTATGACTGTCTGCCTGTGTGTGTCTGTGTGTGTGTGTATGACTGTCTGCCTGTGTGTGTCTCTGTGTGTGTGCGTATGACTGTCTGCCTCTGTGTGTGTCTGTGTGTATGACTGTGTGTGTCTGTGTGTATTACTGTCTGCCTCTGTGTGTGTCTGTGTGTATTACTGTCTGTGTCTGTGTGTATGACTGACTGTCTGCCTGTGTGTGTCTGTGTGTGTGTATGACTGCCACTGTGTGTCTGTGTGTATTACTGTCTGCCTCTGTGTGTGTGTCTGTGTGTATTACTGTCTGCCTCTGTGTGTGTGTCTGTGTGTATTACTGTCTGCCTCTGTGTGTGTGTGTGTGTGTCTGTGTGTATGACTGTCTGCCTGTGTGTGTCTGTGTGTATGACTGTCTGCGTGTTTGTCTGTGTGTATGACTGTCTGCGTGTGTGTGTGTGTGTGTATGACTGTCTGCCTCTGTGCGTGTGTATTACTGTCTGTGTCTGTGTGTATGACTGACTGTCTGCCTGTGTGTGTGTGTGTGTGAGACTGTCTGCCTTTGTGTGTCTGTGTGTGTGTGTATGACTGTCTTCCTGTGTGTGTGTATGGCCGTCTGACTCTGTGTGTGTGTGTCACATACAACCAATACACGCATATCACACACTGTTAATACACCCATTAAAAATATCACACATAGCATACATATCACACACCGTCATCACACCTACTATCACATACACAGACAACACAAACATTACAGCATACATGGATGACGGGGGGGGGGGGGCGCTGTGAAGATTTTTCGCACAGGGCGTCTAAATGCCTAAGGCCGGCCCTGGCTCTGCATGCAGCTAATCAAAAACATTGGGCCACTAAAAATGGCCCCAGCTGACAGTGGGGACACCCAGGTTTCTAATGATACCTGGTTTTCCTAGTATGAGCAGGAATTTAACCCTGCTTACACCACAAACTAAATATAGGTATTTAAATGCCTATTTAAGAAGATACATGCCACGCTGACTTCCAGCACTGCATGTAGCTCATCAAAAAGTCTGGGGTCACTAAAACTGTCCCCAGCTGATAGAGGGGAGCCCCAGGTTTCCATTGATACCTGGAACTCCCTTGTGTGAGCAGGGATTTAACCCTGATCACACCAAATTTTAATAGTGGGGATTTAAATCCCCATTTAAATGCTTGTTTGCAGCGCTCACTTTGAGCTCTGCAAACAGAGCATCGGTTAGTCTGGGTCGCTAATGTTTTATTACTCGTATCATACACCGGGCTTATGGTTTTAATCTCTCTGCACTTCTCCTCACGGCACTTTAAGGTTGATAGGCTTCATCACCAAAGAAACCGGACGCTATCCGGTTTTACACGTTGGTAGGGGATTACGTCATCACGCATGTAGGGGAGGTCCGTTTGTCGTATGGCTCTGATGTTTTACTGGGTTTATGGTAAACTTAATGTTTGATTCAGTATTTCCTATATTGCACATTGTAAGTTGTTAAGCATCTTGGATCTGTACATGCGATTTTGAATACACATTTTTTCACTGTGAAAACCATCGAGTGCTCTTGTTTATTTTTTGGATATATTTCTTGCGCTGGGAAGCACCCTGGTATTGTAATTAAAGTTAAGCTAACAAGGGATGAGTGGATTATATATATAATATATTTGTAGTCGGGTACATAAGCCGTAAAGTAGGATAAGTATACAAGAATATGACAGTAGTTTCTGGTGTGCCGGAAGCGACGTATGGGGTAGGCCTGTAATAAAAGAGGGCCTACCCATGAATGGTTATAGAGGGTTGTGATGGGAGGGATGAACCCAGCGATTCCAGTACTGATTAGGAGGGGGCCTGAGCTTATATAGCCGGGAAACCCCTCCCACAATTACAGGCTACGCCTTTCTATTTGTAGTCGGGGATATAAGCCGTAAAGTAGGATAAGTATACAAGAATATGACAGTCGGTTGTGGTGTGCCGGTACTGACGTATGGGGTAGGCCTGTAATAAAAGAGGGCAAAAAGGTTGGAGTAAACAAGTCACTTTATTAGACATAAGTTACATAGCTAGACTTTTGAATGCTGATCTTAATTATTTCTCTGGTTGTGGAATGTAAGTGGCGTATACAGCAGACTTCCACTGGCCTAATCTTTTTATTATGTGACTTGGTACATTGTGGCTTGAAGCTGCCGAAGCGGCTCCAATTCTGAATGAGTGTCCAGAAAATCCTGTGGGGTCGAGGCCGAGTCTGATGAACAGAGTTCTGATGTACTGTATGACCTTAGCAGTGGCTAAGGGGTAACCGTGTAATGAGTGGGGTATTTGGACTGCGAGGTCAGGGTAGCCATAAATGTCAGGGTAGCCATAAATGTGTCAAATACTGTGACGGAGCACCACCGATTGCTAGTGGGATAATAGCAGATCTTGGTAGGTGGGCCTACCTGATTAGTTTTTGTGCGATCTAAGGTGAGTATGTAGTGATCTGTATGTCTTTGAAGGTTCGTAATCTTAAGGTACTGGTGATGACCTCAGACACTATTGGTGGTGAACTCGTTTGGTCGTAGGAAACCATAAAAGGCTAGGTAAGTTGCTGTCTTAATAACTAGGTTGGTATTGGTTTCAAATGGCTCGGAGTCCAGGATATTAGAGAGTGCGCTAAACTTGGGACCGTCTACAGGAAGTCTGGAAGAGGTAGTGGGTAAGTCTAATCTTTGTATGCCTTTCAATATGTTTTTCACAGGATAGGTAGACATAAAGGGTTTTGAACTAGGGTAGGCACTAATGATGTGGTGTTGAATACCAGAGAGATACAGTTTTATAGTGTTTAATGATAATTTAAGGTTAAGGTGGCAAAAGGAGATAAATGCAGTAATAGAATCTAGTGAATGAGAGTCGCTTATCTGATAATCTGTCGTGAATTTGGTATATACAGTGAATGCTCGATTGTAAGCATGGGATGTGTTAGTGGATAGGGCTGCTCCGGCTAGGTATCTGCTGTGAGATAGCAGTCTTTCTAGTCCAGGATGAGGTCTCGGAATGAGGGGGTGCTAACCGGTCTGTAGTTGGCTGTGGGATGTGTCCTGAGGAAAACCTGTAAGTTAAATTGAGACGATGCGTCAGCGGCTGTATTGGTGTTTCCTGGAACATGGATGCATGTGATGTGAAATTGTCGTTTCGATGCAAACCAAGTTAGCCTTTGGATCAATATCAATATGGTGAGTGAGGAGGATCTACCCTTGTTTATTATGTCATATGCTACTTTGTTGTCGGGAAAGCATTTTTTCCTGCTTTCCCCTGCCATAAGTGTTCCCATACTCTGGTGGCTGCCCTAATTAAATAGATTTCGAATAGGGCTGATGTAGTGTTAAATGAGAGCAAACCCAGGGTTTCTGCTGGCCAGGAATCATTTAAACCAGTCATTGCGAAAGATGGCCGCAAACCCTGTGTGAGCTGCGGCATCAGTCCAGGTGACTGGTGAGGATTCTGATAAGGGTGTGATGAACATGGTTTACCATTCCAATGATATAGGAACCGTAGCCACATGAGTAAATCTGCCCTGGTGTGAGCATCTAGCGATAAGGTGCAGGAGTAAGTATTGAGTAAAGGGAGAAGGCACAACAACCTCGAGATGAATGCCCGGCCTTGAGGAATAAACTTCCCAGCATAGTGTGTCAGCGAATATGTCAAATAATTTGGGTCTGTTATTAGCTCAGAAAGTAAGGCGGGTAGCAAAGTAGTAGTTGTTCTACCATTTGATGCCGTGCACTTGCCACGGGGATGGATGGATGGGTAGGAGCTTGAAATCGTTAGAAACATCTTTTTTATTTTTTACCCAAGCAAGCTCCTACCCCTGCCCCAAGAAAGGCATGAATGGCATTGTCCACTGTGGTGTATTGCAGGAAAAACTCCTCCGAAGGTATTAATGAATTAATGCTGGGTGTTGTTAAATAATGCAGAGCGGACAAGTCGTAAATGAGTTTATTTTATTGTTGAACTTACCAGTGGCAATACCTATAGGGTTGGTACGCCAACTGGAAAACAGAGGGTGAGAGAAGGGGCCCAAGATAAATTCATTTATCAGTTCTTACGTGAGTAGTGACTTGTGGTGACCGGGTCAAGAATAGCTGACTGTAAGTTGGGACATTCGTGAATACCTGTGGGGAGTGTGACTAGGCCCGTGTGGAAACCATTAGTGAAGCCTTGGATGAGGCAGTCGACTAAGTGAAGGGAAGGGTGTGCCTGGAGGGAAAATACCAGGTTGTCAATGCTAACTTCGGTTAGTCATTGTTTTGGGTACAGACGATTGGGACACATAGTTTTGGCGTGTGCCCTGAAGCAATTTGAGCAGACGTCTGCACAAGCTAAATCCACAACTTCCCGAATTAAAGTTGTTGCAGATCTGCACTTTCCCAAGGTATACTATGGGTCTGCCCAACTTGTACTTCAATCCTCTGTGTTCTGCAGTGGAGGAACCGAAGGAACCATGACTAGTGGTAGGAAGGCTAGGATCGACTGGGCACAAGTTGGTGGAGTGTGAGATGGAGGCGCACAGGGCACAGGATGGAGGCTTTCGGCCAGCGAAGTGGCGCCAGAAAAGTTCTGTATCCAGGTTACTCCAGTTGGTATGGGTGTTAAATTGAGTAAGTGATGCTGCCGCCTTGGCCGAAAAAGATTTATGATAATCGAAGAAAGAAAAACCTCCATACTTGTGCCCTAGGTCCAGAGAGGCTCTATCTATGAGTAGGGCCAGATGGACGGGGGCCACTTGAATGATGTGGCAAGATCATTGGCCTCTCGGTGATAGTAACAAGACAAAAGTAATTGGCTGTGACCAGTGAGGCCCTAACTGGTAACCATGAGTGGTTGTAGTGAGGCTCTAGATATGCGTTGGACCGAGGTGCGTATACCTCCGATGAGGATGGGTGTTGGCCTCACGGGATTAGTTTACTTTTTAAGCTAGGGACCGTATGCTAAACGTCTCCAGTTGACCGCCCTATACATTTGAGATCTGGGGAGTAAGTGTCAAGCGATGACGTACCTATTTGTATAATCGTTAGAGTTCTCAACGGGGAATTAGAGAATACTTTTAGAATCTGAAAATTAAATAGGTCGTTTAGGATTGGCTATAATAGGGTTGGAAAATGATAACATATATTTCTAATTGTGAGAGGTCTCACCTGATAGGCCAGTAACAATGGTTCTGTCGGGATAATTGCTTTCACGCAAGTAAGGGGAGTTATCTGAGGATAAAGCTTAAAGTTATCCACTGTACCATCTTAGTTATGTAAAACACTAGGGATAGGGTGCTCTGTAATATACCAGTAATGAATTAGGAGTGGGAGTCCATAGAGAACCCTGGGTTCAGGTGAGGAGTATGAAATGGTTCAAATGGGCTTGGAACGAAACTGAGGGTAGGGACATGAGGAGTTAGTAAAATCACATATATAAAACATACGGACAGTACAAGCCTTCTGGTGTGGGGTATGCTGGAGTCTATTTCCTTACCGTATAACCAGAATCAGAATGTGTCTTTAATGAGTAAATAACTGAGGCAGTCAGGTGAGGCCAGGAGTAGAGGTAAGGTTTGGACACATGCCTATTATGGGGGACAGGTAATATATTGTAGCTATTAGTAACACAGGATGTTTAAAGATAATTACTTGAATAGCAGTAGTTATAGTATAGTTAGCGTGCTGCCGTTGGCATGCTTTTTTGGGATAAACTGATGCCGTAATGCGCATATATAGGGGTACCTAAGGTGACCCAACAAGCAAACGTATCATGAATTAATACATGATTCAGAATTTTAACACAAGCAAAAGGAGGAAAAAACAGAATTTTAAATGATAAAGCATTTCTATGTAATGATATGTTATTGTCACCGGGGGCCGTAGTGAGCAGCCGTGTTTATAGTAAGTATTAGAATGAACGTGTTCGTATGCCGAATGGCCAGCTTGCCGACCAGCATTGGAGGGTAAGTGCCAGAGTGGTGAATGCGCGTGCGTGGAGTGAGGTACCGAACGGAGCATGGAGTGGTACGGTAAGTATGAATGAAAAGTGTGGGTAAATGAGTGTAAATGAATGAATGGGCGCCAGGTTTCTGGCTGAGAGTGGTGTGGATGGGAGACTCACGGTTCTGGGACCCTAGAAGCGGAACACTGAAGTAGGTAAGTATATTCCAAGGTACTGGGTACTGGGAGGGTGATGGGAGTTCGACGGAATCTGACCGGGCGGGGAATGCAGCAGTTGATGCTGGGCACGGAGACCAACGAGACTTGTACCAAATGAAAACTCTGCGAGTGTGACTGAGGAGGATGGGAGTTCGCCGGATTTAAAAGTAGCAAGCCAGGCTGGAGCACTTGATGCCGGGCATGGAGACCGCCGGGATTGTACCGATCAGGGTTAGTAAGAAGCAGGTAGTACTTGGATGGTAGCAGACCTCATTGGGAGCGAGGTCCAGGTAAGTTGAACCGGAAGTCAAAAGGTTCTGAATGAACCCAGCGATTGCAGTACTGATTAGGAGGGGGCCTGAGCTTATATAGCTGGGTAACCCCTCCCACAATTACAGGCTATGCCTTACTATATATAATCCAAAACACTTGCACTCCAACTTTACATTTTGGTACCGGTGCTTGGTCACAATATTCAAAAAAATACCAAAATACCAGAGTACTGCAGTATGCAATGATACCTTTTTTTGGACTAACATAATATTTCAAAGACACGCTTTTGAGAGCTTTCCTCTCTTCCTCAGTTCTGAAGCAATACTGACCAATCTGATAGACTTTAGCACTTAAAACAACTGATGTTAGAGAAGGGGGGGGGGGGGGGAGGGGTGAGTGGGGAGTCATAAATAGCAGAAGATGTGCCTGAAAGTGAAAGGTGCAGATTGGCTGAGAATAGCCAGAAAAAAAGTAAATAAACAGAGGAGAGTCAATAAGCTAGTTGACACAAACAAACACAAAAAAAAAAAAACACAAAAAAAAAGAAACCCTCAAGAAAAAAGCAGAGCAGGGCATGCAGGTCATATGTATGTATATAAATTGATCCAATAAAGGTGAAGCGAGAAAATTGAAAAATAACTATATAAGACATTAAGATGTGTGTTTATATAAAGTTTTGGTAGTGTGTGAGAAAGCCAGAATCTACATTAAGTCCTTCATTTCTGGTGTTGAAATGTGTGATCATTTTCATCTCAATTGTCATTCATTCATGAGAGTCTTTGAAATTTCTTTAAGATTAAAGTTCTTCACGGGATTTCCAAAGACTCTCATGAATGAAAGACATTGATCAGTATTGCTTCAGACATGAAGAAGAGAGTAAAACTCTTGAAAGTTTGTCTTTGAAATATTATTATGTTACTCCAATAAAAAAGGTATCATTGCATACTGCAATACTCTGGTATTTTGCCATCTTATCTATTGGACTAATATGGCTAATGCGAATCCAATCTCCATTATATATATATATATATATATGGATGGATGGATGGATGGATGGATGGATGGATAGATAGATAGATAGATATCCAAGGAAGAGATGCCATCAGTGCTGCATGATGAATTTTGGTGTATACTTTTTGAATATGCAGTATGTGTGTAGTGTGTGTGAAAGTTTGTTTCTCTTTGCAGTAGGGTCTGTACAATATGAAATTCATATGTTTATGCATGGTATGTTAATGTGTGCAGCTGTAGTTTGCATATAAACACACTTCTGCATGATTCTTTGTGTACCATATGAACGTATGCAGTTTGTCAATGTGTAGGCAATCACACATGTTTTTCGAAAAGCCTTTTGGACAGGCGAAATGCGTCAAGTTGGACTTTTTTACCATATTTAAATACTTTTAGTGTTTATATGTTCTTTATGATAAGTAGTTAATTTTTATAGTACTATTTGGTTGTTGTTTTTTTGGCTTGTTACCTGATACCATCCACATCCTAAGGTGGGGATTATACCACCAATGCTGTTCCAACTAGAGCAAGTCTTGCTCTATAAAATGTACGTAAGTACATTTCTTTCTATTTATTTGATATAGCAGTACTTACTGCACCATTGGAGTTATTGCTGCTCCTTTACCCTAATATATACTACGTATATCTTAATTTGCATGTGGAGGATCAACACTACTCCAACCACCATATATCCTTAGACGGGTATTGTACCGTCCATGTGCAATACAGCAGAGCACTAAAGTAGCTCTATTAAATGTGAGTGGTTTTCTTATAGCAACTACCTACATCATTTGTACTGTACCATATTGTATTGCACTTTTATTGCCTCTTTTTTTCCTGAGGTTTGCAACATTGTATTTCCTGAAGGTTTATGTATGTTTGATCTTTGAGGCGCAGTATACGCCATATATTTTTTCTGTTTACCAATCACACAAGGTTTTGGGAATCCTTGTATACCGCAGCCCCTACTAACCTATTGTAATATAGCGAGCACCTATACCTCTTTGTTTTCCAAGTCACACATATGTATTTAGTGTGAATGCACGAATAATGTAACAATGCAAGACCGTGGTTTAGCAGTGCATGTTGTAGTGCTAATATATAGAATGCATGCATGCATACATACATACATACATACATGTACATAGTGTTTGAATTCAAAAGCAATATGCATCAGTGCATGATCTTGTGTGAAAGAATACATAAATTCAGTTTGTGAATGCATAAATGCAATTTGTGAACACATGCAATGCTTTGTACCTTACATTCAAATTATTTTTACATTTATTACAAAGCAGTAATTAAAGCAGCACTATAGGGTCAGGAACACAAACATGTGTTCTAAATATAATAATATTGTATTCAAGTCTGCAGTTGCTGGCTGTGCCCCTGAACTGCCTGCTTTCTGCTGACATCATCAGAAGTGATTCTGTGAGCCAATCACAATGCTTCCCCATAGGATTGGCTGAGACTGTCAAGGAGGCAGATCAGGGGCAGAGACAGCACAATTCAAACATATCCCTGGCCAATCAGCATCTGCTCATAGAGATCCATTGAATCAATGCATCTCTCTGAGGAAAGTTCAATGTCTGCATACAGAGAGTGGAGACACTGAATTGCAGTGCTGCACACGATGCAGCACTGCTTCAGGAGGCACCTCTATAAGCCATTTAAGGGGTGACCAGTGGAGGTATCCCTAGTTGTAATATAAACACTGCATTTTCTCTGAAAAGACAGTGTTTACAGCAACAAGCCTAAAGGGAATGATTATACTCACCAGAACAAATACAATAAGCTATAGTTGTTCTGGTGACTTTAGTGTTCCTTTAACCCCTTAAGACCGGAGGGCGTACTATTACGTCCTTTTAAAAGCGGCTCTAAACGCCGCCGGACGTAATAGTACGCCCTCCGGTTTTTAGTAACTTACCCGGTCGCTGGCGGTCCCACGCCGGCAATCGCGGTTCTGGGGACTCCCAGGGAGCCCCCCGCGGCACGTCCGCCCTCCAGGAGCCCTCCCGGCCATGTGAGAGTGAGGTCCTTGCGAGGACCTCACAATCACATGGCCGGTATAGCTGCCTGCTGCATTGCCAGCAGGGGGACCAACTGTAATGACAGTTGGTCCCCCTGCTGGCTGAAAATCAAATAAAAAAATGTTAAAACAGTGTAAAAATAAATAAATTATATACTTAGATCATATATATATATTATATATATATGATCTAAGTATATATATACACATATACACACATACACATACACCGTCTAGGTGTATTTTAATATTAATATATATATAATTATATATATATATTAATATCAAATTACACATAGACTGATACTGATTAAATATATATATAATTATTGTTATATATATATTTATAAATAATATAAAAAAAATACTTTTTACTGTTTTGAAACACAAATATTTGTGTTCAGCGAAGTCTCCTGAGTACAACAGTACCCCTCATGTACAGGTTTTATGGTGTTTTCAAAAATTACAGCGTCAAATATAAGGCTTGTGTTTAATTTTTTTCACATAAAAATTCGCCAGATTGCTTACGTTGCCTTTATGACCCTATGGTAGCCCAAGAATGAAAATTACCCCTATGATGGCATACCATTTGCAATAGTAGACAACCAAAGGTATTGCAAATGGGGTATGTCCAGTCTTTTTTAGTAGCCACTTAGTCACAAACACTGGCCAAAATTGGCGTTTTTTGCATTTTTCACACACAAACAAATACAAACGCTAACTTTGGCCAGTGTTTGTGACCAAATGGCTACTAAAAAAGACTGGACATCGCTTATTTGCAATACCTTGGGTCGTCTACTATTGCAAATGGTATGCCATTATGGGTGTAAATTTATTTCCTGGGCTACTATACAGTCTCAAAGGCAACGTAACCAATCTGGCGAATTTCAATTTCAAATGTAACACGCTATATTTGACCCTGTAACTTCCCAAAACACCATAAAACCTGTACATAGGGGGTACTGTTTTACACGTGAGACTTTGCTGAATACAAATATGTGTATTTTATTGCAGTAAAAGCAAACAGTATTATGACATTGACAGTTAAAATGTCATGTAGAACGAAAAAAATCAAAACAAATCTTATTTTGTCCCATTTTTTTCATATTAAATTATGTTTCATAGCTAAATATTTGATATTAAATGAAAGCCCTGTTTCCCCTGAATAAAATGATATATAATAAGGGGGGGTGCATTTAATATGAAAGAGGTGAATTACGGTTGGACAGACATATAGCGCAAATGCCAGGTTTTGTTTACGTTTTGTTTCGTTCACAACTTGTACATTTGGCTGCGGTGTTAAGGGGTTAAGTTACCCAGAATATAGTGGCCATCTCCCCCCAAATCCCACCATGATGGCCCCCAGGTAGTCATGTAGGCAGATAGCCTACTCTGCAAAAAATTTAGCCCTGATTGCAATAGCTAATATTAACCAAGAGATCTAGAATAATTTTTGTCAACATCTGGATTAGTTGAGTCATGATGAAACAGCAATACCTCACACATTTAAAAATGTTTGTGTTTACTTTGATATTCTGCTCTGCTTGGGTTTAATTTACATTTGTTTTCCATCTTAAGTGGCTTTTCAGTGCAAACAACTGTGTCGACAGAATGATCAATCAAAATAGCTGACCAACATAGTTAAAAGATGAGAAGATACTTAATTAGAACTTTCACTTAATGCTCATCCATTGTATTGAGCAGGTTTCAGTTTGAATTCCCAAGGGACTAATGCTATCCATGCCGATATCTGATTTTTCAAAGAGTTTCTGATTTTACATAAAAAACAAGAAGGAGAAATACATGTGTTGATAGGCTTTAACTAACACTGTCTCGCTTTTAGATTGACATTTATAAAAAAAATATTTGACAAAAATAATTCCAAGTTATTTGTAGTTAGTTTTTATAAATTGTCAAATTTGCAATTATTTTGTTTATATTAGAAAGACAGAAATTGTACCTAATGGCAGTGTTCTCTTTTTGTATCACAAGATAAGGAAATGTCTATGTTAATCGTATAGTTTTTCTTGGTTGTGGTAGAGCTGTATGCATTATTACATTTTTTTTTTTATTACATTTTTTTTAGCAAATGTATACATTTGTCTTGTATAGGTTTTTTACGGCTAAAGATTTATTTAAAACCGTTAACAGCACTGTTTATTCAGGGCATCTATATTCAAAGAACATTCTATATTCAAAGAACAATAATCACTAGAATATTTAAGCAATATAGCAGTAGATAGTTATAAAATATATCTAAAAGTGCTTTAACCCCTTAAGGACCAAACTTCTGGAATAAAAGGGAATCATGACATGTCACACATGTCATGTGTCCTTAAGGGGTTAAAATGACATATTAAACTAAGAATATAATATATTAGTAATAATAAGTTTAAGTAAAAGTCTATTTCATAGACTGCGATGATATAAACACTCTCGTGGTGTATGACACTACAACCTATACTATTAATCATCAATGAGATAAGGCACTTCAAATTGTATGGATACAAAAAAAAGGTATAGTTCTTTAAGTCATTGTGTATTTGTACAGATGTACAAACATACAGGTATACATTTAAACGCACTTATTACAAACAAACTTGCAAACCTAGGACCATACATTATTTAATAAATATATATAGATACATTTATTTATCGTTGTAAGAGAAAAAATAATGAATAAAAAAGCAAGAATACATATTTGTTTTATTAAATAAAATGAGTAAAGAAACATGTTAGATTTCATTATCTCATAGATAATGAATCGTATATATTTTGCAGAAGTCGCTTGTGTAGTGGAATAATTAAATTCTCTTACCCTGATAAAGAGTTGCACTGATAAAGACTGAAAATATGATCTAATTATCGTTGCATAGTATCCCAGGCTGAAAAAAAACTCAAGTCCTTTGAATTTAACCTTTACAACACATCTTTGTATTCTGTTGATACAAAAGAAGGAAAAAAAAAAAAAAACTCTTTTACTAGATGGCCAATTTTGCCACAAAAGGGGCATACTAAAATATGTTTGACTCCAAAATGGCAATCGGACTTCGCCTTGTATCAACAATCTGCTTGCAGAAATGGTAATTTTATCGACAAATAGTGAAAACTGGCGCACAAGGGAACAGTGTGAGAATGTGTGCAGTGGAGAAAACCATGCGGCTCCTGCTCTAGTTGCAAGACCATCAGCACAAGCAGAGCAAGGGAGGATTCCACAGACAGGTAGGCAAGGTTAATACTTGGAAATGTACGCACATCCTGGAATAAATTGGTGTGTAAAGAACTTGATGCAGTGGCAGTGGGAGTCATTCTTGCAATTGCTAGTTATCTGGCATGTTCTGGGCATAATAGTGAGGCAGTGAGGACTTAAACACCATGATGTACCCCACTCACAATTATTGTCAATAGATCTAACCTGGCCCCTAGTAAGGCATGACACCTTTAATATGACACAGCTTACAGACACAATGATGAGTAGTTAAAGATGGTTCCCTTACAATTTATAACAATGTGAAAGTGGAAATTATATGTATCGTAGAGTGGGAAAATAACTTGAGTGGTTACTAACACTAGGCAACTAATGGAGTTTGAGAGATGGAATATAGGTAATAAGATGAAAGGATTAGTGAGATAAGATAGAGGTGGTACGCTGGAGAAATGCAGAGATTAGTTGTGATGGTGGAAGGTGTTTCCTGGATAATAGTGAACCATTAAAACTGCCACAGGATCTTTTCACTTGCTGACGGTACCTGTATTCACACATTCTGACTCACTACACACATATAAATAGATTTACACACACTGACATGTTCACCACAAATACACACCTGCATTGACACACTGACACTCTAAACCGATACATGTTTGTTTAGGTGTATACACATACAAATACATTAACATATACCGACATGCAAAACATAATTATACCCACCACATCCACACACTGACACTCTCTAATTAAAACAAATAATATGTCTTCATTAATAGTGGCAGGAAATGTTTAGGTTTGCATAGTTTATTAAAACATTGATCCTAATATAGAATGTTAGATTGATAGTTGATTAGGGTTATACAATAGTACCCTTGATAACATGCTTGTAACTGAACACCAATAAATACTTGAATTTGATTGTTAATACGCATCTGTAAATGCAGATTTAGAAAGTTATTACATTGTTGCCAGTTTTTCATTGAGGAATAAGCAGTTTTCCAGGTCATTACATTAATAAATGGTTATCAGCCAAGACGATTGTAATTAAACGTTTCCCTCTTCTTTCATATAAGTCACTTAGTAGAATTCAACACATAGGGAGCAGTGTATGCTGTAAAATAAAAAAAAAATCTATATGTTTATAAGTCTCTTTAAAATTAAAATCAAACAGTATATGTTTTTAAGGAGGGCAATTTTGGTTAGGAAGAAATAAATATGTGTGAACATGGATATCTGTCTCCATATGGTTATTTATATTTAGAAATAATTTTTAAAAATGAAATAATTCAAACTCTTTATTATGGCTATAGTGTTTGGTGTGAACACGGGCAGAGGAAAGAGGCTGATATATAAGGACACTAGAAGAGTAGGATGGCAGGAAGTAAGCCCAATGTACCATTTAGGTGACGTGGCCCATGACGGCCTTGCATGCTGTCAGACCTTCCGGCATTCGCTAACCGTGGACTTCCGGGTTCTCGGAGCGCGGCCACTCCCCCTCCTATGACGTGGTCGTTCCCAGGGTTCATAGAGAGTCCGCGTCAACACCACAGTGCTGGATCAACTCGAAAGCTCCCGCGAACTTCAAACTGAATATTTACTTCTACTGTGTATCGGACCCGGACTGTTTAATCATTTACCCTCCTTCTCCTCTCCTACGACCTCGGACTGTTTTTGGATATTCTCTTGCCTGCTGCAACCTCGATTCTCTGTGGAATCTCCATCACCAATTTGGATTATCTCTCCTTCATAAGTTAAGTAAATCAGATTGGCTCAAACTTCATATATAACCATCCTAAATCTAAGTGGTTCGCTATCTGCTCCACATCAACTCATAATCTTGTTTCCAACACCTACTTATTAATTATCTGCATCCTAATTTGGAACTTCTCGCTGGTTGTGTTAAATTTACCTTATCCTAAAACAACTTCAAACACCGCTGCTGGTTATAACCTGCCAGGAATTAAAGAGACAGTTCAAATTGATTATCTTTTTTATTTAAAGTAATAAACATTATCAACCTCAGAAATCTGCAGTTGTTTCCATCTTATCAACAATTGAGCGTTACAGATTGATCCAGCCTAATTAATGGATACAGCAGATCTCACTTCTGAAATCACCAGATTAAACCAAAGGGTGGATACTCTCACTCAAGGCATGCAAGATCTACAGATCACCAATGAAAGAATCCTTACTTATGTAAGGGACTTGCAAACCCATACTCCGCACACAGTTACACACTCGGCTAGTGACCCTGCTGTCTCCAACCCCGAAAAATTCTCTGGAGACAGGTCCCAATACCGAGAGTTCATCAATTCCTGCAAGTTGTTGATTGCATTAAAACCCCGATCATATCCCACAGAAAGATCTAAAGTTTGTTCTGTTATTTCATTTTTGAGAGGTGAACCCATGGCCTGGGCTCATTCCTTTCTTGAGAATGATGATCCCATATTGGATTCTCTGGATGAATTCTTTGAAGCCATGTCTCTCCTTTACGAAGACCCAAACAAACAAGCGACTGCAGATTTGACCATTAGAACACTGCAGCAAAGAAACCGGCCTGTTGAAGATTACATTGCTGAATTCAAACGATGGGCACCTGAAACTCAGTGGAATGACATAACTCTACGTAACCAGTTCCGTATTGGGTTATCTGAAGCTGTCAAAGATGAGCTCTCCAGAACTGAACTACCTACTACACTAAATACACTTATTCAACTGTCAATCAGTATCGACAGAAGACTTAGGGAAAGAAAAGCTGAGAAATCACTCACTAGCTCTCTGTGGAAAAAACCCTTCACCTCTTCAAAGGCACCGGAGAAACCTATAACTCCCGCTGAACCTATGGAAATAGGGGTTGTGAGAAGTCCTCTTACTCCAGAAGAGAGAACCAGAAGAAGACAACTGAACCTCTGCATGTACTGTGCTTCGCAAGAACATGTGGTCCCAGACTGTCCCCTATTGAAACGTCCAAGAGGCGGTAAGCATGGTTCTACCAAGACTATAATGAGTGTACTTCCTTCTAAACCAACCTCTCATTTCTCCTCTGTCTCTCTCATATTACAGTGGGACAAAGAAAGAATTACGACTAAGGCCATTATTGATTCCGGTGCTAATGGGGTGTTCCTGGACTCATCCTTTGTTACAAAAAATAAAATTCCTTGTGTTCAAAAACGTAATTCCGTCTCTGTCAGAGTTATTGATGGCTCCTTAATCTCCTCGGGGCCCATTCGCCTTGAAACTGTCCCTTTAAGGACTACTACTAATTATGTCCATTCTGAATTTCTTGTTTTTGATGTCATAAATTCTCCTCTTTATCCTATAATATTAGGGATAGACTGGTTACGGACTCACAACCCACTTATTACCTGGGCTCCTTTCTCTCTCACGTTTAACTCTGCATATTGCCAGAAAACATGTCTACAACACATCCCCATTTTGCATGTTACTAGGGAATCCACTATACCTTCCAGCTATTCGGAGTTCGCTGATGTGTTCAGTAAAAAGGAAGCAGAGACACTTCCTCCTCATCGACCCTATGATTGTCCGATTGACCTTGTTCCTGGTGCTCCTATCCCTTTTGGACATATTTATCCCCTCTCTGAATCAGAGCTAAAAACCCTCAAGGAATACCTAGATGAAAACCTCCGGAAGGGGTTCATTAGACCTTCCTGTTCACCAGCCGCTTCCAGCATGTTTTTTGTGAGAAACAAGGACCAGACTATACGCCCCATCATCGATTACAGGTCTTTAAATAAAATAACTATTAAGAATCGTTACCCTCTTCCCCTGATCAATGAGTTGATTGAAAGATTAAGAACAGCTACCATCTACACTAAACTTGACCTTCGTGGGGCATATAACCTTGTTAGAATCAAAGCCAATGATGAATGGAAAACGGCGTTCAGAACCCGATATGGTCTTTACGAATATCTTGTCATGCCCTTCGGGCTATGTAACGCCCCTGCAACCTTTCAGCATTTCATTAACGATATCTTCCGAGATCTCCTAGACGTTTGTGTCATCATTTACTTAGATGATATTCTCATCTACTCCAACAACCTTGAAGAACACAGAAAACACGTGAGATGGGTATTATCCAGATTAAGAACACACAGATTATACGCAAAACCAGAAAAATGTATATTTGAAGTCAATGAAATCACTTTTTTGGGATATGTTATCTCCCCTCATTCAATAAGTATGGATACCTCCAAAATAGATTGCATTGTCAACTGGTCTACTCCTACTAATACTAAAGACTTACAACGTTTTCTGGGATTTGCCAACTTCTATAGGAAGTTCATTAAAAATTACTCCAAGGTTGCTCATCCCCTCAACCTGCTCAATAGCAGTAAACGGTCCTTTGCTTGGAACGAAGAGGCTCAAGCAGCCTTTGATGAATTAAAACGGAGATTCACAAGTGCACCCATTCTTCAACTACCTAATCCTGCTTTTCTCTACGTCATGGAAACGGATGCTTCTGATACAGCTATCGGGGCTGTCCTCTCTCAACACCAAACGCCTCAAGATCCTCTCCATCCAGTAGCTTTTTTTTCACGATCCTTGTCTCCTGCTGAACGAAATTATCCTGTAGGAGAAAAAGAGTTATTAAGTATTAAAGCTGCATTCGAAAACTGGCGTCACATACTTGAAGACACACGCACTCCTGTAATTGTTTATACCGACCATAGGAACCTTGAATATCTTCATTCCAACAAAACACTCTCTGCCAGACAAGTACGCTGGAATCTTTTCTTTTCCCGTTTCAATTTTCAAATCATCTACAGACCTGGATCCAGAAATAAAAAGGCAGATGCCCTGTCCAGAATTCACCAAGATCTTCCTGTAAACGAAACTCAACCTCCTAAAATCATAGGTATTATTTCGTCATTAACTGATGATATTAAACATCTCAAAGAAGAAGATCTTGAACTTCCCAAACAAGGCAATCTATCAAAAAAGGACGGGTTGTACTACTTCAAGGACAGGTTATACATTCCTCCCTTGTTTAGGAATAAAATACTCTCCTTGATTCATGATTCCCCTCTGGCTGGTCATCCTGGTATAAGAAAAACACTGGAGCTGTCTAAAAGATATTACTGGTGGCCTCGCCAGGACAGAACCATAGAATCTTATGTAAAAAACTGCCCAACCTGTCTGAGATCAAAATCTGACCATCATCCGCCATTCGGTCAATTACTGAGCCTACCTGTTCCAGAAAGACCTTGGCAGTCCATCTCAATGGATTTCTTGGTAGAACTCCCTCCTTCGCAACATCATACCACCATTCTGGTAGTGGTAGACCGTTTCACCAAAATGTCCCATTTTATTCCTTTAAAGAAATTACCCTCTTCATCTGAACTTGCAAAAGTATTCATCAACAACATCGTGAAACTCCATGGTCTTCCTGAAGAAATCATATCAGACAGAGGAACACAGTTCACCTCCAAATTCTGGAATGAGATGTGTTCCTCCCTCAACATTCAACGTAAATTATCTTCAGCCTATCATCCTCAAACCAACGGACAAACAGAGAGAGTTAACCAATGTCTTGAACAATACTTGCGGTGTTATTGCTCTCATTTACAAGATGATTGGATCACGTGGTTACCAATGGCAGAGTTCTCTTACAACAACTCGGTACATACTAGTAGCAAAATGACTCCATTCTTCTCAAATTTTGGATTCCATCCTTCTTCATTCCCCGATCAAGGACTTCCTTCTTCTAATCCATACGTCTCCAACCATAACTCGTTCATGTCTGCCCTCTTCCTCAGGTTACGTGATAACCTTAAAAATGCATCAGCTGCTCAGAAAAAGTTTTTTGATACTGGTAGACGACCTTCCCCTACTTACAAGGTTGGTGATCTAGTATGGCTCTCTTCAAAAAACATTGTTACCAACCGTCCCTCAAAGAAACTAAGTTCACTCTTCCTTGGCCCTTTTCGTATATTGTCACTCATCAACGAAAACGTGGTTAGATTGAAACTTCCACCTACCATGAAACTACATCCAGTCTTCCATGTGTCATTGCTTAAACCACACCACTCCGACCCTTTCCAAAGGGATGTTCTTACTACTCCTGATCCCATTCTGGTGCAAGGTGAAGAGGAATACGAGGTACAGAGGATTCTCGACTCACGAATCCATCGTGGTTCCTTACAATATCTTGTCCGGTGGAAGGGCTACGGAGTTGACGAAGACTCATGGGTGTCGTCCTCCGCGGTGCATGCTCGTCGACTTATCAACGCGTACCATGCTCGCTACCCATCCAGACCTCGTTGACAGCATCCGGTGGCTGCTTCTTATGAGGGGGGTTCTGTCAGACCTTCCGGCATTCGCTAACCGTGGACTTCCGGGTTCTCGGAGCGCGGCCACTCCCCCTCCTATGACGTGGTCGTTCCCAGGGTTCATAGAGAGTCCGCGTCAACACCACAGTGCTGGATCAACTCGAAAGCTCCCGCGAACTTCAAACTGAATATTTACTTCTACTGTGTATCGGACCCGGACTGTTTAATCATTTACCCTCCTTCTCCTCTCCTACGACCTCGGACTGTTTTTGGATATTCTCTTGCCTGCTGCAACCTCGATTCTCTGTGGAATCTCCATCACCAATTTGGATTATCTCTCCTTCATAAGTTAAGTAAATCAGATTGGCTCAAACTTCATATATAACCATCCTAAATCTAAGTGGTTCGCTATCTGCTCCACATCAACTCATAATCTTGTTTCCAACACCTACTTATTAATTATCTGCATCCTAATTTGGAACTTCTCGCTGGTTGTGTTAAATTTACCTTATCCTAAAACAACTTCAAACACCGCTGCTGGTTATAACCTGCCAGGAATTAAAGAGACAGTTCAAATTGATTATCTTTTTTATTTAAAGTAATAAACATTATCAACCTCAGAAATCTGCAGTTGTTTCCATCTTATCAACAATTGAGCGTTACACATGCCTGTCCAAGGCAGTTACAAAATTTTATTATTTGCATGTTTTAAAATGTCTAAATTGTTGCAACTTATGATGACCATAACTTGTGATGACCTCCTCCTTTTGGTTCTGGGCAGAAGATTTCTTCATCTACCCACCCTTCCCTTGCCTTTTTTCTTATTGCATATTTACCTCCTTCTCCCATTCTTTTTCTTAAGTTTTTTTTTTACTTTTTCATCTTTCTTCCTTTCCACTTCTCCCTCTTTTCTTTTGTCATAGTGTTTGTGTTTTGATTTGCAATTATTTTTACAGGAACTGAATTTTTCCTGGCCAGCTCTTGGATTAAAGGGATTAAAGAGAAGGGGTTCCTGTCAAGGCAATCAAGCATGAACCAAACTCTGGATTATAATACCTGCCTGGTGTCTGGTGCCCTTTCAGATGGCTGTGAAAGTTGTTTAAAGGGGCTTCTTATGTGTGCCAGATATGCATTGGAAGTCAAGATGCAGTTTGGAGACATAATCAGACAGATATACTCTAGACATGGACAGGGGCCACAAAATCACAGAGGAGCAGTGGCTTTGAGAAACATACACAGAAAGGGACAGAGCAGATATAGTCAGGAACAGGCCACTTTGATGCAGGGTGGTCAGATTCACCCATGAAGAGAATGAGTTACTGTTGAGGAACACCTTGGAAAACCAGCTGCTAATATTTGGAGAGAGAAAAGAAAACTGTAGAGAGTAAGCAGGAAACTGTATGCAGCCTGTTAAAAGTCAAAAATTGCTGGATTCAATGAGACATCTATAGAGTTCATCAAGAAGAAATTCACAGATTATAATAAAATAGTCAAGAAGCAGTGTCAAGCAATTTCTTCACAGAGAGGAAATAAGTTACAAAGCCATTTTCCTGGCACAATAGAATCTCACAGGGCCTCTCTCCCTTGCGCCCCCCTCCTGCGGCCCTGAAGGGATTAAAACCCCTTCAGTCACTTACCTGAATCCAGTGCCAATGTCCCTCGGCACTGGGTCAGGCTCCTCCCATGCTGACGTCGCATGGGAGGAGACCTAATGCATATGCGTGGCAATGGTCATGCTCACATTAGGATTTCCCCATAGGAAAGCATTAATCAATGCTTTCCTACGGGTAAAATCTAACACTGGAGGTCCATGAGGATGTCCAGTGTCAGATAACGGACCAAAGGTCTGTTTCAATTCAGCAAGTCCCTCTAGAGGTGGAGTTAACCCTGGATAGTAATTATTGCAGGTTCTCAGAAACTTCAATAATTACAATTGCAGGGTTAAGGGACATGGGACATTGCAATCAGACCACTTCAATAAGCTAAAGTGGTCTGGGTGCCTACAGTGTCCCTTTAAACTATGTCAATAAGCAATAAGTTGATGACACATTAATATCTGGAATACTGCAATTGTATTAACCAGACAGTACTGCTGCGGTGACTAATGCAAAATGGTATAACAGTATATAAGCACACCTAAATATTTTCTATTCTAACTAACTCTAAATATAAAATTCCTGACAATTGAACTTAAATTTCCTTGAAGTTTAAGTAATAGAGCTTGAACCAGTTGCACTTGTATTTCTACTAAGGGAATAGTGCTTACTACATTCCCATGTATTTATGTAAATATGATTTATTATATTTTGCTTCATCTAACCTCATTTCCCTAATAGCTTTTATAATAATCTATTTCTATTTCTCCTGCCATCTGCAGAAAACATGTTTACAGATAAATGTAGAAAGAAAATATATTGTTTGCATGAATACCTAGAGCAATCTCAATAAAACCACGGTGAGTAATTGCACTTTAAACAAAGAGCCAATCAAATCAGTCTTACTATGAAGTAGAGAAAAGAAAAAAGAAGAAATAACAGTCAATACATTTAGACAATTTTGGCGACCAACGCTCAAAGCCAAAATAATAAAAGAGTTAGAAAAATGACCCATTTCAGCTCTCTTCCCAGTTTGACGTTTTTAACCTAAGTTTTGTATTTTGGCTTTCAATTTTATGCAAACCATTGCTTAATCATTTATTGATCTGTGTGATGTCAGAAAAGATAAATTTACGTATATGTGTACAGTGTAATTACTTGTGAGTGCAGGGTGTACTATAGAGAAGTACAAGTACTTATGCAAGTATGCAAAAGCAGGGGCGGAGCTTGCTAGCGGGACAAGAGGGACGCCATATCTGTTGGCTCCCGACATCTACTACCTTCATCGGCGCACATCGCATAAATCCGACGCCGTACGAACACGGACACCTCACCATCCTACCCAGGGGAAAACGCTGCACCGTTTGATGCCGTTCCGCTATCCCACAGGGCGACCCACGCCGAAACGCAAGGCCGCGGCCTACCTCCAGCCGCCACGCTTCTCCCTGGAGACATTCCTGGGCGGCCCATTGGGATACGGAACACCCGGGAATACCCGAAACTCACCTCCTCCACCTGCAGAATACACCATGGGCCGACGATCCCAAAAGCCTGAAGGTAGGGACATCGGAGCTATGCTCCAAAAACCCCAACAAGGCAAAGCAGGCCAGACAGGGGAAAACCCAGAGACAGCCTTATCCCAGCAAGCATGGGAGACCCAGGGAACAGAGCCCAGTCAGACATCTGAGGATATGACACAGCCCTCCCAGGTGCTCACAGGGGGTCCTACTCCAGCCACAAAGGACGACCTCAAGGCCTTATTAAAGGACCTACACAGCATGATAGCAGCTGACAGGGCCCTGGCACAAAGGGAGATCCAATCAGTCGCCACCAGAGTTCAGGCCACAGAAGGCACTATACGTGAGGTACAAGCAGCGGTCGCTACGCTTGGAGACACGGTCCACCAGCTCCAAAGCACTCAGCATACCATGCTCATGCAACTGACAGCACTGGAAGACCGCCACCGCCGCACCCACGTTAAAGTCCGTGGAGTGCCCGCAGAGATAGGCGTGGAGGAATTGCCCCATTACATCCGGAGGCTGTTGGCAACCATATTGCCACCCGGGACCGCCAAGAAGATAACCCTAGATGGGGTCTACCGAATTGCCAGGAGCCCACAGAGCACCAATATGACGCCATGGGACGTCATTGTGAAATGCATGTCGTACGCAGACCGAAACCGCATTCTGTCAACCCTGCGGGGACAAGCTCCGGTACAATTCGAGAATTCCCACCTCTCATTTTACCAAGATTTATGTAAGGCTACATTGCAGTGGCGCAAGACCATGGCACCCCTTACAACTCAACTACGAACTGCCGGAATTCCCTATAGGTAGGGACCCCTGGGCACCCTGCAAGTCACTAGGAACGGGACGAGCCACACCATACGATCCCAAGAAGAAATCCCTGCAATCTTGACAACCATGGGCCTCACACCGCAGACGCCAGCTCAACCAGTCGCAACTGGCACGACAACTTGGGACCCGGCGACGGTTCGAGCATTCACACCAAGAGCAGGCACCTCGGACTCCCACGTGACCTGAACTGTACCAGCTGACAGAGGCTATCACGTTCACTAATACTGTTTTCCACACCAAGTTCATCATATGCAACAAACGTTTTATTTTCCTTTCCAAAAAGTCTTTGTTATAGTTTCTTCTCCTATTTTTAAACACCGCGCACAAATGCCCACAGTCAAGGCAGCACATTAATGGGCAAACCCAACAATAGACAGCTCCCCTGGGAGACGGCACACCAGCTCTTATATAGCAATAACAGCAAACCAGAGCGACAGTTCGCCATAAACCCACTCATCCCTCCCCCGCAGCCCCCTTGGTTAGGGGCACACACTGCCTGAACATAACACATCTAACTAGCACACAAAATAAGTCCCGGCACAAGCTTAGAGACTTTTGACAGATGGGCACGACGCCCACACTATCCGGGGTCATAAAGAAACCGGTTTGACCGACACAAACCCTCCTGATGCAATCGGATCACACAGGCCCCCCAACCTCCTGCTACACTAAGCACATTACTTCAAATCACATGTCAAATCCTACAACCCTCATATGCCTGCCCACAAACACGCACCACTGACATGTAACTGTTTGTCATGTTTGTTTTATAAAAAAGAAAAGTGCGCTGTTCGCAAAAGCCAAGCACTTGTGATCTAATGCTTTACATTTCTTTCTGTATACCTTTGCTTGGCCGAATTGCATCACTGTAATATGCACTGCAAAAATAAAGAATTGAAAAAAAAGTATGCAAAAGCAAGTGTGGATCTTTATGTGATATTGGTGTGTATTTGCCAGCATGAATGCCTGAGCTTTAACCTGTATATTGCATCAGAGTGCATACATATTTGTATCTACATAGTATCAGTGTGAATGAATATATTAGTGTGTAGTAATATGTAAATGTGCTGACTGTGCGTATTTGTGTGTGACTGTGTGTGAATCTTGTTAAAAATACGGGTGATTATGTTTTATTATGTGTGTATTCAGGGTTGTATTTGTGTGGGGCTTATTTGATAAACTTGTAACTATAGTAAATTAAAATCATAATGAGAAAAAAAAAGTAAAAAGGGATGATCTGGCAAAATTCTCAAACTCATTCTTATTCTCTATTATAGTTACAGCTTGGCTGCTTTAGTCATTTAGATTTCAGTTTAGTACATATTGGTACGTGTGTGTGAATGAAGTGGTGTAATTGCATTACACATCTGCCCATGCAGAGGTTCGTTAGTATTGGGTGCATGTGTTTGTGCGTGTCTGTGTCTGCAAGTGTGGTATGTGTGCAAAGGTGTTTTTGTGCATAGGCTGAAATGTGTGTGAATAAGGATTGTATTGGGTGTACCAGCTCCACCATTTCTTATTATGTCCTCAATTTGATAATTTTGGATATGTTTTTCAAATGATTCAATATTTTTGGTTAAATGTTTTTAAAAAAAATGTGACATTACTTTTTCATTCCAGATATGACATCTTAAATAAGCTGCTTACATTTATTTTCTTTGGGCTTTTGTTGGCTGCTAATAAGCCAAGGTCATATAATATATTGTTCTTGTTCGAAAGTCTAAATCACAACTTATAGGTGCAATATTATAGAGCCTTCCAGTGACCCTCTCTTATAGACTCTTGGAGATTATCAGGCCCATTGTTTCACAAATATTATTTTACATGTTACAGATAAAACGTTACAGCATTTTGTAAGTGTTTAAGTGATTTTCTGAAGTTTGGTAAGTTACGATACAGTACTTTAGTTCAACCTCTTAAGTAGCAAGCACTTTTTAATTGAACACATATTTACATAACAATTCTTTCCTGGCTAATCGTGGCAGTATCATTTATAGGTAACTTTGCCCGCAGTTAGATCAGGACAGGAATGAACCAATAAAAAAATCTAAATTGTATGCATTAAATGGTCCATTCTCCTTCCACAGAACAGTCTTTTTTCCTGTCCTCAGCCAGATGGATGGGATAGTGATTGGTTTCTGGAGGAGAAATGTGGCCATCTACAGGCTGGTAATCTTTTCTAGAATATACATTTGGGCCAGTGAGGCTTTATTGACTAAATTACAGCAAAATACATCAACATAAAAAGTTATACTTTATTTTGGGGGTGAAGGGGACATTACTTTATTTTGGGGGTTAAAGGAACATTTCAAGCACCATAGCAACATATAATGGTTATAGTGTCCGGAATGCCCTAGCATCATTCCAGTGTAATATGTCAAAGTGTTTTAGAATGGGCTGTAGTTGTGGGTCATACCTCCTCCCACGCTGACATCAGTGGGGGAGTTCTAATGCATATGCGTGACAATGGTCGTGCTCACATTAAGATTTCCCTATAGGAAAGCATTACTCAATGCTTTTCTATGGGAAAAATCTAGCACTGGAGGTCCTCATGCAAAGCATGAGGATGTCCAGTATCAGATAACGGACCAAAGGTCTGTTTCAATTCAGGAAGTCCCTCTAGTGGCTGTCTGGTAGACAGCCACTAGAGGTGGAGTTAACCCCGCAAGGTAATTATTGCAGATTCTCATTGCGCCGCTCATCTTACCCTAACTAAACATCCTTTGTTTGATGCCATGTCCTAGCATTCAGTCAATGCTGAATGCACTCATGCGTGATTACATCATTATACTATGCCTGCTTCCATCCTAACTATAAAGTGATAGCAGCCCAAAACACTTGTAAGCTGAAAACACATATTTATAATAATACACTAATTGTCCTAATTGTTCCCAAACCAATCACCACACACTTCTGCCTTTCGTTGACATAACTTCCTTGCTTGTTGTGGTTGTAGTAGGCTGAGAGTGCATTATAGTATTCAGAGTGTCTTTCTGGTTTAATGTATACAATGTAGACACTAGGGAACTCCCTAAACTCATTGAGAGTTTAAACGATTACGTTATATATGTTAATATTGGCATCAGAGTCGAACAAAAGCACCTTACTTTAAAAAGACACAGAAGGGCCCTGTAATAGAAATAAAGAATTGCTATCTACGTATAGAGTATGAAGAAGGAAGAGGGAGTCAGACCATGTAGAAAAAGCTCTATAACTGGAAAAATATAGGGATTCACCAGAAACCTATAAAGCAATATATATAGGGTATAGATACTACATAGAATAGTAACAGTTATCCAGATTCTTGTGGTTTGTAACCGTTTGGTTATTGTATCTTTTAAAAGTATAATATTGGGCAAGAACGTTACATTTACCCTAGATTATCTCTCTGACTAGCGTTAAGGATACCTTTGCCACACAGTAATTTTTTAAGTTATACTGGATTATTAATGTCAGACTTCTAAGACATTTATGTGAATATATTTACAGATATCTTATAGTTTGTCAGTTCTGACAATATCTCCTCACTTCTGCACTTTATTCATTCTACTAGTAAGCTCCTGGATAACTGTTACTATGCTATATAGTATCTATACCCTACACAGAAGGGCCCTGGCTTGAAATACCCCACATGAAGAGGAGGGGGCTATGCTTATATTGCAGCAAAAAAAGGACACTTGCATAACGACTTTCCAACTCTGCCAGGAAAACTTCCGTACATACGTTCTTTCAGGGGACCAGCTTTGGGTGTAATATCTTTGTGCCCTAATCCGGCTCCATATAGGATCCTTCTTTCTGTTAAAATGATACACTGTTCCCATCATGATTCTTACAAACCACAAGAATCAATCCCACATAAGCAACACCAAGAGACTTCCAAGCAGGCAAGTTGGTCCATCTTCCATTCCATGATTTCATTACCTGATTTCATATCATCCTGGAAATTCACAACACTAAGGCAGATTACTTGTCTAGGCCGTATGAAACCCTTGATAAGAAAGAGTAAAAGAAAAGCACCTTATCTCCACCTCTAGAGAACATTCAGATGGTCTTTTGGAATATGCCTCTTGGAAAATACTATATACCCTCTATCCTAAGAGAAAGTGTGTTCCGTGATTATCATAACAGCAAATTGGCTGGTCATATGGGTGTGTCTAACACTACTGAACTGGTTTCCAGACAATTGTGGTTGCCATCCCTCAGGAAGGATGTTAAGGCTCATGTACAATCTCACAAGATTTGTTCCCAAGCCAAAACATCCCATCAGTTATCGTGTGGTCTCCTACATCACCTTCCTGTACCACCAGTTCCTTGGTCTCAATTGTCCAAGCACTTAATTGTTGACTTATGATCTTTGAAGGGTTTTGCTGTCATTTTGGTTGTGGTAAACCATTTCTCCAGAATGGCACACTTTATATCTCTAAGGAAATTGCTATCCTTCGTTGAATTGGGACATGTTTTTATTCAAGAAAAATTTGACTCCACGGAATGTCTGATGTTGTAGTGTCAGATAGAAGTATCAAACTTACCTTTCCTTTCCCTATCATCCCCAATCTAATGGCACTGCTGAACATACTAACCAAAGCCTTAAACTATATATTTGTTGTTTTAAATCACAACTCCAAGACAACTGTGCAGACCCACTCCCTTGGGCTGAATTTGGCAGAAAAAATGCCAAACATTCTGCTCCTAGTCTTTTTTGCTTCTGGTCATAGTCGTATGATCAACATCCTAACTTGCTTCCAGCTACATTCTCCAACAAGGGAATGCTTGACCTGGGCAAGCATTTGCCTACAGTGCAAGATACATGGGAAAAGTTCCAAGCCATCTTGGAGAAGACAGTGATTAGTCAAAAAACATTTGCCGATAGACATCGCAAAACAGCAAAAAATGCTGTTTTCCAGTGTTTATGAATGTATTAAACAGATTACCAAACACCAGGAAAACAGAATCACACCTAAAGTAACAAACAGTGGTGTTCTATTCTAAATCAGCATTTCTTGTCAATATTTTCCCAACAGTCAACCCAGTGTAGAAAACAATCAAAGATGTATACAGATTACTCAAGTATAAATAGCAGTTTATTAGCTGCTCCTTACTTTTCTCTCTTTTTTTTAATCAACAAAGGCAATCTTCCAAATTGGCAGTGCTTACAACAGACTCTAATTATTTCACGAATTGGAAAACACTGCGGGAAACAGAAGCAGGCAGAGCAGAGTTCATGTGCTTTATATTAAAGTTTTGATGGGAAGTTAGGTACTCACAATTTTTTTTAACATATTCAAAAACTGGCAAAATGAAAATATAATGTGTCTTCCATCCCATCCTCCCCCCCCCTCCCCCCCGGATACCCCCTCCCCCCCACCCAAGTTTTTTTTTTGTTTTTTTTTTAAGTCAAATGATACCGCAGGGATTTTATTTCTTTCTTTTTTTAATCTTTCAAAATCTAAAGCCATATATTTTGGATTTTCATAAACTACTAATTATTTTTTTTTTTCTAAAGAGGCGAAAATGACTTTTAGTTTCTGAAATGCATTATTGAGAAAATACATTTAAGAAGTATAGAAAAAAAAAGATAAGTTAAAAAAAAGAAAAGAAACAGAAAGGAAAAAAAAGGTGAAATAAAACAGTCTTAGGAAGTATCAGCAGTTTGATGGAGCCTCTTTCTGGTCAGAGAAGAGTCTTCAAACAAAAAGCAACTAATTATGGTCTGGAGTCTGACCTTATTTATTCTAGCCCACAGTTCCATTCATCATATACGATGAGTGGAACTGCTAAATAAACTAATAGCAGCAATACAAAACTCACTATCAATTTATATACCAAGCAAGGATTGTGTGAGCGGCGAGCTACCAGATCCACATGCCTGTTGCCACAAAACAATGCACCTATTGTAAAGATCTTCTTTCTTACAAGAGAACTTAAGTTGCATATAGCACACACAAATTTGATGCAATGGATAGAGCTACAAGTGAAAATAAGTAAATAAATAAATAAAACCTCCACTGCTCTGCCTGAACCAAGGGTACAGTATAATGGCTTCAGTGATCTTTAATTATAAGCTGTACTCAACTGTAAGAGAATTGCAGCCTACTCTATGCAACATATCCTTTGATATCACTCTATATTTTAGAGCGTTGGTATGTATTGCACAATTGTTTTAGTTTAGAATGGTGATCAATAAACTGGGTTGATTCTTCAGATGTCCGAACATATGTAATCCATGAGAACTGGTAAATTGCATAACTATGTTTGGCATTGAGCACACTACAAAAAGGTTTTCTTGGAAAGGAATATAGGAACTTCTAAGCTGTTAAGGTTGTTATTATTAGTAATGTAAATAGCTGTAGTTGAGAGAAGGCATCAGATAAACAGTGAGGGACAGTGAGTGTATTATGCTAAGAAATTAAAAACCAAAGAAGAGACCAAGGGTTGCCATATGACAACAATACATTAAGAAATGAAACTGAATAGGGAGATCATATGGACTTTAAAGCAGAGGGATGAAAGAGAAGGAATGAAAAGATAGATCCAAAGGTTCAGAATGGAAGAGTAAAACCTATGCCACTAGATTAGAAACTATACCACCACCACCACAGGAAAGTGAACCCATCACACCAGTATTAAAAAAAAGAAAGAAAACAGGATGAGAAAAGGAGGAAAGAAAAGAAAAAAAATGCTGGGATGATAGAACAAATGAAAGTTTTAATGTAGGAATAGTGCACAATATATGTGCAAGTACTGGTAACTGTAAGAGGAAATAGATTTTTATGAAAGAAAAACATAAATAGAATGAATAAAAAAATTATGCAAAACACTAGTGGTTAATACAGATGTGCAGGGAGGAAAAAAACATTTTGTTACATTTTGATTTGGTAATTTATGAATTTTGGTTTGTGCGAAATTCAGGAATTATTGATTTGGAACTAAACAAAATTCATTTTGTAAACTTCCAAATTTTGGAACCCCATTATTCTCTTTGAAAATGATATAACAAAAGAGAATAACACATATTAGGTCATGTAAATAATATGATTAATAATGCTGCAATTATTAAATGTTTTAATATTTGCAAATTGAAGAAAAGAGTATATTTACTACAAAATACTCCTTTCTGAAATTATTAAATATTAAAACATATTTAATAATTACATTATTAGTTACTTGACCTATCTACAATTTACCTTTTAATGATCCAGACAGCTGTATCAAAACAAATAGATCTGAAATTAATCAAATCGATGAGTTATGGAGTTATGGATCCATTCATTTTTGTTTTTGGTTTGCACTGATTTGGAATATTGGACACGTCTGAGTTGCCAAATTTTGTTCTGAAATTAATTGCTCATCCCAAAGAGGTTTAAAGATGCAGAGAAAAGCAAGAAGCAAGAGGAGGCTACAACTATAAACAAAACAAGATACATGAAAGTAGGATAATGAGGGTATAGGGATCTTGCAGAGGCTCACTAGTAGTGCGGGATTAAGAATTTCTCAATTCTGCTTTTGCAAAAATACTGACAAACTGAATCACTGGTGTGAACTAAGTACAGGGTCGGGAATCACTAACAGGGATGTTGTTTGCAGGAATCTGGTTATCTCATTCTTTAGTCAACTCCCTGGAAGATTTTTCAAAATTATATTTATTAAAAAGATTAGATTATACATATTAAAAAAAATTGAACGTGCTGTTCTGAAACTGTCTCCAAGTTTAAGAGATGAATAGTTAAATTATATCCTACACTAAATACAAGGAAGGAGAGAAATAATGGATGTATTCAGTCCTTATTCATATGCTAATTGCTCATTCATCTGTTTGTCATAATGTATTTCTGTCTGTAAATATATTAGCAAGAAGAACCTATAGTACAGGCTAGAGGTATCCCGAGGTTTAAAAGATGTGCTGGGGGCATGATCTGACATTAAACCAGTAGGAAATCCAGGGCACCTAAAATAAAATTAACCCAAGGCACCTCTTAAAAAGGGCATGCCAAACTATCTCCTTACACAAAATGGACACAGAATTTCCACAATACCATAAGGATGCTAAATTCCCCTTTGAGGAAGGATGACCTTAAAGATGCTATAATTGACAACACTGCGTACATAAAGACTTAGATTAGAATGATTAGCTGCATGCAGAATGATTTTCCAATCTCACAGTGCACATACACTATGCATATAATATTTTCACTTTGCTTATCGCATTATAATAAAAATGGACTTAGAATACTAATTGAACAATGCAGAATACCTGGATTTATTAAAGGTGCATTAATCCCACTGGGCAATGAGGATTACTTGTAACTTTCCTTTTACGAATATTTTCTTTTTAAATGTGTTTTAGTATGATTATTTATAAGATAATCAAGGTGAATACAAAATTGCTTTTTCTCTGATGTCATCCTGGTATGAACTATGCTGACACCATTTTCTGTGCTTGTAGTAATTTAATATCTATATTTAAACTGTCCTCAATAATTACTTCTGGATTCCTGACAGATTTCAATAAGATATGGTGAAGGGTGATGGAGGGAGGTCATTAAAAGGACACTATAGGTAACAAAACAATGTTAGCTTAATGAAGCAGTTTGAGTGTATAGAATAGATCCTATATGAATTCTCGCTTTTTTCTGCTTTTAACCTTTTCTTACTAAGAATAGATATTGTTAAATAAAAACTTCCAAATATTAACTATATAATATAATTAATGTGGAAAAGATCCATACCCCTTGTATACTGCCATTACTATAAATTCTATGTATCACTGTGCATCAGTAGAATTCCTTTGCAAATCTCCAATATCATTAATATAGCCGTATGTACCAAAAATCTACCTACTCATAAAAATAACTCAGTCATGCCCAGGCTTGACGACATCAACATTGTTGCATGATTTGCTTTACAAATGATAATAAAACTATAGTGTGAGCGCACCTAAAAAAAGGAGATGTCTATCAAGTAATAAATTTAATAATACAATACAAGTGATGACTAATTAATTGATAAAATCCATAAGGTGACAAAAGATAATAATAAACTGATAAGTGATCAGCAATCTCCTAACAACGCAGTTCCAGGTAAATAACAATGTATATATAGAAATGTTACAAGTAGCAGTGTTCAGGATACTGCTGCCATAGAAGCAGCAGGACTCTGAACGCAACAAACTAACTTTACAAATGAAGCAATTCTATGCGGTGGATGTAGCAATTCAATGAGCTGACATGTACTAAGAAGAGAGAATTTTTCTCTGGAGAGTTTTCAATCCATTAAACATTACTTAAGCTAGCCTTTTCTGCCGCAAGCTCTCAGAATCCAAGATTTAATACTCTCGTGTAGCGATTTCCTTGTGGAAACTAATAATGAGAAGAACATCTTAAAATATATAGTACTGATTTTTCCGTTGGTATTAAAGAGTGAAAACGGACAATGCACTAGTAAAGCTTCAAAGAAGGTTATATTTGGTGCCCAGAAAAAATCATGATTTAAATAACAAATGCTCAAATCAAATGGAGAGGGATCTTAATGTCAGTAATGCAGAGTTTTTTATTATATAGTTTTGAGAAGAAGAAAAAAAAATCTAATTTTACTGTGCGATTATTTATATATTTCAAAAATATTGCTTTACACTTGGTGACTTGATATCACGTGTAGTATAATCTTTTGATTTTTATACAAGCAAATTTTACAAATTGAGTAAAGATTGTTTAGTGAAATATAATGTACTTTCTGAAATACATTTTATTATACATCCTCTTTACTTTGAAATGTGCAGACACAATGGCACAATGTGCCAATGCTGACAGTCATTCATTTTTTTTTTTTTACAGTAAGATGTTCTTTGCTAATTGGAACACCAATAGAGCTCAATGTAGAAATAAAGGCATATTCAAACAATGGCAGTCAGAGACTCTAATCTACTTACAGTAGCCTTACCAAATGATTGGCTGATTTGCTAGAATGCATAGTAATGTTATCAATACATGCATAAAGCCTGATCACAAGTGACTAAGAGGTCATTGTAAATTAAATGTATCTGTTTAGAAACAGCCTTGCTTTACACCACTCTAGTATCTAGATTTTTCCTAAGTGCACCATGGAAGAAGCACATTTAAAATCAAAGGTCACCTGTATCTCATCCTCTGGCACTAGAGATCACCATAGCAATTATTCTGGGTATGGATTTGCCCCCTGTCCAATGGACTGGCAAGAATTTACCCCTTTACCCAATCATTCTTACATGCAGATATTGTCTCATCCTGTCTTTTAAAGACATTTTAGACTTCTTTCACAGACTATGTAGCTTACATCTTCTCAAACCCTTTGCATTTTCCTCCTACTCTTGGCTCCTAGTCATTCCTGTATCTGCCAATGGGTTCCTTATTGTCTCAGTTTGCTACTGTGATTAAGCATTACCAATTATATATTTACACATGTCCCATTACTACTACATGACTACTGGAGCAATCTAGAATCATCATCTGAACATGTCCTGTGGTTTCTGGCACAAAGACATTGCAGCAGATCTTTTAAGTCCTGCAAATTGTGAGATGGGGCCTCCATGGATCAGATTTTTGTTCCAACACATCCCATAGATGCTCAATCAGATTTAAATCTGGGAAATTTGGAGGCCAAGGAAATACCTTGAATTTTTTAAACTCACCTCAAAACATTCCTGAAGATTGTTTGCAGTGTGACTGGTTGTATTATCCTCCTGAAATAGGACACTCTTTGCCATTTCCACTTATAGGTGTATGTGGTCTGCAATAAACTGTAGGAAGATGGTACATCTCAAAGTAACATCCACACGGAGGCCAGGACCCAAGGTTTCCTAGCAGAACATTTCCCAAAGAATAACCTGCATTATTCCCATAGTGCATTCTGCTGCAATCTCTTCTTCAGACAAGGCCACCTTTTTCATTGCTCAATGGTCCAGTTCTGACTCTCACATCCAAATTGAAGGCACTTGCAGCGGCTACATAGCCCTATATGCAGCAAACTGCAATGCACTGTGTGTTCTGACACCTATTATTGCCATCATTAAGTATTTTGGGCAATTTGAGCTACAGTACCTCTTCTGTGTGATCAGACCAGATGGACTAGCCTTCGTTTCCGAAGTGCATCGATGAGCCTTGGACACCCATATGCCTGTTCACCAGTTGTCCTTCCCTGCACCACATTTGGTAAGTACCTAACTACTTCATACCAGGAAAACCCCACAAGATTAGTTGCCTAGCCATCACTATTTGGCCCTTCCAACACATGAAATTCAAGAAATTACTATTCACTTCACCTGTCAGTAGCTTTAATGTTGTGGCTGATCAGTGTATATGATCACAACCTAGCAAAAATAAATTAAAAATATAGATTTCTCATTAATGTTGTTGTCCTTTATGACATCATTAAACATACACCAAAATCCCTGATGTTTTGTCAGCATTATGGCTGTAAAAGCATTATGGGAGATGTAGTCCACAACATCTGGAGTGCCAAAGGTTGCCTGCTCCTGTACAATCACTTGCATAAAGCATATAATCATTTCTGTATCAACCAAATGTGTGAATTGATGTTTTGAGAGTTCTGCATTAAACTGTCCTGTAACTTCTCATTCTTTGGACTGGGGATAAAGCTATAATCTTTCCAAATAAACAATATTCTTATTTTTACCAAAATTATTATTATGTGCAGTTTTATAATGTCCCTGTATACAAATCAAAGCATAATTTTAAAGGACACATTCGAAACATCTAATAGCAATAGTATGTCAACATGCTCAAGGCAAAATACAAATAACAATATAAAAAAAAAAAAAAAAGAAAGAAATCAACAACTCAACTATCCTCACTGAAATTATCAAAACAGCAGTATTTAATATGGACTACATACATAATGAAAGATATGTTTTAGTTTTCATGGTAAAATAAAATAATTTAAAGAAAAAAATAATCAAAATAGATTAAGGCCAGATCAATGTTGTTGTTGTAAAATGTCATACTGTTTCATATAGAAGTGTGTTAATATAGAGACGCAGGTAACTTTGTGAAAAATAAAATATTGAGTTAAACGAGGCACAAATACCATGGAAACATAACAGACCCTATTAGAACTGGTAACCACGACAAATTAATGTATAGCTAATTTATAGCTTACAAATATATTTAAAAACATGATGACTGCATTCCATACAAATCTCATTTTAGTATTTTGCATAAATTGAAATATTATGAAACCATCCTCCTAAATTATCTGAATTTAAAGAGAATGTGCAAATGTTTTGATTTTTTTTTACTTCTTTTATGCTTTCTTGTGTTCTTGTGTATGTTTTAATGTCTGCTTTTTTGCAAACCTGACGTTCCCTATTAAAAAAAAGTCCATCCAAATGAGAAATTGTGACAAAAAATACTTAAGTTTATATATATATATATATATATATATATATATATATGTGATCAAACTGGTATAGTGCTGTTTATAATCTCAAATAGTTATAAAAATATCAAACACTTAGTATGAAATGAATTAGATACAAGGTAAAAAGGAAAAATAAATCATACCTTATGTTGTGTGAAGTTTTATTCTTAATCCATATGTCACCACATATGTCACCTGCAAGACAAAGACAATATAATTTATAAGATATCACCCAAGAGATAAATGAATAACTCAATATTACTTAAAAAACTCAATATAAAGTTTTCACTATACAAAAAGAAATTACTTGTATGTAAATCATATCACATGGAGGAATATAATACTAACATTTAGCTAAATAACTACATGTTAAGCCTTGTGCAGTAAGACTACACAAGAGAGTATCACCTATCTAGAATGGGACAATATTACTAGAGGACACTAAAGTTATTTTGAAAATAACCAGAATAACATAATATGATATAAGAAAAAGGTCATAGGAAATGCACCATGTTATATAAATACATAACATAAATTTAAAAATAAAATAAAATAAAAAATCTAGAGGTATGAAACATAATCACTCCAGATAATATTGTATGCAAAAATCTTGATATCAGACTTCCAAGCTGTTCTCTTTAGTGGATGAGTAAAACAATGAAGAGCTCTGACATGAGAAAAAGACCCTGTGTTTGTTCTGCACAGCGCAAGCAAATTCAATAACATGCTTGCACTGTGTTTGCTTGAAATTTGTCTCTGGTGTCTCCATAGTTGGGATACCAGGAGACAAAAATGCTAGGAAAGCATATTGTGCAGTGTGTGTGAGGGTGCTGTGTGTGTGTGTGTGTGTGTGTGTGTAAGGGGTGTAGTGTGTGTGCGAGAGGGGTGCAGTGTGTGTGTGTGAGGGGTGTAGTGTGTTTGTGTGCAAGTGATGGGTGCTGTGTTTGCGTGATGGCAGTGGTGTATCCTGGTTTTGTGCTGCCCTAGGCAGAGTGAGGCTGGGAGGTGGAGCCGGAATATGACATCATATTCCAGCTCCCAGCCTCACTCTGCGGCGCGCGAGGGAGCTGAGCAGACAGCGCAGAGGAAGTGCTCCCTCGCCAGCCGCCCGCCAGCGCCTCTCGACCGCCCGGCCGCCCAGCAGTCCAGCAGCCCGCCGGCATGTCAGTTAGCCACAAGGCTGACAAGACATTTGCCTTGGGCATTTGGGGGCGGCTTTTTTTGCCGCCCCCTAGAAAATGCCGCCCAAGGCAAATGCCTTGTTTGCCTCGCTGCTAAAACGTCCCTGCGTGAGGGTGCTATATGGGTAAGGGTGCTGTGTGTGTGTGGGTGCTGTGTTTGCGTGATGGTGCTATGTACGTGTGAGGAAGCTGTGTGTGTGAGGGTGCTGTGAGTGTCGGGGTGCAGTGTGTGAGTGAGGGTGCTGTGTCAGGGGTGCAGTGTGTGTGTATGTGTGTGCTAGTGAGGGTGTTGTGAGTGCCAGGGGTGCAGTGTGTGTGTGCTGTGAGTGTCAGGGGTGCAGTGTGTGTGTTTGTGTGAATGAGGGTGCTGTGAGTGTCAGGGGTGCAGTGTGTGTGTTTGTGTGAGTGAGGGTGCTGTGAGAGTCAGGGGTGCAGTGTGTGTGTTTGTGTGAGTGAGGGTGCTGTGAGTGTCAGGGGTGCAGTGTGTGTGTGTGCTGTGAGTGTAAGGGGTGCAGTGTGTGTGTGTGTGCTGTGAGTGTCAGGGGTGCAGTGTGTGTGAGTGTGTGAGTGAGGGTGCTGTGAGTTTTAGGGGTGTCTGTGAGGCTGATGTGATGTGGGCGATTATTCCCCCCCTCCCTGCTTACCTTATGCCTGGGAGGGGGGATTAGCTGCTCCTGCCGCCATCCATCCCTGGTGGTCTTAGTGGCCATGGCAACGCTCTGAATCTCGCGAGAGGAACCCAGCCGAGCTGCAAGTTAGAGCTCCGCCGGGTTCCTTTTCTGGCAGGCTGGCTCCCTCCCTCTCTCCCCGCCGGCGGCCGGAATATACTGTATGTGGGCCGGTGAGGGAGATCTCTGATCTCCCCACCGGCCCGCCATGGACTACTGCAGAGCCGGAGCTCGGATAGTGCCTGCCCTGCAAAGACCGGCAGGGGAGATCCTGGGACTTTCTCTGCCGGCCTTGGCCCATGGCCACCATGGCCCACCGGGCATTTGCCCGGTGTGCCCGATGGCCAGTCCAGGCCTGAGGCATAGTAATATCAGCTGGGTATTCACGTTCACAGATGGAAGACAGTACTTTAATTTAGGGCATTTGCTCAGGGATGTCTGCTTTCGAAATGGTTTGCCTCTATGAAATAATTTGGGTATGTGAACTACTAAGATGTCCTGACATGTAACCCAAGTGTCTAATATTCAAATTTAAAAAAACAAAACAAAAAATGGCAACTTCCTTAAAGGAACAGTCTATACACATAATACACTTCAGCTTGGGACAGTCTGCTAGAGAGTACTTGTATGTTTAACCCAAATCACAGTGACCATGTGAGCACTTGCAAAGGGCTCAATTTACCTCTGCTGCTGGGGCTGCCTAGTTCCAAGCACTGAAAATCAGAGGCTTTTCAATGAGAAGAGACTGATTGGCTATGCCAAAAATGGGAGGACTTGCAATGGCTGCATACAAGAGATCTGTAGCTTTTTTTTAAAGCATAATGAAAAATTGCATAATTAAATGCAAGCAAGCTTTATATCTACTAAATAGTGATTTATTTTTTTATTGGGGCAGTGGATTGTTCCTTTTAAAAGTTGCATTTGTTTTAAAAATACTTAGGGATTAAGGAAAGAGCGCAGGTAACTTGGTTTTCTTTGGTTTTTACTATATATGTGTACTGTAGTCTTTGCTGACGCCCAGTAGTGGTGGGAGTGAGCGCAGGACCTATCTTTCTGCATTCGTTCCTTTTAAAAGCCAACACAGGTATACATGGTCGGTAATATTCGAGTCAAGAGAAGTAGCTTGCCACAATCCAGGATTTTAAATAGAGAAGCACACATCAGACTTACAAAATACAGAGCAAAAATCTAATGAACAGAATGTGAAATTACAGAATCAATATCAAAGCATTTTGAAAGAGTGTTCAAAACACACTGCGTGAGATACCTCGGATTGATTATTTCTGATAATGATTTGGCAACATGTGGCAAGTCATCCAACAACAAAACAGCATTATCTCGTATAAAAAAACCTGAAATGAGTAAGATTCTAATTTGACTGTGTAACTTGACAAGTTTGCAAAGGTATAGACAAGAGGATTATCAATGTATGCACAATTTAGGATTGTCCTTATTACTAAATCACACATCATAGGTTGTAAACGACATACTAAAAAATACATGCATGTGAATAAATGAACAATGCAAAAATATCCCATGTGAGGTAAGGATATTTACTTCATACATGCATATACATAGACATGCAATCAGATATTATGCAGACACATATACTTCTCATGCACATACACATACATTGTCTGGAAATCTATTCATAAACAGGACTATACATAGGACACAAGTTCACCCATTTAGACTAAAACAAAGGAGATTTCGTCTAAGGCAAAGAAAATGGTTCTTTACAGTAAGAACAATAAGGACGTGGAGAGATAGGTTTAAGATGTTTTTTTCCCTAATTTGTTGCACAACAGAGAGAGAGAGAGCCCTCTCAGACTTAAAGTTAAATTGTAGTCATTTTTAAAACTGGCTTAAAAAAAAAAAAAAAAAAAAAATTACTTGAATACTTACACAAAATTTTATTTTCCCCATCTGTTGTAATAGAGCTTCTTCCACCATTATACAAGGATACTCACCTTCTCTGTCACTGTTCCAGCACTGCCATTACCCCATCATTGTGTGCATGAAGATTCCTCTCTGCCCTGCCTGTCATTGCCAGTTCTTCAATCAGGATACTGGTGGCGATATGAATGGAACACATGCATGTCCCCAATACTGAAGCTGGGTTGTCAGCATATGGGTAGGTGGGCTAAAATGCAGATAAGCATTAGCAATGACTAAATGCTTATAGTCTTTCTACCAGGGAGGCAATCCAATACTTAAAATATTGGAAAACCTATACATTTGTTAGCAATACGCTAGCACGATGTATAGATGAAATTGCCTGGATAACCACGTTTTTAAAAAGCTTTGAAACGGTGTAGTGGTCCAAAGAACAATGATTTAATTGAGCTGCTTTTCTTTAGCTGCTTTGATTAAGGTAAAAATGTAGAAATAATGTCTCATTTTGTTCTCTGATTCTACTATTGCTGGTGGGTTGTCCTTACGCTATTTCATTGATCCAAAAATATATTTCTGGATGATGCGTTTTCCAAGTAGCTTCTTCAATGACCAGGGATACCACCATTTACATTACAAAAACCTATATATGCCAATAATAAATACAACTCTTCTAAATCTTTCCAAGTCTTTAATCTTATGTTAAGCTCTCTGAAATTTCTAGCTTGGCACCATGGCAATAGTTAAAATAGAATGTTTTCAAGCTGCCTCATAATCTCCTTTTTCCCAATTTTATGCGCTTGGTCATTAACTTCACATTTTGAACTGGTACCTGAGCCTGCTGCATTGTAGTCACCTTTGATTCAAAAAAGACCCACAAAGCATTACTACAATACATTTTCCTATAGCTGAAGTTCATGTCTGATTTCTTTTGCAGGGTTTATGAATGTTTAAAAGGGATACTAATTGTAGCATTGTATTTTAGTTACATCCATAGTTAACCATAAAACAAGGAAGCCAAGCATATCAACATAATAATAGTAATAATAATAATCATTACATTGACTGTAAATTCCTGTCCTAATGTGTTTTACACCCCACCTCCTATAGAATGTAAGTTCTTTTGAGCAGGGTCCTCTTCAACCTATTGTTCCCGTAAGTTTATTTGTAATTGTCCTATTTATAGTTAAATCCCCTCTCATAATATTGTAAAGCGCTACGGAATCTGTTGGCGCTATATAAATGGCAATAATAATAATAATAAATAATAATTACATAAATCCTAATATAAAATGTCACTAACGAAAATGTTACTTTAAATTCTCTTGGTAACATTTTGTATGCCGTTCCCTCTGTTACTCTTTATGGATTTCTGCTATGTAGGAGTAAATGTACAGTCCAAATGGGTGTCATCCGTGTGTGATTAGATTACATGTTATTTCCTAAGCTCCCCTTCAGGCTCATTACAGCTCTGTCGCTTATTTTTAACAGCTATCTGCTACTCTCTAAAATGTGTGCGGCTACAGTTACCATATAGCAACTGGTTATCGACTGCAAAATGTAATAGCAGTGACGGGAAGTTACTGGTAGCTATGCCTGGTGTAAAGAGGTTAACCGACCGCGTATTCCTGGCACTGTAGCTCCCTCTAGCTCCCCGCTTCCTCGCATCCTCCCCCCCCCCCCACCTGGGTGAATAAAGGATTAAAACCCCCTTCATTTACTCACTTTTTCCCAGTGCCATTGTCCCTCGGCACTGGAACCTGGCCCCACCCCCCTCTGACGGCCTGCGACGAGCGGGCGCTTATGCGCATGCACAGCAAATGCTGCATGCACATTAGACCTCCTCATAGGAAAGCACTGAATCAATGCTTTCCTATGGGGAAGAATCAGACGCTGGAGGTCCTCATGCAGAGCGTGAGGACACCTAATGTCAGATACCAGATCAAAGGTCTGTTTAAATACAGGAAGCCACTGAGGGCAGACTTGGTGTTGCAATGTAAACATTACAGTTCTCTGGACTAGAGACTCAGCACTAAGTACAATAGGGACACTGAACCTGGACCAATTCAATAAGCTTCAGTGGTCTGGGTGCCTATAGTGTCCCTTTAATCCCTATATATATAATATTGAAACAAAAGCCTTGATCCAGCCCTTTTACCAAGGTTAACGGCCAGCTATTACATGGTTGTCGCTGCTAGCCACACAGGAAGGAGTGCGCATGTTCAGCGCATGTGTGTGTTTTATCAGAAAGTGATTGGTATCTGAAGCAGCAGTTATTGTCATCGGCAAATCTAGCAACACGCTTGCAAGCTTGGTGCTATTTGGTAACCACTTCAAGATACCAGATGTTGTTTACTAACAAGGTTGTGAACAAGCCCAATGTCTGTTGTATTTTCTCTTTTAATGTAACTTAGGCTGGCTTCTGATTAGATCTGCCCTTCACTGTCATTGCCTATTGAACCCTTCCTCCTACATGCTGTCTGATGGTCACATCCCCACTGTCCCACTTTAGTTTGAGCTATATTGGTTGCTGCTACCACAGCACAGACATACAGCACAGCTGAAGAAGAAGTATGCAATCATGTTGAAGGGATAACAAAATACTGAAACAGTGAGAAAATGGGTATATATATATATATATATATATATATATATATATATATATAAACAGAATATATAAACAGAATATTTGAAAAAGTAAATCAAAACAGCTAAAACATTTTAACTTATACTAAAAAAATAAAAGAAATATATTTTTTTGTGTAATTTTCCATTATGATAAATAGTCATAGATCATTCTATTTAATGTACATCTATATCTCTTATTCTTATTAATTTAATGAGTGGGAGCTTGTGTTAGAATTTAGTTTCCTTGTTCTCACCTAAAAATATTGCATATTGAGGAGGAAACTTGAATGTATTTGCAGTGTTCATATATTTCTTTATTCACACCTTCCTCTTCAGGTTTTGACATACTGAGCCGAATATTTGGTATTTACAACCATTCTTCATATAACTCATTATCTGTAGTGATACTGAATACATTACTGAATTAAAATAAAACTTAAGTCAAAACACATAGTCTATCAATAGACTGTATTGATTAGTGGACTCCATGTTTCATAGGCAATTTAAGGACTCCTGTTTCTACCTAGCTGGTCAGGCTAGAAGAATATTAATTTTAAATGTTATGTTTCTATCAGTCTCCTCTGTCCAACCTGCAAAAAACGGCAAACAATTTACCTTTCGACGGCATATACCGAATAGCCAAATCCTCACAGGCGCCGAACAAGATTCCCCACAACAGTATCCTGTGTTGCCAGACCCTTGCCGATAAGCAGTGCCATGAATTGCAAACCCTTATGTTCTTTCAGGACTTAATCAGAGCCACTTTACTGTGGCGAAAATCAATGCAGCCAATCACAAATATCCTACAAGATGCTGGTCTCCCTTACAGGTAGTCCTTCCACAGAGCTCTCACAGTCAACGAAAATGGAAAGACTTTCAAAGCCCTGGGACCTAAAAGTTTCAATAGTCTCTCAATCCTAATATATATTTGCTAAAACCCAGATGTATAAAAATATAAAAGGGTCACCTCTCAATTAGATGCTACCATTATTGTATAATTGCATTGTTCATCACGTCTTTTGCTTTGCTCGAATGTATTGAACCAGCCGTATAAAATAAAGAATTGAAAAAAAAAAATACAGGGAGGAGGTGACCGCATTTGTAGTGGAGGTGAGACTGCTACCCCTCTCTACGTACAGCAGCTGTTGACTACCTTTTACATGAGGATTTTTAGCAGAAATTACTCCTACCTGCTCAGTACATGTTATGCTAATCTGTGCCACTTCCAGGTGGCCAACTAGAGATCTAAGGCATCTGGGTGACTGTCACTCGTGTATTCACTTTAGCATGTTTCTGTTTAGGCCAAAGTGACTAGAACTTCAGATATCCACGTCACCTTTTGGCTACAAAAAATAAATTACATCCATACTCTTAATGGCACGGATTACTTCAATAAACCAAAAAATGGGTTCCTACAGATGGGATCCTGTAGATCAGCATTCTTATTTCACATGTGCATTTTTCTTAAATTTTTAAGATAATGGTAAGTGACAACAATTATGGTAATTTGCCTTCAAAAACAGTTATTTGTTTTATAGATCTATGAATTACAACAGGGAAAGGTTTAATAGATGATAGGCATCTTAAGTAAATTCCTTTTGAGCAATATTAAATTATTGTTTTCACCTACGGGAAAGTAAATCTGCAAATAACATTTCAAAGACACTAAATGAAAAGGGAAGAATGTCAAGGACAGTGGAGACTAAATGTAAATACAATTTAATAAAACAAAATTGGTGAGTGTGCAACCCTTCATCCTGTAGTTGACAGATAATTCAACATAATGGATAATTTAAAGTTCACAACTAAATAGCATCTGCCTGCTCATCTTTGGACTAATAACTGAAAAAACTAACAGGGCCTGTAACCGTTGTGTTGATTGAATTAAACAGTTGACAAGAATTATGCTTAAATGTATGTGGTCCATAATAGCTATAAATGAGTTATAGCCATTATGGACCACAACTGATAATCATGTATTATCCAAATAACATATGTTACTGAGAAAGTTTCAAAGGCAGGAAATATATATATATATATATATATATATATATATATATATATATATATGTTGTGTTTAATAGAAAAGCAGGAATTATTTTATAGCATGAACTTTTAAAATCTAAAAACACAGTCTTTCACTTGCAGGGTTATTTACTAAAGTAAGAATTCAAAGTAAATAAAAAATTTAAAGTCAAGATAGCAGAAAAGTCAGCTATGCTTTTAGTTTGGCTACTCTTGCCTTAAATTATAAATTCACTTTGAACTCTCACTTTAGAGAATAATCCTGTTGGTACAGTGGCGTACATACCGGGGTCGCAGGGGTCGCGGCTCCGACCGGGCGCGGCCCACCAGGGGGCCCGGCCGCCCTGCGACCCAGGTATGTACCCACTGGGCCAGCCTCTTCTCCTGGGGGACCCAGGAGCTGGCCCTGGCCCTGGTGGCACCCGGCTGGCGGGTGCGCGAGGGAGCACTCTCCCCTGAGTGCTTCCTCTTCAGCTCCCTCGGCGCACCGCACTGATACGAGGGAGCTGAAGAGGAAGCACTCAGGGGAGAGTGCTCCCTCGTGCACCCGCCAGCCTGCCCGCCCGGTGATACTACTGGACCCCAGGGAATCCCCTCAGCTCTCCAAAAGGAGGCTGGGGGGATTTTTTTTTTTATACGTGTGTGTGTGTGAGTGTGTGTGTGAGTGTATGTGTGTTAGAGTGTGTGAGTGTGTGTTAGTGTGTGTGTTAGGATGTGTTAGTGTGTGTGTGTGTTAGTGTTAGAGTGTGTTAGTGTTAGTGTTAGTGTGTGTGTGTGTGTGTGTGTGTGTGTGTTAGTGTTAGAATGTGTGTTAGTGTGTGTGTGTGTGTTAGGGTTATAGTGTGTGTTAGTGTTAGAGTGTATGTGTGTGTGTTAGTGTTAGTGTGTGCGTGTTAGTGTTAGAGTGTGTGTTAGTGTGTGTGTGTGTTAGTGTTAGTGTTAGAGTGTGTGTGTTAGAGTGTGTGTGTTAGTGTGTGTGTGTTAGTGTTAGTGTGTGTGTGTTAGTGTTAGAGTGTGTCAGTGAGTGTGTTACTGTGTGTGTCTGTTACTGTGTGTGTTTGTGTGCGTCTGTTAGTGAGTGTGTGTTTTGTAAGTGAGTGAGTGTGTGTCTGTCTGTCAGTGAGTGTGTATGTATGTCTGTCACTGAGTGTGTCTCTGTCAGTAAATGTGTGTGTCTGTTAGCTAGTGTGTATGCGTCTGTTCATGAGAGTGTGTGTGTGTGTGTGTCTTAAGCACTTACCTTTCTCCAGCGCAGGACTCCCTTGGCGCTGGGGATCTCTCCACTCGGATCTGCCTCTCAGCTCCTATGGACGTTCAGTGTCTTCTCACTGATATTCACAGTGAGAATCGCAGAAGCTCCTCTTGCAGCTGTCAATGAGACAGCCACTAGAGGCTGGATTAACCTTCACTGAAACATAGCAGTTTCTCTGAAACTGCTATGTTTTTAGCTGCAGGGTTAAAACTAGAGAGACCTGGCACCCAGACCACTTCATTGAGCTGATGTGATCTGGGTATATGTAGTGGTCCTTTAAGTGTATGTGTTTATGCATGCACTGGCCTACATACCGCGGTCTCAGGGGTCGCAGCCCTGCGACCAGGTGTCCCGCCGCCATGTGTTGCGGCCCCAGCCTGTGCAGAGTAAGCGTGCGCGGTGGGGACACAGATAAGTTTTCGCACCGGGGCCCCATGGGTTGTGTGTACGCCACTGTGTTGGTAGATTTATGGAGCTACAATAATCACAACAGTTCAGCTCACAATGGGGCCTTTATCAAGTAATGACAGGTTTCCATAAAAACATTTTTTGTCTATGTATAATAGATGGAAGCAATAACAGAACTACACTTAGCCCCTTCACTACCGTACACACTTGAATTTAAAAAAAAATAGCATAACAATTATTTGAAGTAAGGGATGCATAGCTACCAAATAAACATAAAACACAGCAATTTAGTGCATAGATTATTTTGCATAAACACAATAAAGCAAAAAGTAGTTCCAGTTCTTTCTCAATGCATCTTGTCCTTCAGCAGGACTTAAAGGGACACTATAGTCACCTGAACAACTTCAGCTTAATGAGGTTGTTCAGGTGAGAACTATAGCCTTTCTCATGTAAACACTGTATTGTCTGAGAAAATACAGTGTTTACATTGTGTTGTGGATAGAATATTAGCTAAAGTAAAATGCCTATTTACTCCATTTAGTTATAATCAGTATTATTCAATAAATTGCTAAAATGAACATTAGATGTCACTCAGGAGTACCCCACCTATCTACTAAACCGGGGGAGAACTTCATGACGACAGTAAAGACATAAGATGGCACACCCAGTAGGACGTGCTTTGAATAAAACACTTAACGCTTAACCAATTATTAATGTATTATTTCATGTTATCTCTGACAATGCTTATGATGTAATTGTGCTTTATAAGGGACATGTCATCCCTCCTGAATAAACATTCCAGAGTATTTCATCAACCGGGAAACATGTGTCTGGTGTGATTTACTTTGGAAAGCATGCATGCACCATAACCAATTTGGGAAGGGGCAGATACACAAAAATAATCAATTGATTGAATTGATTTCCACTTTACATTGAAAGCTAGGAACATCTCCAGTTGCAGTTACTCAGAGTGAACCAGAGGGACTTCAGAGTTGATGGAGGCATAATATGCCTCCATCCACTCAGATCTGCTGTCAGCAGAGCACAGGGCAGCACTGTGCACAGCATCATGTGATTCAGTATCTCCTCCCTCTGCATGCAGACACTGAACTTTCCTCATAGAGATTCATTGATTCAATTCATCTCTGTGAGGAGATGCTGATTGGCCAGGGCTGTGTTTGAATCATGCTGGCTCTGCCCCTGATTTTTGTCAGTCTTAGCCAATCCTTTGGGGAAGCACTGTGGATCAGGCTACCACATGTCAGCAGACTGCTTGTTTTTCTGAGTCTAACCGCATGCAGATTTACAGCTTCAGGCTTGAATACAGTACGTTTTTTCCAAATTTTCAGGGAGGCATGAGGGGCCAAGGGGGGAAAGATATTGGTGTTAACACTATAGGGTCAGGAATACATGTTTGTGTTCCTGACCCTATAGTGATCCTTTAATGCAGGAGCCACAATGCGGGGGGATTGTAGCACCTCTGAGACTTTTTAAAATTTTGCATTGTTTAACATTGCTTGTGGGCACCTGGGTATCCTTAGCCTCTGCTTAGTATGTGTGATAGATCGTTTTGCAGATCAACTTAAAAAGTAAAATTATGTAAATTTAATGTAAGTGACAAAATAGCTAAACAAAAATTGGTCATAAGTTTATAAGTATTTACAAAGACCCTGAATGATGTAAGAAGAATGTAAAAGGCATGTCTGCAATTATGCATAATGCCCACACAAAGTAAATGTAGTGAAATCATATATTTCCAAAATAAAAGGTACTTTAAACTGTTATAGCAATCTATATCAATCTCTGGAATACTAATGAAATGCTCACTGTTCCCCCCTCTCTGAATGTAGGAATGATAAGACCAGTTGAAACGTCCTGTTTGGGAGCAGAGGGTGTGCTTACACATTCAGCAAGCTTACAGGCATTATATCAGTAACAACTAACGTGAATAGAGTATAAATTGTAATACTACTGCAACATAGCCTCTATTTAGGGCTTGACATTTATTGTATTTTTGTGTTGTCATATGATTGCGGCGCTAAACCTTCGTTCAAAGACAAATTGCAACATCAGTTATTACCGATAGTCTCTATTTAGAGCTGACAAGTTGCAACAAAGTATCTTTTTACCACCGATAGTCTCTTTTTAGAGCTGGACAGTTAGGTCCATTGAGATATTACAAACAGCATCTCTATATTTTTTAGACGCTGTTTGTTCCTTTTTAAATCTTACATTTCTGCATATTATTTCTCCATGTCTTGTTATATTTATATCTAGACGTATGAAGAGTAATTGCATCTAATGATCACCTTGTATCTCGTTCACCATTAAAAGTTATATTTTATTGTATATATCTTAGGCAGTGTTCTTTCTCTTTTTGCTTTCAACTATATCAATAACAAGTAGCTTCTGGCAGAAAAACATGTCCCTATACCGACTTGTAATTATTTCCAGTATAAATTAGGGTAAGTGAGGCTTAATGGACTAAATTACATACTGCAAAATACATAAAAAAAATAAAAAAAAATAAAAATAAAAATATATATATATATATACACACAATGACTGCCCTCTAGCATGTAAGCTCATTGAGCAGGGCCCTCAACCCCCTCTGTTCCTGTGTGTCCAACTTGCCTGGTTACAACTACATGTTTGTTCGTCCACCCACTGTAAAGCGCTGCGGAATTTGTTGGCGCTATGTAAATATAAATATTAATAATAATACAAAAAAATAATACATTAAAAAATAATACAATAAAAAATGGTGTATTTACTTCATTCAACTTCAAGACTGACAAAGAAGATCAAAACAATCTTAAAGTTTCTAGTAGTATGCACAAAGCTCTTCATTCTATTCAATATAATGGAAAATGAAATAAAAAGGTGGTTGAATGCACATATGTACTATTGACTGTTTCCAAGGGGATTAAGTACAACAGAGACATGATAAAACAGAACCTTAAAATGGAGATCTGGGAATTAAAGTTACAGGTAGAAAGCTGTCCAAGCAATAATGTGAGGGTTAAAGGAAGGTTTGTCTTCAGAATGTATCACATTTTGTTGAGAAGAAATACAATTACCAAGGGAAACATTTATGAAAAAGGGAAACAGTACAAGAACCAGATAGATAGATAGATAGACAGATAGATAGATAGATAGATAGATAGACAGACAATCAAACAATCAGGATTGAGTGTACAATCATAAACAGAGAGACAATCCAGGATATAAAAAGGTGATCTGCACAGCAATACTGGTCAGATAACAATAGCATATTGTATTTTAGGTGTTGACATTTTAGCTAAGTTATTTAGAGCTGAAGAGATCACTCCTTGAAAAGGATGTGTGACCCTCAACTTGAGCTTCCAAGTACAGGAAGTGAATTGAACTTATGAAAAATATTATGGGTAACCTGAAGGTGATGGCATATTAGAGGATACAATTTGTTGAAAGCTGCCAAATTTATATTTATATTTTTACTGGCTTGCCTCCATTTATATTTTTACTGGCTTGCCTCCATCCAACCATCCAAAAATTTATATTTATATTTTTACTGGCTTGCCTCCATCCAACCATTAGGGAAACCAGACATTAAATGAGAGTATAGATGCGGCAGTATTTGATTGCTGATAGATTATCTAGCATGAATTAGTAAATACTTTCCAGAGTTTTAGGAACATAGGTGTGTACACATACAATCCATCTATTAGTGGGTTAATCCAGTATCCAAGCCGAGGGTCAAATCTTGAAGTCAGTCCTTTAGAGTATAGAAAGGTAGGTAACAAATCATAAAGCATGCCAAATTATTACCAAGATATCTGACTTTTGAAAAAGGGAGTACACATGTGCATTTGTATTCTTAAGAATGACAAAATGACTGAAAATGTAGATTTTTGGTCATTTAGCCAGAAGAATAATAAAAAGCCACCATTGACAGAAGGATCAAATTACATTAACAATTCAGTCATATAGTTATTCGAATAAGCACCTCCTGGTTGCTTGGTGTTTAACAGATATACCCACACTCATGGTATGATGAATGAGGGCATGGCTGAGGCCATACTGTAAGCTCACACAAGTGCACAAAGGCTGGTAGCTGTACTAAAAATCCTAGCGATTGGGCAGCTATTGCTGTCCAGTTGATAAAGCTACACCTACCAACCCGTGCCACCAGTTTACACAACCATGGTCTACCTAATATGTTAAAAAAACAACAGATATATAAAATAAAGTGTGGGGGGCCATAGTGGCATGTGGCTATTGGGTGGAGGACTTTTCAATAATGGAATGATGAGAGTGGACAGATAACTATCCACACCCCTGCCTCCACCCACGGCCAGAAGATACAGGAATAAACAGGAGGGGCATTCTAATGGGTGGGGCTATTTATTATAAAATTTATTAGTGCACATGGGCAGTGGGTGGGGGCTCTAATCAAAATACTGTGGGGAGCCTCCATGGGTAGAGGCTTGAGGATCTAAATAAATATAGTTAACCGGAAAAAAAAATCTTAAATGTATCTGCACCCCCTCAGATTAACTAGTCATAGTGAAGGGGAGAAAATAAAACTAATATCTAGCATGGGAAAAAAAATCATACAAAGTTATATATTGTTTCTTCTAAATCTTCTTTTCTTCATCCTGACAAAAGGCCAAATAAAAATCCATGCTGCTGCTGTTAAAATAAAAATAGAAAACTGGATCGCAAAAATACAATGATAAAAATAGTCAACTTGAGTTGTTTGTCTCCACATTCACTCAGTTAGATTAGTCATTTAAATACCATCTTGTTTCCAATTTGTGAAATTTACTTATAATTAGGTTGAGATTACTCTCTGTTCAACTGTATTCCAATTACGTTCCTATGGGTTATTTCTTTCTCCTTACACATTTATATCCATCTATTTAGAAGCAGCTGTATATTTAGGAGTTCAAATAAAGCCCTCAGAAGACACTGGCTACATTGGTTTTATTTCTAATAAGCTGCTGCTAAGTTGTATCCAAAATCCTCAGTTCTCTAAATTGTACTCAATAAATCTCAGCCATTTATGTGTCTATGATCATTACCAGCGTACTTTCCTAATGTGGGATCTCCAATTTATTACACTGAGAGGCAGACTGAGTTTCCAGGCCTTCAAAAAACACTTACAAGGTCTTTGCATAGCATGGGAAAAGTTCTCATGCTATGCAATAGAGCCCTAAATAGTTTAAGGGTTTTTTTTGCAGGCAGGGGGGGGGGGGGGGGAGGGGGGGAGGGGAATGGACAGTGGCAGTGTCCATGCCATGTCACTCTCAATATTTACTCAGATTCTTCACATGAAGGCCATGGGGTCTGGTGGACACACACTAGATTCCCCTGGTATTATAATTAAAGCCCCATCCGTGGCACATGAGGGTTGGAGTGAAAACTAGTTCCCCCAGTACTATAATTAGAGCCCCAATTTACCGCCCATGGGTGGAGGCTGTGGGGGACACTAGGTCCCTTCCGTTCCATTATAAGTAGACTCACCTGTTAACCTTGGTTGGGGGCAGGGGGAACATCTTTTTATATCCCTCATTTGTTGGGAACTTATGGGGGCAGGGTTGTGGACAGTGATCAGTCTACCCACCATTATTTAATTATTTTGATGTGCCCAGCAATGCCAACAGGTAGGGGCACTGAGCATTATGCCCTCTAGACTGTTTTATTCTTCAGTTAATTTTAAAAATTTTTTTTACAAATATTAGCCTCACCTTGAAGGCAGAAGGGGTAAGGGCATGGGGGGCAGTGATATGTAAATTGGGACAAAGATGGATGCTCGTGTGCACGTGCATACGTTTGTTATTAGGTCTGAAGCTTATAAGTTGAGTCCTCTACTCTAAGTACTACTCAAAACCCATTGACACTAGATGAAAGGTGTTTTCACTTAGAGCCCAGGACAGAGTTATTTACAATCACAACAATAAAGATGTGGAATTCTCTACCTAAATATCTTGTCTTACCAGATTCAGTAGATTTTTTTTGGATTTTTTTTAAAGGCATTGATGCTTTTTTTGTTGTTGCAAAAAAACAGAATATTTGAGGATAGAATTATCATGCATGTGAACAGGTTGTTGACTCGGAGAAATTGCAATGGAGTCAAGAAGGAATTTGGTTCACTTTTTGTAGCATCATTGGAAATGGCTCCAACTGGAGTTTTTTTGCCATCTTTTGAAATCAACAGCAAAAACGTTGTACTTAATGGACTTTAATCTATTTTTAAGAAAATTTTATTTCTTAATTTAAAACATAAATACAATTAATTAGTAGTTAATTAGCACAGTAGATTTCCCTATTAGAAAAAGTAGAATCAATTTATTTTCTATTCCCTGTAGCTGTGAAGTCTTTATACAAAGCCATGCTATTTCAATATATATCTAAACTGTGGCATCATCAATTTGTGTACATTCTATTTTATTTTAACCAAACAACATGCTTTTTTTTAACTTATTTGTTTTGCACAGGTGCAGATTCTATTTGTCTTGTTTTCTGTACTGCCATTTAAACTTGAATTGGACTGAATCCGCCTCTTTGCGCTAGTCAAGCACAGCAAATTTTATTTTAGTGAGGTCCTCTGCGCTATTATTTTTCATCAACCCTAAACACAGTTACATCTGATGCCTTTTATATTCATTGACCCGTAAAACCTCAGCCTTTGGCAACAGATGTTATAGTTTATTTAACTCTGGAGGAAATCTACTTACAACACAGACTTAACACATTTCAAATAAAACATTTTCCCTTTATTGATGGTGTATAAGAAATGAATGTCACTATGATTTAAAATGCTAAATATGCTTGATAGTGTAATTATAGTTAAATCTTTTAAATTTTACATCTATCAATTGTATTTCCCTCTATTCATTCCTACAATCCAGATTTCCATTAGTTCATATAAATAAAATTTCAAGAAGATCAATAATTCATGAAAAGCCACTGGTTTCATATCAGCCACTACATTTGTTCTTCAAGTTAATCCACACTTGACACATACTATATAATAACATAGCCGTCTTTTTTTCTGTTGACACTATATAGAATATTCTGCAGTTGGGTTATCTGCCTCAAATGGTAATGTTGTGGTTTTACTTTGATTTATTACAGCAACAGCACGCAAGCCAGATTTCACATTGAGAGTCTATTCTATTGCCATCTTTTCAAGGGAAGGTCAAAATATAAATAGAGAAGTTCAAAACTGTATACTGGGGAAACTTTCATTTGGAAGAAGCAAAGTTTAGAAACGATTAAAGCAAAGAATCATTGAGAAATAATAAAGCAGACCAAGGAGAAGAGTTATGGCATGTCACGAGGTAGATACTATGCCACCACATAAATTGAAAAATCCCAGCCAAGACTCTGGGTTTAACTTAATGTTATATAAAGAAAACATGATCGACCATGTCATGCTGAAGAAGATTATAAACACAGCATTTCAGAAGTTCAGATTTCTTCAATAACAGCCCATGAGTATACAAAACGTTTTCTAGTAAACTAGGGTTGAACAACTATAAAAATGTATTCATTAAATTACAAACTGAGGAGAAGAAACACAGGAATTATAGATTGTAGGACAACTAGATTTGTATAATTTGTTTGATTTGTTCTATTTTGGCCTAGTATTTGTAATTGCTTTGTCAATTTTCCACAATTCTCAATTCAACAAATAACCCTATTTAACCAAAAAATATGTCATAGTAAAAGTACAAGTAATTATAAAATCACACAAATGTGCAAGAGAAAATGGAGCCCAAGAGAAATGGGATTATTTAAAAGTTGCACTACTGAAGGCAACAGAAAATTGCATTAGGCTTGTCAGTAAAATAAAAAAATTCAAGAAACCACTGTGGTACTCCGCAGATGTGGCCAAAATAGTAAAAAACTAAAAGTTAGCATTTAGTAATTATAAAAAAAAACGGAGTGAGGAAGACAGAATGATCTATAAGATTAGGCAGAAAGTGGCTAAGCAAGTTATAAGAGCTTCCAAATCACACACAGAAGAGAAAATAGCACAGTCAGTAAAAAAGGGGGACAACACTTTTTTTAGTTACATAAATGAGAAAAGAAAAGCAAAACAAGGATTAGTTAGATTAAAAACAAAATAAGGAAGGTATGTAGAAGAGGATAAAGGTCTAGCTGACTGCCTCAATGAATATTTTTGCTCGGTATTTACAGATGAAAATGAAGGAAAGGGACCTTAGTTAAGAAAAAGGATAAATTTGTCATTTATTACACGTGAGTTTACAGAGGAAGAGGTTCTATTTCATAAGTTAATGGGACCTGATGGAATACACCCAAAGCTATTAAAAGAGCTTAGTGGTGTACTAGCAAAACCATTAACAAATTTATTTAACCAATCATTGATAACAGGAGTAGTCCCAGAAGATTGGAAGTTGGAGAATGTTATGCCCATTCACAGGAAAGGTAATAGGGAGGAGTCGGGCAACTATAGGCCAGTAGCCTTACTTCAGTAGTGGGGAAAGTGATGGAAACCATGTTAAAGGATAGGATTGTTGAACATCTAAAAACACATGGATTTCAAGATCAGAGACAACATGGGTTTACTTCAGGGAGATCATGCCAAACTAATCTTATTGATTTTTTTGATTGGGTAACTAAGATTATAGATCAAGGTGGTGCAGTAGACATTGCTTGCCTAGATTTCAGTAAGGCTTTTGACAATGTTGCACATAGAAGGCTTATCAATAAACTGCAATCTTTAAGTTTGGATTCCAATATTGTTCAATGGGTAAGGCAGTGGCTGAGTGACAGGCAACAGAGGGTTGTAGTCAATGGAGTATATTCGAAGCTTGGGCTTGTCACCAGTGGAGTACCTCAGGGATCTGTTCTTGGACCCATTCTCTTTAATATTTTTATTAGTGATATTGCAGAAGGTCTTGATGGTAAGGTATGTATTTTTGCTGATGATACTAAGATATGTAACAGGGTTGATGTTCCAGGAGGGATAAGCCAAATGGCTAATGGTTTAGGTAAACTAGAAAAATGGTCAGAGTTGTGGCAGCTGACATTTAATGTGGATAAATGCAAGATGTGGTTTAATGTGGATAAATGCATCTTGGACATAAAAACCCAAGGGCAGAGTACGGAATATTTGATAGAGTCCTAACCTCAACATCTGAGGAAAGGGATTTAGGGGTGATTATTTCTGAGGACTTAAAGGTAGGCAGCCAATGTAATAGAGCAGCAGGAAATGCTAGCAGAATGCCTGGTTGTATAGGGAGAGGTATTAGCAGTAGAAAGAGGGAAGTACTCATGCCATTGTACAGAACACTGGTGAGACCTCAATTGGAGTATTGTGCGCAGTACTGGAGACCATATCTTCAGAAGGATATTGATACCTTAGAGAGAGTTCAGAGAAGGGCTACTAAACTGGTTCATGGATTGCAGGATAAAACTTACCAGGAAAGGTTAAAGGATCTTAACATGTATAGCTTGGAGGAAAGACAAGACAGGGGGGATATGATAGAAACATTTAAATACATAAAGGGAATCAACACAGTAAAGGAGGAGACCATATTTAAAAGAAGAAAAACTACCACAACAAGAGGACATAGTCTTAAATTAGAGGTTTAAAAGGTTTAAAAATATTATCAGGAAGTATTACTTTACTGAGAGGGTAGTGGATGCATGGAATAGCCTTCCATCTGAAGTGGTAGAGGTTAACACAGTAAAGGAGTTTAACCATGTGTGGGATAGGCATAAGGCTATCCTAACTATAAGATAAGGCCAGGGACTAATGAACGTATTTAGAAAATTGGGCAGACTAGATGGGCCGAATGGTTCTTATCTGCCGTCACATTCTATGGTTCTATGTTTCTATGTTTCTATTTGAAATATTGCTTGTAAGAGTAAGATTGAAATTACTTTAGAATATGGAAAACAAATAAAGGACACCCTATCTACAGCATGGGTGCCCAAAAGGTAGATCTTCAGATGCTGTAGAACTACAACTCCCTTGATGCTTTTTCATACCTTTGGAATGCCAAAGCATCATGGAAGCTGTAGTTTTAAAACATATGGGCATCTACCGTTTGGGCACCCCTGGTCTACATCTAAAGTAGAGGAAAGAAAAGAAAATTTAACTTTTATCATATTGATCCAAATTATTAGTTATTCATTAAGCTACAGGCAGTATCCTGGTTTTGTAATCCCTACTCTAAAAGCTGCCAGTCGTCTCTACAGCTCCAGTTCGCTTTGAGGAAATTATCAATATTGATGATCTCACAGCAAATTTGAGGTACAGTGAAACATGGGACAGAATAAGCATGCATGGCAATCACCAAACTGCCCCGCTGTGCCCCAGTGCAAAGCAAACAAGAAAGCAAAAACCCTGTCTGATTGACCACTTGAACGGTGGAACCATGTCGGTTCACAAAAGTACCATTAAAGCATATAAGCTGAAGTATTTTATAGTTTTGGAGTGTTTTCTTAAAATATCTGTTCACTACACTCACATAAATTTTTAACAGAGTTTACAGTGTCAGAAGTATATAACTCCAATATCCCAAATTGTATATTTTGGAGAAGAGATAGATGTTTTTAAAATAGACTTGAAAGATTGTTTGTAAAAATGGTTGAAATATTTTTACTGTGTGTGCATGCCAAGACATATTGATGAGGCATATTGATGTCTTTTCACCTGGCTACATTTCCAGGAAGAGAGGCTGTTTATGTAGACTGCCAGCATCACTTTGCTGACAGTTGAGGTATTTCTTTATAAACCTCATTTTTTTTTAAATTCTTTATTTTATTTGTGCATAGTGCGAACAACCATGTTTGCACTGCCACAATAGCTGGTGCAAGCAAATATGTAGACATACGTTAACATTGGCATGGCATTGAGAAACATTGCACTTTTTTTTTTTTGGATAATCAGGATAGGAAACATGTTAAGAGTTAAACAAGCATGTACGATTCGACATACTGATAGACTGAGTTAGTATGCTGTCTGCTCATGACGTGAATTAAGAATAGACATGTATAGCCCAGTGCAGGAAAGATTTTTTTAAAAAAAAGAAACAGAAAATGAAATAAAATTGTAGAGATTAACAATACACATGCATTTCATGTGTAGCTGACAACAGATGCAAATCTAATGTAGCTATACATTCAAGGATTTAGTGTTATGTGGCACTTTGATGGTACTGCACCAGTTTGCCATAGGGTAGAGATATTAAGCTAGGTACCTGTGTAAGTTTACTTTAGCAGAAGGTAAATTAAGCTAGTGTTGCAGGCTCTTCGGGGATGCCCAGCTCTTAGATACAGATCGTGTGATCATGCATAACCTCTATTGCTGAAGGAGTAAAGGTGAGTTATCTAGCGGTGGTGAAGTGGTGTCGGTAGGTGATGCTACATAGTGCATGTGATAGGGTGCAGGCTAGGAGTCACTATTATACTGAGTGCTATTCCTATTTGGGTTAACGTTAAGCTTTTCCTGCTGTATAAGACAGTGGTATAGGTGGTAGCTTATACCTAGACAGCCTGGTCTACGGGACATAATGGCTGACTGTGGTAACTTTGGTTATAGTCAGCTGAGTAGGCAGGTCAAGCATACTATAATTGTACATATGCATGGAAAAAGGAAAAAGAAAGGAGTTCCGCATTCGTATGTATATAGCCAGCATCCTTGTGTGACTGTGTAGCGTCCTTTGGTGGATGTGGGGGGGAAGGTTTTGGTGATGTTTCACCGCCTGTGGTGCGTAGACCTCTGCCTGTGTGGGAGATGCATCGGGGCATTGCCCCTCAAGGCCTTTGGCCCAGTTGGGCTCGTGTGGAGAGTCGCAGTCTGTGTCGTCGAGTTGAGGCCCAAGGGTTTCCCGGTCCCTCTCCAACTGTCGCTTTTCCATTTTCCTTTTGTGCTCCAGCTCACTGGTATCTGTGTCTGTACAGCAGCGTGTCAAGCTTCCACCCTTGTCCAGAAGTTTTCGAGCAGCTTGTTCAAGCAGGTGCTTAACCCCTTAAGGACACATGACATGTGTGACATGTCATGATTCCCTTTTATTCCAGAAGTTTGGTCCTTAAGGGGTTAAAGGTTCGTTAGTGCTGTATTGGTACTCCAGTGGCACATAGTCTCCTTTTGGCTGCACATCCACCATTTTAGAGTAGCTAGTGGCCTGCTGATTTGGTGCATAGTTTGGTCTGGTGCCATCATTTAAAGTCCGTGGAGATATACAGGTTGAGATGACTGGGACCGGGATAACCCCCGCTGGTCCTAAGGGGTGCCGCATGCGTTGGTGTGTCGGGAGAGCAGCTGCCTCTCCCCTGCTCTGCATAGTGTAGGCCCCAAGCCTCGGGTCCAGTAACCCAGCGAGCATTCTGAACATGCGAGGTGTCCCCCAGTTCACCAGCCTCTATATTGCGAGATGAGGTAAATTGGGGTTCAAGATTAAGTGATTTGCCTACGATTTTTGCCGGGTCCAGGCTCGGGAGCTCACAGCGTGTCTGTTCAGCTTCCTGTCAGGCTCCGCCCCCCTATAAACCTCATTTTTAGATCACCCATACTACTTTCGTGATGATACAAAGTTGTATCTTACACAGCTCCTCTCCGAAAGACTTATAAGGGTTCTTGCATTTTTTCTTGATGCAATATTAGTCTCTGGTGTTTATAATTTTGCATGTGTTAATATGCATTGAAACATTAAAGCCTAATTGGTATTCATTTAAAGGGCTTCTTTACTTCTACTTTTAATTTTAATGACTACTGGCGTGTCTGTATTGAATGGGTAATTGATTCACATAGGGTGTGGTAGTTGTAACATTCTATATAATTACATGATTTTGCTGTTTCATGATAAAAAGTCATGATTTTTAATAAAAGTAAAATAAAGGATCGCACTAGGTTGGCAAGGTGCACCTGGTCCAGGGATGGCCAAACCCCACGTTAGATATATGTTGGTTCAAAACATTGCTGTTTGTTTGCTCCAATAAAATTTATTTTTTGGCTATCACCTTGAGTGCCTGGACCACTACTTTATTTTATGATTTTATAAAAGACATGGAGGCGAGTTTTGTGCTTAACTATTTATTTACTTCAATAACAGTAAAAAAAAAAAAAACCTTAGGAAATAAGAATGCCAACATGTAACCTCCAAAATCCCACCCTCATGAATAGCCATCCCTACATGGCCTAAAGCACACCCAAACACCCAACTTCCTCTTTCTTTGATGAGCTCCCAATTCAACAATGATGAAACCCCCAATGGGCAGAAACCAACAACTGAAGCAAGGGCAAACAGACATCTCCAATCAGCGAGGCAAGAACAGCTCAAGTCAAACTAAAGAACGTATTAGAGAGCAGGAGACATCAAAAACTCAATCATGAGGAGCATCATGCTGAGAGACATAAAGGGCAAGGTATGATCCTGGTTAGATACCGAATTATAACCAGCGATTCAAGAGCAGGTTACACAGTAAATGCAAACAACAAATCATCATAAGTCAAGCATGCAAATGCAGGAATATAAGCCATCCATGCATACTACAAGCCATTAGAAATCAAGCATGCACACATAGGAATATAAGTCATCATAAATATGGCATGTAACATTTAGCAAGTAACCTGAACAAATGGAAAGACAAAATAACAGTAATATAGTAATATCTCAAAACCATAACTGAGGAAACAATAGGGGAAATGTAAAGCAAATAGACTTCACAGGAAGGAATCATACTTGCCTCCATATCTTTCATTAAATCATGACTTTTGAGGTTTTCTTGAGGTTCATAATGTGCAAGTTCAAAGAAGCACAACCACGGAAAGAAAAAACATGACAAGTAATCAGGTGAACAAAGCAAGTCCTCCAGGCAACTGTCCAGATAGATGCCCTCAAACTGAGTATGCTCCTAATAGAGTGACAAACAACTTCAGCGGAGGACAACACTCACTTAACCCATCTAGCCAAGGTAGGGCAAGAAACAGGTTGAAATGGAGGGGCAAAGTGAGAAACAATGGGAAAGCATTAGGTGAATGGCATGAAGCAATCCTGAGTTCATATTCCTGAAGGTAAGAGGCACAATGTGGGCCTAGAAGTGAATGCCTGATAAAACTAAATGAAGGTCTTAGTATGTCACAAAATATCAAACTCCTCACCATTTGGAGTAAAAGTACAGGCATCCAAGTCCAAAGCCTGAATGTTAGACACTCCCTTGCACTACGCCAGGCAAAACAAACTCACCAGTTTTAGTTTTAGGGACCTATTGCTGTTATCATGTCCACCTCCTTTGAATCCGGTAGTTGCTGGTCCCCCCACAGAATATGTTTTTATGGGCTGATTGCACCCCAAATACATTTTTATAATCGTTATCCTGATCTTTGAGAAGTATTCTGCGGGGGACCAGTGACTCCCGGATACAAAGTAGGTGGTCATGATAACAGCTATAAGTCACTAAGGGATTGATTCAAGGAACTTTATACTCCGACGTCTTGTGAGTGCAATCAGTAGTAAAGTGATAATTTGTACATTACAGTACATCACTATGTGTTAAATTTCTTTGCAGATATACAGCTGTATCCCATTTTCTGTATATTCCCATATTTTGTCAATTAAGGGGTGCAAGTTGGGAAGACCCCCTGAGAAGCGGTTTCTGATTTGAACTTAAGTAATCTTGTATATATTTTTATTATATCTCACTTATTACACATGTGTGTATATGTGGTGTGAATATATATGATAATGCAATATGGTTGGAAGTCCCACTCCTCCTCTATCCTTTGGTGTGGCCAGTGTGATGGATGATAATTTGTCTTTTCCTGACCCACGTAAGTATCGTTTGCAGTGTTTTAAACAAATTTCTGTGGCATGGAAATGGAAATTGGCAGAGTGTTAAGTAAGTATTGAAAATGTGGGAGGATGTTCACTGCAATTATGCTAGCACTACCTAGCCAGCAAAAGTGTGGTTTATACCAGGTGTCTACATTTTTTATGTTCTCAAGTAAATTTGGAAATTTTACAACATACAAATGCTTGATAGAAGAAGTGGTGTTAACCCCCCAGGTATTAAATGGAGTGTTGGGTCCTCTTTTTTTCTTTTTCTTGTAAAAAAGTTAGGAAAGGACTGTGCTACCAGGGAAATCATCCTGTTTCCTACAGGCATCTGTTCCATCCATCAGCTAGGAAATATGATTACACATATTGTTCTAATTATTTAAGATAGATCTTCAAATTACAAAAAAATGCAATTAAAAATAAAAAGAACACATTATTAAAAAAAAATTCTCTTTATATATATCATTGTAGATCCACTGTCTGCCTTTCTTGAAACAAGAAATAAAAACTAAATTCACACAAAATAATGTTCATGTTTTATACTGACTTTCATGGAATAGGTCTTATTTCATGTTTGCTCATCTAACATGTTGATAAAAGATATTTTAAAAGTGCATTTAATCCACCTGCCTTCTCCAGCATGCATTGTCAGAGTTCCATCCATGTAAACCAGTTGGTCCTTACTCAGACACCGACGTTCCAATAGAATTAGGGAAATGCATTCATTTTGGACTGTTGGTTTGCTTTGAGGACAGGACTAGGAAACACTGCCTTCCACTATCCATATAAAATAAATAAATAAATACAATAATAATGGATCTGTTTTTAGCCATATCTACTAGTTGCCAAGATTGCGTTTTTGAAACACATAGTTTAAACTTAAAGGGACACTTAAAAGGACTATAGTCACCAGAACAACTAAAAATAATGCAGTGGTTCTGATGTCTACAGCCTGTCCCTGCAGTTTTTAAAGAAAAAGCAGTGTTTACATTGCTGGCTAGTTACACCTCTAGTGGCAGTCACTCAGTCACTAAAGGTGCTTCCTATGTCAGTGCTGCACAATATGCAGAACTGATGTCCAGCGTCTCCATGACACTGAACTTTCCCAATAGAGATGCATTAATTCAATGCATCTCTATAAGGAGATGCTGATTGGTGCAGTGTGGTGTTTTGCTGCAATGGCCTCTCAATGTTTTCCTATGGGAAAGCATTGGATTGGCTGAGGATCATCGAGTCTGATGGTCTCAGACATGAAGGCGGACCCAGCCGCACCAAGACCGTTGCAGTGTGGGAGAAAGGTGAGTAAAAACACCTTTTTAGGGGCAGGAGACCTAAATAGTTAGTTTAACACTACAGAGTCAGGTATAGTGCCATGTGTGTGCACCTTACACTATACTGTTTCTTTAAGTGTTAAAAAAAAAAAAAAAAACAGCCAAAACAAGTGAACAATTACCAGATGTGATTGACTTTGCAGGGAAAGCAGGGACTCTAGAATAGAATGTAAGAAAACATACAGCAGTGTGTTCTGAAAATCTGAATGAAAACATATCAGAAAGGTTAACTTGGTGATTCAGCATTACACAACTGGGTACTGCCTTTACTGTGCTACAAAGAAACAGCAATATATCTGCATTGATATAGATGTAATATTAGTTTATATTAGTTTATATATATCCTGAATATGCTGTAGAGAAAATATAATATATATATTACATATTTTGTTTGTATCTGTTTTATCTGCTATATTCTAGGATCCCTGTATTCAGTGTATTAGGCTCTTTGCCTTCATCTTACATAATAAATCATTCACGCTTCTCAATTACCGCTGTTGTAAAGTGAAGTTGTAAAAAAATGATCTGTTAGTGAACATCAAAAACAAAATTTGCTGCACTGCTATAAAGCACCATATAACTGCAGTGCCTTGAAAGAATGAAATAGGCACAAGACTCAGCTAAACACAGATATGGGAATTTACAATACAGATAAAATAAAAGGGAAAATACTGTTCCAGCATTCCTCCGAGCAGCATTCCAAATATACAACAATGTATGTTTCTCTTTACAATTAGTTTAAAATAGGACCGATCTATACATTGAAATAAAATATAAGAATGAACAGCCTATGAATGGAGATATGGATATTTTTCTCCCCAAACACCATATTATTTCATGAATGAATAAATAAATCTGAACAAAAGACAAAAGCATGGAATATATGCAAAATGTATAACGTAAACAGTGCCAAGGAAACCCTTCAGAGCATCATAGCAACCCATCCTAATAATCCTAATTAATGAGCTATTTCTCAATATGTTATTTTATGGAACATTTAATATCAAATACAAAATTCAATTTAAAATTTGATATCAGCAGAACATGATAATTTAAATCATATATCTGCTGGGTGCCATTCCCCACCTCCATTATTATCACACGAGAGTTACAAGTTTCTAAGAAGGTACTATCCTGCAATGCAGGACTTTGGCTGTGAGTGGTTAGCTGAGGCTCTCACAGACAATCAGCTAAGTGCTGCATTGTGTGTTTATTTGTGTATGTTCAAAATTAACATTTTGATTATAATGCATATGAGTATTTGTTGTTTATATTATAATTTTGTTGCTACTTTATGGTGCTTATTTGTACTTTGTTTTCTTTAATTGATCACTCAGAACGTTGTTGGTGACATTTGGTGAAGTTCTTTTGGCTGCTGGATTTTACAAGTGACACTTGTCCCAGTAGTGTGTGGATACACAATGTCTGCAGTGATTGTAATAATTTATTGTAGGGCAAATAATACAAAAAGTAATAACAAACAAAACATGGTGAGATTGTTATCACTTTGAGATAGTAAACATTGTATTGGCATGTAGATCACTATCAAACTGTAAATTGTTAACATGGCCACTATATATTATAAATATTTATTACAATTACAATATATATTATAAATATATGACAGATCCTTCATCAGTGTCAGTGAAATAATATCCCCATCCCAATACAGGGATTGCAGGAACACAACTAGTAAATGATGTTCATTATGAGTGGCCCTCATTCATTTGACCTAAAATTACATGGGGAAATACAGACACTCATCAAATTAGTAGCAATAGAACATCCCTTCTGATTCTAGATAAGCTAGACGTAGGCTATTAAAGGGTTGAAGTGACCTAAAAGTAACATAATATTTTAGCATATTTCACGTAATATCTGAATTACGTAGTTTAGTTAACTCTGGACAGAATTCCTCAAGATTTTATTCTCCTATAGTAAGTGATATATGTTATTTAAGGCAGGCAGGAGATGCATTGTTGTTGGCAACAAAACTGTAAGTAGATGCAGTAAATCTCATGGACCACCATAAAATATGGAATGCAATGAGTATCATGTTAACATATTGCAGCATGAGTAGAAAGCAAAACACAGTTTGCCTCCACAGAGGATTCAGCTAAACACGATGCAGTGCAATCCATTATTCATTTTCTGCTAAGGATGTTGGGCAAGCAAGGCTTACAGCCACAAGAAAATCAGAACATTTATCTAATTTTCATATCCATGAAAAATAGGAATCATGGAAAATTCTGAGCTAGACAACACTGCAGCTAGTTCTGTTCTGTAGTTCAGTCTTGAAAATGGAACATTTAGTATTTCAGTAATGTAATGTTTCTTTTGACAGGGCACAAATTCAAACACCTGTGTTATTAAGATAGGTAAACATGCATTTTACTATTTTGCTTCAATTTCACAAACTGATACCTAGTACCTAGTTGGACTTGTTTTTCCGATTTATCACTGTATATATACACACACACACACACGCACATTTTTATTTATTTTTTAAAAAAAATTGTGAATCAGTATATGATGCATATCATATAGTGGTCCTGCCATGATTTGATTTAGTTTTTTTTAGATTTGCCTTCTTGATGTCTCCTGTATCTTAACTCCTTCAAGGGACACTGCAGGCACCCAGACCAGTTCATCTATTGAAGTGTTCTGTGTGCAATGTCCCTGTCTCCCATATCCCTGCAATCTACAATATTGCAGTTTCAGAGAAACTTCAATTTTTACATTGCAGTGCTAAGACTCAGAGGCGGCTCTCTAATTAGGCGATTTAGGCGACCGCCTAAGGCCTCGCGCAGTCAGGGGCCTCGCGGCCGCCTAAATCGCCTGAGGGCAGACTGACAGGTCGGGTTCTCGGTCTATGACCGAGGACCCGACACAGGAGGGGGCCCGGCGGCTTGCTCATGGTGCCGCCGGGTGCGAGGCCCCTCCTGTCAGGCCACCTGGGGAGAGAGCCTGCCTCAGTCTGCAGCTCCGCCGGGTGTGAGCTGCAGACTGAGGTCTCGCGATCTCCAGCCAATCAGAACGTTGCCGCGGGTTACCACGGCAACGCTCTGAATGGAGATCGCGAGACTTTCCCCATGTGGTCTGCAGCTCTGCATCCGGCGGAGCTGCAGACCGGAAAGCCCACTGGACCACCAGGGAGCCATCCAGGACACTGGACCACCAGGGACAGATTGACCCCACCGGACCACCAGGGAAAAAGGTAAATTTTGACCCCCCCCCTCACCCTGTCATCCCACATGTCACCCCCCCACCCCAGCTCACCCTGTCACACCCCCACCCCATCTCACCCTATCACCCCCAACCCCATCTCACCCTGTCACCCCCCACCCCATCTCACCCTGTCACACCCCCACCCCATCTCACCCTGTCACCCCTCTCTCACACTGCTACCCCACCTGTCACCCCGTCACCCTGCCACGCCACCTGTCACCCCCATCTCACCCTGCCACCCCACCTGTCACCTCCCTCTCACGCTGCCACCCCACCTGTCAGTCCCTGCCACCCCACCTGTCAGTCCCTGCCACCCCACCTGTCACCCCCTCTCACCCCACCTCTCACCCTGCCACCCCACCTCTCACCCTGCCACCCCACCTGTCACCCTGCCACCCCACCTGTCACCCCCTCTCACCCCACCTCTCACCCTGTAACCCTGTCACCCCACCTCTTACTCTGTCACCCACCCTGTGACCCCCACACTGTCACCCCCCTCATACTGTCACCCCCTCTCACCATGTCACCCCCTCTCACCCTGCCACCCCCTCACCCTTCCTCCCCTCTCACCCCACATCTGACCCTGTCACTCACCCTGCCACCCCACCTGTCACCCTGCCACCCCACCAGTCACCCCCTATTACTGTCACCCCCTCTCACCCTGTTACCCCCTCTCACCCTGCCACCCCACCTGTCACCCCCCTCACCCTGCCTCCCCTCTCACCCCACATCTGACCCTGCCACCTCACCATGTCACCCCCTCTCACCCTGCCACCCCCTCACCCTTCCTCCCCTCTCACCCCACATCTGACCCTGTCACTCACCCTGCCACCCCACCTGTCATCCTGCCACCCCACCAGTCACTCCCTATTACTGTCGCCCCCTCTCACCCTGTTACCCCCTCTCACCCTGCCACCCCACCTGTCACCCCCCTCACCCTGCCTCCCCTCTCACCCCACATCTGACCCTGTCACTCATCCTGCCACCCCCTCTCACCCTGCCACCTCGCCTGTCACCCCCTCTCACTCTGCCACCTCACCTGTCACCCCCTCTCACTCTGCCACCTCACCTGTCACCCCCTCTCACTCTGCCACCTCACCTGTCACCCCCTCTCACTCTGCCACCTCACCTGTCACCCCCTTTCACCCTGTCACCCCCCTCTCACGCTGCCACCCCACCTGTCAGTCCCTGCCACCCCACCTGTCACCCCCCTCTCACCCCACCTCTCACCCTGCCACCCCACCTGTCACCCCCTCTCACCCCACCTCTTACTCTGTCACCCACCCTGTGACCCCCACTCTGTCACCCACCCTGGCACTCCCCACACACTGTCACCCCCCTCATACTGTCACCCCCTCTCACCATGTCACCCCCTCTCACCCTGCCACCCCCTCACCCTTCCTCCCCTCTCACCCCACATCACCCCCTCTCACCCTGCCACCCCCTCACCCTTCCTCCCCTCTCACCCCACATCTCACCCTGCCACCCCACCTGTCACCCTGCCACCCCACCTGTCACCCCCTAATACTGTCGCCCCCTCTCACCCTGTTACCCCCTCTCACCCTGCCACCCCACCTGTCACCCCCTCACCCTGCCTCCCCTCTCACCCCACATCTGACCCTGTCACTTACCCTGCCACCCCACCTGTCACCCCTCTCACCCTGCCACCTCACCTGTCACCCCCTCTCACTCTGCCACCTCACCTGTCACCCCACCTCTTACTCTGTCACCCACCCTGTGACCCCCCACACTATGTCACCCACCTTACTCTGTCAACTTACCCTGTCACTCCCCACACACCGTCACCCCACCTCACACTGTCACCCCCTATCACCCCACATCTGACCCTGTCACTCACCCTACCACCCCCTCTCACCCTGCCACCTCACCTGTCACCCCCTATGTCATTTTCCCACACACTCTGTCACCTCTCTCCACACACACTGTCACCTACCTCCATACACACTGTCACCTACCTCCATACACACTATCGCTCCCTCTAAACACACGGGCACCACTCTGCGCACTCTGGCACCCTCCTGCTCTTTTACACTCACCCTGCCACAGTTACTCCTTTACTCACCCTGTCACCCCCTAAAGGCAATCATTCTACACAGTACACACTGTCATAAAACATAGCGTCGCCATGAACTTAATGCCAAAGGCCAGTACACAAACATACACATGCTCAGGGAAACATACATACATATACAAAGATACTCACTGCCAGACACACACTCTCAGGTACACACAGGTAAATGCACAATGCAACTATGTATACCAAGACTAGTTCTCTATATCCAGTACTGCAAGCTTCCTTTCAATATATCTACAGCTTCTTATATACACACACACAAGTCAACTGCAATTTTTTTCCAATAATGGTGTTAGTGGGGGCCTCATGTATGAATTTCGCCTAAGGCCTCGCCAAGTCTAGAGCCGCCACTGCTAAGACTACCTCTAGTGGCTGTCCAGCGTCAGTCAAGCAAATGCCCAAAGTAAAGCATTAAGGATTTAGTGGGTGCAGTGGAGGGATAAGAACTGTAGTAAGTGCAGTAGAGGGATAGGGGCTGTAGTGTTTTCAGGGGTATTATGGGGCTTCATTGGGTAGAGACTGTAGCTTGTGCAAGGATAATAGAAGTTGTAGAGGATGCAGGAATATTAGAGGCTTTAGTGGGGGCAGAGGAGGTTAAAGACTGCAGAGTGTACAGGGGGAATAGGGGCAGTAGTGGGTGCAGGAGGCATAGGGGCTTTAGTGGGCACAGATGATGGATAGGGAGGGGAGACAGGATCTGTAGTTGGTGCAGCGGGGATAGGGTCTGTAGTGGGTGCAGGGGGATACAGAGGCTGTTAGTGCAGGTTGTTTAAAGGCTTTAGTAGGTGGGATAGGGGCTGTAGTGGGTAATAGAGGCTGTAGAGGATGCAGGCGTGTAGGAACTGTATTTGGTGCATTGGGAAGGGGTTAAAACAATTAACATTAAAAAGTGTTTATTCACGTCTCCCTCAGTCTTACCTTGGTCCAGGGAGTAGCAAATCCTTATCCCTGGTGGTCTGATGGGGGAACATGCATGTCTGTACCCCCAGTGGGTGCAGGCAGGTCCTTTCAGCCATCGCCAGAAGTCCACAGCATCCAGGCAGCCTTGGTCTCCCCACCTGCAAGAAAGTTGCAGGGGTGCACGGGGGTAGGGGGCAAGGTACAATGCAGGGTGGGCAATTGTATCAACACTGATGCCTGTAATATTTTGTCCACTTTAATGTTTACTGAATGTAAATTAAGAAAGTGCCAATTTTGAAACATATAATCTTATTAATGGTGTTTATATTATACATAGCGTATTGTTGTAAGAGCATTTAGAATTATATGGATGATTACCAGTTATTTATTAAACAGTTAGATTACACTAGCAGTAATACATTATTAAACCAATAACACTGGAAGGGCAGGGAAATTAATAGCTGGAGATTATCTATGTTGATGCTGATCAGTTGACATATGACTTCTCAATGATACTGCTTCCCTCTAAAGATTATAATAATCCGTGGAAATAAAATCTCCTCTTCTGAATATGTAGTTTTTGCTGCATACTTTGATGTCAGAGATGAGCATTCCAGAGATATGATTAACATAGACTTCAACAACCTTCTCCCAAGCCTATATCACCCATTTGACAGTTCACTGTAATTAATACAAAACATTGCTATCTAATTACATGGCTACATAAGCACATGGAGGTCAGTCAGTCAAGCATGTAGACATATATACATAGAGCGTCTATGTAACTGCATTAAAGGAATCATTTCTATAAACAATAACAAGAACCAGATAAGTAAGCGGTATTGAAAATGTCTTATATATTAATGATATACTAACTTTATGTAATGGTGGATCAAACATATAAATTAGCCCAAATAGAAGGCTTCATAGGAAATATGATATTGTTTTAGATACTATAGTAACAGATGCAATATAAAAATATTTAAGCAGAGGAAAAAGGGGTTTTATCATCCTTTAATTAATGTGTTTTGCTTATAATGCATCACATTATCTCCACACTAATTCCAGGGAGGGTATTTCTCCTGCTGCATATTCCCAGGCTTTGATCCATCTCTTTCCTTTTGATGGCCACCTCCTTCAAGAAGTTGCCAAGAGGTCAATACTAATCTGTGATCTCTCAGCCACTTCCTATATGAAGTGTATATTCCAGCAGAATGGAATTGTGAAAGCTGAACATGCCCAGCTCTTCTATATTTAAATTAAAATGTCACACACAATACAATGAAAAGATCTTCACTATTCTATGAATATGGCATTAATGCATTTTAATGTGAAATCACCACTAAAAAAAAAAAAAAAATTGGCAGGGACAGGCATCATTGTTTTTATTTTTTTTTACCTTTTTTTTAGGTTAACTTTATTTTTATGTTTACATATTTATGTTATTTTTTTTTCATCTTCCTTAATAATTTAATGTGCTTGGGTTATTGGTAAGTCTGGATCCTAAGCACAACTGTAAGGTGCATAATTAACAGAAGAAGAAGTAGCATAGCCACAGTGAGGGTATATCGGTGATAACCAATCATGTACATATCCCAAATAGGACTAAGCACATGCACACCACTATAGCATTCTCATACACAAAAACAAAGTTTAACATAGCCTACAGTACATTTAATGAAGGTCTTGTGCTGCTGTTTCTGGAAGTTTGTCTTACCAGGAGTAGGACACAAGAGTACCATCCTGCCAGGATAGTGCACCAAAACTGGAACTAGCACTCCAATTTTAGCAGTTTCATAAGCAAAGTGAGGAGCACATTACACATCTACCAAACATGAATTTGCAAGATGCTTAAAGGTTACCTACTCGATATGTTATAACCAAGGTGGCAAATAAAAATAAAATATAATTGCATGAAGCTCTCCCTCGCGTGCACAGGCCTTTCCCCCACAGGGACTGTCTTGGCATTTTTTTCCTCCAGGAGCCCTCATAAGTGTTGTACTCTTGTGTGAGGATACAAAATAGAGGTTTATGGAAAGTCCCTCAACACCTCAAGAACCTCCAAAGAACTTGCTTGAGAAAATTTCCTGCAGCCATTGTTAGTGAAAGCTGCTATAAAGTGCAAATGCATCTTTTTGTCAATATGACAGATCAGTTACTACTTTGTTTTATTATACCTTTTGATTGATTTGGAATTTCTAATAAAATAGAAGCACTGCCATTTTGAGTATTTTATATTTATAAAATACTCAAAAATGACAGAAACACTTTAAGTCTGAATCCTTCAATATATTCTCATATTTTGCTTTCCTTTTTACTTTTTCCTTCTCCCGAATGAATTCAGGACATTTTTATTTTACTGATGCCCACTAACAGTTCACTTAACATCTGCACTTCAGTTCTCAAACTAGCTGACACCAACTTCTCACTCTCATACATAGAATGACTTTTTATGGTTTTTGAAACATAGAAACATAGACATAGAAACATAGAAACATAGAAACTAATCTGATAATCTGCTAAAACATAGTACATACATTTGGATAACATTTGCATTCCTGCTCTAGTTACCTAGCCCCCTCACCACTAGCAGCTTGCCCTTTCCAAAATCAAAAGTATCTTCAGAAGGTCAGACTGCTCAGACTATCTTGTCTCAGCTTTAACAGATATTTACAAACGATCAAGACTACCTGACTTGATACTGTTGCTGTGACTTGACAAATGATAATTCATTATTAGGGCTGCACAGATCTCATATCCTGAAGGGATATTCAACATGTACCTTTTCAGAGTTAGATTATTTTGTGCAGATGACAGATTCCCAGATAGACATCAATTTGTTTGATTCAGAAAGATAGCCTAATATCTTCTGGCAGAGGCAGAGCACCCCTTTTGAGAAATAATCTTTCTTCTTTTACTGTCATGAATTACTAGTAAATATTACTTTGTATCCTCCCTCTCAAGATTGGCAGAAGTAATGCTGCCAGAGTGACAGTCGAAAAACCACATTAAATAGGCGTTCGAGTCATCCATAAATTTTAGGTGCTATGTGTAGGCTAGGAAATAGTAATTTGTTGAGCAGATTTTTATCTTATTTATATTTAAACAATATTAGTTTTTCTTCATAAACCTATCCGTTCCATTTTCCCTTCCCAATTTGCAGTGCTCCCCCTATTATATCTTTTCTAATAACGCAGTTATTTGCAATGTCATGATTTAGGTTTCTCAAGGCTGTAATTCAAATGTTTGCTTTCTTACTGCTGGACAGAGAGTTATGAGCTTACCTAAATCTGTATCGTTGCTATAAAAAGTTAAAGTCTGAAAGTATAAAGTATGAAAATTTACAGAAAATGCATGATTTTCAAAGGAGAGTGTCTACAATTTTTTTTTTTTTTTTAAATCCTTCACATTGGCACTAGTGTATAAATGATGGCCAGGGCCTGCACACATACCCCACAATTGTGTATACACAATTATAAGAATTGAAAATGAAATTTGTTAATTGCAAACTAATTTCATTTGCAGTAATTTTTCTGATAGCAGAGCCGGTGCTACCATGCAGGCGCCCTCATGCAGCACAAGCTGGTATTGGGATCTAGTGCTCTCCCTGCGTGGCAATGTGCTGCTCACTCTACAGATTACCCTCTGGCTGGTACTCCCTCCTCATCATAGAATGGGACATTCCAAGGGTCTGCTCTCAGCTAGAGGGCAGATTCTACAGGTAGCCAAGCAACAAGGAAACTGCTGGACCACCAGGGAAAGGTGATCAGAACCCCCTAACTGCACAAAGATAAGCAGGCTAGAGGCTCAAAAAAAAAAAAAAAAAAGAGCTATGTGTGGGGAGGCTGAACAGGGAAATACAAACAGTTTCCTTGTCACATCACCTCCTTACGTGTACCCTGTCACATCACCTGCCACAAACACAGTCACCCTGTCACATCACCCCCATTCCCTCCACACACACCATGTCATGTAGCTCCTTCCCACACACACTTAGTAACCCTGCCACAGTCAACCCCCACGCAGTAACCCTGTCACATCACCCTCCTCCCTCATGCACGCAGTCATGATATCACATGCCAGACATGCACACATGGGTAGCAATACACATTGCCAGACGCACACTGTAATTGTGTGACTGTATCTGTCAATGCATGTGGGCTCTGGGTGTCATTGTGTATATGTGCATGTATCAGAGTGTGTATGTATGTGTTAAGTGTACATATATGCATGTATCAAAGTGTACATATGCATGCGTGTGTCAGTATGTGAAGGTGTGCATGTCCAAATTGGTAACATGGATGCAATGTAAGGGTGATATTGGATGGATAATGTCATGGTTATGTGGCAAGATATACAATATAGATTGGAAAATATGTAAATACTCTATTTTGCAAATGTTTTTTTCTGCAAACTGCTTGGCATGGTTTTAGACAAAAGTAAACCTTGACATTTCGCAGATAACACTGTGTTTTCCACTATCATAAAAAGGGAAGGATCTATGTACCAAAACAACTACATTAAATGGAAGTGGTTTTGGTGCTGAGAGTATCTATAAAGCTTAACCCCTTAAGGACCAAACTTCTGGAATTAAAGGGAATCATGACATGTCACACATGTCATGCGTCCTTAAGGGGTTAAGGGGTTAAATGTATCTTCTTGCATATTCTTCATCAAGTAAATGTAATAAATTCATAGATGGAGTATATACACAAAAATGAAAATATTTTCCCAGTGACTAGGCATTAAAGTAGCTGGAATATTTGCCAGAGGTTGCCTATTCATAGTGAATATACAAAACAGAAGGAAATCCCTTCTTTCTCTAAGCAGTGGAGATTTGCCAATCCAATCACGCAGATAAAACTGTAAATGTTTCACATTCTTCCAACTGACTTATTGATGTCCCCTTGAATGGAAGGATTTTGAAAGCCAGAAGCAATTTAATTTTTGACAAGTTAAGATGCACACTGTACAATGCACACATTTTACTGCATAAGTGTGAGAACTGAAAGCTTGATGGCTGCTTTACATGACTGAAGCAGACAGAATCTGACACCTCTCATAACACATATGTCAGCAGGACCTCAGAAGTTCACAACAATTTTTAGAAATATTTCCATAGAGATATTTAAAAAGTTACATGTTGTTTGCAACAGGTTTGCTTGCATAACTCATATTATGCATGCTTCAGTAAGCTTTAGCAATAACTTGTGTTTTGGAAGAAAGCAAAATATGCAATATTAGATTACTGAAAGTCAATTTACATTTGCAATAAACATAGCATTCTTATAAATACATACATATACCTCTATCTGTCTATATTTACACACACTAAAAATTTCCTTCCGCAGCACAATTTTTGCAAAACATAAATTCTCAAATATAAAGATGGTTTTGAACACAAGCGAAAAATCTAAATTAGTGACTGCTGCATTTTATAATTTGTCAATATTTTTGAGAAGCATCATTATTATTATTATGTATGTAGCCCTAGGGGTTCTAGATTAAATGTTTTCATGCCGTGTGCATACGCACAATTTAGTAAATAATGCCTATGAGATAGTACAGTGTGTGATAGTTAACTCGGGAGCATGTTATGAATATTTAGTGCACACAATATAATGAAAAAATTCATGCACACAACAAAGTTAACTCATGCTCACGATCTACTAAAACATGCGTACAAGATGACTATATGGTGGGCATAAAGTAGTCAACCTGTGCTGAAGGTCCTCCTACCTTAGACCTGCCTGCTCGGGACTCTTCAGCTCTTTGTGCCCTCAATATTGTTATTTCCTTATTTTATTACCTAGATATAACTTTAGACACATATTTATAACTGACTGAAAGTTATTTCAAGTAATATAAAACTGGAAAAGGAGGTACAGCACCTGAAGTGTCCTTTAGGGAATGTATGCAATGACAAAAACAAGTAAAAACAAAAAGGACTGATAGTGTAGTAAGTTAAAAACTTCCTGATAGGATTGGACGTGGCTTGGATGTCGAGCTTAATGGTGGCTTGATTCTTTGGCTCCGCTCCAAGCACCCGTAGTCGGCAAAAATCCGCGACCCATCACACTCAACTAGGCACCAGAGCCATGCCACATCAAACACCAGTTCGACGGCTACAAATACCCCCCAAAAAAGAAAACAAAAATCGAAGGAGGCATTGGTGGCAGCTCTTTTTGCTCCGACCAGCAGGCCTCGACAGGGCTCCTAAGATGGCATCTGCAACAGAGAGCACTCTTCCCCAACTAGATATGCCGACCTAGTTGACTCGCTCCTGTAGTCCGGGGACTCGGAGCAATTCCTGCGCCACATGGGCAACCTACCTCACCCAAGTGATCTCCCAAAGCATCAGGAAGATTAAAGTTGAGGTCCGATCGATGGAGCAGCAGACGGCCGAGCTGGAGGAGAGAGAGGAGACAGTAGTAACAACTCACAACCACCTGGCCGACTGCTCCCTGGAACTTAAAGCTTGAGGTCACGGTGGAGTACCTCTCCAACCGATCCTACCTGAAATAATCTTCGCCTGCGGGGCGACCTAAAAACACTAGTACTGGGCCTCCTGTGCCCATTGGCTTCCAACGTAGGCAACGTCAGGTGGGAGACCGACAGAATCCACAGGGCGCTGTGGCCTCAAAGGTGAGCAACCACGAGATGTCATCCTGAGGTTACACTACTTCGACATCAAGGCAGCAGTTCTGCAGGGTGCGAGGAACACCGAGCTGCGCTTACAACACAATGTGGTCTAGTAATATCCAGACATCTGCCCTACCACCCTACAGAGATGTAGGGACTGGCGGCCTCTGGCGGCTCTGCTAAGGAAGCATAAGTCATCCGACCTAAGATTTACTGACGATGTATTTGACAGAGCCTACTTCCTTATGAAAACAAAACTGAGAAGCAATTCTGCTGTGGAAATCCTGCCCTCTAGCGGTGTCTAATTGTATTTACAGACAGGACGGAAGGTTTATTCTCCTCTCCGGCACACTTGCCGGCGCAACGTACCATTTCCTCAATGTTTATGCCCCAAACTGGTACGACTCCCAATTTTTTATATTTCTCCTCTCTTTGATCCAGACCTCTGCTGACTTAACCTACAAGACAGACTTGGAGTCCTTCCTTGCCTCCTTGAGGCTCCCAGCTCTAGCAGAGGGAGAAAAGCTCATCCTGTATTATGATTTTACCCTAGATGAAGTCCAAGCAGCGATAGCCACCCTGAAGGGCTCCAAGGCCCCATGGCCCAATGGATTGAGTGGAGAGTAATACAAAACTTTTAGCAAAATCTTAGTCCCACACCTGACTACACTCTTTAATATGGGAAGGGAAGCACACCATTCACTGACAACAGAAAATTAGATAATATCACCCTACTATCAAAAGAGGGTAAACCATCTGATGAGGTGGGTAATTACAAATACATTTTGACAGCATGTATTTGGTCTCTAGAGACATGGTACTGAATTATCCACCCCACACATCTGTAAACTTCGGCTGATGTATTGCATGATGCAAATGTCAATGTAACAGTGTACACTGAGCTTCTGCGCAAGCCTCCTGTCAAATGCTTAATCCTGTAATGTTTGTCAATAAAAAAAATAAGGAGTTTTAAAAAATAAAGTTCCTGATAGAGTGAGGAAAAATGAAAAATTGTACACTCATACTTTCAGGGAGCTTAAACACAGCTCCAACCTTCTTTTCCTGTTTTATTCTACCTCTATTGGACAAGATGGACTTTGGTTTTGGTGATTTCCCTGCCTTTGGACTATATCAGTATTGCACAAGCACTGCATTTTTTTCAGTTTTTATCTATTTCAAGTAATATTTAGTAAAAAAAATATGCTAGCATTTATTTTGGCTATGCAGAAACACTCAATGTGGACCATACTCTTAAATCTGAGTCAGGCAATATTTTTAAGTAGGCCATTTCAAGTTAGCTACCAATGTCCCAGCTTGCAAAATCATACAAAAAATGCCCCATGTCATTCAGTTAAAAAATAGGTGTAGTCTGTGCACCTACTGCCTTTTATCTGTCAAACTGGGCTCTTTACTAAAATGATAATTCAGTGTGAATTTACAATTAATTGCATATTTAAGGCCAAAGTAGTTGAACTGGAAGCAAAGCTGACAGATAAAGTTTCCAGTTTTGCTCTCTTCAATTTGAAATTCACTTTAAATTATCATTTTAGTAAATAACCCTGAAAGTGTACGTTTTTGTGTTCACTGTAAAAATATAATGTTTCATGGCTGGCAGCATTATGATTAAGAATCGTCATCAAAGCAAAGCCAGTATAGCATAACTAGTTATGACCCATCTTGAGGACAACATAAGACTCATGTTATAACTGAACATTGCTTAATGTTGTTGGACTGCAGAGATTTTCTGACCTTCATTCGTTCTTGAGACTTCTTCATAATAACCATTTCATTTTTACTGCTGCATATTTTTCTGATGTTATTAGACATACTACTAATGCAAAAAATAGGACTTGGATGAAATTATCTTAAATAAATATTTCAATATGAATTTTACAACACCTTTTCCAAATATGCTAAACATATAATCAACAAAAATATAATTTTATTAAACACTACATAATTATATATAAATTACTCTCCCTTGAAAAATCCTAACAGCAAGACACTGGGGAGTATCTTCATATTTCTACAGTATATTCACATGCTTTGTTTATTATGAATGTTGTATTTAAAAGCCATGTTGAAACATTAAAGGAACACTATAGCATTAAGAATACACTATAGTGTCTCTGTTTCTTAGGTCTTATAAGGTAAGACTTATAAGGTAACTTATTAGGTCCCAAAGGATTAAACCATTTTTCACTTACCTCTTTACAATGCTGATGCTCCTTTGGCACTGGCTATGTCTCCTCCTTTTGCGACCTAATACACATGCATCACGCTCGCCACTCATGCATTAAAGCTTCCCAAAAGGAAAGCATTAAAGCAATACTTTCTTATGGGGAATTTAAAGACATTAGTGATCTGAAATGGTCTTGGTGCCTACAGTTTTTCTTACCATTAAACGGCCTTTCTAAAGATAACATTATTTTCATCATATCATATAATTTACTATAAAAGAATTTATGAAATATGATTAAAAAATGTAAAAATACACAATTTTTCGAACTTTGACTCTTAAAATCTGTTACGCATCAAGAACCGACAAAAAAACCCCATGCTAAATAGTTTCTAAATGTTGTCCTGAGTTTAGAAATACCCAATGTTAACATGTTCTTTGCTTTTTTTGGAAAGTTATAGGGCTATAAGTACAAGTAGCACTTTGCTATTTACAAACCAATTTTTTTAAAATTATATCTGTCAGGAATCCCTGAATAAAAAAATGATATCTGTCAGGAATACACTGATATCTGTCAGGAATCCCTGAATAATCTTTCACATGTATGTATGTATACATATATATATATATATATGTATATATATATATATATATATATATATATATATCCACAATATATATTTCCTTGCACTCACGCTTAAACGACCTCCTGCTGCAGTGCAGTGGTTTGAATTGCCGGGTGCCCGTCCTTTTGGGGATTTAGAGATGTACACAATTGAAGAGAAGTAGAGGCTGCACTCACGGACTTTGGTTTTAAATATGAAAAATCGGTTTTATTCCATGTGTCCAAATCAACCTTTTCGGTCCGTTTCGGTCAGGATAGAGTGAGGAAGGTCCCTGTGTGGACCGAAACGTTGATTTTGACACATGGAATAAAACCGATTTTTCATATTTGAATCCAAAGTCCGTGAGTGCAGCCTCTACTTCTCTTCAATTATATATATATATATATATATATATATATATACTTTTTTTTTTTTTTTTAAGAAGACAACCTAAGGTATTAAACTTGGGGTATGTTGACTCTTTCCATTCAACCATTTTACCACCATTTATGCCAAATTTTAAATAAAAAATAATTGATGATTTTTTTGACACACATAGCAATTTAAGAATATATGTACTGAGAACTTTAAGGGTTACTGCCAAAGAACACCACGATATGTGTTCGGCAACATCTTCTGAGAACACTGATACCACCCATGTATAGGTGTGTTGGGATCTCTGAGGGCTAAAATACCTTAATTGGAGGGTGCACATTCAAGTTTTCCAACTTGCAATTTTCACAGCTGGTCATCATGCACCCATGTCCTATTTGGGACATTTTTGAAGCCGGTCAATGTAATTTACCCCCATCAATCTATATATTTATAAGTAAACAACCAGGGTATTCAATATGGGGTATGTCCAGTCTTTTTTAGTAGTCACAAACACTGGTCAAAGTTAGCATTTATATTTGTTTGTGTGTTAAAATGCAAAAAACAATTATGAATGCTAGCTTTGGCTACTAAAAAAAAGACTGAACATACCCCATTTGCAATACCTTGGTGTGCTATCATGGGGGTAATTCACATTCCTGGGCTACCATACGCTCCCAAAAGGCAACATAACCAATCTGGTAAATTTCTATGTGAAAAAATGGCCTTATATTTGACCCTGTAACTTTCAAAAACACTATAAAACCTGTACATGGGGGTACTGTTATACTCAGGAGACTTCACTGAACACAAATATTAGTTTTTCAAAACAGTAAAATGTATTACAACAACGATATCATCAGTGAAAGTGCAGTTTGTGTGTGAAAAATGCAAATAAGTCACTTTCACTGACAACTCACCGCTGTGATATGTTTTACTGTTTTGAAACACTAATATTTGTGTTCAGCAAAGTCTACAGAGTAAAACAGAACCCCCTATGTACAGGTTCTAGAGTGTCATGGAAAGTTACAGGGTTAAATAAAGTGCTAGCAAATTAAATTCTCTGGACTTTCGTTCTGGGTTGTCAGGCAAGTCCCCCAAATTGCAATCAATACAATTACTTAAGTTTGTAAAAATATAAAATACATAAATATGCACGTAGAATTTAAATATATATATATATTTGAAGTCTATGTGTATATTTATGAAATGATTTATGTAATTATGTATATGGACATATGTATATTTCGTATTATTTTTATTTATTTAATTATATATACATAGATATATATATATAATTTCTTTCTAAGTGTATTTTGCTATATGTATTTTGGCTGATGTGTACTATGGTCATTGCTGCCGCCCAGGATAATGGGAGTTTGATCGCAGTACTTGTTTCTTTGTATTTGTATTTTGATATCATATATCATATATATATGATCAAAATACAGTTAGAATAAAATTACATGTATATATATATATATATAAAAAAACACTTTTTTAAATTAAATTATTTTTTACATTTATATATTTAATTTTAATTAACTATTATTTATTTTTATAATAATATAGTTACAATATCTATAGTTATTATATATATATTATATATATGCAAAACGATGAAGAGAGCACTCCAGATAATTTTTTCAAAAATCCTCTGGAGTGCTCTCTTTATCGTTTTTCATATCTATCCACATATCTATCCAGCACCGGGGTCTATTTAAACTGATACATTTAAAGGTAGAGTGCCAGATTTTCTTATATATATATATATATATATATATATATATATATATACAAGTGTGTTATTTTACTCTAAGTGTACTTTTATATCAATATATGCATATAGTAATAAAAAAATACACTTAGTATGACATGATATATATAAGATATATATATATATATATATATATATATATATATAGTATATATATATATATACACGTCTAATATAAAGATATAATATATGTATATATATATATATATTTTTTTTTTTTTCAATTTATTAACTTTGGTGTGTTTTTTTTACTTTTTATTTTTTTACTTTTTTTCACCAGCAGGGGGACTGCCTGGCAGTTCAGGCAGTCCCAATACTGGAAGCACTATGGGCACCTATGGCGGCCATGTGACCGCTCTTTTAGAGCAGTCACATGGCCCCTGGGGGTCCTTTTTTGCAGGGGGGGACTGTCTGGGCTGTCAGACAGTTCCCTCATAGAAGAAGAAAACCGATCACCGACAAGGGAACGGCGGCGATCAGTAAGTACATGGAGAGGAAGAGGAAGAGGGAGGGAGAGGAAGAGGGAGGGAGGGAGAGGGAAGGGGTTAATTTTAATTTTTTTTATTTACTTATTTATTTTACTGAGTGCCTCGACCCCTCGAGGCACTCAGCACAGGCAGAGCGTCGGAAGCCTGCCTTATGGCTTCTGATGCTCTGCACTATACTGCCAGGTGCCACGTGGGCCAACCCAGAAGTGATCACTCCAGGGGAGCTATCACCCAGCGGCCCAGCAGTGAGGGGGTATTGCGCGATGCCTCGATATCGAGGCAATACCATTAGAGCTGCTGTAGGCGCTCTTATTCCCCACGGTCGTATCAGGTTATTTTACATAATATTTCTTGTGGTTTGACAATTATTATATACAAGGGTAGTAGAAGGTAGGAGGTAGGCAGTAAAGTGAAAAATCTTGATTTAAAAAAAAAATTAAAACCACAAAGATTGAAATCTTAAACGTAAACATTATGTCAGCGCTCATTAATTCACTTGTTTTTAGACTTAGAAACTTATATAAAGGACAAAAGTATTAAAAGTAGGACATTTTTTTAAACAAGTGAATAGTGATGTCGCAAACATAAAATGTTCCGTTCGCGAACGGCGAACGCGAACTTCCGCAAATGTTCGCGAATGGGCGAACCCGGCGAACCGCCATAGACTTCAATAGGCAGGCGAATTTTAAAACCCACAGGGACTCTTTCTGGCCACAATAGTGATGGAAAAGTTGTTTCAAGGGGACTAACACCTGGACTGTGGCAAAACTCCCATGGAAAATGACATAGTTGATGCAGAGTCTGGTTTTAATCCATAAAGGGCATAAATCACCTAACATTCCTAAATTGTTTGGCATAACATGCTTTAAGACATCAGGTATGATGTTGTATCAATCAGGTAGGTTAAGGGTTACGCCCGCTTCACAGTGACAGACCAAACTCCACGTTTAACACACCGCAAACAACCGCAAACAGTCCATTTGCACAACCACAAACTCCCCATTTGCACAAGGTTGGATACCAAGCTAGCCATGTCCCGTTCCTTGTCCTCACTGATGTCATTGAAGGTCTCTTCCTCCACCCAGCCACGTACAACACCTAGGGTCCCCGAAAGGTGACAACAAGCCCCCTGTATTGTTTTTTTTTTTAAATGTACACTACTGGTACACCAGATATTAGTTGCACTGGTGTGACACTGTGCCCTGGCAGGCCCTGAAACGCACACGTGTGAAGGAAACTGACTGCTATTATATAACAGTCAAAAAAAGTTTTTGTTTTTTTTTTAATGCAAGCTATTGTAACACCAGATATGAGTGGTGACACTGGGACCACCTTATAAATATTGGATATCGCTAAAAATCATGTTTACTATATACTTTCTCTACAAACCTCTAAAACAAACCAAACTACTCATCCATCCGCTATACCACTTTATCCCACCTAGCACTAGTGCCCAGTTAAAATACTTAACTCTTACTTACCCACACTCAGTCATGCCACACACATTTCACCACTACTCTCATTGAATCCCTCTGACTACGGCTAAATTCATCTTCTACATCAGAACACTACTCCTAAGATTGGGTTGTATCCATGTCTCGGGTCTTTCATTTAGAATAGGGGCAGCTTCGGTCTCCTTCAACACTGACACTCCAGTGCATATTATTAAAAGATTGGGCAGATGGAAATCCTCAGTCTACAACCGATATATTCCTCATCCCGAGAAAGAAATGAGGAAAGCGTTTAAAAGTTTGGCTTTGTAAATTTGATGCAATAAGTGTGTTTTTCTTTAATACCTTTTCACCCTCTTTGCATGAACCCAATTTACATATATTACTAATATGTTTCTGAACATATATATTATATTATTCACTCACTCACTCACTCACTCTCTGGGCCGGCCTAAGACATCATACTGCCTAGGTCCAACGATAAATGACTATGGGGGATAATGTTTAAGAAACACAGTTTACTGGCTATGGGGGGGATAATGTATAATAAACACAGGTTACTGGCTATGGGAGGGATAATGTATAATAAACACAGGTTACTGGCTATGGGGAGGATAATGTATAATAAACACAGGTTACTGGCTATGGGGGGATAATGTATAATAAACACAGGTTACTGGCTATGGGAGGATAATGTATAATAAACACAGGCTACTGGCTATGGGGGGATAATGTATAATAAACACGGGTTACTGGCTATGGGGAGGATAATGTATAATAAACGCAGGTTACTGGCTATGGGGGGATAATGTATAATAAACACAGGTTACTGGTTGTGGGGGGATAATGTATAATAAACACTGGTTACTGGTTGTGGGGGGATAATGTATAATAAACACAGGTTACTGGTTGTGGGGGGATAATGTATAATAAACACAGGTTACTGGCTATGGGAGGATAATGTATATTAAACACAGGTTACCTGCTATGGGGGGATAATGTATAATAAACACAGGTTACTGGCTATGGGGGGGTAATGTATAATAAACACAGGTTACTGGCTATGGGGGATAATGTATAATAAACACAGGTTACTGGCTATGGAGGATAATGTATAATAAACACAAACACAAAAAAAATACAAAAAAAAATGAATGCAGCTTCAGAATTAATCTAAATTGTATGCTGTCTAGGAGGTGGGAGGGTCTGGGAGGTAGGGTCTGCTGCTGATTGGCTGGAATGTGTCTGCTGACTGTGAGGTACAGGGTCAAAGTTTACTCAATGATGACGAATAGGGGGTGGACCGAACATCGCATATGCTCACCGTCCGTGGCGAGTGCGAACGCGCTATGCTCGCCAGGAACTATTCGCCAGCGAACCGTTCGGGACATCACTACAAGTGAATGTAAATAGTTTTGAAAAGTTGTCATTTTAAACCTTGGTTAGAAAGTATACCGAAAGGAAAGTTTCTGCACCTTTGAAGGAATTGCAAAGAAAATGAAGAATATAATAACCAAGCAGAACTTTTTTTTTTTTTTTTTTAAAAACACTTTTTAGGAAAAGGTTATGATTCCAATTCCATAAAAATTCTATGTGAAACATTTGGCAAAAAAAATAGAAAACAACTATTAGTGTATAAAACAAAATATAAAAACCAAGAGGAAGAAAAATGGGAAATTCCACTTATTTTTAAGTTTAGCTCAAATAATAATACTTTACATAAAATAATCCAAAAAGCCCATTTTAGCCCATTTTAAAGCAAGATTGTGATATTACTACATATGTAGGAGAGAAACTGAGATTAATTTTTAGAGGGGGTAGAAATTTTAAACAAGAATTAACCAGCAATGTTATAGATAAGGACATTAGGATTAATAGTATTTTTAATGAAAAAAAAAAAAAAAAACTTCTAGATGCGCTAACTCTTGTAAACACCTTCATATTGCCTGTTACCTGGCACCAACCGGGCCTCTAGCAACCGAGATACCTCCTCCTCTGAAGGACTGTGTTTGGTACCCGGAAGGAATTGGCTAATTATGACCATTATGGGTCTCTCAGGTGTACCATGCCCTTGATGGATCCCCATATCATAATCTTAAAACTCTGAAAAATCATATTTTTTTGAGTAAATTGTAATTAAGCATATATCTGCAGCCTTTGGCATGTAACATTTACTGCTTTGTTCATATCTATGTTTCTATCATGTGACCAAACTTCCTTCTATTATCCTATTGTTTAAATTGTGCAGTTGTCTCCATGACCTACTAATGTTTTGATATGTCTGACAATACCATGCTTATGTTCGCTGTTGTGGCATCATAGGTTTTCATGCAACATCAAAAATAAAGACTTATAAAAAAAACACACACAAACAAAAACTCATTTATCTACTTATTCCTAAAATTAGAGTTCATGCTTTTTGGCTATAATGATCGAGCTAATGATCATTAGTGCTCTTATATTTAGTATTTTAATTATTTGTTGGTGAATAAAATATGTCAGATTATAGTCAAGGAATAGGTTTTATATTTTCATATATTTTGTTCTAATATGATCGGTATTTGTGTTTTATATTAACATCCAAGGAACATTTAACCAGAATATGATGTTTGGACTCAAGCGTAAATGACTATATAAAGACTATTTAATGTCCATGTTAGATCCAGGAGTTGTTAGAGATCAAGTCTAGAGAAGGGGAAAGCCTTGAAAATTTAGAGATGAAAAAGGACCTGGTCAAACGAAGTTATACTTAAAGTAATATCCTGATTTTTCTAACACGTAGTCTCTCCAATCCTAAAACACTCTAAATCTAATATTTTATCTCATCATCACCAGCATCATATCTCCCATATACTCTGCTTCTACACTTGAAAATGGCATCCTTCGAAGAAAAGAAAGAACAAAGGGCATATTTCTGATGACTTAAAATTTAGTATTGTGAAGTATTAAAGTTAGGTTGTAATTGGGTTATTATGAGCCTGCTAATACGAGTTACAGTATGTAGCATCTTAAAAACTAACAACCCCAAGAACAAACAATTACTAAACAAGTATGTGTATTAAACCTCTTTAAACCTAAACTGCTTAGGGATTGTCCATAAGTACACATGTTAAATAGTGCCCACATTTGGTAAGACATTATCACATTCTGAAAAAGGTAATACTCAAAAGTGATTTTTCAAAGCATCCCAATCTGACATACATATCATGCTCATTTGTGAAATACTGCAATTCACTTATTAATGAGCCACAAGGGATTTAATTGGATCTAATTTGCATTGTAGAGAATATTTTAATAAAGAACAAACACAATATCACAAAATGCTCATACTGATCTGTATTTTAGATAAATGCCCTTCAACGTTGTCCTCATAGTTAGACCCTGACATTATTGCACTAAAATTCCCACAGCCTACATTATTTCATTTTCACACCTTTCTTATTTGAGTAATTTGAATAATGGCAGTAAATTGTGTGGTGAGAGAGGATATGTCTCCTGGTGAGAGTTTGGGTAAATCGGTTTGTGCTAGAAAGTTAAGAATGTCTTGCGTAGATGGCGGTATGATCGTGGGGTCTTCCCTAAGGTTGTAGAGTTTGCTGTAGTAATCTGCAAATGCGTCAACTATATTTTGAGGGTTCGTGAGTTTCTGTTTTGTTGCCGTGACGATATATGCTATCCTTGAGTGGGCCGTGCGTGCTTTAAGTCTTGCGGCTAATAATGCACCTGCCCTGTTCCCTTTTGATAAAAAAATTGTGTTTATAGCGTTGAAGTATGTGAGTGGTTTTGGCTTGCTCCAGGTTTCTGATTTTGGTGTGTAACATGGAGAGTTTGTGTCGCAGATTTTGCGTGGGGTTTGATTTATTTTTATGTGTAAGGTCAGTTATCTTGGCGATTAGGGTGGAGTATTCTTTGAATCTTTGCTTTTTAGTGTAACTACCCGCTCTAATCAGGAGACCCCTTATTACCGCCTTGTGCGCTAGCCAGACAGTAGTCATGTCTACGTCGGGGGTCAGGTTTTTCGTAAAGTATTCGATAAGGTCTACCTTGAGTTGGTCTACAATTTTAGAGTCTCTCAACAGGGAATTGTTCAGTCTCCATGTTCCCTTGCCCGCAGCAGAACATTTTTCCATTAAGGTTAGGGTTATTGGGGCATGGTCTGACCAGGGGACAAGACCTATAGTTGTTGCCCGAACTGCTTGCATCAGCGTGGTTGGAATTAAGAACCTGTCGATTCTGGTGAATGTATTGTGCTCTAGGGAGTGAAAGGTGTAATCTCTTTCCAATGGGTGGAGGACTCTCCATGGGTCTAAAAAGTTGTGTTGAAGAATTTGGTTACAGAGCAATGACGAGGTTTTGTGTGATTTACGTGCGGTAGATGTGGAGTCCAGAGAGCAGTCAAGGAGGAAATTTGTGTCACCTCCAATGACAGAAGTTCCGAATCTATGTGCGCTCGCTAGGGCAAAGATTTTATCTGCAAATTCCACCTGATTAGTATGTGGGCCATAAATGTTGATAAGCGTGTATGGTTCGTTGTTTATATAGCATTGGAGTATCAAGTATCTACCATTTTTTTCTCCTGTTTTCTTAAGTAATGAGAAGGCTACCTCTTTCCCTATCAGAATGGGCACCCCTTGTTTCTTTTTCTTGTAACATGAATGGAAATCGTGGGGGAATGTGTTGGAACAGAATTTGGGACGTGTGCCCCATTTGAAATGGGTCTCCTGGTAGAAGGCTATTTGGGCTTTGTGTTTTTTTGCTTCTTCAAGTACTAGTCTACGCTTATGCAGTGAATCAGGCCTTTCGTGTTCAGAGATAATATATTGAGTGTCATAACGATAGGGGAGCGGTCGCTGTGATAGTTAATGATGGGAACAGTTTCACCAACGGAAGGGGATTAGTGCCTATGTTCATGTGTCCTGTATGGACAGTGTACATTTGCAGAAGTGGCAAGAGAAATCTGCCACTCAGAGTGTCAAAAGTATTTGTTACTAACGCATTATATGGTCGTAGTGCATTCTTGACAACGTGTATCAATTGTTTGGGGGGAAGGGAATAGGAAGGGGGATAACAGAAACATACCAAATGTTGAAACAGGTAAGTACGGAGAACTATGTACAGAAAACCGCCGATTGGGGTGCCCTGGGGCATAGGCGGTGATGAAAAGGCTCTGTTGAGCCTAGTGGGGTGGTGGGAGTTGACAAGTCTTACAACCCTGATGTTCTAGGCAGTTTGGGGTAACCTCAGTTCTTTTTACCATTCTTATACACTTGGGGGGTGTCGGATTAGGTGAAAGGACACTACGTGGTCTGGGTGCGGTGATAGATAAGGGTCCCAGTGTGTCTGTGTATTTAGCCACCATAGCAACTAATAAGGGTTTAGGGTAAAGTTAGCGTATAGACGGTGTTAGTTGGAGGGTGGTGCGACGTATGCGCGCCGACCACTCTACACATTGTCCCCCAGATGAGAACATGGTGTACAATTGCTTGGCTGTGGTGCCAACCTCAAATATTTTCTAGCTGTAGTTTGTTATGCACGGGCCACAAAGGAGCAAAGCGAATCAATCCTAGGCTCATAGTGGTGTGCGATTATAGTACAGCAACCATTTTAGCGGTGTCTGTGTCGGACAAGTGCGTTTTTTGTGGTGGTGGGGGTGGAACACTAGGTATATACAAAATACAGCAGACATTATACATCGGTGAAGCTTAGAGACTGTACGGAGATCTGTCTGTGCTATAACCAGTGCGTCACTGCCATGGCTGGGCCCAGGTCAGGGTCCCCGGCATGGCAGCAAGGCTCAGCCTCAGGGGCCGTTCACTAAACAACATAACAATCATAAGTGAAGTGTAAATTTAGTACATAGCGTTACGAGGAATCAAAGGGTGGAAAGAATTTGTGTGGTCTATGACCCTGACGGGTAAGTGTGTCGGGCTACTGTGCCCAAATATGGTAGGAAAAAGAGGGTCAGTTCGGTTCACTTATCTGCAGACACCACGTTCCATTCTGTCGGGATTTTCCTCGGGGACCTCGATCTTTGCGGCTTCGCTTGGGCAGGCTGTCCAGGTGGTTGCGACAGGATAATGTCCCATTCTTTCAGGAGCTTCATTCCTTCATCAACTGAAGTGATATGGCGGTCAGCGCCATTACGGCGGATGGTTAAGTGGGTTGGAAATCCCTATCTGTAGAGGACATAAGCGTCCCTCAGAGATTTGGTGATGCAGGCCAGTTCTTTCCGTTTCAGCAGGGTTGCGGCAGAAAGGCCTGTAAAAAGGTGAACGCCCGCAAATTCTTCCGGCGGCGTCTTTGTGGTTCTTGCAGCTCTCATTACTTTGTCTTTGCTAGTGTAGTAATGGAGTTTTGCTATGGTATCCCTGGGAACTGAGGCCGGAAGGGATTTCGGCTTTGGTAGGCGGTGTATGCGGTCAATTAGGCATTCCTGATGTGTCAGGCCACGCCCCCCCGCGCCCTTTTTAACATCTGGTTGAATAAATAACGTAAAAGTGCCTGAATTACCTCTGGCTGATCAATTGCCAATTCAGGTATTTCTCAATCTTTCAAGTTGTTTCTGGAAGACTCTAGAGCACCCACATAATATGGAAAAAAGTGATTCAAAGAAGTTCTCTGGAGTATTAAATTGGAAGATTTAGTGCTCCTCTATGTGGAAAGACACTTTTAATATGCCATAAAGCTTACAATGAAAAATTAACACCCAGCACTCCCAAGCAACCAAGTCCTGTTGAATCTTCAGAGCAGAGACTGGGCCCCTTAAAACAGCATTAACACCCAGCACTCCCAAGCAACCAAGTCCTGCTGAATCTTCAGAGCAGAGACTGGGCCCCTTAAAACAGCATTAACACCCAGCACTCCCAAGCAACCAAGTCCTGCTGAATCTTCAGAGCAGAGACTGGGCCCCTTAAAACAGCATTAACACCCAGCACTCCCAAGCAACCAAGTCCTGCTGAATCTTCAGAGCAGAGACTGGGCCCCTTAAAACAGCATTAACACCCAGCACTCCCAAGCAACCAAGTCCTGCTGAATCTTCAGAGCAGAGACTGGGCCCCTTAAAACAGCATTAACACCCAGCACTCCCAAGCAACCAAGTCCTGCTGAATCTTCAGAGCAGAGACTGGGCCCCTTAAAACAGCATTAACACCCAGCACTCCCAAGCAACCAAGTCCTGCTGAATCTTCAGAGCAGAGACTGGGCCCCTTAAAACAGCATTAACACCCAGCACTCCCAAGCAACCAAGTCCTGCTGAATCTTCAGAGCAGAGACTGGGCCCCTTGAAACAGCATTAACACCCAGCACTCCCAAGCAACCAAGTCCTGCTGAATCTTCAGAGCAGAGACTGGGCCCCTTAAAACAGCATTAACACCCAGCACTCCCAAGCAACCAAGTCCTGCTGAATCTTCAGAGCAGAGACTGGGCCCCTTAAAACAGCATTAACACCCAGCACTCCCAAGCAACCAAGTCCTGCTGAATCTTCAGAGCAGAGACTGGGCCCCTTAAAACAGCATTAACACCCAGCACTCCCAAGCAACCAAGTCCTGCTGAATCTTCAGAGCAGAGACTGGGCCCCTTGAAACAGCATTAACACCCAGCACTCCCAAGCAACCAAGTCCTGCTGAATCTTCAGAGCAGAGACTGGGCCCCTTAAAACAGCATTAACACCCAGCACTCCCAAGCAACCAAGTCCTGCTGAATCTTCAGAGCAGAGACTGGGCCCCTTAAAACAGCATTAACACCCAGCACTCCCAAGCAACCAAGTCCTGCTGAATCTTCAGAGCAGAGACTGGGCCCCTTAAAACAGCATTAACACCCAGCACTCCCAAGCAACCAAGTCCTGCTGAATCTTCAGAGCAGAGGTATCATCTCTGGAAGATCTACTCAAGAATACCTGTATTACTGTTTCCTTTAAACTCTTATTTTAAAATTGTGTTCTATTCCATCTCCCTCCCTATACTATCACTACTTAATTGATACCTATATCTCCCATCCCGATCTTCTGTTCTTGTTTTGCTTAAAGCTGCTGTGATCATGTCATTTTATGTTCATTCTTTAAGACTTTTTGTTAATTGTTTGTTTACCTAGTGTTACTACTCACTGATAATCTTGTAAATTTATGTTCATGGTTTATGACTTTCACCTATCTGATCCTTCCTATCTTTTTATCCCAAATGTTATCTCCTTTTAGTTTCTCATCTCTAATTAATTACCTCAATAGCCCCATGTCTCCCCACCCATAATAGTGTGTTTTATTTCTTTTTTTTTCTAACCTCAGACCTTATATTTCAGACTGGGCCCCTTAAAACAGCATTAACACCCAGCACTCCCAAGCAACCAAGTCCTGCTGAATCTTCAGAGCAGAGGTATCATCTCTGGAAACACACATACACACTCTGCGTCATACTTGACTCTGGTCTCACCTTTGAGCCTCACATCCAGCATGTTGCCAAATCCTGTAGATTCCATCTTAAAAACATAGCCCGCATCCGCCCCTTTCTTGCACCAGATACTACCAAGGAGCTTGTCCATGCTCTAGTAATTTCCCGCATGGATTATTGTAACCCTCTCCTGATTGGTCTCCCCAATAGCCGTACTGCACCCTTACAGTCCGTAATGAATGCTGCTGCTAGATTGATTTTCCTCTCTAGTCGTTTCTCTCACACCTCACCCCTCTGCCAGTCCTTACATTGGCTTCCTGTATGCTATAGGAGTCAATTCAAGGTACTAACTCACACCTATAAAGCACTGAACAACTCTAGCCCCTCTTATATCTCCTCACAGATCTATAGGTATGTCCCTTCTCGGTCTCTCCGTTCTGCCCGTGACCACCTCCTGTCCGTTGTCCGCACTCGTACGGCCAACTCGCGCTTGCAGGACTTCTCGCGGGCGGCTCCCTTCCTATGGAATAGCCTGCCTACTGCCATCAGACTCTCCCCTAGTCTTGCATCTTTTAAGAAGTGCCTTAAAACCCATCTCTTTAGGAAAGCTTATGGCCTCCAAGACTAACCCTTACCTCACATACCTGTCTCTTGCCCTCTCCTAAAGGGCAGCCCACCTTATTTGATTGTAAATTCCTGTCCTAATGTGTTTTACACCCCACCTCCTATAGAATGTAAGCTCGTTTGAGCAGGGTCCTCTTCAACCTATTGTTCCTGTAAGTTTATTTGTAATTGTCCTATTTATAGTTAAATCCCCCTCTCATAATATTGTAAAGCGCTACGGAATCTGTTGGCGCTATATAAATGGCAATAATAAATAATAAATAAAATAAATGAAGCACAACAATTGCCACTTCATTACATCCACACTATGCTGGCTCCAAACCACTCCCCTTGTTTTATAGCATTTCATAAGTTATTTTCAAATTACTTGAGTCATTTTTGCCTGTCTTCATACACCACCTGATGTTAACAATATACTGCAGTGTATGCCCTTCTTATATATGGTTGCTGTACTGTTTTTTGGCACATCCTATCTTTGGACCTCTTACACAAGTAATCTCTACACCTGGTGCTATACTCTACACCTGGTACCTTCTATATTTCTAGTTGGTATATTAATGGTTTGCACAGATGTACCTGTCTCTGACCCTCCGTGTTCTCAGATCGTCTTCCCTTTACCTAAACTCCTTAGCATCTAATTCAGGTACTTCAAAACACATATTCCTTATATGGCCTGCTATAGCTAAGATATCCTATAGTACCCTTTGGCAGATTACTGGCAGAATATTCTAAATAGCACTACTGAATCATTTGGGACAGTTAGCTTTTGACACATTTTTAAACTCATTTTATTTTGTACTATATTAGTAAGTTTAATTGTGCTTCGCTTATGCAACCTGATAAGTACCGTATATACTCGAGTATAAGCCGAGTTTTTCAGCCCATTTTTTGGGCTGAAAAACCCCAACTCGGCTTATACTCGAGTCACTGTCTGTATTATGGCAATTTGCATTGCCATAATACAGACCGGGGGAGAGGGGTGCTGGCAGAGCTGTAACTTACCTGTCCTGCAGCTCCTGTCAGCTCTCTCCTCCTCTGCGCCGTCCGTTCAGCACCTCGGTCAGCTCCCAGTGTAAGTCTCGCGAGAGCCGCGGCTCTCGCGAGACTTACAGTGTGAGCTGATAGAAGGAGCTGCACGGACGGCGCGGAGGAGGAGAGAGCTGACAGGAGCTGCAGAACAGGTAAGTTACAGCTCTGCCAGCACCCCTCTCCCCCCCACTGAACTGCCACTGGACCACCAGGGAAGGAGCCCCCCTCCCTGCCATATATCAAGCAGGGAGGGGGGACGAAAAAAAATAAATATATAAATAAAATTAAAAAAAATAATAAAAAAAAAAATTAATAACAAAAAAAAGGGGGATAAGGACCACTATGGGAGGGAGGGGGGCTATAAGGACCACTATGGGAGGGGGTGGGATAAGGACCACTATGGGAGGGGGGTATAAGGACCACTATGGGAGGGAGGGGGGTATAAGGACCACTATGGGAGGGAGGGGGGGGGGTATATGGACCACTATGGGAGGGATGGAGGGGGATAAGGAACATTATGGGAGGGAGAAGGGGGATAAGGGCCACTATGAGAGGGAGGGGGTGGGATAAGGACCACTATGGGAGGGGAGGGGGAAGTAAGGACCACTAGGGGAGGGGAGGGTAAGGACCACTAGGGGAGGGGAGGGTAAGGACCACTAGGGGAGGGGTGAGTCAGGACCACTGGGGGGGGGGGGTGAAGGAACACGGGGGTGGGGAGGTAAGGACCACTGAGGGAGGAGGAGGGGAAGTCAGGACATATGGGGGGGGGAGGGGGCGGCAAAAAATTTTTTGCCTACGGCGGCAAATATCCTTGCACCGGCCCTGCACACACTGCATTCACACACTGCATTCATACACACACACTGCATTCATGCACACACACACTGCACTCATACACACGCTGCACTCATACACACACGCTGCACTCATACACACACGCTGCATTCATTATACACACACTGTAAATAAATATTCAATTAATATATTTTTTTTAGGATCTAATTTTATTTAGAAATTTACCAGTAGCTGCTGCATTTCCCACCCTAGTCTTATACTCGAGTCAATAAGATTTCCCAGTTTTTTTGGATAAAATTAGGGGCCTCGGCTTATATTCGGGTCGGCTTATACTCGAGTATATACGGTATTTGTTAATTAATAACTTATGCTTTCAATACAAATTTTAATATGAAATAATGATTTGCATACTTGATCTGTAAAGCTTTATTTTGATATAACTATAACTCAGTATTCATATTATATAATGCTAATGTCTGTACTACAATGTTTCCTTAATAATAAAAAGATATATATATATAAGGTAATATAAAATATATTAAAGAAATTCACCTGGTATTTCCTGTAGCAGAAAGGATACAGTGATACACCAGTGTGCTTGTGCTTAGTAAAAATGGAAGTTATTAGAATATGTTATGTTCCGTAAAAGAATACACTAATATCTTAACTGATATGAATCAAAAATTGAATTAGCAAAATTAAGACCTAAATTCTGCCAATTAAGATTTCAATTAGCTTCATGCACTTTTGATAAATAGTAAACATTGCTGTATTCTTTCCTTAACAGCTTTATAGCTTATATAAAGCATGTCAGTTAGTGAAAAAGTCCCCTTTTCAAAGAATTGTGCGCCTGGTAGTTCATGTTATATTTCAAGAGGAACTTTTACTTTAAGATGATCTATAACTTGTGTTAACCATTTTTCATGAGATGCCCCCTTTTCGCAAATGGTTTGACTAATTAAACTGGGTGAAGAGCCACTGCACACCTGACCATAACCACTAAAATGGTTATGGTACCCAATTATGGTGAATACTGTTTCTATTACCTATAATTTGTTGCCTTTTAATCAATTTCAGTACTGGAGCTGCCCATCTATATATATTTCCACCCGTGTAATTACTTACTCAGGAAACCAAATGGAAGAAAAGCTCATAATATTAGTATAATTGAAATTTTACAATTTTGTGATATGCTTAGCATTCATCTTCAGATCAAAGACTGAGTGATATGTAAAAATGTTTAATTAAATTAAGATGAGCGAATTGATCACTTCATAGTACAAGGATTATAGGAGATCAATACTGCAGTATTGCTTGAGAATTTAGTGTGAGATTTAGCATAATAATGATTACTTACTTTTTTCTAAGAGTCACTATTAATGCCTATTCCATAACTGTTGAACATGGATCTGTAATGCAAAATTCCCACCAGAGAGTGCCAGGTGGATATTCAGTACCCCTGGCATGAAAAACGTGCTAAAATATTTTATGTATAAGTGACCATTTATTCATATACACATGAACATTGTGTGGTGATGATGAAGGTACAGATACAGCTCTCCATTTTTGATCTTGGAGGTCCTTCAGTCAAATTATTTTTACATTGTTAATGGTCAGTCTGCTGGCAATGCAATACAGATTCTCAATCTGTATAACCTAACAAGAACAACGGACCTTACCTGATATCAGTTGTTGAACGAGAAAAAGGTGTTACTGTACATGAACAAACCTGGTAAGTTAAAGGCAGTTACATTAGCTGATTATGCAAACAAACTGCCTTTGGTGAACGTTTTGTTTGTGAACATTGACCATTCTGACTATTTTTAGTACGTTCAAGCGCTTGAAAAGGCTCATCAGACAGAGACATAGGGTACACTGGTGTAACGAGTATATACCCCTACACGCAGGATCCAGCCAAAGAGAAGACAGCACAGAGGAGAGATACGTCTACCGGACCTTAGAGTGGCCGGACTCGACGTAATAGGAGAAGTACAGAGTCAGGAACGATCCGAGGTCAAGGGCACAAAGAGACAGCGTAAACGAGAACTAGCCGGGGTCTGGTACACAGGAATCAGCAAGCCGGCAAACAGTACAGACAAGGATAAAGCGAAAACAAAGTCAGAATACAAAGCCAAGGTCAAATACGGAGAAACACAACTGAACACAACAAGCACTAAAGGGAACTGTAGCAGAAACCACGATAGGGCAAGGAACTAAGGGAAAAGGGTGAGTATAAGTAGCCTTCAAACTAATGTGATTGGCTCCTGTCACTTCCACACCCCCAACAGGTAAGTGTATGGGGTGATTGGCATGACAGGAGCCAATGGGAGCCTTTTTGCAATTTAGGCTCCCACTGTCTCTTTAAGAGCGCGCCCGAGACTCGCGGCGCGCTCTTAGCTGCAGGCGGGACACGTGACCGCATCTCGCGATCACTGCCCGTCTTCCTGTTAGGAGAGTCGGATGAGCCGCGCGCGGCTCGTGCAGCCGCAGGACCGCGCGCGGCTTGAAGAGAGGACCGCGGCCGGCCCCCGGATAAGGTAAGCAATGCTACAACTGCCCATTTTAAATACCCCCAAATCACTGACAGCAAATGCACTAAACTTTAGGGTCTAAATTGTGAAATATCAGGGTTAGGATTAAATAGAAGTATGCATGTTCAGGTTAGTATGTATATTCAGGTGAGTGCAGCCCTCTTGGTTTTATATATATATTGGAGTTCAGGCCAACTCCTGGTCTTGCACCCCTCCCTAATCACAGGTGTCTCATTCCATGATCCTATTTAACATTGATCTGCAGAGAGTCGCAAGCATTTCCAAAGTAAGTGGATTAATCTCATAGGAACATGCATTAGGTTACTAGAGTAGGACCTACCAAAAACATGGTACATTGACGTTGTGGCAGGCTTATGCAATATATGATCATATAATGTAACTAAACCCTCATTATTTTTTGCCTAGGTGAAGTGTTTTTAAATAAAACTATTGCATTCGGTGAGACTTTCGGTGAGGATTTTGTATGTGGATTAAATATTGTTAAGACTAGCTATGGGTAAGGTTAGGTACAAAGTAGGATTCTCCATACAATACACTTGCACTACCCAGAGATGAGGTTTATTAAGCTGTGTTGCTTGTGGATGTGCTTCTCTATTTGCTCCTACTTTATTTTGGCTCCAGGCATAGTATAATATATTTAAATACTTGCTGTCTCTCTGGCACTAAACAAAAAAACTGAAGATGCAAAGACAACGTTTGTAGGTGCATGTTACAGTATGCTTATGTATTTTATTGTAACTATTTTGCTATAGTTATCATAACTTCATTACATAACTTTCTTGTCTATAGAGGTTATAATGACAGGCATTTTTGAACTCACGAATCCCCAGATGAGCCTGATGGGCAATGTGGAGAGTTGTGATAGAATGTCAATGAATCCATCATTGCAGATGCTCTATCAACTACTCTAGAAAATCAAGGAAGATCTTAACTTTGATTCCCCTCTTTTTTTTTATTTGTTTCAATTGCGTGGCTTACTGCCTCCAGCCATATGCATATATGACAATCTACGCTATCCGGATTTATTTTTCTTTAACAAGGTTATATTTAACTCTGGATATGTCAGTGCAGTTATTGTACACTCACATGTTTCTACTTTATTGTGGGAAGCAATATGTGTAAGTTCTTCTTTCCTTTATACGTTATGTCATTGGCTTGTTTTGTTGTTGAAAAGGCATTTGTCACAGTCATTTAAACTCTGCCCTATTGAGTGATTCTCAATATACTTACAGGATATTACTACTTTCCCATCTTGGAAGCACACCAATCAATAACAAACTGCCTCGAATGCAACTTGTCCCTATAATGTGACTGTAATGAGTCCATGATATTATCATGGTATCTAAGAAATAATTGCGGTAGAGGCACAGCACTTGGGAGACACAAATCTTTTAAAATATATGGTGGATTCTTTGCTGATCAGTAGGAAGAAGAAGCTGTGACAGGTGTGGATATATATAACAGGCTCACCAAGAAAGATTTAACTTGGAGTTTAAAAGGGATGACTAATAAACAGGGCTCAATTTATACTACCATACAGATGTTAACAGATTATTATGTGTTTGTCGATGTTGCCCAAAGCATAAAGTTATAGTTTTCATTGATGATCCTATGTTACAGCATCTTTTGACATACCTGCAAAGCTATGTGAATGTACCAGTTAGAATAGTGCCACACTAAATATGGATTTTATCCCCTGAAGGATTCACTGACACTATCCTTAAAAAAAATGATCAAAGTACCATAACCACTATAGCAAACCCCTCTAATGCAAGTAGTCAAATTGTTTGCTAATGTTTAACAACTTACCCGTGGTCCCCTGGCACTGGTCACCTCAATTGTGAGAACCAGAAGCTCTCTGCATTGAGCTAAGCCCAGTGGTGCTGGGCATGTGGCATTGACTAGAGCTATCAGCTGACACTCTCAGCCAATGAGCTGGCCTTGCATTGCAGGATTTAACTTGGTTGAGCTAGAGGACACTCCTTGCAGGTGCATCTGGCTCTTAATTGGGGAAGTGACCGGTGCCCGAAGGACCCCAGGTAAGTTGTCAAACTGTTAGCAAATTTGTGTCTACTTATATTGGAGAAGGTGCACTGTAGGGGTTATTTTGCTCATAGAGTTCCTTTAACAAATTCAGGGCTAGCCACTATAGGTCTGTGGCTCATTTAGCACTAATGTGAACCTAAATGAGTGTCAATAGTTTACCTTTGATTTTATAAGTTTCTATGTTAGCTATCAGCTGTTCATAGCTTTTCAAAAGCAAAAATAATCATTGTGGCTTTAACAGCTTCTGCTGTGCATTTGTGGAACCAGCAGCTGCTAATGAATCAGCCTCCACAGTGAGAAGAGAAAAATATATATATTTGTGTGCCTAGCTGACAGTATAGCTAGTGTTTAACAACACACCAAATGTTGCTGCTAAAATATATATTTACGTTCAGAAACCTCACGGGATGTGTAAATTGGATTTTTTTTAATGAACACATTACAGATAAGGCAATTGCATGATTTCTAATGAAAATGTAGAAATTCAAGAGTTAAATAATTTGAACACTTGTCAGGAAAGCCAGGCCATCAATTATACTTGTTATGTGTAACTACTGTTTGCTCATCAATTTTCAAGATTTATATTCATTTACAGTAAATTTATGTGATCGTGCCCAATAAACATGTAGTAAAATATCTGCAGAAGTACTAACTGAAAATGGGCATAATAATTTAAATATATATTTATAAATATACACTATATGAACAAAGGTATTGGGACAAACCTCTTAATTATTGGATATAGGTGCTTCAATCAGATGTATTGCTACAGATGTATAAAATAAAACACCTACATATGCATTCTGCATTTACAAATATTTGTGAAAAAATGGGTCATTCTAAGCTCAGTGAATTCAAGAATTGTACACTCATAGGATGCCACCTTTGCAATAAGTCAGTTCATGACATTTGATCCCTGTTAGATATTTCACAATGCTATGCTTCCAACAGTTTGGGGAAGGCCCTTTTCTATTCCAGCATGACTGTGTCCCAGTGATCAGAGCATGGTTGGATGAGTTTGGCATGTAAAAATTTAACTGGGCCCTTACCTCAAGCCTATCAAACTCCTTTGGGATGAACTAGAACGGAGATGGTGAACAACATTTTTGCGTCCAAATCAGACGTTGTGTGCCATCTCCGTTCCAGTTCATGACAAATGCTTTAATGGATAAGTAATCAAAAATTCTCACAAAAACACTCCAAAATCATATAGAAAACCTCCCCAGAAGTTTGGAAGCTTTTATAGCTGCAAAGGTGGGATAAACTACATCTTAATGTCTATGTCTTTAGAATGTGATGTCATAAAAGCCCCTGTTGGTATAATGGTCAGGTGTCCAAATACTTTTCTTCTTATAGTGTAGGTCACAATGCTTTCTCATAAGGTGCAGCAGAACTATTTGTAATATAAAAGACATACAAGCACTATATATGTATATCTGCGTACATATATATTTAGTGCTTGTATATCTTTTATATTACAAATAGTTCTGCTGCACCTTATGAGAACACATTGTGACCTACACATACAGTTGTAATCAAAATTACTCAACCCCCATCGAAAATCAGGTCATTTGCCAAAATTTACAGACTTCCAGCTCTTTGCAATGAACAAATCAAACAAAAGCAATAACTCAACACTACAAATGCTTTAAGTGCTTTCCCCAATATTCAACTAAAAATGCAACTTATAATACTCTCTCCAGTCTCAAATGTATTTAACTCCTTCATAACAAGTATCTTTAGTATTTAGTAAAGCAACCATTTGCTGTTATGACCTGCCGCAAATGAGATGCCTAGCTAGATAAAACTTTCTGGCACCATTTCTGAGGAATCTTAGCCCATTCTCATGAGCAATGGCCTCCAGTTCAGTAATATAGTTCGGTTTGCGTTATGCAACCGCCTTTTTCAAACCCCAGCAAAGATTTTCTATGGGTTTCAAGTCAGGTGACTGTGATAGCCACTGTAGACTTTTCCAGGACTTCGTCTGCAACCAAATCTTAGTGAAATTTAAGGTATGCTTAGGATCATTATCTTGTTGGAAGGCTTAATGGCATCCAAGTTACAGCTTCCTCAGAGAAGGCACAACATTTTCTCCTAGGATTTCCTGATACTTCAATCATCTAACCTTGACTTGCATACACTGCAGGTTTGGAATGCCATAGGATGCAAAGCAGCCCCAGAGGATCACCATGCCACCACCATGCTTTACTGTAGACAGAGTGTTCTTTTCAACTTATGCTTCATTCTTCTTCCTCTAGACCTACTGCTGATACAATGGGCCGAAAAATTTCAGTTTTGTTCTATTACTCCACAGAACAGAATCCCCAAACTTCTGTGAATTAGTTAAATGATTTTGAGCATATTGGAGCCAACTTTTCTTGTGCTTTTGGGTCTTGGAGTTCTGGCATGGAAACCTTCTGTGTTTAGTACACGCCTGAACAGTGCTCACTGAAACCTCAGTGCCTATTGCCACCAAGTTTTGCTGCAGGTCTTTTGCACTCAATCGAGGGTTTTAACAACCTGCCAGAAATCTGGTTACAGCCACTGATAGCTTCCTTTTTCTGCCCCATTCAGGTACTGTAACCACTGTTCCTTCAACTTTGAATTTGCAAACTATGCTTCCAATGGTGCCTTTGGAACATTCAATGGTGAACATTCAATGCCTTTGTTATCTTTTTTGTATCCTGTTCCTTATTTGTGAAGGGCGATGATCTCTTCTCTGAACTTTGTGGACCATTCTTTTAATTTATTTTTAACATGCAGTCAAATTTCACACTCAACAAGCCCCTAGCCAGTTCAGGTATTTCAAGTGTTCCAGCTTAAGCACCCCGCTACTAATGAAGCCCTTGATTTGTTGCATCAGGTATGTTTGGGACAACACCTGTTTTGCATATCTGTGCCTCTGTGAGGGGGTTTATTCAGGGGTTGAATAATTTTGAGAATGGAGAAGTCATTATAAGTTACATTTCAAGCTGAATTTTAGGGAACCACTTGAAGAAGTTATTGTGCTGAGCTATTTCAATTGCTTTTGTTTGATTTGTTCATTGGAAATAGCTGAAAGCCTGTAAATTTTGACAATAAACTTGATTTCCAATGGGGCTTGAATAGTTTTGATTACAACTATATGCATTCACAGATTATCACAGATCTTCCATGCATATAAAACATCTTCTTTATATAGGTCATAGCAAGATACAGTGATGCAGAGATTGACATCGAATAAATTGAATAGACCTGTTTTCGTCTGAACAGCAACTTGTTCAAATTTGGCTGAATCGCATTATTGAACTACAATGTGCCAGAATCTCTGAACAAACAACTTGCTCAATGCTTGAGCATGCTCATTTTGATTTGTGATTCAGAGTGCCATTCCTGGCACAAGAAAAAAAGGTGGGATGGAACAGAAAAGAGGAAATGGTGGGGGAAAATACGCAGCTTTGTTGTAATTATGGACAAGAGGTCCATCCAATCATGTGGGCTGTATCTCTTGTCCAAACTAGAGGTTAGAATAAACAAGGTGGTTGTGATTTATGGCTAGGTGGCAGCCAGTAAATGTTGATTTTATTCACAGATCAAGTGACAACTTACCAATAGAGGGTACAATTATATTTCCCACACCTCAGCAGACAGAACTTTTACCTCTTTTTACCCCTGAAGCTACTTGACTATGAGTATGATGAGTAAAAGGGATTAGAAGAGGAGAGTGAAGAGAGGACAAGCAGCAGCTCAGCATTTTCTCTGGCAGCTAGTGTGAAGTTCCCTACTGCACCTTCTCAACCATGTCCAAGTCCATCTATACCTGCTTTCAAGTTGCCTCAGCCAGTGCAGACAGTTGTAACATCAGTTGTGCCTGCTGTCATTGGCACAAGTAGCTCACCCACTGACTTTGTGACCGAACATCACTATCACCACCACCATTAATATTTTCATTAGTATTAATAGTGAACAGTTTTGTGACAGGTTCCACTGCCACCGATCCACCACTTCAACTGACACAAGACAAATTGTTTAGGCCACAGCATTGCACCAACAAAGCAAATTCTTGGAAGTGAGTAATGGGCATGTGAAGGGTCATCTCACTAGTCCCAATATGATGCAAAATCTGCAAAGACACCACAAGTCTGCATTACTGAGGTAAGAATCAGAACAAGAAAGCACTAGGGCAGTTAACAGGTCCACTGGTGCTGTATCTGACTCTGCACAGTTGTCACCACCTACTAACAGTGCTATCTTCTCCAATACTACTGCCACTACACTTGGGCAGAGAGCAAAGATAGTGAGGATAGTGGCAGTCATTTAAAGGGAGATTGAACAGGAACAGTAGGTACCCTCATAATTGGTGAATTAAAAAAAAACAATAAAACTTGCACGTTGCCTACACCCAATTTGGTTCACTGACTTAGAATTTTTTTTACTGATTTGTGATTTTTTTTTCAAATGCCTTTAATGATAGTAATTTTTCCCTGGCTGACTGAGTCTTGTGGTACCCGCTTCCTCTGCAGTTGCAGTATGTAAAAGCTAATAGGACACTAATTTTCCACAGCATTTTCAATTACTTTTTGGATAAACCCTTTTTTCAACTTAAAATGATTTCTGTTCCCACTCAATTGTTTTTACATGAATGCAAGATAGCAAAAGAACAAAAGATTACAATCAAACATTTTAAAACCAACTTCTCGCACTTTCAATTTCCTTTTAAACCAGCTATATAAAGATCTATTTATGCCATTTCAGAATTAGTATTGCAAAACTGCCTGATTTTGTCAAGCTATTAGGCTAAGCCTTTAAGCAATGTGGTAGGCGTTTTTGAATGTCAGCATAGTAAGAGAAGCCTTTTTTTTTTGGCTGCCTGCATTTCTCTCTGAATTTTTTTTCATGATCAAAATTTAGCAAAGTTGACTGCTTCATGAACTAAATTCGACTGTCTAAAATGTATTTATTTTTTGTCAAAGTGGCTAAGCTGAACTAAATTTCTTATTAGTTTTTCAGGGTTATCTACTAAAGTGAGATATTGTCATGTATAAAAAGTGCATTCATTCTCAGTTATTTTGCCTCTTTATTAATCACTGGTAAGACCACATCTTGAATATGCTGTGCAATTTGGGGTACCTGTTTTTTTTTTTTTTTTTTTAAATTCGTTATTTTATTTGTGCACGGATAAAACACATTATGTTTACAATGCCCCAACAGCTTGGGTAAGCAGTTATTCCAACATAGTGTTATAGTTATGAGGCATTAGAGGATACTACACAGTTTTATACATATTATTGTCGCTTGTCAAGTAGTTTATCCTGTTTCGCTTAACAGGTTAAATATAACAAAATAACATGAGATAGCATAAGAGTAGTTCTAGACTTTTGAGTGTTGCTAATCAGTTTTACTATGCTTACACAGCCTGGTTGAGCAGGTATTCTGCGTTGGATTCATTCGCTTTCCCAAAAATTTTCCTTTCCCTGCTCTGCTTATCAGGACATGTGAGTTACAAGTTTAACTAGAGCAAAACATTTTAACACAACATATTAACTGTGCTAGGGATTTAGGTCGTTCAGTGGTAGATTGTTACGTTCAAAACCTGCGTGGAAGCAATAGTGGGCAGAACAGGTAATTGGGGAGTTAGCTCTGTGGCTAGTTTGCTTGATCACAAAGTATGCTCAGGAAAGACAGGCTAAATACGAGCGATAGGTATCTTGCGCGCTATGATATATTGAAACGTTGAACAAACATCTAACGACATTCAGTGAGTATATAACAAAATGGTCCAGAGCAGCCTATCAGAGCATAATCATAATACAGTAATACAGTGATGTCTGTTGAGTGAGTCTGCGCATCTTAGGACACTGAACTCTCTGTGTAGGTAAGTATCAGCATTAGGTTCCCAGACTAATTAACTGATGCTAATTTTTATTTTACCCGTATGTGAGGCAGTGAACTTGCCCTTAGTCTATCATGCTACAAGGCTTATATAATTGCAGCCTTCCACATGAGGAGGCTTATGAAATATGAGCCCAGTAGAGAACCCATATATATGTAGCTGAGAGAAAAACATAAGTAAGAGCCTATGGAAAAATACTGCTGAATAGACTGAGCTAATGGGCATCTGTAAAAGCCTGGTCATAGATAGGAAACCTAAGTGGAGTCACATAGTCTAAAGAGTAGTCGGGTGAGGTATTCCTCAAATATTATACTTCGGCATCTTGGTGTCGGACAGTTCCTGAATGAATGGGTAAAACAAATCGAATGGGAAAAACAAATCAAATGATAAGAAGCGTTTGAGTCTCTGGGCGTTTAGTCAGTTATGGCATTATGAGAGCATCGGGCATCCTGCTCCGCGTCCAGGCTGGTAGCCGGAGTGCAGTCAGCTGCTGTCTTTCACCTGATGCTCCTGGTGTGCTTCAGGGGGTAGTCCATTATAAGAATAGCGCATGCTTCAGTCCTTATAGCCCAAGGAACAGCAATAAGTGAGAGATGAGGATCCTTAAGTCCACATTTGGTTTCATGGTTGGCTCATTGATGGTACTGTTTGGGTGGATCTTCTTGGGACAAATGTCTCGGAGGTGGCCGGATTCCATGCATGGGTGTTGGCGGGTTTGTTAGGCTGCTGCAGGGCATCTTGAGGGAGGCCCCAGGCCACCAGGTGCCTTCTTGCCTCTAGTAGGAGCACCTGTAGCTTGTGGGGTGGGCGCCACTGGTATTTTATGCTGTGTGCACGGAGTAAGGCGGTGAGTGGCCTAAGGGTTGCGCGCCATGCCATTGTTCCCCTAGACAGGTCCATATAGAACGTGAGGGACATGTCCTCAAAGGTATTTTGGTGTTTCCCTTGGTGGCGGCCATTATTGCCATTTTGTCTTGACGTTTTTGAAATTTAATTATTATATCCCTGGGTGCCGTCACTGGGGCTGTCGTGGGTTTGGGTATTCGGAATGTGCCTTCAATGCTTATTCCTTTGGCCTGCTTCACAGGGAGAATCGTGCTTACCAGGCGTCGTATGAGGTGAGGCACCTCGGCGTCTGAGATTGAGTCCGCTATTCCCCTGATTTTGAGGTTTTGGGCTCGCCGTGTATCTTCCATCACCGCCATTTTGTGTTCCAGCTGCAGGTGCTGTTGTTGTAGGGAGACTACGTATCTTGTAGCGTAGTAAATTGCTGTGTGTGGCTCTTGGAATCTCGCTCGACGACACCCATATGGTCCGACAGGCCCTGAATGTCTTTCTTCATACCCGCCATGTCGGCCTGGAGGCCCCGTCGGAGCTCCGCCAGCAGCTCCCTCATCTCAGCCTTCGTGACCGGTGCCGCATCCGACTGTGTTTTGGGCTGTGTCGGTGGTCGTGTAGCGGGTAAGGTCACCTCTTCTTGGTCTGAGGTTAGGTCATCAGAGTTAGTGAGGTTGTCCACATAGTCTGTGTAGTCCGCCATGTGAGGCTCTTGGGCTCCATGTGCTCTCCGCCACAGCTCCCCAATACTTGTGCCTGGACGTGGCCCGTTCGATTTTAGTTTTTTATTCTTCTTCCCCATTGCTGTCTAGATTGTTGGGGTAATCAGCCTGTTTCTTTTGTCTTTTGGGGGGTGATCGTTGTAGAATTTGTCTGTAAATAAGCTTTTGAAGCACGGAGCTCGCTGGAGTTGCGACCGCTTGGTTCGGCTGTTGGCTCCGCCCCCCGGGGTACCTGTTTTAAAGAAGGATTTTATGGCACTAGAAAAAGTGCAGAGATGAGCTGCAAAATTAATAAAAGGAATGGAGCATTTTTGCTATGAAGAAAGGTTAACAAATTTAAACCTCTTTAGTTTAGAAAAACATTGCCTCAGAGGAGATATGATAACATTATAAATATATCCAGAGCCAATACAAACCATTGCGTGGAACTCTATTCACAAATAGAACTATACATAGGAAATTAGGTCATGGGGATAAACTGGAAGAAAGAAGATGTAGTCTAAGGCAAAGGAAAGGTTAGTTATTGCCATAACAAAAATAAGGATGTTAAATTCTCAGCCTGAAGAAGTGGTTTTATCAGAGTCTGTACAGATGTTTAAACAGACACTAGATGCATACTTTCAAAAACCATAATAACTAATTATATGATTTTTCTACTGTAGGGTAATAGCTTCTTGATCCAAGGATAAAATCTGACTACTGTTCTGGGGGCAAGAAGAAATTATTTTCTAGTTTGCAAAATTGGAAGTGCTTCAAACTGCTTTTTTTGCTTTATTTTGGATCAACAGCAAAAACAGATGTGAGGAAGCCTGAACTTGATGGACACTTGTCTCTTTTCAGCCTATGTAACTGGATAACTATGTAACTATGTAATACAGATAAATGTAAAGTCATGTATTTTGGAATAAGGAACCCACACAACACATACATTAAATGGGGTTAAGTTATGTATAACATTAAATGAAAGGACTTGGGAACAATTATAGATCACAGACTACTCAACAGCATGGGATGCCGGTCTGCCTTTGCAAAACCTAGTAAGGTGCTTTTGTGTATAAAAAGGGTATTTATTCACATGAATCAATAACAAAACAAATGGGTTTCAGGGTTGGACTTGATGGATTTTAGTTTTTTTTTTCAAACTATGTAAGTATATAATATCTGGGCTGGGGAAGAAGAGGGAGGATCTGTTTTTAAATATACCCACAATGAAAAAACATACTCTCCTGCTGAGATGGGAGTCAAGCCTGTGACTATATAACCCTCAGGACGCTCTTCTCAGTAGGGTAATCTCCATACAGGCAGACTGAAGGGGCAGTAGTGTAACAGGTAGCAGCTTTTGAATAGGTACGGGGTAGGCACAGAGACCACTATGCACTGCAACAAAAGGCAGGAATTGGCCTGTCAATCTCTGAAACACCCTAGGAAGAAACTCACCCTTCTACACACTGGATCAAGTCCCTAGAAGGCAGGTATTGACTACTCTGCCTGCTCTTCTTCTTCCAGACAGGTATCAACCTCTCTGCCTGTCCTCCCTGTATTCTAGTTACGTATTGCCCCCTATGCTGTGACATCTTTGAACACTGCCTTTCAAAGGTGCAGTGGCTCAGAGGTCAAGCGATTAGCTTAATGCTGGCAAATCTGAAGATGCAGCTCAACTTTCCAAAGGAAGGGACACCAAACCCTTGGCAAGAGTACCTCTTTAAGGTCCTTGGTAACATGAAATGGTGCAGCCAGAAAGCAGGTTCCAATACTTTGCTACTCGAATCCTTGAAAGAAAAGATCCAGTAAAATCATCATGATTGCCAGGACCCAAGCTTTCCCAGCAGAACATTGCCCAAAGCATGGCAGATCCGGCCTGCCTTCTATCCATAGTGCATCCTGTTGCTATCTCTTCCCCAGGTAAAAAATGCACACGCACCTGGTCATCCACCTAATCTAAAAGAAAATGTGATTCATCAGACAGGGAAACCTTCTTCCATTGCTTTATGGTTCAGTTCTGATGCTCATCTAACCAATGAAGGCACTTTTGGAGCGAGTCAACATGGACATTCTGACCGGTTTGCGACAAAGCCACCCCATATGCAACAATCTACGAAGCACTGTTTGTTTTGACACCTTTCTAGCATCTCCAGCATTAAACTTTGAGGTTCAGTAGCTCTTTTGAGTGATCAGATCAGATTGACAAGCCTTTGTTCCTCACTCGCATCAATGAGCCTTGGGTGCCCATGACCTTGATGACAGTTTACAGGTTGTCCTTACTTGCACCACTTTTGATAGGTACTAACCACTGCATACAGTGAACACCCCACAAGACTTGATGTCTTGGGGATGTTAGAGTAATGTAACCATCACTATTTGGCCTTGTCAAAGTCACTCAGATATTTTCGCTTGCCCATTTTCCCGCTTCCAAAATATGGAAATCAAGAACTGTGTCTACTTGCTGCCAAATATATTCCACACCTTGACCATTGGTGTATTTTGTTTTTTTGTGGCCCTAGGCATGAATAAACTCAGGCAATTTTCTCTCAGCCATTTCCTGTCAAGGTCACACATCGTTCTGTTTAAGACCACCACATACTTTGGCAGAGACAAATGCCCTCATTGATAACTGCACTGACAGATACACAGTAATTGGTACACACACTGTTTAACAAACACACACTTTCACTGACAGGTACACACTCTCAGATACACATATATTCACTGACAGATGCACACCTTCACTGACAGACATACATACACACACTGATAATGACACACTAATATACATTATCTCACATACTCACAAATTGTGTTTTTTTTTTTATTATTATTTTTTATTTAAGTCCACTCAGCCACCCTACCTTTGGAAGAGCTGGAGTGGATTATTTCCCTGGGGTCCAGTATGGCTGTGGTCCCAGGGCCGGATTAACATAGGGGCTGATGGAGCTGCAGCTCCAGGCCCAGGCCCATGGAATAGGCCCATTTAAAAAAAAAAAAAAAAAAAAAAAATTTTTTTTTTTTTTTTTTTTTACACACTACTCTTAGGTTTGCCACCTGACAGTTTTTTGTTTTTTTACTGGCACAGCCGGTATTTGAGGCTGCCTGGCCGTCCCTGTATTGCAGTAATACCGGCAATACAAATGCAGGTAATTTTCTCAGAATAAATGGAGATTACTCTGCAATACCAGCACCGGCCAGTAGGGGTCACTGTGTGTGGAGAGAGGCAGGGATAAGAAGTTACATCATATCCCTGCCTCTCTCTACTACTCACTGATCCGTGGTCCAGGCAGTCCAGACAGCAGCTATACAGCTCAGGTAAGTGAGGGATGGGGGGAAAGGCAGCAGGGACACATGGGGACACTGAGACACTAGGGGACACAGACATTAGGGGACATATGGGGACACTGAGACACTAGGGGACACAGACACTAGGGGACACATGGGGACACCGACTCTAGGGGACACTGAGACACTAGGACACAGACACTGGGAGACCTGGGAACACTGAGACACTTGGGGACACTGGAAAACATGGGGACACTGAGACACTAGGGGACACAGACACTAGGGGACACTGAGACACTAGGACACATGGGGACACAGACACTGGGAGACCTGGGGACACTGAGACACTTGAGGACACTGGAAAAGATGGGGACACTGAGACACTAGGGGACACTGGGACACATGGGGATGCTGAGACACATGGGGATGCTGAGACACATGGGGATGCTGAGACACATGGGGACGTTGTGAGACATAAAGACATTGGGAGACACTGAGACATTGCGACATGGAGATGTTCCCATGTCCCCCAGCCAGTGTCCCTAGTGTCTCAGTGTCCCCAAGTCTCCCAGTGTCTGTGTCCCATGTCTCTCAGTGTGCCTAGTGTCCCTATATGTCACAGTGTCCCCATGTGTATGTCCACAACTGTCCCCATGTCTCCCCAAGTGTCTGTCTCCCAGCCAGTGTCCCCTAGTCTCCCAGAGTCCCCTAGTCTCCCAGTGTCTGTGTCCCTAGTGTCTTAGTGTCCCTAAATGTTTCAGTGTCCCCATGTCTCCCAGTGTCTGTGTTCCTAGTGTCTCAGTGTGCCTGGTGTCCCCATGTCTCCCAGTGTCCCTATATGTCCCAGTGTCCCTATGTCTATGTCCACAACTGTCCCCATGTCTCCCAGTGTCCCCATAAAGTGACATGGGGACACTTTATCAGGAAATATTACTTTACTGAGAGGGTAGTGGATGCATGGAATGGCCTTCCAGCTGAAGTGGTAGAGGTTAACACAGTAAAGGAGTTTAAGCATGCGTGGGATAGGCATAATGCTATCCTAACTATAAGATAAGGCCAGGGACTAATGAAAGTATTTAGAAAATTGGGCAGACTAGATGGGCCGTATGGTTCTTCTCTGCCGTCACATTCTATGTTTCTATGTCTGTCTCCCAGCCAGTGTCCCCTAGTCTCCCAGTGTCTGTGTTCCCATGTCTTAGTGTCCCCATGTCTCCCAGTGTCTGTGTCCCTAGTGTCTCAGTGTCCCCATTTCTCCCAGTTTCCCTAAATATCTGTGTCCCCATGTCTCCCATTGTCCCCGGGTCTCCCATTGTCCCTGGGTCTCTCTGTGTCCCCGGGTCTCTCTGTGTCCCCGGGTCTCTCAGTGTCCCCGGGTCTCTCAGTGTCCCCGGGTCTCTCAGTGTCCCCGGGTCTCTCAGTGTCCCCAGTATCCTAGTGACATGGGGACACACTGAGACATTGGGACACTGGGAGAAATAGGGACACAGACACTGGGAGACTAGGGGACTGGGCGACATGGGGACACTGACAATGTGATACATAGGGACAGACACTGGGTGACTTGCGAGACTGAGACACTGGGAGCAATCCATCTATACAGCAGAATCAAACTGTGAGTAGTTTGTTGGTGGTTTTACAGAATTTTCTCTGATGTCACTCCTTGTGATTTACATCATGTGATGTCACGCATAACTAATTAATTATACAAATGATTAAGGCTGGTATTTTTTTCCAAGAAAGGTGGCAACCTTAACTACTCTTCACATACTCTTGCTTAAAGGAGCACTTTAGGGTCAGGAACACAATCATGTATTTCTGACCCTATTATGTTAAAACCACCACCCTGGCCCCTTCTTGCCTCCCTAAATATAGTAAAATATTACTTGTATTCAAGTCTGCAGCTGCTGGCTCAGAAGTGGTGGTCTGAGCAAATTACAATACTTCCCCATAGGATTGGCTGAGATTGTCAACTAGGCAGATCAGGTGCAGAGCCAGCACAAGTCCAACATTGCCCTGGCCAATCAGCATCTCCTCATAAAGATAGATTGAATCAATGCATCTCTATGAGGAAAGTTCAGTGTCTGCATGCAGAAGGTGGAGACACTGAATGGCAGTGCTGCACACTAGGCAGTACTGCCCCAGGAAGCACCTCTAGCAGCCATCTAAGGAGAGGCCAGTTGAGTTATTTTCTCTGAAAAGACAGTGTTTACTGCAAAAAGCCTGAATGGAATGATTCTACTCACCAGAACAAATCCAATAAGCTGTAGTTGTTCTGGTGACTATAGTGTCCCTTTAAGTTTGGAAGCTTAAGAGGGATGTATGGGAACAAAACTTGTGTGGACTGGCTGACATTAAAATTAGTTTAGGTAATGCAGAGTTTGGTCTCTCTAACACTGTGGCATGTCCCCTTTCTTCTACACTCACTACATACACCTTTTCTCTGTCTCAGACTATATACCAGGAACTTCTGCCTGCTAGTAAGAAGGCAAGGAGACAAGTGGACCAGCGAGTGCTAGGGGACAGTCCTTAGAAAGCATGGAGTGAGCGCATCATTAGACGCATTTATGTCAAGCTCAAGGTGCTGCCTGCATAGTATGATCTTAGTTGGACAGCCTGGATGATTGGCAGGCAGCCTGACATGCATTCATGCCAGACTGACCTTCCAATTCTTTGGACAGACATGCCCCCTTTTTGGGCATGTTCACCCCTTTTGGCAGGTCTTGTCACGTGATTCGCACCAGTGGCACACCCTTTTACCCCGCCCATTGACTTCCTGCTTCACTGGACACTGCTGTTAGGAGGTATGGATTTACTTGAAAGATGAAAGTATGAATTAGAGAGAGATTAGCATAGAGTATGTGTTTTCTTATAACTGCATTCTATGAGTTTCCCTCCAGCACCATCTCCATCAGATACATGATGCTTGGGAGGTATGACTGTTTTAGTGTTTTTGGTCGATAAGATTCCGTAATTAGGCCCATCATAATTGTCAGCACCAGGCCCACTGGGCTCTTAATCCGGCCCTGTGTGGTCCATGAGGTCAAGTTTGGCTGCTGGGTGGGCAGCCGGGCACGCAATGAAGGTGAGGAAACTGTAATCTTATTGCTGTACTCCCTCACATGCCATTTAGTAATATCATATTCCAGCTCCCAACATCACAGCAGGGCATGTGAGGGAGCAAAGCAACCAAAGCAAGTAGAGCTCAGAAGACAGCGCTCCCTCACCACCTGCCTGTAATACACATGGCCACCCACCTCAGAGGGGCCCTAAGATGACCAGACGGCCAGCTCTCTGGCCCGTTTGTTACACAAATCAAATCAGGCATCTGGCGGGGCTTGTGCGGTCGCCCAAGGCCTTGTTGACTATTTGGAAAATACAGCTCTGCCTTGGACAGGTGCTATTTTAATGATATAATCAATGTTATTCACTTGATCTGTAAATGTTTTTGTGGCTGATCAGTGGCTGATCAGTGTACATAGAAATACTGTGTATATATTTTGCAATATACTGAAGATATTCGATATCCGAGCAGCATCGCTTAATTATTTCTTTATTTCTTGTTCTGTCATGCACCAATCTTTTTGTATCCTTACCATTTATAAGATGGGCCCCTTTCATTTAGTGAGTATAATACCCCACCCCCAGAGTGTAATATAATTTTAGCCACCTTCCCAAACCATTTCCTTCATTTTGCTCACATGCTAGTCTCTGAGGAAGTTTGTTCAGGACAAAATGCTTCAGCCATGAGGTGTGATGTCACTTCCACTTGTGCATTCACAGATACCTGAGATTCAGGAAGCACTACTATACCACTCTGATCACCATCTTTTTTCCTGCCTCCCCCTTCAGAATGCTGGACACTAGTGAAGTCTCTGGGATTTCCAACATTGGAAGGTCTGAAATAAAGATATTTGGAGGCTGATGACGCCTCATCTGTTTTTATCCACCTGCTAGAATAATATCAAGTACTACATCACTTGCTCAGTCTACTGAAGGCAGTTTACTTGGGATGTTTCATATCAAGCTGAGGTTGTGCAAGCGGCGAATATTAGCTATTTGTGAAGCTGTTTTTATGCTAATGTGTTTTTAATGCACTTTATTAAATGAATACCCATTAATAATGTTAATATTGTCTTTTGTATATAGCCATGCACAAATCGATTAACAGCAGCAGACAGTTTATATTTTTGCAACTCATGTCATCATAATATGTTCTGTTATAGAAACTAAAATAATATATCTATGTATAAAATGTATTAAAGTGTAAATCTGAAAAATAAATGTAACATGACATGCACTACAGCCAGTTTATAGCTATTTCTATGCTAATTTTATGCACATGCTATTTCAGTATATGTAAGCCTTGGGAAATCAATATTTCGTAATATAAATGAGGAAATATCATAATATTTAAGAACATATTTTCAGCATTTTACATGAAAGAGTAAAATGTTCCAATAATGATGAAAACCAAAGCATAATTGGTTCAATGAAGATAATTGAGGATATGTCTGTTCAAAAGAATAATGGTGATGTGGTAAAAATGCAGCATATTTCAGTCAAGTTTGTTGAAAAGTACAGATTTTGTTAATGAGAGATTTCAGAACTACTCAGAAATCCTTTGAGGAAAAAAAATGGGTCATTGTTATAATACTCGGAAATTTTGAGTACAGAAATTAAATAGAAATTGACACTTTTTCAAAATGTCCTAGAAAAATACAAATACGTTTAAGACATTCATTTTAAACCATCCTATATAAATATTTAAAATTGTATTGCAGTTAAAACATGCATTTTGTACCATGCTATATAAATATTATAACTTGTATTGTAGTTAAAGCAATTGTACACTTTAATTTGTATACTTGGGGATGCTATTGCAGTGGATCCCATAAAATTAAATAAAGAACACGTGAGCTGCCGCTATTTTAAGTAGATAATGGTTTAACTAAGAAATAAGGGACAGCTCAGATGACTATTGGAGGAATCAATGGGTATTCAACGACATCCAAGATGATTGTTCGAGATTTTTACTTTTCTCAACTGCTTGACAATGCCGTATCTTTTTGCTAGATCTTATTTTGGAATGCTTGCATTCCTCTTTCTCTTTGTCATTTACTATTATAAATAGCACTAATATATAATGTGTTCAGAATGTTTCTTCTGTGTTTTGTACTTGTTCTGAATGTATATTCAGATTGCAATCTCTACTTCAGGAACCACCATTCCAAAAAGATCCAAATATATATACTATTATTATATTTCTTCAAATAATGCTCTTACTATGTCTATGTACATTATTGTATCCTGTGAAACAGTATGTGCATAGCTTTGTGCTATGCCCTGCTCAAATAAGCTTACAATCTGTGACGATTCGAGGTTGGTGGGTATATATAGTTACTTACTAGAAAGTTGGTCTGACTAATTATTACTAACTAATTGTAACTACAGTAATATCTTACCTATATTCCAGTCTGCTGGTGTTGGCTCTGCCCCTGATCTGTCTTCTTGACTGACATACTAAGAAGTGATGATCTCAACCAATCACAATGCTTTCCCAATGCTTTTCCTTGCTCTCAGTCAAGGATGCAGGCTGGGGTTGGAGCTAAATGACACCCTGGCCAATCAGCATCTCCTCATAGAGATGTTCAGTGTCTCCATGCAGAGGGTGGAGTCACTGAATGTCAGTGCAGCACTACCACAGGAAGCACCTCTAGTAGCCATCTGAGGAGTGCCCACTGGATGTGTCTCTGGACTGTAATGTTAACACTGCCTTTTCTTTGAAAATACAGTGTTTACTGCAAAAAGCCTGCAGGGATTATACTCACCAGAACAAATGCTCACCAGAACAAATGCATTAAGCTGTGGTTGTTCTGGTGGCTATAGTGTCATTTTAAGTAAATGAGCTTGAGAAATAAAAATGTGTGTGGATCGCATATCAAAATCAATTGTTCATAGACAATTGTGGATAATTTACTAGCCCAAATTAAATTAATATTATCGATAAAGCACCAACAGATTCTGCAGCGTTGTACAATGATTACAAAATGAATGATCACTGATCGCAGCTAAATACAATATGGATTAGGAATGCTAATCAGTTTAGGTTTGAAATAAAATTTCATAAAAATTGCTGAGTCATATCAGGTTGATATTGCATACATTAAACCTACTAAACCAGGATTGATAGGGTAGTGACCATTCTTTTAAATAACATATAAGTGAATAAGCCAGTGGAGTAAGATTTAAAGGACTAGAGTGTTTTATATATATGGACATATTATGTAAGATTAATTAAATATTTGTGATTTGATTAGATTTTATTTACTAAACTTGGGATTTTTTATTTGGGAATTTGTTTATTGAACAAAACAAAACAAAAATCTCAGGCATCCTGAAAAAAATCTATATAAAAGTAACCAGAGAACGGGATATGTTCTGGGTATAACATTAGGTGGGATGGGGAAGACATGTAATGACCGTAAACAGATCAAATAAAGGCTTGCAGTTAACAGAATTCTACATCATCGGGGGCATCAAGCTCTCTGTATTCAATAATGGAGCATCCTGTGGCTTTCCTGGGTACACATCTGCCTGACCTCTGAAGGCATCATAAGCACCACGGCCAGCATTGTAACTTGGGACTGTTTTAATGCTAAGGCTTCTCCATTCTCAGGAGCCCTTCCTCTGGGATATGGAGAAGATATTTTGGGGGTGAGGGTTGGGGGTCTTTCCTGTGTCTCAAATTGTATAAACTTGTGCAATAGCCTCTAGATATATGGGCAATATGATTAGATAATGACAAAATGATTTGCCTCAAGTTCCTAAGTTGTGGGACAGAAATTTACTGCTGCTTAATTTGAATAATCCTGGCCAGCAATTTCCTGCATTTATTGCTATTTATACAGACAAAATTAACTCCCTGCAGGATTGCCCTTTTAATTCGGACAGGTGTCATCGTTTCACAATCCATTTCTAATAGTCATGTGTAGAGAGAATTTGCTTACCCAGAAATTCTAAAGTAGTGATTTCATTTTTTGCAGACACAACTTGCAGTACACAGTAATAGGCCAGTATGACGGAACATTTCCATCATGTGTCCTTAAGGGGTTAACCACGCTATATTGAGAAAACCGTTCTGCAATTTTTTATTTCTAAAATACATATTTAGCCTCTCCTGAGTATCTGATTTCTGTAAATCCATATTAATGTTACCAGACAAGGTAATGGCAACAGACCAGATTATGATGTGACCATGCCGTAGGATCAATGACAGTCTCATCAATTAAGTATCATCAATTAAAATGAGAAATAAAGAAAGTATCCTGGCAAAAATACATATTTTCGACTATATGGCATAGCATAATCTTTTGCTGAAAGATGAGCAGCTTGTGAGCAGTTCTAAATCAATGAGCATGTTGTTTATATTTATATTAAAATATATAAATAATATAAAGGGTTATCTGTGAAGAATAAAAAAAAAAAAGAGTAACCATATTTTTTAATCATAGAATAAACTGTGATTTACTTCCTTTTTTTAAAATTTGAATAAACAGTAGAGATATACTGTATAGCAATATAATTATAACTGATAATATAAGGTAAAGACTGTAATATAATATTGTAAAAGGACAATATACTCGTGTCTCCAGAAAATAATTATCTCTGTTAGTATAATTTTTTTAACAAAACTCAGCAAGTATTTACCGTATTTATCGGCGTATAACACGCACCGGCGTATAACACGCACCTCATTTTTAGAAAGAAATTCCAGGAAATTTCCCCTCCTCCCATAGTATTCCCCCCCCCCTCATCCCATAGTGTCCCCCCCCTCCCATAGTATTCTCCCCCCCCTCCCCTCCCATAGTATTCTCCCCCCCTCCCCTCCCATAGTATTCTCCCCCCCCTCCCCTCCCATAGTATTCTCCCCCCCCTCCCCTCCCATAGTATTCTCCCCCCCCTCCACTCCCATAGTATTCTCCCCACCCTCCCCTCCCATAGTATTCTCCCCCCCCTCCCCTCCCATAGTATTCTCCCGCCCCCCTCCCCTCCCATAGTATTCTCCCCCCCTCCCCTCCCATAGTATTCTCCCCCCCTCCCCTCCCATAGTATTCTCCCCCCCTCCCCTCCCATAGTATTCTCCCCCCCTCCCATAGTATTCTCCCCCCCTCCCATAGTATTCTCCCCCCCTCCCCTCCCATAGTATTCTCCCCCCCTCCCATAGTATTCTCCCCCCCTCCCCTCCCATAGTATTCTCCCCCCCTCCCCTCCCATAGTATTCTCCCCCCTCCCCTCCCATAGTATTCTCCCCCCTCCCCTCCCATAGTATTCTCCCCCCCTCCCCTCCCATAGTGTTCTCCCCCCCTCCCCTCCCATAGTGTTCTCCCCCCCTCCCCTCCCATAGTGTACTTCCCCCCCCCTCCCATAGTGTACTTCCCCCCCCTCCCATAGTGTACTTCCCCCCCCTCCCATAGTGTACTTCCCCCCCCTCCCATAGTGTACTTCCCCCCACCCCATAGTGTACTTCCCTCCCCCTCCCATAGTGTACTCCCCCCCCTCCCATAGTGTACTCCCCCCCCCTCCCATAGTGTACTCCCCCCCCCTCCCATAGTGTACTCCCCCCCCTCCCATAGTGTACTCCCCCCCTCCCATAGTGTACTTCCCCCCCCTCCCATAGTGTACTTCCCCCCCCTCCCATAGTGTACTCCCCCCCCCCTCCCATAGTGTACTTCCCCCCCCCCCTCCCATAGTGTACTTCCCCCCCCCCTCCCATAATTACTTACCTGCCCTGAAGCGTGGGCCGGCTTCACAGCTTGCACCGCGGTACAGGAACTTTAATTTCATGTTCCGCTTTCCGGCGGGACTGAAAGGAAGTGTGCACACTATTGTGCACACTTCCTTTCAGTCCCGCCGGAAACCGGAACATGAAATTAAAGTTCCTGTACCGCGGTGCAAGCTGTGAAGCCGGCCCACGCTTCAGGACAGGTAAGTAATTATGGGATATCGGCGTATAACACGCACCCACGATTTTTCCCCTATTTTCAGGGGAAAAAAGTGCGTGTTATACGCCGATAAATACGGTATTTATTTTTTTGTTTGTTTATTAATACTTTTCAACAAGCTTGCCAAGAAACTGTTATGCTATTTTGGGCAGTCTAAACAAACTCCTGCTTTAAATTGTCTGCACCACTTCTGCAACAAGTTATGTAGGTTTCGAAATAAGACGGCAAAAAATGAATCCAGACAAGAACAAGCCAGGTACATGATGGAATCTATATATTCAGCCCGCAAGACAGTGAATGTCCACATTTTAAATAATTGTATAATGTATTTCTGAATATGTTAATAGCTTTGACTACCAAAAATGGGATAAAAAAAAACCACACCGAAATATATATATATATATATATATATATATATATATATATATATATATATATATATATATATATATATATATATATATATATATATATAGAGTATTATTTTAATTATAGAGTATTATAATTATGTAAATGTGGTTTCTTGCAATATTTTAGACAGGGTCTGAAATATTAGCATGCACAGAGTAATGTAATTATACTACATATCTCCCAACAGCATGCAAAGCAGGACATGTGGGCGGATCTGAGAGGAGCATCACCAGCGATGAGAATCATGTGACTGGTGATGCCAATACTGGGGGAGGTCAGCCCAGAAAAAGATGCGGGCCCGAAGAACTGAAGTCGCCAGTTTAGAAAGCACCTAGCTTCCAGGATGTTACAGAAGCACTCTCTGCAGGGTGTTAGTGCCTATGCACAACACGAGTGCATCTATTATTATTATTATTTTATTATTTACATAGCGCCGTCAGAATTTGTAGCGCTGTACAATGGGTGGACTAACAGACATGGAATTGTAACCAGACAACTGGACGTACAGGAACAGAAAGGTGGAGGGCCCTGCTCAATGAGCTTACATTCTAGAGGACGCTTGCCATTTGTCTCCCAAGGACAGTTCCCTGGTGTATCTGGATGTGGAACACCGGGGATCTAATTTGGGGCACTAGGACAGAAACCTGAATTGGGGCTGTCCCACCAAAAGCAGGACTGCTGGGAGTCATGATGTTATGACAAAACCTCTTCAGAGAATACACTATTTTGCAGCTAGCCATCTTGTTTGTTTAAAAAAAAAAAAAAATGCAAGTATGACATATTATTGTGTAAAAAGAAGAAAAAAAGGAAATGGAATACATCATAAGTGCAATTAAATTTAAAGGACTGCACTAAAATAACATATTTAATTATATTAAATTATACTGAAAACTATGAATGTGTATTGTTCTTGACCTGAATAAGTACTAAATATATGTTTTCATTATACTTCAGTGAACAGATGGATGCAGTCAAATGCTGACCATGTCACATGAAACAACCCTAGGCACTATGCACCAGATGGGTTGCTAAATAAATTATGTGAGTTCTGTTATTGTGTAGTTGTGCCAGTACTTTAAGCTGAAAAACAACAATTAGAAGTAGTTAAGAAAGGACTATGTTATAAAAATAAAAGCACGATCTGCCAGAAGCAAACCATAAATTAATTCCTTAAGGACCAAATGGCATATCACCACCGCATGTTGCAATTCAATAAATTTCTAATTATTTATGATACTAGAAATTATTACATTACCTAACTGCAAAGGTATTATACACTGATCAGCCACAACATTAAAACCACTGACAGATGAAGTAAATAACATTGATTATATCATTACTATGGCACCTGTCCAGTGATGGGATATTTTAGGCAGGTAGTTAATAGTCAGTTCTTGAATTTCATGTGTTGGAAGCAGGAAAAATGCTCAAGTGATTTTAACAAGGGCCAAATAATGCTGACCAGGCAACTGAGAATATACAAAACAGCAAATCATGTGGGGTGTTCCCAGTATGCAATGGTTAGTACATACCAAAAGTGGTGCAAGGTAGGACAACCGGTGAACCAGCATTAGGGTTATGATTGCCCAATGCTCAATGATGCCCAATATATATATTGCCCAAACAGACAAAGAAGACTACTGTACTTCAAAATTCAGAAAAACCTAATACTGGTCATGATAGAATGGTGTCTGAACACACAGTGCATTGCAGTCTGCTGCATATGGGTCTACATAGCTGAAGAGCAGTTAGAGTGCCCATAATGATCCCATGTCCTCCCCAAAGGCACCTTAAAATGGGATGTGCGCTTCAGAACTTGACCATGAAGCAATGGAATAGATAGGTTGCCTGGTGAATGATGTTTTCTTTCGGAAGGGGGTGAATAGCCGGGTGCATGTGTTTTTTATCTAGGGAAGATATGGCAGTAGAAAGCACTGTGGGAAGAAGGCAGGCAGTGTTATGATCTGAGCAATGTTCTGGTGGGAAAACGTGGGTCCTGGCATTCATGTGGATGTCACTTTGACACATAACACCTATCTAGAGATTGTAGCAGATCATCTACACCTCTTCATGGCAAGTGTATTCCCTGATGGCAGTGGCCTCTTTCATCATGATAATGCACCCTGCAGCACTGCAAAAATTGTTCAGGAATTATTTGAGGAACACGAGTTGAAGGTGGTGCCTAGGCCTCCAAATTCCCCAGATCTCAATCTGATTGTGCATCTGTGTGACAAGCAAATCTGATCCATGAAGGCCCCATCCCGCAACTTGCAGGACTGCAGAAACTGCTGCTAATGTCTTGGTACTAGATACCACAGGAGTTCAGAGTTTTTGTTGAGTTTATACCTCGATACATCAGAGCTGTTTTGACAGGATGAGGGCAACCTACATGATATGTGTGTATGATTAGTGCATATTAGTATGATTAAATGTTGTAAGCTTCAGCTTGATATATTTTAAAATGTTGATTCATCAGCAATGAAAAAATGTTCCATGTGGCAACAGTGTGTTAACAGGTATACCTATGTAATGCAAATTTTGCTGGACAATCCTAACAAAGTATTGGAGCCTCAGTCACATGTGCTGCAATGACAAAAGGCATTTTAGAGTCGAAAATTTAGCATGGAACAAAAATGTAGTTTGTCCCAAAAAAAAAAAAAAAAAAATTAATTCATTATTTTATGCAATTTGAGTTTCGTCCATGTGACTTTTTGGTTCAGATGAATTTCGTTCATACAATCTTTTCATGAAAAAGTATTCAGATGATCCAAAAAGGCATGATAATTAGCAAATCAGTGTTCTGTGAAATATAAATATGTATATACATCGATATACATATATGACATGGATGGTGCATTTTTGTACTATTTATTTCACAGATCAAGTGAGAAGTAACCAATAGAGAGGAAAAAAAGGAGGAGGTGGAAAAAAAATCTATTCCCTGGATATATCCATGGCAGCACATGGTACAGCTCCTCCAACTCTTCAACTGGAGAGGAACACCTCCTAATTAAACAATAAAAGAGAGACTTCCTCTCCTGCCCCCTCAGTCTTTTTTCCTGTCCACTTCCCATAAACATAGTGTCACATCCTGTTCCTGTTGCGGATCATTTCTGGGCTTGGCTTCTGATATCCAGTACTCCTTTTACAATTCTTGTTTAGTTTTTCTTGTTTTTTCTGGTTTTCTATTATATGTCTGGTTTTCTTTATGTTGGGTTTTCTGGGTTCATTCCTTTATTCCGTTCCTGAAATTCCCAGTTTCCTGCATTCCTTTAAATTGCCACATCCGTTCCTTTGCCATTTATCCTTTTTGTTTTATTGTTCCCTGCTAGCAGTGGTTTCATTCCTCTGCTCCTTTCCTTGCAGGTGAGTACTGTGTGTGTTTTATTGTTGTGCTTTTAGTCATTTATATCTAGGCAGTTGGGTCCCACCGTAATTGGAGTACTTTGGCACAGTGGTGGGCTGCTTACATCTTGGTCATTTATGTTTGTCTAAATCTCCAATATTTATTACATATATAGTACTTAGTTGTTTCTCCTCTTGTTTTGCCTCGTATCTCTTGTCTTGTTTTATTTTGTCTTGTAGTCCCAGTTCATGTACAGTCCTGTCCTGTCCATGTCCTGTTCTTGTTTCCCTCATGTCTTGTGTACATGTTCTGGTTTCTGTCCTGCTCCAGTTCTGGGTTCTTCTAGTCTTGTCTTGTTATCTTGTTTGGTGCCTGTTCTAGTCTTACCTTGTTTCTAGTACTTGATAAATATCTGCATAATATCAAGCTCCTGGGATCCACAGAAGCTGCATCAGGGCCCTGGTATGTGGCCGCACAAACACTGGTGCTCAACACGAGGGGGCGTGTGGTTACCCTGCACCAGACCCTGATAATTCATTTCCACGCTGTGACTCCTACTATCATCAGGCAAACAGGGGTCCTGGTGTTCGGACTGCCACCCGTGACACATAGGATGTTTTTCACCTCCTCTTTTTTTTTTGTGACTTACTCAGGTGCAGTAGTACCCCAGGCAATGGGGAGTTCAGCCACTCTCCCCATGGAAGCCTCAGGACACGGCTCCTCACCAAGGGGAGTTACGCTGCATTAACCCTATTAGTTGTAGCTTGACATGCCAGAACCCCTGAGGTGATAATTCCTATTTAGGGTACACCTACCTGATGAGTCCTGGGGTACCTTGGCTTTTCCATTTGTAATGGCTACTCTGGACATAGGAGAAATGGTGGACAATTTATGGTTTGTATTTTAATTAAAACTGGATTCTCCTTGAGCCATGTTTCTTTTCTTTGAAGTGCTTTACAGGGCTGCTGCTGGGGGGCTCCTCTCCTTTATCCTTTCTCTAGGTAGAATTGTTTTTTCTTTTCTGCGGAAGTGAAACACATTTGGAACTTGCTTTTTCTGTTTCCCAGCCTACTTCGACGCTCGTTTACAGTTGGAATGCATGTGGAGTGCATGTCAACATTTGCACATGTGTTCCTTCCTGCTTACCTAATTTCTGGTTCTACATATCATATCCTATCAGGTCGCTCACCCTGGTGGTGGAGCACAATTGAACTGCATGCTGAGGTGGGGCCTATACCAGATTCTCCTGGACTTCCTGAATTTTCCTTTCAGTACTTAAACACTGCCTCTTGCCTCTCAGGATCCCTGATTTTGCATGAGAGACACAGAGAACTCCCTGTTGCATTGCATTCACCTTCATTCCTGTGGTTTGTTCTTGGTTTGTTCTTTGTTGCATCTCTCTGCTTGATATTAATGTATTAATTATATTTGTATATAAAATGTATTATTATATTTCTCCAGGGAATTATTCTTATCTGATTTCCTAAAATGTAGTTCTTGTAAATCAGTGTATATTGCCTCGGTTATGATTACTAAAATTCCATTTCTGGTTTTGAGTGTATTTCTTGCTGGATATGAGCACTAGAAATTTTATTTTTATTTTCTAGCTGCCCATTTCAAGATGGAGTTCCCAGGCCACTCTTCCAAAAATAGGTTGCAATCACGAGGTTCTGAGTAAGTCGCTTTCCAATTTAATATGTCATTTATTTTAGTTTTTACTTTATTTATGGGGCAAGAGGGTGCAGGGAGCCTAGATGGTGTTTTTTTAACTCTATAGGGTCAATAATACATGTTTGTGTTCCTGACCCTTTAGTGTTCCTTTAAAATGGTTCGTGACAACTTGAACCTCAGGGATAAGACAGAGTAAACATTTTGCAGATCTGAGAAAGTGTAATCTCACTTTCCCTCTGCATTAAGCCATTGAAGATCTGATCAAAAAGGAATGGAAGAAGCCCAAAAAAGAGTCTCAATTCAGGGTCAGCTTTCTTAGCTTTACCCTTACAATTCCGACAACAGTGCCTCATGGGATCTGGCTCCCAAAGTGGATGCAGCTATTGTTCATCTGGCAACAAAGACCACCCTACCTGTACATAATGCAGGGACATTACAAGATCCTATGGATAAATGCCTGGATTTGAATCTATTGAAAGTCTATATTGCCTCTGGGCTTCGTCCAGCTGTGGCTATGACATTAGTAACCAGAGCCTTAAAACAATGGCTGGATTATTTTAAGGAAGATATTTTGAGTGGGGTCAGCAGGTCCAAACTTTGAATAAATTCAAATTGGCTATTGATTTCTCATCTGATGCTTCTATAGATCTGGTTAGGTCCATCTCAAGGAGCATAGTTCTCTCTGTAGCATCAAGATGCACTCGTTGGCTACAAAATTGGGTGGCAGATTCAACCTCTAAAAATAACCTATGTGCTCTTCCCTTCAAAACAGCTATGTCTTTTGGCAAGCATTCGGACAAATGTATTGAAAGAGCAGTAGAAGGACGCAAAGCCTTTCTTCTGCAAGAAAAACTAAAATATCCTTTCCACAGGACAGACGTTCCTTTTAATGATAAGAAGTACAGACGTTACAAGCCAGGTAAGATTGAAGACATGAAAGGAAGGTTACTCTTTCTCAAAAAATACTCGAGGATGAGATGGATTTGAAAATGGTTTTGACTTCAGTTCCTTAAAAGTGCAGATCTTAGCTCTCTCTGCCCTTTTAGATCAAAAGCTGGCATTTAATCCTGATATTGGCAGATTTCTTTCAACTTTTTTCAACTGTCCTGAAACTTCGTCCTCCAATGCAATCTTGCTTTCCTCCATGGGACTTGCCTCTGATGTTGCAGGCCTAGTCTGGTACTTTATTTGAACCCTTGGAGAAGATTTCCCTCTTAACCTTGACTGTCAAAACCACCCTACTGGAGGCACTTACTTCAGGAAGAAAGCTCTCAGAGCAGCTTTTTCATGTAAGTCACCCTTTTTGATCCTACAAGAAGATAGTCATAGTTTGAACAATTCTAACCTTGTGTCCTAAAGTGGTGTCCTCCTTCCATATTAACCAAAACATCATCTTGCCTGCTTTCTTTCACCATCCCTCATCTGATGAGAAGTGTCATTGTGTAAATCTGGTTCGCTGTATGTCTGCTTACCTGAACCACTAGAATCAGGAAAAAATCTAGTCTTTTCATCATTCCTTCAGGATACAATATGGGTAAAGCTGCTTCAGCTTCGTCTAATGGCTGGTGGTTAATCTCAGCCATTACTCGAGCTTCTGGTGTTCCCATTACATAGGGTCTTCAGGTCTTCATTCCATTAGATAATTGGCTTCTTCATGTGCAACTGCAGCCAATATTTCTCCTGACCACATTTGTACAGCAGCAACCTGGTCCTCCTTTACCCCTTCATCCATCATCTAGATATAGCCAAGTCTTCTACCTCTGATTTTGAAGTGTAGAAGTGTTATTTCTGCTGCCTTATAGTTAAAGGAACACTATAGTCACCTAAATTACTTTAGCTAAATAAAGCAGTTTTAGTGTATAGTTCATTCCCTTGCAATTTCACTGCTCAATTCACTGTCATTTATGAGTTAAATCACTTTGTTTCTGTTTATGCAACCCTAGCCACACCTCCCCTGGCTATGATTGACAGAGCCTGCATTAAAAAAAAAAAACTGGTTTCACTTTCAAACAGATGTAATTTACCTTAAATAATTGTATCTCAATCTCTAAATTGAACTTTAATCACATACAGGAGGCTCTTGCAGGGTCTAGCAAGCTATTAACATAGCAGGGGATAAGACAATATTAATTAAACAGAACTTGCAATAAAGAAAGTCTAAACAGGGCTCTCTTTACATGACGTGTTTATGGAAGGCTGTGCAAGTCACATGCAGGGAGGTGTGACTAGGGTTTATAAACAAAAGGGATTTAACTCCTAAATGGCAGAGGATTGAGCAGTGAGGCTGCAGGGGCATGTTCTATACACCAAAACTGCTTCATTAAGCTAAAGTTGTTCAGGTGACTATAGTGTCCCTTTAAATTACGTGTTTTCTTTTGCATTAATGTTAAGGTCTTGTTTTTCTTTCCCCCCCATTGTACCCTTCAGCTTGGGTTTAACCCATCTGTAGTGCTGCCATGTATATATCCAGAAAAAAATGAAAATATATTGCATACTTACTGATATTTTCATTTCCCGGATATAGGCCATGGTAGCACTACAATCCTGCCCTTTCTTGAATTTCTGTTTGTAGCTTTGGAGTAAGACTGAAGGGGCAGGGGAGGAAGCCTCTCTTTTAATTAGGGGGTGTTCTTGTCCAGTTGAGGAGTGGGAGGAACTATCCGAAATCTGAAGTGCTGCCATAGCCTATATCCGGGAAATGAAAATATCGATAAGTATGGTATAAATGTTCTGTTATAAGTTATATATAAACTTTTTATATATATATATATATATATATATATATATATACATATGGAACATGGGGGGGTGGCTGCACTCACCTGAACATGCTTAAATGGGGTGCTGCTGGGGGCCATATTATACAATAAACAATACACAAGATCCAGCGCACTCTCCTATCTACTAAACAGCAACTTCAATGTTGACAGATTTTATTAGTTTTTAAAAGGTTTTTTTTAAAAACACCTTATCTAGGCAAAAAATAATGGGGATTTAGTTACATTATATGATCATACATTGCATAAGCCTGCCACAACGTCAATGTACCCCATCTTTGGCAGGTCCTACTCTCACAGTCTAATGTCTGCTCTTATGAGATTAACCCACTTACTTGGGAAAAAAATTCCATCTGAGGCTCTCTGCAGTACAAGGCTAAATAGGGACCTGAGATGAGGCACCTGTGACAGGGAGGGGTGCAAAACCAAGGAGTTGGCTAGACTCCCAAATATATACATATGGAACATGGGGGGGTGGCTGCACTCACCTGAACATGCTTAAATGGGGTGCTGCTGGGGGCCATATTATACAATAAACAATACACAAGATCCAGCGCACTCTCCTATCTACTAAACAGCAACTTCAATGTTGACAGATTTTATTAGTTTTTAAAAGGTTTTTTTTAAAAACACCTTATCTAGGCAAAAAATAATGGGGATTTAGTTACATTATATGATCATACATTGCATAAGCCTGCCACAACGTCAATGTACCCCATCTTTGGCAGGTCCTACTCTCACAGTCTAATGTCTGCTCTTATGAGATTAACCCACTTACTTGGGAAAAAAATTCCATCTGAGGCTCTCTGCAGTACAAGGCTAAATAGGGACCTGAGATGAGGCACCTGTGACAGGGAGGGGTGCAAAACCAAGGAGTTGGCTAGACTCCCAAATATATACATATGGAACATGGGGGGGTGGCTGCACTCACCTGAACATGCTTAAATGGGGTGCTGCTGGGGGCCATATTATACAATAAACAATACACAAGATCCAGCGCACTCTCCTATCTACTAAACAGCAACTTCAATGTTGACAGATTTTATTAGTTTTTAAAAGGTTTTTTTTAAAAACACCTTATCTAGGCAAAAAATAATGGGGATTTAGTTACATTATATGATCATACATTGCATAAGCCTGCCACAACGTCAATGTACCCCATCTTTGGCAGGTCCTACTCTCACAGTCTAATGTCTGCTCTTATGAGATTAACCCACTTACTTGGGAAAAAAATTCCATCTGAGGCTCTCTGCAGTACAAGGCTAAATAGGGACCTGAGATGAGGCACCTGTGACAGGGAGGGGTGCAAAACCAAGGAGTTGGCTAGACTCCCAAATATATACATATGGAACATGGGGGGGTGGCTGCACTCACCTGAACATGCTTAAATGGGGTGCTGCTGGGGGCCATATTATACAATAAACAATACACAAGATCCAGCGCACTCTCCTATCTACTAAACAGCAACTTCAATGTTGACAGATTTTATTAGTTTTTAAAAGGTTTTTTTTAAAAACACCTTATCTAGGCAAAAAATAATGGGGATTTAGTTACATTATATGATCATACATTGCATAAGCCTGCCACAACGTCAATGTACCCCATCTTTGGCAGGTCCTACTCTCACAGTCTAATGTCTGCTCTTATGAGATTAACCCACTTACTTGGGAAAAAAATTCCATCTGAGGCTCTCTGCAGTACAAGGCTAAATAGGGACCTGAGATGAGGCACCTGTGACAGGGAGGGGTGCAAAACCAAGGAGTTGGCTAGACTCCCAAATATATACATATGGAACATGGGGGGGTGGCTGCACTCACCTGAACATGCTTAAATGGGGTGCTGCTGGGGGCCATATTATACAATAAACAATACACAAGATCCAGCGCACTCTCCTATCTACTAAACAGCAACTTCAATGTTGACAGATTTTATTAGTTTTTAAAAGGTTTTTTTTAAAAACACCTTATCTAGGCAAAAAATAATGGGGATTTAGTTACATTATATGATCATACATTGCATAAGCCTGCCACAACGTCAATGTACCCCATCTTTGGCAGGTCCTACTCTCACAGTCTAATGTCTGCTCTTATGAGATTAACCCACTTACTTGGGAAAAAAATTCCATCTGAGGCTCTCTGCAGTACAAGGCTAAATAGGGACCTGAGATGAGGCACCTGTGACAGGGAGGGGTGCAAAACCAAGGAGTTGGCTAGACTCCCAAATATATACATATGGAACATGGGGGGGTGGCTGCACTCACCTGAACATGCTTAAATGGGGTGCTGCTGGGGGCCATATTATACAATAAACAATACACAAGATCCAGCGCACTCTCCTATCTACTAAACAGCAACTTCAATGTTGACAGATTTTATTAGTTTTTAAAAGGTTTTTTTTAAAAACACCTTATCTAGGCAAAAAATAATGGGGATTTAGTTACATTATATGATCATACATTGCATAAGCCTGCCACAACGTCAATGTACCCCATCTTTGGCAGGTCCTACTCTCACAGTCTAATGTCTGCTCTTATGAGATTAACCCACTTACTTGGGAAAAAAATTCCATCTGAGGCTCTCTGCAGTACAAGGCTAAATAGGGACCTGAGATGAGGCACCTGTGACAGGGAGGGGTGCAAAACCAAGGAGTTGGCTAGACTCCCAAATATATACATATGGAACATGGGGGGGTGGCTGCACTCACCTGAACATGCTTAAATGGGGTGCTGCTGGGGGCCATATTATACAATAAACAATACACAAGATCCAGCGCACTCTCCTATCTACTAAACAGCAACTTCAATGTTGACAGATTTTATTAGTTTTTAAAAGGTTTTTTTTAAAAACACCTTATCTAGGCAAAAAATAATGGGGATTTAGTTACATTATATGATCATACATTGCATAAGCCTGCCACAACGTCAATGTACCCCATCTTTGGCAGGTCCTACTCTCACAGTCTAATGTCTGCTCTTATGAGATTAACCCACTTACTTGGGAAAAAAATTCCATCTGAGGCTCTCTGCAGTACAAGGCTAAATAGGGACCTGAGATGAGGCACCTGTGACAGGGAGGGGTGCAAAACCAAGGAGTTGGCTAGACTCCCAAATATATACATATGGAACATGGAACATGAGCACCCCATTTAAGCATGTTCAGGTGAGTGCAGCCACCCCCCCATGTTCCATATGTATATATTTGGGAGTCTAGCCAACTCCTTGGTTTTGCACCCCTCCCTGTCACAGGTGCCTCATCTCAGGTCCCTATTTAGCCTTGTACTGCAGAGAGCCTCAGATGGAATTTTTTTCCCAAGTAAGTGGGTTAATCTCATAAGAGCAGACATTAGACTGTGAGAGTAGGACCTGCCAAAGATGGGGTACATTGACGTTGTGGCAGGCTTATGCAATGTATGATCATATAATGTAACTAAATCCCCATTATTTTTTGCCTAGATAAGGTGTTTTTAAAAAAAACCATTTAAAAACTAATAAAATCTGTCAACATTGAAGTTGCTGTTTAGTAGATAGGAGAGTGCGCTGGATCTTGTGTATTGTTTATTGTATAATATGGCCCCCAGCAGCACCCCATTTAAGCATGTTCAGGTGAGTGCAGCCACCCCCCCATGTTCCATATGTATATATTTGGGAGTCTAGCCAACTCCTTGGTTTTGCACCCCTCCCTGTCACAGGTGCCTCATCTCAGGTCCCTATTTAGCCTTGTACTGCAGAGAGCCTCAGATGGAATTTTTTTCCCAAGTAAGTGGGTTAATCTCATAAGAGCAGACATTAGACTGTGAGAGTAGGACCTGCCAAAGATGGGGTACATTGACGTTGTGGCAGGCTTATGCAATGTATGATCATATAATGTAACTAAATCCCCATTATTTTTTGCCTAGATAAGGTGTTTTTAAAAAAAACCTTTTAAAAACTAATAAAATCTGTCAACATTGAAGTTGCTGTTTAGTAGATAGGAGAGTGCGCTGGATCTTGTGTATTGTTTATTGTATAATATGGCCCCCAGCAGCACCCCATTTAAGCATGTTCAGGTGAGTGCAGCCACCCCCCCATGTTCCATATGTATATATTTGGGAGTCTAGCCAACTCCTTGGTTTTGCACCCCTCCCTGTCACAGGTGCCTCATCTCAGGTCCCTATTTAGCCTTGTACTGCAGAGAGCCTCAGATGGAATTTTTTTCCCAAGTAAGTGGGTTAATCTCATAAGAGCAGACATTAGACTGTGAGAGTAGGACCTGCCAAAGATGGGGTACATTGACGTTGTGGCAGGCTTATGCAATGTATGATCATATAATGTAACTAAATCCCCATTATTTTTTGCCTAGATAAGGTGTTTTTAAAAAAAACCTTTTAAAAACTAATAAAATCTGTCAACATTGAAGTTGCTGTTTAGTAGATAGGAGAGTGCGCTGGATCTTGTGTATTGTTTATTGTATAATATGGCCCCCAGCAGCACCCCATTTAAGCATGTTCAGGTGAGTGCAGCCACCCCCCCATGTTCCATATGTATATATTTGGGAGTCTAGCCAACTCCTTGGTTTTGCACCCCTCCCTGTCACAGGTGCCTCATCTCAGGTCCCTATTTAGCCTTGTACTGCAGAGAGCCTCAGATGGAATTTTTTTCCCAAGTAAGTGGGTTAATCTCATAAGAGCAGACATTAGACTGTGAGAGTAGGACCTGCCAAAGATGGGGTACATTGACGTTGTGGCAGGCTTATGCAATGTATGATCATATAATGTAACTAAATCCCCATTATTTTTTGCCTAGATAAGGTGTTTTTAAAAAAAACCTTTTAAAAACTAATAAAATCTGTCAACATTGAAGTTTCTGTTTAGTAGATAGGAGAGTGCGCTGGATCTTGTGTATTGTTTATTGTATAATATGGCCCCCAGCAGCACCCCATTTAAGCATGTTCAGGTGAGTGCAGCCACCCCCCCATGTTCCATATGTATATATTTGGGAGTCTAGCCAACTCCTTGGTTTTGCACCCCTCCCTGTCACAGGTGCCTCATCTCAGGTCCCTATTTAGCCTTGTACTGCAGAGAGCCTCAGATGGAATTTTTTTCCCAAGTAAGTGGGTTAATCTCATAAGAGCAGACATTAGACTGTGAGAGTAGGACCTGCCAAAGATGGGGTACATTGACGTTGTGGCAGGCTTATGCAATGTATGATCATATAATGTAACTAAATCCCCATTATTTTTTGCCTAGATAAGGTGTTTTTAAAAAAAACCTTTTAAAAACTAATAAAATCTGTCAACATTGAAGTTGCTGTTTAGTAGATAGGAGAGTGCGCTGGATCTTGTGTATTGTTTATTGTATAATATGGCCCCCAGCAGCACCCCATTTAAGCATGTTCAGGTGAGTGCAGCCACCCCCCCATGTTCCATATGTATATATTTGGGAGTCTAGCCAACTCCTTGGTTTTGCACCCCTCCCTGTCACAGGTGCCTCATCTCAGGTCCCTATTTAGCCTTGTACTGCAGAGAGCCTCAGATGGAAATTTTTTTCCCAAGTAAGTGGGTTAATCTCATAAGAGCAGACATTAGACTGTGAGAGTAGGACCTGCCAAAGATGGGGTACATTGACGTTGTGGCAGGCTTATGCAATGTATGATCATATAATGTAACTAAATCCCCATTATTTTTTGCCTAGATAAGGTGTTTTTAAAAAAAACCTTTTAAAAACTAATAAAATCTGTCAACATTGAAGTTGCTGTTTAGTAGATAGGAGAGTGCGCTGGATCTTGTGTATTGTTTATTGTATAATATGGCCCCCAGCAGCACCCCATTTAAGCATGTTCAGGTGAGTGCAGCCACCCCCCCATGTTCCATATGTATATATTTGGGAGTCTAGCCAACTCCTTGGTTTTGCACCCCTCCCTGTCACAGGTGCCTCATCTCAGGTCCCTATTTAGCCTTGTACTGCAGAGAGCCTCAGATGGAATTTTTTTCCCAAGTAAGTGGGTTAATCTCATAAGAGCAGACATTAGACTGTGAGAGTAGGACCTGCCAAAGATGGGGTACATTGACGTTGTGGCAGGCTTATGCAATGTATGATCATATAATGTAACTAAATCCCCATTATTTTTTGCCTAGATAAGGTGTTTTTAAAAAAAACCTTTTAAAAACTAATAAAATCTGTCAACATTGAAGTTGCTGTTTAGTAGATAGGAGAGTGCGCTGGATCTTGTGTATTGTTTATTGTATATATATATATATATATATATATATATATATATATATATATATATACCGGTTTGGACTTTTTGTTTCCTCTGTAGGTCATCTAATCTGTAAATAAAATCAACATTTAGCGGTTGCTCCCAAATCATCAATCATCTTTTTTTCCCATCAGTTATATTCTCTTTTTAGCGCCATGTTTGGACTCTGAAGCACAAACCCAACAAAATGACTTTGCCCAGTGTCCATTTATTTTCTTTTGTGAGATTGTTTTAAACAAAATTTAAACACAGACTAAACACAATTCGTGTGAAACCAAATGCATAAGTCTATTAAAGTCAGCTGGGATGAATCCAATGTTTAGCTCCACCTTACTTAACCCCTTAAGGACCAAAATTCTGAAATAAAAGAGAATCATGACATGTCACACATGTCATGTGTCCTTAAGGGGTTAAATCAAAGCATTTTCTTTTTCCTTTAAAATCACCAGTTCAAACAATACTTTTCTATTTTATTTAATTTTGATTGTATCTTTCTAATTTTAAAATTATACTATAACACTTTACCCAGTTTGTTTAGATACATCTGGACAGTTAGAGTGGCATTCATTTTGCTCAGTTCCATCCAATTTAATTAGAAAATCTAACTTGATCCTACAACTTGTACAGGTGATACTTGAAAAATTAGAATATCGTGCAAAGGTTAATTTATTTCAGTAATGCAACGTAAAAGGGGAAACTAATATATGAGATAGACGCATTACATGCAAAGCAAGATAGTTCAAGCCGTGATTTGTCATAAGTGTGATGAACGTTTGCACGATATCATTTTTAGAGTATCTTAGAGTAGAGTATTTAGAGTATTAGATTTTCTAATTAAATTGGATGGAACTGAGCAAAATGAACGCCACTCTAACTGTCCAAATGTATCTAAACAAACTGGGTAAAGTGTTATAGTATAATTTTAAAATTAGAAAGATACAATCACAATTAAATAAAATAGAAAAGTATTGTTTGAACTGGTGATTTTAAAGAAAAAAGAATATGCTGGTGATGCTTGAATTTAAGTAATCCAAAGATAAATCGAAACTTACAATTTATATTAAAATACAATTGTCACCCAAGATACTGATTAATTGATTGATTCATTATTTTATCATACATACCCTTTTCTAAAGGATACATATACCATGGTAAACAAAGCCTTGGATTGCAAATGCAAAGCTATGTTTGGGCCCTGACTCATCTTCATGCAGAATAGCTGCATCACTCTGTTCTGTCATTCTACAGTGATGCAGAGTGATTTACTCTGGTATCTATTTTTCTATTTTTATCTCATATGATGATGTAGCTCAGATGATACACCATTTTTACACATATGCTAATACTGTTTGTGCATATATTTCTGTAACTATTGAACCCATTGTATAATATGGTATCAGACACCTCCAATTAACTCACTGAATTATATTTCTGATTTTTTTCAGTGTCATATTATGAAAAGAAACTGTTCAATGTAATTTAGACATTTTAATATATTTGTTTTCCTCTGTGTCTACTACATCCACACACATACACACATACACACATACACATACATAAACATCCATACATATCTGTACACACACTCTATAGCTGTCTTTTTGCCCTAAATGGTTCTAGCCCAGTCGTTTAATGCATGAATTATGGCTGTACATTGCTGCCAATGCAATATCTTTGTGCATTTCCCATGCAGGCACTGTTGTCAGATTAAATTTAATACCACCTCCAGCCATTCCTGGAAACAGTTTCTTCCAAGAACAGGAGACAAGCAAACTATTCTGTCAATGTTATAGTGCGCCAATCTATTAGGTGTTTAGTACCCTTTGTTAACTTCTTTAGAGGTGAGCTAAGCAATGGATTTCTATCTAATGCATTGCTCCTCTGTACACTGGTGTATATATCAGCAGAAAAAATCATTAAAAAGCAAGAACTTTAACTGCTTTTGCTTTCCCGTACAGTAACAAATCTAATCTGACAAATATGGACATGCATTTGACATTAGCGTTTAAATTACATTTGCATATACCCTCCAATTTAAATGCAGGCTTAATTGAGGAGGTACTTTAAGTGTTTTAAGAGATCTCAACTCTTCAAAATATTATCACAAATTACAGTTTTGCCTTAGCAACGAAGCAACAAAAAATAAATACAAATTTGTCACAAGTATCTGAAAACATTTTAATTTAAATGTAGAAAATAGTTTTCATTGAAAAGTAAAGTAAGTTGTATTAACCAACCTTCATTACAAACACAGGAGACATCATCGCCATTTGATAATTTAATTAATGGGAACTGGATCCATAACATATATTATCTTAATGCTTCCCCGGGGTTAAATAAATTTTGGAGAAGGAATATAGAATGTAAAAAAAGCAGTGAGAAGATGGAAATGAAACTGACTGATATTTCTTGATTCTGGGATTCCCATCTACAGACTACATAGTAATGTTAACTTTCCATTATGGAAATATACGTTTTCTCTTAGTAAAATGTTAATTTAGTTACATGTTGCATATCCCCACACTTTGTAAGGAGAGAAGGGCTGTCAGATTGTAGCTTTATGTTAAATGATATTATAGCAATTAGAACATATATTTACAGATACATTGTAACCAGGTTACAGGCAATCTTTGTGAGATTCCTAAATTTGTAAAATATACGCTGGCATGTAGACAATAACAGTTATCTAGAGCAGGGCTGCCCAAAAGGTAGATCCACAAATTTTTTTATATACCCATACAAACGCTGATTTTTCATTTAAAAGTAGAAGCATTAATAAAGGAATAGGATATAAAGAAAGCATATACACAGTGAGGCCCTTCAGCGAATTCTCAAAATGTACCACGATAGTCTGGCTTGACTTGTAGCATAACTAAAGTAATATTTCTTTAAAAATCTGCATTCTTAAAGGGACACTCCAGGCACCTAGACCACTTCTGCCCATTGGAGTGGTCTGGGTGCCAACTCCCACTACCCTTAACCCTGCAAGTGTAATTATTGCAGTTTTTATAAACTAGACAGCCACTAGAGGGCACTTCCTTGTCCATAGCACAAAAAACCTGTGCTAGAGCGTCGCTGAACGTCCTCACGCTGTGTGAGGACCTACAGCGTCGCTAAATTCCCCGTAGGAAAGCATTGACAAGCATTTTCAATGCTTTCCATTGGAGTGCTCTAATGCGCACCGGCCGATGTAATGACTCGGAGGAGCGGCGGTGACCCGAAACCACTGCCGAGGGACACCGGCGGGGGTCTCAGGTAAGTGACTGAAGGGGTTTTCACCCCTTCAGCAACCGGGGATGGGAGGTGGTAGGGAGAGGGGACCTGCTGTGCCAGGAAAACTGATTTTTTTCCTGGCACTAGAGAGTCCCTTTAAGAGGGTTAAGGTGACACTCAAGATTGACAAAGATTTTTTCACGCATTAAATTGATAATACATTGAACAAAATCCTAACAGAATGTTTTATATTTTTTTTGTATCCACTGATGAATAATGTTTTTATTTTCTGAAGCATTCAAAAAATGTGGACACTGAGGTTATAAGGCAAATTTTATATACAATATAGAAAAAGTTAAATGATTATTTAATGAAAGAATATTAATATTAATATTATATATAATGTTGTTTGTTGTAAAATCACTAATTGAATGATGTTAAATTGTGAAAGTATAAAGCAAAAGGTGTGTTTAAAATGAGTCACATGCATGGGTTTAAATATCATTGATTATTTAGAATATAAAACAAATTCAAGACCTCTTTCTTTTGTATAAAACAGCACAGTGAGAGCCAAGCGGCAGCCATCTACACGAGCTCCGGCTCTTAGCTGCTTAAAGCATCAATAAATGAAAAGAGAACCCACCAGAACCTGGTGAAAAGATGTATAACTATGTGGGGACATGCCCAGGAGCAGAGGGACATGCCAATTGCCACGTTGGCAGCCCAAACCGGGTGGAGAAAACCCCTGAGGCATGGGACAAACGAAGACTGTAACACGCAATAAAAGACCGAAGGATGGGGTCCCGGCCTGGCCCTGCTCCCCCCCCTGGCCGGGGGGGGGGGGGTGATCCCGGCCCAGGAGTCCAAGCTTCAAAAACTGGAGGATTACCCGGCACGTGGGGCTTGACTACTCACACCGACACAGCAACATGGCGTGCCACGCTTACAAATACCAGAGTACCACGCTGAGAAACCTCGGCCACCGAGGTGGTGGACCCCGCGGCTGAACTCCCCCGGGTGGCAAACTGATTGGCATGGAGCCGGACCCGGTCCCTGGATTAAGTGGTGGTCTGGGAGAACATGCCCCTACCTCTGTGAGCCCTGTGGAGCTGGGATGCGCGGGCCCCCCGGCAGACCGGTGGCCGGGTGGGCGCGCGCCGGCACCAAGCATGAGACCGGAGGCGGGTGAGGCATACCGGAGCTGGAGCTCCAGGGGGGCTCCGATGCAGCTGGGGAGGTGCAGGAGACGGGGGTCCTGCGGACTCTACAGGGGGGGAGACCCCCGGACTGCTGCGGTGTCTGAGTGCCCACAGCGTGACGGAGCTTTCGGCTGATTCGGGGGCATGCCTTGAGGGGGGGAAGGACTGGGGGTTCGCCATATCGGGAGTGTCTGGGGGACTTGGATGTGGGTAACTTTCCCAGCATGAACATGCATACCCTGTGTGGACTAGTGGTGCGGCTAAATCGAAGAGCAGCATACAGAAGCATATCCTGCCTCAACGCAAGCAGAAGCCATGTCACTGGGAAGTCTGTAGGGGTGGTCGGGGGGCTGATGACCCCGGGCGGTATAGCCCCTGCATGCTGGGTGATACAACGCCTCCTCCAGTGAAGTGACTCCAGTCTACATATATATATATATTTTTTTTTATTATTATTTTTATTATTATTTTTTTACGGCTATGAACAAACGTGCCCACCACAGGAACCATTCCAGCTGGACTTTGCCCTACCTCTGCGAGACCCCCATGCATCTCCTACATTATTTCCCCTGCTGGGAATTGGATAAAGAAGGACTCACATCGCAGGAACGCACGGGGGACACTGTTTGGTACCTCTGCCCTAATAAACCCTGGCTAGTCCACTCTGCAACTCTTTAAACCGTGCTAGCTGTTTAACACTGAACTTTACTTTTTGGTACTGCTCAAACGTTTATGCTCACTGCATTCATCACTGATACCTGCATGATACTATTAATGTCTTATGTGTTTTTAGATAGACTGCTACTGGCCAACTTCATGCCAAATAGCCTATGTGTCTGGCAGCTTACAGGTTGCCCTGACCCCGAGTTCAACCAAATCTTATCAGCAAGTTTTTTTTTTTTTGTTTTTTTTTTGTTATTTTAGTTTAATCGTATGTAGCCATGCCTGCCCTGTTAACGCTCCACGTTCACTCATTCTGTAATTACAACACATAGGACAGGCATGGAAAGCGTGTAAATCAGCAACTTACGTACAAGCGGAGTCACAAATCTGTTATCAAAACATGTCTCACCTAAACTTCCACATCTTCTATTTTAGCTAAGCCTGGGAATTGTCATCTCACAAAAATGACAGCTTGTATTTCTATATTAGTACCTCATATGCTGTAACGTTTACCTGGCACATAGGATTAACTCTCAAGTTATCCTGTTACTTTTCTTTTATTATTACTTAACATTCTATGTACATTCTCATGCACCAGCCATGATCTCCTTGTATGTCTCTTCTCTACCTATTTCTCCATGACATGTGCATTGTATTACCATATTCGAAACCAAACGTGAACCTAAACTACTGTTTTAGTGATCATTTAAATATTATAAAAATGTGCCTGTATATCGAATGCCATGACATGTACTACCAATGTTCTCCTATTCTACCGTATGTCGCTGTTGTGGCGCACGCTGGCTGTTTGTTCATTCCGTGCACAACCAAAATAAAGAATTAAAAAAAAAAAAAAAAAAGAGAAGAGAAGCTAAAACAGTTCTTGTTTTTAATATCTTTATATCTGTTTTGGTACATTGGTTATTTCGTATAGTTTGGTAGCATCTTACTTTGCATATAAGGTACACATTTGAAGCTCTATTAATGAGAGAAAAATATCCACCTAATATACACTGCTCAAAAAATAAAGGGAACACAAAAATAACATCCTAGATCTGAATTAATTAAATATTCTTCTGAAATACTTTACATAGTTGAATGTGCTGACAACAAAATCACACAAAAATAAAAAAATGGAAATCAAATTTTTCAACCCATGGAGGTCTGGATTTGGAGTCACACTCAAAATTAAAGTGGAAAAACGCACTACAGGGTGATCCAACGTTGATGTAATGTCCTTAAAACAAGTCAAAATGAGGCTCAGTAGTGTGTGTTTTGCCTCCACATGCCTGTATGACCTCCCTACAATGCCTGTGCATGCTCCTGATAAGGTGGCGGATGGTCTCCTGAGGGATCTCCTCCCAGACCTGGACTAAAGCATTTGCCAACTCCTGGACAGTCTGTGGTGCAACATGATGTTGGTGGATGGAGCGAGACATGATGTCCCAGATGTGCTCAATTGGATTCAGGTCTGGGGAACGGGCGGGCCAGTCCCTAGCATCAATGCCTTCATCTTGCAGGAACTTCTGACACACTCCAGCCACATGAGGTCAAGCATTGTCTTGCATTAGGAGGAACCCAGGGCCAACTGCACCAGCATATGCTCTCACAAGGGGTCTGAGGATCTCATCTTGGTACCTAATTGCAGTCAGGCTACCTCTCGCAAGCACATGGAGGGCTGTGCGGCCCCCCAAAGAAATGCCACCCCACACCGTTACTGACCCACTGCCAAACCGGTCATGCTGGAGGATGTTGCAGGCAACAGAACGTTCTCCATGGCGTCTCCAGACTCTGTCACGTCTGTCACATGTGCTCAGTGTAAACCTGCTTTCATCTGTGAAGAGCACAGGGTGCCAGTGGCAAATTTTCCAATCTTGGTGTTCTCTGGCAAATGCCAAACGTCCTGCATGGTGTTGGGCTGTAAGTACAACCCCCACCAGTGGACGTCGGGCCCTCATACCACCCTCATGGAGTCTGTTTCTGACCGTTTGAGCAGACACTTGCCCATTTGTGGCCTGCTGGAGGTCATTTTGCAGGGCTCTGGCAGTGCTCCTCCTGTTCCTCCTTGCACAAAGGCGGAGGTAGCGGTCCTGCTGCTGGGTTGTTGCCCTCCTACGGCCTCCTCCACGTCTCCTGATGTACAGGCCTGTCTCCTGGTAGTGCCTCCATGCTCTGGACACTACGCTGACAGACACAGCAAACCTTCTTGCCACAGCTCGCATTGATGTGCCATCCTGGATGAGATGCACTACCTGAGCCACTTGTGTGGGTTGTAGACTCCGTCTCATGCTACCACTAGAGTGAAAGCACTGCCAGCATTCAAAAGTGACCAAAACATCAGCCAGGAAGCATAGGAACTGAGAAGTGGTCTGTGGTCCCCACCTGCAGAACCACTCCTTTATTGGGGTTGTCTTGCTAATTGCCTATAATTTCCAACTGTTGTCTATCCCATTTGCACAACAGCATGTGAAATTGATTGTCACAGTGTTGCTTCCTAATTGGACAGTTTGATTTCACAGAAGTGTGATTGACTTGGAGTTACATTGTGTTGTTTAAGTGTTCACTTTATTTTTTTGAGCAGTGTATTATCATTCATGATTAAGTGTCCTAAGAAGCACAAAATGTTTTAGGCAGTATACAGGTTTTATGATACTGTGCTATACCCCTGTTTGCTGTGCCATGTTTTAATGAAATAAAGCCGCTGAGCTTATTACACTAGCTGCATCCTATGGAAGCATTTAATTGGAACACCACCCACCCTTGGATAAACCAACTGGATCCTTTTCTCTCAAAAGCTCTCAGATTGAGAATCTGCAGTTCCTAGCCCCAGGGATATCAGGCATAAACAAGGTAGAACATATATTTACACATTGCTTATATATTGATTATTTTGGCATCAAAAAGTATTCTGCTTGCCTGGCAAATTTCTAAATCGTCAATTCATGAGACAAATAATGAACTTGAAAGGACTATGGAAAATTCACTTATTGGAAATATCGTCTTTTTATTTTTTTTTATTTATTTTTTTTAATTTAAACTAAGAAACCGATGCGTACTAGGGTATATTATAAGATTTTTCAAGTATTTCCAAGGACAATGCAAATAACTTTTTGAGTATATCTTCATACATAAAATTTTATACAATACACAAGGGAATCTTTTCATGCTAGATGAAGAGATTTATGTTAGCACGGTAAGTGTTTTCCTACAAAACCTTCAAATAATGTTGTAGTTTAAGATTAAATGCCTTGAAAAAGAACAGTTACAATTTATTTTAGAAACATTATCACTGATAATATCCAACTCCCTTTTAGAGTAAAAATATCACTTTAGAGAAAATTCCATGTACACGTATTTATGCCAGTCATTTAATGACCATGAGGATTAGTGAAATCCAAAGTAAACGTTAAGATTTGTTTGTTTCATTCCAAACTGACATTTGTCTAAATTAGGGCCGATCATATGTCTTTTTGATTAATGATTCTGAATTCCACCAATGGCACAAAATAAAAAAAAAATGACTGAGATGACTGATGACTAGGCGACAGTCACTAAATGTCGATTTGTATTCACAGATCAACTGAGAAATGAGCAATAAAGTGAAATAAAGGTGGAGATTTTTTTTTTTTTACTGATTCTTTAGTTTTTCCCTCTATTCGTTAATTTTTCTCACTAAGAAGAATATTGCGATCATACATGTACAGTATCTCACAAAAGTGAGTACACCCCTCACATTTTTGTAAATATTTTATTATATATTTTTATGTGACAACACTGAAGAAATGGCACTCTGCTACAATAAAGTAGTAAGTGTACAGCCTGTATAACAATGTAAATTTGCTGTCCCCTCAAAATAACTCTACACACAGCCATTAATGTCTAAACCGTTGGCAACAAAAGTGAGTGCATGGTAGGGCGCATGGTGTGTGAGGGGTCCTGCAGGCCACCCTCCTCAGTGCTTTCCTTTGTCCCTTGCCTGGATCACAGCAGGGTGAGCCAGCCTCATCCTCTCTTCCAGGGTAGCCTAGAATCTGGCAAAGATTGCCTCCAGATTAAATAAAATGCAGAATGAGATGTTAGTCGAGTCTGCACAGCGTGGTGCCAGGCCCCGTGTCGCTGGTACCACTGCGCCCGCCATCTTGTATACTTTCCAGGTGAGTATTAGTAGGAAAGTCTTCCACAACCCTGACAGCTGAGATCACGCTAGGTTGGACTGGAATATTCCCCAACGGATCAGATATTCTGCCTCTCACTGTCTCTGTCCCCCGCAGGTAGATTTCTCTAGCTCCCAGTGGTGTAAACGCTCGGGAAATGTGTCACATAGGTTGCCTGGGAGTCCCTGACCAGAGATGGGCACAGGATTCAATGTGGTAGTGTGAAGATTGGTTAAATTAACATTCAGCCAGGTACTCAAGCACCACCCATCTAGACAGCTTGAAGGTCAGGCTCTGCAGGAACTCAAGAACCACCCATCTAGACAGCTTGACGGTCAGGCTCCACCCCCAAGCCAATTTATTTTTTTTATCCTCACTATAAATAAATGGTATTTGTTTTATAAAAAATAATAATAAATGTGAAGGAATACCCCATCACTTGGTTCGGTAACATTAGTTTCTTTTTTGTTTGTTTGCTTGTTCGAAACCACCTAATTTGGTTCCCGAATGAGGACCACGCCAACACCTCATTAGAACGTGGAATACTAAGTATCAAGTGTGAAACCATAACGGAAACTATTACAAAAATGCTCCCCTGGGTGTGTCTCCTGAACACAGTTCCTGGTACCTGGTCGTCAAGTGCCTTGAACTTGTTTCGGCTAGGCACTCCCGCGAACACCGGTGAAGATGGAACCGCTGCCCTTCAAGTTCCCGACCATCTATACAAACGGCATTCAGGAGATATAAACTAACGACTGGGGGTGCATTCAACACTGAAAAACGTTTGGATGTTGTATATGGTTTTCGCATTAAAAACCCTCGAACTGAGACCGTCCATTGCAATGATTTCTCTGGAATTATTTTGTGCTTCTACTGTGTGGCCGGCCGGTCAAAACTGTACCTCGATGGCAATTTCAAACCACTGAACCAATCTGAGTGCTTTTTGGATATGTTAGGCACTCAGATCAGGGCTATCCGGGGATGTGACTCTCAAGGGGTTTCCATGGATTTTGGGGGTACTTTTGGGGTGTGAAAATGGTCATATTTTTCTGTACCTGGAAAATGATTGAGTTGTAAGTTTCCTGTCTCTATTATCTCAGGCACAGGGAGAAATTTACTGTACGTACAAATTGAGAATGCTTGCCTGCAATAAACAGATCTACTCCCAGCATTCAGTCTCGACTAATCTGTGGGTGGAAAGGCTAAACCAGTGATATTTACTTTCATGGTTGATAGAGCTTCTTTACTTTGGGAAAGGGAATCCGCGGCGGCGATATACTGGCGGTCCACCACAGTAAATTAGTTTATTATAGTAAAATATGTTTTACTGTAAACGTTAAAGAATAAATATTTTTTGCTACAATAACAAAATATATAGTGGTGTTTAATGAAAGTTAAATTTAAAACACTCATAAAATCTATATATTTCATGTTTTGTTTTTTCATGTCAACTATTTCCTTTATTATAAAAGAGGTGCAGTAATTTGTATTGAAACTACATCTTTTATACATGTTGTTTTTAATAAGGATATTTGTAATTCAAGGCTTCGCAGGATCAGTGAACCAGTGAAAAAAACTAATTGCAATACTGTAGTTGACTTTTAGGATCAAGGCTGTATCAGCTTTCTGAATAGTTGAATTATGTATAGCCTACTCTGAATTGTTGGAGATCTATTCAGCAGATACTCACACAGGCAATACAAAAGTGCACCACATGTTTAGTTATTATGTCATCATGCCTACAGAACTTGATTGCTCAAAATAAATAGTATCTAAAACTTAAAAAATCTAGATACACATATGAAAATTGCAAAGTAAAAACCTAATAAAAAAATAAAAAAACCTCATACAATATAAATAATAACTGTTTAATTTAATTTGTAAACAAACAGGTGATATCTGTGGACTGTTGTCCCATAGAACCAACACAGATCACATACCATTATTATAAATAACTTATTTTCTTCATACACTAAATTCAAATAAAAACAGTTGGTACAAATATAATCTTTATAACAGAGAATTAACAAGAGCACATGGCGTTTAGAATCGTATTAGTTTATTTTTTATTGGGGTGTTCCTATCTATGTTTAGTTTCCGGCCCCTCTCATGTCTGTATTAAATGGTTCAAGCAAATTAAACTCATCTTTACTCAAGTGCCAAAAGAGTCTCCTTGCTGCAACTCTGAACTAAATCCTCAGAAGTCTTCAATGCTGATGACTTGTGTCTTATCAGAAGCATTGGGGACAAACCATGCATGCAAGGCAACCATGATTTGCTAGCAATGTTTGTCATAGTGAAGCATTGAAACCAATACTTCTCATTGAGAAGCAATCACTTCAACTTTGAGTTAAAGTTAAAAGCAAGTTAGACAGGAAACCCTGTGTTACTATAGGGATTTATAAAGCTGTTAACTTCTACTGAAATCAGAACGTGTATATCTAAGGATATCTCAATATTTCCTCTTTCCATCAGACTTACTGAGACATCAATCCTTAGAACTATTGTTTTTTTTTTTTTTTTTTTTTTAAACAAAAAAAGCATATCAGCCATTGTACTTCATCTCGGCTTCATCTCGCATTACTTTTTTCCAATATATGCCGTAATATTATTTTAGCTTCTCTACTACTACTGTATATCACGTAATTACTGTAAATAAATACTGTATATTGAAATTACACTAAGTAGAGTAAAGACAGAAAGCTATTTAACTAATTTGGCAATGTTTACTAACATTGGACTATTTACTGACCAAAGTGAGAAACTGCTAACCATTGCAAGCAACACTTATATTTAAGTTAGACTTCATTTCTACAGCAGAATTGCTCCTTGTTAAATATCATTTTATTTTTAAGCCCTACGGATATTGCACTGGTTAGTTGGGACCAGCTTAAGATATTGTACTGGTTAGTTGGGTGCTCCTTGGTGATCCATGGCAATGGTCAAAATAATCAAATAAAAGATAATATTAAAAGGACACTATAATCACAAAAACAACTTTAGCTTAATGAAGCAGTTTGGGTGTATAGATCATGCCCCTGCAGTTTCATTGCTCAATTCACTGCCATTTAGTAGTTAAATTACTTTGTTTATACCTTACTAGGCACACCTCCCTGCATGTAACTTGCACTGCCTTCCTAAACACTTCCTGTAAATTCATCTAATGTTTAGACTTCCTTAATTGCAAATTCTGTTTCATTTAGATTTTTTTTTATCTCCTGTTCTGTTAATAACTTGCTAGACACTGCAGGAGCCTCCTGTATGTAATTAAAGTTCAAATTACAGAGCAGGAGATAAAAACTTTTTAAGTAAGTTACATCTGATTGAAAATGAGGGGGGAATGCTAGGGGAGGTGTGGCTAGGGCTGCATGAAAAAACAAACAAACATTATTTAACTCGTAAATGGCAGAGAAAGGAGCAATGAGACTGCAGGGTCATGATCTATACCCCCCAAAAAACTGCTTCATTAAGTTAAAGCTATTTTGGTGACTATGGTGTCCTTTTAAAGACACAGCACTTGTTTCTGTGATTAATCTTTCAAGCAACTAAACAGGGTTAAATAATTCCTCTACACATCGTTATCAAGTGGATAATGCCCATGTAGGGTGAAATGTGTTGTGGATTTTAGAATTGATTTTTTGTTTTACACTAATAAAAGTACTGTTCGACTATCCTACTGTTTGCCACATACATTTTAGTGTTTTATTTGAATTATATTTTATTGGGAGCTTTTTATGTTACCTGGCACACGTCTTTACAACAGTGATATCATCGGACAACCAAGCAAAGAATTCTTGGTTGGGATTGTTCCCCTGTGCCTGAACAAAGAGTGGTTAGACTGCTCATAAAATGTGAGTAATATTTTATTATTATTCCCCTCTTCATCTTTTTTACATGACGAGCACTATTGCACCTTTCATTTTTGTCCTATGTGGTTGACCTCATTGCTATCCTATTGCTAATTACCTTAAGAGGAATATCCATAAGTGGTGATTTCAAATGCTGCACATGGTTTTATGTTGACGTTTGATTTACGTGTTGTGTGTCTTATTCATAAATTGTTTTATTATTTCAATTTCACTATATTTTATTGCTATTTTTTATATTTTCTTTGGCACATACTGTATCTTGTTTTGTATTGTTATTTGCTGCTAGGGTTTTAGAGGGAATCCCCCTATTTTCTTCTGGTGCTGCCGGCTCTGTTTTGTTCAGTTATTCAGCGTTACTCTAATTCTTTGTGTTACTTGAACCATCTATTTATGTTTAACCAATCTATATGTTTTTATATGGATATCAGAAATAATAAACACAAATGTAAACATAAACTAAAAGGCAATGGTACTCATTATAAAAACCTGTTCCTCAGTAATGTATAATGCTATTTGCATCCAAATAAACAATGTATGATCCACATTGCAATGCACAGGGTTATTTACAGACTTTTTACAAGCATAGAAAAAGTTTAAAGGAACACTGACATGTTTCTGACCCTATAGTGTTAAAACCACCACCTAGCCCCCCTGACCCCCTCATTGCATCCCTAAATATAGTAAAATCTTACTTGTGTTCAAGTCTGAAATGGCTGGCTCTGCCCCGTCTGCCTCTGAAACTGCTAGTGTCTGCTGACATCATCAGAAGTGGTGTCTGAGCCAATCACAATGCTTCCCCATAGGATTGTCTGAGACTGTCAATGAGGCAGATCAGGGTCAGAGCCAGCACAAGTCAACTGGCCAATCAGCATCTCCTCATAGAGATTAATTGGATAAATGCATGTCTATGAGAAAAGTTCAGTGTCTGCATTCAGAGGGTGGAGACACTGAATGGCAGTGCTGCTTACCTTACAGCACTGCCCAAGGAAGCAGCTTTAGCAGCCATCTAAGGAGTGGCGGGTGGAGTTATCATGAGGCTGTAATCTAAACACTGCATTATCTCTGAAAAGACAGTGTTTACAGCAAAAAGCATGAAGGGAATGATTGTACTCACCAGAAACAATACAATAAGCTGCAGTTGTTCTGGTGACTATAGTGTCCCTTTAATTAATGTATTGTTAAAACAACAGCAAAAATAATGTTTTCGACCAGAGTCTCATGATCTTCTACTGAGTTCCCCTATGTGTTGCAGTGCAGGCAATGTATTGGATATTGCATCTCTGATTTTTATCATAAATAGATATTCGAAGAATACACAAAAAAAAAATTGTGTGAAAAAAGCAGCTCATACACAAAATTAATGATTTTTTTTCCTGTTAATTCCTGGTACATTGTTATAAAATAATATTCTTGACATTCCTGTTATTGTATTCTTGAATAAAACATTTAGATGTGGTCCACATTTAGGTAAATTAAAGATCCACAGGGATTAGCAAAATGCTAATCACTAACAAAATCCACCATCAAGTTTGGCAACATCGGAAATATAGTGAATTCAATAAAAAAAAAAAAAGGACTTTGTTCTAGGATATGTAATCAATATTCAACAAGGTTATTCAATACAATAAAAATTCACAATGAATTTCAAATTTAAGGGCCAAATAGCCAAACAAGAAAAAATATCGCAGTCAGCTATGCTAGCAGTTCTGTTACTCTGACATTTAATATTCAGTTTCAATTCTCTTTCAATTCTCACATCAATATATAACCCTGTTAATATTTCGCTCTCTTATATCTTTTAAATTTAGCTTAGGAACCACCAAAACAAAGATATTGTGATAGAGTTGGGACTCAGCATTGTTTTTATTCTTCTTAAATGCCTTATTGATTTTTAATCTTTGCATGTAAAAGAACACCTTCTCTCTTTGAGATCATCAATGTTCGAGCAAAAGATGATAATGAAGATATCCATTATTGAATTGATTCTCCATAAAGCTTAATTAAATAAATTATACTATACAAGGCAATATAAAAGTTGATTACAAGGTTCTGAGAAAATTGTTTTGATTTGGAAAATATTTTGTGTGTGTGTGCGAAGGAGATGAACATTAAGGCGTTTTTATTTTGTTTGTTTTTATGTTCTGCAAAGGACAGTTGATTTTTATTATTTTACTTTAATACAATTGTAAACAGGAGCTCAGGCTGCATTCAAAACTGAAACTAAATCTCCTTTCCTCAAAGTAATTTAATGTGGATGTATGAATCAATTGGAAGCAATCTCAGTATGATGACTATAAGCGTTCAATGTACTTGTGCCGAGAAAATTGAGTGCAATACAAAACTACAGTACAAAATGTGACCTCTTCAATTTAGAACTATGTTCTGTCAGTTGTTCTGAGGAAAGTTCTTTATGAAGAAATTAAATATTGACTGCATATGTAAATTTTTTAGTTAAAGAAAAGCTGGAAGCTAATTGGATCAAAAGGAAATTGTAGGGAAGTGAAGGGATTAACCCTAATTTAGAAATGTAAACAAAAGCGGAAATACACTGTCCTAAACTGAAGATAGATCCTAAAAAATCACTTTTATTGGTAGTTAATAATTAAAAAAACGCACACACATAACTAAATAAACTAAACATGTGAACATAAAATGGGAGGGAACGTGAGTAAAATAGTCAGGTCAGTAATAACATATAGAAACCTAAATATTTAGGATGCACATGCAATGAGTATACGCTTATAACTCTTGAAGGATCCCAAGCTAAATTATCTCTGGAGATAGGATATTGTTGCAATTTAGTGTCTGAATTGTTATTTCAAATGAAGACCAGAATAGGGTCAGTATCCAACACAGAGAGAGATTGACATTAAAGAATTTTAACAATGTAAGGTAAAAAATAAATCTCACCTAAACCGTTGTTTGAAGTATAAGGAGAATAAGTATATATATATATATATATATAATTCTAATAACTGTTGCAGCAGTATATACACATTCTTAGATTGTAGATAACTAAATCTAATAGTGCTACCTAAATAAAAGGTAATGGAAAGAAATTACTGAACTAAATAGTTAACGAAAAAACGTAAGAGCAAAGAGAGACTAGTCTGAAGTTGAAAATGTAACTCTGTGCCTTTAAGGGCACCTATCAAATTAAATGACTAGTCTAACTGCCTAACTAATAACATAGTCTCCCGCAATAATAAAAGTATAAACTGTATACAGTAGAAAAGGATGCTAAATATAAATGGATAAACTCACAAGTAAAGAGCCGTATCAGGCTCTATAGAGACACCATAAGGGTGCCAATACTGGCTTCGTGCATTCATCCAAATAATTCCTTGGGTTGTTTTCCAATGATATTTATTTCAAAACAGATTCATATGAACAAAACAATTAAAAACAAAATACAGCTCTTCCGCCTGTTTGTCTGCTGTGTGGCAGGCAGTCCGCTCGTCGGTTTCCAGTCCCGTGAGAAGCATCCCCCGACATCCGACAAAATGGTGAACTTCACGGTAGACCAGATTCGCAACACCATGGACAAGAAGGTGAAAATTCGCAATATGTCAGTCATTGCTCATGTGGACCATGGCAAGTCCACTCTCACATAACATGCGTGTTATGAAGTTCAATGTCAGCCCTGTAGTGTGTGTGGCTGTAGAAGCAAGGAACCCTGCTGATCTTCCAAAATTTGTGGAGGGTCTCAAGCGTCTGGCTAAGTCGGACCCTATGGTGCAGTGCATCATTGAGGAATCTGGAGAACATATTGTTGCTGGAGCTGGAGAACTGCATTTGGAAATCTGCTTGAAGCATCTAGAGGAGGACCATGCCTGCATTCCAATTAGGAAATCTGACCCAGTTGTTTCCTACTGTGAAACTGAGAGTGAGGAGTCAAACCAGCTGTGCCTGTCAAAGTCTCCTAACAAGCATAACCATCTGTATATGAAGGCCTGTCCATTCCCTGACGGCCTTGCTGAGTATATTGACAAAGGAGACGTGAGTGCCCGACAAGAGTTGAAGATTCGTGCCTATTACTTGGCACAGAAATATGAGTGGGATGTTACAGAGGCTAGGGAAATCTGTTGTTTTGGCCCTGACGGTACTGGACCAAACTTCCTGACTGATGTGACAAAAGGAGTACAATATCTAAATGAAATAAAAGACAGTGTTGTGGCTGGCTTCCAGTGGGCCACAAAAGAGGGTGTGCTCTGTGAAGAGTACTTGAGAGCTGTCCGATTTGATGTTCATGATGTGACTCTTCATGCTGATGCCATTCATAGAGGTGGTGGACAAATCATTACTACAGCACGTCGTTGCCTATGCATGTGTGTTGACAGCCCAGCCCTGTCTGATGAAACCATTCTATCTTGTGGAGATTCAGTGCCCTGAGCAGGTAGTTGGTGGCATTTATGGTGTCTTGAACAGAAAGCGTGGACACGTCTTTGAAGAATCTCAAGTGGCAGGCACACCAATGTTTATAGTGAAAGCCTACCTGCCAGTCAATTAATTATTTGGGATCACTGCAGACCAAACACTGGTGACCAGGCCTTCCCACAGTGTGTATTGGATCATTGGCAGATTCTTCCTGGAGATCCATTTGACAATGCCACCAGGCCAAGCCAAGTTGTGGCCGAAACCCGCAGGAGAAAGGGTCTGAAGGAGACTGTTCAAGCTTTGGATAACTTCTTGGACAAGCTGTGATTTTCCCATCTGTTCTCTGCCCAACACCATGACTGGCTTTGGTAAATTGACTCTAAACTTCTTGGGTGATGGCTTTACCCTTTACCTTCCTATTGTACTAAAGTGAGAAATCCCCTTAACATTCATCTTGATGTTTCACTGTAGTTTTGGGAAGACTATTTATTATATTTTGTGAGCTCTCCTTATCTTGTATCTGTGGTAGTTCATGAACTTCCAGTCTTCTAATGGGGTGGTTGGTGCCAGACAATAAGTTGTAATACTGTGCAGTCACAGCATGAATATAAACAACGAATTAGAGCAAATCAAATAACTTATATTTGAAAAAAAAATAAAAAATACATCAGTGTGTAAAAAAACATATATGGGTAAACTACCCATACCGCTTTATGGATCAGTATTTTAAAAGCAAATGTGTTTCGACTTGTGCCAAGTCTTCCTCAGTGTTGAAATAGGTCCTTACATCCCACTGATCCAAAGATATATGATCTTCTGATTTCAATATTCCGCTCACCTGTTGACACGGCGTCTCTTCCTCCTCCGAACTCACGGTGCCTCCCCTTCTTAATCACGTGAATACACCCTTTCCGGTGCATTTATGATGTCACTTCTGGTCCCGCTTGTGCAGTTCCCTTTTTGGACTGGAAGTTGCGTAGCATCTAATTTGGACTTGGGATAAATGCCCTTAGTACAGTGTAAGACATAGGACTTGCTGCGGTTATAAAACCCCAAACCTTAATTGAACACATATATTATAAAGCAAACAAAGAATTTCCACCTATCGTATTGAAAAAGAAATAAACAGGCAAGATACAAATCTTATTGCCTTAACCTAAAACAAGGATTCACAAAACATAAGTGTTATAGTTAGTATAACAATTAAAAACAGCTAAACTACAGTGAATTATTCACTAAATAGTGCATGAGTTAAAAATCAATAGTGGAGGTAATATTGACAGAGTATTTAACAGGTTGGAACACAATCTGTGCAGCCCTAGTTAACTCAGTAAGATGATAAAGCCCAAATTCAGTATATATATATATCAATATAAACAAACATACCTTAAAACTATAGAATGTATATATAAAGACCTAAAAAAGATTCCTATAATATTATAAAAGATAAAAGTTTTTTACAATTAATTTTTTTTTTTTTATAAAAAATGGGCCAATTCAAAATCGATATTCAAGCCACTTGGACTTAATGTATTTTACATAGTTACATAGTTACATAGTTACATTTACATAGTTACATAGTTACATAGCTGAAAAGAGACTTGCGTCCATCAAGTTCAGCCTTCCTCACATATGTTTTTTGCTGTGATCCAAAAGAAGGCAAAAAACCCAGTTTGAAGCACTTCCAATTTTGCAACAAGCTAGGAAAAAAATTCCTTCTTGACCCCAGAATGGCAGTCAGATTTATCCTTGGATCAAGCAGTTATTACCCTACATTGAAAGATTATATCCTTGAATATTCTGTTTTTGCAAGTATGCATCTAGTAGCTGTTTGAACATCTGTATGGACTCTGATAACACCACTTCTTCAGGCAGAGAATTCCACATCCTGATTGTTCTTACAGTAAAAAAACCTTTCCTTTGCCTTAGACGAAATCTTCTTTCTTCTAGTCTAAACGCATGACCTCGTGTCCTATGTAAAGTCCGGTTTGTGAATAGATTTCCACACAATGGTTTGTATTGGCCTCGAATATATTTGTATAATGTTATCATATCCCCTCTCAGGCGACATTTTTGTAAACTAAATAGGTTTAAATTTGTTAACCTTTCTACATAACTGATATGTTCCATTCCTTTTATTAATTTTGTAGCCCGCCTCTGCACTTTTTCTAGTGCCATAATATCCTTCTTTAGAACAGGTGCCCAAAATTGCACAGCATATTCAATGTGTGGTCTTACCAGTGATTTATAAAGAGGCAAAATGATATTCTCGTCCCGAGAATGAATGCCCTTTTTCATGCATGACAATACCCTACTGGCCTTGGCCACTGCTGATTGACATTGCACATTGTTGCATAGTTTGTTGTCTATAACAATTCCCAAGTCCTTTTCGTGTGTTGTTATCCCTAATTCGCTTCCATTAAGGGTATACGTTGCTTGTGTATTCTTTACGCCAAAGTGCATAACTTTGCATTTTTCAACATTAAATTTCATCTGCCATTTTATTTTTTTTTTTTTTTTTTTTTTTTTCCTTTATTTTGTTGTGCATAAAAGATTACAACTTTGCCTGTATAGCCACAACAGCTTCAACAGGTGCGATGGTCACAGAGTTTTGAACAAAATTATGGCATGAAAACAACTTACGTATGTTTTAGTCATATAAACGTTTCCTAGTATAGTTAACAGGTTTAACTGTAGCCTTATATCATTAAAGAGACAGCAGCCTAAGGTCGAATGAGGTTGTAGCGAGTGTGAGCCGTGGGTAACAGTGCCCTGGTTGCGTATTTGTATATACATTAGTGAAGGCAGATATGTGCTTCAGGGATAATGTGTAGGTTTACATTTCCATGGTCAAGCATATTAAATGACTGTAGAACAGAGAATACCCTAAGCTCACAGCTCCAAATTTAGTCAGGTGGTGTCATTATGTATGCCAGATCTAGTTGTGGCGAAAATGTGAGTTCCAACTAAAACGAATGGGGGGCGGCCTGTGGGCAGCAGGGAGATGTGGGTCGAGGTGTCCCTCCAGTCGCTTTAGCTTGGCGCATGAGGGAGTGGGCTTGGAGGTCCTCGGTAGTAGGTCATTTTGTGGTGCGTGTCTGGGGGTCCGTCACTGGAGGTCTGTAGTGTGTGTTTGTCAGGGGTCCCCGACGGGGCCCCTGGGAGCCGCTTGGGGTGTGGTATGTGCTGGCCTCGTCTAGGTGAGGGAGTAGGTCATGTGTGTCTGGTATTCAGAGATGTCTTGGAGTCGTCGCTCCGGTAGGGGGTTACGGGCGGTATGGGGTAGTAGATAGGGGGAGCAGTGATGGTGGGGATTGGCAGGGGGTTGGAGTGGGCTGGGGTGTGAGAGGTGAGGCGTGGACCTCAGGGGTCCGCGCCCGGGTCCGCGTCCCAGCCCCCCCCGCCCCCGGAGCCGGCAGATGCATGTTCGTCCGAACCTGTCTCTGGTGTTCCGTTGTTCCTGCTAGGTCCTGTCAGAGGGGGGGGCCTTTCGGCCGTTCCGGGGGGCTGCGTGTCGTCTCTGGTACTGGCTGGGGAGGCGAGCCATCGGAGCCAGTGGTACCATGTGTCAAGGTAGCGCTGCGTGCGTCCCGCCGCCGAGAGGATCAGCTCCTCAATCTGCCTAATATCCTCCACCCTGGCCAGCCATTCTCTCAGCGTCGGGGCCGTGGTTTTTTTCCAATGCTTCGGGATGAGACTACGTGCCGCATTTAGGAGGTGTGGTATCACTGATCTTTTAAATCCGGATATGGGGATTGATGTTAGTTGGAGCAAGTAGGTTTCCGGTACGAGTTGTATGTTCGCATCCGTCATGGTCACTATTACCGCGTGTTCATCTGCCATTTGAGTGCCCAGTCCTCCAGTCTATCTAAATCCCTCTGCAGCAAAGTAATATCTTGCTCACATTGTATTATTTTACAAAGTTTTGTGTCATCTGCAAACACTGAAATATGACTTTCAATGCTGTCTTCAAGATCATTTATAAACATGTTAAATAGAAGGGGTCCCAGAACAGACCCCTGAGGGACACCACTTGCCACCTCTGTCCAGCTTGAAAATTTACCATTAACGACAACTCTTTGTACTCTGTTTTTAAGCCAATGTTCTACACAAGAACAAGCATTTTCATCTAGACCGATTTCCTTGAGTTTGAACACTAATCTTCTGTGTGGAACTGTATCAAATGCCTTGGCAAAGTCCAAATAGATCACATCCACTGCAACACCCTGATCTATACTTCTACTTACTTCTTCGTAGAATGCAATCAAGTTAGTTTGACACGACCTGTGCTTCATAAAACCGTGCTGATTTTTGCTGATAACCATGTTCTTCTCAAGGAATTCTTGAATATAATCCCTTAATAATCTTTCAAATATTTTACCAGCCACAGAAGTTAAGCTCACAGGTCTATAATTTCCAGGCAAGGATTTTGAACCCTTTTTGAATATAGGAACCACATCTGCCTTCCTCCAATCTTCCGGAACACTTCCTGAAAGAAAAGAATGTATCAAGCTCAAATATTAACTCGCTTTCCACCTTGCTGAGTTCTCTAAAATTGTCCTCACCTCGCAAATTGCCATAAAACTATGAAGGGAGGATTTGCCATTATGTCATTGTCAAAAATGGGCTGACACTCTGTGCTTTATATACCTCCTCTGGATATTCCCCATGTGTTCTAGTATGTGGGTCTTTAGATTCTGTTTCATCATAACTACATACTGTGACCCACAGGGGCACCAGATAAGGGATATTACATTTCTAGAATGGCAAGTTAATATGTCTTTTATTAAAAACCTTTTTTTTGTGACAAATTAGATTTAAAATCTACTTGCATAGTTTTATTGAATCTGTGTTTTTTTTAAAAAGCTGTGCACATTTTACACGGATAAAAACCCTGTAATAAATGAAACATATTACCTATCAGTGGATCTTTAAGAAAACTTTTAACTGATTTCGTTTTCATATTTTTGGCTCCTCTGTACACTGCATTTGGTTTATCTCCCAAAATCTCTTTCAATTCTCTGGGATTCCACACCAAAATTCATGCTTTGTGCTAAACATTTTTGCAGATGACATTCTTCTGATGATATTAGATCCAACTGGTTCCCTGCCGGTAGTGCATTCACTGCTGACTCTGTTTGGGAAGCTCTCCTACTACCGCTTGAATGTATCAAAGACACAGACTCTGCCCATGTGTATTCAGCCAGTTTCTGCGGCCCATTTGAAAACTGCTTATAAATTCGACTGGAGGATGAATTATATTAGATATGTAGGGGTGCGTATACTGGCTTTCCTAGATAACATTTACAAGGTAATTTACTTACCACTTATAGCTGGGGGGAATTTAGGGGGATTTCAGCCAAATGGAAGCATCTACCTTTATCATGACTTGGCCACATTAGGATGTTATCATCACAGGCATTTTTTCTCACACTACAAGAACTTTTTATGAGATTTATCATAAGAGGCCTCGGGTGTCAGTGTCCACCCAATTCCTACACCTGACAAGAGGGAGAATGGGGGTCCCTAACTTGAGAGAATATCACAGAGCTATGATTTTATCACAAATCAGGTTATTATCCATGGAAGAGACAGTAAATAAATCAATAAATTCAAATTGATTCATCAATGTATTCATCAATAAATTCAAAAGGAGAAAAGCTGCTCGAAGGAGCCCACCCTTGCAGACTATATATGGTTGCCCTCTAATCTAAAGAAAGTAAAGCTGAAATTGTTGTCCCTTTTATACATTGCAGGTTTAGGATAACTATTTGACTTTCCAAGGGGTTAAGGAGTCAGGCCTCATTGGGGATCCTTGAATTTGTGGCTCCAGACCTGTCTCGGTCCAGGTGGAGATCACTAGGAATTGCTAACGGTTTCCCACCTGTTAGAAAGTCGAGCAGTAGTCTTCTTCCCAGTATTGGTTTAAAGGTATGAGCTACCTTATGTTGACCTCTGTCTTTACCTGTGTTTAAAACCCAACCCAAATAGATGCACACCCCATCTTCTCTAGTGTCTGAGCCACAGATATTCAACCTTAACACATCAAAATTATTATCCATAAGCTATGTGGCACTTGCAATTCAGGCTCTTGGAGGCCCTAAGCCACTGTATATGCAGAGATGGGAAGAAGAGTTGGGGTTTAAAATCTCTCTGCAGGATTTACGGGAGTCCATCTGCTCGATCCGTAAAGTAACACAATGAATGAACCACCCTGAAATGTACTACAAATTTACCAAGAGAGGGTACTTAACACTTTCTTGATTGCACTTTAGTTATAGAAAAACACACACACAAATAAACTCAGGGCAAGGTTTCCGCTAAACTATAATACCTCTTTTTGTAGGTTTTCATCTCTGTTGCTCTCTCTGCATAATTTCAGTGTGCATAGATTTTAGATTTAACAGGTGCACAGTAGATGTGTATCTACAAAACCTTTATAATACCCAGATATCAGATTTCTTTTGTTGCTAACAGAAAGAAACAGCAGACATCTGTGGAGTAAAGAACTTAAAGTACTTTGTATCCCGCACTGTTATTTGATCATATTTGGTATATGATAAGAAGAGAAGCCAAAGACAGATGTCCCACAGATCATAAGTACCATTTTATAAGAAAAGTGCTAAACAAGCATGTCCTTATTGTAATGAGGTATAAAGTTTAACTAAAGATAGAATAAGATACATATAGAAAGGTAAAATGTGCTCCTGTGCAAAATATCCAGAAAAATATTTGAATAACTGACAAAGGTTAATTAGCTCTTCACGTTTGCATAAAGGTCTTAAAAGGTATCTTTATCCTATACTGAAGCATTCTATTTTAATACAGAATCTAGAATGTATATACTGATGGAAATAAGAGTTTATCAGAATATTTCTTACAGAAGATCATACATGTTTCTCATTGAGAGAAGAGCTTGTAAAACAAATAAATAAATGAAAGACCTGAAGTGTGAATAGAGTCATGATTACTTGCTGTTGTGGCTGTAGGAAGAGTATGGGAATGAAAGGATTAAAAGTACTAAGTCTCTAGATTTAGTACAACCTATCTATTGGGGCATACATAAGTAACTAACCCCAAACCCTTCCTACACCATCCCAGGATATGAATAACCTACTGCCAACACCAATCATTTCTATGAGGCATCTTAGATTACATCTTAAAGGAACATTATAAGATCAAGAACACAAACATGTATTCCTGACCCTATAGTGTTTAAAACACCATCTAGCCCCCCCCCCTGCCCTCCCTAAATATAGTAACATTTTACCTTTACTTTAGTTATTGCTGCTGGTTCTGCCCCTGATCTGCCTGCTTGGCTGACATCATCAAAAGTCTTGATCAAGACACTACAAACTGACATATGACATATGATACAACAAAACATGTTGCCCTTTTTATGAGACTACAAGTTTAAAGACATTAGACAAAAGTGAGGCATTAATTCAGCATTTGTTGGGGCTTTCTTGTGATGCTAGTTTGCTACAGTAAAACTGTATCCACAAAAGCATGCTTGTTAAAATAATTTTAACCTTAGAGTAGTATCTGCATTAAACAGTCTCTTTAGAGTACCCAAACAAGATCTCTGTATATGGCTTAGGTCTACATTTTCCATGTTGTTTTGTTGTTATAAAGGCTGGCAAAACATGGGTTGTGTAGTTTACAAACATCTAGGAATTTTGAGCAACACTGGTATATATTACAGGATTTTATATAAAATAGTTGCACTTTTTTCATCAGGGACAAGTCTGCAGATAGTCCATGCACACTGGATAAAAACAGTAACATAACTTAATAAGATCAAATGAGTGAAACAAAAACTGCAGCCTTAGATGTTGGTGGGAAAGAGGAGAGGGTGGGCGTTTTTATATACATTAGAAGTGAAGAAGGCAAAACTGAAAGGGTATTATAATTACAGAGGTTATATAAGTAGAGTGCTGGGAAAATGAACAGAGAAATACATTACATAAGAAATTCCAGTTTTTCCATAAGCACAAAGCAATCTCAAAAAAGGCTTTTCTTTAAATATTTGACTAATGAAAGAATCAAGGGAAGTTAGACAACATTACGATAAATAAGGCATCTGGCCTAGATGGCATTCACCCAAGGGTTCTTTGAGAGCTTAGTGTAGTAATTGTTAGACCTCTATTTTTAATCTTCAAGGACTCAATTTCCTCTGGATCAGTGCCACGAAGCTGGAGGAAAGCCAAGGTGTTACCATTATTTAAAAAGGAAACAATAAGTCAACCTGAACATTATAAATTGATACATTTTACACTAAAATTGGGTAATACAGTTAAAAGAATAATATGAGATGTTTGAAAAATATTAAATTGTGGAAAATCAGCATGTTTTTTTGAATCACAAGGTCTTGGCAAGCCAACGTATTGTTAAAACAGATCAAGGAAACACTGCATATATAATGCATTTAAAGTATAAAAAAGTGTTTTGTAAAATGCCACACAGCAGGTTGGCCTATGACCTAAAGGAACTTGGCGTAGGAAAAATATTTTCTAATTGGGTAAGAAATTAACTAAGGACAACTGGGTGTACTTATTATTTTCCTCAACAATGTGTTAACATGAAGTATAAAGCAATAATAAAAATAAATAAATCTTTAATATGAAACCAAATCTTGGCATGCTCAAACATAAGAATTTCAATTAAATAAAACATTTTATATTTCATTCCAGAGTATGTAAGTCTTCACATGCAATGTATGTTCTGTTATCTATAGAAACATAAAATAAACTCTTATCCTTTAGTTTAAGTAATAAAATAATATTTATTCTCAAATTATCTATCTGTTTGTAAATAGCTCAAAATCTGCAATGAATAATTACACATTGCTCATTTACCACTATAATATATCTTACATATCTGTAAAACATATTCCTATACATTTGTCAAGTAAATATTCCTTAACTCTCCATAGTGGATAGTTCATTTGCAAAACATATATTGACCTTAAAGGCCATTATTTCTCAAATGCAGAATACAATGATTTGCCCAAGAGTCCTGCTCCTGTATCTTAAAAAACAAACAAACAATCTTTTTGTTAGAAAAACAAAGCATGCACTGTGGTGCAAGGTCATTGCATTTTCATTGATTGTATGTATTTAAAACATTTTAGCATCAATAAATTGCAGTTTAGAGAAACAATTAACCTTTGATCTAATCACAATCGTTATTTATTATTCTTTAACAAATGTTTGCATTCATGAATTATTTTCAATGTATTTTTTGTTTCGAAGTGACATTGATGAAATTAGCACTTAGTAGTTTTATGCTGTACCTTATTCCATATTAAATCTCTATTTAAAATCACCTAGACCCCATCCCCCTATACCTTTTAGAGAAGTCTTCTGTCTGCTTGAACAGCTCTTACCATCTGCAGATTATCTAACCCATTAATCATTTACAAAGCATATGTAAGGCTCTACTGTGATTGACCTCTGTTCCTTCATTTATTCTTATTGGTGTATTCATCAAACTGTTAAACCTAGCAAATTAGACTCTGAATGGCAAAACTGAGGCTATAGTTAAGACTATAGCTGTGTTGGATATTTTTTTCCAAATAAGCTATTCTTGCCTACATTTTGCCATTCAGATTTTAAACTACTGTGTGCATCGTGCTTATCTATGGGAAAGCATTGGATTGGTTGAAATCATCAAAACTGATGATCTCAGACATGGAGGTAGAGCAAAGCGGAGCCAGTCCAGACTGGGTTGGCATGGGAAAAAAAGGTGAGCAAAAACACCTTTCCCATGCAAATATAAGGGGGTTGGACCTTAATAGTTAAACACTATAGTGTCAGGAATATATGTTTATATTCCTGACACTATAGTGTTCCTTTAAGAGTTTAGGAGATGGGAGGCCAAGTTTAAAATTTAGGTTTAAGGGATTTTCTAGACAAGGCAATAAAAAGGTTTGAAAAAAAAATGTTATGTTGGATCATAAATTATTTCCCTTTATTTTTCTTTTAAATTTTTCTAGAGTCATGTATAGTATCAAGAGTTCTGAGCAAATTATGCATGATTTGGTACCCCAATTACAGTTAGAGTGCCATACAAAGTATCTATTACCCTTCACGACCCAAGCCGCTGCGATACAATTGGTTTATTAAAAATGTAGTCTTGCAGTGAATGAAAGTCTTAGTTGAAGATAATAGCTTTCTGTGTACTTTACAGGGGTTGCAAATGGAATATAAATATGAGATGAAAATTCAATGGACCATATGGATATCATACAATAGATTAGAGGCCTTTATGTGATTAATGGAGGGCACCGAAAACTCAAACGTGTCTGCTTTGTACTTGTAAAGAAACAAACAGCTGACAAATATGGAACGAGCATATTATACTAGCAATGTATGTAGAAAATTGCAGTATCTTGTAATACTTTTTTACTGAACTAACACTATTTTGGAGATAGTGTTTGGAATTTTGGAACAATACATTATGAGTCATTTCCTTTTTCTAAAATCTAAATCTTCTCAAAGCAGAAGATTTAGATTTTAGAAAAACTAGATGATTTTTAAAAATATATTGTTCCAAAAGTCCGAACAATAACAAATGTATTGAAGTGTACTTCAATAATCTATTATTTTAATTTAGAAGAACATACCAAAAAAAGTTTCATCTTAAATGGAAACGCCATCGCACTTCCTCTTATAAATGGCTTGGTCAAAAACGATATTTTAACAAATCATACCAACTATCATATAGCCCAACATATGTAATCATAATATCAAGTCTCACATATAAATGATTAAAGCAGGAAGGATACATTTAACTTTTACTAGTTTCAAGTATGTCCCGAGGTATGGATATTATGAATACTTAATGGCACATTTTCTTCGAGCCTGAGGCTTAAACAGGTACTTGATTTACCGCAGATGAAGCACTAACCATCTAATCTTTTGCTATATAAATAATAAGTAGTAATGCTCTAATTGTGATGACTTGTAACTTTATGCTTTATACATCTGCTTAATTTTATATGCTAGCTTACATTTTCTGTATATACACATTATATACCTAAAAAGTAGTATAGTGTCAATTTTAGGAACACACATATTTGTGTTAATTAATTCATATGCATCCTTTTGGCAATTATAGAATTGCAATCGATGAATGCTAATGTTTCGTTTTTTTCATACCCCTAGCTGGAATCTTCAATATAAAATATAGTGCAATATAAAGAGGCAACTATATTTACCCATTTACCTCCACTTATATGTCTAGGTACAGGTTCTATTATTTCCAAATGATAGTTGTGACATGTTGTGTGGCATTTGACAAATATATACAGATACAGGCTAGTGTAAATACCATCCCACATGGGTTATTTAAATCCGTAAGGACCAAACTTCTGGAATAAAAGGGAATCATGACATGTCACACATGTCATGTGTCCTTAAGGGGTTACACTTTAGGCCAGGGATGCCCAAAAGGCAGATCCCCAAATGTTGTAGAAGTACAACTCCCATGATGCTCTGCATGCTTTTAGAATGTCTTTAGATTGACAAAGCATCAAGGAAGCTGTAGTTTTGGGGGATCTACCATTTGGGCACCCCTGCTTTAGGAAATAATTGGGCCATGTGTCATGTAATCCTTGGTAATATACTGTATTCAGTTGATCAATCTGGAGTGTATTATGAGTAATAACAAGAATATATTTTATCCTAAATGGTATTTAATTTAAGCCATATTTAGGCATATTTGGGATTTATTCTATACCATATGCATAAGATTTCCCTAAATAAGCCAGTGTTTCTTAGCAACCGCAGATGTCAAATCACATTTCAAAACTAAAACTGCTGTGAATTTATCATTTGGTTTTGGATTACATTAGTGTTTTTCTATATAAAGATCACAAATAATCCAGCTCATTAGTCAAGCTCATTTAGAAATTCTTTCAGACTTAGAAAATATCTTGATTATCTTTTGTCTAAAACATGCATTTCTCAGTATGCTCTTGTTAAACATTTTTTAAGAAACCTACTGCATTCATTTAGCCCATTTGAAGAAAACAGACACTTATTTATTTTACATGAGTTTGCCCTTATTAGCGTCTTATGGAATATTAAACACGCAGGGTTATTCACAAAGTGAGAATTCCAAGTGAATTTCAAATTTAAGGTAAAAATAGTCAAAGGTGAAAAGTCACCCGTTCTATCCATTCAGCTACTCTGGCTTTAAATGTGAAATTCCCTTCTAATTCTTACTTCAGTGACCAGGAGGTGACAGGGTGAATATTTATTTATTTTTTTGTGTGCACTTTATGCTACCTGGTATACACAATTTTTTAGAACATAATGACAAGATAACACGTGTACACATTTGAACTATTTTGTAGCCACAATATAGTTGCCTGATAGGTATAATCTACTAAAAAGTGTGTGCAAAGCTAACTATATCGTGGGCAGCAGAGCCAGTGAAATGCCATGTTGAAGCCAAGGCAGAGACCAGAATAGGACAAGGCATCAGGAGGATGTCTTGCTGCTTACAATATAGTTAGCACATGCACATGATTTTAACAGGTGATTTGCACGCATTAGCTATCTTGTGTGCACCATCTACTGAATTGTGTGCACAAAAAAGTATAGTGCAAGCTCAATTGAAAAAATAAATAGCTATATCACCTCCGGGCTCTGTACTTTTGACTACCTGCATTAATATTGATATATTTTTGCCTTTTTTCCTGGAATGTTAATTAAATAAAGGATAGTAAATCAGAAATATGGTTGGAATTTGGGTAACCTAAGTGAATTTGCAAACATTCAACACTTACAACACTTTTGAAAAATCCACTGGATTGAGTGTATCTTACTATTTTATATTGTTTTTATCGTTTTATAAACTAGTAAATCTAATAAAGTACTTAATATTTTAAACTTGTTTAGACTTCACCCTGACTGTTTGCAGAGCCTGGGACCACATATTACTTTGGTGGGAAAAATACCACCTGAACACTGTGTAGTGAGCAATACCCTAATTTGCTCCATACTTGTAAGTACCTCTCCTATTTTTTTATCAAACATATATTTGCATCATTGAGCGCTATGTATTTTATTCTGTGTTTTGCAAATATAAACTACAAGCCAATGAGCCCATAAGGCAGTGCTGATATCATCCTGACCTTCTGTATCCAGCTGAAGATTTCTTGCACTACAGCACTTTAAGATAAGACTGTGATTATACTGACCCGGGTGCAACCAGTTAAAGCTATCCTAGCTCTACAAATTGAGTGCAAATCCTTTTTTTTTATTTTTAAATTGTCACAGGATATACTACACTATATCTTGCTATATTTTCTGTCTCCACATATTCTACTACTTCTGGAAAAACCTCTACCTCAAGAAATACAAAGTGCTGCCCCCTCTTCTTACCTGTTTGTACATTTTATTGGACCTGATTGGGTGCTGTGGCTTCCTACATGTTTAAATACATACGCGCTACAGACCAAGCTCACGTATATTCTGAATTTGCGACAATCGCCTGATGCATTCGGTGTCTGAATTAAAATCAGTAATTTTGCATCTGAACTCCATATAAAGTATAGCATTTGGAATATTCACAAAGTAAAGATTTTAAACAAAATCAAATCCGAATGCATGCATGTTGGCAAATTACTGATCATTTGCTTTTTGCAAGTGAACAGTATTGGAGGCAGGTAGGGCCTCTAATTGTAATATACAAAGTAAGGTGGGAATGCCATGTTCAACCCCCCCACCCAAAAAAATGTTTGCCATTATCCTTCATGTGGCTAGCAATTGTTCACCCCCCAATACTGTTGCCATTGCCCCCCTAGAGTTGCTAGGGGTCCTAATCCAATAGCCCCACATTAAAATAAATTAACCCTGTAAAAAGTGAGGGGTGCATTAAACAAATATATGTAAAAAAAAGGTTATATATATATATATATATATATATATTTACTATCAAAAAATAAAAATAAAATCCATAATATCACAACTTAACTATTTTTTTTAAGAAAATACTACTTTATTCACAAAAGAAATACCAAAAAAATCAATGCAAGAAAAATACATCCATCTTTGCATTGCATAGAATGAGCTTCAATATAGGAAAATACTTCATAAAGGCTTCCCCACGTTTTGAATTCTCATTACAGCTTTCTGACTGTTTGGCTTGAAAACCAACCAATCAGAGCACTCTGAAGGCTAGTCTTACTTTTCTTAAAACATGCTTGAGAATATTTCCCAGTAATATGGCTTTTTTCTTTCTTTTTTTTCTTTCTTTTACATTTTAATGTTTCTATTGGCTAGCAAGCGGTGGCAAACTGCCATATGGTAGATCCTTGCATTGGAGAGGGTTATTTAATTATTTGATTGCTGGCTTCTAGAGTTGCCAGCGGGCAAATAATCCTAATTGTTAAAATCCAGACTATTGTCTACAAAATCCAGACATAGCTAAATAGTGGGAACAATGTCCATATTTTGCAGTATGAATGACACCATATACATCTGGATAGTTTTGCACCAATTGGCATGGCGCCATTTGGACTTTAGAGAATACCCACATTAATGTTGTAGTCACGTGATTTATAAAATACATTTTGAAAATCTATGCAGCCATCGGAGTGGGCCTAATAACAGTCAAAATCCCTGTTGTCATACTTAAAAAGCAATAGTTCTGCACTTAGAGTATTATATATATATTCCTTATAGGATTTCTGTTATAGAAATGCTACAATGAAGAAGTCATTCTCATAGAATCTCAATATTGTAAAAGCACATTCATAATATATCAAGAACAAGGTAAGGCTGTATTTACAGAAAACTGTGCATTAAAGTTTAAGTTCATATCTAGCAGTACCATACAGTTGAATGAGTAACTAGAAATTACAACAGGGATAACAAATAATGGAGTATAAAAACTAGTATTCTCACACGGTAAATCACAATGGTCCCACCATGCCTACTTATAATATAATTATATGTTATATGTAACCTATTGAACAGTGAAAACAAAACACTCAGCTTGTGCTCCTTCTAGAAACACTTCGTATAATCCCCGGGAAAGGAAGAACAAATACTGCATACATAGATTATGAATTTAATGAAAAATTAAAAACCGCAATTATAGAACAGGCAAAAAAAGATGTAAAAGAGTACTTTGGCGACAGAAGGCACAATATTAAGTGCCTTTGGATACATTATAGAAAAGCCTAGGTAAATGCGTTTCTTTTCTGAATCAGCGGATCACTTTCTCCTTTTGAATTGCTGCCAGAAAGTTTATCTACTCATTTGGCATAACTCAAGCAGAGCAGCTTTATGGAACATTTACGGATTTTATTTGAATCTACAAGGAAGGAATAAATATATCCCATGTAGACTTGTTTTGCTTGAAAGGTTTCATCACTTCACGCTCTTACCCCTTATTTAGTATTTTCATCTTTTATGTATTTGTTGTTTAAGAAGTATCGTATGCTCCTATTTCAATATAAGATAAATTATCTGAATTATATATTATAAGAATATATTTAAAATGCATACATTTATACATCATATGGTAAAGTTGCATTTTACATATCATATATGTGGTAGCCAATCCGCAAAGCCTGATATGGTAACTTGGAAATTTCAAAAGTAAATGCACAAGAAGGGGAAAGATAACTTGCAGATTACCTGTTGCGGACCGTTTCGCTCACAAGGGGATAAAAACCATTTAGGCGATAATCCCCTTTCCCATAGACCAGCAGCTACTGCAAGCACCAATCTCCCGAACTGCAAACTGTACAAATCTTCCAACTCCCGAACTGGAAACACACAAACCCTGGAATAGCTGAACAGGAAAAGCATATAATCCGCTTACACTCCTGGCAGTCAGCATACAATCCAATTCCCCCAATAACGAGACGACACTTCGTTTTGAGGGTCAAGCAGAATCTGAGGTGCTGGCACACTCAGCCTGGTTTTTATTGCAGTTGTTACAAATGCAGGTCCGCCCACAGGGAGGTATAAAACAACCACTCGCACATCAGTTACATCCCACATATTCCCTCCCCTTATCCTGAGAGGAAACTCAATTATACATACAGTTAAAACATACTTTCTACCCAACTTTCATAACTCTAAAACCATACATCACATTCACATAAAAATACATATCCACAATCAATCCATTCAGGGGAACAACATGTAAAAAAATGGCATGAATCAGACCAGGGGTTCAAAAGTTAGTCAAGTATCTTTTAAAACCCCTGCCAGCATGGCTTTCCGGCTCAGACCGGTTTTACAGAGCCCTCTCTCCTGGAGAGGTAATCCAATTACCTCCCAGGACAGAGACAGACTCCATTGAGCACATGGGGACACAAAGACAGTAAAACACTTTAAAATACATAAAGTCACCTTTTACACATAACACACAGACATTTCACATATCCCCAGATAGCTGGGCTCTGAGCGCACAAAACTACCGAATAGCACGCAGATCCTATTCACACAGTTCAATTGCCATGGAGCCGAAGTCTTTAACTACACGAATGGGCTCCATGGCATAGCTATCTGGGTTAACACATTCACATAAAGTCTGGTCCATAGTCCAAAGGCAAGAGGCGGGCAAGCAGCCCCCTCCAAGGACACGTGGCGAGGTCGGTTTCGCCACACTTCTCCCCTTTACCCCCCAGACTAACAGGGTATCTGACCTCCTGCCGGTCAGTGCCCTGGTTAGTCCAGCAACCCACCCACGAAGCACAAACAGCAGTACCTCCCACCCACAATAAATGTTTACTCCACCTGGATAAAGTAGCAGCTTGTCCAGGTCCAGGTTCCTCACCACGGCTGTGCGGGGAGCTGGAAGACTGCCTTGGTGGGTTGCTGAGTGGGCAGAGACCAGCGGTACTCTGCCCTGGTGCCAGCGCTACCACTGAAGTAGCCTGATTGGAGCCTGGTTGTGGGAGGGGGAGACCAACCGTCTCCCCTCTGGGTACACAGCTCTGGGGCTGGGGGACAGGACCGACTGTCCCTACCCCTTGTGCTGCAAGTGCAGAGACTACGGTCCCATCTGCACTGTTGGGGGGTGTAACATATCCCCTTGGTGGGTTAGGCTGCCGCTGGAGAGAGGGTGTAACAAGCTCCTCTCTCTGAACTGTAACCTGCCACTGGGGAGAGGGGGTAGCAGGCTCATCTCCCTGACACTCTCTCTGCTGGTGGAGAGTGGGACCAGCTGTCTCCCCTTTCAATATTTTGTCCTGCTGCTGTGGTGCGAGACTGACGGTTCAGGTAAGTAAAACTCACCTTTGTCTGCCCTGCAGGGATGTCACCGGCGGGGGTTTTGGTAAATTATGCAGAGTCCACAGACAGTGACAGATCTGTTTTAAATCAAATTTGTAAAATAAAATGGTAAAAGTAGTATTAAGTAATAAAAATACCAATATTTGGAAATTTAAGTTAGCACTGTCTGGAAGTGGAGTCTAAATCACATCACCGAGACACAGCCTAGAAAAGGGTGATCTTAAAAAGTGAGCAAACAAGGACAGATTTGTGAGAGACTACAAGAAGAAATGCAGGGCATTTATACAGGAAAATCTTTTCCAGACTGCTCAAAAAGCTGCAGCTTCGAAGAAAATTCACCCTTCAGAAGGATCATGAGCACAATGCAAAAGCAACTTTTGAAAGGCTCAAGATCAATTAATTAAATATCTTACAGTGGACAAGTCAAAGTCCTAATCTCAGACCTATTGAGAATCTTTGTATCATTTCAAAATAGCAATCAACAACTAATCTGAACCATCTGGAGTAAATCTGCCTAGATGAATAAGAGATAAATTACTCCTTTTGACATCAGACTGTCTTCAGCAACCTCAAAGAGCTTGTGTGTTCCTGACCCAGTTTTATTACTCCTACGCAGCTGTTCCAGTTTCACTTAATGATTGTATTTTAACATACTTATTAATTTGATAATTATTAAAATGCCTGTTTGGTGTAATTGTTTAATCATGCACTTGACTATACTCCTACAAAATCATTGACAATGTTTACGTGTACCTAGAAGAAGTGAAGCGGTTTTGCCTGTTTTAAAGGCAAAGGATGGTTACATCAGTATGGAAATGCAGGCCAGCTCTCTAGCTTGAGATCTGAGATCTTGCAATCTAAGTTAGGATCCACCGATGGGCAAGCTACTTGAGCTTTTGTCTATTCTCTGTATTCTCTAGCACCTTTTTTTTTTGCTCTTCCTAAGCTTAAAGTGTAATCCAGACATGGTTCCCTTGTTCACAGGGCCTATAGGAATATTGGCTATATCGGTCTGATAAGGCTTAACAAGTCTGAAACAATAGTCTGGGGTTGCTGTATCTCTCGTGCAGAGAAAACCTGACTGCATTTCAGATCTGGACCACCCACTTGGGTGGGATTAGTTTGATATGCAAATGGCCTAGGCTCTCTTTGTAATGGCACAAGAAGAGCTAACACTTGCTTGAGATCTGAGTGGGGACCAACCAAAGGGCAATCTACTCGAGCTGTTGTCCGTTCTCAATATTACTGAGTAATACTCAAGGTACATATCATTCAAGTCATGTAGAAACATACTCCAATAAAACCTGTTTTCACTAAAGTTTTGAAAATATTCTTAATATTTACCCCTAAATAAATATGTTTCTACACATATCAAATAGAAAACAGCTGTATGAGTGACATAACGCATACATTATTGTGATAAAGAATACTTTCTTCTACAGGTTTCTAGCAAGTATCCATCTATACAAGTATTCACTTGTAAGATACAGAAATTCATAGTTTTATTTTGTTTGTTTGTTTTTTACAAAATGTAAACTGATGTGCAGGAATGTGTCACAATATCACGAATTGATAGTACCCGTTTACAGACACTGCTTTGCTTTGCTTAATTTGAGTTTGAGTTATGCAAGTGTATAAGCATTCCAAATTTTGAAAAAAAATTTAGAAAACGAATTCACTTGGAATTTCTGATGGCCTCAGAATTTCTCAATTTATTTTAATCCTTATTCGTGATATGCATACGTTTTCTATGTATTTAATTTAGCAAAATATGGAACATAGTATGATAATAATCACATTCTAAGATTTACAGCTGTGCTAATATGTTTGCCAATTATTTGTTTTATATAAAATTAAGATAATATATGTTATGCATTGAACATATAAACTAATTATTATACATATGCAGTATGTAATTCATATTTTATATACTTAGCATACATTGTATTTTTGTCTTTTTTTTATCTGTGTTAATTTTTATACAAAAGCATTTGTACTTTATCCATGGTGTAAACAATAGAATTATAAATTGAGAGAGAGAATATATATCAGACTGAATCTGCCATACTATTGTCTACTAAATAAACTCTATTTCTATATCTTTGTATTTTATGTATCAGAAAGTGAATTGGCCTGATTAGCTATTGTTAACAAATTCAAAATGTAAATAGCACAAATATGCAGAAATTATTATCAACACACTCACTATAGAAGTAGTTCTAACAGTCACTTCTTAATAGTCCGTACTCATAGATGACACTAAAAACATTCAATGCATTTTAGAATTACCAGCGAAGTAACATACTTACTTAATTTATAGCATTCTCTGCTCTATACATTAAATTTTATTGAGATTTCCTAAGTACCTGATGGTGGATAGTGCAAGGGAGGGGCAGAAGGATACAATAGTGTTAGGAATACAGCTAACACTATATTCCTTTAAATAAATCTGACTAAATAAATCTGACTTTACTTCTTGATGATGTTAAAGTGGTTGCTTTCCAAATACATGTATCTATAGGCCTAAATATAGCATGAATGACATCTCACTGTGTCAGGGACTGTGTATGTGAGGTTAAGTGGGCATAGTAAAATTCTGATGGTAAGAGTTTCGTGACCACCATCTTAAAATGTCACCAACTGCCACCGTTGATCTTTGCATTTCATAGACCTTGAAAGCTTTCATCAAAACACTACAGCACTCTAGTAAATGTCTATAAAATTCTTACATGTGCAAATTATAAGAACCTGCGACGATTGGCCTCGGATATAAATATGGCTACCGTGACACTAGAAATTGGATCAGAAAGAAAGCAAAAGAAGACAAAACCAGACACATTTAATCAACACAATCTCCAAAACCAAAACATATTTTAATTATATTGAGTATAATAGTTAGCCCATATGCAATTGAAACAATGTAAAGTTTATTATATTTATGTACCGTATATACTCGAGTATAAGCCGACCCGAATATAAGCCGAGGCCCCTAATTTTACCCCAAAAAACTGGAAAAACTTATTGACTCGAGTATAAGACTAGGGTGGGAAATGCAGCAGCTACTGGTAAATTTCTAAATAAAATTAGATCCTAAAAAAATTATATTAATTGAATATTTATTTACAGTGTGTGTATATAATGAATGCAGTGTGTGTGTATGAGTGCAGTGTGTATGAGTGTAGTGTGTGTGTATGAGTGCAGTGTCAGTGCAGTGTGTGTGTATGAGTGCAGTGTGTGTGTATGAGTGCAGTGTGTGTGTATATTAATTGAATATTTATTTACAGTGTGTGTATATAATGAATGCAGTGTGTGGGTATGAATGCAGTGTGTGCGTATGAGTGCAGTGTGTATGAGTGCAGTGTGTGCGTGTGTATGAGTGCAGTGTGTGTGTGTGTGTATGTGTGCAGTGTGCGTGCAGTGTGTGTATGAGTGCAGTGTGTGTGTGTGTATGAGTGCAGTGTGTATGAGTGCAGTGTGTATGAGTGCAGTGTGTATGAGTGCAGTGTGTGTATGAATGCAGTGTGTGTATGAATGCAGTGTGTGTGTATGAGTGCAGTGTGAGTGCATTGTGTGTGTATGAGTGCAGTGTGTGTGTGTGTATGAGTGCAGTGTGTGTATGAGTGCAGTGTGTATGAGTGCAGTGTGTATGAGTGCAGTGTGTGTATGAATGCAGTGTGTGTATGAATGCAGTGTGTGAGTGCAGTGTGTATGAGTGCAGTGTGTGTATGAGTGCAGTGTGTGTATGAATGCAGTGTGTGAGTGCAGTGTGTATGAGTGCAGTATGTATGAGTGCAGTGTGTATGAATGCAGTGTGTGAGTGCAGTGTGTATGAGTGCAGTGTGTATGAGTGCAGTGTGTATGAGTGCCGTGTGTATGAGTGCAGTGTGTGTATGAGTGCTGTGTGTATGAGTGCTGTGTGTATGAATGCAGTGTGTGTGTGTGTGTGATGCAGTGTGTGTTTGTGTATGTGTTGGCGGGGGTGGGCATTTTGATTGTTATATTATTAATTATTTGATTAATTATTATTTTATTTTTTAATATTATTATTTTTTTATTATTATTATTATTATAATTTTTTTCATCCCCCCTCCCTGCTTGCTAGCTGGCCAGGGAGGGGGGCTCTTACTCCCTGGTGGTCCAGTGGCATTGGTAGTTCAGTGGGGGGGGGAGGGGGGCTGTCAGAGCTGTAACTTACCTGTCCTGCAGCTCCTGTCAGCTCCCTTCTCCTCCGCGCCGTCCGGTCAGCTCTTCTGTCAGCTCCCACTGTAAGTCTCGCGAGAGCCGCGGGAGCCGCGAGAGCCACAGGTAAGTTACAGCTCTGCCAGCCCCAGTCTGTATTATGGCAATGCAAATTGCCATAATACAGACTATTGACTCGAGTATAAGCCGAGTTGGGGTTTTTCAGCACAAAAAATGTGCTGAAAAACTTGGCTTATACTCGAGTATATACGGTAATTAAAAATAGGAATATTTAGGGTATAATAATCCATCGGCATGTGCTGTTTACACAAGTCTTAGTGCAGTTAGGAGAGTGTTTGCCCCAACAATGTATAATTGTCATGTGACTGTTTGTACTTGATATTTATGTGCATGACTTTTCCTCTCTGTCCTTTACATGATTAAGGCTATGCTTAAAGCGGCACTGTCATGCCGAATCCCGTTTTTTTTTAATCCCCCTCCCGCCTCCACTACATCCAATCGACCCCCTAGTCACCCCCAAATGCCCCTAAGCCCCCCACATTACCTTTTTTTATTCTTTATCTTCTGCCCCGATCTTTATTCAGGGCGCCGCCATCTTTGTGTGGGTAGATGAAGTCCCTGTGGGACACGTCATCTGCCCACACTACACAGACTGTGAGATTCCCGCACATGCCCATTGAAACACCTGGACATGCGAACGGGAATTTCATCTATTCATTCATTCATCAGACAGACGAATGAATGAATAGAAAAAATCAGATGAACAAACTAACACTGTGTATCAGTGTTAGTTTGTTCATTCAGTTTATTACAAGGAGGGAGCTACCGGCGTGCAGCTCCCTCCTTGTAATATGTAACTATAGAGCAGAGCTCCCCACCACTTCATAAGCCCCCTAGGTCCCCCCCTCACTCTATGGGGGTCAATATGACCCCCATAATAGCACAAAGGAGATTAAAATCTCCCCAATGAACCTACTCGCTATACCGCGAGTAGGGGCATGTCCACTAAACAGTGAGCAGCCTGTGGCTGCTCACTGTAAAAAAAAAAATGGTAATAAGGGGGGGGGGGACCTACTGTCCTCCCACCTGGCCCCCACCCCTGTGCGGTGGGTGGGGGCCCTAATAAAACAATAAGGGGGGGACCTACTATCCTCACCCCCGGCCCCACCCCTGCACGGTGGGTGGGGGCCCTAATAAAACAATAAGGGGGGGACCTACTGTCCTCCCCCCCGGCCCACACCCCTGCGCGGTGGGTGGGGGCCCTAATAAAACAATAAGGGGGGGGACCTATTGTCCTCCCCCCTGGCCCCCACCCCTCCGCGGTGGGTGGGGGCCCTAATAAAACAATAAGGGGGGGGACCTATTGTCCTCCCCCCCAGCCCCCACCCCTCCGCGGTGGGTGGGGGCCCTAATAAAACAATAAGGGGGGACCTACTGTCCTCCCCCCTGGCCCCCACCCCTGCGCAGTGTGTGGGGGCCCTAATAAAACAATAAGGGGGGACCTATTGTCCTCCCCCCGGCCCCCACCCCTGTGCGGTGGGTGGGGGGGGCCCTAATAAAACAATAAGGGGGGGACCCACTGCCCACTGCACGCCGCATACTGAGCTCCGCAGGGCGGGTCATGGCTTATAAAGCCTTGCCCCGCCCTGCAATTAGGCTTAGAACACACTGATTGGTTTGTTTAAGCCAATCAGAGTGCTCTGTGTCATTTTACACAGCGTGGGAAAATTCAAAAGAACTTTCCCACGCTGTGTAAAATGACAGATCACTGTGATTGGATGGTTTTCAAGCCATCCAATCACAGTGCTCTGTGTCATTTTACAAGCGTGGGAAAATTCCAAAGAACTTTCCCACGCTTGTAAAATGACACAGAGCACTGTGATTGGACGGTTTGAAATCCATCCAATCACAGTGCTGTGTGTCATTTTACAAGCGTGGGAAAGTTCTTTGGAATTTTCCCACGCTTGTAAAATGACACAGAGCACTGTGATTGGATGGCTTGAAAACCATCCAATCACAGTGATCTGTCTTTTTACACAGCTTGGGAAAGTTCTTTTGGATGTCCCCACGCTGTGTAAAATGACACAGAGCACTCTGATTGGCTTAAACCAACCAATCAGTGTGTTCTAAGCCTAATTGCAGGGCGGGGCAAGGCTTTATAAGCCTTGACCCGCCCTGCGGAGCTCAGTACGCGGCGTGCCCTCCATGGGTTTTTTTTTTTACAGGTTAGTTATTTTATCCCCCCCTCACTATTTTTAGGGTGAGGGGGTAGGTAGGGGATAGAATGTTTTGGGTGGGGGGTGGGTGACTAGGGGCTTGGGACCCCTAGTCACCTTGATGGGGGGGTGTTCATTTAGGGCCCCCACCCACCGCGCAGGGGTGGGGGCCAGGGGGGAGGACAATAGGTCCCCCCCTAATTGTTTTATTAGGGCCCCCACCCACCGCGCAGGGGTGGGGGCCGGGGGGGAGGACAGTAGGCCCCCCCATATTGTTTTATTAGGGCCCCCACCCACCGCTCAGGGGTGGGGGCCGGGGCGGGAGGACAATAGGTCCCCCCCCTAATTGTTTTATTAGGGCCCCCACCCACCGCTCAGGGGTGGGGGCGGGGGGAGGACAGTAGGTCCCCCCCCTTATTGTTTTATTAGGGCCCCCACCCACCGCGCAGGGGTGGGTGCCAGGGGGGGAGGACAGTAGGTCCCCCCCCTTATTGTTTTATTAGGGCCCCCACCCACCGCGCAGGGGTGGGGGCCAGGGTGGAGGACAGTAGGTCCCCCCCTTATTGTTTTATTACGGCCTCCGCCCACCGCGCAGGGGTGGGGGCCAGGGGGGAGGACAGTAGGTCCCCCCCCATCTTTAACCCCCGCGCGGGGGGGGAGTGTTTATTAGTTTTTTTTTTGTTTTGTTTTTTTTACAGTGAGCACACAGGCTGCTCACTGCTTACTAGACATGCCCCTACTCGCGGTATAGCGAGTAGGGGCATATTATTTACTAATACTAAGTAATCTTTACTTAGTATTAGTAAATTTGGCTGAAAGACCAATTTAGGTCTTTCAGCCTTTTAGTAGATAGCTCCCTGATACCGTGGGAATTAGGGAGTTATCTACTAAGCGGCTGCAAGATGCAGCCACAGCAATGAATAGGATCGGAGTTTCATTCATTAGAATGAAATTCCGATACGATCAAAGTACCGAATTGCATCCTAACACCAATGGAGAAACAGTGCTCATTCTGTTAGGAAGCAATTCGGCAGTTTTGCCGGCGTTCTGTCTAAGTGACAGGACGTTCGGCAGTACTGACAGGAAGCATTGTGGGAACAGGGAGGAACGCTAGGGATCATGGAAAAATTGCTCTGACCAGTTGAAATGAAGCACACTTTGCTCCTCCGCTGGTCTGAGCTGGTCAAGCGGAGGAATTCTCCATAAGACAAAGAGTCCCTACTTTGTCTTAAGATTTTAAAGAAAACCAAAGAAGACAGGAAGAAAAGAAGAACAGATCCTGAGAGAGGGGGAGAAGAGGAAGAGATTGAGGAAAGGTAAGTTTGGCATGACAGTGCCGCTTTAACAGAACCAGTATTTCTGGAGACTTACTATTTCTGGATTTGCATATACTTGGAATTAATGACATGTTATTAGTCACAGAATAAGTAGTTCCTAGTTAATATTTACCACAGATGTGCATTGTGAAACATGTGTTATATTTATTCGAACAAAAACTGGGTCCTGGTTCTGGGGATGATTAGAACCGGTCATTCTGGAAATCTACTTTTAGTTTGTGTATGAGGGGTATCTCTTGGGGGCAAAAATTTATAAATCTTTGTATTTCATTATTTACCTGTTATTTTTGTGTTTTGTTGTGACATTTTATTCATCTATATTCAGGCCATATTAACCTGAGCATTACATTGGCCTCTGCAAAATTTTCAAGGTCACTTGGATTGTGCGTTATTTGCATAAAGTAAGTCACCAAACATTACAATGATGTGAAGCAAGAATTGGAAATCAGTTGTCGGAAAAATCATACACTATTTGAGATGCATGCATACAGATGTGTATTTACTGGTGTGTCAAAAGCACAGAAAAATGTGTCTGAGCAGAAGCTGATAGTAATTTTAATTAGGCAGCATCTAAATCCAATATTGAATTATCTATTAACCTTTTTGATCTGTTGTTGTGTATAATTGAGAAGGGCAAACTAAGCTTGTTTTAACAAAGAAACAATTGTTTGAGAAAAGACCATCAGCTGCTACAAAATAGTTCAGGATTATGGTGCAGAGAAATGCAATTACGCTGAATTAACCTAATAAAATTGCTGTAAATAGTCACAATCAAAGAACTGTTGTGTTGTCAATCACTGTTCACTTAATTATTTAATGATTAATTTACTTTATTATCTCATGAAAATGGTATAGCAGGAAAGGATTAATGATCTAAAGGACCGTATGTCTTTAATCAAAATAGAGCTTTGTGAAGTGGAAGCATCTAGGAGCAACAACAGCCCAGCCATGAAGTGCCAGACAATGCATGGTCACGGACCAGGAGTGCCAAGTGCTGAGACAAGCAGCATATCAAAATTGCCTATTATCACTCACTACAGAGTTCCAAACTGTCTCCAGAAGCAACATCAGCACAGAACGATGAGTCAGCAGCTTCACTAAGAGTACAAAGTGTCTGCTGGAGTAATGTAAAGACCGCCAACTTTGGACTTTGTAGCAGTGGTAATGTGTTTTCTGTACTCATCAATCATACTTCACTATATGACAATCTTATGGAAGAACCATGGGTGTGGTAAATGCCAGGAGAACTTTACCTACTGGAATGCATAAAACCAACAGTAAAGTTTGGTGGAGCAGAGATAATAGTGTGGAGCTCTTTTTCAGGATGTGAGTTAGGCCTATTCGTTTACATTTGACTATTACATTTTAGTCAATTATGTTCCTTCAACTGTTTGGTACCAGTTTAGGGAAGGCTCTTCCTGTTGCATTATGACTATGCACCTGTGACAAAAGCAAGGTTCATAAAGACATTGTATAATGTGAAGCAACTTGGGTGGTTTGCACAGAGCACTTGCCTCAACCTTTTTTAAACACTTTTGGGATGATTTAAAAAACGGATTGCAAGCCAGACTTTTTCATGCAACATCAGTGCCAGACTTCACAAATGTTCTTTTGACTGAATAGGCACAAATTCTTATAGACTCAATCCAAAATGTTTTGGTAAACCTTCCCCATAGAGTGGAGGCTGTCATACCTGCAAAAGAGTGAGCGATTCCATTAGTGATGTCGCGAAAATGAAATTTGCCGTTCGCGAACGGCGAACGCGAACTTCCGCAAATGTTCATGAACGGGCGAACCTGGCGAACCGCCATAGACTTCAATAGGCAGGTGAATTTTAAAACCCACAGGGACTCTTTCTGGCCACAATAGTGATGGGCCCCCACCCACCTGAGCGGTGGGTGGGGGCCCTAAACAAGAATAAGTGGGGGGATCTAATGTCCTCCCCCCTGGTCCCCACCACTGAGCGGTGGGTGGGGGCCCTAAAAACAAATTGGGGGGGACCTAATGTCCTCCCTCCTGGCCCCCACCCCTGAGCGGCGGGTGGGGGAACTAAATACCAATAGGGGGGACCTATTGTCCTCCCCCCGGCCCCCACCCCTGAGCGGCGGGTGGGGGCCTAAATACCAATGGGGGGTCCTATTGTCCTCCCCCCGGCCCCCACCCCTGAGTGGTGGGTGGGGCCCCTAAATACCAATAGGGGGGACCTATTGTCCTCCCCCCCGGCCACCACCCATGAGCGGCGGGTGGGGGCCCTAAATACCAATAGTGGGGACCTATTGTCCTCCCCCCTGGCCCCCACCCCTGAGCGGCGGGTGGGGGCCCTAAATACCAATAACGGGGGGACCTATTGTCCGACCCCCGGCCCCCACACCTGAGCGGCGGGTGGGGGCCCTAAATTCCAATAGGGGGGCCCATTGTCCTCCCCCTGGGCCCCCACCCATGAGCGACGGGTGGGGGCCCTAAACACCAGTAGGGGGGGACCTATTGTCCTCCCCCCGGCCCCCACCCCTGAGCGGCGGGTGGGGGCCCTAAATACCAATAGGGGGGGACCTAATGTCCTCCCCCCGGCCCCCACCCATGAGCGGCGGGTGGGGGCCCTAAATACCAATAGGAGGGGACCTAATGTCCTCCCTCCCGGCCCCCACCCCTGAGCGGCCGGTAGGGGCCCTAAAAAAAATGTCCCCCCAGGTGACTAGGGGTCCCCAAACCCCTAGTCACCCCCTCCCCCTCAAAAAATGGTCCCCCTACCTACCCCCTCACCCTAAAAATAATGAGGGGGGAGTCAATAAAGCTAAACACCTGTAAATAAATAAAAATAAACTTACCATTAGATGTCTTCTTTTTTCTAAAATCTTCTCTCTTCAGCCCCCAAAAAGGCCAAATAAAAAGCCAATATAACCGTCGCACTTTGAAAAAAAAAAAAAAACAGAGCGCAAAAAAAAATATATCCTTCTTCACCCTTCGAGGGCGCGCCGCGTACTGAGCTCCGCAGGGCGGGTCAAGGCTTATAAAGCCTTGCCACGCCCTGCAATTAGGCTTAGAACACTCTGATTGGTTGGTTTAAGCCAATCAGAGTGCTCTGTGTCATTTTACACAGCGTGGGAAAATTCCAAAGAACTTTCCCGCGCTGTGTAAAATGACACGGAGCACTCTGATTGGGTGGATTTCAAGCCACCCAATCAGAGTGCTCTGTGTCATTTTACACAGCGTGGGAAAGTTCTGTGGAATTTTCGCACGCTGTGTAATTTGACTCATAACACTCTGATTGGTGGATTAAGTAACCAATCAGAGAGTTATGAGTCAAATTACACAGCGTGGGAAACAAGGATTAACTTTTTTTGCGCTTGTTTTTTTTTTTTCAAAGTGTGACGGTTATATTGGCTTTTTATTTGCCCTTTTTGGGGGCTGAAGAAAGAAGATTTTAGAAAAAAGAAGACATCTAATGGTAAGTTTATTTTTATTTATTTACAGGTTTTTAGCTTTATTGACTTCCCCCTCATTATTTTTAGGGTGAGGGGGGTAGGTAGGGGGGCCTTTTTTGGGGGGGGAGGCGGTGACTAGGGGTTTGGGGATTCCTAGTCACCTGGGGACGACAACATTTTTTTAGGGCCCCCACCCACCACTCAGGGGTGGGGGCTGGGAGGGAAGACAATAGGTCCCACCCCTATTGGTATTTAGGGCCCCCACCCGCCACTCAGGGGTGGGGGCCGGGGGGAGGACAATAGGCCCCCCATTGGTATTTAGGGCTGCCACCCGCCGCTCAGGGGTGGGGGCTAAGGGGGAGGACAATAAGTCCTCCCCCTTTTTTTTTTACTTTAGGGCCCCCACCCGCTCAGGGAGGGGGGCCCCTTTTTTTTTTTTTTAAACAGTGAGCAGCCACAGGGGGCGACCGAACATTGCATATGTTCGCTGTCCGTGGCGAACGCGAACACGCTATGTTCGCCAGGAACTATTCGCCAGCGAACCGTTCGGGACATCACTAGATTCCATACCAATGTTTTTGGATTGGGATGTCCCAACAGGCTCATATAGGTTTGGCAGTCAGGTGTTGGCACAATTTTAACCATACAGTGTATACCTAATTGCTGTAAAACTGATGGAAAATAAATTCAGTAGCTATACATATACAGCTATATAAAGTCATACAGTAGATACTTATCAGGAACATCATTTCCAGATTGTGTTTAATATGAGCTCAATAATCTGTTCTATTTTTATATTAAGGAGTTATAATTGCTGAATACAATTTATTCATACTTATAGCTATGACTAACTCCAGGCTTTCCAAACGTATCAACAAAGAAAAATGTATCCTTGAGGTTTAGAAATCAACATTTATATTTTTCATTTGAAAATGTCTGTTAACTGCTTTAGAAAAAGATAAGAACCTTAATCATAGAACCTTCAAGTTTCTTTTTTCCACATGGATATTTTTGCATAATGTCATCAAACGTTGAGATCGTTGAGATATTTGTGACTACATTTTAAGCTATTGCAGTGTACTTTTGAATATTTTTGAATATTAAAAGGAGGATTAATACGAGTGCTTGTGGCAGGTGCAAATTATTTTAAATGGTATATGCATCATACATCAATTATTACATTGCCTCCCTGAACACTAAAATCGTATAGTTCTCTTATACATCATGAATGATAGAATATCGACTGGCATGAAATTAAAACTCACTTCGAATTGCCAAGAAGTAACACTAAAAAGAAATGTCAAGAATACAAAAGCAATAGCATCTTTATTTAACATTTAGGCTAATAAATATAATTTATTTGTTTTTCAAAATACCCTTCCTGAGAGCAAAAATCTTACATATTCTTAGCTACATAACTGGCTTTCTGCAGCTAAACTGGTTCAAAGCCTTTTAGGCTAGCAGAAACGTCCTTGAGTTCTAATGGCGTGTTTATTTTTATTATTATGTATGCATATATAGTAACATGTGTAGACCTAGGCTTTCACATACTTAGGTGCATGTAGGAGTTTGTGTGTGTGTGCATATCTATATGTGTTTGTGGATTTATGTACGTGTGTGCATTTATGGGAGTATGTATATGTACGTATGTATATACGTTTATGCATATATAAGGGAATTTATATGTATGTATGTACTTTTTCCCCACAACAAGTTATTTGATATCAGATTGACGTTTCATTCCTATGATGGACTTTTATCAAGACAGTGTGTAACTACAAAGGTAAGCAGGGGGAGAGAAGGATACCAAAACGAGGGTGACTCAATACTGTGTATTGGTTTGTATATATTTTGGTCTTTACTGCCCCAATCCCCTTGTTTTCCCTGTGTAGATTGGGAGTCCATACCAGATTCCTACTAGCACCCACTATGGGTGTTTCTTTGGAGGTGACCACAGGAAAGCAAAACATAAGGAGAGTCTCTGGAAGCAGGTTAAGCAGTAAGTATTGAAGTTAGCATGGTAATCTCTCATGTTAAAATTATTGTAAAGCCCACTAATATTGGGGTACTGTTATGTAGTGGTGGGCTTAACACAATATGCTGTAATTGAATTCACATATTTGTTTACTTAGGTGATTTTAAGTAGCCTTGTACAATTTCAACTATGCATGTGCCAGGTGTTCCCCCAATTCCCCATTTTTTTACAACTAAAAATTAAGTATTCAAGGGATACTGTAGTGCCAGTAATACAAAGCTGTATTTCTGGCACCACTGATGCCTCTGCCTCCCCCCTCCCTCGCACCCCCCCCCCCACCCCCTGTGAATAAACCGCTTTATTTACTTGCCTTATCCCAGGACCAATGACCCTTGGCGATGGATCAAAGCTCCGCCCCCTCCGACGTTCCACTACGAGCGGGCTCTAATGCACATGTGCGGCAAATTCCACGCACACATTAGACCTCCCCATAGGAAAGCATTAAATCAATGCTTTCCTTTGAGTAAAAATCTGATGCTGATGCAAAACGTGAGGACGTCCAGCATCAGGTAACGGACTTAAGGTCCGTTACGATTCCGGAAACACCCCCAGTGGCTGCCACTGAGGGCAGACTTAGTGCTGCAATGTAAACATTGCAGTTCTCTGGAACTGCAATATTTTACATTGCAGCACTAGGTGCAAAGGGACACAACAACCAGACCACTTCAATGAGCTTGAGTTGTCTGTGTGCCTACAGTGTCCCTTTAAGACAGGCACAAAAAAAAAAATCTAAATCAATTTTGGAATGTCTCTATTAGATAATATGCCAAGATACAAGGAAAATCAAAATGTATTAGATAAATCAAAATGGTTTGCTTAGAAGATTAAAAATAATACATTCTGATAACTATTATTATAATCCCTCTGCAGTAAATTGGCAAGTAATCACAAGTAGATTAATCACAGATGAAGAAAGCAATATTTCTAATAATATGAACAGATTTATATTGCTCATAATTCCATCAATGTTTATATTAAGTTAGATATATATATTGTGGCAAACCTAGCCACTTCTAGAACACTGGACGCTACATGTCAAAAGGTTGTCTGTATTTTCTGCTGTGTTGTATATGTACTTGGATGTATAGTATGTGCCATTGTAATTCGTATGCTAGCAGCTGTAAGCCACTAGCATTCATGTATTTCGTTTCACGAACAGCGACTATCCGGGCTGTTCATGAAACGGATACGGGCCCCCCTGATAGACCACACATTAAGGGATGTGTGGCGCTCGTTAACCGATTGCAACAGTGTTGCAATCGGTAATTAAAGGCTCTCCTAGGTGGCCGTCGTTCGACTACCGACCACGCGGCAGTCGGCCATCTTGGATCCTTTGTCTCTTCAGCTGTGTTTGGTCGTCGAGTGCCTGGAACCGAAAACGGCTACTCGACGACACGAACACCGCTGGACTTCCAGAGCGGTCGGGAGTTCCGCCCGCATCACATTATGTTTCCCATCGGTGTTCGGTAGTTTTAAACCGGACTCGATGGTTAAGTCTTTTTCGTGCGCCGTTCGGTAGTTTTAGCTGGGATCCGAGCGGTATTCTCACAAAATATAACCCAGGACCCCAGCTATCTGCCGACCATTCATTCGTGCAAATAAAGTGAATAAAGAAAGAGTTATGTATTTTAAAGTAAAATGCCGGTTCTGCTGCACGGAGGGATAATCCACTTAACGGCGTATCCCAGTGGGAGTATCCCTCTCGTGCAGCAGTGCCTGATGGGAGAAATGTCCAGAATGTTAAGTCCCCCATGTAGTCCCATACTGTATTACCCCTGCTAAGTCTGTCTGGAAACCCCTTGCATGGGGAATTGTATAAATATGGAAGCCTGTGAATAAAGACCTCAGTTGACTCCCAGAACTGTGTTTCGTCCGGTTACTGGGGGATTTGGGATATTGCCTTACTTTTCAGCGCTGACTGTGGATTTACCCTTAATACCAGCGGAGATCGTGGATTTTAATATTGCACTCCGTCACATATATGATGAAAGTTTTTTAAATAAAACTGAAATGTTGATACGTTTCCATTAGAGATGTGCAAGGAAAGAAGTTTTTATTCAATTCTATTAAAAATTCTCAGTTTCTCCCAAAACCCCAAAGAATTTGTTAATTTAACGATTTCAGAACTATTGTCTCTTTGGAAATAGAAGACGGCTTCACAACAACAACCCCAGTTTCCACAGTACTAACCAATTTCTTCAGTTATTCCTATGGCTTTGCGCTTAAAGCCAAGCTCCTTTGTCAAAGGTATCCCTGCCTTCATGTACTGTACATGATTTTAAATTCCTTCCTAGTGCTCGTATACAAAGCTCTCTGTAATTGATTGTCTCAATCATAGCCCATATCTTTGTTGAAGATATGTACTGTAGGTTAAGAGGGACAGACAGAGAGCATTGGATATCAGCACTAGGAACTTAGGAAGTGGGAAATTGAATCAATTTAAATCATATATATAAAATACAGGAAGCCAGGGAATGAATAATTATAAATATAAAGGTGTGTGTATATATATATATATATATATATATATATATATATATATATATATATATATATATATATATATATATATAATTGTGGTCATGGCATAAGCCGTAGTACAATTTATATATAGGACAAACAACGAAATGGAAATGTCAGTTGTGGTGTGCCGGAACTGATGAGGAAGTAGGCCTGAAATAAAAGAGGGCAAAAAGAGAGAACCATTTATTCGTCCTACAACCCAACTTAACACATTAGATATTCATTGTTTTGAAAGCCAGGCGTACTTCTTGTATGGGCTGAGGGATGTATCTGGTGTAAGCCGTGGATTTCCAACGTCCTAATATCTTAATTATGTGAGCTGGGATATTCTTTTTAGAAGCGGTAGTGGCGGCTCCTATTCTGAAAGAGTGACCAGAGTAGCTGGCCGGGTTCAGTCCTAACCGGACTAACAATCTCCTAACATACATCATGAATTGGCTCGTAGTGAGCTTATTACCGTGTAAGGACAGGAGTGGTTGTGTTGGAGCCATATGACCAAAGGCAAGAAGAGTGTTGAAAACTTCCACCGGACACCAGGTATTACTAGTGGGATAATAGAGAATAGTGACTGTCTGACCTTTGGCGCCCATTTTGGTATGGTGCAGGGATAGTAGATAGTGATCTTGGACCTTTACCAGATCGGACCTTGTGAGGAAGATGGGTGAGTTATAGCTTGTAGTAGTGAACTCTCTGGGCTGTAGAAAACCATAAAATGCTAAATAGATGGTGGATTTAATTATACGATTAGTATGGACTTCGAATGGTGAGGTGTCTAGTGGATTTGATAGTGACTGAAACAATAGATCATGTATGGGTAGTCTAGCGGGTGAGGGTATAGGGGTGGAGTCTTTGATGCCTTTAAGTATAGCCTTAACTTGGTAGGACGACAGAAAGCGTTGTTTGTTAGGCCAAGTGGTGAGGATATGATGCTGAATGCCTGTAATATACAATTTAATGGTATTAAATGATAATGTTAGATGAAAGTGGCAAAAAGAAATAAAAGCAATAACGGTTTCCATGGAAAACTGGTTAGTGACATTAAAGTCCAAAAAGAATTTATTGAAAACATGGAAAGCCCTGCCATATGCCTTCCTGGTGTTATCAGAGAGACCGAGCTGTGAGAGTTGTCGCCCTTGACATAGCAGTACTTTTAGTCCCAGACCATCTCCTGCCACTTTGGAACTGGAGTTGGTATCAGGGCAGCTGTTGGCAGAGCCTCCCGGAACTCCTGAAACCGAGATTGTGATAAGTGATCAGCTGCAACGTTGAGAACCCCAGGCACATGAACGCAAGTTAAAAGAAAACTGTGTTTTGCAGCAAGCCATATGAGAGTCCTCATGAAACGCATGATGGTGAGGGAAGAGGAACGTCCCTTGTTTACAATATGGCATGTTGCCATATTGTCCAAGAAGCAACGAACCGTATTCCCAGACCAGCTTGCTCCCCACTTAACTGCTGCCGCTAAGATTGGATAGAGCTCAAATAAGGCTGAAGTGTCCTTACACCTGGGGATCTCAGCAATTTCCCCAGGCCATTCATTGCCAAAAATTGCAGCAAATCCTGATGTGGCTGCGGCATCCGTCCAGACTGATACCGACTTCTCTGACCAAACCGGATAAAAATGCTTTTCCCGTTCCAATTCAGCAAAAACTCTCTCCACATATGCAGGTCAGCGGTGGCATGTACGTCTAAAGTAATGCGGGATGCGTCAGATTGCAACATCGGAAACAGGCTAAGTAACCTTGAAATGAATGCTCTACCTTGTGGAATAATTTTCATAGCGAAATTTAATGAACCCAACAAAGATTGCAACTCCTTCCTATTACGTGAGCCTCCTCCTAGGTGAAGGTCGATGGCTGCCAGGATGCGCTCAATCTTATCCCTGGGGAAGCTAGCCTGCATGTGCACAGAGTCCAGCACCACCCCCAAGAAGTTGATGATAGTATCTGGATCTTCAGTCTTAGTAGGTGAAATAGGAAGTCCTAATTGTGTAAATAGTTGTGTTATTGACTGGAGGCTACTGGGAGGTACTAGGTTACTTTCTATGGTCAGGAAATCATCCAGGTAATGGATAACTGTGGGGCATTTACAGATGTTAAGCAGCATCCAGCACAATGTCTCAGCGAAAATATCAAAAATCCTGGGGCTGCTTTTAGAACCAAACGTGAGACGTGTGAAAAAGTAATATGAACTTCGCCACTTAACACCATGTAAATGCCATAGGGATGGTTGGATAGGGAGCAGCTTAAAAGCTTAAAAGCGACAATGTCAGTTTTACTCAGCCATGCCCCTACCCCGGCTGAGAGGATGGCCGTGACTGCATTATCTATGTTGGCATACTGGAGGGAAAATTCTTCAGACGGAATTAGTGAGTTTAGATTTGGGGTATGAGATGCATGGGGGGTTGACAGGTCGAGAATTAATCTTTGTTTATTGGAGGATTTATGAGTGCCCAGTCCTATGGGTTCGTCCTCCAAACCGCGAAAGGGCCTAACAAAAAACCTTGGTCAATTTCCTTATGTAGGAGTAGGTCAATAGTGTCGGGCGCTGCTAGGGCTGTCTGTAAGTTATTACATTGCAGGATCCCCGTAGGCATGTGAATAATACCCGTGTGAAACCCCATCGTAAACCCTGCCACCAAAAAATCAACAAGATGTTGTGAAGGGTGATCACATAAAAGCTCTTTCAGTAGGGAGACATGAAGAGACGATAAGTACTGCTTAGGATATAATTTATTGGGGCACATCGCCTTGGAGTGAGCTCTGAAACATTGTGAGCATACATGCAGAAGTCTGCAGGCACTGTAACCGCAAGTGCCGGTGTTGAAATTGTTACAGACCTGCGATTTACCCAAGAGCACTATGTCACGGCCTAGTTTATCTTTAAGCACCCTGCCAGGTCTCCCTGTGGGTACTACATTAGGAGGTGAATAAACAGCGTTTACCTCTGGAGAATTTGGGCACAGATTAGCCGTGTGGGAATTGGACAAGCAAATGACACAGGCTGGGGTCTTAAGGCCCGCGAAGTGCCGGCAAAAAAGCTCTGTATCAAGCTGTATCAAACTGTTTTGTAAATTACCCGGTAGGGGGTCCAAACGCACTGAAGCGACCGGATCCACTGCAGCAGCCAGCGACCTTTGCTGGCTCTCTGCATCCATTTTGTCTAGTTTGCCAGTAATACGACCTAAAGAGGTCAGGACTGAGGACAGAACCGTATTCAGAGCCGAAGATTGGGTGCCACTGGACCCTTCCCCCGCCCCTGCGTTATCAGTCTGTGTATTCAACAATCTGTACAGTTCTGCTTTCCTAGCCGTAGCAGGAAAAGGAATATTTCTCTTCCTTAATTCGGCCGTGATCCTGGCAATAGTCCACGCCCTGAGTGAGGCAAGGCTCGCGTTGTCGTCACCCCGAGACGGAGTGACTGATCTAGCCGGTGTACTGGGTATGGACTCATCTTCCCTTCCTTCCGGAACTTGTGACATGCTACAACATAAAATGATATGTTACCTGGGGTGCTACCCAACTGGCTTATTATAACTAATGCCAAGTGGTGAAGAATTATTAAGCAACGTGACAGGTGAGGCCCTGCTAGTAGCCAAGCGGCTGTGAGAGGCACTATCTATGATTTGGCTCATGTGGGGTACGTGGCAATTGGCATTATGGCGGGGTGAAGGCCTCTCCGTGATTTGTAACAGCATAAGACAGAATGGGAGTGACAAGTGAGGCCCTCTCTATGCAACCAAGCGAGGCGGCTAGCTATGAATGGGCTCGAGGGGATGCCGTACCTCCGAAATGAGGATGGATGTTGGCCTCGCGGGACCACAGACTTAAGGCGTAAAAGGCCAGAAAAACATACCTAGTGGGTCCTATTATTGTATGCCAGTATATCTGTACTAAACCCGAAAGGGTAGGTAGGGAGGAAAAATAGTCGAGAAGATATAACGTACCTGATGAGCAAGTTGCCAGATATTATGAGGAGAAAAAGGGGGTACAGGCGATCTGTAGTAACCTACAAGAGTAATATACGTTTGTACGGGTAAATAAAATATTACCCTTAACTCCCCTGCTATTCTGATACCTACCAGTAGTATTTCACTAGCAGGGGACGGGGAACCAATTTGCACAATAGAGCAAGGATGCCTATACATAAAAATACAGAAAAACACATATAAGGACCCTGGTGTTGCGTGACCATTTAAGTAGTAAATAACTCAAGATTACTGACCTAAGTCCAGTGAAAGTTGGTAGAATAGCTGCCCACCGTGGTACTGCTGAGAAATACTGAAAAAGAGGTCCATAATCATCCTATGTATGTAATCATCTTATGTATGTAATTTACCTCCACCATTATAACGTAGTCAGAGTTTAATTATGAGAGACCCAGCTTTTAAGCCGCATATCCTACTTATATTCATCCCACTAAATATGTGCCCCACATAAAAGACCCCTCTGGACTGATATTTAATCTTATATGTCATAACTCGTGCTTTAAACAAATAGAAGAACCTCTAATGAAACATATATGAACAGCAGGTTGTGAATACATGGACAAGTAAAACACTAATAATAATTAGACACCAGAGGTCGCTCTAGGGCCTATGCCCGTGTATGACCTTAAGTAACCGCGTTTTTTAATTTGTGGTCATAAGAAGACCTGTAACGTACCGAGTGAGCAAAAATAACTTTTCCCATAGAGTCAAAATCGTTTCTAGACATGACCGCCGGTAGTATAGAGTTGTAAACTACCAGCATTGTGACCGTGCGAGAAATCGTCGATTAATGATGATGTGAAACGGCCGGGCCGCCAAATTTGCGACGGCCATTTAACTTACGATTTTTGCCGCTCGAAATCACCCGACGACCGCCCGGCCTAAGGCGCACCAGCCCGTCGCACTTGGAGGTAACAGAACCCTGGATGCCGCTGACAGAGAACAGGAACTGCCGTCCGAAAACCTGAAGTGACGAACTCTTTCTCCACAATTCGTCAGACCTGACAGGTAATGAGGGAAGGGTCTGGAGCCCCTTAAGAAGGGGAACCAAGCCCCTCTCACAACTTCAGGCCACGCCTTCCACATATATATATATATATATATATATATGTATATATATATATATATATATATATGTATATATGTATATATGTATATATGTATAATTCATTCTCGACTCAGGTACAGAAGTATAATCTCATTAAGATTGGCACACTTGAAGGGATACTCTAAGCAGCAATAACAAATGTAGCTTAAAGGAAATCTAAAAATATAGAAGCACTTAAAAATTAGAAAATATATGCAGTACAAAAGCAGCACCACAAAGTGATACAGCGTGACACACAATAGAAAATAATACCAAACAGACTGCAATAAGTACAGTATCCCCAAGTACACTATAGGGTCAGGAATGCAAACATGTATTCATGACACTAAAAAGCTAATAGCACCATTTAGGTGGCTGCCCCCTTGCCTTGGTTAAAAAAAGTGTGTTACTTAGCTTTTTTTCAGGGTGTCTCCTCGCAGCGGGGCCCATCTATGCTCTTCCTCCTTGGCTGAGATCATCAATTTTGATGATCTGAGACAATATAATGCTTTCTCATATGAAAGCACTGGAAGACTATTAGGGCATGCATGGCAAAACACCACTCTGCCTCATTCAGCAACTGTCAAGGAGGCAGATCAGGGGCAGCACAAGCCAAACACATTCCTGGCCAATCAGCATCTTTTCATTGAGATGCAAAGATGCATTGAATCATTGCATCTCTATGAGGAATGTTCAGCACCTTCACGCAGAGGGTGGAGACGCTGAATTTCTGTGCTGCACATTGTGCAGTACTGACATAGGAAGCATCTCTAGTGGCCAGCTGAGTGACTAGAGGTGTTCCTAGGCAGTAAAGTAAACTCTGTCTTTTATTTTTAAAAAAAGTACATTAAAATGCCTGAAGGGACATACTAAACACTATACAGAACAACTACATTAAAGGGACACTACAGGCACCCAAACCACTTTGGCTTATTGAAGTGGTCTGGATGCACTTTCACAGGTCCTTAACCTTGCAGAGATAATTAATGTAGTTTTTAATAAACTGCAAAATTACCTTTAAAGGTTCACTCCACCTATAGTGGCTGTCTACCAGTACAGGTGTCCCTTTTTTGTCCCTGTTTTAACCCCTTCTGCACCATGGGGGGAGGATGAGGGGACACGAAGGAGTAAAACTTTGTTTTCCTGGCAAAATAAGTTCCCTTTAAGCTATAGTTGTTCTGGTAACTACAGTGTCCATTTAATGAAGCAGTCTGGGTGCATGCACAATGTCCCTGCAGTCTCACTATTTAATTCTGCACCATTTAGGAGTTAAAATCACTTTTGTTTCTGAAACTCACACAGCCTCCAGGAAAAAATATCTTCCTTTTCAATCAGATCTTGCAGCACACTGTGTTTACTTTACTATTAATTGAACTTCAACCACGCAAGAAATTGTTGCAGGTGATTAACACAGCAGGAGATACAATTGTATATTAAACTCTGCTTGAAAATAAGAACATTTAAATATTAGAGTGTGTAAATAGGCTGTATGAGTTTCAGCCAGGGGAGCTGTGACTAGGATTGCATAAACAAAGGGATTTGCCCACTGCCCAAATACAAAATAAATACAAATCACTGTTTAGTAGATATACCCCAAATGAAAACTTGTCTGGATTTAATTATGCATTTTTTTCCTTGCGGTCATGTCTGAAAACAGCTTTCAAAAACTGCATATCTCTTGTCTGCTGCCTTTGCAAGCCTTCCTCTTCTTACCCCGCCCAGACTTTATGTGACTGTCCAATCACAAACTTCCCAATGCAACTCAGTTAGATGCCTTTGCAATGCACGTGCTCTGGGCAATTGCTGCCTCTTGTGTTCAGTGCAAATAAGCTAACAAAACTAGGAAGTAACAGGACCTGTTGTTTGCTTGAAAAGTCAGGTGGGTGTAGTCAGTATAATTTATAAAATGTGTCAATTTCTATTGAAATCTGCCGGCTTTGCAAAATGAAAAGAAGAGGACACCCACTTCACACATTAAGCTTTTAATGACTAATTAGCAGAGAATTTAACACTAAGACCTACATGGATATGATCTGTACACTCAAACTGCTTCATTAAACTAAAGTTGGGTTGGTATTTAGAACGTAATTTTAAGTCTGAACTAAGTAAACTGAAAAGCTGATAACAGGTTAGCCGTTCCCCTGTTGACATTTGTGAAAAAGGTGCTATTTAATAACTTCTCTATTATTAGAGGATCTAGCCCTTCGTGAACTATACCACATCTCCATAATTGGTCAGCGGTAAAAAACACACTAGACTAAAACTGTTATGCATTTTCTAATTTAATTTTTGCATTCTTAGTTTTTTGCATTCTTAGTTCTTCCGATATATTATTGTATTTTCCCTATACCATTGTCCCTAAGTATACCATTATCATATAAATACAAAGACAGGATAACTTGTATTGCTAGCATGGTCAGAATATATATTGGCTTTCCTTTTGGTGTAACGTGATTGATGGTCTAGAATAGATTATCCTCGAAACAGACAGCATAGGTTGTATATAGTAAGTTGTAAAAAGGAAAAGAGCTTAAAATGTTTTGTGTATATTTATTATTTATCTTAAACTAAATTATAGAATATGCTTTCCACTGATACAACATTGTTAAATTTTAGTAATTGTTGGGGTTGTGATCCGATAATGTGGTGTCGACAATACTATGTGGTAAGGAAGGTTACTACTATTAAGAAAGTAGCAACGTTTTATGAGAAAGGATGGCAGTGAAAGGTGGCTTCATTTATATTTTACTTAGTGTAGTACAAAAGAAATCAGTTACACAAAAGAGAACGAGCTACTCGGAGTTAAAACTGCATATTTAAGGGTCATTTCCTTACTTTGACTTAAACATTTTCAATTATAACATCTGATTTACAGTTCGGATTTTTGTTTTTGAATGATGTCACACATTGTCAAAAGCAAATAGAATGTAGCCCATGGAGCAGCATAGCCAAGAGGAATGGGCCTTGACATTGCTAGGAGACAGGCATAGAATGTGGGTAATGTTTGTAATTGGCTAGGAGATATAGGGGAAAGAGTTTTGGCTATGGCAGTATATAAATGGGGCCATTTTAGAGTAGGGGCCATCTTAACTAATCCTCACTTACCAGTTGTTGTCCCACTCTCCCTTCTTTTGTTTTAGCTCCTGTTAGGTCACGGCAGGGGATGGATAGAAAAGCCATGGTGTAGATCATTTGTTCATCTGTAGGATAGTTTTAGTTTGCTAAGAATAGTTCGATTTGGAATGGTATTGGTAGGTTCGAGCTTGTTGTTAGCCCCGAACCCAGTGTGTAGGGTGTATCTCAGTATACCCCTACATTGTGAAAATTGGAAATTCATGCCCTTGGTGGCAATTGTTTATGTTTTATATGTTATTAGATGTTAGAATGTGGTATCAATTATTGTTTACGTGGATCATTGTCTGGGGTAGAATTGTTAAAGGAATTGTGGTTGAGATGTAATGTTCAAGTATGTTGACAAGGACATAAAAATTGTATGTGTTTATCTTTTTATGTCAATAAAGCTGTGATCTTTTTTTCCCAAAACAAGATGTTCGAATTTTCTTGGGGAGTTACGGCTTATGGAGTTATTGAGCTTCAAGGTATACCATAAACACTGTAGTAATACAACGTTTTCATGCTACCAAGAGAAACCAAACAGTATAGCTATTATAGCTAGAAATGCCATATGGAAATTTTGAGAGATATCTTGATCACTCCTGGAGATCGGAAGAGTTGTCAAGATATTAACTAAATCAGGGGTAAGCAACCTTTGGCACTCCAGATGCTGTGGACTAGATCTCCCATAATGCTCTTACAGCCATAATGCTGGCAAAGCATCAGTTGCTTATCGCTGAACTAGATGTGTCTATAGACATCACACCAGGTTGCTTTGCCAGGGACTGATTTGTTTGGGTAAATAACAGACTTGTGGAGCTTGGACAAGATCTTGTTTATATGACGTGGTATTTGGTTTTCACGCAAGCACTACCCAACTCAACTATTGTATCATGTCCAAAATAAGTTGGTAAACTTTGATTTAGTGTCTTGTTATAATGTCTTATCACTACTCCATATAAGTTGAAGATTGGCAGCAAACATTTTATGAGTGGCTTCAAGGATCTGTACACTCTAGTACAGGGGTGCCCAAAAGGTAGGTCCCAGATATTTTAAAACTATATCTTCCATGATGCTTTCTCATTCTAAAGGCATGCAAAGCATCATGGGAGCACCCCTGCGCTAGTATCTCAATGCAACAGTTATATGACAACAGAACTAGACTCTCAACAGTGCCTAGACTGACCAAATTGCCGATTTTATATTTTATTGGTAGCATGCTTTGAGATGAATGTGTCCAGTTAACTGTATTTCAGAGGAGGTCATTTTAACAAGTAGCTTCATTTTACAGCTCTATAATATATAGTATTTTATATTCTTGCTTAGATACGTAGTGGGATATTACAGTATTGCAAAAAAAGTGTATTGGTATATTTTTTTATATATTTTTTCTGGGTAACCAAGAAAACACTCAAAGATGGCTACTTACTACTACTGATAAAAAAAAATAAAAAAAAATCCTTAGCACTGGATGATGATGTATCTGTGTTGTGTCATGTAATTGTTCAAAAACACTTACCACTTCAGCAAAGTCATTGGCTGCAGCTTTGCGCATGCAATACTGAATGAACGAATGAAACTCATTCATTAAATATTGATTTTGCATTCAGACTTCTTCAAATAACTGAAACCAAACTTTTCAGTCATTTTATAATTCGTCAGAAAATGGACACCCATGTCTAATTAGCTGGTGCTTAGTAAGCACTGTCAAATGACATATAATTGTACCCTTTTGGCTGGTGGGTGCAGGAAAATATCAACTAGCAAGTACTAAACAATCTGTGAGGAATATTTATATAGAAAACTAAATAAAAATTAAGCAACATAATTATGTATTAAATGAAGGGTAACAAATGTAATAAATACTTACAGTTTTGAAGTACAATACCCTTACAAGCAAGTAAATTGAAATGCCAATCTTATTTTACCATGCATCCATACAAACAGTTTCGGAAGCCTGCATCTACATCCCGAAAGAAACCCACAAAGTTATATTTTGTTAACTTTTTACCTTATATCTTACCAATGCGGTCACCCTTTCATATCATGCATATAAATATTAGGTATTATTAGGGGAGGTATTATTTCTTCACAAACTGGAACTGGACTTATTTTAAGCATGGTTGAAATTTATTGTGTGTTTTTTCTATGTCCTCAGTATGGAATTTGTTCATTTTGAAAAATAAAAAAAATTCTGCAGTTTTACTGTCTGACTTTAATCGGATTTGCTCATCTATCTTTTTAAAGATTATGATATAAAAGGAGATTAACAAAACAACTAACATTCAAGGTCCTCATTACCTTTCAGTTTTATGTAACAAACACTGCCAAGGTTATTCACGAATGTATGCTTTACCGAGAATAAAACTCTTTGGAAAAGTCATTGTCTTTGGTTGTTGAGCAGCTCTAAGCTTTCTTGAGTCACTGGTGACTCATCTTCTATCTTGGTTAACTATGCTAAATTTGAGTTACCAAATGTGATTATTTGAGTCACTATAAAACATGCACATAAATGCTCAGTTGTACAAAAAAAAAAAACTGTAATCACCGTTTGAAATATAACCTACCTATTACGACCCTTGAGTCCTTTTCCACAAAACAAATGGGTGCATACACACAAACTTACATTGAAAACCTGCAGGAACATGCTATAGTATAGTAGTGGTTCTGGTTACTATAGTGTCCCTTTAATCCCTAAATAGTAAGATTAATATGGGGTAACATAAATTAAACAAATGAAAACATTTTAGAGTGTCCATGTCAGATAATAACCAAAATCATACCTAGAGGCCTAATGAGTCTGTTCAAAAGCAAAAAGCATTGATTGATAAGTGTCACCCTACTACCAACATTTTTATGGTGCTCCATCAACATACCCTGTTTAATACATTATATGACTACCCATGTTATGTGTTTAAAATTAATGTTCATTTCTGTCTTTCATATCGGATAAGATACTTGGTTCCCATTGCTTCTTAGAACAATCTCCCCTTTAGGTAAAGATTTGTCTGTACTTTTATCTTGATTTTATTTTTTTTTTATATCTGGAAATTTGCAAATTATGCCATACCTGCCAAACACACTGTGGCTTAGTTATGCTACATAGTGATTTAGGACATGTTGGTGCTTCATAAATAATCAAGCAATCTCTGGAACAGCACTAAACACTTAATCATGGATTAATTGGTCATTCAGTCATTTTGATAAATCTGCTTTAGTTTCCTGGTGTCCTGCATCTGGAGACTGTGCCCCCCTGTCCCAAATTATGGAGCCTGCATGTTATTGCCTACTGAGAAAAGGAATGACTTATCTTAATAGCACTTAGTAACAGAACATGTTAAATAGTATGGACTAAGGACTGTTCCATGAGGTATAGTACTTTAAGACCTTTCATCAACTTAACTAGGTTTGGAACTTGGCAATGAATGTTATATGTTCCACAAGATGATACCATTAACCCTTCAGTAATCAGAATAAACTCTTTCATATGTTGGCAGTTTTGACAGGGTTAAAAAAAGCAAACTAACCTGCATACACCAGAAATGGGAAGCTGCAGTGCCACACAAAAAAAGTGTGCCAGGAATGCCTTTGTGCCATTCCAAGGTAAGTAGTCAAATTATCTGGGAAAGCACCAGTCACTTCCTGCTGTGGAGTCGGGAGCTGCTGCAAGGTACTTTTTCTAATTATACTAAGCTAAGTGCTGCCATTTTCCCAGTGAATGAGCTATGCCCAGCACTGAAAGGCTTATGTCCAGTGCTGCAGCTTTTATAGGCACAGGAGGAGACAACTGGTTCCTCGTAGACCCTAGGTAAGTTGTCAAACTGTTTGGTTTAAAATACTTTCCCTGGATGGGAGCCAGGACATTGCAGGCACCATGATCACTACATCAGGCTGTAGTGGTTATAGTGCTAGGACCGTTCCTTTAACAGGCAACATTTAAGCCATAAAAGTTTATCCTACCCATCTATGACTAAGTTTTGCTCCAGAGACATGCACTTCAGTGTCTAAAGATCACATTATTATCTAATAATTACTTAGGTTACAACATTAAAAAAGTAGTTATCTACTGAATGCGTGGCCATACATTTTGTTCCTTTCATCTGTATTTCCATTTATTTAAATTGCTGATGTCAGACTTGCAAACCTAAAGTTAACAGTGTTGCCTACTGAGCTCTTTGAAGAATAGCATAAGAAGACACTCTTCAAAATCATATTGAGGCACTTCTGTCAATAATAACTGGTTAAAACGGAGTTAATGGTGCTACATGTAGGCATATTCTCTAAAAAGGCAAGCTCATTAAATCTGCTAGAAACTGAAACCTTTTGAAGTACAGTCCCATAATCTCTACTACCTACTGCTATTTTACCAGCAATCACACGGTCATGTGCAAAAAAACATTAATAGGTCGTGAATTGTATAGTGCAGGTTAAAAAAAAAAATAAAAATATATATATATATATATATAGGCAGTGGCCATATTTTTTAGTTAGATAACAGTCTGCACAACACATAGAACTCACGGAATATTTAAAATCTGTGCATTTTAAGATATGCAGTAAAAAGCAATCATTAGAATCAACATGCTCAGACACCGCAATTTTAAAGAGCTGTGCCTATGGGATATGAGAGTAAGGCTGGGAGATATAAAGAGGATATATGAAATGCTAAAAAAATAATTTTAGCTTTTTTTTTCCCAGAAAAAATAAGCATGGATTTTACATTTGCATGCTTACTTCTCTTTATTCAAGGCAAGCTATTGGGTTTCGAGAACAGGCATAATTTCAACATATTTTAAGACCTGAGCAGGGATTTACAGAAGGTTAAGCTATTGAATTTCTCTCAGCTTTTGTCCGTTCTCAGAGTTCTCATATTTTCTATCTTTGCTTCAGTGAAGTCATTTAGGGTTTCCCTAAGTTAAAAGTGTAATGCAGACATGGGCCCTGTGCTCACTGCAAGGCTGGACTGGGGAAACAAAGCAGCCCTGGAAAAAAAAAATCTATGCCAGCCCCATAAGTCATTGCGCCATATATTGTCACATGTAATATGTAAGATGATTGAGTAATATATAAACACACACACCATATATGTATATATATATATACACACACATTTATTTTTTTCAAAATATTGTTTAATTATACAGTAAGCATACTCACATGCAGACACAGACAATCTCACTGACACACACAAGCTCATTGATACACAGCCCCATAGACAAACAATCTCACTGATATACATAAGCTCATGGACATAAAAACACAAGCTCACCGATGCACACATATAGGCTCACTAACAGACAATCTCACTGTCACACAAAGACAAGCTTATTGGTATACATACAAACATAGTACAGACAAACTCTGACACTCACAAGCTTTCTACAGACAAACACACACACACACACACACAGCTTATTGTAGTGGTTGTGGTGTCTTTATGTCACATCATGCCATGTTCTGCGGATCAGTCTGGTGATGGCTTCTGGTATCCAGTACTCTTTTTACAATTCTTGTTTAGTTTTTCTTGGTCTTTGGTTTTCTGTTCTATGTCTGGTTTTCTTTATGCTGGGTTTTTTGGGTTCATTCCTGTAATCCGTCCCTGGAATTCCCAGTGTCCAGGTTTCCTTTAAATGTTTGTTTTATGTTGCCACACCCGTTTGTTTTCCATCATTCTTTTTGTTTCAGTGTCCTGCAGGCAGCTGCTTAAGCCTTCTGTCCTTTCTTGCAGGTAAGTGCTATATATGTGTTTCTTATGGTTCTTTTAGTATACATTAGGCAGAGTAGGACCTGCCAGATATGGGTTACATTGGCGTTGCTGGCAGGCTTATGCAATGTATGATCATATAATGTGACTAAATCCCCATGATTTTCATATATAGTACTTAGTTATGTCTCCTCTTGTTTTGCCTATTATATCTTGTCTTGTTTTATTTTGTAATCCCAGTCCATGTACAGTCCTGTCCTGTCCTGCCCCTGTTTAGTTAATGTTCCCTTATGTATTGTGTACATGTTCTGGGTTTAGCTTCCTATCCTTCTCTGATTCTGGGTTCTACTAGTTCTGTCTTGTTTTTATGTTTGGTGCCTGTTCTAGTCTTGCCTTGTTTCTAGTACTGGATACATCTCAGCATTCATCTGCTCTGGCTTCCACTAAGCTGCAACAGGGTCTTGGTTTGTGGCCGCACAAACACTGGTGCTCAACCGGGCACTGGGCCCTGTAATCCACTTCCACGCTGAAGACTCCCACTTATCATCAGGCACTCAGGGGTCCCGGTTTCCATACCACCACCCGTGACACTTTAGCCTGTCCCTGCTCAGAGAAAAGGCAGTGTTTACATTGCTTCCTAGTGACAGCTCTAATGACAGTCACTTAGACGATCACTAGATGTGCTTCCTGTGTCAGTGCTGCACAGTGTGCAGCACCTACATTCAGTGCCTCCATGCTGATGCTGATTGGTGTAGTGTTTTGCAGCCAATCCTGGATGATCTCAGCCATAGAGGCAGGGCCAGTCGAGGGCAGATCTGCGTGACATGGGGGAAAAAAGTGAGTAAAAACACTATTCACTTGCCAACAGAAGGGATCTGGTAACCTAAACACATACACAGACAAAACATACACCATGACAGACACACATACACACATATACCATAACAGAAAGACACACACACCATGACACACATACACACCATGACAGACACACACATACCATGACATACACCATGACTGACACACACACCATGACACAGACAGACACACACACGCACTATGACAAACACACACACACAGACACACTAAGACAGACACACACACACATACCATGACAGACCCATACACTCACACTGACAGACTGACTCACACATTATTGCTTGTATCGATACCTGTTGGGTCCAGTGGGCAACCGGCCAGGGGATTGTGCAGACGGGCGGCATGCTGGGGGATCATTCAGGTGGGTGGCAAGTTGGAGGATTATGGATGCGGGCGGCATGCTGGGTGGTTGTGCAGGACGGGTGGCTGGCTGCGCAATTAGTAGGCTGCGCTGTCTCTGCTCTGGTCTCCCACGCACAGCTTAATGAGACCGGGGCCGGCATATGATGTACTATTCCAGCCCCAGTCTGATTAAGCAGCTCGCGAGGGCGGGGGAGCAGAGCAGAGACAGCACATGTCTCCCTGCAGCTGCCAGCAACCTAATAGCAGCTGCACCAGCTGTCTGGTGCCGCGGACCACCAGGAAATTTCCCGGTATCACGGTGAGCCAATCCAACCCTGGCTCACTGTGCCTAGAGGGATATCAGCTACACCTTGCTGGCGAGGCACTAAGAAGGCCAAAACGATCATCCAGGGTGCAGATAGATGGTTCTAGGCGGCAACAATGGCAATGCACTGATACAATAAATTCTCTTCTGTCCTTGAGTGCTGGCTGCCGGCCCTGCATGAGATCTCTCCTGTCCACTAGGCCACACAGAGAATCAGCTGGCCGATTGGGGAGATCTTTGAAATCTCCACCGGCCGCGCAGCCCTGAACCTATGGCCTTGGTGGCCTTATAACAAATCTGGCACTTGTGAGGTGTGTTTTAGGAATTATGTTGCCATACTCCAGCACCATTATATTTAGTAGCCTGAAAGAATTGGATGACACTGTTGAGATAATATACTAAAATTTAAAGTGTATGTCATTTTTATTTTGTCTTTTCAAAAGTAAAACAAATTCTATTTCTAATCATAAGCAAAAGTTAGGATATGTCATACCTTCCAACTTTGATGTTCTGAGAAGGATTCTGGTGGGTAAAAGGGGCTGGTCTGTGATGTGATGGTATCACTGGCTCTGCCCAAAGGTGGTAGACATGTCCACCCAATTTACTGGTCGGTCAGCCTGGCATGTACTCGCTCTGTACATGCTGGGTATGGTTGAAAATTTAGGACTGGCGGGGCGTGTCTTGAACACGGGAGTGAATGGCCGCATGAGAGCCAAGCTCCGCTCAGGACTGGCCTAATCCATAGGAATCCTGGCAGCTATGGCGACATGGCGTCGAAAAAAACGAAGGCACAAACGGGCAACACACCATCCACAACAATTACCACTTCCAAAACTTTATTAAGATGGTATTTTGCCAAAAAATCGGATCCGCAATCCAAAATGGTGGCGGCGGCGTGAAAATCCCCCACCTACAGCACTCCAGCCAGTCCTGCTCCATCTGATGGTTCAACAGACGGACCCGATTTAAAGGCACTCCTCACACAGTTGCCATCCAAATCAGACCTTGAGGCAATGTTTTCAAGGATGGAGAAGAGCTTTGGGGACAAACTACAATCACTCCATGAGGAGGTAAGCCATATAGGCAACAGAGTGCAAACACTAGAGGAAGAAGGAGAAATGACAGCCCTGCACTTAACAAATATGCAATCCCTACAACATGTTCATAATGAGGCCATATTATTCCTGCAAAGGAAAATAGAAGACCTGGACAATAGGGGTAGGCGCAACAATCTCCGAATACGAGGCCTACCTGAAACTCCAGAGGGAGAAAGAGAGAACTTAATACCCACACTCACAAGCCTCTTTAATGAAATACTGGGCAGGCCACAAGACACAACCATAAAATTTGACCGAGCACACAGGGCGGTCAGACCCAAAGCACTACCCCATGAGAAACCAAGGGACATCATATGCAGACTGCATCATTATCCCCTTAAAGAAACTATACTACAAAAGTCCAGACAACTTGGAGACTTGACACACAACGGCCACAAAGTAATGATCTTTCAAGACCTGACACTAATAGCAAGGAGAGCACTACGCCCGGTTACAGCGGCATTGTCAGAACGCAACATAAGATTCAGGTGGTCATTTCCCTTTGCATTGATGGTCAACCGACAGGGGAACACACACATAATCACAACCCCTGCTGATGTACCAGCATTCCAACAGGCCCTGGGACTACCAAAGGATCCAGTGGAAGACTGGACAGGCCTGCCATCGGAGAAAGACCGACAACTCCCCCAAAGGGCTAGATGGCAACGCACTCCCAGAAAGAGGAGAAAACGAACTCCATCGGGCAATGAACTCACAACAACAAAAGTAATCTTAAGCAGTGGGCAATGGATAAAATATATTTTCTTAAACAGAAAGCTTCATTAATACATAATGTAATACTAATAAATACATAACAATTTTAATATATTTATAAATATAAAAACATCTTATATATACATCAATACACATCAACAAGGAATATCTAAAAGGGAGGTAAAAAAATGGAACCAAAAGAGGAAAGCACATCATACTAAGTCCTATTGAAGAGAGGGATTCCATTTCAAAAATCCATCTCATTTCTGTTTTATTGTTTAAGATGGTCACCCCTACCCCCACACACACTTCCATAAGCATCAAAGCCCACGTGTTCTAAGGTGACCTAGTGTTTTATCTTGCGACAATGTAAGCATTTTAAAATGAGCATTTAAATATGTTTATGCATCTGTACAAGGTGAGCTGCATTAATTCTCAGAAATTAATTTGCTTATTATTTTACCGAAGCCATTTAGAAATTAAAGGATTAAAATAAGAGTTTATATTTTCTAAAACATTACTATGCAATAATGTTAAAATATAGTCTTTTAAACCTTTATTTCAGTAGCTATGCATACATAATATGATTTAAGGAATTATAAATGCTGCAACAAAAAAATATTTCCTTCTGCTTCATATATTGTATATTTTAAGAATGGTCCTGACTTTCTGATTATAGGATATTCATTAAAATAAACAGCAATATGTTGATGAGAACAGCACAGACAGTTGCCCTGGTTACAGTGTTTCATTCATGTATTATTTTTCGGTCTAAGCTATAATTCTCTCCTTAGACAGGGTCTGCTTGCTCTTCCATTAGGATTTATAATAACGTATTCAAAAACCCTGAAAAAATATACTCATTACCTGTAAAACACAAAGTAACTGTAATTATATATGCCATGCATATAATAAAGAAAGGTTATTGCTATTGTTAGATGTTAATTTAAACTAGGATTCTACATTAACAATGTTTTACAAAGTAAAGGAATATTTAATAATTGTTCATTATGACATTAGGTCGTGAGAACTTTCTTATCTAATTTCCAGATCATAGTAGAACCAAATACACACTTTATTATAGAAAAGAAAGTCACTCAAACATATCGGAGTTGATACTAGATATCCAATTATGGAAAACTAAAACTTGTTTTTTTAGGCGATATACCCACCTCCCAGACAACCAAGTGTGAGTGCAGCGCTTAAATGGTTGCATAATAACTTACCCCTCAAAGTTTAAGGGTTTTTTTTTCTTTGTTTACATAGAAAGAAAACAAATGATACAAAATTCGGTGATATTGTATACAAAGTCTCAGAAAGTAAAAAAAAAATCAAATAAAGTGGATGTGCATCCAACTCACATTTGTTAGAGCCTTTTGATGGTATAGGCTCTAAACAAAATGGCCTCTGTACCTTTAAATTGGTGGCAACATCTGCCTTCTTCTGAAACCAACTGGTTAGGATGTTTTCTTCATAAAAGGTGTATATGTGAAATAAAGAAAAACAGCAATCTGGGTGCAATCAATATATCATTGGTGGATCTTTATCCCAACTAGTGAATAGAATTGCTCACCTTTTTTGGAGCCTATTATATATAGCCATATTATAACTTACAACTTGGTGTCACATTTCAGGGTGACACCCCTTGTTAGAACCATGAAAAAGATATGCTTCCAAGAATGGACTGGGAAAGTTACTTCATTAAAAAGGGGATTATTTCAATATATATTAAAAACAACTAGTGTGAATTGTTATAAAAACAAATAATTTAAAAGTCTGAAGAGTCAATTGATGTGAGCATACTTTCCTGGTTCGTCTGTTTAAAGGCCATGAAGCTCCTCTTTCCTGGACTCGTTTTCCAATTGATTGCTGCTCTCCCCTTTCGTTGTGTCACTTCCAGTTTCTCGGTCGTGACTACAGACCCCACAATGCACTCCCCATGCATTGTGGTGCATCACTTATGGTTTTGATCGATCTTCCAAAATTAGTGTCTCTGTTTAAGTCCCATATTCTCAATTGTAATATATGGATAGATAAAAGATAGTTATAGTGGGACATTATACCAGTAAAAACATACAATATTATATATATATATATAAACAATATTGTCCACTTAAGATCCTGTTTAATATTTTTGGATAAGCTTTTCAAATTATTTAATTTTTTTAAATACATTTTTCAATTTATGATTTTTTTTGTATATATCTATGATATATTTTTAATATTTTTACATTTAAAAAAAAGTTAATCCAAAAATATTTCATCATTTGAAAAGCTTATCCAAAAAATTAAAGATCAAAGCCAAGGTTAGACATAAGACAGGAGTACTTAATCATAAAAAATATAAATGTTTAGGTACCGTATATACTCGAGTATAAGCCGAGTTTTTCAGCACATTTTTTGTGCTGAAAAACCCCAACTCGGCTTATACTCGAGTCAGTGTCTGTATTATGGCAATTTGCATTGCCATAATACAGACAGGGGGCTGTGGGGGCTGCAGAGATCTTACTTATCTCTCCTGCAGCTCCTGTCAGCTCCCTTCTCCTCCGCGCCGGTCCGTTCAGCACCTCGGTCAGCTCCCAGTGTAAGTCTCGCGAGAGCCGCGGGGTCATAGTGCGGCTCTTGCGAGACTTACACTGTGAGCTGACAGAAGAGCTGCACGGACCGGCGCGGAGGAGAAGGGAGCTGACAGGAGCTGCAGGAGAGGTAAGTAAGATCTCTGCCAGCCCCCTCCCCCCCACTGAACTGCCAATGCCGCTGGACCACCAGGGAAGGAGAGCCCCCCTCCCTGCCATGTATCAAGCAGGGAGGGGGGACGAAAAAAAAATAAAATAAATAATAATAAAATATTTATTATAATAATAATAATAATTAATTAAAATAAAAAATAACAATAAATCATAATTATTAAATATTTAAAAAATAATAATAATAAAATTGTCCACCCCCCCACCAAGGCTCTGCAACACACACACACACACACACACACACACACACACTGCATTCATACACACACACTGCACTCATATACACACAGCATTCATACACACACACTGCATTCATTCACACTGCACTCATACACAAACTGCACTCATACACAAACTGCACTCATACACAAACTGCACTCATACACACTGCACTCATACACACTGCATTCATTCACACACTGCATTCATACACACACACTGCATTCATACACACACACTGCACTCATACACACACACTGCACTCATACACACACACTGCACTCATACACACACTGCATTCATTCACACACTGCATTCATTCACACACACTGCACTCATACACACACACTGCACTCATACACACACACTGCACTCATACACACACACTGCATTCATACACACACACACTGCATTCATACACACACACACTGCATTCATTATATACACACACTGTAAATAAATATTCAATTAATATAATTCTTTTAGGATCTAATTTTATTTAGAAATTTACCAGTAGCTGCTGCATTTCCCACCCTAGTCTTATACTTGAGTCAATACGTTTTCCCAGTTTTTTGGGGTAAAACTAGGGGCCTCGGCTTATATTCGGGTCGGCTTATACTCGAGTATATACGGTAAATAAGCCAGGTGTAGCTATAGATGGCAGTATCCTCAACAAAATTTCAGCATAATCTCAGTAATATGAGTAGGACTACAACCAATAGAATACCAATAGGATACTGTCATCAACACAGGAATTAGGAAAAAAAAAAGCACAGAAATGTACAAGTAGTAATAAGAACTGTGGAAGCTGTTCACGATTAATATTTTGCCAACGAAAACATGTTTGTGTATTGAGCATGGATTTAATTGTAATATTTATATATTAGAAAGTGCAATTTGTAAAGGTTACATAGATTGCATAAAACATTAGAACCAGAGTTAAGTAATGTTGGCAGGAAGGACAAGACTGCTCACCAGACTCTCTTAGTCTAACATATCTGTCTTCATTACTTTATCAATTTGTTTCATGTTCCACTAAAGTCAAGAAGTTGAGTACTTTGGTAGAGCGTGGAAAAAATGGATTAAGCAGCGAATACAGATGTGTTAGACTAAGAGAGAGTGGTGAGCTGGAGGTTGGTTAGGGGCCAGGAAGGTGATCATGAGAA